>NC_072376.2:20327500-25127500 GCF_028885625.2 Pongo pygmaeus
ATATACACGTATATATATATACGTATATATATACATATATATATACGTATATATATACGTATATATATACACATATATATACACACACACATGTGTGTGTGTGTGTGTGTGTGTGTGTGTGTTCTGCACAGCATGAGTGCACATGTAATAATATAAGTGGTGAGGGCTCTGGTCACTAGAGATTGCCTTCTATATTTAAAATGAGAGCAACCATACTCAGGTGTACCTCTCTCTTGCCTTGTGTGGGCATGAGCTCCATGTCACCAGATTTGATTTTTTTTTTCCCAAAGACATCAACAGTATAGACTTTAGGAGATGGTCTAAAGCTCTTAGCTTGGTTGCTGGCCTGAGAGAAGCAGAGTTAGAACAAGTGAAGTCTACCCACTTAGCAAAAGCACAATATTTAAAGATCATCTTTAAAATTATTTGTGTTTAAATTCACACCTTCCCCTTGGGGATCTTCACATGGACTTGCTAATTGGGTTTCTCTGAATATTCAGTTGTTTACCGCTGACTGACTAGACTTCCCAAAGCCTTGATAACTGGAGAATTTCCAAATGCTGCATTTTTTTCAGCCAGGCAGATGGCATGGTAATGGTAGATGTGAACTTATGTCCTTCTTCCTTTTATAGCAGTGCCTGAGTATCTGACTGACCTACTGGGATTAATTTACTCCTACAATAGGTGATAATAGAGCCCAATTCCAGAAGTGGGGTGCTCAGCAGTTCTTGCTACCATGTACCATTTTCACAGGCTTAATGTTGGACCAGAGTAGTATAAGGGCTTAACATATATTTTCTTCTTTATTCAAACATTACTCCTAAGTACTATTATTGTTCAAATTCAGCTAGAAAACTGAGACTCACAGAGGTTAGTTAAACAACTTTCAAAGTCAAACACCTATTAGATGGTTGAGAGTGACTGAAACCTGGATACATTAATTTTAAAAGTCAGTGCTTTCACTATTGTATCTCCCCATGATGCCAACCCAAGTGGTCAACCAGTAAAAAATTTGGTAAGTATCATGTGCTTTTCTCTACAAAACAGTGAACAATCTAGTGGACAACCTTTTTCTTTTCAGTTTAAACTAGAAATTCGTATTTTCTTTAAAGTGTAAGGTAGAAATGACTAGATTTCCTGGTATCTTGTAAAGGAGGCAAAATCAACAGTAAGAAGGGGGCTAATATTTTCAGTCTCTGGGGACCAATTATTACATCGGGTATACTTCCATTATAATAAAGATAGATATACAAACATGCATGCATACATACATACACACAACCATATCAAAAACAGGCTTGGGTAACAGAAAACTAAGAGGAAAAAATCCTATAGTTTGAAAGGGAGGTATCAAAGTTCAAAGTAGCAGTCTCTCTCCCGATGCATTAGTGATGGTGTTGGAAATGGCAGTGGGTTGGGGAAGGGTAAAAGCGATGGTATGTATGTATTAAGGTTCTCTTCCTCTAACCTTGGAATCACATTAAGTTTCAAATTCTTGTCCCATACCCTGCTAACTCTATGAATTTTGGCAAGCAATAACCATGTCAGGCCTTTTTCTCGTTGATCTTGGTGGAAAGAATAAATGAAATAATGTACATCAAGTGCCTGACAGAGTGTCCAGCACAGAGTAGGTACCCATAAAAATCACTTCTTCCCTTTCCTCTTCCTTTACTGATTCTCCGCTCAGCAGTGGAGGAGTTTCAAAGAATGGGGCATATTAATATGGTAAGGTTATTTGAAGATGTTCATTTAGAATATGCACCAGTATTTTCATTTAAATTTGTTCACTCTTCAAATCAGCATGGTGCTCCAAAAGGTAACAATATTTTGGCAATGAATATGTGCTGGCAACTTGGATTATTTTAAGGCTTGTATAATATTTATCTATGAAAAAATTTTCCCCTTGAAATATTCAATAAGCTTATAGCCATTTGCTTAATTATTCCATCCAAGCATAAAAGCTTCCCAATGAACGAGAGCACTGTCTCGTGACAAAGCTTATTTCTGTGTATTTTTAATAAGAAAGGGTTCAGAATGGTGATTTCTTGATATCCATTCAGGCTTTGAAAAGAGATCTTATCCAAGCAATACATTTTCTGAAAGTGTAAAGGGAGTGGTAAACTGTTCAGAAAGGGAGGAAGATCTCATTTCTTTCTTTCTTTTTTTTTTTTCTAGGAAAAAGTTCTCCACAAAACCACAGGTGGACATAAAAGTATCAAGACAACTACACTCTCGCAGAGATCTTAGGACTGTTAAAAAAAAAAAAGGATATATATATATATATATATGCACAAAATTGTTGATAATCATAATAAAAATAATGCAGGAATTCTCCAGACTTGGAAAGTTTAGAACATTATGAAACTTCTTCCTTACAGTTACATAGCACAATTATTTGTGTATTCAGCTCTGAAATTTACCTCTCCACAAATGACAGTGAATATTCTGCTGTAGCAGACGCTTAATTCATTAAATAAGTGCGAGTCACTAAAAAAATCCCTGTCTCATGAAGTGGAATCCTACTATTTGTTTGAATTTTCCTCTGGTTTTCCAGGAGGAATATGCAGGATACAAAATTTGATACTGACTTCTTTGTGGTATCAAGAGTGACAGTTATATAAAAACAGATCTGGTCTTTCTGACTTTTCAAAACTATATTTTTACTTAAATTACAAACAGAAAACAGATTTTCATGTTATTGGCTGGCAATTTTATGGGATGGAGGATTTAATAGAGCTGTGATTTAGAATTAATTGTTTGCTTTTCTAAAAAAAAGATAGTCACCAACTACCCTAGGAGATCTGACCCAGTAGGTGCTTAAAGCGAGGATGTAAGAGGCTGTATTTTCTTTTTAAATCTTCTCAGAAAAAGTAGCAATATATATCAAACATATGTTAAAATAGTTAAATATATGTAATATAAATATATATACTCATATATGTTTATATATTATACGCATATATTTAAATATACATATACAAATATGTATATATCTACACTGTATCTCAGAAATTATCCACAAATATGTCATTTATCTTGACATGTAAAAGTCACATATACAGAACTGTTCATGACAGCTTTTTTTAAATTATTGAAGAAATAGACTCAATTTGAATGGCCACCAGTGGGGAATGTGTTTAAATGAATTATGATACAGCCATATAATGGAGTGCCATGTAACTAGTAGAAACACAATGTTAGATTTATATAGTTGAAATGGATTAAATAAAAGCTATCCAAAAAAACCTATCTATATTGTTAGATTATGGTATATTGTAGAGTAAGGCAGAAAATTTTAGGAAAATTATACAAGAGAGGAGATCTTTATTTTCATCTTAATTCCTTCTCTGTGAGCTAAATGCTATTGTTTTCATTTGTATTTGCATGCATTACTTTTTACTTTAACAGATAAAACAAATTAAAAAATGCACACAGCAATCCTGATGTTCAGCCAGTACTGAGAACACCGTGGCTCTCATATCATGTTAAGGTGCTAGAACAAGGTTTAATCACTAGAGTGTTTGTTGCTCCATCAACCAAAAATATTAATACAGATTTTGCCCGGGGGAAAAAAGTATTCATTTCATACTAAGAATGTTTCCAAATATTTTAAGTTTCAAAACATTTTTGAAACTTAAAATGTTTTGAATCATAAAGCAGCCTTGAGTAGGTAGCCTACTTAAAACATAACTGAGATGTTTTAAGTAACTACCTGAGGTATATTTAAGCAACATTTAAGTAACATGAATGAGGTTTTTTTTTTTGTTTTTTTTTTTTTTTTTTTGAGACAGAGTCTCGCTCTGTCGCCAGGCTGGAGTGCAGTGGCGCAATCTTGGCTCACTGCAATTTCCACCTCCCGAGTTCAAGCGATTCTCCTGCCTCAGCCTCCTGAGTAGCCAGGATTACAGGTGGGCACCTCTACACCCCGCTGATTTTTGTATTTTTAGTAGAGACAGGGTTTCACCATGTTGGCCAGGATGGTCTCGATCTCCTGACCTCGTGATCCGCCCGCCTCGGCCTCCCAAAGTACCAGGATTACAGGCGTGAGCCCCCTCCCTCGCCCGGCCAAGGTATGTTTTAAGTAGACTACCTGCTTGAGGTAGATTTATGATACAGACCCGTTATCATGACAATGAAATAAAATGAAATGTGATGAGAAAGTGAACCATTCCACACCATCACCTAAGCAGGGTAGCATACAAAGACCTGATGTAATGCTGACAATGTTAACACCCCTGTGTGATGTCCAACTAAAAATAATAATAAAAAAGAATGTGAAAAATTTCCCCATGCTGTCAATCAATAATGATGTCATCATGACCCTGATAGAAAACTCAATCCAGGCGGTTGATGGTACTAAATTAGAAATATCCATCTTTCCCTTTGGCAAATCCTCTTTTTTTTTTTTTTTTTGTCGCAACTATTACATGCTAACCTTGTAATGAGAGGGCAGAGAGGTAATGAGGACCAACAGAATGGACCCTCTGGAAGCCTAGAGCCTTGGGTCCCATCCTAACAGATAAGCACTGAGCACATCACACTTAACCTCTCGGCATTTCAACTTTCCTATCATCTATGAGATGAGAATAACACTTGCTATCTACCCCATAAAGTGGTTGAAAGGGATTCTGAGAAAGTCCATGGAAAGCACTTTGAAATTCTCAGAAGTAAGCTTTTACAGAAGTACAAAGCCTCACATCAAAAGACACACTCATACCTTTCTGTGACATCAATGAGTGTTTCATAGATAGGATTATGCATAGGTCTGACGCTGAGTGTGCTTTATCATTAAAATAATTTCTACAGCAATTTCTTTTCTTTTTACCTGGACATCATTCATATGCAGCCTTGACAAATCTTATACTCCTTCTCAGATCACTGTGAGGAGTCTCTGAGGCTCATTTTTGGCTCACCAAGCTGTGTTATTTAGCCAACAGGTATAAAATGTGGTACCCCCTACTTCTATCTTTAGGCATTGCAGAAAGTAATCTTCTGGAGAAAGAAAAGTAGAATAAATTTCAGTAGGTTATTTATGACGCCATGTGTTATGACCACATTTGACACAGAACAGAACTAATTCATTCAAACTCCTTGTTAGCACCAACCTCTTCTGAAATTACAGCTGTTTCTCCTGCTATCTAGTCTACATTATTAAGTACCACCTGTGCACTCAGCCCTATAGAGGAATGTTCCATCAGTCTTGGAAAAGGAATTTGTCTGCTAGATAGTGTTAAAATTACATAGCCGTTCAAATCTTTCTTCGATACCTTGAAAACAGATTCTTAATACTGGCTATGTATTAAAATCACCTGAGTCCACTGGAAAGGAGCTAAATCGTAATCTCTGTGGCTGCTTCTGCTACACAGAGATGTTTTATGAGATTCCACACATGCATGTTAATAGCAGCACTACTCATAATAGCCAAGTAGTGGAAACAGCCAAATGTCCATTTGCAGATAAATGAATAAACCAACTAGATATGTGGGATGTTATTCAGATGTAAACAAATAAATGGATTACTGATATGCTACAACATGGATGGACCTCAAAAACATCATACTAAGTGGGAAAAAAAAGACACAAAAGGTCACAGGTTGTGTAATTCCATTTATATGAAATATCCAGAATAGGTAAGTGTGTAGACACAGAATTCAGATTTGTGGTTGCCAGAGGCAAGGGAGAGGTGAGAAATGAAGAACAACTGCTTAACGAGTATAGATTATCCCTTTGGAATGATAAGAATATTTTGGAACTAGATTGAAAAGGTTGATGCGTGACATTGTAAATGTATATATATGCATACATGCATACATTCAGACGTAGATTTCCAGGTGTTTACTAAGCGATCTGTGCTGAAAGTCGTGGTCTAGAGTTTCAAACATGGTTGTTGCACCAGTACCATTGCAACTGTACAGTGCTGGCCCAGTACTATGCATTGCCATCAATCACCAGTGCATTTCTCAATGCTCTTCTTGGTGTGACATAGGGAGCATCACCTGAAGTACTGAGCATCTTATATGAGCATCACCTGGAGTATTTGCTTGTGATGAATGCATATTCCCAGTCTTCACTGCAGACCTACAGACTCATAATCTCATAGGAGTAATAGGGCAGGGTTATGCATTTAAAATCATTCCTCCAAGTTATTCTTATGCATTTCATTTTTGTTTTTAATTGACAAATAAAAATGCACTAAATTTTAAAACTTGAAGGCCCTACTTTGGACTTTGCCTTACTCTTCCCTATTTATCATTTTTTGAGCTTTATTCATGACCTACCTCCTCTGCTTAATGCTGAGTATCTGTTATCTCTTTTAAGCTTCACAAATGACAGCAGTCTTCATTTATAGGAGAGAAAATTAAGGCTGAGAAGAGGAAAATGAGTTGCCCCCAAGAGTTCACATTTAGAAACTGGAAAAACCTGTAACCAAACTTTGGTTTTTCTCAGAAACCTTTAAACACTTTACCCCTTCACACCTTGTCCCTTCCGAGGACCAGTTCCTGGTCTCTCATTGTCCCATTGTCGCCATCTTCTAATATTTCCCTGT
Source organism: Pongo pygmaeus (assembly GCF_028885625.2). Lineage (NCBI taxonomy): Eukaryota > Metazoa > Chordata > Mammalia > Primates > Hominidae > Pongo > Pongo pygmaeus. The sequence continues at coordinate 20,334,048 of NC_072376.2, forward strand.
AATCATCGCAGTCACCAGATAATCACTGCCACCCATCCCCAGACTCATCAACCGATGAACCACTATTTTCAATCATCTTTTCTTGAAATTTCCAGGCCTATCTGACTTCAGGTAAAGTTGACCGTCTCCACTTTAACCTACTGAGACCAAGTCAGTCTTCAATAAGCTCCTCTACCCCCACCCTGGCTGCTGCATTTAATCTTTGCACCTCCCTCTGCCCACTTTGCCCAACTCTAGAGGGAGACGAGGCCCCACCTGTGCCCCATCCCTTCTCACTACCTAAGCACCCTTCCTCCCAAGCTCATGCCCCCATCTTTGACTCTCTTTCGCTCCATGAAGTCTGATCTGACCTTTGATCAAACATGCTTAAATTCCACCACCACTTCCAAGTAATAATACTCCCAAGCTCATGCCCCCATCCTTGACTCTCTCCCTCTCCATAAGGTCTAATATGACCTTTGATTAAACATGCTTAAATTGTACCCCCACTTCCAAGTAATATCAGCTAAGTTTAAAAGCAGTGTTGCTTCTGCTTTCTTAAATATTATCTTATATTTATCCTTTGTATTTTCTCATCACCAGTTTTTTTTCTTATCTCCCCTCTCCTCCCAGTGTTGCTCTCCTTAAAGTTATCAAAAATCCATCTTCAGGCCAAATCCATTTGTCAATGTTCAGTTCCTCCTCAACACCTGCTTCATCTGACATTTAATCTCCTTAAACTCTCCCCTCCCTCAGCCTCAGCCTCTGGGTGATCAGTCTTTGTTTTCTTTTTCTTTTTATTTGTCTCTTCTCCAGTAAGTCCCTTAAACTTTTCTGACCCTTAGTATCTTTACCTCTAAAATAGAAAAAAAAAAAAAAAGCTAATTCAGGATGTTGTTATAGAGGCTTAACCAGGCAAAACCTACTTTGTGTATGTGCTCATTGAACAGACATTTATTGCACATCTCTTGCATGCACCGTACAGAGTTAAACACTGGGGTATAAAGATGACATTGACACGGTCACCAATGTTGAAGAATTGTAAACTGACTTGAAGAAACATGTTGACAATAACCCAGATGCTTTATTCATTCATTTATTAATTCAATTAATTTTGATCAAGTGCCTATGTCAAGCAGTTATCCAGGCACTGAAGATACAGCAGTGAACCAGTCTGAATAAATCACTGCCCTTGTGTAGCTTACATTTTAGTGACAAGAACCACATAGCAGGCTAGATAACATCAGGGAACAATAAATGCTAGCAAGGAAAAAAAAATACGATAATAAAATACAGAGTTGTAGCAGTGAGATGTGCTAGAAGTGGGGTCAGAAACTACTTCTATGTGGAAATGACGTTAGTCCAAGTCCTAAATAATGACAAGAAGAATCAGATATTGAGAAAGTGCACTATATGAGGAGGGCACTGCAAGTACAAATTCCCTGGGGTTTAAATGAACTTAGCATGTCAAAAGGGCAGAAAGGAAGCCAAAGGGGCTTTTTGAACAGTGAAGAGAAAAGTGGCTCATGCCTGTAATATCAGCATTTGGGGAGGCCCACATGTCCGGGAGGATGGCTTGAGCCAGGAGTTTGAGTCTAGCCTGGGCAACATAATGAGATCCCATCCCCACTTAAAAAAAAAAAAAAAAAAGACAAAGACAAAGAAAAAGGCAGGCGTGGTGCACACCGGTAGTTCCAGCTACTGAGGAGGCTGAGGCGGGAGGATTGTTGGAGTCCAGGAGCTTAAGCTAGCAGTGAGCTATGATTATGCCATTGCACTTCAGCCTGGGTGACAGAGTACGACAGTCTCAAGAAAAGAAAAAAAAAAGAGAGATAAGTAAGAGAATTTGGAGAGGTTTTGGATACCATGCTAATTAAGGAGTCTAGATTTAATTTTAAATGTGAAGGAAAGCCACTGGGAGGTTTTAGGTAGGAGAATGTGGTAATCCAACAAATGCTTTAAAGATTATCTGAAAGCTGCATGGATAATTGATTGTGCTTTGGGAGCAGCAGAAACAGGAAGACTACTTATGTCCACCTTAGTAGCTCAGGCAAGAGATGACGGCTGAGATTGGGCTGGTGGCTGTGGAAATGGTGTGAAATGCTCAAATTTTTGTTGCTGAATATGCTATCTAAGGTCTCTCTATATACGTACTTGTTGTTTTCCATTTTACCTATCAGAATTTATATTTTTTGAGCACTAGGACTTTGCTTTGGTCATTTTTCTATGCCGCAATAGCTAGAACAGTGCCTGACACACAGAAAGTGCTAAATAAATAAACATTTGTTGAATTAAAGAATGAATAGCTTGCATGTGGATGCTGAGATAAACTCTTAAATTTGGGGCTTGAGCACTTTCATTGACAGTGTGTCATCAACTGAGATGGGAAAGACTAAAAAAGGCACAAGTTTGTGAATAGAAAGCAAGAGTTCCACTTTTGGCATGTTCGATTTGAGACGTCTCTTGAGAGCAGACACTTTTATACACATGTCTGGAGCTCAGGGCCTGACATTTTTTTCATTCATTCATGTTTTGTTTCCCTATTTGCTCTGAAAGCTTGGCAAGAGCAGGGTCTCCTTAAGTGTGCCCCCCCAGACAAATTATATCAACATAACCGGCAACTTGATAGAGATGCAATGTTTTGGGCTCCACCTCAGACCAACTGTATCAGAAACTCTAGGCCGGGTCGCGTGGTGGCTCATGCCTATAATCCCGGCACTTTGGGAGGCTGAGGCAAGTGGATCACCTGAGGTCAGGAGTTTGAGGCCAGCCTGACAAATATGGTGAAACCCCGTCTCTACTAAAAATACAAAAATTAGCTGGGTATGGTGGCATGCGACTGTAGTCCCAGCTATTCAGGAGGCTGAGACAGAAGAATTGCTTGAATCCAGCAAGCGGAGGTTGCAGTGAGCTGAGATCATGCCATTGTACTCCAGCCTGGGTGACACAGCAAGACTCCGTCTCAAAAAAAAAAAAAAAAAAAGAAAGAAAAGAAAAGAAAAAGAAACACCAGGAAATGAGTTCAGCATTCTGCATTTAACCAAACCTGTTCATGACTCTGATGTGCATCAAGGTTTAGGAACCACTGGTCTAAAACACTGCCAGACATAGCCACAAGAAAGAGTTGAACATGATTTGGGGCAGCTATGCAAAGTAGCAAGCCACTCTGGTTTTTTTTTCTTGCCTCACATCAAATCTCTCTTTATCATTTGAACTTTCTTAGCTGCTTTACTTTGTCCTTAGAATCAAATATTTTCTATTCTTTTAAATTATGTAACTATGGTTAACAGCAGAACTTTTAAAAAAAATTAGCCTTTCTAAACACTTTCTCATCTGTCACTTAATTTTAGCTTCTGAGAGCTATGAAACAGTAGGGATGGGAATTCTAGCCCCATTTCACATACAAATATATGTAGGCAAAATCCCATTAGGTGATTTATTGATGATCACATAAATTTAGGTAGATTTGAGACATAAAATTTTTGCTAATAAATATGGGATGAAAAAACATTGACCTCGTGCTTTACTCTTAAGACTGATACTACCTAGTAAACAGTAGGTGCTCAATACATATTTAATGACTAAGTGAATAATTCCTCAAATAGATGCTGCAGGATTCAAGAAAATGAAAATTTACCTTAGCATATATGTACGCATGGAAACCAGAATACTACATGACCCCGACATTTTCTTTAATTGGACACCCACTTCCAAGTTCTACCCATATTATCCAGCAACATGGGAATTTTACGGGGGAGGCAGATTATAACCTGAAGTTATGAATAATCAGTTTCTTATATCTTTAAGACAATAATTGATATAGTGTGCTCTAATTTTTAATGTGGCTACACTTCTCATTCTGTCAATTACTTGTGCATTTGAAAACAGAGGTCAGTGTTCCATGTCCTGACCTCTGTTTTGAATTACTCGAAGAAGGCAAAAAACTGGTGATGCTGAGACTGATTCTTGCCAATGTTATCTGTCTCTCTTTATTTTAAAACTTAAATCACTTCCCTACCCCTACTGGAATGCTTTTAGCCTATCGCACCCATGATAATAATGAAACATTCCTACATTTGCATAAAGCTGTCTCATTTAGCTTAGCTTAGCAAGCCCTAGACACAGATTTTTAAAAAACCCAATAGACATTGGAACCTAGCTAGAATACTGAAACATTAATGATGTCGATAATAATCATAATAGAAAACATTTTTTGAATGTTCACTATGTTCCAGCCACTGGGATGCTGGATGTGGATGGTAACATTTACCCGGGATGTGAAGGACTTACTATTTTTCTTATTTCACAGATGGTCAAGCTATAGCTCAGAGAGTTTAAATACTTTTCATGTCATACTCATAGTTCATAGTGAAGCTGTGATTTGAACGCAGGACTGTCAGACTCCAAAACCCATGGCATTCACCACTTTTCCACTTCAAGACATCAGCCTCCAAAATTTATGGTATGAACCACTTTCCCACTCCTACCCATTAAAACAATTAGCATTACATCCGTGAATGCCTGTCATCTGTGTTAACAACTCAGGCAATGAGAAGACTGGCCTAGTTCATGTGGTCAAATACAGTGGGTCTATTTTAATTATACTCATGCTCCATTGGGTCACATGGACATAAATACATCTGGTAGGATTTTTTTTGTTTATGCCTTCAATTACCTGGTTTAAAGCCTAGTCACAAACATGCTCCAGCTCTTTCATTATGGTGGTTGGCCATCTCAAGTTTTTACACCATTTAATCCTACCTCTAATCTTTCTGTTTTTCACCAGCTTCTCCTGTCCCCTTCTGCCATTGGCTACTGGTTGTGATGCCGGAACTCTTGTTATTAGAGAAAAAAACACATTTCCAGCTTCTTTTGCATAGTAGGCCTATTTTGAGCATGATGGATACAGCAATGAAGAAAAGCATTACCTTTTCTAAAGTGCCTTACGGTCAGGTGGGGACGAGAGACATGTAAACAAATAAGGCATTCAGTTTTCCCATATTTTAGCCTCAGCTCTTTGCAACGTGTCTTGGCTGTCACCCTGGGTGTCAGCTGCACAGGTTCCTTCCAACAAAAGAAACTCCTGCTTCTCCTTCTATCAAAGGGAACACTATCCTGCTGATTGAATGTTTGGCAAAGTGCCCAAGACCGTGTGTGTGTGTGTGTGTGTGTGTGTGTGTGTGTGTGTGTGTGTGTGTGTGTGTGTGTGTGTGTGTGTGTGCGCGCGCGCGCGCGCGCACGCACGCGTGTGCGCTTATGTGCATGTGCAATGTCTAGACACTCACACAGGATATTTGGAACAGAACTGTGTGATTGTTTCTTATCAGACCTCTTTATAAGTGACCAATTTAAAGCTGAAGATGTATTAAAACACAGGCTTCAGGTGATCATCTGTAATTTAAATGGAGAAGGTGGGTTGGTCAGGAATTTAGTTCTGAGAGTTTTGACCTTACAATCAATAGAAGTGAGTCTTTATGGTCTTTCTATTTAGGAAAGAGTCTCTGGTTTTAAGCGGCTATGCCTTACTGTGCTTTCATAGAAGGTCAATTTGAAACATTCTGGGCTTTTAATGTACCAATGAATTATGGGCAAAAGCCTTTATCCTAAAACTATTAGATAAAAATTATATCTTCAGTTTAGGGATAATATGAAGAGGCAAAGCCTTCTTCAGGGGACTACACATAGCTATTTATAAGTATTCGTGATTGCTGTATTGCACAGTACTGTTAATTTAAGGCAAACATTTTTGTGTTGTTTAGGACTTTTGAATGACATGCCCATGATGTAGTTTGCGAGAAAGGGAAAACACTTGGATGTAGGGCTCGAGATGAACTTCGGACTCTTACAGCAGCCAAGTGTAAATGTTAGGCCACATGAGCATAAACACATCTGGTTGGAACTTTTCTTAATGCTTTCAATTACCTGGCTTAAAGACTAGTCACAAACATGCACCAGTTCCGATGTCCACAGTAGACAGAGCTTATCTACTAGGGTACGTTATTTTGCTGAATCCAGAGATAGTCTTAGAATCCTTCTCAGCACAGTGCTTCAGACATTCACTGATGATATATTTAAGTGGGCCCATGAGATGGAATATTTTTGTCATTCCAACTATAATTCAAACTCCTTTCATTTACAGAGGACAAGACTGATATTCCTAATGGTGATGTGATTTATTTAAGGTCAAACAGATAAGCAGTCAAGTTGTCACTACAGCCAAGGATACACACTGCTTCTACTTCTTGGCCCAAGTGCTTTGAAAAAGGGAATCATTTTAGGCAAGGAGATGTTTTCTGACTGAGCTGTCAGCTCTTCTTTTCAGATAAACATTTATATCAAGAGATTTCCATTGGCAGAGCCCCTTCTCACCCCCATGATGATCCTAGAATTTAACAGCCAGTTTTGGAGTTCACTGTGTCTAATATTGTCTGCTCTTATTTTTGCAGAGGCTATTCTATTTCCATAGAAGGCTTGATTATAAAATCACACAGTATAGAAAATAGTCGTGTAAAAAACCTTCAACAGAAACACTGAAGGGACTCTGGCTTTAAATCAATGCTTGGCTTTAAATAGGGAAGCAAATATCATTGCATAAAAAAGATAACTAAAATATGACTCATTGCTGGGAGAAAAGGGGATACTTTTGAGAAAAGATTTCTTTATGTTTTACAGAGCTGCTTACACATCATACACAGTATTAGAATGGTTTCATTACTACAAGTTAAGAGTCAGATTAGAATAAGCATTAAAAGGGAATTCCCTGTGTTAAAACCACCACCTTCCACTGAATCAATTACACTCTTGTGTCATGAACATCATCAAGAATCCCAGATTCAACACAGCATTGAAATGTGGCATGAAGATTATTTATAACCTTAGCATTATCCCAATTTGACTTGTCTTACTAATTTTTATTTCATCCAGTCTCACTAAATGGTCACCCCATTCTCCCAGTCACTATACCCAGAAACCCAAATATTATGTTCAACTTCTTTCATTCTCTCCCTCATACACCTAATCCATCAAGTCCTATTGGCTCTACTTCTACAATACAAGCTAATGCCATCCATCTTTTCCCATCTTCATTATTCCCCCACCCTAGTTAATGCTACTGTCACTTCTCCCTAGACTATAAAACAAACTACCAAATGACAGCCCTGCTTCTCCTCTTTCCCCCCACTCCAATTTACACTTCACATGGAGGTTAGAGCGATTTTCCTACAACCTGAATCAGATAATGTCACTCCAACGCTTGAAATCTTCAAATAGCAACTGACTGCAATCAGAATCAATACAAACTCCTTTAGATAGCTTACGAATTTCTGGACCCTGCACATTTACCCAGTCTTATCTCATAATATTCTTCTGTTCACTCACCATGCTCCCAACAGATACATCCTTTCAATATTTTAAACACATGCTCTTTCCTATCTCAGTGACTTCCCATGAACAGTTCCTTTTTATTTTTTTTGAAAACCTTTTTCCCTTTTCTACACAAGACTGGATCCTGCTCATCTTTCAGGTCTTGGTTTTGATGTCATCTCATCAGATGCCACCCCTCTGCACCCCATAGCAGATGCTTTCAATACTCCGCTCATATCACCTTGGGTTGCCCTCTTATCTTCCTGAACATGAATATTCACTCCCAACTGCCAGCATCTGTGTCTCTTTGTTGGAGGATGACCTTCAGGCTTCCAGAATGCCCTTGACTGTACATGGAGAGCTTGAAGTGGCTGTGGATTTGTATCCCCCTTCACCCCAGAGTGCAGCCTTAGCCAATGACTGATGGATGAGGAGTATAAATGCTCCAGCTTCCTCGCTTCATGATGGATTTAGCTCTGCAATCGAAACGTACTTCCCTTACATCTTCCCTGCAGGATTGAGCCAGTTATTCTCTGAGGATCTTTGCTTGATATTGCGTTCTTATTTATTCTCCTTCCCTTTCTGGACCTATTTTTTTACTTCCCTACCACTTCTCTGGGAGCAATTTCTAATAATTCACATTGACACAAAATCTCATCTCAGGATCTGCTTCTGCAAAAGCACACTAAGAGACAACTCCAACTTTTACCCAATTACTCTCCATCAGTGAATCCCATTTATTTTATTCCAAGTATTTGTCAAAAACTGTTGTTATATATTGAATTTCTTGTTCACTTGTCTGTATCTCTCATTCAACTGTGAACAAATTGAGGACATGGACTGTATCCTTTTAAAACTAGTATACCTCCAGCACCTAGCCCACTGTTTGGCCATAGTAGTTGCCTAACTAATGTTTATTTTTAAGAGTGAATGAATAAATAACAAAATCCTTCCTGGTGCCCCTGTTCATCCAGGCTGAATTACTTCTTCCTGCTCTGGTTTCCATGATGTCCATCAAGTAGCTTCTGATCAGAATTCAGGTTTTCATGGAACTTGACTATAAGGGTAGCATATCTTTGTCACGCTGACATGAGTAATTGGTCCATATGACAATTCTACTTGTTGTAATATGCCGTTCTCCTTTGAGAATACACTATATGCCAGGCAGCACTAAGGTGGAGACACAATATTTTATTAAATCCTAGCAAACAGCTTTGTGAGGAAGATACATTACCTTTGTTTTTCAGAAGAGAAAACTAATATTCAGAGCTAAGGAATGTGCCCAAGGTCATCCAAATGTTTAGTGGCGAAGGCTGTATTAGAATCCAAGAGTGACTGCAAACCCGTGTTCTTAACCTTCATCATGCCGCCTCTGTTCTACGTGAAGTTTGCTTAGCTTGAGCCATTCTCTTGGGAATAATTAAGTTTAAAGAGTAAGCTTCTGGGCCTTCAAAGTAGAGGGCCAAATCCTAGAATGCTATGACTTATTTGGGCCACTACTCAGCTCCAGCTGGCCTTGACGTTCAAATCGGCACCACCACTTTCTGCTCCTGCCAGAGCCGGTGTTCTAAGACACATTTGTATAACTCTAAAATTATAGCCAACTTTCTGTTTAATTTTTTAATTTTATTTTTTGCGACAGGGTCTCACTGTGTCATGCAGGCTAGAGTGATCATAGCTCACTATGGACTCCAACTCCTGGCTCAAGCGATCCTCACCCTCAGCCCCCAAGCTGCTGGGACTAGAAGCATGCACCACCATGCCCGACTAATTAAAAAAAAATTTTTTTTTTTTGGTAGAGATGAGATTTCACTATGTTTTCCAAGCTGGTCTGGAATTCCTGGCCTCAAGCACCTTAGCCTCCCAAAGTGCTGGGATTACAGGTGTGAGCCACCATGCCCAGCCCAATATATGTGTGTGTGTGTGTGTGTGTATCCTTATCTGTGGTAGACATTGGCTATATAGCCATCCAAATGGTTAGTGGTGAAGGCTCTATTGAATCCAAGTCTGACTGCAAAGCTCATGTTCTTAAACCTCATCATGCAGCCTCTGTCCTATGTGAAGTTTGCTTAGCAAACTCTACACATCCCAATTTCTACCACAGAGAATGGAGGCTAAGGATAAGGGGGCTTCTATACTTTCTATGCCTCAAGATTAATAGCAAAGACTCTGAGATTATGGATGAAAAGTATGGCGGAGTGGGATTTTGAGAACAGTTGTTCTGATATTCAGCAATCTACAAATAAATTTTGAGCTGATGGTCAAAAGAGACAACAGTCTGGAAAACATGAAAAGCCAAAGGAATGACTTAGGAATAGAAATAATTTACTAATTTATTCAATTAATGATATTTATCCAACATCTAGATATGCCAAGTATGCACTTGATACAAGAAAGACAAAGCAAAATGAGAATCAGAAAGGGTCCTTACAACACTGGCATGGACATGATTAGCATGGTGGTTAGGAACGTGATGTAGAGGCTGACAGTTCATGCTTAGGCAACTCACTGCTGAACTGGAATGCAGGCTCTGTCTCTTCCTTACTGGCTGTGTTATTTAATCTGTGCCAAATTTATTCCTGTGTAAAATGAGGATAAAAATACTACACTCACCATGCTCATCATGTCCTAAAGATTAAATGCCTTAATGTTTGTAAAGTTTTTGGAGCAGTCTCTGACATATATGATGGCCATGTAAGTTTGTTCCATAAACAAAGCAGAGATTGGAGCTAAAATAAAATAAATGAAAGATATTATGGGGATGCAGAAAAGAAAAACTTAGCCTGGTGAGAAGGTGCAAAAACCAGAAAAGGATCACAAAGATGTAACATTTAAAGTGGGTCTTAAGGCCAGGCACAGTGGCTCACACCTGTAATCCCAGCACTTTGGGAGGCTGAGGCAGGTAGATCACTTTAGGTCAGGTGTTTGAGACCAGCCTGGCCAACATGGTGAAACTCCCGTCTCTACTAAAAATAAAACACTTAGCCAGGCGTGGTGACATGCACCTGTAATCCTGGCAACTCGGGAGGCCGAGGCACGAGAATCGCTTGAACTCAAAAGGTGAACATTGCAGTGGGCCGAGATCACACCCCTGCGTTCCAGCCTGAGTGACAGCGCGAGACTCTGCCTCAAATAATAATAATAATAATAATAATAATAACAATAATAATAATGTGAGTCCTAAAATATGGTTTGGAATTCACCAGTGAAAGAAGTGAGGGGAAGAAAAAGAGGGAGACAGGCCCCAGCACCAACACAGGCAAAAGCAGGCAGGAGGGAAGCTACTGGTTGTTTACCTGAATGTGTTTGCATAAGAAGTGAGAGGATGGGGAGTGATGAGATATCAGGTTATTGCTTAAAAGGAATTAGGACATTAAGGGCCTTGGGAAGCAATAAAGGAGTTTGATTTCATGTTATCTAGAAGTAAGTTGAAGAAAATTTTAAGTAAAAATAATTTCACGATCGGAGTTACAAACCACGAAGTCCACTACGGACACAGTACGGAAGACGGCTTTTGTTGAGTGAAGTCATCCACTTACCGGGTTGCCAGATTAAGCCAGGTAAGAATGACAGGAGCCTTCAATTATGAACTATCACTGGAAAGTATATCTATAGGAAATAATAGCAACAGACAAGCCAATTTTGTTTTCAATGGTCAAATTAGCAGTAGTTCATTTTGAATAAAGGTATTGACCTCTGAGGCAAAGAGGTAGAATCACAATGGAAAATAAGTTCCACAATCAGAAGTCAGTATTCCAAATTAAAAGCGAGTCTTCACCTATTTGATGGGCGGAAGGACGCTTAAACAAATACTGTTCGTTTCTGACTTTTGAACACATCAAAGAAAGCATCAGTTTTTATGTTACCTGAGACACTGAAGAAACAATTACATATTTAAAAGGGCTAAGGAACTTTGCAAAGTGTCTATAAACAAGGTAATTATTCAGAATTAATTCAGTAAGACCAAAATAATGATTGTTACAATTTCTTGAGCACTTGCTCATTTCCATTGTGCTAGCAATTTACATATATTATCTCATTTACATTATTATCTCACAATAATTCAATAAGGTAGGTACTATCAGTCCCATTTAACAGATGAAAAATGGGGGTTTAAAGAGATTTAGATACTCACTTAAATATCAAGAGATAGAGCAGAAAACCCAAGTCTTTCCATATGTACAGAGCCCACACTGACAACATCTGTGGTATCAGTTCTCACTGTGAATTTATTTGAACTCAGACATTCTTTTTAAGGAAACAAAAATGCAATTTTACGAAGCATACAATGGTGAGTAAAGAGGATGCTTTTCCTATTATAGTCATTTTTGTGCAAATTATCCCTCTCACTTTTCATATACTAATGATGTTTTCACTGAGGCTGAGCATTTGACTAAAGTAACAAATTATTCCTTAAAAACAGAATGCCAAGGAAACAAAACAAAAAAAAAAACATGAAAATACATTGAGGACAACTCAGACTGACAATTTGATAGCAGTTACCTGTTAACAGAAAGGGGTATACTATAGTGATGACAACTTGGAGTCCCTGGATTTAGCCAGAATGGAATGTGACTCTCAGCTCCACTATTTACAAACTGGGCAAAAACTTATGGCTAAAGCTAAGAAGTAAAAAATGAGGACGTTTGACCTAGGCTAAGTTGCATGTGGGATGTGTCTATCAGGCAGAAGGAGCTGCATCTACGAATATCCCAAGTACAAGTGCATCTTGTCTTAATTATAAACGTACAAGTACTTCAGCATAGCTGGAAAATAAAGCACACAAGATGGTGTGTCAAGAGGTTAAACCAGAACAATGGCAGAGGCCTTGGATACCATGGTAAGGAGCCTGCCCATGGTTTTATAGAAGAGAGTGATGCAATCATAATTTGGCTATATTGAGGAAGAAGGACTGGAAAGCTACTAGAAAGGTGAGGAAACATCTTAAGACATTGCCTTAATGATCCAAGTGAAACGTGGTTAGCTAAGGTCTTGGGCTAGTCACGTAGTCTATGTCTCAGTTTCCTTATCTGTAAAATGAGATGACAGCTGCTATAATATAGGTTATGTGTGAGATTGAATGAGATGATATGGTCAAAGTGCCCAGCTCAGCTATGACCACTGTAAATAGAATGATGCGATGCTTGATGAACACAATGGATGCTGACTCAAGTTTATATTTCTTTCAAATATGACTGACTCAAAAATGTCATGTTATTAAAATTTGCCTAGCTAGAAGAATATTCATAGTGACAGTCCTCTACTGTTTAATGTGTATTTTTAATTGAATTTGTTTCTCATTGAAGAGTGCATTAAGCTGCCTTTTAATTCTCTCATGACAATAATGTCATGGTGTTAGGTTTGACTAACCTTGGGTCCTGCATGAATAAAGGTAGATTTTAAAAAAAAAACTCTTCTGGAGTTATTCTTATACTTTCTATCCTGTGTACAATATAACAACCCCACAGCTAAGTTTTACAACATTATAAAAGGTCACTTTTAATGATTTAGGCCTTTCATGTATCAATCTTTCTACATTTACATTTTCTGGAATTTCAACATCGGAGTTTTCTTAAACTAAGTGAATAAATATTCAAGTCTCAGTGTGTATTTTGAAATGACTCTTTGCATAATAATGTTTTTATATGAAAATGGAGTCTCTGGGTGCACATAAGCAGGTTTTACTGATCTTTTAATGGAACCAACTGAAACACAGAGGCCTTTAACATCAAACACAGTGCTCTCAATGTTTATAAATATTTGTATAGGGATGCCACTTCCCATTTTAATATCTTGTTACTTTAACACCAATACCACTGTTTCCTCTCATTAATTAGCTATTGATGTTTTCTAAAATTAATTTTGCAGACAGCGTTCACTGACAGAGCTCTAAACTAATGAGTCTGACTTTGTCTTGAGGGAGGCAGAGGAGGGGAGGTGGTCACAGACATGCAAGGAGACAGTGCTGCTCTCTGCTTCAACACTTCAAGGGGCAGAGGAACATTTCTTTTACATGTGGCCTTTGAGCCTGTGAGGCATTTGAGCAAGGAACACCTCATTCACCAATATTTTCCAAACACATTTTAAATCCCATGTGCTAAGGGTTTTGATAGAGATGGTATTGGGTGCTATGGGAAGACACTCAAGACCCACCTAGTCCAGTCCTGGCAACGGTCAAGAAGGACTTCCTGGGCAAAACTATGGCTAAAGCCAAGATGTAAAGAATGAGGATGTTTGACCTAGGCTAAGGTGCATGTGGGGTGTGTCTATCAGGCAGGAGGAGCTGCATCTGCAAATGTCCCAAGTACAGGTAGATCTTAATTATAAACCTACAAGTACTTCAGCATAACTGGAAAATAAAGCACACAGGATGGTGTGTCAAGGGGTTAAGCCAGAACAATGGAAGAAGCCTTGTATACCATGGTAAGGAGCCTGCCCATGGTTTTATAGAAGAGAGTGATATAATCACAATTTGGCTATAGTGAGAAAGAAGGACTGGAAACCTACTAAAAAGGTGAGAAAACATCTTAAGAGGTTTCCTTAATGATCCAAGTGAAACATGGTTTGCTAATGATAGAAGAGACAGAGAAGATGTATTGAGACAAAGTAAATTAGTATATCTAATAGACAGAGTTTGTCTATTGACTAGATATCATAAGTAAGGGTGATGTGGACTATAGCTACCCAGGTAAATCCAAGGAGTCTGTCTCTATGTTTTTCACTGTCTCCTTAATTTCCAGCTTTGTTTTATTTATTTTTATTTATTTATTTGGGGGGACAGGGTCTCAGTCCAATGTCCAGGTTGGAGTACAGTGATGCAATCATGGCTCACTGCAGCCTCAACCTCCTGGGCTCAAGCAATCTTCCCACCTCGGCCTCCCAAGTAGCTGGGCCTACAGGTGCATGCCACCATGCCCAGCTAATTTTTGTATGTTTTGTAGCATCATGTTGCCCAGGCTGATCTCCAACTCCTGGGCTCAAGCAATCCTCCCACCTCAGCCTCTCAAAGTGCTGGGATTATAGGCATAAGCCACTGCACCCGGCCCAGCTTCATTTTCGTGTGCTGGGTGAATACTGCCATAACTCGATAACCTAAATTAGAAATTTACAGGAAGAGAAGAAGAAATACATGGCTCAAAAGTTGGGGGAAGAAAAGGATGGCAGCTGCATAGAAAGAATGGGGACTCAAGAGATCAGAGCTCAAATTGGGCAGGCATCATTCCCATTAGCTGTATGATTTTCAGAACTAGTTTTGGTTTTGGATGTGAGCTAAAAAGAAAGACAGTTTGGCAAAAATCCTAAACTATATCTACGTTAGTTCTTCCCTGTTACTCTTCAAATTTAGAGCAAAGCCCATTTGAATTTATTGGGTTGAATGCTTAACTCAACAAGCAAATCAGGTACTTTGGGATAAGAGCATGAGTGGGAGCATTTCATACTCTAGTTAAACAGTTTAACCACCGGGGAGTATCATAGGCTCAAAGACTTTCCAGGCTCTGATGGTCTTAAGCAATACCTAGCACAATGGTTCCCAACCATTTCTACTCATGGACTCTGTTGGTCAAATTAACACTTACACGGAAATCCAGAATGCCAAATACAAAAAGGATGAAAGTGGAGCTGCTTTGGTTAAGGAAGGTATGAGGTACCAGCCACTGGGCCTACCCTCAGATGCCAAGGAAAACAATTCTGCAGAACCCAGAAGTATTGCTAATGTGCAGACATACACTCAGACTCGAGGAGTGACTGCTGAGCATTGGTAGGTAGTAACGTAAAAGTGTTAAGATGATAGAACATCTAAAACCATGCTACTGATTGTAAAACAGTTCAAAATAGTATTAGATTTAATTCATCAAATAGATCAAGGTCAACTTTAACTGTAGAAAATAAGAGTTATTATGCACATTATAATTATGTATGAAGAAATACAAAGCCACCAAAATATAATCTGCCACCTTTTTCTGGTTTCTCCATTAATAAATATTTGCTATTAGCTCATTCAATTAATTTTTTTCCAGCACTTGGAAGAAGACACATTAATTTAAGAATAGATTGTAGGCCAGGTGCGGTGGCTCACACCTGTAATCCCAGCACATTGGGAGGCCAAGGAGGGCAGATCACTTGAGGCCAGGAGTTCAAGACCAGCCTGGCCAACATGGTGAAAACCCGTCTCTACTACAAATTCAAAAATTAGCCAGGAATGTGGTGTGCACCTGTAGTTACAGCTATTCAGGGGGCTGAGGCAGGAGAATTGCTTGAACCTGGGAAGCAGAAGTAGCAGTGAGCTGAGATCGCACCATTGTACTCCAGGCTGGGCAACAGATCAAGTCCCTGTCTCAAAAAAAAAAAAAAAAAAAAAAAAAAGATTGTAAAAGAAAATTTTAAATTATAAAAGCTCTATCCACTTATTTTTTCCTTGTAAAACAGGAAGTGGCTGCATTATTGAATTTAGGGTAAAGAGAAGGATGTTGGCCTAACCTGAAATACTGGTACTTTCCAATAATACAGTTTGGGAACCAGAGTTTTAATCTAGTCATATGATTTTAACACACAAAATCTGAGGCATTCAGGGGTCCCTCTGTAAGGTCATTAATCAAACCAAAGTTTATTGATTTATTTTTCTGTAACAGTGTCTGACAGGTTATGGTCAGAGACTTTCCATGGGGAATGGAGACAATCAGGTAGAAAAGATTTGCTTCTCATTTCTAGTACTGAGCTTTCAGTCTAGACAAAGCAAATACTGTTGGTAGTCAGTAAAAAGGACTTTCTCATGCTGTGAAATATAGCATTTTAGGAGATGCAGCATTACTCGTGCAACTGTGTTCATCTGCTTTATTAACATGTTATTTATGATGCTCAGGGTGCCAATGCTTATAAATAGTTCTTGGAAACAATTTTACTAATGTTGTCCAAAGGTCTGATGGGGTCCAAAAAAAAGAGGCCTCTGGGGGACTGCCTGTCACAGGGTAGGGGAGAGGGTATAAAGATGGGAGAGGTCTTGGCTTCATAATCACCCCCAGGTGCTTTGGGGCTATACTTCCAGAAGCTTGGGATCAATGGGAGAAATAAAATCTTTCCGTAAATAATGCAGTGTGTGTCTATAAGGCTCGCACACACACACACAAAGGAAAAGGGACAGGAACTATTGGTTGAAACAGGAAAGGAAAGTAATTATCTGCTGGTTTGGCAGTAATTTATTGAGAATGGGAAAGCAAATCATTAGCAATCAAGAAAGCTCTTAGGATAGGGCAAGGCAGAGAGGTAAAACTATTAGACACATTCAGAAAGAATTTATGTGCTTTCTCCATCAGGAACCCCATACATTTTACTGTATTTTTAAAAAATTATCATTACTTAGAAACTGTAAAATATGAAGAATGCCTTCTTAGTCAAGTAGAATTTTTATTCGAGATGAACTGCATTGCTAGCAGTTTATTTTGTGCAGTTTTATAGTGGTCAGGCACATGGACTCAAAGTTGGACTGCTGGGTTCCATTCATAGCTAGGTATTTTTTGGACATTTTCCTTAACCTCTCTGCCCTCGTTTCATCATATATAATTCAGGATAATAGCAGTACCAACCCCATAAAGTTGTTGGGAAGTGTAAATGAATTATTGTATGAAAAGCTCTGGAAATATTACCTAGCACATTACAAATGCTATATTAGAGTTGGCTATTATTATTTATTCATGCGTAAAAACAACACTAAATTATAATAATAGCTCATGTTTATTGAGTGCTTATTGTGAGTCATATATTTTCCCAAGTATTTTATATGCAAGTCAGTCATCAGATCTTCATGGCAAACTATTAGATAGAGTTATTATTATCCCCATTTTACAGATAAGGAAATTAGCAGCAAAACTCAGGCCTGGAGCTCTTTATTACTATCCCTTCATCTCTTTAATACGAATTTCCTTTTCTAGTCTTTTCACATAGTTTCCTTCTTCGTGTAGAGAAATTAACAAAATGAATGTACTTTAAAGGAGGCTAATCCAAGTAAAGAAGAGTTAAGACAAGCTATGCCTGTTTAATTCAGCTCAACAATTCACACCGTCATAAGCCATGACACCATTCTCACTGTATTTCATTTTAATGCTATTATTTTGCTTGGTGACTGGTACACATAAATATTTTATACAGACTCTTCTCTTTGTGCCATTAGGATGATGAAATGTATATATGCTAATGGAATTCTAAGGTTCTCTGATTTTTCTTTTAGGGTCAATTGTCAATTATCTACAGCACAATTATTGTAAGTTGAAGCAATTATTTCTTCCACATTTCTCTATCAGTATCGTCTTTGTTGAGATGAAGCATTTTAGTGGCAATAGACTTACTCATAACATAGCTAGAATTGCAGTGTCTCATTGTATTGTGTCACTGCCAAGGATGATACTGGCAGATTCTTAAGGTACTGCTTTGTTGACAATGTAGTTGACACTATTTATTGTTATTCTTAATTATTACTGATAGTACATCAAAAGTGGAAAAGGACAATTGAATAAACATATCCTTATCAATTTGACCTCTTCTAAGAAATACATGATCCCCTTGACTTAACACAATTCCTGGTCAATATAAGTGTCTGCCCCACTACACCCCCATTACCTGCCTAATCAGACCTGCCTACTGTATCCTCTATAGCAATTTCTTCCTAATTATTGACTGTTCTAATGGACAGTATGTTGGGAGGAGGCAACATGGAGCAATGGAGAAATTGCTGCTGAGTTATCTCCCACAGAAAGTCTGACTTCCTTCCTGTGTTATCCTATCTCAGCGAAAGCCATTTACATTCAACTAGGCACTCAAGCCAGGATCTGAGAGTCATCTTTTAACAGTGACAGTGAGAAATGATGCCTAGTAAAGGAATGGGGGGAAAGTGGCTTGACTCGCTCCATAATCCTCATCCTTATACTCTTTCCATACTCGTTTTACTTTCCATACCCTTATTCATAACATTTCCTCAATTCTATGTAGAATGCTATTTTAACATATTTAATACAGTGTAATATCCTTATCTCTCCAAATTGTAGAGCTTCTAAATTCCACTTACACTAAAACATGAAGCTGCTGCAATTCTTCCAACTTTTTCTCTTACTATACCCAAATCCCATGAAAGGTGATGAAAGGTGGCTCACTCGTTTCTATATACTACAGCTGTACCTCATATATATTTCTATTATTGCACTTTCCACACTTCATGTATGCATGCATGTGTGTATGTATATATGGAATGTGTGCGTCTCCATTTGACTGGAGCTCTCCAAGGGCCAGGTCTTATTCATATCTAAATTTGAAATACGTAACACAATTCCTAGTATGCAGCAGGACAGGTGTGCTCATTAAATTATTGCAGAATAAACAGATGATGGATAAAAGAATGATTAGACTAAGGGTTTGCTTGCAGGTCTCATATGACCTTGGAAAAATCAGGTAATTTCTCACTGCTTAAGTTTATTCTTTCATTAAAAATACAAATTATTTTAAAGACATAATAATACATGTTCTATGAAACAGATGCTCTTGTGAACATCAAACTAGGATACACTTTTAAACCCTTCCACTTGCTGTGAAGTACCATGCCTGTGTGTGAGAATTAAAAATTGTGGATCCAATCAAAGAAGTATAAGGACAGAAAAACTATCCTTGAATATGTTTTCAAGATGCGTACTGTTTGAAACCATATCTCAGGTAACAATCAACAATTTTAAGAAAGAGCTTTAGAAATCCAATCACAAAGAAAAGAATCTTTATTTCTCCCTTTGGGATATGACATTTAACAAATTAATTTAGAATTCTTTAAAACCAACGGAACTAAGAGGAAATTGAGAACACTTGTACTAATCACTCCCAACTTAAATGTAGAAGGTCATATATCTAAAAGGTTACATTACTACAATGGAAAAATTCAATTACTACGGACTCCTAAAGGGCTTTACTTAAAATAGCACAGAACTGTAATGCTGTCAATTCCAATGAAAATAATTGCATTTCCCTAAATACTGTGAATAATTTGGTAAATACATCTATTCTCTTAAAGTACAAATTTCCAATAGCTGCAGAACTCAGGAGCCCAAAACATAAATATTCAAATATTTCATCGAGAGTTTTAAATTTATTAATACCACCAAGTTTACTCAGCTGTTTCTATATTTGGATGACTGATTTTTGTCTGAAGTTTAGTAAAGAGGAGGGTATCTTGCTTCAAACTCACTATGAAGACTGTTAATTTGATTTTTTTTCTTCTTTTAACAAACAATTCTTTTATGAATTTCTTAAAAATTAAATGTGATAATCTAGGTCCATAGAATGTTAAAATTTAAAAGAAATTGATCCTTTAATCCCATGGCACTCAAACCTAAAGCCATTACTCGAAGATAGCTAATTCTGGGCCCTGCTGTTAATATTCAGATCCTGTTGGTCAGAATTGGGTACATTTGATAGGAACCATCATTGATTCTGATACGCTGATTCATGGATCTGCATAGGTATCTACAGATTTCTAATTCAGCCTTTTACCTTTATAGATAAAGATGTTGAGATCCTGACAGTGAAAATAATTTCTGAAAGACCCTCTGGACTCTTACAGCTGTGATTCAAAACCCAGGTCTCTTGACTTGCAGTGGAGTGCTCCTTTATACCGTGAGACATCCTGGAAGGTCACACACCTGGGCATCAGTGTTCAGAGTACACTGTTATGAGGCCATGCTGAATGCCTCTAGCCACATGAGATCACATGGATTAATAGATCTATAAAACAGGAAACCTCAATGTGAGCAACTGAGCCTAGCAAAGCAGAATGAACAAATGGGCACTCAAATCATGCAAGTGTTTATACTTCTAATTATGAAAATTGTTAACACAGCTTCCCTTTATTAATTCTCAACACAGGCCAGGTCTAAATAAAATCAGGCAATCCTCCCAACACTCCTATGAGAAAGCCTAGTGCAATTCTTATTTTATATAGATAAGGAGGACTCTGAGCAAGCAAATCTAGCATAATGACAAATAGTAGATGGCTGGGACAAAAGTCAAACTCAGTTCTCTTTGCTATTTTCACCATTCCCCTTGTCCTTTCCTCTCTGTTGCAGCGAAACAAGATACTTCAAGGCTTAGCATTTTTGTATGAACGTTGTAGAATTCCATTGCTGAGGCTTTGCCTTCATGCATGAGGGTCAAGCAGTACTTCACTATGAGATAGACCAAGGGTGCCCAATCTTTTGGTTTCCCTGGGCCACAATGGAAAAAGAAGAATTGTCTTGGGCCAGATATAAAATACACTAACAGTAATGATAGCTGATGAGCTATAAAAGAATTGCAAAAAAAAAATTCAAAATGTTTTAATAAAGTTTACACATTTGTTTTGGGGCCATAGTCAAAACCATTCTGGGCCACATGTGGCCTGCAGGCAGCGGGTTGGACAAACTTGATATAGAATTTCCTCAAGCAAATGGTGCCACTATATTCTGTCCAACCGGGTAACAAAATACCCTAGGAAAATAGTAGTTTTTATTCACAACACACAACCAGGCGCCGCCTTAATCCACAGTGCCTGTGAATGTGACCGTTTAAATTAAAATGCAGTCGCAACCCTGCTGACACCTTGGATCCAGACTTCTAGCCTCCAGAACTGTGAGACAATACATTTCTGTGGTTTAAGCCACTCTGTTTGTGGTAGTTTGTTTCAGCAGTCCTAGTAAACTGAGATTTTCTCTTTTTTTTTTCGGGGGGGCGGGTAGATACAGGGTTTCACCATGTTGGCCAGGCTGGTCTCGAACGCCCAACCTCAAGTAGTGATCCACCCGCCTCAGCCTCCCAAAGTGCTGGGATCACAGGCGTGAGCCACCGCACCCAGCCTATTCATGTCTTTAGGTCAGATTCCTCATCATTTGATTCTGAGATGGTAATAGTGCTGACAAGTGCTTTGAGTTTGAAGTTGTTCAACTTGACCCTGCTCTATGTGTCTTACCTACTTTGTTTCATGTTGCAAGCACTGCTAGCTTTCCTATTCAATACGCATCCTCCCTTCTTTTTTTTCTAATAGAAAGCTACTTTTGTTTGTAACGACAGTGGCCCATCTATAAACTGCAACTTCCCAGACTCCCTTGCAACTAGAAATGATTTTATGATATAGTTTTGGGCCAATGAGGTGTAAACAGAGGTCTGCTAAGGAGCTCTGAGAATTTTTGTTTGTCCGTTTACTCATCAATTCATTCCTTTATTTTACTATCAGTGTCACTCCTTCTTTCTTCATTATTTCTTCTCCATCCTGTCTGGAACATGAATATGAGGTTAGAGTTGCAGCAAACATGTTGAGACTATGGAGGATAAGTGTGATAAAAGCCATATGCTAAGCACGGTGTGAAGTCAAGGTATAACTCGGTCAGGACTTCAGCTTTTTTATTGAGAGGAAAAATATACATATAGTTAAGCAACTAAAGTAAGATTTTTGTGTTCATATAGCCATATTCAATTCCAACTGGCAAATGGTAGGAAATCAGCTGTGGCCCCAGAGAAACGATCCACAGATAGGAACTTTTCAGGCTCTTCTGAGGAAAATGACTAGATTTTTCAACTCATCAGCCTACAATGAAAGTCACCAATAAACAAGGTCTGCTCAGTCATACAGAATGCAATCAGCATATTATTATCTCACTCTGAAATATTCATACACACCCAAGGATGGAAAAGCAGAGATCAAAACAAATAATATAAGGAATTCAGAGGCTACAGATTCAGTGCAGGGAACACACAAAAATAAATTTTAAAAATATATTTGATACCCTAGGGTAACATTTTTAAAAGGGTCACATAAATGGAGCAAGAATAAGTAGCCATTGTATAATAAAAGAGGAAAATACAGTAATAAACAACTCTCATAAATTAAAAGAAAATTGTTAGCAGATATAAAAAGGAGTTCATTAAGGAAGAGTAAAAATAAATTTAAGAGAATCTCACATAAAGAAATATGTTTTAGAAGTGCTGCAAAGTCAGAGGTAAACAATTAGAAAATTACAATAGCAATTCAAGAGACTCAATATCTGACTAATAGAAGTTACAGAAAGACAAAGCAGAATCAATAAAGGAGAAACACATTTCAAGGAAATAAAGCAAAAATAATTCGCCAGAGTTGAAGCATTGGGCCGTCAGATTCAAAGGGCCTACCAAAGGCACAAAACAGTGAAAGAAAAGAAATCCATACTGAGGCACATTTTTCTGAATTTTACAGCACCTGGATAAAGATAAAATGCTAAACAGCTTCCAGACAGAAAAAACAAAATAGTTTAGATGAAAAGAATGGCATTCTGCTTTTAAACAAGATATGAGAATATGAAAAAGTAAAGCTTTAAAAAATAGGAGGAAAACTGTTCTCCTAAATTCCAATATAAATTATAGGTCATGTGTGATGAGATTTTTTTTTAATTGAGAATGAAAATCTTTGTAAAAAATTTCCTCTTTCTTTCTTGGGAAGTAATGGAAGACACACTTCACTAATGAGAGAGCAGCAAATCAGAAGAGGATGTGGAATCTAACCCAAGAAAGAGGTAAAGATAATTCTTTGTTGACTTTTATTTTAAGTTCAGGGGTAGATGTGCAGGTTTGTCATATAGGTAAACTCATGTTACAGGAGTTTGTTGTACAGATTTTTACTCAGGAATTAAGCGTAGTACCCAATAGTTATTTTTTCTGCTCCTCTCCCTCCTCCCACCCTCCACCCTCTGGCAGGCCCCAGTGTCTGTTGTTCCCCTCTTTGTGTCCATGAGTTCTCATCACTTAGCATCCATTTATAATTGAGAACATGTGGTAATTGTTCCTGAATTAGTATGCTAAGGATAATGGCCTCCAGCTCCATCCATGTTCCCACAAAAGACATTATCTCTTTCTTTTTTATGGCTGCATAGTATTCTATGGTGCATATGTACAATAGCAGAGACAAGGAATCAACTTAAATGCCCATCAGGGACAGATTGGATAAAGAAAATGTGGTACATATACACCATGAAATACTATGCAGCAAAGAGAGTTCTAAGTGAGCCTGAGGAGACCTAGAGAACAGCTGCTAATGGCAACAAGAGGAAAGCGTTAAGGAGAGATGTCCCCAGGGGCAGAGGGGGGATGGAGAATTACAGTTTGAGATTAAAATTGAATTTGGCAAATTATACATACACAGAAAATTTGGCAAATGAAAACAAAAAAAATGCCATTTTAACTCTAAGGAAAACAAGGAAGTAAATGCAATCATTGTATGCTATCTAGAAGAGGTGGGAATAGTATTACATGACTGTAATAATGCAAGCCCTTGAACGTTGAGTGAAAACATTGGGAGGTTGGTGATAAGGGAGAATGTGTATAGAGATAAAGGTGTGTTGTTAGAGAGGATAATCCTCATGTTCCATACGCAGAAGACAGGTAATACCCGAAATGGAAAAGTCAAGGATGATGAGTAAGAACAGATGTATTACGAAAGCTTATATTATTAGGTTGGTGGAAATGTAATATGGCTTGCCATTACTTTTAATGGCAAAAACCACAACTACTTATTTTGCATCAACCTAATGGTAGAACAAACAAGTCAAAAGTTTCAAGGAAATTGCATCTATGAAGCAGAATTCAGAGTTAGGGTAGCGTGGCACAAGTTGCTGCTTTTCTGGTTTTCATCTTGTGTATTTTTCTGTTATAGGTGAAGGGTCACAAGCTTTAAGGTATAATTTCATTTTTTAAAAGTTCATGTAGTACTTTAATTAAAGTCAATATTAAATAAGAATATTTGGCTTTGGATTTACTTTTTGAAAACTGAGTTTTGGTATTTGCCTAATGTTTCACCATACAGAACTTTAAAGATTATATATATATATATATATATATATACACACACACACACACATACACACATACACACACACACATATATATATGCCCTACACATCCATAGTAGTAAAAACCTAGAAACAAGAGCTAATATTAAACATATTAATATTAATAATTTAATATCAATTAAATTATTCATCAAATATTAATTCAGCCAGCTTCTAGTCTAGGCACTGGGGATACAGCAGTGGACACAGTAGATGGACCTCCCTGTTGATAACAAGTGTATATTTTGGGTGTGTTCAGATAGACTATCCTTGGCTAAGTCACGTACTATAATTTATTTGAGCCGTGGATTCCTCTTCTGTAAAATGAGCATACAATTACCCACTCATTATTTCAAAAATTAGCTATGAGGACCTGTTCAGCTTAAAATTTTTTCCATGTTAAGATACAACATCTCACAAAGCAGCATTTTACTATTAAAAGAGTTCATTTTGCAATCATTCCTAGCACTAGCAAACTGAACCATTAGGGATGAGACCTTCAATATTACACTACTGCCACATTCCTCTTTATTATGAAAAGGCAGATTGCCAAGATAAGTTTCTAAGACACTCGGTTTGTCTAAATATTGCAGGGCTTTTTGATGTTGCATTAGCAGAATATACAGTCTACATTTATTCCATTCTTTTGTCAGCCTATGCAAAAAAATCAAATGAATCTATTCAAAATCAAGATGCACTGAACTGCGTATGATGAAAAAGAATGATTTTGCTAAACACAGCAACTATGTAATGCACCCCATTCCTTCCCCATCAGCTTGGATCCTGAGACTATTTTGTAAATCTGCAGAGATAAGAGTTTTCTATATTTATTGAAAGGTCAAAAGTTTGAGAGGTGGAGAGGTGTAAGGCAGACAGGAATACGGTATCGTATTTATTAAACAATATGTCAGAAACAGACACATAGCAGGCACTTTGTAAAGTACAATAGAAAACAAGCACCTGTTATCTCTACCGCTCTAATTTGCACCATCACTTCTAGTAACAGCAAAAGCCTCCAAAGTGGTTTTCATGCTTCTACCTTTCCCATTCCCCCACGGAGACATCCATTAGAATGATCCACTGAAAATATAAACCATATCATAACACTTTCCTCTCCAAACTTTCATTACTTTCCCCAAAAGGCCAAATTTTCTTCAATAACCTACAGAAAGTATTTGTTAAATGAAAGAATCAACCCATCTGGCAACCACCACTGAGACTTGGGTCACTCGATCCTTGCAATGTGTTAAGTGTTACAATTGAAATAAAAAGCAATTAGAACACTGGAAAACCTACTATTCTACCATATCACTACATGATAGTACTGGGATCTAGGACATGTGTGGTGAATAAGGACTGGAAGTTAAGAGAAGTTTATGTGGGCCATAGTGGTTTGGGTTTCTTGTGTAGCAGAGACTCAAGTGTGAGTTGGAGATGTGAATGCTCCAGTCATTATGTTGTTATTTAATTAAATACAAGAAAGAAAAGAACACACATACCTGTATATCTCAAGTCCATAGCTATCACGTCCTTGATTCTATAAGATATGCTTTAACCTCTCTATAATACTTTAAATGATCTATTTTTAACAAAAAAAGTTACTTTTTCTTCTTCTTTTTTTTTTTTTTTTTTTTTGAGATGAAGTCTTGCTCTGTTTCCCAGGCAGGAGTGCAGTGGCACGATCTTGGCTCACCACAACATCCACCTCCTGGGTTCAAGCGACTCTCCTTCCTCAGCCTCCCAAGTAGCTGGGACTACAGGCACACACCACCACGCCCAGCTAATTTTTATATTTTTTAGTAGCAATGGGGTTTCACCATGTTAGCCAGGTAGGCCTTGAAATCCTGACCTCAGGTGATCCACCCACCTCAGCCTCCCAGAGTGCTGGAATTACAGGTGTGAGTCACCGCACCCAGCCAAAAAACAGCTACTTCTATGGATGCAGTAACACTGCACTGGAGCAGACAGAAACATAGGTGACATACATGGACTGAAATAAAATCTGATTGATGTGTCAAGTTTAGAGCAGTGACAGGGTCACTGTGAAGATGGTAGAAAAACTTGAACTCCAGTAAACTCTGTTATCTGGAATCCAATAAATTGCAAAGTGATTAAGTGGTCTCTTTGCACATATATGGTACAAACCTAACTGATATTCTAAGTAGTCTTTGAGACCCTGAATTTACACAACTCAAGGAGAGATTAAATTGTGTGCAGTATCATGAGAGTGTTGGGTTTATTTTATTGCATTCTAATTATTTGAAAATTGATAACCTGTGTACATATGGCAACTTCCCATTGATCTGAATATTGGATTAAGTGAAACACTCTGAAATTGCCAACTGAACTGATTGCACCTAATGAGATGGAGATGTGGAAATAGCCATGAGCTTTTCATCACCGGCTGCAAACCTGCAATTTTCTTGGTGAAGAAAGAAAACACAAAATGCTATCGGAGAGTGGTTTTCATGCCTTGCACAACCCCTTCATCCATGACCTTCAATTCTAGATGGCTGCATACTGTTCACCGGCTAACTTCTAGAATAGGGTGGTGGATTCTAGGCAACAGGATGTGATCACTAAAAAGACATAAAACAATTCTAAAAATGTGTTTTGAAAAATATCAGGTAAGTTCTCATAAGTGAGACATTCTTAGTTTAGGTAAAGCTTAGAATTGTGTTTCCCAAATTTCAGTTAGTCACGTAGCTACCTGTAATTGCACTAGCAAATCTACATTTAATTTATATGTTATTTGTTATTTTTCTTACGTTAATTCATTTAACTTACACTTAAATACATTATTGTTAAAGGAAATATTATATCGCTACCAAACTATAAGTAGGTATCTTTTACCATAAAGAGGTAACTACAAATATAAATAAAATATTGTCTTCAAATATTAGTTCTGAGTTCAGGACTGTGATCTGTTTGCCAAAAGAGAAATATACAAGTGTTTGTGATGTGTTAAAGACTGGCACCAAAAGATGTGTGAGTGTGTGTGTGTGTGTGTGTGTGTAATGCTGTTAAAATTTAGTTAAGCTTTTAAATACATTTTTAAAATTGGTATCTTTACTATAAGGCTACTTGAAATCTATAAAATGCTAAAAAGTATTGTTATTTTCTCAGAGAGGTTTATGTTATCCAGTGTTTCGCAATATGTGTTGAGCATGAAATATTTTTTAGGCAGAAAATATAAGAAGATGCATATTTCTCTCAATGTGTGCTGGCAAATTGTGCCACTGCTTTTGTTGTTTTCAAATTCCTTCATGCCTCTGTGATATTCTTTGCTTCTGCTCAGTAAGTTAGTCACTCTTTCTTAAACATGACACAAAGTTTTCATCTCCATTCTTGACTCACAGTATTTCCTTCACTGCTGCCTCACTTTCAGCTGGTAAAATACATCTCTTTGCCACCCAAATACTTGCACACAAAATAGCCAGAAAGTGAGAACACCCAAATCTCCATCAACTGCTGAATGGTTAAACACGTGGCAAATTCATAGAAGGGAATACTATTTAGCAATAAAAGACTGAATTACTCACATGTGCTGCTACATCAATGGGTCACAAATGCTAAGTAAAAAAGAAACAACAAAAACTATACACAAAAGGCCCCGTTTTCTATGAATATATTTGTATGAAGTATCCAGAAAAGGAAAATCTATAAAGATGGAAAGTAGATTAGTAGTTGCCTGGTGGGAGTGGAGGTTAACTGTAAATGGATAGGTGGGATCTTATTGGGATGAAAGAACTGTCCTAAAATTGGTTAGATGTCATGATTGTACAACTTGGTGTATTTATAAAAATTGACTGAGTTTTATATTTAAAATGGGTGAATCTTTTGAAATATACATTTTTCCTTCATAAAATTATGTAAAAATTTCAGCCAGCTAGCCGGACAATCAACCACCTATCCATTGACCCATTCTTCCATCTTTTAACATTTTCTCTGTCATGCCATAATCTGAAGGTAACTTTTTCTTGTCTTGAGAAAACATACCATTATATTTGCATATATCATAGATCTTTTCATTTGCCTTTCTTGTATGATATTCGAGTATTTGTCTAATATCCTTACTCGACTGTAAGTTTGTACAGACATAAACTACTCTGAACTAGTCCATGTGAAAATGAATACTTATTGAATCTATATACATATATGAAGCAAATTCTATTTAATGAAGGCTAACTATAATAAAAACAAGTAAAAATACCCATTAGCACATATTATTAAATTGCCTGCTTTGAAATCTTCAATTTACCGGCTGGGCGCGGTGGCTCAAGCCTGTAATCCCAGCACTTTGGGAGGCCGAGGCGGGCAGATCATGAGGTCAGGAGATCGAGACCATGCTGGCTAACACGGTGAAACCCCATCTCTCCTAAAAATACACAAAATTAGCCAGGCGTGGTGGCAGGCGCCTGTAGTCCCAGCTACTCAGAAGGCTGAGGCAGGAGAATGGCGTGAACCCGGGAGGTGGAGCTTGCAGTGAGCCGAGATTGTGCCACTGCACTCCAGCCTGGGCAACAAAGCGAGACTCTGTCTCAAAAAAAAAAAAAAAAAGAAAAGAAATCTGCAATTTACCTTTTGTTATCTAACTTTTAAAAGTGGTTTAATGCCTCAACACATCAGTTATTAATTCAAAGAACGATAATAATAGCAGCAACAAAAGGTATAAGCAAGAGCAGCCGCCTTTACTGAACACTTACTTTGAACTGGCCAAGCTGTTTGGTGTTTCTCATTTTGCAGATGTCATTCCAGAAAAAAGAAGCTGAGACACAATGAAGTTAAATCAACTGGCTTAGGTCAAATGCCTTGGATGTAGAGCCCGAGGCAGGATTTGTATACACATGGCTTTTGAAGGGAGTGCTCTCAAGGCATGGTAGGAATGAGATGCAAGAAGGTAAAAGAGGGGAAGGGATAGGAGCTAAGATTTTTCAAGGGAAGTTTTGCTCTAGTCTGATCCATGGAGATCTCTGAGGGTAAATAGGAAAGCAGAGTTTTTCCTGTCTTGAGACAAGAGAATGGACTTAAATATACCTGTTCCTGTTACTGTGCATGTGGGTGCCCTTGTGTGTGTGTATAGCCTTGGCTGTAGTTACCCAAAAGTAATCCTGCAGAAAATGTAACAGACTTGAGCACTTGGGGGTGACCACTCCTGGGGGATGAACACACCCACCAGGAAAAGGGATTCCAAGGGACCTGAGCAGACCCCAACAGCCTCTGCTACAGCTGTTGGCCCAAATCACATATATAGTAAGGGGAATATCTGAGATTCAAACTTCAACAGTTCTGATGCCTATATCAGTGCCTTTAATGCCCTACCTTTTTCAGGCAGTGCCACATTTGATACACACACATAAATGCACAAAATCCCCATTATGGCTTAGGTTGATCCATTAGCAAATATTTTTTAAATTAAATATTAATGCAAACTAGGATAAGAAAGTCAAGCCTATTTGACACCCTTCTTTAATCTTTTAATGAATTGATAAAATTATTTTTTAATTACATGCATTATTTAAATAGTGTCTGAGGAACTTGGAGGTTGCTTGAAAACAGTTGACTTCTCCCAATATTTTAAATATTCCCCACTCCATATCTTATTTAGACTAATATATTTACATTCATTCTATGAATGAAGATTTGCTCAGAACCTCAGTTTGAACAGTGTGCTAATCACCATGTGTTCCAAATGAGTCACTCCGAATTTCTGAAGAATTGTTATATATCTTTAGTTTTCATTTTATCAGAGATAAAATCATAAAGGCAAGAAAAATTTGATGTTAGGAAGCAGTTAATGAGCCAACTGCCTCCCAAAGGAAAACAATGCCATGAAACCACAATCCATAAAACAAACAAGGCCGGGCACGGGGGCTCATGCCTGTAATCCCAGCATCTTGGGAGGCTGAGGTGGGTGGATCATTTGAGGTCATGAGTTCGAGACCAGCCTGGCCAACTTGATGAAACTCCATCTCTACTAAAAATCCAAAAAAAAAAAAAAAATTGCCAGGTATGGTAGTAGGTGTCTGTAATCCCAGCTACTTGGGAGGCTGAGGCAGGAGAATCACTTGAACCCAGGAGGCGGAGGTTGCACTCAACCAAGATCATACCACTGCACTCCAGGCTGGGTGATAGAGCTAGATCCTGTCTCAAATAAAATAAAATAAACATAAATAAATAACACAAAAGCATGGTGTGATGCCTGCCATCTAGCACTACACAAGGAGTTACCAGCTTTGTTCTAAAGATAGCATGACTTATCACAATAATACAAAGACCACGTATAAGAAACGAGAGAAACTCTAAATGGATATTGCTCGCCAGAGCACTCAGAGCCTTTGTTCATCCATTTTCATCCTTCTCCCAATCCAGCCTCTTTGCCATTTATATGTAGATACACAGGGGAATTTCCATGTCCTCCACTTATCTTGGTTACCTCTTTTTTCTCCTTATCTTTCCTATTTTGAAGGCCAGCCTCACAGCTATCAACTTTCAAATAAGTAGCCAAGAGGTCTGAATACTTGGAGTAAATAGAATGTTTGATTGGACAACATTGTGTATGCATTTCACTAAGTAAAATGCTACTCTGGATACCTGCCTATGATAAGGCTACGGTTCTCTATAAGTATGAAGCAATAATTGGTTGAACAGGGGAAAATTAACATGGCCAAAGCATGTTATATAGTAGACAGCACCTCTAACTGGTCACATATTTAAGCCACACAATGGCAAATGGGGAAATAAGGTATATTGCTTTGGGGTAAAGGCAAGTATGAGGCAGAGACCAATCCCTGGAAGTATTTTCTTTGAAAAGGGAATCCTTCAGAGAGTGAGGCACCTCATTTCTATTTTAAACTATAGCCAGAAACATTTCTCCTAAATGAGAAATTTGCCCTAGGGATTCCTGATGTTTGTCAGAAACCGCTGTAAATTTATTTTCATTCACTGGAGAGAAGAGAAGGGAGTTAACATTTATGACATATGCTTGTGCTTTTCATCTGTTATTTAATTTTCACAAGTTTTTCAGGATAAACTAGTATCCTTATTTTGTTGATAAGAGAACTGAGATTTAGAGAAATTAAAAATAAAATGAAAAGAAAAGACAAATTATAGCATGTAAACCAAGGGACAGATCTTGGGGTAAAATCCAGACCTTGTGGACCTGATGTTCATGTTCTTTCCATTCCTCCATGCACCCTAGGGCTTAATACATCAACTCCGAAATGTAATTGAGAGGAGGCTACAAGGAGACACCATTGTTTGGGATTAAACAAAAGCAGGCTGTTTTGTTTACTGTAAGATTCCTCAACACTTTTAAAATGCTGAAGTATATTTTGAGCTTCTGGGAAGGGCCTACAGGACAATGTGTCCAAAATTTTATGACCATAAAGTCCCTTCCCCCTGGAAGCATTGCCTGACCTTGAAATTCTGCTGAAAACATTTTAGATACTACTGTTGCTCCAGCAGTGCTGTACTAGAGAAGAGAAAGGCAAGGGCTAGAACGGCTTCTGTTTTTATTTCATAGACTTCTGCATCACCTGAAATGTTGTGAGCTCACATTAATTTGGGAAATAAAATAAGTATCATTTACATGAATAAAGAATAATACTATGTATGTTCCCAATAGAATGTATTTATAGATACATGAAAAGAAATACGTGTGTACTAAACATAGGTCCATATCTCATAATTATTATGCAAAAGCAACAGAGGAAACATATTCATGTACTGTCTGACGAGTGTTATAATGATACAGCAATGAACAGAGTTCTGTAAAACTGGGCACTGCTCAAAGTGAACAGTACATGTTAACTCATTTAATTATCATAATAATCCCCTGAAACATATGTAATTATCTCCATATGTCAGATAAGGAACCTGGGACACAGGTAAGTTAATTTACTTCTCAAAAGTCCTACTAGTTACTTACATAAGGAAGTTTGTGGAAGAAACTGATACCAACTGTTTTTCTACAAAATTTCATACTACTTATGACTCCCACATAAACCTATTTTGCAAGGAATTCTAGAAGCCTTGTGAGGACTTCTGAAACCTACATAAAGACTAATTAGGGCTCCCAGGATGTTATTTTGCCTTCTTTAACTTTCCATCCACATCTTATCCTGCTTTTTGCACTTTGGTTATTGAGAAATCAAATATATATCTATATATTTGATTATATATGTATATATTATTATATATATATATAAACTATATATATATATATATATATAGTTAATACCAAAATATATTTTGGAAGAAACAAATACTATAAAAGTAATATTAATTTTAATGATTTGCCTGATTCTTATTCATTCATAGACATTTGATGAGCATCTACTAAGTAAAGCTGCAGGAAATATAAGTATAAATTAGAAACTCTTTCCACCTTAAAAATATGCTTGTGGGTTTACTGGAGAAGACAGGTATTTAAACATCGGCAGCTTTGTTCTGCCAGTGGCGAGATTTATGTTGACTCCTGAACAGTCTCTCTTGAGGTCTTCCTTGCTACCAGAGACACATGCACACACACATCTGTATGAGGATTAGCCAGGTGGGGCTGTTAACTCATTACTGGATCACAGCACAACTATCCTTCCCCCAAGGTTATAACTGTACCCACAACCTTATAACTTGCCTATTTTTCTGTGATGCTTTAACCATGCACAGATGCATGTTTAGGCTATAGGTAAAACTCATGCAAAACATAATAAAAGGAAAAGGAGAATGAAACTAAAACAGAAGTCCCTATCATTATTACAGAACAAAAAGAGAGAGAGAGAGAAAACGGACTAACTGCTTAGACTAGATTTTGAAAAATAATTGACAGTTATTAAAAATAATAAGAACAAATGCTTACATAGTGTTAACCTTGAGCCAGGCACTGTATGTGCTTTATATATTTTGCCTTTTTATGCTCAAAACTCTATAAGATAAATACTATTATTATCTTCTTTTTACTGATGAAGAAACTGAGACATAGAAAGGATAAGCATGGTGCCCAACATTACAAATTGGGCAAGTTCTTGGGCCTGGGTTCAAATTCAGGTGATCGTGTCAGAATGAACACTCTGGACCACCACCAGGACATCTGTGATACAAAGTTGAGTAAGTACTGACTGAGTCACCCCTCTTTGCTGGCAACTGCACCTAATGTTATACATATATATGAGAACATGTGGTATTTGCTTTTCTGTTCCTGCATTAGTTTGCTTAGAATAATAGCCTCCAGCTCAGTCCATGTTGCTCCAAAGGACATGATCTCATTTTTTTCACGGCTGTATAGTATTCCATATTCACAACCATTCTATAAGGTGAATCTTATCCCCACTCGTTGTTAAAGGAAAACTAAGAACGGATAACTATTATTGACTGGGTTTGGATGAAAACACAAGACTATTTGAATTCAACACAGTGTGCTTTTAGGGGGAAGTTGTTTTTGGACTTAAGTTCTGTGAAAGTACAAGTCATATCTTATTTACTTTAGATTCTAAAACCATAGCATGTTTTCATTAATTTTTAATTATTAAGGATACATAATAGGTATATATATTTATTTGATATTTTGATAGAGGCATATAATGTGTAATGATTCAATCAGGGTAATTGGGGTATCTGTTACCTCAAGCATTTATCATTTATTTTTGTTAGCAACATCCTAATTACACTCTTTTAGTTGTTTTAAAATATAGAATAAATTATTGTTGAGTATAGTCATCCTCTTGTGCTATCAAACACTAGATTTTATTTATTCCATCTAACCATATATTTGTACTCATTAACCATCCCATAGCATAGAGCCCCAAAGCAAGGATTTTTTTTCTACTGCAAATTGCATCAATTTGAATTAAGAGTGAACTAATCTAAGTCCCTTTCTTTATTCAAGAAAAAAAAATCTAGTAATGAAAAAGGAAAATTATATGGCTCATCCCTAAGGACAAGTTTTATAAAGTACTTTAAAAAAATCTATGAGATGTACTTAGGATTCTGGCCTAGTAAGCCATTTAATGGAATCTTTGCACTGGTCTTAAATGTGTCTGTGTACTGCTTGAAACCTCTATCACTCCTTTCCTTTTAAATCTGTTCCTCATATTAAATAATTCTTACCTAGGTTTTCGCATGAATGGCGCCTAGGCAGATGCAAGAAGCTGCTGCTAGGGAAAAAAAATGGAAACTCAGAAATGAAGGAAGCTGAGAATTGCCAAGCAGCCGCAGACTCCCACTCTGTACCCACTTCCTCACCTCACCCTTTCCCACATGTCACATACACATTCCAATTTTCCCTTGCAGAGGAAATGAAGCAAAACACATCAATGGAGTGAAATGGTTTGTCCCTAAGAATCAGAAAACTAAAGCTCCTCTTAGCAGGTAAAAAAAAAAAAGAGCTTTTCTTTTAGTTAAGTAAGACTCCTAGGCAAAACATCAAAATCCTGAGCTCTTGATAACTTTTTTTGACATAGAAATATTTATAGAGATGGCCCTTTATCAACGATTCTAGAAACTGTTTGACTTGAAGTTGAAAAATGACTTCAAGGTATAAAAATCTGGCATTAGCACCAAGATGTTGACCCTGAATTCTCTTATTTTTAAAGATTAAAAACAAACTCAGAACTCCTCAATTTTAAATATGTTTTCTGGACCCAAAAATGTTTTTCATTTTACGCTGATAAATTACTATGTTCCAAAGGGGACTGCTTTTCTCCTCCTGGGAAAAAAAGTAATGTATGTTTCATATTGATATTCTTCTCCTTTTAAAATTAACCTGCAAAAAAAGCTACATAAACACATGCCAAAAAGTGACATGTTCAAAGAAGAAATGAAAAATGTCACTGTGTGTATATACCAACCTCCCGTGTGCATACTTTTTTAATGAGATCATTATTTTGCATACTGTTTTGAAACTTGTTCTTTTAACTTAAGAAATATGTTCTGAGTATCTTTTCAACACAGTGGTATTTGCCATTCTCATGGGACTTATGGTGAATAGATGGGAGAATTTATCAACATGCAAATGAAACAAGGCTCTTGCCTGAGCTGAGTGAAATTGGGCCAAGGAAGATGACACTGATTAGGTGAGAGAGGAAACCAGGCTTAGAAGGGGCAGAAGTCTGGGACCTAAAAGAGGCAGCCAGGAAACCACATTGGTTATGACAGAGCCTTTTCAAGGTCAGGAAGGGAAGTTCATGACCTGGCAAGCAACAACTAGGTAGATGTAAGAACACGTTACCGTGCCCTTATGAGAAGCCAAAACTAGTCGTTGTAAGCTAAGCACTTTATGTCTATTAAATATGTATTCTTTACAGACAATAGTCCATGAGCTGGATCCAGCTAAGGATTTTATAGAAGAAGAAGTAGAGGCTCAGAAAAGTTAAATAATTTGCCTGAGATCACACAGCTTGTTAGAGCAGGGATTGTAGTCAGGGTGTTTTCCTCCCAAAGGCACAGCATGTTCCATTTCAACCCACAGACAAGCTTTATTCTTCATCCAGTGCCCTTTTTCACAATGTCCCTCCTTCTGCCTCTGTACTTGTACACATGGTTAAATATAAATTCATCTCCCAGAGAATCTTCAACAGGTCTTGGTGCAAAAGAATCAGAGTTCTTCAATGAGCTCAATGCATGTTAACTGGTAAATCTCATGGCTTATGTTCATGGAGTATGTGTATGTGTGTGGAGTGTGCTAGAGTGTGCACCCAGGAGTCTAGCATATGTTTATACAAACATTTGTGTACAAATAGGTATGTGTAGATGCACATACAAAATTATAAACCTCACTGATCTTAATAACCATTTTCCATGTATTTTCAAAGGCAGGGAATTAGGTCTATGACAACTAGGTATCAAACTTTCCAAAAGCTAATAAGAGATGATTGACGGCTAACACTTACAGACATAAGAGAAGTACAAATGCACCACCATTAAAAATATCTGATGATGGCCAGGCGCAGTGGCTCACGCCTGTAATCCCAGCACTTTGGGAGGCTGAGGCGGGTGGATCATGAGGTCAGGAGATCGAGACCATCCTGGATAACATGGTGAAACCCCGTCTCTACTAAAAATACAAAAAAAAAATTAGCCAGGCTTGGTGGCGGGCGCCAGTAGTCCCAGCTACTCGGGAGGCTGAGGCAGGAGAATGGCGTGAACCCGGGAGGTGGAGGTTGCAGTAAGCCAAGATCGCGCCACTGTACTCCAGCCTGGGTGACAGAGTTAGACTCCGCCCCCCCCCCCCCCCCAAAAAAAAGAAAGAAAGAAAAAAAAGAAAAAAGTCTGATGAATAAATCTTCATCACTGAAACTCAGAATGCAAGTAGAAAATTCCTGTCTATGTATTGGAATTTTACTATATTTGTGAAGGCACAGTATATAAACACCTTTCAGGAATTCATCTGTTGCTTTAAGAGAAGTCTGAGAGTCTTTTCTTAAGCATTTTCAACATAATAAATAAACTACTATTTGAACACATTTTGCTGGGTCTTCTCCCTGAGATATTTTACAAATTATTTGGATCGATAGTACAAAATTGCAGTCACACTACTAGGAAATGGGATTTTAAGTCAGTGCCTTAGCCTCATCATACATCTGGAGGACACCATTCCCACACCCTTCCTAACTTGTTCAATTTTAAGTCTTCCATGGTGGTACCTCCATCGTCTGAGCTACAATATTTATTTTTGCAAATTTGGAAGGTTGTACTAACAGATACTCTCTACATTTCTTGCTTTTTTCCCCTATTCTCTCATTTGCTACCGAGTCTTTCCCTTCTCTTTGAACATGTCTGTAAGAATGATCTTGCAGTAATATACCCAAGAAAATGCCTCCTTTATCTAAGTCAGGAAGAGTGTTCTTTTAAAACTATGACCACGAATCTCAAATGGGCACTCAGCACTGCCCGGCAATCTTCTCACATTTGCTCGGTAAATTCACTTCCCCAGGCTCTGATAAGACTATATGGTATTTCCTTTCTCCTTGAAATATCAATTACTCCCCACCACACAAATGCTTTTCACCTCACCCTACTTCATACTCACTGAGAAGAAAGCAGTTGGACACAGTATCTCTCAACTTCCCATTATGGATATACCAATATCTAAGCCTATTCTCTGCTTTCGCTAGCATATAATGCAGAGAAAGAGAGGCTTTGCTGCAACTAAAGCCAACTCCTTTACAACATCAGGGACCTCAGTGGTTTTTTCCCTATAGCATCCCCAGCACCTAGTAGAGTACCCAGCAGGAGCTCAGTAAATATAAATTCAATGAATGAATGAACGAATGAATGGATGAATGAATGAATACCTATGACTATGAAAGATTCTATCTGTCCTAAATGGGGAGGAGGACAAGCATCAGGACAAACAGTTTTAGGGTGATACTCGACATCTGTAGGACATGGATAGATAACCATATGTAAAACAAATGATAATAAATAGGAGATAATGTTCACCCTTGCCTCATCTACTCTGTCTTTGTCTTATCTGGCTTCTTACACTGTATCTAATAATTAATGATTACATTCATAGGATATATTGATAGAGCCAGCTACCTTCCATTCATCTCTATAAGTCTTAACAACAGTGACCAATTTACATAAGATGAAACTGAAGCTCAAAGGAGTCAAGTATGTTACCCAATGTCAACTCTTAAGTGAAGAAGGTAGGGTTCAAGTCTATGGATTTTTTTAAATGGGAAAGTCCATACTCTCTCCACTCAGCCATGCTGTCAATCAGCCCCTGAGACCTTCCTGCAAGTCCAAGTTCAACTGAGTTTCTTAGCCAATCCTTCGGGAAATAGGACTACATTCCACTGCAGTCTACTGGAAATGTCATGCTGTCAAATAATCCCATCCTAATTGTGTCAGGCATGAAGTCTAAATGGCCACAGAGATAGGCAGAGAGACAGGGGGACCCCTAATGGGAACTTTATATCTACCCTCTGTCTTGTAGGATTGGATCTTGCTTTCTGTGTTCCCAGTCATGAATTTTAATCATGTAAGAAAAGACAAGATCTTTTAAGATTACAACAGGAGCAGATCTTGGTATTGTGGGATCTGAAGCACATATGATTTGGGGAAATGGGGTCTAGGAGGAAAGAATAAAAAAATCACATATAAAATTGGGTATGGAAGTTAATATTTATTTAGACTAGGAATGGGAAGGGGTCCATGCATTTGAAAGTCTCTGTAGTTTAATCTTCATTTACTTCAAACTAATTTTGCCTCTGGTCATAATCTAGCCCTAACTGGGAGGCAGGAACACAGTGGTTGTGAACCTTTGTTGTCCAGGTGGGCAGCCTGATTTTGAATCCCACCGTGACCACTTCTAGGTACATGATCTTAGGCGAGTGGCTGAAATTTCACAGGCATATACTTTCTCATTTGTTAAATTTTCAACTACAACTGGTTCATAAAAACTGTTAATATGAATGATCATGTAAAGTCTTGATCATAGTGCCTGACATATGCTCAACAGAGTGCTCATTAAGGTGTGTTTCATATTATTAGTATCTAATGCCATCTTCTTGCTTACCAGCTCTGGAACCTCTCTACTTGAGACTCCCCTACTATATTCATTTGATACCTCCTGAATGCCTGAGCACCAGGCACTTAGGATTTGACTCTGTGTCTTCCCATTATGTACCTTCAACAACAAGATCTGGGCCCTAACTCCCTGCTGAACCAAAGCCTGGTTCCCAGCCTCACTACAGCTATGTGATCACATTTTGGCATACCCATTAGTTTTATAAGAATCCTTGTTTCTGCCTGTGTACCAGCAAATCTTCCCCATTTTCCTGGGCATAATCCAATAAAACTAGAAAAAAGTAATATCATGAAAAGCATTCACAATAGATTTTTAAGTGAAGAGCTAGAATTCCTATAATTGTGGCTAATAAGGTTGTTTTTACAGGGATATGCAAAAATTAGATACTACAAATATGTAAAATGGTGAGGTCCTCACCTAGAATATAATGATCACTCTATTATAGATAATGTAATTATTACAATGTGTAGCTACCAAATAGCATTGTGATTTCTAACAAGTCAATTAACCTTCCTGGGCCTCAATTTACTCATAAAATGAGGAAGCTGGACTACACTTTCTATGATTCTTGCTAGTTCCAAAAAATATGTACTGGTACATATACCTGGGATATTAATGTATCATTCACATCTCAACTTGGAATGTGCCCAATTTGAATATTTCCCTTTGAAGCTGATAAGTGAGGGAGGAGGAACTACTCAAAGGATAACAACATTGTCTTCTTTTTGTGTGTGTGAAATTCACCTTTTTACCTCTACTGTCACAATATTCTCACTATGGCAAGTGTTCAAGGAATATTATTTGACTTTTCAAAATTCCTTCTCTAGTAAAGTCCTATTAAGACAATTAACATTGCTCCTAAAGGTGTAATTATAAGTGTGGTGTATATCCCAGGTTGTTGAAGCAACCTGGTAAGAAGAAATGAAGACTAGACCTGCTCACCCCATGTGGAAGGTAGAGGGAAAACCTAGATCAATGAAGACGAGTCAAGTTTTGGCTTGCGCTCACACTAAAGATTGGTACAGGCAGTTGTTTCATATAAAGGAAGTCTGAAAATAAGTGTTGAATCCATGCCCTGGTGGTATCTGGAGCAGAGCAAAGAGGTGTCTTGGAGTAGGCAGGTATGGTACAGAAACAATATCAGGGCATATAAAAGAAGGTAGAGTCAGGAACTGTGTAGAGACTTCCTATCTGAACCCTTCAATGGCTTTCCAGTAACAAAGAGTAAGTCTTAAAGTCCTTATAATGGCCCTGTAGGATACGACCTTGGCTCTCCCTCCATTGCTCCTCTCATTACCCTGGCAAGCTCACTCTGCTTCAGCTACACTAGCCTGCCTGTGCTCCTTGGATACATGAAGCACACTTCTAACCAGAGTCTCTTGTACGTGGCGGTTCCTTTGCCTGGAATGCTCTTATCCCAGACTCTCTCATGTCTCATGCACTCATTTAAGTATTTTCAGACAAGTCAGTTCTTTGGAAAGGCTTTCTCTGACCACCCTTTGATAAATAACACCCTGTTTCTGTCCCCATGCTATATTTTTTGCTTGTCTCTATTAAATATTGGATTATATATTCATATATATTCCTTTATTTATATTTTTGTCTTGCTTCCCCAATAGTATATAAATTTCTCAAGCTCTGTAACTGTGTTCATATACTGTGCTTAGGACAACATATAGACCACAATAGAGGCACATGCAGTTAGTGAATGAATGAATGAATGAATGAATGAAATCCACTACAACTACTCTGATTCTTATTTTTGTAGCATTTACAGTTTGTATCTCAAAACTCAGCAGATGAACTTGCAAGAATGGAGGCTTTATCTGTTCTGCTTATGGCTGAATCCCCAGTGTCTAGAACAGTAGCTGGCACTTGGGAGTTCTCAATAGATAATCTTAATTGTAGTTTACCATGAAAAAGTTCTTGTACTCTAGTTTTAAGAACAGAAATGAATTGTTCTTTGATTTTGGTAACAAGTCACCACCAGAACCAGTTTTAAACCCAACCCAATCAATCAATGACAATTTTGCATTAGTAACCATGCTTTGGAAAGCCTAAAACTCTATATAGAAACAGCAGTGTTTGATTTTGAGTGACAGCATCTTACAAGCACAGCTCTCACTTGTTTACCAAGCAATGAAGCAACTTTTGGTTTCAGGCATTGAGCTGTGGTCTCTCTCTCTCTCTCTCTTTTTTTTTTTTTTTTTTGATGGAAAGATGATGGTTCTTAGCTATAATGGCAAAACCCAAATAACTTATTATAACCCTATACAGGGTTCTAAGCATATACAAATACCAACTATATTAATCCACAAAACAAGCAGGAGCGGGAGGTGCTATGATTATTCCAATTTAGCAGACAAAGAAACTGAAGTACCGAGGGTTGGAGTGCTTACCCAACGCCTACAGCCAAGGTGTATTCCAGCTGGGATTATTATTAAATCCAATTATTTTGGCTTCAGAGTCTGTGTTCTTAGTTTCTACATTCTATGGCTTCCCTAAGAGAACTGAAACACACACTTGTTATAATTCCAGGAGCCAGATTTGTCTTGTTGATTAGTCTACTTACCTAATCAAATGCTTTTCAAATAATTGTCATGAACAGTCTGGCCGGTGGGGGTGAATTTCAAACAGAGAGGTAAGGGCAGACATCTGTGGGATGGTGGCACCAAAGCAAGCAGTTAGGAAGGTACAGAATTTAGAATTTAATAATCGGCATGTTGAACAATTAAGGTAATTGCCCTTGTGATTTGTGTGTGTGTATATATTTATATATGTATGTGTGTGTGTGTATACATATACACATACATAAGTATGTGTGTGTATGTGTGTGTGTGTGTGTGTGTGTGTGTATAAATATATGAATTTCTGGTAAGCCAAGTGCTATATCAAATATGTATATATATATATTTGGAAAGGAGATGAATAATTGTTATTTGATTATGGTAACAAATAGCCACCAGACCAGTTTTAAACCCAACCCAATCAATCAATGACATATATATTTGATATAGGACCTTGGCCTTCCAAAAATTCATTTGTTGGGTATCTGAACTGGCTACCAGATGGTAATGGCTCAGTATTACTAAACGTATTCAGACAAGTCATAGAGGTGAAAAACACCTCAATTTATGGCTAAATCCCTCAGCCTGATAGTTCTTTGTAATGGCACCTATTACTAATCTTAAAGTTACGCCAAAAAGCAACTTCACTATCACTCGGCCCTAAATTCTTGTACCATAAACAGAATAACAGGAGAGCTACAATTTGAATAAGTATTTTATGAAACAGGTTATGTTTGAAGTTTATCTTCTGAATATAATTCATTAGCTTTTTCTTTGCAGAAAAGAGTTCTGTCAATAACAAATCATTTTTAGGTCATTTCATCTCTCTGGGACTCAGTTTCCTTATCTATAAGATGATCAATTTGAAACTGGCAGTTTCTGCAGGATGTTTTGTTCTATGAAACCTTGATAAATCAGAGCTACAATTATGTAAATTACTGATATATCTTCTCTTATTTTTCCCTCTTCCTCATTTTTCTGGGTTCACCATAGTACCTATGCTTTTACTAATGTCTCTACGTAGAACTAGAAACAAAAAAAAATGAATCAGATTCTTAAATACAATTTTTTAATGGGCATATTCTGTAAGAGAAGTTCATACTGTGTATGACTTTTATGTATCTCTATGTTTTATGTTACTTTGGAATATTTATCTTGTGCAGTCACAATGAATGCCTTTTGGATTGGCGCTACAATAAAGATACTGGAATTAATCTAGACTCCTTCATTTATTTCCTTGTGATCTTAAGCAAGTTATTATTCTCCCTGAACTTCTAGTTTATTCATGTACAAAATCAAAATATCACTTTCAGTCTTGCATGGTTGAGATGATAATTCCAAGGTGAGGCATATGCAACACTTTTTTCACCCTCTTTGTCTCATACAGGTTCTGAACTAAGGTAAGCTTTCTTCCCTCCCTTGTACTCTGTTCTCAATAACTAGAACCATCAGTGTTCCTTCTTGTTTTTTACTTGCTGAGAAAGGCTGGGGTGTGTGTTTTCTGTTGATAACCATCTTCATCAAGCCTTAAAACCCAATTGATGCTTGTGTCATGCTTTAATTCAATGCTGGATGCACTTACTTCAAAATATTACTCCAATATGGATCATCTTACTGCCTTCATCCATGCTTCAGTCAACCCAACCCATACATCTCAGACCTTTTCATAAATAACAGTCATCCTGGATTCAAGGTCTCACTTTTTCTCAGTAGCATCTTATGTTGAATTTCCTCCTTTCTCCAAAGTCACCAGCCCTTCTCTGCCCCATCTATTTCCAGCAATCCTATTTGTCTCCCAAAGCAAAACAGATCGACTCTCAGTTTGAGAATAAACATTTCTATTTTCTTTTCAAATTTTACCCCAGATCCCAACTAAAGTGTGCACTTGATTTGACTGAAACTTAATGCTGATTTTATTCATGTTACAAGATTTTGTTTAATTTATAACATAGTGCCTTTATAATATTCTTTTACTGTGTTTAGAAGAGTACGGTAGGCATGCTTATGCTTATTAAATAATGTAAGTGATTGAGAGTATTTCATGCATAGAATGCCTCCAAGAAAGCCTTGTGGAAAGCCATTAATGAATGCCTGATTTAACACTTTCTCCCGTTTGCAAAATTGTTAGCCGTTGCCATGATGTTATAATGCTTAGGAAATGAAAATTATATAATAAGATATGGAGTCTGATGGACTGAGTTTGAATTCCAGTTTTATCACTTACTAGCTGAGTAACCTTGATCCAAATTCAGTGGACTCTATAGGTCTAAGTTTTCTTATGTCTAAAGTGTAAGTGATTACCTACCTCAAAGGATTATGGTAAGATTAAATAAGATATTGCCATGCTATACTATATTACATGAATAATATATCTATACTATACTCTGTTTAACATGTCTGACATATAGGTGATAATAAAGAGATATTAATATTATTTATAATTGTTTCATTTTATAGCTAAAAATTAGGATTATGTCAGTCAAGTAATAGTCTAAAATCACATGACTAATAATAAGTGAAGCTGTGATTAGAATCCAAGTTAAATAACTTTAGATCCTCTGAGTGTAATCTCTGAATATACTAAATCTTTTTCTTCCAATAGTCCCCTTTTAGCATTAATGTTCTTGAAATAAGAAGAGATGAACCATAAGAGACCCTAAAGTTGGTATATGTATTCCCTTTATTTTATTCCCAGATGGTGTAAAAAGATTGTATGTTTAAGTTTTCTAATATAAAGTATTTTTATCTTTCTTAAACTTTACAGTTTACAAAGACTTCTCTGATACCCCAAAACACATAAGCGTTGGCATGCCATTGCATTGGGGGAACCAGAATGCTGGGAGAATTACAACAAGACTCTGTGAATTTCAACTAAGCTATTTGAGATGGAAATCAGCCCCTCCTAGTCATCTCTAGCCCCTTGGTTCTTATTAAGCATCATGGTCTGAACACACCATCAGTGCTGTTTTTCAGTTTGCCCAATTTATTGACAGATCCTGCACTTCCCCACTTCTGTCAACAGCACTGTAGAATTAAG
The DNA here is from genome assembly GCF_028885625.2 of Pongo pygmaeus. NCBI lineage: Eukaryota > Metazoa > Chordata > Mammalia > Primates > Hominidae > Pongo > Pongo pygmaeus. The sequence continues at coordinate 20,378,385 of NC_072376.2, forward strand.
AACTTGGGTTCTAAAAATCCATCTTTGTGTATACAGCTAATACCTTGATTAAGCCTCTTGGGGAAGTTTGTATTACAGTATTACAGATATTTGCTAAATAAAGTGAGTTGAATAAATACAAAAGACAGCCTAGTCCTTATCCTAAGAAGGACTTAGATTACCAGTTGATTTCTTTTTGTCTTTTTATCAAAGATAAGTACTAATAACAGTGACTTTTTTCAAGTCATGTGTGTTAATGCATTTTTGTGAAATTTTGCTTTTATTAAGGGTGGTAGAAGGATGGTTCTTTCTTAATTCAGTAACTGCTTCAGCATAATTTAATACATATTTATATGAAAAGTAGATATTTTCACAGCCCAGTGTTGCATATAGAGATAATGAAATTGCTTTGCCATTAAAATTTTGATTCAATTTCTCCCTGGAATGCATTAACAGAAAACCACTTTCATTTTTATAGTTGAAAAAAAAAGGCAATTTACTGTTGTGAAGTTTTGGGAGTATTCCAAACCAGCATAACTCTGGAGCCTCCTAAACTCCCCACTAAGTAGAGATAGTCTATGAATTTAAAACACTGGCCACTGGTGTTGTGTTTTATCCTTAGAAATCTGCTTCTCACTATTATTTTCATGCCTACTGAACCGGCATTAAGATTACTTTTCTTAAAAAGAAAATGTAATAAATTTTAATGGAATTACCAAAAAAGTTAATAAATGAGTTAATAAATGATAATATGATGTGCTTACTTGTTATTGAAACTCTAAGTTTCGAGAAACTGTATCATGAGGATGGCTGAAACAGCAGCCCCACACGTCAAATTCTAGAGCTACAGGAAAGGACGTTTCTCTATTCTTTTGAAATACAATATTTCCCTGAGGTATGATGAATTATCCCACTATGGAAGAGAAGGAAAGATTAGTCTAACCTTATACTGTATATCAATTCCAAAATAGGCCGCTGATATCTATTTTATGGTAAACGATATGTGTTACATAAATTCTCAAATTTTAATTACCTGTTACACTCATTGAAGTTTTGAAATTGAAAGTTCCATGGAGATTATCACGTCCAGTTTTCTCATTTCAGAAAACTAGAAAACTAGAGAGGTAAAGTGACTTAATCCAAGGTTAGAGAAAGCAAGAGAGTAGCAGAGGAGGCATAAGCATTTGTGCTCCAACTACTACTTTATATTCTCAGGAGAAAGAATGTTACCTGCTAACTGTAACTCTTAGGCTCTTAGGTTATAAACATATGACATGGATCTCTGTGTAGTATTACGTATTCATGAATATCATACATAGATCAGAACAGGACCCAAGACTCAAGGACCTAATCCCCAGTCTTCCACAATGAAGAAGAACTCAAAGCACTTAAAGATAAGCAAATACAAATAATTTAGACTTTTATATTACCAATTTATTTTGAAGTACATGTATTCTATACATAGATAAAAGCAAAATAATAACTAGATTATACAAATGTCATATTTTATATGCCCTTCAGAACAATATGCATATTTCAAATATAATAATACAAAAAACTACATTGTGAATATCATGTATACTATAAAACAGTTGTATGTTTACACAAGGAGGTTTAACGATTTAGGGAAAAAGTTCACAATCATCCTCATAAGGCTTTAACCTAGGTTCAAGATTTTCTACTTAATATTCAAATTCTTTCATAGGACAATTGAGCAGAAAGAAATAAGAAAGGTGAAATAAATCATTATCTTCTGAACTTAGACATGCAAAATGGTGCGGGAGGAAAGGAACTCTTAGGTGAAAAGAAATCTGAATGAAATGAGCATCAGTACTGCTTTTTTAAGAAAGTTTCAGAAAAAAACTATGAAGATGCTAGCTTGATAATAAACATTGCTTATCCTTTTATTAATTAAAATTAGGCTGTAATTGTAGAGTGCACACATTCTGATCTATATAGACTTTACACACAATGAGCTATATCAATCTATTCATTTGTTTTTTATCTCCAGCTAGCAAAGTATTTAGCCAAATTAAATCTTGATTTAAAGGACTTCTCACTCTAAGATTTACTTTGGAGATTTGTCTTATACAGACTTCCAAATGAAAAACACTATTGCTTTCTAACTCCATCAACTTTTACACATTAAATAATTCTTCCTTAATGTGGTTATCAACATTTTACCATTTATAATTACTTCCTTACAATCACTGGAAATCATATATGAAGTTCATATTAAAGTTTCTGAGGTAGTGCATTCTCTCCATAGTATTAGTCCAAGATTGTCCTGGAGAATGCTGATATTGTAAAACGTAAAGTACAAGAGAGAAATTGTTCATACAAATCAGTACAGCTTTGAATTTAAGTAATAATAAAAAGGAAAGACTTCATAGAGGTTAGCAGCTCTTAGAGGAAGGAAACACAAGTTCTCATTCGGGAGAGGGAATATTTGTGCTCCTGAAACAAGCAGAACTAATACTAGAGTAGGTGTCATCACCAAATCCAGAGTCAAAGCCCTCCACACAAAAGCTGGAAGAATGACTACACAACATCCATGAAATGAGATAAAACAAGTCCCTCAACAGAGCTAGGAATTCTGAGATTGTTCCATGAATTGTCAGTCTCACAGAGAATAAAAACCAATTCATTAAAATGGGACACCCCAATCACATTTGCCAAGGAAAATAACACACACAAATGAACAGAGAAGCCAAACCAAGTTACTGGTTTCATGAGAGTGTACAACATGAAGTCAATTTTAAACAGCAATGGCCACTTCTAGATTTTAGAACTTATCCTCTTTCTAGAACTACAGATACTTCCATCAGAGAGGGCTAACAAAAGCATTCTGCAACTTATTTTAAAATTAAACAAACAAACCCAGCTCTCCACCATCCCCCGCCTCCTGCGCCCTGCACCCCCCGCCCCATGAGTTATAAATGTAGGTTTCTGGTAACCTACATCAGAGTGACACACTTATTTTAATTTGATGTTTGCTATTTGTAAATGCAATCTCATTTATGTTACACTGTGGCAGCCATTCTCTGGAGGGCTGGATTAGTTGTGGATGTAAATACATTTATAATGTATTTTCCTTTTTACTTAAGTTTAAAATTTGAAGCAAGGAAAATATCTAAACATAACTACGTCAAACATCATCTAGAGCTTCTTTTAAAAATTGCTCTGCCAACTTTAGAGAAACAATGACTGGCTGTATGCAAACACACTCTCAAAATGTGTTCTGAGCAGTTAGAAAATTATAATGTAAATTTACTCAGATTCCCAGAAAAACATTTAATTTAGGAAACAATAAAGGCAAATACAAAATGTATTGTTTAAACAAAGAGGTGATTGATAAGGAGAACAGGAGAATGAGCCTCTAATGAACATAAACAGCAATACTTGAAAAACAATTGGCTATCTGGAATCTATGTTAAAGTCTGTTACATGAGTTAGAGTCTTTTCCCCTTAGAATCTCTGTTAGTATGTAAAATAGGTAACATTATAAACACTTCTCCAGATGACCTTATGAAAAGCCTGTCATTCTCAGGCTCCAACCTCAGACCATAAGAAATTATGTCTATTTATTTCCATTTGATCAATGTATTTGCATAGCAAGAAATGAGTGATCTCACAATATACCCAAACAAAATTTGCTGATACAATAAAAGGAGGTATTAGATAAAATAATCAAACATCAGTACGGACTAAATACTCTCAAAATAAGCAGGTAGATCCATTATAAACCCTTAATTACTTCAGTTTTTCTTCTGACATTTTTGATCCAAAGTGTTTCTCCTAGTTTTAACATTCTCTTGTGAAAACATTACTGCAACTTACAAAAAGTTTATTTCATTAATCTTTGCTACCCTGAAAAACCTGTCTTCCTTCATGTCCATCCCAGAGTAACATTTCTCTGATCTCATTTCAGGTGCCTCTTACATTCACCTAAGACATTTTCATTGCAAAACAGAGAATTTTTAGAAGTCACTAAAAAGCACTCCCTTACCTTCTAAACCTGCTTCAATCAGCCCAAACTGTTCCAATAATTTAACAAAAAGCACAATGACGATCAGAACTGCTATCATTTCAAGCCCTTCCAAGTTCATGGTCAGCTAGGTCATGGTCCGACCACAGCCACTGAGAAGTGCTCCTCTGCCTGGCTTTCTTTGTAAAGCCATTAAACTACATTAAGAAGGCTACTGCTGGAGAAAGGGGAGGAGGAGAGCGTATGAGAGAGAGAGAGAGAGAGAGAGAGAGAGAGAGAGAGAGAGAGAGAGAAGGGAAAGGAGACGAGATGGAGATGGAGAGGCTGAGAAAAAGGGCGTGAGTGAGAGAAAATGCATTCATCCTGTCTGCTGTAGCAGAGGCCAGAAGTAGCAGCCGGATAAAGTCGGGCCTGTCGGAATTATCGGCTTCCTCATTATCACTCTTGCACAGAGAGAGAGCCACGCATGAAGTCGCGGCGCAGATCACCCGAGGACCCAGGAGGTCACCAGGAACGTCCCGAGGAAACATGAGGCCCGGCGCGGCGGAGATGGCTCTGCGCCCCGGGACTCTGCGCGCCCGCGCCGCCGCCACCAGTGGCTTTGTTGGGCCGGCCAGTTGCCTTGGAAACAAGAGAACCTAAGCAAGGGCTGGACTCCTGCTGCAGACAGGGAGCAGAGCACCGCACCTTGAAATACGGAGAAAAACCTGAAAACGCTGAGAGGTGGAGTGACAACTTGCATTCAGCTGTTTCAGAAACATTGTTGACCAGTAAGGAAAATCCAAATGTGTATTTTGTCCCAACTAGCTGAGTGCAGATTGAAACGAGGCTTAAGGGAGTCCTTCAATGTTGACTTTCTTTTCCGTGAGTCACCTTATCCGAAAGCTCAGTCACTGAGAACTAATATCCTGGTTTGAGTAGTAACCATCATATCTTTTCGAAGCATGGGAATAATAAACTAATAAGTATTCATCATATTTGCATAGTATTTTAGAGTTTTGCAGCTACTTCCTACGCACTACCTCATACCATTCAATACACCAAAATATATACAGTATTTAAGGTGTCCTTCTATCCTTTATAAATAATGATTTAAGTAAACTTGGAGCCAGGAAAAGTTTGAGAATAAAAAAAAATCCGAAAAAAAGCGGAAGTTTTTGTCTCTCTCTTGCACAACTATTTCATCTTTTTCTTTCCTCCTAACACTGCCCAAATAGATTAGCTCCACAATGAAATACAGAATTTAAAAAAAATACGAGAGAGAGACAGCATCTTAGAAAGCCAATTGAAGTCTCCTATTTCATAGATGAACAGGCTGAGGACCGAAGAGAGCAAAAGAGATGAGGCAAAAAGGCAGAGCAGGATAGAATGAAGGCATCCTTCACTTGGGGTTGGCTTTTGAGGCAGTGGAGTATAAGTTCAGAATATGAACTCCAGGGACAGACTGCTGGGATCTCTTACTAGCTGTGTGACCTTAGGTAAGTTACTTAACATCTCTGTGTCTTAACGTCCTCATCTATAAAGAGAGGCATAATAGCACCTAGCTCATCACTCTGTTGAGGGAATTAATGAGTGACACCTTTAGAAAAGAGTGAGTGCTCAATCACTACCACCTCAGGTGTTTTTCACAAGTGTCTCCATGCTCTACTCAGACTTTGCTGGGTTGCCAGAGGAATCAATCTGGAGGAAGTGCAGTCCTCCTCTTATCATTCTCTTAATGAGAAACCTTCCATAGCTCCCTATTTGCCTACAGAACAAAGTTGAAGCTCCTTTGAAGAGCATCCTTGTCTCTCCATGATCCGGTACCTCCTTGAGGATTGCACCTCAGTGGTCTTACTCCTGTCGATACACTCTACCTGACAGCTCAGCTTCCTTCACCCAAACTCATTCTGGGCTTTTCCATTTCCAAGACTTTGCTAAAATTGCTCTATTTAGAAAAACCTTCCTACACCATCTCTGCCTGTCAAGTTCTTAAAACTCTTCCATGGAAACTTCAACCAGAATTGGATCAAATCTCTCTTTTTTGTGTTTTTATGGTACTTTTCCTACTTGTGATGTATTATATGATAGCCATATGGGTATACATTCTCTCCATTAAAGGGTAGGCTGCCAGAGGGCAGAGATCATGCCTTGCTAATCTAGATAGTCCCTACTGTGCCTCCATGGAGGGCACTTCTTACTTCATAGATGTTTGCTGGATAATAAAAGTCATCAATGATTAGGTGATTACTACACACCAGATGCTTTAATGCATTGCTCCTTCCTAGACATTCTAAAAGTAGGGATGATGATTTGCAGGTGAAACACTAGCCTCAGAGAATCTAAGTAGCAGGCTCAAGGTCACACAGCTGGTGAATGATGGAACCAAGCTTCAAATTCTGATTTGTTTAATGCAAAACCCATTACTTCATCCCATTATCCAACAGGGCTTTAAATGAATTAAAAATCCAAATATTGGCACAAGTGCTTATCAGCACAGGGGTGAAGGTTATACCCAAAATGATCCCCCCAACTGTTTTGTGACATTCTTTTTTTTGAGAGAGAGAGAGACAGGGTTTTGCTCTCAGCCCAGGCTTGAGAGCAGTGGCGTGATCACAGCTCACTGCAGCCTTAACCTCCAGAGCTCAAGTGATCTTCCTGTCTCAGCCTCCCAAAGTGCTGGGACTACATGCATGAGCTACCACATCTGACTGACATACTGTTTTATCCATTAACTCCAGTAACTTTGGAACATGAAAAGCATCCAAACTAGTAGTTAATTAAACTCAAGGATCTTTCTTCCTCCTCATTCACAGGATTAATATTACTTAAACACACACCACCTCGGAACTCGAAAGGGAGTTCTGTTTTTCTAATACAGTAAACTCTGCAGAGCCCTTCAGCTTGCCTTATATATGAATGTCCGTAGTCAAGTGCTTTGTGTTCACATTTAAAGTTGATGACCTGGGGCTGAGAAACATATGTAGGCAGGAACTTTTTTTTTTTTCTCCTTGAGATGGTGTTTCGCTCTTGTTGCCCAGGTTGGAGTGCAATGGTGAGCGATCTCGGCTCACCACAACCTCCGTCTCCTGGGTTCAAGCAATTATCCTGCCTCAGCCTCCCGAGTAGCTGGGATTACAGGCACGCACCTCCACACCCAGCTAATTTTGTATTTTTAGTAGAGATGGGGTTTCTCCATGTTGGCAAGGCTGGTTTTGAACTCCTGACCTCAGGTGATCTCCCGCCTCGGACCCCCAAAGTGCTGGGATTACAGGCATGAGCAACTGTGCCTGGCAACCGTGCCTGGCCGACAGGAGCTATTGAAGAGCATCAGAGCGAGAGTCCTTCCACTTGGTCTGGATGTCAAAATTACGGGTTCCTTTGCTGTTATGTTGTTCTTCCCAAGGCCTGAGGGTTTTTCTTTTTTTAAATGTTTACGTCATTAGCTCCAGCCTTTGTATTTCCCTCTCTTGCAGTGCTTATCCCCATATCTTCCCATGAATAAGTGACTTGACTTAGGTCTTAGTTCCAAAATTCCTATCACAGAGAGGCCCTTTCAAACCGCACTATATAGAAAAACCTCCCTCACCTGGCCCTGGAGTCACTACCCTCTGAACCAGTGTTATTTTCCTCCAAAGCATTGTCACCACCTGGTGTGTATATTTGTTTATTAAGTGTCTCCTTCTGCCAGAATTGCTACAATATAAACTCCTACCAATGAGGGTAGAGATTTTTGTTTGTCTTGTTCAATATAATATCCTCAATCGCAGAATGGTGCCTGGCGAATAAGAGGGAGTGAGTGGTTGTTGAATGAATAATCTGATTGATATTCTCACCTAAAAAGCTACCTGCTCTCTCACTGATCTGGCAGAGCCCAATTTCCTGTTACCAGCGTGCCTCCTCTGCCTGTGGAGCCTGAGAGATTTCCGTACTTTTTTTTTTAGGAAGTCCTATTCCTACTGCTGCTTTTTAAGGTGAGCCATGAGCACTGCATGCTCACACATATTGGCTGTGCTCTATCTTCAGCATTTAATGTGAATATGATTTGTGGTTCCTGCCTGTGTGAACAATGAAAGTAATATGAGGAAGGCAGCCAAGAAGGTTGCCCTGCCCAAAATATCTTAAAATCACTGGTGTGGATGATAAGTACCTTGGATAGCATCCACTCTCATCCCTTCATTTTCAGCTAAAAGAACACTGCAATCTAAATAAGTTACTTAACTACATATGCAACTCTTACCTTCAAGTCGCAGCATGGATTCAAACTAAAATATTAATCCAATATATTTTCTTCCTGTAGGGCCTTGAATTCCCTTTTAAAAGAGAAATATTAAGAGCATCCAACAGAAAGAGGAAACCTAAATACTGGCTCCAAATCTTTGTCCTCATTTGGATTACTTAAACTTGCTTAGCTTCGGTTTGCTCGTCTTCAAAATGAGGCCAATATCCCTCCTTCAGGAAAGTGTTGTGAGGCTTAGGTGCAATAACATTTCTAAAAGATACTTAATCTCCGTGGAGCACATACGTTTTCAAGCAGTGGGCCTAACACATAGACTCTTCCATTCTAAATACCCCTCTTTGAAGAAGAGAGGGGTTTACATTTCCGTCTTATGGATGAGGAAACAAAGGTTTTTGAAGGACTAGTCAATTTCCCCCACATCCCAAAGCATCTGAAGCCAGTGGGGCTGATAGCTGCTTGCTGATGGTCATAACATTTTCCCATGTGTCTCATGTAACAGTGGCCAGGAATACCCAAAGCATTCAATGAAACAAACATCACCAGCATAAGTAACCCAACACTTGATTGTGACTTTTTAAAAGATTTCTCGCCCTTTCTGTATTAATATTAGATACAAGAAAGTTCTGTGTCCCTGCCGTGTGTGTGTGTGTGTGTCTGTGTGTGTGTGTGTGTGTGTGTGTGTAGCAGATAAGTATGAAGTGGTAGTGAGAGAAAAGGGACACTGTTGTGACAGTTTGCCAAAATTTTCTTCTCTGCAGTGCATTCTCACATAACTACTGAGGAGGGTGAGAGGCTGTTTCAGGTGCCCCCGTTTAAAGAAGTTTCTTCGAAGCAATGTTGGGGAGTCCTTCAGCTCAGGCTCTACTGCTGCATGAAGGTTATCTCTTGCCTGTCCCCAGAAAAATGAACGTGCTTAATTAGAGACACTCTTACTTTTGCACTTCAGAGCATTTCCCTAAAGTGCAGTTTATTCAAAATCACCAGTTAACTAACAGTAATGAACCCATTTCTGCTTTGATTCCAGCAATACAGCTTTTGGAAGAAAAATAATGTTTATAAAATGAAAGACGAGTTTGCCCTTTGATGAACTGAGGCAGGGAACAAAGGGATTTTGGCACGTTATGTCAGGCTGGGAAGGCTTTAAAGAGAAGAGGAGAAAGGGGGCAAACTTTCTCTACGCTTTCACCACACAGTCCCAGTGAGTTGGCCTTCTCAAGACCTAACCTTCATTCATTTTGCTTCTGATTGTTCATCTTTCATTCAATTGTTAAAGTTGTGGTCCAGGTACTATATAAGCCAGTATGAGTAATAAAAAGATGAATACCCATTTTTCCATGAACTGATTATTAAGTATTGCATACCTGTACAAAAATATCTCTTGTAGCCCATAAATATATCTATGTACCCACAAAATTAAAAATTAAAAAAAATCCTTAGTCTTCACTAGCTTAAAATCTATTAAAAACAAAATTTAGATGATAATAGCTCATATGTGTAGAGTAATCACTATTTGACAGACTAGCACACGGAGCACTTTATATGGATTATTTCACTGTATCCTCTGTAAACCCTATGAGGCAGCTACTAATGCTATCTCCATTTTGCAAGGGGAAATTGAGGAATGGAGGCTTCATTGGATTATACCAGGAAATATCCAGCTCAGGATTGAAACCCAAGTCTGACTCCAGTGATCAAGAGATAATATTTTAGATGCCATTGAAAACACCTGAAATTCAAAGCAGCATCTGGTAAAAGTCTTTAAGAAAGTATGGAAAGTACCATGAGATCAGGGAAAGATGACAGGCTTTAATGGTAGTGGCAGGTAGGGGAATCGAACTAAGATCAGCTTTATAGAGATCACGCTGGGCTCGTACTATGTAGATACTAGGTGGTGTTTTTCTTTTCATAGCAAAGGCAATGTATATTACATGACCAATGGAGAAGAAAACTAGTCTTGCCAGAGATTTTTTTTTTTTTTTTTTTTTTTTTGAGACAAGGCCTTGCTTTTTCACCTAGGATGGAATGCAGTGGCCCGATCTCAGCTCACTGCAACTTCCACCACCTCCCGGGTTCAAGCAGTTCTCCTGTCTCAGCCTCCGGAGTAGCTGGGAGTGCAGGCACGTGTCACCACAATCAGCTAAGTTTTGTATTTTTAGTAGAGATGGGGTTTCACCACACCCAGTCTTGCCAGAGAATTTACCCAGAGCCTGAAAGAACAGTCAGAGCCCATCTCGAATCACTTGCCCAGGTGCTCCTGGGAAGTTTCTTCCCCTCATTTTCCAGACTATCTCCCATTCTGGTGCGCAAAATCAGCATCAGTGACCCGCCTTTAACTTACTCTGTTCCTTTGGCAGTTACTTGATCCAAGAGAAGCCTGGCTGGATCTTAGGATTGAGTGAATAGAAAGCAAATTTTGCCCTTCAAAATGAACTGAAAGAAAACGAGCAGAAGGCAAAGGCATCACATAATAAATGTATTTTTCTTCCTTTTTTTTTTTTTTTTTTTTTTGAGACGGAATCTCGCTCTGTTGCCCAGGCTGGAGTGCAGTGGCGCGATCTCTGCTCATTGCAAGCTCCGCCTCCGAGGTTCAAGCCATTCTCCTGCCTCAGCCTCCCGAGTAGCTGGGACTACAGGCATGTGCACCACGTTGGCTAATTTTTTGTATTTTAATAGAGACGGGGTTTCACCTTGTTAGCCAGGATGGTCTGGATCGCCTAACCTCGTGATCCGCCCGCCTCGGCCTCCCAAAGTGCTGAGATTACAGGAGTGAGCCACTGTGCCTGGCCTGAGAAATGCATTTCAATAATAATGTGAAAAGACAATAAGCCGCATTTATGGCAGAGGCAGTACAATGCAGAAGTTAAGAGTATGCTTGGGTTTAAATCCCCACTTGGTTTCTTTAGAGCCATGTGACTTTGGGCAAATTGCTGAGATGAGTCATACAAAGCACTTAGAACAGAGACTGTCACCGTGTAAATGCTCAATAAATAATAGCTGTTATTGTTATTTATTGAGCTCTTGCTACACATCAAGTACTGTTCTAATTGAATTATCTTAATATGTCCATATAACAAACTCAATGAGCCAAATACTATTATTATTCCTAGCCACTATATGGATAAGAAGGACTAGGGCATCTGCAATTGAGGTGGAATTCTGAGGAAAACACATTGCTTACACCCACCCATGAAGCTGACCACCATCTTCACCATGAGTAATATAGGAAGAAATTATAAACTTATAATGGCTTGGCTTTTAAATTATTCTTCTTAAAAATGATGGAAATCACCTGTCATCCCAGCACTTTGGGAGGCTGAGGTGGGCAGATCACGAGGTCAAGAGATCGAGACCATCCTGGCCAACATGGTGAAACCCCATCTCTACTAAAAATACAAAAATTAACTGGGTGTGATGGTGCGTGCCTGTAGCCCCAGCTACTTGGGAGGCTGAGGCAGGAGAATTACTTGAACCCAGGAGGTGGATGTTGCAGTGAGCCGAGATCATGCCACTGCACTCCAGTCTGGCATCAGGGCAAGACTCTTGTCTCAAAAAAAAAAAAAAAACAATGTAAACAGACTGAAAATAACTATCTTGAACACTGATATTTGAGGACATCTTTGTCATCTTCCATTCTGAAACATTCCACAAGATGAACAGATGCAGTGAGGTGTTGGCATGACATCACTACAGATTCTACTCAAATTCAAGTGGGGTTTCAAAGGGTCCTATCATCATTTCCTTGAGGAAATCCACCTTCAAGGGCATATTTGACTGCTTCGTAAGTCTCATCAACCCCATGATCCATGAATCACACTCTAGTTCTAGACTAGTCTAGTCTTGTTTGGTCTAGTTCCATGACTAGACAATATCCTTAATGATGAAGGATCAACACCACACCCAGACTTCACCACCCATCCTTGTCCTAAGAATGAACAGCAAACACAAGCTGCTCAGTGGATAAAGGTAGTTAAATGGAGGAACAATAGACAGGGACTCAAAAAACTCATTTGAGCTGTACATTACCGCATTCTTAAAGGGCTGAAGACAAATGGGAGGAAAGGAATTGGTAGCAAGAGTGTCCAGCACCGGCAAGAGAGAACAGAGAACTAAGCTGTTGTACATATATATTGACTCGTGGTGCTCAAACTGTTACATGCATCAGCATTAACTAGAAATCTCCCTAAAAAGGAATCCTCAGACTTTTCCCAGAGATTCTCATTTCATAGGTCTTAGGTAGAGATCCTGGATCTCCATTTTTGTCAAAAGTTCTAATGATTCTAATGCAGGACTTCTCTGGACCATACTGTGAGAAACACTGCATTAATCTGCTCAAACACCCTCACCCATGTAAGGAACACATCCTCCCAGCTCATCAAAACTAGCTGAGAGTCACACCTTTTACAAACTTGACATGGTTAAGAATAGACGGGGGTTCCTTCGGTTTCTTAAACTTCTCTGGAAAGTTTTTTCTTCGAATAAAAGTAAGGCATTTGAAACAGATTGGGAATAGACACAAGTTCCTATTCCATATTTAAAGTTTTTTTTGTTTGTTTTTATTCAGGTCATTCATTTCCTGCATTCATGACAACTTTCTCTCATCAATGAGCTTTAGATACAAACTTTAGTAGAGACAGAGGACTGTGAATGATCCCACACTTTTCTGCATTGCTTCATAACCTAGCTCCCATCTTTGATCTCTCCCTGGAGAATCCGTCTTTCAGCTCCAAATGTAATCACTTAAGTGAAGGGCAGAACTGATGTGCAGCCATCTTAATAGCCAAGCTAAGTGAAGTAAATAGAATTGATGGATACAAATGTTCAGAAGTGTGAAGCTGATTTAGATAAAGTAGATATTTCAGTTTGAGATCTAATAAAAAGCAAAACAGCAGCCACATGGAGCCCTTTCCCATTACTCCCTGGAGCTAATCTTTATCTAAATCAATACTACAAAAGTAACAAAAGACACAAAGTTGTCTGATGCATAATTCATTTATTATGAACTCATGTAAGATGCAAATAATTGAAACAGGATTATTTATGTGATCATTAAACCCAGGGTAATTTCAACAGATTTTTAGTCCTGGTTAATAAAAATCTTAGTTGTGGATACATATTTAGCCAGATTTCCTTCCAAATATTTTCTCCTCTAACAAATTATTCCTCATTACAGCTGACATGTTGTACTTCCTCACTGTAATAGAGTATAAATAATTGTTTATCCTATTATTTTATTGCACCAAAGAAATATAAACTGTAAAAAGCAATATACAACAATCTCCTTGACAATTATTCATGCTTATATGCTGTAGTTTAATTACTAACAATTCTAACTGACTCACTTGTTATTAACTTTGATTTTAAACATAAATATTTGAAATAAAATACCTATGATAACCAAGTTATACTAGAATCGAATTATGAATACTAATTAAGTATATATTTTATTTGAAAAACACACAGGACATGCCGTTAGTAGAACCACACTGAAAGGGAAAATTATCCTCAATGCAATGGAAATGTAACCCATTAAATAATACAAAGTGGCCTCAAAGAATTAAAGATTAGCTTTTATGGATAACTGAGGGCATGCTATGTTAAATTTATTATGAGCAGACTAAAACTCTTTTGAAGGGTCATCAAAACAAGCCAGTCAAGCCCGACTTGCTGGTTTGATAACTCAGGATGGCACCTCTCTGAACTACAGTATTGTTTCATAGTTTTCTACTGCTGCATAGCACATCATCACAAATTGAGTGACTTAGAACAGCACAAATTTATTATTTCACAGTTTCTGTGGATAAGGAGTCTGGGTATGGGTTAGCAGAGTGCTCTATTCAGGCTTAACTCAAGATGAAGGCTCGGGCTGTGATCATATCTGAAGCTCTGTGTCCTCTTCTAAGCTCACAGTTTGTTGAAAGGATTCATTTCCTTGTAGTTTTATGACTGAGTTCCCCTGTTTTCTTGCTAGCTGTTGGACAGGGACCACTCTCATCTCCTAGACATTGCTCTTGGTGTCATGTTCTGTCTGCAGTGTGGTAGGCTGCTCTTTCAATGCTAGCAAGAAATGTCTTCCACGCTTCAAGTTTCTCTGACCTCTTTTCAGGGCTTGGCCGATTAGGTCAGGCTCACTTGGGATTGCATCCCTTTGGATTAACTCAAAGTCAACTGATTAGTAACCTCAGTTACAGCTACAAAATCTTTTCACCCATATAGGGTACCAAAATTATGGTAGCAATATCCTATCATAGTCACAAATCCAACTCACACTTGAAGGAAAGGGATTATATAGGGTGTGTACATCAGGGTCATTTTAGGTGTGCAATCGTGAGTCTATTCTAGAATTCTGCCTACCACAACATGTTTCTGCTCTAACTGCTGAGTGGCATGCTAGGTGTTCTGTGGTTGTAGGAGGCTGAAGGATATTTTTTTTATCTCATGCATTTTTCAAACTATATCTGAGAGGAGGCTCAGCATAGAACTACTGGACATTTGGCCACTGAATGCACAGAAGCCAATAGAAAGATGAAAAGTCCTGGAGTGTAAGCTGTCTATTAACAAGTCATGGTAATAAGGAAAGGAGAAGGGTCAGAAAATGCCTATGCAAAACTCTGGCTACCTAGTGTGGTCAGACTATATGTTGAATAGCTGGCTTCATCCACTGAGATGTATAAGGCAGAAAGAACTATCTAGAAAAGGATGAAGAGTACCGTATTTGGGACCTTAACACTATAGCTTGAGGCTCCATTTCTTTTAGAACAGATTCTTCTTGTATTTATAGTTTTATTTTTATTTTTCCTGCTTCCTGTTTCTCTGCTCTGGCTATGTTTCCACTATAGTTATGGCTGATCTTATGATCTATTCACTTCCTCAAGGTAGATCATAGTGAAATACTGCCTGGACACAAATCCTAACTGGATACTTCACTGGCTACACAGCTTTGGGTAAATACCATCTCTCAGTCTCAGTTACATTACCTATACAACACAGATAGTAGTAACATCTCAGAGTTGTTAAGCTGAAATAGAGTTGACCCTTGAACGACATAGGTTAGAGCCCCACAGACTGACTTATACACAGACTTCTATCTCTGCCACCTCTGAGACAGCAAGACCAACTTCTCTTCCTCCTCCTCCTCAGCCTACTCAATGTGAAGATGATGAAGATGAAAGCCTTTATGATGATCTACTTCCACTTAATGGTAAGCGTAGTCTCTCTTCTTTATGATTTTCTTAATATTTTTTACTAGCTTGCTTTATTGTAAGAATTCAGCACGTAATACATATACAACGTATGTGTTAATCAACTGTTTGTAATCGGTCAAGCCTCTGGTCAACAGTAGGCTATAAATACCTCAATTTTTGGACAGCTAAAACTTATACACAGATTTTCAACTGTGGGGGGACAGTGCCCTTACCTCTGCATTATTTAAAGGTCAACTGCCCTTAAAATACAACAAGCTCCCAGACAGTACCAAATCGATATTAAATAAATACTATTGTTATTGTCATAATTAGTACAAGGTGGGTGTTACGGTTATTTTGCTCCCAAGGTATACCCAGAATCTAGGGCCATGTCTGATTTATGGCATCCACTCAATGCATGACTGTCACAATTCTGTTAAGCCTCTCTTCCCTTCTGATCTACCCACTGTATACCTTGTTGTCAAAGTGAAAGGAACATGTAATTCCCCAGCTTCGATTTTCAGTGGTATTTTGCTGGTATTTTTCATTTTGCAGAATGAAATCTGAAAGTCATGGCAAGGCATTCAAAACCCCTACCAACTTTCCAAGGAACTCTCCATCCTCATCTCCTGACAGACTGTGCTCACACTCTGTGTTCAGGTCATGAGGAACTACTGCTGTAACCCAAATGCCAGGGTGATTCCTCCAACGGCTTCCTTTTCCTTCTGAGAAGTTCTTACCCATCATTTAGGAATCAGCTTAAATCCTTCCACTTGGGTAGAGTCTTTCATGAGCCCATCTTCCAAAGACAAGATTAACCCCTTCTTCTTTCAGCTTTGTACCTATATTCAACTACCATCCTTTCAAGATTTATGAGCAGGTTGACATACTATGCCCTGTACAAAACTACGAATCCTGGGGAGGAAGGGCCATATCTGATTTATGTTTCTCTCCTCAGTACTTATCTATGTGCCTGAAATACATTAGTTAATCAGTAAATGTTGCAGTAAATGAAGGAGGAATGGAAAGGAAAAAAAGAAAGAAAAAAATGAATGGCATGCTATCTGGAGGGTACAAGGAAGATTTAAGCCAAAAGCATAACCCTCCAACAAAAATCACCATGTCTAGAATTCAACCATTAAATATTTAATTTTTCACATTAAGCATTCTAGGTGTCCTGAAAATAACTCAAATGGCAGAAAACTTTAATCATTAACACCATGGTATAACAGATTTTCATTTGTCACCTTTGTGCATGAAAAGTGAGACCACTGGCAACCTGGGAACTTGAAGCTGGTTGGCACTAATGTGTGAAGGCTATGTTGAGAGTCAGTTTGATAGCAAGTACAGAAGCTTACCCAACAAAATATCTAGCTAGTTGAACTGGAAAATCCAGAGTTATTTTAAGACAACGCAGAACGTTCCAGGACAATCCAGCGAATCATCAATGTGCTAAATGATGCTTCTTCCTCCTGTTTTATTTTCTATATTAACTGTTTACTGTATTGAACATTCAAATGCATTACCTTGAAATAATTATTTACTTGCTACCACCCTACTGATTGATACAGGCTGCCAAATTATTAAACCAAGTTTACAGAAGTCAGCTTCTGTACTGGGAATAACTGGCTCGGGGTTTTATAATATATATTCCATTTCTTTAGGTACCCAAAAATGCCCAGCATGGTATTCTCAAAGGTAACATCAGTTTGTTCTTATGAGCTGCTCTGGCCTTCACATTTCTTAGGTGGCCATTCAAGAGATACTTACGAGACAATTTAGTGTTCTTGTGGGATATAAATGCTTGTCATTAGCAAAGGGAAAACTTGGCAACTGGTATGGAGTATCGAGTATTTCAAATAGTTTTTACTATTGAGTTGGATTTGATCAAACTCTCAACTTACATGCCAACTATCCCCTTTTCATATTTTAAATCCTTAATGATTTAACATGAAGTCCATCAGCACATTTTGATTAATGAACATAGAAATCATTTTTATTAACTAATATGAAATTGTAAAAATATGTTTACTATTCTGTGTCCAAAAAACACCTTTAATAATTTCTCCATCGGTCTCTTTATTTTGAGAATAAAAGGTAACAATTTATGGAGGAAATCAAATGAGCAAATATCTATTTAAATAAACCAAGGATTTTTCAAGGAGTTGTTAACAATAATGTTGACAACTTGGTAAGCAAGCAAACACTAACTCCTATTGTACATATAAGGTGACAATGTGTGACTATAAAGAATAGAAAGTGTGCATATTTATCAAGAAATCATTGAGAAGCTATATTATGGTTATAATGGTGCTGGCCTTGCAGAAACATTTTGGAGATCCTCTTTTGAGAACTGTTATGGTTTGGCTGTGTCCCCACCCAAATCTCATCTTGAATTCCCACGTGTTGTGGGAGGGACCCTGTGGGAGGTAATTGAATCACAGGAGCAGGTCTTTCCCATGCTGTTCTCATGATAGTGAATAAGTCCCAGGAGATCTGATGGTTTTAAAAACGGGAGTCTTCCTGCACAAGCTCTCTTCTCTTGTCTGCTGCCACGTGAGACGTGTCTTTCGCCTTCCACCATGATTGTGAGGCCTCCCCAGCCGTGTGGAGCTGTAAGTCCAATAAACCTCTTTATTTTGTAAATTATCCAGTCTTGGGTATGTCTTTACCAGCAGTGTGAAAACAGACTAATACAGGAACTGTCTTTAAATCCGATTTATAAATCATCCTTCCCTGCCTGCTTTAGCTGACACCTGGCTGCCCTCAGGTTCAAACTTTCCAAACCTCTTCAAATCACATTTTGATGATCACTGATTTACTTCTTGTAAACAGCTTTACCAAAGAGGGAGACATTTTAAAAAAGACAGGTAAAATAACACACAAGCAGCTTAGCTATTCTCATTAGCTCATGTAAAGGTTTGCTAGGGAAAAAGATTGAAATTAATGGTTAGAATAAGCCTTTTGTGTTATCATTAAATTTCAATTATGTACAATCCTTGCTTACCTTACCTGGAATAATTGGAAGTTCACAGCATCATTGTGAGTCAAAGCAATCCTAATAATTAATTTCTTGCTACTCAAGGTAGAAAGAGCCTCTATAATTCTACTCTATTTGGAAAAGGTATCATAGATTCACTATTCACTTAAGCCACTGACTTTGAATGTTTGAAATGGGATTTTGAAAAGGTCATTTTTCTATATATTTTATCAGTTATTTGCTTTTATATTTTTTGAGAGTTATGCATTGTGTATGTAAGTACTGTGCCACTATTGTACCACCAAATAGTGGAAGCGAAAATGACACACTACTCTACTTGTGTTTTTTTCTTTCTAAAATCCTGGGTTTTTTTGCAGTGCTTTTTGATATGTGTCTTATTAACTGCAAGTTTATACATGAACTTAGGATTCATTTGTTAAAGAGCCTGAGCATGAAGAGAAGCTTATTTTTCTCTTTATGAGTGTAATCCTGCAATTTTATAAGGTTAGTAAAAACCCTCTTGGGTTTATATTTTTCCTGGACATTAGAAACATGAAGAGTCTTTCAATGAGAAATTGTTTGAAAGGGAATTATATTTAGGCCATAAACAAGCTGTGAAAAAAACTCAACATAATCCCTCCTGTTAAAAAGGTTGAACTCCAGAATTTTACTAAATTGATAATGGTTGTACACACCTATGAAGAATGAGGAACAACTCTAAGCAGATGACCTATCAGGGCAATTTAAAGACAGAACTTATGAAATAAGTTGGAGCAAAATGCGCTAAAATACATTCGATGAGGTGCGAATTCTAGCCTGGTACTTAGGGCCTGCTCTATTCACAGGCAGAGGAAAATAGAAAAGATAAATCTAAAGGGAGCCAAGACCTGTCTGCTTCCCAAGGTCTACCAGGCACTGCTTGATCATGCTGGCTTTGCTTACAGCTTTGATCATTTGGTTGCAATTGACAGGTACTTGGACAAATCATATCTGCAGTCAGAATGGACTTAAGGAACAACAAATCAACAGACACATGCTATACACGGAGTGAACCTTGCCTTCAGCCTTGCTGTGAATTTATGCTGCAGTTCTTATAACTAGTTTTCCCCTTATGTCTAAATCCATAGTTTATTCCTAGTACCTGCCTCTCAATTACCCGGAATCTTTTCCTAGAAACTCTTCTAATGCTACCACACTCTGCAGCTCTGGAGGCTGCCTTCTCCTGGACATTCCACTGTTATATATGTCTAGGCCCATCACATCTTGCTGAATTCCTCAGAAATTTGAATCACCTAGTAGCCTGTTAAATATCTATGCACACTGGATAGTCCTCCCCTTGCGAAGGTGAACTTCTTTCTACCCACAGTCAAGTCCATCCAGTATATTCTCCTGGCCACCCTACACAGATGCACACAAGACACACACA
This sequence comes from Pongo pygmaeus, assembly GCF_028885625.2. NCBI lineage: Eukaryota > Metazoa > Chordata > Mammalia > Primates > Hominidae > Pongo > Pongo pygmaeus. The sequence continues at coordinate 20,398,158 of NC_072376.2, forward strand.
CAGATCCACACAGACATCAGTCAAAAACTTTTCCACAACCATCAGCTCAGTTCCGCTAAAACAGAATCCTTTAGGGTGTGTTTTTGTTTTACAAAACTGGTTGTGTCCCACTAATGGATAGCAAAATCAACTTGATGAGTTCATGATTAGCAGTATGGAATAGAAAAGAAAAAGAAAAAAGAATAGGATAGAACTGGTGACTGTTTTGCAAATAGAAAAAGCATTATTTTGTGAAATCCTTTTCAGTTATATTTATTTGTGTTTTTCTATATGTTCCTGGTTATGATAAAAAGTGCACTTCTTACTGTAGTTCATCATCAGAAAAGTTTTCTAAACCATGTATTAGAGCACTTGGAGAGAAAAGCATCATTTCTACAGTTAACCTTATTGAAATTGTAAATTTGTGATCTGAAACAGATTACATGTTAAACCAGTACTTCATTACAGACACAACAACAAACACAGTTTCATCTGATAAGCAAGTTATCTTCAAGGAAGCAGATAAGCAGAGTTAGGAGGGAACAGGCATCTAAATAATTACATTTTGATGGCACAATGAGGAAATAATCTCTGTGATTGAATGGTTTACCAATTTAGGTGCTCTGGCCTGAAGGTGCCTGGCTAAGCAGGGGCTAGCATACTCGGGCACTGGGAAACTTGAAAGAGTGAGTCAAGGAAACTATGGAGAAGGGCTTGGCATAGGTGAGCTCCAAGTGTATAATCATTCTATTGCTAACAAATTGTGTTGGGTAGAACTGGTGAAGAACAATGATGGTGAGACCTTATATTTGTCTATGTGTTAGCATTTTTAAAAGTATTTTTCTACCTACTATATTGTTTTAGTGAGGCATCTTAGATGCAAAATGTAAGGTGGTGCTCATTCTCAGGATTTGCAAGTACCCTGTGAGCTTTGCTTGCCTGGTCCCAGTCTAGGTCCTGTACATGAGATATGACAGTATTGATTCCTAGGCCGGAAGCGGTGGCTCATGCCTGTAATCTCAGCACTTTAGGAGGCCAAGGCGGGTGGATCACTTGAGGCTTCAAGTCAGACCAGCCTGACCAAAATGGCGAAGCCCCATCTCTACTAAAAAGACAAAAATTAGCTGGGCGTGGTGGTATGTGCCTGTAATCCCAGCTACTCTGGAGGCTGAGGCAGGAAAATTGCTTAAACCCGAGAGGTTGCAATGAACTGAGACGGTGCCACTGTACTCCAGCCTGGGCAACAGAGCAAGAATCTGCCTTAAAAAAAAAAAAAGAGGAAAGTTAGTCCCACAGAATTTTAGCTGAAAGGTCATGAATTGTGGTAAATCTCAGTTTAAACCTTTGGCCTCCTGAGTTCTGGAAAAAATGCATTTTTTAATCTACTTCAAAAGACCTCAGTAAGAACTTATTCTGCATACATTTGCAAAGTAATGAACTGGCAAGATAAAGAGCCATACTATGGTTATTTGTTATGAAATGTTTGTTCAGAATGAAAGAATGGCAAAATGCAGCCAGCAAGGTTTCAGCCTTGAATCCTGCATTTAGTTCGAGGCACTTCCATTCCAGAAAGACAAAGACAAATTAAAAACCATTTAGAGAATGATAAAAAGATGAGTAGGGAAAAGAAAGGTTTGATTTATGAGACTAGATTAAAGGAGATAAATGCCTATTATGTGGCTTAGTGACAACCAGGGAAGATAAGAATCTACAAATATTGGGAAGATAAAAATATAGGTAATAGAGAAGATGTCTAAGTGTTCTACAAGATAGAACTAGTAAGAAAAATGGAATAAAATATTAAATGGGTAGACAATAAGAAGAAGGCTTTTGGCAAAAGGATTCATTAAGTGGGTAGCAATACAACATGGAAGATGGAGGGGTAGGAGGAGGAAGAGGGAAAAGAAGAAAGAATAAAAAGAACAGGAGTATGAGGAAGAAGAAAATGAAGGAAGAAACAAGGGAGGAGGAAGGGAAGGAAGAATGTGAAGAGAGAGAAGGAAGGAGAGAAGGAAGGCAGGAGGGAGGCAGCGGGAGAAGTGGGGAAGGAGGGGAGAAAGGAAGGGAAGGGAAAGAAAGGGAAGGGAAGGGAAAAGGAAGGAAGGAAGGAAAAGAGAAAAAGAGGGAAGGAAAAAAAGAGTAAGGAAAGGAAGAAAAGTGAAAGGAAGGAAGGAAGAAAAGAAGGAGGGAGGGAGGGACAGAGGGACGGAAGGAAGGAAGGAAAGAAGGGAGGGAGGGAGAGAGGAAGGAAGGAGGGAGGGAGAAAAGGAGGGAGGGAGAAAAAGAAGAAGGGAGGGAAGAAAGAAGAAAGGAAAAAGGAAGGAAGGAAGAAAGGAAGGAGGGAGGAAGGGACAGAGGGAAGAAAGGAAGGAGGGAAGGAAGGAAGGAAGGAAGGTGGGAAGGAGGGAGGGAGAGAGAAAAGGAGGGAAGGAGAAATGGAGGAAGGGAAGGAAGAGAAGGAAAAAAGGAAGGAGGGAGGGAGGGACAGAGGCAGGGGAGGAAGGAAGGAAGAAAGGAAGGAAGGAAAGGAGGGAAGGAGGACGAAAAGGAGGGAAGGAGAAAAAAAGGAAGGGAAGGAAGAAAGGAGAAAGGAAAAAGGAAAGAAGGAAGGAAGAAAGGAAGGAGGGAGGAAGGGACAGAGGGAAGAAAGGAAGGAGGGAAGGAAGGAAGGGAGAAAGGTGGCAAGGAGGGAGGGAGGGAGAGAGAAAAGGAGGGAAGCAGAAATGGAGGAAGGGAAGGAGAAATGGAGGAAGGGGAGGAAGGGAAGGAAGGGAAGGAAAAAAGGAAGGAAGGAGGGAGGGAGGGATAGAGGCAGGGGAGGAAGGAAGGAAGGAAGGAAAGGAAGGAAGGAAAGGAGGGATGGAGGAAGAAAAGGAGGGAAGGAGAAAAAGAGGAAGGGAAGGAAGGATGGAGGGAGGGAGGGACAGAAGGAAGGAATGAAGGAAGGAAGGAAATGAGGGACTATGTTTTGTCCCACTGTACTTAACAGAAAATATAAGAAATAGATTTCTGGCAGTTCTAAGGCAGAATGAACATCTTCCCAGAAACCTGAGCCAGCTGAGGAGATGGTATCAACACCCAACCGCAGGGGAGGAGGCCACCACTAAATCAGAAGGAGACAGTAATGAGGAGCTGAAGTGGGCTTGCAAAGCCATTACTCCTATTAAGTCCAGGGCTTGTGCACAGGCTACCTGCCAACTTTTGGCTAGCCCACAACACATAACAGTTACTGTAATTGAAACTGAATTATACTACTGTCCTGGCACACATTCTCCCCTAAAAATACAACACATAATAATGCTGTTAAAATAAGGACATCTGGAAAACAACCTAGAGTCCCATTGTTTGTAGCTGGCACCTGCCTTCTAAAGGAGTCCTTCATGCTTCGTTCTTCTACTGTATAAATGGTGACATGGTGAAAAGGGGCACTTCATTTAAGTGAATCCGAAGTTTAATGTTTGTTGAGAAGCAACTAGATGCCAAACACTATACCACTCCTGTTTTTGTTAAATAACCGTCTGTGATTGAGATTCATATCCCTGTCACAAGATTAAAAATCTGGTGTCAAAGAAGTTAAGTAATACATTCTAAATCACTCAAAAGATAAGAGAAAAAAACAGAAATAGAATTCTAAACTGCTTGTCCTTGTCCTCAAAATATTTCCATTATATCTAACAGCAATTTGTCCAAGGCATAACATTTAGTAAATGTTCAATTAATATGTGCATAATTGATAATTGTGCAGAATTGAATTAAAGGGAATTGATGGTGTAATTGAAATCTAAAAAGAATCCCTAATGACTTCTGGTGATGAATTGATGAAGTGTTGCCAAATTTTCATCAAATGTTGAAGTATGTATGAGTCAATTATGGCCACATTGAGAAATGCCATCTCTTTCGTAAGTATATATATATATATATATATATATATATATATATATATATATATATATGGAATACATGAGATATGTATGCAGGCATGTGGTGTGTAATAATCACATTAGGGTAAATGAGATGTCTCTAACCTCAAGCTTTTATCCTTTCTTTGTGTTACATACAATTCAACTATGCTCTTAGTCATTTCAAATGTACAAATTAGTGTTGACTGTAACCACCCTGTTGTGCTATCAAATACTAGACCTTATTCACTCTATAGAATGATATTATTGTATCTATTAACCATCCCCATTCTTCCAGCCCCAGTACCCTTCTTGGACTCTTGTAACCATTATTCTACTCTGTATCTTCATGAGTTAAATTGTTTTAATTTTTAACTCCCACAATTAAGTGTGAACATGGGAAGTTTGTCTTTCTGTGCCTGGCTTATTTCACTTAACATAATTACCTCCAGTGTCATCCGTATTGTTGCAAATGAGAGGATCTCAATAATTTTTATGGCTGAATAGTACTCCATTGTGTTAATGTACCACATATCCTTTATCCATTTGTTTTTGATAGACACATAGGTAGCTTCCGTATCTTGGATATCGTGAATAGTGTTGCGAGAAAGATGGGAGTGCAGTATCTCTTTGATATACTATTATAACTTCCTTTCCTAGCAGTGGAATTTATGGATCAAATGAGTTTTAGTTTTTTTGAGGAATCATCAAACTGTTCTCCATAGGGGTTGTACTAATTTACATTCCTACCAATAGTGTACTAGTGATCCCTTTTCTCCATATCCTTGCCAGCATTTGTTATTGAATATCTTTTAGATAAAAACCATTTTAATTGGGGTGAGACAATATCTCATTGTAGTTTTGATTTGCATTTCTCTGATGACCAGTGATGTTGAGCACTTTTCATATATCTGTTTGGCAATTATACCTTTTCTTTTGAGAAATGTCTACTCAAATCTTTTGCCCACTTTTAAGGTGTATTATCAGATTTTTTTCCTATGGAGTTGTTTTGAGCTCCTTATATATTCTGGTTATTAATCCTTTGTCTGATGCAGAGTTTGCACTTACCTTTCCCCATTCTGTAGGATGTTTCTTCACCTGGTTGACTGTTTTCTTTGCTGTGCGGAAACATTTTAATTTGATATGATCCCTTTTGTCCATTTTTGCTTTGGTTGCCTGTGTTTGTGGGATATTCTACAGGAAAGCTTTGCCTATTCTAATGTCCTGGAGAATTTTCTCAATATTTTCTGTCAGTAGTTTCAAAGTTTGAAGTCTCAGATTTAAGTATTTAATCCATTTTTATTTGATTGTTGTATATGGTGTGAGATAGAGGTCTAGTTCCATTCCTCTGCATATGAATATCCAGTTTTCCCAGCACCATTTATGGAAGAGGCTCTCCTTTCATCAATGTATGTTCTTGCCCCCTTTGTCAAAAAATGAGTTGAGTGTAGATGTATGAATTTGTTTCTGGGTTGTCTATTTTGTTCCATTGCTCTGTCTGTTTTTATGCCAGTGCCTTACTATTTTTATTACTATAGCTCTGAAATATAATTTAAAGTCAGGTAATGTGATTCCTCCAGTTTTTTTTTTCCTTTTACTCAGGATTGCTTTGGCCTTTCTGGGTCTTTTGTGGTTCCACATAAATTTTAGGATAGTTTTTTCTATGTCTGTGAAGATTGCTATTGGTTATTTTGATAGGAATTGCATCAAATCCATGGATTGCTTTAGGTAGTATGGACACTTTAATAATATTGTTTTTTCAATCTATGAACATGGAATATATTTCCATTTTTTAATGTTCTTTTCAATTTCTTGCATCAGTGTTTTATGGTTTTCATTGTAGAGATCTTTCACTTCCTTGGTTAATTCCTAGGTATTTTATTTTATTTGCAACTATTATAAATAGGATTATTTTCTGGATTTCTTTTTCAGATTGCTCACTGTTGACATATAGAAATACTATGGATTTTTATAATGATTTTGTATGTGCAACTCACATAATATGAGTTTGGAAGTATTCCCTCCTCCTAATTTTTCAGAATAGTTTGAGTAGGACTGGTGTTAATTCTTCTTTAAATGTTTGATAGAATTCAGCAGTGAAGCCAGTGGGTCCTGGGATTTTTTCTTGGATATTTTATTACATCTTTGATCTTGGTACTTGTAATTGGCCTGCTCAGGTTTTGGGTTTCTTTGTGGTTCAATCTAGTAGGATGTATGTGTCTATGAACTTACCTACTTATTTTAGGATTTCCAATTTATTGGTATATAGTTGCTCATAGTAGCCTCTAGTGATCCTTTGAATTTCTGAAACATCAGTTATAATGACTCATTTTTCATCTCTGATTTTATTTGGTTTTCTCTCTTTTTTGCTTCTTTAGTCTGGCTAAAGTTCTGTCAATTTTATTTATCTTTTCAAGATACAAACTTTATGTTTCATTGATCTTTTGTACTGTTTTCTTTGTTTTCATTTAATTTATTTCTGCTCTGATCTTTATTACTTCTTCTACTAACTTTGGGTTTGGTTTGCTCTTGCTTTTCTAGCTCTTTAAGATGCTTTGCTGGATTGTTTATTTGAAATTTTTCTGCTTTCTTGATGTAGGCACTTACAGCCATAAATTTTCCTCTTAAGATTCCTTTCGCTATATCTCATAGGTTTTTACATGTTGTGTCTTCACTATCATTTGTTTCAAGAAATTTCTTAAATTTCCTTCTTAATTTCTTTATTGACACATTGGTCATTCAGAAGCTTGTTGTTTAATTTCTATGTGTTTGTACTTTTTTTGGCTTAGGATTGACTTGGCGATGAGGGCTCTTTTTTGGTTCCATATGAACTTTAAAGTAGTTTTTTCCAATTCTGTGAAGAAAGTCATTGGTAGCTTGATGGGGATGGCATTGAATCTATAAATTACCTTGGGCAATATGGCCATTTTCACGATATTGATTCTTCCTACCCATGAGCATGGAATGTTCTTCCATTTCTTTGTATCCTATTTTATTTCACTGAGCAGTGGTTTGTAGTTCTCCTTGAAGAGGTCCTTCACATCCCTTGTAAATTGGATTCCTAGGTATTTTATTCTCTTTGAAACAATTGTGAATGGGAGTTCACTCATGATTTAGCTGTTTGTCTGTTATTGGTGTATAAGAATGCTTGTGATTTTTGTACATTGATTTTGTATCCTGAGATTTTGCTGAAGTTGCTTATCAGCTTAAGGAGATTTTGGGCTGAGATGATGGGGTTTTCTAGATATACAATCATGTCATCTGCAAACAGGGACAATTTGACTTCCTCTTTCCCTAATTGAATACCCTTTATTTCCTTCTCCTGCCTAATTGCCCTGGCCAGAACTTCCAACACTATGTTGAATAGGAGTGGTGAGAGAGGGCATCCCTGTCTTGTGCCAGTTTTCAAAGGGAATGCTTCCAGTTTTTGCCCATTCAGTATGATATTGGCTGTGGGTTTGTCATAGAGAGCTCTTATTATTTTGAGATACGTCCCATCAATACCAAATTTATTGAGAGTTTTTAGCATGGAGGTTGTTGAATTTTGTCAAAGGCCTTTTCTGCATCTATTGAGATAATCATGTGGTTTTTGTCTTTGGTTCTGTTTATATGCTGGATTACGTTTATTGATTTGCATATATTGAACCAGCCTTGCATCCCAGGGATGAAGCCCACTTGATCATGGTGGATAAGCTTTTTGATGTGCTGCTGGATTCGGTTTGCCAGTATTTTATTGAGGATTTTTACATCAATGTTCATCAACGATATTGGTCTAAAATTCTCTTTTTTGGTTGTGTCTCTGCCCGGCTTTGGTATCAGGATGATGCTGGCCTCATAAAATGAGTTAGGGAGGATTCCCTCTTTGTCTATTGATTGGAATCGTTTCAGAAGGAATGGTACCAGTTCCTCCTTGTACCTCTGGTAGAATTCGGCTGTGAATTCATCTGGGCCTGGACTCTTTTTGGTTGGTAAGCTATTGATTATTGCCACAATTTCACAGCCTGTTATTGGTCTATTCAGAGATTCATCTTCTTCCTGGTTTAGTCTTTGGAGGGTGTATGTGTCGAGGAATTTATCCATTTCTTCTAGATTTTCTAGTTTATTTGCATAGAGGTGTTTATAGTATTTACTGACGGTAGTTTGTATTTGTGGGATCAGTGGCAATGATATCCCCTTTATCATTTTTTATTGCGTCTATTTGATTCTTCTCTCTTTTCTTCTTTATTAGTCTTGCTAGCAGTCTATCAATTTTGTTGATCCTTTCAAAAAATCAGATCCTGGATTCATTAATTTTTTGAAGGGTTTTTTGTGTCTCTAGTTCCTTCAGTTCTGCTCTGATTTTAGTTATTTCTTGCCTTCTGCTAGCTTTTGAATGTGTTTGCTCTTGCTTTTCTAGTTCTTTTAATTGTGATGTTAGGGTGGCAATTTTAGACCTTTCCTGCTTTCTCTTGTGGGCATTTAGTGCTATAAATTTCCCTCTACACACTGCTTTGAATGTGTCCCAGAGATTCTGGTATGTTGTGTCTTGGTTCTCATTGGTTTCAAAGAACATCTTTATTTCTGCCTTCATTTCGTTATGTGCCCAGTAGTCATTCAGGAGCAGGTTGTTCAGTTTCCATGTAGTTGAGCAGTTTTGAGTTAGTTTCTTAATCCTGAGTTCTAGTTTGATTGTGCTGCGGTCTGAGAGACAGTTTGTTGTAATTTCTGTTCTCTTACATTTGCTGAGGATAGCTTTACTTCCAACTATGTGGTCAATTTTGGAATAGGTGTGGTGTGGTGTGGTGCTGAAAAACATGTATATTCTGTTGATTTGGGGTGGAGAGTTCTGTGGATGTCTATTAGGTCCACTCGGTGCAGAGCTGAGCTCAATTCCTGGGTATCCTTGTTAACTTTCTGTCTCGTTGATCTGTCTAATGTTGACAGTGGGGTGTTAAAGTCTCCCATTATTATTGTGTGGGAGTCTAAGTCTCTTTGTACGTCACTCAGGACTTGCTTTATGAATCTGGGTGCTCTTGTATTGGGTGCATATATATTTAGGATAGTTAGCTCTTCTTGTTGAATTGATCCCTTTACCATTATGTAATGGCCTTCTTTGTCTCTTTTGATCTTTGTTGGTTTAAAGTCTGTTTTATCAGAGACTAGGATTGCAACCTCTGCCTTTTTTTGTTTTCTATTTGCTTGGTAGATCTTTCTCCATCCTTTTATTTTGAGCCTATGTGTGTCTCTGCACATGAGATGGGTTTCCTGAATACAGCACACTGATGGGTCTTGTCTCTTTATCCAATTTGCCAGTCTGTGTCTTCTAATTGGAGCATTTAGTCCATTTACATTTAAAGTTAATATTGTTATGTGTGAATTTGATCCTGTCATTATGATGTTAGCTGGTTATTTTGCTCATTAGTTGATGCAGTTTCTTCCTAGCCTTGATGGTCTTTACAATTTGGCATGATTTTTCAGTGGCTGGTACTGGTTGTTCCTTTCCATGTTTAGTGCCTCCTTCAGGAGCTCTTTTAGAGCAGGCCTGGTGGTGACAAAATCTCTCAGCATTTGCTTGTCTGTAAAGTATTTTATTTCACCGTCACTTATGAAGCTTAGTTCGGCAGGATATGAAATTCTGGGTTGAAAATTCTTTTCTTTAAGAATGTTGAATATTGGCCCCCACTGTCTTCTGGCTTGTAGAGTTTCTGCCGAGAGATCAGCTGTTAGTCTGATGGGCTTCCCTTTGTGGGTAACCCGACCTTTCTCTCTGGCTGCCCTTAACATTTTTTCCTTCATTTCAACTTTGGTGAATCTGACAATTATGTGTCTTGGAGTTGCTCTTCTCGAGGAGTATCTCTGTGGCATTCTCTGTATTGCTGAATCTGAATGTTGGCCTGCCTTGCTAGATCGGGGAAGTTCTCCTGGATAATATCCTGCAGAGTGTTTTCCAACTGGGTTCCATTCTCCCCGTCACTTTCATGTACACCAATCAGACGTAGATTTGGACTTTTCACATAGTCCCATATTTCTTGGAGGCTTTGTTCGTTTCTTTTTATTCTTTTTTCTCTAAACTTCCCTTCTTGCTTCATTTCATTAATTTGATCTTCCATCACTGATACCCTTTCTTCCATTTGATTGCATCGGCTCCTGAGGCTTCTGCATTCTTCACGTAGTTCTTGAGCCTTGGCTTTCAGCTTCATCAGCTCCTTTAAGCACTTCTCTGTATTGGTTATTCTAGTTATACATTCGTCTAAATTTTTTTCAAAGTTTTTAACTTCTTTGCCTTTGGTTTGAATTTCCTCCTGTAGCTCGGAGTAGTTTGATCATCTGAAGCCTTCTTCTCTCAACTCGTCAAAGTCATTCTCCATTCACCTTTGTTCCATTGCTGGTGAGGAACTGCGTTCCTTTGGAGGAGAAGAGGCACTCTGCTTTTTAGAGTTTCCAGTTTTTCTGCTCTGTTTTTTCCCCATCTTTGTGGTTTTATCTACTTTTGGTCTTTGATGATGGTGATGTACAGATGGGTTTTGGGTGTGGATGTCCTTTCTGTTTGTTAGTTTTCCTTCTAACAAACAGGACCCTCAGCTGCAGGTCTGTCAGAGTTTGCTAGAGGTCCACTCCAGACCCTATTTGCCTGGGTATCTGCAGCAGTGGCTGCAGAACAGCGGATTTTCGTGAACCGCGAATGCTGCTGTCTGATTGTTCCTCTGGAAGGTTTGTCTCAGAGGAGTACCCGGCTGTGTGAGGTGTCAGTCTGCCCCTACTGGGGGTTGCCTCCCAGTTAGGCTGCTTGGGGGTCAGGGGTCAGGGATCCACTTGAGGAGGCAGTCTGCCCGTTCTCATGGTACTGGTACCAAAACAGAGATATAGATCAATGGAATAGAACAGAGCCCACAGAAATAACGCCACATATCTACAACTATCTGATCTTTGACAAACCTGAGAAAAACAAGCAATGGGGAAAGGATTCCCTTTTTAATAAATGGTGCTGGGAAAACTGGCTAGCCATATGGAGAAAGCTGAAACTGGATCCCTTCCTTACCCCTTATACAAAAATTAATTCAAGATGGATTAAAGACTTAAACGTTAGACCTAAACCATCAAAACCCTAGAAGAATACCTAGGCATTACCATTCAGGACATAGGCATGGGCAAGGACTTCATGGCTAAAACACCAAAAGCAATGGCAACAAAAGCCAAAATTGACAATTGGGATCTAATTAAAGAGCTTCTGCACAGCAAAAGAAACTACCATCAGAGTGAACAGGCAACCTACAAAATGGGAGAAAATTTTCTCAATCTACTCATCTGACAAAAGGCTAATATCCAGAATCTACAATGAACTCCAACAAATTTACAAGAAAAAAACAAACAACCCCATCAAAAAGTGGGCAAAGGATATGAACAGACACTTCTCAAAAGAAGACATTTATGTAGCCAAAAAACACATGAAAAAATGCTCACCATCACTGACCATCAGAGAAATGCAAATCAAAACCACAATGAGATACCATCTCACACCAGTTAGAATGTCGGTCATTAAAAAGTCAGGAAAGAACAGGTGCTGGAGAGGATGTGGAGAAATAGGAACACTTTGACACTGTTGGTGGGACTGTAAACTAGTTCAACCATTGCGGAAGTCAGTGTGGCGATTCCTCAGGGATCTAGAACTAGAAATACCATTTGACCCAGCCATCCCATTACTAGGTATATACCCAAAGAACTATAAATCATGCTGCTATAAAGACACATGCACACGTATGTTTATTGTGGCACTACTCACAATAGCAAACACTTGGAACAAACCCAAATGTCCAACAATGATAGACTGGAGTAAGAAAATGTGGCACATATATACCATGGAATACTATGCAGCCATCAAAAATGATGAGTTCATGTCCTTTGTAGGGACATGGATGAAATTGGAAATCATCATTCTCAGTAAACTATGGCAAGAACAAAAAAACCAAACACCGCATATTCTCACTCATAGGTGGGAATTGAACAATGAGAACAAATGGACACAGGAAGGGGAATATCACACTCTAGGGACTGTTGCGGGGTGGGGGGAGGGGGGAGGGATAGCGTTAGGAGATATACCTAATGCTAAATGACGAGTTAATGGATGCAGCACATCAGCATGGCACATGTATCCATATGTAACTAACCTGCACATTGTGCACATGTACCCTAAAAGTTAAAGTATAATAATAATAAAATTAAATTAAAAAATAAATAAATAAATAATATTCATTGTTCTGGAAAAAAAATTTCTATGTGTTTGTATAGTTTTCAAAATTCCTCCTGTTACTGATTTTAGTTTTATTCTATTTTGGTCAAAGAAGATACTTGATATAATTTCAATTGCTTTGAATTTTTACAGATGTGTTTGTGGCCTAACATTGTCTATCCTTGAGAATCCATGTGCTTAGAAGAAGAATGTGTATTCTGCAGCTGGTAAAGATAATGTTCTGCAAATATCCAAGGTTCATTTAGTCTATGGCAGATTAATTTTGATGTTTCTTTGTTGATTTTCTGTCTAGATGATCAGTCTAATGTTAAAAGTGAGTGTTGAAGTCTCCAGCTATTACATTATTATATTGGGGTATATCTGCCATTTTAGCTCTAATAACAGTTGCTTTATATATCTGGGTGCTCTAGAGTTAGATATATATATATATATATATATATATATACATATATATATATATATACACACACATAGGCACACATATTTGTTATACCCCCTTGTTGAATTGACCTCTTTATCTCTTCATTGTTCTTTTTATAGTTTTTGTCTTGAAATCTATTTTGTCTAACCGTAGCCAGTCCTGCTCTTTTTTGGTTTCCATTTGCACGGAACATCTTTTTTCGTACCTTTTTTTTCAGTCTATGTGTATCTTTACAGGTGAAGTGTGTATCTTTACAGGTGAAGTGTGTATCTTTACAGGTGAAATGTGTATCTTGTAGACAACAGATCATTGGGTCTTGTTTTTTTGTTTATTTTAGTATGTTTCTTAATTCAGTCATCTACTCTGTCTTTTGATTGGATAATTTAATCCATTTACATTCAATGTTATCATTGATAAGTAGAGACTTACCCCTGCCATTTTGTTATGTGTTTTCTGGTTGTTTTTTTGGTTTCCTCTTCCTTTTTTCCTTCCTTTCTGTCTTCCTTTTAGTGAAGGTGTTTTTCTCTGGTGGTATGTTTTAATTTCTTGCTTTTAATTTTTTGTGTTTCTGTTGTAAGTTTTTTGAATTGAGGTTACCATGAGACTTGCAAATAATACCTTATAACCTATTATTTTAAACTGTTGTTAACACTGATTGCATAGGCAAACAAACAAGCAAAGGGAAAATAAAAGTTATGCATTTTAATTCCTCCTCTTTTTAAAGTATTGTGTCTTAAAAAGTTGCTGCAGTTATATTATTTGATAGACTTATCCTTTAGTGCTTTTACTCAATATATGAGTAGTTTACACATGACGATTACAGTGATATAATATTCTGTGTTCTTAATATGTTGTTCTGTGTGCTAAATATGTTTTTCTGTGACTTTGTAACTTCATATGATATTTTCTCATTGACATACCTTTCTTTCAGATTGAAGAACTCCCTTTAGCCTTTCTTATAGGACATATGTGGTGTTGATAACATTCCTCAGCTTTTGTTTTTCTGGGAAGGTCTCTATTTTTCCTTCATGATTGAAATGTATTTTCACCAGATTTGCTATTCTAGGATAAATTTCCTTCAGCACTTTAAACATGTCATGCCAATCTCTCATGTCTTGTAAGATTTCCACTGAGAAGTCCGATTCCATACATATTGGAGACCTATTGTTTGTTATTTGTTTCTGTTTTCTTGCTGCTTTTAGGATCTTTCCTTTATCCTTGACCTTTGGGAGTTTGATTATTAAATGTTTTGAAATAGTGTTATTTGAGTTAATTCTGCTTGATGTTTTATAAGCTTCTTGTACTTGAATAATATCTTTTCTAGTTTGGGAAGTTCTCTGTTATTATCCATTTGAATCAAATTTCTACCAGTAGCTCTCTCTCTCTATCTCCTCTTTAAGGCCAGCAACTCAGACTTGCCCTTTTGAGGCTATTTTCCAGATCACGCAGGCATGCTTTGTTCTTTTTTAATTCTTTCTGATTTTTTGTCCTATGACTGAATATTTTCAAATAGCCTGTCTTCAAGCTCACTAATTCTTTCTTCTGCTTGATCAATTCTGCTGTTAAGAAAGTCTGATGCATTCTTTAGTATGTCAATTGCATTTTTCAACTCAAAAATTTCTGCTTGATTCTAGTTAATTATTTCAATATATTTGTTAAATTTATCTAATAGATTTCTGAATTCCTTCTCTGGGTTATCTTAAGTTGTGTTTCCTCAAGACAGCTATTTTGAAATTGTCATCTGAAAAGACACATAACTCTCTCTTTCCAGGATTGGTAACTGGTGCCTTATTTAGTTCGTTTAGTGAGGTCATGTTTTCTTTGATGGTCTTGATTCTTATGGGTATTCATTGCTGTCTGGGCATTCAACAGTTACGTATTTATTGTAGTCTTTGTGGTTGGCTTGTTTGTACCTGTCCTTCAGGGAAAGGATTTCAAGGTATTCAAAGAGACCTTGGTGTTGTGATCTAAGTTTTTGGTCACTGCAGCCACATCTGCATTAGAGGGCATCCCAAGTCCAGTAATGCTGTGGCTCTTGCAGATTCATGGAGATACTGCCTCGGTGGTCTCAGATAATTTCTGGAAGAATTCTCTGGATTACCAGGCAGAGGCTCTTCTTCTCTTCCCTTAACTTTCTCTGAAACAAACAGGGTCACTCTTTGTGTGCTGAGCTGCCTGGAGCTGGGGGTGGAGTGACAGAAGCACCTCTGTGGCTACCACCAGTTAGACTGTACTGAGTCAGACCCAAAGACAGTACAGCACTGGTGCCTTATTTAGTTTGCCCAAGGCCCACAGTAACCACTGCCTGGCTACCTGCCTGTGTTCACTCATTTCTTTAGGGCTCCACCATCAGCCTGTGGCAAATCCAGCCAGGCTTATTTCCTTCCCTTCAGGGCGGCAAGTTCCACTGGTCCCAGACAGGTCCAGAGATGACATCCAGGAGCCAGGGCCTGGAGTCAGAAACTTCAGGAATCTACCAGGTGCTCTATTCTACTGTGGCTGAGCTGGCACTCAAGCCACAAAACAAAGCCCTTCCTACCCTTCTCTGTCCTTTCCACAAGCAGAGGAGTCTCTTCCCTAGGCCCCAGGCCGATGGTGAGTACCACCTGGCTACCCTAGATGTTCACTCAAGGCCCCAGGCCACTTCAGTCACCTTGTGGTAAATGCTGCTGGGCCATAACTCTCCATTCAGGGCAGTGGGATCTAGCCCAGTGCATGTCCAGAAAGGAAAAAACTGCATCTCTTGAGAGCAAAGTATCTTTGCCTTCTTTGGTATTTAAGTTATCACAAGTATATACTAGGCTTCCTCAGTCTTGCAAAAGCAAAAAATAAACCTAACATCTGAATAATTTCAATAAGTGCTAAGTCTGTGTAAAACAATGCACATAATAATGACTTTATGCCTTCTACGATAGTATGCTGACTGATAAATAATACTGACAACTAATATACAACATCTAATTATCTACAATATTAAAAAATACTGTTTTATATACTTCCAAGAAGATATAGAAAAACATACATAGTTTCCATACTTATTGAACTTATGACTGTACTGGCAGGCAAGATATGAATGCATGAAAATATAAAAATAATTAAGTTTTAAATACGTATTTGAGATTTTCTTTTCAACAGATTTTACTCTACTAATATTTATGGAATACTTACTATGCATCAGAACTTGTGTTAGGTATCAGTATACAAGAAATAATACAATGAGGTTATTTCTTTCAAGAACTCCACCATCTAGAGGGGGAGGAAAACTTTCAAACACACAGTTCCAAAACATCATCAGCAGTACAGAGAAAGCTATATGGTGCTATGGAATTCAGATAAGGAAAGGCTTAATTCTGCTGACAGTGGTTCTGAAGGTTTATCAAGGAAGGCTTCCCAAAGGAGGTGAGACTCACATTAGGTCTTGAAGAATGAGAGTTTCCCAGGCCAAAAAGAAAGAGCACTCCAACAAGGGGGGATATTACATACAACGCCATGCAGGTAGAAAGATTATCGAAGAGGGTGACAGACTGGGATAATTGTGATAAGCATTGTTAGCCTAATTACTGTTATTCAATGGGGAAGATGATATAAAAACAAGTTAAAATGTCAATTTTACATTTTTTCAGGACTACCAGCCTGTCAGTATAAATTGAGATGAGCTCAAGGCCTCCTTAAGTAGAATCTTAACATTGCAACTAACATATTAACAGGTTTCCCATTCATTAGTGTAGGAGAATTCATTAGAAAACAATGTATTCAGACTTCATAAGCAAAAGCATACCTTCTTCTTTAGTCTAGTATATCTAATTATATGAAGACTGCTATTAACATTAAATAAATCATCTAATAGATAATTTAAATGTGCAGTAGTGTTCAAAAGCAAGTCTACTTTTCAAAAGTAATCATAATTGCAGCAGAGGCATCATGAAATATTTGATTAGTACAACGCTAAGGAGTGAGAATCATTTCTTACAAATGTACAATTAAAGAAGTTGTCAATTATAGCATAAATTGATCAGCATGTATATGATTCAAAAACATGTTAACCTGAATAAGTTTAGACTATCAGAACTACTGTTGTGAAATATTCCTTTGAAGCACTGACTGTAAAGAACACAGTGGAATCAAAGTTATAAGAACTATAGATAATAACATTTATAGTTACAGAATTCTGATTATATGAATTCCAGGAATTAAACATTGCACCATCCATTTTCACACAAAAACAAACTGGATAAATGAGTGATGACATTCATTTTGCCAGTTTACAAGGTACAGAAAAGCTTTATGTATTAATTCTGTCAATGAGAAAATAATAAATAATTTTGTATTTAATCCTATTTGAATTTAACTGAAACCCTATAGAGCATTCTGCATGAATGGTTTTCAACAAAAAAGTGATGTTCTTAAAGAATAAAGAGCTTTAGCTTCCTCTTCAAACATAAGAAGCATTGCCATTGAACTTGCTTACTCTTACCTCAAGTGAATGATTACCTCTTGCAAATGAATTTTAGCAGAATTTTCCAGCTCCAGCCTCAGTTGTTTCTTTTTGCTATTTGTTTTGTTGTTTTTTGAAATAAAGCTTCTCTTCACTGTGCTTTGCCCATCACTTGTGGCAGGAATCAATGGTACCTTAAAGATACCGACTCATTGGTGCAGAAAGCTAAAACCTGTCCCTTTAAAGCCCAACCTGGAACAGGACCGGAATTAAATAGGATTAACCCCTAATTTGTTCCTGTGTCCTGGTCTTCTATTGACTGTTTCCCAGTCCCTAATAATTGTCCTTGTTCATGTGTAAGACACTGTGTCCTCTTCTTCCTTAGTTAATTGAGTCTTTCGTTTTGACTTTCTATTCTCAACTTTGACTATTTTTTTTTGCTCTATGGGCTAAAACTAATATGCAGATACCGTTTTCCCTTCCTGATCTCAATAGTTCATAGTTTCTGTTGAGCAACTTATACTACATGTCACTTTAGAGCAATTACCTTTAATGCTTTTATGAAATTTCCCTCAAGATGCTTTTTAAAATTTATTTTGTGTCTTCCTTCCCTTCCTTTCTCTTTCTTCCCTTGTTCTCTCCCTCTCTCTCAGTCCTTGCAAACACATAAACACATATACTTTTACTACATTATCATGTACCTGTTGATATTGTCTCTAGGAATTTCATATGCAAGTATATATTTTGTATCTCATTTTGACAACATGAAATCTATGCACAAGGAGTCATCTACTTCCTTTGCCCAGAAGCTGGGGCCCAGTAAATTGTATTGAGTAAGCAAAGTTGTTTGGCTCATTTATTCACTAATTTGCTCATTCATTCAACAGATATTTATTAAGTGTTTGATATGTGTCAGGTCTTATACTAAGTGCTACATTCAATAATCAATATAGCCACAAGAAATTTTTTATGATATTTCACTTTCTCTCCCTTACAGATGTCCTTTTTATGGAACATTCTCTTCTACCCTGTTTTTCTAGCTATTTCTGCTCATCCATCATGATTCAACTTAAATACCAGGTTTTCCATGAAATGTCTTCTAACCTTTAGGTGTTTATCAGTTTCTTGTCTTTGCTATCATCCTAGAATATGGGATGTTTCATATTTCACAGTAATTATGTATTCACATGTCTGTTTCCTCCCAATTAAACTCACTTTGTGGGAAGAGACATGATCTCTTCCCCAGTGCTTGTAACAATGCATGGCACATCGTAGGTCCTTAGTCAGTTGTATACATGATAATAAGAGCATCTACGTGTACAAAATTTAGTATAAAGTCAACATCCAGCAGTTTAATAGTATTATTCATAATCAATCCCAAAACAAGTGATTCCAAGGACCTATAATGTTTTAAAAGCTAGTGTTAATCCAGACAAGTTTATTTACATAAAATGGAATCAGAAGCAGCAAATTTGATTGCCCTGTCCTCTAGAATATAACCTATTCGGAAGCCCATTGGAACTTTATAGTAACCCCTCTGTTGGGACCAGATAGATACTATAAGTTAATTAATATGGTATATTATAAGGAAATTAATCCAATGATTCTGATTTTTTTATTGTTAGAAGAATGAAACATCCCCAACAATTTGCCTATGCCCATCACTATTTTTATGGTAATGACTCCAGATTTACACCTCCAACAGCATTCCAAGTGTCTTATCCATCTCAATACCAGTTATGTCCCATGGAATAACTCAGAGATATTGTAAACATTATCTGTTCAAAGGAGAACTGTCAATTCTACCTTCAAACCTCCCTTCAATTCCCATCTCTGTAAATGGCACTGTCCAACATCTCAGGTCAGAAACACAGGCACAGCAACCCTGACTTGGTCTTGATTCCACCTTTTCTATCTCCACTCTCATCCAATCCTTAACAAGCCCTGCTGTCTTCATCCCAAATAGATTAAACCCTTCTCTCTATTTCCTGTAATGTATTACATCAGTGGAGAGTCCCATTTCTTCTTGTGTTTAGTACTGAAACAACTTCCTATCTGTCCTCCTTGTTTCTGATCTTGCTGTTTCCAATTCAAAGCATTTCTTAAAATGTGTACTATATCATACTGTTCCTCAAAACCATCCAGTGGCTTCCCATTTTATGTAGAATAAGATTTCAAATTCTTTTTATGGTTTATCAAATATTACCTGCCTCTCTAATTGTTCTTACAACATTTCAGCTTCAATGATTTTCTTTGAACTCCTGTAAAACACCAAGGTCTTTACCAGCTCACAGCCTTAGCACAAGCTGTTCTTTCTTCCTGAAATGCTGTTTCCCTGCAGTCCTTTCATTATTGGTTCTTTCTTAGCATTTGGATCTCTGTTCATATTATCTGGTCATGCTCTTGAAATAGATGTCCCCTCAATCCCACAGAAACATGTAATTTTTCCATTTTTGATAATTTGATTGCTTCTTAATTCTCAACAGAATTGGTGATTTTGCTTTAATAATACTTGTCTTTATTCATGTCTTACTTGTTTTCCCTCCTAGAGTATAAATTTTTTTTAGGCAAGTACTCTGCCTCCCTCGTAAGTCTTTTTACCCCCAGGGACCAGTATGGAGTAAAGCATCTAAAAAAATGTGTGTTGACAAGCAAATGCAATAAAATAAAATAACCTAAAATTAAAAAAAAACAGTAGGCTTTAATTGAGCAACTACTTTCTGCACACAGATATATCTATAAATTCATAGACCTTTAATATTCACAATAGCACTGTAAGGTACGTTGTATCATTCTCATTTAATTAATGCAAAAAGCAAGTTTCTCAAAGTGTTAGTACAACTTTTGGATTTTAATGTAAGTTTCCTGAATCTAATCCCAGTCCTGTGTATTTTTTCATTCTATACTCCCAAAGCCATCATTTAATTTAAATATAGTTTTTACCTCTTGCTGACATTTAACCATTAATTTTTTTTTCCACCAGTTAAATTAAAAAGAAAAAAAAATCAAGGAAAATAAAGTCCATGGCAATACATACTGGCATTCTGTCTTTGAAAACAACCAAAAAAAATCAATAGAAATCTACTACATAAACCTGCCATAATAAATTAAAGATGTATTAAAGGGAAAGAATGGATGCTTCTGTTGTTAAGGCTTATGTCCAGTGGCCAAAAGGCAATCTTCTGCTGTTCTTTAATAGCTCGGTGCAAAAACTTTGGAAATTTTTATACCACTACTCTATCATAGCACTTTAGTAATAAATTACAGGAAGTAATAAGCATGTTATTTTCCTAAGTGTACCAAATTGTGAAACAAAGAGTTCTTCATCCAAGTGCCTACTGTCTGTTGCAAAGCCAGTTTAAGAAACCAGCTACAAAAACTCATCTTTTTTTTAAATCCAACAATCATTCATAGAACACCTAACTGGCAGGCAGTGGCATGGTGGTTGAGAGTTAAAGCTCAGAAATCAACAGTTCAAGTCTCTCCTCCACTCTGTGCCAGCTGTATGACACTGAATAAATTATTCCTTTTTCTCATTATTAAAATAGAGTTAATAATAATGTCTATCTGATAGGGTTATGGAGGAAATAAAAGGGTGAAATGATTAAAATGCCCACTATGTACTAAGATCTCCAAAAAAATAAGGTTAACTTTGGCTTCAGAATGATGTATTCTGAGGGGCATAAATTTATGATACTCTGGGTGCTGAGAATGTAAGTATTACGGAAGGGATAGCAAGATACCTGGCAGAGTGAATGGAGTTAAATAACCTTGAGGTCTTTTAGGAACAAGCTATTCCCTTACCATTTTTTAAAATAGCTTTTTTTGAGGTATAATTTGCTTATCAGAAAATTCACCCACTTAAGTGTACAACTGAATGACTTTTAGGAAATTTACAGGGTTATATAATCATCACCAAAATCTAACGTCAGAATATTTTCATTGCCTCAAAAAGATTCCTCATGCTTACTTACAGTAACAGCCGTTCACACCCCCGCCCCAGGCAAACACTAGTCTACATTCTGTCTCTATAGATTTGCCTCTTCTGGATATTTTATATAAATTGTATTATACAGTATGTGATCTTTTGTGTGTGATTTCTTTCAGATCACATAATGTCAAAGTCCAACTCTGTGGTAGCATGTCTCAGTTTGCTTCTATTGCTAAATCATGTTCCATTCTGTCAATATAATACATTGTTTTGATCAATCACCAGCTGACAGATTTTGGAGTTGTTTCTAGTTTTTGACTTCGACAAATCATGCTAGTATAAACATTTGTATACAAGTCTATTTCTACACCTGTGTTTTCATTTCTCTTCAGTACATTCCCAGGAGCTCTCCTTTTCCATTTTATGGGAAAGATCTGCCCCTGAAAGCCCCCAGTGCAACTTGTTGGAAGTGGGTAGAGAGTTCTAATTCCAACTCACCAGTAACTACTCAGTGGTCAGCTCACACAATGAAGTAGGAAAAAAAAAAGGCACATCAGTTCTTGTCTCTGCCCTTTTTCCCCTAAATCCCCTTGTGACTTTGGAAGATAACTGGACCTCATAGCATCTAGGCATCTTAACTTGTGAACCAACAGCAGAAACTAGATGTTCTCTGAACTCTCTTTTACCTTAAAAAACTTATAATACTCTTAGTAACTAAAATTTTATAAAGAAATCCAAAAAGCACGATCAATGGATTATCTCCCTTGCCCCTGACATTTTCTGGGCATAGCCAGCACATAGCATAGTCACAAAAAAATATGATACTGAAAGCATTTGAATATTGTCTATTGCATGCAGAATCCAGGATTTACCAGTTGGCACCTTACACGTGCCTGTTTTGCTCTTAAAATTCTTGCATATCACTGTATTTATCTGTCCATATTTTGCTAAGGCAGTTATTTTGTTCAGAGTTAATTGGGCATAAAACAAACATTAGTACAAGAAAATAGGTGGATTGTTTTAATAAACATTTAAAAAGTATAAATCCAAGTAACTACCGTTACCTCCAAAATAGTCACCTCACTGGATTTACATTTCTTTATTCTGATATCACTCAGAGCATAATTGGATATTTCCCTTTGGAACTGCCCTCCAAACTAGTGGTATAGCCAATTTCTAAAATTAATTTTCAAACCTTATTATGTTTAGCTTGTAGAAAGAGGTATAAAGAATAATACAATGAGCATGCATGTACCAATCGCAAAGCTTTAAAATAATTGATTACTGATGCTCTGGGGTCTATTAATACCCTCTCAACTTTCTGTCCTTATCTCCAATAATTTCTGCACTTGAGCATGACTGTCCTCACACATATATTTATATTTTTTTGCATATGTATGTTACCCTATGCAATATATGATATTGCTTTCCTGGTTTAAATATTTATATAAATGGTATCAAAACGGTATCAAACTATATGTATTATTTATCAGTTTGCTGGATTCATTCAATATCATGTTTGATGAATTTATTTACATTGATACGTGAGTTCTAACTCGATATTCACCTTGTATAACATTACATTTGTAATAAACCACAATTATTTATCCTATTTCCTATTGATATATATTTAGATGATATCTAGTATTTTGCTACCACAAACACTTTAGCTGTAAACATTCTTGTATCTATCTTCTCTGTGTACTTATTGAGGGGTTCCCTAGAGTTAACTTTACCTAGAGTTTCATTACCTAGGAATGAAATTTCCAGATACTGAGAAATGAACACCTTCATTTTTACTAATTACTACTGCATTTTCTCCAAACTGCACCCATTTTTATTCATCAAGGTATAAAGCTCCCATTTGTGCACAGCTCCCCAAAACTCAGTACTGTTAGACATTTTAATTTTCCCAGTTGCCAATTTGATTCTTAAATATCAAATTTAACCAACAATAAGTGACTATGTCCTCTGAATATACCTCTGTGCTTGGTTCTGTGTGGAATGCAAAATATGATATAGTGGCAGTACTACTGAAATTGGAGGAACCAAAAATTGAGCCTTCACTCCTGCCGTCTGTGAAAACCTGAGCAAGTTGTTTAACCTCTTCAAGCCTCAATTTCTTCATCTGTAATATGAAGGGTTGGACAGGAAAAATTTTCAAGCTCCTTTCACCTTCCATCCTACTTGACTTTATGATGCTCTATGGGAGCTTGTAAGACAGGAGGAGAAGCAAAACACACATAAGTAACTTTAACAGCAGACCCAAATATACATGTAGAAGGTATTGGGAGAACGTAGGACACTGGATCTAAATAGGGGCAAGGAATAAACTAGAAAGGTTTCACCAAGCGGATTGAATGAGATTCACCAAGATGGTATGGATGGAATAGAGGAAAGACGTTTAAGGAGAGGAAAGAGTATGGCAGATGGGGTCGTAAAAGACGACAGTGAAGGGAGAGGAGCAAGGATAGGGAGAGGGGCAAGGACACGGAGAGAGGCAAGGATAGGGAGAAGGGGTATGGCTGGAGCAAAAGGTGTTTAGGTGCATGTTGGGAAGCGGAGAAGATAAGGCCAGATATATTGCGATTTTTATTATGTCAAACTGTAATAAATCTTCATTATGTTATAGATAATATGATTTTTAAAACCCCTCAAAGCAATGTGGAATCAAATCTGCAAATAAGGCAGATAGTCATTTTATTTTCACTTTAAAATGATGCCATGAAACCAATTTCTTCTGAGGCCAATAGGCTGATTCTACAGTCACTTCTCAAGCAGGGCTGCTCAGGGGGTTTGAGAAATGGAAAGAAGTATTGCAGAAAAAAGAATGGAGTCTCCTTGGGTGCAAGATTTGAACAGATATGCTCCTTTGGATTTTTGAATTTTATCAGGTGGTTTAAAAGATTCATTATTTTATAGTTATACTTGGTATTGAAAATTCTCAGAACCTGATAGAATTTTAGTATTCCCACATAAAATTTTTAAAGTACAAACTTTTTTTTTTATTACAGGAAAAAAAAAATGCCTTCTAAGAGGCTTCAACTGGCTATGCTAGAATGGCTGAGAATTTTGAAAAAAATAATTAATGTACCTCATTTTGAATAAACTGATTTATTATTGGTTATAAACATGGACCTCACAGGCAAAATACCTGGCTTCAAATCTGGACTTTCCTATTGTAAAGTGGAATATTAATTTAAGCAAGTTATTTAAGATCAGTTTGTTAGCATTAGGATTGCATTTGGCTACATGTAACAAAATACCTAAATCAACTTCTTCCACCCGTGTAAGTGTCTTGTTTTTCTTATATCATAGGAAGTCAGAGGGGGGCTGCTGAAGACCGGCTCTATGGTATCGCTAATGACCCACGCTCCTTGCACTTTCTGCTCCGCCATTCTGGATATGTAGCTTTTGTCCTTGGGTTCAAGATAGCTCCTTTATCACTAAGCATTGCTTCTGAGTTTGAAAAAGAAACAAGGGAGAATGAACCAAAATCCCTCCCTTTGTAAGACTTTGTATTTTTAACTTGGGAGGCTGAGGCAGGAGAATGGCGTGAACCCGGGAGGCGCAGCTTGCAGTGAGCCAAGATCGCACCACTGCACTCCAGCCTGGGCGACCCAGCGAGACTCCCTCTCAAAAAAAAAAAAGACTTTGTATTTTTATCCAGAAGGGTACTCCACTCAAGAGACTTACTTAAGTCCCACTGGTTATACATTGTGGCATGGGAACCTGGAAAATCATTTCTTTAAAATACATTGCTGAGTGCATAGTGCATTGCTATCCTAAAGAAAATCAGGAATCTTTTAGTAAAAATGATGTCTAGCCAGGCATACTGGCATGTTCTTGTAGTCCCCGCTACTCAGGAGGCTGAGGCAGGAGAATGGCTTGAACTTGGGAACCAAAGGTTGCAGTGAGCTGGGATTGCGCCACTGTACTCCAGCCTAGGTGACAGAGTGAGACTCTGCCTCAAAAAAACAAACAAACAAACAAACAAACAAAACAACAACAACAACAAAAAATGATGTCAAAGTGAGAATTTGATAATGACAGTGCCTGCTATATATTGAAGAGTTATTTTGAAATTTAAAAGCAAAATGAAAGTCATAGCATATAGTAATAATTCAATAATTCTTACTACCAAAAGGATTATACTAATACGTAATTAATAATGTTATGTATATAAATATATATATTCCTCCAAGCACATGTTAATCCTTCGTGGCCCAGATCAAATACCACATCTACTAACACCCTTCTCTGATTCTGCCACTCAGATTTTTTTTCTTCATCACTTAATCAGCTATATTTGATGAAACACAAACTAATCTGACAAGTAAACAAAAAAGGATTGTATTGGAAAGATACAAAACTATAGAATTCAGAGTAGAGTTAGCTCCTGTAGGCTTTATAGGAATCCATAGAAACATGGGAACCTAAATAAGTTTCATGGGGGTAAACACCACCGAGCTTATGTTTTTAGCTTCTTGAGCTACCATAGCAGGAAGTAAGTCCTTGATTCCTACCAGGATCCACAATGGGATTGCTCTTAAATACGCAAGTGCTTTGCTGCTAGACAGATAAAGCATGATTGCTGTCTACTACAGGGTCACATGCACGTAAGTGGTTGACTTTGGTCAAATGACACTATGATAGCTCAGCGTTATCCAATTGCAGAAATGCCTATTTGTTCACTGAAATTCTGCTGAGTAACTGTAATAAGAATGAGAAGGAAATTGTTTCAGAGAAAATTGCGTGAATAAATTTAGAAGAAGTAACACATGGTTTTAATTCATAGAATGACAGGTGGAATGATTCAGTTTAGATGTAGGATATGGAAAGGCACTTACTAGCAGCTTAAAAAGCAAAACAACTAAGCAACATAATATACAAATTAAATATATTTGAATAGTAGCATGACAAGGTCACAACCATGACTCAAGAGACTTTATCTGGTCTGTTAATTGTATAAAGAAACAGAAACCATAATTTCCTGAATATAGGTAATAGATCTAACTATGGGATCTGAAGTGGAGATAAATAGAAAGGGAATAGGTGAGAAAATTAGGAAGACATAGTGGGGAAAAATTGCAATTGGAGATTATATTTAGGAAGCAAGGACGGAAGCTTTCAAGATCTCCTATGATTTCAAGCTTGGGTGAATTGGTGCTGCCAGAAAAGCAATAGAGAAACAAAAGGCATGATAGGCAGAGGAAGAAGAAAAGAAGATGCATGTCGTATATGTTGAGTTTGACATCCCAATAGAATATCTCTGAGGAAATATGCAGAATTTGAATTACATAACTGGTGTTTACCAAAGAAAAGGGCTGATGGTATAGAAAACCTTTTGCCATTTCTTATAATTTTCTAGTTTCCTCTACTCTTGTACTCTCATCAATCACTCAGTTATTTTGCATATGTCTAGTTCTGTGTAATTTCTACACTTGTCTGCATAATGTTATCTCTGTAAGGTGACTTATCTCTGTACACCATAGGCACTATTTTCCCTACTTTACAAGAGGAAATTGAGTCTCAGAAAGAGCCTACTTACTTTTCTTCTTACTAACGAATGAAAAGGCAATGTTAATCATCATTTTTCCCCCAATCGGTGAGCTATGAAAAAAATTTGGGGTCCATGCAAAATCATTATTATTATGTTTAAACTGTAACTCTACAAATTTATGATCTCCTAAAGCTTTCCAAGATCTAGTATCTCATCTGCCGGCAGATTTTTCAAATGAATTCCTACTCAATGAAAAACAGTTCATTTACATTTTAAAAACCTTGTCAGTATTAACCAGATTATTCCTTCTAATTATTCTTTAGGTCTGATCTTAGAAAACTATTTGAAGCCATCTGTTATTTAAATTCAAGTTTATTGCACATAAAAGAAAAGAACTTGATTTATATTATGTCTGATTTGTTCTGATATGTATAGAATAATAACTCGGCAGAGTCTCATAAACAGCAGTTATAGTATGGTACAAGGCTGTGGTATAACTGCCACTGAGATTCATTATCACACACATCTTCTAAGGGCATCTAAAGGGCATACACATTTCAGAATTCTGTCTGTAATCACTATACGCCCTGCTGATATGCAACCAGAAAAACATTCTACTCTTAGAAAAAAAAAGGTATATTTCTAGTTTTCAGAACACAAACTTCTCAGATTCACAAACAAGGCTGCAGTTTAGTGTGAGACTCAATGGCCAAGTATATCTGTGGGAACTAAAGCTTCAGTGGAAAGAAGCATTAGGTGGATTTTTCAGATTTGTCTTAACATGGCCAGCTCTGTATATTACACAGTCTATATTCTATGTGCATAGGGCAGATAAAAGGCTCTGTAATTTGTTAAATAGTATCCCAAAATATTAGTCTTGCTGGGAACCTCAGAATGTGACCTTATTTGAAAATATAGGGTATTTGTGGACAAAATTAGTTTTGTGGATGGATGGATGAAAGTGGGCCCTAATTTCAATAAGTGGTGTTCCATAAGACCACGTGAAAACACACAGTGGGAGGAAAGCTATATGACAATAGAGTCAGATTTTGGAGTAAGTGACAAGCCAAGGAACACTGAGGACTGCCAACAACTACTAGAAGCTAGGAGGAGGGAGGGAAGGATTTTTCCCTAGAGCTTTCAGAGGGAATATAGCCCTGCAGACACCTTTCTTTAAGACTTCTGGGCTTCAGAACTATGACAGAGTATATTTATTTTGTTTTACACCACCCAATTTTTTACAGCAGCCTAGGAAACTAACACTGGTTCTAAATGACACATTGACAACTCTAATTCTGTTTGCTTCCCTTACACAAGCAGAGAACCACTTAAGGTGTTACCATCTCCACACTCCTCCCATATCCTTGGTAAGTAATTGTGCAAACACATGGATAAAACACATGCATTTTGATATCTTTATGCAAAAGTGTCTTCAAATAAAAAATAATTTAAGAGAAATGCTAATCAAGTTTAAAATTACATTTTAAATCATTTCCTTTCATTAACAATTCTTATTGCCTTCCTAAATGTGCAAATTATTGGCACCCAAGGGACCCAAGGGAGTAAAAAGAGTATGACATGATGACAATATCTCCTTCTTGAAACACTTAAATTAAATCATAATAACCTGCACCTTTTGCTTCTTTCTTACCATTTCTGAGATACATGAATCAGTTCTTGGCCTCAAGTCTTTGGCAAATTTTTGGTGGGCTTGTTTACAAACTACAAATGCTTTGTGGTTTCTGCTATCACCAGAGTTCTGATGGCCCCAAATCCTCAATCTTCTTTATCATTAATCTGATTTGGAGCCTGATATCTTCAACTGCTTTCCGTAGTTGACTGACTTGTTACTTCAAACTGAACATTGTGCAGAATGCGAGATCTGCAATCAACAAGGTGCTATTTGGTAATATTAATCACATTCTTTTCTTTGTGCTTGTGTCCCCTCTTATAAGGACTATTTTTCTTTCCTGCCTCATACCAATAAGAAACAAGGATGCAACAACAACAATGACAACAGACCTAAGTGGAATCTTGGAAGCATGCTTGCAAAGCTCATGCTTCCCCCTGCATAAGCTAGCTAAGACCAGGCATGGGGTAGGAGGAAAAGAGACAAGATTGTGACTCAAAAGTGTAGACGGAGGATTCACCAGAAGGACAGACCCAGGAAGGTGGGATCCTCACCATGCTAGAAAAAGAACATCCATCTCAAGGGTAAGGAGGGGATGAAAGAGAGACAAAAGAATAGATTCATTCCCTAGGGATAAAATAACTGAATGTCTTGCATACATATATAATATATACAGCATAGGAAAAAAAGTTACTTGTGACTATACAAAGCTATTTTTATATCATTTCCTTTAATCTTCAAAACAACTCATTAATAAACATTGTCACTATTGCTCACTAGAGGAAATTGAAAGCTTAAACATCATGCCCAAGGACACACAGCTACTAACTGCTGGAGTTAGAACGCACTTCCTCTGACAATAAATCCACTGTCCTCTTTCCAATTTACTTTAGTTTATAACCCCTGATTTATTTGCTTTTTTCTGCGCTCTGAGAACTTGATAAGTAAAATTACAAATGCCTTACCCAATCATTCAAGGAAAAAATTTATTCACCCCTTATTCTCTACTAATTTCATATATGAAACACCTAATCGTGTTGCTAGGCTCACAGCTTGCTATATCCCCTGCAGGAAAGAAAAAATCCTGCCACTTATGTATATGCACTTTTTTTCTCCTCCCTGTGAAATGTCCTTTCCTGATACAAGTCCTCCCCAAATGTCAAGATTCAAACACATCATTCTCTGTCCATTTTCTTAGCTAAGGGGTAGTAGTCTAGGTAAAGGTGATTTAAGCCTAGAGCTAAAGAGCCCTAGGTAGTATCATGTGTTTTGAGTAAAAAACTGTTCATTTTTTTCTGAACCTTGAGTTCTCCTCCCAAGGACTACTTCTTGCTCTCCACTTCCGTAAGAAAATGCTTCAGCCTGTTTGGAACCAGCAACAGAAGAATAGAGAAAGAAAGGGTTTATGAAAGATGGACCCAATTATAGCAGTCTGCATTTTCTTATAATACTGGTGACAGCAGCAAAGTTGTGAAGCTGCTTTTAAGTCTATGATAAATAGGCTTAAATATAAAAAGTTCTGCAGGTCCAAAGTCAATAAAAATGTACATAATGTACTTGGAGTTAGATAGTAAATGAGGTCACAAATGCACTGAAAGTGGAACTATTGGAAAGCCACGGGTATATTTAGGTAGATACTACTTAAAAAAGAGAAAGAGAGAGAGAGAGAAAAAAATAAGAAAAAGTGAGGAGAGATGCCAGAGGAAATTCGGAAAGAAAGAAATCTATGTACTATGTCAACCTCTACCTTTGACAGGGAAAGCATCTCTTTAGGGAGTTATACATCCCCATCTTGCAAGTTTATTATCTCTCCTCAGTCAGTAAAATAGCTTCTATCATGATGAGCCTGTTCTTTATTCTCCTTAAAACAATTCGACCCATAGAACAAAAATGCTGCTTGTCTATGAAAGTCTTTACCAGGATCCATGAGCCCAGGGCATTTCCCTAGAAGCAGTCTTTCTCAAATTTATTGTCCATGAGAATTACCTAGGAATCACAAAATGCACATTTTCTAACTTCAGCCCCAGAGAGTCTCAGGGGGAGCTTCAAACATTCACATTTTAAATGCAGATTCTGATGCAGGCTCTTTTTTGCCACACCTGAAACTTACAGGCAGGAAGAAACAAATGCTCAGAGCCCTTCCTATATGCCAGTTATAGTTCCAAGGGCTTTCTCTGTTCTCCTGTTGTTTTTATTAATAACTCATTAAATTATCACAACCACACTCCGAGGTAGATGCTATGAGACCCATTTTACCAATACTGGTAAAAGTCACAGTTGGTAAATAAACATAATTCAAGTCTCTGGTCTGTCTCATTGCTGTGTCCTTTTTCACTCCATCACATAGGAGTATGACTGTCTAGGAAAATAGGTTAACAGAGGAGACAAAGAACTCAGGAAGCATACAATTATGTGCACAAGACATGTGCTGACAAAGGACTATGAGTACAATCAATAAGAATTAGTGGTGGATTTTCCAATAACCACAGACCCTGATAAGTCTACAGAACCAACCTACAAAAGGAAGTTGGGTGTTGGGTGAAGGACTTTATTGGAATCCATCTAATGTGGACCGTGAGAGAGACGTTAAGTTGCCAAGGAGAATAAAAGCTTCATGTGGCTTGTTCACTATGGGAAATGAAAGGTCAAGAGAAAAGTGGGACTTCAGAGGATGAGGAATGAAATAAGCCCTGGAGCCATCTGTGGATGTAGCATAAGATCCATAAGCACATTGTTTCATAGGATTTGCAATAGCCAAAGGTCTTGGAAACCAAATTGCAAAGATCAGGAGAGAGTTTTAAGAAACAGTGGGGCAGATAAATTATATTTGTTGAATCTAAAAGGAGCAGCCACCAATCCAAAGAAAAAAATGGAATTTATTGTGTTCTGCTAATCCTGAGACAGCTATGATGCAAGAAAAAGAAAAGATGGAATGAACAAATCCCAGCTGACCTGGCATATTCCCAGGTACTTTCAAGTATGTTATCTTATTAAAGCATCACAAAATCCCTGATATGTAGGCAGAACAGGCATCAGTATTCCCAATTTCCAGAAAAGGAAATTGAAGTAACAATATTGATTACTGTTGTTATTTTTAAAGGTAATTCTTGAAGGCATGTTGTTAGTAAGTGTAGGATCTGGGACTGCCCACAGGCATTCTGACTCCTATGTTAGTGCTCTCTTCAAATATTGACATATACAGAGGCACAGACACTACAGAACTCAAGTCTGACAGAAAGTTCTGGTGTCCACCGCACCTATGTATTGTGTAGCTGTGGTGGTTTTAAAGACATATCCATACTGTTGTCGATATTCTTCTCTTCCAGTGGTGGAGTTTACTTCCCCTTGCCTTGAGTGTGTATTGGACTTAGTGACTTGCTTCTGGACAACAGAATAATGCAGAAGTGATGGAATGTCACTTCTGAGTTTAGATTATAAAGACTGTGGCTTCTGTCTTGGGAGAGCTCTCTCACACTCTCTCCCTCTTGGGTCTTGCTCTGAAGGAAACCAGCTGCCATGCATGAGGATACTCCAGCAGCTTATGGAGAAGTCCATGTGGTGAGGAACTGGGGCCAGTCCACAACCATCTGAGTGAACCTGAAAGCAGATCTTCCCCTCACTCAAGCATTGAGTTGACTGCTGGCCCAACCAATAGCTTCTCTGCAACTTCATGAGAGACCCTGACTCAGAAGCACTCAATTAACTCATGAAAATGGTGAGATAAATTTTTGTTGTTTTAAGCCACTAAGTTTGAGGTGATTTGTTATATAGTAATGGATAACTAATATAGCAGGGAATCAAATGATTTTCACATCACAGGCAATTCTGATTTATTAATCAAACCACATATTTAAACAGAAAAACTTTGTCCTACTCAAATGGAACCACTTTTTAATAAAAAAAAAATAGAGCTGTAGAAATAAGGAAGCTTTGACTATCAAGGAAAGCAAATGGAGGCTGATGGCCAGGGTATGCTCCCTGTCGAAAGCTGGCCTCCTCACCAAATCACCTCGACATTGCTGAACTTGTCCCCATTTTCTTTATTATATTAGCAGAAACTGCACAAATTAGAGATTTAATTGAGCTAACAACCATCCCATTAAAAATATGAAATTTTTCTGAGGGTGTTTAAATGACTCGTTATCCACTCATTACTTGGAATTAAAGCCCATTATGCTCCTAATAACTCATTGCTAAAACGGCCTGTGTTGAGAAATGGAGGATTTGATGAATGCAGGTGGCACAGTATGATTTCATTTTGGAGTACTTTGGGGGCCTGGGTAGAGGTCCACAGTGGGCTGACACTTTGGAAAGGAATGATGAAGTGGAGAGAGGCATCCTGGGTGGAGTGGCACAATGCCAAAGCCCAACTCAGGCAGTGTAAAATATATATTTTATATATATATATAAAATATATGTATAATATATATTATATATAAAATATAATATATAAAATATACATATTATATATAATATATAAAATATACATATTATATATAATATATAAAATATACATATTATATAATATATAAAATATACATATAATATATAATATATAAAATATACATATTATATAATATATATAAAATATACATATTATATATAATATAAGATTTTATTATATATTACATTTATATTTTATATATATTAATATATTATATATTATATATAAATAATATTATATATAATATATTAATATATTATATATTATATATAAATAAATAATATATAATATATTAATATATTATATATTATATATAAATAAATAATATATAATATATTACTATATTATATATTATATATAAATAAATAATATATAATATATTACTATATTATATATTATATATAAATAAATAATATATAATATATTAATATATTATATATTATATATAAATAAATAATATATAATATATTACTATATTATATATTATATATAAATAAATAATATATAATATATTACTATATTATATATTATATATAAATAAATAATATATAATATATTAATATATTATATATTATATATAAATAATATATAATATATTAATATATTATATATTATATATAAATAATATAATATATTATATATTAATATATTATATATAAATAATATAATATATTATATATTAATATATTATATTATTATATATAAATAATATAATATATTATATATTAATATATTATATATTATATATAAATAATATAATATATTATATATTAATATATTATATATTATATATAAATAATATAATATATTATATATTAATATATTATATATAAATAATATAATATATTATATATTATATATTATATATAATATATTATATATTATATATAATATAATAAGAATTGATGATATCTTAAATATATATAAAATATATATATTTTACACTGCCTGAGTGTGTATATATATTATATTATATATATAGAAATATGTAATATATATTATATATAGAAATTATATATAATATATATTTATATATAGAATTATATATAGAAATATATATTATATATTCACATTTGTATATATGTATATATTCTATAGTGCCTATATTCTATTTATAGTGCCTATAATAGCCTTGTAGCCAAGAATAAAGAGCCTTTTTTCTACTTTAAAATTAACCTGGTACTCATCATATCATGAGTTCTAATGGGCCACCCTCTAAACCTAACCAAGATTCGTAACAGAATTTGATGTGGAAATGAATTTCAAACTCATACTAACAAATAGGGTTTGGAAGACAGGTCATTTGTAAGCTGGGCTAAAGTCTAAAGCACAGTGCCTTAATGTGGAAAACTTAGACTCACAAACAACTTTTTTATGGTGTTATCTTTTAAATTTTAAGGATCTTTATGCTTCACTCAAATTACATTCTTTAGTACATTGCTTCTCAAACTTTATTGTGTATACAAATCACCTGGGGAATCTTGTTAAAACATGGATTCTGATGGGACTGAGGATTATGCATTTCTAGAAAGCTCCCAGGTGATGCTGATGCTGCGGAAACTCAGACCACACGTTCAACAGCAAAACTTTAACATACAATTTAAGAGAGCAACTGTAGATTTTCCATGATAAAAAAGATGACTCAATACTGCACCTCATGGTTTTAGGTTTTTGCTACGATCAAACCACCAAATCAACATGATATTTAATAGTGAAATTCATACTTCTAGACTTAAACCTAACATCATTTTAATTATTTTTAAATTTAAATTCTGGAACACCAATATAATGGTTAAGAATATAGGTTTGAAGTTAGAAACACATGGATTAAATGTTTAGTTCTGCAACCTTCTAGCTTTGTGACCTGGGCAAGTGAACTAGACCGAGCCCAATAAAGAGGAAATCACTTCAGATATTTCAAATGGAAGAGATTTAATATAGGGAACTTACTGCCTGGGTAATGTTAATGCTTAGGAGCCAAATAATGAACAATGAGGCTACCAGAAGAGAATCATAATAGCTAGATAGGGGAAGCCAGGATCTTCCCTGTGGCTAGAGAAACCAAAGGAGCAGGCAATGCTGCAGGAGCCTGGTGGAAGCTGGGACCCCAGAGGCTGTCCACAGGGAGCTAGACCCTCATAGGAGATGCCACTACTACTAGAGACACTGGTGAGGTGAGAGCTGGGAATTACTCTGTCTACTCTCTTCCTCCCACTCTTCAATCTCCCTCCAGTGTATTCCATGAGTTGAACTCAGCCATACTGCTGTCAGCAGGGAAGTCTGAGAAATGTAGCTCCTTGTGATGTGAAGCAGAGCTAGGGAGGAACAGGAAATCAATCTGAGAGCAAACTGGCAAAGGATCAACACAGTGAGTTACTGACATGCTCTCATACTATAGCCAATGCTCTAACAGGCATCTGCAGAATATGGGTGTTGCGTATTTAAGTAAGATGTTACATATAAAGCATTGAGTATAGTGCTTGGTACATTATTTTTATCAGCAGCAGCAGCAGCAGCAGCAGCATCTTTTTGTAATGTGACAGCATTTTCCCCCTTCATTCCTTCCTCTCTTTTCACCCATTTTCCTGTTGAATAAGAGTAGGGATCATGTGGAGTCTCAGGGAGATAAGAAATAATAAAATAATACATCCAAGCTATGCTCTGAGAAATTAAGAAAAAAAATCTGCTTGTTCCATCTACATGATAGAATCAGAAAAGCTTAAAGGCTTCCACTGGGCACACAGCAATAACAAGTTCTCAGTGATGTAGACTTAGGAGTCACGCTCACACCTGCAGGCCGCTTAAGGACCATCTTTTGGATTGTGCTGAAGAGATGGGAGAAAACGCTTTCATCCACACATAAAGGCCAGCTGTGTGGCCTGGAAAGTGACTCAATGGAAAGGGGCAGTTATTCATGGTATCCTTACCTGGATTTCAGGAGTATTGAGCTTGACTGGTATCTCGATTTTTCTCCCTCTTGACTAGGACCATATGTGCATGCATTTCCAGATGCTGTGGTCGTAACTGAGAAGATATATCATTATCAAGGCACTAACAGTCTTCAATGATGAAAAGAACTGTTTTTCTCAGTAGACTTGTTTTCCAAGTTAAGTTATCAAAAGCTTACAAAATAGACACAGTTGTCTCTGCCAGGTTATATTGCAAAGAAATCAGAGTGTTGGCAAATAGCTCCTCTGTGGAAGAAAACATAAGCAAGCATATTTGTGTTCTGGCCTGTGCTCCTACAGCATAGGGAATGCAGCATTCTGTTTAGCAGTTCCATCCTGGTTCACCTTGTTTGGGAGTTAGCACGCAAAGCCCGTATACAACATAACAGTCTCCCCCTGAAGACAACCATCACAGCTTCAGCTAACTCATTCCAACCTTAAACCAAACCATCTTAATATAGAACTGTTTGAATAGCAAAAATTATATGGAGAAGCCCATTAAGTTATTTATAAATGAGAAGCCCAAATGTATAGCTCTGTAATACTTCAGAGCTGTGTTGTGATATTTTATTTATTCATTACACATTTATTGAGTTAAAAAATAAACACAAAGCAACAATCCTAGAGACTTTTACCATCTGGCCTATGCTAGGAGCCAAAAGAATTGGTGCAGAAAATGAGTGCCATGAGTTCTGGGGAAAGAGAGTTAGCTGTGGGTTGAAGGAATCAGAAGGTCTCCAAGGTAGAGAGGAATCAAGTTGGGTTTTGATAGTCTGGTTGAAGCTGGCCAGGTGGAACAAATGAAAAGGATGCATCTGCCTGAGAGAATTGGCTTTGTCAATTTCTTTGTGGTGGGAATAAATGAGTTGGTTGAGCAAGGAGATTAAATAAGATATGGTTCAAGAACCTGGAATTCATAGCTAGTCTGGCTAAGTTAGAACCTTGCCTTCACCATTTAGTAATTTATAAATAATATTGGCTGCATCACTTAACCTCAACTTCCTCAAGTCCAAAATAGGAATAGTACTAGTGCTTGATTCATGGGGTTATTTCAAGTATCTACAAAACAAATACAGAGGAACAACCTAACATATTATAAGTGCTCAGTCAACATTCAGCTACTATTATCACTTCCTTCTTCCAACCTATATTGAGTGCCTGCTATAGAGAAAGCAGAAGAGTAAATTGAGTCAGAATATGAAATGCTTTGACTGTAGGTGAAAGTACAGACATGTTTTCCTGATGAAATAGAGGAGTCGCTGGAGACACTGGGGTTCGGCAGGGACATGACAAGGGCTATTTTTAAGAATTAATCTGCTAGTATAGCGCATGCAATGTGTCGTTCAGCAACGTCTTTTATAAACCTTTAATGAAGCCGTAGAGAAAATTAAGATGAGGAATCTCTTGGCATCATAGAAGGCATTTAATTACTAAGTAATAAATTTGGGGGCCCTTACAAATAATTGGGACTCCCACCAGTGACTAGCTATACCCCAAGGAACATACAGACTGCTTACATGGCAGCCACCAGGGCCCTGGGTGTTTCTGGGTTCTTAAGGGTAGAGTGTGCAGGGGAAGGTAACCCACAGTTCTCCCTGTACTCAAAATGCGGAGCAACAAATTGCAATGGAAGTAGCCAATATCACAGGAAATGTGGCTATCATCTCTTCAGGGTCTTCAAGTATGGGGTACAAGCACAAGGGCTAGCATTCTGAGGGACATTAACTTTGATCCAAAGAGCTAGAGCAGCAGTTCTCAACCTTATGTTTCTGTGCTGATTTACATAATGAAGGAGTTTCTCATCTAGAAAACACTCCTGTGGGTGGACTAGGGTTATGAGCAATGCCTAGCCAGCTGCCTTTAAGTCTACCTCCTTCTTTCTCTCAATAACATTTACCTAAATGAAAGTATATTATAATCAGAGAAATAATTACTCTAATTTTATTTTACTCTAATTTAATTCTATTTTACTCTAATATTACTAAAGTAAATTATTCACCAATTTTGGTACTTTATCATTAGTAATAAATTACTTGGGAATCCAAAGAAAACTGATATGAACATACCAGGTTATCACTGATATTTTAACTAAGAATTTTGAGTCCAAAGACTACTTGAGTCATCCTCTATCATTCAGCAACGTCTTTTATAAACTTTTAATGAAGGAGAGAGATGACTAAGATGAGGAATCTCTTGGCACCATAAAAAGCATTTAATTACTAAGTAATAAATCTGGGTGCCCTTACAAGTAATTGAGACCCCCAGCAGTGACTAACTATACCCCAAGGAATACGCAGGCTGCTAACATGGCCAGCCACCCAAACACCCAGTTATTTATCTGGCAAGTACAAGGCATGAAACAAACTTCTGGACTCTTTTCTCTTTGCAGACTCCAATATGAATGGTGAAGGTAATTTAATGGGTCATGGAAATGCAGAGCTGCAGAACTGATTATTATGCCCAGTATAAATGGAAGAGCTCTAATCTACAAGTGGAGGTGAAGCATCCCCAGTGGCCAGGAGGACAACCTTGCCCAATTACCTTTCCTAGAAGAAGGTATTGAAGTGCTAAGATGAGGATTTCCACACATCTCTGCTCAGGCAACACCACCCACCATCAACTGAGTTAATGCCCATCCTTAAATGTGTGTAACATGGGCGAAGTGAATTTTTTCTTTCTCTGTCATGCTCACTTCCCACTTACCTGCTAGAGTAAGAGTATACTAGAATATTATTTAGACATCTAGTTTTTAATAATATTCATTTTCATACAACATGATCACAAAGAAGAAACTGTTATATCTTATAATGGAAGAAAATCTGACTGTGGAGAAGCTACTGAGAAATGGTACATCTGCATTATGCTTTATGGGTGATTTAAAGGATTTTCAAATATTATTTTGACTATAGGTAAAATAACTGTATAATTTATCATACAAATTTGAAAGCATTTGAGTCAGACAGGATGTTAATGATAATTAGGCTGAAATCACAGGCATAAATGAAGAGCCTCCTGGTAAATTAAAATGTAGTACCATCCTAAATATTTTGGGCTGAACTGTGTTTCCCTCAAATTTATATGTTGAAGTTCTAAGTCTCTGATATGGTTTGGCTGTGTCCCCACCCAAATCTCACCTTGAATTGTAATAATCCCCACATGTTGTAGGAGGAACCTGATGGGAGGTAATTGAATCATGGGGGCTAGATTTTCCCATACTGTTCTATTGATAGTGAGTAAGTCTCATGAGATCAGATGGTTTTATAAAGAGCAGTTTCTCTACACATGCTCCCTCTTGCCTGCTGCCATATAAGACATGCCTTTGGTTTTCCTTCACCTTCCACCATGATTGTGAGGCCTCCCCAGACATGCAGAACCATGAGTCCATTAAACTTATTTTTCTTTATAAATTACACAGTCTTGAATATGTCTTTAAATAGCAGTGTGAGAACATACTAACACAGTTTCCATAGTCTCCATACCTCAGAATATGACTATATTTTGGAACAGGGCATTTAAAGAGACAGTTAAGGTGAAATGAGATCATGAGGGTTGGCCCTAATCCAATATGGTTGGTGTCCTTATAAGAAAAGGAAATTAGGACACAGACATGCACATGCACAGAGGTAAGACCATTTGAATATGAGATTATGACCATCTACAAGCCAAGGACAAAAGTCCCAGAAGAACTCTAACCTGCAGACACCTAAATTTTGGACTTTAAGCCTCCAGAACATGGAGAAAATTAATTTCTTTTGTTTAACTCAGCCAGTCTGTGGTATTTTTTGATGGAAGCTATAGCAAACTACATACTAATGATAGTGATTTTCATTTTAACCATCAGCCTTGAAACTAATCACATCATAAGATGAGGCTCTGCCATAACATCAGTTAAGTCCTGAGGCCATTTGGTTGAATAATTGATAAACTGCTTGAAGCATGACCCTATGAATAGCCCTAACAATCCATCTCAAGGCAGAGATATTTATCCCCCTTGTTTTATTGCCTAACAGCACTAAAAAAAGAAAAAAATCTTGGTTCTGTTCCAAGATGGCCGAATAGAAACAGCTCCAGTCTGCAGCTCCCAGTGTGATTGGCGCAGAAGATGGGTGACTTCTGCATTTCCAACTGAGGTACCTGGTTCATCTCATTGGGACTGGTTGGACAGTGGGTGCAGCCCACGGAGGGCAAGCCAAAGCAGGGTGGGATGTCGCCTCACCCAGGAAGCGCAAGAGGTCAGGGGATTTCCCTTTCCTAGCCAAAGGAAGCCGTGATAGACTGTACCTGGAAAAATGGGACACTCTCACCCAAATACTGCGATTTTCCCACAGTCTTAGCAACTGGCAGACAAGGAGATTCTCTCCTGTGCCTGGCTCGGTGGATCCCATGACCATGTAGCCTTACTCACTGCTAGCACAGCAGTCTGAGATTGACTTGCAAGCCTGCAGCCTGGCAGGGGGAGGAATGTTCGCCATTGCTGAGGCTTGAGCAGGTAAACAAAGCAGCCAGGAAGCCTGAACTGGGCGGAGCCCACCGCAGCTCAGCAAGGCCTGCTGCCTCTATAGATTCCACCTCTGTGGGCAGGGCATAGCTGAACAAAAGGCAGCAGAAACTTCTGCAGACTTAAACGTCCCTGTCTGACAGCTCTGAAGAGAGCAGTGGTTCTCCCAGCACAGCACTTGAGATCTGAGAACAGACCGGCTGCCTCCTCAAGTGGGTCCCTGATCCCCATGTACCCAAACTGGGAGACACCTCCCAGTAAGGGTTGACAGACACTTCATACAGTGGGTGCCCCTCTGGGATGAAACTTCCAGAGGAAGGATCAGGCAGCAATATTTGCTGTTCTGCAATATTAGCTGTTCTGTAGCCTCCTCTGGTGATACCCAGGCAAACAGGGTCTGAAGTGGACCTCCAGCAAACTCCAACAGATCTGCAGCTGAGGGATCTGACTGTTAGAAGGAAAACTAACAAACAGAAAGGAATAGCATCAACATCAACAAAAAGGACATCCACACCAAAACCCCATCTGTAGGTCACCAACATGAAAGACCAAAGGTAGATAAAACCACAAAGATGGGGAGAAACCAGAGCAGAAAAGCTGAAAACTCTAAAACCAGAGCACTTCTTCTCCTCCAAAGGATCGCAGCTCCTCACCTGCAATGGAACAAAGCTGGATGGAGGATGACTTTGATGAATTAACAGAAGTAGGCTTCAGAAGGTCGGTAATGACAAACTTCTCTGAGCTAAAGGAGCATTTTCTAATCCACTGCAAGGAAGCTAAAAACCTTGAAAAAAGGTTAGATGAATGGCTAACTAGACTCAACAGTGTAGAGAAGACCTTAAATGACGTGATGGAGCTGAAAACCATGGCACGAGAACTTCATGATGCATGCACAAGCTTCAATAGCTGATTTGATCAAGTGGAAGAAAGGATATCAGTGATTGAAGATCGAATTAATGAAATAAAGCAAGAAGACAAGATTAGAGAAAAAAAGTAAAAAGAAACGAACAAAGCCTCCAAGAAATATGGGACTATGTGAAAAGACCAAATCTATGTTTGATTGATGTACCTGAAAGTGACAGAGAGAATGGAACCAAGTTGGAAAACACTCTTCAGGATATTATCCAGGAGAACTTCTTCAACCTAGCAAGGTAGGACAACATTCAAACTGAGGAAATACAGAGACCA
This sequence comes from Pongo pygmaeus, assembly GCF_028885625.2. Lineage (NCBI taxonomy): Eukaryota > Metazoa > Chordata > Mammalia > Primates > Hominidae > Pongo > Pongo pygmaeus. The sequence continues at coordinate 20,439,261 of NC_072376.2, forward strand.
CCACAAAGATACGCCTTGAGAAGAGCAACCCCAAGACACACAATTATCAGATTCACCAAGGTTGAAATGAAGGAAAAAGTGTTAAGGGCAGCCAGAAAGAAAGGTCGGGTTACCCACAAAGGGAAGCCCATTAGACTAACAGTGGATCTCTTGGCAGAAACCCTACAACCCAGAAGATAGTGGGGGCCAATATTCAATATTCTTAAATAAAACAATTTTCAACCCAGAATTTCATATCCATCCAAACTAAGTTTCATAAGTGTAGGAGAAATAAAATCCTTTACAGACAAGCAAATGCTGAGAGATTTTGTCACAACCAGGCCTCCCTTACAAGAGCTCCTGAAGGAAGCAATAAACAGGGAAAGGAACAACTGGTACCAGCCACTGCAAAAACATGCCAAATTGTAAAGACCATCAATGCTATGAAGAAACTGCATCAATTAAGGGGCAAAATAACCAGCTAACATCACAATGACAGGATCAAATTCACACATAACAATATTAACCTTAAATGTAAATGGGCTAAATGCCCCAATTAAAAGACATAGACTGGTAAATTAGATAAAGACTCAAAATCCATCAGTGTGCTGTATTCAGGAGACCCATCTCACCTGCAGAGACACACATAGGCTTAAAATAAAGGGATGGAGGAAGACCTACCAAGCAAATGGAAAGCAAAAAAAGCAGGGGTTGTAATCCTAGTCTCTGATAAAATAGACTTTAAACCAACAAAGATCGAAAGAGACAAAGAAGGCCATTACATAATGGTAAAGAGATCAATTCAACAAGAAGTGCTAACTATCCTAAATACATATGCACCCAATACAGGAGCACCCAGATTCTTAAAGCAAGTCCTTAGAGACATACAAAGAGACTTAGATTCCCCCACAATAATAATGGGAGACTTTAACACCCCACTGTCAACATTAGACAGATCAACAAGACAGAAGGTTAACAAGGATATCCAGGAATTGAACTCAGCTCTGCACCAAGTGGACCTAATAGAAATCTACAGAACTCTCCACCTGAAATCAACAGAATATACATTCTTCTCAGCACCACATCACACTTATTCCAAAATTGACCACATAGTTGGAAGTAAAGCACTCCTCAGCAAATATAAAAGAACAGAAATCATAACAAACTGTCTCTCAGATCACAGTGCAATCAAATGAGAACTCAGAATTAAGAAACTCACTCAAAATCACTCAACTACATGGAAACCGAACAACCTGCTCCTGAATGACGACTACTGGGTAAATAACAAAATGAAGGCAGAAATATATTCTTTGAAACCAATGAGAACAAAGACACAATGTACCAGAATCTCTGGAACACATTTAAAGCAGTGTGTAGAGGGAAATTTATAGCACTAAATGCCCACAAGAGAAAGCAGGAAAGGTCTAAAATCGACACCCTAACATCACAATTAAAATAACTAGAGAAGCAAGAGCAAACAAATTCAAAAGCTAGCAGAAGGCAAGAAATAACTAAGATGAGAGCAGAACTGAAGGAAATAGAGACACAAAAAACCCTTCAAAACATCAATGAATCCAGGAGCTAGTTTTTTGAAAAGACCAAACAAAATTGATAGACCGCTAGCAAGACTGATAAGACAAAAAGAGAGAAGAATCAAATAGACGCAATAAAAAGTGATAAAGGGGATATCACCACCGATCCCACAGAAATACAAAATACCATCAGAGAATACTATAAACACCTCTACGTAAATAAACTAGAAAATCTAGAAGAAATGGATAAACTCCTGGACACAAACACCCTCCCAAGACTAAATTAGGAAGAAGTTGAATCTCTGAATAGATCAATAACAGGCTCTGAAATTGAGGCAACAATTAATAGCCTATCAACCAAGAAAAAGTCTAGGACTGGATGGATTCACAGCCGAAATCTACCAGGGTACAAAAAGGAGCTGGTACCATTCTTTCTGAAACTATTCCAATCAAGAGAAAAATAAGAAATCTTCCCTAACTCATTTTATGAGGCCAGCATCATCCTGATACCAAAACATGGCAGAGACACAACAACAAAAAAAGAGTTTTAGACCAATATCCCTGATGAACATCGATGCGAAAATCCTCAATAAAATACGGGCAAACCAAATCCAGCAGCACGTCAAAAAGCTAATCCAGCAGCACGTCAAAAAGCTTATCCACCATGATCAAGTGGGCGTCATCCCTGGGATGCATGGCTGGTTCAACATACGCAAATCAATAAATGTAATCCATCACATAAACAGAACCAACGACAAAAACCACGATTATTTCAATAGAGGCAGAAAAGGCCTTCGACAAAAATCAACAGCCTTTGACAAAATTCAACAGCCCCTCATGCTAAAAACTCTCAGAAAAACTAAATACTGATGGAACATATCTCGAAATAATAAGAGCTATTTATGACAAACCCACAGCCAATATCATACTGAATGGGCAAAAACTGGAAGCATTTCCTTTGAAAACCGTCATAAGACAAGGATGCCCTCTCTCACCATTCCTATTCAACATAGTATTGGAAGTTGTGGCCAGGGCAATCAGGCAAGAGAAAGAAAGGGTATTCAATTAGGAAAAGAGGAAGTCAAATTGTCCCTGTTTGCAGATGCACAATTGCATATTTAGAAAACCCCATCGTCTCAGCCCAAAATCTCCTTAAGCTGATGAGCAACTTCAGCAAAGTCTCAGGATGCAAAATCAATGTGCAAAAATCACAAGCATTCCTATACACCAACAACAGACAAACAGAGAGCCAAATCATGAGTGAACTTCCATTCACAATTACTACAATGAGAATAAAATACCTAGGAATCCAACTTACAAGGGATATGAAGGACCTCTTCAAGAAGATCTACAAATCACTGCTCAACGAAATAAAAGAGGACACAAACAAATGGAGGAACATTCCATGTTCGTGGATAGGAAGAATCAATATCGTGAAAATGGCCATACTGCCGAAGGTAATTTATAGATTCAATGCCATCCCCATCAAGCTACCAATGACTTTCTTCACAGAATTGGAAAAAACTACTTTAAAGTTCACAGGGAACCAAAAAAGAGCCCGCATAGCCAAGACAATCCCAAGCAAAAAGGAACAAAGCTGGAGGCACCACGCTACCTGACTTCAAACTATACTACAAGGCTATAGTAACCAAAACAGCATGGTACTGGTACCAAAACAGAGATATAGACCAATGGAACAGAACAGAGCCCTCAGAAATAACACCACATATCTACAACCTATGATCTTTGACAAATCTTACAAAAAGTATAAATGGGTAAAGGATTCCCTATTTAATAAATGGTGCTGGGAAAACTGGCTAGCCACAGGTAGAAAGCTGAAACTGGATCGCTTCCTTACACCTTATACAAAAATTAATTCAAGATGGATTAAAGACTTAAATTTTGGACCTAAAACCATAAAACCCTAGAAGAAAACCTAGTCAATACCATTCAGGACATAGGCTTGGGCAAAGACTTCATGACTAAAACACCAAAAGCAATGGTAACAAAAGCCAAAATTGACAAATGGGATCTAATTAAACTAAAGAGCTTCCGCACAGCAAAAGAAACTACCATCAGAGTGAACAGACAATCTACAGAATGGGAGAAAATTTTTGCAATCTACCCATCTGACAAATGGCTAATACCCAGAATTTACAAAGAGAACTTAAACAAATTTACAAGAAAAAGTCAAACAACCCCATCAAAAAGTGGGCAAAGGATATGAACAGACACTTCTCAAAAGAAGACATTTATGCAGCCGACAGACACATGAAAAAATGCTCATCATCACTGGTCATCATAAATGCAAATCAAAACCAAAATGAGATAGCATCTCATACCAATTAAAATGGTGATCATTGAAAGGTCAGGAAACAATAGATGCTGGAGAGGATGTGGAGAAATAGGAACACTTTTACACTGTTGGTGGGAGTTTAAATTAGTTCAACCATTGTGAAAGATAGTGTGGTGATTCCTCAAGGATCTAGAACTAGAAATACCATTTGACCTATTGATCTCATTACTGGGTATATAACCAAAGGATTATAAATTATGCTACTATAAAGACACATGCACATGTATGTTTATTGTGGCACTATTCACAATAGCAAAAACTTGGAACTAACCCAAATGTCCATCAATGATAGACTGGATTAAGAAAATGTTGCACATATACACCATGGAATACTATGCAGCCATAAAAAAGGATGAGTTCACATCCTTTGTAGGGACATGGATGAAGCTGGAAACCATCATTCTTAGCAAATTATCACAAGGATAGAAAATCAAACATCGCCTGTTCTCAGTCATAGGTGGAAATTAAACAATGACAACACTTGGACACAGGGAAGGGAACATCACACAGCAGGGCCTGTCAGGTGGTGGGGGACTGGTGGAGGGATAGCATTAGGTGAAATACCTAATGTAAATGACGAGTTGATGTGTGCAGCAAACCAATATGGCACATGCATACATATGTAAAAAACCTGCACATTGTGTACACTTACCCTAGAACTTAAAGTATAATAATGATAAAAAAAGTGATTCGGGTCCTGTCTCTGACACTTGCTAAGCACATGCTTAGTTGTGCATAATCAAATAGATCCTCTGAACCTTATTTGATTCATGATTACCACAGAGTAATATTTGGTCTACTCGACTCAGAGAGTTATTACATAGCTCAAACAAGACCAAAACAGTGATATGCAAACTGCAAAGCAGTTGTGATTGTTAATTTTATGCATCAACTTGACTGAGCCATAGGGTGACCAGATTGAGCATTATTTCTGGATGTGTCTGTGAGAGTGTTTCTGAATGAGATGAGATTTGAACAGTGTGAAAGGAAAATAAATCTTGGGGCCCCCAAATCACTAAGCTAAAGGGAAAAGTCAAGCTGGGAACTGCTTAGGGCAAGCATGCCTCTCTTTCTATTCAAAGTCATCCCTCTGCTCACTGAGATAAATGCATATCTGATTGCCTCCTTTGGAAAGGCCAATCAGAAACTCAAACAAATGCAATAATTTGTCTCTTATCTACCTATGACCTGGAAGACCCTTCCTCTTCGAGTTGTCCTACCTTTGCTTCGAGTTATCCTGCTTTTCCAGACCAAACCAGTGTTCATCTTATATATGTTGATTAATGTCTCATGTCTCCCCACAATGTATAAAACCAAGCTGTGCTCTGACCACCTTGGGCACATGTCATTAGGACCTCCTGAGGCTGTGTCATGGCTGTGTGTCCTTAACTTCAGCAAAATAAACTTCCTAAGACCTGTCTTAGATTTTTGGGGTTTACAATAGGTATACCCAGTAAAGTAAATGGCTCTTCCCAATTTGAGTGGGCTTCATCCAATTCACTGAAGGCCTGAGTGGAACAAAAGATGAAGAAATACATCTCCTTTTATTTTCTACTTCACTGCTTGAGCTGGGAAACTTCTTCTCATCTTCTCCTGCCCTCTGCTCCCCTGGTTCTCTGGCCTGAAGACTTAGATTAAATTACACCATTGGTATCCTAGACTCTCTAGCTTGCAGATAGCAAACTGTGGAACTTGTTAGCCTACATAATCATGTGAGCCAGTTTCTCATTTTATATATGATTATATAAATGATGATGTATGATATGTATATATTATATTCTCTAGAGAATCCTAATACAGTGGCCCATGCTATCAGGCATCATAAACCGAATGAGAGTAAGAAAGGCCATAAGTATTTGTAAATTTTACAGGATAATTATCACACTGTAAACACTGCACCCTGGTTCTCTTTTTGGATATTAAAAATAAATCAGGAAAATATATAAAATAACACTGAAAATGTTCAAGACTGTTTAAGGTAGTTCCATTCTCTTAAACTCATCTTTGAAACAAGACTCTAATAACTGTTCCCTATGGTGAGTTTCTTATCTTGACTCTTAACTATGTCATCAGCTCATGATGCAGTTGTAACCGCACAGTGAAATAGTGTTCTTGGCAATCAAATTGGTCCTGAGGTCAAACATTTCTTGGAGAGTATTATGAAGAAATAAGATGAATGAATCAATTCTATTCTGCATTTATTGCAATTCATATAAGATGAAGAAATATAATGTAGAAAATTGGTCACTGAATTACCAGCCACTAACATGGTATTATCAAGAAAATAAAGGAAATGAGATTTAAATCTGAGAAGGGGATTGTGTGCAAGAACAAGAATTTGCAAATAGTTTACATTAGATCCGTCTACTCATTCATTCATCAATTCATTCAAAAATATGTATTGAGCTCTACTGTGCGTATAACTCCTGTCTCAAAATTTAAACTGTTGTTTCAGAATTTAGAATTAAGAGATATCTAATCTCTTACTGATTGATAGACATGACCTTGTACTTATTTGATTCTGGTAGAAAATGCTAATAAAAATAATCAAGAATTATTAGGAATCATTGACTATCCTTATTTGAACAACAAAAATAATTTTGATAAATTATCCATCATATTCTATTTGTGAATGTATTAGAAAATTAAAATCATTTAATAATAAATTTTGTTTGTAGCTTACCTAATTCCAAACAAACAGCGACAAAAAAAAAAAAACAAGAATATAAAGAGGCTTGCTTATCTATTCAAGTAAAAGTAATTCAGAACTCTTAAAAAGAATGTTGATTTTGGTCTTTAGTTTCTTGATGTCTTCTTTTTGAAGAAGTGACATGCTGTGGGGAAAACCTTTTTTATATTTAATTGTCTTTTTTGTGCAGGAAGTATTCCTAGCCAGTGTGTCATTATCTTTTAAAAGTATGAGAATACAATGAAAATTAATGGATTTCTTTAAACTAACAATAAACCTTCTTCATGTACCTTATTGTATTTTTCAAGCAGCCTCTAATGGAAAAAGAAAATTGTGTTTCTAAAAATTCCCCACAGTGCACCACCACTTCTTTTATATGTTAAAAAAAATTCAAATTAATGTTATTAATAAAAATGTAGGTGAAACAGTCTAAAAATAGACCCAAATTTTTAGATTGAAATTATCAGTCCTTGCCTAAACGGTCATGTTTAGACAATAGGACAATTATTCTCAAATTCTCTCAAGTAAGAGGCCAGGTGTCAATATTCCCCAGAATTATTTGCAAGTTTCAAGTCCACAAATCCATTTAATTTTGCTTTAAATCAGCATCCGCTGCCACACCCTGGCAACCCAGAGGTGTAAACTGGCTCAAAGATGTGTTTTTCTTGTTCTGCACATTTATCATCATTATCGTCATCATCATCATCAGTTAATTTAAATGCTTTAAGCAGTCCTCTATTTTCCAGTTTCTTATTCTGAAATTACTCATTACTGACTTATTCTTAGACAATCTAGACATTTAGAAGGTAATCAAGCTTAGGGTTAAAGGCAAGCACTGGAGTCAGTTGTCTTAGTTGGTGACCTTACCTTGTAACTTGTTAGCTGGTTGACTCATTTTTTGATTCTTCAGATTCTCCATCTATAAAATGATGATAATAACAGTCCCTATTCATCATAATGAAATCATAATGATTAAATGCAATACTACCTGCAATTACCTCAGGAAATGGCATTTAGAAAATGCTCAAGAAATGTTAGTCATTGTTCTTATCTGCCCCCTGACAATATTCGTATCAGCAATCTCTGCTACAGTGGACTTTGCTAAAAGAAAGACATTGTCCAGCACACAGTTAATACTAAAAAAAATTACTCTTATTAGTGTCTAGCTTCTAAAAGGATTTGTTGACTTGCAAATCCTGCTAAAGTTTACTTTGTTTAGATAACTAGGTACAATTAGGAACAAGTGGTTCTCTAGCTGTGCCCGGAGAACTAGTTACAATTTTTAAGCTGTCTGGAATCTTAAATCCTAAAGTCTCTCAGATTGGTTATTTTTTCATTCTCCTTTTTTTTTTCCGTAGCAACTAAATCAATTCCAAGAATCACAAAGAGAAAAAAGAATGACAAACCAAGGGTTGTAATCCTAGAAAATAAAGTAACATAACAGCATACATATTCTATGTTGCACTTGTCATAACCCTAAAGAGTTCATATTTGTAACTAAAATTAGCAGGAATTTATATTGTCCTTCAGGAGTAAAGGCAGCTGTGAGCTCCAAATTCTTCCTTCTCTTTTCAAAACTCCTCTATAACCCTTCACACCCTCAGAGAATAAACTCACTTAGCAAAACCCCAAAGAAGTGCTTGCCTAACCACTTGCGAACCAGATACCTGCTGGGGTAAGCAAGACAGTACCCATGCAAGAATGAAGAGGAGAGGGGCTAAGGCTGGGATATGCTCTGATAAAATGCACAATTCGAGGAAATAGTCTAACTGCACACTCAGCTCCTGTTGTCTAGCGAAGAAAAAGAAATATGTAAAATTCAAGCTGAGATACTATGAACAGTTTCGTAATGAAGCTATATCACTTATTAGAAAATTATGCAGATGAACACTGTATTATGGCAGAGGGAGCCGCAGAATAGCCAAGAAGCTGGCTCCAGATGGAGACAGACCTCATGGTCAAGAAGGCAGTGAACCTTGTCTCCTGACCCAGAACTTGCCATTCTGCCAACTGCTGTTCATAAAATTGAAATAATAAGGAAGAACCACTAAAAATCATTAATTCTGCAAAACTAGTGGTATTAGAAAAGGCATGAGCTTTGGAGTCTAAGACATGTGATTTGAATTATGTTTCTTCCAGTTCTAGCTAGGTAATCTTGGGTAGAATACATTACATCTGAACCTCAGTTCTAGCTGGAAAACAAGATTATTAATACCTTCCTCTTGGGGTTGAGATAGAGATTGAATTAAAAAAATTCCCCTTCCCAAAGTAAAACACGTTCAGTCTTTATCCTCCCCTGCACAAATGAACTCAGTGCCTCAGGAGTACAGCCAGGTAGACAGTCACATCCTTCTGTGGAAGTGATACAGACATCCTCACTGCATGTGAAATGGAAGAAATATTCTTGCATATTGTTTAACTGAAGGATGAAATTAAAGTTAGAAATGCCGAGTAGGTAGCCCTTATCCCGCCATTTATGTGCATCCTTCCTGTCTACAGAACACAACTCAGGGAGCAAATAGGAGAACTACAATGGAGTGATAAGAAAAAATTGTCATTCTTGCATCTGTTATTTAGCCGTATCTCCAGCTCACCCATTTTATTATAGTTAATAACGATGGTAATCATTCACTGAGCTAAAGTACTAAGTACTTTATACATGGAATCTCACTGAATTCTCATAGTTGCTTTTGGAGATTAGTTTTTTCTTTATCTCCTTTTTGCAAATGAGAAAACAGAGCCTCAGAGAGGTTTAGAAACTTGTTTAAGATCATACAGTAGCTACTGAAGTTGAAGTCATGGTTTGAATGCTTGTCTGATTCTACATTCTCTCTTCTTGTCGTTGTCTTTCCATCCCTCTGACCTTTGACTGCCACAGTCCTGTGGCTCTCCTTCATTGAACTACCTAGTTAGATATACCTCTCCAGATCTAGCTGTGATCCCTTCTCTTGGACATCACTTCAGGCTTGTTTTCTGGCTCCAAATCTCTATGAATATAGATAAGAGATACACTCAAAACCTTTACCTAGCCTCACAGGGGTTTATCCTTGTAGCATAGACATATCTTCATGACAAAGTGAACCAGGAGTGTTTGAAGGCCTGCTTTGTAACCAACTGCATCAACATTAGGGAAATCACCAGGTGCTTTCATCATTTTCTTCTGTAAAATAAAAATTGATAATGTGCTTACAAACTACATAGCTTTTTGGGAAGTAGGCAAATTGAATTTTTCAAATTCTCAGTGGCAAGCTGGGCAGTAAAACATAATTACTGATTTTTAATATGTACTTTGTGGCCTTTGCAATTCAAAGATGATGGTTTTGACTATCATCACTATCAGTGTGAAACAACAGGAGCTCAAAGAGAATCCAAAGCTTGATATCATTCCTGCCCTCACTTTAGTGTTGAAATAAAAGTTCTTAAGGATTTGAAGAACATACTTAGGAGTTCTCTCCATAGCATTTTCATAGCACTCAAGGAAGTATAAGGATTAGCTACAGTGATCCTAAATGCTAATAACATGAATTTTCCAAATCAGAAAGTAAATACTCAGGGCATAGAAAGAGCTCTCGAGTACCATTGTGAGCCCCAAGATATCTGATAAAATATGAGTGTTTGGGTTTTGGTGGCTGGAAGGGTGGAGTGGGGCTAAGCTTATAGGTCAAAAGTTACTTATCTTTATTCTAAGAAAATGTGAGCCCCATAAGTTATCTCTGCCTTGATGATCCCTCTTTTACAATTCCCATTGTTAACACTTAATTTCTGTAACATTAGCTTACAAGGATTATTTCTCAAATGGAATTTCTGCCTCCAAACATAATAGGCTTACAAAAACCATATTATTTTCTTTTTTAAAAATTCCTAAATTCATTTATGCATTTGCTCTTACACCTATCAATGCATCCAAACCATATGTTTATTGAACAGATATTTATTGAAAGCCTGTTCAGTGCTAGGTACAGGGAGTTTAAAACTGAATGGCATGGTTTCTGCCAAGAGGAATATATTAGAAATTTATAGAAGGCAGAATACTATTATATAACATCATCAGAGTTATAACAGTAGTGCAGAGAAATTGTTTTCAGAAAACAAATTTGGGCAGAGTACCCACGCATAGGAAACAATAAACATGTGTTGGATGAAAAAAAGAACATGTAATCCTCAGGTTAAAGATGGAAGGACCTCAATTAGGATAGTATCTCATGATAAACTTTTTTTTCTTTTTACAATATAGCACTTATTTTAAATGATATGAATTGATGAATGAATAAATAAATGACAAGTCAATGCACCTATATTATGGAACAGTAGATATCAGAAAAAGCTAAAGGAAATTTCAAGAGCCATATAATCAAATAGATCATAAGGACACACAAACCAAATTAACTGTAGTGAAAGATAACATGAGACAAGAACAATGAGAAATAAATAACAAATATGGGTGATTTCATAGTATGAAGAGTACTATTTGTTAGAGGCAACTATCTTAGAAGAAAAAGTACATGAGTTGGATTTTGATGGGTGGGGTCCTTTGCCTAAAGTCAGAAAAGGACATTGCAAGTGAATATAAAAATAGGAGAGCAAGGGAAAGAAGATGAGGAATTATGGTATTCGTTCCATCTTGCAGAAATGCAGGATGGAATGGAAAACTGGAAAAGTCAAGTTTATATCAAAGGAGAAAGGAGTTTTCTCCTAAGGGTTTGAAATCTATGGTGGGTAAAATGGAGATGTTAAAGTATTTGGGGCTAAAGACTAACATGACTATCTCTAAAATCCAAATATGCAATTATGTGTTGAATACTAACTTCATTTTCCAGATTATATTGAAATCATCAAAGGCCAGTGTGGTGGTTCATGCTTGTAATTCCAGCACTTTGGGGGCTGAGGTGGGCGGATCACTTGAGGTCAAGAGTTCAAGACCAGCCTGGTCAATATGATGAAACCCCATCTCTACTAAAAATACAAAAATTAGCTGGGCATGGTGGTGTGCACCTGTAATCCCAGCTACTCTGGAGGCTGAGACACGAGAATCCCTTGAACCTGAAGGGTGCAATGAGCCAAGATCACGCCACTGCACTCCAGCCTGGATAACAGAGTGAGATTGTCTCAAAAAATAAATAAATAAATAAAAATAAAGAAAAGAAAAAGAAAAAAAATACTTCAAATCTTTCCTGTACCTAAAATAGTTGTATTTTTCCATCATATTTACATGTGATTTATTTGAAGCCATCTGCAGTTTGTTTCTTATTCTGTTTTCTCACCCAATAGCTATTTATTCTGTTCCTGTTGTTGTTATTAACCTTGGCAGCAAGCATTTATCTACAACACCTTCAGAATAGAAATTATTCAGATTAGCAATAATTTGAAGCCTGAGATCAGGATGATACATTTTTGTCCATTAAGGAAATGTTCATATTCCAGTTTCAAGCAGCTCATATCTGTCTACCGAACTCAAGAATACTTACATTCTGAAATATCAGAAATTACAAGTGTTAATTTTTTATGCAGATTGTTCTTCTATTCTGTTTTCTCATGCTTACCACTCAGGCTGAGCTCAGACTATGAATAAGTGATTAGCTGGTGTGAACTATGTGGCCATGTTGATGTTCAGAAAGGTATGCTTGATGATCCTATCATAGATAGTGTTTTGATATAAGCATTAGATTTAAGGCTTAGGAATTGCACTTTTCACACATATGTTTAAACATAGTGACAATTTCTCCTAATGTTAAAATGCATTCTCTGATAAATAAGGCTTGAATGCTACCAGTGAATATGTGGAGCTCAGTCAGCTATCTCAGCTGCTACAAAGATATAGCTATTACATGGTTGGTTTGACAGACAAGGAGCTACCCTCGTTAAAAAAATAAAATAAGAACTAGAAATACCATTTGACCCAGCCATCCCATTACTGGGTATATACCCAAAGGACTATAAATCATGCTGCTAAAAAGACACATGCACACGTATGTTTATTGCGGTACTATTCACAATAGCAAAGACTTGGAACAAACCCAAATGTCCAACAATGATAGACTGGATTAAGAAAATGTGGCACATATACACCACGGAATACTATGCAGCCATCAAAAATGATGAGTTCATGTCCTTTGTAGGGACATGGATGAAATTGGAAATCATCATTCTCAGTAAACTATCGCAAGGACAAAAAACCAAACACCGCATGTTCTCACTCATAGGTGGGAATTGAACAATGAGAACACATGGACACAGGAAGGGGAACATCACACTCTGGGGACTGTTGTGGGGTTGGGGGAGGGGGGAGGGATAGCATTAGGAGATATACCTAATGCTAAATGGCAAGTTAATGGGTGCAGCACACCAGCATGGCACATGTATACATATGTAACTAACCTGCACATTGTGCACATGTACCCTAAAACTTAAAGTATAATAATAATAAAAAATAAATAAATAAAATAAAATAAAATAAAATAAACATACTCCAGCCTACAACCTGCAGAGGATGCTGCATGCAACGCAGTGATTATGAATCCTACCAAATTTTCAGCCATGCCAGCAATTGCCTCTTCCTCATATGGAAATCTTTGTAGCCCTGTCTTCAGAAGAAAAACAAAGGCAGAGCAAAAAACAAAAAGGAAATTCCTGTGGTAAGAGAGCTCAAGATTCTTGCTCTGGCACTTAAAAGAACAAAGCCAGTAATTGCCAGAGTAGAACAGACAGAGCACTAAAGATGGGACTGCAAAAAACACTTGGGCTAGCTAGCTCAAGAAAGTGAAAGACAGGTTACACATGCTAGCCCTTGAGCTAGGAGAAACAGCTATTATCCTAAAGCTGAGGAAAACCCAATTTAGCAGTAAGACTAGGAATGAGGGAAAAAACACAACAACAATAAATCCTATCCCTATAGTCCCTGGTCTTTACCCAGTTAGAAAGCAGTAGAATGAGGAACAGAGAGAGAAAGAGAAACAGAGAGAGGGAGAGAGAAACAGAGAGGGAGGGAGGGAGAGAGATGGTTCCAGTTGATTATGTCAATTATGCATTAAAAATGGGGTTGTTATGGTCTAAATGTATTTCCCAAAACTTATACATTGAAGTTTAATCACCCATGTGTTAGTATTAAGAGCTGAGGCATTTAGGAGGTGATTAAGTCATGAGGACAGAGCCTCATGAGATCAGGGTCTTTAAAAAGGCTTGAGGGAGTGATTAGCCCTCTTCTGCCCTCCTGCCATGTGAGGACACAGCATTTCTCTTCTGATGCAGCTCTCAAGGTGCCATTTTAAAAGTGAAAAGAACAGCCCTTATCAGACACTGAACCTGCTGGCATCTTATTCTTGGACTTCCCAGTCTCTAGAACTGTGAGAACATAGCTTCCTATTATTTACAAATTACCCAGTCTCAGGTTTTTTTGTTGTAGCAGCATGAATAGACTAAGACAAAATCTTACTTTACCTTTTGACCAAATTAACATGCACAGACTGGGAAAGTAGATACATAACCTGTTTTCTTGTATCTGATTTGTCTTACTTCTACCTTTTTGCACCCATTTGATTCTTTTCTATCTTGTTGTATGCTGCTTACTTTATTTGCCTATCTTAGTGTTATTTTCTTCATTAGGGTCTGAGCCAAGCACTGTCCTGTATGCTGGAGACTCTACCTAATTGGACATACTTATTGCCTTTCAAGAGCTTGAAAGGAAGATCAAAACCAAGACTGGGTCAGGATATTTATTCTTAGCAAGTCATACATTTTATATTGAGAAGAATTTTAGAATTTGAAGTATGTTCATCATTCCAATGGAATTTTGATAAGAATTTCACCCAACCCATGCAACTGTGTCAAACAGAAAAATCCTGATGGAAAATTATGGCTCCATGGGGAGTTTGCTCTAGTGGAAATACATCTGTGTAGGAGTTCCTGTTAAAAGAAGACACATCGCTACATTTTACCTGTCAGGGATTTTTTTTAAGTCTACATATGCAAAGGCAAAGCTGTCACTAGCTTGTAAACACAGAATCTCTGGGGAGGATTTGCAATCTGACATCTTTCCATGTCTGCTGTATTTGATTCGAGATAGCAAAAATGCAAGTGGTTCCCCAGAGACTACCTATACAGGCAGGTTTGGAGCTAGTGTTTGTATCTTGCAGGGATTGTGAAATAAAGCATACCCATTTTTAACTCTCAACACCTCTTGCCAGGCTGAGATAAAACGGTGAAACAAAGTGGTCAGCCTGGAGTTGTGAAAAGAGGGTGGGATTTGGATTCAACAAGATGTGAGTTGAATTCAAGCTCTATCACTTTTAGTTGGGTAGTCTCTATGATACACTTTGATTAGGGTAGTGATACCTGCTGGAGTTGGAGTGATTAATGGAAACACTGCATAAAATAATCTTATTAGAATGACTAGAATTTAAGAAGCTGTTACACACACACACACACACACACACACAATAAATATGACATTGTTAGTTTGACAATACTGACTATACTACACATAAAAATAAAGTTCAAATCTGGGTTTAAGGTTATTCTTATGACATTAAGACCATTTGTGATTAAGAAAATTGTATCTAATACATGTGCTTATGTAAGGGAGACATACCTTTCCCCAAAAATAGCTAAAATGTATGGAACACATAATATGTGCCAGGTCCTGTTCAAAAAAATTTACATGCACGATACTCAACCATTTATACTAAATCCAATTATTAGTCCAATATTGTCTTCACTCTGCAGCTTTGGTAACTAAGGCCCAGTGAGGTTAGGTAATTTGCCCAAGGTTACACAAATACTAAGTGATGTAGCCAAATAGATGTAGGCAGTCTGGTTCTAGAGCCTGTGAAGTTACTTATCGTACCATACTACCTATATTTTCCCTAAAAAGTCAACAATTATTGTTAGAGGAGAGGGGAGCCTCATATAGTATCAATTTAATTAAGAAATATCACCCTTTCCTTGATGAGTTTTAAGTTGAATAAAAAATAATGGATATAATTCTAGTTACTGTGTGGTTAATTGCTAAAACATTTCAGCACAACCTATGTATGTTCTGGATTATACAAGTGAAAGAATAACAGAGCAAAATTTGGAATGGCCAAGAACAGTCTTCATTCATTTGTCCTTCTATCCATCCATAAATCCATTCATCCACTAATCCATCCATCCATTCATTTGTCAATCCGTCCATCCATCCATCTACCTATCCTTTCTGATTGCAGTAAAGAGATGCAGAGCAAAATTTTACAGTTAGGTAGACCTAAATTCTAGCTCCTGTTTTATCACTTACTAGCTGAATGGTCTTGAGAAATTAAGATAACCTGATTGAGTCTCCTAAAAAGGAAAAATAATTAAAATGTACTTAATGGTAGTATTATGAGAATTATGTTTATAGACTTCTAGGCACAGTATCTGGTACAAAATTAACACTAAATAAATGATGGTTATCAATATTAACATTAAAGCTTTTATGTCAGGTACCAAATTACAGTTATATTCTGAAGATATAAAGATTAATAAGACATATTTCTTGCCCTCTAAAAGATTCCAGAAGTTTAGTAGGGACTTTACACAAGTGTTTTAAATGTGGAATAGTTAGTTCTACCATCGTTTAGGGATAAGGGAATCAAGAATACTAATAGTAGTTGGGTGGGCATGGTGGCTCACTCCTGTAATCCCAGCATTCTGGGGGGCCAAAGTGGGAGGGTCTCAGGAACCCAGGAGGTTGAGGCTGCAGTGAGCCATGATTATACCTTTACACTCCAGCCTGGGTGCCAGAGTGAGACTCTGTCTCTAAAAATTTTTTTAAAAGAAGAATATAATTTGTTGAGATTTTCTGATGTTCAGACGCTGAGCTAAGTAGTTATAGCAATTACTATCTCATTTAATTCCAATGAGAACTATTATTACCTCTATTTTACAAATGAGGAAATTGAGGCCTAAAGAAATGCAGTTTGTTGCTTGGAGTCATACTTTAAGAAAGGGAAGGGCCGAGAGCTTAACCCAAGTTATTATTATTATTATTATTATTTTTTTAGACGGAGTCTCGCTCAGTCACCCAGGCTGGAGTTCAGTGGCACTATCTCTGCTCACTGCAAGCTCTGCCTCCCGAGTTTACACCATTCTCCTGCCTCAGTCTCCCGAGTAGCTGGGACTACAGGTGCCCGCCACCACGCCCGGCTAATTTTTTGTATTTTTAGTAGAGACGGGGTTTCACCGTGTTAGCCAGGATGGTCTCGATCTCCTGACCTTGTGATCCACCCGTCTCAGCCTCCCTAAGTGCTGGGATTACAGGCGTGAGCCACCGCACCTGGCCAACCC
Organism: Pongo pygmaeus; assembly: GCF_028885625.2. Taxonomy (NCBI): domain Eukaryota; kingdom Metazoa; phylum Chordata; class Mammalia; order Primates; family Hominidae; genus Pongo; species Pongo pygmaeus. The sequence goes on from NC_072376.2 coordinate 20,456,116, forward strand.
AAGTTATTCTTAATGTGAAAACCTAAGAAGACTGCCTTTAAGCTACGTTTTAAACGATTACCACCCATTTTTAAGTAGATAGATATCGAGGTGTATTAAAGACACAGGAAGCAGTAAGGAAAGTGACAAAAAGAAATCAAACTATGTGGCCCAGTTAGAAAATATCAGGTGATTCAGTGTTTATTCAAAAATTGTTTATTGAGGGTCCATTACATGTCAGGGATCTTTCCCACATACTGAAGGTGCATGGCTGTAAAACATAGACTAAAATTCCTGCCAACGTGGACCTTATTATCTATCCTCTGGGAGGGAGACACCCAAAATAAAATTAAAAACACACGATTAAGGAGTTCATTATAAAATAATATATAAAACATATAATAAAGTATAAAACCTATGTTCTAAGTGCTATTGAGAAAAAAAAAAAAGAAGCAGAGAAGAGGTCAAAGTAGGTTGAAAGTAGGGAGATTTTCTGGTTTTAAATGGATAGTCAGGGAAGGCTTAGCCAAGAAGATGATATACGGACATATAAGCTCTGAAGCACTGAGAGTGAGCCATTTGGGATATCCAGCAGAAAAGCTTGCCAGGTACAGGAGGTAGCCTTTTCAAAGACCCAGGAAGGAAAAATGACCAGCATGTCAGAGAAACAGACAGGAGGTCATGGATTTAGTAATGCAGAGGTCCTTGATGATAGCAAAACTCTGAACAGAAAGAACTCAAGAGACAGATGGAGGGGAAAAACTAGAGACTGTTCCAAAGTAACTCTCTGGAGGAAGAAATGAAATAAGGAAATAAGTGAGGTTAAGAACTATATATATATATGTGTGTGTGTGTGTGTGTATACATATTAGCAGAACATAGAAAAAGAAACTAGCAATACAAGAGAGGAAAAGGAGAATTCTAGAGCCAAATCTTTGAGTAGTGGAAGGGGAAGGGATCTAGCTCACAAATACGGTTGATGTATGAAACTTGTGCATGTCTGGTGGGGGTAGGGGTGAAGGTGGGAGTGATTGAGGTCAAATAGGGCAATTCAGCCAGAGATTAAATTAGAGGTGTATAGGAACCAAATCTTGAAGGCTCTTCCATTACAGGCATAGATGTTTGGACTTTGTGCTAGTAAAAATGAGGATCTTTAAGGGTTCTAGGTACAGGAATGAAATATTCCAATAGGTTTCACCAGGAAGGTGAAACTTCTGCTGAGCTTTGAGGCATTTATGGGATTCGAATACATAAGAGGTAAAAGAAAGAACAATGTAGGCAAGAAGATCAACAGTAATAATGACCCAGAATGGGAATAATTTTGGCAGATGGGGAACCAGTTGAAGATGTGTGCTGGCAGATACCTCTAGGGGAAAGAAAGGAAAATGGGAGTTATACCTAAAAGGCTCTGGAATCAATCTGCTTACCAGGTGCCGACTCCATCACATACTATCTCTGTGACCTTGAGCATGATCCCTAATTTCTTGCTATCTAATCACTTGATATAATAAAGATAATAATAGTACCTTCCTCATAAAGAAAATGAAATTAAATCATATGGATAAAATATTACCTCTATGCCTGACACACACTGTTCTCACTAAATGTTAGTTGTTATTCTATATCGCATCTTGGGAACTTGGAGAGGATGTAAGAGATTGGTTCCAGATTTATGGAATGTACTAGAAAGAAACATGATTGAAAGCACTATGATTTCAGGAGGCTGATTATATTATGTAAATCTAAATATTGATCTCTAATATTCAAATTCATCATTTCAAAGGTCAAGGCTTATAACAGAATTCATCTAGACTAACCCTGGAGATAATATAAGAGTCAAAATAGCTCTTAAAGTTTAACAATTAAGCAGTTGAGCTGTGGAAATGGAAGGATATTTACGAGTAGCTTACACAAACAAACAAAAAAACACACATATATTATAAATAAACACAATGGGGATCTCCATACTGCTACCAAATTTTCATATTTTATGAACCACAATGTGCTAGAAACAAAATTTGGTGCTTCAGAAGAATGTTTGATTAATGATCATTTCTTTGTAATTAGTTATTTGAATGTACAGCAACATCAACATATGGAAGAATTCAGAAAAAAAGAACACAGTATTGTACCTCAGGAGTCTTTACATTTTCTAGAAGCTTAAATTATAAACAGAGTCTTATCTCACCTATCATGAGAGCAGATTGCTACTTATGTATCCATTTACAATTTATCTGAAAATTCCATTTTTTAAAGTTTCTGTATATTCAATGTATCAAACTGGATAGAGTTCTTTTTTCAAGTTTTCCAGTTTGGTGAATAGATAGATAGATAGATAGATAGATAGATAGATAGACAGATATAGATATAGATATAGATATAGATATAGATGTGTATATATATGTGTGTGTATGTGTGTGTATACAACATATTGCTTTTCCTTGTTAAATAGCTTGTTAAATTCAGTTCTGTTTCATGCGTTAAAGATTACAGCAGGTAGGTTTCTAAAAAGTCATCGTAGATTCTACTCTGTTTGGGACTACATAGCTAATATCTGCAACTTAGGTGAATGTGAGAAAAATCACTTATTTGGTTTTGCAACTACAGATCTAACTCTCAAGCATTAAGATATTTCATCAAAGTGGTGTTGAAAGGTATCTAGTAAATTCATGAAATCTCATCCTTTAATCCAAAATTACTACAAGGAATATGAACTAAAAAAGCCAAAAGAGGCTATCACATGAATAATTAGATACTAGATCAGGCAGTTTTTGTGTTCAGTTCTCAAAATACTGAATATCTCAAAATAGTGAGGAGTGAATACAAGAGTGTTAATCAAGTTTACAAGAAAAATTTTATTCCCAAGTTGACAGGTACGTGGGTAAATACGAAACTTAGCTGTGCCTCATATGGTTGTGTTGATAGGATTTAATTTAAGTGACTGGATGCCTACTAGATTATTGGGCAGAAAATATAATTTAAACATAATTTTGCCATTAATTAGTCTTAATGGATTGGATAAAATGGCTCAGTGAACAGATTATATTAAAAAAAAAATTTTCTAATGGCAAATAAGCCTGTAAGAATATCCTTAGCCTAAGCAACATAGCAAGACCTTGTCTCTACAAAAAATTAAAAAATTCTCTGGCTGTGGTGGTGTGCACTTGTAGTCCTAGGTACTTGGGAGGCGGAGGCAGGAGAATCGCTTGAGCCGGGAGTTGAGGGTTGCAGTGAGTTATCATCGTGCCACTTTACGCCAGCCTGGGTAATACATAATCTGTCTCAACAAAAGAATATCCTTAAAATACAAAGATAAAATATAAAAAATTTTTAGTGAGATTTGAGAAAGTAGAGAGATAGAGTAGCCAATTTAATACAACTTTCAACTAAAAAGATCTGAGAGACTTATGGAAGTTCGTGTTGTAGAAATCTAGTGTTCGGTTTTCTCAGCAGATATTTTCTTTTCTTTTGGTAATAGCAGTTGGGGTTTCCTTTGGGAACCGATTCCATTTCATATTGTCATGTTATTTGATATCAATAAGAAGAGCCAAAAAATTTAAGGCCAAATTACCAAGGTTCATGGCCAGGTTCTGGCCCAGTGTAATGATCAACAAGTCACATAATCTTCATAAAGGTTGGGTTTCTCATTTTCATTTTATCTTGTTTATTTATTTATTTTTTTGAGATGGAGTTTCACTCTTGTTGCTCATGCTGGAGTGCAATGGCGTGATTTCTGTTCACTGCAACCTCTGCCTCCCGGGTTCAAGCGATTCTCATTCCTCAGCCTCCCGAGGAACTGGGATTACAGGTGCTCCTCCATGCCCGGCAAATTTTTTGTATTTTTAGTAGAGATAGGATTTCGCCATATTGGCCAGGCTGGTCTCAAACTCCTGGCCTCAAGTGATTCACCCACCTCGGCCTCCGAAGGTGTTGGGATTACAGGTGTGAGCCACCACACCCACCCTAGGGTTTCTCATTTTTAGAATAGAAGCAACATTAGCACTATGTTAGTAAAATGCCACCACGAATACTTTGCAGAATTATTGTAACAATTGCAATAGAGAAAGGATTGCTACATTGATATTAAGAACACCTAGGGGGTGCTTGCTAGTGTAAACCAACATGACTAACCACAATAGGTGAGTGTATTAGTTCATTTTCACCCTGCTGATAAAGACATACCCAAGACTGGGTAATTTACAAGGAAAAAGAGGTGTAAAGGACTCACAGTTCCACGTGGCTGGGGAGGCCTCACAAACATGGCAGAAGGTGAAAGGCGGAAGGTGAAAGGTGAAAGGCATGACTTACATGGCAGCAGGCAAGAGAGAGAATGAAAGCCAAGAAAAAGGAGTTTCCCCTTATAAAACCATCAGATCTAGTGAGACGTATTCACTACCATGAGAACAGTATGGGGGTAACCATACCTATGATTCAATTATCTCCTACCAGGTTCCTCCCACAACACACGGGAATTATGGGAGCTACAATTCAAGAGATTTGGGTGGGGACATAGCCAAACCATATCAGTGAGCTTCATTACAAGTTTTAAAAAATGAAGGCAACAACAGGTGAACTGTATGGTATGGGCATGATAACTTAATAAAGTGTTTTAAAATATGATGGCAGTTTATTTTCATCAACTGTTGGTCTTTTCATTATCAACATGAGAATAATAAATGCATCTTATATAAAATGAGGGATCAGGTTGATGTCTACTTGACGTTCCCCATGAACTACACTGGTATTAGGGAGATATTAGATACTCCCAGATATACTGGCTTTGGCTTCCTGGGAATGGAGTGTAACTTGGTGACGGCTAGGCAAAGAGCCTCAGGTATGCTCCCCATTCATGTGCAGAGGGCACAGCCATGGAAAGCATTTCTTAGACTTATTTATACCATCAGTACCCCAATGACAGAAGAAATACAGCCTATTTCATATTCATTTTAAAAAGTAACCTTAAACATCAGGCACACAAAGGAAGTGGTAGAGAATTTGGAGGTAATAGGGGAACAAAAAGTATTTAGTGTGGTAATTTAGAGGGTGTGTGGAAACTTCATGCAGATTTAAATTTCCCAACAGCTTGCAAATAGGTTGCTCAAGTATTCAAAAGCAGAAGTTTCTAGAGGTGCAATAGTCATAAAGACCATGGAATGTAGCCTTTTATGTTTATTGTTTTCATTTACATTCTGTCCAACCCTGAGTCTTGTAGTCTAAAAGGGTGTGACATGTGTGTTCAGTTGCATCCAAGAATGTCTGTTGAAGCTGAGTCTCTCCACTGTAGAAAAAAAACAGCCTGGGTTCAAATACCAGACTCACTTCCCAGTAAAGCTGGCCCATTGACTTGGGCCATTTACTTGTATTTTCTGAGCCTCAGTTCCTTCATCTGTAAACTGAGGGGCTAATAATGTCCTTACAGTACAGTGGTAAAGATAACATGGGAAAATGTATGTCAAATGCATAGGTCCAGGGGTATAGTGCATTTGATTAAGAGCACAATAAATAATTACAATTATCATTGTTACCCTTTTTGTGAATTTTTTTTTTTTTTTTTTTTTTTTTTTGAGACAGAGTCTCGCTCTGTCGCCCAGGCTGGAGTGCAGTGGTGCCATCTCTGCTCACTGCAAGCTCCGCCTCCCAGGTTCACCCTGTTCTCTTGCCTCAGCCTCCGGAGTAGCTGGGACTACAGGCGCCTGCCACCACGCCTAGCTAATTTTTTTTGTATTTTTGGTAGAGGCGGGGTTTCACCGTGTTAGCCAGGATGGCCTTGATCTCCTGACCTCGTACGGATCCGCCCGCCTCGGCCTCCCAAAGTGCTGGGATTACAGGCATGAGCCACCACGCCTGGCCATTGTTACCCTTTTTGATACAGTTGTGGGGAGTGAAAAATACTCACGTTCAAAAAGGTACCTTTCAAGGCAGAGTCTCCCTCCTAAGAGATAAGGAATTTCAGAAACACACCAGGAATCAAGATGGATAGAGAGTTTCTCACCTCCTGAAAATTACAGTCTAAACTTTTGACTTCCAACTTTTACCCCAGAGTATCTTAAGTTTGGGAGGAAATGTTTGTGTTTTCTCTAAAAAGCACAGAAATACCTTCTGCCTAAATTATTATTATACAACCTGTTTCTTCTTCTTTTGAAACCTCTGTGGCAGATAAAACTTATATGTTAAAAAGGGATTTAAAAAGATAACATTTGCAAAATTTTGTGAAACCTAATATAATCTACTCCAAAGTGTAAGGCATTTGTTTTCCTTAAAGTAGAAATGGTTTCCATTTACTCCCTTCAAGATAAAACTAAGAATCTTAGGATGGTATGCCAGTTCTTCCATGATCTGGATCCCAGATTTGGATGCTAGCATGATGCTATGAAGCATTTCACCAGCCCCATAAGCCTATTTGTATTTTCTTAAACATAGCTAGACCTTTCAGTAATCCATGTTTTTTCATTTACAGTATTTTTTCTTCTGAACATTCATTCTTCTCCAGCCATTCAAGTTAGCTAGTTACTGCCTATCCTTCAAAATTCATCTCAACTATATGCTTTTTAAGGAGGTGTGTTCTAAATGTCTCCATCTCCCACATCTGTTAAGTTACTGGCTCTTAATCTGTTTAAAGCATCCCTTCAGACGTGTATCATGAAGTTTATTATCAGTGTTATGTTTGCCTTTTTGCCTGTCTCCACAACTCGTTTGTTCATGCCTTGAGAATAACGGGTCTTCATATCCCAAGACCAGGCACACAGGAGACTCAGTAATTGGTCCTGTTTAGACTTGCGGATTACACCCAATACAAAACGATGATAAGCAATGTTAAATGCTACAGCAGTGCCAGAGAATCAGATAATAAATGCATATGATAGATTATTATATCCACAGCAGAAGAGGTTATTTTAAGAACTACTGCTTGTTTTGTGTCTGAGTAAAGATGGAATATCAAACACAATTTTTTTGCGATCAAACGAAGCTTATTTACAGATAGGAAGGCTTTTTTTTTCCTTTTTTCTTTTTTTTATTTACAGTAAGGAATTAAATTAGAAAAATCATTTGCATTTTTACATTAGTCTTCTCTGAATATGCATGGCTGGTTGAATTCTGTCTGACACCTTCACAGAACTCGCTTAAATAAGCCTTCCATTACTAAATAAATTGCATCCATTCTAATTAAAGATATGTAGAGCATACTACTCGGACAGGAGAAGCAAAGTGCTATGAAGAGCTAGAGCTTCCATGGTAACCCTGCCAGGGATAATATAATTGATTCAAATGGTCTCTTCTGCCACATACTGATTCCATGCCAACAAGCCTTGAAAACTGTCCATCATTTCACAGAGCTATTTATAGACCAAGTCCAGCTGAGACAAATAAATGGTGATAGAACTTCCAGAGACAATTACTACAACGAATCATGAAAGACACTCCTTGCTTTCTAGCTCATTTAGTGATTGATTACCATCAACAAGGTTTAAATAATTATGTAGTGAATATATGGGTAATTTACAGAAGGAAAGGGAAATACGTGTATCAATTCTTTTTGTATGGGGATCTGCTGTGGGAGAAATAACTCAAAACTCAAATGGTATAGGCACCACGTTAGGCTTAATATTGGTACATCATTCTGCCTCATTGCTGGTTGTTTGCATCCAAGCTTGTCAGGCAATGTGTGAGAATATTATGCACACATAACAGGAAGTGATAAAGCCACATGAAAACGAAGATTCAGAGAGTGAGACAAAGCTTAGGTAGCACACTACTTTTTCATTCCCCTTACAACATATTATAGTTCCTCTGGTCCTAACCAGAGTGAGATAGAGAAATGAGTTGATTTCTGTAAACCAAACTTCTCAACTCTAGTAGCTCATATTCCTGACATTTGGTTTGGTTGCTGAATTTGTCAGCAGCACTTGCGGTTGATCAGGTGGTGTTTCACTGGAAGATTGGTATTTGTGCGTGGTGGTGGTGGCAGCGGGTACTTGCTATTTAGGATGCCATTTGCACTAAACCAATTTCATCGATATCCTGGTTAGACTAACTTGTTCAAACATTCACTTCACTCCAGGTATTTCCCACACTTTAAATTTGCTCCTGCATTGCTATCTAGGTTACGCTTAATAGCCTGCTGATTTAGAAGCCAGTCTCTCAGTCAATCATCAAGTTATCAGGCAATTCGTTTAGATTAAACCTAGTGAAATACTCACATTGAGCTCTTTCAGCTCATATTTGCTTTTGAAAATCTTGAGATTTCAAGATTTCATATATTTCACTCCCTCTTTAACAAAATGTTAGCGCTATCTTTTAATATACTCTTTTTTCAATATGTATTGGTATCTAAAGCCATAATAAATTACTTTAATAAAAATACTCCAATAGATTCATTTTCTTCTTTTTTGCTGCACAATATTATCTCATAGTGTCAGTGATGGAAATCTGCTCTCTATTTTTAGAGGGTGGGATGAAGTAAAGAAGCCTTATAAGTTGGCTCTAAATTCTAGAAGCTGAAATCCAAGGATCGTTCCAAAAGTCGGCAGGTGGTTTCCTATCTTTGTTCTTGTTTTGCTCTGAAAGAATTCCTCTCTTAAATATTAACCTGTTGAAATACTACCATACATTTAAATACTACCTAAAACTTTCTACCTTTTCCCTTCCAACTGCATTTGATCATGCCATGTTCTCAACCTTCACAGAATTTTAAAACAGTTTCCAGATATCCCTTAACACAGGGGATATTTATGTGTGCATTTATATATTTAAGTGATCATAGAAATTTAGTCTTTTATTAATCTCTATATTCTTTTCTATTTTTGTTTAAATTAAAATATAGAAAGGAACTAGAGCAAGACACCTTTATACACACTACATAGCTGTCTACATGATATTTATTAACAATTTTTCAAATTTAAAAAACACAGGGTGGAAATCATTTTTTTCTTCTTCAGACCAAGTCCCTCCTTCTTTCTATTCTGTCCAACAGGTTAAAAACAATCATTAATTCATTATGCATTATCCTCACAATCCATTTTTAAAATAGACATATTATCTATGCATGAGCAATATATCATACTGTGAGTTTTTTCTTAATTTACATAAATTCTACTATAGTATATTGTTATGTTGCATCTTATCTTTGGTGTTCTACGTTACTTTTGAGATTTATGTTATTTTATATTAACCTAGTTCATTGCCTTAACCTGCTGAATAGTATTCCTTGCATGAATCTTTCACAATTTTGAATACTGTTAGCTCTACCTTCCAAATATATTCAAAATCCAACTACTTCTCACCACTTCCAGGCTACCACTCTGAACTATCCTATCTTGTTTGGATTATCGAACAGTCTTCTACCATTCTGCATGCTTCCTCCTCAGAGACCTTAAATCTATTCTCAAAACAGTCAGAGTGACTCTTTTAAAAGGTATGTCATATTATGCCACTAACCTATTCGAAATCCTCATGTGGCTTTGCCTCTCTTTCACTCAACACTTTAAACAATGCTGCATTTAAGTTTTACTACTAGGTGGGAGAGTTTCTCTAAGGTGAATGCCTATAAATGAAATTCTCCCTCTTTCATATTATTTTCCCAAGTGATTATAGAAAGATTTATAGTCACAGCAGTGACATATAAACTGTTCTTTAAATGCCTTCATAGAACCCTAGCGTATAGCTTTGTAGACAATAGATGGCAAATAATTATTTAAATCCTTCATCCTTCAAGAAACAGTTCCTATATTAGCCACCTACCATAACTCTTTTTCTATATCTCTTTCAGAAAGATTCATGCTTGGCCCTCCTGTTTAGAAATTTTGTAAGTTACTTTCATTTTTGCATCTTCATGCTTCTTATTGTAATTATGTATGTCTGCTCCCCACCTGCCCACCCCCATCACCCACTTCCCCACCATAGTAGTGCTTGTCCTCTGGAACTGGGTCTTCATTGCACCCTAGTATCTAAGAAGAAAATGAAAATGTTCAAATCAGAGATGATCTACTACCAAGAACAGAGAAATTTTCTTACATATGTGATCCCCTTTTCGTATCACCATAGTTGCTGTTGGTGATTGACAGATATTGCTATTTTTTTCCATTTTATAGATGACAACATTGAGGGCCATTATTTTCTCATTGATAAAGAAGTAGGAAAAGGCAGAATGTACATTGTAAAAATGCTACACTAAAATCTAAGCATATTTTACTCTTGTCTGGGACATAGACAGTGGTTTGTATACCCTTTTACTAAAAAACTTCCTAAGATAATACTATGTAAATATTGCTATATTTGATTAGCCAATATAAGATTAAATTTACTTTGATCATATTCTTAAGCAAAAACAGCCTCAACAACTGGAAAAAAATACAATTTTCCTGTCTTTTACCCATAGGTTGTGAGTGTGTCTCTCTGTGTGTGGCAGGGTGGGGGTCGGGGGGATGATGAGGGAGGGAGAGAGAGAGAGAGATCCTATATTGTGCTTCTAGTTTTAAGGTCAAGTATAGATCACTCTTAATTTGAGGGATTTTTGACAGTTATTGATGGTTTGACTTTCAAGAATAAATCAATGAAATGTTGAGAAACAAAAAGCACCTTAAAGCTTACTTTGACAAAGTGGCCATGAATGAAGAAAATGAGACATTGTTAACCTGAAGCCATAATCATATTTTTGGCTATAGATTAACTACTTATTACTCACCATATTGGACAGACCTACTTTGTTCCTACACAACCCTCAAAACTCATTTTCCTCCATGTTCCAATACCTCTCCCCACTACTCACAGATACACTATATTTCCATTGGTCTCATACACACACACACACACACACACACACACACACACGAATTGGCTTGAAAAATAGCCCATTGGTTTTCACAACAAAGGGAGAGGCACCTGATAAGCTTGTTGCAAGGTACATGTTCTCAGCTCAGCACCATTAACTCTAGGATGCAAGCCCCAGTGTGTTTGCCTCTTTGCTTTTTTAATCTGAAGAGTCAAAGCTCTTGTTTATTGCTACTGAAAGGCAGCAGTAGGTGAAACCAGCAGTGTCATTGTCTAAAGATTCTGGCAATGGGTTTAAGTAAACAACTAAGAGATGTTCTGTGCCTTCATTAATAACTAAATGTCGGTGTGAGAGAAGGCATGAGATGTCATTTCTTCCAGTTATCCCACTGGCTTTATTGAAAACTCAGTTTTGAACAATGATTCTCCGCCTTTTCACTGTCACCCAATTAAGCTTGAAGCTTTTATTTTACCTTTTCAAGATCTCTATACCTCTCCAGGAGGAATAGGACACAATAGAGGGTTTTCACAGCATTGCAGGCAGATAGTAGATTTGTAATGATTAGCAATGACACATTCTATTTTGGGACTAGATTTATCATTCATACGCTTTCATTCTCTGGGTAGCATTTTTACTCAACTTTTAAAAATACTTGGCATTCTTGGCTCATTCACATACATAGAAAAGATATGTAGCATTACCCCCACCCAAATCCTTTCAAATTATGTTGAATGTTGTCACCGAAATCATGTGTCATGTGTAACAGAGCTCAACCACTGAGCTGACGATTCCTGCAGATGAGTTAAAGTTTGAATTCACTATGGTTGATTTATTCTTAGTTTTAAAAGCCAACTTGGGCTTCATATCTTTCCAAAGATTACCTATTTATAATCATTATAACCATGTCAGTGCGTGCAATGGAATTGGGTCTTCTCACCCATTTTGGAATTACCAAGGAATAAATTAATGTTTCTATGACTCCCAGCTTTATTTTCTGTCAACAGCTATTCATTGAGGAGGAGTAAGTATTAAATTGTGAGACACCCTGGAGATACAGCAGTGTGCACAAAGAGACCCAGTAACTCCCACATATCACCAATGGTCTAGCATGGAGGCATATATTAGTCAAACACATGCATATTTAAGTAAATCATTGAAAGTATCAACAGGCTGCAGAAGAGACAGGAGCTATGGGAGCCTAAGAAAATGGAACAGCAAATGTTGAGGAAAGGGGAAACATTTCAAAAAGTTATCCTAAGTACATGTTGTATGACCTTGGGATGTATGCAGGATGTGGGAATGGATGGAGGAACAGATCTTCCAACAGAGATAAGAGCACATGCTGAAATATGTAGTATTTGGAATAAGAACAGACAGAGAAAACTCTGCCATGGACAGAGGTCATTGAAAGAGAGAGTATGGCAGGCCATGAGCCCAGTGAGGTAAACAGGAACATTCAGGACATCACGGGCCATGTTAAAGACTATGGCTATTCTAAGGGCAATGGAAGATATAGATGGGCTTTAAGCAGGACAGTGATCTGACCAGGTTTATGTTAAAAGAATCACTCATATTAAAATTGAGGATAGTCATATCTTGCATTGACAATATCAAAGGAGCAGTATAATGATCTAAGAGGGCCAGTAAGTTCAAAGTAAAAAGTTAAAATTCCAAGCATCCAGTAGAGTTAATAGGTGCACTCTCAGGGTATAATTGTAGCTATAAGAGTATCTGCTTCAATCTATTATTCAAAAACACACATCAATGCTCAAATTTTACAATTCTTCACTTAAAATGGAGCATCAATAGACGATCCCAAGATTTAGTAACATCTACACCTGCAGTAGCCTTTAAATCTGGTTAATAAAGATGCCTATTGCCACTTAATTGTTTTATCTACTGCACAGCAAGCTGAACCCATGGCTCAAATCTGAATTATCCATGAAACAAAATACCAGAAATTATAAATGAGGTATTACCACACATTATTTGATATAACCATTATTAAAACCTTAAAGATAAAATTTATTAGCACATATTTATTGAGTGCCCACAATATTCCAGATACTGCGTATATAACAGTGATTACTACCATTTGAATTGTGTCTCCCAAAATTCATATGCTGAAGTCCTAACTGGCAGCACCTCAGAATATGACTGCATTTGGAGACAGAGCATTTAAAGAGGTAGTTAAGTTAAAATGATGCCATTAGGGTGGGCTCTAATCCAATGTGACTTGTGCCTATTGTCAGAAGAAGTCTGGACACATAAAGAAACACCTGAGATGTGCACACACAGAGAAAAGATCAAGACTCAGCAAGAAGTCGGCCATCTGCAAGCCAAGGACTGAGGTACCCAAAGAAACCAACCCTGCTGACACCTTGATCTTGGACATGCAGCCTCCAGAACTGTGATCAATAAATTTCTGGTGTTTATGCCACACAGTCTGTGATAGTTTGTTACGGCAGCCCTAGAAAGGAATACATTTAGCATGTTATAAATCTTTTTTTTGAACAGTTTACGATCTGGTGGGGAACAGAGATAAAGGTACAAAAAGAGAGAGAATAGGTTCTTTGATAAGGGGAATATAAGGTGCTATGGGACACCTACCCTTAATTTCGGGGTCAGAAAATGATCACTGGAGAAATGTATCTCTATGTTGAAGTCTATGTAGGAGTAGCAAGACAAAAAAAAAAAAAGAGGGTGGAAGAGTTTTAGAAAAAGAATGCATGCAATTATGCATGCAAAAACCTGTAAGACCAGATGACAAGTGTGAGGATCTGGATACTTTGCATGGAGGGGTCATTCAGTGAATATTTGCCGATTTTTTAAATAGATTTATCTATTACATTGTGGTTAAAATATCTTCAGATTTTACCTGGATTTATGCAAATGCCTATTCACTGGTTTTCCTGCTTCCATTCTCTGTCCCTGCTACCCTGTCTCACCACAACACTCAGAGGGTTCATTAAAAAATCTGAATTACGTCTAGTCACTGTCCTTAAGTAGCCTTGGAGGCTTCCTACAGCACTACCAAATAAGCAAATACACAGATAAATAAGCAACTAAATATATTAATAAATAACCTCTTACCTGCAAAGTTTGATATGATCTAGCTCATGCCTACCTCTCCTACCTACTTTAATTCTACTCTCTGACCCACACTAAGTCACCCCATCCCCAGCCACATGGGCTTCTTGCAGGGCCACAAGAGCACGCCAAGCTCAGTCCTACCTCACAGCCTTATACTTGCTCTTCCCTCTATCCAGAATACACTTTCACCAGTTTTTTGCATGTCTATCTCCTTATCTCATCACCTCCTCAGAAAGTCTCTAACTCATCTGTCTAAATACCCCTTCCTCCACTCCTCTATGGAATTATGTATTGTATCACCATCATTTATTTTTTATGTTAAATAGCATTTATCCTATATTAAACCACATTAAGTGGTTTTTTCTCCTATCATCTCTCTTTCTACCCAAACTAAAATTTAAACTCTATGGGAGTAGAAGTCTCATCTGATTGTGTATTGCTTTCCCCAGCAAAGTGACTGGAACACAGTAGATATTAAATAAGTGTATGTTGAATGATTAATATTAAACCATCCAAGTTGACTCTGATTGTAAATTCATATAATCTATCCTAAACATGAAACAGGGAACAATGGGAAGATTTTGAACCATTCCTGGAAAATAGAGGCAAATGTAATCCCATGGTACAAAAAAGGCAGCATTAAAACTACCTCCCAGATTGATGTAGAATAACTTGCAGCATGTTAAGCCTGTGCCTGTAAGAACACATTGAACATTTCCCACGTGCGCACACATCACAGTGAATCAGAAAGGACAGAATTGATCCAGAGAGAGAATCTGCCGGCTGGTATTGTCATTTGATTCTGAGCAAGATGCTTAACCATATAAAGTGTCCTGTAAATTATGGATGACAACACCGGCCACATCTACATCACATAGAGATAGTTTGGGAGGTAATGGGATTTTTACTTGAAATAGCTGAGCTCCCTGGAGAGAAGGCAGAAAGGGGAGATGAAATAAATTGCAGCCAAATACCGTTAACTCTATATATTTACAACATAATTTACACTGATATACTAAGCTATCGTGTCATTAAGAGGGGCGCTTTGTCTCTTTTCTGCAGATTACCTCCCTTATTGATCTCCATTTATTTATCTTCTACACTTTATGGAAAAGAGTTTCCTGGGGCTTCGTCAATACAGACTTTCAGGGTTGACAGACAGTACTAGAAGCAACTGGGTAGAGGATAGCACTGCCACAAAGGCACATCTAGCCCAAAGGGTAATGGCATTCAGAGTTTTGGAGGCATAGATTTAGATGAATGTGTTGCTTAAAATACTGATGGAGTGAGAGAGGTGACCAATATTGTTCTGGTTAAAAGGTGTTCATGGCCAAACTCTGTTTACCAGAATATGAGAGCAAATGCTGGGTGATTTAAGTAGGAGTCAAGACAGAACCTCCAGCAGGAGGTGGGATAAATGTTAAACAGAGAATGCTCCACGCAAGACTCTAAGGCTCTACAAAGGGTTCTGGGCCTAGCAGAAAATAAGAACACAAAGATGAAGAGTATACAGTACAATGGTTAGGACTGTGGGCTCTCATACTGGAATGCCTGTATTTGAATCCTCTATCTCTTCCACTTCCTAAGTTAAGCGACCTCAAGCAATTGACTTTTCTTCTTTAAAAAGTTCAATTTCTTCATCTCCATAAGCGATCAGTGCTAAAACATATAGAATGATTGCGAATAGCAAAAGGATTCACATATTTAAAACATCTAGATAGGATTCAGCCATATAAGTAATAGTAAATTTTGTTTTTCATTGTCATTGTCATCACCATCATATCCCTTATTAAGGTACTAGATTGTGGCCATGAAGCTTAGACAGAGAGATTAGATGGGGCAGGTGCTGATGGAGCCAACCAGAAACATTTCAAACCAGGTGCCACAGATTTAACTGTGGAATATCAGATACAAGTCTATTGGACAAATGACTGTGTCCCAAGTGCCACTAAATTATGGGACCTAGTTTTCCAGTAATTTTGCTGACCAAGTCAAAACTAGCTCAAACAAGGGATTGAGTAGATACAACTTTGGGAGAACTGGGACAAACCATGGGAACTTGATGATCTAACGGTCATCAATCAAGGAAAAAATATCACACTTGTCTCTTTCAAAGGCGAGATTTTAGTCTGTAATGGGTGGTATAAATATGGGGAAATTACTTTTTAGTAGCAGATAATGTAGAAACAATAAAGAAATTAACTAACTTTTCAGAACCTTGTGGTTTGTATGCAATTGCATTTTTCATTATGTTCTTGTATCCTTGCTCTTTCTTAAAGTGGAATTACCTTTCCCTCTTAGACAATAAGGAGAAATTGAACAACTGCTGGGACAATCATTTTCGTCACTAAATAGACATGAAGTTCCTCAACTAGTATATAAGAGAGATGATCTTTGTTTTACTGTTTATGGTGCCAGTCATCTGGCCTCTAAATTGACCTGCAAGCAGGGCTATACTTTGACCACTGTTTATATTCCAACCAGATGCAAGTGGAGTTATGAAAGACTGTCATCAAAAAAAAAAAAAAAAAGAACTCAGGGAAAATGCTCTCCATATTCTCTGTATCGCCTGTTGGCAAAACACAAAATTTCCCCTGTTGAGATACACCTTAATAAAAATTCTCAATGCATTTGTTAATTCATAAAATATTTCTGAGGATTACTATTAGTCACACATATATTTGGCAACACCAAGGCTGCAATGAACAAGGAACACTTAGTCCCAGCCTTAAGAAATCCTACTTTCTAGCAGATTCAGTATAAACAGAGAACTGAGGAACATGTACATTTTCATTTCTCAGGTGAGGAGGGGGACATGACTAACATTTTTAGGGTGTTTATGGTGCCAGACACCACACTGGACACTCTATAGATCTTTGGAGGGGCAGCTTATCTTTTTGCAGGTATACTCAGTCAACTACATCACTGCTGTAGCTGCCTATCTAGCCTCATAATCTTCAAGGAAATAAGTCCACAAAGCTTGAAAGGAACAGAACATCCAGAAAGCTCTACACACACTATCCTTCCTCCTGCACAGTGTAAACTTTGAATTCTCATTTTAGTAGATAACCCACCAGAGAGAGATAACTTCATTTTGCTATGGGCTACAGGAGGTGAAGACAGAAACTGCATTTTGGAGGCAATGGCCTGAAGGTAGTTTAATTCCATGCCTAGACTTAGAACATGTTATCTTTAAACAGGGCAGGCAGGAGAAGGAAGGGAAGGAATATCAATTGATGCCATTGCCTTCACAAATCCTTGATGAACTGCTCAGTAGGGACTAAATAATTTGTAATAGCTATTGTGTTTATTGTGTATAGCTAAACCAGAAATGAGTGTTCATGGAAATGTCATTCTATAACCAAGAAAAAAAATAAGGAACAATGATCAGTTTGACATTTTAAACAAGAGGCATATTTTCATTTGGTTCAATAAGAAAAGTTTCTAAGCAACGTTTAATTATATTTTACACCAGATTTCAGGTGTGCTTAATTGCTGTATTAACTTCTTTACCAAGGTCTCCTAAAATACACTTGGTTACTATTCTGAGAATGTCTTTAGTCTCTCTTCATGAAACTTGGTGAGACAACAAACAAATGATATGTCATCAAAATTAACTTGTTAAAGGGGACAATAATTAAAATTATACCTTAAAACTTTTCCATTTCTGAAAAGAAAAACAATGCACACTATTAAATTCCTGGCTCAGAAGGTGATCCAATATGAATCCTCTCTTGAATCTAACCAATCATTTTGGCCTGCTTGGGACTATAAGGTTTTGTGGACATTGGAGTTTCAGTGTTAAAATGGCAGAGTTCCCAGCAAACCAGCATGAGTTAGTCACCTTCCTCTCTTCATAGATTTGTCATGATAATTAAATAAAATAACGTCTATCAAAGGCATATCATAAAATACTTCGTACTCACAAGCATTACAAAATGTCAGCTATTGTTAAAGTACTTACTATGGCAGGTGTGGTGCTAAGCAGTTAGTTTTACAAGAGACCTTTCTGCTCCTGAATATCTCAGCTTGCATAATGGACGTCAGGGACAGCTCAGAGTGGGGAATGAGTAGACAGCAATAGATATCCTTTTCTCTGGGCCGGGATGAAAGGCATTTACATACAAAATTGCAATAGTAGGGACAGCTGGAGAGGGCTGCCTTGAGCCTGTGAATAGGCTCCTGAGAAAGATTTCAGGTGTGCTGAAAGATTTCAGGTGTGCTGGAAGAAACAATGAGGGAAGCTAGTGAATTATCTATAGCTGAGTAAATTATAACGGATTACCATCACTAAAATATATTTATTTTATAGTCTAAAAGCAAATGTTATATTTTACATATATACGTAACCATATATAATAAATATATATAATAGTAAATATATATAATTTTAAAAAGCCTCAACTGTTCCACACTAATTATACCTCTGAGTCTGAATTTTCTTGGCTGTATATGACATAAGAAGTGTCCCTATTTCATAATGAGGCTTTCTTCGATGAGTAAGTGAGATAATTTATGTCTATCACTTTTCGTGTTGTAAGTACTCAATATACCCATTGATTATTATCTTTTTATCTTTTTATAACAGTTTCATTGGGGCATAATCAACATATCATATAATTTAACCTGTTAAAGTGAATTATATTGAGTGAATTCAATAGTGTTCAGTACATGCACAGTTGTGCAACAGTCACCACAATTAATTTTAGAAGATCTTTGCCCTACAAAACATCCTTCTATCGTTTTAGCTATTACCCTCCACTTTTCTCCAACACTCCAGGCCTAGGCAACCACTCTAGAGAATTGCCTATCCTGGATATTTCGTGTATATTTCATTTAATTAAAATTAAACAATATGTAGTCTTTTGTGACTGGCTTCATTCATTTAGCATAATATGATGACCCATGTTGTATCAGTAAATCATTTCTTTTTATTGCTGAATAATATTTCATTGTACACTTGTAATAACTTTTATTTATTTATAACTTGATGGACATTTGGGTTGTTTTCATCTTTTGAGTATTATAAATAATACTGTCATGAACATTCATGTGCAAGTTTTATGTTGACATATATTGTCTTTTTTTTTTTCTTTGAGACAGAATCTCACTCTGTTACACCAGCTGAAGTTCAGTGGCACAATCAAGGCTCATTGCAGCCTTGACCTCCCTGGGCTCAGGTGATCCTCCCACCACAAATTCCTTAGAAGCCGGGACTATAGGTGTGTGCCACCATACCTAACTAATTTTTTTGTAGAGATAGGGGTTTCACCATGTTGCCCAGGCTGTTCTTAAAGTCCTGGGCTCAAGCAATCCATCTGCCTCAGTCTCCCAAAGTGCCAGGATTACAAGTGTGAGCCACTGCACCCAGCACATAGACATATATTCTCATCTCTATTTTTTTTTTAATTATACTTTAAGTTCTAGGGTACATGTGCACAACGTGCAGTTTTGTTACATATGTATACATGCGCCATGTTGGTGTGCTGCACCCATTAACTTGTGATTTATATTAGGTATATCTCCTAATGCTAGCCCTCCCCCTTCCCCCCACCCTGTGACAGGCCCTGGTGTGTGATGTTCCCCTTCCCGTGTCCAAGTGTTCTTATTGTTCAGTTCCCACCTATGAGTGAGAACATGCAGTGTTTGGTTTTTTGTCCTTGCGATAGTTTGCTGATAATGATGGTTTCCAGATTCATCCACGTCCCTACAAAGGACATGAACTCATCCTTTTTTATGGCTGCATAGTATTCCATGATGTATATGTGCCACATTTTCTTAATCCAGTCTATCATTGATGGACATTTGGGTTGGTTCCAAGTCTTTGCTATTGTGAATAGTGCCGCAATAAACATACGTGTGCATGTGTCTTTACAGCAGCATAATTTATAATCCTTTGGGTATACACCCAGTAATAGGATGGCTGGGTCAAATGGTATTTCTAGATCCTTGAGGAATCGCCACACTGTCTTCCACAATGGTTGAACTAGTTTACAGTCCCACCAACAGTGTAAAATTGTTCCTATTTCTCCACATCCTCTCCAGCACCTGTTGTTTCCTGACTTTTTAATGATCGCCATTCTAACTGGTGTGAGATGGTATCTCATTGTGGTTTTGATTTGCATTTCTCTGATGGCCCAGTGATGATGAGCATTTTTTCATGTGTCTGTTGGCTGCATAAATGTCTTCTTTTGAGAAGTGTCTGTTCATATCCTTTGCCCACTTTGTGATGGGGTTGTTTGTTTCTTTCTTGTAAATTTGTTGGAGTTCTTTGTAGATTCTGGATATTAGCCCTTTGTCAGATGAGTAGACTGTAAAAATTTTCTCCCAGTTTGTAGGTTGCCTGTTCACTCTGATGGTAGTTTCTTTTGCTGTGCAGAAGCTCTTTAGTTTACTTAGATCCCAATTGTCAATTTTGGCTTTTGTTGCCATTGCTTTTGGTGTTTTAGACATGAAGTCCTTGCC
Organism: Pongo pygmaeus; assembly: GCF_028885625.2. Taxonomy (NCBI): domain Eukaryota; kingdom Metazoa; phylum Chordata; class Mammalia; order Primates; family Hominidae; genus Pongo; species Pongo pygmaeus. Next base: position 20,476,421 of record NC_072376.2, read on the forward strand.
CATGCCTATGTCTTCAATGGTATTGCCTAGGTTTTCTTCTAGGGTTTTTATGGTTTTAGGTCTAACATTTAAGTCTTTAGTTCATCTTGAATTAATTTTTGTATAAGGTTTAAGGAAGGGATCCGGTTTCAGCTTTCTACATATGGCTAGCCAGTTTTCCCAGCACCATTTATTAAATAGGGAATCCTTTCCCCATTTCTTGTTTTTGTCAGGTTTGTGAAAGATCAGATGGTTGTAGATGTGTGGTATTATTTCTGAGGGCTCTGTTCTGTTCCATTGGTCTATATCTCTGTTTTGGTACCAGTACCATGCTGTTTTGGTTACTATAGCCTTGTAGTATAGTTTGAAGTCAGGTAGTGTGATGCCTCCAGCTTTGTTCTTTTGGCTTAGGATTGTCTTGGCAATGCGGGCCCTTTTTTGGTTCCATATGAACATACCTTGGGTATATTTTTGGGAGCGAAACTGCTGGGTAATACAGTAATGCTATGTTTAATTTTTTGAGGAACTGTCCGATATTTTTCCAAAGTAAATGCATCATTTTACTTTCCTGCCAACAGTGCATGAAGGTTCTAATTTCTCCATATACTTGCCAACATTTGTTATTATCATTGTTTTTTATTATAGCCATCCTAGTGTGTGTGAAGTGGTATGTCAATGTGGTTTTGATTTTCATTTTCTTGACAGCAGATCATGTTGAGCATCTTTTCATGCACTTATTGCCATTTTTATATCTTCCTTGGATAAACCTCTATTGAAATCCCTTGCCCTTTTCAAATTGGGTTGATATAAAATACTATTAAGTAATTTCTATACTTAGTACTTAAAGAGTACCTACTATGTTCCAAATACTTTGTAATTATAATCAGTAACATGTAAAAAGTAATCCTTCAAATTAGTATTATAATTTCCATTTAGTTTATGTTGGGACACTCAAGATCAGCAAAACAAGGAAAAACTTGCTAAGCTAACAAGAGGCAGATACAGGACTAGGACTAATGTTCAACTAACATGGAAACCCAAAAAGCTCAGTAATTTTTTGATGCTAGGTGGCCACCTGAGCATACTGAAGTAAATGAAGTCATCCTCTCTTCTGATACCTTCTGTGATCCTCCAAATTTTATCAGGAATGTGCCCTAAATGCACATCTTTGATGCTCTCCTAACGTGGAGAATAAAATTCAAACTCCTCAGCATGCCACTGAGACCTACCCATACTTGATATGTTCCACCATCCCAGCCTCACTTGACGCCATTCCCTAACCCTGTACATCACTCAGCTGGAAAACCACAAGTTTCCCAGTGTCTTACAGGAAATTTGCATTTTTCTGTCTCCTGGAAATAATTCTACTGATTCTATGGGCAGCTCAAAAGTCTTCATCAGCTGTGCTTAATTCTTCCTGTCCCCTGCAATCACATTCCTTTCCCTCCTCGGCACACATACTTTTCCTTAATTCAACCAGTACTGCTGTGTAAGTGTGATGTTCGTGATGTGTACAAAGTAATGGAGGCATAATAGTAGACATAGTCCGGTCCCTGACACTAGGAAGCTGAAAGTCTAGCCAGAGTCTGTTTCCACTGCTATCCTGTAAACTGTCTGAGCCCGGGGATAATATCATTAACTTTTATCACCTCACCAGCAAGCACATTCCCTGGTAAAATCCAGATTATAAAAAAGGTAATTCTGATATTTTACTGAGACTACCAATACTCATACGTCTTACAGGAAGATACACTCTTTTGCTAATGACAATAAATGGAAGAAACTCTGGCAATAAACTGCTGAGAACTGCACAGCAGCACTTCCCAGCTATCTGCCATATGAGATTTAGAACAAAACAATGCAACCCAAGTGGGAAGGTGGAAGTGCACAATGAATATGCAAAGCTATAAACTAAGTGATAATTTTTGTCTTGATTGTGTGAGCTAACTATTAAGAAGATTATAATTAAGAGTTCATTTCTTATAGTACCAACAAGCATTTTAATCAACCTTGATAACATTAGCTCCAATTACCACTAGTAAACTTTAAAGATTCTGTTTTAAATTGCAATGAGTCAATAAATTCAAGATAGCACTTTAGGGGTAAATGTTAACAGGACCTTGTCATTTTCCTGAGCACTCACAAGCTATGGATGGGGGCTTCGTGAAGGCACAAGCAACAGCGGGATTTATGAAGAGCTATGAGCTTCACAAACGCTGTTTGTACTCTGGTGTGAAACTAAAAATAATTATCCTTAAGAATGTTTGATAACTGTTTGATCTATGAATTTTTAGCTTTATAGCTTTAAAGAAAGACATTTTATTTAGCCAAACAATCTAATAGACTAACAAACTCAAAATAAAGGCTGACAAAAAGAGTCATCTGAAATTCTCATTATTAACTTACAACATTTGCATAAATTTGGACAGAGATGGATGGCTTTAAATGACTGTCACTAATTAAGAGACTGAAACAAACAGAAGACTAATAAAACATTATGTACAAAGACAAGCATATTAGCATATTCTATCTCATATCTCCCTTACAATGACATGAAGACAAATACTCCTGATTACACCTGAAGCAATAATGTAACTAAGGCAATAAATCACTTGAAGAAACCTAAGGGGGCTTCTTTTTAAATACATTGATTTGGGTATTAGGACTGTCACTGAAATATACACATAAAGTGGAATCAAATTTTTTGTGATGATGTATCGCTCAAACATTTGCCTCTTTCCTGGAAAAATTTAATCAGTAGGTGGACATGTGACTATACCCCAGATGTATTTGTTTAAAAAAGACGGATTATTAGAAAATTCTCTTTCAAATGTCCATCCGAATAGATATTTATCCCTAGTAAGGCACATCACAGGATTGAAAGTCAAGTCAAAAGTGGTTAAATGCTTGGGTGTTGCATTTTTTTTCTTCCCTTAAGAGAAGATCTAGAAGATTTTTTTTTTCAATGAATTTAACTCTAAAGTCTTATTTTTAAGATGTGTAACAAAGTTCACATTGCGGGGGAAAATTTGACAGTAGGGAAGCAAAGAAAGGATAGAACAACACTGGGCAGAGTCTAGCTATAACTATGCAGGGGTGGCACCACCCATTTTCAGAAAGGCCACCACAAAGAGACCTGGCAAGAAAGAAAGTCCCTTGTTGGATGAGCCACGGGAAATCTGTGATGCAAGGATTTCAGTATCTCAGACCTGATATCCATTAGCACCTTGGTATGCAAAATAAATTTGTTTTACAGACTAATGGTAATAACTGACATAAACCCTGAAAATTTCAAGTTATTTAGAAATGACTTTTTCAATCAAAATTTTGTTCTAACTTTTCCAACTATTAGAATCACACTATGATGTTATTTATTAGAATGTTTTGTAATTTTCTTCTCTAATGTGATTATCCAGTTCTCCACTGCCATCATTGAAATTTCCCACCAATTCTATGTATAAAACATTTTACATTTAGGTAAACTTAAAAGACACTTTAGTAGAGTGTTGATGAACACTCCAATAATTAATCATGTAAATACCCAGAATATGCAGAATCTGTATAAAAAAATTTATGGTCCAGATACCCTGATCAAATGTCTGGGTAATTCATTCATTTACCAAGTGTTGGTTCAATCCCTACTTGCCTACTGTGTGAAGTGTTACTCTTAGGGAAGTTACTTATTTTCCTTAAAATCAACATCTACTTTTTTGTTAATCTACTGTGCAGCCTTTAGAGAAAAAATTATGAACCTATAGAATGTTTCAGATTCTTTCAACAAATTTAAGAAAAGAGAATAACACTGCATGGTTCCATAATAACAATTTCAGTACTACCATCATTTGCATAAAAGCAATGTCTCTTTTACTATATAAGAAGGAAAAATATATCTAAAAATTCATTACTCCTTCAGAGACCACAGTATCTACTGTCCTGGCAGTCTTTACAGTTTTCTCACTTCTTCGGGGGACAGTCTACACTCCGCTTCTTCAGCATCTCCCTATCCTTGATTGACACAACCTCAGAGTAGTTAAGTGACCCAGAACTGACAAATCAGAAGTTTCTGCATTCCTGGTTTCAATGATTAATTCAAAAACTAAACATATTTAAAAATCATGGCCAGTCAACTTTCACTGGGATTACTCATATGGAACCCATTATAAATATGCTCTCTTATCCTGCAATGTTGCTAACCTGGGAATGTAGGGCTCCTGTGTTCCCCATGCTACTTTTAAAAAGCTAACTGTCATAGGCTCGAACAAGAGCAATATACACGGGGAAACTGAGAAATGCATGATGGGACACTGATAGAGAGACAGTCCTGCTATCACTGAGTTCTACCTCTATTCTCCAGATCCCTGCTCCCTATAGATCATCCTTTGACTTGAACTACCCACAATGGGCTTCCTACTAATATATGTCAATAAACTTCACTTTTAATTCAGGGTGTACATTTTCACCCTGTAACTGAAAAAGTCTTGATTGACACTTCTCTTTTAATGATGTTGAATAAATTAGCTCTCATGCTTTGGCATTCTTTTATTAAATTTCCATTTATTGAACATTGACTGGGCTCACAAAGCACTGGGCTCACAAGCACTGGGCTCACAAAGAATAAGCCACAATCCTTATATTTAATAATTAAATAACATTTAATTATTTTATAATCCTTATATTGAATACAGAAAACTTAACACGTGTGGGGACCCACTCAGAACCCCAGAGTTGGTATGAAGATTATTTGATGCTGAAGAAATTTGAAATTCGACAGATGCAGAAAGAAGTCTTCTTAAAACTTCTCTCATCTGAGCAGAAGCAGAAACTTGTGACAAATAAAGCTTCCATAAATCCCTTTAGGGCAGGTCTATTCCCAGAAGAGAAACCAAGGGTAAACTACCACAGATTCCCTCTTGGGAGAGTTTCTAGGCCAAGAACGAGTGGAAAAGGCCACTCCTACCTCCATACACAAACATTATTACCATACATCTTTTAATCTCCTATCTGTTTTCCTAAAAATCTGTTTGTCTTTCCTAAATAAACCATCTGTTCTTCCTATAGAAGCCTTTTCTCCCCCACCCCTTTCCCTTCGTAACTTAGGTATATAGGCCTCTAACCTTAGTCACCTAGCTAGCTTGCTAGTTCATTTATTAGTTCTCATATTCATGGGAATAAGCCTTTTTTCCCCCTTTAATCCATATTTTGTCAGTTTAGCTCACAGACCTCAGAGAGCGAACTTAAGAGGGTACCAGAAAAGTTTTCCTCCCTGACACACATAAACCATTAACAAAATAAAAATTTGTATATTTTATTTAAAAATGTATAGTATAAAAACTGTATATTGAGAAAACGTCCTATAGAGACAAACACATACACATATGTCGTCATCATCATCATCATTATCAACTTCATCAAAGTGCTTCTTTTAAATGATGTGGGGGTAAGGTAATCTTCAAAGCAACTATAATGGATCTTGACAAAAACATTTCAAAGTTCTGAATCACTTATTTGGTTTAAATGAGATTTATTCATCACAAATTCTTTGGGTCTCATCTCATCCAAATTGATCTCAAATAGAAAACATGCTTTTTATTCTGATCATTTACTTTACATAAAGGGCTAACATATGTATACTTCTCTTTGCAGGCAGACTGTGCTGAAGGCTATATATATATATATATATATATATATCTTTATATATATATATATAAAACTATATAGAGTCTCCTATATATGGTCTATATATACATATATAGTCCTTCTCTAGAAATACATACAAAATATCAGTTCAGTCTTCCCCAATATGACTGAAGTAGTCATTCTTATTATCCCCTTCTTAAAAATGAGGATCCTGGGCCAGGTGTGGTGGCCCACACCTGTAATCCCAGCACTTTGGGAGGCCAAGGTGGGCGGATCACCTCTGGTCAGGAGTTTGAGACCTGCCTGGCCAAGATGGTGAAACCCTGTCTCTACTAAAAATACAAAAATTAGCTGAGCATGGTGGCAGATGCCTGTAGTCTCAGCTGCTCGGGAGGCTGAGGCGGGAGAGTTGCCTGAACCCAGGAGGCGGAGGTTGCAGTGAGCTGAGATCTCACCACTGCACTCCAGCCTGGTGACAGAGCAAGACTCCAAAAAAAAAAAAAAAAAAAAAAAGAGGATTCTGATATTTAAAGTAGAGAGATAAACCACCAAAAGTTATAGAGATAGTTCAGGATGGAACTAGGTCTTGTCAAAGTAACCAATATCCTCTGGGTGGGCTCAAAGTTGTCACTATGACTCCTACAAGAAAACAACAGCAGGGGTGTCAGAGTCAGAGATGAAGCTGGAATGGTGAAAGCAGTTTGGAGTAATGGGAAGCCATGAACTGAAGGCTACGGTCAGACTCCAGAAGCTGGAAGAAGGCTAGAAAACAGATTCTGTCTTAGAGATTCCAGAAGGAGCCCAGCCTTGCTGACACCTTGATTTTAGCCCAGTGAAATGAATTCAAATTTCTGATGTGCAGAACTGTAAAAAATAAATGTGTTACTTTAAGATGCTCAGTTGGTGGAAATTTATTATAACTACAACAGGAAACCAAGAGAATCTCACATCATCTTTTCCCAGTGGGGAAAATAAAAAGTAATATTTACATGGCATCTGCCTTGGCAACTGGGGGTGTTCTTTCAGAACCTATAGCTGAGGCAAAAAAATAAAAAATAAAAAATATAAAGAAGAATTAAGAAGATAGAGTCACATATTCAGGCCTCATTAGAAATTAAATCTGAAGCAAAAACCCTTATACTTGATATGCTAAGTATTAATAAAAGTTATATCCAAATAGCAAGGTGACAAATTCTGGAAAACCTTTCATCTGACTCTGCAATATCAATTTAAAAACTCCATTGGTGTTTCAATATTACAAAATGTCCTGGAAACACCTGGGATGATGGAGACATTGTGATTCATATTTTTATGCATGAAATAATATCATCACATTTATCAATAGCATACTAAGAGGGAGAGCATCAAGATAAATAGCTAATGTATGCAGGGCTTAATACCTAGGTGATGGGTTGATAGGTACAGCAAACCACCATGGCACACATTTACCTATGTAACAAACCTCCACATTCTGTACATGTATCTTGGAACGTAAAATTTTTTAAAAAGCTTACTAAATCACTGAGTTTTTTTACAGTATCCTTCAAAACAAGATATTAAATATTTACTAATCAGTGTTAATAAATATTCTAAATATTTACTAATCAGTGTTAATAAATATTCTAAATATTTTTAAATATAGCATTGCTTCTGCCTGATCCAATGATCTAGAGTTAGTTTAATGAATTTGATGATGCTATCAAAAAGCTAAATACGGCAGTAGATCATTGATCACTTTTGCTATGAAAGAATGGGGACTATAAGTCAATAAATAAGTGGGGACTCCTGTTTTCAATAGTTCACTGCCCTTGAGTATGTCATTTTTCCCTGAAAGGGATCAAAGGTGGGTGATGGACTATATGATTAAAAGTCATAAAAAGACATGTTATTCTAAGATGACTGGGTACAGAAAATCTCGTCAGCTCTTACTTAAGCAATTTTCCAAAAACTGGAAGGAAACACAGTCACACACACCATGGGGTCACTTCCTGCAGAGATGATTTGGGGACATAGCCGAATGAGGCTGAAAAGTCAGACCTCACAAGTTCATTATAGGTTTAGCTGAGGCTGGGGCCTGTCGGACTCTTTTTTGTTTGTTTGTTTGTTTGTTTGTTTTTTGGTCAAGGTTAAGTCTGGGTAAGTCTATTCAGGTATGTTTTCCCAGAATTTAAGCTAAAATGATGAAAACTGCCTTTGAACTTGAAGGTTCTGCGGTAAGTGCACAAATTAAAAGACATCTGAAGGTAGGAAGAGCAGATGTTGCCTTTCTTCTTAATTTGAATGTTCAGAAAAACCAGTAATTAGATTCATTACGTTAAAATTGAACTTAATTCCTTTAATCTGAAAATTTCAAAGGGCTTTCAAAAGCTCACAAATTGCTGTTAATCCCAACGGCACAAAGATGACCTATGTCATTTTAATGGTATGGTATGTTGAAATAAAAACACAGGAGTTTGATTATTCCTCTGAGGGTTCAGTTTCGTTTTGCTCTCCCATAAATTAATTTGAAGAGAAAAATCAACTTGGTGTCAGTGATTAAGCAATAATTTTAATGCATACACATGCACATGTACATTTGCATACAGAGTGAAATTTATTCTTTAAATAGCTATAGAGAATCTACAAAAGCAGAGTACAAACTACCCGGAGTGAATAGTTAGTATCAATAAAACTCATATTCCATTTTTACTATGGACCTTGCTTCTAGCACCAGCATTTTGATCCCAAACACAAAAAGCACACTGGAATTCCTCTCTCTCTTTCTCTCTCTCTTTTTCTCTCTCGTAATCTCCTTCTTGCTATTATTCATAGCGCTAGAGAATTTTAGACTAGAAAAGACTTAAGAAATCACTTATTTACTAGTTCTTCTTTTTATACCTGTATAAATTGATCAATCAAATTAAAGCAAGTTGACTGGGTAAATGGAGTTGCTAGTTAGGAAAATAGGAATTAATGCCTACAGCGACTGCTGTCATCTCTTTCAAAATCTGTTTAAAAAATAATTACATAGTTTAGGAACACATAGTGTGGGAAATGGGTTTTCTTTTTTTATTTTTCCTTTTGCTTCTATCACATAGCATCCATCTTTCCTTCTCATGTTAGCACCTCAATCTAGATGGTAAGGAACTACTCTCCCACCACAAGCCCAGGCCCCTCCAGGGGGCTTCCAGGTTGAGGCATGTGGCTCAGAAGTCTAACCACTCGGAGCATGTTGTTGCCTTGGCCAGCGTGTAGGTTCTGTTAGGGCATGTGGTCCAAGGAGGGCCAATGAGGCATGAGGCCGCTTCTTCTGAAGCCGCTGGCCAGGAGGCAGCTGCTCTTCCCCACTGAGGCTGACCCTCACAGGATGTGATGCAGGCATTGTCTGCAACCACCTAGCACCAAGTGAAGCCAGAAAATAAAGCCATTAGAGGAGAAGCCAGAGCTGAGAGATTAAACGGATTCCTAATGACATATTAAATTAAGTCCCACCTGAAGCCCAGAACTACCACCTGGGCCTCTCAATTACGTGGGCCAAGAAATTGTGGGTTTATTTTTTGTTTTTGTTGAAGCCAGTTTGAACTGACTTTTAATTCACTTAAGTACTAACTGGGCTTGCTAGATAAAATACAGGATGCATGGTTAAATTTGAATTTCAGATAAACACTGAATAACCTTTTTTTTTTTTTTTTTTGCGATGGAGTCTCACACTGTCGAACAGGCTGGAGTGCAGTGGCACGATCTCGGTTCAACCCAACCTCCACCTCACAGGTTCAAGCAATTCTCCTGCCTCAGCCTCCCAAGTAGCAGTATAAACATTTCCTATGCAATATTAGGAATATCTGACAATTCTAATTCTAATCATACAGCAAGCTATTTCTAGACGTGGAGCAGGGCCAGTAGAGAAAGGAGAGAGGCCCATGACAATAGCACAGAGACAGGTGCTGTCATAAGAAGTAGTAAGGTGTTGTATATACTTTCCTTTAGAGGAGAAGAGCTAGTTAGTTATTACAATGTCATAGAGAAAAGGCAATATATTTATCAAGCTGATGTTCCAAATCCCTTTTTCCTGCTCTGATCCTATCTCTTCCTTGGATTCAACCTCAAGTCCTGGAATTCATCCAGTAAGGAAAGAGGTAGCAACAGCCTCTATGTCAATCATGACCCAGTCTGAGTTCAGTTTAATTCATTGTATTCCATTAGGCATTTGCAGACATTGTGCAGAACATTGCAGGGGAGCGTGGGTGAAAAGGTCTTAATTGCCCTCTTCTAAAGGCTCTAATATGTCCAGAGGAACAAATATAGGCAAAGACAAGATAACTGTAATGTCTGATGGATTAGTATGGATGATGGGGGGAAAGGGCAACTTTGAAAAAAGGTGGGAGTTGAGCTAGACCTTTGTGGAGAGGTGTAGTATGTGGGGTGGGTGGGAGTCGTCATTTCAAACACACGTCTTCTTGCCACTTCCTATTTTTCTCTCTGTTCCTCTCCTCTCCTCTCCTCTCCTCTCCTCTCCTCTCCTCTCCTCTCCTCTCCTCTCCTCTCCTCTCCTCTCCTCTCCTCTCCTCTCCTCTCCCCTCCCCTCCCCTCCCCTCCCCTCCCCTCCCCTCCTCTTCTCTTCTCTTCTGTTCTCTTCTCTTCATTCTTTCTTTCTTCTTTCTTTTCTCCTGCTTTTCTAGTAATTATGATGTTGTTTATCAAATTAGCATCATCAAGTGCAAATCTACTGATGGGGGTGTGACCAAGCATCCAACTGGTGCTGGATTGGTTAGGGCTTATGAATATATAATTAAAATTCTATAAGAGTTGCATTCAGCAAATACGTAGAATTTTAAAGCTGGAAGAGACCTTTAGCACGCCCCTGATTTTGTAGGTGAGAGAACAAATTTGAGATCAGGTAACTGGTGATAGTTGTAGATCTGGGACTAGAAACCAATGAAGTTATGCTCGGCATGGTTGCTCGTGCCTGTAATCCCAGCACTTTGGGAGGCCAAAGTGGGAGGATCACTCAAGGTCAGGAGTTTTTGACCAGCCGGGCCAACATGGTGAAACCCCGTCTCTACTAAAAATACAAAAATTAGCTGGGCTTGGTGGTGGGGGCCTGTAATCCTAGCTACTCGGGAGGCTGAGGCAGGAGAATCGCTTGAATCCAGGAGGCAGAGGTTACAGTGAGCTGACATCGTGCCACTGCACTCAGCCAAAAAAGAAATCAATGGGGTTGATTCTAGAATCCAGGCTTCCTCACCTACTAAAGGCCATTAAACTAGCAGGCTTTATGTCCTGATTTTGTTCTCTCTTAAAGAGTACCAGGGGAAAATATACAACTGAAGTTTATTTTCATTTCATTCTCCATCAGTCTAGAATAATCTCATTTGGATATTTCTCAAATAAGGAAAAACATGGACTTTCTCTTTAAGGAATGACGAATTGTAAAGACTGTCCCATTTTACAAATCTCCTATGCCCATGTACAAAGGGAAACCCAAGGGGCTCCCCAAACACTTCCATTTGTCTTTTTCTGGGGCAGACCTATTAAGGTGCCACTGTTCAGAAAACTCAGCAGCAAGTTAATTTGCCCATGTTGAATGTGAGTCTGCTGAACTTGGGGTAAATTGATATTTCCCTATTTCAGATATAGATGTAGCAAGAAAAAAAATCCCTTTCAGATTCTTAAAACACTTGGACTGATTTGCTGAGAAAAAGCCAGCAACAGGGAATTAAGGAGCAGAGTATCCAATCTGCAATGAGAGGTACAGTGTAAAATCAGGTTATCAGTGAAAATGAGTCTGATGTGCTAATTCATAGCACATTCTCTATACTTACGTTGTGAGCCCATTATATAATTTAGCAAGATTCTGGGGCCTTTCTCAAGGGAGGGCAAGTTCTAGAAAACAGAGGTTCTAGGCAAGCACGAGGAAAGTCCTTTAATGAAGGAAGAAGTCAGATCTATATTTTCCAAAAGCCCATGCTATTTATACCTCTAGCCCCTGATGTTTTAATAGTGAAAGAATGGTGCTGATTTTGACTTTTCCCTGAAGCACACACTTTCACATGCAAGGAAATGAATCTTTAGCATATCCTGGATGAAAAAGCAAGAAATGTCCTATTAACTTGAATGAGGCATTAAAGGGTCTTTGATGCATTTCAACTTCTAAAACGCATATATTTTCTCCTCCAGGTTACTTACAGTAGACACATTCTTAACTCCTTTGAAATGCAGAATGAGAAAAAATTATTTGTCTTCTTCAAATTCACTGGCTAGATGGATTCTCTGCATGTACTTCAATTTCCTCCAACCTTAGTGCTATATTTTTTAAGGAAGTGGAGTTATTTGAAAATGATAATACACTCACGATTGCAAATTCAGATTTCTTCAGTGGAAGCATAAATAACTATTTCTTCCATGAATAGAACAATGAGTCACAGCAAGTTTCCATGTAATACTTTGTCTCTTCATATTATCACAGTTGTGGATATTATACCAAATGGTAACAGAGAATAGGAATAGCTCATCCTGGACTTCTGTTCATAGAGAAAGACAAAGCAGCTTTGTTCTTTTGGCTTAGGATTGACTTGGTGATGCGGGCTCTTTTTTGGTTCCATATGAACTTTAAAGTAGTTTTTTCCAATTCTGTGAAGAAAGTCATTGGTAACTTGATGGGGATGGCATTGAATCTATAAATTACGTTGGGTAGTATGGCCATTTTCACGATATTGATTCTTCCTACCCATGAGCATGGAATGTTCTTCCATTTGTTTGTATCCTCTTTTATTTCATTGAGCAGTGGTTTGTAGTTCTCCTTGAAGAGGTCCTTCACGTCCCTTGTAAGTTGGATTCCTAGGTATTTTATTCTCTTTGAAGTGATTGTGAATGGGAGTTCACTCATGATTTGGCTCTTTGTTTGTCTGTTATTGTTGTATAAGAATGCTTGTGATTTTTGTACATTGATTTTGTATCCTGAGACTTTGCTGAAGTTGCTTATCAGCTTAAGGAGATTTGGGGCTGAGATAATGGGGTTTTCTAGATATACAATCATGTCATCTGCAAACAGGGACAATTTGACTTCCTGACTTCAAACTATACTATAAGGCTACAGTAACCAAAATAGTATGGTACTGGTACCAAAACAGAGACATAGATCAATGGAACAGAACAGAGCCCTCAGAAATAACACTGCATATCTACAACTATCTGATCTTTGACAAACCTGAGAAAAACAAGCAATGGGGAAAGGATTCCCTATTTAATAAATGGTGCTGGGAAAACTGGCTAGCCATATGTAGAAAGCTGAAACTGGATCCCTTCCTTACACCTTATACAAAAATCAATTCAAGATGGATTAAAGACTTAAACGTTAGACCTAAAACCATCAAAACCCTAGAAGAAAACCTAGGCATTACCATTCAGGACATAGGCATGGGCAAGGACTTCATGGCTAAAACACCAAAAGCAATGGCAACAAAAGCCAAAATTGACAAATGGGATCTAATTAAACTAAAGAGCTTCTGCATAGCAAAAGAAACTACCATCAGGGTGAACAGACAACCTACAAATTGGGAGAAAATTTTTGCAACCTACTCATTTGACAAAGGGCTAATATCCAGAATCTACGAGATTCTACAATGAACTCAAACAAATTTACAAGAAAAAAACAAACAACCCCATCAAAAAGTGGGCAAAGGATATGAATAGACACTTCTCAAAAGAAGACATTTATGCAGCCAAAAGACACATGAAAAAATGCTCATCATCACTGGCCATCAGAGAAATGCAAATCAAAACCACAATGAGACACCATCTCACACCAGTTAGAATGGCGATCATTAAAAAGTCAGGAAACAACAGGTGCTGGAGAGGATGTGGAGAAATAGGAATACTTTGACACTGTTGGTGGGACTGTAAACTAGTTCAACCATTGTGGAAGTCAGTGTGGCGATTCCTCAGGGATCTAGAACTAGAAATACCATTTGACCCAGCCATCCCATTACTGGGTATATACCCAAAGGACTGGAAATCATGCTGCTATAAAGACACATGCACACGTATGTTTATCGCGGCACTATTCACAATAGCAAAACTTGGAACCAACCCAAATGTCCAACAATGATAGACTGGATTAAGAAAATGTGGCACATATACACCATGGAATACTATGCAGCCATCAAAAATGATGAGTTCATGTCCTTTGTAGGGACATGGATGAAATTGGAAATCATCATTCTCAGTAAACTATCACAAGGGCAAAAAACCAAACACCGCATGTTCTCACTCATAGATGGGAATTGAACAATGAGAACACATGGTCACAGGAAGGGGAACATCACACTCTGGGGACTGTTGTGGGGTGGGGGGAGGGGGGAGGGATAGCATTAGGAGATATACCTAATGCTGAATGATGAGTTAATGGATGCAGCACACCAGCATGGCACATGTATACGTATGTAACTAACCTGCATGTTGTGCACATGTACCCTAAAACTTAAAGTATAATAATAAAAATAAATAAATAAATAAAAAGAGAGAGACAAAGCATTTAGCTGCTAACAGGCCTTGTCAATTCCCTAAGGCTTCCTTGTAGGCGGGAATAACCCTAATCTTTTGCTGGTTTCCTAACAAGGGTAGTTGTATTCATAGGCTAACTCTCTTCCTTTTGCCCTTGCCCTTTACTGGTGTTTTCTAAAGTTCTCAGCTCTGCAATGAAACCTTCAGCATGAAACATCCACACAATCCCACCACCAAATGTCTCACCTATATCTGCTTACACAGCTTGCTCTCTCTGGTCATAGATGCACAACCAGGATCAGATCTTACGCCTACTTTTTCACTGTTCTCTGGATCCCACCTCCTCTGAATAACGTGCCTACTCTCTTCTTCATCATTATTCTTCCCTCTTCGCAGGATTATTAGCATATAAGCATTCTATAATACATCCTATTTTTTTTTTAAAGACTTCCATGGGTCCCCTCATCCCTGTGTAGACTGAAATGTCCTATGTTCTTTATAATTAAGTTCTTTTTCTCTGGCATCCCTTCTTAGGCATTCCTGAGCCCACAAGCCCATTCCAGTGAGACTATGGTCTACACCACTCTATTGTCATGATCACCAAAGACTTTTACTAGTCCTCATCTTACTGAACTGATCAGCAGCATTTGGGGGTTGGTAACTGTTCCCTCCTTGAAATGTCTTCTTTCCCTGGATACAGTAAGATGCTCTTGGCAAAGCTTTCTGCCTCCAGGGTGTTTCTTCTCAGTCTCCATTATTTATTAAGTATAAGCTTAAATAACTTTACATCCTGGAATGCCCCAAGGGCTGTCCTCAAATCTCTGTTATTGTCCATATCCACTCACATTGAAATTATATTGGCTAATATTTGAAATATATCTGGAACCTATAACCAATTTCCACTGCTATCGTCTTAGTCAATGTCACCATCTTCTCACTTCCATACAATTGAAATAGGTTCCTAAGAAGTGGCCTTGCTGATGGTTTTGCCACCTACAGTCTAGTCTTTCCCAAGAGGCCAGATCTATCCTTTAAAAATATGTGTCAGATCTTGTCAGTCTTCCATTTGACACTGAGTATAACCTCATTCCTCCACTTTTCATCTAGAATAAAATTTAAAATTTCCACATGATCCACTCTGCATCATCTCTATAACCTAACAGTATGACTTCCGTGTCCTTCACCTAATTCCTTAATCCATTCCTGTTGCTATGACAAAATACCAAGACTGCATAATTTATAAATAATAGACTATTATTTCTCACATTTCTGGAGGCTGGGAAGTCCAAGATCAAGGTGCAACAGATTCAGTTTCTGGTGAGGACCCATGCTCTCCTTCCAAGAGGGTGCCCTGTTGCTCCTCTGGAGGGGACAAATGCTGTGTCCACACATGGAGGAAGAGCAGAGAGGCAAAAAGGGACTAAGGTGCTCTGTTCTGCTTCTTTTATATGAGCACTAATCCCATCCATGAGGGTGGAGAACTCATGACTTAATCACTCTCCCAAAGGCCTCACTTCTTAATACTGCCACACCAGAGATTAGGTTCCAACCTTAGAATTTTGAAGAGACACATGCATTCAAACCATAGCTGGTACTTTCCGGTAGCCATGCTGGATTTCTTGCTGTTCCTTGAATGCTCCACGCACACTCCCACCTGTGGTTCTTGCTCTCACAGTTTCCTCTGCCTGGGGGGGCTCTCCCAGCAGATATCAGTAGCTTGCTTCTCCAAATAATTCAGATATCATCCAATACATTTGTCCCTTGCATCCTCATTACTCTCTGTTCTCACCCACCAACTTCATTTTTCATAGTACTTACTATAACAAAAACATTTACTTCTTTATTTTTTTTCCTGCTTCTTTTAGAATACAAGCTCCTTGATAGCAGGAATTTATTTTATTCTCTTCCATTCCCTCAAGTATAGAACACTTCTAGTTCCTTAGCAACTGCTTAGTAAATATCTATGGTTGAATGCATCTCCATCTCTGTGATATAACCTCATCCATATCTACCTTCCTTACTGCCTTATGATGCCTCTGGATGTAATTTAGATTTTGAGTATTTTTTCTATTCCCAAGTATTCTAAACTTACACACACACACAATATGAGCTTACACATACACATCACATTTTTATAAACATGTACACGTATACATAGCATATTAAAAATCTTCAATGATTTATTCAACATCTAATATAAAAAAGTATTACTATATAGGATTGTAGACAAATTCTAAGAATGTTAAAGCAATTAAAAGCTATTATGTTATAAACCAACCAATAAGTAAATCGTATACATTATTTTAGTGAGAAAAAAATTCTGGAATGATGGTTAAATATTAGTCTGGGACAGATGGCAACTGCATATGATTTGCTACATATCCAAGAATTAACTGGTAACTACACTATGACATTAGTTCTAGGATAACTAAATCTTTTTTAATAGCTTTATAATTGACAAAAATTCTTTGCTTGACCAAACTTTAGTCAGGCTTTTGAATCTTCTCCTAGGCCTATCTGTGCATTTCCTTGTAAAAACCAGTTTTAGCAAGAACCTTGATGTCAGTTTAGAAGGAACACCCCACCCACACTCTGGGTTCATCTGATCATCCCCTCAATATCTAATCTCATCCTCCATCCTCTGACCTCCCCCAGGTCTGATCACCCTGGCCTGCCTTCAGCAAGACACTTGTTAGGTTGGTTTGGCCAGAATCCCCTGTCTCCCTGAAGTTCTTAGTAATTTTCCGTCCACTGACATGTCACCTAACCCTGGCTCCTTGAATTTAAATCCCCACTTTCCCATGCCATGTTTGGAGTTGAGCTCAGTTTCTCTCCCCCACTGCAAAAATCTCATTGCTGTGGTAGCTATACCCATCACAATGGTCATGAATAAAATCTTCCTTATTGTGCTTCCTTATTGTATATCATTGAGTAATTCTGTCTTTAACATAACTAAAAAACAAACAAACAAACAAACAAAAACCTCTGATAGTTTGTCCTTTAAACTAGAACCTCTCAAACATGTCAGCAGGTATTTCTTTCCTGTTATTGGAGCCCAGTATATTTGGCAAGGCAGTGCTTAAGGTGATAGGGATGAAGACCGCAGTCTGTGGATTCCCACAGAAGTGACTACATGCCACTTTCTAGTTCAGCAACTTGCTTTTCCTCTGTATGCTTCCTGAGAAGTCAAAGAAATAACATCTTTTAAACACCCAGGATCATGCATGACACATGGAAGGACCTAATAAATATCAGCCATTATCATTATCATTGCTATTTCTGTTAGTCCAAGTATTAGCTTCAAATACGTAAACTGCATATAGTTTGTTGGGGCAGTCTGAGGTTGCTCCATCTCATCATCAGGGGGTCTCAGTCCATCACAGCTAGTGGCCTGTCATCTTCTATTTTATTTTATGTTATTTATTTATTTATTTATGTTTTGAGATGGAGTTTTGCTCTTGTTGCCCAGGCTGGAGCGCAATGGCACGATCTTGGCTCACTGCAACCTCTGCCTCCTGGGTTCAAGCGATTCTCCTGCCTCAGCCTCCTGAGTAGCTGGGATTACAGGCATGCACCACCACGCCCGGCTAATTTTGTATTTTTAGTAGAGCCCAGGGTGGTCTCGAACTCCCGACCTCAGGTGATCCATCCGCCTCAGCCTCCTAATGTGTTGGGATTACAGGCGTGAGCCACTGCGCCTGGCCCTGTCATCTTTTAAACTGTAAAGACAGAGGGCCTTGCTCTCTAGCTGAAAGTCGATTCTTCTCAGCCTCTTGCAGCTAAGTAGCTAATGTGCGGCTGAGGAAAGGGAAACTTACAAAACTTTTAAAGACTATTTTGGAGGAAAAATGTCAAACTCTTCAAAAGAGAGGCATTAAAACCCTCTCTTGTCTCTTCCTCCTAACCTAATAGTGCAGAAGGGATAAATAATAGCATCAACAATATAGAAATATTTTCTAACTGCTAGCATCATAGCAGTGGCATCAAACAGAACCAGTAGCCACTGTGTTCTTCACCACCAACCACGGGCAAAAAGCAAATAGGCCAGTTTCAATTAGTAACATACATAACAAAGCAATACAAATTATGACTTTTATTAAATCACAACTCGAGCTCATCTTTATAATATTCTTTGTGACAAAATGGGAGAGATACATAAAATCATCCCATTGCCTACATAAATATGACAATTATCTCCAGGAAAAGCGCTGGTGTAGTTGTTTGAGTTTTGAGCTGAATTAGCCATCTTGTTCAAGAGCCAATATTTTTACTTGAGAGAGCAACTGACAAACTATAGTTATTCAGACTCAGATATTTGGCAGATATTTTCTTAAAGATGAGCAAAGTAAGCCTGTACCTTCAAGGAAACAATTGACGGTATTGGTGACTAATGATGAAATCTGAGCTTTCATGCAAAAATTATTTTCGAAAACTCATATCTGCTACCAGGGGCTTGGCAGTTTTGTGATACTTCAAGTCTTTACTGACTTTTAGGTTGATGGTTATTTTAATAAATACTGATTTTTGATATCATAGGATAAAAACTTTGATAACACTTGGAAATGTATATAACTTGGTGAATCAATATTTTCCAACATTATGCATAGAGAAAAGGTACATTCAAAGTTCAACATAGACCTTAAATGATTTTTATGACCACAGTGTTATGGAGTGACAAGGATCTCCTCTCATCTTTTCTGTGTTTACTGCCTTCTAACAAGATTGGACTCTTAATTTATGTTTTGCTTTGTTTTATTTAGTATGCCTCTTGGCTCTACTCATAGAATTCCCTCTTCCTAGAGAACTTTCCCCCACAGAGAGTCACATGGCAGGCTCACCTCATTCAAATCTCTCAATAAATGCACCCTCCATAAATAAACCATCCAGGTTAGCCCTGTCCAAAGTAACTTCCCTCTATATCTTTATTCTTCCTCATTTTATTCATAATTGCTGGGCATTTCTTAATAGATTTATTAACTATTGCTAGTCTTTTCCAAGGGAACGTAAGTGCCATGAAGTAGGAAATTTGTCTCTTTTGTTCACTGTGTGTTCCACAGCCTTGAACAGTGTCTGGGGTAAATTATGTACTCAACAGATGTTTGTTGAGTGAATGAATCAATGAATAAATAAACATTGTAAGTTCTAATACACTCAGGGTGAGAGCAGCTACATATCTTAAACAAACTCACATAGCTTTGTTGGCTAAGCTATAATTGGTATCAGTTTAGTGCCAGAACCTAAACTCTTAACTAATATACTATTGCACATTTTGAACTCCCTAAAAATTTACAAGTGTACATTCTTTCATTTCCATTGCCACTTTTTATTTTAGTCAGATAATCTAATTTAATTGAGAAAGTCCTGTTTTTTGGTAGAAAAGCTGTCCCTCTTTCAATTCATACAGTTAAGGAGAAAAAGAACAAAAGTTATAGTCAGTTGTAAGGAAACTTCAAATAATTATACAGATATGGGCTATCAGGAATGCTGAAATAAATTTGCTCATTCATTGCAACATTGGCCAAACTGATCAATATCCACAGGGCAAAAAAATAAACAACTGAATGTCTCTAGGCCACAACTCTCTTTCTATGGATAATTTACAGAATTAGAAAATAGGTCAATTCCTAATTTATTGAGAGTTTTTAGCATGAAGGGTTGTTGAATTTTGTCAAAGGCCTTTTCTGCATCTGTTGAGATAATCATGTGGTTTTTGTCTTTCGTTCTGTTTATATGCTGGATTACATTTATTGATTTGCGTATATTGAACCAGCCTTGCATCCCAGGGATGAAGCCCACTTGATCATGGTGGATAAGCTTTTTGATGTGCTGCTGGATTCTGTTTGCCAGTATTTTATTGAGGATTTTTGCATCAATGTTCATCAAGGATATTGGTCTAAAATTCTCTTTTTTTGTTGTGTCTCTGCCAGGCTTTGGTATCAGGATGATGCTGGCCTCATAAAATGAGTTAGGGAGGATTCCCTCTTTTTCTATTGATTGGAATAGTTTCAGAAGGAATGGTACCAGCTCCTCCTTGTACCTCTGGTAGAATTCGGCTGTGAATCCATCTGGACCTGGACTTTTTTTGGTTGGTAAGCTATTGATTATTGCCACAATTTCAGCTCCTGTTATTGGTCTATTCAGAGATTCAACTTCTTCCTGGTTTAGTCTTGGGAGGGTGTATGTGTTGAGGAATTTATCCATTTCTTCTAGATTTTCTAGTTTATTTGCATAGAGGTGTTTGTAATATTCTCTGATGGTAGTTTGTATTTCTGTGGGATCGGTGGTGATATCCCCTTTATCATTTTTTATTGCATCTATTTGATTCTTCTCTCTTTTTTTCTTTATTAATCTTGCTAGCGGTCTATCAATTTTGTTGATCCTTTCAAAAAACCAGCTCCTGGATTCATTGATTTTTGGAAGGGTTTTTTGTGTCTCTATTTCCTTCAGTTCTGCTCTGATTTTAGTTATTTCTTGCCTTCTGCTAGCTTTTGAATGTGTTTGCTCTTGCTTTTCTAGTTCTTTTAATTGTGATGTTAGGGTGTCAATTTTGGATCTTTCCTGCTTTCTCTTGTGGGCATTTAGTGCTATAAATTTCCCTCTACACACTGCTTTGAATGCATCCCAGAGATTCTGGTATGTTGTGTCTTGGTTCTCGTTGGTTTCAAAGAACATCTTTATTTCTGCCTTCATTTCGTTATGTACCCAGTAGTCATTCAGGAGCAGGTTGTTCAGTTTCCACGTAGTTGAGCGGTTTTGAGTGAGATTCTTAATCCTGAGTTCTAGCTTGATTGCACTGTGATCTGAGAGACAGTTTGTTACAATTTCTGTTCTTTTACATTTATTGAGGAGAGCTTTACTTCCAAGTATATGGTCAATTTTGGAATAGGTGTGGTGTGGTGCTGAAAAAAATGTATATTCTGTTGATTTGGGGTGGAGAGTTCTGTAGATGTCTATTAGGTCCGCTTGGTGCAGAGCTGAGTTCAATTCCTGGGTATCCTTGTTGACTTTCTGTCTCGTTGATCTGTCTAATGTTGATAGTGGGGTGTTAAAGTCTCCCATTATTACTGTGTGGGAGTCTAAGTCTCTTTGTAGGTCACTAAGGACTTGCTTTATGAATCTGGGTGCTCCTGTATTGGGTTCATATATATTTAGGATAGTTAGCTCTTCTTGTTGAATTAATCCCTTTACCATTATGTAATGGCCTTCTTTGTCTCTTTTGATCTTTGTTGGTTTAAAGTCTGTTTTATCAGAGACTAGGATTGCAACCCCTGCCTTTTTTTGTTTTCCATTTGCTTGGTAGATCTTCCTCCATCCTTTTATTTTGAGCCTATGTGTGTCTCTGCACGTGAGATGGGTTTCCTGAATACAGCACACTGATGGGTCTTGAGTCTTTATCCAGTTTGCCAGTCTGTGTCTTTTAATTGGAGCATTTAGTCCATTTACATTTAAAGTTAATATTGTTATGTGTGAATTTGATCCTGTCATTATGATGTTAGCTGGATATTTTGCTCGTTAGTTGATGCAGTGGGACGTATCTCAAAATAATAAGAGCTATTTATGACAAACCCACAGCCAATATCATACTGAATGGGCAAAAACTGGAAGCATTCCCTTTGAAAACTGGCACAAGACAGGGATGCCCTCTCTCACCACTTCTATTCAACATAGTGTTGGAAGTTCTGGCCAGGGCAATTAGGCAGGAGAAGGAAATCAAGGGTATTCAATTAGGAAAAGAGGAAGTCAAATTGTCCCTGTTTGCAGATGACATGATAGTATATCTAGAAAACCCCATTGTCTCAGCCCAAAATCTCCTTAAGCTGATAAGCAACTTCAGCAAAGTCTCAGGATACAAAATCAATGTGCAAAAATCACAAGCATTCTTATACATCAATAACAGACAAACAGAGAGCCAAATCATGAGTGAACTCCCATTCACAATTGCTTCAAAGAGAATAAAATACCTAGGAATCCAACTTACAAGGGATGTGAAAGACCTCTTCAAGGAGAACTACAAACCACTGGTCAAGGAAATAAAAGAGGATACAAACAAATGGAAGAACATTCCATGCTCATGGGTAGGAAGAATCAATATCATGAAAATGGCCATCCTTCCCAAGGTAATTTACAGATTCAATGCCATCCCCATCAAGCTACCAATGACTTTCTTCACAGAATTGGAAAAAACTACTTTAAAGTTCATATGGAACCAAAAAAGAGCCCGCATCGCCAAGTCAATCCTAAGCCAAAAGAACAAAGCTGGAGGCATCACACTACCTGACTTCAAACTATACTACAAGGCTACAGTAACCAAAACAGCATGGTACTGGTACCAAAACAGAGATATAGATCAATGGAACAGAACAGAGCCGTCAGAAATAATGCCACATATCTACAAGTATCTGATCTTTGACAAACCTGACAAAAACAAGAAATGGGGAAAGGATTCCCTATTTAATAAATGGTGCTGGGAAAACTGGCTAGCCATATGTAGAAAGCTGAAACTGGATCCCTTCCTTACACCTTATACAAAAATCAATTCAAGATGGATTAAAGACTTAAATGTTAGACCTAAAACCATAAAAACCCTAGAAGAAAACCTAGGCATTACCATTCAGGACATAGGCATGGGCAAGGACTTCATGTCTAAAACACCAAAAGCAATGGCAACAAAAGCCAAAATTGACAAATGGGATCTAATTAAACTCAAGAGCTTCTGCACAGCAAAAGAAACTACCATCAGAGTGAACAGGCAACCTACAAAACGGGAGAAAATTTTCGCAACCTACTCATCTGACAAAGGGCTAATATCCAGAATCTACAATGAACTCCAACAAATTTACAAGAAAAAAACAAACAACCCCATCAAAAAGTGGGCGAAGGACATGAACAGACACTTCTCAAAAGAAGACATTTATGCAGCCAAAAAACACATGAAAAAATGCTCACCATCACTGGCCATCAGAGAAATGCAAATCAAAACCACAATGAGATACCATCTCACACCAGTTAGAATGGCAATCATTAAAAAGTCAGGAAACAACAGGTGCTGGAGAGGATGTGGAGAAATAGGAACACTTTTACACTGTTGGTGGGACTGTAAACTAGTTCAACCCTTGTGGAAGTCAGTGTGGCGATTCCTCAGGGATCTAGAACTAGAAATTCCATTCGACCCAGCCATCCCATTACTGGGTATATACCCAAAGGACTAGAAATCATGCTGCTGTAAAGACACATGCACACGTATGTTTATTGCGGCATTATTCACAATAGCAAAGACTTGGAACCAACCCAAATGTCCAACAATGATAGACTGGATTAAGAAAATGTGGCACATATACACCATGGAATACTATGCAGCCATAAAAAATGATGAGTTCACGTCCTTTGTAGGGACATGGATGAAATTGGAAATCATCATTCTCAGTAAACTATCGCAAGAACAAAAAACCAAACACCGCATATTCTCACTCATAGGTGGGAATTGAACAATGAGAACACATGGACACAGGAAGGGGAACATCACACTCTGGGGACTGTTGTGGGGTGGGGGGAGGGGGGAGGGATAGCATTGGGAGATATACCTAATGCTAGATGATGATTTGGTGGGTGCAGCGCACCAGCATGGCACATGTATACATATGTAACTTACCTGCACATTGTGCACATGTACCATAAAACCTAAAGTATAATAATAATAATAATAATAATAATAATAATAAAAGAAAAAAAAAGTAAAACAAAACAAAACAAAACAAAACAAAACAAAAAAAAAAAGAAAATAGGTCAAAACACACAAGGCACTATAGAATCAGAAAACCAAACAAAGCCGGTAGACATTGAAGACATCCAATATTTTTGGTCCATTTCAAAATCTTGTGCAACTTTTTATATGTATTTTTAAACCAAAGGGCAATAAGTGTCTTCTAGTCCTAGGAGCAACAAAGTTAAGATTTGTATTATCTAGTAATATGATAATATAGAAATATTGACATTCAGAGCCTTCCCAAATTCTTTGTCATAATTTTATGCCCTCCAAGGAAAACTCAGTGTCAAGTGCTTATTGAGGGTAGCCTGTTTTGTTAATCAGGGGAATGTTCAAAGAGACAAATCGCAAGAATGAATTTAGAGCAACGTAAATTATAAAGATTCTGCAAGGAGGCACAGAGGAGAAGGAGAAGCCAAGGAAATATAGGCTAAGGATTTTGAGGGAGAGTTTCAGAAGGAGAAAAAGAGTAGAGTAGTGACATTAGGGACAGCTCCTGTGGTGTGAAGGTTTGAGGAGAGAGGTTTCAGGATGTTTTGCTGTGTTTCATTGCAAAGTAATTGTTTTCAGTGCAATTGTTTCAATTCAATGGTTTCAATGCAATGCAATTTAATTAATCTTTTAGACTTTTTTTTGAGAAATGTTGTTAAAGCCAAATTACTTTGCTCTGTTATGTTTAGACTTGGAATTATATTTCTTTTAGATTCAACAACCAAGTTGTGGATCTTGATCAGAAGGAAGCCTGGTGTGATTCTCATTACAGTGACTTGCTGAGGAAATTTCATTAGTGGAGTCTGATCAGATATAGTGTTGACACAAGCTGTATTTCTTTCTACTATTTCACTTTTAAGTATTACTTTTAGTAAAGGTTAGTTCACAAACCAGTGACATCCCAAATCTGTTTCTTTTTTCTATGATCTTGGGCTTCACTGTCAAAAATGGCAACCACCAGCCCCATATTGCTATTGGGCACTTTAAATGTGGCCAGTGAGA
Source organism: Pongo pygmaeus (assembly GCF_028885625.2). Classification (NCBI taxonomy): domain Eukaryota; kingdom Metazoa; phylum Chordata; class Mammalia; order Primates; family Hominidae; genus Pongo; species Pongo pygmaeus. Next base: position 20,501,274 of record NC_072376.2, read on the forward strand.
CTGAGAAACTTAATTTTTATGTTATTTGATTTATATTTAAATTTTAAAAAGGAACGCAATTTAGTTTTAGGAAATCTTCAAGTATTTTTTTTTTTTTACCTTTTTTTTTTTTAGAGACGGGGTCTTGCTCTGTCACCCAATCTGGAATGCAATGGCATGATCATAGCTCACTGCAACCTCGAACTCCTGGGCGGCTCAAGCAATCTCCCCATCTCAGCCTCCTGAGTATCTGGGACTACAAGTGTGTGCCACCATATCTGGTTAATTAAAAAACAACTTTTATTTTGGAGAGACAGGGGTCTCACTGTGTTTCCCAGGTTGGCCTCAAACTCCTGGCATCAAGTGATCCTCCCAAGGCACTGGAATTACAAGCATGCACCCAGCCTTGAGTATTATTTTGAATATTATGTTTGTGGATCTGCTTTTCTGAACTGTAAATTTTGTAAAATTTCAATATAGATCAAGCATCTGTGCTGAAAATTTACCATATGAATTAAAATAGGTAAAAAAATACTGCAGCGTTTATAAACAGTGCAGAAAAGAAAAAAATATGTTATTAGAAATGTTATATTGAAGACATGTTGAAATAATATACTTTGGATAATTGAGTGACACGAAATATTTTAATCTAATATTTATTCTGTCGTGCAACAAATGTTTAATGAGTGCTTGCTATAAAGTACATCATTAGGAAAAAAGGGGTCGATAAAATTGGGCTGAACTGAATATAATAAGGTGAAAATAAATGTATGTGAGTGTATGAGTGATGGGAACCTAGGGGACCATGCAGGACAGAGATATGAGTCAATTCTTCATGGGGAATTTGAGACTCTAGTTTGCCTGTCATAAGTCCTGAGGGTTTCGAATGGCAGACCAAAGCGAAGAGGAAGAGTCTTTGTAAAGCCATGGAAGCAGCATGAAAAACAATGAGCACAAGAAGAGTAGGAAGACCTGCCTGGTTGAATGGGAACATATTTTGGGAACGTGAAAAGAGTAGAAAAATAAGCACAATTTGTACCAATTGCAGTTGATGGCACTCTTTCTACAAGAGTACAGTAAATACACTGCAGAGTTTTAAAAGCCTTGAAAGACATGGAAAATAATAGTATATTTAGTACATTTTGTTCAAATTAACAATGAGACCCATGGCTTTAAATTCAAAAGTATTCTACCTAAAGAGATACTGGAGACTGTAAAAAAAAGTCTATAAAGCATATTACTAGAAATTCTAATTAAAGTTGTAGTGGTTTTAAAATAGGTCTGCAAATTCTTTGGCGGTCTTGCCTTCCAAAGGTGACGCTTGCTTCCCCTCCCCTGGAATGTAGGTCAGACTTAATGATCTCTTTGGAACCATAGAATGTGGCAGAATTCGTATTCTATGACTTGCAAGCTTATCAAAGGGATGTAGCTTCTGCCTGGTTTTTATTCCTGCATCACTGTCTCTGGGGGAAGCCAGCTTTCATGTTGTGAAGACATTCAAGCAACACTATGGAAAAACCCACATAGTGGAACTGAGGCCGCCTGCTGGAAGCCAGTACCACCTTGTTAGCCATGTGAGTGAATCGTGGAGTGGATCAGCCAGCCACAGTTAAGCCTGTAGGTGACAGAAGCTTGGATCAACACCTTGACTGCAACCTCATCAACAACACCAAGCTAGAACCTCCCAGCCAGGCCATTTCTGAATTCCTGACCCATGTAAAACTGTGAATTATAATCAGTGCTTATTACTTTAATGAGTTATGTGGTACTTATTTTTGCAGCAATAAATAACTAATAGAAGCACGTTATTTAAGAAGAAATTTATCCTATGTTTTCTGACCTTTCAGATATCTTGTAGGTACCTGAAGTGGCAAATGTTGGGATGAGGGTACCATCTTGGCAATAATGGTCTGGCAACATTGACAAAGGGATTGGATGGCCCACAGACAGACAACACTGAAAGGTGACAGGGTCTATTTTAGTCTTTCAAGGTAGAGGTGACCAGGAGAAAGGCGATGGCAGCAGAAATAGAGAAATAAAAGAGATGAAATCTATAAATGCCAGGAATTATTCATTCAAAGATGATATCACATTTTTTGAGCTACATTGACTTAGTAATTGGTGCTCCCTTAGAGAAAAATCCTTAGGTGCTTAGGAAGAGAGGTTCAATTTTAGACAGTAAAATTTAGGGTAACAGATGTCTTGAGGCTGGAAAAGGGGCAAAGAGTTTGTGTTGATGTAAATTGAGCTTTGATGTAATTGTCAAGAGGCTTTCTTGGGAGGGGTTTGTTGATTTTTACTAAAAATAGCAGGAAAGCAAACTTTCAGATAGTGAGGGCCATTGATCAATATTTGGCCAATGAGTTGGTTTGCTTATGATATCCTGGAATCAATAATGATGGAAAATCTATCCATCAACCTTTGGCTGATGGTTCTCAACAATGTTACAGAAAGTAAATGAAGCTCTATACCACTGATATTAACAGAAACAGTGAAGACCAAAGAAAATGTCTTTCCTCAGTTCCTGTTAATAAGGAGTCAGAGTTGGCCAGGCAAAGTGGCTCACACCTGTAATTCCAGCACTGTAAGAGCCCAAGACGAGTGGATCGCTGGAGCCCAGGAGTTTGAGACCAGCCTGGACAACATGGCAAAACTCCATCTGTCCCCAAAACAAATAAACAAACAAACAACAACAAATACTTAGCCAGGCATATGGAGGAATGTGCCTGTGGTCTTAGCTACCTGGGGGGCCAAAGTGGGAGGATCACTTGAGCCCAGAAGGTCGAGGCTGCAGTGAGCCGTGACCATGCCACTACACTCCAGCCTGAGTGACAGAGCAAGATCCTGTCTCAAAAAAATAAAAGAAGTCAGAATTATCTTACCAGTTTTTGTTTTCTATTTCATTCACATTAAGTAGTTAAAATCTGGCCCTCTATTCATTCATTTTCATCATAAAGCTCCTTCTAGCATCCTCATGAAAGGAGGAAGAGGAAGAGCTATAGTGTACTGATAACAAACTATCCCCATGTATGGGGCACTTGACATACTCAATTTCTCTTAGCTCTGAAGTACTCTACCATGTAAGAAAGGGATGCTTACCCTCACTCACAAATCAGAAAATGAAGTGTAAGAGAAATGAATTGTCCAGAGCCTGGATTGGAAACACTCAAGCCTCTAGTCTAACCATTTTGCAGCTCTTTGACAGCTGCTTATCATACACACAACCAACAGTCATTCTCCCCTTTGTTCCTGCTCATACTATGTTCTTACCTAACCTGCTGCTCGAAAACCTGCGATCCCATTGCATCTCATGAAAAAGCCCTCTGATCCTTTCCATGGATTCCACATGGATTCCCTTTCCAAGCTTTCTCCACATTCTTCCTTCTTTCTTGAAGATTTCCACTACCTCAGTTCCTCACAGAAATTCATATGACCTCTAAATTAAGAGTTGGTGACACATGGCTTGACAGTGAAGAACTCTGGATTAGCCATTTATTAGTACTTTGGTTAATTGACTTGACTGTCTTCTGGAAAACAGGGAGAGACCATAACTTATGCTGCTGTGAATTTCTTCATACCTTGCTGATTACTGGCAATCAATTGCTTTTGTATGTGTATTTGATTTTAAAAGATCCAAGCTTGAAATTATGCTCAGAACCATCTCATTTGTTTCTATCATATGTAGATGCCTTTTAAATCTGTCTATAGCCTCATACTGGGTTTTATTTCCAGAAACTCCACCAGCTTTCTTGGTTAACAAAATTTTCCACAATGGTGCATGTCTTTTATATTTCTATGTTATTTTTATATGGTATTCTGCTACTTTTAACATGATTTTTCTCCATTATTCCCTGGAAAACTGCATCCTTTAAGATTGTAGGTCATGCTGACATTGGTATACAAGCATTCCTCTACCCCTTTTCCATTCGTGTAGCTACTCTGTGTTTAGATAGGAGTGAACATGACACATTGCCTCAGGGGGAGCTTCACTGCTATAAGCCAGAGAACATTGATTTATCTCCTTGCCCCAAGGTTATGTGCAGGACTGGCAAGTAGCCCATATATATGTCGATTCGCTGATGGCATTTCCTGGCTACAATAACTGGTTACAGAATTAGCAGGGGCCTTAGGTGGTCAAGTTAGACTAACCATCATATTTTTATTTGGTTGTTAGGGGGAAGCTATCTCTTGATGTAGACAAAGTGGCATTAGGATAAGTAGATGTGAAACGTGGTACTGACAGAACCATTTCCAAGCTCTGAGCTAAGCTAGCCTGAGGTTGGAACTGCCACATGGAAAAGGCCAGACTCAGGAAATTCATCAAGAAATGGCCATGGAACTTTGATCCCTAGCCCTGAAGTCAGCTTTACTTCTGGGTGTTTTTAGCTATATGAACCAATAAATGCCTTTAATTGCTTAAACCCAATTGAGTTGAGTTTTCCATTACTTGTAACTGAAAGCACCTTAAAAAAAAATCCAGATAAAATTTAACTCCCTTTGTAAAGCCCTCTCAAATCTCTACAGGCAGGTCAGCTTATTGACCCTTTTTTCTTCCCCATAACTTTGCTTATACAGCACTCATCCCACTGGAAGTGCTGCATTGCAATGAACTGCTTTATGACTTGTTTTTCCAGCACACTATGAGTTCAGTAAGAATAGGAACTAGATCCCATTCAGCGTCACATCCCTAGAGTGCTACACATTGCCCAGTTCTTTTAGGAGGCATCAATAAAGGAAGGAATGAATCTTCAGCTCCTTTACCCTAGTTCTTATTTCAGTCCCTGACAAGAACCAAGATATTCAACAGCTGAGGAAAATTAGAGTTTACGTAGTGTCTGGACTGTTGTATTGCAGTCTGCAGCAGTTCAAACTATTTATCACAGGGTTATTAGTCTCTCCTCCAAATCACCTTTAACCAAGTCCCATTACACTCCAATTCCTTCTGAAATTACTTACAGCTTCTGCAGAATAGACCACTTTTATGTCCATTCATTTATTTACTCAGCAAATATTTATCCTGCGCCTACTTGTGTCAGTCAGTAGTGTAAAAATACAACATTAATGAAAAAATCTTGGCCTTATATTCTAGCAGAGGAAGTTATAAACAAAATCTATAAGTAAATATAGAGTAGGTTAGATGGTGACATGTTCTATGAAAAAAAAAGCAGGGAAGTGAAACAGAAACTACTGGAGGTGGTTTTATTGCAATTATAAGCAGAGAGGTCAGGACAGTTTCAATGAGATGGTGACAACCAAAGAAGGTAAGGGAGATGTATACATACCTTAGAGAAAAAAAGTATCCAGAGAGAGTAAATGTAAAGTGCAAAGACTACCAGGCATATAAAACAAGGTCTGCAGTCATTAATCAACAGGAAAATGCAAATCAAAATCACAATGACTTATCACCTCACATGTATCAGGATGGCTATCACAACAGAAAACAAAAGATAAGTGTTGACAAAGATGTGGAGAAATTGAAACCCTCTCATGCTCTTGTGGAAATACCACTGAGAGAGCAGCTGCTATGATAAACATTATGGAAGAACCACCAAAAATTAAAACTAGAACTACCATAAGATACAGCCATTCATTTCTGGGTATTTATCCAAAATAATTGAAATAGGATCTTAATGACATATTAGTACTCCGATGTTCATTGCAGCACTATTCACAATAGCCAAGAGGTGAAAACAATCTAAGTGTCCATCAGTAGATGAATGGGTAAAGAAAATGTGGTACATACAATGGAATATTATTGAATTTTTAAAATGTAGATTCTGTAATTTGTGACAACCTGAATGAATCTTTTTTTTTCTTTTTTGAATTTTTAATTTTTATGGGCACACAGTTGGTGTATATATTTATGGGGAACATGAGATATTTTGATACAGGCATACAATGCATAATAATTACATCAGGGTAAATGGGGTATTCACGACCTCAAGCATTCATCATTTCTTTTTATTATGATGATTCTAATTGTACTGTCTCAGTTAGTCTAAAAGGTAAAACAAGTTGTTGCTGGCTATAGTCACCCTGTTGCGCTATCAAATGCCAGATCTTATTCATTCTACGCAACTATATTTTTGTATCCATTAACCATCCTCGTTCCCCCCAAGTCCCCACTACCCTTCCCAGCCTCTGGTAATGATAATTCTACTCTTTATTTGAAGGAATCTTAGGACATTATATAAGTGAAGAAAAACAGTTACAGAAAGACAAATACTGCATGATTCCACTTATATGTGGGTACCTAGAGTAATCACATTCATATAATCAAAGAGTGGAATGAATGGTTGTTGCCAGGGCCTGGAGGAAGGAGAAAATGAGGAGCTACTTTCTGTCCGTGGACAGAAAGAGCCAGTAAAAATGAATAAGCTCTAGAGATCCGTTGTACAACATTGTGCCTATAGTAAACAATATTGCACACTTAAATATTGCATATTTTAAAAGGTAAGAGACACTTTAGGAGGCTGAGGCAGCCTGACCAACATGGCAAAAACCCATCTCTACTAAAAATACAAAAAAAACCTCTCAGCATTTGCTTGTCTGTAAAGTATTTTATTTCTCCTTCACTTATGAAGCTTAGTTTGGCTGGATATGAAATTCTGGGTTGAAAATTCTTTTCTTTAAGAATGTTGAATATTGGCTCCCACTCTCTTCAGGCTTGTAGAGTTTCTGCCGAGAGATCCCCTGTTGGTCTGATGGGCTTCCCTTTGTGGGTAACCTGACCTTTCTCTCTGGCTGCCCTGAACATTTTTTCCTTCATTTCAACTTTGGTGAATCTGACAAAAACCACAATGAGATACCATCTCACACCAGTTAGAATGGCAATCATTAAAAAGTCAGGAAACAACAGGTGCTGGAGAGGATGTGGAGAAACAGGAACACTTTGACACTGTTGGTGGGACTGTAAACTAGTTCAACCCTTGTGGAAGTCAGTGTGGTGATTCCTCAGGGATCTAGAACTAGAAATACCATCCCATTACTGGGTATATACCCAAAGGACTAGAAATCATGCTGCTATAAAGACACATGCACACGTATGTTTATTGTGGCACTATTCACAATAGCAAAGACTTGGAACCAACCCAAATGTCCAACAATGATAGACTGGATTAAGAAAATGTGGCACATATACACCATGGAATACTATGCAGCCATAAAAAATGATGAGTTCTTGTCCTTTGTAGGGACATGGATGAAATTGGAAATCATCATTCTCAGTAAACTATCGCAAGGACAAAAAACCAAACACCGCATGTTCTCACTCATAGATGGGAATTGAACAATGAGAACACATGGACACAGGAAGGGGAACATCACACTCTGGGGATTGTTGTGGGGTGGGGGGAGGGGGGAGGGATAGCATTAGGAGATATACCTAATGCTAAATGGCGAGTTAATGGGTGCAGCACACCAGCATGGCACATGCATATATATGTAACTAACCTGCACATTGTGCACATGTACCCTAAAACTTAAAGTCTAATAATAATTTAAAAAAATACAAAAAAAAAATTAGCCAGGTGTGGTGGCGCACTCCTGTAATCCCAGCTATTCAGGAGGCTGAGGCAAGAGAATCACTTGAACCCAGGAGGCAGAGGTTGTAGTGAGCTGAGATCATGCCATTGCACTCCAGCCTGGGTGACAGAGTGGGACTTTGTCTCAAACAAACACACAAACCAAATAAACAAATAAAAAGGTAAGAGAGTAGTTCTCATGTTAAATGGTCTCACTACACACACACGTACAAACACACATGGACACAAAACAAAGACCCTGAATGGAGCACCTGGTATGGGAGAGTAAAAACCAGGCTGGAGAGAGGCTGGAGCAGAGTGAATGAAGAGGAGATGGGTGAGAAAGATATGAGATGATAATATCAGAGAGATAAAGCAGGTCAGTAAACCACTGAACTCTTCCAATGTAGGTGTTTTAATCACGGTAAAATGAGAAGCTTCTGTAAAGATTTCACAGACAACACAGGATGACAGTCTCACCATTAGAAGGCTGCAAGGCACAGCCACGTGCATTATTCTGGGGCTAAGAAAAGCAGTTGCTTTAGCTCCACATAGGGAAGTTTTATTTAATTAGTATTTGAAAGTCATATCAAGTGGCTCTATTTCTTTCTAACAAAGCCCAAAGTCATATCAATGGCTCTATTTCTTTCTAACAAAGCCCAATGTATTTAATTCCTATTAAATATTTTAGCTAACCTGTCAGTCACATACTTATTAATATAAGGGTAGTGGCACATAAGTGAAAATGGAATACACAAAGAACTTCAAATTATGTGTAACTTGGTAGAGGGATTAGGAGGCATCTTGTAAAGATGTGGCATGTCTAGTGTTTCACTTTATTTTTCCTAAAAGAAGACTGAGTAATAGAACCACCTTTTTATTTTCTGCTTCTGCAGGCCTGCTGCCTGTGATTGATAGCTATTAAATTAGGTTTTACCTCCCCAGATTGGTCTAGATTAAATACACTTATAGCACAGCAAGCCACTGAAAGACAAAGGAGCAAGTGGCAATTACTTTGTCTATTTTGGTCTTCATAGTTAAACATTCAAACATTTAAACATTCAAAGGAAAAGGGTTGGAAGACAGGAACGAAAGGAAAATGAATGAAATGAGAATTAAACACATTTCATTGTAAGTTCCTCAAATTTATAAATATAAGCTTGCACACAAGCATATTTCTTAAGAGAACTGACTTCAAATGCAGAAGCAAAAGAGGAATCTTCTGGAATACATAAGTTTATTGAGGTGATTTGTAGTATAGCCCTCTTTCCTGCCCTATCATGGGACTATGTGTCAGTCATATTTGAAAAGAATTTATTTGGGAAGAATTCCACTTGTTCAGGACTCAGACAGAAGACAGAATCATATGCTCCCTAGACAGTGATGCCAAGGTTATTACTTTGAAATGAGTAGGGTCAAAGTCATGCTAATGAGAGAAAAATGCTTTCCTCACGTGAAACTGTGTTCCCTTAAAGACAAATAAATGAAATCATATTTGCTGTTTCAAAGTGTTTGCCTTCCGTGTTTTGTAAGGAAATGATGGCAGCCTCCACTCTTGGAAAGTCTGAACTGGGATTGTAGCACCCATGATTCTTCTCTTTCTCAAGAGATCAGGGTCCTCACTCCCTCTCACTCTATGAAGCCAGTAAAGCATAGACATAGGGAATCCATATTTCACATACTGGCCAAACATAAGATGATGCAGAGCACAAGAAAGGAGAGACTGTATTTCCATCACATGTTGGAAAATTATGTTTCTTGAGGTGTGTGTGTGTGTGTGTCTGTTTGTCTGTGAGTTAGTGTGTCTTTGTGCTCAGTGGGTCCAGGGATGCACCAGATAAGGGACTTAGGTAAAGGTGGTAAGAAGATAAAAGAAAAAAAAAAGAACATCAAGAGGAAATCTATGTGTGGTTATCTCTGAGGGTCTCGTGTGTGAATTTCCTCCCGTTTTGTGGCATTAAAAATGAGTTAGCTAAATAAAGTAGCATTTGCAAGTTCTTCTCCTCTGTTCTATTTTCAGAAAGGGTCAGAGAAAGCTCATGATCTCCTGGAGAGACTCAATCAGAGCTGGATCTGGCTGGGAGGTCACATTGGCCCACCCGATGTTTGTTACTCAAGGGAGAGAATGCTCCAGAGAGCACGGTGTTTCTAGCATGAGATGTCATGAAGTAGTCCTCGGATTTTTCCCCTTTTGTGGGGCAGAAGGTAGAGCTTTGCCATATTTGTTCACAGATAATAAGGGACATATAGAACAATAAAGAATTCCACTTCTACAGTAGATCTTGGGACATCAGCTGGGGCAGGAGTCACTGTGCCAGGACATACACTTCTGGGATTGCCTCTCCTTTCCAGAAATGTGTTTCTCAGTTTGGCCTAAGTTGGATATTATATCAGTTGAATGGAAGTAAGTATTTAAAGGGAATGCAGAAGCAAGATCCAATGCTCTATAATGTTGGATTGATCTATGTTTTGGGGGCCTCCATGCAGAAACTCAAATAGTAGAACAAAGGAATTACTCTAGAAAGCAGAATGTGTGTCCAGCCTTGATTTCTGTAGCCAGATAACTTAAGTCGGAAACTGTGAAGGCTCTGTGATGATAACTATCTATTTATCTATCGATCTACACACACACACTCTCCCTCTCTTTCTCTCTCTCTCTCTAACAGGGACAGAAGACTTCTGGAACATGGATCAGACTATTTAGTCACAGAGCAGCCTGCATCCGCGCCTTATGCCCAAACACCTCCCGGTCAATGCAGTAAGAACCAGATCTCCCTGTGCATATAATAGGTATTGTACCATTAAAAAAGGAACCCTAGTTAGCTGGGCGTGATGTCAAAAGCCTATAGTCCTAGCTACTTGGGAGGCTGAGACAGGAGTATTGCTTGAACCCAGAAGGCAGAGGTTGCAGTGAGCCGGGATTGTGCCATTGCACTCCAGCCTGGGCGACACAGCAAGAGTCCATTTCAAAAAAAGAAAAAATAAATAAATAAAAGGAACCCCAGAATTATGAAACACAGAGCTTATATAGGGTGCTTTTCCATCTGTCCCTGCATCGCTCTGGAGAGGTATAAAGAGAATTTTGCTATGCAATTTAAAAAAATCACCTTTTGGGAGGGAAGAAAGAAGGTCTTTCCTCCAACATCCTGCGATGTAAGCAAATGTCTTCAGGGGAGAGAGGAAGTGTCTATGTCTTCGAAGCTCTCTGCCTTTACACTTTCGGATAGTTGGGGCCATTACAGTTGTCCATCAATCACTCTTTAACCTGCGTGCTGATGTTCTTTGCTCAGAAGGCTCCAATCATGCAGAAACATGAAAATATTCATAAAGAGTTGTTTCCCTACAAGAGCCAGGATAATAATTCATCTCTTCAGAGTATGGTTATAAAGTAGAATGAGATTATTCAGGGATGGAGATAAGAAGCAATGAAAATCAAGGACCAGTCAAGAAATAGAGAAAGTATATAATTCCTTCAGCCTCTAAGGGGAAGTAGCTTTGCCCATGTAGGGCCTTCCACTCGGAAGTTTTCACCTGTCCTCCATAATGCACTATGCCTGGAATACGAATCAAGGTTGATGCATCCTTCTGCTGCAGTTGCCATTCTGCCATACTATATTTTCCTGTTTTCCATGCTTCATTGAGATAGAAACTTTCCTATTTATGACTATAGTCCAAGCTCTAGCATCAAGCACGGTACTTGGAATGTGAAGCATGTTTAATAAAATAATGATCTATGTGTTATTCCCTTCCATCCCAAACAATAGCTTCCTAGGTGGATTCCTAGTGCATATTCCTAACTTTCATCATGTGATATGTATACCAGGAAAATGACGATGATGATGATGATGGTGATTTTGGTGGAGGAGGTGGAGATTATTGAGTTAGGGAGGCCAAATTTAATATCACCTCTATTATTAAGCTACTTGATTTTCAAAGGTGTTGCTTCTCCACCTATAATATAAATAATAATATCAATTATATTTAATGCAGTAATATCTATCTTAAAATAACTAAATAAAATTATGTAGGTACAGTACTTAGTATGGTGCCTAGTGCCCAGCAGGGTTGAAAAATAATTAGTGACTGTTATTTATCATTGTTGATTTTCTTTTTAAAAAGCAGTAAAGCATAGGAGGAGAATTAAGGAGAGGGAGGAAAAGATTGAATTTTTTTAGGTTGATTCTATTAGGCTTTGCTCCCTGCCAAGTCATTGTTATCAACAATCCAAGGAGAGAAGGAAGGTGTAGAAGAGATTTAGGAAAGAACATTATGAGACCAAATCCTCCAAATGAATCCCAGTCCATGCAGAAATTGTACTGGCGACAGCTGTTAGATTTGGGCAGAGACTAATGAAGAATTATAAAGGAGGTATAATGCTGATTTTCCTTCTGAATTTGCACAGGGGTCATTCCAACGTCAAAAATAATTATAAACAAAGAGATTTCAGTTGTAGTTTTGACACTGTGCAAGAGCTAGGTCAGACCTCTCATGAGGGCTACAGCCTCCCTTATCTCTATTTTTACAATCTGTTCTATGTATCCTCATGAAGTAGACAGGCACTGCATACCTACTTGTCAATGTTGGTGAAATGTCCTAAGTTCCACTGAAAAAAAAAAATCAAAATATTAGCATTACTAAGGAATGCACTGCACCGGATATCTTGTTTCTTTTTCTAATTCAACTGTAAAACACAAAATTAAAATGGCGAAATAATGTTCTTTGAATATCTTTGTATCCCTACATTTATCCCCCTCCCACTGTCACCTCTGTACAATCTAGGCTGTCATCGTCTTGTTTATGAACTGCTGTAATAGCTGCCTACAGGGTTTTCTCTCTCCTGTTTTGTCCTATCCCCTGCCTCCAGTTAATCTATTGTCCACAGCAGTCAGTACAATATATACATCAGATAAATCAATATCTTGCAGAAAAGCATTCAATATCTTCCTATTAGGGAGATTCAAAACCCTCAACATTGCTTAGATCTTCCAGTTCCTACTCTGATCCTTTGCAGTGTTCTTTATCATTTCCTGACACTCTACCCTCTATTTCATACATCCTTCCCACTCTGGAATATGCAATTTCTTCTAAGTGGAATAACTGCTATTCAATTTTAAGAACGTACCTTCTGTGAAACTACTAGAAGAAAACATAGGTAAAAGCTTCTTGATATTGATCTGAGCAAACTTTTTGATATAATCTCAAAAGCAAAGGCAACAAGCAAAAACAGATAAATAAGATTAATTTAAACTAAAAAGCTTGTGTACAGGAAAGGAAACAATCAACAGAGTGAGTGAAGAGATAGCCCATGAAATGGGAGAAAATATTTGCAAACCATTTGATAACGGGTTAATATAACAAATATATAAGAAATTGAAGTAGTTCCATGGCAAGATAACAAAAAGCATGATCATATAAAGGGCAAAGAACCTAAATAGACATTTCTCTAAAGAAGACATACAAATGGCCAACGGGCATATGAAATGCTCATCATCACTAATCATTAGGAAATGCAAATCAAAACCACAATAATATATCACTTCACACCTGTTAAAATAGCCATTATCAAAAAGAGAAAAGATAGCAAGTGTTGGTGAGGATGTAGAGAAGAGGGAACACTTGTACACTGCTGGTGGGAATGTAAAATGGAAAACAGTATGAAGAATCCTCAAAAAGTTAAAAATAGAACTATCATATGATCCAGAAATCCCACTTCTGGGTATATATCCATAGGAAAAAAATCAGTATGTTGAAAAGATATCTGCACTCTCATGTTCATGGTAGCATTATTCACAATAGCCAGGATTTGAAAACAATCCAATTACCCATGGATGGATAAATGGATAAAGAAAATGTGGTATATATACACAATGCAATATTATTGAGCCTTTAAAAAGGAGGAAATCCCCTCATTTGTGATAATATGAATGAACCTAGAAGATATTGGGCTAAGTGAATTAAGCCAAGCACAGGAAGACAAATATTGCATGATCTTACTTATACGTAGAATCATAAAAAGTTGAACTCACACAAGAAAACTGTAGAATGGTGGTTGCTAAGGGCGGGGGTGGGGATGGAAAGCTATTGGTCAAAGGATAACATTTCAGTTAAGATAAGTAAGTTCTGGAGATCTTATATGACTATAGTTAAGAATATTGTATTATATACTTGAAAATTGCTAAAAAGACCATAAATATTCTGACCACAAATACACAAAAAGATAAATATAAGGTGATAGATATTTTAATTAGCTTGATTGTGTTAATAATTTCAAAGTGTATACATATATCAAAACATCACCTCCATATGAGAAGTCACTCTTCATTCTGGACCAATATAGGACCTACTGAAACTGTCATTTCCTCTATCAGAATTCATATTTCTTCTATCATATTACTTTCTTCAATATTATCTGTATTCTCTGATACACTAACAATATCAGTTATTTGCACCTAACCTCTCTGTTCTATGAGACATATCTCTGTTACAGAAAAATTGGAAGGAATGAAAAGAGAAAAAGATGATATTTAGCACTTTGTTTCATAAACACTAACTTAAAGCTCACAGCCTGCACACAATCATGAAAACCAAGATGCCGAAATTACAGATAGAAGTATTTTATATTATAAAATTTCTGCAGCCTACTTTGTTTCTTTTTTGAGACAGAGTCTCGCTTTGTTGCCCAGGCTGGAGTGCAGTGCAGTGGCTCAATCTCGGCTCACTGCAACCTCTGCCTCCTGAGTTCAAGCCATTCTCCTGCCTCAGCCTCCTGAGTAACTGGGATTACAGGCGCCCGCCACTATGCCCGGCTGATTTTTGTGTTTTTAGTAGAGACGGGGTTTCACCATGTTGGCCAGGCTTATCTCCAACTCCTGACCTCATGTGATCTACCCGCTTCACCTCCCAAAGTGCTCAAATTACAGGCGTGAGCCACCGCGCCCAGCCTACTTACCTTTTTAACAAGCTGTAGGATAGAGATGATTGGCAAGATTGTTTTAAGGGAAGATCTCATAAGAGTAAAAGAGGAAGTAGAGAGGCTTCTTCTATTGAGAGATAAATAAGAGAGTGGTATGTACATGTTCACCTTCCCCTCTTGGGGGTGATGCTCCAAGTGAGGAAAAGCAAGCATGGTCACAACATTGAAGTAGTTGGGGGAAACATTGTGTGTGTGTGTGTGTGTGTGTGTGCATATGTGCTTGATTCCCACTTTTCATTTCATTACCTGGAAAAACTGCAAGCCTAGCAGAGAAGCTACTATATTCACCACAATGTAACATAGTGCGACACAGACAGAAGTTTAGAAATTGAGAAGCCTTATTTAGAGAACTATGGCATGGAGAAAGCAGGTAAGGGCTCCAGAGTCCCAAGAAATGTTGTGACCACTGGTTGACCAGAAGATACTATGAGTTAAGATGAAGAAGTGACAGAATGCAGGAACTTACTACCATATCTAGAACCTTACTTAGACTTCAGCAATGAATGCCATTACACACCAAGAAAAAACAACTATGCCCAACTTTATCTCAGTAGGCTACAGTTCAACATAACCAGGGCCCAGATGGGACCAATCACACTTCATTTGATATTCTTGGAAGTCAAGAG
Source organism: Pongo pygmaeus (assembly GCF_028885625.2). Lineage (NCBI taxonomy): Eukaryota > Metazoa > Chordata > Mammalia > Primates > Hominidae > Pongo > Pongo pygmaeus. The sequence goes on from NC_072376.2 coordinate 20,516,375, forward strand.
ACAGCAACTGGACAAGGGAACTCTCTTCTAATGATGAGATGATCAGTAATATTTCTTTTGCACTCAGATGCTATCTTAGATAGGTAGGAGGAAAAGCAACAAAACCCTTTTACAATAAGAGACAAAGTCTTGATTGTCACTTTCAACATTAGACTGAGTATTTATGTAAAAGGCACTAAGTTGAAAAATAATTAAAGCAAAAGAAACTGCAGAAAACGTAAGTTTGAGTTCTATTGCTACTAAAATTGCAAGCGAGAACGTGAGTTCACTTAAATGAGATATAACTTCTAAATTTCCATTTTGCTCTACTTACAGAATGCATGTTCCTAATAAGGCTCATTTTTTTCCATATGTAACATTATATCTAGCACAAAGAAGCTGTCTTGTAAGTTGAATGACAAAGTAAATGAGTAACTAATGCTGATTTAGGAAAGGTAACAAATTAGTGATTAACTTCTAACATGTCCTCTTAACTGTTTGCCACAAATCACTATTTCTACACCTCCTCCCATCTCTGTTCTCCATGTCCATGTCACATAGTTCAATCCAACTGATTTTTTTTAATTTCACAGAATTTTAAAATATCAGCCATATGTTTTCACTAAAATCCATAGAGACAAAACCATGCTACCAGCCAGCATTTGCTCTTTGTTTGAATGTACAGTATTCTATATTTGAGCCATATGATTTATGAGAATTTTTTTTGAGACATTGTCTTGCTCTGTTGCCCAGGCTGGAGTGCAGTGGTGGAATCTTGGCTCACTGCAACCTCTGCCTCCTGGGTTCAAGCGATTCTCCTGTCTCAGCCTCCTGAGTAGCTGAGATTACAGGTGCGCGCCACCATGCCCGGCCAATTTTTTTTTTTTTCTTTTTGTATTTTTAGTAGATACTGGGTTTCACCATGTTGGTCAGGCTGGTCTGGAGCTCCTGACCTCATGATCCACCTGCCTTGGCCTCCCAAAGTGCTGGGATCACAGGCGTGAGCCACCACGCCAGGCCGAGAATTTTTAAAAATATAGTGTTTCCTTGCTTCCCAAGGCTTGATGGAGGATGGGTAAAGGGATGCATAAAAGCACATTTACCTTTTGTACTAGAAAAGGCCTGGGGTCTCCATATCTGGACTATCTGATCTTTTCCAATATGTGTAAATTTCTTAAAAATAAATGAGGATTGGCTGGGCATGGTGGCTCATGCCTGTAATCCCTGCAATTTGGGAGGCAAAGGTGGGAAGATCACAAGGTCAGGAGATCGAGACCAGCCTGACCAACATGGTGAAACACCATCTCTACTAAAAAAATAAAACATTAGCCAGGCATGGTGGCATGCGCCTGTAATCCCAGCTACTCAGGAGACTGAGGCAGGAGAATTGCTTGAACCCGGGAGGTGGAGGTTGCAGTTAGCTGAGATTGTGCAACTGCACTCCAGCCTGGGTGACAGAGCAAGACTCCGTCTGAAAAAGAGAAAAGAAAGAAAGAAAGAAAGAAAGAAAGAAAGAAAGAAAGAAAGAAAGAAAGAAAGAAAGAAAGAAAGAAAGAAAGAAAGAAAGAAAGAAAGAAAGAAAGAAAGAAAGAAAGAAAGAGAGGAAGGAAGGAAGGAAGGAAGGAAGGAAGGAAGGAAGGAAGGAAGGAAGGAAGGAAGGAAGAAGGAAAGAAAGAAAGAAAGAAAGCAAGCAAGAAAGCTTCCTTTTTTTAGGTTCATCTTACAATATTCTTACAAAATACAAGATTTCTACAAAACCTAAGATTTCTAAAATCTAAGAAAGCTGAAAGGCAAACTCAAGCATTAAAAAGTGGAACTTTAGAAAATCACAGAATGTTCTCCATTTCTCCACTATTGTATCATTTTAAGTCAGCAGATGTCAATCAAATATTTTCCAGATAAGACAGTCATAGTGCCACATGTTGGAAGAAACAAAAACTGGGCTGGACAATCCTGTCCCCAAATGTGCATAGGCTATTTTGATGTATTTTTTATTTTTCAATGATTCTTCATAAATTCTTTGTCCTTCACAACAAAGTTATTTTGGCAAAACACCAAGGAGATAAAATGTATTCAGTACAGACATGAGATAGGACAAAATAATACGATGGGGGAAGGGACATTGGAGAGGAGAGGAGAAATGAGCACTCAGGAGAGAGGAAAGAAATAGAATGATCCTCAACAATCTATTTTTACTGGACCTTTGAAGGACTCTGGTTATATATTCTTTTCTCTATCTTGCCCTAACCCTTCTAAAATTATTAATAAAATAAAATTATAGGCATAAAATACTACCTTTCTCTAACATAACTTTAAAATCAATATTATGAGAGATTAACACATAGCCAATTTTCCTAAGTAATCTTAACTCAATTAAGCACTTTTCATTAAACACTTTGACTTATTAGGGGACAACTAAAACTGTCTATGATAATAACACTATAGTATTTTTTATAATGTGAATCTGTAGGACATTAAAACCTAACTTTCTCTAATCTTCCTAAACGTCATATCCGAAGTGAAATATGTGTTAAATATATATATGCATATAAAGTGGTAAGAATTTATTTAAGTAAAAGTAATCCTTTAAAGAACGGAGTATGAAAAAATAAAATGAATATGCAAATTTTTGAAAGATTTTTATATTCGAATTACATATTTGAACATACATACACACATATGTCATTAACACATATATATGTCATTAACCTTTACTATAATTCTTTCAGAAGTTATGATGATATAAATTACATTTTAAAATAAAAAAGAAATCTTGTGAATGTCAAACACATTTGCCTTCACTGTTGTACTGCATGCTAACATATATTAAAAGTGGCCGGACATGGTGACTCCCGTCTGTAATCCCAGCACTTTGGGAGGCCGAGGCAGTCAGATCGCTTAAGCCCAGGATGTTGATACCAGCCTAGGTAATATAGCAAGACCCCATCTCTATAGAAAAAAAATACAAAAAATTAGCTGTTTGTAGTGGTGCATCTCTGTCGTCCCAGGTACTCAAGAGGCTGAGGTGGGAGGATCCTTTGAGCAGGGAAGGGAGAGGTTGCAGTGAGCTGTGATCACACCACTCACTGCACTCCAGCCTGGGAGACAGAGTGAGATCCTGTCTCAAACAAACAAAAATACCAATGTAATATGTGGAAATATTATTGAGCAATAAAAAGAAATAAAGTATTAAGACATGCTACAACATAGATAAACCTCAAAAACTTTATGCTAAGGAAAATAAAGAGGCACAAAAGACCACTTTATTGTGATTCAATTCACATGAACTCTCCAACAAAAGCAAAGGCATAGAAACCATTGTAGTTTAGTGACCTAGATATGGACACATGGAGTCTTCTGGGTGTGATGAAAATGTTCTAAAATTGGATTGTTATAATGCTTGCACAACTCCATAGATGCAATGAAAATAATTGAATCGTATACTTGAACTACATATGTAACAATATTATGACATGTAAATTACACCTTAACAAAGCTATTTTTAAAATCTGACCATTTACTCTTAAAGTTGTCCAATATTTAGACTATACAGAAAGGAGCAAAATGTATAACAACTCAATACTTAAATTATGGAAACATTTTTGTGGTTTTTTTATTCTTTGAAAAACACCCTTTCCGAGGAGTATGTAAACATGTAGCTCCTTTAGGTTAAATGGAGAAAAATGTATCCTTTGATAAAGAGGATAAATCAACATTAAACATGGTTTAAGGGAACAGTCAGAGTTAGCATTTATTTATTTAACAAGTATTTATTGAGCATCTACTATGAGCCAGGTCATGTTTTAAGCACTGGGGATAAACATGTAAAAAAAAATTAGTTTTAAAGCTTTTAATTTTTTCTTCATTGTTTCCAAACCTTCAGTGAAACCACACTTAACTTCTGTAAAATCCAAGCTGCTTTTTAATGAAATATTTTAATTAAGCATGCCACTTTTTCATTTTTTTTCTTTTTCATTTAAGATGCCTTTTTCAGATCATTCCCATTCTCATTATACTTCACACGGATCATGACCTTTCTGTTCTCACAAATGCACCCCAACTCAGTCTCAGGGCAAGAGCAGCTCTTTTTGTGCAATGGTAGGGTTTACCTAACTTGGGTTGGAATTTTCAATACATGACTGAGAGAATGTTCCAGTCTACTTAGTAGGAACCTTAACAAGAAAAGTGGACCTCAGTACAGTGATATTATGCTAGGAAATGGGTGTGTCTGTGAGGAAATTTTAGAAAAAGGTATGATTTACTTTTCCTAGGAATAGTCAGACTTAGCGTTTATTTATTTAACAAATATTTATTGAGCATCTACTATGAGCCAGGCAATGTGTTAAGCCACGGGAATAAATATGTAAAAAAAAAAAAAAAATTAAGGCTTTTATTTTTTCTTCATTATTTCCAAACCTTCAGTGAAACCACACTTAATGACTTTTTTAATGGCATTGTGACTAATTTAAAAAGGGACCATACCAATGGTTGGGAAAGGCTAATGAAACCAAGTACAGCCTTCCCTACACTGCACTTCCTCCGGGGTCCCTCAGAGGTAGGGTACAGTAGTGAGAACTTCTAGCGGATACCCTGAAGGGGGCAGACTTGGTCTTCAGCAGAAACGCACTCTGCGCAAGGGTAACTCAAAGAAGGGACTGACTGAGAAGCAATGGTGCTCAATTATGAGGTTCAGATAAATCACCTGCAGGCTCATTAAAGTAAACCCCCAGGCTCCAGTCTCAGAAAGATGAACACAGTAGAAGGAGTGAGTAGGAGCTAGGTCTTGACATGATAGGCATAAGAACTGTCCACGTAGGGCAGAAGCAGGAAATGAATTTCGAGGAAGAGTTAGCTGTCCTCTTTTTCAAAGTCCTTAAGAAAACTGACAGCCAGAAACCATCAGAGCCAACGTGAATTCTCTTTCCAAGATGTAAACAAATAAAGGCATACCAGCTATATAGGTTTATGAAGCTGTAGGCTGATTTTCATGGTGGCCAAAGTAAGCATAAGTCATATGAATTTTTCTTATAACTTTAAAAAAATGTTTTAAACATAAAACAAATTAAGCCGCGAGAAGGGAGGGTAAAGGAGGGAGTATTTTTTTTTTAATTAAAGGAAAATTTGATACAGTGCTTGAGCAGTGACAAATACGGTGACCTGGAGAAACTGGGGCTGGCAGTATCTGAGTGGGCTTTTAGAGGGGTAGGACTTAGTCAAATGGATGGCAAAACAAAACAATGATTATTACAGGCATAGTGCTGTCTCCGTCATTTTCTCATGCTGTTCCTTCTGAGTCAGAGAATAACATCATATAATCGATTTTAAGGTAGGAATTACTTGCATGAAATCCTTTTTAAATGTAATGTCTTGTTTTGCTAGTAACACAATTGTCCAGTAGGGCCATTAGACCACCAGGACACTGATAGAGTGCCGCAGCTGGGGGAGGCATAAAAGTCAACCCAAATAAAAGTTAAGTTTCTTCAGTTGATATTTTTTTACATAAGAAGAATTCATATGACTTCAGGTTACTTTGGCCAGCATTAAAATCAGCCTGCAGGCTTCAAAAACCACTACAGCTGACATGAGGGACGATGCCCATAATGACACTTGGTAGTGGGAGGAAGCTATCATGGAATCACAATATTTGGGCAATTTACAACAGGATGCCCATAGACGCAATTGAAATTGGCAACATCCAGATTTCATGTATGGTGGTATGCTTGCTGACTAATTAGCCACAAGGAAAGATGATATCCTGTGATGGGAATAGTAGGCATTAAGGTGCACATTTTCTAGGATGATTTTAAGCTTAGCTAAGCCTGTACACTAAGGAGGACAGACTAGACTCATTTCTGAAATGCTATTTGATTGTTTTTATGAAATAGACTTTATTTTTTAGAGAAGTTTTAGATTCACAACAAAATGGAATGAAGAGTACAGAGTTCCCATATACTCTCTGCCCCCACACAAGCACCTACCCCATTATCAATAACTTATACCACAATGGTATACTGGTTACAATGGATGAACTTAGATTAATACATCATTATCACCCAAAGTCCACAGTTTACATTAGGGTTCATGCTTGAAACTCTACATTCTATAGGTTTTGACAAATAGGTAATGACATATATCCACTACTATAGTATCATACAAAATAGGTTCACTGCCTTAAAAATCCTCTGCGCGCTGCCTATTCATTGATTTCTCTCTACTCTTCCCTGGCGACCAATGAACTTTTTACTGTCTTCAAAGTTATGACCTTTCCAGAATGTCATATAGTTGGCAGCATACATTACAGAGTCTCTTCAGAGTAGCTTCCTTCACTTAGTCATATGCATTTAAGGTCCCTCCGTTTCTTTTCATCACTTGATAGCTCATTTTTTTTTTAGCACTGAATAATATTCCATGGCCTGGATGCACCACAGTTTATCCATTCACTACTGAAAGATACCCCGTTTCTTCCAAGTTTTGGCAATTATGCATAAAGCTGCCATACACATTCACTTGTAGGTTATTGTGTAGACATAGGTTTTCAACTCCTCTGAGTAAAGGCGAAGGAGTGCGATTGATGGATCATATGATAACAGTACATTTAGTTTGATAGGAAGCTGTCCAACTGTCTTCTAAAGTGGCTCTACCATTTTGCCTTCCCAACAGCAGTGAATGAGAGTTCCTGTTGCTCCACATCCTCACCAGAATTCAGTGTTCTGGATTTTGGCAATTCTAGTAATGTGTGTAGTAGTGTCCCATTTTTGTTTTAATTTGCAATTTCTGAATAACTTTTTTATTCTGATAATTTATAATTCTGCAAATTTATTTATTTAGCCCTCAAACTGGGAAGGAAATTATTTTTAAAACCTAGATCTTTAATTATTTGATCATTTATTCTTACCAAATCAAAGTTCCTAACTTTTCTTTCAATACAACTGTGTCCAATGTAACATTAATTAAGCATTTTTAATCCTGATCTTTCTGTTCATTTAATCCAATATGCACTGAGCATCTATTATCAGTCACTGTCAAGATAAAGAAATTTCCGTTAAAAGAGAACTATGAAATCATCATTTTTGACAAGGCTGATATACTTTGGTACCAATGACAAACCTAAGATAGTATCTTGTGCATAATGTTTTTACCATTAGCAGAATTAATGTGGTTTTCTCCTCCTCTGGACTTTTATCAGGCTTGTGTTTTTTATCTAGTACAGTTTATTTCCCTATTGACATATCTTTTATCTTAATGAACTAAAATATTAACATGATTCAATACAAACAGTAGTCTATTGTTGCATCACGTTTTATACTTACTAGCATGTATTTTAATCATTGCCACAAAATTTCAAAGTGATAATGGCTTTTACAAATTACTTTCCTTCAAAGAGAAGGTAAAAAGAAGAAACTCTCCCTTGATAAGGGAGGGTTTATCAGCGGTATTCTATTAGCAAAGTAGGAGAGATCAGAACAGTATGGGGGGTAGGGTCATGCAATTACCTTTGAGGAAGTAAGCCATATACCCGCTATGAACACAGTACAGCAATGCTTATGACAGTGAAGAATCCTCAATTACATCAACCTGCCTTGGCTCAATTCTGTGGGTGATGCTTCAAAAGTCGTTTTAAAAATATCACTCAAGTAGATATTAGCATAATTTAGCCATTATTTATGAAGGGTTTAGGGTATGTCAACTGTTCCTCCTTTTTAATCTTTAATCCTTACAATAGCCTCTGGAGGTTAAAGTCACTATAGATAAAAATGGAAAACTAATAGGTAAGAAATCTGAGGCTCAGAGAGGCTTAGTAACTTACCCAAGGTCATTGAGGTGGCTAAGTGGCTAACCTAGGAGTCCAAATCCAAATAGATGGTAAACTCAGCTCTTTTCACCCTCACTATACTGCTTCTAAATTGGATCATGAAATACGAGTGTGGAGCCAAAGATAAAAATAGTTACACAATTTCAAATAAATCCAAAGACCTTCCAAAAAAAAAAGGCATTGATTTAAGGTTTTATTTACAGAAAAACTTCAAACGAAACATCAAAGCAATGTAAAATATGGAATGGAATCCACTTCTGGTGTGCATTTCTTGCCAGAACTATTTCATTCAATAATAAAAAATATGGAGGCTGAGGTTGATTGTCATAAACTCGCCATGATCATTTCTTCAATAATATATATTGAATTAAAGAGGAACGAAGGAGAAGGGCAAGGATATCCAATAAATTTTTTAAAAAAGGAAAAGTAAGGAATATAGAACTGTGTCTATGAAGATACATAAGAACATCAAAGAGTACCATGAAAAATTCAGGGAAAAGTTAAAGAGTCTGAAGAACCAAAGGAAATTCTAACTAAATTCAAGAAAGCTTTTCTTGAGAAGATTCCAACCACGAAAAAGTGAAATACGGAACAAATCATAAAGGCAAAAAGGGCATAAGTAAAATAATTATTTTTATAACCTCCATAGTACCAACCACAATTATTTAGTTTGCTTTGACATCGACCCTTCCAAGGTTTAATGTTATGAATATTTATATACTGCATAATGATAGCAAAAGACATTCATAAATGGCAGTCAATGATGTTCAGACATTTATAAATGTAGAACTGGTCTCCAAAGGCAATTTAGTCATAGATTACATGCTTTGTATCCCAGAAATTATCCAGATAAGGGTGACATATTACCAGAGAGGTACAGAGCATGAGTTAGCACTAAAATGATGCAGAATGGGGATACCTAAGAAAATATAGGAGGATATTCAAATAGGGATTGAATTCCAAGATAGATTAATATTTTATAGATATATAGCCAATGGATTACAATGATTAAAGACTGAACTACCACTGCCAGGACAGATTAGTGTCCACGAACCCGATTTCTAATGAGAAACACAGATAGGGAACACTTTAGGAAAAAAAAAAAGTGACTAATGATCTCAATCACAATGTTTGGTACAGTTGATCCCAAACCACAATGATTAGTCATTTAGTAAAAAGTTACTGATAAATAATATTTCTCTAGTTACTGATCAATAATAATGTATTGAGTGCATATATGACTAAATGCCCTATACCTGCCCTATTGTTCTCATAATCTCATTAAAGAACAAAGATATAAGAATATTCATAGTGTATTCAACGTATATTTATATATATGGAAGCATATATATAAAATCTCATAGAAGCACAGACATATGGTGGCAGAAACAGTACACTAAATGTTTACTGGAGAAAACCACATCAACAAGACATTATATAACTCCAAATAAAGTGAGGAAAAGTGTAGATTAGGTTCAAGTTGCCCAATGAATAATCACACTTATTTCTCCCGAGAGCCCAGTAAATATTGCTAGTCTACATTGCTTCTCAATCTTTGACCATAAAAAAGCACCTCAATTTAGCAAAGCACAATGGTTCCCACAAAGCACTTAAGGAAATCAGAATTGATTCTACTTATATTGATTTTGGGGAAGATATGTGCTACAAACATGGAACAAAAGGTATGATGTTCAACAGTCCTAATGAGTGCATCTATTCACAAGTGCAAAACAAGGAGATACAATCTTACTGAAATTTTAGTATCTCTGCTCGAATTAGCTGGGAAAAAGACCAGTAACAAAGGCGAAGCAAATGATTTTTCTGCATTGTGCTTACAAATTATGCTCAATGAATGGAAGGTGAAAAGCCAGACATAAAGTTCCTGGAGGAAAAATTTAGGAAGGCAAATTGATGTGTAATCAATAGCTCCATCATTGTGCACCAGCATTCTTGGTAAAACCAAACAAATAAAAAACACCAAGATCAAAGCAAAGAATTTAAGAGTGGCAGGCTACAAACAGAAGGTAACATGGACCAGGTCAGATAACTGAACCACAGTTATAATCAGGCTGATGTTTTTTTAGTAGTGCAATCATCATTCTATTACCAGAATAGATGATTATCAACCCCAGCCTAAGTTTCATGTCTGAATTCTGAAACAAGGTCTCTTGCAAGGGAGGCAGAAGAATCTCTAGATCAGAGGATCAGCCATACCTAAGTTTTTCTGTCATCCCAAAGGTTAACCTTGTGTAGTAGATTAACTTATTGATCCCAATTCTTTCTCCTATCATAAAATTGTATATCAATATTATTGCCTTATAGTAGGTGGAGTATAATTTACTATATGAAGAAATGAGATTCGCTTAAACCAATAGGATATTAAAAGACATAATTCAAGCTGAAGCTTGAAATATACATACGTAACTAAGTTTTCTGTTATGATTTAGTGATCAGCCATCAAAAGAACATTCCCTAGGAACTGTTGTCTATTCAGTCTGAGCCCAAGGACAAAAATATATGGGGCTGGGGGCAGTGGCTCATGCCTGTAATCCCAGAACTTCGGGGGGTCAAGACGAGAGGAACACTTGAGACCAGGAGTTCGAGACCAGCCTGGGCAAAATGGCAAGACCCCATCTCTATTAAAAAACAAACAAAGAAACAAACATAAAATAGACCTAAACTGAACCTCTAGCCTTTAGCCACACCTAGCTAACCTGCAATGTGAAGAACAGATATAGCTTCGCCTGATTTAGATCAGACAAAATGAGTGTGAGAATAAATACTCATTGTAGTTTGGAGTTGGTTCTCAGCATTATTGTGGCTATAGCTGACTGATACACATACTCCTAGGTGTCAGTAATTGGTACCTTAATTATCTTCTCTTTTCAATCATGCCCCAGCCTTCTAGTCTATCTCCAATAACGAGGTTTATCCTCTGCTATAGCCAATTTCCTTCCTAATCTGAATCTCTTTAGTTGGATATTTGCTAACACTTGTCACACTTTCCTGATATTCTGCCTAATGAAACCTACTGTCGACTTGCTTCCATATACATAATTATCAACTGATTTATAAATAACACAAGACAAATAACAATTATTAATGTTATCGTTTGTTAAGAAAGAGTTACAGGTCAGGCACATTTAAATATGTGTTTTGTTTAACTTTCACAATAATACTGCAAGGCTGATTTTATAATTGGTATTTTCTGGGTTCAATTTATTTATTCTTTACTACTATTTTTATTCCAGGCTCTCAGCTCAGAAAAAGTAAGTAACCTGCCCAAGATATCCCAGACAGCTGGAAGAGATGCCAGGATTCAAACCCAGATGACGCTATTGATGCTCTTCTATGTCGCATTGTTTAAACTGAGAGCATGAAGTTTTCAAGTAGTAAAACAGATATTCATGTTACAATTGAAAAATTTTTAAGGATAAGATTTGTCCATTACATAGATCTAAGGATACTGATAAAATTTCTCTTATCACCTGAAAGACAGTGTAAACCAAGTTATTTGGCAAGTAAGGTCAGAGGCACAAAGAGGGTTGGATAAGGTACAATTCTCATAAAAATGTTATTAATTGAATATATTCTAAGAAAAATTAATAGTAAGGTTTTAGAATTTGAACTTTTTTTCTACCTGGGAAACTGCCTAGAAACATTAGCATCATGTAACATTTGAGTGCTGGGACTCTGGGACCATATAGGACACTCTCCCCACCCCGGACCAGTCTGTGGCCTGTTAGGAACCGCGCAGCACAGCAGGAGGTGAACGGCAGGCAAGTGAGCATTACTGCCTGAGCTCTGCCTCCTGTCAGCTCAGCGGTGGCATTAGATTCTCACAGGAGCATGAACCCTGTTGTGAACTGTGCCATGCCGGGGATCTAGGTTGCACGCTCCTGAGGAGACTCTAATGCCTGATGCAACAGTTTCATTCCAAAATGATCCCCGCCCCCCTCCCCACAACCCTGTCTGTGGGAAAAAAAAAAAAAAAATGCTTTCCATGAAACCAGTCCCCGGTGGCAAAAAGGTTGGGGACCACCGATAGAGAACTGAGTTCAAATTCTGTGTCTAACTTTTTCTGGCTGGGTGTTCTAGATAAGTTACTGCTTTCTTGACACCTTAGTTTTCTCATCTGTAAAACTGGTCTAAGAGAAGTAATAACTTCATAGAGTTGTTGAGGGAGTTAGATGAAAAGTGTCTTGTAATTTAGCACAGTATCCAGAACAGGTATATTGTGGTCATCTCAACACATATGCACTGAACTTCTACAGCATCATTGAAAACAGGGGTAGCTCTTTTCTAAAGGAGATTGGCCCTTTCAAAGGACAGAGAAAGGCAGGGACCCATGAACAAAGATGGGGAGAAGGTAAGGAGAGGAGCAAAAAATTTAAATTGTTTTGAGAGAGTGTGTTGAAAAATGTAAACCAAGGCATGATAGAGACATGTGGACACGTGAATATATGTTTGAGGGGGTATAGTGGGTGAAGCTTTTTAAAAGATATGACTATGGGTTACATTTCACATAAGCAACCAGATGCTATTCTAGTCAATGGGACTAAGGAAGGGCTTTGTTTAAAGGTGGCTGGCAGCAATCTAAAATGCAGCAACTCCCACTTTGTGCTGGCAAGATTAATCCATGTTTTGAGCTGCTGTTTTCACCTCTTCATTGTTTATCAGGTTTGAGTCTAATTGGGCTTGATTGGAATCATGGGAAGCCGCTAATTAAAATGATTAACAATATCAATAACAGCAAAGAGAATAGAAAAGAAAGCCTCTTATTTTTAATGGGCAGAACACCGATTCTTGGTGGCTGAATGAATAGAAGTTAATTGAGGACTGACACTGGGTAACACATTTCTGAAATGTCTATTTTCATGCTTTTAATAAAGGCACATTTTCTAGAAGAATAGGAGCTAAACCAAAATTATAAATACAGATAAGGTTTTTTTTCTCCTCTACTAATTGAATTAAAGCCAATTCTTAACCGCAGAATGTTTGCAGGCACCTTGTTATCAACAACTTCTACTGGATACTGTGCTTAACACGGGTTATATTTCAGCTGTGCCACTGACCTTTAAATTGCTCTAATCTGCTTTTATTTACAAATGCGGTTTCTGCAAATGAGCGTTGGACAGAACAGATTCGAGACACACTAACAGGACACAATCCAGGCTCAAGCAGAGAAGGAAAGGGCGAGCTCCCAGATCGTCTTCTTACTATTCTATTTGACAATGTCAGTATGCCTTGTTTCCAGAACACAAGGGAAGTCATTTAGACGGCACATTTCTCTACTTAAAATGTTCACTCTCTGGCTAAAAGGGGGTTCATCATGTTGTTCCTGATGTCTAACCCAAGTTCTGCCTTGAAGTAGATGAGCTCAATGTCAAGAAAATCATGTGTTTGCATTTGGATAGTCTTACTGACTGCTGAGACTGATATATACCTAGTCAGAGCCTGGGAAACACCTGAGCCTTCCTTTTCTTCCTGCTAAAATTTAATCCAGAAGGACTCTGAATGAAGGCGCAGGAATGCTTGATAAAGTTACTTAGGTTCTAGAAACCTGAGATTGCCTTATACTTTGCTTATTACATCTTTACTCTTTTTTTGGACATTTACTTCCCATTAGGATTTAACTTCTGAATTATTTCTCTCCCTTGGTGTAAGGATAACTAACATTTGCACAGAACACCATTGTTTCTAAAATGCATTCCCAAAATCACTACACATTCCCTTCTCGCCACATCTCCTCCATTCAGGTAAAGCGATGGAGTGACTTTGTTTAGGAAACAGGTTCTGGAATTCTGTGAACTAAATTCAAAGACTATCTCTGCACTTTCTGTCTGTGTAACTTTGAGCAAGTTATTTAACCTCTTTATACCTCATGTCCATTCCTGCAAAATAGGAATAAATATATGAGGGACCTACTGAGATCGCCATGAAGATTCTAAAGAGAGTTCTTGTAAAGGTGATTAGAATATTGCCTGGCCCAGATCAATTATCCGATAAATGTCAGCTGGGTTACTACTCGAATTATTATCACTATTCTGTGAGTTCTTTCAGGACATGGTAGCAGACCACACTTATCTTTGGATTCCCCTATGCCTAACACGGTGCCTGGCAGATAGCAGGTGCTTAACGAACAACTGTGACATCCTTTTACAAACCAACAAGTCCATATTCTAACACCTTCAATCCTTCCGATGGAGCCAGGATAGGAAAACACATTTTCTTATTCAAGTGCAATGCTTTTGCTGCCCCAGATATATCCCATCAAGGTGATAATTTATTTATTTTGCCTCATCCCCTGGACATACTAGAATGCTCAGCAATGGGAATGCTCCTTCCATACTTGATGAATTGAATTTTCTCTTTTCAATGCTGTCTTCTGGTGCGGCAAAAAAAAGCAGAAGATAATTGACTGTTTCACTATGCCTCTCTCGCTACATTGTTTCTCAGGCACCCTATATATTTTTTTCTTTTTAAAAACTATGTATCCGTATTCCTTTAGCACAGCTGTTTTCAACAACAATAACAATAAAAATTTTCAAAGCAAGACATACTTTCTTCAAATAAAATCTTTTCCAGAAGCCAATTTTTACAACAAATAAAAAGCGGTTCTTGGATATCTCTAGGAATTTCAAAAAACAAGACTAATGGGGCCTTGACCTCTCCATGCAGCTGTTCTTTCTCCATTTCCCATTCTCTTCTCCTAAGCCCCTGAGGCAGTTTTGTTGAACCTTTAGGGTTTCGGTGAACGCTATTTTAAATCCACTGTCTCAGGCCCAGCAATTTTGGATGCTCCTAGGTGAAACTTTTATTTACCGAACTTCTTTCTGTTAGTGGAACTGCTTCCGGTTTTCAAAGAGAGTAAATTGAAATATACAAATGCAGCATTAAGGATCTTCCAAAGCGGCTTAACTAAATACGCAGTGATAGTGTTCCTAAGCCAGATGGTAAAGAAGCCCTAACTCCTTTGTAACAAAATAAAAGGGCTGATAAATCTCTTACTTTTAATCTTGTTTTAATTAAAGGGGCAGTGGCTAAAGTGATTAGCCAACATGAAGTCAATGGAACTTAAGGTTTTATGTCTTTTTATTTTACAAATGTGTGTGTGTGTGTGTGTGTGTGTGTGTTTGTGTTTGGTTACTGATCTGAAGGAGAATACTGATTTAACTTTCATGCTCTTGTTATTTTAGTTTATACATGTAAACTCTGTTTTCCAGCAATAAGTTCTCTGAGTCTTGTTATGATCATAAAATATTTTGCTTTTGAATCATTAGATAGTGTGCCTTGCCAGATATTTTCAAAGCGTGTGTTCATTTAAAGGCAAAGTTTCTGTCTTATAAGTCTCTCTAGCTCTTCAAGACAACCTGCTTGTAACTGTTTACATACACCTCAAAGTTCGAATGAGGCCCAGGAAAGAGACACCAAAAGGCCATTTTGGTGGTGGGGAAGGTAGTATTTCTTTACTAGAGCTAAAGATTTCTAAGGATTCTTAATGCGATTTTTAAGTAATCTGCTGCTGTTTAATAAATGTATTTAAAGTTACTGAGCTATGCAATATGTTGTATAGATATATGTGATCTTTTTAAAACTTAAGCCAATACAGTGAATTTTGTCATTTTAATAAAAGTCTAGAATAAGAAATACATATTACTGTAACAATTTCTCTCCTGTGGGAATATATGATTCAAATATGTCTTTTATTTAGGGATCTTTTTCTATAAGAGCCGGCTGTTGTGAATGTGAGTGGGATGGTCTATGCACAATTATGTTACCAATATTGTATGCTGAAAATAATCAGAAGGGAATTTTCATATGAAATCTAGATGGCTATATGAAAAAAGGTAATAATAGAGTATTAACAGAATACCAGATATTTAAACTAATGTGGACTTGTAAATAAAATTAATTCAAATTTAAGTTCATTTACATAATCATTTTATTAATTATAGATAATTAACATATGCTCATTTAAATGTTCATTTGAGGTTATAACTTAGGCAACATTGCTTTAAAAAAACAATTTCAGGAGAATTTCAGGGGTACAGCCAAGTTATATTCACAAATACTGGAAATGATTAAAAAGTAGAGAAAGGGCCGGGCGCGGTGGCTCACGCCTGTAATCCCAGCACTTTGGAAGGCTGAGGTGGGCAGATCACGAGGTCAGGAGATCGAGACCATCCTGGCTAACACGGTGAAACCCCGTCTCTACTAAAAATACGAAAAATTAACCGGGCGTGGTGGCGGGCGCCTGTAGTCCCGGGTACTCGGGAGGCTGAGGCAGGAGAATGGCGTGAACCTGGGAGGCGGAGCTTGCAGTGAGCCGAGATCGCACCACTGCACTCCAGCCTGGGCGACAGAGCGAGACTCTGTCTCAAAAAAAAAAAAAAAAAAGTAGAGAAAGAAGCCAACAAGAGGGAGGTCCTTGTCTGGCCATCACCTGCACCTGCCTATGTCTCTCCTATCATGTGGGAATATAGATGGCTTTTTCAAGGCTATGTTTATGAATATCGTCATTAAATATTTTTCCTGTATATCCGCATTAGTAAATGCCCTCCCAACTTCTAGTGGAATCTTAAACAGAGTTAAGTCTATCGCAATAAATGAAACTCGAGGTATGGAAACTCTTCCGTATAATTCACTGATAGTTTCAAATATGACTGGCTGACTAATACAACAAAGCCCCTTCCCAACCTCTCTTCCTTGCCAATCTCCACTACAGAGGCTGTGAAATGTACACATCTTCCAAGACTTCCTTGCAAGTTAGGATGATCATGTGATACTTCCTGGCCAATGGGAGGTAAACAGGAGTCTGCTAACGGCTGATAAAGGCAGTGCTTCCTGATCAATGGGACTGACATGGTCAGAGCTAACACATCGCTTCTCCCTTCTTCTTGCTTTGAGTATGGATGTTATGCCTGGAATTGAGGCAGCCATTTTATGAGTGAAAGATGCTCACAATAGATACCAAACAATGGCTCTAATGTGGTTGATCTATAAAACTGAAATATGTTATTAGCTTCCTTCAAATTTCTTGATACATGAGGAACTTAAGGCCTATTTAAGGCAGTGCTGGTTTGCTTTTCTACTGCAGAGGAAGCACCTATCAGTAGATCTGTTGACAAGCTATCTATTCATAACCCATCTACTCCACTTTATAAGCAAATTTCTGTGAATACTTCTAACTCTCACCTACCTCACCTTAGAGATCACAGTCCAAGCTCAGGCTCCTCAAACACTCTGGTTTAAAAACTCCAGTGAACTTGCTTATTCTCTGACCCAATGACAAAGGAAAATGAAAGCATTAAATTCAGAACCCTAGCCAAAACAATTAGGGTAAAGAAAATGGAAACTTTCAAATTCACTAGTATCCAGCTTAACATTGTTGCAATATCATTAATAGTACAAGCCATACAAATTTATGTGTAAGTAATCCATTTGGACTATACATTTGAAATTACCAAGTGAGTATATTGGTGAGTACAACCTTTACATGTGTTCACTATAATGAGAATAACCTTCTCTTAGGTAACCTACTACACAGAAGTACAGATCAATACTCCTAATGCAGAAACCATTTCAGGAAATATCAGAAGCTATCAATTGTCATCTAATTGGAAGATTGTTTTTCTAAGTGAACAGCTATAAAATTCTGACTGTTCAAATCACTGTAATCATTTTATTTGCCCTATTCTCTAGAGGAACCTTAAACAAACCCTCCAGTGATTGCTTTGTTATTTAAAATCTGCCTAGTAATTTTCCAGTGTATTAAAAGACATTCAGTGTTGACACTGCTAGGAAAAAAATTGGGCGTCTGCCGGATGGAACTGTTCATTTTCAGTCAACATAATTACTCCGTATTAACACATCTGCTATTTAAACAATATCACACTTTTTTGCTAATAATTTACTTGATGGGATCATACATCTCTATTCGACTTGAATAAATATCAGAATCATTTTTATATTGTTAAAATAGTGCCAAGCCAAATAAAATGATTGGGCTTGAGCTATTTAGTGTCAGTAACATAACTCAATTGCATGACCTCCTTTAACAAAGCAAAACAAATCAAAACAAACCAGCCTAACTCCTAGATATATAGCAATTCATGTAATATCAGGAAAAAGAAAATTAATAAATATAAAATATTTTTTCCAAGACCTTGAAGGCTTGATGAAATGTGCAATCAGTACCAAAGGCTGTCAAAATCATCTTCCTTGTCCACAGTTCTGACCACATTCTTCCTTTCTCAAACCTCCAGGGCTGCCTGTCATCTTCTGTATCAAATTTAAATTATTCTCACTGCTTCAGGGGTCTTCTATCTGCCCTTGTTACGACACCTTTCTTTCTTTTTTTTTTTTTTTTTTTTTTGAGACGGGAGTCTCGTTCTGTCCTCCAGGCTGGAGTGCAGTGGCGCGATCTCGGCTCACTGCAAGCTCCGCCTCCCGGGTTCACGCCACTCTCCTGCCTCAGCCTCCCGAGTAGCTGGGACTACAGGCGCCCGCCACCACGCCCGGCTAATTTTTTTGTATTTTTAGTAGAGACGGGGTTTCACCGTGTTAGCCAGGATGGTCTCAATCTCCTGACCTCGTGATCCACCCTTCTCGGCCTCCCAAAATGCTGGGGTTACAGGCGTGAGCCATCGCGCCCAGCCACAACACCTTTCTTAATTTCCCTTTCCCCGTTGTTCACTCACAAAAGTCCTAATTCGTAGGACTTTCACACTGCAATATAATTGATTAGAAGAATGAATGATGCATCAAAAGTCAAAAAGCACAGAATTAGGCAAATTATATTACCCTTATTGTCTTTTTCTCCTCCCATGGGAAAAAAATCAAGAACTACTAACAGATATTTTTCCTGCTATGTCTGTCTGTTGTAAGCACTCATCCTCCTATGATTACTTTCAAATCTACTGCACATTCCTCTTCATTTCAAATAATTTGTCAGATGTACTAAACAGGATTTTGTCATTTTAATAAAAGTCTAGAATAAGAAGTACACATTATTGTAGCAATGTCTTTCCTGTGGGAACATTTGACTCAAATATGCTTTTTATTTAGGGATCTTCTATAAACTGTAAAGTAGGTTTGAGGCTTTGGAGAAAGATTTAATATTTGTTGAACATCTAATATACTTACATTACTTCATTATTTCATTTAAGAAATATCCACTAAATATCATCTACAGAAAAAGACAAGATACTCAAGACTGGTGCTACTTTCCAATGCTTAATTATTTATGCTGATTTTCATTGTATGTTGTGTTGTATTGTTTCTTTGCTCTTACTTTTCAAAATGTATTCTCGTTTTGCATTGTTGCTGAGATCAAAACATTTGTACTCTGCACTACTATCTTCACCTCCAGAACCTGCCAGTGAAAGCTTATGACTGACAAATTGAGTTAGAGGGTACCATAGATATCTTCCTCTCCCGGGCTTGCAGAGATTCACCAGGAGGAAAAAAAAGTGAGACTCTTAATGATTTTTTCCTTCCTGGCACTTGTGGTTCATCATGTTACCAAGCATCAGTGCCAAAAGCCCTGACTGATTTTATCCACTGGGGTAACCAAAATCAGTTAGGATTCAAGTAAAGGGCAAAGATCTTTAGTCTATACCCTATGGCTTTCCATAGTTATTTTTGTTGTGTCCAATTCATCTCCTTATATTCTCCCTTGAATTTGTCTAGTCAGAAACCACTGTTAGCTAGGTTGATAATGATTGCTGCATTGCTAAATACAAGAGATAATGTTAGTCCATCTGTTACTTGGCACTTCAGGAACATTTGATCCAGTTGACCCCTCTCTTCTCTTACAATTTGTCACTTCCTTAGCGTCTAGCACACAATTTCCTAATTTTCTACCATTCTCACTGATGGCTTTCCATATCCCTTTGCTGGTTCTTTGTACTTTTCTCCGCCTCTCAACACTAGAGTGCCTCAGGGTTCAGCTCATGTATCCCATTCTTCTTCTATCATTACTTATTATCTTGATGACCTTATCTAGTCTCATAGCTTTAAATACCTTTGATATGCTAGCAACTCCCAAGTTCACCTCTATGTTATGGACAGCTAAGGTTCATATTCAACTGTTCTTAAATATCTAATAGGTCCCTAAAACTTAACATGACCACAGCCAAACTCTTAAGGATTCATCTGTATCACTTCCATTTGATCTTTTCAATCTCAGTTAATGGCAAATTCCTTCTTTCAGTTTCTTTTCACATTGCTTAGGCCACATTTTCTTCTTTTTCTCTCACAACCCATATCCAATTTGTCACAAAAGCATGTGTTGTCACTATGACAAAACTTATCAACATCTGAACATTTCTCATCCTTTCCAGCTCTATCTTATCCAAACCCTACTCTCTCTAATCTGTATCATTGAAATAATCTTCCAACTGACCTGTTCCCAGCTCAAGCCTAGTGAAGTCAGTCATTACTCTTTTCTGTGCAGAGCCTCCACTAGCTTCTCATCATTCTCAAATAAAAGTCAAATATCTTGCATGGCCTGAAAGTCCTGACACTCCTATCCCTTCCTCTGTGTGAATGTACTTCTCCCAGATAAGTGCATGGCTTGCCCCTTCACTCCATACTGCTGTAGAATATGTTAGTATAATCGTTAATTCTATCTTTCAACATATCTGGGCAATGTCTTCACAGCCTAGACATTGCTGTGAAGGTATTTTTTAAATGTGATTAATATTTAAACAAGTAGACTTTGAATAAAGCAGATAATGTGGCTCGACCTTACTCAATCAATTGAATGCCTTAAGAGCAACGACAAAGGTTTTCTGCAGAAGGAATTCTCCTGAAGACTATAACCTAGAAACTTTGTCTGAGTTTGCGGCCTGATGCTCTAAAGAATTTGGACTCAAGACTGAACATTAACCGGGCTCTTATAACCCCACTACATTGGGAGCCTGAGGTAGGAGAATTGCTTGAGCCCAGGAGTTCCAGACCAGCCTGGGCAATATAGCGAGACTCCACCTACACACATACACACAAGATTAGCTGGGCATAGTCATTTGTGCCTGTAGGTCCAGCCACTTGGGAGGCTGAGGTGGGAGGTTTGTTTAAGCCTGAGAGGTTGAAGCTGCAGTGAGTCATTACATCACTGCACTCGAGCCTGGAATCAAACAGGCACGATAAAAAATGATAAAGGGGATATCACCACCGATCCCACAGAAATACAAACTACCATCAGAGAATACTATAAACATCTCTATGCAAATAAACTAGAAAATCTAGAAGAAATGGATAAATTCCTCAACACATACACCCTCCCAAGACTAAACCAGGAAGAAGTTGAATCTCTGAATAGACCAATAACAGGCTCTGAAATTGAGGCAATAATTAATAGATTACCAACCAAAAAAAGTCCAGGACCAGACGGATTCACAGCCGAATTCTACCAGAGATACAAGGAGAAGCTGATACCATTCCTTCTGAAACTATTCCAAGAAATAGAAAAAGAGGGAATCCTCCCTAACTCATTTTATGAGGCCAGCATCATCTTGATACCAAAGCCTGGCAGAGATGCAACAAAAAAAGAGAATTTTAGACCAATATCCTTGATGAACATTGATGCAAGAATCCGCAATAAAATACTGGCAAACCGAATCCAGCAGCACATCAAAAAGCTTATCCACCATGATCAAGTGGGCTTCATCCCTGGGATGCAAGGCTGGTTCAACATAAGCAAATCAATAAATGTAATCCCGCATATAAACAGAACCAATGACAAAAACCACACGATTAACTCAATAGATGCAGAAAAGGCCTTTGACAAAATTCAACAGACCTTCATGCTAAAAACTGTCAATAAATTAGGTATTGATGGGACGTATCTCAAAATAATAAGAGCTATTTATGATAACCCCACAGCCAATATCATACTGAATGGGCAAAAACTGGAAGCATTCCCTTTGAAAACTGGCACAAGACAGGGATGCCCTCTCTCACCACTCCTATTCAACATAGTGTTGGAAGTTCTGGCCAGGGCAATTAGGCAGGAGAAGGAAATAAAGGGTATTCAATTAGGAAAAGAGGAAGTCAAATTGTCCCTGTTTGCAGATGACATGATTGTATATCTAGAAAACCCCATTGTCTCAGCCCCAAATCTCCTTAAGCTGATAAGCAACTTCAGCAGTCTCAGGATACAAAATCAATGTGCAAAAATCACAAGCATTCTTATACACCAATAACAGACAAACAGAGAGCCAAATCATGAGTGAACTCCCATTCACAATTGTTTCAAAGAGAAAAAAATACCTAGGAATCCAACTTACAAGGGATGTGAAGGACCTCTTCAAGGAGAACTACAAACCACTGCTCAATGAAATAAGAGGATACAAAGAAATGGAAGAACACTCCATGCTCATGGGTAGGAAGAATCAATATCTTGAAAACGGCCATACTGCTCAAGGTAATTTATAGAGTCAATGCCATCCCCATCAAGCTACCAATGACTTTCTCACAGAATTGGAAAAAACTACTTTAAAGTTCATATGGAACCAAAAAAGAGCCTGCATTGCCAAGTTAATTGTAAGCCAAAAGAACAAAGTTGGAGGCATCATGCTACCTGACTTCAAACTATACTACAAGGCTACACTAACCAAAACAGCATGGTACTGGTACCAAAACAGAGATATAGACCAATGGAACAGAACAGAGGCCTAAGAAATAACGCCACTTATCTACAACCATCTGATCTTTGACAAACTTGACAAAAACAAGAAATAGGGAAAGGATTCCCTATTTAATAAATGGTGCTGGGAAAACTGGCTAGCCATATGTAGAAAGCTGAAACTGGATCCCTTCCTTACACCTTATACAGAAATTAATTCAAGATGGATTAAAGACTTAAATGTTAGACCTAAAACCATAAAAACCCTAGAAGAAAACCTAGGCAATACCATTCAGGACATAGGCATGGGCAAGGACTTCATGTCTAAAACACCAAAAGCAAGGGCAACAAAAGCCAAAATTGACAAATGGGATCTAATTAAACTAAAGAGCTTCTGCACAGCAAAAGAAACTACCATCAGAGTGAACAGGCAACCTACAGAATGGGAGAAAATTTTTGCAATCTACTCATCTGACAAAGGGCTAATATCCAGAATCTACAAAGAACTCAAACAAATTTACAAGAAGAAAACAACCCCATCAAAAAGTGGGCGAAGGATATGAACAGACACTTCTCAAAAGAAGACATTTATGCAGCCAACAGACACATGAAAAAATGCGCATCATCACTGGCCATCAGAGAAATGCAAATCAAAACCACAATGAGATACCATCTCACACCAGTTAGAATGGCGATCATTAAAAAGTCAGGAAACAACAGGTGCTAGAGAGGATGTGGAGAAATAGGAACACTTTTATACTGTTGGTGGGACTGTAAACTAGTTCAACCATTGTGGAAGTCAGTGTGGCGATTCCTCAGGGATCTAGAACTAGAAACACCATTTGACCCAGCCATCCCATTACTGGGTATATACCCAAAGGATTATAAATCATGCTGCTATAAAGACACATGCACACGTATGTTTATTGAGGCACTATTCACAATAGCAAAGACTTGGAACTGACCGAAATGTCCAAATATGATAGACTGGATTAAGAAAATGTGGCACATATATACCATGGAATACTATGCAGCCATAAAAAATGATGAGTTCATGTCCTTTGTAGGGACATGGATGAAGCTGGAAACCATCATTCTCAGAAAACTATCGCAAGGACAAAAAACCAAACACCGCATGTTCTCACTTATAGGTGGGAATTGAACAATGAGAACACTTGGATAGAGGAAGGGGAACATCACACACTGGGGCCTGTTGTGGGGTGGGGGGAGGGCGGAGGGATAGCATTAGGAGATATACCTAATGTAAATGATGAGTTAATGGGTGCAGCACACCAACATGGCACAGGTATACATATGTAACTAACCTGCACGTTGTGCACGTGTACCTTAAAACTTAAAGTATAATTAAAAAAAATTATGCCCAAACATAAAAAAACTTATTTCTTTCACTTAGCATATTGCATTTGGAAGGTATATATGTTATTAGGTATATTAATAGCTCATTGCTTTTTATTGTCAAGTAATACATCCCATTGTATGGCTATATCACAATTTCTGCAATCACTTTAGTTGAAGGACATCTCGATTATTCCAGTTTTATGTGATTATAATTAAAGCTACTATAAACAGGTGCATACAGAAAAAAAAAAAAAAAAGAAAAAGAGACTGAACATCAACTATTATCTGAATTTCTAGCCTGTCTGCCAGCCCTACAAGTTTTATACTTGCCATAGACATATTAGCCAATTCTTTAAAATAAATCTGTCTCTGACTGTCTCTCATATATGTATCTACATCCATATTTTTATCTTTCTCTATCTTTATCAGGAAGGTAGAAGGAGATTTGATCATTGAAAAAGTAGGCCATGTGAAGGTGGAGCAGAAAGAGACTTGAAGATGCTGGCCATGAAAATTGGAGTGATGAGGCCACACGAAATGCCAGCAGCCACCCAGAAGCTAGAAAAGGCATGAAAAAATTCTCTCCCAGGCCTCCAGAAGAAGTGCAACCTGCTGACAACTTGATCTTGGCCTAGCAGTGTTGATTTCAGGCATCTGGACTCCAGAATTGTGAGAGAATAAATTTCTGTTGTTTTAAGTCACCAAGTATATGCTAATTTATCATAGCAGCCACAGGAAACTAATACAGTAGTGACTTCCTTATCTTCAGGGGATACCCTAGTGGATGCCTGAACCACAGAGAGTAGCAAATCCTATATATACAATGTTTTATTCCTATACATACATGCCTATGATAAAGTTTAATTTATAATTTAGGTACAGCAAGATATTAACACCAATAATTGATAAAGTAGAACAATCATAATACACTGTAATCAAATTTATGTGAATATGATCTCACTCTTTCTGTGTCTTTCTCAAAATATCTTATTATATTGTACTCACCCTTTTTTTCTTGTGATCTGTTGACCTGCTTGAACTGAGAGCTACTAAGTGACTAACAGGCAGGTAGCTATACAGCGTGGATACCTTTAACAAAGGAATGACTCACATCCCAGGCAGGATGGAGTGGGATTGCACAAGATTTCATTATGCTACTCAGAATGGCAAGCAACTTTATACTTATAAATTGGTTGTTTTGAGGATTTTCCATTGAATATTTTGGACCAGGTTGACCATGGGTAACTGAAACTGAGAAAAATGAATAAGCGGAACTACTGTAGGCATTTTGGTACTGCTTTGGGAAGCAAGATGAGGCTATAACAAATGCCTAAAAATGAGGAAGTAGCTTTGGAATTTAGAATCTGTTGGAGGCTGGAAGCATTTTGAGAAGCATGAAAGAAAAAGTCTAGATTACTTATAATAGATTTTTGGTAGAAATATAAATGCTATGGATTCTGCCAGTCAGGGATGAGAGGAAGTGAGGAGTACAATAGAGAAAGGTTCTAGCATCTTAGAGAATATCTGTATATCATCACAAACTGATTGTTGGTAGAAATATGAAAGTTAAAGGCTTTTTTAAGGGCTCAAAAGAAAATGAGGAACATGTTACTGGAAACTGGGGGAAAGGCAATCCAGTTATACAGTGTCAGATAACTGAGCTTAATTGTGCCCTTCATAATTGGAAAGCAGAACTTATAAACTTAGATATTTAGCCGAGAACTTTTCTAAGCAAATTATTGAATATATGGCCTGATTTCCTCTCGTGGCTTATAGTAAAATGAGAGAAGAAAGAAAGAAGTTGAGGAAGAAACTGTTAAGCAAGAAGAAACCAACAGCAGATGATTCAGGAAATTCTCAGCCTACCCGGTATACAAAAAACACTAAAATTATGAGATTCAGTATCAGAAAACTGTGATCTGGACAGAAGGCCAAGGGTATGGAGGGACATCCTTTTTACTGCTGCTCAAGAGATTAGACATATAGCTGAGGGATCCACTCAACTGTCTCACCATAAGTCAGAAAGAGAGAGGCAGTTATCCAGGAAATAACTGGGGAGAACTTCTTGTTTGATGATGTAAATCCTCCTGACATGTATAGGAGGTCCATCAAGTTTTTGAGAATATTATACCATCAGAAACATTGCCAGCCTGGACTGAAACGGAGAGAGACAAGGCAAAAATAAAGAAGGTTATTGGACTTTCAAAATTCTACAGGCAGGAAACAGGCTGAAATGACTACTCAGCTGCAAACATTTTCTATTCTTCAAGAAAGAAGAAAAATGGCAGTGGGCTTTGTGGTGTGGCAGGCCTAACAGTCAGGGGCCCAGGCCCAGAAGGTGCTGGTGTCAGCCCAAAGAGCAGAGGTATGGGCTCAAAGGACATAACCTTGAGCCACAGAGGGTTATTCCCAGATCTTACACACTAATGGAGCTTACTTGGTTGAATTTTAAAATTGCTTGTGACTCTTCTTTAACTCCTATTTTTTCTCTTTTAAAATAGGAATGCCTATAACCATTATCTTATGCCTATAACCATGATCCTATGCTGGTCCCACCATTTGTATGTTGGTAACATGTTTTCTAGTTTCACAGTTCCAGAGATAGAAAAGAATTTTGCCTCAAGATGGATCATATTTAGAGTCTCACCTATACCTAATTTAGATCATTAGATAATAAGATTTAGGACTTTGGAGCTGATGATATTGTAGTAATTTGTTATAGCAGCCACAGAAAACTAATGCAGTGAGAAGCACTTTTTTAAAAATTGCAACACTCAGTCATGCTTTCTATATCCTCCCCTCCTTTATTTTTTCCACATCTCCATATCACATATATTTAAATTACTTTAAGAATAAGAAAACTTATATATACATATATATATACTACTTTTTACTCTTTTTAAAGTTATTTGTCTCCCTCACCATTACAATATAAACTCCATAAGTGCAGCAATTTTTTTATCTGTTTGTTTTTTCACTGCTGTATCCCTAGTGCTGTGAATAGTGGTACTGGTACATAAGAGGTGCTCACAAATGTTTTTCAGTGATTAAATAAAAATTTTCCTTACATATATCCTCACAGAATTTGTCCATCCCTCCATCTACATTCCATCCATCCATTCACCCACCGACTTTCCATCTCTGTATAAATCCATCTACCCTCTTATATGTCTATTTAATAGCAAACATTCTTTTACTCATTAGCCCCAGGATCTGTGCAAGAAATTCAATGGTAAGTAAGACTTAGAACAAGCCTACAGAGTTATTTCCTCTTGATTGGGAAAACAGTAGTTGAACTTGAACTATTAAAACAAAATGCCATAATTATTACTAGTGGGGAAACAAAGGATGCCAGGGAAGCAAATTAGAATAATACCTAATCTAGATGAGAAAGTCTTCAGAAAATACTTTCTCATTATACAAACCTGGAGTATCATCTTTCTTACAACCAACAGATAATATAAATCTATCGAGTTCTCAAACTTAGTTCTGACTATACTATAGTAAAAAAATAAGTATTTGTGAAGAAATGAGCATTTGCTTTAAAATTTATTTCAGCTTAAATAATATTAATATTTATGTAAAGAGAGATGGGTGAATCTAACTGTCCACTTAAATCTTCCTTTTAATTCCCAAGAATAAATGAACTGTCCAAAGCACAATCAATATTAAAGACAATCCAGAATACTTTAGACTTTCTTTAGGTAAATATCTTGAGATAAGAAGGAAAGTGTTTGTCTTTCCTGCTGTTCAGCATTTTTGCTGACCATGAAAAAAGATGACGAAGTAAAGGGTGGGGACAAGAGAAGGGAGAGGAGGAGGAAGAGGAAGAAAGCAACAGCAGCATTTTAAAAGCAGACAGCTTGTAGTATATTTGAATTTAGACAATCTGGGTTAGCACGCTAAATTGGAAACCTGATAGTTCAATGGATTTGGATAAGCCACTTCACACATCAGTGCTTCAGTTTATCAGTTATAAAACGAGTTTGACATTTCCCTTGCCTATCTATGGAAGTATTATAAGAACCAAATATAAGCATGTGCAGATAGTTTGAAAAGTTTAATTTCCTTACAAATGTAAGTTATTTTTCATGAAGACATTTTATTGAGATTCTATGATGAGCCGATCACCACGTATAGTTATTTGAAAATCACAAATAATTTGGGATTTGCAATTGTGAGAATTGAGGGCATTAAACTTTAGATATTCTGCTTACAGATATAAGGACAAATGTGTGGTTTTAAACACAGAGCAAAAACGGCATAATAGTGAATGTGCAATAGGATAACAGAGGTGTTTCATACATTGAGAACAACAAAAAAATTGGGGTAATGGAAATTCAATGTCCTAGTCACAGGCAGTGGGGGAATTTTCTTAGATCTGTGATAACAGCAAGTGGTTTTGTTAATCTGAAGCTAGTTTTTGTTCTGTGGTTATTGCCATTCCTGAGTAATGAGCAACTAGATCGCTTTCCCATCTGGCATTTTGTGGCTGAGAATAGCAGTAGCATAAGGTTAAATGTCAGTGGTAAGACACAGTGGTTTATGTCATTTGTAAAATATGATCACAGACTCAAACATCCATAGTGATGTGATATACCAGAAAATATCACAATGCAAGTGAACCCAAATCCATGGGGGTAATGAAAAGAGATTAAAGTCAAAAAATAGTTTTGAATTTTGGTTCCACTAACTTAATTGCCTATTTTGCTCTTTGCCCTTCATTTTTCTTATTTGTAAAATAGAAATGAAAAAATCCCTATTTTTCAAAGTCATTTGAAGAATTAAAAATGTGAATGTCCTTTAAGTTGTAACATGCTGTATAGAAGTTAGTGGTAACTGCTGTTTTTGTTTTTGTAGATAACCGAAAAATTGATTTTGTCCATAATGACAGATGAAAGCTTCCTTAATGAAGTTGCATTACACAGTCCCAAGCTTTACCAAACACATCAGTGGTGTGGTAACAGTTATCAAAACTACCTTAAGGTCGTCTCTGTAATTTTCGCTAAAGGACATGTGAGAAAATATTTTGTAAACATCTTTGCTGGTAACAATATACCAATAAGCTTCAAGTCCATTTTCAAGCCCAAAGTCAAGTTAGGATTTAAGGAAAAGGAAACTAGAAGAGAATAATTCTTAGGACATCTGAACATTCAAGATGGTTGGAGATTCTCGTTCATTTAAAAGAAAAGAATGTTATTCCTTACAAAACCTTATTTACTGAAATAAGAATTTCATATTTTGATAGATAAATAAAATAAGGGTTCTGTTTTTTTCAACCCCCTAACCGTCCAGAAGCTGGGAAGGAGAATTTGCCTCCCTAACTGCTTGACTTAACCCACAGGGACTTAGGCACTGAGGGGATCTGTGATTATCAACACAAGATGATAATAAGCCAGATAATTTCAGAATTTAGAATTTTAAGAGAAAATAAAAAATTCTCCCAAATGATACCAAGCATTGTAAATTCTACACATTACTCTCCATAGACATCTTCTAGCATACAGCTAAGCATCTTATATCAAAGACCCTGCCTTCATGGAGGTGGGAGAAGGAAGTTAGAAGCTGCCACAAGAAAAGAATCTTGGAGAGTAAAGAGTAGAAATTTCTGGAAAGGCTTGAGTCTTTCCTACTGCCATTGGCACTGCTCAGTGGTTGGGGGCTTGGGCTCTGTCATCACACTGCCTTGGTTCGTATCCTGGCTATATTTACCAACCACATGACTTCAGATGACTTAACCTGAATGGAGATAATAACACCTCCCTCATAGGGCAGTTTTGACAAATAACTGAAGAGGTAAAGCACTTAAAACAGCGCTTAGCACAAAATAATCACATGGTAAATATCAGTTACCACGATTGTAACTACTATCATGACACCCATGGCTAAAATGATCATCACCATTATTAGTAGTACTATTATACTATTATTTGTCCTGCATGTTAAAGTGTTTCTTCAAAGAAGTCAGAGCATGGGAAGAAAGCCACATTGTCTGCTATCTCTGAAAAAAAAAAAAAAAAGGAGAAGAAAATAAAAACAGAAAAAAGGAAGTCCTTTTTGAAAAAGTCCTTCATAATACTTAATACCATGCAAGTTTTCAGGGTAAAGAGAAGCTGTACGCCTTAATAAAGGGAATGCACTCTATTGTTCTTATTTTAATTAATAGTAATAAACCTGTTTCATTCTGCATATATACTTATTCAAGAAGCGGAATGGTTTTAGTAGATGAGAGTCTTGCAGCGACCCATAGTTTAGGCACCTTTTAGCCGTTGTTACATTATTTTCTAATTCCTTACGGCCAGTCATTTTAGGACTATAGGCTCAAAGAAAAGGTCCCCTTGTTTTGGAAGCGAATATTTGTTTCACAGTAATGTGTGAGTCAGCTGTCTGATAAGAGTGTGCAGGTTTGAGGGGGAGGTACGTGGGGGTAAGATTTAAAGCATCTAAGTTCTCTCCCAATGTTGACAATTATCTGGAAGAGGATAATGACTTAAAATTCCAGAAAAGAATGATTATGACAGGAAAACATAAGTAGTAACAATATATTGAACCCTTTATATGAAAGAGGTAGAAGGTCTGGTACCTAGTGAACATAATCTCATTGAATTCCTCCAGCAATCTTAAAATATGGGTTTTATTTACCTCATATTACAGGTGAGGAAACTGAGGCACAATTTGGCGATGTTTCTGCAGAGAACTAAATGATCCACAGAACTGAAAGCCCCATGTAGGCTTATTAAAATCCAAGACGCTCACTCTTTCCAGGATGTAAGCCTTCCTGGAGCCCTTCTTCATGCCAGTCTCACCCTTGGCCCTTTGCCTCAGGGAGCTCATTCAAGCCTCATCACAGAGCTGGAGGTGAGCTATGATTATCCACATGACACATGTGAGGGCACTGAGACCCCAAAGAATCCCCAGAAAGCAGATCTTGCATTCATGATCAGCAACACATAAATGCTGCCTTACAGTGTTTGATTTTCTGGTGGCAAGGTATGTCTTCTTAAATTGCCAAATGAACGCAATGCCCATCTCCTTTCAGCTAGCACATTTTCTCTTTGCCAGGGAAGCAGTGCTGCGTGATGGCTGAGTGCCTAAGCTCTAAAGTCAGACTGTCTGCTTTTAAAGCACTGTCCTGTCACTCACCAGCTGGTGAATGTGTGAAGTTTCATCCATTTCTTCATCTTGAAACAATGACCTCTGAGGCTTGTTGGGAGGATCAACTGAGTTAAGTCATGTGAAAGCATTGGAATAATGCATGGAGCCTAGTGAACACTCAAAAACCTTAACTACTGTTGTTGTTACGGTTGGCCCAGCTAGAATATATTTTGTCAATATGGTCCTCAGACCATCACCTCAGAATCTCACAGGGTAAGGCACCTCTATCATTAAGCTAAAAATCCCATTTTAATTCAACAATTGAAGATGTGGCCCAAGATTTTACTTTTCTCACAATCTCCCAACAGTGCCAACGCTGCTGAACAAGCTGCTTTAACTAGCAAGGAACCAGGGAACTTTATTGACTGCAGATTTAGGGGACCCTACTCCAGACCTAGTAAATCAGAAACTCTGGGGAGGCAACCCAGGGGAATAAATGTTTAACTCGCTCTCTAAGAGATTCTAAGGCCTGTAAAAGCTTGAGAAGGCTGTGAGCGAGGTTTCAGTTGGTTCTATTAACATTATTTGACAGCGCAATTCACTGGAGACACAGTCTGATCGAATTCCTGATTCATCATCTTGACTCCAGGGTAAAATGCTTCTGATATGCTAAGACACCCTCATCCCTTTCTGTAACAAAGGTAAAGAGTTAATTTTCCAAATGGGGTAAGTAGATAATCCTTCTCAATTTACTAACATAATTCACCCAATATTAAGAAGCATTAGAAAAGGCATCCATTTTGCAAGCACAACTAAGCAGTAGTTTTCTAGCACAAATATTAAAGGCAATAAAGAATTTTATTCAAGGTTGACAGCTTTAGCAAACAGTTTCTATTTTATATTGATGCTCTCTTATTTTCCATGTTTTTTTCAGCATTCTGGATATAGCACCACTAAAAAAATTCTTTTGGTTAAATTCTGAATAGTTTAAGCTTTAAAATGCAACTTATTAGAAAGATACAGGGGTAGGAATCCAAGAAAGATTTGGACAATCCTCGAGTAGGGCAGTGACCAGGTTAGCTCATAGGGTGACCAACTGCTTTAGTTTACTCAGGACCATCCTAGTATCAGCACTGAGAGTACCAAGTTCTGGAGAATCCCTCAGTCCCAGGCAAACAAGGCCAGCTGGTCCCACTAGTGCCAACCTGGCAGTAGGATTTCTATGTATCTCTTAATATGAGTCAGATTACATTGCTCTTATTCTGTGCTTTTCCAATTTCCAGATTCCTGAGAAAGAGAATTTTGCTGGATTAGCTTGGGTCAGATATCTACACCTGGCCCAATCAGAAGTAGGCAAATAACAAATTGTGCTGTCCTCCCTTTGCCTCAAGCTGTCCAGGGCCCGACACTGTGAAATAGGGACCAATTTGTAAAGAAGACAGTATCCAGGCAAGGACCCTAAAGGGCATCTATTACAGTCTTTCAGAAAGTGTCTCCAATTACTTTATAAACTCATCTTTCCTTTGCTTTGCTTTCCTGAATGCACCCAGGGATTTATGAGCTACTAAAATCAACTATGCTTCACTAGGTCGCAGCAGAGGGCTTGGTTGTGATAGAAAACAACTAAAATGTGACTAACATTCATTGAGCACTTGATTTATACAACAGATATATAGATGATAGATAGATAGATAAATAGATAGATAGATAGATACGTAGTTTTATCAGATAAATCCAGTGATGTAGGTTCTATTGCACTCATCTTACAGATACAGAAACTGAAGTTTTTTTTTTTTTCAGTTATGAAGGCTAGGAATTGAACCAAGATTTTCTAGCCCTCAACCAAGTTTCTATCTACAACACCCTTTTTTTTCCTTTTCCTCTCTCCCTCCCTTTCTTTCTCATCCTCTCTGTTCCTCTCCCTATATATGTATAGTCATATTAATGTGATAGTCTTACAGATATTCTCATATATATGTATAGACTTAGATACAATTGTGTATGCTTAACAGTTAGGATTTTCCATATTAGGCTCAGAGAGAATTGGCTAAGTTGAACATTTAGTAAGTGGAAATCTTTGACGCTGCAGATTAAACTCAAATATTTTAATTCTGTATCTAGTCCTCCTTCCATCGTATTTCTCCAACAAACTTTTGAATGCCTCATTATCTGTTGTTTAATACAAAGAGAAGGAAACCCACCCCATTTTTATATCTGCAATAATGGCTGAAGAATTTCTTCTATGTCTTCTCTGGGCAAAGCATTTGCTGAGCACTTGATATGGTATTACCTTCAAACAAAGAAACTCTGCCAGTTACAGGGACATTAAGTAATTTCCCCAAATCCATACAGCAAAAATAGGGGCAGAGCAAGCCATCTGCCCTGAAATTCCTTGCCCTTTCCAGTTCACCAAACTGCATCTTTGAAGTCAGATCATGATTTGTGCACATATCCTACCAGTCTAAGCATGTTTGAATGATGGCACATTGTCTCACTATATTGAGGCAACTCTTCCTTGCTTTGCTGTTACTCATAATTAGCAATACAGTTACATCTTTCACTTCGGTCCAATTTTTATCATATCAATGTACTACCCACCTATATATTTTCTTACTTTATATTTCTTTAAATCAACTCATTTTTTATGTCTGGCCCTAGTAATTATATCCGTAAAGTCACAGATGTAGTGAACTTGTTTCATAATTTATAAGATGAATTACAATAAATATGTAAACATTTTAAAATGCATGTCTTAAGGAAATGTTTGAATCAACATCAGCCCACAAACAAAAAGTCACGTGTTTGTGGGGTCAGCTAGCCTGATCCAGCCTCTACAGCTCCATGTAGATTTGCTTTTCTTGACTATTGCCGGGTGGTCCCCACTATTCTCACGTAGCCAAATAAGTTGTTCCATTACAAAATTATAACTATTTTTTTACAGAATGAATTATAGATTAGGGTGCTCTGCATGAATTTGCAGATTCCCAAAGATCTCAAGATGTGTCAAGAGCTCCAAGGGATCTTTCATTTCCTATTTCACCGCCAGGTCACCCTGGGCTCCAGGCTATATTGAGCTGTTTTCACATTTTCTCTGATGGAACATTTTAAATGAGGCAAATTCTGAATCTGAAAATCTTTGGTGGCCTTTGTACATATCCTCTTCAGTTGTGGGAAAAAAGCATATCCATTGTATCTAACTTTTCCTTTTTCACTCTCCTTCCATTTTACTGTCTGCTTTATTGAGGAAATCTTTCTTTTAGTGGAGTCTAGATTTCTTCCTTTGCTACCATCTTCATTTCCCGCCAGATAAATCAGGTCTCAGCTTACGATCATTTGTCATCTGCTGCTTCTTCTCTGGAACCACCCTTAACAGCCTAGCAGAGCTCTGGGCTGTATTCCATGATCTCTTTTAATTCCTTGTTGGCAGTTTGCTGGCCCTTTCTCTTTACCTTCCTGCCAGGTTTAATGCCTTTTAGCATGCCAGCTCCGTTTTTCACAATTTTTCCAAAATGAGGTGAAAAATCAAATCTCTAGCTCCTAATTCTCGGCGAGCAATACTTTCAGAGAATCCTTCAACATCATTCACTCTCTCGATTTCTCATCTTCTGAGCTTCTCCATCCATAAAACAATCAGAAATGTCTTCTTCTTAATAACATAGCTCTTCTGGTATTGGGGAGTGGTGGGACTAGAAAAGAGTAGAGGTGTAAGCAATGCAATATGAGTTCATTCATGCAAATAAAATCACACTCCCTGGACAGAATCCTTCTTTCCCGCAGATCTATCTCTTCTAGAGAGTATGGGCAGATGGAAGAAGTGAGGGTATGCAGAGCTGGCATATGGCAGTCCCAGAACAGGGTCACTACCAAAAAGCAAATGCCAACCATGTGATACATAGGACTGCTGGGAATGTAGTCCATCATTGCTCTATGAAAAAAAAGAATACCTTCTCAAACATGACATTCTCTGAACCACATATAGACATACACAAAAATATAAAATAATCTCTAATCATGACCATCAGTTTTTGCCTGACTGTCTCAGTAGCCTGTTAGCTACGTTCCTGCCCTCCATCTTATTCCCTATGAATCCATCTTGTATACCGATGCCATAGTAACACTTTTATGATGTAAATTGAACCATGTCAATGTCCCACCTAATAGCTCCCACCTATGACTGAAATCAGTGAGTACTTCACAAAGAGTTTTGGATGGTTGGCAAGAGGTATAGTAGGAAAAGGAGTAGGGTGCTTAAATCATGCAGTCATGATGACAGGTCTCAGATGAACTTCATGATCACTAACCTAAAAGAGCCCTCAATGCTGTCTGGCTATCTGACTACTTTACTTTAGACTTTTCATTCCCCTATTCTCATAGCCAACTGATTCCTGTTGTTTCTCACCTCTGATTTCTTATACCTGTCTCATCCTCATTTTCAGCTTAAAACTTGCTGTGAAAATAAAAACAATCAGAAGAGAACTTCCACTAGCTTCTACTAGTAGACATTTCATGTACCTGTATCTAAGCTCATATACCCCTCTTGTTTCTGTTAATATAGACTAACTGAACCCTTTTCTGGGAAAGACCCATTCCTCACCTGTGCACAAGACTGCATCCCCTCTCACCTGCTCCAAGCTCCAGCTCTCCTGTCTTATTTCCCCTACATTATCAGTGTTTTTAATCAATATATAAAAACATAATTATCTTTTAACCATCATCATCATTATCATCATCAAAACCTCAGTTTTCTCATTTTCCCTCCAGCTACTGTTTGAAACTTCTCAAAAGAGTTTCCATGGTCACTCTCTTCAATTCCTTTACTCCAAATTCCTTTTGAACATGATTCAATCTGGCTTTTACCTTTATACTCACAAAAAATGGCTCTTTTTAAAGTCATCAACAACTTCTCAGTCCAGATCTTACCTAACCAGCGGCAGCATTTGATAAGGTTAAGGATCCCTCCTGGAAACACGTTCTGAATTTCGTTTCCATGACATTAAACTGTATTAGCTTTTCTATTTCTTTCCTCGTTTTTCTTCCTGTCTTGCTTGCTCTTCCTCCTCAACCCCATATGCTTTTAATGAAGCAATACCGCAGGGACTACATTTAGACTTTCCAGTTTGTCTGCACTCACACTCTCACTGATCTTACCCAGTCTCATGGCTTTATGTATAACACTGACAGCTCCCAAAAGTTTAGCTCCTCTTAGGACCTCTCTCCTGCCCTCCAGACTCATATGTCCAATTGCCTACTTGGCACCTCTACCGGAATGTCTGTTGGGTATCTCAAACTTGTCAGGTTCAAAACTGAGCTCCCGATATTTCTCACTCCCAAATATCCTCTTGCTTCACTCTCCCCCCATTTCAGGACAGGTGAAGTCTTCTAATTAGTGAGGTCAAAAATGTTAGTATCATGATTGTCTTTTCTTTTCTCACACTTCACATCTGATCTATGAGCCAATTCTGTCAGAACTACCTTAGTAGTTTTCAGCATATTCAGAATCCAACCACTTTCACCATCACCATTGCCTCTGTGCTGCTCTGAGCCTTGTTCATCTCAAGCTTAAATTATTGCAGTATCTTTCCAGGTGGTCTCCCTGGAAAGTTACAACCTTGTAATCTCCTCCCTACACAAGGGCCACAGTGTTCCTGTGCAAACACAAATTGGATGATATCACTCCTCTAGTCCAATCTTCCCATGGCTTTCAGTCTCAGAGTAAAAGCCACAGTCTTGCAAAAACTTTCAAGGCCTTGCAAGATCTGGCCCTCTCTTATCCCTCGTATTTTATTTTCTTTCCTATTGTTCTTTTCTCCATTCATTGTGTTCCAGCTCTTTGAAGTTCCAAGCATCCTCCTGCCTTGGGGCATTCACACATATTGCTTGCTCTACCTAATCACTCCCCTAATCCCCCACCCATCCCATATATGCCTGGTTTTTCTCTCACCTTTAGATTTTACCCAAATGTCATCTTCTCGGTGCAATTTTATTTAATTGCAGCTCTCCCTGTTGTACCCCTTCTTGCTCCTCTACCTTTGCTTGTCTCCATTGCACTTACCACTGCCTACTTGATTCTTGTCTTAGCTCAGATTGCCATACCAAAATACCATAGACTGCATGGCTGAAACAACAGAAATTTATTTCTCATAGTTCTGGATGTTGGGAAGATCATGATATGGGCTGATTCAGTTCACCCTTATGGGCTCTATTCCTGGCTTACAGACAGACTTCTTTTTGCTATGTCCCAACATGGCAGAGAGAGAGAATGCTCTGGCCTCTCTTCCTCTTCTTATAAAGATGTTAATCCCATTACGGGAGCCCCAACTTCATGACCTCATCTAATTACCTAATTACCATCCAAAGTCCCCACCTCCAAATACCATTCCATTGGAAATTAGGGCATTTTTACTGCAAAATTTCTTAGTGACTTTAGACAATGTTGTGTATGCATCTCCTGTGGGAGGTCTGGGCAGATAAAATTCCCAATGTTTCCCATATACATTTGACCACTGGGTTGTCAGGGAATCTTTTGGGATGTGTCCTTTAGACCCCTGCTAGTCATGATGTGGTTTGTGGACCAGTGCAGGTTCACAAATTATTTATTGCTTGTCTGCAATGAGAAAAATACAGAAATGGAGAGTCAATATTTAAAAAATGCTATAACAAATTGACAATGCTGCCAAGAATAGTCACGTGGTTTGGCTCTGTGTCTGCACTCAAATGTCATCCCAAATTGTAATTCCGACATGTCAAATGAAGGGCCTGCTGGGAGGTGACTGAATCATGGGGGTGGTCTCTAATGGTTTAGCACCATTGTCCCAGTGCTGTCTTGTGAGTTCTCATGAGATCTGGTTGTTTAAAAGTGTTTAGCATTCCCTGTCTCTCACTCTCTCTCCACTGCTCCACCATGGGAAGATATGCCTTGCTTCCCCTTCACCTTCTGCCATGATTGTAAGTTTCCTGAGGCCTCTCCAGCCATGCAAACTGTGAGTCAATTAAACCCATTTTCTTCTTAAATTCCCCAGTCTTGAGTAGTTCTTTAAAGCAGTGCAAAAATGGACTAATAAAAATATGAACAGTAGCTTGTGAGGTTTTTTTTTCACACTTCATTTTTCTAGTAATTCATCTTTATTGAGTTTTACAAAAGTATCCGTTCATGGCAGATTTAAAATAATAAGAAGAAAAATATTTCACTAGGGATAGAAAAAAAATTGCTTGGAAGTCCAGTCTCTAGACTTTTTTCCTGACATTCCCAGCTGCACCTTGTATGCCAACTGAGTCAACTTGCTCCTCTAAGCCCTACATGTGTCCAGGCTGTTCATCCGCTTGCCATGTCTTTCCTGCCTCACATGAATGATGCACATTTTATTCTTCAGAATTTGGTTCAGAGGTTAATGGTGCTAGAAAGAGTCTCCAGATTCCTCTCCATAAACTTGATGACCTTGCTTTACCTCCACAACTTTCTGGTAATCTTATCCTCAAATCAGTGCTCCACTGTTTTTTTTAATTTTATTTTTAATTGACACAAAATAATTATTCATATTTATAAGGTACAATGTTTCAATATATGTATACAATGCGTGATAATCAAATTAGAGTAATTAGAATATCTATCACCTCAATCACTTACTTCTTTGTGGTAAGAACATTCAAAATCCTTTATTCTAGCTGTTTTGAAATAAACAATACATTCTTATTAACTATAATCACCCTACTGTGCAATAGAACACCAGATCTTATTCCTTCTAAGTAACTCTAACTTTTTCCCCATGAACCATTTTCTACCCATTCCCCTTCCCCCTTGTATTTGTCTGTTTACACCCTGCTGATAAAGATATGCCCAAGACTGGGCAATTTACAAAAGAAAAAGGTTTAATTGGACTTACAGTTCCACGTTGCTGGGAAAGCCTCATAATCATGGCAGAAGGCAAGGAGGAGCAAGTCACATCTTACGTGGATGGCGGCCGGCAAAGGGAGCTTCTGCAGGAAAACTCCCTCTTATAATAACCATCAGATCTCATGAGACTTACTCACTATCATGAGAGCAGCATGGAAAAGACCTGACCCCATGATTCAATTACCTCCCACCGGGTCCCTCCCACAACACACGGGAATTCAAGATGAGATTTGGGTGGGTACACAGCCAAACCATATCATCAACTACTCTTCCCAGCCCATGGTAGCCACAATTCAATTCTCTACATCAGTGAGATCAACGACTTTAGATTCTGCATATGCGTGAGATTATGCAGTATTTGTCTTTCTGTGTTGGGTTTATTTCAGTTAACATAATGTCTTCCAGGTTCATCTATGTTGTCACAAATGATAGGATTTTATTCTTTATGCCTAAATAGTATTCCATTTTGTGTGTGTGTGTGTGTGTGTGTGTGTGTGTCTATGTGTGTGTGTATACCACATATATATATGCCACATTTTATTTGTTCATTTATTTATTCATTTTATTTATCCATAAATGTTAATGAACATTTAGGTCGATTCCATATCTTGACTATTGTGAACAGTGTTGCAACAAACACAAGAGTGAGACATCTCCTTGACATACTGATTTCATTTCCTTTGGATATATATCCAGCAGTAGGATTGCTGGATCATATGGTAGTCCCAGTTGTAATTTTTTGAGAAATCTCCATATTGTTTTTCACAATGGCTAAACTAATTTACATTCTCGCCAACAGTGTTTAAGGGTACCCTTTTATCCACATCCTTCCCAACACTTGTTATCTTTTGTCTTTTTGATAAGAGTCATTCTAACTGGAGTAAGGTAATACCTCATTGTGTTTTTGATTTGCATTTCCGTGATGATTAGTGATGTTAAATTTTTTTTCATATACCTGTTTGTCATTTGAATGTCTTTTTTTGAGAGATGTCTAGTCAGGCCTTTTGACTATTTTTAAACCAGATTATTTGTGTTTTTGTGATCGAGTTGTTTGAGTTCTCTTTTCTCTCCAACTTCATACCTCATCCCTGGGCAACCATTAATCTAGTTTCTGTCTCTAAAGATTTCTGTATTCTGGACATTCATATAAATGGAATCATAAAATATGTGGTCTTTTGTGCTTGGTTTCTTTCACTTAGTATAATATTTTTCAAGGTTCAACCATGTTGTAGCATGTACTCGTACTTTATTTCTTTTTATTGCCAGTGTTTGCTATTATTTTATTGAGAAATTTTGTGTCTACATTTATAAGAGATGCTGCTCTCTAGTTTTCTTTTCTTGTGCTGTCTTTCCCTGGTTTGGGCATAAGGATGATGCTAGCTCCTAGAATGGGTTGGGAAATATTCCTTTGTCTTCTCTTTTTTGAAAGAGTTTGTAGAGAATTATTACTAATTCTTCTTTAAATGTTTAATTGAATTCACCAGCAAAGCCATCTGGAATTGGGCATTAATTTGTGGGAAATGTTTTCGTTTGAAATTAAATCATTTTACTTGTAATAGGTTTATTCAGATTTTCTATTTCACTTTGAATCAATGGTGATTGTTTCTGCTTGTCTTTCTAGAAATTTGTCATGTTATCTAAGCTACCTAATTTGTTGGCACACAAACGTTCACAGCATTCCTATATGATCCTTTTTTATTTCTATAAGGTTGGTAGTGATGTCTCCACTCCCATTTTTGATTTTATCAACTTATACCTTCTTTCCTTTTTTCTTCAGTCTAGCTAAAATTTTGTCAAATTTAATTTTTTTCCTAAAGAACCAATTAGAATTCATTGATTTTTTGATTGTTTTTCTATTCCCTATTTTATTTACTTCTGTTCTAATATTTACTATTTTCTTCCTTCTGATTGTTTTGCATTTAGTTTGCTCTTCTTTTTATAGTTTCTTAAGTTGTCAGGTTAGATTATTAACTTGAGATGTTGTTATTATATAGACATTTGTAGTTATAAACTTCTCTGTAAGTACTGTGTAACCTGCATTCTATAATTTTTCATATGTTTTATCTTCATTTTCATTTCTCTCACAGCATTTTCTAATCTTTCTGGTATTTTTCAGCCCATTGATTATTTAAGAATGTGTTGCTTAATTTCCACATAATTGTGAATTTCTAAATTTCCTTCTGTTACTGATTTCTCATTTCATTCCACTATGGTTGGAGACCATACTTTGTATAATTTTTAAAAAATGTATTCAGACTTGTTTATGCCCTAGCATATAATCTATCCTGGGGAATGTTCCATATGTACTTGAGAAGAGTATATATTCTGCTGTTTTTGTATGGAGTATCATAGATGTCTATCACGTCTAGTTGGTATATACTGTTGTTCAAAGAAATAGAGGACTTGAGCAACACTATATACCAGCTAGACCTGACAGACATTTACACAATGTTCCATACCAAAGCAGCAGAAATACTTCTGACTAGTTGTTCAGAATTTATTTTTAATTTTAGTAAATATATTTCAATGCATCCATCTCACTTATTCATTTCTCATAAAAGTAATATGAGTAACACCCCTCTACAACCAAGGAAAAAGTGGCTATTTTGGATTCCTGTGATTCAGTAGATCACTGTAGAACATGAAATCACCAAATATTTTTGTGTAAGAACTCTCTGAAAATTAACCTTGACAGGATTGTTGGGGGATTAATGGCACAGGTGTAGACTGCCAGGCTGTCTCTCCTGCTTTGCACATAGCCTTTTTTGAGTATAAATAGAAGAAGAACATGACTGCTTTCTGCTATTTCAGGAAAGAACACACCCATCTATTTAGTCGTTCATAAGCACTGAGTTGAATGCCTACTGTAAGCCCAGCCCTAAGAGTACTTATAGTAAAAGTACACTTGATTCTACTATGACATAAAATCCAGAATCTGATGGCCAATCCTACTGACAGCAGCTAAGAGTAAGAACTTGACGTGCTCACCAGGTACATAAGATGTACTTTCCAGATCAATGCTGGATTATGAATGCTTTCTGTCCACAGGGTTCTCTACATGCTCCTTTCCTTACCTCCATCAATTCCCAACGTGGGCAAGAAGGATTGTTGTACCCAATACCTCAGTCTACAAACTCAACTCTCTTCATTATGTCCAGGGCAATGCCCAGTGTCCTAAGACCACCAGTTGCAACCTCCTACAATAACCCCATTATATTGGCTAATTTTGTTGATATATCTGAATACATACATATCTGACTATAAAACGTGACTCTGAAACTTACTAGATATTGGACATTGACTTGTTTGCCTAACTTCTCCAGGCTTCCTCAGTCTTTTAATCTGGAGACCAGGCATGAAAAATATTTATTTCACAGAATTGTAGTGAGGGTTAAATATTTAAGATAAGGTACCTGACACATAGTGGGCACTCTCCAAGAGTGGTAGCTTAAAACATGCAAATAACAATTCTTGGCTCCTCATTCTGTGTTCTGGACTTACATGCGAGTTCTCAGCTAGGAGTTGAGGCTCATTCTGAAACTAAGCTAGTGACCTGGTCCTTCATCTGCTCCAGCACCTGCAAAGAACGTGTATACTCTTCCTTGGAGCAAGAATACCAAAGAAGTGAGGTGGAGTGCTTCCTTCTTTTAGTCCTCTGGTTGTCAGCTGGAATACTGACTGCTATGAATGAACTGACCACCTGGTACTATGCTTCAGATGGTCATTATCATCTAGCCCTTACAACACACAAGTTCACTATGCTCTACCCACTACACCTGGAGATCAGGATCATTGTCCTTGGACCTGTCTTGCCTAGTTCTTTTGCTTCCTCCTTTTCCCATTTGTTCAGGCTATTAAAATCC
The DNA here is from genome assembly GCF_028885625.2 of Pongo pygmaeus. NCBI lineage: Eukaryota > Metazoa > Chordata > Mammalia > Primates > Hominidae > Pongo > Pongo pygmaeus. The sequence goes on from NC_072376.2 coordinate 20,559,007, forward strand.
CAAAACCCTGCAAGACTCAGCCCAGTCAAATTATGAACACTAAACGCTGAACTCCAAAGTCTAACCCACAATTTTTACAGTATGCTGTGGATACATCTGACTTATATCAAGACACTTTAGGGAACTTATGTAACTCAACACTCAATGTTGACCGAGATGGCCCCCTAATCTAGGCCAGATGGCAAACTGATCATTAACCTCATTCTGATGGACTTGTTTTCCCCAAAATGAGCTGTTATAATTAATCCTCTGTTATCTGGCATTTTATCAACAAATATCATTCATTAACTAACATTTTCCCTGCCAGTTCAATGACAATTAATTATCACAGTGACAATCTGTGGCACTAAGGGATTCTGAAATCATCTCAGGATTCAGAGAGTGACAGAAAGAGAATAAGAGAGACAATGAGAGACAGCAAGAGAGAGAGGTCAAATCATGCTCAGTAGAGTGTTAATATTAAGGGTATAAATTCCAGGACATTGGGTATATTAATATACCCAATATATTAAGGGTATAAATTCCAGTGTTAATATTAAGGGTATAAATTCCAGGACATTGCTTCTGCAGTGTCCTGGAAACCCCATCCCATTTATACAAATGCCCCAGATAACTTCTCCTAATGGGGCTGTCATGTAATATATAGAAAATCAACATACTTTAGAGCTGGCTGAATTTCTTCAGCAAGCATGGCCTCATCCCCACCCCCATAGTAGTACCCCATCCCAGGCATAGGTCAAGTCCGTAGAGGTGAAACAAATCTATCCAATCCTTGCAGAGACAATATATCACTCACTATCATTATATTTACCATCCTACACTTTAAAAGAAAACAAACTCCTTACCCTGATTCTACAGCTTTTCAGAATGATTAAAAATCTTTTCTGAAATATGTCATGGCAAGAATCTCAATGAAAAAAATACAACAAACCAAAACCAAAACAAAACAAACAAACAAAAAAAAACCACACAAAACACAACATAATAAAACAAACTGGATACAATAACTTTTCTTCTGGGTTTTGGAATTAATTTTTACTTCTTAAGGATTGTTAACTTCAGCAATGGGATGAGTGCCCCATTTGGTACACGATAGGCATTGAAGGCATTTTGGTTTGTTTGTATAACAACAGTTAATAAAGAAATGTAGGTTTCCTGCAGCCAACTTCCAACAAATATATAATAAATATTTGAATGATATGTGTTTCCAAGTTGGAAGTGGTCTGTTTTTCTGGATTTGAGTCTGCTGTAGGAGCTATACGCAGCCTGCCTTATTGCTCACAACACTACACCACAATTGTGTGGCTGACGTTGGAACTGTGGTAATGGAGCCACTTGAGGGCTACTGGGTTAGGCAGAGTAAATGAACTGGCCTCAAAACCAAGGCCGTCTCCCTCTGCAAAAAGATAAAAGGAAGGAAGCAAAAGGTGGATATCTTCATAAAAACATTCTCAGATAGAGCATCTCATGTAATTCACAGCAGACATGCCAAGACATGATAAGATTCTTGTTATTGGGATTTTAATGATCCCAGAGTCCTGCTGTGTCAGTGTCCTGTCATATCAGCTCTGTGGCTTTGGATAAAAAGAGCATGGCGTTTTCTGAAAGTCGGAAGGCCATTGTGACTCATTTCTGAGACTGTCTCCCACTTAGGTACATCAAATAGGTATGCTGCTTTGATCAGGTTAAATTTTTAAAGCCCGAGGGCACTGAGGATGTGGCCATGTTAATAATGCAGAGCCGCAAAAACTTTAGGAAATATCCTGTTATCCCATCAGTGTGGGCAGCAAGCCTTGGGTAGCACCAGCAGACCCTGAGAGATCCTGCCAGATGGAAAGCTGGAACTGATGGCAACAAATTCTGCCCCAGAGGATCTTCTTTGAGAGTTACCCCTAGGGCAAATGGATCACTCTGCAAAAAGCTTACTGGAGAAAATATAGGGCTAGGTAATCACATGTTTGATTTCTTACAATCCAGGTTCCAAGCTCAAGAAAACATATTCCCAGATATAAAGTCAAAAAGAGAGAATAAAGCCAAAAACCAGGGTGAAGGAGAATGATCACATAGTTACTAAAAGAATTAAAATGTACAAGGAAAGACAATAAACATGAGAAATGAAGAAGAGAACAAATGTGTGAAAAAGACCTGAGATCAGGCCCTTGCTTAGCAGGGAGAAAAGAATATGAACAAGGCAAGTAAGGGACCCCGTACTGCAAAGTACTGCTTCAGTACCGGAGCAGAGCAGGCAAGAAAGACGGCTCCCAATCTCCAAAGAAAACATTTCAGAACAGGAGAAAATGAGGTAAGTTGTGCTTTGATTGCTTGCATTACACGGCGGACCCAAGTTCGCTTGAATGGTAAACGAGCAATGATTTGTAATAAATGGTTTAGGCTGTGGGGTTGGCTCTTCAGTCCTAACACAGTCCCACTCCGTGGGGACCAGCCATACTAGTGGCCACATGCCTTATAGGCTTTGGGGTCACCCAGAGAATGAGAAAAAAATCTAAGACAAGCATCTCTCATTGTCACCATTAATAGGAACTTAGAAACTGATTTTTGGATCACTTGCTCTTAAACTGTATTCAGATGTTGTGAACCTGGCTGGCTGATGAATCTAACCAAATTAACTCTACCTTAAAGCACAACCCTGTTTCGCTTTTTTGCTAGTGCACTTTTTTAATTATTCAAGCAAAACCGCTTTCTTATTCAATTTGAAATCTGCATTTGTGCACAAGTTTGTCTCACATTGCTCAACATCATCTATTAACTGTGTACACACAGTAGTGATTCTCCAAAACTATCTTCTAAACACATATTTAAAACACATACAAACAGAAGAAAACACTCTGAAATAAAATATACTTTATTCTATTATATTATTATATGCACTATTTTATTTATGTTATTATTATTTTTCTTTGAGACAGGGTCTTACTCTGTCTCCCAGGCTGGGGTGAAGTGGTGCAATCATGTCTCACCGTAGTCTTAACCTCCCTGGGCTCAAGTTATCCTCCCATCTCAGCCTCCCAAGTAGCTGGGACTACAAGCATGAGGCACCATGCCTGGCTATTTTTTTTTTTTTTTCCACCATATTACCCAAGTTTGTCTCAAACTCCTGGGCTCTAGTGATCTGCCAGCCTTGGCCTCCCAAAATGTTAGGATTACAGGTATGAGCCACCGCACCTGGCCAATATACATTATTTTTATCACAGCCACTCCTCCCTTTTTAAAATTTCCTCTGAGACTTCTTCCCAAGTTAATCATCAATCACTACAGAGTAAATTTTTTCAAGGGGAAAAAAGTCCTTCTATTTGAAATATACTATGAAATAATATCTTCATCTTAAAAACATGATTACAAGCATCTTTTAAAATATTATCCTTTCCTTTCAATGAAAACGTTTTGTAGAAATAACTTGGGAAACAAAAATGCTTTTCCTGGTCAAGTAGAGATTTTTTTCAGACAGCTCCTCTGCTGCCCTCTAAAGTTCAAGAAAAACATAACAGCTCTACTTTGCAGACAGCATTTTTTTTTTCCACTGAAATACCAGGATTCTCTAAACCTCAAAGATAATTGGACTCATTAGTCTCTGCTCTCAATACAGTGTGGCCAGGCACGTTTGCTCAAAGTGTACATGTGATAATACCGAATACAAAAAAAAAGCTTAAAGGGCAGGTGTTGATGGTATTTTTAATGCCATTGCTACTAAATGTGTCCCTATGATTCACGTGTTACTACACAACATAATCATGTAAATAGCCAGACTTTTATGTTTGGAAAATAATCCATACTTTTGGGATGTTCATAATTTGTGTTTGATGCTTTTCTGTTAACTATGCCACAATTGTGGCCAAAATATAATAAAAATGAGGACAGTAGACATAATATTGGGACTGTCTGCTAAGAAATAATACATAAAGCCATGACTCAGAAAGTGATGTATGTTGCTTCCTGAACTCACCCACTTTAATGACAGAGCCAGGGCCTTGACATCGGGACAGATTCTTAGAACCTGAAGGTTGGTAGTGCCGCTTCAGAGAAAGGAGGCAAGAGATTAGCAAAAAGCAGGCTGTATAATGACTAGTCTGGAGTGGAGAAGGGAGGGAGATTAGCTCCTTTCTGTTCTTTATGTTAGGGACAAGGCAGAGAGCAAAAGAAGAAAAGAGGAAAGGAGACAAGGAAGAAAGGAGAGAGAGAAGCAAGAGGCAGGGAAGAAAATGCAATATAGAATATTCATTGAGCCTCTTCTTTGAACTAAGTACTTTAACTTGTTCACAATAATCTTGTAACATGCTATTATCTGTTCTACAGATGAGAAAATTGAACTTCAGAAAAAAATAGATAATGTGGTTTAGTTGTACAGGTTGTGTACAGTGCAGCCAAATGCAGAAAGGACAGGCAAATGTACTAGACATTGCTTCCTCTGCACTTCTCTATGCTTTAACCAAATAACCTTCTGAGTTCCAGCTAGGGAGCTGGCAGGAGAAATGAAGAAGCATATGAAAAAATAAAGAGAGGCACACAGTCACAGACCAGAAGGAGGATTAAGGGTAATTACAACCCCAAAGAGCTTGTGGTGATTCACTAAAAAGCCACAGAGAGAAGCAGTTAGTTACAAGAGAATTCTTGGCCAAACGCCCAATTCAAGGGCCAGCTGTTGATAATTTAACAAAGGAAAAATGTCCTCTTTGAGCAGTACTTTTCACTTCAGCTCCACATCAGCAGCTGGTTTGGATCAGCAGGCAGGACAGGGCATCAATGCCTTAGGTAGAGGGGGTCTCAAAATATGGCTCTTGGATCAGCAGCATCAGCATCTTCTAGGGATTGGTATAAACATAAATTCTCAATGTTCTCCCTACCTCCAGGCTCACGAAATAGGCATATCTGGGGGTGGGGTCTAGAAATCTGTTTTAACAAGGCTTGCAGGAGATTATGGTGCATGCTTAAATTTGAGAACTAGGTTTGTATAAGTCCTTTAATTTGTTTGGCAAGTACTCTCTGTGGCTTTTACTATCAAGGCAAGTTTGAGAAGCTCTGTTTTTAGGAAATGAGGAAAAACTTTTGCCCTAGGCCCACTTAAAAATGCTTCCTTCCTCTGGAGAAAGCGATAGTAATTCAGATTCTCTTCCCTCATTTCAGCTGTGGATTCATTGAAATTAGGGCAGTAGAGTACCAATTCCCAGAGTGCTAATAAATTTGACTTCCTAATTCTGGGTGGAGGAACAGAATTGGGAGAGTTACAGAAGCTAGGGAATTAAGAGAATAATAATTAGCAAATTTTATCGGAATCTTTATCTGTGTATTTCAGTTCTAGAAGTTGAGTATTTTATATATTTTATCATGATTATATAAATGGAGCTAAATGAGTTTCCTGAAATTTACATTTTGTGTGCAGAAAACAGGCTCTGCCAATATTTATATGTTCTAGTTCCTATAGATTGTAGAGAAAGGGGAATGAGACAGTAAACAATGGGCTTAATTTCCTTTTCAACAGGGCTTCATAATTCAGTATCAATCTTGTGGAACAGATATTCCCATTTCACAGGTGAGGAAACTGAGTCTTCTCTGGCTACCTACTCAGCAATGGGCAAGATTCAAAAAGAATTCCTCCATCCCCGCATTTTAAATTCAAATGAGAGGACTTATGGTATCCCTTTGGGGTCAGAAAATACATCATACTTTATTTTATGTCCCTAATAATATCTAGTAAAACATCTGACAAACCATTTAATCGATTTCTAAATAAAAATATTCTTCTTTCATTTTATTGGTTGCATTTGGAGAAAGAAAACAAATACTTCATGAACTGAAATGTATCTGCATCATTTCTTGGCATGAATTCACTTTCTACTTTGTATCATCACAAAGATGACAATGTCCCATGTGGCAGAGGTGCCTTGAAGTTAACCAGAAGTTCCGGAAGCTTTTTCCATAATGTAGAGTTGTTGCTGGGAGTGGCTGCCCAGTCAGGGACTACATTCCTAGGCATCTTTCCTAGGGCTCTATAACAAATTCTTGTTAATGGAATGAGAGTAGACATAATGTGTGTCACATTTAGGGTGAAGCAGATAAGAAGCAAGCATTACCTTCCATTTCCCAATCCACTGAGTGCAGAGGACCCCGAGATCCTAGGAGATGGTAGAGCAAAAAGGGGGATAGAACCTGGAATCCTGAACCATGAGAGAGAGCAAAGTCTCCAGTCCCCCCAGAGTGCTCACAACATGAGTGAGAAAACCAATTTCATTATGTTAATTGGCTGAAATGTACGTGTGTGGGGGGGCTAATATTACTACAACTATCATTACCTTAATCAGTGCATTTAATTTCCTAGATTATCATGTTTTATGTTAGATGATGAGGTTTTTGAGGGTAGTTTCCATGTTTGGAAAAATATGGATTATATAGCTGAATCAGGAGCTGGGTTTTTCACTCATGAATTTTGAGGAACCTGGTGGTTTTTCTTCCCCTTAGCTTCTCTTCAAGGAGATACTGATTACAATAAGTGGACTATTTGAAACACAGTTCAGGTTATTGGTAAAATCTAGGCTATGCAGTCAGCTAGATCTGTATTCAATCCTTGGCTTTTCTCTAATTAAATGTATGAACATACTCAAACTGCTCAGGTTTTCTCCTCTTCTGCAAAATGAGGGTTAAAAATCCCTATATTCTAAGATTATTATGAAGATGAGAGTTAATATTTATAAATGCCTAGTATAGTGCCTGGCTCATAGCTAGCAGTAGCCGCTGGTGGTGGACTTCTAAAAATATGTCCTGCTACTTTTCAGGAGAGAAATATACTATGTCAAAGCCATCAGGTTTGGTCATGTGATTTAATCTGGTCAACAACGTGTAAGCAGAAAAGATGTGTCACTTGCAAGCTGAACCTGATCTCTTTCTTTCTGACATGATGATTGGCAGCATTTAGTCAGACATTGCTCCATTATACTGGATATCGAAATGAAGATGACCTGGAGCAAAGCCACGATTACGGTACAATAGGGCAAATGTTACTTTTGCTGCTGTAAGACATTAGGATTTGGGGACCATTTGTTACTGCAGCATAACCCAACTTTTCTGAAAAATACATAAAATATATATTTCTCAGTCAGGGAATACGGGGAAATCCTTTAAACTGTCGAACTCTCTATCAGGAACTGGGGCATCTAGTGCTTTCCCTGTCCCTCCCATCTTGCCTCCTAAGAATGACTAATAATAAAAACAGCGTAGGCTTTGTCCTTGCTCCCCTTCCTGGAGAGGCTGTAAAACTCTACAAAATACAGAAAATGATATATTTTCTGATGGTAAAAGAGTTTTTTAAAAAAATCTGAAGACAGAATTGGATCTCCATGCTGTCCTTTGGGAGTTCAGATTTTAGAAAAAGAAATTGGAGCTTTACATACATTTAACATACATCATTTAATTAGAGTATATATCTTCAGTGAGCACAAGAAAACTTCAGATAAGAGTTTCATATTTTGTAGTGAAACAAAGTTAGTATTGAAGGAGTCTTTTGGGTTGTGAGGAGCAACACAGAAGCCTGAAAATTCTTTTTTTTTTTTTTAGACAGAGTCTTACTCTGTTGCCTGGGCTGAAGTGCAGTGGCGCAGTCTTGGCTCACTGCAACTTACCCCTCCTGGGTTCAAGCGATTCTCCTGCCTCAGCCTCCCCAAGAGCCGAGACTACAGACAGGTGCCATTATGCCTGGCTAATTTTTGTATTTTTAGTAGGGATCGGGTTCCACCATGTTGGCCAGGCTGTCCTCAAACTCCTGACCTCAGATGATTCACCCGCCTCAGCCTCCCAAAGTGCTGACATTACAGGCATGAGCCACCGCGCCTGGACCAGGCAACTTAACAGAGGTGAATTCTTAACAGGGCTGAGAATTTTTAACAGGGCTGTGGAGTAACAGAACTTGATGGAAAGTTGGCATCTGTGTAGAATGATTCTAAAGCTTTCAGACAAATGGCAGAATCCTAGGGTAAAAATATCACCTTTATTTTCTTTCATGAACTATATCAGTGGAAAATATTTAGCTGAATTTCTCTTAAGAGTAGGCAAGACGAAAAAAATGAAGGCCATTGAGAATTGTGTCAATTACTCTAACTTTTCTATTATTATTATTATTGAAACTGCCACAGCGCGCCTAGCAATTTGCTGCTCTACGGTCCTATTAATCCAGAGTCTGCAGATGAAAAAAGCAATGTTTTTATGCTGACTTTACTATAATCACAGTGAAACAAAAAAAAAAAGATCAATTCATTGAACTCCAAATATGCCTCAGGTTATGATCTTACTTTATCGGACATTCTTTGTAACACTGAAGAGTTATTTCAAAACTATAAATTGTGAAAGTCTCCCTACTCTCCCTTCCACAGTTGCTAAGATATCTTAAAAAGAAAGCCTTTCCCCAAAGCATTATCTATAGTGATCATACCCTTCTGCAGAGGCTGACCCAGGTCAGGTAAGGAAAAAGGAAGGGGCAGAACAGAAAGGAGGGAGAGACTTTACATGAGGAGGAAACAAGCACATTAAAAATAATTAAAATCGGCCAGGCACGGTGGCTCATGCCTGTAATCCCAGCGCTTTGGGATGCTGAGGCGGGCTGATCACGAGGTCAGGAGTTTGAGACCAGCCTGGCCAACATGGTGAAACCCCGTCTCTACTAAAAAAAAAAAAAAAAAAATTAGCCAGGTGTGGTAGCAGGCACCTGTAATACCAGCTACTCAGGAGGCTGAGGCAGGACAATCGCTTGAACCCGGGAGGCGGAGGTTGCAGTGAGCCGAGACTGCACCACTGCACTCCAGCCTGGACAAAAGAATGAGACTCCATCTCAAAAAAAAAAAAAAAGAATTAATAAAATAAATAAATAAATAAAAATAAAAATAATTATAATCAATACTTTGTCCTATGCTGCCTACCTTATATTTTTTATAGTTTTTTTCATACTCTCTCCTAACGTATTTTTATTAGGTGTTTAACAGGCCAATATATTTTTTCTAAAACACTGTTAAAATACACACATTGGAGACTACATATTTCTCTACTTTTATGAAAATTAGCTTTACCATTTGCTAAGTGTTTACACATTACAGTTACACTTTACTCCCGAAGGTACACTGAGTTGTATCCAGATTGATGCTAATTATCATCTTACAGATGAAACTGGGGCTTAGAGAAGATGTGACAGAAGGGACAGTGGAGCCCTGACCTCCGCACCACAGCTCATTCCACATGGAAATGCCTTTACCTACCTATGAACTGATACCCAGAGCCTGACAACAACTTTCAACACTCCACTCACTGACTTTTCTGAATAAAAGCAAGTTACGGGTTAAAATGTTGTCACTTGAAATTAACCATTATTTAACTAATGTCCCCATAATCAAGAGACACTGAGAGCATATATTTAATGTTGATCACCCTTGGCACACTGTTCAAAGACCTGTTCAGGATGATGAAAATCAAGTTCTCATTTCCAGGCCTTACAAAACTATACTCTGGAACTCCTTGAAGTGCAAATTTGGCTATATCGCAGCTACAGAGATGAAAGCTTTGTGAAACTCTGATATTCTAGTTAAAGACTATTCATATCCATTTCTATAGTGATTTCTGATTTTGACATATAAAAATATGTTCATATTTTTCACCTGTTCTAGAAGATGAAAAATCTAGCTGGTATAAACATGTTATTTAATTTTTAATTTCCACAAACCTCACTTTAAAATGCATAAACCATTTTATCATGAAGAGCACCTTTCTTTCCAATGCCTGTTATTAAATTCTTATTCCTGCAGTGCCTTCTCACAGACTAGTTTTCTACAAAAGAAAAAAATAAACTCAGTGCTTTTCATATGAAGACCCAGGGTTCTGCCTTCTAGATTAATTGCATTTGATTCAAATCTGGCTCTCTGTAAGTAAATATCTCTAGCCCAGAAGCAAAAGGAAGGGTTCACTTCAGGTGTTTTTATCTTCGCTTAAGAGTCAAAATACCTTCTGCATTTTATATAGGTAAAGCTAGAAGAAAAGTAATCTATACTTATACCTATACTTATATGTCTATCTATCTATCTATTCAGTTTTTCATTATGCTGCTGAAACTAGCATAAGAAAATTTTCTATCTCTGCTATGAATTAAATGTTGTCCCTCGAATATCATATGTTGAAGCCGTAACCTCCAATGTGACTAAATGTGGAGTTAAGGCTTTTAGGAGACAAGTAAGTTTAAATTAGGTTATAAAGGTGGGGCCATAATCTAATAGAACTTTGGCCTCATAAGAAGAGGAAGATGTTTCTCCCCCAAGGCCCCATGTGAGGATTTAGTGAAAAGTTGGCTGTCTGCAAGCAGGATGAGCCCTCACCAGTTGGCCAGCACCTTGATCTTGGACTTGCACCCTCCAGAACTGTGAGAATATAAATTTCTGTTATTTGAGCCACCCAGCCTGTGGTATTTCTTTATGGCAACCCAATAAATTCCTATTTTAAATATGACTCCAAATCTCAAAGACGAGTCAATATGAGTCTATGTGCTAAACCTAGAAAACCTCAATGTCAAATCTGAGTTGTTAACCAGACGCTGTGATATTCATGTTTCTTTTTGTTAGGCTTCAGTATCTTCCTTTGGGGACCAAAATAATTGTGTGTGTCCCTTTTCTTAAGTGAAATCTGTCCCTAAAATGTAGAGCACTGTCTTCTTTGTGCTCCAGGGTTTTCTTCCTTTTCTCCCTGGCTCCGTCCTTGCTTACCTCCTTTAACAAATCCAGACAGGCGCCGTCCTGGGCACTGTCCTAGGTGCTGAAGATGCAACAGTGACCCAAATATGGTCTCTGACCTTAAGGAGTGTCCTAAGAGAGTGCTTGTTACCAGAGGTTTCTCGCTTCAAGAATGTTTCCTGAATACATTTTAAAAATCAGTGTGTGTTGTTAAAAGCTCAGTGTTACAGTTCTGATCCATGGGTTGAGTTATAATTAATTAGAGTTCCACAACTTATGTTGACCATATTCCCAAAGCCAATTATTCCTCAGTTTTTCTATTCAGGATTTTTCTTTTGCAAACAACAATCTTGGCTAAACTTTATGCGGCTCCCTAGGGCAACTTTGCATTGCCAAGCTATTTCTCAGGATTGTGCCTGACACTGAAGCTTAGTGTCTGAAGCAAACTTAATGAGCTCATTTTATAGTCTCTCCTCTAGGTCTTGATAAAAATATTAAACCCAAGGACCAAGACTGAATCCCTTTGAATATCACTGTCATTTCTGGATTCTGAAGTTAAAAATAGCCAGTTTCTCAGTAGAACACCCTAGTCAACAGCATATCAATTAATCTGAGTATTATGGGGGCCACAACTTCACAGCTTACTGATAAGCGTATCATGGGGGCAAAATCAGTAGCCTTGCCATGGACAAAGGTGAATATATATATAACTTTCCTTGACTCTCCAAACTTTTTCATTTAAGAGAGCAATAAATGAAGATGTGCTACTTGAAAAATCATTATGCTCTCACCAGTCTCTCTCAAAATATTTATGAATGGGTGTTATAATTAATTTCTTATGAGTGCACCATGTACAGAAGGTGCCTAATTCTCTGCAAAAGCAAGTCCCATTGGGGACTTATTCTCCCAGCTCCAAGCCAGTCTGAAGCATTCCCCAAGTGTCAGAATAACAGTAGGGTATTTTAGCCAAAGGAATACAAGCCTGGTGGTATTTTCTTGCTGATTTATTATAACTTTCATTCACCTTTTATTCTCTTATTTTTCTCTTACTGAAACGTTGTTATAAAACAAACCCATGAACAAAAATCTGTCTTCAATGTATCTAGCGTGTTACTGTCAACCTCTCAACATATTCTCCTACCCTTCAACAAATATTCTGTTCTTATTTATTGGAATAACCTTTGTTCTTCTTTTTGTATATTGCATTTTATTTTATTTTTTTAAAAATCTTTACTTCTATTTGATATGTTTTGGACTTTTCCTTTCTCAATCTGGTTAATTTCCCAATGTTGAACCATTTCAAATTAACACTGAAAGATAGAGAACCCTAGGCTGTTTTTACTATTTATTTACATATTTATTTATTGATGTGTTATTTCTTAGGTAGCATTTGTCTCAATGGAGATTTCATGTTCTCCTTTAACTTAGGACCTGGGCCTTTTAAAATCTAAAAATTTTCCTTAGTGCCTTCTAGAGTCATAATACTACACATTCTATATCATGCAAAACCCACAAGTATCTATAAGGCAGTAAGGTTCTTTTTAATGGGGTGGGGGAAATAGCAAACAAAACAAAACTGCAGCACATCAAATGTTTAGCATTAAGAAGATGTTTTCCAAATTGTTGAGGAAGTGCTGAAGAAAACGTTTTGGGGCTCCCCAGATGGCAACCATTCCGACTCCAAATGCTACCGTTATTTTGGCCCTCACAGGAAGTACTTTCCCCGTAAGACCTTGATTCAGTGATTGACCTTGGTTTTGATAATCTCTCATTCCCTTTTAGATTAGGAAAGTCCAAGAGAAAGCAAGACGGGGAATGCACTAATGATAAGCAGTATAAATTTCAGAATAGATTTCTCATCTTTCTAGTGTGATTATAGGGTTTCTAGATTCAATCTGGATCCCTTATACAATTCTGAGGGAGAGCATTTTACTAGTATGTTCTTTACAATTTGATCATCCGGATGGCAATATCATATACAAAAAAGAGAATTGGATTTCAGAGCTAGGTAACTTGGGTTAAAATTCCAACATTTTCACTTACCTTGCTCAGTTTTCTAATTTTAAAATGAAGGGTAGAGAGTCCTTTTATTACTTCATCATTTCCACAAATACATAGAGACTATAACATGCCAATCACTTTTTTTCAGGTTCAGTAAGCGAACTTTAAGGTCTCTTATTATTTCTCTGTACAAACTGTTCAGCTAGACCTCTGGGCTTATATGCAATCTTCCATGATTCAAAGTAAACCAAAATGTGGGCCAGCCCAGTATCTGCAGGGCATAAGTCTGCCAGAAGACACCTACTATCACCAACTCCTTGCACTTTAGATTGTCTAGTCTCATCCTGCTGCTGCTCAAAAAGAGCAAAACATAAAGCAAAATGGAAAATATTTTAAAATAAGGTATAAAATGTAATAAATAATGAGGAAAGCTAAAAACAATTTATTGAGCACTGGCCATTTGCATAACTCTGTGGGAAAGTGAATATGTGATGTAGTTTTTATTCTCTAATAGCAAAGCTCACATGGAATGAGACATGCATGCTAAAGGAGTGTACCTGGCATGATTAAGGCTAGAAAGTTGTATTGTATAAGGAGAGAGGACCACATGAACAAAGGGTGGCTTCAAGAAGAAAGATAGTGCTTGGTCCAGTTTACAAGTACGGTATAAGGTTGCTCTTTACAACATGCACATACACACACATACAGGTAATCTCAACATCCTTGTCATACAAAATAAAAATCAGGTAAAATAAAAAAGTATTAAATAGGTGGCAATTATTTCACAGTGAAATGTAGTTTCACACGTATTCTTAGGAAGAAAGAATTGAAAATAAACCAAATCTTCAAATTAATAGCAGAGAAAATATGTACAAAATAAATAAAATTTTTAAGGATAGATACAAATTAGTAAAATACACAATAAAACTCAGAAAAGTTCAACAATTTAAAAAGCCAGTTATTTGAAATTATCAATAACAAAAATTAATAGTTTTAGGCACGAGAATAATTTAAGAAATGAGAATATTAGGAATGAGAAACCCAGATAAATACTATTAGGAATATGATTGTATGTTAGAACTTAGACAGACACAAAAGAGATTTTTTTATTTTTATAATAATATATAAATTTAAACATTTAAATTTGAAAACAGATGCATTTCATAGGAAAATTTAAATAAATCAAATTGACTAAGAAGTTTAGAAAACCTACATAGATTAAACACTGTATAAGAAATTTTAAAACTAGTCATAAATTCATAACCTATTGCATACTAAAAAGTCAAATAAAATTGTTTTATGACAAAATGAAACCAAATTTCCAAAAACTAGCTATTCCTCACATTATTGAACAAACAGAAAGATGAACAGATTCCCAATTCATGTAATTGTACAAACTAATCCTAACTTTGATACTATAAAACAAACAAATAAAACAGACAAGACTAGTTACAACGACAATAACAGAAAAGTGAAAACACGAATCTTTTGTCAATAGACAAACAGAACAAATTATAATAGGCTTATAAGGAATCTCTTTAACTTGATGAAGAGTAATTAAGAGAACCTTATCAAAACACCATACTTTATAATGATGATTCATGAGAAGCAGTCAGTTTCACTAACATGACTAGAATACTCACTTGCATCAAGCAAAGCAAATGTAAAATTTAGAACCAATGAGACAGTTGAATAAAGTGGTAAGGCACAAAATAATCATTGAGAACCTATAACTTTGTATACCTCAGCAATAACCATACAGAAAATATACCAATTTATTCAGTTTAGAATAATGGCAAAATCCATAAAACATATAGAATAAGTCTAGTTAAAATTATTAAAGACTCATATGTAGAAACTGTAAAACATGAACGGAGAACATAGAAGAAAACCTAAATAAATGAAAATACATAAATATTCCTGGTTCAGGATATTTAATATTGTAGAGATGTGAGTTACTTCTTCATCTAAAAAATTTATAAATATTTCACAGTGCCAAACAAAATCCCAAAGGATGTTCTTTTATTGCACACAGCATGGCTACTTAAAACAGGGTGATAGAATAAAGGCAGGAGAAAAGCAAAAGATAAAGGCAGGAGAAAAGCAAAAACAGAAATATGAAAGGAGACCAGGACTGCCAGATATCAAAACCATAGTTAGGCACTGATATAGGTGTAGATAATTCAATCTTTGGAACAGGCTAGAGAGTTCCTAAATAACACAACAGTCATTTGGAAAGTTGAAATTACTATAGGAAGTAGAAACTACTCAATAAGTGTCCCAAGAAAAACTGGCTATTCAAATGAAATTTAAAAACAAATCTTGCAGTGAGTTCAAGGGTTTTGAGGGACTAACCAAGGAAAAAGATATGACCACAAGGTAGTAACAGAACACAATAAGGTCTATTTGAGCAGCGCTTTGACAGGTTTACAGGAAAAGGTGAGTCCCTCACAACATGAGAACTTTCAGAAGCAATGCTGCAGGAATCACTGTCCGAAACAGAAAGGAAGGAAAGGGGACACCTGGAGGAGACCCTTCCAGGACCAGAGAGGGGGCTTAACTAAATACATGATGGTGGGGACACTCTGGGTCAGAGAATTCTGAAGGGTCATAGTGGCTTGGGATCTTTCGTAGCCCTGGAGTTTATCTTATCCATGTCTAACAGAGGTTTGGTGCAGTTTCGTATGATATGCAAAACAGGCAGGCTCTAAATGGCTAAAAATGTGCTTAATGGGGTTATGTTTAAAACAATTGGATGTGTTAAAAATTTGAGCTTGGCATTGGTGGGCTTCTGGACTAATGGATTCCAGCCTACTGCGAAGAAGGGAAAAACACAGGGCAGGTCCACTATACGGGGCCACTTGTGGCTCATTGAAATAACAAAGCCTTACCTCACTTTTCTTTGCATGCCTGTTTATGCACACATCTCAGATGGATTAGAGGAAAACATGAAAAAGTAATGTGAGAAATGTAGGAAATTACATTTATAATATTAGGGTGATAAAGGCTAAATCTAAAAGTCACACATTTATGAAATAAAAGGTCTCCCATTATTATTGTGTGGGAGTCTAAGTCTCTTTGTAGGTCACTAAGGACTTGCTTTATGAATCTGGGTGCTCCTGTATTGGGTGCATATATATTTAGGATAGTTAGCTCTTCTTGTTGAATTGATCCCTTTACCATTATGTAATGGCCATCTTTGTCTCTTTTGATCTTTGTTGGTTTAAAGTCTGTTTTATCAGAGACTAGGATTGCAACCCCTGCCTTTTTTTGTTTTCCATTTGCTTGGCAGATATTCCTCCATCCTTTTATTTTGAGCCTATGTGTGTCTCTGCACATGAGATGGGTTTCCTGAATATAGCACACTGATGGTTCTTGACTCTTTATCCAATTTGCCAGTCTGTGTCTTTTAATTGGAGCATTTAGCCCATTTACATTTAAGGTTAATATTGTTATGTGTGAATTTGATCCTGTCATTATGATGTTAGCTGGTTATTTTGCTCATTAGTTGATGCAGTTTCTTCCTAGCCTTGATGGTCTTTACAGTTTGGCATGTTTTTGCAGTGGCTAGTACCGGTTGTTCCTTTCCATGTTTAGTGCTTCCTTCAGGAGCTCTTGTAGGGTAGGCCTGGTGGTGACAAAATCTCTCAGCATTTGCTTGTCTGTAAAGTATTTTATTTATCCTTCAATTATGAAGCTTAGTTTGGCTGCATATGAAATTCTGGGTTGAAAATTCTTTTCTTTAAGAATGTTGAATATTGGCTCCCACTCTCTTCTGGCTTGTAGAGTTTCTGCCGAGAGATCAGCTGTTAGTCTGATGGGCTTCCCTTTGTGGGTAACCCGACCTTTCTCTCTGGCTGCCCTTAACATTTTTTCCTTCATTTCAACTTTGGTGAATCTGACAATTATGTGTCTTGGAGTTGCTCTTCTCGAGGAGTATCTTTGTGGCATCCTCTATATTTCCTGAATTTGAATGTTGGCCTGCCTTGCTAGAGAAAATGTGGCACATATACACCATGGAATACTATGCAGCCATAAAAAATTATGAGTTCATGTCCTTTGTAGGGACATGAATGAAGCTGGAAACCATCATTCTCAGCAAAGTATGGCAAGGACAAAAAAACAAACACTGCATAGGTGGGAATTGAACAATGAGAACACTTGGACACAGGAAGGGGAACATCACACACTGGGGCCTGTTGTGGGGTGGGAGGAGGGAGGAGGGATAGCATTAGGAGATATACCTAATGTAAATGACGAGTTAATGGGTGCAGCACACCAACATGGCACATTTATACATATGTAACAAACCTGCACATTGTGCATATGTACCCTAGTACTTAAAGTATAATAAATATATATGTATAAAAAGAAATAAAAGGTTGAATTTTATGACAAAATATTTAACATTCTTCACCAAATTAATAAGAACTGACGTTTGTTAATATGGTTTGGATCTGTGTTCCCATCTAAACCTCAGGTTGAAATGTAGTTCCTGATGCTGGAGGTGGGGCCTGGTGGGAGGTAAGTGAATCATGGGGGGAGTTTCCAATGGTTTAGTACCATCCCTCTAGTCCTGTTCTCACGATAGAGTTCTCATGAGATCTGGTTGTTTAAAAGTGTGTGGGCCGGGCATGGTGGCTCACGCCTGTAATCCCAGCACTTTGGGAGGCTGAAGCAAGCAGATCATGAGGTCAGAAGATGGAGACCATTCTGCCGAATATGGTGAAACCCCATCTCTACTAAAAATAAAAAAAATCAGCCAGGCGTGGTGGCACACACCTGTAATCCCAGCTACTTGGGAGGCTGAGACAGGAGAATCGCTTGAACCTGGGAGGCAGAGGTTGCAGTGAGCCGAGATCGTGCCACTGCACTCCAAGCTGGGCAAAAGAGGTAGACTCCATCTCAAAAATAAAAATAAAAATAAAAATGTGTGTGGTACCTCCCCTGTCTCTCTCTTCCTCCTGCGCTGGCCATGTAAGATGTGCCTGCTTCCTCTTCATCTTCCACCATGATTGAAAGTTTCCTGAGGCCTCCCAGGAAGCTGAGTAGATGCCAGCATCATGCTTCCTGTACAGCCTGCAGAACCATGAGCCAATTAAACCTTTCTTCTTTATAGATTACCCAGTCGCAGGTATTTCTTTGTAGCAGCGTGATAATGGACTAATAAATTTGGATAGCATTTATAATAATGCTTATGCATATTGAATCATGTAATTTTCACTATGATTTATGAGAAAGGGGCTGGGTGTGGTGGCTCACGCCTGTAATCCCAGCACTTTGGGAGGCTGAGGTGGGCAGATCGCCTGAGGTCAGTAGTTCAAGACCAGCCTGGCTAACATGGTGAAACCCCATCTCTAGTAAAAATACAAAAATTCACTGGGTGTGGTGGCATGCACCTGTAATCCCAGCTACGCAGGAGGCTGAGGCAGGAGAATCGATTGAACCTGGGAGGCGGAGGTTGCAGTAACGCGAGATCACGTCATTGCACTCCAGCCTGGGTGACAAGAGCGAAACTCCATCTCAAAAAAAAAAAAATTATAAGATAGGTATTGTTATTCTCATTTCACTGTTAATTACATAACTCATTACATGGATCACCACGACTAAAATAATATGCAGAAGTGTCATATAATGTTCTATAGGTTATAGGCATACACTGCACAACCTGACATCTGTGAGTAGGGGTTGAGGGCTGTTTGGTCGGGGGTCAATTCCTGCAGCCTTTGATACTTTGATGTGAGCTGACCCTCTAAGATGGTACTGCATGTGAGTTGCACAACTGAACTCAGCAGCTTTCTTTCTAGGGTTCCTAAACTCATGAAGGTCTTCCTCACCTTTGTCCCTAATACACTACAGCTCCTACAGAAATGCCCTCACTCATCTACCTCATTGTTTATGTGTTTAGCATTCAAGAAAATCCAAGGGCCACTTTCTCTAGAAAGTCTGTCCTGGCCCAACTTGGCACATACAACAAGGTAAAACTGACCTCTTTCTTCTCCAATGGCCCATTGTTCCTTCCACAAACTACTCTCACAGGGACTTTAACATTTTATCTTGTTTATTTCTTTACTCCTCTGACTCCTTCACCAGATTGCAGGCTACTTGTGGTCAGGAACTCATTTGTCTTTCCATAAATGTTTCCCAGCATAGGTCACACGCATAGTGTTGAACAATTTTTTTTGTTGAATAAATACCAAGGTCCAGAGAGACATTGTACTGAATGGCAATTTGCAAGATATTGATTTTCTTTGCTGCCATTTGTTGATATTGTTAAACTTCTACTGGAGGGCAAAATTCATAGTTGTCGCTTCACACATGAATTAGCAAGGAGGCAATCTCAGCTCTAAAATCTTTACAGTTATCATAACACCCCCATCAGCTCACACTATTAAACATTATAGATAAATACTGTGACATTAAGTTTTGTGGCAGTGCAAATAAAAGTGTTAACAAGTAATGTAATTATACCACTCTTTTTTAAAAAAATTATTAAATGCTAACACTTCTCCATTTATAACCATTCAATTACTACTCACTGCCTAATGTCCAAAATTCTTAACATGTCCTAGAATGGTCTCTAAAACCTGGCTCTTCTCTATGTCTCTAAATTTATCTCCTGCTAGCCCCTCCTACTCCCCACTCCCATCCATGCCACAGCATACATTTGCCCTATATTCAGATAACATTTTGCAAATTGAAATTGCAAGTTGTAATTGCCCTAATCCAATCTCAACTCTTTAAATCATCTCACAATTTTATGCTCTGGCATATTCTCCCACTTCAGCTCAGAATACCCTTTTCACTTTTGTAGCACTTCAAGCTGTCATTCATAATTCAAGTCTCAGCTTAAAAGCCACATCATATCCTCTATGAAACCTCCTCCCCCAGCCCCAGCAGAATCATGGGATCCTTGCTGAAAACTTCTAGGGTTCAAGGTGCACAACTTGTATCCATGGTGTTCAACACAATATTGTATTTGTCATTGTTTATCACATTTCTCATCTATCTTCCACCTTTTTGAAAGCAAGGATTGAGTTTGGCTTATTCCTGAATCCCTAATGTCTAACAAATGACCGTCCTAAAGTAGCCACTTCACCAAGGAGGGACGAAGCAGCAAACAGGAAAGCCTGGTTCAGGCCCATCTTTAATCACTAGTTTTGTGAAAAAGTTCACTGCTGCTTCCCACAGCTCGCCAGGCCTGGGATTTGGTTTTGACATGATTATTTTTCTTTTGCAGCATAGGAAGGAGGCTCATGAGAAGAAGTTTAGAAAAATCAACCTCAATTTTTCCCCAGCTGTGCCTCACCTAGCAGACTATCTCAGGACAGCTTCCTGGAAACACAGCAGCAGAAAGTAAGCTGCATTTATTTACTTTTTAAAAAATGTGCTCTGATACTTTTTGATCATTACAAAGAATCTTTCTGGGTGATACTGCAGTGGACTGACCTGATATGTGTTTCCTTCTTCTTTTTTTTCAGTGAATTGTTCAGTTCTTTTTGGAATACTGTGGGTGAGAACCTCAGGCAACACAGAGCCTTAGAAGTATGCTTTGGGCTTGGATTGGGACATGGACTTAATAATTCCACAACTCAAAAGCAACTTCTGAGATAAAAGCGGAATTTGTAAATATGTGAGATACCCTGAACCTAGAAGATGAGATATAAGTAATGTAGTTTAGGTGGTTTTGGTGTATTATCTATCTCCAAAATCAAAGGAAATGGAAGGATTCCTCTAAGAATCATCAGTAAAAATGTGAGTTTTGCTCATATTCGCATTTTGCCTAATTCTAGCCCTCCCTAATTTATTGACTGAAAGCTAAATAATATTAAGAGAAAATGACAAAGGTAATTTCCTTCCACTGTGTCATTTCCTATCAACTATGCGATTTCTTTATTTTTTAAGTTTTGAAAAATTTTAGGACAGTTTTTTGTTTCTATAAAAATTGCTAAGATAGTACAGAGTTCCCATATACGCTGTATGCAATTTCACTTCTTGTTAACATTTTATATTGCTATAGGACCTTCGTTACAATATTGACACATATTTATTACCTATTTTGAGATGGAGTTTTGCTCTGTCACCCAGGCTGGAGTGCAGCGGCGTGATCTTGGCTCAGTTGCAACCTCCATCTCCTGGGCTCAAGTGATCCTCAGCCTCCTGAGCAGCTGGGACTACAGGTATGCATCATCACACCTGGCTAAATTTTTTTGTATTTTTGGTAGATACAGGGTTTCACCATATTGCCCAAGCTGGTCTCGAACTCCTGAGCTCAAGTGATCCTCCCACATCGGCCTCCCAAAGTGCTGGGATTATAGGTGTGAGCCTCTGTGTCCAGCCCCATGTTTTATTTATATTTATTAACTTTTTCTCTTAATCCCTTTTCTGTTCCAGGATCCCATCCAAGATAACACATTACATTTAGTTTTCATGTCTCCTTAAGCTCTTCTTGGCTGTTAGCTTTCTCAGACTTTTTTTGTTTTTTGATACCTCATTCGTTTTGAGGAGTAAAGGTCAGGTATCCTGTACAATGTCCTTTAGTTGGCATTTGTCATATATTTTTTCTCATGATTAGAATAGGGTCATATGTTTTTGGGAAGATGAATGCAGAAGAAAAATGCCATTTACATCCCTTCATGTCAAGGACACATCTTATCAACATGACATCACTGTTGATGTTGACCTTGATTTCCTGTCTGGGGTAGTGTTTGCCATGTTTCTCCACTGTAAAGTCATTCTTTTTTATCCCCCCTTTCCATAGTGCTCCCTTTGGAAGGAAGTCCCTATGTGCAGTCCACATTTAAAGAATGGGGAGCAATGTTCCATCTCTGTGAGGTTAGGAAATCCACATTATCAGAAAGTCTGCAAAATCAGATACCTACAGAAATTATTTGGAATTCTTCTGCATAGAGATTTATCTATCTTCCCAATTTATTTATTCCATAATTTATTTCAGTATAGACTTGGATTTTTAATATATTGGGTTGTAATACAATACCATATAGCTTATTTTATTGTGCAAATTATCCCACCTTTGGTCGTTAGGAGCTCGTTCACTTGGCTCCTCTGTCCTTTTGGCATCATTGTAGATTTTTTAACTTTTTATTTATTTATTTAACACTTCCTTATTTTTAGTACTATATAATGATTAATGTTCAACTTGCATATGTTCTGCCCTAGTTCTAGAATCAACCATTTCTCCAAGGGGTCCTGGTTCCTTTTATTGAAAAATTGTATTAGAAACCAAAATCTGTGCACTAGATGTGTTCATTGCTACTGCGGTATTCTTGCTTCTAGGCCCTCTTAATTGACATAGAAGGAGAATATATGTCTGCATACTAACCCATCTATATGTATTTACCTATATCTATAGATATTTCTATATGTACCTATCTGTACCTATATTAAGCAAAACATGAATTCATACTGATATATCTGACTCTAATCCATTACCACACAGATCATTCTAACCTTATCTCTTTGCTTATCCATAACCTCCCACTCCAACTGTGAGAAATATGGCTCCCATATTCACCATCCATTTATTTTATTTAATTGTTCAATTCCAATATACATCTATAGCAGCAGCAGAATCATTAACTGTGTCCCCATGAACAAGAACTCAATTAATTTTAAAACTACCATTTTTAAATTATTTCCAAACTTTTATTTCTAACTTTGAATTTTCTTAAGCCTGGGAGAAATTCTGTAGGAAAAAGAGGAAAGATAATGCCAAGACAAATGAAATGTGACAAAATTAAAGAACATGCATATGGCTAAAGAAAGCTCTATATTAAGCCAGGTATAAATTCAGTAAGCCTGATAAAGAACATGGAAGAAGATATTTACATTTAGGATATTTAGATTAAGTAAACTATCATAGAAAAATAAAACCAATATGTCACAATCACATGGGAAGTAGGAATTAAGATATACACAAAAAGCATCAGTGTTGGCAGTGGGTAAATGAATCCATAACAGGGACACAGATTCCAGAAAGCAGAGAAAAGCAAAATTTCTAATGATTAATCAAACTGTCAGAGGCCAAGAGATCTACTGAAAATAAAAAAGGGTTGAAGGGTTGAGATATCGTATCCAGATATCCATGCCAAGGAAAAATGTGATGGTATTCAGGCACAGGGTCTTGTCAGCACTTCACCTCAGGGATTTTACAGGGTCCTGTGAGGAAATGTCTAAGCATGTATGAATTAAGGCTTATAAGAAAATAATTTAAGAGGATTTAGCTAAAATTAAGCATTGAAGAATGACTTTTTAGGATCCAACACAAAGCTGTCTCCCTCAAGAAGCCTTCTGAGATAGCCTTTTAGACACAGCACAATAGAATGTTCACATGATAGTTTTCATCAAATATTATTTGCATATGTTTGTGAGCTGGAGTGAGGCCTAGAGGATCAAGGACTGTAACTTAGTTCCTCTTGATCATCAGCACCTAGCACTGTGCTTGGCAAAGAGTGATAACTCAGTACTTTTGTATCGAGTAGAAGAAAGAAAGAAAAAAACAGAATCCCAGCCACATAGACACTCAGTTTACAAACATAGAGTTGAAAAAAAAAAAAAAAAACAACTCCTTCCAGCACTAAATCAATACCCTTCCAATTGATTAGGAAGTAGGCCCTTGCCATGTTGAGTTCTCCAATGACTTTTCAAAAAACCTTTATTGCTGCAATCATATGTAATTCAGTGACTAAAACCTATAATGAAAATAAATTACATGAAGTCTTTTCATTAATCTTATTATTCTGCAGTCCCATCATAAATAGCTCACTAGCATCTTATATCTTTATTTTTCAGGGTAGTACAGCTAAGAAATTATATCATTATGCATTTGAGTTGTGTTCTAATTTCTGCCCGATGCATCAATAATACATTTAATTGTGTTATTCCTTTTTGCAGACAGTTCCATCTTTGGAAATTGCTTTAGTGATACAAAGGACTGAGGGGTAGATATTCTGTGTTTGTCCTCTAATTAAAATATGTCACTAGTTAGACTCAGAACACAGACAATTTTTTATCATTGGGAGTATTTAATCCCAAACTGTTCATAGAATGGGCTTATATAAACACTGAGATTTGACACATCCTTCCAGACTTGATGAAAAAAATATGATATCCCAAAGTTCTTGATTTGAAGAAAAAGTGAACTTTGATAACTTTGGTGAGATTTTCAATTTCTTGGCTGACTACAATTTATTTCTGAACAGTTAATTTACCTTTTGCATAATACTACAGAAGAATTTTGAGAACAAAGGATATGTGGAAGGTGCTCTTTTTATTTTTTGCTTTGAATGATACTCATTACGCAGGTAATCGTTGAAGTTATACATTTTATGCATAATTTTAACAGATACATTTGAAGTGTATACATTTTCATAAACTTATAGGTTGGGAACATTGGGAAAGTTCCTTGGGCTTCTGCCAACTTATCTGTAAAAATGGGCTAACATTACTTCAACTACTTTTCTTATTTGAAGAAAGATATACCTGAATAGAAGCACTTGAATTTGATAAGGGAGAAATCACCTAGTGCAACCAAAGAAATACATTAACAAAAGATAGTACAGCAAGTTATAAATATTCAATCTATATATTTTTAAAAGCATCATGTGTTTGCTGGTCATCAGTTTATTGACTCTGAACTCCATATCCATCCTTCTTTGCTGCTCTGCAAAAATAGAGCTGGTACCTTTCACTATTGTTTCTTTTTTGGCTGACTGGATGTTAGGATGTTGGGTTTGGTCAGTAAAGGGTGCTAGAGAGGAACTACAGGAGGAAAGGGTTTTCCTTCTCTGTTATGGTGTTCTTGCTTGTTTGACAAAATTCCACAGTGCACATGATTTCTCTAGCACTATTCCTGCAGTGCAGAACAGCTAGCAGCTTCCTGGACCACCCCACTTTAACAATTTTGAGTCAAGTGCCTCTGAGATACCTTCTCATGAGCTAGTTTCCCTAAAATCACTGCTCTGCCCTCTCCAATCTTTGTGAGAATTGGAGGAGGGCAGGAGTTTGGATCAAACAAGGATATGGAAACAACCTTATTATCATCAATGACCAGATGATAATAAAAGATACAGAGGTTTAGGATTTTGTGGTATGATGAACACAGTGATTGTTAAATACTTATCTTTATTTTTTTTTATTACAGATTGGGTTCCTACACAATTCAGAACTCAACACACCCTTTGCACTTTCTTCCTGTACAGACATGTTATTATCCACGAGTTCCAGTTTTGTGACCCCTGGAGGCTGCTTAAACAAGTAGACCTAATGTATTCTCTATTTCTTCCACAAAAGAAAATGTGAGCTACACAGAGTAAGACAGAGTTAGAGAAAAGAGAATGAATTATTCTATGAAAATATCATTTCAGTACTGCTAAGTCCTTGATCAGAATTTCTCAAAGTAGGGTCTGTTGATTATCAGCATCAGAAGTAACTGGAAGTACCAGGTAAATAACTGTAGCCCACCTCCTAAGATTCTCATTACAGAAGTTTGTGGGTGGGGCCCTGCAATCTGCACAGTTTGAGCCTTCAGCTGATTTTGATGCAGATGGTCCAAGAGCTACTCTTTGAGAACCAATTCTGAGACAAATGAATGTTTTAGAAATATTAAAACAGATTTCAAGACATCACTAAGTGAACAAGCAAGAAAAGATGTCTTTTATATCAACACCTCATCCAAAAGCTTTGTATTCCATTCCAAATGGCAGTTTATGCCTGTATAAGGAGCTAAGGTGATTGGGAGTAAGACTACAGGTAATTAGAGAAAGAAAGAAGAGAAAACCTGGTGCTAGAGAAGGGCTGATGTATGTTGCTGGGAGTCAACAAAGAAAAAACATAGAACAAGTCAGTGGCTTGTAATAAGACTGAATCAACAGCTTCCTGTCCTTATTGCAGGATCTAGTGGGACAGCTCAGCTTGGGGACACAGAATCAGAAAGTCAGGCCTCTCAAGTCCTAACAGCAATAAACAGTTTAGCCCAATTCTAATGACAAGGTAGATATCCGGTAATCTCCACACCGGTGCTGTCATCTTGCTCTTGGTTTGGCTTTCATCAGCTCTTGGCTGATCCAACATGACTAGTCTCCCTGCCTCCAAGCTCAATCCACTTCAATCATTTCTCTCCCATAATATTTCAGTAGCCTCCATTGCCTACAGCAGGATTCCCCAACCTTGGGGCTGTGGACCGGTACCAGTCCGTGGCCTGTTAGGAACTGGCTGCACAGCAGGAGGTGAGTGACTGGTGAGCAGGCATTGCTGCCTGAGCTCCACCTCCTGTCAGATCTGGGCGACATTAGATTCTTACAGGAGTGTGAACCCTGTTGTGAACTGCACATGCGAGGGATCTAGGCTGCATTCTCCTTATGAGAATCTAATGCCTGATGATCTGAGATGGAACAGTTTCATCCCGAAACTATCCCTATCCTGCTCTGTCTGTGGAAAAGTTGTCTTTCCCGAAACTGGTCCCTAGTGCCAAAAAGGTTGGGGACTGCTGGCCTACAGGATAGGACTCCAGTTTCTCTCCAAGGGGCATGTGGAGGTGGTCACTTCTCCTTTATCTAAAGTAGATTAGTTGGATTTCAATCCATTTTTACACTGACAACTGTGTGATGTTAGGCAAATGATCTAACTTCACTGGCTGAAGTTTTGTCATCTGTAAAACACAGACATGAGACTCAATATACTATTCACATGAACTATGATGTAAAGAGCATCCTCTGGAGGAGGGCAATGAAGCAGCCTGAAAATACACACTTCAAATGATTGCCAGGAAGATTGATACAGTGCACACAAAGTCTATATGATAGTGCTTGGCACACACTCAGTCTTCAGTAAGAGTTGACTTGGATCATTATTGCCCCTCTGTTATTTCTTACATACTCTTGCTTTCCATTCTTACCAAGTAACTCATGGTTTTTCAAATGATGCTGTTTGATACCTCACACTTTAGCACCACTGTTTTTTCAGTGCAAATGCCCTCCCCTCTTCACATGATGAACTCCCACTCATCCCTTAAGTCCTAGCTCAGATGTCTCCTCTCTGTGGCACTCCCTGATTCCACCCCAACCAGTTTTTAAACCTGTATTTTCATTAAAGCTATATAAAGTCCACACCTCCATTATTACAATAAACCCTCTCCACAGTCATAAGCCTTTCATGTTGACAGTCTTCTACAGGAAGAGTATGTCTCAAACTGTGCCATTAGTTACACCACCTTCAAAACGGATGCCATATCCTTCTAAAATTTTACTGTAATTTACTTAATCCTTTTCTGTAAATCAATTCATAATTCTACTTATATAAATTTATCTCAAATGAAACTTTATATAATTCATAAAAAAATTAATGCATAGTTATTCTAAAATTAAATAATAATTACAATACAATAAAAACATCATATCCATCTACTAACTCATCCATTAGCAGCACTCTTATGGGAAAATCTGTACTGATATATAAAAGCTCTTTCAGTGCAAAGATATCTATCTTTATATCCCCAGTACCTATTATAATGTTGGTACAGAGCAACATCTTGACAATTTTAATTGCCATACTCTTTCAGAAAGCCCTGGCTTCAAATCTTGACTTTAACAAGGAGAAAGGAGTTTACAGATATTTATAAATTTAAAATTTACTATTAGAGTGAGATTTTGCAGAAAATAAAATTCACCCCAATATTGTTTATCTATAGAAACAAGATTCTCAAATCTGCAACTGAGCATATAGAAAAGTAATATGAAAGAATTTCCTTTGAATTAACTGAGAAGAAATTTTGGTTACCCGCCAAGAAACTTTTTTCTTTTGGTTATTTAGAACTATGACATTCTCCTTGGCCAATAGCTATATCAGAGTCAAATATGTGCCTCACAACAGCTGAAAGCCTGTGGTGTTTGTACACTCTTTCTGCTAGTGTTGACTTCACTTTTGAGTTTTCTCTTGTCCCTTTTGGGGGTTATGTTTTACTATTAAAACTTTTAAAAAGTCATTTATCTAATATTTTTATTGAGCCAGAGAAATAACTAATTCATTAATTAAATAAGCAACCCAATAAATCAATGAGTGAACAGATTGATGGATAAATATACAAGGTCATGAGCAGTCCTTAGATATGCTAATGCAATTGACCAGCTCAGCTGGGGGAAAATGAGTAAACACACAAACCTTTTGTGACATGTAAATTAAAAAGCACCTTGATGGACGTGTTTTTTCACTTCTTAGTCTCTTGTTACAACAACTTGAAGGCACAGCCTGTTGACACCAAAACCAGTTCAGTTTAACAACTTGGACATAGAGTGTAAGAAATAACAACTGTGCAGACGAGAAACAACAGAGGTGGGTGTTGGATCTGCTAAGAAAGTGAACCACACATCTTTCTCTCCATGAAGCACAAGACATATGAAATGAAAAAACAAACAAACAAACAAAAAAACCCACTAACTCTGATGCAGAAGCAAACAGATACTACAATTGCGCTGGCAAATGGTAAACTCACAGCCAGGAAAGGGGCAACCGATTTTCTTTGCTATTTATGTACTAAAGTCACTGGTCCCATTGGGAACTAGCTTACTTAAAAAGGCTACATAGGCTGGGTGCGGTGGCTCATGCATGTAATCCCAACACTTTGGGAGGCTGAGGTGGGCAGATCACGAGGTCAGGAGTTCGAGATCAGCCTGACCAACATGGTGAAACCCCATCTCTACTAAAAATACAAAAATTAGTTGGGCATGGTGGCATGCACCTGTAATCCCAGCTACTCAGGAGGCTGAGGCAGAAGAATCATTTGAACCCAGGAGGTGGAGGTTGCAGTGAGCCAACATCATGTCACTGCACTCCAGCCTGGGTGACAGAGTAACACTCCATCTCTAAAAAAAAAAAAGCTACATAATATTATAATTTTATTTATTAAAATCGCTTCCACATTTTTTATTTCAAAGCTTGAAGAATACTACATATGCATTGATTACAATTCAAACTTAATGGAATTCTGTGGCATAAATGCTGATTTGTTTTAAATGATAGCATAAATGCTGATTTGTTTTAAGTATAAGACAAATCATTCAGAAAAAAACTGGAGTAAAATACTTTCTTCTTCCCCAACAGAAATCTCATAATTATATCTATTTGGAAAATATATGAAACATAAATTTACATGAAGCGTAAAATAATTTGGATGTCATGTAAGAAGTCTTATATATTTTAGTATATACAAGGATTCTATAAGCATATGAACACTATGATGAAAAAATTTCTTTTTCAGAAAGCTTATTTAAAACCAACAATTACACAGTCACTTTGAAATAGAACGTTATAATTTTGCATAGACAATTTGATTTCAGAGTTAATAAATGTAACCAATACTTCAGAAAGCTGACTTATTTTCCAAGTAATATATCCGACTGTTTCTGCACATTTTATTACCATCTTTCTCTCACACACTTACATATAAAAGAGAATGAATATTCACAAATCAGATTTTATCCTAAAAATTTTAGAAAATGAAGCATCCAGGAACACAGACTAAAAATCTGCAAGTAGAATTTACAACTTCCTAAAATTAATTTGAGATAATCAAAAATTCAAGTTCACATACGAAGTCAATATTATTGAAATCCTTTTATGAAGCCCAACATGTAGGAAGCAAGCAAAAAGGCTACACAACTACAATAGCAAATAAAATCAGCTAAAGTTATTTAAGCATTACATTCCTACAACACCAGGGTTTCAAAAAAGCAGTAAGTCTTTTTATTCATCTTGAAAATGCATGTTTTTCTGAAGTCATCATGGACACTAAGAGACAATTTCACTTAACTTTTAACTTTTATCACCCTGAAACTGGGTTTTTATAGGTGACAAACCTGATTTGGGAGTCAAACGGCCTGGGTTTTAGTTTCTGAAATCTACTACTCATTAGCTTATTTGACCTTTAGCAACTTCATCATAAAAAACTTCTCTGAGTCTTAATTGCTTTTTCTACAAAACATTAACAAGTATCTTTGCTACCAGAAGGATTAAATTAGACAAAGACTATGGAGCAGGTATGGAATTCAATCATGAGTTTTTAGTTATGAAAAAGTACATGTAAGTAAAAGGTCATTGCGTTATTAGAGATTCATAACTTCATTACAGTAGAAAACCTGTTTAAATGTATGGAAAATACATCTAGGAAATGAAGGGCATATTAGTGTTTTCTGTTTTTTAATTTGAAACTCAACAGTAAAAGTAGTGTCATAAATCCTATGTAAAACACATGTAACTCTTCACATGAGCTGATTATTTAGGCTTAAAATGTCACTTGGGAGCTTGTCAAAGTAAAACCTGTTGAATTTAGGAAAGCCGGATTAAAAGTTTCGACTATGGGAAGTTGAAAATTATACTGTGAGTCGAAGAGGAGGATGACATTAATCACATCTTCTTTTGACCCATTCTTAACATGCACTATGATGTACATCACAGCTTCATCTTCTTAACTCCTGTTTTCAAAGCATTGTTAATACAGATCAGTGTCAAAATAAAAGGTGCTTAAGACACTTTTTTGGGAACAGTAGCATAAATTTAGGCAAGACCTCTAATCTCTAACTTCTGAATTTCTTATAAATCAATGTATTTTTGCATTATTTACATTCATGA
This sequence comes from Pongo pygmaeus, assembly GCF_028885625.2. NCBI lineage: Eukaryota > Metazoa > Chordata > Mammalia > Primates > Hominidae > Pongo > Pongo pygmaeus. The sequence continues at coordinate 20,589,360 of NC_072376.2, forward strand.
GGCACCTCTTCATGTTCTCTTGCCTCCCCAAGATGTTAGAGTTCTATGGCTAATCATGAAATTCTTGCCTGAGTCAGTGACAATATTTAAGCCTAAAAAAAAATTTAGTTTATCAACTGCCTTTCTCTCTCTCTCTCACACACACACACACACACACTCACACACACGCACACACACACACACGCCATGTCCTAACTTGAGCAAATCACAGTTCAAGGAATCCGCAAATAACTTGTTATCACTTTGCACATGTAGGAAAGAAGTGACAGCAATCACATTAGGAACGGGACACAGTACTATCCTCTTACCTTTCATCTGTCTCCTTGGCTTTATTTGAATGAAAACAGTCACCATCATATCCACCATCTTCTCATTCATGTTTAAGATGTCGCAAAATTTCTTATCAAGCTGATACATTACATTTTCCCAAATTTCACATTTAGAAAAAATTTAAAAAAATAGCAAGATGAACAAAAAGGTTTTGTTTCTCCAAAGGTCTTCAGCAGTCCTCCCAGTTCTGAATGGCAATGGTCTTCAACTCTGCAGCAATTATGGTCTTTACTCCTCCAATTCACATTTTGGGAATGCAGAAGCCTTGTGTGTGTGTGTGTGTGTCTGTGTGTGTGTGTGTGTTGGAAGGGGCAGTTTATATGTAATACCATGCAGATCCATAGTCTATGAACATCACCAAGGTTAACCAAGCTTAAATGCAACTATCAGCCCCTTGCCAGAATCTTCAGCAACCTCATTTTTTATATATTTGGTTCAAATTTCCCCTTGCTGACAATTTAAAAATAATTCTCTCTCTCTCTATCTCTCCATAGCTCTCTGTCACTCTGTCTTTCTGGATGAATAGATACATAGGCAAATGAGGGAGAATTTTTTCTCCCTCTCTCTCATGCACACACACACACACATACACACACGCACACACACAAGCACACACACACAATCACCCAATGCAGGTAGCTTGCTAAAGAATATAACTCTAATTATGGTTTCTATCCAATTCCCCTGGAGTCCCCAAATTAAGGTTCAAAATTATGAGAGCAGTATAAAGGAGAAATTTACTTTATGAAAATTGTAATATCTTAGTAGCCCAAATCCCTTTACTATCAAAAAGAAGCTGAAAACGGCACATTCATCCCTATGTCAAGGTCTGATACGTGCTCAAAATGGGAATAAGAAAAAGAAAATGAGTTATTTTCTTCTAATTAACAGCTTAGTTCAGAATGAGAAAATTGAGGCGGAAGGCGTCTTCTTTTTATGAAAGAAGTAATAACCAGGCACTAGATAGTTTAGATCTTGCCTAAATGAATTGAAACTGCACAGTTAACATAAAAGAGAGATGTCAAACAATCTTTGCCATTGCCAATCATTTTGCCCTAAGAATATACAAATCCCCAGATATCAGGTTTTTAGTGGGCAGAGATTATATTTTCAAAATTTATATTTTTTTCTCAGATCTTTTGATTTAGCCACACTTGCCTCTTAAATGTTCCCTGTATCCACGACACTCCTTCCTTCTGTGAAATTTTGCCTAAGTTATCTTTATCCGAAATGTTGTTACTTCTTTCCTCCAAGCTCCTCCATTTCAGGAATAAATTATGAAATCAGAAATGTTAATTTTCCTTAATAAGGGAATCTTATTAAAAAAGACTTGAGAGCTGGAATAATTTAGACCAAAAGTTACAGGTCTTATTCCGTTTTGCCACACAGTGCGGGCTCACTATAACCCTCATCATGCTCTAAGAGATTCTTAGGGTCTCCATGTAAGATTGCATAATTGCTAATGCATTACAATTTTTGGAAGACATTTATACCCATAGTTTGTTGAATCTATATTTACCAGTTCTTCTGGATAAACACCTTCTCTTTTCTATTAAAAATGATTTTACCTTTACATCTAACAGTTGTCTCAATAGGCAGGCATGAAATTAGTATGATCTTAGGAACTGAGATTTATTTAATGTGACAAAATTCCAGTCCATTGTCTTCATCTGGGATTAACTTGACATTTTAAAAGTGTATGCTGCTTCTATACTTCATTTTTATAAAGAATATTACATTTGATGAGGAATAATTAAGGCAAAATGAAAACTGAGCTATAATTTTACACCTATCATCTTGCTAAAAACTAGTCTTGTCTTGTATTTTCTTGCCTTAGCCACTCTCTTTTTCCAAATTCTCCTAAATACACCTCTCTCACTATATAAAGCAGTCACACCAATTAACTCTTGGGGAGGTAAATGTGGAAAGAGGTAAGCAAAACAAGCAAGTGCCTTACATAACCTGTAGGTCCTTGAGGTACATATGCAAACAAAACTGTAATCATAGACCTCAATCATGCTAATAAGTCATGAATCATATAATAGCAATTTCAACTGTAATAAGTAACGTAACCAGTTATATTTTGCACTAAAAATATCAAGCATGAAGAAGGCATTTAACTACTTATTTGTCAAACTGGACACTTAAATGGTCGGCTCATTTCAAAGCACGTTTTGGGATCTTTTTTTTTCCTTTCAGCAAAGGTAGTCAGCGGCTGAAATGTCTATATGGAAGAACAGAAAGCCCACTCTGCTACTTTTTAAACCTTCTATAGCAGAAAAGTGACTGATAGAAGGATTTACTAGAATGGTCATAGAGCAAGTGAGCAGGGACATAGTTTAGCATTAATTCCCTAGAATGCTGAGGCCAGATGAAATCAGATGGAGTGAACAGTGTTGGTCAAGCTATGCTTCATATTTCATGAGAGCAGTGTCTTGGTGTTTGCTAACAGAGAAGCTATATCAAAAACAGCTTTCAGCTCTTGATTTCTGAAAAAGTAGTGAATATCCACATAGAATAGTGACTGACATTTAATTACACAGACCATGTCTAAACCACAATCCGGTCCTAAGCTTCTCAAACTTTAGTGTGTATTCAAATCTTCTAGGATGTCTGTTAAAAATGTTAATTCCCATGCTCCAATCCCATGCGCTCTCATTTACTGGCTCTATAGGGCTCAAAGATCTACATTTTAAACATCTCCTGAGCAATTTAATCCACCCATCATCATATATTGCACATGTCTGTACCCAGCCTGGTCAACAATGTCGTAATGATAGAGTGGTAGAAATGGGCCAGGCGCAGTGGCTCATGCCTGTAATCCCAGCACTTTGGGAGGCCAAGGTGGGTGGATCACCTGAGGTCAGGAGTTCGAGACCAGCCTGGCCAACATGGTGAAACCCCGTCTCTATTAAAAATACAAAAATTAGCTGGGCATGGTGGTGTGTGCCTGTAATCCCAGCTACTAGCGGCGCTGAGGGAGGAGGATTGCTTGAACCTGGGAGGCAGAGGTTGCAGTGAGCGGAGATCATGCCACTGCACTCCAGCCTGGGCAACAGAATGACTCCAACTCAAAAAAAGAAGAAAGAGAGAGAGAGAGAGAAAGAAAGGAAAGAAGGAAAGAAAGAAAGAAAGAAAGAGTGAAAGAAAGAAAGAAAGCAAGCAAGCAAGCAAGCAAGCAAGCAAGCAAGCAAGAAAGAAATGAAGACTATCTCTGTGTGGCTGATCTAAGTTAGGGGTCTTTCTTTAGGGAGGCTAATTCACCTGTTATCCAGTTTGAGGAAACATCCAGGCTAAATCTTTCTAGTTCCTCAAGTTAGCATACAATGATTTGGGGTTTCACACGGGATACTATCAGATGATATTTTAGATACAAATTGAGGTCCTTTTAAAAAGTCACAAACAAATCGTAACTGATATTATGTTTTAATTAGCTTCAGTCAGCCTACAAATATATGCATTTTGACGATGTTACCAAATTTGCTGTCCACTTTACTTAAAATCGATAGAACAGTTTGTTGTGAATTCAACAATCCTTATAGAAAATCTGTCCTCTTTGTGGTAAGGTAGCCAACAAAAGCTTATTAATATTGACTATAGTAACAAGTAATAAAAAGGCATCTAAAATTTTTACTTTAAAAGTAATTGTGCTCTAGATATTTAAGTAATCTGATTGATTTATCTCCAGAGTGACGATGGTATCATAAAGCCTCCATCTAATGAGCGTTGAGCTGCTTTCAAAGCAGTGTCATATATATAAATTCATTTGATATTTACAAGGTCCACAGAGCATCTTAAAGTTTAGAGAGACATGTTCTTGAACTGGTTCTGTGAACTGTAGTTTCATAGAATTTTTTCCCCCATCGGATTTTCTTATCACAAAAAATAGCAGTACTACAGGAAAAAAAAAAAGATCAAGCCAAACTCAGAACTTATCAGCTCACATACATAATCGTTTTCTCCTACACCGATAGGTTGTGAGGCTGGCAAATTTCTATGAAAGAACTTTGTGACAGTCCCATTAGACAATACCCTTATGTATCCCAACAACTTTAAACTCAAGCAATATTGAACTATTTCTAGTTTTCTGCAGGTGCCATGCTGTTTCATGATTACATGACTTTGTCCAACTGTCCCCTCTGCCTGGGACCTCTGGCTTCCTTCTCTTTTCTGCCTGGACAAATCCTATTTTCCCTCTAAAACTCTAGTTAAACATCATCTCCATGGAAACTTTCTTCTCTGTTCTCCATCTGTATTATTTGTTACGAACCCAACTTCCCCTGACTTTCAGCACTCAAAAGGCAAATCATGCATCTTATTCATCTTCATGGTGTCTCCTAAGTGTGATAGACGCTAAAAAATCAATGACCAACCTGAAACACAATATTAAAAGTGACTACTTTTCTCACTAAATCCATTTGAATCTCACATTAATAAGAATACAATAACTAGGCCAGGTGTGGTGGCTCACGCCTGTAATCCCAGCACTTTGGGAGACTGAGGCAGGTGGACCATCTGAGCTCAGGAGCTCAAGGCCAGCCTGGCCAACATGGATAAACCCCATCTCTACTAAAAATACAAAAATTAGCAGGGTGTGGTGGCAGGCACCTGTAATCCCAGCTACTCAGGAGGCTGAGGCAGGAGAATCGATTGAACCTGGGAGGCAGAGGTTGCAGTGAGCTGAGATCGCACCACTGCACTCCAGCCTGGTGAAAGAGCAAGACTCCATCTCAAAAATAAGAATACAACAACTTAATAGAAATAATTTACGACTATTATGTGGACATGTGCTTAAAGCAGTTATCCTACAGCCAGTTGATTTTTTTTAAATTTTTCATTTACATTTTCTTTTCAGTAGGAGGATATCAGAGCAGTTCAGAATGTAGATGCTGAAGCCAGACTGTGTGCAAAGCCGGACTCTTCCTCTTCATAGCCACCTGACATTGGAGAAGGCATTCAGTTATCTGGGCCTCACTCTGTTTTGTGTGAAATGACTAGAATAACAGTACTTGTCTCACTGGATTTTTGTGGGGATTATGCGAGTAAATGCAGGCAGAGTTCTTAAAACAATACCTGGCACCTAGTGGATTCTCAATACTGGCACTTTAATAGTTAGTACATCTACTAAAATTGTTAATTACCCATGATCAAAAGTATACATACAAAACAACCCTGGATATATTTATTCCTGTCACATCCATTCATGATCCAACATGTTCTTTTGAATAAATTCAGATGGTTTTCATTCACTTCTTTACCCCCATACTTTTACTAGATGAGCTACATGGGTAAAACTATGTAATTAAGTATCTAAGTTATCATTGTTCCATTAAATATAATGCAAACTACATGTACAATTGTAAATGTTATAATAGTCACATTAAGAATAATATAAACTTACAGGTGACACAAATTTTAATATTGCTTTTTTTTTTTTTTTGAGACAGAGTCTCTCTCTGTAGCCCAGGCTGGAGTGCAGTGGCATGATCACGGCTCACTGCAGCCTCAAACTCCTGGGCCAAAGCAATCCTTCTGCCTCAGCCTCCTGAATAGATGGGACTACAGGTGTGGTCCCATCCGTCTTTTTTTTTTTTTTTTGTACAGATAGAGTCTCACTATGTTGCCTAGGTTGGTGTCAAATTCCCAGCCTCAAGTGATCCTCCTGTCTCGGCCTCCCAAAGTGCTGTCATTACAGACATGAGCCACCACTCCCGGCAACAATACCTTTTCTTTAAAGAAATTTTTATATTATTTTACTTCTAATATTATTAAATATTATTTTAAACTTGCAATCAGTATAAAAACTATTGAGATCCATTGTACTAGCCACATTTTAGGCACTCACTGGCTGCACATGGCCAGTGGTCTGGGCACTGGCAATGGCTTTATTTTTATTTTAATTTTTTTTTTTTTGAGACAGAGTCTCACTCTGTTTCCCAGGCTGGAGTGTAGTGGCACGATCTTGGCTCACTGCAACCTCCACCTCCCGGGTTCAAGCAATTCTCCTGCCTCCACCTCCCAAGTAGCTGGGACTAGAGGGGCATGCTGCCACGACCAGCTAATTTTTAGTAGAGACAGGGTTTGACCGTGTTGCCCAGGCTGGTCTCGAACTCCTGAGCTCAGACAATCTGCCCGCCTAGGTCTCCCAAAGTGCTAGAATTTCAGGCATGAGCCACCGCGCCAGGCCGGGCAATGGCTTTTTAATTCAAAGATGCTATTTCAACTCAATAAGATGCAGCTTTTTAAATTTGTCACTAGGTGGTGCTGGAGACAAATACAGTACTACTCCTTGACTAGAGGAAAAGTTCTTAAAATGATGCAGTCGAATCTTACAGTACAGTGTGCCTTTGGCTATGCTGATTACAAATTCTACAAAGATAGTTATGATGAACTAACAGGATGAAATTATCATCTTATAACAAGAAACAAGCAACATTAAGAAGCAAACACATCCTAATTCTGACTCATAAGTAAATTCAAAGGTGAGATTTCTATGAAAACTGGGAAGGAATAGATATGGATACTGATGCTAACCCGCATGTAAGGGGCCCTTTACATTTTACAGAGGCCTTTTGCAAACACCCTTTCATTTGACCCCACAGCAGCTTTGCACAATAGGTATGATTAATAGTCAGTCCTCTTTTACAGGTATGAAAATTGAACCTTAGAAAGATTAAGTTACTCCTCACTGTCATACATCCATTATAATATAAACCTCCTGCTGGAGACTTGGTATGACAATACCATTATTTATACCATTTCTACTTAATTCCTTTGCTTGTTGGGATGATAACAAAGATTAGCATTTATCAAAGAGATACTATGTGCTGTAGTCATTTGCTGGAACAGGAGTGTTATATATGTTATTGCATTTAATCCTCACAATCCTATAGCCTGATACCATTAATATCCCCATTACAGATGAGGAAAGTGAGCCATTATCCAAAAACAATCCACCCTCCTCAGCCACTCCTCAGGCTGTTCCAGACTTAATGCCTGCATAGCATATCTCTATCCTTAGCTCCTAAGATGTTGGACTTTCGTTTTTGAGTGAAAACCAAGCTTCTAAACTAGACTCACCTGATCTTCTGCTTTGTGTTTGTACAATTATTTATTTCCATTGCTGCTAGACTGTAAATATCCCCTGTCTTTAAGAACGGCAACAATCTGGCCAGGAGCAGTGGCTGATGCCTGTAATCCTAGCAGTTTGGGAGGCCTAGGCGGGTGGATCACTTGAGGTCAGGAGTTCGAGACCAGCCTGGCCAACATGGTGAAACCCCGTCTCTACGAAAAATACAAAAATTAGCTGGGTGTGGTGGCGCCTGCCTGTAATCCCAGCTACTCGGATAGCAGCGAGCCGAGATCGCACCATTGCACTCCAACCTGGGGTACAAGAGCAAAACTCCATCTCCAAAAAAAAAAAAAAAAAAAAAAAATGGCAGCAATCTGTCTGATGTTAATGAATTTTGGCTCTGAAAGCCTGTACTTCAAAAAAACTCATTGGATTCCTGACTTTTAAATTAGCTTACAGTTTTCTTTCAACTCCAAGAAGAAGGTTTAATTTAAAATGTACTTAATAAGAAAGTATGCACTTCAAAGATAAGCAAATACAGTTTTCATGTGGTTTAAAACAAGGCCTTTATTGATCAATACAAAGGTTGGAGTGGGGGAAGAAAAATCAATACATAAAACAAGATACTTGTACTTATTCTGCTGATACTATTGACATCATATTACTCTTGAACAAAAAAATCAAGCAGATTTAGACAGTGGGTGTTTTTTTTACTTGGATATAAATATTTAAATGATTCCTTTTTGTTCTGATAACATAATGGAATAATGTGCATTCTAGTTTTATCCAAATTCTGCCATTTACTGGTTGTTAGTTACTAGACCATTAACAAGCTGATGATACTCTCTAAGCCTCAGTTTCCTCATCTCTAAAATAAAGCTAATATGTTGACCCCTCATTTTTATTTGGAACTTTAAGTAAACTAATAGATTTAAATTGTTTGGCCAGGCATGGTGGCTCACGCCTGTAACCCAGCACTTTGGAAGGCTGAGGTGGGCAGATCACCTGAGGTCAGGAGTTCGAAACCAGCCTGGCCAACATAATGAAAGCCCATCTCTGCTAAAAATACAAAATAAAAAAATAAAAATAAAAATAAGTTAGCTGGGCATGCTGGTGGGCGCATGTAGTCCCAGCTACTAGGGAGGCTGAAGCATGAGAATTGCTTGAACTCGGGAGGCAGAGGTTGTATGGAGCTGAGATCATTCCACTGCACTCTAGCCTGGGTGACAGAGCAAGACCCTGTCTCAAAAATAAAATAAAATAATAATAATAAATTCTTTGCCACATGCCTGTGTATAGTATGCATTCAGCAGGTATAATTCGTATTCTTCTCCCCTTAAATCTCCCAAACTAACTTGATTATTTTAACCATGCTTCTCAGGTATGTTAGCCTTTGAAATAAAAGTATTTCTAGCAACCTGATACTAGGAAACAGTGTATTAAAGAAATAATAAATAAAAGTCATTTTTAGGATATAGCTATCACTTTTATGACCTAAAGAAATAGTATAGGCTTCATATTATAATGACATTTTGTATGCTCTTTAAGGCAAGATTTTATTTATTTGCGTTTTCTTTTCAAGCCCTGGTGAATGTCCTCATTCTTGGGTTTTACTTTCTAGAAATGCTTGAAAATAGATAAATACCAATATTGCATTATGTAGATGACAAAAGACACGTGCATTAAAAAGTGTATATTTCCAAAGAAAATTGGAAAGATCTCCATCTTTCTATATAAAACTTTGAAATGACATTGATTATATTATAGAGAAAGGCTTTGTTTGGTAATTTTCTTAATCCCTAGAAATTCCAATCATCTTCAACTGAAGATGGCAATAACTCTCATTGTAAGTAGGACAACAGGAGCTCATGACATCCACAGTTGTTGGAGAATGAGATTTCTGACTTTCAGAAAATCATGTGTCTGAATTTACTGCAAATAATTTAAACTGTGGCTTTCAAAGCTGCCCCTTAGAGTCCCGTGATATCTTGTGCATAAGTCTCTCGAGCCTGCTTTACATTCTATTTTCTTTTTATATATACCTTTCTTTATCACTAGAAAGTGTCCCTATTGAGATTCAGAGACAAGACTTAATTTGATTTTGTGTTAATAATACCATCCAGCATAATGGCTGACACAGGCTGGTAGACAGTCGATACAATTTTAATAGAGTAAGAGAAAGAAAAAAAGGAAAGATGGAAGGAAGTAACAAGTAGGGAAAGAGGGAGGAAGAGAAGGAAGGAGGGAAGGAAAAAGGACAAAGGAAGGAAGGAAGGAGGGAGGGAGGGAGGAAGGAAGGGAGAAAGGGAGGGAGGAAAAAAGGAAGGAAGGAAGAAAGGAAGGAAGGGAGGGAGGGAGGAAAGAAGGAAGAAAGGAAAGAAGGAAGGAAGGAAGAAAGGAAGGAAGGGAGGGAGGGAGGAAAGAAGGAAGGAAGGAAGGAAAGAAGGAAGGAAGGAAGGAAAGAAGGAAGGAAGGAAGTCTCCTTTGTAACAGGATTGAAAGCTCATATTTATTTCAGTCTGCCTTTCTTAAAGTGACCGCATTTTGAACTGAGTTCATTACCCAAGCAGTCATTAAAGCAATCCTATTGAAATACTATTGCTCCTTTAATTTGTAATGACTTCACTTAACATCATCTTTTGTCTGAAAGGTTTTTATTTGCAGATGGCATTCAGACAAAAGGTTAGTCATTTTTTAATCAAATTTGAAGCACTGTAAATGACAATTGCTCCTTGGTAAAAGATGACCAAAAAAAAAAATCCAAGAAACTTATGTTTTATTTTGTACTTCTCCACAGTGTGGCAGCAGAGACTTAAGAAGTGGAAAAAGTCACCAGTTGCGGGGAAAAGTCATTCAGAGTCTGGTTCAGGGAGATTCAGGACACCGAGATACTCTCAACACATATACATGAGAATCAAATGGCAATAGGTTCATCTGTGCTCACAAGTCCTGAACAGAAGAAAATATTGCTTAACAAGCTTCTTATGTTTGCTGTAAGATATGCATTGGCTTTGCTGAAGTTCCCCCAGCATTTAATAGGTAAAATCTATTGGAAATGTTAATATTTCTTTTGGACTGAATAAAGGTCTACATAATTGGCTGACTTATATGATATTAATCTACTGAAAGAATGCCCAGTTAATTGCAGCAAACCTTTATTAAACAATGAACACAATCTTGCTTTATGGCAGATCTGTTAAATAAAAATAGCAGCAATCCCATATGGGTGTCACAAGGAGTAGATGAGATAACACACCAGGAAGTGCAAGTGGCTTGTGTGGAGTAAGCAGAAGATAAATGCTGTTACGTTGTTACCATTTTCTCCACTGCTACCATTGCCATTCCACCTCCACTCACCTGATACCACTATGTTCCAGGCAGAGAAACACTAGTCATTTGTGGAGAAACAAAAATGACTTAAGAGGACAGCTCTGCTGTGGAAGAGTTCCTTCTCCAGTAACAGAGATGAAGATGTAATTAAATAACCATGTCATTGTATGATATGAGAACAAATCCATCTACCTCCACATGTGGCCTGGAGTTACCTCCCACTCTCAACATACTGTCTACATGAATAGGAGTCCACTACTCTGTTTTCTTCATTTGCCTTTACCTTTACTATTTCAGAAGACTCTTGTTCAGGCAAATAACTTGACAGCTCATTACATTAAAGAAACTTCCTGAAAAATCCATCAACTCTTCATGAGAAAGCATCAACAGACAACACACTCATCTTTATCAACAGCTTGTGTTGGTGATATGTGAGAAGCTGGCATTGGACAGATAAGTACCAGAAAGTAGCATAATACACTATGCAACCTTTATCACTGGCATGAAGAAATCAGAAAAACATGGGTTTGAATCCTAGATCTGCCTCTTACTACCTGCAGGATTGTGTTCAATGTATTAAATAATCATCAGCATATTTTTTTATTCACCAATAGTATTTTCCCCAGTGGTTTGCTGTGAGAATGGAATAGTGTAACATAGGCAGACCCTTCAGCCTTCATGTGGCATGTGCTAAATGCTCAATACATTTTTTCTCATCTTCCTCTTAATCATTCTCTATTAACTGCTCTTTCAACATTGCTACTTTATTGTTTTTAGTTAGCTGTCATTTAGATAACCACAAGAGGAATGAAAAGAATCCAAATCCTTGGATGAACAACGGTACAAAACATATTTAGTCCACTCTGATGGTTCTATGGATCCTTACGACCTGAAGGTAGGAGAAGGATTTAGGAGAGCTTGGTTTACTAATAAGCCTAACAGAGGTGGAAAAATAGCACCTCCCACGCAAGAAAACAGGTTAAAATTATGATCAAACACAAGTCAGGTTTCTTTTCATAAAATAGATGTAGGTCCTTTCAACAAAAGAGCTTTGTAAATTACAGCAGATGACAAAGACCTTGAGAAAAGTGAAGTTATTAGCCTTGTGTTGTCACTCTTTCTAACGTGAGGCTGTCAGACCTTCTAAAAAACCAGAAAAATGTTAACTGTAAGATGGTCCCTGACCCTTTGGAGACAATGCAGTTTCCCTGATATAACCTTAGAAATGAACCATTTGGGTAATTTGCATGAGCTGATATTGTTTCTAAGTGGTATTTATGCTTTCAAAAATGACAGTAACATGATGTCTTTAGTAATATTTCCCAAGGAGTAAACATGTTCAGTTCAGCAGACAAAAGCATAGTGTCACTAACTCCAGGCAATCGGATTGCTACAAGCCTAATGTTTTTCAACACAGCACACAGAGGAAAAGGACAGATATTTTAGAAAAGACATCGTTGTATTATTGATATCCACACAATAAAATATAACTGCTTCAAGTAGAGTGTATGTTTCCACAGAGAACTCAGAGCCAACAAAAACAGCCCTAATGGGAAAAATAGTAACTAAATAATTATGGCTCTTCTTTCCTCAAAAGAATTAAAATTGCATTTATGGATAAGCAAACCCAATCAACACAGGGTCGTTGGAGGGTTACAGAAGAAACAAGATAAAAATAAAAACGGAAAAATTCAAAGTAAAAGGAGGGATAGAAATAGGAAGCAACTGTTAAATGACAACAGAAAAAAAAGTGAAAGAAAGACTCTCTCTCCATTAGATATTCTCAAATATTTGCCCTCACCTCTCACAAAGAGAATAGTGGAAAATATAGGCTGACCACTCCTTCCCAAGGAAACCATCATTATCTAAGTCTGATGTATTCATCTTCTGGGGGAGATGTGTGCCTGCAAGAAGACATTTCATTTATTTACCAATTAATTAATTAACTCATTCATATTTTCTTACTTCTATCCTAAACATGACCTATGAAGTCCATTTGATTTAGCCACTAACTATTTCCCAGTATTACCTAACACAATATGTTCTTACATTCCAGCTATCCTAAATTTCTTTCAGTGGCTTCACCATCTCCCTCCTTTTCTCTAGAAACGATTTCTTCCTTCTTTACCAAGCTGGTTTCCACTTATCCTTTAGGTTGGTGCTTAACCATCGCTTCCCTAGAGATTTCCATATGCCCCTCAACTAGGCTGGAGCTCAGTGATGGGGGCTCCTGCTCTGGAAAAACTCTCCACTTCTGTACTGACATACTCATTGCATTTATAAGTTTCTTTCTCAATGGGTGCTGTAGTTTGAATGCGCAAAGATCATGTGTTGGAAACTTAATTCCCAGTGCATTTGTGTTAAGAAGTAGGAAATTTAGGCTGGGTGAGGTGGCTCACGCCTGTAATCCCAGCACTTTGGGAGGCTGAGACGGGCGGATCAGGAGGTCAGGAGATTGAGACCATCCTGGTTAACACGGTGAAACCCCGTCTCTACTAAAAATACAAAAAAATTAGCTGGGTATCGTGGCAGGCGCCTGTAGTCCCAGCTACTCAGGAGGCTGAGGCAGAAGAATGGCGTGAACCTCAGAGGCGGAGCTTGCAGTGAGCCGAGATTGTGTCACTGCACTCCAGCCTGCATGACAGAGTGAGACTCTGTCAAAAAAAAAAAAAAAAAAAAAAGAAGTAGGAACTTAAGAGTAATTAGATCATAAAGGCTTCAGTCTCATAAATAGCTTAATGTCATCATCACAGGACTGGTTCATTATCCCAAAAGTGGGTTCCTTAGAAAAGGACGAGTTTGGTCCTTCTTGCCCTCTCTCTCTCTTTTGCCATCTGCTCTTCCACCATGGGATGACACTACAAGAGGGCCCTTGCTTGATGTTGGTCCTTCAGCCTTGGACTTCCAAACTTTCAGAAGCATGAGCGAAATAAATTTCTGTTCCTTATACATTACCCAGTCTGTGGTATTCTATTATAGTAGCACAAAATTGGCTAAGAGAATGAGGTCTGTCTCTTGTGTTCACCGGTGTGTTATCATCTTCTTGCAGACCAGTTGCAAAGAGTAGTAGCTCAATTTATTATTCTTCAATGACAGAAAAAACAAATCAAGAAACTGGTCGATGAAGGAAAAACATCTAGCAAGAAAACCTACGTTGAGCTCTAACCTTGAGCAAAGTGCTATGAGAAGCAAGGGTGTAGGTAAGGGAGGAATCACAGTGTCTTCCTAAATATCTTCAGAAAAAGTTGTCATTTCCCCCTTTGTTGTCCCACAAATAATACTTGTATCTCCTGTATAATATACAGAAGTTCTCTTCATATAGCCCAAAGTTCAGTCAATGTACAAAGTAATCCAGCTCTATTGAGTCATCTAAAATCGAGGTCAGAAACTGTCACATGTGCATATCAAAGGGCAGAATAAGTCCTACCACAACAATCACCCTTTTCCTTTCACCCACTGAAAACTAATGAAAGGACCTGGGGAGAAGTACAGGAGAGACAAAGTTGGTGGATGTTCTTTTTCTCTCTCAAACTCCCCAAACTAAATTGGTTGTTGATATCTGTCAAAGTCACTAATCAATATTTAGAGTACTTATAAAAAGGAAAGGCTTGCATCAGTTTCATCTCCTGTAGGCAGGAGACCTGTAGCTGAAGAACACTCAGGTCTCCCTTAGCATGAGCCAGAAAATCTGTGCAGAACCCTGTGGAGTTGTGTCTGGGAAGAGTTTTTGAACACGAAGTTATGTCTGGGAAGAGGAAGTTTAGGAACATGAAGTTGTATCTGAGAAGATTTTAGCAACATGAAGTTTAGGAACATGGAGTTGTGTCTGAAAAGAGTTTAGGAACGTGAAGTTGTGCCTAGGAAAAGGAAGTTTAGGAACATGAAATTCTATCTGGGAAGAGTTTAGGAACAGGAAGCTGTGTCTGGGAAGAGTTTAGAAACATACACAATAATAGAGACTGGTTCCTGATTGCAGTCGGGAGAATACCAAAGACTGGTGGAGGGTTGGTACAGCAGCCCATGTGTGCAGAGAATGTGATGTAGCATGCCTGGGAAAAATGGGTACAGCTCATCCCAAGTCCATGAAACACTCAGGGGATGTCAGAGAAGATCCTCATCGCTTTTTATGAAGAACAATGGAAATTCTAAGTCTTCACGAACAGCTGAAAAGTCTAACATAGATAAAGGGGTTGTACATCCTCCATGAAGGCAGGGCCACAGTGAAGCTGAATATACACTCCCAGGAAAATAATAAGTACAATATACTCAGAAACAACCACGTCAGAGTGGGATCCAGGACCCCCTTCCTGTAAATAACCATAAACACAGGTATGAAGTATTTTTCTCCCTCCTTACTCTGCCTCACCTACCAGAGGAGCTCAGTCATAAATGAAACAGGAAAGAAAGCAAAGAGTTTTGAACCTGAAATGTGATTGGGAATTTCAACATCCTAACTTTAATAACTAAAATTAATCAGAAAGTTATAGAAGATTCCCAATATATGAATGGAGGCAAAGAAGCAGGGGAGGTACATAGTAAAATTGGAGACAATTTGTAAAAGAAATAAAACCATCTTGTGTTTATGCTCCAATGAATCGAGGTATTTCAATAAATTGGTATATTTCTGTTAATCATAGATTTTTTTTTATCTTGCCTAATATGAGTCATTACATGTCTACACTCCTTCAGGGTTAAGATTCTGCCTTACTTATTTCTGTAACAGCAACCCTGTTGCTGACATATTGACTGACATTCATTAAGTACTTGTTGAAGAACTGCTGTGCACATAAATTCAAATCTCCCTTAACAAAAGGTTAAAGAAACACTCAATCATGGGAGTACAATGCCACCACTAGTGCACCTGTGCTTGGTAATTACCCTCTCTGCATGCACAGCTTTCTCTAATACATCGTAGAAGACCTAAACTAGGAGACTTCTAATAACTTCTACCATTTACTGTGGGGTTTGCTATGTGGATGTTATCCTATTTATTCCACACAAAAGCCTACGGTGGTATTATTCTTCCCATCTCACACATAAGACAACAAAAGCTTTCAGAAGACAGGGGCTTGCTTCAAGGTCATACTGCTAGCAAGAATTGAACATGAGATTTCCCATCCCAAGTCTTTGAGATTCCAAATCCTGCTCCTATTCCACCCTCCCACATTTTTCATAGTGCCTCATCCCTGAATTTGGAATAAGATCGAGGGTAGCACACACACCCCCTACTCCATCAAACATTCACTGGCTATCCATGGGATCAATATATTGTCCTGGCAAGTCCATAGACAGACACAGTGAGCACGGATGCCTCAAATCCGGCATCACCCTGGGGAGTTAGTTACAGGAAATTACTTTCTTCCCTTTATTCTTCTTTTTTTCTTCAGCAGTCAGTTCTAAGACACCTAGTATAAACCATTTGCATTTTCTCTACAGTGGAGGAGACCCTAACCCCCTAATCATCAACGAAACACATATAGGCTGAACGGCAACCTGCTGGTGGGAGATGCAGTGGGTGAAGGTGAGCAGAGGAATCAGTCTATGAAAACTTGAAGCTCTCAGCCCCATTCAGCTCTCAACCACTCAGGGAGGCCTGAGGACACAGAAAGGACCTGCAGAGGTAGGACCTGCAGAGGTAAGCCATTACCACAGCGGATGAATATATCCCCATGCTGTGGTGGAGAAAACAGTCGTTTTTCATCTGTATCAGGAATGGGGTTCTACTAAGCTTGTATTTGAAATTACACAATTGAATCCCCTGTAAGTCATCTCTGTACTCTGAGCAGGCCAGTGATTTCTAAATGTAGACCACATAGGATGTGGCCGAACTGCCAGGATATTTTCGGGGACACTGAAACAGCTCCTTGATAAACCCCTGCATAGCCTGGAGCCCAAGAGGAGAGAGTTTGAGCCCTACTCAAATTCATGTTCAGGTTAAGTAAGAGCTAAGAGTTGACTGCCTCTTATGGACCATGCACTGTTCTAAGCACTTTAATTGATTTAGTGAATCCTCCCAACAAGCCTATAAAGAAATACCGTTATTACATCCATTTATCCCACAGAGCAAACCGAAGAAAATGGGGCTTGAGTAATTTTCCCAGGGTCACGGTTATCGACTGATTATTTATGTCTCCACCAAATTCACATGCTGAAATCCTAACCCCCAGTGTGATGGTATTAGGAGGTGAGGCCTTTGGGAGGTGATTCAGACTTAAGGGTGAAGCCCTCGTGAATGTGATTAATGCCCTTATAAAAGAGGTCCCAGGGAACTTGGTTGCTCTTTCACAGATGTGAGGATACCTCGAGAAATCAGCCATCTATAGCCCAGAAGAGCCCTGTATTAGTCAGGGTTCTCTAGAGGGACAGAAATAATAGGAGATATATATATATATACACACACACACATATGTGTATATATTTATATATTTATTAATATATATTAATTATATATTAATTATACATTAATTATATATATATAGTTAATTAAGTATTAACTCAGCTGATCACAAGGTCCGACAATAGGCCATCTGCAAGCTGAGGAGCAAGGAGAGCCAGTCCAAGTCCCAAAACTGAAGAACTTGGAGTGCAATGTGTGAGGGCAGGAAGCATCCAGCACGGGAGAAGGATGTAGGCTGGGAGGCTAGGCCTGTCTCTCTTTTCACGTTTTTCAGCCTGCTTTATATTCTAGCCAAGCTGGCAGCTGATTAGATGGTGCCCACCCAGATTAGGACTGGGTTTGCCTTTCCCAGCCCACTGATTCAAATGTTAATCTCCTTTGGCAACACCCTCACACACAGATACACCCAAGATCAATACTTTGCATCCTTCAATCCCAATCAAGTTGACACTCAGTATTAACCATCACAAGGCCCCTCACCAGAACCAGCCATACTGGCACTCTGATCTCAGTTTTCCAGCCTCCAGAGCTGTGAAAAATAAATGTTTGTCGTTTAAGCCACCAGGTCTACTGTATTTTGTTATAGTAGCCAGAATTGACTAAGAGAGTCACACAGCTAGGAATTAGTGCAGCTGGGATTTGAACCCAGGTGACCTCATTCTTAAGAGCTACATCATACTCAAGTGAATAATGTCTCTGCTTTTACAGGTCTTAGTTAAAATTCACAGAAGCGTTATTTTCTGTGGGGGTATCTAATTAAGAAGTGAACTCAGAACTTGGCTTGATGTTTCAGTACAGTGTGTAGCCGTGAGTAAGCAATGTGTTATGAAGAAGCCCACAGAGGAAATTTCGCAAGACAATCTATTTCTCCTTTTACCTTTAACTTGGATAGTTTATTTTTAAATGAAAAATGCTGTCTGCCCACCTGAGAAAATAATTTAGGCAAACATTTCTACCATTCTTGTTTCAATATACTTTATCCAAAATGTGTGATATTTATAGACTTCTTCAATTGGGGTAAGAAGTATTCCTGGGTTGACTTTTATGCGGGGAAAATGTATGCTCTTAAGGCATATAAAGATACTGGAGCATTCTTAATTTATTCCATTATCTTTTAATTAAATTGCCCTCTATTATCATCTTGAGAAGTAGAATTGTGAACTTGTTGAAGCATAGAATTGGGCATCCAGTACTTTTGTCATAATCACTGCATCTTCTTCAATTCATTTGTCCTTCAGAGCTTTATCTCTTTTGTGCCTTTAATTACCATCTACAACTACACCCAGCTTTGAAACACAGTGCTCCTTCCACAGGGCAGCAACCAACAAGGGCTTCCAGTGACATCCAAAATATTTTCAGTGAATATTCTAAGCAAGAAACAGAACAGATACACTTTTCTCAATATTAATACCACACACTAAGAATTGTTCCATGTAATTTAATATAAACTATCTCATTTTATTGTGTATACAACTGCCTTCATGTGAAAAATGGGGCCAATGATAGAATAGTCCCTTTAATTCCCACATATGGTTGTGGTAAGGATTCAATGAATTCATGACATAAACTTCATGAACGGACTTAACACACAGCATGTTCTATCAAGTGTCAGCTCTTGCTCTTTTTCTTTGATCTCTCTACTTGGAAGCTTCACAATAATATCAAAAATAACATATCTAAAACTGAATTCATCCTGTTCCCTAGGATTACTTGCCATGCCACTACTCCCCTAACTTCTCTAACTCAGGAATAACATCATCATATCAAAAATCTGGTTGTAGGGCTGTCATCTAATTATTCCTTTCTTGCATTGCCCAATTGCAAGTCTGAGAGTGACTACCTCAAAAATATATCTTGACTATTCATTATCTTTACCCAAAGAACCACCTCCTCCAATTTGGACTACTGAAATGCCTTCCTAAGCGCTCTCTCCAATTTCATTCTTAATCATCTCTTAACTTTCTCTCATAGCAGCCAGAGTAATTTCTACCCATGCAATAGATGGAAGTTGTTTCAATGATGTGTCTTTCTCAGATGTTCCAGAACAATCTGGAAAGCCTGTGTGAATTGTACAAAAGCATCCTCATCCATGGAGAGCATTGTAATAAAAAAAAAAAGCTCCATTTAATAGTTCTTAGAAGCAGCTGTCTTTCAAGGCACCATACCAACTCTACCTCCTCTAGAGGGTGATGGGGAAACATAGTAGTTTTGAGAGACAATTTAAACACTAATTACTTCAACATGTGCCCGTTATAGTTACTGCTGCATTAATAGAGGCAAATAAGTTGACAGGTGATTGTAAAATACAAGACTTTTAATATAATATGTGTTAGGATACTTTACTTCAGTCTGCACATAATCATCCCCCATGCCAATTGACTGAGGAGATTCATTTAACACTTCAGAGACTCCAGGAAAAAAAAAATTGCAGGCACCACATTTTTTAACCTCTTTATGAGAGCTTTCTAAATGAATAACATTATTGTACAAAATGTTTTAGGCAAATATGTGTAGAGCAAAATACATTTTCACCTGCCACCATATATTCTGCAGCCTCAACTTTTTTTTCTTCTAGAGACAGAGTCTTGCCTTGTCACCCAGGCTGGTGCACTCTTAGCTCACTGCAGCCTCTAACTCCTGGGCTCAAGCGGTCTTCCGGCCTCCTGAGTAGCTATGACTAAAGGTGCCTGCCACCACACCCAGCTTACAGTATATTCTTTATGACTAATCCTTTCTACCCAAAGCAGTAAAAGAAAAAAATAAGACAAAAAATGCAAACTGCTCCTAAAATGCTCCTACCCTTACCCCATCCATCTGTAGCAAAGTGGCTAAAATCATGAGCTCTGGAGATAAATCCTACATCTGCTAGTTACTACCTGTCAAACCATAGGCAAAATTTTCCATTCCTCTAATGTTAAAAGCATTGTCTGTAAAATGGGGATGAAAAGAAATCATAATATGTATTTCATTAGATTATTGAGTGGATTAAATAAGTGATATTTGTAAAGCACTTAGAACATTGCTTAGCACATAGTAAAAAAAAAATATGTATTTTCTTATTTTTATTCCTGTTGCTAAGGTATAAATATTTGTGTCCCTGAAAATCCATGTGTTGAATACTAACATTCAAGCTGATGGTGTCAGGAGATGGGGTCTTTAGGAGGTGACTAGATAATGAAGACGGAGCCCCCTATGAGGGGATTAGTGCCCTTATTTAAAAAAAAAGGAGGGACACTATTCACCAACTACAGAGAGCTAGCTAGCCCCTTCCACCATGTTAGGTTACAGCAAGAAGATTGGTCCTCATTGGACATCAAGTCCAGTTTGATCTTGAACTTCCCAGCCTCTAGAAACTGTGAGAAGTAATTTTCTGCTATTTATAAGGTACCAAGCTTATGGTATTTTGTTAAAGAATCCTGAATGAACTAAGACACCTATGGTCTTTATTTTTTATGTGTCAATGCCTCTGTGCTAGATGAGGTGATTAATTCTATAGGTTGTGTGTGTGTGTCTGTGTGTGTTTACCACCATCAAATGCTATATTTAGTATGAGCATGCACTGTTAACAGTGACTTGATATGATTTAGTCATAAATAATATTCCCTGGAGCCAGGTTAAATGTAAATATGCATCAATTTTGGTAATTTTAAATGACTTAGTCCTCAATAATATTCATTCATCTTTTTCTTTTCTCTCTTCCTTTTCCTTCCTTCGTTCCTTCCTTCCTTCCTTCTTTCCTTCCTTCCTTCCTTTTTCTTTCCTTCTTTCTTTCTCTTTCTTTTCTTTTCTTTTAGACAGGATCAGTCTCTATCACCCAGGTTGGAGTACAATAGTATAATCATAGCCCAGTGTCACCTCAAACTCTTGAGCTTCAGTGATCCTCCTGCCTCAGCCTCATGAGCATACGGTACTACAGGTGTGTGCCACCACACCTGGGTAATTTTTTATTAATATTTTGAGTAGAGACAAGGTCTTGCTATGTTGTCCAGACTGGTCTCAAACTCCTGGACTCAAGCGATTCTCTTACCTCAGCCTCCCAAAGTGCTAAGATTACAACCACTGTGAGCCACTGTGCCTGGGCTTTTTTGCTTTTTGACACATTCACATGGAGGCTTTGAAGTACTCTTTTAATGATATATATTGGATAATGTATTTCTTCCTTAAAACGTTAACATGGATTTATAAGATCCAAACTGTAAAATATTTCTGCCATGTTTCTTTGCCAACATTTTTTTCCATACTGTGAGGGGACTCAGGTTTGGTTTGAGTCTGAGCTTCTTCTCCTCCTTTATTTTCTCCACTCTTGAAAGAATGGAGAAACATAGACATATCTGGGCGGTAGTGTGGGAAGAATAAGCTGGTATGCTCTTCTCTGCTCACTCCTATTTTCACCTGCCTCACTGTGGTAGCCTTTCTTTGCTCCAGTCCTTCTTATGGATGGGTTAACAGCGTCTATCATTCTTGGGGTTGGGGTGTAAGCCCATTTGCCTCTCATACTAAATACATGTTTTGGCTTCCATGTTTTTCCTATCATTTCCCCACGTTTGTCCAGAATCAGATAAGAATTAGGTGCTATTTATTGTGTGTCCCCTAGACATTCCCAAAAATGTTTATATGACTGTAAGCTCTTGATTTTTCCTGAAGTGTTGTCTCATTGAGATTCTTTCTGACTTATGCAATAGCCACTATGACTTTTTTTTCTTATGCTTCTTTCAATTCCGTGACTATATCAAGTTCTTTTTCATTTTTGGCTTTTACACCTGCTAATGTTTTGCCTTTTTACTCTTCACTTACTTAACACTTATTCATTCTTTGGGTTTCATTTTAAATATAAATTCTTCAGGGAAACCTTCTAAGTCAGTCTCGTGTTATTCCCTTCCATACCATCTAATCGTTTTCTTCCTATCACTTATTTTTCGAAATATTTTCTGTCTATCTCCATTATCAGATTGTAAGGGCCATTAAAGCAAAGAGTGCTGTCTGTTTGCTTGACTAGTGATTTTTTTAAAAATTTTTTGCATCATGCATAGTGCCTTGCACATAACAGGAAGTCAATAAATATTTGTTGAATCCATGAATGACTTCTGTCTTAATTTACTTGAACAACCACAAATTCAACATATACTATGTGCAAAGAAGTCACTTTGCTATGTTAGTTATGTGCTCCTGCCCTCTGGAAGACTGTTTTCCAATAGAGCCAGTACCAGCCCAGCTTGAAGCTATCAGAAAGTCATCTTCTCCTTCTCCTAACTTGGGGAATTTCCATGCTTTACTTGACAAATAATAACCAGCAAAGTGCACATCAATAAAGAACCACTTGTTAAAAGAATGAGCAATTTAACCAAAAATATCTCAAAAAGAGACTTCTATGTTAGATTTTATAACCACATGTAAATCACAACAGTATATGGAAAAATATTTAGATCATGATATTTCATTTATTTTGCATAGTTTGTCTTTCCAACAATATGGAAAACTTCTAGGAGGCAATAGTCCTAATTTCATCTCTGTATTCTTTAAATGCTTAGTATTAGTTGGACAATTTGTAGGTATTCTGTAAACACATGTTGACTTTACTGTTGAGTACTGAAAAGTAAAATAAGGATGTTCTCATTACTTATGAACTCAAATGTGAAGACGAATAGAGAGGCTTACATTTTAACTTCAGGAAAAATACTCAGCCACTTTCCCAACCCCCATAAAAATATTTAAAAAATGAAAGATGCCTCACAAAATAAGTGGTATCCTAAATAATTTACTCATTGGTATAGTGGCAGCTCATTTCCCAGAACCTGTAATGACATTTGTTTTTTTATTTAAAGGATAAGAATATAGCAGTGTTCATGTTATCACTAGGGTAATAATTATTGTTGCAAAAAGCAGCTCCTATTCTTGTGGTTCTTTTAAATTGGGGATTTAGAGGTGTAGGAAGAAATTATAGATTATTATTCTTTGCTTCTTAAGTGATGCACTCTTCATATACAACTGAAATAATTAATAGAAATTCAATCTTCAAGTTATTGTGACATATTTTAGGAAATCAGCAGTAATTATTTCCTATCTAATTTTTATAATCATTAGTAATCAGGTAAGAGTTTATCTTGTTTTGAAAATAAAATTTTATTAAGCTTATAAATTACATTACAACAAAGAAAAATAAAGCAATTTTCTTATTACTAAATCAAAAACATTATCCAATTTTTTTTAACTGGAAGTTTTCTTGGATTAATGAATATGCAGACGGCATATGAATGGATGCCATCATATGATGAAAGGATCCATCATGAAAGGATGGATATGTAGACAAATATATGAATAAGTACCTGATATGTCTTGGATCTGTGTCCCCACCCAAATCACACCTTGAATTGTAATAATCCCTACATGTCATGACATGGATCCTGTGGCAGGTAACTGAATCATGCAGGTAGGTTTTTCTAGGGCTGATCTTGTGATAGTGAATAAGTCTCATAATATCTGATGGTTTAATAAAGAGGAGTTCCTCTGCACATGCTCCCTCTTGCCTGCCGATATGTAAGATGTACCTTTGCTCTTCCTTCATCTTCTACCATGATTATGAGGCCTCTCCAGCCATGTGGAACTGTGAGTCCATTAAACCTCTTTCCTTCATAAATTATGCAGTCTCGAGTATGTCTTGATTAGCAGCATGGGAACAGACTAATATAGCATTTAATAATATTCTCATCTGTATGTAACAAAATTGAAGTTATGCACCTTTCCTTGATTGATTGATATGTATATCAATCTATTCATATATAGAGAGAGATTGATTTATACATATAAAGCGTATAACTTTAATTTGTCTTAATAATCATGTATCACCTATTATTCTTGGTATTGCACCACAAGGAACACAAGTACGAAAAAGAATTCTATGAGATCTAGGATTTCATATTCTAGCACAATGGAGGCCGTATTTACAGAGACTAAGTTAAACTCCATACATTTTCCACAAACAAAATTTAACAATTTTTAAGGAAATATTATTAAAGAACACACAGAGCACTCCAGGTTGTCTATGCCTCTACTCATTGAAACAACTCACTTCTCCAGTAGCAGATGAGTTTTAATGAAATGCCTGGGCAATTTGAGGAAATGATTTTTCCTTATCAGATATAACCCACAACAAACCACAAAAGGGTACTTTTTAATAGTGTTTTCAGGGAACAGGTCTACCCCTACCCTTAGGCTGACAATAATGCTTTAAGCTTTTCCTACATACATCTGCACACTTAAGAGGAAAGAATTTGGCTTACAACATTTTAAACCTCATTAATTAGGATGCCACCATTACAAGGGTTATGGCATTCAGGTAATGCCTAGGCTGCAGTTTCCACCTGAGTAAAGTAATGGTAGTAAGTGAACATATACTGTCCAAGACAATAATGAATATGATTTGTTGGGTTGTTGATTATATTAAACATAAATACAAAAATGAATAGGACTTCCTAAGGGAGACCCTCAGTTATTCTGATATTGTTCTACTCATTCCCTTACCTTGGCTAATATTTTTTTAAAACAAGCAATAAGAAAAAGATGAAAGAATCAACAATTCCTACCACATTGAGACGTGGAATCCTTGAGCTATATTACTTTTACACTCATGGAAGGTGTTGCAACGTAATGGAAGGGGCATGGACTTGGGCCGCAGGAAGAACTTGGTTCAAATTCTGGTCTTGACATTTCTAGTGAGGTTGCCCTATTTTTTAACCAGTAAAATTGGACTAAAACCTATCTAAGGATTAGTATAAATGTGAAATAAATGATAGATGTAAAGAGGCTACCACAGTAGTTGGCACATAATAGGTGTTCAAAAATTGTTAAATGACTGTTACATTGTAGCTGTTACAGAGGTAAAATTCAATGGATAGAATAGAAACCATTTACAATGCCTTGAAAAACTCAACTATGTCAGATTTAAAAACTGATTTGTATAATCACAAAAAGGAAAAGTAGGACAATCACATTAAATATTGTATAATCAGGCTTTGCAAATTCAATCTGAATTTCTTTCTAATTAGTCAAAATTAGTGAGGTATGGTTGTTGCATCTCTTAACTACTGTACCACAGGGTCCGGTCATCACCTGCTTCTGTTTATGTTTGCTGTTCCCATAAGGAATCCTCCTAGGTACAAGTCCCATTAATAGGAGCTGGAACATTGCCTAAATGAAAAATTTTATTTATTTCTTACTTCCTGAAGGAACTGCCACGGGGTCGGTCCTAATCAGCACTTCATTTTAATACATTATCATAGAGTTCTAAGGATTAATTTTATAAATGATTAATGAAAGTACTTAATTGAATGTCACTCTCTGCTGCCTCCAGCTATTACAGGTTGTTGCTCTCACTGATTCCAGATCGATGCTTTTTTAAACACTCAGCTTTGCAGTACTTTAAACTAGGTCTTCATTTAGAGACTCACCTGTGGCTCAAATAAAACAATCTGGGTTTTGAGTTATTGTTGTTGTTGTTTTTGGGATGATTGTACGATGCTTGACCAGCGACAGTTCATGTTGATTTCCTCCAACAGTTCATGTTTGCTTTCCTCCATAGAAACAGAAACTCGGCCGGGCATGGTATCTCATGCCTGTAATCCCAGCACTTTGGGAGGCCGATGCAGGTGTATCACGAGGTGAGGAGTTTGAGAGCAGCCTGGCCAATGTGGTGAAACCCCGGCTCTACTAAAAATACAAAAATTAGCTGGGCGTGGTGGCGGGCGCCTGTAGTCCCAGCTACTCAGGAGGTTGAGACAGAAGAATCGCTTAAACCTGGGAGGTGGAGGTTGCAGTGAGCCAAGAACGCGTCACTGAACTCCAGCCTGGGCGACAGAGGGAGACTCCGTCTCAAAAAAAAAAGAAACAGAAACTCGATTTTAGGGGATGTGGCAAACACTCCAGCTAAGCTGCAAGTTCTTGCTCCCTTACAAGTGGTCATGTGGCATGGCTTTCGGCCAATGAAAAGCCTGCTTAAGATTTCTGCAAAAGTTTTGCTGTCCTTTTACAGGTTTTGCCCCTTCCTCCATATTGCTTCTGTTCTTTCCTCCTGCCCAGAGCTTGAAGGAAGATACAGTGCAGCAGCTATTTTTGGATTAGGAGAATGAAGACTAAGGAGACTGGAATCAAAGCAAGATTAATTCAGCAGTTACCATAATAGGCAGCAGCATGGATTTGGCCCATAGTCATTATTTGCTGACCCCTACTATAGATAAATGGATTAAGTTCAGCCCAGAATCAAGACAGAATAGGAAGGGAAATGATAATACAAACTGTGCAACTGCAGAGGAGGAGAAAGGGTACAAAATACATTAAGAACACCTGTGTCCACAGCTCACTCAGTGATGGAACATCAAGTACCAAGGATATGTACAAGTTCCAGACAGTGGTTAAAGCACACTTCCTCAGGCTAAGATAAGTTCAGGAAGTGGAAAAGTTCACCCTACAGCTGAGATAATTCAGTTTTGAGATAAGAGGATGAGTTGGAGCTGAAACTAATGGAATGTGCTATAAAATTGTATAGAAATCAATCTTAGTTTTTTTATCTTCTTTTTCTTCAAAGAGGGTTTGTTATCATAAAATATTCTCAGACCTCCTTCTATGCTTGTTATACTTTTTAAGACACCTTGGATGGTAGTAAATCCTTGGATTCCATTTAAGGATATAAGCAGAAAGAGTTGGGAAGAGACCATGAAATCTCTCAAAAGAGAATGTCAAGAGAGGCATTATCATCAACATTATGGTCTCTCTTGCATGATCTCAGATATTATGAGATAAAATACAAGTGTACTATTGCTTTGTGAATCTGAAGCTATCTGGCCTTTCTTAACATGGAATACATCATGGCATGTCTTGAAAACTTAAGCTTTGATCATGTTCAGTGAACAGAGAGGATTGAACGTTTGATCAATCTAATGAGTTGAAACACAATTCGCAAGGAACTCTGAAGACTTTTCATTCTGTCATCATTCCACTATGTGGTAAATAATAGCTAGCACATATTGATCACTTATTAGGCATCAGGCACTTTGTAGTGCTCTGTATACAGTCTACAGTTGAGCTCATCTAATCTTCCAAACAGCAGTATAAGGTGTCATGACCATGCTAATTTTTCAGACAGTCTTATAGGGAAAGGGCAAGTTTCTTAACCTCAATTTGTATGAAGCACTAAGATATTTCAATGAATATTCTGGATCCAATGTGTTTCTCCTTATACTTTTTGGTGGAAAAAAAATCTGCTGTGAAATACATAATGTACTTTTGTTTCCTAGGTTATACAGCTCTAGCTACAGTCTTAAGCCCTACACAACCCTGAAATTGAGAGTAAACAAATGTCACAAACATGACTGTATTATTCTTTAAGACATTTTATTTACAATTCAGTTTGGTGAGTAGTTGTCTTTAAAGTTATTTAAATATTTGCTTTTCTTTCTATTTTGTAATATATCAATACTTAGTAAAATACAGTCTGAATGAATGTGTATAATCTATCACAATAATTTTTAAGATACCAGCAAAAATTTGGTAAAAATTGGGCAAATACTTGTTGATATAATATATTAATGCATAAGGGAGGCAATGCATAGAACATGAGAGCTCTCAGCTCTTTGTAAATGTCTTAAAAGCTACATAGGACTCATTGTTTAAGTTAATACTAGATCATTGGATAGGGAGTTATCAAAAGCTTCCAAGTACCACAATAAAATAAGTATATTAATTTATTTGTTTATTCATTCAGTAAATATTTATTGATAATTTTTAAGGATCAGACTAAACAAGATGGACCAAGTCCTGGCTTTCTCAGCACTTGCACATCAACAGACAGCTGTGTCCACGATCAGTAAGTTGAGGATGGCAGGACAGATCACCAGAACATAAACAAAGGTATGAGCTATACTCACAGCTAAGACACTGAGCTATCTGCCCTGGGTCTAAGCAAAGGCCACAGGGGTGGTTTTCCAGAAGCTCCAAGGTAGGTGCATGTATATCCAGATCCAATGTTCACACCTTGGAACTGTAATCTTTAAAAGCTAAGTTGAGGGCTCAAGTCAAAACATTTCTCTCCCAATAAAAACCATGACTACTTGCAGAAGGAAAAGCCTGGCTATTTGCTTTTGAGGGAGTCAGGAGCACTAACCTGCTCTTTCAGCTTGCAAGCTTGCAATTCTAGGCTTCCAGTGAAAACCAACCTGCTTATCTTGCCTCATCTAGAATTAGAGGGGTGACAGAGGAAATTTGGAAGTAGTTTTGAAAGCTGCAGTGCCTTCTTTCCTTTCCTTCTTTCTCTCTCTCTCTTTCCTTCCTTCCTTCCTCCCTCCCTCCCCTCTTCCCCTCCCTCCCTCCCTCCCTCCCTTCCTTCCTTCGTTCCTTCTTTTTCTTTCTTTCTTGACAGTCTCTCTCTGTTGCCCAGGCTGGAGTTCAGTGGCACAATCATAGTTCACTGCAACCTCCACCTCCTGGGTTTAAACAATTCTCCTGCCTCAACCTCCTGAGTAGCTGGTATTACAGGTGCTGGCCACCATGCCTGGCTAATTTTTGTATTTTTTAGTAGAGATGGGGTTTTGCCATGTTGGCCAGGCTGGTCTGGAACTCTTGACCTCAAATGACCCAACCACCTGGGCCTCCCAAAGTGCTGGGATTACAGGCGTGAGCCACTGCACCCAGCCTAAAGCTGCAGTTTCTTTAACTTGTTATTTACTATCATGTCAGGACAGGGCAAGAATCTTGAATCTGAAATAATAATGATGACAATGGGGATGAGAAAAAGTAAAAAGTTATTGTCTGGGGGTAACATTATTATTTTGTTAACCTAGTATTTTAAATATATTATTTTATTCTACTTTAGGTGTTAAATATATGAAGTAGTTAATTGTCAGCAATAATATAATGTACAAGTCAAAGTACAAGAAAGTCTTATGCTTTCAAGCCTTGATGTAGAAAATAATTATATGAGGTAAGTTAAGAATGAGGTGGGTAGGAAATTGAGGGTGCCTTGCTATTTTCAGCAACTGTCAGAGTGTTTGGTGCATGATACATATTTTCTGAATATTTTCAGAAAATCATTTCTGATGTGTCAGTATACTTTGAGTCTTGGCACACTTAACTGCAAAACGAAGTCGCTGTGATAGAGAAAAAGGAATATGTATATATAAATGCAGAGATATAATGAGATAGATGCACATTTACATTTTAAAAATCAGGTTTTCTTCACTGAAAAAATATGTGGGGTTCTTCTGAGGTTAATAATTATTACATAAGACCAATGATAAAACCACATTTCTTTGTTATGAAGCCTAAAATATTAGGTGTGTTTTCATGCAATTGCATTTTAAAAACAATTCTGTGCAATCATCTTATTTTGTAGTGATGTTCATAAACATACTTAATAATAGATACATTTTTTATTACAACAAAATACTACTTTAATAAAAACACCAAGTTATTTCGAAATGCACAGGAAAAGTTTCTCTCCATTGTTGTGCATGCTGAAAGACCACAGTGGGAAGCACACAGGCGGAGGGAAATCTCAGAAATATGAACTGTAATACCACACATAGCAGCATTCTGGTCTCACAAGTCAGTAGATACTTTCCCCACTAAAATTTTATTTCAATAATTAATCTAAGCGTTTTTCGTCTGAAGTATCTCTAAATCAGAGAAGGTTAAAATCAATCTGTATGTATGAACTTGCTGACAAGCTAGTGTAGCCACTTGCCTTTAGGTTTTTATTATTTTCCCAGTGGCTGATGAGAAGGCAGCAGTGTTAAGCCTGCTGACTGAAACATATTCTAAATTATATGGATCTCTGGAGGGGATGCATTCTACTTAACTTGGCATTTGTTTTAAATTACAGGAATCTACCATATTATATTATCCAAGATTTTTAAAAACAGCTTTTATTCCTTTTCTAAATTGCATCTCAAGGTTGTTAGACTTCCTATTAAAAGCTAATTAATTAAAGAGAAAATACATACATATGTGTGTATATATGTACACATACGTGTGTGTATATATGTACACATACATGTGTGTGTATATATGTACACATACATGTGTGTATATATGTACACATACATGTGTGTGTATATGTATACATACGTGTGTGTATATATGTATACATACGTGTGTATATATGTATACATACGTGTGTGTATATGTATACATACGTGTGTGTGTATGTATACATACGTATGTGTGTGTATGTATACATACATATGTGTGTATATATGTATACATACATATGTGTGTATATGTATACATGCATATGTGTGTGTATATGTATACATACATATGTGTGTGTATACATACATATGTGTGTGTATATGTATACATACGTGTGTGTATATATGTATACATACGTGTGTGTATGTATACATACGTGTGTGTGTATGTATACATACATACGTGTGTATATATGTATACATACATACGTGTGTGTATATATGTATACATACATACGTGTGTGTGTATATGTATACATACATACGTGTGTGTATATGTATACATACATATGTATATATATACTCTTCTATACGTGCCAGCCAGAACCAACAATAATGTTGTTTCAAGCTATATAGTACCTGCTTCCAAAGAAGTTTAAAATCCTTTTTAGAGAACCAATTATTGATGTTTAAAGTCTGTAAATCATGAAGGTAGCAATACTTCTAAGTATCAAAATAAAAGCTATGAAATGCCATATCATGAATATATGCTCTCTCACTTAAACTGTTAGAATTTTCATTTTTAAAATAAATTTTCTTGTATATATTTCAGGTATACAACACGATGTTATTCCTGCTCTGTTTGCTATTCAAAATCTCCCTCTTTTTAAAAAACATCACTAAATGGACTAAAAGCAAATTGTTTGCTTAATGGGTTGACTGATTTTTAAAGACTAAAAGAGTCAAATATAGACGACACCAAAATGTGGTCCAGAACCAATAGCTTGTCTAGCCTGAAGACTGGATGAATTATTCTCTCCCATTTTAGACCATTTCCATCTGTTATTTCCAACACAAATTAAATAAGTCACAAGAAGCTATCATGATCAAGAATACCTTTCTGGAGAATAGCCATGTTGATTTTAAACTAACAGAAATTTATTTGTGGGTTAAATATGGATGCTTAATAAGGAAAAACAGAAAAAAACTTTTAATAGTCCCTCATTTATTTCAGGTACTGTGTTAGCTAGGTATTTTACTTATTCCTTCTCAGTGAATACTATAAAACCCATTTACTAAGAAATTGAGGCTAGACGATGTAAAAGAAATGAATCTGGACCAATTCCTGCAAATCATGTTAGGAAGTTACAAGAAAGTAAAAAGATTCATAGTCAATCAAGTGCTGTGAATAGCCATTGAGCTCTGGAAAGCCATAGAAGCAGACACATTAGATACAGGATAGATGGTTCCTGTAGAAACTTTACAGAAACTGCAAAAGCCTAAAGCTCCTTAAATGATGGTAACAGTAGGGTGGAGTAGCACTTAACCATATGACCTTTGGCTAGACTACTGTATTTGAATTACAGCTCTGTCACACACTAAATATATGATTATTGATAAGTTATTTACCATCTTGGTGCCTCAGGTTCCTTGTTTATAAAACTGAAATAGGACCTACTGTATAAAACCTGTGATAATTTGGTGACTAAATGCACATAAAACACAGCATAGTAATGTGTATAAAGTACACATATATCAAATGTTAGCTCTAATTATTTCTATGAAGACAAATATATTGCTTGTGGAACACATGGGGAGATCGATGTTGTCTTTACAGACACTGCAGTGCACTAGAAGAGCCTATCAGTAACATCTTGTTCTTTAAATAAATTACTAGCATTCATATGGTATTTATCCTGAACAGGG
The DNA here is from genome assembly GCF_028885625.2 of Pongo pygmaeus. Classification (NCBI taxonomy): domain Eukaryota; kingdom Metazoa; phylum Chordata; class Mammalia; order Primates; family Hominidae; genus Pongo; species Pongo pygmaeus. The sequence goes on from NC_072376.2 coordinate 20,621,371, forward strand.
AATATGATAAAGGCTTTTATGGGTTTTATTTTCATTTAATTTTAATGAGATTTTGATGAATGTACTGCTATTCCCATTTTGCAGGTGAGGACATAAAGGTAAAGTGAATTTTAAGAAGTTGGTTGAGTCCATAGCTGTAGTGATAGCGCCCATATTGAAAACCAAATCATCTGATAAGTCCAATTCCTGACAACTACATTATGGTGCCTTTCTAAGGGATAATGTGACACAGGTATAGAATGGTGACAATTGTAGCCATAAGTGCCCTTTCCATTTTCAGCCCTCCAGTGCTTCATGAAGTACTGTGTTCATGAGAGGCTGCTGAATGACTGCCTGTAGGACACATCTTCCCAGAGCCCACACTCCCTGGCAGATCACAGCCCAGGAGAACCACTAGTCCATCTGAAACCTCAGAAATAGCCCAGTGCCTGCAGGGGATGGTGCTGCAGCTTCAGACAGGACCTCCATGAGGGGCAGAAGTTTGGTGAAGTATCCCTGATCAGAGTCAGGTTCACATCGTAGGGCTCTGAAACATGATGCTGTCAATTCATCCTGAATTGTTCAAGGTCAAACTCTTAGGCATTGAATGCTATATCATTCCTCTCCACTCAATTCCATCCCTTTCCATTCCATCTCATTCCATTTTTTCCATTCGCTCCACTGTATTCCATTCCATTCCACTCCACTTCACTCTACTCCATTCTGCTCAAACTTATTAACTACTTATTACACTGCTTAGTCTGTAAGTAAGAAGCAGCTGCTGCTCTAAAGATGAATAAAATTAGGCTTAACACCTAAGGAGCTCTCAGGCTGACCAAGTTTCATTCAGCAGGCAAGTTTAAAGAGCCAAAATCTATAATTTTAATACTCTTAGCTCTAAAACTAGAATTGGCCACAGTGTTCTTCCAGTGTATAGAAAAGTCTACTCAGAAGGCTTTATTTTTGAGGACTTGGTGAGAGTTAAATAAGTTATTTTCGACATATGTTTTCAATGAAGCATGAAAACTAGAAAGGTGTGTTTTGCTGGCTGAGGATACTTCCTGGTAAGACTCAAGGTCTACCATCTCAAATTAGAGTTCTCTCAAAGGTGCTAAATTCTACTGATTTTTTTATGAATCGCATATTTCTATATTTTTTTGCCAAACTCTCCCTTCTGTAAAGAACCATGATTTAAGCTAGCAATGACAAACGAAGCATAGTTACTCTCATTTTATTTGCAGCATTTCAGACTCAACTATTTTTCTGAAACATCTATTTTATTTCAATAGAGACAAGAAGCCTGCTAGTTTCCTTAATCCTGGATTTTAAAAACATACTTCTATATGAATTGGAGAAATGAAATGTGCTCCATAGTTTATGTTATTCCTTATTTTTGGAATGTATCCTAATCTCAGGATTCTTCATTGCTCTGACTACATATTATGTTTATTTCCATCCTAAGGTTTTTCAAAGATAGGCTTGTGGATTATCTAGATCAACAATCCCTAAAGGGCCTTTAAAATGTCAATTCCTGGGCCCTACTCCATTCCTGAAAATCAAAATTTTGAAGCAGAAACCCCAGAGTCTCCAGATTATCTCCCTCGGTATATCTCACCTTCTATCTCCCTTTGCAATCACAAAGCAGTGACCAGGTCCAGTGATGATATCATGGGCTGTCTGTCACCTGCCTGACAGTGATTCCTGGAGACTCTCACCCAAACAAACTCTCACAGAAACTAGGCAACATAAGAGAAAGGAAGGTTCAGCTGGGGAGGCTTCATTGCATCAGGAATGCCTATTTAATTCCAGAAGGTCAACAAGAGAAAACCAGGCCAACAGAGCATAAATGTCAACATTTATGGGCCCAGCTGGTGCCCTGCTGAGGCTACGTATTTGAGATTTTGCAAGCCAGGCAATACTGCAAGTTAACATGCTGCATAGATTCTGATTCTGCAGGAAAATTCTCCTTCAGTGTTGCATAGTTACATTTACTAATTCTGCTTTCTTAGTATTTTGTGTGTTTGTTTTACTTTGTATTTTAAGTTTCAGCTAAACAAATGACAAGTAACCAAAATACGAATGAAAGGACTATTTCCTATGCAGCTACTGTGTTTACATATATTACCTCATTTAATATGGTTAACAAGTCAGGGCACGGTGGCTCAAGCCTGTAATCTCAGCACTTTGGGAGGCCAAGGCAGGCAGATCGTTTGAGGCCAGGACTTCGAGACCAGTCTGGCCAACATTGCAAAACCCTGTCTCTACTAAAAATACAAAAAACATAGCTGGGTGTGGTGGCGCATATCTGTAATCTCAGCTACTCAGAAGGCTGAGAAACTAGAATCGCTTAAACTCAGGAGACGAGGGTTGCAGTGAGCCGAGATCACGCCACTGCACTCCAGCCTGGGTGACAGGGTGAGACTGTTTCAAAAACAAAAAGTAACACTTTGAGAAGAGGTTCTTATTATCTCTATATTAAAAAATAAAGCAAACAAAATGAACAGTGGATAATTATTTACCCAAAGTTAATAAATCTCAGCATTGGATCTTGAGCCTTCTTTCTTTCAAAGCCAAAATCTATATTTTATTCTATTACACTCTGCTGTTTCCAAAACAGGCCAGATAATTTCTACCCCTCAAACATTTACCAGTGGCAGAAAACAACTATGAAATCACACTAAGGCCATAAAGTAATAAGAGGAAATTTCTATAAAGCCACAAAACCATCTCATTTCCTTGTGGCGACACTTTATATTCATTCAATGAAGAATCAGGATCTACACTGCACCACACATCAGGGGCTGAATAGGCACAGACATACCTGGTAATCTTTGATTTCTCCAACTCTACAATAGATCAAGGTTCTGGCAAATGTAGAAGTACCTCAAACATTTCTGCTCATTTTCAAACTTAAATTCTGTATACAGTACAAGCATACTGTTGAGGGTGGCTTTAATGTTGTGTAAAACTGCAGCTTATGGATAGTGGTGATGGATGAAGTTGCCACACCCCATCACTGCATGCCATTCAGTACCTTTTATCCATTAAAGTTCAGGCTACCACATCAGCACTAGGATATTTTAAATCCTTATATCTGAAAGTACAGGAATCTCTCCACTCTTCTGTGTGTGTAGTGTAGCCCTTGGCACATTGCAGAAAACAAAAACAAAGAAAAAATACAAAAAATATCACCATCTGTACTGGGTTGAATAGTGTTCCTCAAAATTTCGTGTCTACTTGGAATTTGTGAATATAATCTTATTTGGAAATAGAGTCTTTGCAAATATAATCAAGTCAAGATTAAGTCATACTGTATTAGAGAGGGCCCTGAACCCAATCTGACTTGTGTCCTTATCATCCTTACAAGAGGGAAATTGACCTGGCACAGTAGCTCACGCCTGTAATCCCAGAACTTTGGGAGGCTGAGGTGGGTGGATCACGAGGTCAGGAGATCAAGACCATCCTGGCCAACATGATGAAACCCCATCTCTACTAAAAATACAAGAATTAGCTGGGCTTGGTGGCACATGCCTGTAATCCCAGCTACTCGGGAGGCTGAGGCAGGAGAATAGCTTGAACTAGGGAGTCGGAGGTTGAAGTCAGCCGAGATTGTACCACTGTACCCCACCCTGGGTGACAGAGCGAGATTCCGTCTCAAAAAAAGAAAAAAAAAAAAGACAAGGGAAATTTGGACATGGAGATACAGATAATGAAAAGAAGGGCATGAACAGATGGAGAAAGAGATTGGAGTGATGCATTTATAAGCCTAAGAATGCTAAGGATTACCACCAACCACCAGAAGCTAGAAGAGATAAGAAAGGAGTCTTCTACAGCATGTTTAGAAGTAGTATGTCCCACCAACACCTTGATCTTAGACTTCTAGTCTCCACAAGTGTCAGACAGTAAATTTCTATTGTTTTAAGCCACACAGTTTGTGATACTTTGTTATGGCCACCCTAGGAAACTAATACACCATCCATAAATATCCATGTACCACATGCAAGATGCCATGCTTAGCGTTGAGAATATGGAACAATGGAGATGTATACCTGCAATCTGGACACATATCAGTGTCTATAGACATAGAGGAGGAAGGTAAAAGAGTGTTCCACTTCATTTTAACTCCAGTGTATTGCTTCTCTTCTAAAGAGCCACAGACAATGGCTTCTCATCCTCCTCTTCCTTGTTATTCCTTGGCTTACAAGCTAATGCATACATCATGGGGTTCCCAGTATTTCCTTTTCCCCCAAATATTTTATGCCCCATACTTGTGTTTATATTGTGATATAATAAAATGGCACAAAGTAGAAACACACCCTTCACATGGAGCACACATTACCCAGTGGTTTTATTAAGACTTATGTTCTGGCATCTGAGCTATGTGAAATCTCACTCAAGGCTCTATAATGCCGGTATGTTCTCTCTATGAATGTGGCATGACTGAAAACATAAAACTGTTATCACAAAACTGTTACATACATTGTAAAACAAACAGCTCTCTAATGTGGTTTGGCTCTGTGTCCCCACCCAAATCTCATCTCAAATTGTAATCCCCATGTGTCAAGGGAGAGACCTGGTGGGAGGTGACTGGATCATAGGAGTGGATTCCCCATGCTGTTTTCCTGATGGTGAATGACTTCTCACAAGATCTGATGGTTTAAAAGTGGCAGTTTCTCCTTTGCTCTCTCTCGCTCCTGCCGCCTTGTGAAGCAAGTACTTGCTTCTCCTTCTGCCATGATTGTAAGTTTCCTGAGGCCTCTCCAGCCATGCAGAACTGTGAGTCAATTAAATCTCTTTTATTTATAAATTACCCAGTCTCAGGCAATTCTTTATAACAGTGTGAAAATGAACTAATACACTCTCAAAATCCATCCAATTCATAAAAGCACCATTTGAACTTCCGCAAATGCAATAAGGCCTCTGAAATTTTCTAGTTCCATCCTTTCCATCACCTCAGCTAAAGTATCTTCTCCTAAACTCCAGGACCTCCTTTTATAAGAGTGAGAATTCCTAAATTAAAATAACCAACAGAAAGTGCAAAAGAAGGAAGGGAGAAAGGGAGGGTGGGATGGAAACAAAATTGATGAGTGCAGTTGTAAGTTTCAGGGATTCTTTACATTCCTAACATTGGTTTATTTGGTATTATAAATTAAGAAAATTTAAAAATTATCCATAATTCCCAATGACTTTGTTTATAGATTTGTATCACATCTTACAGAAAATGGATCACTGAAATAGTCATGTCCAGATTGAGCTGACATTTACTGAGCTCCCCCTTCCACTTCAAACTCAGTGTCAGATACCATTTTATATGCTGTGTAAGAATTCTTTTGTGAGGCCGGGCACGATGGCTCACGTTTGTAATCCCAGCACTTTGGGAGGCCCAGGCAGGCGGATCCCGAGGTCAGGAGTATGAGACCAGCCTGGCCAACACAGTGAAACCCTGTTTCTACTAAAAATACACAAATTAGCTGAGCATGGTGGCAGGTGCCTGTAATCCCATCTACTCGGGAGGCTGAAGCAGGAGAATCGCTTGAACCGGGAGGTGGCATTTGCAGTGAGCTGAGATTGTGCCATTGCACTCCAGCTTGGGCGACAGAGCTAGACTCCGTCCATTGCACTCCAGCTTGGGCGACAGAGCTAGACTCCGTCTCAAAAACAAACAAACAAACAAACAGACAAAAAAAAAAAAAAAAAAAAGAATTCCTTTGTGCTTATTTACACAAGCTCAAATAGGAGTGAACAAAGTTTTATTAGTTTGTATGTAGTCATGCATTATTATAACCAATATTAATACTGGGTCTTAAACTTAATTAGGCCTTCAGATTTGAAAATCTCAATGTTTCTTTCTACTAAACCATGTGGCCTCACCAAATATATTTCTGTATGAATCCTAGAGCACATGTTATCTTGGGAGGAGTCTGTTTTTTGCTTTTACAAAACAGTCACATTGCCAAATATTTAAGAGAAGAAGTTGTACAATTTATAGTATATGGTCACACTGTCACCTGAAAACCTTTAATAACAAAAACAGACAACCTTACGTGTACACAGATAACATTTCAGCAACAGTTTTCTAACAGTGAGCCACAGCTAAAATTGTGAGCATGGGTACTTCAGCATGAAGGCTCAAATCTGGTGAATACGTACAAGAGAGAGGCTCATGAGAATTTGACCTTACCTTGCATTTCCCCTAAAAACAATGGCTCTGGATTCACCAATTCAGTGTTCAAGATGACTTTATAAAATATAACTACCCTAAATAATGATGATTCACTGTACTTTGTCTTACTCTTAAACATATACAAATTCTAGTAGCTTATGAAAGGATCAAGGTAACTCCTGTAGAAAGAAAAACTAGTTTAATCTTGTTTGATCCATTATTTACCAAACGTTTTTGACTACAGATCTAACTTCTAAAGAATACATATTATCACCTCACAGGACAGGAATGCTTAGTGGCCAATGTTTGGAGGCCCTGCTGTAGGTGTTCAGATGTTTCTTCAGTCCTTCTTTTGAGGCCACGTGATCTATTATTTAGAGTGTTTTAAAACATCACTCATGACCATAAATCAAGAGATGAGGCCAGGCACGGTGGCTCATGCCTATAATCCCAGCACTTTGGGAGGCTGAGGTGGGTGGATCCCCTGAGGTCAGGGGTTTGAGACCAGCCTGTCCAACATGGTGAAACGCCATCTCTACTAAAAATACAAAAATTAGCTGAGAGTGGTGGCGCATGCCTGTAATCCCAGCTACTTGGGAGGCTGAGGTGGGAGAATCGGTTGAACCCAGGAGGCAGAGGTTGCAGTTAGCCGAGACTGTGCCATTGCACTCCAGCCTGAGCAACAGAGTGAGACTCCAGAGATTCTAAGACATTTCTCATCCACTTGGCTATCAATATCAACCTGAGTTGGTACTGCAGTCTGATAAAATTCCCAACTTGTTCTTTGATTAGTAGTGCTTCAGCCTTATCCCAATTTATTGACGTTCCTACGCTGATAAACCTACTCTTACCCTTTTCCTTTCCCTGAGGGAATGTTTATTCTAGTCTTAAACTTGAGCCAGGCACTCAGGCTCTGGGAGTGAGTGGAGAGTTCACTGTATAAAAGAACGTCAAAGGTAACCTTTAAGGAACGCTGTGCCACCTCCAGAGTCAGATTTATAGTGGAGCTAATGAAGCTTAGGCTTCAGGCCCCTCCACTGCACAGTCCAGCATCCTACCCAATAAATTCTAGCAAAATGTTCAAGTCATATAGTCATATAAGTTTCCTATTTATTTCTTTTAAGACAGGGTCTCACTCTGTCACCCACACTGGAGTGCAGTGGCATAATCACGGCTCACTGTAGCTTTGACTTCCTGGGCTCAAGTGATCCTCCTGTATAAGCCTCCTGGGTAGCTGGGAACACAGGCACCTGCCACCATGCTTGGCTACTTTTAAAATTTTTTTGTAGAGATGGAGTCTCCTTATGTTGCTCAGGCTGCTCTTGAACTCCTGGGCTCAAGCAATCCTCCGACCTTAGGCTCCAAAAATGCTAGGATTACAGGCATGAGCCACCAAGCCCTGTCTAATTTTCTAATATTTAGAAAGTAAGATAGTTTAACTATAATTAGTTAACACTGCTCCTTTTCTGCTACAAGTTTTCTACGGCGCACTTTCTTTCATATCTTTTAGACTTGAAGGCAACTGTGGGCATTTTTAGAATGCAGCTAAGTAAGAAAAAGTGTTGGTTTATTTATGGTTTCATAGCTTTTTATGTATAATCAGGTTATGGATGAGTGTCCTAGGGTAGGAATGGCTTCCACAAATGTGTCTACTGCCCAATGTGCCAACTCATCTAGTGTCATAATTCAAAGGTGACCCAAAAGTGAAATGAGCATCACTGGAAGTCCCCAACTCTGGAAGAACAGGAATAGTGGATGGACTGCTCATTTCAAAGTCAGTTAAGCCTAGTAACTTAGAGTCAAAAATATATTAAGCCTTCAAAAAAATATTTTTAAAGACTTGAAAAAATAACTCAAATAAAATCGAGCTTGAAAATATTTATTCAAAAGCTTGAGAAAGCTCAAATATATCATTTTAATTACAATTTATAAACATGTTGTAAAACATTTCAATAAAATAGCGAAGAATATAAAGCTCTTGATTAGGATGTTATGAAATTACCTTTATTGATTATTTATAAAACAAGTTGTTAAAGAAGTATGTTAGAATTTAAAGTAATAATATAACGTAAAACAAAAGTGATCAAAGTAAAAAGTGAAATTGTCAACTTACAAATTACGTTGCATGAAGAAGAAAGTTGTAATAGCATCAAATATATATATAAATATATATATAAATATATGGAATACACCAAAAGAAACAATCATTAGTACAAGAGAGAGAAATTTTTACAACAAGTAATGAAGAAGCTCTTGGATTCAGAATAGTGAATCTAAGTAATGAAGAGGAATATATAATGAATCAAATAATTACATAAAAAATTAATTTCATGTTGAAATGAAACAAATTACTAACATTTATTAAAATAACATAAAATGCAATACACCACCAAAATGAGACTATCAGAAGTAAACTGTTCAATGAATACTGTCAATTCAATGATGATTTTAAATTAATGTACAACAAAGCTTAAAATATCATCAAATATTATAACTTACGTTACTAAAGGAAATCAATAGACATTCCCAAATTTGACAATCCTAAAAATGTATATAATATTACAAATAATGAATTATGAAGTAAAATAAAACTTTCCTATTGACAATAAAAAATAAATGTTTATCAACTCTGTGATAAGCCTGAATTATTTTTTTATCTTCTCTACTAAAAGTAGTGCAAAATCATTCAACATTATGCAAGCAAGAACCAGGAAAACTATCACACAGATCTATAAGGCAGTTATTTTATTTTAGAATGTTACTCTTTTAATTTTTTCATATGTATATCATTTGTCAGTTTTCTAAAAGTTGTAAGTTCAAAATTGATCATTCCTAATCCTAACTATTCATTTTTACACTTAGTTTTATAGTTTCAGCATGTATTTTTTTTTTCATAAGAGGGTCCTAAAACTGTGTAATCTCTGGATCCCATAAAACCTAAATCTGCTCTACAATAGAGGTATTAAATGATATAAGTAAACTTCAAAGCCAATTCAAAAACAGGGACCTAATACTGTTTATGTTGTTTGCTTTGTTGTAGCTAATGTGTCAGCTGTGAAAATAAGTAATTCAAAATTTGAGCTGCTGGAACTTTAAAATATTTTGAGCTTAAAGGGAATGTGAACTAAATCTCATAAGCAGACAGTTGTAAATTCAGCAGGTGTAACCTTTGTTTCTCTGATTATAGATTAGCCTTTTCCTTACCTACAATGTTTTGTAAAATGTTGCAAATGACTAAAGGGTGCCAGGGAAGAAGATCTCTTTCCTTTTAAGTGTTGATTTTCATTATAGATTACCTTCCATCTTTCTTCTCTCACACATACTTCATGACTATCGCATTGTCTCATATGGAATGTTAAATATACTCTTAAATTGGAAAGGAAATAAAAATAACCCTTATGGATAAGAAAAGGAACCATAATTTATTAAATTGTTGTGACTCCTAAACTAGCCTTGTATAAAAAATGTTATAATACTATTAAATTGATCTGTTTTCTGCCTATATAAGCAAGACCTTAACTTTTAACATCTGAGTACGGATCCCACTTCTCTGGAGTCCATATTTTCCGGATGGTCTTTCCCAGCTTTTTGCTTGAATAAACTCTTCAAAACTGGATTCTGATCCTTTCAATTATTTCAGGTTGACATAGCATTGAAAAATAGAGTACCATAACCTAGAGTCAGCCTATGAGAAATTCTCTCTCTCTCTTTCTCTCTCTCTCTCTCTCACACACACACACACAAACACATACATAAAAAATTTAAGACACTGTATTAATTTTATAGCTCCACATAACAAATTACCAAAAATTGAGTAGTTTGAAATAAGTATTTATTATCTCACAGTTCTGTAGGTTGGACGTCTGGACACACTTGACTGGGTTCTCTGCTGAGAATCTCACAGGCAGAAATCCAATTATAGCTGGCTGGGCTCTTATCTGGAAGTTCCAAGGACTAATCCACTTTCATGCTCATTCTGGTTGTTGGCAGAAGCCAATTCCTTGCCATTGTAGGTCTGAGGTCACAATTGCATTGCTAGCTGTCAAACTGGGTGCTGCTCTCTGCAACCAGAGGCTGCCCTGCATTCCTTCTCACACAGACCCTCCATCTTCAAACCTTCAAGTGCATCAAGTCCTTTGCAAAACCCTTAGTTCTGGGAATTGCCCACCCCTTTCCTGGAAAACTCATGAATAATTCACCTCTTGTTTAATGTGTAATCAAGAGCCATAAAAATGGGCAACCAGCAGCTGTTGGGGCTGTTCTGCCCATGGAGTAGCCATTCTTTTATTCCTTTGCTTTCATAATAAACTTGCTTCAAATCTTTCTGGCTTGTTCTTCTGCCACTGATTGGAGAAAGCTTTATACTTTCAAGTTGTCGGAGGCGTTTGAACTAGAACGACTCCATCTTGAATAGGGGCTGGGTAAAATAAGGCTGAGATCTGCTGGGCTGCATTCCCAGGAGGTTAGGCATTCTATGTCACAGGATGAAATAGGAGGTCAGCACAAGATATAGATCAAAACCCACCAAAAGCAAGATGGCAAGGAGAGTGACCTCTAGTCGTCCTCACTGCTGATTATACGCTAATTATAATGCATTAGCATGTTAAAACACTCCCATGACAGTTTACAAATGTCATGACAATGTCAGGAAGTTACCCTACGTGGTCTAAAAAGGGGAGGAACACTCAGTTCTGGGAATTAACCACCCCTTTCCTGGAAAACTCATTAATAATCCACCCCTTGGATAACATGTAATCAAGAACCATAAAAAAGGGCAATCAGCAGCCCTCAGGGCTGCTCTGCCCATGGAGTAGCCATTCTTTTATTCCTTTACTTTCTTTTTTTATTATTATTACACTTTAAGTTCTGGGTTACATGTGCAGAACGTGCAGTTTTATTACATGGCTATACACGTGCCATGGTGGTTTGCTGCACCCATCAACCTGTCACCTACATTAGGTATTTGTCCTAATGCTATCCCTCCCCTAGCCCCCAATCCCACGACAGGCCCCGGTGTGTGATGTTCCCCTCCCTGTGTCCATGTGTTCTCATTGTTCAACTCCCACTTATGAAGGAGAACATGTAGCGTTTGGTTTTCTGTTCCTGTGTTAGTTTGCTGAGAATGATGGTTTCCAGCTTCATCCATATCCCTGCAAAGGACATGAACTCATCCTTTTTTATAGCTGCACAGTATCCTATGGTGTATATGTGCCCATTTTCTTTATTCAGTCTATCACTGATGGACATTTGGGTTGGTTCCAAGTCTTTGCTATTGTGAATAGTGCCGCAATAAACATACGTGTGCATGTGTCTTTATGGTAGAATGATTTATAATCTCTAATGTATATACCCAGTAATGGGATTGCTGGGTCAAATGGTATTTCTAGTTCTAGATCCTTGAGGAATTGCCACACTGTCTTCCACAATGGTTGAACTAATGTACACTCCCACCAACACTTGCTTTCACTTTACTCTATGGACTTGCCTTGAATTCTTTCTTATGTGAGACCTAAGAACCCTCTATTGGGGTTTTCATCAGGATCTCTTTTTGGATAATAAAGGAATCATAGGACTAGATTTAATCACAAGATTAGATTAGACCCACTCACATAATTTTGCTATTTGAAGGTCAATCATTGGGGACCTATAATCACAGCAATGACATTTCACCATATTCTTAGGTTCTACCCACACTTATTTTGCAAGGGTGAGGGGTTACTGGGGGCCATTCTTAGAATTCTGCCTACCACAGACTTTCTATTAGGATTACAAGATTTATATTGAATGGGTAGTCTAAACTAAGGAAAGGCAAAAAGTTGACTCTTTACAGGGGGTTTGAGCCCTAGTTCATATAAAGCAGAGAAAACAAATCAGAGATAGCAAGAGACCAAGACAGATAGATGTAATTTGAAGAGAGAGAAACAGAAACTAACTTGCCATGAACCCAAAGATTGTATATTCTTTTTCCTCTCTGATTCACTAATGTATGCTTTCTAGGAGAAGACATAACATATTCTAAAATGTTTGTTTTTCTTAAAAGGTATTTGCATTCCTAATTGGCATATTATTTCATAATTATACTTATACCAAATCTGAATGTTTGAGCCATTCTTATGTCTTCCTTCCATGATAAGTTGTTTATGTTGTGGAATGTCTGAGTCTATAATTAAATTATTGTCTCTAACAAGTTAACCATATCCATGCATACATTAACATATCATTATAATGTGGGAAAACATAGATGTGTACCATAGAACATCAAGCTGAATGGGGCTCTGCAGATCTGGGTTGGCATTTCTGATAACTGGTCTCCATTCTGGAGGTTGCAAGGGGCAGAACTAAAAACTCCAGAAGAAAGAGAAAATTTATTCTTATCTGAAATAAAGAGAAGGTACGATAATAGGAAATGTTATTTTACAAATATCTACTCCAATTTCTCTTCCTTTCTACCACGGAAAAATATATTTCCTCATCACATTCATATTGTTGGGTTTGGCTTGGCTCTTGTGCTGTGGTGATTCACTGTGATCAAACCATGCCCCTGAGACTGGGCACTAGGACAAATAAATGTGGAGTAGAAATGCCAAAATCTGCTGTTCAACTGAGTCTCCCAGCAGAACCCAGTCTAGATCAGCTGAACCAAGTCACATACAGACCTGTGAATCTGAAGATAAATACTTGCAATTGCAAGCCCACTGTGTTTTGGGACAGTTTGTTACACAGCATTGATGCAGCCATAGCTGACTAATACAACAAAGAAAAGAAGGAAAAAATCTTGAGATACAGAATTATGTTTAAATTTAATTAAACTAAATATATACATATTTATGTCTGTACATTTATAGATTATATCTATATATATGACACATGCACTTTTTAAAAATAGCTCCTTTGGCAGAGTTTTGTGTTAATATTTTCATTAAAAGAGGCTCTTATATGATAATATTGCTCACAATGAAATGTAACAACTGTGTAGCTGGAAGCATTATTTCTCCTCTTTGGGCAACAGTCCCTGTAGTCTCTTGGTTATTCAGAATTTTAAAGGGACCATATTACCCTATAAACTTAAGCATATGCACAAAACTGCTTTTGGGGAAGGCTATGATTTCTAAACAATCTCAGATACACAAGGCCGAATATCTGTTATCTGTAACGCTTGAGACTACATATGTTTTAGATTTCAGATTTTTTTTGGATTTTGGAATGTTTGCATATGTATTTGCAGATAGAAGCTATTTTATAGCTTGGGGATGAGTTCCAAGCCTAAATCTAAAATTTGTTTATGTTTCATATATACCTTATATGTATAGCCTGAAGGTGACTTTATAAAATATTTTAATAATTTTGTGCCTGAAACATAGTTTGTGTACACTGAGCCATCAGAAAGCAAAGGTGTCCCGATCTCAACCACCCATGTGGACAGTCCGTGGTTGTCTGGCATCATCATCATTCCTGACTCTGAATTTATATGCTATTAATAAGCATTCATTTTCTTACATTTATTCACACATAAGTACTTAACAGTAAAATATATGGCATATTGCTAATGCAGTGAAAATATAATGTGTCCGGGGTAACCAAGCAGTACGGCAGTGTCACCAGAATACCTGTTATCTGTTTAAAAACACCAGCAATAAACAATGACAGCTCTTCACTTATTCAAAAATGTTTATATTTTGCAGCATTTTGGATCTTGAGTTTTCAGATTATGGATAGTCAACTTGTAGTACATTTAATTTTGTGATTTCTTTGGTTAAATAAAAAGAAAAAATCTTTGCAGATTTTATGAAGGTCACAACTGTCTCTTTGCATCAATAAAACCTCAAAAGAAAAAGAGGACCACTAGGATGGGAAGAACACTTCCAATGCACTACTGAAAACAATGTAAATGGTTGGGAAAGTTGGCCACAAAGTCTTCTATTTCAATAGTAATAACTCATCACTGTTGCACATAAAATGTATCTGCAAATACGTCTATAATGACTGCTAATCATAAGATTTCTTGTTCTATTCACTCTGAAGTCTAAAAAAAAAGAAGCAAACTATCTACATAATCCAATTGAATACTCATTATGTAAAGTGCTAATAACGTATACCCTCTCATATACAAAAAAAAAAATGGATGGTTTAAAATTGCTTAGATCACAAGAGCCAATTACTTGGGCAGAATGGGGAAGGTGATATGAATGCATAAATCTTACATATATGCCTTACCATGGAGGGATAGCTTATATGCATGTGTTTGAAATGAGGAAAACCTCTCTCACTTATAAATTATCATTTAAGCATTCTGTAAAAATTTAAATTCATACTTAAGATTCAAATTACTTTTTCCATACAGAGCAGGGTTTCTCAATCGCCACACTACTGATATTTGGGACTAGGTAATTCTTCGCTGTGGGGAATGACATACTCATGATAAGTTGCTTAGAAGAATCTCTGGCCTCCACCTACTAGATGCTAGAAGCAGTCCCCTAGTCTGGAGTTGGGACTATCAAAAATGGAGACCAGGCCAAATGTCCCCTGGGGGCAAAAGCACTCCTAGTTGAGAACCAATGGTCTCTAGAAATACCATGCAATACATTCTTTCTTCCAATAATAGATGCTAATCACAAGCACACAAGATAGCCACCATTATATGATGTTTACTACTTGCCAGATACATAGTAGCTCATTTTAATTCTCACAAAAGTCAAATGACCTATATACCATAACTACCTGATACAATTTGGATGCTTGTCCCCTCCAAATCTCATGTTGAAATGTGATCCCCCATGGTGAAGGTGGGGCCTGGTGGGAGGGGTTTTGGTCATGGGGTGGATCCCTCATGAATGGCTCAATAACCTCCCCATAGTAATGAGTGAATTCTCACTCTATTACTTACTGTGACATCTGGTTGTATAAAAGAGCCTGACATTTCTCTTGCTCCCTCTCTCATATGACATGCCTGCTCCCCCTTTGCTTTAAATAAAAGCTTCCTTAGGCCTCACTAGAAGCCAAAGCAGATGCTGGTACCATGTCTCTCATACAGCCTGCAGAACTGTGACCCAACTAAACGTTTTTATTTTTTCAAATAAATTACCCAGCCCCAGCAATTCCTTTACAACAATCCAAAATGGGCTAATACACTACTTCTATGTTACTAATGATGAGACTGAGTCATAAAGAGGTGACTTGTTCAGACAGTAAAGAGAGCCTGGATTTGAAAAAGGGCAGTGGGGCATAGAAGGATAAAGTCCTAAATGAGATTAACTTTGGGACAATTGGATTCCAGAGAGACTGGTACATGGGTAGTATATCCTATAGAACCCTCTGCTCACATGTTAAATCTGGGAGCTGAGCTAGATGACTTCAGAAGTCCCTTCCACAACTAACAATCTGTAAGTCTGTAAATTGTAGACAAATCTATTTGGTTAGATTTATTCCAATAAAGGCAAGCTGACCACATGTCAGATAAGGTCCAGCTACAGCATAATGGCATGATGGCAGCCATCCATCTTCACTGATTTAAATTTGTGCTGTTTTAGTGCATATATCCCCCTTAGATCTGTCTGCTATGAGAAAATTCTGCAAGGAAGAGAAGGCTGCTTACAAAACAGTCTTTCAAATTTCTCCATGGATCTCATTGCCAGGTCTTCAAGGTCAGGACCAATCACAGACATGGCTGGAGAATGCCCATAAACTCTTCCTCCTCTAATAGCCAATGGGAGAAAGGGATTAACTTCTGGTCAGATGACTGTGACTATTAACATTGGAAGCAATTCTGTGCTTGAAAACTTGATCAGTCAAAGAGGGTAAACTAAATTAATAACGAGCACTGGAAGGAGGGAGCTCTTTTTCACCTAAGTCCCAATGGTCACAACAAATTAGATTAGAGTGCCTGAGAATATGCTAAATTCCTTTCCATAGCCTCATTGAAAATTTCTCTTTAGTACTTTATCTGTCTCTAGTCTTTCTTCTCTTGCAATGGGTCATTTCAGCTGCTGCTAAAACCAGCTTTCTATTACAGTTTCTCCTCATGTCATACAATTCCTTAAAGGCTGATAGCATCATCTGTCCCTGATTCTTGTCCATTTAACCTCCCTACAATCTTAGATACAACCTTAGATACAATCCAAGACTTGTACCCATAAATTTTAAAGGAAAAATAAAGCTGCATATTGCTACCTCTAATGGTAGGTTACTTTTGGGGAATAGAAGATTCCAGGACAGCTACTTCCTGTGTTTATTTATTATGAATCTTGAAGAAAGAAATTTTGTGGGAGTATAACATATACATAAATTTTAAAATTTCAAAAAACCCACAGTTCTCAATCTTTTGAATCTGCCAAAGCCAGCATGACATCGTGCCATGCCTAATTTCAGAGAGTACCTTCTCTCTCCCCTTCCGTACTCAGTTGTATTATCATACTTTAAAATGCTTTAGAGGTCACTTATGGTCACTCACGGCATATTCAGATAGTTCGTAATCCAATTACATTCTCGAAGATTTAAAGAACCAGAAACAAACAAAAATCATGCAAACATGAGCTACAGTTTTTATTGTATGTGTCTATATATAAGAGAAAAATGGAGATAGATGTAGATATATGTGAATGAATTGCTGCATGTAAAAACATTAGTTAATATACAAAACAAAAAATAAATACCTTTTTACTTTTTTATTTTAAATGCTAAAAACTTTCTTATAAGGGTGTGATTATATTTGGAAAACATATAAACCCATTTAGATTATTCAAAAGGAATACAATGATACAAATAATAAAGCTGACAAGATATCTAATTGTAATTCTTTTGGTTCTTTCAGTTTACAATGATAAATTTTACCACACTGAATAATTGTAATTTCTACCTGTGCCAAATCTATAGCCAGTCTCATATCTTCTTGCCACTACAATACTAGAAACTTTCCCTGACGAATTATTAAATGATCTTTGAAGTTGCTACAGTTCATAGAAATGTGACAGTCCAATGTGTCTTAGTGCTGTGAACCATTACCAAAAAGACTAAACATCCTTGACAGCCTGATAAAAAATTAATTATTCTCCTTCCAATGGAACGAATGCAACTCTGCCAAAACCTGTTAAATGTGGAGCTTTTAGAGTTCTCAATTTCTTCTCTCTTGGAGAGGGCACACTAGAATTTTTCATGAGGATTAAATAGCATATGTGAAATATCTAACCTTGTCTAGTATCCACTGGATCTTTAGACCTTAGTTCCTTTTCCTATCTTAGAATTTTTGTCCCCCTAACCCCACTATACTAAATGCCAATGCATATTAGAACAGAGGTGGCAGTACAAAATAGAAGAATAGAAGAAATATTGGATTATTGTGAGAAAGGATACCAGTGAAGAGATATTTACTTCAGATACAGTAAAATACTCAAATACTCCAAGCAAGTTTTTCCTCAGTGAGCCTCTGTTTCTGCCTATGTAGACATCATTCAACCTGTCCAGTTATATCTAGGTTATTGTGAAGATTGAAAAAACAGGGGAGAGCTTTTTTTTAAAAAAACAAAACAAAACAAAACCTATGTGTTACAATATATAGATCTTATTTTCAACAGTGATTAGGTAATGGAATTAGTGTAGTAAAGTTTTATTAATGAATGCTGTAATTAGAAAAGGTTAATTCAATATTTGCTCCCCCAGGTTACATTCATTTGGAAAAAAAATGCACTAATCTTACCATTTAGTGATAACTCCTTCAGTTCGACCTACAGACACAAGATCTTGAAATAAAACTGTTGATTAATTTATTTACTCAGTAAAGATGCTACTGGATACAATAGAAATACAAGTCATAAATGTTTTGCAAACAATGATAATAATGAAAGATGTTAGTCTTTTTCCTTAGAAATTAACTTAGTGGATTGAGACAGTTTACCAATCTTGCCTTACAAGAACTATTTTAAGCACCTAAAAAGTAATCATCCCAAGACAAAATAAAGAGTGCAGAGAGCACTTTGCTATTTCCTCCTGTTATTACAAAGCATAATAAATCCCTACTCTGGACTATTTCTTGCCTGTATCCCGATTAGATATACCCATGAAGTTTGAAAATGTCTGCAACTGAGAATACTTTTATTTATAAAGCGGGATAGAGGTTGAGGAGGATGTAGAGAACAGATTGTTATCTGTACTTGCCACAGCAAAGCGTATTTTTTTAATACTTAGTTTTTTAGGCTTCTTTTTGCAGATTGACCTTTCTTGAGAGTAGCTTATCTTGCTGTAGAGCAATATTCCCAGACCTCCTGGGGTTCACAAGTTAAGAAGAAGGAGCGTCAGGAAATAAAGAAGAAAAGAAAGCAAAACAGAAAAGTAAAATACAATTTCTGCTGAGTTAAAGTAGGGTGTAAAAGAGCCATGGAAATTCCAAAGGTTGTTTTAGAACCTCCTATTTCACATCCTACTCAGCTGTCCAGAAAAGAAAGCAGCAAAAACACTCATACTCTTGGGGAAACAAGCATTAGGTGGTGGCCAATGGGGGTTGAGGGGGGAGTCTCTCTTAAAAGGGTGAAGAAAGCACAGATGAAAAGGGCCAGTCAATGCAGCCTAGTTGTAAAAGCCTAGAAAATAACATCTGAAAGCTTAAAGTGGGGCATAAAAGAGTTGGAATAACACGTTGTGAGCACAGATCAGTGTAGTCTGAGAGTTGTTTATTGCAGAAAGATCAGAAACATTCAAGTGAACCATAGCAAACTTCAAATTGCCATTCACCTCTCTCACTAGGTTTGTGTTAATCTCCATTCCGTAAATTGAAATCAATGACAGCAGCCTGGCAGAGGCGTTGAGAGAATTGAATGCGATAATATGTATAAAAATACCTGCTGTAATATTTGCATATCTTACACTCCCGATGGAGGTCCACTTCTTTTTTCTACTACCAATGCCAATGCTAGAGGCATAGATAAATAAGAAGCATGGAGACTGAGATGGGCCTCAACTGTCTGGAAGCTTTTTAAGATGCACTTTTCTGGAAGCCTTTTAAAATGCACTTGTCCTATCTGAGATTCTCCATTCTGCTTGGTGAGGCACCCTGATGAGGCATTTCACATGTGATCACAGGAGATGTCACCAAGATTATTCTGAGTTTTAATTTAATCCGTTGTAAATGGGGTCATGATAATTCATCATCTTATGTGGTTGTTAGGACAGTTAAAGGATAAAATGAAAGCAAATTTCTTTGTGTGTAAATATTAGCTATTGTTATTATTACCCTCATTGTTAGCATAAAGCAAGAGAGTGTCTGTTCTCCACCTTTCCCTTCTTTAATGAAGACACTGGTCACTAGATTTAGGACTTACCCCAAAATGATTTTGTCCTGAAATCCTTACCTTAATTATACCTAAAAAGTTCATTTTTCCAAATCACATTCATAGGTTTTCTCAGGCTTAAGAGATTGACATATCTTTTGGTGGGGAAGGGGCAAAATTCAATCTACTATGGGGAGTTAGAAGTTAAGCATGTAAATGGACATACATTATTATGTAATGCCAAGTAGTGACAAATGCTCTAAAGTAAAAATAAAGTCATGTAAGGGGATAAGGGTGAGTGGAGGATGCTCTTTGGAGACAGCAGTCAGTAGAGGCCTCCTGAAGAGGTGACATCTGAGCTAAGATGTGACTGAGAGAGTGAGACATGCAATATGGGGGACATGTGTTAGAGGCAGAAGGAGCAGCAAATGCAGAGAGCTGAGCCAGGAAAGTCAAGAAAAATCAGAGTGGCTGGTGGCACAGCAAGTGAGCAGGCCAGCAGCAGGGAAAGAGAGCAGGGGGCTGTGCTTGTCACAAGAGGATTTTGCATTTTATTCTAGGTTTGATGGGGAGCCAAGACTGGGCTAAGAACAGCAGAGTCATATTCAATTTTTAAGGCAGACATTCTATTTTAAACCAAACTCCAGACGTGGAGCTAAAGATTTAAGTGGTATTATAATATCCTCGAATAATTGCTCTGATAATGAGAAAACTCCAAGAGCAATTCTTTGCCAATATTAGAACTAAATTCAGTTTGTCCTACCATGTCTTTTCATCATCTTGTGCTTCACTGAAAATGTCATGAGTTTGCAGAAACGATTCCTTCCGCCTGCATGCCCTTCCCCAGTGTGTCCCCTCACTCTGCTGTGGCTTGTCCCTGGTTGGTGTCACGTCCCCCAGATAAGGTCACTCACCCTTCCTCCATGCTCCAAGGTGCTTATTGCCCTGGGTGCCTACTTTCTCGTATCATTACCATCTGTCTACAAGCCTTCCTCCTTTTCTGACTGTACAGTTCTTTATGGTCACATGTAAATCTTATTAATCTTCATATTACCAGAAACTAGCACACTGCACACTAGGTACTGAATAAATGTTTGTTAAATGAATGAGTGAATCTTGGTCCTATTCAATTTTATTTTGCCTGAGTTTATATATTCTCCATCCCACTATTTAAATAAACATAGACTTTTTTCTTCTGTTATTTAATGAATAGCCTATAGAAAGGCATTACATTAGCATCAGGATACAATTACCATCTAATCATTTTTTAACAGTTCACTAGAACTGTACACAGTTATTAGCCTGTTCGTTGCTTGCAAATGCCTCAAGGAGCGAAATAGTGGTACGTGCTTTCCCTTGTGTTAAATTTGGGATCACAGAGGCAGGGCAAGCTGCATTAACCTGTCTGAGGTCACTCTCCAAGTCATCGCAATGGAGAAGCCAAATCATCAATGCAGAGAGCTGCTTCTTCCATAACTGTGATGTACTGAGTTCATTGAGCCATGCTGTATTTGTCATGCACATGAGTTCTGAAAATCAATAAAATCTGTGAACCATCCCACAAAAATAAAATTCAGTGAAAAGAGTCTGCTTTTCTCCCTTCAATTACTCCAGCATGAATGGACCCAACAGCTGTGGTCTTCAGTGGGACTTCCAGGGCAATAAGGTTTTTAGAAATATTGATTTTCTTGATTTATTAAATTTTCTTGTTTGAGCTTTGCCTGCTTAAACGTCAAAGTTGAGCATGTGAAGCTGTGTTAAAGCATGATCTTCCTGGCAATAAGAATATGGAATAAAACTGGATGCATGTTTGGATATGAAATAGAAAAAAAATACCAGAATCATTTTCAACAAAATATATGCTCAAATATTGGTGGAGATAAAAACCAGTTCAGGTAGATTTCTTTGTCATGCTTGAAAAATACTTTTCTTCAAATACATATTAAATATATTACTATCTAGAGCATCTAAAGTGAGACTCTCTTGTCACACATCTAGACTAAATTAGGATCCCTGTGACTCATGTCCCCAGTCATTCTACATGGTTGTCAGAGTTCATATCTCAACTCCAGATTCAGGTCCAGTTTGCTGGTCAATCAGAGGCTGGAAGCATGCTGTGCCAGGTGTGTCTGAAGACACAGCTGTGTGCTGTGAAAAATGCACGCTCAGTTAACCCTGGAATGATTTTAGATCCTAAATATTGCAAAGGAAAGAGTATCTTTTGGTTTTTTGTGCCTCAGTATCCTATTGACATAAATGAATTTTGCTTGATAAATTTGTAAAGCCAACAGCCTTTCAACAAAAGGGGTGAGAAACATATGTGTATTTTGTAATTGAGTAAAAATGGATTTTGAGAGTACTATGGAATATTCATAGATTATTGGCTTTTGAGTTGGAAGAGCAATTTGGGGATAATTATAATAATGATGATAATTAGTGACCATTTTTAAATATGGTTCTGTCATTGTATGATGTGTTTTATCAACAAATATATTAGGTACATGATTCAGTTATCACTACATCCAATTTAAAGAAGAGGACAATCCATTCTAGAGGAGTTAAATGACTTGCCCCATTCCCACAGTTGATTACTTTTCAGAGATGAACAACAAAGTCAATGCTTCTGTCTTCTTGGTTTACAAAGGAACTGCAAACCAAATTTATGAGAGTGATTAGCCTTCTCAAGGATGAGATGGGACTTTGTCTTTTAACCAGATGATTGCAGAAGTGATTGGCCATTATTGCTTCCTCAAACTTCCAGTTACCTTGAAATAACTCTATAGGACAATTTATTGCTAAGAATCTTCTATGGAATACTACTTCAAAAATACATCAGAGGCCAGGCAGTGTGGCTCACGCCTGAAATCCCAGCACTTTGGGAAGCCGAGGTGGGCAGATCACCTGAGGTCAGGAGTTCCAGAGCCACCAGGCCAACATGGTGAAACCCCATCTCTACTAAAAATACTAAAATTAGCCAAGCATAGTGGCAGGTGCCTGTAATTCCAGCTACTCGGGAGGCTGAGGCAGGAAAATCACTTGAACCCTGGAGATAGAGGCTGTAGTGAGCTAAGATTGCGCCACTGCACTCCAGCCTGGTCAACAAAGTAAGACTCCATCTCAAAAAAAACAAAACAAAACAAAACAAAACAAAAAAAACCCAGAAAACAAAAATGCATCAGTAGACATTACTTAAAACTATATAAAAATGTTGTTAAAGAAAATGCTGAGTTAAACTAAATATATTACTTTACTGCAGGACTTATCACTACCACCTTTAATATAAATATATGCATTGCATATCTTCCAGTAGTGGGTAGCATGTGGAGCACTTACTAAATGTGTTTCATCATGTGACTGTTTTATCAGTTTTCTCCTAAATAAATATGGAGTGCTTTGCAACACAAAGTTTAGTGCTCTATGGAGATGAACTTTCCTAGAGCTAATATTCATCACTAGTAGATTATACTGTGACAAAAATAATGTAATTACTTTGACTATTTTCCACCATGGATATTACCAGAATCACATTATTTCACAGTCATTATTAAAATGGCCAGAAAGATTAGAAGAGTAAAATACAATATGGGAAAAAAATAGAAAACTGAAAATTGCCACCATATCTACTTAGTCTTTGACAGGGCTATGTAAAAAATATTGGTCCTGTATATGGATGAACCTCATGACTTCTACAATATTTAAGTGGTGATTTTATGAAAACATTGTCCTTTTCTAAGGTCCCTGATAATCTATGTTTTGTATCTTCAAATTAGAAAGCTAGAGAGAGCAATGCGTCATGGGGTTATGGAATGGAGAGTAGGAAACTGGTCCCAAGTGAATTCAAATACACCACTTGGGTCCCATTCATCTACTCTCTGGCCCATGGTACCATCTGGTCCTTCCATGAAGGTGCCCTTTGGAGACAGCAGAATATCCTAGGCATTTGCTTCAATTTTCCAATTTTAGACCCAAAGTCAAATGTTTCCCAAATGATTTAAATTGACACACGTAGGCCACTGGGATTTCCATTTCCTTCCTGGGCTTTGTAACTATAGAAAAACAACTTACGAAGGAAGATGTGGGGATTCTTCTACCACAGGTAGTCAGGTAGACCTGTCCCCAGAGATGAAAAAATGCACATGGGATTTACGAATGAAGGGTGATGGGAAGGGAAATTGAGGTTAATGCTGAGGTTTCTGGCTGAGAGTCTGAATACAGTTTACTGTGAGCGAAAGTGGTTATGGTGCTTTTTGATTTTCAAAAGTTAGCTGAGAGGTATGCTGTGGCCAGCAGTGTTGGTAGCCAGAAACTTCCCATAAACCAGAGAGCACACTGCATCCAAGGGCTGTGCTAGAAATCAGCTTTGGTATGAATTTAGGACATTTGCAAGTATTATGCCTGTTACCTTAAATGGGATTTAGGACCTGGCGCGGTGGTTCATGCCTGTAATCCCAGCACTTTGGGAGGCCAAGGCAGGCGGATCACTTGAGGCTAGGAGTTCGAGATCAGCCTGGCCAACATGGTGAAACCCTGTCTCTACTAAAAATACAAAAATTAGCCGGGTGTGGTGGCGTATGCCTATAATCCCAGCTACTCAGGAGGCTGAGGCAGGATAATTGCTTGAACCTGGGAGGCAGAGGTTGCAGCGAGCTGAGCTTGCACCACTGCACTTCAGCCTGGGCGGCAGAGTGAGATTCCGTCTCAAAAATAAATAAATAAATATATAAATAAAACAAAATAAATGAGATTCAGTCTGTGCTTTTTCAGGATTTAAATTTGCCAAAAGAAATTGAAATTATACACTGCTAGTCTCATTAGAGAGTTCTGTCTTATTAGGTGACACTAACAAGAAAAAAAATCCATGTCCAAAGGCTAAGGCTATCAGGAGCATCTAGTTACAATGATCAAAGTGATGATTAAAGAAAAATAACTATTTCTTGCCTGTTCAAAGCCACGCCATTACAACAGACTAATTGAAATGTGAAGCAAAGATTATGTAGATTTTGCTTGCTGGATGTTGTAATGTTAAGACTTTATTGATCAAAAAGAGGCAAGTAGCTTTTGAATGGTATTAGCAGTTCTTCTACTGGTTGGAAATTTATTTTCTGATAGTGTAACTTACCAGAGCTTCATCATGGTGTGAAGTGTATTTCAAGTCAAAAAAATTAGATTGAACCCGTAATGCATAAGGATCTTTGTGCCTTGTAACCTAGTGAATAAGAACATAGGCTTTGGAATCAGAAGAACCTCAATTTACATATAAACTTAGCCATTGTTTTGAAAAAGACAATCAAGTTTTCTAAGCCTCAGTTTTTTCAACTGTAAAAGTGGGATATTAACAGCCACCTGAATAAGTCTATTTATGACCAAATGGAATGAATACCAGGCCCTAGACCAATAAGTACCACATAATCATCAGCAAATAAATTGGGAAAATAATTATAATAATAATAATCACCCCTCTGTCAGGCTAGAGTGGAACTTGAGGTTCATTTAATCCAAGTCTTACAATTTGAATGAGGACACTGAGTCACAAAGTGGAAACAGTTTCAAAGTGCTTTTATTCATTCGATGATATATTGTAGACCCCCCATTTGTCAAGCTCTGTGGTAGGCACTGGCAAATGAAAGTATAAGCATTCACCATATATGCATTCACCATGTATGTATTCATACCCAGAACCATTCAAGGACTAATTGATGGCAACTGTCCCTTAAGAGTATACAGAAGGACACACATGGTGAATTTTGTGCTATAATGGAGGGCTCAACAGGTTGCTGATGGAAGAACAGAAGACACCATGACTCTGCCAGGAAAGCTACTTCAAAGAAAAGGTGGTAACTTGTGGGGTCTTGAAGGAAGAAAAGGATTAATGTCAACCATACAGACCTTCTAGAGTATGCAGAGAAAGTATCAACCATATTTTACTAATGAGAAAACCAAGAATTTGAAAAAATGTATTATTAGTCAATGGTTCCATGATATTTTAGGGGCAGAAATGGAACTAAAACTCAGGGCTTATCATCTGTATCTCTTACTACTTCTATTCTTTCTCCCATTCTCTCACACGAATAATATCTAAGTTTACAGAAAGAAATTAGTTCAGCATTTTAATTACACTGTGGATAACTTTTAATTTATTCACTTCTCATGGAATTATTTCCTCTTGCTTGATTTATGCCCTTGATCTATTTCATTTTACTTTGATTTTCCCCTTTGTAATCAGATGATGCATCTTTGATAATATTTCATCCTCTTTCTGTATATAGCCATTTGTTTTTCTCCCCCTGGATAACTAATTCATATATATTCTAAAAATAAACAAATAATGTAAATGCAAATGGGCTTCAAATGGTACTTTACAAGCGCCTAAATTGAACTTTGTTTCACTTGTATCCTGATGCAAAATGTTCCTGACCTTAAGATCACGTCCCATAGGGCCATTCCAATTGTAAAATGAACTCTGCATCTGATTTTCAGGTTATTGGATCTACATGTTTACCATAACTCTGATTAAAGGCCTTTGCAGCAAATGGACTATAGCTGTTTTTGCAATTGAGCCTTATTAAAATTTAAAGTGTATCCATAAACATGTAAGTACCTATTATAGATCAAAGTTCAGAAAATTAAATATTCACAAATACAGCTCATTTTACAAAAACTACAGACTTGAAATTATCTAAGCCAAATAATCTTAGCACTTACCACCAAATAACCTTAGTTATTTCTGCAGCAAGATTTTATTTATGTTAAGCAACTTTTTTTGTGACTTAAGCAAAGGTTTTATTTTACCTGGAAAACTCAGCAAATATAGCTCTTACTCAAGGAACACTGTGGTAATATTAAGATATAAAAATGATAAAGTACCACCTAACATTATATCATTTAATGCATCAGCAATGAAACCATTTGGGGTTTATTTATTTTGCTGATTGACTTGATTCCCATCCTTTTGAGAGGTTAATAAAGTTGGGCATATTTCACGATTATTCAAATAAGACAGCAAACTTTAATTTCTGTAACGATCTAGGAGGGTTCTGCCAACAAGTACAATACTGTGTGCTGTTTTAGGATGTTTAGATTGTTGCCTCCACAAATGAACAATGAGGCCTTGTATTTGTTGATAGCAAGTAGATTGTACTGCAGAATTAAAAGGAAAGAAATCAATGCTGACAAAATAAAACAATACAATTAGAACCACATTTTGACTTGTCTCAGAAACATTTTTTGGTATTAAAGTTATTGGGCTATTAAATTGCATGGGGAAAAATAATAGAGCTCATTACATGGAGTGTTCTGCTTTGCCACAGCTGGAGTCTGGATTGCACACTTTAATATTAGTTACATGTACTGGCGCAAGTTGAGGAAATACAGATTATTAAGAAACAACCTTTCCCATTAGGGGAGCTTCAATGTCCTCAGGACCTTTTGGGGGTATTAGTGGGAATATAAAGAAGAATGAAGTATCTTTTTGCCACACATTTTCCATATGAACAATAAAATCTATTAAAAAGCTTGTTTCTGTTTCAATATCTTTCCCTGATAGAAAGAAAAGAAAGAGGGAGTTTAAGGGAGAACTGATTAAAGACTGAAAATAGAAGGGATGGAACTACAATTTCCTTAGATAGCATTGAGACAGACAACTCTGTCTGATCGTTTGATAAGGCCAAAGATTAAATGGTAACTCAGAAATTTTTAATTATTCCCTCAACAATAATTTCAGGAACAACTCATAGGACTTGTCTTTTTACTTGTGGCCATTTAAATGATGGTGGACAGCAACAGTTCTATTGGTTTTCCTCATTTTGGGGAGTGGACTGGTTTTATGCATACTGTCTTCCACTAAAAAAATCAGACAAAAAAGTTAAAAAAAGCTGTTAAGGCAATTAAATTACTTACCATCATTACTAAGGAAAGAATGATAGATGCATGGTAATTGAGGATTTACTAGTTGCTAGGGATGGCAGTAAGAGTTTCACATACATTACATCCCTTGATCATTCATAAATCACTTATTTTTTTGGATAACAGAACCTAACCTTGATTTTTAGAAAATCACATTGCCTTCCACATTGTTCATTTATGAGAAGGACCCTGTGCCCTGGCTCAAAAGGTAAACATATGACCCAGATCTGGTTAATAAAAACACTGTGGCAATAAGGACAGACAATTAGGATGTGATTATAGCTTGGTCAGGGTATAGAATTCTGGAACTTTTCCTGAAAATATCCAATTTTGAGAAAAATTGTCTGGTCATCTACTGTGGATCTACAAGCAGCAAAATCTTTCTCTTCCTTTCTCTCTCTCCATTTGCCTTCTTCTGCCCTTTTTAGACATTCTAGTAACTGGCTCACTCACCATGAAAACAGCTATAAAAGAGTCTTTTTTGAATGCAAAACAAATAAACCAAAGGTTTAATATATTTTTTAAAAAAATTGCTGAACCTGGGATACATAAGACTGCCAAAATACTTATTAAAACATACAAGCAATTCTAAAGGAGTCAGAATGAATGCTTAGAGTTTAAGTGACTATCATTAACATTTAATTTACCGAGGTGGATGTGCCATTCACCACTGATATTAAAGAGCCATTACCAAGAATGCACATACGAGCACATTACATCTAAATGGTCCCTTCACCTCTTTTTGGATAGCTTGTGGGAATCACTTTTAACTATGCTAATTGTTTATTCCCAGTAAACATTCATGCTTAAATGCCTCCAACAAAATAACATGTAATATTTGGGAATTTTGTGGTAACTTGATGACTTTTATTATCAGAACCATACCAGAACCAAATAAAGAACACGTTTTTGCGTGTTAAATAGAAATGAGAAAACTTTTCTTAACCAAAACAAAAACATTTTTTAAAAAATGTAGTAAACTGCATATTTTCTAGGTCAACAACAAAAGCAAACCTCTCTTTAATAAGTATTTTATGTTGTAAAATTGGAAAATTTGTCCACATACAGGGATTTAAAATTGAATTATCAAATTTCAGATTTTAAACTAAATATGAAAAAGTGTTGTGATCTAAAAATTATTTCAAGCTTAAGATACCAAAGTGAACAAAAATACTTTCACATTTATATTCCACCTCTCAACACTCACGCAAATACACAGAACCCAAAATATCTTTTGCAATTATCTTAATTACTGTTACCTTTGATTTATCTTACAAGGGTAATGCATTTAAAATTATAATTTCTCATTAATGCCAGTTAGGTTTTACAGGATTTTAAAAACATTACTTCTTTGTTGGTTGGTCTGATGTTTTAAATATGTTTGATTCAAAGAATAGAGATGTTATAACTAAAGGATCAGTTTCCATAGGGCCATAATTTTGCAATGCTAATAACTACTAGATTTTTTTTAAAGATAGGTATTTCCCACAAGCATATTTGTATATATTGGCAGAAGGAATGGATATGTTAAAAAGTGATTCAAACACAAATGGTTTCCTTCAACTTAATGTTTTAAACTTTCTGTGTGTTTGAAGCATTTCTCCAAAAACATGATGATGGAAGATGCATTGGAAGAAGAATCTGAAAAGTCAAATTTTTATATAATGTCTGTAACTCCTCTGCTGTGTGAATATTGACACATTGCTTAACATTGCTTAAAATTGGGAATTGCATTACTTGTATTACATATCTTTCCACAATTTATATGAAAACCAAATGGGATAATAGATATGATAGGCAATGAAAATTCCAAAATGCTAAATTAATGAATGGGTGCTCTGTTTATCACTTACCAATCTAATATTTAATGAGCTACTACTCAATATATAGATAATTTAGAAAAAGCACTCAAATATGACAGTAGGAGGGATACATAAAATATGTTAAGTCCTATAAGAAAGGTTTAGCTCAAATGCTAAGAGAATTCAGAGACAGGGAAAGATAATTTTGACTGAGAGAGAGGACTAGGAGGGAAAGTAGAAGTGATGCTATTTGAACTGGGTCTTGGGAAATACTAGTACCTGGACCTCAGATGAGAAAACATGTTTTAAGTAGGGGAGGAGGTCATGGATTTGAAGGTTTAGGGTTATCTATTGCCTGTTTTGAGTCCATGATATAATGCATTTCACTTCTTCAGTTAACTAAAAGAATCACCTAAATTGTTTAAAAGGAGAAAAAGGAGTAGAAGACCTAGAATAATCATATAACTTTTTACTAAGCAATTAATATATCTAAGACATTGTTTTTATGTATTATCTCAGTGTTGTGATATGAGTATTATTGCTATTATATCCATTGATAGATTAGAAAATTGAAATTACAACAAAAATTACTTGACTCCAAAACCACGGCTCTCCCCTACATCCTGCTCTATTATTCTCTTGTAAAATAGATTGTGGTTCTTTTTATTTCAGTAACTTAAAACGCTTTTCCGTTGACGTCATTCCTGCAGCTACACGTTGAGTGCAAAGACAAGGTTCTTGCTCTCAAATGGGAAGTAGTAAGTTGAACAGAGTTGTCCTTCTTCCATGGATTTAATAAGGAATTAGGATTCAGAAATGAGCTCTCATGTGCACCTATCCAGCCCTCCAACACCCACTCCTCAATGGACTAAATATTTAACTTAGGTGGAAAAGAACTCACACGTTGGAGGAGGACTAACATGTGACTTCCTTTGCACATGCCTCAGGATCATAAGTGGGGGGCCTTCTATTTGCTCTTTACATTCAGTCTTCTGCTCATTCTCACATATGCCCATGATTTTAAAAGCAAGCCACTAGAGTGTGTTTCTAAGAGCATAAGCTATAATTCAGATAAATGTGGAGAAAATTTGTAATTCTAATTCTGTGTCTTAGTCTGTTTAGTGTTACTATGAAGAGATACCTGAGGCTGGGTAATTTATAAAGGAAAGTTTATTTGGCTCACCCTCCCACAGGCTGTACAAGAAGCACAGCACCAGCATCTGCTGATGGTGAGGGCTTTAGGATGCTTCCACTCATGGTGAAAGGGAAAAAGGAGCTAGTGTGTGCAGAGGTGACACAGCGAGAGACGAAGCAAGAGAGAGAGTGGAGATGCCAGGTTCTGTTTTAACAAACAGCTCTTACGGGAACTAGTAGAGGGAGAACTCCCTCATTACCACAAGGGCAACACCAAGCCTTTCAGGAGGGATCTAACCCCCTTGAGTCAAACATCTCCCCCAATTAGGCCATACTTCCAACAGTGAGGATCAAATTTCAACATGAGGTTTGGGTTGGGGGCTAATATGCAAACCATAGCTTTCCTTTACTAGCGGCGTGACCTAAGGCAAGTTGCATACAATGGAGATAAAAATCCTGTGTTAATCAGCTTGGGTTACCATAACAAAACACCATAGACCAGTTGGATCAAACAGCAGACATTGGTTTCTCACAGTTTCAGAGGCTGAGTAGTCTAAGATCAAGGGGCTGGCCAATGCCATTCTGCCTGAGGGCCCTCTTCCTGGCTTGCAGATGGCCACCTTCTTATTATATCTTCACATGGTAGAGAAAAAGTGATCTCTGGTCTCCGTTCTTTTACTTTCAAAAGTGCTAATCTCATCACAGGAGCCCCACCTTCATGATTTCACCTAAATCTAATTACCTCCAAGGAGCCCCACCTGTAAAAATGATCACACTGGGGGTTAAGGCTTCAACATACAAATTTTGAGACACAATTCAGTCCATGGCAAATACTGTAGGGTAGTTTCAAACTTTCATAAACATAAATATGTGAACTATTTAGCCTCAAACCTGGCATACAGGTACACTGAAATGGCAACTATTTGTGTCACATGGCTATTCATGTTTTACATCCACATGGTACCATCTCCTACAACATTCACCTAAAGCAACTGATTGGCAATGCCATTCATTACAGATTTATAGCTATTCAATAATCATTTACAGAATACTCTGTGTCTGGCACTGTGTTGGGTGAGGAGAGGAGAAAGTATATAAAAAGTTGAGTAATTTAAAACTCTTATTTTTGAAAAGCTCATAGAAAAATGAGGAGTACAGAGAGCTCTAAAGAGATTGCTGAAATATAAAATGGGATTAGACCATGGGGAAAACTGGTGACTGATTCTGCCAGACCAAATCAAAGAAAGCTTTAAAGAGAAGTGATGTTTCAAGCAGCTCTGGATATCCAAGTAGAATTTATCTGCCAGATAGCACAAAAAAAGAAGGATGCCCTAAGTAGAAACAATAGTATCTGAAAAGCAGGGAAGCATGAGCAAGCAAAGAACTGTAGGGAAACTAATGAGAGACAGGAATTTTTGGAGCAACAGTCACATACAGGAACAGGTAAAGAAACACAGTCAATGTCACTGAGATCTGGATTGTGAGATCCCTCGGATTCCACAATCAAGAGACAGGGCGGAGCTGAAAGTATTTTTAATTTAATGTTGGCAATAGTGTGAAGAATGAGTTGGTCTGGGATGAGACAGGTGGCAAGGAGGCCAGTCAGGATACCAGTGTCACAGTCTCTAGACAACAGGTGAGTAGACCTATTGATATGGTTTGGATTTGTATCCCTATCCAAATCTCATGTCAAATTATAATGCCCAGTGTTGGAGGAGGAGCCCATTGGGAAGTGATTAGATGATGGGAGTGGGCTTCCCCCTTGCTGTTCTTGTGTGGTGAGTGAGTTCTCAGGAGATCTGGTTGTTTAAAAGTTTATAGCACCTCCCCCTTCGCTCTCTTCCTCCTGCTCCACCCACGTAAGACATGTCTGCTTCCCCATTCGCCATCCACCATAATTGTAAGTTTCCTGAGGCCTCCCCAGCCATGCTTCCTGTACAGCTTATGGAACTGTCAGCCAATTAAACCTTTTTTCTTTATAAATTACCCAGTATCAGATAGTTCTTCATAGCAATGTGAGAACAGACTAATACACTTATACAAGGCAGTGGAGATAGAAGGGAAGAGACAATACTTAGAGACATTTGGGATTAAGAAGACTTAGAGCTTCCATTTTAGGTGGATTAAGAGATTTACTCCTGATGAGAGGTCAAAGGATTCCTACTGAACCAGATATCAGTTCCTGGGGAACAGTCATATGTGACTGCAACATCAAGGAACCCACATATGCAGCCTCGCACACATACAGGACATAAAGCCAAACTGCAAAAGATAACACATCAAAATATCTCTATATTTTGTAATGCCAGATTTGTGTAAATCAGAAAAGAACTGCCAGGCTCACCAACAACCTCATTAATATCACGATAACTATCAATATGGAAAACTGTTATTTCCTATTATATTTTTAAAAAGTCAAATTAATAAACTTTAATTATGAACAACCAGCATTTATTAATTATCTCCTATAATCACTATGACAGAGACAGTTAATTCCCTGCCCAGTATATATTCTTGCTTCTACTTTAAGAACAAAACCACAATTTTATTAAGATTAGCAAGTACCCAATTTAATGAATATATATGTGTAGATCTACATATTATATAGATACGTGTACATTTGTGTATATGTACACATAGCTATATTTTTTCCTTCTCTCATGAAGCTAGGGGTGGCCAATGAGATATGAATGGAAACCACTGGCTGATGTATCTGATGACCTCTTTATAGGGGTCTAGACTTATGTGGAAGGGGGCCCATTGTCCTCCCTGCCACCCACTCTTTCTTGCTTCTTGGATGAATTTGTAAAGGCCAGAACTCATGAATAGACATAAGCACCAATCTTAGTAGAATAAAACAAAATGAAACAAAAAACCTAACTATACATAATAAAAATTTAACGCTAAGTTGTATCAGCTAATATTATTTGGATTTTCTGATGTGTACAATGCAACCTAATTAACATGTCGTATAGCCAGCATCATGCTTAGAGCTAGGGAAAGCAAAGATAACTAAAATACATAAACGATCTGAAATACCACAGGATAGGGAATATAACTTTAAAAACAATACTTTTCCATTCCCCCCCAAATAGTCTAATATAAACTGAAAACTGGATGAGGATGGAAGTTACTTTGTAGTCAGGACAATATTGAGTATCCTGAGGAATCAGTTCTCTATCAAGTAACATGAGTGATAACTCATACCTCATCTCAAAGCTTGATATTTTTCTAGATACCTGTGGGGCAGAAACACATGATTCCTAGTCCCAAACAGTTTACAATGCAGAAGGGAAGCCAGAACAGTACTTGATAATAAATAGCATATATTTGTAGCCACAGTCAGAGCTGCTATGCAGTTTTTAATTCAACAAATATTCCCCATGATAACTTGCCCCGAGGGAGAGTCATGAGTGTGCAACAATATTGCCTTCTTTTCAAAACTAGGTTTTGAGGGGGAGGATAAATAGAATACAAATTGTATTATAATATGGTAGACTTGTGTGAACTTAATAAGTGACAATCCTGGTGGACCCCAAATTCATGTGTTGAGTTTCTAACCCCTACCACCTCAGAATGTCACCTTATTTGAAAATAAGGTCATTGCAAAAGCAATTTCCAGTTAAGATGAGGTCATAGTGGAGTAAAGTGGGCCCCTAAACCAATATGACTGATGTCCTTATGAAAAGGAGATATTTGGACACAGACATACACACACAGGGACAAGGCTGTGTGAACCTGATGGTTGATATTGAGTGTTAACTTGATTGGATTGAAGGATGCAAAGTATTGTTCCTGCGTGTATCTGTAAGGGTGTTGCCAGAGGAGATTCACATTTGAGTCAGTGGGCTGGGAGATGCAGACCCACCCTCAATCTGGGTGGGCACCATCTAATCAGCTGCCAGCATAAAAGCAGGCATGGAAAGAGCAGACTTGCTGAGTCTTCCAGCCACCATCTTTCTCCTGTGCTGGATGCTTCCTGACTTCAAACATCAGACTCTAAGTTCTTCAGCTGTTGGACTCTTGGACTTACCCCAGTGCTTTGCCAGGGGTAAAGTGCTTTGCCAGAGAGCCAGGGGCTCTCTGTGGCCTTTGGCCACAGACTGAAGGCTGCACTATCGGCTTCCCAACTTTTGAGTTGTTGGGATTCGGACTGGCTTCCTGGCTCCTCAGCTTGCAGACAGCCTTTTGTGGGTCTTCACCTTGTGACTGTGTGAGTCAATTTTCCTAATAAAATCCTCTTCATATATTCATCTATCCTGTTAGTTGTGTCCCTTTAGAGAACACTGACTAATACAGTGAAGATGAAGGAAAAACTCTGGGTAATGCTTCTTCTTCATGGTAAGGAATGTCAAAAATGGTCAATAAACCACCAGACACTAGGGAAGAGGCATGGGTAAGATCCACTCTCACCGCATTCAGAGCGAATCAACCCTGCTGATGTCTTGATCTCAGACTTTGAGCCTCCAAACCTGTGAGACAATACATTCCTATTGTTTAAGCCACCCACACAGTTGGCGATACTTTGTTTTGGCCGTTCTAACAAACTAAGACAAGCTTTAATGGAGTCTATAAGTTTGTCAAGACATTTTTAAGTCCCATGCACTAGGACACTGATATTCTAAAAAAAACTTGATTAACAAGTAAGCCCAGATTTTGTTGAATATTTCAACATAATAACACTTGAAAGAACACAAGAGAAAAACTTTGCTTCTTGAGGAGGAAACAGCCCTGTTCTAAAACTGCTTACCATGAGTGCTAGTGAAAGAATTACAAAGAAAGTACAGAAGTTTGGTAATTTGATAGTAGAATATTATGAATTTGAGGATTCATGACATTCTTGGGATACATTTTAGAAAAACTGAGAAAGGGCTTCTTCACATAGCAAAGGAGGTAAAATTCAAAAATGATATAAAAATAAGCACTATGAGAGGATAAAAGAGAAAAAAGAATACATTGTGGGATCAGAAAAGGAGGTGGCATTTGAGAAGAAACTTGAAGGATGTTCTATTAATCAGAGTCTGGAGTTTCAGACAAAGTCCATTTAATACTGAGCATTGGTTACTTGGGTGATTAAAGACTGAAGCTTCTGGGGATGTTGATGTAACCCAGAGCTCAACAGCTTTAGGAAGTTGCTACCATTCTTCAGGCCAGCAGGGGAGAAAAAAAGAAAGAATGAACAAATCTGGAAGGAGAAGAAGCTCCCTGCAGTTGGTACTTGGACCTTTTAGGGAAAAAAAGCCATTGTTTCACACATATTAGACCACTGAGGGGTCCTGGTTGTTTTTTCAGACATCTCAGAGGGGCTCTGCTGTGTGTTGGGAGAATGGGGGTGGGCTACGTAGTACTCCTCCCACTCAGGTGAAGTGACATCAGGGCTAGAAGTGTCAAGGAAGTTGGAGGCTGAAGCCATAGTTGTCTGCCTCAAATGGAGAGGGAGACCCAACCTGGAAGTCAGAAAAGAATCCTTCTTCCAACTTCCACCTCCTGTCCACATTTCCTACTGGCAAAATCTACCCAGAGATGGCTGAAAATGGGAGCCTGGAAAATGTAATTTTTGGAACCTTAATCCTAACTTCTCAGAAAAGAGTAGGTGGTGGGTAGCGGTAGGACTTGGAACTAATAGCCAACAGGTAAAAGAGGCAGAGATGTAGAGGTTTTAATGTAAAGAAACAGGGTGAAAAGGAGGTATTTCCAGTCTCCTGAAGGCCCTGAGCGTTGGCAAAGAGTCTGGAATGGAAAAGGACAGGTTGGTTAATAATGGTGATTCCCTGATGTAGGTCAGAAATGGGTCTAGGTGATAGAACTGTTAATGTGAACAAAATATACAATAGCTGTTTGTAGACTATGTAATTTAACCTTAGCATCAAGCATGTAATATCGGAAGAAGTAGAAAATAAGTCTAAAAAGGGAGGACAGGAGCCTAGAACTGCATTCTGGATAACTTGTGGCATCCATATGGGAGAAGGACATATAACTCAACAAATCATGTTTAATATCAGTGGCTTTTGAAAATGAGTCTGAAGGATGTCAATGGATTAGGAACATTAATTCAGAGGGTTTATAGAATAGATTCACTTTTCCTAATAGTCAAAGTTATTATTTTATCATTTTCATCATTATCATTGTCATCACTATCATAATTACAATGTTTATCCAGTACTCAATATATAGCAGAAATTGAGCACTTTCCTATAGCACAACGAACCCTCCAAACAACACTATACAGCAGCTGTTATTTTCCCTGTTTTATATGGGAAGTAAATGAAGATCAAATAGAATACATTTTTTGGTCAAAGTCATATTGGTTCTAAGTGGTTGAACCTGGATTCAAACTCAAGTCTGACCCTAGATTTCTTTCTCTTAAGCATTACATGCTTCTCCGTTCGAGAAAAGGACATCTAGACTCACACCTCCTTTCAAAATATTGTCATCCACAAGGTCACCTCAAGACTCAAGTGCCACCTGGCAGCTTGAGGCATTTCTCTTAAGTTCTTCGTTCAGTTCATTTATAATCCCCTCTGAGTATTACTTCTCCTCCTTCTCACTTCTTTAGGTTTGTCGCAGTCCTCTGAGATGACAGGCTGAGCAATGGTGATGAGAATTATGGTAATATAAATTCCATAAACAGAAGAGTCTGCCAGGAGTGGACACAAAGAGGTTCACAGAGGGCGCATCTGGGTGAGAGCAGCCCCAGCTGTTATAGCATATGTGCAAAATACTGATGTGCCTGCACATCCATGCAGACCTGATCCTAGCTGTTTATAAGAAAGGATAGTTAAATGCAGAAATGCAAATCTGTAGGCTGGATTGCTCTGTTTCCTAAGTCTTAAGAGTTTGGCTCTTTATCTTACACACATAAATGCAGTAGACAAAACCTCCACATAAATAAGCAGCAGGTGCACTAGCATTTTCTTGCCAAGGTATTCTGCAAGTGTTAACCGAGCTGATCAGCAGAAGCACACATCTATCAGTTTCACTGCAGAAAGCAGGAAGAGGAAGGTGAAGATGAGCAGGCAGGTTAAACAAAAACTCATCTGGCTTGCAGAAGAGACACTTATTGCTCAGAGGAGGAAGGTGCCCAGGGGTCATGAGATGTGACAGTACTAACAGAAAATCCAGAGATTGCAAACTCTGATAAATGTTTAAGATTTAATGGGGAGTGTCCACACAAATGCAAAATGATTTAGAAAAAGGTAAATGATCATAACAATGTTAATAACATCTATCAAGCACTTTGTTGAGTATTTTGCTTACATTAATACCCCATTATCTAATCAATCTCATAGGATATGTACGGCACACTATTTCATTGAAGAAACAGATTCTTAGAGATGTAAAGCAACTTTCCAAAAGTATAGGTATTTTAGATGTAGATATTACAGACCTAGCAAATAAGATGCAAAAATAGAATTTAAACTTAGAACTGC
Organism: Pongo pygmaeus; assembly: GCF_028885625.2. NCBI lineage: Eukaryota > Metazoa > Chordata > Mammalia > Primates > Hominidae > Pongo > Pongo pygmaeus. Next base: position 20,659,037 of record NC_072376.2, read on the forward strand.
CTAAGTTAGTAATTACTATAACCAAATGCTCTACTTCACATCCTGATTGCTGGGGATTCCATTTGAAATAGCCAGATCATATATAAGTGTGTATCTGTACACAGAAGTACATCTATTTCTAAAAGAGACTGCTACTTGTCAAATATTCAGGCAAGTATGTGTTTTGGCTCTGTGATGTGATAGGACCAGTTTTGAATCTCCTATTTTAACAAAATGTACTGCTTATTTTTGCTATTTTACATCATGGAAACTTGGTTTGTTCAGCCTGAAGAGTTTATGATGGCCTCCTGTATTCTTCCTGTAATGTGTTCAAATTCTAGGGTAAAATAAATTTAAAACACAAACCCAGGATGTGTCCTTTTAAGCTCTTCTATAGGATATCATGTAGATAAGCCAATAAAAACCACAAAACTCCCAATTTGGTCAAAAGGGACCTTACTGTATTAATATATGCATCCTAATTCATGCATTCACTTAATTTCTCATCATCTTCCTTCTAAACATCATTCCATGCACATTTTATATAGCAACATTGCTGGAAAAAAAATGCATGGATCCACAAAGATCTCTCATCTTTTTTTTTTTTTTTTTTTGTTTGTTTGTTTGTTTGAGACTCGCTTTGTCACCCAGGCTGGTGTGCTGTGGCATGAACTCAGCTCACTGCAACCTCTGCCTCCTGAGTTCAAGTGATTCTTGTGCCTCAGCTTCCCCAAGTATCTGGGATTACAGTCATGTGCCACCACACCCAGCTAATTTTTGTATTTTTAGTGAAGATGGGGTTTCTCCATGTTGGCCAGACTGCTCTTTAACTCCTGACCTCAGGTGATCTACCTGCCTCTGGCTCTCAAAGTGCTGGGATTACAGGCGTGAGCCATTCCACCTGGTCTCATCCTTCTTTTCTTGACTTTGTGGATTCTGTTCTCTCATGATCTTTTCCCTTTGTCTTAGTTGCACTACAAGATTCAGTTTGGTCTTCATCTTTTCAGCAAACTTTCCTTGACTTAGGTATTAGTGTCCATCTCAGCTATTCAGAAGCATCCCAGGCATGTTATTATTATCACCACTGTTTAGCGGTAAACTGTAGGAATGGTCATAGCGTTAGCAGTAGTAGCATTAGTAGCAGCAACAATAATGGAAGAGGTAGTGATACTCATACTTGACCTTAGTGAGTATCTCCAATATGTCAGGCACGGTACCGGGAACTTTAAATGTATGAACTCTAATCCACTAAAACTACATGAATCAGCATGAATTTATTATCCCCACTTTATGACTGAGGGAAACTGAGTTTCTCTTTTATCAGCGGCTGTTTCTCCCCAATTTTCTGTTTTCATGCTCCCCATTTTTCTCTCTTAAGCACCTTAGATATTTCTTTATTTATCTTGTATTTGTGTTCTATTGTTTCTCAGATTTCTAAATCATTGATTTCGAGTTTTACCCTTATTAGTTCTGTTCTCCTTTCCTTGGGATTTTATTTTTTTTCTTTTCTAACAGTTTGAACCTAATTGCTCAATTCACTTAAATTTTCCCATTTTATTAATTCATCTATGTAAGGCCAGTAATTTTCCTCTGAGCAATACCTTAGCTGTGTTCTCTAGTACCTAAATTTATATTTTATCTATTCTGAGACACGACTTTTTAAGGTCATTTCAACTTATAACATATTTTAGAATTAAGAGATACCTTCATCTAGGGGTGAATGATATGCATGTTAGTACACTAAGCTCCATTTTGACCAATTTCCAATGATTATCAGCCAGGTTACAGTCCTGACATAGCTGATAACTAATGTTGGAAACTGGATAGACTAGGACATTGTTCCTGTTGGCTTATGTGCCTTATTGATGCTGAAGAGCTAAGTTTAGTTAGTTTCAAATACCTTTATTTTGTTGATCTAAAATATTCTATGAACACTTTCCAAGAAGATCTACCTTTAAAACTTTCAAAATGGGTGTCAACGGCTTGGAAGAAAATTCGGGAGATAATAGTGGAGCACTCTCCCAAGTCAGGCTGCATTACTAATGCACTTAGTGTCGCAGTAGGAGAAAAATTCTAACGACTGTAACAGAGTTGAGTCATGGTTTACGGGCAGAAATTTTCTTCTTAATGAACATAGGAGAACCATGCATCTTACAAATGGTGGTGTCTTAGATTAATAAAAAATTAATATTTGTTTTCTGTAAGTTTATCGTGTACCTGAAATTTACAATTTCATTTTCATTTCCATTTTGACCTATGGGCCTTTGAGAAAGTTTTTGAAATCTCCAGGTGAAACTGGCCTTTTTCTTTTCAGTTTGTTTTTAATTTCCAGCTTTCTTGTATAGAGATCAAAGAGAGTGTTCTATATTTATATATTTAAATAATTTATTGAAGTTTTTGTGGCCTTAATATATGGCAGGTTTTATCAATATTTCCAAGCCATTTGAATAGAAAAAGATTCCCCTCTTTTGAAGAGACAGTCCTTATATACTTATAGGAGATGTTTAGTAGCCTTTTATTTAAATGGGGTGATAAAATTCTAAAATCGTTGCAGAAGGTGAAAAATTAAAGAAGGATCCAGATTTGAAGGAGACTATAGTCTTTAGTAGTCAATAGTGAACCCTCAAATTGAGAGTGTAAGGCAGAATGTACACTTCAAGAGCTGGATAATATGAACCAAGACTAACAGAAGCTAAAACTAGATTTCAGAGTGAAATCAGAAAGAAAGTATCTTTACAACAAAATAATGTCTTAATGCCTAGTCTCCCTACTACTCTTATTCTCAAGTTTGCCTTATTTCAGCATTCCCAGTATTTCTGTCTTTGATTTTTACCATTTCTGAGAATCTGAGAACTATCTGTACTATTATTAACCTGACAACTTTCTCCAAATCTGTTTTATACCAATTCACTCTCACTCGTTATGTAGCTTTGCATTTAGTAAAAATATCCATGAACTAATGGAATTATGTAACATGTATGTCATTATATATGACTGTTTTTAAAAGTTTGTCAACATATTTTCTAGAAGAATCTCACTGATCCTTTGTACAATACTGCATAACTAGTAAACATTTATGCTGACTCCAGCCTCTGTGAGAGACGAGGTGATGTTGCCCTCAAACTGACTGCAGGGAGGTCAGTCACAAAGGTGACAGCTGGGTAGCCATGGAGCTTAAACTAAGAGTCACTTGAAATAAGTAGAAGTAAGTACATCAGAGGCTAGAGACGGAACATTTGAATCAAGAGTCCAAGATGATTTGGAGGTTTTGAGATAGGAAAGTTTAGGGCAAATCACTTTGATTTTGAATTGAGTTCGATAGTTCCTACATTAGGGGTTGGATTTTCAGGAACATAAGAAGGAAAATGTTTCTGCCTATTATTTCTTATACCTAAGGAACAAGTGGGCTATTGAATGAGAATAATGTCCAATACCTTGCTGCTGATACTTCCTATTTTTCTCCTTCTCCTTATCTTTTCCTTTCCCCTCCCCATCTTCCTCTTTTCTCTTCCTCCTCTTCTTTTTCTTTCTTTAGCTAACTTCTTAGTAGTTATTTAGATACACGTTTTCTGTTATCTGCATAATTTGTCATCTTCACAAGGGTCTACATTCATCTCTGAATTTATTGTACTCTACTGAGACTCAGTCTCAAATATTTAAATCACATTTTATATTGCAATCTTCGTGTGATAGTTTATAACAAGCCATATTTATTTCAATAGTTAATTATGGAATAGGTAGATAGATGCTGCTTTGATAGTATGAAAAGTATCACAAATTATATTATTTCAAAAGAAAATTATAATTAAATGCCAGCTTCCAACAGTCACATACAAATCTGCATATGATCTGCCAATGCAGACAACCCTTAGAATGGTCTTGAAAATCCCATACTAAAGATGATAGAGCCAACAGATGGAAGGAGCTTGGGCCTCTAAGTCATCACTTGGAAGAGAGCCATTCATTTGCATATACTTCTTAGGGCTCACAGGTGAGCAAGAAAATAAACTATTTGGTTAAACAACTGAAATTTTTTTTAGTTTGTTGCTCACAGGAGTTGACCTATTGTGTGAGGCTTAGCAAATATCGGTAGAACGACAGACTGAGTCAATAAGTAAATGCTACTACTCAACATTTGTTTCTGCCCATAGAAGCGTAAATTTTTTAGTGGTTTGTTTCTTGTCTCCAACTTAAAAACCCTGACATTGGAGATTCTAAGAAATCAACTGATTTAAGACTGCTTCATATAAAGCATCTTTTATGGGGTGAAAACCAAGAAGCATAAAAGCCCACTGCTCTGCTGTATGCCAGTTCCCGTAGATATAACATAAACCAAGGTCACATCAGCACTAAGCCAGAGCACAGTATTTTGCATTTTCTGCTAATGCCGAAAAATACATTTAAATATCCTGTTACTGAAAAAAAATCTGAATTTTCTTTGAAAATTTTGGATACCAAAGTAGAAACATTAGACCTCGCTTGCATACTGACTAAAAATCAATGTCCTAAAATTGCTGAGTGCACTCAGAATTATTTGATATGCTGTCCAAACTTGTTTATGAAAATATATTTTGGATGTGAGGTATAAGTCCCTGATTACTCATTTATCCAAATTGCTAAATGTTTAAAGACTTCAAAGTAATTTAAATTATTCATTTTATTGATTTATTACTTTCTTTAATATTCATAATAGCTTTTTCTCTTAACTCTGATCTCACAATATTTGAAGTGCTATGATAATAATTATCATATTAATATGCTAATTTCTTCAAAGAGTATATTCAACTGAAACTTCTTAAGGTTTTAACCACTGTAGACTTAATTAGGTTAATTAAAATACTATTCTATTTTATTTTTACTTTGTGATTGCTCCATTATCATATAATGACACTCAGTAATATAATTTATTATTTATTGAGCATACCTTTTTTTCCTGAAACATTAGTTTTACGATTAACTTCATAAAAAAATTAAATAGGTGCATACCCTGTATGGTTTTACCTACTTTTTTTAGTTTAATAAATACCACCCCATACATGAATACCAACTTATCTTCCAGTCATATATAGTATTAAACACTACCAAATCTATTTAGCTAAGAGAAATTTACTTGGGCTTGAATATGCCATCCTGGATGCTACACTGTGACTTCAGCCTAAGGAGTTTCCCCTATCTGAAAAACCCTTGACCCTAACTGGACAGCAATAGTAATCTCTGTGTCAATTTCTAAAGAGGTTGCAGATTGCCAGACCCTTCATAATCTGGCCTTGCACAACTCTTCTGCCCTCTATTACTTTTAGAACTGCAATTCCAGCTGGGCACTGTGGCTCACCCCTGTAATCCCAGCACTTTCGGAGGCTGAGGTGGGCAGACCACCTGAGGTCAGGCGTTTGAGACCAGCCTGGCCAATATAGCAAAACGCTGTCTCTACTAAAAGTACAAAAAATTAGGCAGGCATTGTGGCAGGCACCTGTAATCCCAGCTACTTGGGAGGCTGAGGTAGGAAAATCGCTTGAACCCGGGAGGTGGAGGCTGCAGTGAGCCGAGATTGCGCCATTGCATTCCAGCCGGAAGAACAAGAGCAAAACTCCATCTCAAAAACAAACAAACAAATAAACAAAAAACTGCAATTCCATAAACGCAGTATATTCTTTGGTGCCTCTATGCCGTTGCACACACTGCTTCCTCCGCTGCAGCTGGCATTCTTTGCCTTGACCACCTAATTAGCTCCTTCCTCTATTCGGAAATTCTGTCTAGAAGATACCTTTCATTGCTGGTGTCATCATTTGGTATTTTCTCTTTTGCTTGTCTCTGCTTCTGTCATCATGTGCTACATCCTGTTCTCCATCACTTACTAGTGTTCATTTTATGCCAGCCACTTTACTATCCTTACATATATTCTGGAGAATTGTTTTAGAACCCTCACAAGTTTAACATTGTTATCCACATTTTAGAAGCAAGAAAAACTAAACTATTTGTTCACTCTGGCTAATGTGTAGATTATTAAGAGTTCAGGCCAGGCGCGGTGGCTTACGCCTGTAATCCCAGCACTTTGGGAGAACGAGGTGGGTGGATCACGAGGTCAGGCATTCAAGACCAGCCACCAGCCTTGCCAAGATGGTGAAACCCCGTCTCTACTAAAGATACAAAAATTAGCCGGGTGTGGTAGCGGGCACCTGTAATCCCAGCTACTTAGGAGGCTGAGGCAGAGAATTGCTTGAACCTGGGAGGTGGAGGTTGCAGTGAGCCGAGATTGCGCCACTGCACTCCAACCTAGGTGACAGAGAGAGACTCCGTCTCAAAAAAAAAAAAAAAAAAAAAAAAAAGGGTTCATGCTAGCTAAACATGAATTTCTTCTGAATTCTACCTAAGGTCTGTCTGCTTCTAAGGCCCAATTTTTATACGCTCAGGTGAATATTTGCTTGTTTCCAGATATATATGACAAAGCATGGGCATTAACAAAGGAGAAGAAGAAAAAGGGAGCAGGAGAGACAGAAAATAAGAGACTAAGTAAGAAATTTTAAATAATTTAAATATGGCATCCACTCTTCTACTCAGTGGATGAATGACCAAGATTGTGCATTAGAATAAAGCAAATCTGTTCATCCGTGCCATCTCAACCCCTGGGACCTCACAGAATGTGAGTTTCTTCCAGTTCGAGTATAATGCTAGTATTTAATCACATGTGTTTCTTCTACCTCTTGGCAACTGAGGGCAAGCAAATGACTTCATCTTGTGCTCAGTTAAAGAAACAGTGACCTTTTCTGAGCATGAAGGTCATATATCCCACACTGGACTAACTCAGGGGCATTCCTTCTCTGTGATATTGCACCTTCTTAAAGTACATTTGTCTTGCATACGGACTTTAGAGACTGATTGTTTTGCATGCTGCAGGTGCTTAACAAATATCAATAGAATGACAGACTGAGTCAATAAATAAACGCTACTACTCAACATTTGTTTCTGCTCATAGAAGCCTAAATTTTTTTCGTGGTTTGTTTCTTGTCTCCAACTTAAAGAGCCTGACATTGGAGATTCTAAGAGATCAACTGATTTAAGACTGCTTCATATAAAGTATCTTTTATGCGGTGAAAACCAAGAAGCATAAAAATCCACTGCTCTGCTGTATGACAGTTCCCGTAGGTATAACATAAACTAAGGTCACATCAGCACTAAGCCAGAGCACAGTATTTTGCATTTTCTGATAATGCAGAAAGACACACTTAAAGCCACAGTACTGTTTGAATAGAACGCAAGTACAAGATGAGCCTACAAGTTCATCCAAAATAAATAAAACTGTGGGGAAAAGTTGATTTATTAAATTTCTTTCATCCCAGAAGAATACATTAAGAATATTATTTATATCCTTTGCACGTCTTCCTTCTAATTAGATTCCCTTGTGCCATGTTAAAAATTGATTTAATCTTATTTATTTATATTTTATTTGTAAACTGCTTGCTATGTAATCTATTAATTTGTTTCAATTAAATTCTATATATCCATTCATGCATTTGTTTATCCTCCCATGGATTGTTTCTTATCATAACTCTACATTCAGAATTCTGGAGGCATTTACCCACTGGGATTAACTACCCTCAAACACCTTGCTTTTTATTGCTGAAAACCCTTGTACTCTACTGAGAATAAACTGTTAATACTCTCCATGTTCTCAGAGTAAATGGATAATTCAGTACAGTTGAACACAATGTAATTCTAGGTTTTATTCTCCATAAATTGCCTTTTAGCATAGAGATAAAAACTTTATTTAACTAAATGTTTCCCTTTATCCTGACTCATGTAGCAGAACAAGAATATATAACACAGTAAAAATTCCTTTTGAAGAGTAGTTTTTTAGCTGATTTGGACGCTTTCCAATAAACTCAGTTTTTGACAGAACGCTTAGGTAAGTAGGGAGATCCATTGTACATTACAACGAGAATTATCAATGGACCTTAACTACAGCTAAATATATCATTTCCAGTTGTAATATAGGTGCCCAAATACATGTTGTAATAAAACATATTCACCAGCATGGCACATGTATACATATGTAACTTACCTGCACATTGCGCACATGTACCATAAAACCTAAAGTATAATAATAATAATAATAATAATAATAATAATAAAAGAAAACAAACAAACAAAAAAAAAAAAAAGAAGACTGAACAGAACTGATGTTGTAAACATTGATATGCTCACATTTATCAGTCTCCTAAGGTTTATACCTTTCTGTCTCTTGGTTAAAAACATTTTTTTTTCTATTGGCTCATTAAAAGATACTATCATTTTATATTTTAAAGTTTTACTTTTAAAGCAGATTAAATTTATTTCTTTAATTGTGTGTGAAAAAAAAATAAATAAAAAGATAAAACATATTTACTTGTGTAGTTAAGGAGTAATGTCTATATGCCACTGAATTTTACTAGCAATATCTGTGAATTTTATCTAGAATACTTAAACAGTATTGGGGTTCTCAGTGTATGCATTCTCATGTTTGGAAAGAATAAGGAATGAATCTTTACTGAGCCATGACCTTGAGCCGGAGACTCTTTTAGGCCTTATTTATCTCCTTTGATACCAACACTATCACGTTTGAGTATTATTGACCTATGTTCCACATAAAGACACCTCATCTGGGAACATTTAAACACAAGGTTACAATGTTAATAGGTGACAGAAACTACATTTAGCTCTGGATATGTCTTGTTTTAAAACCAGCCTTCTTTGTATACGAATGTTTTGCTCAAGATATTTAAAAGAAAATTGTATTTTACGAAATGAAGAATCCCTTGATGGGATTGCTTAATATCAGCTAGATAAAATATTTTTAAAAGTATACTACAGAATATTGTTGCATCAAAACTATATTTGCCCCAGGGTAGCATGGAGAAAACACTCTCCTTTATGTGATTATCCAAAAATTTTCATACAAAGTAAACAAATGTTTAAAATGATCATTCTCAGCATTCTCCCAAATATTTTTACATTTGCCATGCATCCATGCACACATTTAAAGCACACCATTATATCAAAGATGGTAAATGCCCAATCTTATTTCCCTCTCCTCTAGAAAATCATCTAGGCATTTACAACAAGTACCTTACACAGTGTCAAGGGGAGCCATTAAAAACATGGTATACAGAAATTGGATTTCCTTTCCTGAGTATTGCAATGAAGAATGGAAGAGAAAAGCCAGGCTGCTAGCATTTCTCCTTTTGTAAGGATATGTCAGCCCATTCAGAGAACAAATGACCCAAGTCAATGAGTGTGCTGAGAGCTTATCCAGGAGAGCTGACACTCAACTTGAGCTAAACTTATAAACTGTAGTGCATGTTCAATTTATTTTATCTTCTGCATTTCACTCTGTCACTCCACATGATGACATTAAGTACAGCCTTGCAAAGGAAATAGTATCTATTTCTGAAAGGTTTAGGTGAAACATCATTATATTTCCAAACAAAATGAAAACAAGCACCTTGGTAGAGGAACGGCATAAAAACAGACCAGCAGGAGGTCTGTTATTTTCAAGGGAATTGACAACTTGAGAAATTCACAGTTCTACATTTAAAATGTCTTTCTTTTTAGGAAAATTCCATGGCCTCTTCTGAAACATCTGGAAAAGACTGTAGACATGTTCTTTGGATGCAAGTTATGGATCCATACAAAACGTATTGATCCTTATATAATAAAACCCACAATATTCGGGGGGAGGTAAAGAAGATAGGAAGGTAATGGAAGAGAGTTTGGGCTACAGTCATGCAAATCTGGGTTTTAATTCTGACTTTGCTAGTCTCAAGTCTCTGCAGAACTGGGAAAAGTATTTTCAAAGCCTCTGCTCCTTCATCTGTAAAATGAAGATAATAAATAGTATCTATTGTATCTGCATAGTTATTAAAGGGCTTAAACGATAGAATATACCCAAAATGAAGTTTTGCATAATGCATTCTCAAAGACATTGTTCAGTACATTTTGACTAGCATTATTATTTATATTATCACAGCTTGGTTCAGTCCCTCATCACTTCTCACTTGGAGAACTGCCTCCTTCAGTCTGTTCATACTAAACATTTGGTCAAATTTATGTGATCCTGTCATTGTCTTAATTATTAACCTCTTACAAATACCCACTATTTAAACAGAATGTTTTTCAAACACCAGGTCATGATCCATTAATGGGTCATGAACCCAATTTAATGATGAGTCGAGACCAAACTTAAAAGAAGAAAGAATAAAATGGCATGACTACATAGGGCATAGAAGAATAGAATAGAATGGAATGGAATGGAATGGAATGGAATAGAATGAGATATTGTCAGAGAATATGACACATAGCAAAGGTAAAACTTATTTTTGAAATCATTTATTACAATTAGTATGTACGTGTGTGTGCTGGACTGTAATGTAAAATATATGTTCTTACTTACTAGGTAATATTCAAAGTCATCTGACAAGCATTGGACAGGATGATGTCCAACATTAACGCTCTGCTACTCATCTAGCCACTGACCCTGGTCACTCAATGTTCAAGACCTAATGAATGGAAAGTGGAAGATGCATTTTGCTTTCCTTTTACTTTTGAGTTGAGGTAAGTGGTTCAGTATGATGGAAAGTGGAGTACAATAGGATTTTGATTTTATGAGTTGGTAATTTTTTTAACCTAATTTTCTGATTCAATAATAGAAATAAATATACTTTAGACTTTAAATGCTAATAATACCCCATCATTGCCCTTCTTATTCTATCTTCAGAAAAAGTGAATATAATCATTATTGAAAGTATTATGCCCAAAAAATAGGATCAGAAATACAAGTTTAAAAATTTCTATGACCTGAGATTTTTGTGTACATATTAGAATAATATTTTTCCATTTATTGAGTCAAAATGTTTCTTTATGCAAATGCCTTTTCAAACAAAGATATTTCCAACACAAATCCATGAATCCAACTTATAAATAAACTATGAACACTGGATACAATGCATGCAAACAGGACATCTGGAATGAAAATGCACCCTCCTGAGATAACTGGGAAGTCTCCAAGCTAGTCACTCAAGCATGAAGTAGTCTTTCGGGAAGAAAGAGGATCAAATATGTTAAAACTAATGTGTGCACCCATCCTAGATCATAGCATTTTTAGTTTCAAAGATTCTCATTGCCTTTCTCACACTAGCAATGCTCATAAATCGGGCCTTTAACTAAAAATCCACAACTGCCCTAATTCTAAGTGGTAAGAGAGAATTCAAATGCAAAATCAGACTCATGTCCATGCTTATAATGTTTCCATTTCCCCTTTGAAGAAAAACCGCCCTCAGTAAAACCAAAAGTGAATTTTAATGCATATCCATCATCTTAAAAAATGGATTTTACAAATTAAGCATTACGAACAATTTGTAAGTGCATTCTAATACTGTACACAGAGTTGAGAGCCAAGGATTTTATCATCTGATAAATCTAAATTTAAATATCTGAGTTCAAGGCCTACTCAACTATTTTCTAGCTTTGTGAATTTGGGAAGTTATTTAGGCTTGCTGTGCTTCAGGATCCTCATGGGCAAAATTAAGATTAAAATATCTACTTTATAAGGTAGAAGTGACACTTAAATAAGGCAATATATATATGAAACAGTTACTCCAGGATCTGACATATAATAAGTGCTCAATAAATGGTAGCTATTAAGGTTGAGAATAGTCATAAAGAAGTCCTAGGAACTAGCTAAATAGTAAAATACCAGTATTATATACTCTGCCTTTCATAAAATAAGTGCTATTAGGGAAAATGTTTTAACATCAGCATTTAAAACTATAATATCTTAATGCAATTCCAATATAAATTTATGTTTAAAGGGTAAATTTTCAAGGTTGAAATACTGAACAAAGCCCATTATAAAAATGTTTTATTTCACCCATTTCTTCTGAGTTCCAAGCAGGGAAGATAAAGAAAGAAACCAAATGAATGGATGATTTTACATGATAAACTCGAGAAAAATCAAGATGGTGCTTCAGTGACACACAGAAGTTTCTTACACGTAGTGATAGTCAAAACTAGTTTACTGAATTAGAACATCATGTAAATATTTCATTGTAAGATTTTTTGTGTGTGGTAAAATTTCTGTTCTTTTCTTGCATATGTTATTTATGAACATAAAACATGCCTCACTCATCCTCATGAGTCTCCACAATGCCTGGCAGATAGCAGGCACTCAATGAACTTAATCTGAATAATAACATAAGATTTATATTACAAGTAAACAAGGATTTACTGCTCAGCAATCTGCATAGCCCATGGTTAGCTACAACCAAACCTTTGAGGTAGCCTGCCTTTACATGGGCAGTTGGAAAAATCTTTATCCTCATTTTAATTTTCCTTCTCCCATTAACGCTTATACTTCAGTGAGAATAAAGTTAAATGAGTGTCTTTTTCTTCCTAGGTTGCTTACATTTTTAAGCATAAATCTCAGACCTAAAAGTTTTGCTTCCCTTTTGAAAACAAAATTAATTTAGAAAAACGTAATCAGGTTTTAATTTTTTAATTCATAAAGGGCAACTAATTTCTCAACCTAAATTATAGCACAAATTTACCAAAATTATTTTAGTCACAAAGAATTTGCATACCATAACAGAGTCATTCTTCAAAAACTTAAAGCCAAATCTAATACACACACATTAAGATTTTAGGAAACTGACAAGCCAGAATATAATTAAGTGAAAATTTAGATAGTATAGACAGCAAACTGGCCAAATTAATTTAAAATAGGAAATTAATTGAGCACCTACAATTATTACTAATCCTCAAAATAACCAATTAGCTGGCATTATTCCCCCTTTAGAGAGAGCAAGGCTCAGACTCAGAGACATGTGGCTCAAGACCATGCAACCAGTGAGGGAAAATTCTAAATTCAATCCTATGTCAGTAAGCCTTCAAAGCTTGATTTCTTTCCACTACACTTTAGTGCTGGAATAAAAACTTGGAAGGAACACACTCACACAAAGAAAGACTGATAGTGATGAGAGGGAGAAAAGTGCGAATTTGAAGGAAGATGAAGTAACTTCTTGAAAACGTTTGAGCTTTGTAGAGAAGCAATATACGTAACCCTCTCCAAGCAAGCCTAACCATTTCTTATGAATGACTGAGTTTTATTTTATTTCATTTTTGTAGGAAAAAAACTGAGATGGAGAAAGCAAGTGGCCCAAGGCAAAAATAGCAGTTGAACAAAAAGCTTAACATAGTGAATACGTACACTTAGCACAGGATTTGGCAAATATAGTTGTTTCATAAACATTTTTGGAATATATAACAGTAATCATTAATAAGTATTCAATGTTCAGTGACCCCGGTGCTGGGGTAAGCATTCGGCATGTAACTGACATTTCTCATGACAGTGCTATGAGGTGGGTGTTGTTCTCATCTCCATCCTTTGCGTGAGGATACTGACATTCAGAGAGCTTATGCTGCATGCCCACTTCCCAAGTCGGTAGAGACCTGGCCTGGTCCAGGAACTCTGCTTCAGATCCCCAGATCCTACTTACTATGCTTCACTGAATGAATAGAATAATCAGGACATTCTTAGCTCAATCCAATTACTTATAAATCAAATTTTTGCTGTAAAAGTTTATCATCAAGACTTAAATTGCTTTTATAAAATAAAATAAATACCACTTACACAACTGAAATGAAGTGAAAACAAAGGAAAGAAATTGCCATATATTTCACTGTGTCATGAGAATAAGAGTCACTGATCTTGGCAGATCTGAAGCATCCTCTCTGCTCTTTAAATGCCAAACTGATAGATTGTCAGGACAAGTGAAAAATATGCCTGAAAACTCATTAATACCCATATATTACCGGAAGCATTGCCCGCAAAAACAATTATGCTTGAATATGTGATAGAAGTCTTAGTGTATAAAATCCATTAAGGCAGAAATTAGAAACGAGAGGAACTTCCAAGAAGCTTAATTTATTGATTATTATTTTCATGAAATGAGGGTGCTGGAGGGAAAACAAAACATTGAAATAATGGAACAGAGAAGTATAATTAAGCAATATGTATGATGTTTATCAGTTTGAAAGACTACAATGGATCATGATTATAATTAAGTTGAACAACTACCAAAGAATGCTCATTGATAAAATTAATACTTGCCTAAAAAGAGAGTCTCTATCCTTTGGTGAAGAAGAGAAACTGATTTTGATGAACAATAATGACACTGTTAAAGGATAATGCATATGTGTGACACTATACTAAGCACTCACCCACGCTGTGTTATTTAATTTTCTCAGCAATGAGTTAAGAACCAGCAATGAGTTAAGAACTCCATTACATAAATGTTGGGACAAAAAAGGCAAAATAAAAAACTTGACCTATTCCAGTACCATCCTGTAGTTTTCATTTATAGCACATTTCCAATTGTTAATTATACACTTAATTATATATCTATTTAAGTGTGTATTCATTTTTAAATTATATGTTCCATGAGAAGAGGGATCGTAGATTTAATTTATCTCTACATATCCAGAGTCTGGCTCATTGTAGGTGCTCAGAATATGTGTTGAATAAACTTATGAATAAAAGAGATGTCGGAGTTCCAGCATCTAAATGCAAAGACATTCCATCCATTTGCCTCCCCCAGTGTCTCCCTTTGGGTGAATGTGGAGGGGATGGGTGTGAGGCATGTGGGAGCAGCAGTGAGATCCCAGAACAGTTAAGGGGAGATTTTTTTAAAAATCAAAGGAAGGTGTGACAGGAACTGAATTAACCGATTCCAAAAAGAAAAGTTCCAAGATTTAAGATCTTCCCTTTGATACTAATCAATTTATTGAAGACTCTTGACAAAGAACAAGAGAAAGAGCAAACAAAACTGATAGGACAGAGCCTGATGCATTAGTCACTTGTCAAAATTTGTTGGTAAGTGAAGAGAAAGTATGTTTAGCTTCCAAGTCCATTTATAAAAATATGGTTCTCCTGATACTAAAATAATCCCTGGATTCTTCCATAATAAGGGAAAGGAAAAAATGTAATCATCACTTATGTGTGTGCTATTCTGAACTCAGGCTATTTTTTAATTGGAATAAAGTATCAAGTCTCAGCCTCATTATTTTAAAGTAGTAGTTCCCACAAGGTATGATTAGGACCATAATTTATAACAAAAGGCAAAAGCTGTAGTCTTATTCTCGCTAGCCAGGAGTGAAATGGTGTTCACTTATCAACAAAACTATCTTTATTCTCAAGAAGGCTGAAGTTATTATCCACCAAGGACTGCTTTGCATCTACTTTGAGGAATTAAGACATCTACACCAACTAGAGATGGCACACCATTGTTGTTTGTGTATATGCTATGTAGATGGTTAGATTTTATATCAAGACCTGGATTTATCATCTAAGGGCAGATGTGCTTAAAATCCTGCACTATTGGGTATAAGTAACTTTGTGGATGCCACACAGTCACTCCAGCTATCAGTTTTCTCATGTCAGAGACAGAATGATAATTCCTGACCTATCTCCTGAAGCTACTGGAAAAATCACAAATGAGGTAAGGGATATAAAAACACCACATAAACCATAAAGTGCACTTTTCATTTTAACATAACCCATCACTCTTTCTTTACATCATTCCATCTAATTTCTGCATTCAGGTGTCAATTTTGAAGATAGAAAGACAGTCTTATCCTCAGTTGTGCTGGCAGATCCAGCTGAGTAAATGAAGAGTTAGAGCTTGGGAAATGTGCTCTTCCCTGCAAACAACAACAACAACAACAACAGTAATAATGGCTAACATGTATTAAGTGCTTATTCTATGCCAGACAATTTTGTAACTCACTGCAGCTGACCTGCAGCAGGACAACTCCATTCTGATATTGGGTCAGGTCATGGGTGAACTAGCGTAGGAGTGACCAAGAGAACCATTGTGTTTGCCATGTTCATAGTATAAGAAACTGGTTCTTCAGCCTTCACTAGTTGGAGAAAGGGTATAGAAATATTGTCAGAGTGGGAGGAAATCTTAGCAAACAGTTAACACACATCTTGCCCAAAGAGATGCATATGAATACATATAGCCCTGTTAAATGCTTACATAACCAATGTTTATTTGAGCAGCTCCATGTATAAAGAACTTAATACTTCGTGAATCAGTTGCATTCCATTTTTGTATGCTTGACTAAGAAAATGTTCCCTTTCTTTGGTATTGTCTTAAAATTTAGCTTCCTGTTGCTTCCATCTATTGATTTTAGTTATCCCCTTTGAAGTCAAATTGTAAAATTCAAATAATTATTCCATGTGACAGCCCTTAAATATTTAAAGACATATATCATATCTTGGCTAAGAGTTATTTCCTCATTAAAACAAAATAACTACCAACATTATTTTTCTTTTAAGATATAAAATAAATCTATGTAGATAGTGGTCAGATTCTGCCAATGAAATCATAATGATCTACTGTTCATCTATTTAACTTTGGGAAAACCTGGCTATAGGTGCTAGGCAATTACCAAATCAAAGGTTGTTATGGTGAGGAAAGTCTGAACAAATGTTTAAATCCCAATAACTTATCCCTGATCGTCCCTCCTCCCCTCAAGATGGCAACCTTAAACCAAAGGAGAAAATGGAAAGATTTTGATGCTAATTAGGTATGTGAGGTTTGCCTCCTCCTTCTCTATGGTTTGTAAGGCCATTCCAGATACATCAGGATTGTAATCCTAAGTGTCCTACACCCTACATCAGGAAATGAATTACCTATATTTCAGATATCATATGCAGGATACTTCTACTTTCTATATCTTTACTTATAGGGAGCTGTGATCCCAAACCCTACTAAAGGCATCCCAGACCATAGCAGAGGTACTCTAAAAGCAATTAGCTGGTAATGAAAGGAACAATAACAATACATTATACACTAATTGTAATTGAAATCTACTCCGTCTCTAGAGAATATTGTCAGATACGTAGCCAAGAATGGGATTTTATTTTCTAATTGTGTAAATGTTCATATTTTTTTGTATATCATAGTATTTGTAATTAGTAATAAGTCACTATGACATAAGGATTCTGCAACCATCACTTGGATTATTCCTCAATATTTAAATTCAGAGACACAGCAGGCCTGGTAGAACTAATCATCTTCTCATCCATTCAGAAGCAGATGAGTATCTCCTACTCTGAGCCTGGTGCCATGGTGAGCACTGGGAATAGAGATAAAAGAAAGTCAAATCATATGGAAATGGAAATAACGCAATAGTGAGAGATGAAAAGAAGAAACCATATTACTATAAAATAGTCTAAGTAATCAGTTAGAATATCCTGGACTCAGTGCTGTAGGGGCACAAAGATGGAGGTATATATATATATGTATATATATATGGAGGTGTATATATATATGTACATATATACATATACATATATGTACATATATACATATACGTATATGTATATATGTACATATATATGTACATATATACATGTTCAGGGTCGGAGAAAAGGATAGTAAGGCAAGGGTTCTAGAGAAGGTAATAGCTAAGCTGAGCCTTAAGGGGCAAAAAAAGCATATGAGGCATAGTCTAGACCACAATCTAACTGGGGAAGCAAGAAATAAAATATTAATGCAAAAGGGTTGAATTGGATAAGCAGACTAAATACTGTAAGCAAGGAAGATAAGAAACAAGAAGCTACATTTCAGAAGCAGCTGCTTCTCTGTATTTCGAACTATGTATGAGGTTTAAATAGTCAAAGGACAGAAGGCAAATTATGCTTCCTTTAATTCTCTCTTATACTCCCAAATTGTATTCCTTCATGACACTCTTCACAAGTGAGTAATAACTTATTAAAAACTGTCCCCCCCTTCTAAGCTGTAAATTACAGAGGATAGGGACCAAGTATGTTTTTTTCTCCATTGCATTGCTGCCATTAATTGCATAGTTCTTACCACCAAGCACCTGTTTAGTTAATATTTGTTAAATAGTCGAAGAATTAGATTAATGAATTGAATTTCATAAGATGCTAGAAAAGTAAGATGTTTTATAATATATTCATGGTTTGGTTTAGTGATGATGACATGTAAATTAAAAATAAAATTTGGAAGGAGCAACTAGAATTAAGGAAGGGCAAATCAGAGGGTAGGAAAAGATTACTATTAGCATTTCCAGCAAAATTTAGAGCTTGTATTGTCTTGATGTTTTAGTGTAAAAGTGGTATTATGAAAAAGGTATATTAAAGGATTAACTGGGTCCTATGAGCCAAAAAAACTAGAGGAGGAGTGAATAGCTAGGTGAATAGCTAGGCAGCTGGTGTCTCATTCATTCTGGTTGGAAAGGGATGAAACCTATTCTAAAGTGTTTTCAGTAGGTGTGGGAAGGGAAGAAAAGAATAGCTATCAAGGAATCAATTGTTTGTGAATAGGATGGCATAGACCTTATTTGGCAAGCAAGAACAGCTACATAATTTGCTGTGTCCGGGGAAAAATAAATTGCAGGGCCCCTTGTTTAAAGAGTATGAATAATCTCAAGACAGTGATACCAGAGGCTAAAATAAGGGTGGGGTCCTTCTAAGTATGTAGCCCTTTGCAACCAGACAGGCTGTATATCCATGAAGCTGGCCGGTTGTCAGGAATCTCATATAAAGAAAGGAGGAAAGAAGAAAGCAAAGAAAGAACGAATGAAGGGAACAAGAAAAAATAAAAGGTTTAGGGATTTTTATTTCAGCATATACTCAAGTTGTGTGACATACATATACATATATTAAAAACAACCTTTAATTGTACAGTGTGTCATATCTCCTAAGTTTAACATGTGATCCCAATGGGTCATTACTATCTTCAATGCACAGTAGATGTTATTAGTTTATTGTTTTGTAGAGAAGGGAACTAGACAACATGTTTCAACCAGTGTATCAGTAAGGCTATGCTTATAGACAAAACTGATCCTCTCTCTCTCTTAAAATTAGGTCTCATAATTTTAAACTACATAATAGAAACAATGTCCAATCAAGGCAGGTAAGTATCCCGCTAATCTGCTGAATATTTCTCAGTGCAGAACCACTATGTCTATGTATCAATACTTAGAAATGGATAAAACACACAAGAACACTATAGCTTGTCAAGAGGAGGAGATTAATTCAGGTATTCAGATGTTTGAAAAATGTCTTATATAAAGAAAAGCTAAAAAAATGACAATATTTAACAAAGAAAAAGGAAGGACAAATGGGATAAATAGTGCCTGCATTTATTGAAGGATTACTCAGAGAATCTAAAATCATTTGAGTTACCCTAATAGGTGTCATGAAAAACAAGGAGGAACGTTATAGGAATGAACATTTTACTTCTGTATTAGGAAAACCTTCTGCCAGTATGAAGTCAAAAAGGAAAATGGCCTATTCCCAACAATTTTATTTTTACCTGTGTAAAGAAAAATTGTGAAATATTTTGAAATAGACCAAAAGAAAACACAAAAACAAAACAAAACAAAACAAAAACCACAGGCTATCCTGTCTGATGCAGACTTTTGGGTATCTCAAGCTTTTATTGTCTTTGAGATATTTTGTAACTACGTAAATTATAAAAGCTGAAAATAATGCAAATCACTTTTGTCTATTGAAGTGCAAATTTGTAGTGTCTAAATGATTATTGCCCTATAACTCCTTTTGGATGTACTTGTAAATTCTTTTTAGCATTCTAGATTTGCCTATAATGTGTGGTTCTTTGAGAGTCACTTTGAATCAATTATAATATCTTACTGGTGCCTTCAGTAATTCTGGAGTTAAATAAAATTTTTGAGACGTGCGTTTGTTCTATATTTGTATGACAGTCTTGATTTTACCTTTAAAAACCTTTATCTTTTAATACTTACAAATGTGCAATTAAAGCAAGTTATTTTAACATCTATCAGAAACATTCTGAAAGAGATTCCTGAATTTGTAGCAGACTGGACTAAAATATTCTCAAAGGCACCTTTTAACTCTGATAATGTCCAATATATGAAGAAAAGGAATTAACACAAAGAATAAATTGTTCTAATTGAGTGACTTGGTGAAGGGAGACACCATTGAAAGCCACAAATACAGTCCTATGGTGCTGCACTGGAAGTTGTCTATAAGTGAATTCAGACTTACTGAGACCAAAGTGATATAGAGGGATAGTCATGGGAAAATATACAGGAGTAACAGAATTCAGGCTGATTTCTGGATGACAAAATTAGGGATCTGACTTAGAAGTCATTGACAGAGAGAAGCACTGAAATTATCACTATGACAATTATGCCAAGAAAAAGTAAGGGAAAAATCGGCAAAGAGATAACATCTGTTATTTGTGAAATCCTCAGAATGTGGCTATTGTTGGAGAAGAGAAGAGCATTTATTATTTGACACAACTTGTTTCCATCTTGGTAACTATGGATCATGGATGTCTCATTTTTTTCTCTGTAACAATGCAAGAGAACAAAAGACATATATAAGATATCTCATTTGGTTATTTTAAGTATTCTATCATAGAAAGTACTGACTTACCTTTTGATTTCTCATTTTATTCTCACAAGTTTTCTTAGACAAAATGGAAATTATGATTGATTGGTTGGAGTTTTAAAAGATCTGGATAATTTTGTTAAGGTTGATCATCACTATTATGCACAAATAATTTAAACAGGTACTTTGGCTTCTTGAGAATGGAGCTCTCAATAATTTTGTTCATAGTTGTTTGTATTCCAAGAACTTCTGAATCCAACCCCATGATTGAATTCAACATCATTGTAAGGCATGTGCTTATAAGAAAGCTGCATATTCAATCTTCTACTTCTTTGAAAGAGGTGAAAGTATAATTCTAGCAAGACAAATATGCAGGCCTAATTGATAATTTTTATTTCTGTATAGAGATTCAACAAGAGCTAAGGTGTCATAAGGAAAGTCACTGAAAGAGCTGACTAACACATAAAATGATTTTTTTGGTGTTTGAAGAGAGAAAGGAAGAAAAAACAATCTATGATTAGAGTGCCCCTTAGTTTCATTTCAAAGAGCATGAGGCTCTCATGGCTGCATGAGGCCTCCACTAAAACGAGATGAATGGGACGGAAAAACTTATGAGTTTATTGAAATTGCAATATTACAATTTGCCAAGAGTTCTGATCTATGATGTCCAACAGTTTTCCAACTCCTTGGGACTCCCTCTAAAATGCTGCATTGCATATATTCATTCTGCAATTTAAATAACGTGTGTGTGTGTGTGTGTGTGTGTGTGTGTGTGTTTCTTAACAGAGTGAAAAAAAAAAAAGTCCTGCTATTCCATAGACACCAGGGCAAGGAGCAGAGTGTTTGTGTACACACATTGGACTGTAAAAATCAAGAATAAAATTCTTAACTTATGCTTCCACTTCTGGGCTGAATGCCCATTGCTGGTTTACTTTACCCTAAAATTGCAGGAATTAAAAATGTGATCCGTTTATTATCTCTGAAAGAGCAAAGACAGAGTGGGAGCCTCCGAGTGGTTTTGTGGTCGGAGTGCTCTGCTCTTCTGCTGACAGCCTGTCAGTGCCCTGTTCCTTTCTCATCCTTAATTAGAATTCTCGGATTCTGAGGTTGCCGTCTGTACCACATTTGCCACTGTGGTCCCTGGACCTGGCACAAACACGGCTCACCTCGTCCTGTCCTCGTAAAATGACTCATTACTTTCTCCAGCTGTTATCTATTAGCACTGCAGATTTTGCACCAATTTCCATGCCAAGTCATCTCTCCCACCCTCCCCATTGCCCCACAACCTACTGGAGCCAGCTGGTGAGAATTCCCACACCTTGTTTAAGAGGACATTTTCTTGACACATCAAGACAGATGCATGCCCTTAAGTGCACATATGCCAAGACCTGAAACAGGATAATTTGTCCAGTTCTCAGTCACACAGATTTTGAAAAATCTAGTTCCATAGCAGCATTAATGCCATGTCAACATTTGAGACAAATAGTGCAAGAATTGTCTGTTACTGAGTGAGCCATTACTCAGGCTGTTCTCATCTGAAGAATCTTTGCATTTAGTGTGTTCAAGCTAAAATAGGAATCATTTGTGTTCAAAATTACTTGTGAACACCTACCAGCCAACATAATTTGCTTACTTAATATACCTTGGGGACTGCATGTATGTAGGAAATGGAGCTAGGAAATGAGACTTGTGAACAAGCTGAAAGGGAAAAAAAACAGGTTACCTTGAAAGATACAATACCAAATTTCTTGTAATTTAAAATAACTCCTCAACAGCAACAATGTAAAGAAAGACAGTTACTGTGTTCTGTGAACGAAGCTGTGCTCTCAGATTTCTATGTTCCAACTCATGGCATCCTGACTTACACCATATGTTAGGATACTATGATAGAGTTTAGAGATATAGAAATAAACAATTCAATATTTTTGAAATGAGCTATTGGCCAAAAGTACAAAATCTTTTAATGAACAACAACAAAAGCAACCAACGACAAATAAGGGAGAATAGCATAATAGTTATGACCAAAGGTTTTGGGCTGGAAAAATACATCTGCTTAATTTCATCACACTTTTGAGCAATTCTTAACTTTTATGAGAACAATAATAATATGCAGGGCTGGTGGGTAGATGATATAAGATGTAAAATTCTCAGGGCAATACTTGGCTCTATAGTGAGTCTTTGGTAAATAGAAACCAGCATCAGAAATTATAATGGGGAGGAGGGATGAAGGTAGAAGGAGGGAAAAGAGAGTAAAACATAGTCAATCATCAATCAATCAGAACAGAGCAAAATATGGTTGAATGGCTTAACTTGATCTCAGGAAGAAAAATGCTTCTCAGAGATAAAGATAATTTAAAAATTATATGAGACAAAAAATTGATGGAAGTGTCTACATAAAAATTTAAAACTTCTGCACATAAGAACAAACCATACACAGAATTAAAAGGCAAGTCAATTGCAATTATTGGTAGCAATTATTTAGGAAAGAGGAAAGGAGAGAAGTCAGAACAGGAATACCAGTTCACTTATAACTGTGCTAGTATTGATTTTTGTCTTTCCCACTTCCTCTTTTAAAAATTTTATTTATTTATTTATTTATTTATCTATCTATCTATCTATCTATCTATCTATCTATCTATCTATCTATCTATCTTTCTATCTATCTATCTATCTATCTATCTTTGAGATGGAGTCTGCTCTGTTGCCCAAGCTGGAGTGCAGTGGCGTGACCTCAGCTCACTGCAACCTCTGCCTTCCAGATTCAAGCAATTCTCATGCCTCAGCCTCCAGAGTTGCTGGGATTACAGGCGCCCACCACCATGCCCGGCTAATTTTTGTATTTTTAGTAGAGATGGGGTTTCGCCATGTTGGTCAGGCTGGTCTCAAAATCCTGACCTCAGATGATCTACCTGCTTCGGCCTCCCAAAGTGCTGAGATTACAGGCATGAGGCACTGGGCCTGGCCTATTTATTTCATAATTGACAAATAAAAACTATATTTTTATGGTATACAAAATAATGCTTTGATATGTGTACTCATGCTTAGCATTTGAATTAGAAATTGGAACCACATTCACAAAAGATAATGTATAATTATAGAAATCATAACTACGCAAATATTAGAGGGCATTTACTATATACATAAGTCTAACTGGATATTGGTAAAGAAACAGTGTACATCAGGAAGAGTCAGTGCTTGGTGGCTTCTTAGAGCTGAGGGCATCATATTATGGCCCTCACTTTAGTGCAGGAAATCCTGTAGGTTTTTTGCTCTAAGCCACATATATAGCCAGAATTCCTTGTTTCTCCCACGTGGCTGGGCTTTGTGATGTCCAGGCAAGATCTTATATTTGGAATTTTTTATCTTCTTTTCTATTGGGCTGTCAGTTGGCCACTTCTCAGGAATGTTATGAAGGAAATCTCTATATTTGATGATTTGATATTGAAAATAAGGTTATAGGCCTGTGATTACACCTGGTTTCTTTTTATCTTACTTAGAGGTTGTAGTGTACATTAGAACCTTAGAATACTGTGTTCCCTTAGAGACATTTAGGCTCATGCCATATCTGGAACAAATTCTTGTGTCTAAACGTCTCTAGGGGAAGACAGTATTTATAACAAGCGACTGCTTTGGGTAATGCAGTGAAATACACAAATATGTTCTTCATGCATTTTTACCTATGCTATACTTTGTGCCTTTTAAACTAAGTTTTTAAATTTGCAATTTGATCTACCCAACAGTTCCCCATTAATAGTAAACATTTATAGTTTTCTGATTTCTTGCTGGAATTATGTTCACATCCAGATCTTCATTATTTTTCCATTTCCAGATTTGTTTTGTTCACCTACCTCTGACTTATGAAGCAAGTTCTCCTCCAGAAAATGTTTACTATTAATATATATATGTATGTATGTATATATTACTACTAATATACATATGTATGTATGTTTACTACTACTATATGTATGTATGTATGTACTACTAATATATGTATGTATGTGTTTTTATATATATATTTTACTATGTAGTAATTAATATGTATATACACACACACACCAATGCCTCTGTTTAATTAAGACAATTTTGTTACTAATAACATTAGACTTAACAAATAGAAGTTTCCCATAATGCAATGATCACCTGAAAACCATGAAAATCAACTGGCAAAACTAATGGTAAATATGTAAAAATCTGGGCTAGTACTATAGCTAGAAAGGCTATAGTGGTACTCTATGTTGGATGCCACTATCTTTCCTTAGGGAACTTTTAAAATAATACCAATGTCTTGGTTACAAACCAATTTTAATGAGTAGCTAGTGCTGAGTATCACTAACCTTATTTATGAAATTTTATAAAAAGGCCAATCGGAGAGGTAAATACCATATGTCTTTAACATTCCAAATTAATCACTACTCACAATAGCTTAGACATAAAATATGTAGAAAGTCCATAAGATTCTCTTTGACTGAAAGGAAGCCATAATGGAAACGGACATATAAGCAAAATCCTTTTATACTGTATTGCTATGATCACTATGTCAATATTTCATTTCCTACAGAGTTTCCTATTTACTTGGCACTTAAAGAAGAAGGAAATCACTCTTCTCTTTCCTTCAAGTCAAATGGCCAGGGAATATGGAGCCATGGGGGAATTTAGGAGGAGTACAGGTTGCGTTTTAGGGAAAATGGAAAGCTGCTTCTTGGCATCCTTCTTCATCAGAGGAACAATAAATGCTTTCATCTAAAGTCCTTTTCCTACTCTCAATTTCCCCATGGACTACCTTGTCGCTGGAGCCTCATTGACTCATAATAATTGGATATGGCCTGTTCTGTAATGAGTTGGCTGCTATCATGATAACCACTGCATAAATACCTAATGAAATGAGAGCTGTCTCCTCCATGCCCAGCCAAGCTGGTTGCCTCCTGGCCAAGAGAACATCCTAGAGGAAACTGCACAGACTGCGTGTTTTCTGCAGAAGTTCAAGTTAATAAAGTTTCAAACTAATGGCATTTTTTTCCACAACCAATCTCAAGGGCGAACGGCTTTAGCAAGGATGCTTGCTGGAGTCTGGAATTTGACTAATGAAACACTCATTAGCCATCTCCTTCAGGGTTTATCATGTTTAAGACTACCTCACCAATGAGGCAACTGGAATACAATCAAAGTCTAAATGGAAAGTAGAAATTGAAGTTCACCTTTTCTGGTCAAGAGATTCACACTGAATATTTTCTATTTATAAATAAGGCAATGGTATGATTTCTTGTAAGAGATTAGTTGTCTTCTAAAATTGAGATAACTTGAAATGTGATATTTCACATGTGCTTTATCAAATAACATCTTTAGTTATATATCATAGAAATGGACTGGCTGCCTTAAATAGAAAAACAATTAATTGTGTGGATTTTGAAAAGTACAGTGGCTTGATAGAAAGGCCAGGCTTTTAAACTAAAGATGGGAATTAAGGCAGTTCTGAGAATCTAAGTAGCATAAACTCCTCAATAAAGATATTCAATTCAGGATGCAATATCTAGAGTAAATGTGCTACAAATACTTTTCCTCCAGCCTCTTGGTGACAAGTTGACTGAAGTAACTCTGACCTTATGTTCTCCCATGTTCAAATTCAGTAGGAAAAAAAGTCCTGATAACATCAGTGAACGTTTCCTTGGGTATCATTGGCTCCAAAAGTCAGGTACTTATTTCTGAAGCAATTACTCTGATTAAAAGATTGTTCTTTGCTCACCCCTGAAATAAGAAAAAGCACAGAATCCACTCCATCTGAAACTCAGAGTCTAAGAGTTGAGGAGAGATGGTTCTTTCAAAGAAATTGTCAGAATACTTGTCACAAAAGAAGAACACGTAATTCCATGAAGGCAAAAAGAAATGTGTACTGTGCTGCAAAATATAGTCTCCACAAAGGTTTACAGGTAGAAATTAAAAGACAATGAAGGGCAAAGACGCATATTGTTCAACAGTTGTTCAACATTATATGTCATTAAGGAAGTACAAATTAAAACAAAACATGGCCAAAATCTAAAACACCAAAAACACCAAATGCTGGCAAAGATGTGGAGCAGCAGGAACTCATTCACTGCTAGTGGGAACGCAAAATAAGATTTGCTTCGGAAGACTGTTTGGCAGTTTTTTATGAAATTAAAAATACTGTTAATATACAGTCTAACAATTTGAAAACATATGTCCACCAAGACCTTGCACATGGATGTTTATCGCAGTTTTATTTATAATTGCCAAAACTTAAAAGCAACCAACATATGTTTCTGTAGGCGAATGAATAATTAAACTGAGGTACAGCTACACAATGGACTATTTTCAGCATGAAAAATAAATAAGCTATCAAGTCATGAAAAGACACGGCTTCATAAGGAGAAACCTTAAGTGTGTACACTACGTGGGGAAAGCCAAGCTGAAAACGCTATAGACTCTATGATTCCAACTATATGACACTCTAGAAAAGGCAAAAATGATAAAGACAGGAAAAAGATCAGAGGTTGCAATGGGTCACAAGGGCACAAGAGAAGAATAGGCAGAGCACACAGGATTTTTAGGGCAGTGAAAAGATTCTATATGATACCACAATGGTATATCTATGTCGTTACACCTGTTATAATGCACAGGATGTATGACGCCAAGAGTGAAACCTAATGTAAACTATGGACTAGGTAATAATTATTTGTCAATGCAGAGTCATCGTTTTTAACAAATATACCACTATGGGGTGTGAAGTTGACAGTGGTAGAGGTGTGCATGTGTAGGGGTAGGGGATATACCGGAACTCTCTATTCCTTCTACTCAATTTTTTTTGAACCTAAAACTCCTCTAAAATATAAAGTCTATTAAGAAAAAAACAGGGGGAAGGGGGAGGGATAGCATTAGGAGATATGCCTAATGTAAATGACGAGTTGGTGGGTGCAGCACACCAACATGGCACATGTATACATATGTAACAAACCTGCACGTTGTGTACATGCATCCTAAAACTTAAAGTATAATAATAATTAAAAAGAAAGAAAAAAACATATATGCAGGTCCCAGAAACCAGTACTCTACACTTTTCCTGACTTCCTTCTTGGCCTTCTCATTAGCACCAAGGTCCCTGGTACACCACAAAAAGCCAAGGCTTGAAGTTAGCTGAGTTTTAATTCTGCCAGCCTTTCCTTAGCTCTGTGACCCTGAGCAAAATGCCTAACCTTCACATTCAGATATAAAATGACATAAACCTGTACAAATGACATAAACATCCAGTAACCACAAGCAATATTTATTGAGCACATACTATGTGCCAGACACTAAAATAAGCACTTTATGTATAATAACTAATTTAATCCTCACTTAACCTTGTGAGGTAGTTACTACTGTTCCCATTATTTTAGAGCTAAATAAAGGAATGCAGAAAGTGACTAAGCATGTTTCATAAAGTAACATGGCTAATAAGCATGAAAGTTGGAATACCAGCCCAGACAATCTAGGTCTAGAAGCTTTGCTTTTACAAATACACTGAATTTCCTGCATATATCATGTCCATACAGAGTAGGGTGTAAAAGTTTTAATTTCCTTTTCTTTCTCTATCCTCTCTCTGTTGTGCCTCTTGAATCACAGGAGTTCCACCAACTTTATATCATTTTTTTTTAAAGCTTACAAATAAATAAGTGGAGGGAAACTAAGGTAGTATTAGGAATTCTAGATTCCAAATAACTGTTTTCAATGGGTTGTAACTTTGAATAGATTTTTGTTTTTGAGTAAGGAGATGGATAACTGGGTAATGTATCTAAGATTGACATTGGACCAGTATTTCAACTCTTACTTAATTCGTCCTATCTCTACCTCTCTATTCACTTTCCCTTTCAGAAGAAAGAAGGGCAGCATAAAAATAATGTCTAATTCAGGCTTTTGGTATGAAATGGTTTTAGGTTTTGAAGAGTAATCCATTTATGGAACAAAAGAGTCTTAAGTGAGGCTCAACAAGAATCAAAAGAGTAATAACACTTAACACTGGGAAGAATGAATATTCAGAAGAGGCACTTTAGCTTCTATTACAGAAAAAAATATCATTGTTCCCTTCTTCTGTTCATAGATGCATATTGGTTTATATGACAGATTTATTCCTGAGTCGAGTATATCAAATGTTGGTTAAAATATTCACTCTCTGAGTTTTCTGTTTTGGTAAGGTGAACCCATTTTTTAAAGTAGCTAATTCTTTTGTAATGTCTGAGTTTCTTTTGTTGTGGTTGTTTTGTTTTGTTTTTTCAGTTTTCTGGCTGTTGCATATACCTACCTCAATTGTTGAGTTTCCAAAGATAAGGCAAGCCTCCTTCCTTTCTACATTTCTTCCTTCCTTCTTTCTTTGAGAAACATTTATTTAGACACTGGGCAGGGGGAATAAAGATGAATAAGATATGGGCCTTAAAAGATCAGAAATAGAGTTAAACAAAATTAACATATGGGAGTTGGCTCATCAGAGCAATGACACTGACTGCTCTGCTCACTGAATATTCATAAGTTCTCCTCACACCCCTTTTACAACTAGGTGGGGTCATGTGACTGACTCTGACCACCAAGCTCTGAGTGGAAGTAAAGCAAAGCTTATCATTTTCAGGCCAGAATACATAATTGCTGGTGCAAGACTTTCCAGCAAACACTTGCCTAGAAACTCAAGAAGCCACATATTCTGGATTGTGTTTTTCCAAAATGAGGGAGACATCCTCAGCCTAGATTGACAGTTAACTATGAGGAATTCAGCTCCCCACTACCCAGCATTAGACATGGGCCATGTATGAGAAATAGAACTTTGTTGCTTGAAGGAACTGAAAATTCGGGGTTAATTTAGGGGCTCAGCATGGCTTATCCTAATCAGACTAATATATTTATAACATGGGATGGAAAACACAGGGAATAATAACATTTATGTAGATCTAACTGTGGGCCCAGAATTATTTTAAGTACATAACACATATCACTTCACGTTATCCTCACAACAATCCAATGAAGTAGGTACTACTATTATTTCCATTTTACAGATGAGTAACTTGAGGCACAAGCAGGTAACCAATTTGCCTACAAATATATAATAAAACATGTTGGAGCTGGGAATTAAACCTAGGCCATCTGGCTCCAGGGTTCATTACCTTAACAAGAATGCAATTAGAAAACAAAACAAATGCGCAATTGCACAATGGAAGTATACTGTCTCAGGGTTTCCTTCAATTTGGAATATTAATATTTAGAATCAACATTTGGCATATTCCATTTGGAATATTATGCTGGTGCAAAAGTAATTGTGGTTTTGGTCATGAAAAGTAATGGCGAAAACCGCAATTACTTTTTTTAAAAAAATTTATTATACTTTTTATACTTTAAATTCTGGGATACATGTGCAGAACGTGCAGGTTTGTTACACAGGTATACATGTGCCATGGTGATTTGCTGCACCCATCAACCTGTCATCTAGGTTTTAAGTCCCACATACATTAGGTATTTGTCCTAATGCTATCCCTACCCTTGCCCCCAACCCTCTGACAGGCCCCAGTGTGTGATGTTCCCCTCCCTGTGTCCATATGTTCTTATTGTTCAACTCCCATTTATGAGTGAGAACATGAGATGTTTGGTTTTCTGTTCCTGTGATAGTTTGCTGAGAATGATGGTTTCCAGCTCCACCCATGTCCCTGCACAGGACATGAACTCATTCTTTTTTATGGCTACATAGTATTCCACAGTGTATATGTGCCACATTTTCTTTATCCAGTCTATCATTGATGGGCATTTGGGTTGGTTCCAAGTCTCTGTTACTATGAATAGTGCTACAGTAAATGTGTGTGTATGTGTCTTTATAGTAGAATGATTTATAATCCTTTGGGTATATACCCAGTAATGGGATTGCTGGGTCAAATGGTATTTCTGGTTCCAGATCCTTGAGGAATGCCACACTGTCTTCCACAATGCTTGAACTAATTTACACCCCTACCAACAGTGTAAAAGCATTCCTATTTCTCCACATCTTCTCCAGCATGTCGTTTCCTGACTTTTCAATGATTGCCCTTCTAATTGGCAATGATATGGTATCTCACTATAGTTTATGCAACCAATAAACATATGAAAAAAAGCTCATCATCACTGGTCATTAGAGAATTGCAATTACTTTTGCACCAACCTAAATAGTATCATTTAGTCCCTGAAAAAATATTTATTGAGAACCTACCGTGTGCTGACTTCTCTGTTCAGCCTCAATCCTATCCTAGGTGGTGGAAAACTGAGAATCCCCAGGAGCATGTGAGAAATTAAACAGAGCAGCTTCAGGGGCCACTTGAAATCTCCTGCTTTCCAGAGCAACTTGTGTTGAAGCACAGAGAAAGTGTTGAGGATTGTTACTTCAATAAATCCCCAAATTTGCATTAGAAGACAGTTAGTTTGTCCTTAGCGCAACCGACGCCTTGTATCATGGCCCAACTCTCCTAATTGTTCAGCTTTCATTCTCTGTTTCTTGTTTAACACAATGGTCTGTATCTCATAGAATTCCAAACAGACATAGGCTACTTTTGTCATAAGGCAAATTGGCTTATAATTATACTAATTCAACTAATATTTATATTTTGCCATCTATAATAAAAATTTTCAACTGGATGAATTCTAATGGGCAAATATTTCAGTAAACCATAATTGGGCTTCAAAAGCAATTTTTATTAACGCTTCTTGTAACATATGAATAAACACATTTATATATATGTTACAAGAAGTGTATCGACTCTGTAAATGGTAACAACTGTTAACACTGCATTTTTATTTCTGCTGTTGCTTTTAGGAGATGACCTCCATAACCTGGAACAAAGATATTGTCTTTCTTAACTTGGCATGTTGCTAAAGTCATAGTCAAATCAAATTGTGAGTGCACTGTTTTGAAACCCCCCTCCCTATCTCCATCTACCTTTCCTGGAGAGGAAAAAATAAAAACAAAAAAAGAACAAAAACAAAGCTTGCCTCCACCTGGCTTTGAGCCAGGGAAGAAGAAGAAAGAAGCTTTTGTTATTGATGCTATTTATAACCCTGAATTACTCTGTTAGAATAATGGGGCCTGAGCAGGGGAAGATCTTTTGTTTGCTTAGTACAAACGCATCTTCCCCCTCAGTAAAACCTTACTTAGGATCACACTAAACAGCCACTGCAGGTACCAGGTGTGGAGCTAAAAGCTAGGAAAGGACCAAGATATTTGTAAAGAAGAAATGGAGAGGAATTGAGTTCCAGGCAGAAGATTTGGAAGTGGAAACCACCCTCCGAGGAGATGGAGAGCCAGTGGAGGATGGGTTACTATCTATCTGAAGCCTGTGGAGACTGAGGAGAAAATAAGTGTTTCAAGGGGTTTTGTCGAGTGAAACATCATGGGGGTGGTGGTGGTGAATGTGAAGTCGTCCCACCTACAATACCTTTGATAAAATATTGTTCATTGATATGGTTTGGCTGTGTCCTCACTCAAATCTCATCTTGAATTGTAGCTCCCATAATTCCCACATGTTGTGGGAGGGACCTGGTGGGAGATAATTGCATCATGGGGGTGGTTTCCCCCATACTGTTTTTGTGGTAGTGAATAAGTCTCAGAAGACCTGATGGTTTTATAAGGGGAAACCACTTTCACTTGGTTCTCTTTTCTCTCTTGTCTGCCGCCATGTAAGATGTGCTTTTCACCTTCGGCCATGATCATGAGGCCTCCCCAGACACGTGCAGTCTGGGGAGATTTAATAAGTCTACTAAATCTTTTTCTTTATAAATTATCCAGTCTCAGGTATGTCTTTATCAGCAATGTGAAAATGGACTAATACACCCATGAATGTCTTCACACAATGTTCTAGAAAGAAGCGCCTTCCTGTTTCAAAATTAGCATAGGATGAAAGCCAGGCCTGTCTCAGAAAGCTGAGGGGAGGGCCACATCACCAAATTCTGCCATCAAAGCCACTTTCCTTCAGTTCATTGGCTTTCCCAAGGTATAAAAGAAAAGTGTTTTGTTTGATTGCTCCTTTCATTATCTACAGCTCCCTTGGAGCCTAGGTCTACTGTATTCATTCAAAAAGAGTTGGCAGACTGGGGATGACCCAAAATTACAGCATTGAGGACATTTTCTTAAAATATACTACCATGCTGTTTTTATTGCTTTAACAGCAAAGCATCCAGACAATGCAGGTTTTTAGGATATTGTGTTTTTCCAGAGAAATCAAATGAATTAGGTCCCCAGTGGTAAATATAAAAATAAAAAGAGGTCTTGTTCGATTTATAGGAAAACATATATTTAGCTATAAAGGAGAGAAAGAAAAAGACAACAGAAGAGAAAAGAAAAAATGCATTTTAAGAGAGTAATAAATAATTATGAACTGTTGATTCAATTGGGAGGGTAAATTATTTCAGTATGTCTGAAAAATGCAGAAAGCTGTAAAATCACTAGTGAGCATGCCACTGACTATTCTGGATTAAAGCAGCACCGGTTACCATTAAATGAAAGGAGAGAACACGGAAGAATGTAATATTGTGTTTTATGCATAAACAGTGTTCCAAGTACTTACTACATGCAACAATTTTGTAAGATTGATTTTGTGCCCATTTTAGCATTGGGGATAATTGTGTTTCAAAAAGGTTAATCACCTAGACCAGTGTGTATAGAGAACACGCATTTTAAGTTAACTGAAGAATAATTGAACTCTTAGTGTTTGCCAGGCTGTATACAAGATCAGGGTCAGAAAACTCTGTAAAGCATCAGACAGTACACATTTTAGGCTTTGCAAGTCATATAGTCTCTGATGTAATACTCAACTCTGCAGTTGTAGTACAAAACTAGCTATAGGAGATATGTAAAAAATGAGAGTGGTTGTGTGCCAATAAAACTTTATTTACAAAACCAGGCAGGCAGCAGACTGGATTTGGCCTGGGGTTTATCAACTCCTATGATTGATGATGAGGGTATGATGGTGAGAAAGTCAACTCATTAATCCCTCACAGAGCCTCTCTAATTCTGAAGACACTATTTCACTGTTTTCTTGCATCTGCTTTATTTAGACAGTGCTTCCCCCAAAAAAGATCTGAGATTTTCAAGCTAAAAATGTTTAACTACGAAAAGTAAATATTTGCAAGATCTACACATCAGCACCCTGGTTCTTTTGCATTCATGCACCAGTGGGGTCTCCCAACCCATCCAATACACGAATTTTCAGTTTGTCTCCATGTCTTTCCACAGTTTCCAATTCCAAGTGCAAATATCCTCCTAGCTGATTTCCCATTAAACAGAGCCACATTATGACTCCTGGAAGACACATCAGGTTAGGATTATTAGACTTATCTTCAGGGAACAGACATCTCAGAACATATCAGAATTTATGAAGTTGATGCATTTGATTAACTGTATCATTGCTGCAGTCCTACAGCTGGATCATTGTTTCGCTGTCAATATTCTTCAGATCTTGATTTGAGCATCCTTGCAACACTATTCCTCCTCTATTCACTTAGCTCCTGTGTGGAGACAGGGACCCTTCAGGAAATGTTCTACTGCCTCCTATGTTCTGCTTTGAATCCTCCTCCCCTGTTTCACATGTTAAAACAAATAATACATTTTGAACATTAATACACATTTTTGAAAATTATTTTTCAGTCTGTACAACCTTTTGATTCTGGTTACTTCCCTTTCTTAGAAAGGGAATCAATAACCAAGAGTGTTTTTAAAATAAAGTTTCTATTATAATAATTATGATTTATTATTTTTATAGTACTATAATTTCAGAATTTCCTTAAAGAAATTAATTTCCAAGTTCACAACTTTCCCCTCAAAATGCAAATGGTAACAAAAATAAGAAAGAAAAAAATGATAATAACTACCATGTATTACGTACTTAATAGGTGCCACAGACTGTATTAAACACCATAAATAGATTGACTTTTTTATATACAAACATAAAATTATAAAATTAGAGGTAAGCTTGAGAGCAAAATACTACCACAGTAAGTAATTCAAGTGACAGTGCTGTCCTTTGTTGCTTCTACTACAAAGTGAATTATAGGGTTTGGCTTTTACTAGTTCAGATCTGTATTTTAGGTGTGAGTTCAATAATTGTTCTGAGCAGACTTGCTCTGGCCAAGCTGACTGCTGTATCCTGTATTAACTTGCCTGGTTTACCTACCAAAGGTGAATTGCTCTGGATGCCAGGAGAATTGAGTTTAAGAAGCCAGGATTTGGAGATAACCTATAAATATTGGGGGCAGGCCCAAAGGAAGTTGTAGGGAGTACTAAATATATGACTTGACGACAATAGAGACACAGCCCTATTCTCAAGGATTTTGATTCACTAAATCTGGGTAGGATTCAGTAATAAATATCATTTTCAACAAAAATCCTCAGCAATTCTGTTGCAGGTGGTCCTCAGATCACATCTTAAGAAATATTGATGTAAATAGAACTGTTTCAAACTGCCTCTTTCTTCATTCCCTTACTCCCTCTGCTAACCAAGTCCTCCCACTCTGTCCACTGAAAGGGCCAGGCTTGGTGATGCTGAGGTATGGCTTCCTCCCTAAAGCAAGTAAACAATACAAAAGCTTTTACGCTGAGCCAAAATGTTCACTTAATACCAACTTGTAACAGTCTCTTGTATTTTGTATCTAGATCCTTGATCCAAAACTATCTAAATTTGGAATGAAGCTGCTCAAACTTTCATAATTACTGACATTATTAAGATTTTAAATCTGTATAGAACTAAAGTTTTAATTTTTTAATTGATGCATAATAGATGTACATATTTTGGGGGTACACGTGATAGTCTGATACATTCATATAATGTATAAATTGGTGTAATTGGGCTATTCATCACCTTATTTATTTTTTATTTGAGAAATATTCAAATTATTCTCTTCTAGCTGTTTTGAAATATACAATAGATTAGCATAAACTATAGTCATCCTGCTGATCAGTTGAATACCAGTTATTTCTCCTGTCTAACTGTGTATACTTGTACCCACTAATCAACTTCTCTTAAAGTTCTTATTTTCCAGCCATGCCTAGAATCTTGACCTAGTACTTGTGAACACTCATGCTCTGCATGTGTTTATAACACTTTCGATTTCCCCATGGTTGTGAGCTGTTCCTCTGAATTGACACTTGGATAGATGACCTCCAATACCCATGTTGCATTTCATTTCCATCATGAATACTTGTGTATGAGCTCCTTGCTACATCTATAAAATTGGATTTCCAGCCTTGCCTTATCTATCCTTGCTCAGGTACCTGCTAATAGACATCTCCTCTTGCAAATTCCACAAAGATACCAAATCCAATATCACCAACACAAACCTGATCC
Organism: Pongo pygmaeus; assembly: GCF_028885625.2. NCBI lineage: Eukaryota > Metazoa > Chordata > Mammalia > Primates > Hominidae > Pongo > Pongo pygmaeus. Next base: position 20,694,788 of record NC_072376.2, read on the forward strand.
CCTTTTGGCATTTAAAAAAATCTTACTAAAGAAGACCATCACTAATCCAGTCATTAACGTCAAACAAACAAAACAAAAAACTGAGTGTCATCCTAGATCCCTTTATGCTTACCACACATCCCTTCATTTAATCCCCCAACCGTTTTCACAGGCACCAGTGTCCTGGGGTTCTATCTGGGCTTCCTAGCACCAATCTCCCTCCTCTCAATTCCTTCTTCACATTGCTGCAGTCCAAACTATCATAAAACCAAATCTGATTATGCCATTGCTTTTCTTTTCTCCTTAAAACACTTTAATGTTTTCACATTGCCAAAAGAATCAATTTCAACATCCATGCAATTAAAAAATGCATTTATAACCCAGAGACTGCCAATTTACCCCAACTAATCTCCATCTCATTCCATGTATATAATCAAAATTAAAAAATATATATATCCAGCTATAATAAGTACTTACAGTGTCCCAGATGTGCTGTTCTGCTTCTGACCCTGACCACTCCAACTTAAATCACCATCATGTTTTTTCTGCACCTCTGTAAGAGACTCTCCTTTCCCCTTTCTCTTCCCCTAAACATGTCCTCCACCCAACCCCCTAAGTGAATTTTGATAAAATAATAAGATCATGTCAGTCCTCTATTTGGCTCTCCAATAGCTTCCTGCCGCACTGGATGGATGTTCATATTCCATCCATTGGTCTACAAGGTCTTCTATGATCTGATTGCTGCCTACCCTCTGCCCCTTCTCTCCTTCCATCCTCCCACTCTTTCAAATCACTCCAACCAAACTGACCTTCCTGATCCTCGCATGAGCCAAGCTCATTTCTGCTTTAGGAACTTTGCTCTCAGAACCTTCCTGTAGCTTTTCCTCCATGCTTATGCATGACTGGTTCTTACTCCTTATTCAGGTCTCAATTATCACCTCCTCGGAGAAGCTCTCCTTGACCACACCATCAAATGCTAAGTGTCCTCCCCATATTTCTCTGTTACTTTACTGTGCTTTATTTTCTTCACGCCATTTCTCACTTAGCAAAATCACCTGAATTAGTTTACTAATATAGTCATGCCCCTCCCCCACGCAATTGTAAGCACACCATTTCCTGGCACAGAGCACTAGTTCAATAAGCATTTGTTGAATATCTCAATGTCTTTGCTTATGTTGTTCCTTCTGTTTCATATAGGCTTCTTCAACCTTGGGCACTGACTACTGGCTAGGCTCTAGAATATTCTTCAACACCTAGTTCAAACAACTCTTCTGCTGGGAAGTCCTCTTTCCCCCCAAACAGCATTGATCATATCTAGGTTTGCCTTGCTCCATGTCTCATTACAGCATCAAACTGTTTCATAACTATTTGCTTGCATGTCCTTCTCCCAAATTAGACCTCCTTGGAGTAAAGGCTGAATCTTATTCATCTCAGGATCCTCTGCATATAACATGGTTCTCCAGGGGCAGTAGATACTCAATAAATGTATCCTGAATGAACAAATAAATCTGCTGCTGCCCATACCAGATGTAGATAAGATGTGAGAACAGTGATGATCAGAGTGATGGAGCCTTAAGACTAATAAATAAGCTGAACTCAAGTCTCTCTCATTGTATGTGTGTGTGTTGACTTTTCACATGTATAGAAAGATACACACATAAAGTATGAATAATCCTCAAGTACAATGATTCAAAGAAATTACATATAATTAATCCTTATTATATTGCTCAGAATGTATTTTAAATATATTTGGTCATTTATGGCTAATGCAACAATTGTAGCTGCAACTGTAGCTGTCGGTACTCATCTTTTTGATTTACGTATGTCTGTAACTGTACTTACCTGAATTCATTGGTTCAGAATAAAGAAGGAAGAGTATGAAGCAATTCAAATATAATGCTTAGTTCAAGGGAGGTACTTTAAATCTCTTCTTAATTAAAGAAATAAAGATTCTTGGAAACCAATCATTGAATTTTAATTTTGCCATTTAAAATTTTATGAAACACTAATGAATAAGATATAATGTCCATGTTTACATACATTCCTATAACTGTTAAGTATTTGCTTGCATCCACATATCTATTCAGTTTTGATTATTCCTTTCTGGCAGTTTTATCCAATATATTTCTTTTTGGGGGAAAAAACAACTTTTAACAATACTTATAAGACTCGTGATTATTTCTCTCTTCTGTTGATTTTGCCAAAGAGCTTTAAAACATCTTTTATCACTCCTTCATTACATGGATGAATAAGCTTATTTGAGCATTTATTTACTAACTTTGCAGTTGCTCTAGTTTTCTAAATTTTGTGTTTTGAATCCTCTTCTGTGTCTGTAAAATGACCTTGGAGTGAAGTTGTATCTGCAAGTCACATAAAGCCATAAGAGATCATAGAGATCACTAAAATTTATTCAGACTTTTTGAGTATTTGCAAGACTGTGTGGGAAAGAAAAAGAGGAGGAAGAGGAGAAAGAAGAAAGAAAGGAAAGAAGGGAGGAAGGGAAGGAAATAGAGAAAGAATGTAAGACTTCAAATGCAAAGAAGAAAGTGCAAAATCCAGTCAAATGTTTTAGCTGGTTGAGACATGAAAGCAGGTAAGATATTACATTTCATAAACTAAGAGGCCAACTACTTTTGAAAATTTTGAAGCCCACAATATCTGCAATTCCAGGCTAAGCTAAAATCACTGGGTCCAACTTCTGTTATTTGGAAAGGCAATTGCCTGAGTGGCCATGAATCTTCCAATCTTAAGAATTAAAAGTAAGGAGCAATGATAAAAAAAAAAAAACCCAGTTAAATGAATGCTAATGACCTGTCTGACTAGTGATGTGTCTTTCAATCCCAGATGAAAAGTCACAAACAAAAAGATTTAACAAAATCAAAACTATAATATCTGAAATTATAGAATTGGATTCTCATGTCTAAAGATTTGCACATTTAGGCAATTTATGTTTCTGAGATGCCTAAACAAATTTAATCTAGTAGAGTGATAGTCTTGTATTATAGTTTAAAATATATTTTAATCAAAATATAATCAAGTAACTGATAGACTTGTGATTTTAAGTTGAAATTTTAGTAGACTTCTGTTCAGTAACAGGAAATCTAAGATTTTTTCATTCGTCGATTATAAATTTTAGGTTTTACTTTTATAAAAATTATTTAGTGAATAGAAAAGTTTGATTAAGTTAGACAGTTACCTCAAAATGAAGTAAAATATATTAATTTTTGAATAATATACCTTCTATTACTACACATAATTAGTGCTAATGAAATGGTAGTATCTATTGTTGCAATGCAGATGTGGAGTCCTTTGCTTAAAGCCCAATAAATTGTTTAGAAACCTAAGAGTAATAGATGAATGCCTACTTTTTGCTGTACATAAATCATCCTATGTGTTAGTTGCTCTTGCTATCCATTTACAGATAAAGAAACTCTAGAACAAGGGGTAAAGGAATTTAAGTAATCTGACTGTGTTTGCTCAGCTAATAATTTTAGGAACCAGAATTTTTACCTAGGGTTGTGTGATTTCAGTATAAAAGACTTATTAAACATTGTAATACAGCAATATACAGTAATACCACCTCTATCTTGTTTAACACATTATATTTTGCTCCTCAAATGGCAAGCATAAATGGGACCTTGGCAAATTGCAGGATTATTTGCTATTGGAAATTTTTGTTTAACAGTGAAAAATAACCTTCATTAATCTTTTATTCCCATACAGAGTTTCATAGATTGGCTATACTTAAGATAAAGCCAACTTTTACATGGACTACCTCTGAAGAATATAAATTGGATGCTATTTGTCTGAAGAAGTTAGGATGAGATTTGATATCCTTTTTTTGGTACACTAAATTTAGACAAATGCAAGCAATTCTTTTGAAAGTCACTGTGAGACAAAGATATTGAAAGACAAATGAGAAAAGTAAAGTAGCTAGTGGAACATCTTTATCACTTTGATCAATTATTTCAAAAGCCTCCAAGAGGTCAGATTACTTCGCTTTAGGTTTCCAAATGTATTAGGACATTTTCAGTGTAAATGGACAGTTAGTCTAGTGAAAGTGTTGTTCCTCTGGCATTTTCTGAACTTTAAAGGACACTGGGGTGTTTCTGGGAGTAGAAGAGCAAGCCTTCTTTGGTGGGATTCTTGCTGGGCTGGTCACTAAAATGCAAGTGTAGTCCACATTGAAATGAGTAAAACTATTGACCTATGGCTCAGAAGCTAAGAGACCAAGGATGACATAAACATGAACACTAGCCGTTCCAAGGGACAATGCCATCTGGTTTGCTGTAGACGCTGTCAGAAATAGAAGACTCCTGAGATTCTCATTTTCACTCTTGGCAGATTGGAAAAGGCTAACAAACACTATGGCGCCAAGGTAAATAAACTTTCCTTGGAGGCTATAGGCTCCTCCTCAAAGTCAATGAGGCAAGGCAAGTACATTTTTAAAGTAAGTCCTTATTGAGGATCATTGGATGCTTCATTCTTGTGCCTTGCTCTGTCATAAAGTTTCTAGGGTGGGACCAATATGCCCAATCTCAAACATTCTATTTTTAATAATCCTTTTTACGATAGTTTTTTTTTTTTTTTTTTTTTTTTTTGAGATGGAGTCTCACTCTGTCGCCCAGGCTGGAGTGCAGTGGCATGATCTCGGCTCATTGCAACCTTTGTCTCCCAGGTTCAAGCGATTCTCCTGCCTCAGCCTCCAGAGTAGCTGGTACTACAGGTGCCCGCCACCACACTCAGCTAATTTTTGTATTTTTAGTAGAGATGGGGTTTCACCATGTTGGCCAGGCTGGTCTCGAACTCCTGACCTCAGGTGATCCCCTGCCTCGGCTTCCCAAAGTGCTGGGATTACAGGCTTGATCCACCGCGCCTGGCCTACAATGGCTATTTTATTGACTAAAACTAAATTAGTTTTCACATGCAAACAAAGATAGTTAACCATTCCCTGACCACCATCAAAAAAATGGGGTGGGAGGAGGAGTTAGTGGCTCTGAGTAGATGGAAGTTGAGGGAGTCTTCTCCCAGACAGAAAAAAACCATCCTCTGTTGTCTTAGAAATGGTGGCCGATAGGTTTCCTTCCTTCTGTTGTTTTCTCTTTGGACAAGAAAAATATGTAGAAAGAATGAGAAATGCCTTAAGCATTAAATTCAGTACCCTGAAAAATCTTACTGGGGAGTTGAACCCATGCCTGGATAGCCAGAGAGAAAATTATATTATTTGGAGGGGAGCTTGGGGTGGTGGCCATCCAGATATGGGAACTCAGAGAAAGGATATTTCTTGCAACGGCAGCTTCATAATTTCTAAATAGTGATAATTTGATCAGATAGTGAAGGTGGTGGTGGCTGGTAGGACAGTAACATTGAGACTCGATATGTATGGCAAACAGGATCCTTTTAGCATATCATTGAGGATGGATGGAGAGGAAGACAGTTATCTTTCTGAGAATCCCTGATATGATCTGGGAACAGCAGTCAGCAGAGTCATTAGTTTTCTATTGCTGCTGTACCGAATTACCCCAAACTTAGTGGCTTCCAAAATTGCAAATGTATTACCTTCTAGCTCTAGAGGTCAGAAGTCTGATGTGGGTCTCACTGGACTGAAATCAAGGTGTCAGCAGGGCTGTGTTGCTTTCCCAATGCTCTAGGGAGGAGTTAGTTTCTGTGCTTTTTTGTTTTTTTTTTTGTTTTTTTGTTTTTTGTTTTTGAGACAGAGTCTCGCTCTGTTACCCAGGCTGGAGTGCAATGGCACCATTTCAGCTCACTGCAACCTCTGCCTCCCGGGTTCAATCAATTCTCCTGCCTCAGCCTCCCGAGTAGCTGGGATAACAGAAGTGCATCACTATGTCCAGCTAATTTTTGTATTTTTAGCAGAGATAGGGTTTCACTATGTTGGCCAGGCTGGTCACAAATTCCTGACGTCAGTTTTTATGCAGACTGCATTCTTTGGCTTGTGCTTGCCTTCCATGTTGAAAGCCATCAATGGTGAATTGAGTTCTCAAATCGTATTACTCCAATCTTCCCTCTGACTCACTCTTCCACTCCTTAGGACCCTTGTGATTTCATGGGTTCCCCACATATAACCCAGGAAAATCTGCCTATCTTAATGTCAGCTAATTAGCAACCTTATTTTTTTTACAATGTAGCAAAATATATTAGTAGGGTCCATGAATTAAGATGTGGCCACCTTGGGGTGCTTTCATTCTGTCTATCACAACGGCTATGAAAAACATGGTGTCTGGAGCCATATTGTCTAGATTCAATCCCAATGCCACCACATACTAACTATGCAACTCTGGACTAATGATACAGTCTCTCCATGCCTCAGTTTCCTCAATTGTAAACCACAGTGAATAATGCCTATCTCAGAAGGGTCTTCTAAGGAACAATGTGTTAATTTATGAAATGTGCTTAGAACAGCACAAGTACTCAATTAAAATGAACAATTCTGATGTCCACCTAGTTTACCAAGATAGAAGGTAAAATTATTAAATATATGGCGAGTGCCTACAAGCTTCAGACTTAGGAGAATTTGATTGCAGGTATCAAGAATAGACACTTACAAGTGCTTCCTAACATGTCTACACTCCAAATTCCCAAAGTGAATGAATGGCTCAGGAGATCCCAGGATCAAATCAGGTGGACACTATTAGAAAGCACCTGATTTGATCCCGGGATCTCCCCAGCCATTCATTCACTCTGGGACTCCGGGAATCCTTGCATGGGGAGAGCTTCTCACATATAAGCGTAATGTTTATCTGCAGCTCTGCCAGTTTTCTTAATCCTGTTCCTTTGAAGTCTAGCATTAAGTAGGCCTAAGATGCCATGCAAGCCACTGTCCATGGTACTGCTGGTCTCTCCAACTTGCATCTGCCTCCCTTTCTTACAGGTCACAGAAAAACCTATGCTTACCCTGGATTTTTCAGAACATAGTCACATAGCACAGCTGGTGGACTCCCTAGTAACAAAGCTATTTCCATTGTTCCACAATCATCTTCTTCACAAAAGAAAACAGGCTCCTGAAACTGGGGAGCTGAGATGCTGCAGGTGACAGTTGTATACAGTTGTATGCAAGGTTCTTGGGATCTCTTCCAGGTTCTAATTCAGGCCCGGATGCTAAGGCTTGCCCTGCTCTGCAAGACTTTTACTCATGGTGCTTTTCTCTTAAAGGCTTTATTGTTTTGTTTTTTAATGATGGTCCTTATTACAGACATTTCCCTCCCTACTCTACATTCCCTTTCTATTCCCTGTGTATTCTTCCATAACTAATTACCACAATCTTAGAAGCTTAAAGAAACACAAATTTATTGTCTGACATTTTCTATAGGTCAGAAGTCCAGTGGTCACTGCCACATCTTTATTTAGAATCTCACAAGCCTGATATAAAGGTGTCTGCAGGGCTGCCTTACTTTCTGAAAGCTCTAGAGGAATGTCTCTGTTCTTGCTCATTCAGGCTGCTGGCTGAGCTTAGTTCCTTGTGCTGTGCAACTGAGATCCACATTTCCTTGATGTCAGCTAAGGACCATTCTTAGATTCTAGAAATTACCCGCATTCCTTGGCTTGTGTCTCCTTCCTCCATTTTCAAAGGCATCAATTGTGGCTGAGTCCTTCTTACGTCAAACTTCTCTGACTCTTCTGTGTTCCTCTTCTGTTTTTAAGAATTCATGTGATTACATTGGGGCCTCCAGGATAATCTCTCCATATCGAGGTCCATAGCCTTCATCACATCTGCCAGATCTTTTTTTTTGCCATTAATATAACATAAAATAGTCACAGAATCTAGAGCTTAAGGTGTAAGCATCATTGCAGAACATTAGTCAGTCAAGCACCACCTCTTGTACTCCAGCCATCAGGGTCATTAGGTCTACATATGTCTGAAATTTTTGCTTCGAATTTTCTCCCACAGACTCCCCAGTTCTCAAAGAAAATCAAGGCATATGGCTGGGCATCTCTTTTACCATCCTTGAACAGTCTGTAATGGCCCAAATGTACTCCAAGAATGCAGCAATTGAAAACAAGTCACCCCGGAGCACACAGACTGGAGGTAGGTGGTGCTTCCTCACAGCCAAAATGTTGCCTCATCACTGACCAGCCAAAGGTGATCCATTTCATCCATATTAAGAGATACTGAAAATACTAGGAGAACTGATGAGAGATAAACTGACTTTCCTGGGAGAATTTAGTAAAAGATCTCCAAGAGATTATGTTCAATTTGAACTTTGAAGTATGCAGGGAGTTTAATAGGAAGAACAGGAATGGATAGGAGAAATCATTTCAAGTAAATAGAAAAGCAAGAATATGCTTGTGAATAATGAGAAAAATAAATTTTGAATAAAATTATGGGTGTGTGTTTGTATATGTATTGTATGTATGTGTGTTTGAATAAGGCATACTGATATTATGCATTGGTCAACCACAATATAGGAAAATAAATTGAAGGGCATCTCTTTAAATCTTACAGGTAGTCCATGCTTTCCACAGTACCAGCATTATGTTAAATGAATTCATTCATACTGATCAATTCCTCACTTCGCATGAGTTACAGTTAATACGGTTCTGTGCAAAACAAGGACAGCCTGTATGTCTATTTTTAATAAAAGATCTGAATTGCTGACTACAGGGCATACTCATTAATTCAGACACCTCTGAGGACAGAAAAATTTGCTAGGACTAGATTTGAAGGGGATCTTTAAAAATTAGAGCAACAAGTAATCACAATGAAGATGATATTTCTTAACAAGATATCCTCATGGAAAATAGAGAAAAGAGAAGAAGATTGCTTCCTTAAATTAGGGACACAGACTAGTGAGGTAAAAGAAAAGCAGAAAAATTATCTGTGAGTTATACTTGACTACAAACTGACAGGAGAACAAGAACATGTAGTGAGCACCCTACTATGTGCCAATACTCTGTTAATCTAAGTACTCTTGTGGTTATCACATTTAATACTCACAAATCTTTTTAAGATATATTTTATTAGGTGAATGTCTTGATGCTGCTGAAGATTGAACACTATCTGAATTGAAATATTATCTCATTTCTACTATTCCTCATGCCACACCAGGAATATTCTTGTCATACCTACTCTGATATTCTGGAAACAGGCAGAAACTGTTATATTTAGGAGATACTTCTCCTGCTACCTTAGGGATACTTCTCCTGCTGTCTTTAGATTATAAAACCATTTTGACTATGAACTACTTTTCAGTGGCAGGTTATAACAGGTCACGCCCTTAGGGCAATTTATAAGCTTGTTATGGCTACTATAACAAAACACTACAGAGTGAATGGATAAACCAGCAGAAATTTATTTTCACACAGTTCTGGAGGCTAGACATCCAAAATCAAGGTGTCGGTGGGGTAGGTTACTTCTGCAGACTATGAGGAATGATCTATTCTAGACCTTTCTCCTTGGCTTGAAGATGGCCAATCTTTTCCCTTTGTCTTCACATTGTCTTCCTTCTTTACATGTCTGTATCCAAATTTCATCTCCTTATGAGGACAGCAGTGATATTGGCTTAGGGTCCACACTAATGACCTCATTTTAATTTAACTCTGTAAGTCCCATTATACAAATATAGTTGCATTTGAGGTACTGGAACATATAATAATCTTTCTTTTTGTGAGGGAGGATGACACAATTCAGCCCATAACACAGAGGAAAAACACAATCAAAATTCACATTAGGGATTTTAGCTCTAAGAAATTAAATATGTATGTTAGAATACATAAAAACACCAATAAGAATATGAAGTCATTTGTGTAAATGAGTTTATTCATACATTTTCATACTGCTACAAAGAAAAACCCGAGACTGGGTAATTTATAAAAGAAAGAGGTTTAATTGACTCACTTTTCTGCATGGGTGGGGAGGCCTCAGGAAACTTACAAACATGGTGAAAGGGGAAGACGCACATCTTTTTTTTTTAAATTATACTTTAAGCTCTGGAGTACATGTGCAGAACATGCAGGTTTGTTACATAGGTATACATGTGCCATGGTGATTTGCTGCACCCATCAACTCATCATCTACATTGAATATTTCTCCTAATGCTATCCCTCCCCTAGCCCCCCACCCCCTGACAGGCCCCAGTGTGTGATGTTCTCCTCCCTGTATCCATGTGTTCTCATTGTTCACCTCCCACTTAAGAGTGAGAACATGTGGTGTTTGGTTTTCTGTTCTTGTGTTAGTTTGCTGAGAATGATAGTTTCCAGCTTCTTCCATGTCCCTACAAAGGACATGAATTCATCCTTTTTTATGGCTGCATAGTATTCCATGATGTATATGTGACACATTTTCTTTATCCAGTCTATCATTGATGGGCATTTGGGTTGGTTCCAAAACTTTGCTATTGTGAACAGTGCCACAATAAATATATGTGTGCATGTGTCTTTATAATAGATGACAGCAGGTGAGAGAAGAAGAGGAGTGAAGGGAGAAGAGCCCCTTATAAAACCATCAGATCTTATGAGAACTCACTCACTATTTCAAGAACAGCATGGGGGAAGCCACCTCCATGATCCAATCACCTCCCACCAAGTCTCTTCCTAGATACATGGGGATTATGGAGACTACAATTCAATATGAGATTTGGGTAGGGACACAGCCAAATCATATCAGTGAGCAATTAGGGAATTAACAGTGTCACATCTTGGTTTGTTAACATTGATGAAGACAAATATATAGCCACCAATATCAACTCTATCTCTTCACCTGGATTAAGGTTTTTTTTGTTTTTCTTTGTTTGTTTTTGTTTTTTGTAGTTGTTTTTTTTTTTCCTTTCATCATGGCGAGAGGTGCTTTAACTCTTCATTCTGTAATCCCACGAACAGCTATACAGATGTACCACACCTTTTTTGGAGGGGTGGGGGATAACATTGTTCAATGTCACTAGGCTTTTGTTGGACCAACTCAAGCCTGGAGGTATGGTTAGAAAGACAGAAAGGTACAAGATCAACCATGGAAGAATCCAATGCCTCCAAGCATTACATGTTAGGATAAAGATCAGAATCACTGTTTGCATTCTCAGTAAGATAAACTTAGAGAAAATGCCTGTTTTCCCCTTTCTCAGTGATTTAACTTTTTCTTAGTTATGAGAGAGACTTTAGAACAGCCAATAATCCACTAGAGTGAAGACATGATTGTCTTTTTAATAACAATGCCTCAAAGTGTAGGATATACGACTGTCAACTCAGAGTTCGAATTGAATGTTCCACTTTCATTTTATTTACGTTGTAGTAGAAAAAAAGATTGACTTTTTTAAAAAGGAGGTTTTTCTGTTTTATTTCATTTTAGGCTAAAATTGGTTGTCAGAATACAGCATCATTGAAATATTATGTGTACTGAACAAATGGAGCTGGGTTGCATTCCATAGTATGCCACCAAAGTGAAAAGAAACAAAGTTTTTGTATGGAAAACTGGCATGTTAATAATATCACACTCGGTGGCACATGCCTGTAGTCCCAGCTACTCAGGAGGCTGAGGCTTGGGAATCACGTGAGCCCAGAAGTTTGAAACTAGTCTGGGCAACATAGCAAGACTCCATCTCAAAAGAAATTGCACTTACTGGGGCTGAACCCTCAAGTCATTGAATCATGGAATTTTAAAGAAGTCTGGCTTTTTCAGTTGTCTGGAGTGGATACTTAATTTAATTAAAGAGACGGAATACATTTGATGAAAACAATTAAGCTACACTGGCATACTCTACATTGGCATCTAATATGATATGGCTATTTAATAAAAAGCTAGTATTCTGTTTGACAGATCAGTTATTCATTAAATAGATGGGGCAGAAATGGACATGCAAAATCGAAGCTGATTAATGCAGCAAAATATTCAATAATACTGTCACTTTTAATCCAAGCCAATGGCTTCAAGCACAGCAGGCAGCTTGATAGAGGGCAAAGTAATCACAATGCAATGTGTTAAGTGCAAGTTATAATAAGCACTATGTAAAGAGTATTATGCAAAAACAGAGGAGTTGTACCCTGACTTGCAGATATCAGAAAAATCTTCCTTTTAATAGAGGTAATATCATTCTTAGTTTTAATAGATGTCAGACAAAGAACGCATAAGTAGGCCATTCAAAGGTATGTAGAGAGAAAAAGGCCCTGTTAATATTCTGAGACCGTGGTTTCATCAGTCTAATCTTGAGTACTGTTGGATCAGTAGCCACTCCAACAAGTTGGAAAATGAGGGAATAACTGATATTTCTTTCATAATTCAGTGTATTCATTATGGTATACTGTTGCAGTCATGCCCCCAACATAAGCCAGCCTCCTATACCCATGCCCTTGGACAGCCTACTACCATATTCAATAGGGCTGATATGTGTTAACCAATAGGACATTGTAGAAATGGCACCATGTGTCATCAGAGGCTGGGTTATCAAGGAAATTTTAGCTTCTACCTTGTTTGTTCTCTTGGTTCAGTCTCTGTGGGCCACCATGCATGAGGACATTCAAGCAGCCTTATGGAGCAGTTCACATGGAGAGAAACTAAGGCCTCCTGCCAACAGCCAGCACCAACTGGCCATATAAATGAGCTACCTCGATCATGAATGCAGACTCTCTAAAGCCTTTACATGGATGCAACCTCATGAGAGACCCCTGGCCAGAAGAACACAATTAAGCTCCTGAATTCCTGACCCACAGAAGAGCTGTGAGATACTAAATGCCTATTGTTTTAAGCCACTAAATTTTGAGGTAATTTATTATGTGGTAATAGATAACTAAGACATGAATATACACTAACCCTAAAATAATCTCAAAATCCCTTCATGTTGTCCAGGTAGTACCATTAAATGTGACCTGCATGTTCTCATAAGTATACATGGTAAGAAATGTTCCATGCATTTATTTACATGTGTCTCTAGAAAAATATTCTACATGGAAACAATTCTTCTATTCATCAATGGATCCACGTAGGGCCCACCAACACTTTCATTTATTCTGGTGGCCAGGCTAGTGCAGCGGCTCATGCCCAGCACTTTGGGAGGTAGAAGTGGGCAGATCACCTGAGGTCAGGTGTTCAAGCAGCCTGGCCAAATAGTGAAAACCTGTTTCTACTAAAAATACAAAAAAAAAAAAAAATTAGCCAGGCATTGTAGCATGCACCTATAATCCAGCTATGTGGGAGGCTGAGGCAAAAACTTAAACTCAAGAGATGGAGGTTGCAGTGAGCTGAGATGGTGCCGCTGCACTCCAGCCTGGGTGAGAAAGTGAGACTCTACCTCAAAAAAATAAAACAATTTACAAAAAAATTCTGCTGGTCAGAGAAAATCAATTCAGCCTTTAGCTGAGTAGAATGAATACAAACTGAAAAGATTATTAGAGAGCGAATTTTATTCATGCAGACAACACGCTCTTGACATGAGGGATGCAGGTGTTTAGGCATATGCTTTACAAACTTCCAGGGTATAAAACCAGGCCAGAAAGAATTTTCTGGTCAAACAAGCTCAACAGCTTAATAGCAGTTCCAAAGCTAGGAGAAAATGAATGCACCCCTACCTTCCCTAGACTATTTCCCTCCTCCCGGCTGGAAAGAAAAAAGGAAAATAAACCCTTAAATATTTATATATGTATATATATATATATATACATATATATATATATATACACATATATATATATACACACACACATATATATTTATATATATTATATATAGCTTAAATTAAGCTATAATATACCTTCTATTTAATGCATATTAAATCAAATATACATTATATATAAATAAAATAGTCACATTACATTAAAATTACATTAAATTAAAATTAAATATACATTACAGCTTAAATATACACATTTAAGCTATTATATAATTTAAGCTTATATAGATAAATTCATATATTTATGGCTTATATATGTATAATCTAAATCTAAATATATATCATCTAAATCTCTTACAGACACGCATTTTAAAACCCATCAAAAAAGCTGACAAGTCAGGAATCCGTTTTAGGACACCTATGCGCATATTCTGGGAAAAGAGTCTTAATCATTGAGAAGCAAACTCTGGAGCCAGTTCCATGGAGGGATCTTAAAGGCACACAACCATTGGTTTTACTGCACATGTGTCACCCTCTGAAGCCATCCTGCAACTCTCACTTGAGTCATCTGCTCTGAAGTAGAGCACACCTATTTCTGGAAAAAAAGGATCAGACTGTCTTTTTCTGAGTGTGGTTAGCATCTATGGAATAGGCTTTCCTGGTTAAAAACTAGTTAGTTAAAAACTAGGAAGTTAAGAGTAGTACAATAGAAAGAAAGAATGAAAGAAGGAGGGAGAGAAAGGAGTGGAGGTAGAAAAATGAGGAAGATCTTTCAGTGATAGGATAAAAATAAAAGGAAAAGAGAAAAAATTAATGATTAGAGTAAAAGAAAATAGAAATAACTTTAAAAACATACATCATATAGGGCCAGGCCTGGTGGCTCATGCCTGTAATCCCAGCACTTTGGGAGGCTGAGGTGGGCGGATCACGAGGTCAGGAGATCGAGACCATCCTGGCTAACACGGTGAAACTCCGTCTCTACTAAAAAATACAAAAAAAAAAAAAAGAAAAAAATTAGCCAGTGTGGTGGTGGGTGCCTGTAGTCCCAGCTACTCGGGAGGCTGAGGCAGGAGAATGGCATGAACCCTGGAGGCAGAGCTTGCAGTGAGCAGAGATGGCGCCACTGCACTCCAGCCTGGGTGACAGAGCAAGACTCCATCTCAAAACAACAACAACAACAACAACAACAAAACATAAAAGTAACAAATATTCTAGATACCAAACAATGAAACAGACAAAACTTGATAGCAAGGAATTGAGAAGAAAAATAAAGCACATTTCTAAAATGGAAGCTATTCCTGCCTCATCCCTAAATCTGCTTCCATATTTTAGACGACTGCAGTTTTATTCTCTGAGAAGACAGAAGTCTAGGAATCATTCTTTACTCTTCTTGTTCTCTCACACCCCACAACCAATTTTCCAGGAAATCTTGTTGATTCTATCTTGAGGCTCTTTCTAGAATGCAACCATTCTGCAACCTCTCCATGGCCACCACTTTGCTCTGAGCAATCCTTGTCTCTTGCCTGAATTGTGAAAATAGCCTATGAATTTGTCCTCTGGTTTCTATCCTTGCCCTTTATGGTCTATTCTGAATACAGAAACAAATGTGATTCTTTTAAAAGTAGGTCAGACCATGTCATGCCTCTGCTTTAGCCTCCAATAGCTCCCTATTTCTTTGAACAAAAAAAAACACACAAGGCCCTACAAGTTCTGGCTCCCCAGTCACTGCCCTTGTCTCAGCTCCTTCTGCCCTTCCTCTTGCATTTTCATCATGCTCCAGCCTTAAAGCTTTGCACTTAGGGTCTCCCATTCCCTGAAGTGTTCTTCCTCTAATGTTTTTCCAAGCCTGATACCATCACCGTCTTCAAATTTTGGCTCAAATCTTACCTTTATCTGTCCACATCTTTCACGATTGCACACTTCAATCCTTCCCCTCTCACCTACCTCTTCTGTGCATGACTGATACTCTTTATTACCATCTAACACATCTCCAGATTGCTCTTCCCTCTTGAGAATCTCAGCACCTCCGGTGCAGAAGTCTTTGTCTGAATTGTTTACTGACGTGTTGCAAGTGTCTACAACAGGTCCTGAATACATCCCTGTGTCTGCATTAGTGTCCTGGGGCTGTCGTAACAAATTACCACAAACAGAGATTTACTTTCTCCTCATGTTAGAAGTTAGATGTCTAAAATCAAGGTGTCAGCAGGGCCAACCTTTCTCTGAAAGCTGTGGGGAGACTCCTTCCTTGCCTCTTCCTATTCTCTGCGGTTTGCTGGCAATCCTAGATTTTTCTCGGCTTGTAGTTATGTCATTCAGATCTCTGGGCCTCTATAGTCACATAGTGTTCCTCCTGTGTGTCTCTGCATTTCTTCTTCTCTTCTTATAAGGACACCAGTCATATTGAATTAACAGCCCACCCTGCTTCAGTAAGGCCTTATCCTAATACATGTTACATCTAATTAATGAATTAGCTAATTAATTAATGACCTTATTTATAAATAAGATTACATCTTGAAGTGCTGTCAGGACGTCAACATATCTTTTTAGAGAACAAAATTCACCCCATAACAGTTCCCCAAAATATTTATTTAAATGAATCAATGAAGGTACAAAGTGATGTAAGTTCTTAAAAACATTCTTTGGCCAAGGGCAATGTGGGAAGTCCCTTACTATAGTTTAGTACATCTGAGTGAATACACACATTAGTAAGACAAATGTAGCTGCCTTGATAGTTACGTTTGAGTTTATAAGTATTTTTACCAAAACTGTCATTTGATAACAAATTAAAAGGTTGCGTATTGTGCCTTCTTTTACCATGGTTTTACATTACAAAATAGAGTAATTTTTAAAATGTATATATCAATAAATAGCAAGAAAGTAAAATTCAATATTAAATAAAGTTTTACAAAACATACTGTCATCCTGTAGTCCCTCTGCTATGAGAATCACAGAGAAGTGGGTCATTGTTTCAGAAAAGAATATGGCAATAAAAGTGAATTTAAATATTATGTCAAAGAGGAAAAACACCTCTTTGTGTTTTTAATATGTCAATCATTGCTGCATTTTTTATTAGAAGACACGTTTTCCTTTAATTTCCCTAATGTGTTATAGCTTTATTCCTAAACCACATGCTACCATGATTCCTTTGTGTAATTTTAAGTAATAAATCATAAATGAATCATAAACAAATTATAGAAGAATTATTCTGCTCCAGTGCTCACAATGATTTTCCTGCTTTTTACTTTAATGTCTCCTATTCCTCCTTAATCCAATATTTATATTTATGACAAGCACCAGTTTTCAATCAAGAGAAAGGCTTCTGTGAAGTTGGTATTAGAGAATGTTTTATTCCACCCTCTATTGTCTAAATAAACATGTTCAGAAATTGATCTCCTCCTTTTTATGGATCTGGGCTGTTTCAAACACCCCCAGGCAAGAAGAGGAGATCCCGCTTCCACTTCTGATCATTAGTTTTAAACTCTGTCTTTGAAATTAGCAAAATCCTACAGGGACTCAAAAAGGTTACTTGTTCTTTCAGGCCTCTGTAAGTTTGAATTACCTGACAGGTACTGAGAAAATTATTTATAAAACAAAAACTTTTACAGAAGCCAAAATATAAGTGACAGAAAGGACTTTAGAAGGGACATGTTGTCCAGAATTATCTAAATTGTAATAGGTTGTATACCACTGATGGTACATATGATGCTGAAGGTAGTAACATACTATTCAAAAACAGACTTTAATAGGAATATATTTGTTTTACATTGGCATCAATTCAGTTTGCTGTGGTACTCTAAATACTCAGAGGTAATTTTTGGTGCTCCTAGTTTGGGTAGTTAACTTAACCAAATTCAGTATAATGCTAGCAAAAAGAAAGAAACAGCTCTTCAAGCCTGTGATTTCATAGCTACTACTGTCTGGGACAATACTCCCTTTAAAAAATAAGTCAATTGATTTAAAGCCCACTTAAAGAAATCAAGTATATAAAATTGTTATAAGGTATGTCAAAAAATATGAAGGTGGTAGCCAAAATAATGAAAATTTAGGAACCATTGATCTAGCAGATAAGCAAAATAGAGAAAGTAATCAAGTGACTTTTCAGATAGAGAGCTACCTTTCTAGTTGGAGAGTCGATCATTCTTTCCTCTTGGTTTTTGCATTCTCTTTCTCCTTCTCTCTTTTTCTGGTCTCTCTCACTCTCTCTCTCTCTCTCTGTTTGTATTTATATATTTTCTTTCTTTTCCTTTTTTTTTTTTTTTTTTTTTTTTTTGAGACAGAGTCTCGCTCAGTCGCCCGGGCTGGAGGGCAGCGGCATGATCTCTGCTCACTGCAAGCTCCGCCTCCCAGGTTCACGCCATTCTCCTGCCTCAGCCTCCGGAGTAGCTGGGATTACAGGCACCTGCCACCACGCCTGGCTAATTTTTTTGTGTTTTTAGTAGAGACATGTTTCACCGTCTTAGCCAGGATGATCTCGATCACCTGACCTCGTGATTCGCCTGCCACAGCCTCCCAAAGTGCTAGGATAACAGACGTGAGCCACCGTGCCCGGCCATATTTATATATTTTCTGTATTATCTCATATGTTCACTTGTTTGTTTCCTCTACCAAATAGTGAGTTACTTGATGATCCCAGGCCCGCATTTCATTTATCTATGTGTAAACACCAACAATACCAACTATACACTGCTCACCCGATAAGTGAGACTCAATACGTGTTTGTGGAGTGATTGGATAATTAACAGCAAAGATAGAAGTTAGTCTATTGGCTCCGACTTCCCTCCTTAAGTTCTCGTTCAGAACTATTTTCACTGTACCATGTGTCCAACATTTAATGCTTAGATATTCATTTCCAAAGTCAGAAATTAAAATAGAAAACTAATGCGCTCCACATTTTTAAAATCTTGAGAAATTGCTAATGATTATCAACTGAGATATTTGAATGTAGAAATAGCTTTTTAAAAAATTAGTGCTTGATTAAGCAAATATTCAACATGGTGGTACCACTGAGTTAAAGCAAGACTAAGAAAGATGAGTATTTATTATTTACATAAGTTTTGATCATATCCTTGTTGTTAGCTGTATTGCATACTTTAGAAGACATGCAATCAGACAGTCCAAATTCTAATTGCAGATTTGCTCATTATTTCTGTCTGGATTTGTTCAAATCCTTAGAACCTTTGGAGACTGGAAGAAAAGTAACAACCCCAGGTAACCTGTTCCTGAAATAAGACAAATAAGGCATAGATCCCAAGGTGAGGCTCCCTTTGTTGATTGTATTCACCAAATATATAAATTTACTAATAAATTTTTCATTCATCATCTATCCAGTAACTAAGCACCTGCTACGAACCAGGACTTTAGCTGGTATGAAGGATACTAAAATGGGTAAGCCCTAGCCACTGTCTTCAAGTGTTTCGTGGTCTAATGGAAGATGCAGAAGGCAAAAGCTCAGATATTAAAAATCATAAGTGCTTTAGTAGATCACAATTGCAGCCAGAAGATGACACTTCAAATTAGAAGGGCTGTTACCTTGGGATTATGATTTCAGTTCTGTACGATTCTCTCGTCTCCTGTAAAATGGGTATAGCAATGCCTACTTCATGAAATAAAGTGATGTAAAGACCTTTGTACTCAATGTTTTGTGGAAGAAGTAAGGGTAGGTAATATACACCAGAAATTTTAGGCCCAAGGGGCAGCATGACTGAGCACATTAATAATTAATTCTGGAAATCCATGAATGGAGTCAGCCATAGGAATTGGAAAGTGATTTTTTAAAAAAGTGTTAAGGAGAGTGAAGATTAAAAGAGTAGAAGTTGTAAGTAAGGAAAGAATCATGGCCAGGCATGGTGGCTCACGCCTGTAATCCTAACACTTTGAAAGGCCAAGGTGGGCAGATCACTTAAGTCCAGGAGTGTGAGACCAGCCTGGGTAATGTAGCAAAACCCTGTCTCTACAAAAAATGCAAAAATTAGCTGGGCATGATGGCACATGCTTGTATTCCCAGCTACTCAGGAGGCTGAGGTGGGAGGATCTCTTGAGACTAGGAGGCAGAGGTTGCAGTGAGCCAAGATCACTCCTGCCTGGGTAATAGAGCAAGATGCCTGTGTCAAAATCAAAATAAAATAAAATAAGAAAAAAAATATAGTAGGCATAGAAAAATATTATTAGAATTTTACCCTCCTATCTAAAACTGTCCCCAAATCCTGTTAACTGAATAGAAAGAAAAATAGAAAATGAAAAAGAAAAAACAGCATTGATGAAAAATAGTTGCAAAGATTTGCCTGAAGAATCAGCCCTAGCTAAGTGTTCCAACTAAGCCCAAACTGTCTTATTACACATTCTACAACCCAGGAGGGGATGTAAGAGAATCCCCTACTTTTCTTGCTCTAGTTTTTACAGCTGTTGCCCATGTACTTAGTCAAGGTCGTGTGCTCAATCATCCAGTCCCGAGTTTTGCTTCTGATGCCCCGTCTTTCAGCACAGGCTTCTGACCTCTACCTCCAATCGGCTCCAAACCTCCCTGATGCTTCCCCAGCTCTGGGCCTGGTTGCTGATTCTTGTTTTCCTGAGATTCTGACTCCAGTGGTTTAACTAACAACCTTCCTAATTTTTTCTTCTTATAGAGATATCTCAGGCTCCGTAGAGAAACTCTTACTAAGACTCACAGCATTAAACTAGAACACAGACAAATGCCTACAATGGATGTGAAGTGAGCCAAGCAAAAAGCAATATATAGGGAGTTTTGAGGATTGTTGCAAATAGTAGCAATGCTCCGACCAAAAATACTCAAATTTTTTTAAAAAGGCAAAACATCACTCTAGTCAAATAGTGTATGTTCACAGGTCAAGAGGATTCAGTCTGCCACACCTAAATAAACACTTAATGCTATCTAGATCTCTCCAGTTGAAACTGCAGCTGCCTCAGACCCTGGAGCGTGCTGTTCATAGGAAAATGTGTCATAATTTTGCCATCTTATTACTTATTTTTTCCTGAGATAGGGTCTTGCTCTGTCACCCAGGCTGGAGTGACGTGGTGTGAACATGCCTCACGGCAACCTCAACCTCCCTAGGCTCAAGCGATGGATCGTCCTGCCTCAGCCTCCTGAGTAGTTGTGACCACAGGTATGCATAACCACATCTGATGAAATTTTTGTAGAGACAGGGTATCACCATGTTGCCCAGGCTGTTCTTGAACTCCTGGGCTCAAGTAATCCTCCCACCTTAGCCTCCCAAAGTGCTGGAATTAGAGGCACGAGCCACCACGTTCGGCCACTTCTTTTTTTTAATAGACAAAAAGGCAAAAGGAGGTTTTCACAATAGACAATGAGGCTTAAGCTTGTTTTCTGAGAATCCAACACATTTGGGCACCAAGGTCTGAAGCTGGCCTGCTAGAGGTACATTATATAAAAGAAATTGATATTTGATTCACCCACTGTTAATACTCAGGAACATTCTGAGGTTGGAGCCAGTGCCTTTATCTATTGAACAAGCAGAAAGAAAAAGAATGACCTAAGCAGGCATAAGCTCCCTATAAGAACAGTGAAAGACACATATCTAAGAAGAATCTAAAGGGATCCTCACCCTACTTCAGGGCTGCCGTTGGCAACTGGCACCTCGAAGACTGGGAGGCCAGGGATCTTTGCCTTTCAACTGTAAGTGCTGGAGAGCTCCTTGCTGTCACTGTCTTCATGCTGTGAAGTTATTGTATCCTTTACTCATATTAAAGATGTATCTTTAGCCTGGAATCATTGGTACCTTTCTGTCAATCACTGTCACCAGGTAGCAACTACCAGGAAATTATTCACAGATGTACAAATGATGTATAATTAAAAACTGCTTGCTAAAGTCTTTTAATGACTTTACCCAAGGTGTTCCTCATTTGATCTCTGGGATAAGAAAAAACGGGTCCTTATGAGTATGTTAATTGAGGTCATAATTGGCTGATATGTATAATCAGTTTTTCCATGTGTTTCCTCAACCTTTTGCCTGCCTATCCTGCAATTCCACACCAATTAAAAAACAAATTTATTAAATATATGTGTTCTTCTTTCATTGCAAAAATCTCTTATTCCCCAGAGTATTTCAGAAAGGGCAAGACAACCTTGCTTTCCAGCTGTTTGCAAGCATTATGCCTTTGAGTCATTATGCAGAGCTTTTTACAAAATCAAGACATGTATTCATAATATCTGTTAATTTAACATGTTTATATCACTGGAGCATGACTTCTGCATATAAAGAAAGACATATTTTAATAGTTAAAATTTAATTAAAACTATTTATAAAACTACATCATTCTCCATATTTATAATTTTTAAATAATCAGCAAAATCCTGAATAAGAGGCATCAACTTAAAAAAATAGTTTGAAAATGATTTCTCTCAAGGAAGGAGGAAGGAGTGACCTGAATTTTACAACTAGAAACTTTCTAAGTAACATCGGAATTGTCAGGGCAGGTTATACTTCACAAAATCAAATCAATTTCTGAATATGACTTGTTTTTTGTATTTCTTCTGCCATCACTCAGAACTTAATAATTGGGGAAGATTTCAAATACAATAGGTGAAAATATTCAGTCATTTATATTTTTGTATAAGTATTTAACATTCAGTATGATAGAGCTTACGACATCACTTAAATGAGATTAAAGATGTCTGATCTTAGCCAACTACAATACTAGCAGCAAATGTCCTTGTGTTCAGTGCAGTACTATGATTTCCAATTAGTTTTTTCCATCGGCTTAATTTGAAATCATAATATCATAAACATTCTAAATTTGACATCGTGTGTCTTCATTTTAATAGTAGGAAAACAGATTTGTAATTTTTGAGCACTTTATAGATGGTGAATTATATCACATACTGAGTCAAATCTTATTACTAAACAATTATGAATTTACCAGCTAGTGATTGGTATCATGCTACTTGCTAGAAAAATTACTAAACATAAGATATGCTTTATATGAAAGGAGATTACACCTATAAGGACAGGAAAATGCCTTATTCATCTTGGCATTCATGTTTTTATCCTACAAAGCTGAGCTCAATATTTTACCAACAGTAAGAACTCAACAAATATTGAATGGAATGGTTTCTCTAATAAAATTTCTCTCTCTCTCTCTCATTCACAGTTTTTTAGCTTATGTTGGTTCTCAAACTTTAGCTTTTAGTTTTGCATAAGCATTACCTGGGAGTTCTGCCACTTACTACTTTCTGCCATCTACTACTCTCAAAGTTCTTTTCAATTAGTTAAAGAGAAGCTTAGGAAGCTACAGTTTTCAGACCACCAGAAATACCAGCTTAGTAGTTACCAATAGTTCTTTCTTGTTGGAGCACCTCAGAAAAGCATTACCTGGGAGTTCTGGCACTTACTACTTTCTGCCACCTACTACTCTCAAAGTTCTTTTCAATTAGTTATAGAGAAGCTTAGGAAGCTACAGTTTTCAGACCACCAGAAATACCAGCTTAGTAGTTACCAATAGTTCTTTCTTGTTGGAGCAGCTCAGAGCAAGTCAAAGTATTTATTGAGAAAGAGTGGAATTTGAATAATAACCTTCCTTTCTGCTCCATCCCAGTGAAAGCAGGGTGGGTGATGGTGATATATATACTGTATACGTGCACAAGAATCTGTGCAGAAATAACATGTATCCTGGATCCCTCACTCCAGGCAGCAATTAGCCCTTTCTTCTCTTCCCTCCCCAAGAGGCAATGTACTACAATGAACAGTGCACAGGACTTCAGATCAGACAGACCGAAGAAACTTCAAATTCTGCCTCCGATACTTACCAACAGTGAATTTGGGCAAGTGACTTGAACTCCCAAGTCAGCTTTATAATATATATATAAGAAGAGTAATAACTAGCTCATAGGGCTTTTGTGGGAATGGAGAAGTTCATAGAGAATTTTCATAGCATATATTCCAGAATTGTAACTATTATTTTTTTCCATTTACGGACTGTAAGTTAAAGAAAGAAAATACAGTGTTACCAGTCACATATATTTATACACTAAGTGAAAATGTCACCGCGACTCAAAAAAATAAGTGGGTGTGGAATAGATGACCTTCGACATTGATTCTTAACCTGGGATGGGATGACTATATGATTCATATTGATATATTTATCCATATATAATTTGACATAGGATTTTCTAAATGTTGTCAGTTCAAAGTAGATCATCTGGCCGGACTAAAAAGTTATCATATTTCATATTTTAGTAGATATAAAATTTGACTCTTAAAATGTCAGTGCCAAAATCTTAGAAATAATATTCATGTTTTTACTGGAGTCTCAGATAACAATAAATAGCTTTGTCAAATAAAAAAGGTAAAATATAAAATCTGAAAATGGACAATATGTTTCAACAAGTGAAGAGAAACAATAAAGTCGAAGACTCTTCGAGGCTGTAAATTGAATGCCAACTTTTTCACTTAGCTTCTCCCTCACTTATTATGCTCTTACAGGTTTTGAAAGACTGTAACAGGTCAATGCTCTCATAAATTCTTGAATATACTGAGATTAGAGTTCCCCTTCTGCTAGCTCCAAAGTTACCTAACTTTATGACAAAGTAACTGACAGAATGTGGCAATTAAGCTATGTTCATATTAGACATTGCTGCACCTATTTTTTTAACCAAAATGATCTCAGGTTCCAAATTATGAAGCACAGCAAACCAACAGTGGTTTTCAGGGACAAACTGAATATTTAAATAATTTTTAAATAAATGATCATGACTTTGTTGGTTCTCCTTTGCTGAGCACTAAAATGATGATGATGATGATGATAAAATAATAATACATATTACACAATCCCTGCAGTACTACTTAACTATTCTTTACTTCTATTTTTGAATCTATAAAATACAGATAACAATAGTATTTACCTCCATAGGGTATGCTGAATGTTAAATATGTTAATAAATCTGCTGATCTCAGCACATGGTAGGTTACATGAGAATGTCTATAATTACTATTTATATTACTATTTATAATTATCCCATTTGTAAAATTGAGGGAAGTGGGTATGTTGTTATCCCAATTGGGGAGTAGAGGAAGCTGAAGCTTGGTAAGGTCCGTAATATTCTCTCAAGTCCACCTGGGGGACATCAGTGGCAGTCGAATTTAAATCCCAGTTCTCTGATTACAAATACTCTTTCCCTAACTCAGAGCCTTCTCACAGAAAACTGCAGAAAGCTGGTGAACTACCCCATGTGCAGAATGCTCTATCAGTGACTTTGTCAGAGTAGCAGGGCCTGAACAAAAGCCAGGTCTGCCCTTCTTTTAAGTCACTCTATATAAGACAGAAGTATTTTTGACATGCCTTTCAGTTAAGTGTACTTAAAGCAAAGCTCTCAAGCTTTCCAATAACTAAGTGCTAGAGGAAATAATGGGAATAGTCAACACCTGTAACTGAAAAATTGCTGACTGTGTGACACAGCAAATCATTACACTGTTCAAATACCAGTTTATAAAGCTAGAGTGATCATAGCTGTCTGGGCCAATTCATCTCAGTCTCTCTTGGTTTGGAATGAATATTTGGTTGGTTTAGACAGCAAAAGCCTTTGACCCACAAATGAGAGGCTAGGCTTGCCAGATCTAGTAAACAAAACTACAAGCTTCCTAGTTGAATTTTAATTTCAGATAAACAGCCAATACTTCTTTAGTACGTTACAAATATTGCATGAGGCATATTTATACTAAAATATTACTTGCTATTTATCTGATATTCACATGAAATGGAGTGTCCTGAATTTTACTTGGCAATCCTAGCTTACTTTGAAAAGTTCCATCCTAAGACTGAACAGTTAAGGGAGGAAGTTGTTATAGAATGAATGTTTGTGTTCCTCCTAAAGTCATAGTTTGAAGCCCTAATCCTCAATGTGATGGTACGTGGAGATGAAGACTTTGGGAGTTAATTACAGTTCGATGAGGCCACGAATGTCAGGTTCTCATGATGGGATTACGGCCCTTATAAAAACAGATACCAGAGAGCTTGTTTTTTTTTGTTTTTTTTTTTTCACCCCCTAAGTGTGCACAAAGAAGAGGTCATGTGAGCACACAGCAAGATGGCAGCCACCTAGAAGGCAAGAGAAGAGGCTTCACAATGAAACCTACCTTGCTGGCACATTGATCTTGGACTTCCCAGACTCTAGAACCAAAAATAAATTTCTGTTGTTTAAGCTACTCAGGCCATGGTGTTTTGTTATGGCAGCCCAAGCAGACTAAGATAGTAATACTAAGCACTTTGGGGCAGTGGCAACTACCCCATCTCACTCAAACCCTTCACCAATGGTGGTACCAAGCTGTGTAGACAACCCTTCTTTGCCTAAATTTCTTGAGTCCCCAAGATGTCCAATCCCTAAAGGAACTAGTATGTAAATAATGGGAGTCATATGGGTTCTTTTTTCCCATTGAACTACAGATCGTTTCTCCAGGATTGGCTGTACCTTTCCTATTTTGCTGTGCATTTCTAAAACTGAGTTCCATTTTATTTTTCCCCAGGCTACACTCTTTCAGGTTCCAGTCACTGTTGTGCAAATGTCTGGCTTACAATCTATGTTTATTTTAAAATCCCACTAAGAATGGATTTAGATATATAAAGTCCCGGCCTAGTCACTTTTAGTCCTTTTTCCTATTGCCTCTTAAATGTTGTTTTTTTTTTAAATTTATTTATTATTATTATACTTCAGGTTTTAGGGTACATGTGTGCAATGTGCAGGTTAGTTACATATGTATACATGTGCCATGCTGGTGCGCTACACCCACTAACTGTTGTTTTATAACTGAATGCTGAAGTCAGATTTTCTTTTTTACTTCAGAAAACTTTTGCTATTGAACTGTGGAAAAGCTTAGCCTAAATGACAAATTATTTTGCAAAATTTGTGTGTAGATTCCAAAATCTCCACCTTGTTAAATAATCTTTTCCAATTACTTTGGCACACACATATGAATCTAGACCTTTTCAGATTTCTACACTGCATTCTACACTAGGCAGTTTAGCTCTTGGTTATAAACCATGGTTTAGTTTCATTATAAACTATGGTTTGGTTGAGCTCTTGGTTATAAATTATGGTTTAATTTTCCTTCCATTCCTACTCCATTTTTTCCCAATCTGTCTTTCCCATGCACACACACATGCACGTTCACACACACAAAAAACTGTTAATCCTCACTTATTTTTCATTCATCTTTAAACATAATCAGTGCAGTGCTAAATACATAACTGCTGCTTAACACATCAGCTGTTGATTATTTTCTGATATTTGCCTGAATTACACTCAATTATTTTTAATTTTTGAAATTATTTCTGTATTTTACCTTATTATTAATCTAAGAGGAAAAGAGGAAAAGATTTTGTCTGGAAAAAATAAAATGATTCTCAAGAAATTTTCCATGAAGAACTTGCCAAAACATAATATAAAAAGAATTGTGGTTTCTGAAATTTACTTAAGGCCTCCTGGATGTTGATCTTTTCACTCTGAAGCTGATTTAATTTTGCCCCTGAGCTTGTAAGCACCAGATAATTTGCTTGCTTGGATTGTCACTGAGTCTAATAAGTGTCGGTCATTAATAAAACTTTTTCAGAACATGAGAATGATGTAGGAATGGTGCGGTTATATTATGAAAGTTGAGTGTAAATGATTCTTGGGAGGAAAAGATTTCCAAATTATGCAAAGAATGGAATTTACTCAACTTTTAAAGATCCAAAGGGAGGTAATATGCATGCAGTAATGCTTGTTTAACAGACCTGGGCTGAGCTTTTCTACCCAAAATAGGTATATTTTACATAATAATGCTATATATTGGTTTATTATAAGTTACATGAATCTGGATTCCTCTGTAAGTATTGCTTACTTTACTTCATTTCAAATTCATTATAGAATTCATGGTTCTTTTGTGCTTTTTTAGAAAAAGATATTTCCCCAATGCATATTTTACTTCCTTTCAGCCTGCTTCTTTACCTCCTCCAAAATTCTAAATTCTGACTATTAAACATGATTTAATGAGCTGAGAGTAGGTATGTTCCTTCTCTGTGATTACCCAATACCCCATGCATACCTCAATCCTGCCGAGTTGCAATCTTCATTTTGCCTGGCTATATCTCTTGTGCTAAACTACCGGCTCTTCAGAAGCAAGGTCGGCTGTTATCCTCAAGGTGCATAAGACCTAGCACATGCTGGTACTTGACATATGCTTGATATACAAATTAAAAATGAGCCGTGATGATCCCAGGCACTCAATACTAGTGGCAGTACAGTAAAGTGGCTGAGAGCAAGATGGTCTCTGCAGATCCTTGGCTTAAATTCCCATTGAAAACATTTCATTTCATTTAGAGAAATGTCACTTTGAAATGTTCTGGCATTTTATGTCCTTTTTAATGCTAACCATAGTTATATTTATCTTTTTTACTATTATTCAATGTGATCCTATGTTGTCTGTACTTTTAATGGCACTAGAAAAAAACGAGTATCTCCCCACCAATAATAATGAGTCACACAAGTGAAACATATTTAGGTAAATAGAAATTTTGCTATATTTAACAAATCACTATTAAACTTAATACCATAATAAATTATACCCACTTAAATTTGATTAGCACTTGCAAGTTTATACACCTTTCCCATAAATTATCTTATTTAAAATGGCACATTAGCTTTTTAATTATATAAAAATTTCATGAATATGTGGTTTTGTGGAAAATCTGAAGTACAGAAGTATATACATTTAAATGTAGAGTTCTCATTAACCTGAGGTAATAAAATTGCACTTTTTCCACGCCCCTCCAAGATGTTGGGTGGGTCACAGGTCAGAAAACTTAGCAAGCCACGAGAGGTAGGCTGACAGATGGTTGGGACTTAGCAGGAGGGTTTGCAAAGCAGTGCAAAGCAATGCAAAAGAAAAGGTTTGCAAAGCAATGCAAAACAAAAGCTTGGGCCTGAAATAGAGAATCTATTTTAAAAGAAGACATATTGTGTCAATAGTTATCGCAATGATACTTGAGAGTTTAAGCACCCCAAAAGAATAATAAATCAATGATCAGCTTTATCAGATGTAACTGATTGTATTGCATCACTGAAGCTAATGTACAAGAAAATTATCCAGGGGAATTAGCTTGCCTAGTTTCATGGCTCCTTAAGGAAGCAATAATACTAACTACTCTCAAAGCAACAAGAAGGCTGTCAGCTGTAGGTGCTTTCATGTGAAATGCCCTTATTTGATGTCCTGCTAGAGTCCAATTCACTGCTAGTGTCCTTAGACTAAATAAAGAACAGTAGCTGAAGGATTTGCTATCATATCATAATGTGTGAAAAATGCTACAGTGTCCCTTTATGAGATATTAAAACTGCATGTAAATAGAAATAAAACTGCATGATGTCACCATCATGAAGCTAATTTTTAAAAAGTGTTCTTCAAATTCAGAAACAACTGGATACCTATAGGGAATTTAGATTCTTTTTGACTGGAAACATCAAGAGAACAACACACCTGTTTAGTTCGGCACAGTGTATGCTCTATTCTTGGGTGATTTCTACATGAAAATTAGTAATGTCTTGATGTCAGAAAACCATATTTCCTTTCTTTTCTTTTTCTTTCTTTTTTTTTTTTTTTTTTTGAGACAGGGTCTTGCTCTGTCATCCAGGCTGGAGTGCAGTGGTGCAGTCATGGCTCACTGTAGCCTTAACCTCCTGGTCTCAAGCGATCCTCCCACCTAATCCTCTCTAGTAGCTGAGACCACAGGCATGCACCACCATAGCTGACTAATTTTTTTTTTTTTTTGACTTTTTGTAGAGACGAGGACTAGCTATGTTTCCCAGGCTGTTCTCAAACTCCTGGGCTCAAGTGATCCTTCCACCTTGGCCTCCCAAAATACTGGGATTACAGGTGTGAGCCACCACAGCCGGCCAACATATTTACTTTAAAAAAACCTTCAGCACAGTGGCTCATGCCTGTAATCCCAGCACTTTGGGAGGCCACGGTGGGTGGATCACAAGGTCAAGAGATTGAGACCATCCTGCCCAACATGGTAAAACCCCGTCTCTACTAAAAATACAAAAATTAGCTGGGAGTGGTGGCACACGCCTGTCATCCTAGCTATTCTGGAGGCTGAGGCAGAAGAATCGCTTGAACCTGGAAGGTGGAGATTGCATTGAGCTGAGATTCCGCCACTGAACTCCAGCCTGGCAACAGAGGGAGATTCCATCAAAAAAAAAAAAAAAAATCCTTCAAAATCCCATTTTCTTCCCTATCATCACCATACTCGTGTTCATATTATCTAAGTCTTCCTAAATTATATTGATTACTTACTCTGCTTTTTTCTCTTTCCCCGGACCCTGCTGGTTTCGTTTCCAGCATCAAGTGTTAGGCTTATTGCCATCGATTCCTTAGTGCTTTTCTCAAACCTCTCTTTGCTGCAGACATGATGATTGAAAACAAACACACTAACAGATATGGCCATGAAACTTTCCTGTTTAAAATCCTTCAATGATGCCCTCTTCATCCAATGAACGGTTGTTTCCTTACTAGCCTCTAGACGCCTGCAAGAAAGAGCCCAAACTCCTTGGCATAGCATGAAAGATGTTTCTGTTTTTTGCCTAATGTATTGAGTAACATGTTTTGCTACTCTCCTCACACCTACTTTTCAGAAATAACAAATCCCATGTTGTGTCTTGAACACAATATGGTACTTCCCATTCCCATTTCTTTTCACACGCCCCTTGCACCTTCCGAAATGTCATCGCTCTCTAGTTCACCTGGCTACTTTCTACATAGTGTTATTCTGTGATGCTTCCTCACTATATTCAGTAAGGAAAATGTACTACCTGTATATCTTATTATTTCTTCTCTTGTTGCTCACATCACAAGTTATATATTAATTTGTTACATGTTTATTTCTATCAACACATGAGATTCTTGAAGGCATGAATTTTGTCATATTTATCTTCCTATCTCCAAAACCTACTATAAAATATGCTTCATAATAAACACTCAATAAGTATATGTGGTTTGAATAAATGTACTTAAGAGAAAAAGGTAATATAAGCCATGCTTTTATTTGAATTATTGATATTTTCTAGTTTTCCATTTATTCAAATAGTAAAATGTTACTAAAAATGGTAGAGTAGTTATGTAAACACTAGCTAAAGATGACCTATTGGACAGGCAATTTGCAAATAAATTATTTTCTTCTTAGATATGAGGTAAATCAATAGTAACTTAGCAATGAAGATATAAACTTAGACATTATACCTATATTCCAGTTGGAAAGGTGGATGGAGTTAATGCTATAAACACTTCAAAAAATGTATTTCTATCCTCCTAATATGGACATCTCTAATAGTTTCTGCAACTCCATGGTATAAAAACCCTCTGCTATGTCCTCTCAAAACACCTCCTCAGTCTGGGTCAGGCCTGCCTTTCCTCAATTCAATTCTATCTTTGTGTGCCCATATTCTGGACCAATTGTGCTCAATGGCATCTGTGCTTTATTTAGAATAAGCCCCTCCAAAGTTTCTAACTCTTGAGTCTTTAGTCTACCAATCTGTTCATCTTAAGTGAAAATTGATTTTCCTCTGACACCATTTTCCTTGAGGGTTATGAAATAAAATGAGATTTGGTGTTCCATCGTTTATACATCTACCCACCATCTATTCATTCAACGAATATCTGGGAGCGACATTCAAGCCACTATTCCATCACCCTTGCTCTAACTTCCCATTCATTAAGAATTATGCCATCTTTTATCAGCCTTTCTACATCTTTGTGCTATCTCAAGGAAACTCCTCAACTTTTAATTATTTGAGGACATGGACAATTTTACCTTTTTTTCCTTTTTTATATCCTTGGTTGCTTATGTCAACTTTCACAGTGATGATCTTCTAACATAATAGATTCCATGCTTTTTGATGTTCAGCATTATTGTTACACTT
The DNA here is from genome assembly GCF_028885625.2 of Pongo pygmaeus. NCBI lineage: Eukaryota > Metazoa > Chordata > Mammalia > Primates > Hominidae > Pongo > Pongo pygmaeus. Next base: position 20,726,240 of record NC_072376.2, read on the forward strand.
TAGTTTTCTACCACCCTACACTTTCGACTTCACAAATAGTCTTTTATCAGAGACAGAGTTTCGCTCTTGTTGCCCAGGCTGGAGTGCAACAGTGTGATCTCAGCTCACTGCAACCTCTGCCTCCCGGGTTCAAGGGATCCTCCTGCCTCAGCCTCCTGAGTACCTGAGATTACAGGTGCAAGCCACCATGCCTGGCTAATTTTTGTATTTTTTATTTGTTTTTTTGTTTTGGGGGTTTCATCATGTTGGCCAGGCTGTTCTCGAACTCCTGACCCCAAGTGATCCGCCCGGCTTGGCCTCACAAATTGCTGGGATTACAGGCATGGGCCATTGTGCCTGGCCAACTTCCATCTTTATAATAACCTCTTCTTTGCCTTTCATGCAATTGCTCTTATTGAAAGTAAATAGAATCCTTTCAATAAATATCTGTCCCAGGGTTTATAATGAGCCACACTTCATGTTAAGTGCAAGACATACAAAGTAGAACCACGTAGGAATCCTATTCCAATGGAAGTAATAGGAGCTACAAACTTATGAGGGAAGCAGATAAGAAAATTCACCATTACATTAGACTCATATAGGTGCCACAAGAAGGGTATCTAGAGCAGGAGATGGAGGTCCAGCGTAAAGTAATGTCAGCTAAATATTTTGGGAACACTCTTCAAGAATTTCCAACTCAAATGCTTCCATGAAAGCATTAAAAACTATTCCATCCCTCTGGATGCCCCAAAAGAGTTTGCATAATTTTACATAACACACAAATAATCTTATATTGAGGTTATATTTATGACAAGTTTTATATCTATTTCTAAATGGTACATTCTTCCAGCAGACTGATTTAATACTCTTCGGGTCGCAGACGTTTTAAAAAATCTTTTTCATAATTATTTGACAAATTTATACCTATCTACTCTTTAGGGACTTTTGTACAAGCTCCCTCACAAAAATCTTCTAAAGTTAGAAGTTTATTGCACCCATTTACATAGAAGGAAACTAAAAATTAACAGCTATGTAAGGCATCTATCTTTACCTAGCTAGTAGACAGCAAACCTACATTAAAAGTGAGGTATAGTGGAGACTGCTAGGTAATCCCCCAAATTGTATTTTTGTTTCTTTTTGGACACATAGTTGAGCTGTATTTCCCAATCTTCAATTCCATTGGATTTGGCCATAAAACCCAGTTCTAGTTGATAGGATGTTAGTGAATATAATGAAAGAGATTTCTTGGCCAAGCTAAAAAAATATGCCACACTTTTGCTCCTTGATACTCCTTTCCTTTTTCTAGAGTACTGGGAGGTTAGTATCTTCTAGGGCAAATGTGAAAGTCATGCATTGAAGATAGCTAACCTGAACATCCACTTAGACAATTAGATGAGAGAGAAATAAATCTTTGTGTGGAAAGTTAACAATAAGGCAGGCTCTATTTAATACTACAGGTTATCCTACCTTATTGAATGCAGTAGACCAGCATTTATCAAACATTTTAGTCTTAGGACCTATTGACACTTTTAAAAATTATCAAAGATTTCTAAGAACTTTTGTTAATGTGGGTTTCATCTTGATATTTACCTTATTCGAATTTAAACTGAGAAATTATTAACATATTTATTCATTTTAAGATATAAAGTTAGTACATGTTAACATAAATATTGTTTTTGAAAAAAAAATGTAAATTTTCCAAAATAAAAAAAATATTGTGAAGATTGGCACTGCTTTACCTTTTTGCAAATACCTTTAATATTTGGGTTATTAGAAAACACTTACATTCTCATATCTGCTTCTGGATTTAGTCTGCTATGATAGTCATCATAGAGCTTCTAGAAAAGTTTACCGTACATTTATTAGCAAAAGAAAATGAAAAGAGAAATATTGTCTCAGTGTTACTACAAAAATAGATTCATTTCTTGAACCAGCTAAAAGAATCTCAGAGGTCCACACCTCATTAATGATCACATTTTGAGAATTACTGCACTAGACCTTTGACAATAGAAGTTACTATGTTATCCACTATGTAGTATTTAAAATTCTTAGGAAAGCTATGGGTTCTTTCCTCAAAAAAAAAAAAAAAAAAAAAAACACATAAGTACATACTTTTATGCCTAATTTAAGTGGTTTCCTAAAACCCCTGAATCTCATTCAATGGAAGTCAAAAACTTTCTCTAGAGTAGATGGCATGGCTTTTTTTAACTTTCATGTATCTTCTACTATACTGAGAAATGTACACTTTGTATTTTATATAATATCAATAAACATACGCTAGAAACAGAAAACATTAGAACCGGGAGGATCTTCAGAGATCATACTGTGAAATTTTCTCCTTTTCACATTTAGACTGTGCAAACCTAGGGAAGGAGAGTGACTACCTCAAGGCCACAGCGAACATGGTAAAGAAAGGATGAAGAAATAAAAACAAAATTTGCAAAGTTATGACACATCACTCATTCATATTTAAAATCTTTAAGTGATATAAAGTTATATATTCAAAGAGACAAAAATATTTTTAGAATTATGGAATTTAAGGAGACATATAAGCCATCTATTTAAATCATCTCATTTATAAGAAAAACTTACAGGATCGCAGAAGGATTAAACTACTTTGTTAAATTTACAAAATGGTAAAGACCTGGTTTACCAACTCTGAACAGAATATTATAACCACTATATCATATTTCCTTTTAAAGAACTCCCAGTTTATAGTCAATTAATAATCTCCATTTTGAAGCAAATTTATAAGAATAGCAACTGATGCACTGTATTTAAAAATAAAAACAAAATCTTCAGAATACTCCTTAATAATCCAGATTACAAAATTTTATTCACTTTATTTTGCTTCTCCAGATTCAAAAATGAAGAGAGCAAAGGCTGGGAAAGTTAGTCATCTAAAATTCTATCTTCTTTTGTCAAAACAATATAACACAAATATAAAGTTATTTTAAAATAAATTGTTCTGGCAAATTGGTACCTTGGCCGAACAAGGAGGTTATGAAATCCAGTACCCCTCCATACTTCATTGAAACTTACTCAAATTACTGCAGTAGATTTTCCACTCTTGGAAAATGAGCAAATAAATGGCAGCATCCTTTCTAATGGCAATTCTCGACATTCTGATTAAAGTTCTGTTTTAAGTGCCCAGATACATTAAATCGATCCATTGTTTTCCATCCTTACAGATGGCCCAGAGTTCTAGAGAAGGATGGAGACTACAAAGAAATCATTCATCAGGATGTACTTCTTTTAACACATAATGTTGTTGGTTAATTGGGTTTTTTGAAAGAATCTGGTATAAATTTGGACTTGCATTCAAAGTCCCTGACAGAACTATTGCCAAGAAATGGAAAAGTAATGTTTTCCTAAAACTATTACTTGAAGATCTTGAAAGAAATGACTTATCCATAAGTATTTAATAGTTTTCCTACGTGAAGAGCTGCCAAGACCCAGGCAGCACTAAAAAATGGAACCTTTCTATTGTACATTGTACTTAGACACCTGGTGTGGGGGCCGCATTTTTTCCTGCTGTGTAGCAGACAATGAAGTGTAATACTGACATTCTCTCTGAAACTCTCCAAAGTCTACTAAATAATTCCCTGTGTAGAGGTAGAAAGTTCACCTAAGAAACTCCCAAAAGGCACATAACTTCAGTCAAGTATTAGATCTTACTTTTTCTAACAGAAGCTAGACAGCAAAGAGAAAACAACTGATTTCTTCACAATGGCAAATAAGAAATAATATAACAGAAACCATTCTACATGAGTCCAAAGCAGAAGCTACAACAAATTACTTAACACAAAGCAATAGCAACTGGGCAATTCGACAGAATTGTGGATCCACGCCATGAATTCATGGCATCATTTTACTAAAAAACACAACAGTGGATGGCAGTCTTTAGGATATATCTTGATGGACACTAGGAAACATTTAATAATAGTTGTTGCCTGTTGTTTTGCTATTTTTGTTACTCAAGCAGCAGCGAAGAGGGAAGTAAACTAGTGTTTACAGCTGGCTCTCTGTATTTACAAGAAATTGGTTCCCGGACCTCCTTGGGATACCAAAATCCTGGGATGCTCGAGACCTGTAGGCTCTGTGGAACCCTTGAATATGGAAGGTCGACTGTACTGACCAGCTCCTAAATGTCAAACACTTGGCACTTTATATCCGTTTTAATTCTCAAAATAGTTCTCCAGGTCGGGTATCATTATTTTAATTTTAAAGATGAGGAACCAAGTTTAAGAGAGTAAATACTTTAGGTAAATACTTTAGTAAATACTTCAGGTAATGCCACCAGCTAGTAATTGCTAGAACTAGGATCCAAACAGCATAAATAACTACTCACATGGGTTTATGACATGATGAGCACTGTGCTAAGCGACTTACCTGGATTGGCTCATTAAATCTTCCTCATAACTCTTCAAAAGAGGTCCTAATATTTTACTCACTTAAAAGATGAGAAAACAGGCCAGGTGTGGTGGCTTATGTAAGCATGTAATCCCAGCACTTTGGGAGACTTGAGGTGGGTGGTTGGCTTGAGGATAGGCATTCAAGACCAGCCTGGTGAACATGGTAAAACTCCGTCTCTACTAATAATACAAAAATTAGCTGGGTGTGGTGGCGCATCCCTGTAATCCCAGCTACTCTGGAGGCTGAAGCAGGAGAATCGTTTGAACCCCGGAGATGGAGGTTGCAGTGAGCCAAGATCCTGCCATTGCACTCCAGCCTAGGTGACAAGAGCAAAAGTTCGTCTCAAAAAAAAAAAAAAAAAAAAAAAAGATGAGAAAACAAAATTTTGGAGTTGTTAAGGAGCTTGCCTAATCACACAAATCATAAGTGGCTGAATGGCAGTTCAAACTGAGACTGTTTGACACCAGAACTCCAACCTTTTTACTTATCATTCCATAATGTCTCCCAATTTTAATGTCCATTCTCTTTCCTCTACAGGAATGGGGCAGGGGAGAGAAAAACAGTAAAATTCACACTTTTCATTTTCTTCCTTCCTGTCATCTAATTCCTAAAAGAGTAAGACAATATAACACATCAGTACTTTTGGAGGTTCAAAAGATGCTAATGATAATTTATCTGAAGGTTTACTTCAATTGCTGAAGGAAATGTTTTCTAGAAGAAAAAGAGAGCTCAGCAGAGTACACAACTATATCCATATTGATGGATACCTGTGCAATAAATTTTCCAATCGGGGCAAATCAAGGCCAATCACGATTCATCAGCAGCCTAAGAGACAGCATGGAGTCAAAGACAATTTAAAGGTACTTCACATATCTTCTAAATTCTGGTCTGTTTCAGATGGCACTCAATGCACAGTCTAGGTTCAAAGATTTTTTTTCTCTGGCTGCACTTGGTGCAAGCTGTCAGGTCTATTTTTGGGGGTATCCTTTAGAGACACAACATAAAACTGTATAACCATGAAAAAGAAAATTCAGGAAAAAGCTGCCATTTCAAATATTTTTATGTTTTTTATCATAGTAGTGGGAGCTCTACCTTTACAAGGCAAACTGCAGCATGATCCTGGCAACCTCCCGTGTAAATGCAAGCAAATTACTAGACAATTGACATTTCCTGGGCAGCAAAGATTTCAATTTCTACACCTTGGTTTTTGGAAATTCTGTTCTGGCTAGTTGTATTTGAGGTTTTGACAGCCAAACAAATCTGCTGCAAAGAATGTTGCATATTTAATTAAGAATGCTCCATCTAGACACACATATTCTGTCTGCTATAGCCCTGAATGCCTGATTGTGTGATCATGTGAGACACAGAATTTCAGTCTTGAAAGATGGCTCCTCAGTGAGACTCCTTTTTTGTACAAAGAAAATTAGTTACGTGTGATAATGTTGCAAAACTAGAGCTAATAAGGTATCCAGGTGTGTTTTGTTAACAACAACAACAACAAAACCCTACATTCATTATATGTACTGGTTAATTGTGACTAAAGAGTTATCTTTAAAGGAATAATTATATGAGACTTTGTCAGGCATAAGTATAAATTATGCTGCTGATTAATTGGGTTTTAAAAGAATGTGAATAAATTTGGATGTGAATTTTAAGTTCTTGACAGAACTATTGCCCAGAAATGAGAATGTAAGAAGATTTTGGATATTTAAGACTTTTCAGGACATGAAATGATTGTTTGAATTCTTCCATCAACTCTATTTGCTTCTATTTTCTTATGCTGCCAATCAAATGAAGGCAGCAGGAAATGCAATCCATTAGACTTAATCACATAAAGTTTAAATCACATTTAACTATTCAGTTGAAGAAAAATACCAGCAAAACTAATTACAGAACTGAAAAATGGCAATGATAAAATTGAGACCGAACAAAAAGACACGAAATACCTAAGAAATTGAGAATCAACAAATCTATACAATTGTCAGTGAAGACAGTCAATCTTTGTCATTAAATAATTTTAAAGAGAATTATTTAATTATTTATCCATCAAATGTCTTTTACATTGTATCACAATTAAAATTCTGGAGGTCTCCTTCATTAACTAGATGAAATTAAAATGATGAAAGGTCAATCTGACAAGAATATTGATAAATTGCACATAATGTTTCTTCTTGTTTCAAAAAGTGATATAAACAAGTTCTGGGACATTTAATTTAAAAATTGAGAATTGAAAACTTTTAAAAATATTGTATATTCCGTTATAGATAGATAGAAAAATAACTGTCTCATTCCTTTAGCTTATGGGTTCTCTGAGGATTAAAAAGAGTATCTTATTCTAATTTGGGAATTTTGCTAGTTGCTGAGTATGTCTAGTCTAATTATATATTCTGGAACTGGGTAAAAAACTACAGGATAGATTTGGGGACCCACTGGACCCATTAATCATATTACTTCCATCAGCCCTACTCTGACTAGTCAACCACAGTGACATGCTTGTATCTTCTGGAATTAATAGCAGTTTAGAGTCAATGTCTAATAGTCCCCAAAGGTTCTGATTATTTCCTTTTTCCTAAAACACAGTCACCTGGTAAAAGGCCATGATTTGGGGTTAGAATTTTGTTCACTTGATCTAGAACTCTTTGACTTACACAGATCAAGTAAGAATTAGTAGCATTCCCATCCATTTAACTTCTAGGAACTCTATCATCAACTAGCCAATGCCATAGGACTGCCCATATCCAACTATTCTGATTGCTGCTTTGACTCTGCTTTCCATCATGGTAACCACACCCATCTTATCTTCTGCGACTGAGGGCTGCCACTTGGCCAGCCCCTGCCACCCCAGGATTCAATTACTCCCATTACATTTAAGTTTCCTCATGCAGTGGTAGCAGTTCCCACTGTATTTTCCGGCAGACAAAGAAAAGCAATCACAAAGCTCTTCAAGGATGCAGGGGTGCCCCTCATAAACTTGTTTTTTACACTTAGGATGAAAAGTGTGTCCTCTGGGTCATCCCAGTGTAAGTGAGCAGATCTTAAATGACACATTCAATCTAACATTCCAGTCTCCCTAAACCTTGGAATCTCTTATTCTGCAGTACAGGAAAGCAGTTCTAGCATTTCAAGTTAAATTACTGTGGGCCACCTTCTGATCCATGTTCCAGCCAACCAACCAACCAACCAACCAACCAACCAAACTGATACAGCCCTTTCTCAATCCCTGAGCTACAGCATTAAATTCAGAATCTCTGCTTCATGAGTTTCTTTGGATTTGGGAGGCAATACATTCCTTATTCTGGTTTGCTATGCCAGCCTAGTAACAGAATGACCCAAAAAGCTGCTAACAAGAGAAGGCTCTGCAACAGGTCTAGGCTGCCATATAGGTGCCCTGCCACCGGGGTCGTATGATCCAGCAGATTCAATGGTGCTCAAATTGTTGGTGACAGATAGGGATTCTATTTAAAATCTTTGACAGGACCATACAGGATAATCATAGTGCATATTCAGAATTTCAGACCAAAGCCCTGCCACTCTCTGCAGATAACTACTTTCCTTTTGAGAAACTGCTTTTGGCCTGCTACTGAGCTACAAGCCTAACCATGGCACACCAAGTTCTTCTGCAAACTGAGCTGCTCCTCATGAACTGGCCATTACCTGTCCTACCAAGCCATAAAGCTGGCTGTACACAACAGCATTCCATCATCAAACCAAGAAGTGGTAAATATGTGATCAGGCCCAAGAGGGCCCTAAATGCACAAGTTACATGAAGATGTGTCCCAAATGCCCATGGTCCCCACTATGCTATATTACTACATCTCTTACAACCTGCACCTATGGCCTCATGTGGAGTACTCCACTGTCAGTTGACAAACTTGGGTCTGGTTTACAGATGGTTGTGCATGATATACAGGCACATACAATAGACAGCCGCAGCACTACAGTCCTTTTCTAGCACATACCTGAAGGATAATGGTGAAGGAAAATCCTCTCAGGCAGCAGAATCCCGAGTAGTGCATCTAGTTGTTCACTTTGTTTGGAAGGAGAAATGCAAATATATACCAATTTATGGGCTGTGGTCAATGATGGTTTCTCTGGATGGTCAAGGACTTGGAAGAAATGTGATTGGAAAATTGGTTCAAGGAAGTTTGGGAATGAGGTATGTGGACAGACATCTCTGAATGGGTGAAAATCATGAAGATATTTGTGTGCCATGTGAATGCTAACCAAAGAGAGATGTCAGGAGAGGAGGGACTTTAACAATAACATAGATAGGATGGCATGTTCTGTGGATACCAGTCAGCCTCTTTTTTGCAGCCACTCTTATTGCCCAATGTATTCATAAGCAAAGTGGACACTGTAGCAGGGACGTAGGTTATGCATTGGCTCAGAAACACGAACTTCCCTCTCCAAGGCTGACCTACTTATAGACACTGCTGAGTGCCCAATGTGCCAGCAGCAAAGACCAACACTGAGTTCTCAATATGGCACCATTCCTCAGGGTGATCAGCCAGCTACCTGGTGGCAGGTTGATTACATTGGACTGCTTCCATCATGGAAGGGGGGTAGTGCTATGTTCTTACTGGAATAGTTACTTACTCTGGATATTGATTTGCCTTTTCTGCACACAATGTTTCTGCCAACACTACCTACCATCTATAAACTTACAGAATGCCTTATGCCCTGCCATAGCATTCCACACAGCACTGCTTCTCATCAAGAAAATTACTTCATAGTAAACAAAGTGTGGCGATGAGACCATGATCATGGAATTCATGGGCCTTATCATATCCCCAACCATCCTGATGTTGCTGGTTTGATAGAACAGTGGAATGACCTTTTGGAGACTCGGTTACAGTGTCAGCTATGAGACAGTACCTTGCAGAGCTATAGCAAAGTTCTCCAGGAGTCTATGTATACTTTGAATCGATATCCAAAATATGGTACTATTTCTTCCATAGCCAGAATCATGGGTCCACAATTCAAGTGGTGGAAATGGAAGTGGCTCTATTTACTATTACAACTGATGACCCATTAACACAATTTTCCTTCCTGCTCCCATGACCTTATGCTCTGCTTGTTTAGAAGCCTTAGTTCCAAAGAGAGGAATGCTTCCAGCAGGAGACACAACAAAAATTCCACTGATGTGGAAGTTAAAACTCTCACCTGGTGACTTTGGGCTCTTCATGCCTCTGAATCAACAGGCAGAGAAGGAAATTACAGTGCTGGCTGGGATAATTTATCCTGACTACCAAAGAGAAATTGACCTGGTACTCTACAATGGGAATAAGGAAGAATATGTCTGAAATATAAAGATCCTTAAGGCATCCCTTATTATTGCCATGCCCTGTGATTAAATTCAATATAAAACTATAACGACTCAATTCGGGCAGGACTACTAATGGCCTAGATCCCTCAAAAATAAAGGTAAAATCTGGACCCTTACCAGATAAATAACTATAACCTATTGAGGTACTTGCTGATGGCAAAGAGAATATGTAAATGGTAATGAAATAAGAGTTACACCAATGTAACCAGTACAGAAATGGGAACTGTGTCATGTGTATTTTTCTTTTTTATTTTGTTATGAATATGTTCATGTGTGTGCACGTGGGTATCTCAAATATCTGCTTTCTTCCCTCTCTTTTCCCCTTACCATATAACATGAGATGTATTGACTTTATATTATAGTACTTAAGTAATGTCAACTTTACATCATAGTAGTTAAGTTAGAGGACATTGAGAAGAATAATCATCAAAAAGACTTTCAAGGACTTTGCATCCTCTTTTAGGGGAAGGGTTAGTGCATTTTTAGTTGTACACAGGATAGTAGTATTAACCATGTTAAGCAAAAGTATTGCTTTGTTATTGTCTTTAACTGGAGATTAATTTTGGTTTAAGATGTATATGAGCTCCAAGTTTACAAAAATGGACTCATGATGGTTAATTTTATGTGTTAACATGTAAATGACGGTATACAAATATTTGGCCAAATATTATTCTAGATGTTTCCATGAAGCTATTTTTTAGATGAGATTAACATTTAAATCAATGGACTTTGAGGAAAGCATATTAACCTCAATTGTGTGGATGGGCCTGATTCAACAGTTGAAGACCTTAGTAGAAAAAACTGACCACCCTTCAGCAAGAAGAAACTCTGCAAGGAGACTGCCTTCAGACTTGAGCTGTAACTCTTCCCTGGGTCTCCAGGCTGCCAGACTATCCTGCAGATTTTGGACTTGTCAGCCTCCATAATTATGTGAGCCAATTGTTTGAAATAAATCTCTAGACTGATAGATGATAGACAGGTGATGATGATAGATAGATAGATAGATAGATAGATAGATAGATAGATAGATAGATAGATAGGCAGAAAGATAGATAGATAGATATCCTACTGGTTGTGACCCTAATAAATGTATCCCCAATGCTTTACTCATTAAATTTTAAATAAACTTTTTCTTTTTCATTTTACATATTAGAAAAGACTTCTAAGTTGTGTAAGGAACTCTGTCCTGGTTTTAAAAAAAATCAAACAAAACCTTGGAAGAGTAATTTGACATTGTAATCCTTTCATTTCAAAGCATCTCCATGAACTCAAGATTGCAATGTAGTTACCATCTACAGAGATCCAGAGTCAGTTTGGATTCTACAATTGTAAATACACAGGCAGAATGAACTTCCACCTGAGAAATCACAAGTCAAATCTAATATTACTTTTGGAGGAAAAGGGTTGGAGAAATTCCAATAAGGTAAGCTTACAGAACTCATGTCCAACCCAAGCTATAGAAGAGCATTATGGAATAAACTGAAATAACTAGATTGATGGGAGGCACAGCCTTGTTCTGTGGGAAGTGATGCATACCTTGAGGGGCATAGATCCACATTGTAGATACATTATATAATCTTGGCAATAAGACTTCCCATTTCCAATCCTAATTGCTGAAACCTAATGAAGGTGCAGCAGGTAAAAGCAGCAGATGAGGAAGGGGTAAGTCCACATTCGAAGCTACCCTGATCCGCTTACTGTTTCTGTGGTATTATTATTTTAGTCAAGGCCTAGGTTTACTCTGGGCATCTCAGAGTCCGCTGGAATTCTGGGTGGATCCCATAAATTCTCCAATAGTTGTCTCAGTACATTTAGTAATTTATTTATACCTTAGGTTTTCTTTTGGTTTTGTTTTATTTCATTCTGGCCTTTAAAATGGGATACTGCTTGTAGCTTGTAGAAGGCTTTGTTAATTTATTTTGATTTTTGATCTCTCTATGATTTATCATATGTCTTTAAGGCATATTAAGATTCTAGGAAAGAAAACTGGTGTAGCGAATTCATTTTTCTAAGAATCATAATTTGTTATTGTTTGCAAATAAATATCTGAGACTGTGGAATCCAAGAGTATCTGAGCTTAAAGGTACCCTAGGGTACCAGAGATAACTCTTATTGAGCATTACTATTTGCCAGACGTTGTATTAATATTATCTTCTTTATTCACAGAAATAATCATTAGAATAATAATAATTATCAATTATTAAGTACTTGAGTGTGTGCATAAGCACTCATGATTTTTACTTATAATAAAATTCATTCCAGTATAGCTGGAATGTGTTGCAAAAATATTAATTCATTCAATCCTGAAGACAACCATATGAGTTGTACCATTATTTCTCCTATGTTATAGATGTGTAAAATGATACAGAAAGGTTAAATAAATTGTCCATGTCATACATTTAGTAAGCAATAGAACTGAAATTAAAAGCAGAGACTAGCTCCCAGGTCTGTGTTTTTAACTACTGTATTAAGCGGTTAATAGAGTTTCCTTAATAAATATACATTGTTATTATTCTCATTTAAGAGATGAACATCTGAAAGTCATATTAGCTAAATACCTTGCAAAAGTCACAGTCCCTAAGCAACGAGTGTCTGAAATACTAGTGCGCTTTATTCTCGTTACAAAACCTTGAAATACTTATATGCCCATAGAAAATCTAGTGAAAATCCAGACAGATCCCAATTGTCACAGGTTGGGATCAATACCACTATTCTGTCTAGGCTCTTGTGTGGGACAGTTCCCAGTCTAAGACCTCATATCTGCCTATCTCTGTGCTGTCCTTGATCCCTGAACCAAGCCCCAAACCTGTACTCTACAATATCACTTCTGTCTGGGATGTGCTGCTCAGACGGGCTGTATGAGGGGCAACACAACCACATCAAAAACAGACTGTCTCCTCCTGCCATGGGTAGCAATGACCACAACTCTCAAATCATTTTGCCACTGGATACTAACATAAGAGCAGAAGACTCTATAATTTGGTGATGAATTCAGATCATTGGAGCACACATTTTATATTAAAACACTTCTGTGGCTTCACTCTCAATGGGCACACTATTTCAAATGCACTTTCTTATCTGTTGCAATATCACCAGACCTGCAGGAATATGCTCAAATCTCATTTCCTCCATGAATCCTTTTCTGATTCCTACAGTCCTACCAAGTAGTCTGTCATCTGAATCATAAAGAGCATATCTCTCACCTTATTTCTATCACCCTAATCCTTCATTGTCTTGATTTCTCCATCAAGATGTTAATCTTGTCCCAAGTAAAGGCTACATGATTACCCTCCACTTGGCCTTATGCTGTCAGACTCTGTATAGTAGATTCTATAATATTGCTCCCAGTGAACTGATCAAATTGGTTGAGTTGCCAATGTAGTTCCCACTGCCTGGAATAACATCATATCCAATCAAATGTCTTTCTTGCTATCCTATTAAATGTGCTTACCTACTGAAGTTAAGTCTATCTCCTCACTGGCTTCATCCACCTCTTCATTAATGAGTCAATGTTGTTGTCTTTGTTGGTATAAAGAGTAAGAAGAAGCACGTAGTATATTTCTGTCGGTACTAATGTAAAGATACTGAATTGCTATATTGAATCACTACAGAATAGTGCTAAACCAAAAATTTAGATTTCCAATCAGATGTTCTTTTTTTTTCCTACAAGATTTTAATGAAATAAATAGTTTTAAAATGTCCTGGTATTTACATTTTCAATTTAACAGCCATGCCCCATGGTTGGCAAATGCAAACACATGGGACATGGCAATACTATAGGTGATTTGCTCTCCATTGCCCACGTGTGGCAACCCCCACTCTCTTGGTTTGTTACTCTCCCTGGCACTATCCATGAAGTTACTTAACACATCCCACTGATTATATCTATGGCAAATCAATCACATTCTACTACCCATTGCATTAAACATGAACAACTTTACCCTCTTATTTTAATGGCAAATCAGGGAGTCATTATTTAGAAGGCACAATCTCAAATGAGAAGCTAAAGTTTAGATTTACAATTTTATTTTCCCCCAATTTCTTCTAATCATTCTTATTTTCCTAGAATAAAAAATCTAGAAAGTTTTGCGGGGAAAAAAAATCGCAACAGTTTTTCAGTCTTTTGTAATTGAAAGTGAATAGAATGGTGATTTGAGGGTGCTCCAGAATCCTAAAGTATTCTAAAACAAAGACTACATTTTGCTTTCAAAATAATGCTAGATGACGAGTTAATGGGTGCAGCACACCAGCATGGCACATGTATACATATGTAACTAACCTGCACATTGCGCACATGTACCATAAAACCTAAAGTATAATAATAATAAAAAATAAATAAATAAATAAATAAATAAATATATGTTTAATATTTAATATATCTTTTAATCTAATTATCTTTGAGTTGCAGTTCATCTTATATCTTAATTATATTTTAGTTAGCCATCACACTACATTTATTAACCTTACCAGAAAACATAGTACATGAACATATACACATTTTTGGGAAGAAGAATAATATAAATAAATGTTTCCATAATTCTACAGGGAAACTGATTACTATCATTTATCTCCCTAATAAGCAAACTTGTCATAACAATTTTAAACATTCTTTTTCATTCTATCTCTCTTATCCTGATCTCATATTAATATGAGATCAATAAAAAAGACTGATTGGAAGGCAGGGGTGGGCACTGGCCACGGACCCTTACTTCGTGCTTATCATACACAATAATCCTTATTTTATTCCATTTTCTGAAAAAGACCTACTCCTACAGATTATTATTAAGAAGTTGACAGATAACTGACAAACTAATGAATAGAGAAAAAATAAATTCACATCACACATCACAAAGAAGAACAATTAGCCAATTAGTCAAATTCCTCTTTGAGATCTGGGTTCATGTCTGTTCATTGTCCCTCATCTTCCTGCTAGCTGGTATTCTCTCTGTGTCCCTACACAAGACATGAACTTGAAAAATCATTCTATTGTTCTCAAAATTTCAGCTCTGGCCCTCAACTTACATACCCCACTCAACCATATCACAATTCACAGAAAAATCACCACAGGCTCCTCAGGCCTGCCCATTGGAAGATATTCTGTTACAATGATGCTTTTTTTTTTTTTTTTTGAGACAGAGTCTCACTCTGGTGCCCAGGCTGGAGTGCAGTGGTGTGATCTGGGCTCATTGCAAGCTCCACCTCCCGGGTTCACGCCATTCTCCTGCCTCAGCCTCCTGAGTAGCTGGCACTACAGACGCTCGTCACCATGCCCAGCTAATTTTTTGTATTTTTAGTAGAGATGGGGTTTCACCGTGTTAGTGAGGATGGTCTCGATCTCCTGACCTCGTGATCCGCCTGCCTCAGCCTCCCAAAGTGCTGGGATTACAGGTGTGAGCCACCGCGCCCAGCCTACAATGATACTTTTAAAAAACAGATGGATACACTGATGTCCTTCATCCCTGCAAAACGAGTTAAACCATATAAAAATATACTCCAAAAATTCATTTTAAAGCAATTTCTACTTTAAGTCCATTAAGCTGTAATGCCACATGTTTTGTGTGTGGCAAGTGTTTTAATTTATTATTTAAAATGAGAATAAATGTGCAAAGAAGCAGTAAGAGCTCATTGTATGAATATGTTATAGTTCAGGGAAGAAGACACTGAGACTGTGTGAGGCTCTTTATAAACTGTTTAGTAATTCCTGGACTCTGGTAAATTATGGGGAGATGCAGTTTACAGACATGGTAATATCTTGCCTGAAATGGAAAGAACTGCCAGACACACCTTCCACAGTCTCAAGCTCTAAATCATAAATATGTTGAGCCAGTCGTTTACATCAATTTCAAACATGAAGGGCAGAGATTAGAGACACATTCAATAGAAAGTATAAATTGGCTGAACAATTATTTTCCAACATTTTCATTCACATATAGATCATTTCAAGAGGAAATCAGGGTAATCAAGCATTGGCCTAGCTCTGAAGTGGCAAAGTAGGGTTGTCTAGAAAGGAAAAATTCTGTCAAATTTAGCGTATTTATTTTCTGTTTACATAATCAAGTAGAGGCCCTGCACATCATAGAAAGTCAAATATTTGTTCATCTGATTATGACGTGATTTTAAATTCCCTTGTGTTTGCTTTATGATATATACTCCTGTCCCTCCTGTTTGAACATTTTATGGAATGTCAGTTTGGTTATAATTAATATACTCTAACTCGTGTTCAGTATCGAGTCTATAATGACTTAACATTCTCAATCAATTTAGTGGAAGATAAAGACAGGATGTTGAAGTTCCCCTCATTCCCTGACATTATAGCTTACATTGAATGCTGAAGTACTTTTGTTTCTAGATGACCAGTTACTTTAACTTATAGTTATTTCGGATTGGTCGTTAGGTATATTGGAGAAATCACTGTTAAAACTGTACTGGAATGGCCTAGAGGAAAAGCATCAGAAGAGAAAGATCATTAAAAGATATTATTACCATCATCTTTATACAGAGCTAATTTTTAACAATCATTTTTACAGTCATGTGAATGATAAGTAGATGCTATCTAGAATTCCCAACATTGGAGCCCGTATTTCATTGAATTAACACTCAACAAAAACATGCTAAGTGTCTCTTAACATTATACTACATACTGATGCTATAAGAAAGAGACAAAAACGAGAAGGATATGTAAGGCAGTATGGCAATTGAAAATAAATATGTTCAAAATAAGTACCTCTCTTGGGTGGTAAAGGGATAATAGGAAGAATGGGATGTCTTATGGAGTAGTTAGTTCCCTACATCTAGGGTGTTTTCAAGCATGTGATCCATAGTGAAACAGGGCTTAAAAAGTCCCCTGTAGGGTAATAATTTGTAATTATTTATTGGCTATTTATGTCTTGTTCCTTTTATCCTCTTCACGGCCCCTTTTGCAAATGCCTGTATTTCTGTGTAGTTAAGATAAAGATAGCACTTTTTAACTTGAAGCCTTGCAAAGTGACATTTTTCTCCGAATGCACTTAGTGAATTTTTTTATACAACTCTAAACTAGAGCTGAATCAACTGTAGGGAATGTGCTGAATGTCCATCCATAAAGGAAAACAAGATTAATGACCTCTAAGTGAGAATGGGCAAAAGCAATTTACAAGAGTGAGTGAGGGTCATATTTTATCACAGGCAGGTGGCTTATTCCAACTTTGCAAACAGTTACCAAAAATGCACACAACCACAAATCTTTGGTCTTTCCATCCTCATGTGAAACCATTGTGTGTGCCAGACAAATGATCCTACTATGTTTTAACCCCAAACTCAATCTTTATATGTTAATGAAGACTAAAATAGACTGCTAGAAAACTCCTTGAAGTAGAAACTAACAGAAAAAGCATTTTCCTTCCCAACCCACTCCACAGGATCTGTACTTCACCCAGCAAGAAAAGGAGCATCAAATTTTGCTTCTCACTATGTGGAAAACCCTTAATGCATGGTCTGCTAATTTTGGAATTTAAAATTTTTTTTTCACCTTGGACTTTGTCCTTGTTCCAATGAATTGTGACTTCAAATCAGTATATCATATGGTGTTTGTTTTTATGTTTTTGGTAGTCATAGTAGGGGGTGTTAGAAGGTATGTAATACGGGAGGACACTGGTAAAATCTTTCTAGTACAAATCATAAAATAACAAAAATAAAAACACTTGTTCCAATGATACTGGATCTCTATTCTTCACCTTGAGGTTTATGCCTCTAGCATAATTTGGGCACAGCCCACTCTAGTACTCTCTAAATAACCTGTGCAAGTTATTATACTTCTGCATATCTGAGGTCAGGAAAGAGGGGTCAGACATTTGGAACAACCAAAGGATATTAGACCTAGTAATAAAATGGACAGCCAAAAGATATTAGCTGTCTACTGCTGCATAAAATTTTACCTAAAACTTAGTATCTTAAAACAACATGAATTTATTATCACTCAGTTTCTGTGCGTCACAGCTCCAGACATGAAATAACTAGGCTCTCTTGATTATGATTTCACAAGGTCAAAATTATGATGTCAGCCAGGCTTCATTTCCATCTGGAGTTTGGGGGTCCTCTTAAAATCTCTCGTGGTTGTAGCAGAATTTAGTTCTTTGCAATTGTAAGACAAGATGCCTATTTTTTGCTGGTTGTCAGCATGGGAACACTCAGCTCCTTGAGGCCACCCACAGTTCTTTGCCATATGGTCTTCTCCATCTTTAAAAGTGAGCAATGGTGACTCTCCTTCTGCTGAATCCCTTTCAGATTTCAAATCTCTCTTACCATAAAGAGCCTTGCCCTTTTAAGGGCTAGCTTGTGTAGATCAGGCCCACTGAACATGATCTCCTTTCTTTAAGTAAACTGTGCCAAATAACAATCTAATTATGAGAGTGGTATCATGGCATTGCATCACAAGCACAGGTCTTTCTCACAGTCAAAGGGAGGATATTCTACAAGAGCATGGGTCATTGGGGCTTATTTTATAATTCTGTCTACCACATAATTCTTGAAGGGAGTATCATAAAGCCAAGGCCTGAGGCAAGGCAAGTAAGCTGTTATCTTCAGGAGGGCTGGACAGAGAAGGCAAGGAGAGGGCATAACAGGAAATATGGATGTTCGCATGAGTGATGACTGCCATCTAATGAAGATTAGGGATAAAGAGGATATTTTGTCCAAGAAATGGCATTGTTAATACTCCATCTCACAACCGTTTAGAGAAATGTGAATAATTTTAACTGCAATTTACCACTTCCTAATGGAAAATATTCTAGCACAGTGACCTTGTGTGCAATTGGGTGACCAAGCTGATGTCTACCTACCCTGGGTAAAGCCAATTATGAAATATGATGAATGCTGAATGACTCAAAAGGGCTTTACATAATTGGCAAGAGCCAAAGAAACGAATGAATTCTTTTACAAGAACAAAACATAACAGCAACAAAACAAATAAATGAAAACAGGATGTCCTTAGAATCCTCAATATAGGTTGCAAATTGAAGACTTTGATGGCAGACTTTCAGGATTCAAATCCTAACTTTCTAACTTACTAAATATTTGACCTTGGGTAAGTTTGAACTTCATTTTATGTGTATAGAGCTACAGATATAAACATCTATGTATACATATAGCTATGTAATACAGATATGCATATAAAATGTACATATAATTTGGACAAATGCCAGAAAAGTAGTTAGTATACAATACAAAGTCATTATTACTAGTTGTTTATAGTCCTCTTAATATTACTGGAACTAAAGTTTGTGTGTCTCAGCCCTAACACCGACATTGCGAAGTTCCAACAGGTCTACACCTCTAACACTTCTATATTTATTTATTTGCTCATCCATCTAATCTTCTGCATGGTAAATTTCTTAAGGTAAAAAAGTTGTGCTTCTCATTGATCTACCTTTTAGCGGACACTTTATGCTGGCTTGACTATCACACCAGCCTTAACAGTAAATCATCCTTGTAGTGTAAGTTTTCAGTTGTGGCAGGCTTTGTCAGCAACTTATTCATTTTACATTTATACTTCTAGCAGAACCTGGATTCTGTTAGGGGCAACAGTGTGTCAGGCTCTTTGGCCCACCACCTCTTTTGGTACCATTTTGATGAAAAAGTATAGGGAGAAATACCTCTGGCTTTCCTGTCTAAAATGGGGATGTCAGGCGGGAGGTGGAACACCCACTTAGTGACCCAAAGGAATATTCTAGAAGAAGACAGACACAAGCTAAAGACATTAGGCTGAAAGATGTAAGGAGCCTGAGACATTGGGGTCTGAAAACCTGCTGAAGCCATGCTGGAAAGGCTACTCCTGTGCTTGCTGATATATAAGGAAAATAAATTTTCCTTGAGCCACATGCTACAAGTGCCAAATTTTCCATTGAGCCATATGCTACAAGTGCCAGATTTCTGTTAAATGTAGCCTGGTACATGTTTTAACTGCTACAACAGTGTATTCAGCATTGGAGGCCAAAAGATCACCAAAGAATACAGTTAATCCATATTAATGTCATCTTCTGCCACTTGATGATACATAATTGGATGTAGAGCCACTGTTCAAGCAATGTGAGTGGCAGCGAGAGGAGGCAAACAAGGAGAATAATGCCGTAGGATGTGCTTAAGCATAACTTCAAGCAACGTGGAGCAATCATCCATTGCTGGGCAACAGAGAGAGGTTTCCATTTAGTGTTTCATTTTGCATGTGATATGTCATATAATTCAATCAGCCTGCTGGGGAAAGGGAATCACAAACAGAAAAATGTAAATGTGGCTACAGACCTCAAGAGCACCAGACCTCTCTGGTGATATTCCACAAATTCATTATGCATTTTTAGGCAAATACTCACATACACAGAAAAGTGTGTGTGTGTGCATGTACATTTGTGCATTGCAATGTATCTGTTTGTACATAATGATTAGCCTGTTTATTATTGAAATTCAGACTACCACTGCTGTTAGAAACACAGACCTGAGGCACACTGCCTGGGTTAAAATTCCATTTCTACAGCTTACTAGCAGCATAAACTCGTCTTCAGGCATCAGCTTTCTTATCTGCAAAATTGGTGCAACAGATCCTGCTTCACAGGATTATTATAAGGATGAAATAGTTAATATGAGGTACCCAGGACAGGAGTTGGAACAGTCTTGTACCTGTTAGCTAATATCAGTTTTACAATGCCATAGAAGTAAATACGCTCTCAATTGTGCATGTACATAATAGTGGGTATACAAACACATACATACATATTCATATATCCATCCACTTCTATATAGATAAATGAAAAATCCATTATTGTGATATGTGTAATGCTAGTTTACATGTTGTAGAGCCTTATGAATTTTAAAGAGTCCAGCAGCATTAACAACAGCTGCTACTTATTAAATATTTACTAGGTGTCAGGGGCTGTGCATAGCGCTTTACTTGCATTGTCTTGTTTAATCCTCACAACATTCAAAGATCATAGGAAGTATTATTATAAGCACATTAAAGGATTAGTTACTTGCCTGTGGTAACAAAACAAGCAGGCAGAGGAACTGGACTTAGAATCCAAATCCAAATCTCTCAGTCTCCAGAGACTGAATTTTTGTGCTTGATGCTGTTATTTTTATTTTTTGCTCTACTTATTAACTTAGATGGCATGTCACTCCTGAATAGATTGAAGAAGTCCTCATTTAGGAAACTCAAATAAGTTTCTATTAATACTAGAAAGTACTCGAGTTAATTTCCACAAACAAATCTCTTATTTGCCATTAACCTATTTATATCCTAGGATAGTAGTGCTTGGAAAAATGTTAGAACAAAGAATAGATAGCTTTATAATGAAAATCAGAAGTATTTGCTCAATCAAATGTAGATAAACTAATACTTTCTGCTCATTCACACAAGAAGCAGTCAATTTACAGCTGAGTATACAGAATGAAATGTAATAAATTTCTCTAGCATACACACTTCCCCAAACCACGCAGCCCTCAGAGTATCATATAATTAGTTCCTTGTCACTTGATGACCATTTAGTTTTGCAATTGTTACTTAACTGCCTTAATAGTGTACCTAGTGCAAGGGCATTTAGTCAAAAGGATGCAATCTAAAGTGTATTCCACACTTCCACTCGCAATGGCAGGTGCCTAGGACATAGACGCATTCACCTAGGAAAAGGGGTGTCTTTTTTCTAATCAGCACTAAAGGCTGATCTTTGCTAACAAATACCTTGATTAAAATGTTTTTTTTGTTTTTTATCTAAAGATATCTAAAGTTGTTTGATACCTTTAGATAAAAGGGCTGTGCCATCTTGTTCATCATCACCCAAGTACCTGGGGCAACACTGGGCTCATAGTAAGTGTTAAGTAAATGTTTAATTAGAAAACTGGGCCGGGTGCGGCGGCTCATGCTTGTAATCCCAGCACTTTGGGAGGCCAAGGCAGGTGGATCACAAGGTCAGGAGATCGAGACCATCCTGGCTAACACAGTGAAACCCCGTCTCTACTAAAAAACACAAAAAATTAGCCGGGCGTGGTGGCTGACGCCTGTAGTCCCAGCTACTCGGGAGGCTGAGGCAGGAGAACGGTGTGAACCCAGGAGGTGGAGCTTGCAGTGAGCAGAGATCATGCCATTGCACTCCATCCTGGGCGATAGAGCGAGACTGTGTCTCAAAAAAAAAAAAAAGAAGAAGAAAAAGAAAACTGTATGACTAGTCTGCAAAAGGTGGAAAGAAAAATTGCTCCTCATTCCTTTTTCTTTCCTGTACTCTGCATAGTTAAGGGTTGATGCTACTTCCTAAATGTCCTCACCCAGAATATCTATGCAATGCCAATAAAACGAAAGACCCAGGGGCCTAATGTACTATTCCATCCAGAAGGCAGCAAGTATATGTGTACAGCATAACAAATAACAAGATTAGACCCCATATGAGCTCTCTTTTGCATAATGAAATTCCACATGTTAAAATACAGATTTATTTTAAGCCCTAGAAGTGCTGACCATATGCCTCGGTGGCTGAGGAGATGGCTACTTAATAGATAATCTGCAATGCAAGCCAAAGAACTAATCATGGCCATCTGATCATCATGCCCCATCAAAAGCCGAAATGAGGAGACAGGCAACAGAGCCAGAAACTGCCAACACATTTTACAAGCATGGAGAGACCAAGAGTCTAAAGGGAGGGCAGGAGGGATAAAATGAACATCTCCCTACCCTAAGCAACATAACAAAATAATAACAATAAGAACATGGCTGTTTTAGAGTATATTTGTGATAAAACACATGCTCCACTAAATGCATTATAACTATACTCTTATTTAATCTCCTTTCATTGGGGAAGTTGATGAGAATATTGACATCCCATAAAGGTAGAATATTTTCCAAAACATACGTCCTAAAAGGTGGGGTCCCTGATCTTAATTCTGTTCACAGAACCCAAGCTTCTGATCACTATCCTACAGAAGATGGCACATCATCCATGCTAAATAAATGCTTGTTTATTGAATGAGCATATAACACAGAGAAATCAAGTGTTTGTCATTAAGTGCATTTAACAGATCATCATGCATAAATTTTTGCCCCAAATCTGTTCTGCAAAATATTGATTATTATGAATGGGATGGCTCTAAAGTATCTTGGGCATCTCTCTGCCACCTTACTAGTGGGTAGAGGACAGTTTATCCTTAATTGATGACTGAGAATCAGGAGCTAAGCTGCATGTCTTTGAACTCCTTAATCTCTGTATTAGTTTGCTAGTGCTGCTATAACAAAGTAAAACAAACTGAGAAGCATAAACAACAGAAATATATTGTCTCACAGTTCTAGATGCAGGAAGTCCAAGATCAAA
Source organism: Pongo pygmaeus (assembly GCF_028885625.2). Lineage (NCBI taxonomy): Eukaryota > Metazoa > Chordata > Mammalia > Primates > Hominidae > Pongo > Pongo pygmaeus. The sequence continues at coordinate 20,749,283 of NC_072376.2, forward strand.
GCATCAGCAGGGTTAATTTCTTCTGAGGGTAGTAAGGAAGAATCTACTCCATGTCTCTCCTCCCTAGCTTCTGGTGGTTTTCTGGCAATCTTGGTTTTCTTTAGCTTGCCAAAGCAACACTCTCCATCTCTATCTTCAGGTCCACATGGCATCCCTCCTGTGTGAGCCTGTGTTCAAAACTCTCCTTTTTATCAGGACAACAGTCACATTGGATTAAGGGCCCATATTTCTGCAGTATGACCTCATCTTAACTAATTATATCTTCAATGATCCTATATTCAAATAAAGTTGCATTCTGAAACATTGGGGGTTAGAACTTCAACATGTGAATTTAGGAGTGCACAATTCAACTACTAACAGTCTCTTTTATTTATTTATTTATTTGCGTTTAATAACTTTATTTGACACCGAGCAGTTAGTTCTCATTGAAATCAACCGTAGATTTTTGAAAGTGGTGACAGGTAGAATAGGTATAGAGCCTGTTTGGTGAATCTTCATCTCATTGCTTTTCAGGACAGCCACCCAAGAGTACAAGATAGAACATTTGTTATTCCTTTATGCCACATAGCTTTGTTGAGTCTGGTATCAATGCACACATCTGGAGCTCTCATCTCTTTCATGGAAAATTTCCAGATCTCTTTCAGTGCCCATAAGACCTACTTCTTGAATCCCACTCCATGGATGCACCTCTGAATATTGATGGTGTATTCTCTGGTGACCTTCTTGTTGATGGCAAAATGGCCCTTCTTCTTGACTTTCTTTATGTGAGCTACTCTGCCAGGCTCAGGTTGGAAAGGAACCATAACAGTCTCTTACATCTGAGCCTTTGCACAAGATGTTCCCCACACTTAGGATACTCCACCCACCACTGTCCCCTTCCTGACCTCCACATTCCTTTCAACTGACTAATTAACTGCTCACATCACTGCTACCATTTCCCTTCATTCAGGAAGCCTTCCCTGACCCAGGTCAATAAATGTCAGCTAGTATGATGAATAATAATAATAGTAATAATAGCCGAGAAATATTAACCACACTGAGTAGTCATGTGGCAATAAGAGAAAGCACTATTGAGACTTTTCAACCGTGCTCTGTGATCACTTGCTTTTTAATTCTTTTATCAATCTTTTTTTACTTGCTTTTTCATTATTTTATTTATTTAATTAAAGAAATTAAGACTATCAGTGAGCATTAGTGTGTTGCCTCTCTTGGCTTATTATTTTCTGGTCCATGTCTTTTTGTGATTACAGATCTATAGATCATGTGTCTGATAGACTCTCTTTCTTCATTCTATACTTTGTGACTGAATCCAGGCAAGGCAAATCACTTTTAATTCTCATTTCCTTATCTCAAATCAGGATAAAATTCTTAGGCTGTAGAGTTGATGTGAGAATTAGAGATACAGCTAAGATAGTGCTGAAGTCATAATAGGCACTGAGGTACTCATTATTTGATATATTATAGTAGTTAGGATTATTATTTATGAAATTAGAATTATTAATGTTTCTTCTACTCCACAATGTATCAAAGTAGAAAAGCATTGATCTATCGGACTTATCTGTAAAATGAGAATAACAGGACTCTGAATGAGGCTCTTTCTTTGAGTCAATGTGTAAGGGTTCATGTACAGACCTCTGAAATCTACTGAGATTCTTTGGAAACTCTCTTGACTTGTCTTTGACCATAATCTGATGTTCAATGAGTCTGCAGCAAAGTGTTATTAGTGTTTTATCAAATGGTTTAAACATATTTTTTTTTTTTTTTTGAGACGGAGTCTCGCTTTGTCGCCAGGCTGGAGTGCAGTGGCATGATCTCGGCTCAGTGCAACCTCTGCCTCCCAGGTTCAAGCAATTCTCCTGCCTCAGCTTCCTGAGTAGCTGGGATTACAGGCACGTGTCACCATGCCCAGCTAATTTTTGCATTTTGAGTAGAGACGATGTTTCACCATGTTGGCCAGGATGGTCTCAATCTCCTGACCTTGTGATCCTCCTGCCTTGGCCTCCCAAAGTGCTGCGATTATAGGCGTGAGCCACAGCTCCCATCCTAAATGTAATTTTATTTAAGATACACGGCATACAGATAAATATTGAAAGCAATAAAAATTCTACAACACCAGATCAACTTTCTAGAAGCAGACTTTTAAAGACCTCATTAAACATACTAAACACACTGTAATTTTACTTCTACAGGAGGTAAAATGATTGTTTATCTAACTTGGAGAAACCTTCCATTTCATCTTAAGTAATGCATCTGTAAACATAATAAAGTTCCAGCCTGTGAAGAGCACATCATATCACATCACATAGGGCATATCCCTTTTTTTTTTTTTTTTTTTGAGACTGAGTCTCACTGTATTGCCCAGGCTGGAGTGCAATGGCACGATCTCAGCTCACTGCAACCTCCACCTCCTGGGTTCAAGTGATTCTCCTTCCTCAGCCTCCTGAGTAGCTGAGATTACAGGCGCCCACCACCAGGCCTGGCTAATTTTTATATTTTTAGTAGAGATGGAGTTTCACCATGTTGGCCAGGCTGGTCTTGGACTCTTGACCTTGTGATCTGCTCACCTCAGCCCCCCAAAGTGTTGGGATTACAGGCATGAGCCACCACGCCAGGCCCACATAGTGCATATCCTTTAATACAACACATTTTGGTTTTGATGGGGTGGGGGCAGAATAGTGAAGCATACAGCATGACGTCATTGAGGATCACAGGCCTGAATTCCCTCACTGCATTGCCCTGTGACCTCTGTCTCCCTTGTGAAGTGACAAGGTCAGTCTAAATCTTTCCTTCAGCTTTAGGATTTCAATGATTCTGTAAGTTTTCTCCAATAAGAGGTTGGTTTTGCAATAGAATTTTAAAGTCAGTTTGCCAATGTATTCTACAGATAAAACTGAATTAGTAAGTGGACCTGTTCAAAGTCTCTCTAAACAATATGTATAATTTAATAAGCAGTTTAAAAAGTAGACCATTGATTATTAGATCAGCCACCTGTAGAAAATATGCTTTTGTGCATTTTATGGTGTGATATTTTCTTTCAAAAGTGTTACTCTGTGTACATTATGTCATTTTGGTATAAACATTTTGTTTATCAGAGCATCTCATTGCCTAAACATAAGAGACGAAAGATAATATGATTATCTTATATATTTTGATTAGATCTATTGAAGTTAAAACTAATTTTTAAAAACCTAAATCTTGGGTTAATTTGATTCAAAGCAGTTTTAACCATAAATTTTTGAAATCTTACTAAGAATCTCTCATCTCTTTATTCATACTCCTGGATGAAGCTAACAGATGTATCTTCTTCAAGTACAATTCTGATTATGCATTTTTTGAATGAATACATTTAATGGTTACCTTACTAGTTTTTCAATAAAATAACAACCCCTTAGCCTGGTAGTCAAGTCCATTTTATTTCTACCTTCATTTCCCCTCAGCATTAATTTTCATTATTTTTAATGCATCAAATACATTTTCTAAGCCACCATTTCTTCATCTAGAGATTTGGATAATAACTTCTACATTTTAGGTAATTTTGAAGATTAAGAAAAATTAAATTTCTGTGGCCTAGGGTGTGTACTCAATAAACCACAATTATTGATTGTTATTATTTTTGAGACCCCAAGGTAAAAAGAATATGCTTACTTTAACAGAAGAAAACATGGTTTCAAGTCCTACACCTTACTGGTTATTCCTCATTTCAGGTAGGTTAATTAATCTTCCTGTGCTCTCATTTCTTTATTTGTCAAGTGGTTATAGTAGATGATTAATTAATGAGAGGATGGACTTAGGTTAAATACTTGAGGAGAGGACTCTAGTTAAAAGCACCAAGAGTTTGTTTCCCTTTTTGTTTGTTCCATGTGTAGCCTATATTTTAGCTATAGGTTAATTACCATTTGTTTACCATGTCTTTCCTTTCCTAACACTAAAAGTTTTCTCAGGCTAGTCCCTCAATCTATGTGCTCCTATATCCTATCTATCAATACTTTACCTAAGGCACAGCTGAGATATTTCCCTTATTTAAAGTCCTAGGATTTTTCCACCGGGAAATATCTTCCCTATCCTGTATACCCTCTTTTATCTTTCCAAATATACTTGTATATGTCCTCCTTATTTATATATACCTCTTGCTTCCCTTACTTAGACTATAATACATGAAAGGCAGAGATGGGAGCATCATTCTCCATATCTCCTAAATGACCTTTCCCAATGCCTTGCAGATAAGAAACATTCAATAAACAGGTTAACTACACTATGATTTTTCTGTATACTTTGGTCTCTATTTTAAACTCCTTGTTTCCCTTCTAAAGTAATTTCTACATTTAGGGACATTTCACATCAAGCAGAATATATAACATATTTTTACTTTCCATTGATCTACCCACACATCTTTTCAAATCTTCCCTGAAGATGTGCTATCATAGGTAGTCACAGATGACAGCTGGAAAAGACAAGAGTAAGTGTAGCTCAGGGGAATTTCAATAGTGGACTAACATGCCCTACTTCTGGCATCTGAGAAAAAACACAGCAAGAAATGAGAAAGACAGCACTGTTAACTTGGACCTGGAGGTTAGAGTGGGCTCATCAGATGTGGGGTTCTCTGTCCACTACTCTAAATTGTTAATGCTATCCTTAAACAAGTCCAAGAATCTATGCTTGAAAGTTAGTTCCCTTTTCTAGTGGTGGTTGTAGTGATGACAGTGATACTTGTTATTTTCATTTATGTGGCAATTTCACTTATATATATCTCATTTTGACATGGAGAGGAGGCAGGGAAATACTCGTTAGAAAAGGGAGGTTCCCTGGCAAAGGCCCCACCCTCAAGCCTGGAAACTTGCAGCCCTAAATGAGAACAAGCATTCCTGTTTTTGTGCCCAAATGTTGCCTTTTCTGAGACCACTCTGGCCTGCCATGCGCCTATTCTGTGCCCATATAAACCCCAAGCTCCATTGGCAGAGCAGCAGAGCACTGTAGCAGAGAAGGAAAGAAGAGAGGAAGTGTCTGAACACATCAAGAGAAGTTCTGGGGACGACAGGCGAGGACATCAGCCACGGGACAGCTGAACTCAGGGGAACGTCATCTTCCCACTCCATCTCCTCTCCATCTCCCCATCTCGTTTAGAGCCACCTCCTTCACTCAATAAAATCCCCACATTCACCATCCTTCAAGTTTGTGTGACCTGATTCTTCCTGGACACTGGACAAGAATTTGGGAGGCAGTGGGTATGGGAACCCAAAAAGGCTGTCACACTGACTCTTCACTGAGCTGTTTAACACTTGAGCCATTCTTGGATAGCTGGGCTAAAAGAGCACTGTAGCACTCCTGGACACTGCCATGGGTCTGGAGCCCAAAAGTGCTCACTCTGGCTCCTGCACCTGCTCACTTGTGTGCTCCCCCTCCCATAAGGGGTTTGAGCATGCCACATTCACGTCACAAGTCCCACAAGGGGGTCAGGGAACTCTCCCATTTCAATTTGAATAGCAATCCCATTCTCTGAGGTAGTTGTTATTACATCTACCTTACCTATGAGAACACTATGGCTCAGAGTGATGAGCCAAATTGGCCAGAGTGACTAAGACACTCACCTGATAGAAGATTCTAGACAAAATATCTTCTCCTGCCCCCACCCTCCACCCTCCGTCTAGTTCACTGCCCTCGATAGGTTATTTTATTCCTTCATTTTTTAACTGGCATCTCTGAAATGCTGAGAGGCAAATAATGAAAGAAAAGATAAAATACTAGTGCCAAAGGCAAAGAAGAAAATACCAAACAATTTTAGTGTAAAAGTAACTAAATGTCCTTATTTCTATTAAAAAAAATAGCTTAGGTCAGAACTATATAAGGGCAGTTTTCTCGTGTAAGAGAAAATTTTCAGTTGCTGTAAAGGGTGACACAAGCAACCCAAGTGATCTGTAGACATTTTAAAAACAGGGCTGAGTCCAAAGTTTCTTTTCAGAAAGTTGTTAGGGCTTCCTCACACCACCTGGACAAAGGGATATTTGCTTGTAAGCAGCCTCTACAAGGGTATTTCATACACCCTGTGTCCTCCACAACCTGAAGCTTAAAGAAATACAAAGCAGAGTCAGCAGTGCCCTGGGATGTTTCTGACTTTACAGGTCTGTCGAGCTTGGGAAGATACTGACATTTGTTATATTTTTCTTAAAGCCTTTTCCAGTAATAAAAAGTACATCTTCTCTTCATTTCTACCAGATTTATTTTTATTTTTGTCCATAAAAAATGTCCAAAGTCACACAGTTTACGATCTGAATGTAGTGATTCCTCCGTACCAACACATACCACAGAATAAAATAAAAGTTGCTCACTGGCCAGAAAGATGGGCTACCATAACATCTGCCTACAAAGTGATTTGCTAAACAGCATTGGAAATGCATCTCCCATTAAAAATGTTGCATTAGGGAATTCATCCAGAATAATGACAGAAGCACAAAAGCAGGATTAATTAGAACCCTATTTCTTTATACTTAGGCCTCCTATGTAACATTATCTTCATATAATTTTGGTTTGTGGTCTAAAATAATTGTTTCTATATAAAAATGACTGTAATAGCTTTGCAGTTGCATGTGTTCGCTCTTAAAAACCACAGATTTCATATACAGAATTACCAGAAAAACTAAAATATTAACCAAGGAAAAGATTCAGGCTGGTACTGCACACATAAATATTGTTTTATCTGGAAAAAAGAGAATTTGGAGAGATGTTGTACCAACATCCTCCAGCATTTCATATTTTCCAATGGAAACTTAAACAGTGTTTCTAATAACTTGATTCAAGGGTTATTTTACAAAGAAAATAAAATGCAAAGATATATTTTACATCAGTAATTTGAATTATACAAAAAAGAAGAAACTATTGACCATTTTTTAAAGAATGTTGCTATAATAGCTATTTCCCTAGAAGAGGTTTCAATGCAGTCAAATTTTGATCAGGCAAGTGGGAGAAGGTTAAGACCTTAGAGGCCTATTTCAGGATATCAGGGAAAAGGAAACTTGTAAAATAATTTTAAATCAGTTTTTTAAACTGATAATGTAGCCCTTATTGATAATGGTTTCTAACTTACTAATATTCTTGATTCTTTTGAGAAAAGAAGTTATGGATGACATTAAATGGATGACATTACTTAAATGTCATCAAATGGTTAATGGATGACATTAAAATGTGTATCAAGGTGACTGTGGCCTTCTTTTTTAAATAAAAAGTTTTCCTAAAGTGTGTAGATTGTTGAGCATTGTCTGCTTACCGTGAAAAGCTGATGCCTGCCCACAAGGGTAGCTGGGAGGTGCCCATCGGGGGAACATGGGGAGCGGAGTGTAAGCCTTTGGGAGCACCGTGCTATGACTGCAGATGCTCCCTGGCTGCTCAGAGCCCAGCTGTGACTAAGCCAAGGCTACTCTACTACCTGCTTTCTTCATGTCTTCAATGGCTTAGGACTGGCTTCATAACTAGCTTCTGGTTGTTGCTCACTGACCCACATAGGCCTTGAACCCGTGATCCTGACCTTGATTGTCCTAAGGCCTAATAACTATGAGTGGTATCTAACACTGACTGATTTTTGAAAGGTCCTGTAGAACCCAATAAGCTTCCTTCAGGCACTTCTGCACACACTCTGGGACATCCTTTGGGCAAGTCCATTCCAGAAGAGTTTGACATCTATGAAACAGAAATCCCCAAGCTAGATCCTTATATAGCTTCCAAAATCTCATTCTCACAACAGCACTATTTTGTTGGTATGAAATCAAAGGTAAAGAATGATGTTGCAACTTCCTCAAAGTCACAGTGCTAAATAACTTCAGAGCTAGGATTCAAACTTAGGTTTTTTTGTTTGTTTTTGTTTTGTTTCATTTTTTTTTTTTTGAGACAGAGTCTTGCTGTGTTGCCCAGGCTAGAGTGCAGTGGCACAATCTTGGCTCACTGCAACCTCTGCCTCCTTGGCTCAAGTGCTTTCTCTTGCCTCAGCCTCCCGAGTAGCTGGGATTACAGGTATGCACCACCACAACTGGCTAATTTATTTTTTTGTACTTTTAGTACAGACAGGTTTCACCATGTTGGCCAGGCTGGTCTTGAACTCCTTGCCTCAAGTGATCCACCCACCTCAGCCTCCAAAAGTGCTGGTATTACAGGCATGAGCCACCACACCTGACAGGTCTTCTGATACCTCTATTGCTAATGCTCCTAAACTGCACAGCAGTTCTGTGCACTAGTCAAATTTTAAACCACCTGCAAATGCTCTACAGTAGATACACCTGTCAAGAAAAAAACAGAGGCAACCGAAACAAACACTCTCCCTAACCTACTTCTTAAACAGAGTCAAAAAAAAAAAAAACAGGAACAAAAGAAAGCAATTATTCCCATAGCATATTTAAACCAGATAAATATTTCTGCTTGCCATCTTGCAATTTGAAAGTTGGAAATGGCTTATGGTGAGTTAAAGAGTTTGGAATGTGGGCCTATCTAAGAAGATAGCAAAGTCGTTAAAAGCAAAGTTTTTGAGGTCAGGCACCTCAGTTTATCTTCTAGCTTTGTTGCTTATGATCTAGGTGGCTTTAGGCAGTTTGCTTAATCTCCTGTGTCTCAGTTGCTTCCCAGATAGACACTCGAGAGTTGAAAAATAACATTCCTAATATAATTCCTGTTCCTTCATCTCACCATGCCACCTATAGACTATTTTTAAAATGCCTACTGCGAAGATTTTTGTGCATTGCACAACTTTATGGCATTGTTTTTCTGTTAAATGTTTTTCATATATAATTTTAAAATTATCACAATAGTTGTTGTGACATGATTTGGTACTTCTTTAATTTTTAATAAAAGCATAAAAAATGAAAATGGCTTGAACTTCCAGGTCTTGGAAGGTCCTGACTTAAACTCATGGATGCTTAATTTATCTGTCATATGATCTATTAATGGCTATCATACATTATTTTTTGGTGAAGATTAAATAAAATAGGATGTGAGGACCAGCACAATGTCCGACATATAGTGGGCTCTCAATAAATCACTTCTGTTATTTTTCAGAAAGAAATAAATACTCTTTTTAAGCTTTATGACTAGTCCTCTGATTAGCCAGCATACCCCCAAAGTTCAGGAAAGATATGGAAAGTGAAAATTTTATAACTTCTGGAAACCTCCTCCATGTCCAGGACCTTCCTCTGGGTAAAACAGAGGAAGATTTGTTTTCATGAACCTTTCTTTCTCTTTAACATTTAGAGGTCGTGGGCACAGAAGCCTTAGAAGACAGAAATTTAATTCAAAGACTAAATGCATAGGAATGGAAATATTGTAGTAGGTGATAGATTGCTAAAAAACCTAACTTTGAAATGTAATTGCCAACTTAAAAAGAAGTCAGGAAAAGCTGAGGAATGGTTACTACTGTCTTTTCTATCACAGGACAACCCCCCCCCCCATTTTATACATGTATTTTTTTGTAAAAGTTAATCAACACAAATGTAAACACTAAAATAAGTCAAGGCTCTAAGAAGCACATATAGGAACATGTCAAACAAAGTATACCTGACTAATAGGCACCCAGCCAGTTGGCCTTTCCTACAAAGGAATTCTTTAGGAGCATTGTGTAGCACTGTCTGCAATGAACAAGATGGCATATCATAAGGGCATTATCAGGCATTTGGCAAAACTTGTGCTGGGGCTCCAACTGTGCTGGACACAGAATTCTCTCTGTTATCCAGGTCTTTATTTCCCACTTACAGGACCATGTGCAGCCAACGCCCTATATCCCCTGAAGCCTTCCTCCTTCCTCTGACCATACATGGCATCCCTTTGGCCTTTTGTCATTTTCAATTATTGTGAACCTAGGAAGGTGGAAACTAATTTTAATATCTGCTGTAATAAAACATAACAAGAAATATAAATGTATTAATGTCAAAAAAATCAGTTATTAGAGCCAATTTATTTTCCTTGGCTGACATTTTCCTGCAAAGATTTCTCTGTTGCTTCTGCCTATAGAAGAATTTTAGTTTCCTTTCAAACATTCTACTGGTGCCAAGTTAAGAAGTTACCTGAAAGAGAATGCATAAAAATCAAGTTGAAATGTCTCAGCTTTGTGTCTTTTTAAAAGATGAAAACATAATGCATTACTTAGGTAACACTGCTTCTCTGATTCAGTGGGACAGCTTGATGAGAGGATATATGATACTTTGTACATAACCATTGTTTTCTTTTTGTCATCAATAAGTTGAATCTTTACTTCATTAGAGCCTACCCAAATGCATCATTGCAATGGATCATCTCCCCACGTTACTGTATCCATTATGTGTAGAGCAAGTTCATCCAATTTCCCCAACATTTTATGAGAGAAAAGAACAAATTAAAAAGGCCTACTCTCTTACATATCAGGATGATTTATGCCAGTGTGTGAGCACACATATTTATATTTTCTCTGGCCCTTCTATTTGCTTAATATATGAAGGAGGAAAGTTAATATTCTTCTGAAAAACTCTGTTCTGGTCTCTACTGATTTGAACATAAAGTTCAAAAGGAGATGATATCTTATAAAGACTCTAAGCTTACTGCATTAAATTAACAATACTAATCTCTGTGTTTCACATGGTACTTATGCAGAGCAGCTTTATAGACATTAAATGAAAAAAATGCCAAAGCAGTCTTTTATATGAAAAGAAAGAATAGAAACTTCTCTACATGTCCCTTCAAGTCTTTTTAAAGGATATGGTTCAGCTAGTGGTGGTGGATAAGGGGGAGGAAAGAGAGTCACATTGAATGGGTTCTTCTCCTGTTTACCTTTCTTCAACTTCAGACCTTTCTAAATCCCACTGACCTGGAGGGAATAAACAGAGAAAAAAGAAGCATAGCAAGAAGTAGAAGGAGAAATAGACAACCATTCAAAAATGTTTTAAAAAATCATCAATCACCAATCTCAGGAACTCTGGGAAGGAAACCAGACAACTATAACATTAGAAAATCCAGTTATACTCCCCTTCCAGACACACACCATGGAGAAACTTGAAGAGGAAAGAGATGAAGCTAACTTCAGCCTCAAACAATTTTGCCCATGACATCAGAAGATGGTAGGACATGAAAGGGGAAAACTGCAGGAAGATCTCATAATTCTATAGACCTTAGGAAAATTCCGGCTCATCTCACATTAGTTTTCCAATTCTCCTTTTCCCATTTGTCTATGGAGATAGGATATTTGAGCAGTCCCAACCACCTCTATTCTTGATTTCACATGTCTGTTAATTCAAAAACCATGTACTGAAAATCTCTCACATGCTCTGCTAGGATTAATAAAGACATCACAGGTAAACAATGTCACTGCTAAGCTTATTGGGCTCAAGGTCTCACAAGGTATGTGAGAGAGGATGTTGGAGACAGAGCCAGGAATAGAAAGCTGTAACAGTGATATAAGTATGCATCAGGTGCTGTGAGATTCCACTCAAACATCTTGTCCAGACATGATATTTTTGTAATCAAATTTCAAGTCTATGATGATTGCCTAGCTGCACAGATAAGTCTTTTTCCAGAATAAAAGATAAGCCAACAATGACCACTTCCTTATTCCACAAATTGTTAGTCTCCATAGTAAGGTATGGAACAAAGTCTGGAAGGAAAATATTATGAAGAATTGTGAATAATGCTTCTACTTACTTATTTTTGGGAGAATTAAGCTAAAGCTTAATGAATTGTATTGAATGCCACTGAATCACAGTGGAAATTGATGGAAGAAAAGGAAGTTCTATGGTGGCACAGGCGGTGCAGCAAGCTGCCCATCATTGTACAGAAGTTCGCCTTCAGTACTCTGCAGCATCTTCTAGTTTGTGTGTACCTTGGTTAACTTGATAGATAGATCACACTATTTAGCATAGTATCTCACCCCAATCAATTCCCGTCAATAATAGACTGGATAAAGAAAATGTGGTACATATATATACCATGGAATACTATGCAGCCATAAAAAGGAATGCGATCATGTCCTTTGCAGGGATATGGATGAAGCTGGAAGCCATTATCCTCAGCAAACAAACACAGGAACAGAAAACCAAACACCGCATGTTCTCACTCATAAGCGGGAGTTGAACAATGAGAACACATGGACGCAGAGAGGAGAATGTCACACCAGGGCCTGTTGGGCGGTGGGGGGTGAGGAGAGGGAACTTAGAGGATGGGTCAATAGGTTCAGCAAACCACCATGGCACAGGTATACCTATGTAACAAACCTACACGTTCTGCACGTATATCCTGGGTTTTTTTTAGAAGAAAAAAAAACTGCTGTATTAAGGCATAGATGAGAGGGAAACTGCATGTCATCATTTACTAAGCACAAGGTATGATGTGCTTCCTACATTTTTATGAAGATATTTATGTGAAAACTTTTTCAATCATTAAAAGCATGTATAAAACTTAAATTAGAACTAAGTTCTGAATTGACATGTATCAATAACCCAAAATACAAATCAAGATTTTCAAAAATAATTAAGTACATATAATCAAGCTGCCCTCACTAAAATTATTACAAATATTCTATTATTATATACAAGAAGATAACAATATGCAATATATACAATTCTAACATGTTAATGAGAGCTAAAACTTTCTTTGATAATTCACAAAAGTGTTCAAATATTTGATTTTTTATCAATCTTAACATTTTATATTTCAGTTTCTCTATGTTTTGGACACAATATTTTAGCAGAGTAATACAATTTACTTATAATTTATAAATAAATAAACACAGTGAGAAGTATATACTCTCTATTTATATCTACATACAGTTGACCCTTAAACAATTTATATTTGAACTGCATGGGTCCACTTGCGGATTGTTTTCAATAGAAGTTACACCAAATGTGCCTGCCTCTCCTGTCTCTCCTTCCAGCTCCTCCAGCTCTGCCACTTTGCCTAAAAATCAGCAAGACCACCTGCCTGCTTCTCCTCCTCCTCAGCCTACTCAATGTAAAGACAATCAAGAGGAATACTTTTATGATAATCCACTTTCACTTAATGCATAGTAGACATTTTCTCTTTCTTATGATTTTCCCTGCCTCCCTCCCTCCCTCCCTCCATCCCTTCCTTCCTTCCAAGACAGGGTCACCTAGGCTGGAGTGCATTGTTGCAAATATAGCTTGCTGCAGCCTCGACCTCCCGAGCTCAGGTGATCCTCCTTCCCAGCCTCCTGTGTAGCTGGGACCACAGGTGCATGCCAACGTACAGACAGAGTCTCACTTTGTTGCCCAGGCTGTTTTCAAATTCCTGGGCTCAAACAATCCTCTGGCCTTGGCCTCCCAAAGTGCTAGGATTACAGGCATGAGACACCATGCCCAGCCATAATTTTCTTAATAACATTTTCTTTTCTTTAGCTAATTTACTGTAAGAATACAACATTTAATACATGTAACATACAAAAGACATGTTAATCAACTGAATATATTATCAGTAAGCCTTTTGGTCAACAGCAGACAACCAGTAGTTAAGTTTGGGGGAGTCAAAAGTTTTATGTGGATTTTTGACTGTGCTGAGATGAGCACTCCTAAACCCACATTGTTTAGGAGTCAACTGTCTTTTTTAAATTTATAGAGCAGATAATGCAAAGTATGATGACCCCTATCATTAAAGAAGAAACTGAGGCACAAAGATGCCCACTCTAATAATTATATACCATTTTCTTTTTACGCCATTACCAATTACCATAATCTTACCACTATTTGTTTGCTATGCACGAACTTTTCATGAACATAAACACCAAGGCTGAAAGCATTTGGTATGAAATATATGTCCCCTCCACCGTTTGATATTACTGAAAAAGAATCTATTTGGGAGAAGATGGAAATTTTCAAAGTAAAATGGGTGAACTGTTAGCAATGGTAAAAATTATACCTATACCTTGGAAGACATAAAGATTTTCATGACAACCTTATTTTAAATAATTATTTTATTATTATTATTATACTTCAAGTTTTAGGGTACATGTGCACAATGTGCAGGTTAGTTACATATGTATACATGTGCCATGCTGGTGTGCTGCACCCATTAACTCGCCATTTAGCATTAGGTATATCTCCTAACACTATCCCTCCCCCCTCCCCCCACCCCACAACAGTCCCCAGAGTGTGATGTTCCCCTTCCTGTGTCCATGTGTTCTCATTGTTCAATTCCCATCTATGAGTGAGAACATGCAGTGTTTGGTTTTTTGTCCTTGTGATAGTTTACTGAGAATGATGATTTCCAATTTCATCCATGTCCCTACAAAGGACATGAACTCATCATTTTTTATGGCTGCATAGTATTCCATGGTGTATATGTGCCACATTTTCTTAAGTTTACATTTTCTAATCTTCCATAAGCATATTTATCCATTCAGGAATATTTGTTAGTTTTTTATATAAAATACTCATAAATGGTAGAAAAATTAATTATCTTCACTTAAGATTTGCTACCAAATTGAAAAAGGCACATATCTGAAACGGAATGAGAAAGCAACACACCAAACATATTTCCTAATGATGAAATATAACATTGCTATTAAACTTAGAGAATAAAAACAATCGATCATATTGAACTTCAATTTTGTACTTTAACACCATCTGGTAAAATTACAGACAGAATCTAAAAAATATATGAGTAAACTTTTTTTTTTTTTTTTTTTTGCAGACAGAGTCTTGCTCTGTCGCCCAGGCTGGAGTGCAGTGGCGCGATCTCGGCTCACTGCAAGCTGCGCCTCCCGGGTTCAGTCCATTCTCCTGCCTCAGCCTCCCGAGTAGCTGGGATTACAGGTGCCTGCAACCACGCCTGGCTAATTTTTTTGTGTTTTTAGTAGAGACGGGGTTTCACTGTGTTAGCCAGGACGTTCTCCATCTCCTGACCTCGTGATCTGCCCGCCTCGGCTTCCCAAAGTGCTGGGATTACAGGCGTGAGCCACCGCTGCCGGCTGAGTAAACTTTTTTTTTAAAAAATTAGTAACTTGTTATGTTTTCCACTGGTTTAATCATTCTCTTTCTTTTAATAAAATTGAAGTAAAAATGACTTAGTGTCGTTTCGTTTCTGCTGTGTTTCTACAGGTCATATTCAGAGTTGACTGAGCACCATAAGTGTTCAGCCGACTTTGATTTTATTTTTATCGCATGCCTCATAAAACTGATTTAGAAACCTAAAAATGTGTCACTAAAATATTAAATTGTGAACAGTCAGAGCTTATTGAGTTTCCAAAATCTAACAAGAATGGCTGGCTATGAAGGCAAACAAACATTCTTCAAATGTAGCCAGCCACATTTTAAAAACTATTGGAGGGATCTTGAAGATTCAGAAGTGTATGATTGATACCGTGCCAAATTTTCAGAACCAGTAGTCTGTTTTTGGAAGACTTCTCCTGCATGGATGCCTAGTAATATTCCCATCATAAAGCGGGTTAGCTCCATTTTAAAATTATAGGGGAGGCCTAATACATTTGGAGAAAATTTCCATCCATTGGCATGTTTACATTTAATTTCTACACAGGCATCTTTCGTACATTATCTCTGCTTCACAGAATCTTCATCACATTTCAACTGTCATCAGAATCCGGTTTTTCTCTTGGCTATATACTTCATCATTTTCCTCTTGCTGTTAATGGGTCGATATGACTGATTGATGGAGCCCCTATTTTGAGAACATGTTACTCAGACTCAGGGGTATTAGGATGCTTTGGGCTGTATGTCACAGTAGCACCCGAAACCTATGCTGAAATGCCCACGTTGGAGGAAAACTAAATCCTAACGGCTTGCAAGAATAAATACTCATTTTAAATGACCAGTGACTCCAAGGAAAAAAGTTAGATACCCACAAAATTGAATTCCTTCCCAGCAGTGCCCCTTCACTTAAAGGTCTGAGTTCAAGCAAATGCGTCCCTCTAGAACCCAGTCCTGAACATTGAAGTAAATGAACAAATGCTCCTGGAAGTACGAAGGCCCCAGCAGTAAAGCTGAGCACTTCATAGACTCTCTCTCTTAGAGCCTGATTGATACTTACTTAACTTACCAAGAAGGGATTTTATGCTAAGATAGATCAGATTTAAGATACTGGTTCTGACATGGACACAAGGAGGGGAACATCACACACTGGGGCCTGTCAGGAGGTGGAGGGCTAGACGAGGAATAGCATTAAAAGAAACACCTAATATAGATGATGGGTTGATGGGTGCAGCAAACTACCATAGCACGTGTATACTTATGTAACAAACCTGCACATTCTGCACATGTACCCCAGAACTTAAAATATAATAATTTAAAACAAAACAAAACAAAAAGATACTGGTTCTGTAACACATCTGCTGTGAGACCATGGGAAAATTTCCTGACTTCTGTCAATTTTGTTTTCCTTTTCTGTGATGGGATAAACACACCTATTCCTAGAATTGTTACAGGCTAGATCTGATATAATAACCTTCTGATAGTAATTTACTGATCACTTGAAACAAAGGTTCAGTGTATATTAAATATGTGTTTTTACATATTTTTCATTGGTCAAGCATATTTACTGGTAAGCATGTTTGTTTTCTTCTGTCTAGTTCAGATACCATGAAAGTATGATAAGATTCCTTCAGGAAGGCTCAGGTGACGATGGGGATGACCACATGTTCCAGGTGTTCTTTGTGTAACAAATTACCCTCAAAGTTGGCATATTGAAACAGCAAACATTGATCTCACAGTTCTTGTGGGTCAGGACCTTGTGAGTGGCTTAGCTTGGTGCTTCTGGCCCAGCATTGCTCATGAGTTTGCAGTCAAGGTACAGGCCAGAGTCACAGTCATCTGAAGGTCTGTCAGGCCTGGGAGATCTGCTGCCATGATGGCTCATGCACAAGACTGTTGGCGGGAGGCCTCACTTTCCTGCAGCGCGGGTTTCTCCAGAGGGAGACAGTGACGTGGCTCTTGGCTTATCCAGAGTGAATGATCCAATTAGACTGGATTAAGAAAATGTGGCACATGTACACCATGGGATACTATGCAGCCATCAAAAATGATGAGTTCACGTCCTTTGTAGGGACGTGGATGAAATTGGAAACCATCATTCTCAGTAAACTGTCGCAAGAACAAAAAACCAAACACCGCATATTCTCACTCATAGGTGGGAATTGAACAATGAGAACACATGGACACAGGAAGGGGAACATCACACTCTGGGGACTGTTGTGGGGTGGGGGGAGGGGGGAGGGATAGCATTGGGAGATATACCTAATGCTAGATGACGAGTTAGTGGGTGCAGCGCACCAGCATGGCACATGTATACATATGTAACTAACCTGCACATTGTGCACATGTACCCTAAAACTTAAAGTATAATAATAAATAAATAAATAAATAAATAAAAGAAAAAGAGAGAGAAAAAAAGCAACCAGAATAAATGCTGCAGCACTTTTTTAACCCTAACCTTAGAAATGGCATAGCATCATGACTGCTATAGCCTGGTGTGATGTGGGAGGAGAGTATAGGAAAGTGTGAATACCAGGAGGTGGGGATCCTCGTAAGCAACTAGCATTTATATAACATCTCTCAAGTTATAAAGTGCTTTTCACAAATAAAACAACTCTAATGAAGCAAGAAGCCAGACAGTTGAAATTACCTGCCTACGGCCACAGTTATCAACAGCATATACTCAAAATGACTCAAAAGTGTTATTTTCCATTACATTCTTTATATCTTCTTGGTTCTCTTAGTTGATCAGGATATACTGATTTCTATTTTGACACTAAGTAGCTTCATCTTGATTAAGTTCTAATAGCTAAAGTATTGATTTTCATTTAAAATAAAATACAGTGCTTAATTATGATAGCAGACAGTTAATTTAAATAAATTATAACAATAAGAATAAAATACTTGTTTTAGAATGGCATATTTAAAAAATAAACCCTCTACTAACATAATATTGGGCCTTATTCCAAATCCCACTTTCTAAAAATTTAATTTATACTTTTATGAAAATGAATATAAAAACCAGCGGAAATGAGGTGTTACCTGATTTTCTATCTGTAAAGATGCAATCATAACTTTGAATCAACTATACTAACGTACTATACAGACTTGAACTAGCTAGTGGTGGTGGGTAACGAACTATGCTCCTGTGTTATTCCAAGTAAACAGCCAACTTTAAGCAATTTTTTTAAAACACAGCTGATTTCAGGATAAGTATTAAACAACAATAACTTACTTCATCATTTCTATATGACTGACTTGTAGTCAGTGTTACTGAAGAACTAAAGCTTAATTGTCAGTTAATTGACACATTATTGTACACGTTTCTATATGTGATTTAAAAAATCCTAACTCATTTTAGATGCAAAGAAACCAGCACATAGTCTCATGCCTTGCAGGGAGTGTTTGAAAACAAAAATGAAGATAAACAATGTCTTATCACAAGACTCAATCTTCTAAACACGTTAGCTTTAAAAATGTTAAAAACAGATTTAGAGAGGAGAATATTAATGACTTGTCAGCAGAGTTAAAGTAATAATACTTATAGCTCTTTGCTATATGTATTGAGTTTGTGTCTAGTCTAAATTTTTTTTCATAGAGTAATAACCAGAAACTTAGCCCTGATGAACACTGAACACGAAAGACCACAGATCAGGCAAGATGGTGATGTGTGTATGTGTGCACACACACCCGTGTATATTTCTGCCTTATATACAGGATCATTGGTGTGGGCTCTCTCTACATCTAATTCAAATAAGCTTTTTGTAGGGTTAAACTGATCTCCATACTTCTTTATGAAAGTAACTTTAAAGAGTTAATAGTGTATGGTGATTATTTGGGTAATTTATCCCATAATGGCTATGAGTGGGTAATGTTCCTTGATTGTTTTGAATATTACATCTTGAAGTCAGCAGTGTTTTCACTTTTGCAAGTTATCTAAGAAAGTCTGAGATGCAGTATACTTGGTTGTTCCCAACTGTAACCTCTCTCATTGTACCTTTGAGAAATGAAGCTCAGATTGAGTGTCCTTACCCAACAAATCAAGAAGTAGAACTTGTTCCCTTGTTCTTATTTTGGGAATTTTAATTGTATATCATACCACTTTCATCTCCAGATACAACAACTTTGGCAGTATCTAGAGGAGTGTTTCCATACCTCAATCATCTGTGGATCCCATTCATGGTTGAACAGTACCTATATTTTACCTAGTATTACTGTGTGAGTTTTGCCACACCTGAGTAACCTTTGGATCAGTATTTTTAAAATAAATTAGTTTTAGTGAAATAAATTTATTTTAAATCAAGTATCTAATGCTTATAAAATTACTGTTTTTCATAAATGGAAGATGCCCATAAAAATCTCTTGTAAACAAAATCTGGGTTTTTGTTTGCACTCCTATGCTTATTACAGCACTGTTTACAATGGCTAAGATTTGGAAGCAACCTAATTGTCCATCAACAGATGAATGGATGAAGAAAATGTGGAACATATACACAGTGGAGTACTATCTAGCCGTTGAAAAGAATGAGATCCAGTCATTTGTAACATCAATAATGAAACAGAGATCATTATGTTAAGTGAAATAGGCAAGGCAGAGAAAGACAAATATTGCATGTTCTCATTTATTTGTGGGATCTACAAATCAAATCAATTGAACTTATGGATATAGAGAGTAGAAGGTCGGTTACCAGACGCTGGAAGAGAGAAGTTGTGAGGGAGGTGAGGATGATTAATGGGTGCAAAAAATAATTAGAAAGAATGAATAAGACCTACTATTTGATAGCATAACAGAGTGATTATGGTCAACAATAACTTAATCATATATTTTTAAATAATTTAAAGAATGTAGCTGGACTGTTTGTAACTCAAAGGATAAATGCTTGAGGGGATGGACACCCCATTCTCCATGATGTGCTTATTTCACATTGCATGCCTGTATCAAAATATCTTATGTATCTTATAAATATATACACTTACTATGTACTCACCAATTTTTTTTATTAAAAGAAAAGAAACACCATCAAAAAATAATCTGGACATTTTCTAAAAATTTCAGTTTACCACCTTGCCTTGCTGAAGGTTGAGTTTCATATGTTTTTTCTTATGAAAAGTAGAAAGTCACATGTTTTAGGGTGTTGATATGGACATATGTGTAGTAACTTGAGGATGTCCACTGAGGCCATCAAAAGCCTGCAAGAAAACACAAAACGGACTGCTTCCATATTACATGATCCAACTACTTTTCAATGCCAAGTTTCAGTGTCATGTAAGATCAGCTTACTTCTAACAATATATGTATCATATACCTGGAGGACTTGTGATCTAGACTCTAGCAGAAAGAGAATGGGATTTTAGCCCAAGAATAGGGTCCTAGCTTGAGCATGATCACTAAGCTGTTCAGTAAATCTGGTCTGACAACAATTATATACTGAGAAAACCATATGGAGCATCAAGAAACTCAATAAACTTGGTCTTCTTAGGTCTCAGGTTTCTCTGAAAAATGATGGGACTAGGGTGGAGCATCACTTTGTCCCTTTCTAGAGTATGACTGCCTTCACCAGCTGTTTTCATGATCAACATTTTTGAAACTTTTACATTTTACTTCCCACAGTCAGAGAACTTTGAAGGCCCCAAAGGACTGCCACCTCACCTTTAACAAAGATAAATTAGAAAATATGAAATGAATGCTATCATCTTCCTAACATAATAACCTCAATACAAACTTAAGAGTGACATTTCCAAAGTCAAATCATAATCTGGATAAGTTGTCTTCAAGTCTTGTCAAAAGATGACTCTTCCCTTGGAAATCCTAGTGAAGATACCCAATTGCCTCTCCATTCTTGTTAAAGAAGGATTATTTTTAGATGAACAGGAGATCCTACTTTCCTCCCATTGCAGCAGAGATATTTCACACTTTTTCAACTAGTCCAAATTCAAAATGGTTATTCCTCAAAGATTCTGTCACCAGAAATATACTCATTCAAGGAACTTTGTACTCTGTCATATGTGAATAAATCAGCTTCATGTTCCAGGTCTATTTTATGCTATGTAACTTTTTTGTAGGCAATATTAATGAGATTTTAGTCTATTCTGTTATTCCTATATTGGAGTGTTTTGTGTTTTGACTTACTTATCATAGCTTGTATTTACAAAGATGGGACTCAATAAAGTTGGAAAATATATGTTATGAAGCAAATTTGTATAACTGGACATAACCCATGAAATACTGAGTATGTCTTTAAATACATCAGATAAGATTACATAATTAATACTGCAATCACATTTTATAAAATAAAGGTTTTTTAAAGGAAAGAGCAAAAATGTCTCTAAGAGTTATAACTGAGATTAATTGTCTTTTTCATCCATCAATCTTCTAAATTATATGTTCCAGAAAAAAAAAAAAAAACATGGTGCACTAAATCTTAGCAAAGATAATGGATTTCTACAGAAGTACTTTAAGATCGGAGATATAGATTATGAAAGTAGTCCATTAAAAAACAGAAACGCCAAGTTAGACATTTTGGCTTTTACAAATAAATGTGAATTACATAAGTTAAAATCCAGATTCTGAGTCCCTCAGACCATTTAGGGATTACTGACAGTCTTCTTTTGAGTTCTTATTTTCAATATTACACATCCAAAGGCTTAACTTGTAAAAGGCATCTGGCCTGATTCACTTGAAGAATTCTATTTTAATTCAAAGGGTATATAATTAGAATACTAGTATTCTAGCACTTCAAGATATTTTTAAAGTTGTTTGAAAACTGCTATATTATCACAGAAGGTTCCTCACTGGCACAGAAAACGGAAAAGTTGCTCAATGTGTTCAGGATGCTTTTGAAGCTACCTTTTTATTGCTTTCCTCTCTTCATTTCCAGGCCATCAGTACCTCCTGAATTTACCATCACTGCCAATTCCTGCAGCCATCTGCTGCCAAAAGGGTTTCCTAAAGCATTGCTGCAATGGTGGAGTCTCTCCACTCAAAGGCCTGTAGGGCATCCGTTCTGCTGGTATGCATGCCGATGCCACGACCCCTCCCCAATCCATATTTCCAATCATTTCTTTCACTCTGCCATATCAGCAATGCTTTCTAACTCCCGCTGCAGCCTCCACTGCTACCACCCTAGTCACAGCCACCACTCTTCCCACTGTTGGTATTCTTTTTTTTTTTTTTTTTTTTTTTTTTTTTTTTTTTTTTTTTTTGAGATGGAGTCTCACTGTGTCACCCAGGCTGGAGTGCAGTGGCATGATGTCGGCTCACTGCAACCTCCTCCTCCTGAGTTCAAGTGATTCTTGTGTCTCAGCTTCCCAAGAAGCTGGGACTACAGCCATGAGTCACCACACCCGGCTAATTATTTTGTATTTTTAGTAGAGACAGGGTTTCGCCATGTCAACCAGCCTGGTCTTTGACTCCTGACCTCGGGTGATCTGCCTGCCTCGGCCTCCCAAAGTGCTGGGACTACAGGCGTGAGCCACTGCGCCTGGCCCCACTGTTTCTATTCTTGACCCTCCATAGTATGGGCCAGAGAACTTACTTTGTGAAGAGTCAGATGGTAAGTATTGGAGGCTTTGTGGGCCAGTTTCTGTTACAACTACTCAACACTACCATTATAATGCAAAAGGAGCCATAGGCAATATATATACGAATGAGCATGGCCATGTTTCATGCAGACTTTATCATTAGACATTACATTTCAGTTTTATATAATTTCCAACTGTCATAAAATCTTCTTTTGATTTTTTTTTTTTTTGGTTTCCATCATTTAACAATGTAGAGGCAATTCTTAACGGACCATGCAAAAAAAACAGCCAACAGACTGGATTTAGCCCACAGCCAGTAGTTTGCTGACCTCTGCTCTACAACTTAATTATAACTGCTGTGTTTAGAATCCTGCAGTGGTTCCCCATTCCGCTCACAACATGTGCTTAGGTCCTCACCATGGCCTAAAAGGCCTCATGTAATCTGGTTTCCCTTTGCCTTTCTTCTGTCTTCTCCATTTACTCCCTGGTTTTCCTCTGTTTCAGAAAACTGACCTGCTTTCTGCTTCTTGAACACATCCAACACAGCCTGCCTTGTGACTTCTGTACTGGCTGGTCTGTCTGCCTGAAATTTGTGTTCCCAGATATTTCTATGTTTCTCTTGCTTGCTTCAAGATTTTGACCAAATGCCATTCTCTGATAGTCTATCTTGACCACTCTATTTAAATTGTAACCACACTGTTGTGGACTGAATTGCGCCTCCCCATCCCAAATTTGTTTGTTGAAGTCCTAACCCCCAGTACCTCAGAACGTGACTGTACTTGGAGATAAGATCTTTAAAGGAGTGATTCAGTTAAAATGAGGCCTCTAGGGTGGGCCCTAATCCAATCTGACCAATTTCCTTATAAGAAGAGAAAATTTAGACCCACAGGGAGAAACCAGGAGCACACATGCACACAGCATAGATGGTATGAAGACATAGTGACAAGGTGGCCATCTGCAAGCCAAGGAGAAAGCCCTCAGAAAAAAATCCAACCTGCTCATACCCTGACTTTGGACTTCTAGCCTCAATTGCTGTGAGAAAACAAATTTCTGTTGTTTAGGCTACGTAGTCTGTGATATTTTATAGTGACGGCCCTGTTAAACAAATGCACACTCTAACCTCCACAGTCTTCCCAAACCGATTTATCCTATTGTATATTTACCCAGAGTATTTATCACCAACTGACATGCATTTTAATTTACTGGCTTAGTATGTGTATTATCTGACTCCCCACCACATGAGGCTAAGATCTTTTGTTTATGGATGTATCCAAAGTTTGCAGAAGAGGACCTAGCAAAGGATAGGTACTTAATGAATACCTGCTGGATAAATGAATCCTAGCAATGCATTCATCTCTTATATCCCCTGCCTTTGTTTCTTGGCTCTTCCTGAAAGGTCCACTCCCCAACTCCACACCCATGGCCAGTGAAACCCACCTCAAATATTAACAATGCTAAGAATGCATCTCTTGCCACCAACACTCTGTGCTCTTTCTCTTTGGAGTCTAGTAATACACTATCTGTATTTCTCTTGTGGCGCTTAATACATTCAAGCCTGTATTGAATTTTCTATATATACACATATCTCAGAGATATTGCAGGTTCCATTATAGAACACAGCAATAAAGTGAATATCACATTAAAGTGAGTCGTACAAATTTCTTGGCTTCCCAGTGCACGTAAAAGTTTTGTTTACACTGTACTATAGTTTATGAAGTGTGTTATTGCATTGTCTAAAAAATGGACATACCTTAAATTAAAATACTCTATTGCTAAAAAATGCTATCAACTGAGCCTTCAGTGAGAGGTAATTTTTTGCTCATGGAGGGTCTTGCCTCTATGTTGACAAATGCTGACTGATCAGGATGGTGGCTGCTGAAGGTTGAGGTGTCTAGTGTAATTCTTAAATAAGACAACAATGAAGTTTGTCATATTGATTGACTCTTTCTTTCATCAAGGATTTAACTGAAGCATCTGATGCTGTTTGATAGCATTTTACCCACAAGATAACTTTTTTCAAAATTAAAGTCAATCCTCACAAACACTACTGCTGTTTATTGACTAAGTTTATGTAACAGTCTAAATTCTTTGTTGTCATTCCAGCATTGTTCGCAGCATCTTCATGAGGAGTAGACTCCATCTCAAGAAACTACTTTCTTTACTCACCCATAAGAAGCAACTCTTCATCCATTTAAGTTTGTTCCTTAGATGGCAGCAATTCAGTCACATCTCCATGATCCATTTCTAATCCTCTTTTTCTTGCTATTTCCATCACATCTGCAGCAACTTCCTCCATTGAAGTCTTGAACCTCTCAAAGTCATCCATGAATGTTAGAACGAACTTCTCCCAAATGTTGATGTTTTGACTTCCTGTCATGAATCATGAATGTTCTTAATGGCATCTAGAATGGTGAAACCTTTCCAGAAGGTTTTCAATTTACTTTTCCCAGATCATCAGAGGAATCAATATCTATGACAGTTATAGCCTTATGAAAAGTGTTTCTTCAGTAGTAAGACTTGGAAGTCAAAATTACTGTTTGATCCAAGGGCTGCAGAATGGATGTTGTGTTAGCAGGTGTGAAAATAACATTAATCTCTTTGTCTATCTCCATCAGAGCTCTTGAATGACTAGGCGCATTGTCAATGAGCAGTAACATTTTGAAAGTAATCATTTTTTCTAAGCAGTAGGTGTCAACACTGGACTTAAAATATACAGTAAACCATGCTATGAACAGACATGATGTCATCCAGGTTTAGTTGTTCCATTATTGAGCAGAGACAGAGTAGATTTAGCATAATGATTAAGGGCCCTGGGATTTTTACAATGATAAAGGAGCATTTGCTGCAACTTAAAGTCATAAGCTGCATTAGCCCCTAAAAAGAGAGTCAGTCTCCCCTTTGAACCTTTGGAGCCAGGCATTGAATTCTTCTCTCTACTTATAAATGTCCTAGATGGCATCTTCTTCCAATATAAATCTTTTTCTTTATTTTTTGATACAGGGTCTTACTTTGTCACCCAGGTGGGCTGCAGTGGCATGATCATAGCTCACTGCAGCCTTGATCTCCCTAGCTCATGTGACCCTCCCACCTCAGCCTCCTAAGGAGCTGGGACTATGTACAGTCTCGAGTAGCTGGGGCAACGTGCATGCACCACCATGCCAGGCTAATTTTAATCTTTTTTTTAAAGACAAGGTCTCACTATGTTGATCAGGCTGGTCTCAAACTCCTGGGCTCAAGTAATCCTCCTGCCTTGGCCTCCCAAAGTGTTGGGATTACAGGCATGAGCCACCGTGCCCAGCCAGGGGCTTCTTCATCTACACTGAAAATTTGGTTTTCAGAGGAACAACATTTATCAATGATCTTAGCTGGATCTTCTGAATAAGCTGCTGCAGCTTCTACATTGGCACTTGCTCTTTAACCTTGCA
Organism: Pongo pygmaeus; assembly: GCF_028885625.2. Taxonomy (NCBI): domain Eukaryota; kingdom Metazoa; phylum Chordata; class Mammalia; order Primates; family Hominidae; genus Pongo; species Pongo pygmaeus. Next base: position 20,775,162 of record NC_072376.2, read on the forward strand.
CTTTTGCGGTATGGATATGGCTTCATGAACCAACCTGCTAGCTTCAAACTTTCTTCTGCAGCTTCCCTATCTCTCTCAGCATTCATAGAATTGAAGAGAGTTAGAGCCTGTATTAGACCATTCTTGCATTGCTGTAAAGAAATACCTGAGACTGGATAAATTACAAAGAAAAAAGGTTTCGTTGGCTCACGGTTCTGCAGGCTGTACAGGAAGCATAGCAGCATCTGCTTCTGGGGAGGCCTCAGAAAGCTTCTACTCATGGCAGAAGGCAAAGTGGGAGCAGACACATGACAGACCAAAAGTAGAAGTAAGAGAGAGTGAGGGAGGGGGATGTCACACTTTTTTTTTATTTTTATTTTTATTTTTATTTTTTTTTTGAGACAGAGCCTCACTCTTTCCACCCAGGCTGAAGTGTAGTGGTACGATCTTGGCTCACCACAACCTCTGCCTCTTGGGTTCAAGTGATTCACCTACCTCAGCTTACTGAGCGTCTGGGATTACAGGCACGCACTATCATGCCCAGCTAATTTTTTTGTAGTTTTAGTAGAGACAGGGTTTCACCATGTTGGCCAGGCTGGTCTCGAACACCTGAACACCTGACCTCAAGTGATTATGTCTATGTCGGCCTTCCAAAGTGCTGAGATTACCTGTGTGAGCCACCACGCCCAGCCAATGCCATAAACTTTCAAATGACCAGATATTGCAAGAACTCACACACTATTGTAAGAACAGTACCAAGGGGATGGTGCTAAACCATTCATGAGAAATCCACCCCATGATCCAATTTTCTCCCGCCTCCAACACTGGGGATTGTAATTCAACATGAGATTTGGGCAGGGACACATATCCAAACTGTATCAGAGACTTCCTCTGGATTAGGCTTTGGCTTAAGGGGGTGTTGTGGCAGGTTTGATCTTTTACCCAGACCACTAAAACGTTCTTTATATCAGCAATAAAGCTGTTTCACTTTCTTACTATTCATGTCTTCACTAGAGTAGCAATATTAATTTCCTTCTAGAACTTTTCCTTTGCCATGGCAACTTAACAGTTTGACATGAGATTTTAGCTATTTTGGCTTTCGACATGCCCTCCTCACTAAGCTTGATTATTTCTAGCTTTTGATTTAAAAGTGAGAGATGTGTGAGTCTTCCTTTCCCTTGAACACTTACAGGCCATTAAAAAGTTATTAATTGAACTAATTGTAATACTGTTGTGTCTCAGGAAATAGGGAGGCCCAAGGAGAAGAAAAGACATGGGGAATAGCTGGTCAGTGTAGCAGTCAGAACACACACGACATTTATTGATTATGTTCACTGTCTCATTAGATATGGTTGGTGGCACTCCAATATAGTTACGATAGTAACCTCAAAGATCACTAACCACAGATCATCATAAAAGATATAATGATAATGAAAAACTATGAAATATTACAACGATCATAATGTGACTCAGAAACATGAAGTGAACATGTGTTTTTGGAAAAATGGCGCTGATAGTATTGCAAAAGTCAGGGTTGCCATGAAACTTCAATTTATAAAAAATGCAGTATCTGAGAAGTGCAATAAAGTAAAGAACAATACAATGAGGCATGCCTGTGTGTTCTATATTCTCCACTAAATGTTAAGCTCCTTTATGGTGCAGCTATCGCCTCATGCATCTTAAAATCCCTTACCGTACCTTCTGAATGTGCCACACGTATTAAAGACACAACAGACCTTTGCTGAAATTAGGAAGATTATTACAATAAAAACACTTGTTACTGAACAATTAAACATTGTGTCGGCCTCTATTTTAAGTCTTCATGTCATTTGCCTTTACTAACAAAAACCTCATGAAGGTCGGACTATCATTATCTCAAATTTATTGATAAGGTCACTGAACCTAAGATAAGTAACTTGCCCAAGATCAATGATTGGTGAAGCCAGAATTTTTTTTTTTTTTTTTTTTTGAGCTGGAGTCTCGCTCTGTCACCCAGCCTGGAGTGCAGTGGTGCAATCTCGGCTCACTGCAAGCTCCACCTGCCGGGTTCACGCCATTCTCCTGCCTCAGCCACCCGAATAGCTGGGACTACAGGCGCCTGCCACCACGCCTGGCTAATTTTTTATTTTTTAGTAGAGATGAGGTGGTGAAGCCAGATTTTAAGCACAGACCTATTGTTCTACAGATATCAGATATCAGGATCTATAGTATACTGTCTTGCCAGTTAAAAAAAATGCTTACTTTAAAGAAGATCATGTCTTTTGTGGGAACATGGATGAAGCTGGAGGTCATTATCCTTAGCAAACTAATGCAGGAACAGAAAACCAAATACCTGTGGTGCATGCACATTGTCCCAGTTACTCGAGACTCTACGTGTTCTCACTTATAAGTGGGAGCTAAATGATAAGAATTCATGAACACGAAGAAGGGAACAACAGACACTGGGGCCTACTTGAGGGAGGAGGGTTGGAGGAGGGATAGGAGCAGAAAAAATAACTATTGGGTACTAGGCTTACTACCTGGCTGATGAAATTCCATAAAACAAACCCTAGTGACACTAGTTTACTTATATAACACATGTACCTCCAAACCTAAAAGTTAAAAAAAAAAAACTCTAAAGCACACAAAAAATGCTTACTTTTAAATAAAAATATTGCTATCATGTTAAATGAAATAAAAGGAAGCAGCATGTACCTGAATTCTTATGTGTTTTAGTAGCTGGAATGGACAGATTTCACATTTCCCATGACTACTTTTCTTATTCTAAACTCTGAGAGGGTAGTCTTTGTGCACTGGTCAAATTTACATAGCCACTGAAATTTTTAAATTCATATTTCATAAAAAAATTCTTCTCTACATCTTTTTTCACTGGTAATACTTGAAGATTTAAAACATAAAATAATGAAATATATTAAATATGTTTGTCTTTCCTAAAACTAGGACTTTAACATCTATGCAAATCTCTCATGCTTTTATAATATTTCATAAATAATTTAAAGAATGAGTAGGTTGTTAATATTGGCTTGTGAAGTAACTAATTTCTACATGTTATTGTAGTTTAAAATTTTTTTTACTATACTTTATATCCTAGGAAAAAGCCAAGATTAATAGTTAATCTTATTTTTGGTGAAAAAAAACCAAACTTTTAAAAAATTATTATTATACTTTAAGTTCTAAGGTACATGTGCACAACATGCAGGTTTGTTACCTATGTATACATGTGCCATGTTGGTGTGCTGCACCCATTAACTCATCATTTACATTAGGTATATCTCCTAATGCTATCCCTCCCATCTCCCCCCACCCCATGACAGGCCCTGGTGTGTGATGTTCCCCACCCTGTGTCCACTATGTTCTCACTCATAGGTGGGAATTGAACAATAAAAACAAACTTAATTACAAATTTTTTGAAAATTAAGGAGTTTAGACTCAAAAAGTGTTAGCAAGAATATATATTGCACATACTTGTGCAATATACAAGTCATCTGACATTTTTGGGTAGGAAATATATTTTGGTAGGAGAGTATTAAAGCATAATTAAGTAAAACCCTTTAAGTATATTAATTTATAATTTTATCATTTATGAAGGAATTCTTTGAGTCATATTTCTACCTAATTTCGAACATTTTAAAATCAATAGAAAGTGAACACATTTTAACATTTTCTAAGGAATTTAAAATAATTGCATAATGTTTTACATAATACACTACACCGATTTATAAGTATCTGAAACAGGACTTAGTGCTATTTGAATGAGTACTGATTCCAGCCACTGTCCTTACAAATGCTGGCTTGTAAAAGTTCTCAGTGGAACCTTGAATTGGGATCACTTGATTTTTCCAATGAGGCAACTGATATCATGGGGGGAATATAAACCTGTCCAAGGTCACCTGCTAAGACGTGATGGTGCTAAGATAAAAGTTCAGGTCATTTTCTTTGCCAGGTCTAAGTGTTTCTACCCCACCAAGCCACCACCTGAGGCACTTGTCACAATGTAAGGCTGTGAGAACAATGTGCTTGTGGAATGGGAGAGTAATAAACAGTACGTGGACCAATTAGCTGTTATGACCTTGGTAAAATCACTTGAATAACTCAGGTCCAGTTGTCTCTTCTGAAAATAAAGAAAGCAGACCAAATGATTTTTAAGATCCATTGAGATGTAACGTGTCTATGATCCAAGAATATATTCTGACACAAAAAATTCCTTATAGAAGTGACATGATAAACATAATGTTGTCTATATTGTTGCCATTGTGTTAAGGACTTGTACCACTTTGAGTGCCAACAAGCTTCTCAACCTTCTAAGTTCAGGGATTGTGCTTTTACTTGAAGACAGGCTAGGAGGGCATCATTGGAAGGAACATTTGCATGTATTTGGGAACATGCCCAGCACTTGGCTGTATAGTTTCCCTTGGGGCAATTCAGTAGATACAGCATAAAACTGATCTTTAAAGTTCTAAAAGCTTTTCATAGAACTGGCTTCCTAGTTCTTTAAAGCCTTTTGACTTTTGTTTGGCTCAGGGAATTACAAGATGATTAGGAAATTCTTTTTGTATCTCCCATCATAAAACAGGCTCTATGTATCTTAACATGTTATAGAACAGGAACATGACTGATTTGGCAGGCATTAAGTCTCTTATCCTAATCTGGTGATCGTGCAAAATAAAAATCTTCCCATTGTATAGGTAATAATATTGAGCCTGGAAGATATACTACTTTCTCCAGGAGAAGAAAACTGCAGCTAGAGAACAGATCAACTTAAAGCCTGGTAATACTTTACTCAAAGCATGGTAATATGATTTTTTGTGTGTGTAAAATCTCTAAAATGATAGTACAGCCAAGGCGGTATCTGTTTCCAGTAATTTTACCGTAGTTGAAGATGGGGAGAACCTATAAATTTCTAATATTAATTTATTAGTTTATCTTATGGAGATATAACTATGTATTTTTTATTTAAAAAACATTAAAATTCAACTATTATACGTATACTATGTTCCCTGTAGAAAAATGAGAAAATACAAATACATTGACATTTATACATAAATCAACCGTAAGATGTATGACTTTTTAAATAAACGAGCAAATATACAGGACCTACCCCATTTAAAAATGTGTAGTTACACCTCCTCTGTGTACAGTTAGAATTCACACTTCCAAGGCTCTCAATTATCTATAACAATTTCTTATGATTGGAAGAAGTACCAGGTAGAGATAGAACAGCAGAACCATAACAGAGATTAGGATGAGCAGCTGAAGTAGCCAAGATCAGAAGTGATTAGGAAGTCACAATTCTACCAACCTTGGAAAAGATATGCAAAGAAATAGGCGGGAGATGGTGTAGTTTTGTCCCCTTAAAAGCACTGGTATTGTTCAATTTTGTAGTACTTCCAATGACTATGTAATGAACATTGACTGTGCCCCAGTACAGTCTAGGCACTGGATTACAATAATAAACAACGAAAAACCCAAAATTATTTTTAAAAGTTTATATTCCACTTTTACAGACATTTGTAAATATTCTACGTTATTTTAGGTAGTGGTAATTTTTATGGAGAAGATACAATGCCTCCCAGCTTGTCTGGGACCGTTTGGATTTGTGCCTGTTTTCCTGCTGTGATGATTAAGATTGCCTCTTTTTACTCTCAAAAATGTCATAGTTTTGGTGACCCTCTCTGTAAAAGAAATTTCAAAACAATGATAATATGAAAATACGTATGGGAGGGGTTCTTTTGGACTGGATGGTCAGGAAATGTCTCACTAGGTGATATCTGAGCTGAGAATTAAAGTAATCACACAGCTCTTAAGGGTGAATTTGAATTTGAGAGGGGAAAACTATGTAGTCAAACAAAGACGTAGTTTAGATTCTGACAAATCTGGTTTTATACCTTAGCCCCAGCACACCCTAGGTTTGGAACTTTGGGCTCGGCTCCCTGTGAGATACTCAATAGTATACCTTAAGTCTAATAATGTGATTCAGAAATGAACACATTAAATTACACGGGCAAAGAAACTTATATTTATTTATGATATCCTCTCACAATACCATAAAGAAATAATCTATATTTTAAAGCAACTACTGTGCAGTACACACTGTGTTTGGGTACAGCTGGATAATTAAGTATTACCGTTTGAGTATCCCTAATCCAAAAATATGAAATCCAAACTGCTCCAAAATCTGAACCTTTCTGAATGCTCAATGGACACTCAAAGAAAACGTTCAGTGGAGCACTTTGGATTTCAGATTTTCAAATTAGGAATGCTGAACCAGTATATATTCTGCAAATATTCCAAAATCCAGAAGAGTCCAAAAACCAAAACACTGCTGGTCCAAGCATTTCAATGATGAGACACTGAACCAGGTTTTCTGTCTTTTAGAAGATTCTGATCTACCTGAGATATAACTTGAACACCTGAATCTGTTCAATACACAGGGTTGACTAGTAATTAAATGCTGAGCAATATGGGACAGACAACTTGTACTATCAGAGCTCAAAAGAAAATAAATCAATATACATTACAGAATGAAGCAGGGTTCCAAGGAAAGAAAATAGGATCTGAACAGGTGTTTAATTGATAAAATGCAATATTTCCCACCAGACCACTCAAAAAGCCATGGAAATATTGCTCCAGGCAGACAACAGGACCCTCTGTTGGGCTTGGCCGGTAGTTTCTGCAGCAATCTGGTTGTGTGGACAATTTAGCTTTTTAGCAAAACTTCCTGTTCCTACAAATAATCCCACTAATCCTCCCTCTCCCCAGCTGCTTCCTTGCCTTTCCTGCTTGGCTCCCCTCTCATAAGCCTCTTTTTTTCTAATTTTTTCGGAGGAACATATTTTACAGTCTCGTTGCTTCACCTACCTTGCCCGTTGTCCTTGCCTAAAATTGTCCTTGACTGAAATAGTAAGAGAGAGTTTTCCTCTGCTTTTTGAAATCTTAGCATATGTTGGTTGGTTGAGTTAACTGCTTCCTATTTATTTGCTGTACTGGCAGGTTGACACAGGGCAATTGGGAATCATGAAGGAATAGTTCAGCAGAACCACGAGACTCAGCTCTTAACAAGCACTTAATAAATGTTGGTTGAATGAATAAACGGCTATTATAGTTATTGAAAACTAATACAATTAAAGGCAAGTGAGTTTAAAAATCATAGTCATTTATATAGGTAGCTTTCTATTTATTCCTAATTACCAGGAAGCATAATAATTATTAGGTATTTCAATTATCTTTAGTGAAAATTAAATTTGAATAAAACTAATAGAACATCCTATAGATACCAGATCAGTAATAGCGACAAATTTGTTAAATGTGTGCCAGCAACAGAAATAATTGTACAAAGATCCCCATTTTACAGATGCGATGACCCAGCTTAGAGGGGTCATCTAATTGGTCTTCTCAGTTGTGGGGTTAGGCATAAAAGCTGGAATTCCAACACAGCTCTATGCTGTGCTGTTGCCTCTCAGAAGGATGGCTGGGGGTTGAGGCGAGAGAATAGCTCTCCTGGAACACATTTTCAGAATATAAACTTTTTCAGTTATGATGTAATATATTTATATTATTGTCATTAAGACTAGGATGAAAAGGCATTAGAGGAAGCAAAACAAAGCCTGATAATTCGGATATGAGACAAGTAAAGAAGGGTGTCAAATGATGAAATGCTTTTTATGATGATATATATAACGATGAAATGCTCCCTTACTCCAAACCTTGGCACAGTACTTCGATGCCCACCCTGGCCACTGATTCAGTCCTACTCTCATATTTGTTCTTCCTGAAGTTGGAAAATAATGATTCATTGGCCATCCCCAGACATTATTACATGTTGATCTACTGCAGGGTTTTATTCACCCTCCTTTAAAAACATAAAGTGAACATTAGCCCCAAATAAAGAACACCTTGAGACATCCTGATGTCACTACTATATCTCTATTAAGAAGGAGAAATAAATAACGTTAAGCATAGAGCCATATTTTGTAGGGACTTGCTAAAAACTGATTTGTTGGCAAAACTAGTTTATATTGCAAATATACATATATATGTATATATATACGTATATTGTATATAATATATATTTATATATTATATATATTTATATAAATTTATATACACATACATAAATATACACACCAACGATGATCTCTGTCATGGTCAGTTGGACTTTTCTTCCACAGTTAAGGGAAGCTCCTCAGATCCTACCTTCCCAAGCCCACAAATGTATCCCAATACTGGAAAAACAGTATTGGAGAGAAAATAAACTTCATCCAAGGAAAGCTGTTGATATGGTTTGGATGTTTTGTCCCCTCCAAATCTCATGTTGAAATGTGATCCCAGTGTTGGAGGTGGTGGCTAGTGGGAGTTGTTTGGATCATGGGGCTAGATCCCTCATGAATGGCTTGGTGCCCTCCCCAATGTAATGAGTTACTGACAGATCTGATTGCTAAAAAGAATCTGGGACCTCCTCTCCTCTTGCTTCCTCTCTTGCCATGTGACACATCTGCTCGCCTTTCACTTTCCACCATGATTGTAAGCTTCCTGAGGCCTCACCAGAAGCCAAGAAGACACTGGTGCAATACTTGTACAGCCTGCAGAACCGTCCACCAAGTAAATATTTTTCTTTATAAATTACCCAGCCTCAGGTATTCCTTTACAGCAATGCAAAACAGAGTAACACAGCCATCAATATGCCTAACAAACACAAACCATAGCCGTATCTGACTGAGTTGTAATAACATTTTCCCATAATAACAAACGTCACATTATTTTCAAATATCATTTAATTTAGCTGATTATAATGACATTCTCTCAGAATACAGAGTCAATTTGTTTGAATGTATAGGTTTACTTTACTTCTGGAATGTAAAAAAACATACAGAGAAATATTTGAGAGAAGTTTTACTGTCAAAGTAAAAGATAAACAATGATAGCAAACGATGTGGTAGAATGATAGGAACCTCTGCATGACCCAGAGATATGATTAGCTTGCTCATGCTACTTTCAATATCTTTTGAGGGGAAGCAACATGACCACTGTGAGTAATTTTAAATAAAAAAGCCCAGTCAGTGGTAATACCAGTGGTGAGTGAATATAAAATAATCAATACTGCTATGAACATATTTCTCCTGCTTAGAGTAGCTTTCCTGCAGGTTCCTAGGATGGGGTCAGACAATGGAAGCAGTAGCAGAAACTCTGAAAGTAGGAGGAAAATGAGACCAGCATTTTTTTCTTCCCTGAGCTTTCTTCCTAACAGGCCTCTGTGGGTAGGCTATATTCCTGTACCCAAGGCCACCACTCTGTCTGGAAGCTTTCTAGTACAGTTTTCCTCTCCAGGCTCTGGAAATGGTTCCTATCTCTTGCCTCTTCAATAGTTTACTGTTCCCAGCTGGAGCATACACATTACCCCTTATTGCTCCAACATAAAGTCATTTTATCAAATTCTTTTCTGGAGTGTAAGATCTCATTCCTGCCAGAAACAGAATTGATACAGATCACAATCGATGTATAATATCCTCAGTAGTCTTTGCCTTGTATTGTGAAACTTAAACATTTCTTTAAGTACTTAAACGAGGCACTGATGTGTAAGTGCTGAAGTTTCTGGTAAGAAAGCTCTGATTACCTTTAGCAAGAGGGGCAAATGCAGCTCTTTTTTTTTTTTTTCTTGAGACAGAGTCTCACCCTGTTGCCCAGGCTGGAGTGCAATGGCGCGATCTTGGCTCACTGCAACCTCTGCCTCCAGAGTTCAAGCGATTTTCCTGCTTCAGCCTCCTGAGTAGCTGGGACTACAGGCACCAGCCACCATGCGCAGCTAACTTTTTGTATATTTAGTAGAGATGGGGTTTCACCATATTGGTCAGGCTGGCCTCAAACTCCTGACCTGGTGATCCACCCTCCTCAGCCTCCCAAAGTGCTGGGATTACGGGCGTGAGCCACCGCACCAGGCCAAATGCAGCTCTTTCTATGAATATGAGCTCCTCCCTTTAGACCACGTGCAACATGTTGATTAATTGAGCCAACCGGTCAACAAGTGAGTTTTAAGAGTTTTCCATGTCTAAGACTGTGAGATCAGACCACTTACTACTTTAAAGTTATGACAATGATAAAAACAGTCTTCTTTGGGAAAGAAGCTTTAACCCTGCAAGCTTACCTAATATACTAATTATAGGAAAAAGAACATAATTTGCAATGTAATAAAACATTAACATGCAAATTTCTTTCTGAAATTAAAGAAGGCAACCAGTAACCTGTATATATAAGTGTTCTGTTTGTTTAAATCAGAGATCATGTAATCAGATTTGGCAGAAATGGCAGATTATAAGAAGATTAAGCAACACCATGAATTCCCCACAAATGTCCCTTTAATCCTGATTATAAAGTTAAACAGGACAAAATAATTATCCTGATGAAGTTTAAAATGTAAACTCTGTTGGGAAAAGTAACACAGTGCCATAAATTCATTGGCAGTCAAGTGTAAACATCATTTTTCTTTGCTTTCTTTTTGCTTGAGAATAGGTTTCAATGGAAGAAAGAACACAAGAAAACAGTGTAACATGGTGGTATTTTATATGCATTTGAATACTAAGAATTTTACATGATGCTTTAAGAAATATAATCTTGTTTTATCAGCAAAATTTGAAAGAATGGATTAAAAAGTTGAAAAAAATAAATCAGCAATAGCATAATTTCAGAGCAGGCAGGCCAAGAGAATATAAACTGTGTATTTGACTGCCACATGTCAGGGCCACTTGAACTGGGAAATAGAAAATCCTGTCATTTTTTTTTTTTTGCCAAGATTCAACTTGAATTTTGCTAGTGTTTATTTATGTGAGGTCTTTAGGGGCACATCCTTTGTGTGAGATGTGTCTGCCCTATGTGCAAATGTGGCTGGGCTGGGGGATGAGAGAGTACATAGGAGAGAGAGGTTGGAAATATGATTCTGTGTTCTATCATCTCCAGGGAGAAAGAAGAGAACAAAAAATGGAAGGGCACACAGCCAGAAACAAACTTTGTCAAGCCTCCGATTTTGCTTAGGATCACCTCTTCCTTCTCTTCAGACTTCAAAAATGTAGTATAAAAAATATTTAAAATATTTAAGGCTGGGCACGGTGGCTCATGCCTATAATCCCAGCACTTTGGGAGGCCGAGGTGGGTGGATCACCTGAGGTCAGGAGTTCAAGACCAGCCTGGCCAACATGGCGAAACCTCGTCTCTAGTAAAAATACAAAAATTAGCAGAGCTTGGTGGCAAGCGCCTGTAATCCCAGCTACTTGGGAGGCTGAGGCAGAGAGAATTGATTAAAACCCGGGAGGTGGAGGTTGCAGTGAGCTGAGATCGCGCCACTGCACTCCAGCCTGGGTGATAGAGCAAGAGTCCGTCTCAAAAAAAAAAAAAAAAAAATAAGTCTTTATATGACTAGCCTGTGGTGGCTTGACCCACAATACCTTAAGTGATGTCAAGTTTAAGGCTGGAAACCACTCAAAGAAAACTTGTGAAACAAATGTACAAATGTGCATCATCTCTCCCTCTCATCCTTTAATCTAAAGCACTCTACTTGATAGAATGATGAATTCTTACCTCCCGCTTTTAATGATATAATTTCACAAAATTTGAAATACTTTAACACACTAGTTAAACAACAATTCAGTGTTTCACAGAATTTTTGGGTTTAAATTGCTTTTGCTTCCCTTAGGTGGAGAATTGAACTTGGACATGCCTATAACTTTCAGACCTGAAGCCTGAAACAGAGCTCCAGGCAATATTTACCTCACACATATATTTAGGGAATTCTTGATAATAGAAAAATGTGTTCAGGTCTTGATTTTTCAAGAAAACAATGTACAGAATATTGAAAAATGTCAAAACAACCTTCAAATAAGTACCCTAAAACATGACAATATTAAATTTCACACATAAAGAAACAGTTCAAAACATGATATCTGCAATAACATTCATCCTTCTCAATGGGGCAGCATTCATATGATAGGGTGTTGTATGGGTTCCTATCATACACAAATAGAAGTGTCGTATTCTGGGCGCAATCCTAAGACCTATCTCCATTTATTTAGGTGTACAAGAATATATTGGGTAGCATGAGCCCCATCTAGAATTGAATATGATATGGTACATCAAGAGGCAGATCTCAAACTGAGAAGAAAATAGGATAATTGATCCTACAATGAACTGAGGCCATTAACTTGTAATATTTGCATATGGATTTCTGTGATTTACTATACATAACAAATAAACTTTTAAAATGCATACGTTTTTATGATAAATACAGACATTATATATGTTTGTAAAATACACTCTTTGAGAAGTGATTTGCCATAATAAAAAATATGTAGGAAGTTTCAGGGAAAATAGATGTATCTTATTTTAGCTGAACAAATCTTTACTTTTGAATCTGTACTCTCTAAAAAAATTATTTTAGAAATCAAATTAAATTTTTAATTTGTAACCAATCCTAGGCATTGCCAAAACTTACATGAAAAGCTCTCACAAAAGGAAATTGCTTTTCTCTAACTTGTGATAACACTTATAAGACAAATTGAAGGAAAGTTTGTATCCACAAAAATTTCTTTGCACTTCCAATGTTCTATGTTTGTATAAATGACCCATTTTGGTATCAAATGAGAAGCAGCTGCCAAAAATAAAATTATATATTTCAGAATTAACTTGTTTTCAAATGTAAAACAAAATCACCATTTCCTCAGATAACACGATTGACCAACAACAACAACAACAAAAAAAAAAAAAAAAAAAAAAAGGGCTTATTGGTAAAAAGAAAAAAAAAATCACCCAAGACATGTTCCTGTTGTTTTAAATTTTTGATAACTACAAAGATACATGCTGATTGCTCAGGATACAATTAGCAGCTGCCTGCATATCCAACCTTAAAGGAAATTTTTTAAGCTAGTTCAACTCTGTTTCCTACTTCTTCATTAATTACTAGCTAAGGGACTTGAAAGTGTCCTAATGAATTTTACATTAGACTCTGTAATATGAATGGTGTATATTATCACAGCATCTAGTAAATGCATAAATTGGCTTTTCCAAGTAGCATTTTGAGTAGTTGTAAAGATTCTGGCTGGATATCACAAAATTTAGTATTAGAGACTGAGCCGAAAAGAATTTTTACAAGAAACAGGTTGCTGTAATCACATTTCGCAGGTCATAAATCTATGTTACTACTTTATGATAATCTGTCGGTCCTTGTTCTCAAAGTTCAAAGATGCTGTGCTTTTTATTTTTTTTTCTCCTGTGGTTCAAAAAGAAGAAAGCAATCCCACTTACAGTGATTTCCAAATACACATTGAATAAAGCTTAAAATATTACTGCTATACTAGCTTTCCATAATTTCCATATTATAAAGTACCATTCAGTGATAAAGTACCAACCACAGTGTTTTGGATTTAATACTTATGGTTTACAGCTTCCCAACCACTTACCATTTTCGTAAAATTCTTTGAAATCAAAAGTTTAAGAAAACTATTCAACAAACAGAATGAGCTAGACAGGCAGAAAACTGCACCTAAATCCAGTCAGAAACAGACAGAACCTTAGGATTGCCCTATCAGAGAGGAAAGGATAGACAACCATGGAAACCTCATGGAAAGCTTTCTTTTATAAAATATTTCTCTAATTTCATAGCAAGGTAAAAGATTACCTCTTGCTCATTTTCAAATGTGACATGATACCATAAATGGCACGTCATCCTTACTTGAATGTTTAAAGCTAATATGCAGGTAATGTCAAAGTCATAGTGATGGGACTAAACATTTGTAATCTAAAGGTGAAGACTGTGTGAGAAACACCACAGAGCTCCGAGTTGGCAAAAGTCAGATACACACTCTCAATGATTATTCCTTAAAGAATATCTAAAGTCACCACAATTCACATTACCTAAAGATTAAAATGCAAATATTAACAGGAAATTAACATTAGGATATTAACAATCCTCTTAATATCTATTAATATTTGATGATGCTCTCTAAAATCATTTGATTGTCAGTTACTCTCTTAAAATGGTTTTCCCTTATTACACTAACATAATTGTATATGCAGTTTAGTTAACTATCGTCAAGACTTTACTTTGTTAAGTAAAATGTTGCTCAAATTCATCTCTCAGCTTTATATCAGCACAAGATCACCTCTTGCTCATTGTCAAATGTGACACGATATCATAAATGGCACATCATCCTTACATCATCCTTACTCACAGTGTGTGAGTTTCTTTACTCTTTTTTTCTCTTTATTTAGATTAAAGAAAACAAATATAGGTCAGTATTTGAAAGATAAAGCTCACAACAGTTCTTTATGACCAGAATCAAAGTGTGTGTTCTATTAACCAAGATTTGTCTCTCAGAAGTTTGATGATCTGTTAAAAAATATATATTATCAGTGTCAAGTATTTTAGTCCCACCTGTCACTAACTTAATGACAACATTGCCTAGGAATTTCATGGGCAACAAAACTGTTGGTTTAGCCTCATAATTTTGGAACATATTAAAAATATTTTCTTGCTATCAACACTTAGATTTAAATAGAATTTCTATTTCAATCGTGCAAATTTTTAAACATTGAAATCCACTGCAATGAAACAAATATCAAACCTCACATGGACATTTTACTCTTCAGCTGTTTTCATATTTTGCTCACATTTTGCAAGGAACCCAGAGATCCAAAAGAAATATCCTTAACTCTTTCACGGCCAAGCCCTATGATCAAACACACAGGAAGTAATCTACGGATTACAATAATCAAAGAGTTCTAGGGAATTTCTAAATATCTGCAGGAAGAAAATCTGTGTGCTTTTCAAGTAAACTGCAGCAATCAGGAAAGAAGAGAAAAATCCCTTGCACAATCATGTATTTAAAAAAAAAAATCTTTCTACTCTGCAGATACTGTTTCCTGAAATTTACCAACAACACTGCCTTGAAGAGATAAAAAAAATACATCCATAGAATTCAGTTCTACTCCCAAAAGAGCTGCACTGCACACATTTTTAGAAACATAAATCTCAGCAAATACAGTTGCATTTTATTGACAACATTAAAAATAATCACAACAAAGAAATAGTGAGCCTTTCCTATTCCATTTCAACTTCATTACCATGCTCTACTAGCCTCTACTAAAAAAAAAAAAAAAAAAAAAAAAGTCATTACCTGTATGAAGAGAACCTGTTAATAGTCTGAGAAGGTACTGGGCAAATTTCAATATTTCACGTTTACACCGCTTTCTACAGCCACTCATCTTAAGCAACAAGGTATTCCTCTGAGGAGAGCCAGAAGTCTTTGCCAATAATAATAATAAAAAAAAGACAGTCTCTGAGGAGAAACTTCTGTCTCAGTTTATGCACACGCTGCCTTACAACTCCTGTGGAATTAGCTGTTAGCGCCTCAATCAGAAATTCCTTTAAAATGCTAGAGAAGCCAGATACAGCTACAACAGTAACAGGGAGGTGAGAAAACACGGCTTCTCAGTGTGGTGACCAAGTTCTTCTGTGGCAACAGACAGGCTGCCGGTTCACACTTGTAGTAACCCAGCTCTGGTTCGGCTCGGCATCCCCTCTCCAGAAGCAGTTGCAACCTCACAGACCATTCAGAGGGAGGCGGGGCCTGCGATGCCAGCTCATCAGTGAATCAGCATGTAAGCAGGTGAGAAGACAGATGACAGGTCACTGGGTCTGAAACCCTTCGGATACCAATAAAGGGAACTTGTGAGTGCACTCCAGCCTGCTGGGGAGGAATCTCAGGGCCCGAGGCTGTGCGAAATGAATGATTCCCAAAAAAAGGAGGTAGGGAGAGGGAAGCATGCTGCTCAAGGTCAGACATCAGACAACTCCCTGACACAGTGTAATCAGATTCAGGAAGGCTTCATGGGGGAAAGGCTCATTTGAGAAGCTGACCCTGATTCTAAACAGACTTGATGATTTACCACCAAATGGGGACAATGCTATTTTGTCAGGGATAAATGTATTCTTCTTCATGGGCTTAGAGGTAGAAAACAAGCTGTTTCTTAAAACTGGCTACATTTTCTGCACAGCGCGGGCTCAGGTATTTGGAAATTAGGATACATAATTGTCTCCTTTAAAACACAGTAGCCTAGAAACCACAAATCTTAAGCCCTCTACTTTGCCTCCAGGCAACAGAGCTCCAAAACTAATTTGCTGCGTTGTCCTAAGAGAAAGAAGTGCCTCAGTTTCTTCATATTTCAAAAAGGCAAACACAACCATCACCCTACCAATCAACTTGTTTAAGGTAATAGCCAGAACAATTGCAAGGATTTGCAATTTTCACACAGTACTTTCCTTTTAAGACATTGGGATAGAGGCAGTTGCTGTGAAAGCCAAAAAACTACAGGCTTGCCTTCTCTGAAAAAGCGGTTTTCCTGAATTCTTAAGTGCCTTAGGCAGTTTTCAGGATTTGTCTACACTCTTAATTTATACTCCTAGAGTTTTTGTTTATTTTTGTTTGTTCTGTATAAATATAAATATTATATCTGTGAGATTTAGCACAGATGGGGCCATATTTTAAATACCTAGACAGGTCTTTCGGCTTCTTTTTCTGACAGTTGCAATAATTCTAGTTGAAACTGATAACTCCCAACAGTACTACATATGAAATGATGTTCTTCTACACTAAAGAAAGAACTCCTGGACTCATAGACTGAAACACATTGAATGGAAACTCATTCTCTTCTAGAACTCTTCCCCATTCCCACCAGTCTCAGGGGTCTAACCATTCTAACCACTTAAATGGAATAACAAAGCATGCATTCTAGGAATTTTCAGAACTTTAATTGAAATTATTTAAGATATAAATAGACTCATACACAAAAAGCAGCAACATGCTTTCTGAAGTTCTTTCTCCTACACATTTACCATGAGTGATGGCATCCCTAAGTTTGAAATAGGCAAAAGAAATACACAATTGTAGTTCAACACTTGGTTTAATTAGTTGAACACCCCATTTCCTTATCTACAAAAGTGGGAATAGAATGCATATTTTATTTACTTGTTGGAGAGTAAAATAAGATAGGGAATGGACAACCTTAAGCACAGCACTTTTATTCATAGATGTAGCAATTATATACTGAGCACCTATTATGTTCCAGACATGGTTCTATGTGCTGGGAACACAGTGCTAACTGAGAAAGGCAAAGTCTCTGTTCTCATGCAGCTTACACCTAAATAAAGAAAACATCAAGTTATCAAATAATAAATAAGAACATATCCCATATGAGTAAGTGCTGTTGAACCAGGAGAGAACATTAAAACCAGCTGGCAGAATAGAAAGTGAGTAGGTTGAGAGGTCAGGAAAGAGATCTCTAAGAAAAGAAGTTAAGCAGGAGTTTAAATTACAAGAAGGAACTGACCGTGAGATGTTTAGGGTAAAGGGCACCTTGGGTGGAGGAAACAGCTTGTGCAAATACCCCAAGCTGGGAATGAGCTTGGCATCCTTAAGGAACAGAAAGAAGGGTGTGGCTGCTGAAACATGCTGAGCCAGGAGAGACTTCTGGGAGACATTTTCATGGATAAAGTCAGGGGCTGCAGTATGTGAAGCCTTATAGCTGGGGTAAGGGATTTAGATTTCCATCTCTTTGCCAGAAAGCCACTCTAGGGAATAGCAGACTTGTGTGATCTGCCTGCTATGTAAAGGATGAACTGCTAGGGAGCAAGAGTGGAAGAAGGAACACATGTGAGGGGGCATCACAGCGGTCCAGGTGAGAAACAATGGTGGCATGGCCTGGAGTGGAAATACAGGTAGCCAGTTTCCGGATGTAATTGAAAACAGAATCAGTACAATTTGGTACACTGAATAGGGACATGAGGGAAAGAAAAGAATTAAGAATGAATTAGTTTGGGACATGAATAACCGAATGGGTAAATTTAATGAGTTGATGACATAGAAATGCTATGGGATTGCTGGATTGTATGATAATTCTGAGTTTTTTGAGATCTTCCATACTGTATTCTAAAATAGCTGTACTATTATAATTTACATTCCCAATAACAGTATACCCAGGTTCCCTTTTCTCTGTACCCTTAGGATACTTGTTATCTTTTGTCTTTTGGCTAATAGCCATTCTAACAGATGTGCAATGATAGATCATTGTGATTTTAATTTGCATTTACCTGATGATTAGGGATGTTGAATGTTTCTTCAGGAACCTGTGGGTCATTTCTATGTCTTCTTTTGAGGAACACCTGTTCAGGTCCTTTGCCCATTTTTTAAAATGCATTATTTGTTTTCTTGCTATTGAGCTATTTGAGTTTCTTACATATTTTGGATATTACCCCTTATCAGATGTATGGTTTGCAAATATTTTCTCCCAATTGTGGGTTATCTTTTCACTGTGTTTTTGTTGTTGTTTTTGTTTTTTGCTATGCAGAAGCTTTTTAGTTTGCTGCAATTTCATTTCTCTATTTTTGCTTTTGTTGCCTGTGCTTTTGGGGTCCTATATGATAAATCATTGTCAATACCAATGTCCTGAAGCTTTTCCCCTATATTTCAGTAGTATCACAGTTCCAGGTTTTACATTTAAGTATTTAATCTATTTTGAGTTAATATTTTTGTATATGATGTGAGACAAAGGTCCAGTTTCATTCTTCTACATATGGTTATCCAGTTTTCCCAACACATTTTATTGAAGACACTGTCCTTTCCTCATGATGTGTTCTGGGCACCTTTGTCAAAACTACTTCTGGGGATATATATAAAAAATTAAATTAGTATGTCAAAAAGATATCTGCATTTCCATGTTCATTTCATCATGATTCATAATAGCCAAGATACGGAAGCAACCTAAGTGTTCATCAACAAATGAATGAATAAAAAATGTGGTATATATACACATTGGAATAATATTCAGCCTTATACAAATTAGGAAATTCTATCATTTGTGATAATATGGAAGAAACTCAAGGATGTTTTATGCTAAGTTAAATAAGCCAGGCACAGAATAACGAATATTGTATGATCTCACTTATATGTGGAATCTAGAAGGGAAGGGCTGATGGAAAAAGGAAAAATGTTGGTCAAAGGTTACAAAGTTTCAGCTAAACAGAAGGAATACATTTTATTGATCAACTGTACAATGCGATGACCACAGCTGCTAATAACGTATACTTCAAAATTGTGAAAAGAGTAGATTTTAACCATTCTCCACACAGAAAGATAAGTAGGTGAGGTAATCGAATTGTTAATCATCTTGATTTAATCTTTCTGCAATAACCATATATATCAAAACATCATATTGTACCCCACAAATATATGCCAAGTATTATTTGCCAATTAAAAACTTAAAAATATAAATAAATACAAATTAATACTGTCTGTAGTCTTCTAGGGTTAAGAGAATCAAAAAATCTGCTTTAGATATATTAGAATTTAGATATCTATAATGTACTAAAAAATTAAGATGGATGTTTTAATTCATTTAAAAATACATTTTTGGTGTTTTGTTTTTTTGAGATGGAGTCTCACTCTGTCACTCTGGCTGAGTATAGGGGCATGATCTTGGCTCACTGCAACCTCTACCTCCTGGGTTCAAGCGATTCTCCTGCCTCAGCCTCCCGAGTAGCTGGCATTACAGGTGTCCGCCACCACGCCCGGATAATTTTTATATTTTTGGTAAAGACAGGGTTTCACCATGTTGGCCAGGCTGGTCTCAAACTCCTGACCTCAGGTGATCTGCTCGCGTTGGCCTCCCAAAGTGCTGGGATTACAGTAGTGAGTCACCACACCCGGCCTACTAAAAATACTTTTTAAAATGAGAGATAAAACTAGAAAACCTATAAATGTCAAAAGGATAATAGATATGTTGGTCAATGCAGTCTGCTACAACAAAATACCATAGTCTGGGTGGCTAAAATAACAGACATTAATTTCTCACAATTCTGGAGACTGACAAGTCCAAGATCGAGGTGCCAGAATATTCAGATTTTGGTGAGGGCCCTCTTTCTAGCTTGTAGAGTGCTGTCTTCTCTCTGCATCCTCACACGGAGGAGAAAGAGAGAGAGAGGTGGTATCTTCCTCCTCTTATAAGGACACTAATTCTATCATGAGCACACTACCCTCATGACCTTATCAAAACCTAATAACCTCCAAATGTCGCACCTCCAAATACAATCACATTGAGAGGTTAGGACTTTACATATAAATTTGTGAGCAGGAAAAACAAATATTCATTCCGTAAGAGAAGAATACTGTAAACAACCCTACAACATAATTTTCATGAATTAGATGAAATGGAAAAATTCCTTAAAAAATACAAACTAAAATAATTCACCAAAGATTAAATAGATAATTTGAATAGCTTTATACCTGTTAAGTAAGTAAATTTAATTTACAATTTATAAAATTTTCCATTAAAAAAAACCTTCAGACCACATGGTTTCACTGGAGAATTCTATCAAACATGAAAAGAAGAATTAACACTAATTCTTCACAGTCTCTTCCAGAAAATAGACAAGAGTTAACACTTCATAATTCAGTTTATGAATACAGTATTGGCATGACACAAAAACTAGAGAAAGACAATATCACAGAAAAGTAAAGTACAGACAAATATCTCTTACAAGTATGGACTCCAAAATCCTAAACAAAATATTATCAAAGAGAAATTAGCAATATATAAAAAGAAATATATATTATAATCAGGTAGAGTTCATTCTGGGGATGCAAGCCTGGTTCAATATTAAAAAAATCAAAGTAGTACATCATATTATCAGGCCCCCCCACAAAAAAAATCACGTGATTATATTCATTGATGCAAAAAAAGCATATGACAAAATTCAAAACTCATTCATGATAAAAAAAAATCCAAGAAATAGGAATAGACAAACTGCTTCACTTTGATAAAGAACATCTACAAAAACCTATTAGTAACATTATGATTAATGGTGAAAGGCTGAATGTTTTCACCCAAAGATAAGGATCAAGACAAAAAAGTGCTTCAACCAATATTATTCAACATAGTGTTGGAAGTGCTAGCCAGTACAATGAGGTGAGAAAAGAAACTTAAAGGTATACAGATTGTAAAGAAATAAATAAAATATTTCCATTTGCTGATAAGATGATTTTCTATATACAAAACCCAAGGAATCTATAAAAATTAAAATTTCTTTTTTTTTTAATTTTACTTTAAGTTTTAGGGTACACGTGCACATGGATGAAGCTGGAAACCATCATTCTCAGCAAACTATCGCAAGGACAAAAAACTAAACACCGCATGTTCTCACTCATAGGTGGAAAAATTAAAATTTCTAGTATAAATTAGTGTCTTCAGGAATGTCACAGGATACTAGCTAAACATTCAATTATACTACTTGAAAAAATCTGTAGTACTAGCAATGAACATATGGGCACTAAAATTTAAAATACAATATCATTTACAATGACTCAAAAAATGAAATAATTTGGTGTGTGTCAAACAAAACATATACAAGACTTATGTGCTAAAAATTACAAAAACTCTGATAAAAAATAAAAAGATGATTTAAATAAAACATAGGAAAGATGTCAGTTCTTTACTGCAACTGCAAGCAAAATTACAGCAAGACTTTTCGAACATAGACAAGATTTTTCAAAAAATGTATATAGATGTACAAAGGAACTAGAATAGCCAGCACAATTTTGAAAAGTAAGTCTTGAAATCAGGTAGAATGATTTTGAGACTTATATGGCTGCAGTTCTCAAGTTTGTGAGGTATGGTTAGAACAACAGATGAGCACATGGTTCAGTGGTGCAGAGTAGAAAGTGCAGAAATAGAGCCATACAATTATGCACACCTAATTTTGACAAAGATGCAAGAGCAGCTATTCAATAGAGGAAAGATAGCCTTTCAACAGTGATGCTGGAGCAAATGGACATCCATAGGCAAGAACCCAACCTTGGTGAAGATCTCACACCTTGTATAAATACTAGCTCAAAATACACCACAGGCTTAAATGTAAAATGTAAAACTGTTAAAGTTTTAGAAAAAAAAAAAAGAAGAAAATCTTCAGAATCCAGGGCTAGGCAGAGTCCTTAGCAATGTTCATTGCTGGTAAAACAGATGTTTTCAATTAGTATATATTCCAAAAACATAAGCCATAAAAGGAGAAATTAATAAATTAGATGGCATCAAAGTTGAATACTTTCACTCATCAGAGACCCTGTCAAGACAATGAAAAGACAACATACAGAGTGAAACTGAAATATGCAAACCACTTATCTGACAAAGGATTTGTATCTAGAATATATAAAAACTTTGAATATTCAACAATAGAGAAGCACACAATCCAATTAGAACATGAGCAAAAAACATGCAGAGTCATTTCACCACAAAGGTAAAACAGATGGCAAGTAAGCACATGAAAAGATATTTAACAGCATTAGTAATTATTGAAATGCAGACTAAAACTACAATGAGTTATTACTACACATCTATTAGAATGCTAACATAAAATCAAAAATAGTGTCAAGACCAAATGTTGGCAAGGACACAGAAAAACTGGATCACTCACACATGGACAGTGAAAATGTGAAATGTTATAGTCACTCTGGAAAACAGTCTGGTGGTGTCTTAAAATTCTGAACATACATCATCTACAAAACCCAGCAATTATACTCCTGAGCATTTATCCCAGAGAAATAAAAATTTATTTTCACACAAAAACCTGTACACGGATGCTTATAACATTTTGATTTGTCATAGTCTTAACCTAGAAACAACCTAGATGCCCTTTAATGGGTGAATGGTTAAAGAAATTGTATATGTCCAAACCATGTGATACTACACAGCAATAAAAAGGCATGAACTAGTGATAGACACAATTTAGATGGCTCTCAAGGGAATTACACAGAGTGAAAATGCCAGTCTCAAAAGATTACATACCACATGATTCCATTCATATAACATTCTCAAAATGACAGAATTATAAAAGTGGAGAACAGATCAGTGGATGCCAAGGATTAGGCAAAGGGTGGGGGCAGAAAGAAGTCCATTCACTATAAAAGTGCAACATGGCAGATCCTTGTGGTGATGGAAGTCTTCTGTATCCTTATTGTATCAATGTTGATATCTGAGTTGTGATATTTTATTATAGTTTTGTAAGATGTCACCACTGCAGAAAACTGAGTAAATTGTACATTGCATCTCTCTGTATTATTTGCTTATAATTCCATGCTAATCTACAATTATACCCAAATAAAAATTTAATGAAAAATTTAATAAATAAAATTTTAAAAATACCTTTTGAGCCCCTTCTATGCACTACTGCTTTGGGTGCTGAATATACGCGAGTGAATCCAACAGACAAAATTGGTGTCTCATGGAGCTTATAATGGGGAATGGGGAAAGAAACAACAGAACAGGCAAAGGGACACCGAGCATGTCAAATGGAGGGAAGGGATGGCAGGGCATGTAAAGCAAGGTGATAACAAAAGTCCTCATGAGAAAGTGATGATGTTTGAGTAAAATTTGAAGGTGGTGTAAAAGAGACCCATGTAGATACCTGGAATGTGAACATAGGTGCTTTCTCTGTATATGTAACTTTCTGTAGACCCTGGACAGTCAGCTAATATTCCACAAATCAATCTGTTTGAAAAACCTTCTCAAAATCAGCCCTCTGTAGAAGGTTCATTTTTCACATTGAAGCCTAGACCACCAGTATGATCAATATTTTCTCTAGGGAAAGTAATTACTAATCACCAATTATGTTGGATGTGTGCAAGGATCCCACTGCCTGTATCTATGTATTGTTGGGGAGTATGCAGGGAAAATAATGTTGTTTAATGCTATCCTTGGGAAAACACAAAACGTAATTAGGAAGAGAACTATACAAATATCACAGAGTATTAGAAAACAAAAATGTTCTTTTAATGGTCAGCTAATTTGGATTAGATATAACTACCACTAGCAGCAATATCAAGAATCAAGAGTTGCATGTCCAATAATAACAGATGTCTTTAATATTTCAGAGATGTTTGAGCAAAGCCACTATCATTTACAAAGAAATATAAGTGAACAGCTCATAAGGGCTTAAAGGTTTTCTAGATGAAACCAGTTTTGGCACATGGTAAGGGGACTACTAAAATTCCCAACAGTAAAGTTACAGAAAAATTTAGTTTAAATGCAAACCGGCTCATCATGTGATAAGAACAAAAGGTTCCTTGATGAGTGATGATTCCACAAGCAACTACTGGCCATGTGAAATAAGTTACAGAAGGACATAGAAGCGTAGGCTTATTTCAAGATATATTTCTCCTAATTGCATTTTGGAGGAAATGTTTTTCAGAGCAGCTCTTTCAGAGAAGGCCAAAGTCCAAATATGTGAAATCTTAAATGCACTTAGATGATCCTTATTGCTTCTTAGAATGGAAAAATAAATGTGACTGACTGATTAAGGGAAGAAGGTTGGCTTCCCTTCAAGGAATGAGGAGTGTAGTGATTCCCAAGAAGACTCTTCTCACAATGGAGTTTTCTCACAAAGACTGCTCCTCTCAAAACATCTTGGTGTATTCTGCGTATCTCAGTGGGAACAGACATTGTTATGCCTTTCAAATTGTCACAAGTTGCAAAATTAAACATGTGCAGCATAAAAATAGCACACCATGGGGCTGCAAAGAGAAGCAGAGCAGAGCCTTGCGGCAAAGTCACAGGTTTTGAAAGTGGGTCTTGATAAAATATCAGACTCACTACTGTCCATTAGAGAGGAACTCCCCAGTGCCAGGTCCATTATTATTCCAGAAGCTGTTCCCCTACTTCAATGAGTAAAGAGCCTGCCATGACACTACCAATGTTTGCGTCAACTTTGGTTATAGCTCTGTGAATACAAAGCAAGTCAAAATCAACCCTACTGGCATAAGAAGTCCTCCTTTAGTGTGGCTAGGTCTAAGCTGACCACAAACCATACGATAAACATTTTAGGTAATGCCTAAATGATGCCATTGTTGAGGGTTTCTGCCATAGTCTAATGTCACACAATGAAGACTAAACCATTGATAGATATGAGGATTCTGTATCACCTTGGTATTGAGTGCGACAATGTGAACAAATATTTACATGTAAACAGATTCACAGAAGTATCTACTAAATACAGATTATGAGCTTTAAAAAGTAAAACAAAACATCCTGGAGGGCCGAAGAAGTGAAATTTTTTCTAGAAGATGAGATTGAACTATTCTTTGTTTGGTTGTGTTTTTAAGGAGAGCCACTGTTTGTTATTCATGAGTGTTCAGAGGTAAGGAAAAGTGTTTACGACATACATGTAGATTTTGGACAAACAGTCCATTGGAAATGTGCACCAGGTACAGCTGAGGCTCCATTGATGAGACCCCACCCACCTAAAACTCTGTCTGAAGTCCTCATTATTGTTGTTACAGGAGATGGGAGCAGATGTGTTTAGCTGAGGGACAGCCCTGAGGGTCAGAGACAGATGCTTATATCATACTTAAAAGAAAATAAAAATACACTGGAGAGTCCTGTCCAATGGAGACACGACTGGCATCATGGGCTTGGAATTTGGATTCTGTGTCAGCATCCAGGACTTCAAAAAAGGAAAGGTTGAGGGGTCAGTAGGGTTAGGGGAGCTGAGTTTCCAGTAATAGATTTATACCTAGATTATAAGAAAAAAGGATGAGACGTGTCCTGAAGCCCAATATTCCATAAAATTAGGCTGACATTATCCTGAAACACACACATACATACATACACACACACACACACACACGGATAATGTCAGCTAATATACATATACAAAATCAAGTTATGAGAAATCCTCTTTTTCCCACTCTTTGGTGGCCCATTTAGAATAAGGAACTGGGGTTCCAATTTCACACTGGAACATAATATCAAATTGTTTACCTTTACTCAGATGCATTTTCTCAGCTATTAAACAGTCATGCAGTCTCCTGCCTGACATTTAGTTATAGGAAGTATTAAAATAGTATCCTACAATTATATAACCATTTTAAAGTGTTAATATATAAACTTTTTTCTTTATTGAGATCCCTGGAGCTCATCCACTTAATTGTATTTACACTCCTACCCATTTTTTCTCAAAGTACAATGTTTGGCCAATTTGCATCAGAACCACCTGGAATCCCTGTTTAAAATGCAGAATTCTTAGGCCCCGCCTCCAATATATAGACAGAATTTCTGAGTATGAGGTGAAGAGTCTTATAGATTTGATATCTCCTGAGTTCTCAAAAACACAGTCTTTTGATAATCAAAGTGACATAAGCCAAATACCATCTTGGAATGACAAGTCAAAGAAAAGCCAAAGAGCAAGCTGAAGATGACAAAATTATGGCTCTATAAAGTCCCAATAACCCACCAGATATTTCTGCCTAAAGCCACCTGCAGACCACTGAGAGGCTGGGATGTGGTCTTGGTAATGCATTCCCAGCCTTCCATTTCAAAACAAACCACAAGTGAGTCAAGGAAGCCTCATTTTCGGTTATATCAAAGACAATCAATAGGCAGCTTTAAAACAATGAGGTTGCTCATTTGGCTTAAACAGAAATCATCAACCGCAAGCAATCCTGTGGTGTCCACTGGAACCTAATGGACTCACACAGATTCGGTAAACTTTTTACAATATTTTACATTGCCTTTTTACAATATTTTATAGATTAGCCAGTTAACAAATATTTAAAAACAATTAGGCCACATATGTGATTTAAACTTTCGAATTCAGCATGCTATTTTCTCCCCTTCCTTTATTAATTTTTCTGCAGATTAGTATTTTTTAAATTTTATTACATATACTATTAGACTAATATAAATATGAGTAAGCTGAACTCTAACAAAAATATTTGTGTATTTTTTTAAGGGAGAGGCACAGAACTTTCTGTCTCATTCTCTTGTGAGGTGAGATCCCAAAAAAAAACCAATTGTGAGTCTGGGGTAACTAAGTGAAGGACAACAGCATAATAAAAGAAGAATTAAAAAGAACAATAAATGTCCTGACCTTCCCTTGGCCCCCAACCAACATATACAGATGATGAGTTGACTCAGTATATATTTATTGAGTTTCTACTTATCAGGTAGAAGTTGAGAGCTGAGTTTCAGATGACGTTAAGATACAAACTGAGTGTTTGGAAATGATGATTTACCACTCAGAAGAAAGGTCAATGTTGAAGGTCACATGGTGGTATCATTCCTGAAGACATAGCAATTAAAACTGAATATGGATAGAATACATGAAGGAGACAGAGGTGCCCTACAGGCTGTTGTCACACTGTCTCAATTATAAATGGCATTGCCCTATTTTTCACTTGAAATTGAACTGTCTTACACTATTTCTTTATCATAAACAGATACTAGTTTTTAAGAAAGAGAAGATGCAAATAATTTTTTTTAAAGTTAAGATCATCAACAAAAAAAACACGTCTAAATATTATTAAAAAATAAGGGTGGTATTAAAACAGAAGTATTCTTGATGTGCTCAGTAAAAAAGATTGTGTTACTTATGTAAAACACCTAGAAATAGTAGAGGCAATGGTATTACAGAATCACAGAAACATATATACTCAGTGATGTCTACACCAGGTTACAATTCTCTTTAGTGTGAATAATCCCTTTTGTGCTAAAATGTCCAGTGACGCTTTTATAACTACACTAATGCCATAGGCCAAATGCCAAAAGAGAAGCACATATCCTAGTCCAACAGCTAATAATTACTGACATCATATAATGATAACCACCAGAGCTGCCAGCACATGCAACTTTTAGATTAAATTGGATAGGAGGGCACACATTGGCATGCCCTGCTGGAAAATGCAGCAACAGAACAGCAACAAGACATAAATGCTGTCATTCTTCCCAAATTATATATTCTTGTTTTGACTTACATAAGGCAAAATATTAGATGATGTGGAAGATAAATACCTCTTTAGTACTTCATCCTACAAATCTAAATTCAATTTCGACTAGGTAAAGGCAAAGCTTGGCTCAGAAATCCTCTGTGCCTTTTGAATGTCCTTGAGTGTTTCCTAAGGATTCATTTCCCAACAGCAGTCTGAGGACAATCACTCTCACACACTCCCCTGGAACTTGCTGCCATACACCCTTCTCATCAGAGAAGCGTGACTAAATATTCAGGACCCTGCCATCGTGGTGCATAGCAAAGTAATGCAGGGCTCTGACCTCCTCCAGGAAAATCAGTCAGGGAACAAATGCATGACAACAGGTGGTACTAACTGTGTACTGTAACCAAAAACCACCTAATGCAGTTTTCATGTTACACACTCTCCAATGCTCACCGCAGAAGATGTTGTACTAAAAGCTTTTTTAAATGCATGCTGCAAATTCATATGCGGTTCCAGCTACGGCTGACCTTCGGCTCCATGTGAACTCTGTAGCCAACATGTGCCTGGAACGGGGGGCAGTGGAATGAGCCTTGGACTGAGTCAGGCTTGTGTCTGGCTCTCTCAAGGACTAAAGTTGGGCAAGCTGCTTCAGGTTTCAATCGCCCGATATGTAAAATGAAGGTATTATATTAAACAACATGTGTTTTATAATCCAATTCAAAAAAAAATCTAGAGATAGAATTCTAAATATCATTAAAATAGCCAAAGAATGCCCTGTAATGTGGATCTACTTCCGTTTATTCACCCTTACCCCTTTTGATAAACTTTTAGGATGTTTTCAGTTGTACTGCTATTTCAAACACTGCTGCAATAACCAGCCCTGTTCACATATCCTCACAATATAAAGCTTTATTTTTTCTATAGGTTAATGTCATTAATGTAGAGGCATGCCTACTACCTATGGTTAAGTAAAAAAGCAAGTTAAGAAGGTATGTGCATGTGATATGTATGATCCTACTTTTACGAAATAAAGCTACATTCTCTATAGGGGTGTATTTCATTTGTATAACATTGCAGCCTATTTTCTTGAAGGGAGAGAAGAGATGCTATAAGAAAAAGGAAACGGGCCGGACGCAGTGGCTCACGCCTGTAATCCCTGCACTTTGGGAGGCTCAGGTGGGCAAATCATGAGGTCAAGAGATTGAGAACATCCTGGCCAACACGGTGAAGCTCCATCTCTACTAAAAATACAAAAATTAGTTGGGCATGGTGACACGCACCTATAGTCCCAGCTACTCAGGAGGCTGAGGCAGGAGAATCACTTGAACCCGGGAGGTGGAGGCTGCAGTGAACTGCAGTGAACCGAGATCGCGCCACTACACTCCAGCCTGGTGACAGAGCGAGACTCCGTCTCAAAAAAACAAAAAAAAAGGAAAAGGAAACAGCAACAAAATGGAAGTTATCACAATATAGTGGTAATATTTAGAACATAAAACTAAAATGTATAAAAATATAAAACATTTTCATATACTGCTTTAAAAAAGAAATATAGATTAATGAAAAACTGATTTCATTAAGAGATAAAATATATAGGCAAATTTTAACTGGATTCCTTCTGTTGCTGTTTTTCATACTGTTTTTGCAGAAAAGTAACATGCAGACAAAAAGGGAACTAATGAACCTGTGATGTGCATTTCCCTGAGCAGTTCCAGGACTGTGAAATACCAATGATATCTACTTATTCTCTATGGGAAAGGCACCAGGATGAGAAATTAGTATGAACTAATCTTCACAGGAAACTTTTTAAGTAGGTTTTATTATCCTTCAAAAAGCATAGGAAAACTGAGGCTGAGAAGGGTTAAGTAACTGGCCTATACTCATCGCAGCATAAGTATCATACCTTAAATGTGTTTCATTCTTTGCCTGACCCCGAACCTGTGCCCTGAAGCATTGTGGAACATCAAAACCCTCTCTGCCTTCCCTACAGCCCAAAAATTCTCTATTTTCTACTATGGGAGCTATTAAAATTACACTAGATAAACCTCTATTTTAAAAGTATTCAAAACAAAACACAACACACTCGCTTAGAACAATAATAATAAATATTACAGACTAATATAATCCTTCCTGTTCTAAAATATTTTTAAAGAATATGATAACTTTATATTGGGTCCTAGATACCATACTGTATTTAGGGAATTTACCAAGATAGAGCTGGCTTTATTGTAAGTTAAGCAAAATGAACTGGCCTTCTTGTAAACTGGGTTCAGTCTACTATTATCGGTTCTGTACAGTGTCTCCTCATGTGCTAGTGAAACAGGATGGGGGGTGGGGAACCTCCTTCTCATCTTTCACTAGCCTGAGAAGTATCTTTTCAATATTTTATAATTTTGCCTTTGGCAAAGGGCTGCTTATCTCCTGGGAATTCAGGCACATTTTGAAGATTTCCCCACAGCCAATGAGCATAGAATGATTATTCTCACAAAAGTTCTTAGGAAATGTCGCCTCTCTTGTGTCTCCTTTTTTCTAGATAAGCTCTCCCCACACCTTTCTCCTGAGATAGCCTAGAATCTCCCTTTTTATATTGCTGCAGAAACACAGATTCATTTCCACACACGTTTACTCCGGCACCTATAGCATAGATCAATGCTATGAACAAGTGCTATGGTGTGGGATTTAAAAGTAAATTTTCCATTCAGAGATTTTTTTTTTTAATCTGATCATAGCAGCCATTAGTCAACTTAGTCTTCATTGCCCTCCTTTTTATTTCTAAGCATGATTCATTCAAGATATAAGATTGCATGCGCAATCATTCTAGTACTAAACACCTTGGAAAGATGAGGACCATCTTCTTCCTCCCTGTGTGTGATTCTCTCTGTTCCATCTTCCTTCCTTCCCCACTTCCTGCACTCTTTCCTTCCCTGTCCAGGTCCTGTTGAATGCTGACTCAGTCCATCTGTGCTTTCCAGGCCAGCTCTTTCACTTATTGCTCATGATTTTGGCGAAGCCATTGAAAATGTCTAAGCCTCAATTTCCTCATGGGTAAAGGAAGCTAATAAGGTCTACCTAATGGACCCACTCAATAAAATTCTTTGAGAATTAAGTGGGAAAATGTATATTAAACACATTGGAAACTCTTGTCTACAGGGGATATGTCATCAATGGGAGTTGTTACTGCTGCTGTTTCTACTAGATTCCAAATTGAGAAGAAAATCTTTCTAAAGCAAGTATCAAGTAGAGTCAGGAGGAAGCACCTAAAGTTTCTGCAAGGACCATGGCACATCTTCTTGAACACTGCTGGGATGATTATTTGGATAACAGGAGTTGGCACCATTTTAATTATTTTATAGGCAATATAGAAATATATCTGCACTCTTCTTTAAAAAAATTACTAATACATAATAGTTGTATATTTTTATGCGGTACAAGTGATATTTTGCTACCTGCATAGAAAGTGTAATGATCAAGTCAGAATGTTAAGGTTGTCCATCACCTTGAGTATTTGTCATTTCTAAGTGTTGAAAATATTTTGAGTCCTCTCTTCCAGCAATTTTGAAATGTACAACATATTCTTGTTCACTATAGTCACCTTACTCTGCTATTGAACATTAGAACGTATTCCTTCTACCTCACTGTGTGTTTTACCCATTCACCAGCCTCTCTTCCTACATGCCCTGCCCACACATACCCTCTCCAGCCTTTTTTCCCATGTTCTCTTTCTTTCATCACATAAACACTGGCTTTCTAGTCAATGGGAAACAAATTACCAAATGATCATATTTCACAGCACAAGCTCATGTACAAACCCATGATTAGACTTCAATCACCGAAAAAAAATCATAAAATTGAATGAAAATGATATGAACACGTATGCATTTTCTGACAAAAGAGTGCAGCACTTCCACTCAATTCTAAACAAATTATAATAATTCTGAAGTGATTCTATACTGAATATATTGTGTGTAAATACATCATCAGATTTATTTTTCCCTGGAAACCGAAGGAATAAGTTTAATATACTCCAAAAATAGAGTCTAGTGCAGTGTTTTGTCACCTTTGAGCTGTTAGTCCCCTTTGACAGTTTTATAAAAATTATAAACTTTCTCTCATGATTAATAAATTGTCATCAATAATGGCTGTATTTTCAAAGCTCCTGGTGGTAAATTCTCCCTCATAGCAGCTAGGAACATTCCATCTCTCCCTTCCTTGACATACTGACTACTTTACAATCTCCCCTGATATTTCTCTGCTCTCTAATCTCTTTTGTTCTTTGAGAGAAGGCCACAGCAGTCAGTCCTTCTACAGCATTGGCTACCTAGGACATGGACAGAGAATGAAAGGGACAAGGAGAAGGGGGCAAAAAGAAGATGGGACAGAAAGGTAAGAGAGTCAGACACAGGGAGGAAGGAGATAGAGACAGGAGAGAAGGAAGAAAGAGGAAAGGAGAAGAGGAAGAAAGAGAGGGAGGAAGGGGGAATTAATGCGGGAAGGAGAAGAAGGGAAGAGAGAATATGACTTGGTAGCTTTTTGTAGGTCAAGAAGTAGGTTTATGAGAAATATCTCTTTCAAACCTCTCAACTTCCTTCCCCATTCAACACATTTGCTCTAAGATAAAGGTGAAGTAATTGAGAACAGCCTGGCCTACAGCTTTTAAAGTGACCTATGAATGGATATTATATAGAATGTGTTAATAATTTTCCTTTGATGTATTTTATTTATTTATTTATTTTTTTTTTTTTTTATTTTTTTTTTTAGACGGAGTCTGGCTCTGTCGCCCAGGCTGGAGTGCAGTGGCCCCATCTGGGCTCACTGCAAGCTCTGCCTCCTGGGTTCACTCCATTCTCCTGCCTCAGCCTCCCAAGTACCTGGGACTACACCAGGTTAACGCCATTCTCCTGCCTCAGCCTCCCAAGTACCTGGGACTACAGGCGCCCGCCATCACGCCCGGCTAATTTTTCTATTTTTAGTAGAGACGGGGTTTCACTGTGTTAGCCAGGATGGTCTTGATCTCCTGACCTTGTGATCCGCCCGCCTCAGCCTCCCAAAGTGTTAGGATTACAGGCGTGAGCCACTGCGCCTGGCCTGATGTACTCTATTTTACACAACCAAGTTACTGAGCTATACTTTACTGACAAACTATTTCTTGGAGTATGAATGAGGGGGACAACTGCCTCCTTAGCGAACTGAACAAAAAAATCCCTTCTATGCCAGTTTTGCTCTTTTGTCTTGACACAGCATTAGATGTCTCTGACATTTTTGCTACAAGATAAATTATTTTCAACTCAGTTTAACAAATATGAATTGGATTTCTTATAGCTTTCCTATATCGAGCCCAAGAAATAGAAAAATTATATCTGCTCTAAAAATTGAGAGGACTGCAAATGTCAGGGGTGAGTTGCATCCATCAAAAAAAGTCCTAACTGAAAAAAGTTATTTTTTCTAAAAATTAATTTGCTATCTTCCTGAAAATATCTACTGTTTCCATGATATGGTTTTCAATCTTTTCTTTGTGCTTCTGATATCATAATTGCAAAATATTTCACTTGACTCTGCATTACTTATTCACCCATCAGTCAGCCATTTATTAGGGAAGGAACTGTAAAATCAGGTTACTTTGATACGACTTCTCTGATTTCTTCAAGATCAACATTAAAGTGGAAACACCTGGGATCTAAATAACTAGAGAAAATTTGCGTACAAAATGAATTAGCATCACCATTGAAAAGCCTCTTTTATCCTAATCTGAAGTTTATGGGGAGCAGCTAAAACTAAGAATAAAACAAATCATTCTTGGTCAGCTTTGATGGTCAGACAGTTGTCTATGGAACCCCAAGTCTATGAGCAAAGTAACTCAGTTTATGTACGGGCCAACATAATAGTCTTTTTTCAATTTTAATTTTTATTTTTGAGATAGAGTCTTGTTCTGTCTCCCAGGCTGGAATGCAATGGCGTGATCTCGGCTCACTGCACCCTCTGCCTCCCGGGTTCAAGCGATTCTTCTGCCTCAGTCTCCTGAGTGGCTGTGATTACAGGTGCATGCCACCACATCTGGCTCATTTTTTGTATTTCGAGTAGAGACAGGGTTTCACCATGTTGGCCACGCTGGTCTCGAACTCCTGACCTCAGGTAATTGCCCGCCTTGACCTCCCAAAGTGCTGGGATTACAGGCAGGAGCCACTGCCACTGTGCCAGGCCGGTAGTCTTTAGTTTCTGAGAAGAGGTAGAAACTGCTAGTTCCTTGAAACCCTATAATGAGGAGTTACTGGGTAAAGTTAGAAAGCTTAATTATAAGATGGTCTGATGGGCATGTTTACCCCCAACAAGTAAGTCAGTTTAGATCACATTTTCTGCCTTCCAGCCTGATTATTAACCCATTTGTTTCCTCACCTCCAAAGCTGGTGGTGACTCATCCCATGCTAAAATGGCCTTGTTGAAGGGAACAAATGGCTGTGACCTGATATTAATGTCACTTTGTTCCTATAGCCATTCCTCCTTTTCGGGTGACTGACTATTAAGAACTCAAGTGTAGGTAAATTTAGAAATACAGAAGCCACTTCTCTCCATACCCAGGTAGACAGACAGAAGCAAGTTCTCATGCTGGGTCGGTGTGCCCACTGTCCTTCCAAAGGTGAAACTACCACATTGGAGTTTCTTAATTTATTTTCCCATCTGATGGGTTTCAGGGATGCCTGCAAATCTCACCTTTCTCTCTTACACTCATCATTGTCGTAGTGTTTCTCAAACTCAGCACTATTTTGGGCCAAATATTTTGGTTTGTTTTGGAGGGGTACTCTGTGTATTGTAGGATGATTATCAGCATCCTTGGCCTCCATCTACTAAATGTCAGAAGTATTCTCCCACTGTGGCAACAAAAATGTTGCCAGACATTCTCTAATGTCTCCTAGGGGTAATATCACCCTGGATAGAGAACCACTCTACTAAGTCTATGAACTTGATTAATGAGAGTGCCATGGATTCTGGATTTCAGCCCTAGTGACTCAGATTTTACACGTGATTTTTCACAATATTATCTATATAATTTGCTATATATTAACTATATAACTCCCTAGAATACATTGGCTTATAAGCAATAAATCAGATGCACTTCGATTTAGCATTGAGCATTTTATAACCCTCAAGAAAACCTGAGCCTTTGTAAGAATTCAGTTATGCCAGAACCAATGAGACCATACCTCCCCAATATAAAACCCATCTTGCAAGTTATAACCACCTATATTCAACTAGTAGCCTAGGACTGGAGCAAAGAGCCAATTTGATTGCTTCTAATTTTTCTTTATTGGGTTGAACTAATTAGACTTTGCACATATTAGCCTATGTGACCTAATTCTTTTCTTCCTATGTTTTCTCTTTCAAGGCTCTTGATCACTGTCATTTTCATTGGCCCCACTCCTGCGTAATAGTTCCTTCTTTAATATAGTTCTCACTCCGACTTCTGTTTTATATTCCAAATCTGTGATCATCACTTTTCTCTTTCGTCTTTTAATGCATCACCAGCTTAGACCTATGGTACCCAGCTGGCCTCGATTCACTAGTGTCATCCTGGCATCTTTTTGACTCCTGTGTTCTGAATCTCCTCATTTCATGTCATGACAGAACACTTAGAACATGAAAAAGTAAGGGAAAGCAATTTAACAAAGGGGCAAAAATAGAAAACCACACATTCTCAGAAATAAGCATGCAAACTTTATAACTTCTGGGAACACCACATTATCACACGACAGTGTACCAAGTGTCATTTGCAGTAATGATTTTGAGCCTTCAATAAAGGAGTATGTGTGCTCTCCTTAAGAAGAAAAAAATACTATATTTAGAAATAGTTTCAAATCATCTGGTTAATATAGAAGTTGCAACACCTGAAAGGATAAGCTCGAATTTTCTGCAAAACACAGTTATGTGAAACACTATGTTACCTAAATATTTATTAGCCAATTTGTATTCATGCTTATTATGTTGAATTGTATATGATTGCTAGTTTTACAAATATTATAAAACTTGGTAAACATTTTATGAATATTAACAATTATGTATTCAACCAAAATAATACTGAAAGGTTTTCTGTTTGTTTGTTTGTTTTTTCAAGTTCCAGGATACATGTGCAGGACATGGAATTTTGTTACTTAGGTAAATGTATGCCAGGCCATACCACCCTGAACATGCCCGATCTTGTCTGAAACTTCTCTAAATGCAAGACAGTACAAACTAGCAATGCCTTCTTCAAAAGCCAAATACACTTAAAGTTTTATGAAAATAATCTTCATTTTGCTAATGTTTCATCAATGCTTCCTTCTTGCGTGGATAGCTTCATGATTCCAGAAACTCAAGAACATTAACTGAACAATAAACTAAGACAGTGCAAGTAATAACTCCACAAGACACTGCAAGTAATGACTCTATAGCCAATGGATAAATAAGAGAATTATGTGATTATTTTAATTAGCAAATCTATTTGCAAAGGACCCTTCACGGATCCTCAAGTTTCTGTTTTGCCATGTTTAGTGCATTTCGATTGCAAATGTCAACAACTGCATTTTTTGGATTCTAATCTCCAGCAGCATAATAAATAATGTGTACTGCATTTGTCATTTAAAGATGACAGCACTCAGCAGTAAGAACCTAACAAACTAAACAAGCTAAAGAATCATTAAGTTTCAGTACGCAAGTGCCACCTTAACAAGCAGTCATTGAAGTAATATTTTCTGCAATAAAACCCCTATAGTTGCTAATCATTGATGATAGCTGATGTTAGAAACCAATAACAGATACACATCTTCAATACATGAGATGGAATATAAGACAGAAAGTAAGTAAGGAGAAGGAAAAGGAGACAGAAAGAAACCTAATTATATCAGACACCCAGGAACTCTGAAATGAACTTGTTTCATCTCAGAGGAACATAAAGAAATGTAGAGGAGTCAATTTAAATTTATTATCTGCCTGCTGCTGTTTCAGCTGCTGCTGACAGACGTTCCATAGAGAACCTATAGGAAGAAAAGCATTTTTACATGTTCTCCTGGTAAGAAGCTGGGGTGAGGGTGTTGAGGATGAATGTAAATGTGAATATATGGTACTTCATCAGGACCAAGTTTTATGTTACCATCTCAAGGGAGCTAAGTAAAGTAAAAGTTCAATGAATATTTGCTGAAAAATAAATGATGCAGTGATTCCAAAACTCCCTAGAAATCCATTGTGTGGTTCAGTAGAGTCTAGTATTGAACCATGACCTCTCATCAGCAGTGACAAGAAGAAATCTTTGTGTCAGATAAAAGAAGAAACAACAGGGGCCAGGCATGGTGACTCAAGTCTGTAATCCCAGCCTTTGGGAGGCTGAAGCAGATGAATCACCTGAGGTCAAGAGTTCAAGATCAGCCTGGCCAATATGGGGAAAACCCATCTCTACTAAAACTACAAAAAATTAGGTGGGCATGGCAATGGGCATCTGTAATCCCAGCTACTTGGCAGGCTGAGGCAGAAGAATCACTTGAACCCGGGAGGCAGAGGTTACAGCGAGCTGAGATTGTGCTATTGCGCTCCAGCCTGGGCAACAAGAGTGAAGCTCCATCTCAAAAAAAAAAAAAAAAAGAAGAAGAAGAGGAAGAAGCAGCAAGCAGCAGCAGGAGAAGGAGGAGGAGGAGGAGGAGGAGGAGGAGGAGGAGGAGGAGGAGGAGGAGGAGGAGGAGAAGGAGAAGGAGGAGAAGAAAAGAAGAAAGGAAGAAGAAGAAGAAGAAGTAGGAAGAAGAAGAAGAAGAAGTAGGAAGAAGAAGGAAGAAGAAGGAAGAAGAAGGAGGAGAAGGAGGAGAAGGAGGAGGAGGAGGAGAAGGAGGAGGAGAAGGAGAAGGAGAAAAGAAAAGAAGAAGAAGAAGAGGAGGAAGAGGAAGAGGAAGAGGAAGAGGAAGAAGGAGAAGAAAGAAGAAAGAAGAAGAAGGAAGGAGGGAGGAGGGAGGAGGGAGGAGGAGGAGGAGGGATGAGGAGGAGGAGGGAGGAGGAGGAGGAGGAGGAGGAGAAGGAGAAGAAGGAGAAGAAGAGAAAGAAGAAAGAGAAGAAGAGAAGAAGAGAAGAAGAAGAAGAAGAAGAAGAAGAAGAAGAAGAAAGAAGAAAGAAGAAAGAAGAAAGAAGAAAGAAGAAGAAGAAGAAGAAGAGGAGGAAGAAGAAGAAGAAGAAGAGAAAAAACAAAAACAAACACAGGGCCACTGCCAGTTATTTGATACCTTTTCTATATCTGCTAGCATCCACCAACTGGTGATAAGAGGGGCTTCTTAATCTTCAAGGCTCCATTGAAACATGTCTCCACTTCTCTCTTACCCTCAGGAAGTATGCACTAGGCCAGTTGTGTTCAATACCACATACAGGGTTTTCCATCATAAGTACAGTACATATTTCTCCAATTTTTTTCATGTAAAATATAAATTGAAAAAGCAATCAGTGCAACAAAAGAAAATATTCAAAATCCAAAGACAAGTGGAGCCTCAGAGCAAATAGATGTTAAGAAAATCCAAGCTACTCTGCCTTCTTGATTTTCATATCTAAGTGCTAGAAAGCTCTTTTCTTATTTTGTTTTATTTGTTTTACAGTAAAAGAGAATGACTCAAAGCTGTTCTTTATTTTTTCCCCCAGTCTGTTTTTTTTTCTTTTCTTTTTTTTTTTTAATTGTACTTTAAGTTCTAGGGTACATGTGCACAACGTGCAGGTTTGTTACATATGTGTACATGTGCCATGTATATGTGCTGCACCCATTAACTCATCATTTACATTAGGTATATCTCCTAATGCTATCCCTCCCCTCTCCCCTCACCCCACAACAGGCCCCGGTGTGTGATGTTCCCCTTCCTGTGTCCAAGTATTCTCATTGTTCAATTCTCACCTATGAGTGACAACATGTGGTATTTGGTTTTTTGTCCCTGCAATAGTTTGCTGAGAATGATGGTTTCCAGCTTCATCCATGTCCCTGCAAAGGACATGAACTCATCCTTTTTTATGGCTGCATAATATTCCATGGTGTATATGTGCCACATTTTCTGAATCCAGTCTATCATGATGGTCATTTGGGTTGGTTCCAAGTCTTTGCTATTGTGAATAGTGCCGCAGTAAACATATATGTACATCTGTCTTTATAGCAGCATGATTTATAATCCTTTGGGTATATACCCAGTAATGGTATGGCTGGGTCAAATGGTATTTCTAGCTCTAGATTCCTTGTTCTTTAACACTAGAGCCTTAGTTTGGAGTTTGGTTAAACTGTTCAGTGAGCTAATTCCAATGTCTACATAGAAAGCACTTATTCCGTGAAAACAGTGTGATGTAATGACCTAAAAGTAGAGATTCAGTGACAGATCACCTGGATTTCCACTCTAAGGCTGCCTTTAATGGCTGTGTAATAATGGCCAAGTTACTTAACTTGTCACCAAAAGATTATGTGTGATTATTTCTGCATTCAGGGGATCTATAGTAATTTATGTTTTCTAGTTTATGTTTTATTTTTCTGCTTTCTATAATTCCTATAGTGAACAAATTTTAAAAACATAAGAAGAAAGAAACTTCAATTGGTGACAAGGTATCAAGTAAAAATGAACATTAAATGAAGTACCACCTTAAATGCTACACTTTACAAAGTTGGACTTCAGCTATAATCAACATAGTTTCTAATTTTAATCAGTTAATGGAAAGCATAAATCAGCCACTCAAGTTTTGCTTATAAGTAATTTCTGCAGGCAAGTATATATCAGAGTTGAAGTTCTTGATCAACTAACTAAAAATATCACATAAAAATTCTCCCACCTTCTCATTATCAAACACTACTTGGTTTTCATAATTGCAGTGTTGAGCTCTGGCCTACAGATAATGTTCTGATACATCCAATAATACTTTTGCTGCTACATCAATAAAACTTGGTTGTAAACTCAGCACTTACCATTCACACGGCTAACACAATTATGCCCATCTCCATAATAATACACCAACATAAAATCATCCTCATGGCTATATTAAAGTTAATTTCCTCCAAATTATATGCTGTGTTCATAAGACATGACTGTGCATTTAGACAGTGCTTACCTGTTAAGGGGCTCTGAACACTGCCTGTATGTTCTATTTATGTGTATACATTACTGATGCAAAAAGAGACAGCCTTTT
Source organism: Pongo pygmaeus (assembly GCF_028885625.2). Taxonomy (NCBI): domain Eukaryota; kingdom Metazoa; phylum Chordata; class Mammalia; order Primates; family Hominidae; genus Pongo; species Pongo pygmaeus. The sequence continues at coordinate 20,815,079 of NC_072376.2, forward strand.
ATTTCAAAGGTATCTATGTTCTGATTTGCACTAAAAACTTAGACTCCTTAAGATCATAAATTTCATATTCAATCATAGTACCATTCTATTGAGCTCATTATTCAGTCTTTCACCAGTACAAACAAGAACTATTTTATGGAAAGTCATTCATTTATTCAATCTACTGCTAGTGCTAAAGAAAGCTGTAAAAGTAAATCTAAGCCAGCTCTGCATTTTGGGATGTCACAGCTCAACTGGGAAGAGAGGTATGAAAACAATTCCAGTGTATGCAGGGCTGTTATAGCCACACTTTAGGCATGTGAGGCGGGGGAGATAGGGAAGACAGAAAATGTGTTCAGGGTGGCATTACTAAAAAGAATTTGCAATGAGTTTCAGGAAATGAGTAGGTTTTTGGCCAGTGGGTAGGAGAGAAAACAAGGAAATCCCACATTCTAAAGAGAAACAGAATACCTGAACAGCGGAGACATGAATGAGCAAGGAGAGAAAATGACATTGTAAGAAAAATGCTCCCTTTTCCTCAGCCAAAAGTTTTCTTACTTTCAGATAGGATATGCAGATTTAATACAACACGTCATTTCGGCAACCACTAGAATTTTCAATTGAGAAGAGATAAATCACAAGTCAATTCAAATTATAAAAGCAAATTTGGCAAGATCATACGGTTACTGCCATGCTAGAGGGAGTGGATGGGCATCTGGTTCTCTTGCCAGCTCTCTTTGATGTGGCCTGTTACAGCTTTGTGAGTTCTTGCTAAAATGTATTATTGCTGCCATTTTACTGTGCATATTACATTCCGCTCTTTCCACAGCCTATGGTAATATTTTTGTGCCACTCTATGGTTAAACATAATTTTAACTATTGAGACTATATATGCATTGGCAATTCAGTATGTGTAACCTTCAAGGGAATAGTTTTAAAAAGATTCTCGGTATTAACAACATGGTAAGGAAAGTGAGGTCTTCAGACAAAAACAAACAAACAGAAAACAGAAGTTCCATAAGGATTCTCACTGTCTATCTATCTACCCAGACATTTGGTTTACATGTATTTCTACAGAATAAAATTTAACAATATAGAAAGATCTAATGGGTCTATGAAAAGATTTGCTGCCACTGTCCCCAATCCTATTCATTTTCTCCAAGATATGATTTCACATAGATGATATAAGTTCTTCAGGCATGTGGACTCAGATTTCACTTACTAAAAACAAAATAACAATAAAATAAAATTTGTGATGTTGCTAAAATTCATATATTTCCCAAATTTGAAGACCCTCCTTTGAGTGGACAGGGTCCCCAGGACCCATATTAGAAAAGAAGAGCTTTTAGAGAATATTTTGCTAATATTCACTGCTGCTTCTCCTTTTTTGTGTGTGCAGTAACCTCACTTCTGATAAGCTGTTAAACCCATAGCCAGCTAAATCACATGTTAGGCCTTCACCTAGTATATTTACCCATCATCTCTTTCCAGTAATGTATAGCTTGCCTAAAATAATGTAAAGAAGAAATATTGAGTTCAGTATGGCTAGTGGAGATGTGGTTTGTAGGAAAACATAGGAGACAAGGTTAAAAAAGCACAAAGAACTCACAACAAATGGCTCAGAAAAAGAAAGTTTGGTGTCATATGGGAGCTCAGTCATACATGGTTAAAGAATTAATACACGTAAATTCCTAGCCATACACATACACATAGTCTATACTCGAAGGTATGTGCAAGGCTTTTCCTAGCCTTTAGATCAACTCAAAAAGGAGAAACTTTGATATAATAAATTTCTCACGGATTATCTGGTTGTGATCTATTTAATATAAATGAGTCCGGACTATGAAAAACACAGTTTTCCTTGAGTTTAGATTTTTAGGGCCTTCTCTCTGTAGGGCATTAAGGCCTCACAGGGTCATGATCATTTTATAATCTTTAGGAAAAGAGCCAAGGACATTCCTCAGCCAATTTTATATGCAGGTCTTACAGCAGAGGGGTAGGAGCAATTCTACAACTTGCAGAAGACTCAGGGAAGATTGTCAGGATGGGAGAATGCCATATGAGTTGGAGAGAAGGCTCCAAGCAGGTCCTGAATCGGAATAGAACCTACATGAATGATGGTACATGGTCAAGGATTTGCAGATTTGGATTTGTACATCTCTATCTCTTTTATCAAACACAACTGGTCAAACTATCACAGAGCATAGACAATGAGGTGTCTAAGAAAGATCCCTGAGAGCCAATGAGGTACAGAGTAAGAGAATGGGTTTTAAAGTCATGTAAACAAAAGTCTGAACTCCGGCTTTCCAATTTACTAGTTATTCACCCACAAAATATTTTCTTGGCCTCTCTCAGTCTCAAAGTCATCTATATAACCCTAAAATATTGTGGGAAAAAAGTTACAAATAATACAAGTGAGATATTTGGCATATGTTTGACATTAAACATGTATGAACTATTATTACATGAACATCATCTAGGAATGTAAGTGAGTTATAACACTAAAGTGCAATATTTCTGCATGTTGCTTGTGGAGCAATTCATCACTTTGTAGAGCAACTCACCACTTTACATAGGCTCAGTGAGGGCCTTTTTTTTTTAACCTCTTCAGTATCTTTAAATCTTTAAAGTTCTAAAAAAAAATACTGTATTTCCCTCTGTTGGTCTAAAAATTACTATTAAATTCTTGGATTTCACATACAATTTTATGCTCATTTAGTAAATATATGCACCTAACTTTTCCAAGTATTCATTCTGAAGTGAAGAGATGATGGAGACTGAAAGGTTCCATTAAATATCTTCTGCTCAGTGAAGAAAAAGACAGCTTGCAGGGCACGCTTAAGAGACTCAAGGAGCGTGTGACAGTCTGCAGCATAACAGACCTAACCATACAGTATCCAAAGGTCTTTGGACTTCTAGCTTGACATTCTCTTCCCTACATTATCTTTTGAGCTTCCTCTACTCAGTCCTTAGTCTTTCCTTTCTGGAGTTGCTTTGTAAACACTTTAGCTTCATAGAAGTTCCTGCGAGATGTCAAAATATTCCATCTCTGTATTTAATCAGCCTGACTTTGCATCTAAACCTAGTAAACTTGGGATATCATTTGTTTGACAACTCTGCCTTCACAAACCTATGATTCCTAATATTATTGGTTAAGGCATCACAGATTTCTTTTAAAACAATCATTCTCCATCAAAACACAAATCCAGAAAATCAGACTTCTTAGTAAATATTTTAAAACTTCCTACATAAAAAAATCCCCAGCTCCCTTTCTTTTCTTAGACTTCCTGTCACAACATTCACACCATTTATGAATAACAATCTGGAGCTGGTGTGTTAGAGTCAGGCTGAAAAATTGGTTACCTCAGATTCGCTTAGAAGTCATCCATAAAATATTCAATGGAGGCCGGGCGCGATGGCTCATGCCTGTAATCCCGGCACTTTGGGAGCCCGAGACGGGCGGATCACAAGGTCAGGAGATGGAGACCACCCTGGCTAACACGGTGAAACCCCATCTCCACTAAAAATACAAAAAAATTAGCCGGGCGTGGTGGCGGATCCCTGTAGTCCCAGCTACTCAGGAGGCTGAGGCAGGAGAATGGTGTGAACCCGGGAGGCAGAGCTTGTAGTGAGCCGAGATCATGCCACTGCCCTCCAGCCTGGGCGACAGAGTGAGACTCCGTCTCAAAAAAAAAAAAAAAAAAAAAAAAAAAAAAAAAAAAATACTCAGTGGAAAAGAGGCAAGGAAACCTATTGGTTACAAAGGCAGCAAAATGAAGTAAAGCCACTGTCAGTGGATCATGAGAAAAGACAAGAAACATTCAAAGACACAATTGCTATCTATGACGCATCTGGCTCTGGCAGAATGATAGACATAAGCCTTTAGCTCTGAGAGATGGAGAGGATTACTGCTTTGGAACAAGGTCCTGTAATCTTTGCATCAGTATATCTGAAGCAAATGACCTTATTATTTTGATATTCTATCTTACCTTCTCTGTAACTGAAAATAGAGGACACCAAAACAACTTTGGCAACATTTTTCTTCTTCATTACTATTTTCCCTTAGAATAGTTCAATATTAACTGTTAAATTCTGATGAAGACTGTTTCTATCTTGGTGATTTCAAGTTACAAGCAAAGCACCTGGCACATAGCAGGTATATAATAAATGTTATGAAATTGATTTACTAATTAATTAATTATCAGATCTCTTCTGCACTAAAAGAGAGATGGCACTGTAAAAAGAAGAAAATAAATTCTGTTTCAAGAAGAATAAAATGAAAGGAAATCCATCACTGATGTGTACTGCTTTGGCAATATGTGTTTTCTTAATCTACAGCAAACAAACGTTATGTAGGTTAGAGGTATACATATGGAAATAGCTCCATTCCTATCAAGTTTATTTGCCTAGAATCTATACAGTAGGAAGTCTAAGGATAGCAATATTATGTCTCATAACTTCATTAATTTTGATGCTTAGCTCCAAAGCAACTAGGACATCAGTGTACTGTTAGCCTGGAGATGTTTACTTCTCCTTTCATACTCCTCATGGATAAATAACAAATCAGTACTACTGAAATGAGTTGCTTTTGGGGCAAGCAATGAAGCAGTTGCTCCCTCAGTAGCCAGCTTCAACAGCCTTTACAGTCTCTCAAAGAGGCATGTCTTCTGCACACTAATAAACTGTATTTTAAACTGCCAAAAAAGCAGCATATGAAACACTAAATGTGAAAGTGTCTAGGCATAAAGATAAGTCTCATGTAGCAGAGGAGGGTGAGTAATATTTTTGCCTAACTATGGGATGGCCTAGAGCACAAGTTAGAAAAATCATAACAAGACAGAAATTCGAAACCTAGGAATGTGTTCAAATGGTCCTAGAGAATACTGTCATTTAGGCCAGCAACATTTGAGTCCTGCTTTCAGGAAATGTTTGCTAAGACCTTAAGATTAGATTCCATGTCCCTGTGAATACCCTTATCTCCTCATGTTTTCAGAAATAAATCATTTATCACTCTGCACTGTAACTGCTTCTTTAATTGTCTACTTCCCTCCCCAAATGTTTGCTCACTGAGAAAATATCCTGTTCACCACCATTTATACAGTGGCTAGCACAGGGCCTGACACAAAGCAGATAAGCAATACATACGGCTTCAATCGATGGATCAATCCTGATTTGTGTCAATCATACATAAGAACATAGCTATAAATTCTCAATCATCTTTCTGTAGGTTTGGGAAAGTAGATTCTTTCATTATTATGAGGGGAAACCTATTTCCCCCTAGCCATAAGCTCAATCTGTCTAGGGAAGAGGAATCTATATGTTTGGCACTATACAGTGCAAAAATTATGGTAATCTGATAACTTATTTCTCAAATGTTTTGTTGGTTAGTACTCTAGAATACTGAAACACACAGAGTGGTCACATGGGCTATGTCTACTCTGAATGTGTTCCTCCAAAATTCATGTTAGGATCAAACACCCAATGTGACAGTACTAAGACATGGGACCTTTAAGAAATGATTAAGTCATGAGGACTCTTCCTTTCTGAACAGGAATTGTGCCCTTATACAAGGTTTGAGGGAGTATGCCTTTCTCTCTTCTGTCCTTCTACCATGGGAGGACATAATCTTCATTCTTTCCACCATGTGAGGACACAGTCTTCATTCCTCCCGCCGTGTGAGGACACAGCAAGAAGGTACTATCTTAGAAACAGACAGCAGCCCTCAAAAGACAGAAAATCTTCTGGTGCCTTAGTCTTGGACTTGCCAGACTCCAGAACCATACGGAGTAAATTATATATAATTTATCCAATCTGTGTTGTTTTGTTATAGCAGCACAAACAGACCAGGACAATACCCTACATTTAAAATGGTTATTTGTGGCCGGGTGCGGTGGCTCATACCTGTAATCCTAGCAATGTGGGAGGCCGAGGTGGGTAGATCACTGGAGGTCAGGAGTTCAAGATCAGCCTGGCCAACATAACAAGAACCCGTCTTTACTAAAAATACAAAAATTATCCGGGTATAGTGGTGCTCACCTGTAATCCCAGCTACTCGGGAGGCTGAGGCATAAGAATCACTTGAACCCAGGAGGCAGAGTTTGCAGTGAGCTGAGACCACACCACTGCATTCCAGCCTGGGCAACAGAGCAAGACTCCATCTCAAAAAATTAAAATAAGAAGAATAAGAATAATAAAAGGGTTATTTGCCTTTGTTCAGCCTATTTTTCAGAACAGCAGCCTACACACAAGCCACGACCTAAAATGCAACTAATAAACAGGCCAGACATTTCTTGCACACTTTTTCACATAGTATCGAATACTACACTGTACTAGTTTTGCTCCTACCCAAATGACTTACACTTTCTGTCTTCTGGACTCCTGTCTTTCAAATATCAGCCTCTTTTCTTCTCCATCTACACACACTTTCCAGGTAATTCCATCTCAGTAAACACTGATAATTTCCAAATTTAAATCTCTAGCCTGAGTCTCTTCCCTGAACTCTAGATTCATATATCAACACAGCCAATTGGATGTATAAGGAGCATTTCAAAACTAACCAAACCAAACTCCAAATCTCCTTTCCTCAACTCTGTTCCACAAAGTCTTTCTTATCTCTGTAAATGGCAATACCCTTCTTCCAGGTGCTCAGGTTAAGTCAAATAAGCCTTTTTCCTCCCACTCCACATCGAATCCATCAGCAAATGGTGTTGGCTCAATGTTCATAATTGAAGTAATTCAATGTTCATAATTGAAGTACTTCCCACCACTGCCACCCCACAACTGCAGGCCAAGCTGCTGTGATTTATGGCCTATTTATTGCAGTAGCCTCTTCACTAGGTGTCTGCTTCTGCCCTTGCTGCCTTACAGTCTAGTCTTTATGCAATAACCAGAGTGATCCTTTTAAAACATAATTCAAATCATGCCACACCTCTGCTCAAGTCTCTCCAATGAGTACCCATTCCATTAGAGGAAAAAGCACTTAAACCACCCACATCATTTTTTTCTCTGTTTCCTCTCTGACCTCATCTGAACTACTGGCCTTTTCTTCACTCTGGATCACACAGATGTGATGCTCTTTTAAAAGACTCAACATGCCTTCCTCAGGAGTTTGCCTTTGAGGATCCTCCCCTGGGGAAGCCCTTCTTAAGGAGATCTCTATGTTTCATTGTCTTACCACCCCTCAGATCTTAGCTCAAGATTCAACTTTTCAATAAGACTTTCCAAGACCACCCTATTAAAAATAAATTTCCTCACACTGGATTCTTCTCTTTCCCTTCTTTGGTTTATTTTACTCCATAGTTTCCTCCAATATGATGCCACATATATATACACTCATGCATTTGTGTGCGCATGCACACACGCACGCTTATTTCTTGCATTTAATTCTTGGCAAATAATGTCTCTTTGAAAATAATGATCTCTCTCCTCCAGAACCTAAACTCCATGATGCACAGACTTTTATCTTTGTGCTAAGTGCTTAAATCTGAGCACCTTCTACAGGGTTTTCCCTACCCATACTGAATACAATTTTAATTAAAAAAAATATAGATGTATATCTGAATAGGAATCATTTGGGGTCTAGGTTGCCTTTTGCTTAGTCACTTTCCACCAACAATATCCTACTAGACAAAGAATCTTCTTATTTCATTATTAGAAACACTTTTGCATTTAGTTTACCAGGCTTAACGTAAATTAAAAAGGAACAAAGAATACACTAGTGACTACTTAGAATAGATGCTGCTATAAATCTTCTGGACCTAGTACTAACCTAGGTAATATAATTTGTTGGAAGCATATTATTATTCTAGAAGCAATTATTTCAGGTAAGATGCAAGACTTCTGTGACAAGAATTTCACCATGTCCTTTCACATAAATGCACAGTAAAAAGATTTTTGCTATGTTCTATGGAGCCTCAAGTGTTTTTTAAATGAAAAAGATGCATGAAATAAATAGTAAAACTTCTGTGAATGAAATGAATTAATACAAGAATTCTAAAAGCAAAGGTATGGCTCTGCTTCATTCCCATGAATGTTTCCTATAAGTTTACATGTGAAACAGAACTTTGCAAACTTTAATTTTAATCAAGAAACTATTTAAGTTGACAGTCGTTTTATTTAAAAATGAAATATATATTTCACACACTAAGTTTTCTCATTTCATTTGAATCTTTTACAAAACATAAACATATTTTATAATATATGGCACATTACAAAACTTGTCTTGTTTGGAAAGTATTTAATGCATAAAGTTTAATAAATCATAAATCAGATACGATGTGTGACTCATTAATAACAATTGGTTTGGAAAACTCTCCCTGAAGCAGAAATTGTTGGCTTGCTTCCCAATATCAAGAATCACTGTTCTTCAATGCCTGATGCTCAATGTCTAAAAACAGTTATTTTATGATTTTGCTTGTTCATCATTTGTTTCAGGTGGGAGGTAAATCTGGTTCCTTGCTGGAAGAAGATGTCAAAAACATTCAGTATTGCAACACGGATATATTATTATTTAGAAATGAATAAAATAAAATAAGTGCCTGGCTCAGTATCACCCAGTGATTAAATTGGGAAAGGGAGATCAACAGCCACATCCAGATCTTAAACACAGTAATACTCTGCTTCTTCTTAAACCCTCATTAACATCTGCAACTTAGCATTATAATTTTTCAAATTAAAACCTCCTTTTTCTAGACTCCGACCTCCTTGGAGGAAATAGTTCCGTGTTGTGTTTCACTCTAAGTCCATGTATAGCCCAGTGTTGGTGCATACTCAGGACATGCTCAGGAATGAATGACAGCAGGTAAGCAAGCTGCTTACTGGGCTGGTTCTGGTAAAGCACAAAATCACGCCAGTGACAGCCAGACAGGATATATATTGGGGGTGAGGTCTTTGCAAGGAAGGCTATGAGGCTTGGAGATATTAATATACCATAATGAAAAATAAGTTTCATGAGGGAAAAAAATTAATAAAACATCATAATGGGTAAAGGGGATGTAGGAGTCACGGGTGTGCCAGCCAACTTTATTTAGATATCTGCTAAGCGGAAATGTTATTTTGATTCAGATTTACTCTGAAATGGGCATCTGTTCAGGATCACAAACTTATACGCTGGAAGACATTACTACATAGGTCACTTGATTTTGGTTATTGTGCAACTTAAGAATCCATTCTAGGCCGGGCGCAGTGGCTCACACCTGTAATTCCAGCACTTGGGGAGGCCAAGGCGGGCAAATAGCTGGAGTTGAGGATTTTGAGACAAGCCTAGGCAACCTGGCAAAACCCCATCTCTACAAAAAATACAAAAAATTAGCCAGACGTGATGGTACACTCCTGTAGTCCCAGTTTCTTGGGAGGCTAAGGTTGGAGTATCACCTGAGCCCAGGAAGTCAAGACTGCAGTAAGCCTTAAATGTGCCACGGCACTCCAGCCTGGGCAACTGAAGTAAGAACCTGTCTCAAAAAAAAAAAAAAATCCATTGTGACAATAGACATTAGCCTTATGATTAAGTCCTCCAAATAACAGAGGTCCATTATGGGTGAGAGAGGCTGTCCCACCGTTAGACAATTTTAACTGGTAGAAATCTTCTTTCTCGTATTATCTCGCTTCTTTACACATCAAGAGAAGGTACATACACACAAAGAGAGTGAGCGAGAGAGCTATACACAAAAGATATAGCAGATTTCTGTCACAATGTTTAGACATACAGAAATACGCTTTCAACATGATAGAGGATGGAAGGAGAGGTGGAGGAGGAGGGGGTGAAAAGATCTAAAAGTAAAATATTTATAAGAAGAGTAGTTTGCTTCTAATCACGCTGTATTTTAGTTGGACTAGAAAGTTCTAAGAATATATGGCAAACAATATGCCAGAAATCTCATGCTCATTTACATCCCCAAGTTATTATTAAATTAAGATATTTTTATCACCACCCGAGCACTTCACCCCTGACATCCTAAAGGCTTAAAATCTGAAAATTTTACTGATCTTCAAAACCCAATCAAAGTTTGCACCATTAGGGCTTTATGGGAACAAGTCTGTAACTAGCGATGTTTTGCATAGTCCTCTGATATAAAGAACTCATGGTTAATGTAATCATGTGGTTATCTATATAATATTGTCACCATATGCCATCAAGAGATGAGATTGCCATTTTCTTTCCATGTACTAAAAGAATACCAGACAACCTGGCTAAACACATATGGACCTCCACCAAAAAATCAGAACAGCTAAGACAACTTGAGAGAAAGGGCAGGGCTCAATGAGAAACCTCAGAATTACCAGTTGACTAGTATTCCTTATTTATTATATATGCTCCAGCTATTCCAATAATTCCAAACACACATAAATTACATATATATAAAATATATATATATTTAATTGAATAAACTTGATTGTATAATTTTGGCTTAGTTTTTAGATACATCATGAGTTGGTCACTTACTTCTTCAGTTTATAAATTTTTAAAATGTGTAAAATAGGTGTAACGTGCCCAGTAATGAGATAGCTTGGAAAATCTACTAGTAAAAATAATTATTCTTCATTAACTCCCTTTATAAATTATAGTAGATTATGCTTGAAGACCTTTTCAGTGCTACATGCTAGGATGAAATGATATATAATTGAGAAAATAATAAAAGACATCAAAACAATAGCTCCAGGTCTTAAAATATGAGATATTTCAAAGCATACTAAGTGATTGCCCGTCTCTCCTTAATTACTAAATTCAATTCCCGAGAAGTGACAAAAGCAGAAGTATAATATTGATGATCACCTATTGTGTTCTTTCTGGCTAGTCTGAAGCTCTGCATTTGTATTAAATTTCCACAATAACTGAAATAATTAATCTTGCCCAAAGTCAATCCAGCTGTTTCAAAGCAGGAAGGAGCCTAATGCAGAGTTGCACAGCCAGAACTCCGGGGCATCCTACCCTTCGCTGATACCTCCCAGAGCCCGCTCCTAACGAAGAGCTGCTGCCTCCACTCTCCTCGTCCCACTCCAGCACTGATCTGGGGTATTCGGTACTTGCCTCAGCTATGACTGCCTCAATACATTTGCCTGTCAAGGTGGCATCAGGGGAAGGAGAATACCAGTGTTGAAAAGTGATACTCTGTCTACTGATGTCTGCTCAGACTCCGAGGAGTAATCAGGGTCCAAATCATATAAAGGTAAATGAGAGAAATACAATTTCAACATTAAAAGCTTCATACCTACTCCAATCACAAAATATTGCTCTTCTATTTCTGCTTTATTTCTATATAATTTTACCTAACCAAAATTACTTAAAAAGTATATTGATATTAAAGATAACATGTTTTAAGAGAAAATTAAACTTCCTATTTAACTTTTAATAGAAAATAGAAAACTTTCACAAACTGTACTCTCCCCAAGTAGGAAAGTATGAATCTCAACGCTGAGCAAGAGGATAAGACTTTCCTTGGGCACTCATGGATGATTTTATCTGCTATGTCTTTGTGTTTTATACTTCTCTTCATTTTTTATGAGCCAATCCCAATTTTTACTCCAGTGCCCTGTTGTAATTAATAATCCTTTATATTCAACTTCCCGGTTTAAATTACTGTGTGGTTTCTATCTCCTGACTGGGACATGACTGATACATACAGTGAACTGAATTTGATAAACAGTGAATTGTATAAAGATATAGATACAGATATATTACTGGGGGATTTCTCAGATGGTCTCAAGTATGTTAATACATGTCACAAATTTAATAGAAGAATATGTCGTCTACAGAGTTTCACAAGCTTGTATACAGATACACACACACATACACGCACCATGGCACAAGATTAGTGGTCTGTGGGGCATATATTGGGACACAGATGTTCGAAACTATAGTATAGCAAAATTCCACCTGGTAGAATTTTTAAGACAATGCATGTCCATGGGAAATAGCAGTATAATTTTTGCAAGTCAATAATTTTCTCTTTTGATAAGAGAAGCTGTGGAATGATGTTTTTGAACACGTTCATGTCCTTAAGTACCTGAGCGAGAAAACACTTGCTCATGAATATCCGTGTGTTGCTACTGCAGAAAGAGTGGAGATTCTTGTGGGGAGTGGGGATGATAACTTCCCCAAGGGGTATAGCAGTACCTTAAAAGGGGGACGTAAAAAAATTCCCCCCATTTTAGAGATTCTATTTCATATTCCCTACTTAATAATTCCTTATTCAGAAAGTTTAGCCATTCCCATCAATGCAGGTGACATCCATGGAAAGTTGGAAACATAATCAGATTTTTGACTCTTTGCAGCTTGAGACAGTATCACTCAGGAAAAGACCTTGCAGAGGTCTCTGCTTTTAGAAATATATGACTTAAGTAATAAGTGTCAGGCACTATCAGAGTCTGGGGCTGTGACATGCTGCAGGATAGGGCACTGGTAGGAGCTATTATTACCTTTTATGTACATTCTCCAAAATGTTGTTAAGAAAATGTAATTACCATGGGGAGGCTCATTTATCTAAATTATTCCGGGCTACCAAAGAAACTTGACATGTAAACAATTTAGATAAGGAGTTTAATAATCTAGCAATACCAAGTGTCTGCAATCTGTCACTTGGTGCACTCTTATTCTTCGGTGGAACAGTCTGTTGTCCTTGAAGTGCTATTTCAGCGGAATGTACATTAGGAAGACAAACGTGACTCAGTATCAAGATAGTGAGTTTTAATACGGCTAAAAAATGTACAAAACAGATTTTCAGCTACTAATATCAAAGTAGAACTCAGTGGAATTCAGATAATTGGCATTCTTCAATCCAGGGAACTCACTGAAATGGAAAATATATAAGATCTATAGGAAACTTCAGAAAATAATTTTGGATTATATTAGTATTTGAGTTGGAAGTCAATCAATCAATGCAAACTCTTAAATAATTTGAGTCACTATGTTTTGACCAATACTGTGCTGTGTGAAAGAAATACAAATAAAGCACAAGATACAATTGCTATCTTTAATCACTTGACTCAATTGGTAGACAAAAATTTTTTTAAAGTGGTTATAAATATAAACAGATTATTTACATAAGGAAATGTAAGATAAAATTTCAAAAATACAACAGAATTTTCAAAAGCTACAATCCAGGTCTTGAATGTACATTTAACTCGAGATATTTTCTATAGAAATTGACATTCACCCAGAGGAGCAAAGCCAGGCCCTAAGATATTTTTTAACAGTTGAGTATTTGCAGTACGTGAGATTCACATAAGACCAATTGCCTGGAGTGGTTCTTTCTTTATGAAATAGAATGACTTGGCTCCTATAAATAAAGAGTAGTGTAAAGAGAGACCAATAAGTTTCTTATTTCATGAAAAATGTTTTCACTCATTCATTGCCTCAACTGATATTTGCTGAATTTCTTCTGTGTTCCAAGTACCATGTTAAGTCCTGAGAAACTCAACAGTGAGATAATGTCCTTTTCCTTGAGGAGCTCATTGTCTGGCAGACAAGCAGATGACAATAGAATAATTGAAATAAAATTTGATAAGAGCCATAATGGGGCAAGTACGAAGTGTGGGAGTGCAGAGAAAAAGAAGACACTCATGGTATGCTAGAGCTGGCTTCTAATTGGCTTGTGAGAGCCAATTGCTAAATTTTCAGAAATTTTGTAAGCTACTCACTGAACATAGCCATTATTAAAAATTAAATTGGAAAAAGTTATAATTCAATAAATTAAATTTAAAACAAAGATTATAAATACTTAAAACTTAATTGCATCCTAATTATTTTACTGCGGCATAATAGTATCTGTACATTTTACCTTATTCAGTTCTATTGCATCTATATGATGGAAATGCCAAATAACGGCGTGCTGCTGTGCATCTGTTACCAACTCCGTGTTCACTGGCACCACGTTGGTAGCCTAAAATTTGCCTTAGTGGGAGGATTTGCACTCGGGAGTTCAGCAAAGCCTCCAAAATAGAGATTTGTTTTTGTTTTTGTTTTTCTACGAGAGCCTGTTTTTAAACACATAGCAGCATGCCACTGAGAACATGGAACCTAGGTCCCTATCTACTCCTGGTCAGAGAAGACTTCCTGGAAGAAGAGGAAGCAAAGATAAGCAAAATCTGTCACACAAAGAATGGGGACTAGCCTGCATAAACAAAAATCCAAACTAGAAACACCTTTGAAGTTATCTTAACCAATACTCTTATGTCTTCCAAATGTGATCATTTGCTATCATATCATATCTCTAATGAGAGCTCTTCACCTATATTCTAGTTTTCACTTTCAGAGCCTTTATGGGACTGCATTTTTCAGTCCCCTGGAAGCCATGCACAGCCATGTGACTTGGTTTTGCAAAGAGAATGCAAGAAGAAAGGAAATCAGTCATTTCAAGGTTAAAGCTGTTAGAGACGGCGTGTGACTTAATGTGCTCATTTAACCTTAATGTGGTGACTGTGGAAGCTGTCAGCCTGAGTCCCTGAATGCCTTTAATGAGCAGTCTCTCAACTCCTATTTGGATTGGTTATTATATTGAGTAAAAAATAGATTGGTCATGTATAATGAGTGAAAGGAAACCACTGAGATTTTGGGGGTTATTCATCACTCCAGCATGGCCCAGCCCATCTCAATTCGCCTCCCTATTAATCTCTCACCAGAACCACTGTACTAGCCACCTTCCTTCCTATGGCTAGTCTCAGCATCCTTCCATCTGTCCTCTGTACTGTAGAGAGATAGGTCCCTGTAATACTCTTCTACTTAAACATATTTAAAATATCCTTGTGACACACAGAATAAATCTATACAGTTTAGAACAGTATATTCAACAAGTACTTCATGATCTTTTCCTCAGATATTTGTGTCCCAACCACACTGAACTAGTCACTTTCTCAAACAGTTTTCCTGGCAACAGAATGCTCACACTTTGAGGCTTTATGCTATCATCCCATTCCTCATTTTGACAAACTCAAATTTAGACATCAAATACCAATTATTATGTCGCTTCATAAGTGAAGCCTCAAGTCACATCAGTTACCTCTTCCCTTATCTGTATTTTTACTAGCACTTTGCTCACACTTCCATGACAGCAAGGATCCTATGACATTATGAATATTTTTATATATTTCTCTATTTAGATTTAACTTTCTGGAATCTATTTTTGTATCCCAGGGATTTGACACACAGTGCTCATTAAAAGCTTGAGCTCAATGTATATGAGTGACTAATCTTTGATTTACTAAATATGGTCAGCTAGAACAGAATTTTCCTTTTGGTTTTCTTGACTTTGATTTTGATTAAGATTGTATCTTAGACTCCTGCTAGAGCTCCAGAAGAAAGTTCTGAGAATGACGTTGTGCACATGTACCCTAGAACTTAAAGTATAATAATAATAAAAAGAAAGAAAGAAAGTTCTAATCATTTCCTCCAATCCTTTCACCTGAGGGATAGAAACCAAGACTTACAGATGTTGGGTGACCTGGTGCCTATTTAGTGACCAAGTCAGAAATACCACCTAAGATCTTCTCACCTTCAGGTGTAGTCATTTATCTACCTTGAGTGTGATGTACTAAAATGTTATCCTTATGTGCACCAATCAAAATTTCATGTTCCCATCATTCACATCAAACCATGCCTGAGAAATATAGTCACTGTTTTTCTAGTATTTCTCAATTTATTTCCATAGGCTATGTTCACACATATTGCTCTTACCTCTCAAATACTCTTTCTGGGTTTTTTTTTAATGGCCCAAAATATGTTGTGAAGTGGACATTCAATGAAAAGGCAAAAATATTAAGGTAAATTTCAGAATTTCTGAACTGGAGGAGACCAGAAAAATCATCCAGTGCAAACTTTCCCTTTGACAAATTTTTAAAAATGAGATATTAAAATATAACATCATTTATTAAAGGCTACACAGCTGTCATGTGGTCAAAGCAAGAATGCATTCAGATTTCTCAACTCCCAGGCCAGGAGCCTTCTTCTAGCAGAATGCAGGATTTTCTTTTGCCAGTAACCATGGCCACTATTGCCTTACAGCTTAGGTCCCCGGTTCTGTGGCTGAAATTAAATAATACAAGTGAAATCCTTTTTATTTAAATACAAATGTTTAAAAATAAAGGAAAATACTCTGTAGAACCTAAAAGCTAAGTTAATAAAAGGCTTAAAAGTCAGCCGGACATGGTGGCTCATGCCTATAATCCTAGCACTTTGGGAGGCCAAGATGGGCAGATCACAAGGTCAGGAGATCGAGACCATCCTGGCTAATATGGCGAAAGCCCGTCTCTACTAAAAATACAAAAAAAAAAAAAAATTAGTGGGGCATGGTGGCACGCCTGTAGTCCCAGCTACTCTGCAGGTTGAAGCAAGAGAATCACTGGAACCTGGGAGGTGGAGCTTGCAGTGAGCCAAGATCTCGCCACTGCACCCCAGCCTGGGCGACAGAGCCCGACTCCGTCTCAAAATAAATAAATAAATAAATAAATAATAAAAAAGGCTTAAAAGTCAAATCTAACAAATTTGTTAATATTTTACAAGGCATATACTTGAAATCTATTTGTTTTTATTCCTCTTTCTATAATCCACTTGTAGGATTTGAAAAGAAAATCCCACAGTAAAATGTTCATTCAAATAAAACATGTGAGACAAGGGAATGCAAGCTGTTTAAATTAAATGAAATGACCTGATCATCCATTCAAGACAACTGGAAGAGGGTTTAGAGTAAAGTCCTGTATTTAGTTACATGTTCGAAGTAAATGGGAAACTGCTGACTTAATAACTTAAACCCAAACAAAAATGAATCTCAGTCTTCTAAAAAGAGTCCCTGAAACAAAACCTTTAATTCCTAGAAAGCATCACAGTATGAATTTCAGAACGTTGCTCAGGGCTTGTGCTACATAAATGTTTGATAAATTAAGAATGTATTTTACGCTTACATGTGTCCTGCTTTTCACAGTGTCTCTGGTCAAATTAATGTAAGCTTTTAAAATGCTGCCTTTAATTCTCATGTACCTAATTCCATCCATTCTTTATGGCCAGTAAAATGTAACATACTTGTCATAACACCTCCATATATCAAGGTCTATGCTTTTGTCTGGCCATTTCCCCTGTCTTCTCCACTTTCTTCTCAATTTCCAGCAGCATGTATCACCTAGATTGCTTATTTGAATTATTATTCTGTAGCCAACACCATAAGATATACAGATATATATGATGATCTATCATTAAACAAAAAGGGAAGATGAGTTTGGAGAATAGAAATTGTGGTTATTGAATAACATTATTATAAGACACGAATATCTTGATTCGGCTTTCATTAAAATCATCGTGAAATCATAGGCATGTATTTCAGTTGGAAGCAATCAAGGAGTGAAAGACCGTTGACCCGATTATCTTAGACAATACAGAGTGCTGGATTGACCACTACATTTTGCTGAGAAAAGGAAGGAAAGGTAAAAATGCATACATAGACTTATTTTAAAATTAGGTTAAACCTGCTCATCATAAAAGATTGAATCTCCGAATTTGTTTTCTAAACTGAGGAAAGAGCTTTCCTGTAATATTTTAATAGTTATCTTCCAAAAACTGTTGATGTATTACCCTAAGACCATACATCTGTGTTATAGGAATATGCACTAACATTTGCTCTAAAATGTAGTTAAATATATGTTTTAATAAGAATAAAGTATATAATTGCATTTTTAAATAAAATATAAACCCTAAAAGCTATCTTCAGGATTTGAAAATTGAATCTATGTTTCAAAAAGGATACTTTTTAAAGCTTACAGCTCTCAGATTGTTCCATCTCTTTTTTTCTTAGAACAATTTAGGCATGATATTGACAAAAAACTTGAGAAAATGACGTTTTTCCAAGAAGTATCATGAAAACTTATATTGGAAATTTTCTTACTAAAGATACATGACAGTTTCTAATTCTTTCAAATGAATTTCTATGTCATAAAATAACCATTTACTTTCAAGAAATAAGTGAATTACATATGCTCAGAAAACTCCCCAGGCTACCCACACCACTATGATATAAGGAGAAAGTTATGCTTGTTAAAATACAGTTATGTCCAAAAATATTTGCCAGGTTGTCTTGAATAGCTCCTTTGAAGTACATCCTTTATGTCACCGCCAATTTTCTGTTTCTCTCATTAAAATATAACTACTATTATGCAAAAGAAGAAAACAATGAATAAATAAAAATGCTCAAACAAAAGTATCCAATGGTTGGTTCACAGGAAAAGCAAAATATGGTATCTACAAGGAAGCAGAAATTTCTGATTTAATTTGCTTTCATATTCACTCAACCATTAAAGCAATTGGTTTTAATCTCTGTATATGGGCTTAGTCCAAAAGGGTTTCAAAATGTGGATGACGTTGCATACACTTGAGTAACTACAGCCAAGCAACTTTTCAAATACTCAAGAATATATGTATACAAAAGAATATATGTATACACATGAATACCTACATAACAAAATATATGTATATATGTATTGACACATGCATATATACATAGACATACACAAACATACATATATACAGTTATGGTTTTCAATACTTAAATATTTATATATGCACAGTAAGCAAGTATAAAAGTGATTATATTCTTTAGAAGAAACACTTCTCCTGAAACTAAAGTATTTTCAAAGACCTACCCTTTCTGCCTTCGTTCATTCTTTCTTTTCTCCCTTCCTTCCCTCTTTTCATTCCTTTCTTCCCTGTCATCCTCCCTCCATTTTTCTATCAATTTATTCCTTCTTTCCATAAATAATTATTAATCATATCACATGTGCGAGGAACTGGTATATATAGAAGATTCAATGGTAAGCAATTAGAGAAGGAACCCCCCTTCACAGAGTTTTAATTGTGCTGAGTGTAAATCCATTAAAAAAATGAAAATCATAGCATTTCAAATCAGACAGACTTACATTCAAATCATAATAACATAACTTATTTCACTTATTTGGGAAATTACTTAACCTTGCTAAGTTTCCATTTGTTCAAAAGGAAAGTGACAATAATTTTAATTCCATCATTTATCTTGAGAATTAAATAAAATCATGGATGAAAAAATCTGATGGAGAATCTGGGATTTAGCAGGTGTTCAATAAATGCTACATAGCTACTCTACCGGTATACATTTAACATTAAATTGCAGTTAAATCTTAGTTTCAATGTTGCAGGTTCACAGATGGTCAAGAAAGAAAATTGCTCAGGGTATTACATTGCTCTAAAGCAAACATTTTACTCAGAAAATGTGCTGAATAAACACTGGTTGAAAATATGTTGGTGTTACCAAAAAGAGGGAGAGAAAAAAAAAATTCAGAGGCAATGACACAGGGACTTGGAGAAACAGTGTGGAAAAATAAGCCCATGGTGGGCTTATTTTAATAAATATAGCAGATTAAAAGGTGACTGGTTCATCTTTTCTTGTTCATATAAAAGGCACCATTTTGTAATGCTGGCTTATAACATTTCCAAACCCAATTTTATTTTTTCCATTTTTATGAAGGAGGTGTTTTCATTTACTGGGAAAAGAGCTAGGGCAAGTAGGCCTCCAGCCATAGCAGGTAATATTCTAGGTTTCTATGAAATAAGTTGGTGCATGAAAAGATAGATAAGCTCGAGAAGGAAGTAGGTCTGCAGGAAACTCAAATAGCACCGTGGAAACAACTAACAGAATGGACGTTCTCACCAGGAAATGATCTGACCTCTATGAGCACACTGCATATTCCAGAAATCCAAGGCATGTCCTGGTCCATCTTAAATCTGCTTCTATTCCCCGAGGAAGCTTTTATCTCTGGGATGGGCTGGATGATTCTAAATGAGATTTGAAAACAATGGACTCCAGTGGAACCCAGCATCATCTATACTTTAAGCCTCACCATTACTTGCTATAAAATTCCAGAAACTCTGGCTGAATCCAGTAGTCTTAGTTTTAAAAAGGCAATTTTATGAAAACAATAAAGCAAAGACAGAAGCGTATTTATAGTGAGAGGGAGAGCACTTTTGAAACACTGGGATTTAAAGTGTAAAATCAACTCCTAACTGTTGATATCAATGTAACTGAAAAACACACTAGGCCGGGTGCGGTGGCTCATGCCTGTAATCCCAACACTTCACACTTCGGGAAGCCAAGGCAGGCAGATCACAAGGTCAGGAGTCGGAGACCAGCCTGGCCAACATAGTGAAACCCCATTTCTACTAAAAATACAAAAATTAGCTGGGCATGGTGACGCATGCCTGTAGTCCCAGCTACTTGGGAGGCTAAGGCAGGAGAATTGCTTGAACCCAGGAGTCAGAGGTTGTGGTGAGCTGAAATTGCGCCACTGCACTCCAGCCTGGGCAACAGAGCGAGACTCTGTCTCAAAACAAACAAACAAACAAACAAACAATACTAGAAAAAATGTTTCTTCTCCATAAATAAAAAACTCAAGTGCCAAATTGAAACAGCATTATTGTACCTAATGAAAAGTTTATTGAATAAAAGTCAGATTTCTGTACAGAGCTATGTGAAAATGACACTTCCAATGTTTTTGTTGTCCAACCATGCACTACATAGAGAGAGTTCCCAAACTAATAGGTCCCCAAAACTAATAGGATCCCTTACTGAGAGAGTCTCCTTTGCAGATGGATGTGTTAAATGATCTGGGCTTATTGCCCCTAAGTATTAAAATCAGCAATTATTTCCAATCAGACAGATTCTATATTTTCCAAGCAACCTTCCTGATTGAGATTTAGTTCCCTACATGGATTTTCCATTGTGATTAAAGGAGACCTCTGATTCACTTTACAATCATATTTCTCATTGCAAAGTAGAAATTTGGCATTTTACTTCATGTTCCTCAGTCTTTTATGAGTTTTCTAAGTATGAATCAGCATTTCAAGTTCCAATTACCTACGACAATGAAAAGATGGAATTACTAAAACATGTGAGATTTAGGGCCAACCAGATGTATTGGTAAATTTGTCAAGTTAATGGTATGTATATGCAAACCATTCCTCAAAGCATGGCAGACATAGAGAAATACAACAAGACTGTCTCACTTCTCAAGGAGTTTCCAAACCAGATGAGGAGGTAAGTTATATGTACATGGGAAAATAGAAAAAGACATGAAGGCAGTTTGAGGCCCCACAGAATAGGGAGATTTATAAGATATATAAACATATTAAGAGCATACACATACACCAACAATGAAAAGATTAGAAGGATATCTCCGGGTAGTGGATTAGATATGCCTTTATTACATTTATATTTTCTATAGTACACATGCATTTGCTTTTATAATAAAAACACTTAAAATGTTATCTGTAGAGTATAATAGGCTACTATACGCTGGAGCAGAAAGATCTACATTCGGATTTACTGTGGATCTGTAGAGATATAATCAGTAGTCACCAAGATTAAGTTACCATCAAAAATACTTATATTAGTTTCCTATTGCTACTGTAATTAATTATCACAAACTTGGCGGGTTGGTTTAAAACAGCCTAAATTTATTATCTCACAGGTCTGGAGTTCAGGAGTACAAAATCGGTCTAATTGGGATAAAATCAAGATGTTGGCAGGGTTGCATTCCTTCTGGAGGGTTCGGAGAAAATTTGACTTCTTGCTTTTTCCAGCCTCTAGAGGCCACCCACATTCCTTGGCTCATGGCCCCTGTTCATCCTCAAAACCAGCAATGTCTGGTATAGTCTTTATCATACTATGTCACTGGGACATTCACACTTTTGCCTCTTTTTTTTTTTTTTAACTTACAGAGAATTTTGTGATTACATCACGGCCCACCCAGGAAGTATGGAAAAATGATCAAGGATCCATAACTTAATCACATCTTCAAAATCTTTTACCATGTACAGTAATATATTCATAGGATCCAGGAATTAGGACATGGGCATTTTCGTAAGTAGATTATTTTAAATACCAAAATAATATTTAAGAAATAAACACATTCCTTGACACAGTTCCTTTTTTTGTAGGGGGAGGTGCACACTTTTTTGTAGGGGAGATGCACACTTTCTCTTTTTCTCCATATATCACTTTTAAAAATATTATAATTCAACTTGAGTGGTCTAAGAAAATCAGCAATATCAAATTTGTAACTCACCACCAAGATAACAAGAGAGAAGATGCAGAGGTTATTCTCTGCAAATTACACAGCTTTCTTCTTAGCTACAGGAGCATCCTAGATGAGAAATTATGCTCTTCATCCATAGTTAATGGAATTTTGAAAATGGGAGGAGGTATTGCCATGGGACTTGATGTTATAAAGTAATGTTTGCCTGATTACTCCAGAGGCTAGACCTGCTAAAGCTACACCAGAAGTAAATCCACAGAACAGAAAATCTAGATTATAACCTTCCTGACAATCAAATATTGGAGAAGAATTCTACCAAGCTCAACTGCTATTTAATGAGCTACTACTGCAATGTCAAATGATGTAAGGTTAAGGACTGGCTTTTCTAATAAACATTTTGCAGACCTATTCATATTGAAGTTGTTGTTATCTCCTGGTAAATCTAACCGTGACCACAATCTATACAGCGAGGACTTGGTCTTTGCTCATGATTCACCCTCTGCCTACAACCCCTTGGTGAATATTTGCGCAACTTCCAAAACTTAGCAAAGTCACCCTCTTGCCCTTCCAGTGAAGTCTTTGTCTCTGTATTCCTCACTCTCATCTCAAATAACATTGACCTCTGCCTCCCTGGAATTCCACTGGACATACTTACAACTTTTGTGACCTTCATCTTTGCACGGTCTACATCCCCACATTAATATCCAGAGGTGAGAATTGGTTTGACTTATTTCAACCATTTTAAAGATAACCATAAGGCCAGGAAAAAGTTTACAGTCCGACAGAGCTATCCCACCTGCTCAAATATTGAAATGCTTCAATGAACACCTGCTTCCCTGAGCTTTCCCCTGGGACTCTCAACCCAGCAACTAAAGTGGTGATGCCTGGGCCATCCAGGAGCCTCTGGGACCCTGCTGTAGAACCACAGCCAAGGTCACTTCTAATTGGTCAGTGTCCAGGCTCCACAAACTTGACTGCATTCCCAAACTGCAGGACAGTATCTGGCTTATAATGGGCACTCAGTAAATATCTGTTGAATGAATGCATCTTATCAACATACCTTGTATGTCAATATATTTTGATACAAAAAAATTAAAAACAAAACACATTCCTCACAATTTCACAGATGGTCATTCAAATCTTTGTTTAAAGTAGTTTTGCAAACTATATTTTCTACTATTTTATACCGACCTACCGTGGTTCAACTTAGGAGAGATTCCGGAATGGCTAGATAATTTTATCTCACAAGTGAAAACAGTTTTATGTTTTAAAAAGAACACTACAAGCAAAGGAACAAAAAACAGTGCCTTGCAGAGATGGCATTTTTGATTGACCCGACAGTAAAACTAAATGAAATAAGTATAGAGCTATGGAAAAGAAAGACATGTCTAAATAGGTTCTAGAAAGATCTCCCAAGAAATAAAGTGGAAATCTTTGATAAAAAGTTCCACAAAGGAAGACTTTAAGCATTTTTAAGCAGAAGAATCACAAGTGAAAACAAGAAAAAACAGAGGAAAATGTTGCTTTCATCTTGCAAGACAAGTGTCCTTCACTTGAAATAAGATTACCGTAGAATTTCAAAGACGTTTAGCAGATTTCATAAAGTAGTAGCTACTCTTTATCTTTAGGTTCTTTGCCTTAATAACTGTGACATTTATGAAATAGAAGATTTGTTTTAAGTGAGGTTATTGTTCCATTTAGACAATGAACATTTTCAAAAGAATGTAATAGCCATAGAAAATATCTTACATGAAACAGTTCAGGGCATAAAAATCTTAAAGAAAGCTTTACTCTGTAAATTTAAAATTTACCTACTTTTGTGAGTCTGCACTCTCAAACTTGGAAAATAGTTATATTATACAGGTCCACATCAAATCACAGAAACACAAAAATTAAACTGTCAATGCATCAAAACTCTTGAGGAAGAAGGACTTTCTAAACTTTGAAGTACTATGAAAACAAATGCACAAAGGAAAAGATGAATAATTGTGGAACAGTAGTAAACATATACATGCTTTATGCTAAAAAAACAAGAAAATATTCAAAAGACAAATAACCACTTTGCAACAAATGTAAGAAGCAAACAATAAGTATGTTTAATATAACAAGAGCATGTACAGATTACTAAGAAAAGCCATAAGACCCTAATAAATAAACAGGCAAAAAACAGTGTTTTTGTTTGCTATGATGCCATAACAAAATACAACAGACTGAGGGGCTTACACAATAGAAATATATTTTCTTGCAGATCTGGAGGCTAGATGTCCTAGATTAAGGTATTAGCGGATTTGGTTTCTTCGGAGGCCTCTGTCCTTGGTTTGCAAATGGCCACATTCTTGCTGTGTCCCCACATAGCTGTCCTCAGGCTTTATGTTGTCTGTGTCCTAATTTCCTCCTCTTATAGGACACCAGTCATATTGGATTAGGGCCCACCCATAGGACATCATTTTATCTTAATTACTTACTTAAAGCCCTATCTTCAAATATAGTATCATGCTGAGGTTTAGGTGTTCAACATATGTATTGAGGTGGGAAGCACAGTTTATCCCATAACAAACCACAAACAATTCAAAACAGAAATGTCTGAAACAGGCACGTAAAAATATTACATTTGCTAATAAGTAAAGGAATGCTAACTGAAGGTAAAATATCATTATATTTTTCATTTTTCAAACTAGTAAGACTTGAAAGTCTTTTAAAAACATTTTAATCCTGGCAAGGTTTCAGTTCAATGAGAACTTTGAATCTATTGGCAGGAGTGTAATCCGACAAACCATTTTGGGAAGCAAACTTTCAATATTAATCAAGATTATAAAAAATATTATACTCAGTCTAGGTCAATATAATCAAGAAAAAATAAGAAAATGCACATTTAGATACGAGCATATTAACTTCTAGGAAGATATCTTTACTAAAATATTATCTGACTCTTTTTTTTTTCTTTTTATTATTATTTTTATTATTATTATTATTATTATTATTATTATACTTTAGGCTCTATGGTACATGTGCGCAATGTGCAGGTAAGTTACATATGTATACATGTGCCATGCTGGTGCGCTGCACCCACCAACTCGTCATCTAGCATTAGGTATATCTCCCAATGCTATCCCTCCCCCCTCCTCCCACCCCACAACAGTCCCCGAAGTGTGATGTTCCCCTTCCTGTGTCCATGTGTTCTCATTGTTCAATTCCCACCTATGAGTGAGAATATGCGGTGTTTGGTTTTTTGTTCTTGCGATAGTTTACTGAGAATGATGATTTCCAATTTCATCCATGTCCCTACAAAGGACGTGAACTCATCATTTTTTATGGCTGCATAGTATTCCATGGTGTATATGTGCCACATTTTTTTAATCCAGTCTAAAGACACATGCACACGTATGTTTATTGCGGCATTATTCACAATAGCAAAGACTTGGAACCAACCCAAATGTCCAATATTATCTGACTCTTATTCAAAATACCAAAAAAAAAATTGAACCAATCTAAGGGCTCACAATGGAGAAACTCTAACGTAAACTCAACACTTCATAAGCTGCTTTGCAGACATTAAAATGGTGTGAGTAATAAATATCAAAAACATAAAATAGTTACAATTTTGTTTTATAAAATGCAGTATGCAAAGCTATATATTAAAAAGATTCACAGAATAAAAGGAACAGGAAATATACCCACAGTCATTTCTTTAAGATAACACAACTGTTTGTTGTTATTTGTTTTTATTTACTGGTATTGCACTTTTAAAATTTCCAAAAAGCAATATTCATTCCTGTTTAAATAAAAACATAATGATTTCAGCTTGAGTAAAATTGGATTGAATATGCCAACATTTAGTTTCAATTCTATTAAGCGTAGCTCAACAGGTCAGCTTCTTACTTTAATGCTTTGCTTTCACTCTGCCACATGGTTTTTAACCAACTTTTATGTTGACATAAGTGATACCGTCACTCAACACCCATTTCACACCCAACCCATTTATGCCCCAGAAATAAAAACAGATCACTCTATGGGAAAAGATGGGGATCCCTATTATAAGAACTTGAGAATCCTTAGCAGGTCAAGTTCCCCTTTCAGGAAACCCTGGTAAGATCATTCTCTGTTCAGCTTTTCTACCTGAGATCATCCACTTTATCTGCCGAAAGGTCAGAGGCATGCATTCTGTAGACGTCTCAATAACATGAGACACTACCTTTCTGCTGCCTTTCTCTGTGACTGTGAGAGAAATATACAGCAAGGTGTGGCAAGTTCTACCACATGCATCTCAACTCTTAGTTCAGTGCAGGTTATAGAGTACTGTGCCAGAAGAACCTGTGAAATGTTGTATTTTACTTTTTGGTAAAATACCGAGATTCAAAGTACACTCAATCTTGGAGTTTGTGAGGAGCTCCAAATTGTAAACTTTGAGCAACTGATTGCCAATCAAAACTGCAGGACTCAAACTATGTTCATTAATTTGATGGATCTTAATTGGGACTCTTATTTTCCTACCAGACTAGAAGTGAGAAACATAATTGTAACGAGTTGCATAGTGTCTCACCAAAACTCACACCCACCTGGAACCTCAGAATGTAACCTTATTTGGAAATGTGGTCTTTCCAAATATAATTAAGGTAAAGATCAAGGTGAACTCATACTGGATTAGGGTAGGCTCTAAATGCAATGAAAGTGTTTTTACAAGACACAAAAAAGGACACACGGAGAAGGAGCCATGTGAAGTCAGAGGCTAAGGTGAGAGCGAGGCTGCCACAAGCCAAGGAACATCAGGAGCCACCAGAAGCTGGAAGAGGAAGGAAAGATTCTTTAGAGTCTTCAGAGAGACCCTGACCCTGCTGACTCCTTGACTTTGGATGTCTAATCTGGAGAACTGTGAGAGCATAAATTTCTGTTGTTTTAAGTAACCTAGTTTGTGATGATTTGTTATGACAGCCCTGGGAAATTAATACAGTGCTATATGAAGAAAATGATGCCACATTTCACAAAACTGTCCCTTTATATTGAGGCAGAAGGGTGTGGTGGAAAGAGCACCAAAAGAGCAGAGTCAAAGGGTTGGGTATTGGCTCCATGCTACAACTTTCCACTAGGCAAAACAGAGCCTCTCCAAATAGCTGCTTATGATAGATGTGATTATCATCTCAATTGCATAGGACTGTTAACAAGACAAAGGAAATGGTATATGTAATAAGCATTTGATAAGGTGTAGACAGAAATTTTGATTTTGTTGTTATTGTCAGTGGTTTAAATGCCAATTTTGCACTAAATGTCTATTTAGGAAATATGAAAACAGACCAAAAAATATTTACACAGTAAGTACATGTGTGGTTTACCTTTCAGTTCTTTATTATAGGATCTTTCTTGCCTAAAGGGTGGGTTTATATCATGAAGACTGAATTTGGACCCTGATGTGAATCATTTATCACATAGACAGGTGAATTATTAGGGATGTTTCCAAAGGGGGGGTAATCTGAGGCTGTTATTTTTAGGATTGCTGTACTATCATTAATAATCATCTCTTGTACTTGTAGTCATCTGAACTGGAAAAGATAAGAAATAGATAGCCCAGATTATGGTAAGGCAGCTTTTTAGTGTTTCTGATTGAAAAAAATAAAAAGTTAGGGACAAAGAATCCTGTCACTAATTTCCAGTTCCTGGGTTTTGATGGCATTCACCATCCTATTTCAGAAAAATGGTAGATGGGTGGCATCAAAGGCAAGAAAACTGATTGCTGTTATTTAAGTAATAACCACAGTACAATACTGCTTTTATAACATTCCAGGCTGTAATAACTACTAGAATAAATTATTCAATTCTTAAAGTAACAACTTAGGTGTACCATTCAAAAGATTAAACGTATAACTCTTGATTGTGAATCCCCTTATTCAATAAAAATATAATGTGGCAAATTGCTTCAAGCATTATCTCTAAGAATTGATGTTATCCAAACATGTTTTAAAAATTAAATAGAAGATGGATTGAAGGCTTCTGGTGTTCATGCTTTCCTCCCTATTAGAGCAGAAGGCAAGACTCCAAGCTCATTCTCAGTGGAAAATTGATGCCAAACCTAAGGTGTTGTTGTGAACAAAACTCACTGACAGCAAACAATTTCTCCAAAGCTCAACTCCCTAGGATCATTTTGTCAGTGTTGGGTAATTAGTTTCCATGATGATCACTGTCTTTTAGTGGGTCTACCTAGACGATTACATTGTTCTCCAGTCTTCTTTTGTGTTCCAGGGAAGGACCAATGTGGCAAGTGCCAGTTCCTCACTGCTTTGCCCTCTCCCCACTTGACACCATTCCCAGACATGCAGATAGTGGTGATGGTGGAAAAAAATTCACTGCCCTAGGAATTTCTCTCTAACCTCATTCATAAGTTCATATCCTCACCCAATCCTGGATGAGTCATTGTAATATTCAGCTAATGAGACCCGTCATTCTTGGACCTGTGCTTACCCTACATCCACATCTCCCATCACTGCCCTCCACATGTGCTATATTGCCGTCACACTGAGGGTCAGGGCCCTTTCACTCTTCCACATCTTTGGGTAGAGAGAACAGCAGGGCATGCCTGTTTGGAGCACACATACCGGAGATCCTTGCCTAAACACCCTCATGCTGAGTTCCTTGCTCTTCTCTTTGCCTCTTTTGACTATGTCTCATCAATATATATTCCATACTTAGAGTCTAAGTTTCTTAATTCCAGGCTGAGGCTGGAGCTATACAGTAGTTACCAATTATCTGCAGTTTTGCTTTCCGTAGTTCCAGTTACCAGCTGTCAATGGTGGTCTGAAAATATTAAATAGAAGATTCCAGAATAAACCATTTGTAAGTTTTATATCACATGCCCTTCAGAGTGGCATGATGAAATCTTGTGCCCATCCTGCTCCCTCCCTCCAGGGATATGAATCCTCCTTTTGTCCTGGGTTTCCACATTGTAGATGCTGCCTGCCCATGAATCACTTTGTAGCCACTGGTGATCAGCTCTACTGTCTCAGTATTACAGGGCTTATGTTCAAGAAACACTTTATTTTACTTAGCAACGGCCCCAAAGCACAAGAGTAGTGATGCTGGCAATTCAAATATGCCAAAAAGAAGCTGTAAAATGCTTCCTTAAAGTGAAAAGATAAAAGTTCTAAACTTAATAAAGAACACAACAACTTATGCTGAGGTAACTAAAGTCTACGGTAAGGACACATCTTCTATCCATAAAACTGGAGTGACACCAGCATTTCCAGTTCCCTCAAATATGCCTCCCCAGCTCTAGGTCTGATGCCAGGTTGGGAAT
The DNA here is from genome assembly GCF_028885625.2 of Pongo pygmaeus. NCBI lineage: Eukaryota > Metazoa > Chordata > Mammalia > Primates > Hominidae > Pongo > Pongo pygmaeus. Next base: position 20,844,381 of record NC_072376.2, read on the forward strand.
GAGGGTGTAGTGATTGAGCTTGATGATGGTTTGACTATCAAGTAAGTGAAACATGAACATCCTTTGAGGAAAGTGGCTAATTATAAACATATTTTGAAAACAAATGCTACCATTTATTCAGCATTTAGTAGGACCAAGAATTAAGTAGTTTTTATATATATCATCCTAATCTAATTCTAGGCACCTGTAAGTTCAAACCATGTGATTGCCCTGAGAAGACTAATAATCTATTGCCCTTACAAACTGTATTTTCCAGATGCTCAACAGTTATTTCGAGGAGAAGCTGTGGGCTGGAGAATGGGAAGGTGGAGAAGGTAGGCTACTAATATGAGCATTCCATTTCTCCTACATGGCCTCAAACAATTCAGCCCTGGCCCCAAACATACAACTCCATTAGGCAACATAAAAGCCCTACAGTTAAGTGGGTTTGCCACACCTCCTAGCTAGATAAGACTGCAATCATCTATTTTTACTTAAGACTATCCATTGTAGGAAGTAGGGGGTCCTACTGTAGGACGTAGGGGGTGTCTTGATTATTTAGGCCTTGCAAAAAATGAATTGAGCCTGATCTCATGGAAATTCTACAGAGGTAGGTAGGGAAGAGGAGACTGGGTGAAGACATCTGGAGGAAGCTCTCAGCCAAATCCAAAGACCAAACATCCCCTTTGTCAAACAAATCAATGACTTGAATAAAAAGGAGGCAGAGCTAGTGTTACACATTTAAAGAGACTTGGAAAACATAACAGCAAATACCATATAAAGACTTTGTTTGGATTATGACGCAAACAAAGACACAATTAAAAAACTTCTTGAGACAATTGAGGAAATGCAAATATGGATATATGAACTGAATCTTAAATTGCATTAAAGGATTATTATTAATTGTGTTAGGTGTTATAATGACATGGTGTTTATGTATACACACATTCTTATCATTTGGACATGTATATTTAAGAAATTGTAAGAGAAAAGCATTATGTCTAGCATTCATTTTAAAATATGATCTCCTCAAATAAATTAATGGATGGAACAAGATTTGAAAATTGCTGACAATTGTTGAAGCTAGGTAAAGGGTGCATAAGCTTTATTGTACTATTCACTTTCTTTTGTTTGTGTTTGAAATTTTCATAATAACAAGCTTTACAAAAAGCAAATGCATTGATTCTTTTTATCTCAAAAAGAGACATTTGTGCCTGCCAGGTAATGTGTCCAAGTTTTAGAAATGTAACTGGAATGCTCAGATCAATTTAAATGTATATGAAATCACAACTGGGTTGAACACAGGTAGAGAAAAGGCAAGCAGAGCCAAGAAGAAAAGGCTTAGGGAGGACGAGTATTAAAACAACATCTGATGGAACAATCAATAATTACGTGCATAGCCACAATATGAAAGAAGTGAATGAACTCCAAGGAAGAGAAGTTCAAGTAAAAAGGTGGCAAAACTAATAGAAACTGTCTTTCTACTGTTCTGCAGGTGGTATAATCACCCTCCTCCTTCAAGATACATCAAAAGTTATAGATCAGTGCTGCCTTTTCCAGCTCCCCAAGGCTGTTAGCTGCTCTCTCATATGAGATTCCACAAAGCTTTGTTCATACTTTTCTGGTTTTCTCCACTTTATAAAGGAAGAGATGTTGACTAGCACCTGCCTTGGAATGTGATATATGTATATGCTTAAGAAATAGTGGAAGGAATGGATGCATGGTCTATTTGTCCATTTTCACACTGCTATAAAGAAATATCAGAGACTGGGTAATTTATAAAAGAAAGAGGTTTAATTGACTCACATTTCTGCATGGCTTGGGGGGCACCTCAGGAAACTTACAATCATGGTGAAAGGCAAAGGGGAAGCAAACTTGTACCTTCTCACATGTCAGTAGGAAAGAGAGAGTGAGCGAGCAAAGGGGGAACAGCCCCTTGTAAAACCAGCAGATCTCATGACAGCTCACTTCACTACCATGAGAACAGCATGCGGCACACCACCCCAATAATCCAACCACCTCCCACCAGGTCTCTCCCTCAATACCTGGGGATTCCAATTCCAGATGAGATTTTGGTGGGGACACAAAGCCTAACCATATCACATGGGTACTAGAGGAAGAAAAAAAAGGGAGGGATGGAAGACAAAGAAAAATTCTATTCTTTCCTGGGAAGAAAAATTCTGAGGTCAGAGGGTTGGGACTGATATTTAAGAAAGACTTCCTGTAAATAATCCCAAACCAAGTAGAATCAGATGCTGCCTTTCTGTAGGAGCCTGCTACTAGGATTTTGTTTTGTTTTGTTTTAGCTAGGCTAAATCCCACACATTCTCTTTTGTGCAAGCAATTCATCAAATATGCCAGGCTGGAGACAGTTGAGATTTTTTATCTCTTGCTGAGAAAAGAAACTTTTCATTGAGCTATCACATGCACAGTTATTTTTATTTGACTCTCAGTTGAGATACCCCTGCTGCATAGCATATTGAATACTTTATTGACCATAAAATGTGCTGCTGCAATTAGAGGATTTTTTAAAATCTTTTTTCCAAGCATTGTGCCTTTCTAGAGGCACTTGGAAGCTCATTTCTGTTTATCAGTTTTTCAAGGATGTTTGCAATTTAGCAACAGTGAATTGGAAGTTCAGTTAAATATCTAGCATGTTTGAATGAGTGTTTCCAAGATCTGCAATTAAGCAGGGCAGGGTAAAGTGTAGTGAGGCTCCTCATGCATAATCTGCAAAGGTTTTTCACACTATCTGAGGTCTTAGAGAAAAAAAATGTTCACTATGTAAATCAGGAGCAAATTCACTTAAGAGACTGCCTTATAAATCATTCAGCTTTGTCAGACAATCTCTGGGTGCACTAAGTGCTGGCGATCTTTGGGCTATTTTAGAGGCCATCACCTCTATTGGGTATCACCAAGTAAAACAGCACAGACCTCATGGAAGATACCATGTTTAAATAGCATGAGTTTTCAGACCTCATGCCTCAGGCAGAGTTTGGAACCAGGAGCTGAGGACACTATTAGTTGAATGAATGAATAAAAGAAAAGAGAATTCTTTCTGGTTTCTAAAAAAATACACCCTAGGTTACTCCCAGTAAGCCAACAGCAAATCAGAATGGAATGTGTGAGTTGCAGCAGGACTGGCAGCTCATGCAGGTTAAATGTCCTGTTGTGCATTTCCCTCCATGTGCCCTCACTGGGTTAGTAGGGAAGCCGGGACTCGTCTTCGAATCTCAAGCCGTGGACTGTGCTATTTCTGTAGATTTCATAGCTGCTGTCAAGAAAACTTTTTATTGAAGCATCATGCCTTTTGTGAAACTATAGTCAAGCCCATGCCCAAAAGCCATCTAGGTCTAGACCTCTGATGACATTCTGATGAGGTGGAGCAGGTGACTGCTACCGTGCAGATTCCTGTTCCACTCTCATCTTCTTCTCTCCATCTACTGACCCCCTCCTCCTACTATCCCCACCAGGAAATAGAGACTCCAAGAGCTATACTAGTTGTACTGAGAACCTAACAGGCATTGTGCATGCTTGTGATGCAGCAACGAATGAGACAGAAGTGTACCCTCATTTTAGGGAGCTCGAATTCTAGTGATTTAAAATAAGCCTGCAGTAAGGGCTTGCATCTCTCCACAGCAGGCATCTTACAAAGCATTGTACCTTCAATTTGTTTTTCTGTGTTGTTTTTTAATTCGCTCAATAAAATTTATTTCAGGTTTCTGCTCAACTGTCACTTTATAATGGAAAGTTCTCCTTCTAAAAAATATCCTTCTCCAACTACCACCACTCCACACCCACCTCTCTCTACCTTGCTTTATTTGTCTATACAGCCCTTACCACTACTGGATCAAGCTTATTTATTTATTAGTTTTTCTGTGTGTCTTTCCTTGCTAGAATATAAAGTGTTTCAGGGCAGCCAACTTGGTTAATTCATTGCTGAGTACCTGGCTTATGATAGGAGATGAATACATATTTGCTGAATTAATTAATGCATAAATAACCATAAGCAATAGGTATGACCATTATTCCTATTTTTCAAATGGGAAATTCACACTTAGGGAGGATAAGAAATTTGCCTAAAGTCACCCAGTACATAAGCAGTGAAACTAAGGCTCAGACAAGGTCTTCTGGAGCAGAAAGCCTGGCCTCTTGATCATTACTCTAAATTGTCCCACTTCAAATAATCATTTCTTTAACATGTCTAATAGTAGAAGCTTCCCTAAACTCTCAACTCTAGGATGGGATGAAGACACTGAATAGAAGAAATGCCACTAAATAACATATAAAGATAAAAATACAAAACTACAAATGTAATTCTGAAAAACTTCAGAATAAAATTTAGGACAGTTTTATCTTGTACAGAGTTAACATAAAAATATGTGCTTTTCGGCCAGGCACAGTGGCTCACATCTGTAATCCAGCACTTTTGGAGGCTGAGGTGGGCGGATCACCTGAGGTCAGGAGTTCGTGACCAGCCTGGCTAACACGGCAAAATCCTGCTGTCTCTACTAAACATACAAAAATTAGCTGGGCGTGGTAATGGATGCCTGTAATCCCAGCTAATCAGGAGGCTGAGGCAGGAGAATTGCTTGAACCTGGAAGGTGGAGGTTGGAGTGAGCCAAGGTCACACCACTGCACTGCAGCCTGGGTGACAGAGAGAGACTCCGTCTCCAAAAAAACACAAACAAAAACAAAAACACATGCTATTGAAAGAACATGGGTGGCCGGGTGTGGTGGCTCATGCCTGTAATCCCAGCACTTTGGGAGGCCAAGGCGGGTGGATCACCTGAGGTCAGGAGTTCGAGACCACCCTGGCCAACATGGAGAAACCCTGTCTCTACTAAACATGCAAAAATTAGCCGGGCATGGTGGTGTGTGCCTGTAATCCCAGCTACTCGGGAGGCTGAAGCAGGAGAATTGCTTGAACCCTGGAGGCAGAGGTAGCAGATGGCGCCACTTCACTCCAGCAGAGACAGAGCAAGACACCGTCTCAAAAAGAAATAGAAAGAAAGAACATGGAAAGAACAAAAGCTTTAGAGTCGAGCACGGATAGCCTGTCTCTGCCAGTAGTTATTCGTTCACCTTCTCAACCTCAGCTTTCATATCTATAAGGCAGGGCTGATGCCTGCCCACCAAGGTTGTTGGCAGAAGGAAATTAGATAATGAATGTAATGTTTCTGGCAATACTTTAAGTTAAATGAATGACTCATTTAGTTATTTACTCTAATAAGTCCTAAGCAAATGGACAAATAAAATTAGGTTTCAGTTATGCATCTATTAATGCATAAAAACAGCAGTGCTGCGCATCACAAAGGAACAGGCAGACTTACCCCAGAGCAACTGAAACTGAAGGACAAGGGGCTAGTGACGGTCAGGAACAATGGTCCCTAATCCCAGGGAAGATGTTCTAAATGTGTTTATTTGCTGTTGCTCATACCGATCAATTGATCAGGCTATGGAAGGAGGTATAGTGGCACCCAAATATTTATTTAGACATAACTAATGGACTTCCCAAGCATGGATAGAGAAGCCACTTAACTGGTCAAATATCTGGAAGAAAAAAAACCTGTAGTTAATCAAATATCTTTAATAAAAGTATTGGTAACACTCTGTGCATATTCATCAAACACTTGGTATTAATATTGTTTTCAAAAAGAAATGACTGATGTTCCAGCTCTGATGTGGTCTTAGATATTTAGTTTGTCACAATTTCTATAGTTGCTGATAGGGCAGTAATGACCTTTTGTTGTGTTATGGTTGAATTGATACAATAAATTGCATTTTCCCTTAGATTTTATTAGAAACTATAAATGGCTCTATCACCTCTGAAACAACATAAGTCACGCAACACATTTTTAATTTTATCAGCCCATCTCCTTTTTTAGAATCAGAATATTTACTTGAAAACTGAAAAGTTTTAGTCTCCCTAGAGAAATGTCAACTGATACTTTATAGCTAAAAACATGGATTTTTATTTCTCTCTTTTTTTCCCAATTCCTAAAGAAATGCAGATACATTTCTCCTTGTTCTATTTGGCCAGTTTAGATCTTCAGATGGTTTTAGTCTTTGTCTGTTTGTTTAAGTGCTGGTTTTAAAATAGTTGAAGTATTATAAAAAATATCTGTTAGCCGGGCACAGTGGCTTACGCCTGTAATTCCACCACTTTGGGAGGCTAAGGCGGGCAGATCACGAGGTCATGAGACAGAGACCAGCCTGGCCAACCTGGTGAAACCCCATGTCTACTAAAAATACAAAAATTAGCCAGGCATGGTGGTGTGTGCCTGTAATCTCAGCTACTCTGGAGGCTGAGGTACGAGAATTGCTTGAACCCAGGAGGCGGAGGTTGCAGTGAGCCAAGATTGCACCACTGCACTCCAGCCTGGTGACAGAGCAAGACTCTGTCTCAAAAAAAAAAAAAAAGACAGAAATATCTATCAACTGCAGCCTCTCTCTTTCTCAGATGGAAGAAGTCCAAATGTATGTTTATTCGCTTAGTAACTATGTAACCACTTTAAAAGGGGCACAAATCTACCTTGATATCTCTGAATTACTTCTGAAATTATTTATCCTGAAAGAAAAATCAATGAACATTCCTGAAATTTGCCACTTGTCATTTCATGATATTGAAAAGCAAATGTAAAACTCGCTTTTAGAGAAAATAGGCCAGGCACAGTGTGGCTCACGCCTGTAATCCCAGTACTTTGGGATGCTGAGGTAGGCAGATATCTTGAGGACAGAAGTTCAAGACCAGCCTGGCCATGATGTGAAATCCCTATCTCCACTAAAAATAGAAAAATTAGCCCGGTGTGGTGGCAGGCACCTGTAATTCCAGCTAATTGGGAGGCTGAGGCAGGAGAACCGCTTGAACCTGAGAGGTAGAGGTTGCAGTGAGCTGAGATCCAGCCAGCCACTGCACTCCAGCCTGAGCGACAGAGTCCTGTCTCAAAAAAAGAAAGAAAGAAAGAAAGAGAGAGAGAGAAAGAAAGAAAGAAAGAGAAAGGAAAGAGAGAGAGAGAGAAAGAAAGAAAGAGAAAGAAAGAAAGAAAAGAAAGAAAGAAAGAGAAAGAGAAAAGAAAAGAAAAGAAACTATAATAAAATCATTCAGGATACCTCTTTGTGTGGGTTAGATCTCTGACAACAGAGAACGTAAGCTCACATGTGGGTTTGGACTACATAATGATTAAGTATCTATGTTCAGATATTATCTGTCCCAAGAGAGCACTTAGCAAATGAATCACAACATTTATTATGATGTAATGCCTCCTCTCTATATGCAATTTGAAAACACTGGTTAGGAAATACATGGCTGAGAATGCTATTTTTCTTTTTTAGAAATGTCTTCAACATTTATTACAGATTGAGCCAGAGACTTGGAATCAACAGTACGGGGTTTAAATTCTGGCTTTACCAATTTCTAGCAACAAAAATATCACTTATTTGAACTTCCTTTTTTGCCTTTGTAAAGTAGAACTGGTGATGCCTGCCACCCAATCTATGACCCCATTCAATAAGTGTTCATTGAATTTAAATCTTGTCTACAAAGTTAGCGATGAAGCCACATAAATGACGTCTTGGGAAAATCAACCAATGAAGAGATAGGACTGTTCAGAACTTTTTGTAGTAACAGGTGAGCTAAGTATTGGGTGTAAGAGTATAGTCTGTGCAGATGAAAAGACATGCGTTGGCGTGTGACCCCTAACTACTAGGTTTGTGTCCTTATGCAAGTAACTTGACCTTAGTATGCCTTATTTTTCACATCTGCAAAATGGGTATGACAATAAGACCAACTCCCTAATTTTACTGTAAGAAATAAATTTAGAAAATGCATACTTACTACAAGGAAAGGAACACAGGAAACCAGTCAATAACAATTGTTGCTACTGATATTTATAATAAAAACAATAAGCAAAATCATTCATTCAATTAAAGTTTTGGGGTGCAATCTGTGTACCTATACTGTTCTAGGTACTGGGGATACAGAGGTGAATAAAACCAACAACCTCTCTGTTCTCATGAAACTATGTCTGGTAAAGAATAGACAAGACAATGTCAATGCTCTGAAGACAATAAACAAAATAATGTGAATAGAGTAACTGAAGATGTGTGTATGGTTTTGTGGGAGAGTGCGTGTTTGGAAAGTGTCTTAAAAACAGGGTGACCCCTACATGTCTCTTTGAGAAAGCAAGGTTTGAGCTTCGACCTGCACCCTGTGCAGACTTTCTGCAGGACTTTGGCACATGCTTACTCAAGACGCATTTTCACTTCCTGCAATCCGTCATTTCTCTAAACCCAAGTAATAAATGGGATTCAGATTTTAATAGGCATACTTTGTTCATTTTAACAAAAGGGACATCCACAGTTGCATAAGTGGTGAATCCATCTTGGTCTTTGGAATTAGAGATTCCCAGCCATAAGACTTATTGGGTGGGTGATAGTGGACTCATTATCTAGACACGCTTAGCCTTACTTATCCCATCTGTAAAACAAACATGAAACAAAGCCATATATGGGCTGCTTCTGCCAGAGTCTGTGATGCAGAAGAGAACCTCCATATGGTAATTATTGTCACTATCAGCAGTAGAGAAATATCCTGGTTAAAACCTCCACTGCCCACTTGCATTGTGACCTTGGGTAAGATGTGTGACTTCTCTGAGCCTCAGTGTACTAATGTGTAAGATAAGGATAATAATAACAATAATAATAATACCTACTTATCAAGTTTGTGTGAGAAATTAATTGAGTTGTAGAAACCACTTTGAATGGGTTCTGGCAAAGAGCAAACTCAATAAGTGCTGCTTGCTTGCATTACTCATGACATTGACATCATGAATTACTAATCATAGGCTCATAGACCACTGTGAGAGAAAAGATCATTGACTTAGAAATATGTTGAACTAAGCTGTTCCCATGAAAATCTTCCCTAATAGTCAGAACAATTATGTGAACCATTTTGTATCTTTTGGAGATTTTAATATATTGATTAAATGTATCAACACAGTGATATGATCAGTGAATAGGAACACTTGCTTTGTACAATTTTGCCCATTTTGATTGCTCTTTTAATTTACATTTCTTAAAATTGAGTCCAATTGTCATCACATGCCTCTTCAATCAACATTGGCTTTATTTCATGTGTCCTTAACAAATCACAAAAGTAATTTGAACTCATTGCCAAGTAAAAAGAAATGAACATCTTCAACTGAATATTCTTGGTTTTACCATATAGCAGGACATAGAAATCTTTGTAGTCAAAGAATCATAGAACCTAAGAACAGTAATCATGCTACTTTTCACAGACATCAGCAATTGATCAGGACATTCTTTATTCTCTGACCCTGAATATGTCTTTGACCCTGAGATCTGGGAAGTCGTTTCTATACTGAGTTGTGGAAGAGGAGACCTATTAACCTGGTATCAGCTTCTCACTTCCGACGTGACTTCAGGGCAGTCTGAAGTCTTCACAGATAAATTTATTTTGCTGAGGTCACACAGCAGTAGACCTGGAATGACAACCTACATTCCAAAATTCTCATGCCCATGATCTTGCCACCAGTCCTTGTAACCTGCCATTAAATTCCTGTCTAAACATGGCTGTGGATACAGGAAGAACGGAATTATAACACAAGTCAAAGTCCTCATTTTTCACCTCTGCTTGAATTTAATGTACTGCTCCTTTAGATTTCTGCTCTCAATGTCTTTGCTCTCTTCTTTCTATTTTCATTGACATAAATATTCTGTTATAGCTAACTGATAAAGAAAGAACTACAGGTCTCAAACTATTCTATTCAGCTGCTCTCATACTCAAGAACAGCATCCCACAAATAGAAATATTGAATATAAATATGAACAATGATGTTCTCACCCATAATGTTGCTGTGCAGCTCAATTACTTATGGTTTTCCTTGCTGAAAACTTATCTCCCTTGCTACTCCTTCCCCTCAAAGCTTCCTTTCTTAACATTTAACTTCCAGAGCCTAAACTTAACTAAGCTCAGGTACTAGAATCTAGTGGTTCCATGAATGATTGTGCAAATCTTGAGTGCTCTGCTGATGCTAATAATAAAGCATGTCAGCACAAGAAAAACCCTAGTAATAACCATGCCAACAAAATGAGGGAAAACACCCAATCTCACGCCTACAAATTCATGCTGCTAATTATTAACAAAGAAAAATTTGGCTTAAATTCAACCTTCAATTAGATACATGTTTTTATTAAAGTAAAATTCTAAATTTGTTCAATGAAACAGGCAAATTATGGGTTGTAGAGACTGACTTTATTAAAATATTTGTGTTCTATTGGCAGCACGGCAATGTGAAATGCAGAATTCGGAAGCCCAGGGCCTTACTTCTCGGCCTTTTCTGAATCAATTTGAGTACACAAGTAGCTCCATGGCTGTTTTCTCCTCTGTAAATCGAGTACATAATCAATTAGAGAGGATTAGAAATCCTCTCTAATGGATACCATTTCCACTATTTTCCATCCACACTCCCAATGCATTCTATAGCAAGACCAGCATGGAATGACCAAAACATATCTTAATAAGCTAAGTGTATTCATTTAATAGATATGCATTCACCAACTACTACATGGCAGGCACTGTTCTAGGTGCTTATAGTCTGATATTTTGCTCATATGAGAAAGAACTTATAAATCTCATAAAATTAAATAACGTTTTGCACTTGTAACAATTGACTATAAGAATAGGTTGAAAGGAGAGTGTGTACCTCTTCTTTAATTATGTACTTTATTAAGGACATCCTCTAATAATTTTTTGAGAGATGAGTCTCACTCTGTTGCCCAGGCTGGAGTGCTGTGGCATGATCATAACTCACTATAGCCCCAAACTTCTGAGTTCAAGTGATCCACCTGCCACAGCTTCTCAAGTAGCTGGTACTACAAGACCTATCCATAATCTTTTCAACAATATAACTTCTAAATTGAACCCTGGTGGTTACCAAGGTGTGATACGCAGTCCTTCTTTGTGTACTTTTTTGTAAATGCCCATCTGAGGCCTGTTTGATGAAGAAATTCAAATAATCTAAAATTTGGAGAAAAAATGATGAATTATTTGTAATTATTCAAAATTTGATTCAATCTATAAGGCCAGTAGCAGAGAAAAATAACACATTCACTCAGTTGAACACCATACAGACATTACAATGACCTCTCTCTCTTTTTTTACAACCATCTTATAACTAAATTTAAAACATATAATTCTTACATTCATGTAAAAATAATTAAAATGCAATATATAATATTAACATAAATTTGTAAAATGAGTACAAAAAAGCAAAAAAAAACCCTCTCAAAATAAATATACCACAATATTAAAAGTGTTTCTTATAACATAATTAATTTTTAATTATTTCTTCCATATTTATTTTTTCCAAATTTACTCCCATAGAGGAAGAGAGGGGGAAATTGTATTGTTTAACAACATTAAAAAAAATTGTTTACTTTCCAAATTGCAAATGACCTAAATGTCTAAATGGCTAAATGATGCAGAACAGGAAGTCCTAGTTATACATACAACTCAACACTTCCATGATGGGATAATTATGATAACATCCAACGTGGCTATACAAACATCATGATTTGAGAAAAATATTTAATGAAATAATTTTAAATGTAAAAAATCATATTATAAATCACTGTACACTATATAATCATATAATCCCCAATATGACTAGTGGAAATATTACAATGACACTTTCTAACAAAAATATAATTTGTGCCACATATGTAATTTTATTTTTCTAGTAGCCACATTTTAAAAAGTAATATGTGCCACATATATAATTTTATTTTTCTATTAGCCACATTTTATAAAGTAAAAAGAAACAGGTGAAATTAAATTTAATAATATATTCAACTCAATATATTCAAAATATTATTTCAACATGCAATTAACATAAAAAATTATTCATGATCTATTTCACATTATTATTTTACCACACATCCCAGTTTGGACCAGTTACATTTCAAGTGCTCATTAGCCATATGTGGCTTGTGACTACCCTAAAGGACAGCATTGCATTGAAATGAAACAAATATTAGAAATTGTTGTCTTTTCTCATTATGTTTTTCCCGTTTCTTACGCACAAGTTTCCTTATTTTATATTTTCCCCATTGCCTAGTACACTGCTAGGCTCAATAAATCTGAGCTGCCTTTAACTTATAAAATACTAACAAAATTAATTTTGAGCAGAACTGGTTGCTGTTAGTTAGACGAATCTCAGGAAAAAAGCCAAGGGTACTGTTCCTCATCTGCAAACATAAAACAAACCAGCAGGGACACTGCTCTTATTTTATTCTTTAGTGTTAAAGCCAACCATCATAAACAAAGATGGCATCTACAAGACAACATTTAAACACTTTACCAGCGTCATTAGTGGGCTGGGTCAATGAGACTCTTCCACCAGTCATCGAAACCATCTTCCAGTCATGACTCTTCTTTATCTGAATAAATGTTCACATGAAGAATGTGTATATATAAGTGTGAGAAAGGAAAGGAGAATCCCAGAAGATTGGGAGAGGGGTGTAGATGGATGGAATTGGAGGGAAGGACTCACATGATGATCTGACAGGTGCTCCCACTTCCTAAGTCTCCCTCTGGGACCACTGGGTGTAAGTCTTCTTGTCAAGGACAGCACTTGGTACGCAGTAAATGCTCAATAACCGCTTCTAGATTGAATGGATATATGCACAGTTCATCTAATTTCCTTGTCAGGACACTCAGGAATGCATTCCTAACAATGAGCACAGGTTCACCAGATAATAATTCCTTCATTGTGGTTGAGTTTACACAAATAAAATGTGAAGAACATTGCCCAGATTATCATTTTAAATATAGCTGTGGTCTGTGTGTCGTAAGAAAGCCAGCCCATGGCTGTGCATTCCTCTAACACAATAGGCACATGCCATCCAGTGCTTATTATACACAAGGTGCTGATGATTATGGTTATATCATCATATAACATAGAGACAAAATGGGCAACTAGCTCAGCCTAGTTATAACTAACAAATACACTTGGCTTTATCTCTTTCCATAATGAAGGTTTAATCATTCTCTTCTTTTTCTTTTACTGAATAAAAAGAACTGGGTAGAATTTTGAACACGATTCTACTGGCTAATAAAAACAACAGTGTCTTCAGAAGTGTGGAGCAAAAGCCTTAGCTAGTATTAAAAGGTAAATGTGCCATTCTAGAGTGTCTTCTGAGAGCCAGGGCATTAGTTGGCAATGGTAGGTATATAATAGCTTGGGTCTGTCCCCTGAGCTGGTTAAACTTGAGCAAGTTATTTCTCTTTTCTGAGTCTCAACTTTCTCAGCAAAAGGAAATAAAGAAAAACCAGCACAGTTATTCTGAGGATTAAATAACATAAGTAGAATGCTTCTTCCACTGTATATGCTAAATTTTTCATTTCAGTCTAGTTATATGCATCTTCCTTTTTGTTGAAAAATGAAGGTGACAAAAGCAAGAAAAACAATCACTGATTTATCTCAAATTGTAAAAATTCTCAGGTTTGCTTGTTATTGTTTGAAAAAGGAACCCTCAGCCAACACACAGAATTTGGAAGCAGCCTGGGAGTTTTAATAGGTTTGCTAGGAAATGGGTTTCAGTGCCAGGAACTCCAGATCACAAGAAAATTTATGCAATTAGATCATTTGGTCTAAATGTGATTATGTATTTTAGTAATGAACAGTATGGTAAAGCCAGAACAATAGAAGGAAAGCAGTAAGAAGAAATTCAATTTAGTATAGAAGCTTCAGAGACCTGCAGAAAGGGAAATCATATATGCATGATAAGCAGGCATTTTCCATAATGGCTGGAGATAACAAGTAAATGATTTCAGACAATTGCGTGGAGGATACAGAGGGTACAGACTGGCAATTCTCAGAATGTGGCCATAACACCAGCCAGGAAGACAAACTTTGAAGTTCAGAACAGAAAAGGCAAAGATGTTAGAGGTGGTAGTACTGAGTCAGTGTCAATTAATGTGCAAAGTTTGCAACTCAGAAGAGAAATAAGAAAAGTCCAACCAGAAAGTTCATAAATGAGCTAGTTCAACTTGGAGAGAAAGTGGAAGAAGAGTGAGCCTTGGGCTATATCATGACACTAGGGCATTTGTTTTCAATGAAATATTTATATAAAAATGAAACAAGGTGTGTCATATTGGTACCCATAGTTGGTGATGATTAATTATGTCTGGTCAGGATCAGAAACTGGACTATATAAACCACTGCCAGCTAATGCATGTCTCCCAGAAGACATGAGAGGGTGGTGATGGCTTTGCTCTTTAATACTGGACATTTGCTCCACATCCCTGGAGGGAATGGGCCATAGGGAGGCTCAGAAATCTTTTCTGCCCTTTCCACCAAGGGCTCAGATGAGAGCAAGACTAAGGGACCTACTTCTCTGCCCTTTTTTGTTTGTCTGCTATCCTTTGTGCTCCTTAGGACTGGGAAGTCCTCAGGCCTCCTCCAACCCCCCAGATTAGCTGGAGGGGAGATGTGGAGTGTACAGGCATTGAAGAGAGGCGTTTGAAGAGTCAGGAGAAGAAGAGAATTTTCCATGGAAGATCAATTCATAACCCCTTTGCTCTTCTCATTAAAAGCTGTGTATTGGAGGAGAGGCTCTATGAGACCCATATCACAGCCATGTCAACTTGGGATGGAGCCTAGTGTTTCCGCCCCAAATTAAATTGAGCTACTCTCAGGGAGTATACACTGTGGCTACAACAGTCAAATAATAATAATATTAGTAGGAATTTAAGATGGGAAGTGCAATGGCTTTTGTCATTGTTTTATTATGAAGAGAACCTTTTTTTTTTTTTTTGAGACAGTCTTGCTCTGTCACCCAGGCTGGAGTAGAGTGATGCGATCTCAGCTTATTGCAACCTCGACCTCCAGGGCTCAAGTGATCCTCCCATATCAGCATCCCAAGTATCTAGGGCAGAGTCTAATCCTTTTTGTTTTATTGGTCCACTGGACTGGTCTTATTAACTATGTTAATGGTACCCACTGCTCCAGGAGAAGGCAATGGTAAATGACTATGTGTGTGTGTGCATGTGTAACTGTGTGTGCATGTGTCCATGTTGCTTAACAAAAACTGTTTTATCCCTTTTTTATGCAGACTTGCTCCCTTGGGAAAAAGTGGGCAGTTTCTGAGTTAGGGGCTGTTTGAAAGAGAGGAATTGTTCCCCTGGAGGAACATGGAATCAGGATGGTGACTTGAGCTTAAAGATGGACTCTGGGGTCAGAAACAGGGCTCCTTCTTCTTTTTCTTTTCTTTCTTTTTTTTCTTGTATAAATACATATAAATGGGTCTTGTTTTATTGCTCAGACTGGTCTTGACCTCCTGACCTCATGTGATCCTCCCATCTCAGCCTCCCTAGTAGCTGGGATTACAGATGCAAGCCACCTGCCTGGCTGAGGGTTCCTTCCACAGAATCCCTCAGGACCCAGAGATCTTAGCACCAGGCCGTGGGGAAAAAAAAAAAAAAAAACTGAAGATGTGTGTGTGAGGACAGAAAGACAGAGACAGATCAAGGAAGGACAGAAAGACAGAGACAGATCAAGGAATCCCAGAGCCCAAGAGCAAAGATACTTAGGAAAAGGCATGCGGTAAACTAAGCGGCCATTAGATTAGAAAGGAGCCATCTGCAATAGCGGCACCATGTGGTAATAATGTGTCATAGCAGCAGTGGGCCAGGATTGTAGATTTCTCTTCCCTTGGCTTTTAAAGCACCTGATTAACGCTTTCTGGGTGAGGGCTCTTGAATTACACAGGAATGCAGAAGAAGGTGGAAGAATAGGAAAACTCAGATGTCTTCCTGCTAACGGAGCAGGTGGTGGCCTGAACAATACATATTTTAACAAATGTGAGAAAGTAATTATTGGGATTCTACAAGGTTTATTCTAGGCCATCCTATTTTCTATAAGAAGGTAGCACTGCACTTGGCATGCACCAATCTCATTTAATATCTCAACAATAACCCTTGAGACAGTTTCTCTTACCCCACTTTATGCAAGAATAACTAAGGGTCAGAGAGTTCAAATAATTTGCACAAGGATTACTCGATTGTAAGAGTTTGAGCTGGGACTCACATGCAAGTTCATTTGTCTTCAAAATCCTGGGCTTCCAAACTCTGTTCCCCTTGCCTCCCCACAGTCTTAAAATAAATGTTTCCCGGGCTTCCCTCTACTGCTATCACCGTTGGCATAAAGCAAATTTGCTTGACTGGTGAACCTAAAATTTTCTAACAACAATGATCTGCATAATTTCTCATAGTTTAAAAAGTTCTTATGAAAACAATTTCCTTTTCAGTCTTCCCACAATTTGATAAGGTAGGTAAAATAAAGATTATTATTATCATCTCATTTTATATGCGAGGCAGGGAGGGCCCTAATTAATGCACTTATTTCAAAGTCTGGCATCTCTTAACAATACATTCATTTCACTCTTTATTAAACTGACCAGTATAGTCATGGACTGAGAGTCAGAAAGTGTGTGTTTTATTTATTCATTCATTCACTTGTGTAATTACAAATCCATTGAGTGTCTATCACCTATCAGGCATTATTTTAGGTACTGAAATACAGCAGTGATCAAAACAAAGACCCTGTCCTCTTGGGGAATGCATTCTAGTGAAAGAAACAGAAAATGCACAAGGAAACAATGATTTGAGATCAAGTGTCAGGTAGCGATCATGGCAATGAAGAAAAACAAAGAGACCACAAGAAAGGGAGTCAGGGAATCTCTCTTGGCAGAGCAACATCTGAGAAGAGGTGAGGAAGAGGACTACAGAGAAGACTTAATGCATTAAAGCTTTAGAAAGGAATTTGCTTTATGAAAGAATGAGGAGGCCATTGTGACTGGAGCCCAGAGAGCAAGGACGAGTGCTACCAGAAGACACTGGAGGAGGAGACAGATCACACAGAGCTTGAAATGCCTTGTTGAGAGTGAGGGAGGCTTATTGCAAGAATGATGGGAATCCATGTGGGGGTTCAGAGCAGGGTGGAGCAGAGCTGATACATGTTTAAAGGATACTTCCATGGCTCTGTGGAAATTTGACTCGGGGATGTGGGGTGGGGAGGCAGTGCAGAGAGAAATCAAGGAGATGGGGTTAGGAAGCAGATGGACTGACAGGTGAGAGAGGTCGATGGCTAAGAATAGAATGGTAACTGCAGCTGGCTTTATTGCCAATTATGCAATACTTTTAGGTTCTATGACCTTGAGTTTAATTAACCTCTTTGGGGTTAATTAGCTTTTTTTTAGCTTATTTTTATTTCAAAATACAGTTATTAAAATCCTTACAAGTCTGTAATGAAAGCAAACTTACAAAAAATTACATATCCTGAAATATATAAAACGTTAAATAATTGTTTTTCTCTTGCAATAGAGAAAATATACACAGTGGGGACCTAATAAGCACAGAATTTGATTCAGAAATGGATTTAAAATATACACACGATTTCCTGAAAGCAAGCATCAAATAGTTGTAAGTGCCAAAGCAACCAAATTTACCACAGACATATCTATTTCAGTATTGACAGAGCTCTTGGTTCTGGTTAAATAAATTAAAGATCGGAAAAATGATAAAATGTCAATTAAGAAAGCCAACAAAATCCCCTAAAGGAAGAAGAGAAGCCATTCTTCTTACTTCAAAACTGATCCTTGCTGAAAACAAAACTTCCAAGAATTTGCTCTTATTATACACGTCATTCCTTAAAGGGAAATTGACAGACATGGATATCAATCTCAGTTACACCACCAACTAGTGCCGATAAACTGCCAAGCAAGAGCTTCTAAATTTATGATTTGTGATTAAAACAAATATTTAGTAAAATAATTAGATGGACTAAACAGCACTTTAGAGAGCTTTTTAAGACCTAGGATTTTGGATATAGTATGCATCTTAACACAAAAATCATCAATTCTATATTGATGACTAATAATAATAAAATAAGTATGTAAGCATGTGAAGTATAGATTCTGCTCTCTCTCTAAACAGTACCAGAAACTCCTGCAGGAGGGCTTTGCTTGACTTTTTGATCTCTGAGTACGTTAATATTTTAAGGTAAATTCTGATTTAAGTACCCAAATGATTATAAAGCAGGGATTCGCCTTGGTGTTGTGGTTACAATTCTGCATATCAAGGAAAAAGAGAAATGCTTCACTCCCAAGTCTCGCTCCTCATTTTCCAGTCTTGAGGTACCTTTGTTTACAAAGGATTTATCACTGCTTGTTTTGTACTGCCACCTGCTGGTAAGCACCAACATTTATTTTTATAAATGATAAATGTATAGACATCCACTCTTAGTTGGTGTTACACTCTCAGATTTTTATAAGTTTTAAGAAAGTTTCTTTCACATTTGCAATTATTAATTATTTCTCATGGTACAAAATTTTATATAACCATTAAAATATAGAAAACACAGATAAGGAATTAACAGTTGCTGCATTTCCATCTCCCAGAGATAATCTCTAGTATACAGCCTTCAAGAATACACAATTGGGTTATATGATGTTTATCATCTAAAATCAAATGTGATGGCATTTAATAATTATTTGTTGGATATATTACATGTAATCATATGTCAATTTATTTTCAAACATTTGGAATTTTTTTCAATTTTTTTTTGTTATTTGTTTGATGTAGCAATATCCTGGTTTTAAAACCTTATACTCAGCTCTAAGCTGTATGAAATATTACTAGAAATATAGCTAGTACATCAGAGGACTTCAAAATGGGAAGGCCTGTGACATGTACAGACAAGTTCACCTCCAGAAGTCTATACGAATTCACACTCTTATAAAAGTGCTACTCTCTCCACACTGTCATCAGCACCTCCTTTTAAATATTTTTTAAAAAACTACTCCAATCATATCCTGAAGGAAAATTGGATACTTTTATCATTTATATTTATTTTATTGGGAGTGAACATTTATATTCATATCTATTAATGGTTTCTATCTTTGCATTTCTAAAATGCCTTATGTCCCTCTGCCAGGTTTTCTATTTTAGTGTTTGCATAAAAGAGGAAGTAATCACTTTTCATGTATGTTCCAAATACTTTTGCTGGTCATATATTATTTGATTTCATTTGTGGTATTTTTAACAATAGACATTTTCAGTATTGATTTAGTCAATTACATCAGTTATTTCCTTCATGTTGTTTGCCTGTGGTTTCATGTTTAGAAATAACTTCCTTGTTCTTAGAATTATTCACTATTTTATCTTGAAGGTATTGTTCCAATACCTTCTTTCATGCAAGAAGATTTTATCTAGATATTTTTCCTGTAGCAGTTCACTAAGTTGCCTGGCATGAGACTGAAGGTTGATCTGCGAGTCATTATCACATTACACCATTTGTTTTTTCTGTACTTATAGGAATTTATGACACTGATGTGCAAAATATTTTGAGGACTTTATAAGGAATCCCTTATTACGTCTATTAATGGGCTAGCCATCTCTCCTCCATAGCATTCCACACTTATAAATTCTGTTTGTCAATAAAAAGTAAAAATCATATTTTACATCAAATAAAACTCACCATAAAATTCAACCACAAACAGATGCAGACTTCTTTTATTGTGAGGTTACTAAAATGAGAATGGGCCCTAGGAGGAGGGCAACTTGGCCAGCTGCCAATCAATTCATATCAGAAGGTTGTCTTTTTTTATTTATTTCTTCTAAAAAAAAAAAGAAAGATACATGTGCAGAACATGCAGGTTTGTTACACAGGTATGCGTGTGCCATGGTGATCTGCTGCACCTACTGACTTTTCCTCTAAGTTCCCTCCCCTCACCCCCTAACCCCCAACAGGCCCTGGTGTGTGTTGTTCCCTTCTCTGTGTCCACGTGTTCTCAATGTTGAACATCCACTTATGAGTGAGAACGTGGTGTTTGGTTTTCCATTCCTGTGTTAGTCTGCTGAGGATGATGGCTTCCAGCTTCATCTATGTCCCTGCAAAAGATATGGTCTTATTCCTTTTTATGGCTGCATAGTATTCCGTGGTGTATATGTACCACATTTTCTTTATCCAGTCTATCATTGATGGGTATTTGGGTTGGTTCCATGTCTTTGTTATTGTAAATACATACTGTGTGCATGTGTATTTATAGTAGAATGATTTATATTCCTTTCAGTATATACCCAGTAATGGGATTGCTGGGTCAAATGGTATTTCTGGTTCCAGATCCTTGAGGAATCACCATACTGTCTTCCACAATGGTTGAACTAATTTACTTTCCCACCAACAGTGTAAAAGTGTTCCTGTTTCACCATAGACTCGCCAGCATCTATTGTTTCCTGTCTTTTTAATTACCGCCATTCTCACTGGCATGAGATGGTATCGCTTGTGATTTTGATTTGTATTTCTCTGATGATCAGGGATGTTGAGCTTCCATGTTTGTTGACCACATAAATGTCTTCTTTTGAGAAGTGTCTGTTCATATCCTTTGCCCACTTTTTGATGGGGTTGTTTTTTTCTTGTAAATATGTTTAAGTTCCTCATAAATTCTGGATATTAGCCCTTTGTCAGATGGGTAGATTGCACAAATTTTCTCCCATTCTGTAGGTTGCCTGTTCCCTCTGATAATAGTTTCTTTGCTGTGCAGAAGCTCTTTAGTTTAATTAGATCCCAGTTGTCAATTTTGGCTTTTGTTGCAATTGCTTTTGGCATTTTTGCATGAAGTCTTTGCCCATGCCTATGTCCCAAATGATATTGCCTAGGTTTTCTTCTAGGGATCTTATGGTTTTTGGTTTTAGATTTAAGGCTTTAATCCATCTTGAGTTGATTTTTGTACAAGTGTAAAGAAGGGGTCCAGTTTCAGTTTTCTGCATATGGCTAGCCAGCTTTCCCAGCACCATTTACTGAATAGGAGATCATTTTCCCATTGCTTATTTTTGTCACGTTTGTTGAAGATCAAATGGTTGTAGATGTGTGGTGTTATTTCTGAGATCTCTGTTCTGCTTCATTATTCTACATGTCTGTTTTGGTACAAGTACCATGCTATTTTGGTTACTGTAGCCTTGTAGTATAGTTTGAAGTCAAGTAGTGTGATAACTCCAGCTTTGTTCTTTTTGCTTAGGATTGTCTTGGCTATATGGGGTATTCTTTGATTGAAAATATTTTTTTTTCCTAATTCTGTGAAGAATGTCAATGGTAGTTTAATGGGAATAGCATTGAATCTATAAATTACTTTGGGCATTATGGCCATTTTCATGATATTGATTCCTCCTATCCATGAGGATGGAATGTTTTCCCATTTGTTTGTGTCTTCTCTTAGTTCCTTGAGCAGTGGTCTGTAGTTCTCACATTCCTTGTTAGCTGTACTCCTAGGTATTTTATTCTCTTTATAGTGATTGTGAATGGGAGTTCACTCATGATTTAGCTCTCGGCTTGCCTATTGTTGGTGTAAAGGAATGCTTGTGATTTTTGCACAATGATTTTGTATCCTGAAATTTTGCTGAAGTTGCTTATCAGTTCAAGAAGTTTTTGGGCTGAGATGATGGGGTTTTCTAAATATAAAATCATGTCTGCAAACAGAAAACTTGACCTCTTCTCTTCCTATTTGAATACCCTTTAATTCTTTTTCTTGCCTAATTGCCATGGCCAGAACTTCCAATACTATGTTGAATAGCGGTGGTGACAGGGGGCATCCTTGTCTTGTGCCGATTTTCAAAGGGAATGCTTCCAGCTTTTGCCCATTGAATATGATATTGGCTGTGGGTTTGTCATAAATAGCTCTTATTATTTTGAGATATGTTCCATTGATACCTAATTTATTGAGAGTTTTTAACACGAAGGGATGTTGAATTTTATCAAAGGCCTTTTCTGCATCTGTTGAGATAATCATGTGGTTTTTGTCTTTGATTCTGTTTATGTGATGGATGACATTTATTGATTTGCTTATGTTGAACCAGCCTTGCATCCCAGGGATGAAGCTGACTTGATTGTGGTGGATAAGTTTTTTGACGTGCTGCTGGATTCAGTTTGCCAGTATTTTAATTGAGAATTTTCACATCAATGTTCATCAGGGATATTTGCCTGATGTTTTCTTTTTTTGTTTTGTCTCTTCCCAGTTTTGGTATCAGGATGATGCTGGCTTCATAAAATGAGTCAGGGAGGAGTCTGTCCTGTTCAATTGTTTGGAATAGTTTCAGAAGGAATAGTACTAGCTCCTCTTTTGTGTTTCTGGTAGAATTCAGCTGTGAATCCATCTGGTCCTGGGCTTTTTTTTGGTTGGTAGGCTATTAATTACTGCCTCAATTTCAGAGCTTTTTGTCTCTTCAGGGATTTGACTTCTTCCTGGTTTAGTCTTGGTAGGGTGTATGTGTCCAGAAATTTACCCATTTCTTCTAGATTTTCTAGTTTATTTGTGTGGAGGTGTTTACATTATTCTCTGATGGTGCTTTGTATTTCTGTGGGGTCAGTGACGATACCCCCTTTATCATTTTTTATTGCATCTATTTGATTCTTCTCTCTCGGCTTTACTAGTCTAGCTAGCGGTCTATCTATTTTGTTAATTTTTTCAAAAAACTAGGTCCTGGATTTGTTTATTTTTTGGAGGGTTTTTCATGTCTTTATCTCATTTAGTTCTGCTCTGATCTTAGTTATTTCTTGTCTTCTGTAGCTTTTGGATTAGTTTGCTCTTGCCTCTCTAGCTCTTTTAATTGTGATGTCAGCGTGTCAATTTGAGATCTTTCCAGCTTTCTGATGTGGGTGTTTAGTGCTATAAATTTCCCTCTTAACACTGCTTTAGCTGTGTCCCAGAGATTTTGGTACGTTGTCTCTGTTCTCATTGGTTTGAAAGAACTTCTTGATTTCTGCCTTAATTTCATTATTTACCCAGGAGTCATTCAAGAGCAGGCTGTTCAATTTCCATGAAATTTTGTGGTTTTGAGTGAGATTCTTAATGCTGGGTTCTAATTTAATTGCACTGTGGTCTGAGAGATTATTTGTTATGATTTCAGTTTTTTTGCATTTGCTGTGGAGTGTTTTATTCCCAAGTATGTGGTCAATTTTAGAATAAGTGCCATGTGGCACTGAGAAGAATGTATATTCTGTTGATTTAGGGTAGATAATTCTGCAGCTGTATACTAGGTCCACTTGATCCAGAGATGAGTTCAAGTCCTGAATATCTTTGTTAATTTTCTTTCTCTTTGATCTGTCTAATGCTGACAGTGGGGTGTTTAAGTCTCCCACTATTATTGTGTGGGAGTCTAAGTCTCTTTATAGTCTCTAAGAACTTGTTTTATGAATCTGGGTATTCCTGTATTGGGTGTATATATATTTAGAATAGTTAGGTCTTCTTGTTAAATTGTTCCCTTTATCGTTATCTAATGCCCTTTTTTGTCTTTGTTGGTTTAAAGTCTGTTTTGTAGGAGACTAGGATTGCAACCCCTGCTTTTTTTTTTTTTTTTTTTTGCTTACCATTTGCTTCATAAATTTTCCTCCATCCATTTATTTTGAGCCTGTGTGTGTCTGCATGTAAGATGGGTCTCCTGAATACAGTGCACCGATGGGTCTTGACTCTATCCAATTTGCCAGTCTGTGTCTTCTAATTGGGGCATTTAGCCCATTTACATTTATGGTTAATATTGTTACGTGTGAGTTGGATCTTGTCATCATGATGCTATTTAGTTGATGCAGTTTCTTCATAGTGTCAGTGGTCTTTATATGTTGGTGTTTTTGCGGTTGCTGGTACTGGTTTTTCCTTTTCATATTTAGTGCTTCTTTCAAAAGCTCAAGCAGAGCAGGCCTGGTGATAACAAAATCCCTCAGTATTTGCTTGTCTGGAAAGGATTTTATTTCTCCTTCGCTTATGAAACTTAGTTTGGCTAGATATGAAATGCTGGGTTGAAAATTCTTTTCTTTAAGAATGTTAAGTATTGGCTCCCAATCTCTTCTGGCTTGTAGATTTTCTGCTGAGAGGTCCTTTGTTATTCTGATGGGCTTCCCTTTGTAGGTGACTTAGCCTTTCTCTCCGGCTGCCCTTAAAAGTTTTTCCTTCATTTAAACCTAGGAGAATGTGATGATTATGTGTCTTCGTGTTGATCTTCTCATGTTGTATCTTAATGGTGTTCTCTGTATTTCCTGAATTTTCACGTTGGTCTGTCTTGCTAGGTTGGGGAAGTTCTCCTGGGTAATATTCTGAAGTGTGTTTTCCAGCTTGCTTCCATTCTCCCTGTCTCCTTCTGGTACTCCAATCAATCGTAGGTTTTGTCTTTTTACAAAGTCCCAAAATTCTTGGAGGCTTTGTTCCTTCCTTTTCATTCTTTTTTCTCTATTCTTAGACAAGAATGCATATCTTATTTCAGTAAGGTAGTCTTCAATCTCTGATATCCTTTCCTCCACTTGATCAATTCGTCTGTTGACACTTGTGTATGCTTCATGAAGTTTTCATGTGTTTTTCAGCTCCATCAGATCATTTATGTTCCTCTCTAAACCTGTTATTCTAATTAGCAATTCATCTAACCTTTTATCAAGGTTCTTAGCTTCTTTGAATTGGGTTAGAACATGCTCCTTTAGTTCAGCGTACTTTTTTTTACCCATCTTCTGAAGCCTACTTCTGTCAATTCATCCATCTGATCCTCTGTCTAGTTCTGCATCCTTGATGGAGAGATGTTGTGATCATCTGGAGGAGAGGAGGAATTTTGTCCTTTTGGGTTTTCAGCATTTTTTCATTGATTCTTTCTCATCTTCGTGAGTTTGTCTAGTTTTGGTCTTTGAGGCTGCTGACCCTTGGACAGCGTTTTCATGGAGGCCTTTTTTCGTTGGTGTTGTTGATGCTGCTGTTGTCACTTTCTGCTTTTTTGTTTTTCTTTCAACAGTCAGGTCCCTCTTCCGCAGGGCTGCTGCAGTTTGCTGGGGGTTCACTTCAGGCCCTATTCATCTAATTCACTCCTGTGCCTGGAGATGTCACTCAAGAAGGCTGCAAAAGAGCAAAGATGGGCTCCTGCTCCTTCTTCTGGGACCTCTGACCTCGAGAGCCACCAACCTGATGCCAGTAGGATTGTTCCTGTATAGGGTGTCTGACAAACCCTGTTGGAAGGCCTCACCCAGCTGAGTGGCACAGGGAGCAGGACCCACTTAAAAAGGCACTTTGTCCCTTGGTGGAGAGGGTGTGCTTTTCTTCGGAGGAAACCCATTTGTCTGGGCTGCCCAGATTCCTTAGAACTACCAGGAGGAGAGGCTAAGTCTCCTGGTCCACAGGGAATGCAGTCACCCTTCCCCCTAGGGGCTGAGGCCCAGGGAGATCCGAATTCTGTCCCTGACCCTCTGGCTGGAGTTACTGGAGATCCTGCAGAGAAGCCTCACCCAATGAGGAAGGATGGATAAGGTTTATGCCTGAAGAGGCACTCTGGCCACAACTTGTGTGTTGGGCTGTGGGGACAAGCCTTGGGACCAAGCCATTTAGCCTCCCTGGCTCCAGCAGGGGAAAAGCACAGCCTGGAGCTATAGAAATGGGTGCCGCTCTTCCCTTGCCCAGGGAGCTTAGCGTTTTAGGTAGTTGTGAGTCCCAGTGCTGGCTGATGCCCCTCCCCTAAGGAGCTCAAATGGCTTAGACAGCAGGCAGCCACAGCCGGTGCAGGTCACCCCTCGCTCCAAGAGTTCAGTAGGCTTAAGCAGATTCCAGCTGAGAGACTGTAAGAATCTAACCATTCTGGGGTTGGGACACTAAGCCCTGGTGGCATGAGTTTGCAAGTGGGATCTTCCAATCCGTGGGTTGCACAGTTCCGTGGAAAAAGCACAGTTTCCCCAGCTGGGTAGCATGCTCACTCACCACCTCCCTTGGCTACAGAGAGGGGGTTCCCCTTCCCCATGTGGCTCTGAGGTAAGCTGCCGCACCCCACTGTTCTTCCTTCTCTCCATGAGTCATGCCAGCCTTTTTGTCAATTTTGATGAGAGAACTTGGATACCTTGGTTGCTGGTGAAGAATTCACATACTTATGGTTTTTTTTTCGATGGGAGCCTCCGTACGCTGCTGTTTCTAGTCGGCCATCTTGGCCCTGCCTCAGAAGTTTCTTGAACATGAGTCATGTATTATGGAGTTTTCCTACATTCATAATATGGTGAAGTAGAAAGTGTAGTGAACAGGCCTGGGTATCACAAAGTTAGCTCTGGCAACACTGCAACCCACAGAAAATCATCTAATTTATCCTTTCCTAAGTTTCCTTTACTTCTGATGTAGAATGAGGGAACTTGAGTTAATGATCTCCAAGATGTTGATATGGTTAGGCTTTGTGTCCCCACCCAAATCTCATCTTGAATTGTAATCCCATAATCCCCAGGTGTTGAGGAAGAAACCAGGTAGAGGTGATTGGATCATGGGGACAGCTTCCTTCATGCTGTTTTTGTGATAGTGAATGAGTTTTCATGATATCTAATGGTTTTATTTTGTTTTTTGAGACAGAGTCTCCCTCTGTCACCCAAGCTGGAGTGTACAATCTTGGCTCCTTGCAACCCTTGCCTCTCAGGTTCAAGCAATTCTCCTGCCTCAGCCTCCCAAGTAGCTGGGATTACAGGCATCCACCACTACACCTGGATAATTTTTATATTTCTAGTAGAGACAAAGTTAGACAGGGTTTCACCATATTGGCCAGGCTGGTCTTGAACTCCTGACCTCAAGTGATCTGCCCACCTCAACCTCCCAAAGTGCTGGTATTACAGGTGTGAGCCACTGCACCCGGCCAAGATCTAATGGTTTTATAATGGGTTCTCCCGCCTTCATTCTACCACTCTTCTCTCTCCTGCTGCCTTGTGAAGAAGGATGTGTTTACTTCCCCATCTTCCGTGATTGTAAGTTTCCTGAGGCTTCTCCAGCCATGCAGAATTGTGAGTCAATTAAACCTCTCTCCTTTATAAATTACCCAGTCTCAGGCAGCTCTTTACAGCAGTGTGAAAATAAACTAATACAGATGTCTTCACTCTCTTAACTTACCACAAATTTATATTTCTCAGACACACTTGGATAATATCTCAATCAGGTCAATACAGTAATCAACAGTGATCACTATAATATACAATAATCACTAAAGCACCTTCATATGGTGCCACAAAGCATACCATTTTGAGGAAATAGAATTAAAACTGGGACATTTTTATACCAGATGTAATATGACTTAGCAAAGAAACTGCACAATTTTTTCAGTAGGACACAATGGTGAATAACTTACATTACCAAACACACCATTAAATGGATAGAATAGCTGTCACTTCTGGTCAGAATTACATATAAAGAGAGAGGGTCACTCACAATCTTACACTCATCAAAACTCCTATTATAAACTCTACCACTAGCACATGACTGATATAATTTATAGGCAAATAAATATATACTCAGCAACTCAACTATCTTAATCAGCTCATTAAAAACATAGAGCTTTATTTGTTTATATTTTTAAACACTTCAGTTCTTTACTTCTTGAATAATGTTATAAAAATTTCATATGCTTTTTGTGATTTTCCTCTTATATATAGCCATTAATAAAAGTTGAAGTTTTACTTTAAATGCCCAAACCAAGGGAACATTTGCTTATAAAAATCTGTAAGTTTTGACTATAATCATATAAGCAATGTTTGACTATAAACTCATTTAGGGAAAATAAATAATAGTTTGATCATTATAAATAACTAAGTAAGGTCATAATTCTTCAAAAACCAATATAGGACAACTTATCTTTCTTTACCAGGTGAAACTAGTCAGTTCTCCCTCTGGGACTGAGTTTCAGAGCAGGAAAAAATAAACAAATTGCTGCATAATTTTCATAACTCTTATGATCAAAAGGAAGCCAAATAGCAAATGTGTTTGTATGTTTTATTTTTGTTTCTTCTTCCTTTTTTTTCTTTTCCTTTTTTTTTTTTTTTTTTTTTTTTAGACAGGGTTTCACTTTTTTGCCCAGGCTGGAGTGCAGTGGCACAAACATGGCTCACTGCAGCTTCAACCTCCTGGGCTCAAGTGATCCTCCCACTTCGGCCTCCTGAGTAGCTGGGACCACAGGTGCACGCCACCACACTGGGCAATGAAAAAAAATTGGTAGAAATGGGACCGCATCATGTTACCCAGGCTGGTATTGAACTCTTGGGTTGAACTCCCACCTCGGCTTCCCAAAGTGCTGAGATTACAGGTGTGAGCCACTGTGCTGTGTGTATATATTTTTTGTTTGTTTCTGTTTGAACCTAAAGTCAAAAAGAAAATTTCTCTTGTATTTCTCTGCAGGAGAGACACTGTATATTGTAACATAAAATATTACAAATATCATTTTTAGAGCAAAGGTAGAAGCACATTTTATATAAACCTAGAAGTATCCTTTGATACAAATTAAGGCATAATGTAAAAATCGGATTCTTGGAGGAACTAGGTGATATGATACAAGTATACTCCAATGAAATAATAATAATAACATCAACTAAATTTACGGAGCTCTCACTCTGTGCCAGCTACTCTGTCTCCAGGCTACCTATGTGCAAATTCCAACTCAGTCACTTATTAATTGTGTAACCTTGGGCAATTCTGTAGTTCTCTTTGTAAAATGAGGAAGGTACTAATCGCATTAGTACCCACTTCCTAGAGTTACTGTGAGGTTTTAAAGTATGAGTGTGGTGTGCGTGAGTGAGCATGTGTGTGGGCATGAGAGAGAGAGAGAGAGAAGATTATATTGTTATATAAATGAATCTTGCCTCTTCCTGTTTTCTATTCCATTCATTTATCTACCATAAGGGATTCCACTGTGATGAAAAAAAAAAGTATCTTGTTTCCTCAGAAAGACATTTAGAAATATGTAAACATTTTGCTTTCATCTTTATATTTATGGTAATTCTAAGGATATTATAAACTTGCAGTGGTAATTCTGAAGTATAATATATATTTAGGGTCACAAAACACGGCAGCAAGGATGATAACTCTATTAGCATTTAAAAAGCATAAAAATAATAATAAGCACAAATTTTCCTACTATAGTAACTGTAGCCTGAAGTTAAGAATAATAGCATGGTGACTGTAATTAATAATAATATATATTTGAAAATTGATGAGATTAAAACTCAAATGTTCTTATCAAAAAATGATAAGTATGTAACATATTGGCTGTGTTAATTAGCTTTATTTCACAATGTATACATATATCAAAATGTCACATTGTATACCATAAATATATACACTTTTTGTTTGTCAATTATACCCTAATAAAGCTTGAGGACCAGGAGAGGAAAAACAAGAATATACAAAAATGGAACCGGCATGATAGTTCATGTCTATAATCCCTGTGCTTTGTGAGGCCGAGGCAGAAGAATCATTTAGCCCAGGAGTTCCAGACCAGCCTAGGTGACATAGCGAGATCCCATACCTACTACACATTAAAAAATTAGCCAGGCATGGCATTAAAAAATTAGCCAGGTATGGTGGCACACTTCCTCCTGTAGTCTCAGCCTGTCAGGAGGCTGAAGCAGGAGGATCACTTGAGCCCAAGAGTTCAAGGCTGCAGTGAGCTGTAATTGTGCTGCTGCACTCTAGCCTAAGCAACAGAGTAAGATCCTGTCTCAAAAAAAGAATATTATTGAAAAATGAGGCCTGCAACAAATGGCATATCACAATGGCTGCAAGACACAGTGATTTAAGAAGGAACTCGGATGCTTAGTAAATATTATGAAAACAATTCTGAGCCTCCAGATGAAGATAGTGGATGAAATCTACACAGTCCCTCTAAAACACCCACTAAAATGAGAGCATAAAAGTTTTATAATGTTATGAACAGAGAATAACACAGAACAGGAGAGAAGAATAAGATTCTGGAATCAGGAAATTGTGAGGACGTATGGAATCTGATGTTGCCACCTGAGCTTTGTAGGCAGTACAACACCTGGAAGCAATATGATTTGCTTGCCCAACTCCCAAAGGGTCAAAAATTCCCCATGCCACCTGGAAGTGGTAGGGAAAGGGACAAAAAATAAACAGACTGCTTGAAAGTCCCGTGAATAATCAGCAAGACCCATTCCATATGCTCCTACTCATGACAGCTGGGTAACCCACCACCTCCACCACTCTCAGCTGCCAAAGACTTGTGAGCTATTTTTTTGGAGAGGGTGAAACTGATGGTTTCAGGACTAGAGGAAACCACATGCATTTG
The DNA here is from genome assembly GCF_028885625.2 of Pongo pygmaeus. NCBI lineage: Eukaryota > Metazoa > Chordata > Mammalia > Primates > Hominidae > Pongo > Pongo pygmaeus. Next base: position 20,874,503 of record NC_072376.2, read on the forward strand.
AGGGAAGGGTACCATGCTAAACATAAGGGGGACTCAGAGGAAGTTATTTCCCGAACACTGAGACTCCCCAGACTGCTCCAACATCCCACTCACGTGAGTCTCAGTTCACAGCAGTGGCAGCCCGACAGGTAACTTACAGGCTTAAGACTGAAAGATGCTTTGCTCAGAAACGTATCAATCACCCTGTGTGAGTTTTCTAGGGCTGCTGAAACAAATTATCCACACACTGGTGGATTAAAACTGTGTAAATTTATTCTCTCACATTTCTGAAGACTTAAATTCTAACATTAAGGTGCTGTCTGGACCATGTTCCCTCTGAAGCTGCTAGGGGAGAATCCTTCCTTGCCTCTTCCAGCTTCAGGTAACCCCAGTCCATCCTTTGGCTTGTGGCATCATCACTCCAATTTTTGCTTGTGTCTTCACAGGGCTCTCTTCCTCTGTGTTCGAGTGTGTGTCTCTTCTAAGAACACCAGTTACATGAGGTTAAGGGCCCACACCACTCCGGTCTGACCCCATTTTAATTGACCTAAATTCATCTGATATGGTTTGTCTCTGTGTCCCCACTTGAATATTGTCTCGAATTATAATCCCCACATGTTGAGGGACAGAAGTGATTGGACCATAGGGGTGGTTTCCCCCATGCTGTTCTCATGCTAGTGAGCAAGTTTTCACAAAATCTGATGGTTTTATAAATGTCTGGCATTTCCCCTGCTTGTACTTCTCTCTCCTACTGCCCTGTGAAGAAGGTCTTGCTTCCCTTTCACCTTCTGCCATAATTTAAGTTTCTTGAGGCCTCCCTAGCCATCTGGAACTGTGAGTCAATTAACTTCTTTCCTTTATAAATTACCCGATCTCAGGTAGTATCTTTAGAGCAGTATGAGATCAGACTAATATAACATCTGCAATGACCACATTTCCATTTTGAGGTACTGGGGATTAGGTTTTCAGCACATATATTTGAGAGTCACTATTCACCCATAACAAAGACATTCTCAGATGAAGGAAAACTAAGAAAATTTGTCACCAGCAGACCTAGACCAAAAGAATGCCAAAGGAAGTTATTTATCTGTTATTTATCGAATAGAAAGGAAATACTAAACAAGGGACTCTTTGGACATCAGCAAGAAAAAAAAGAAAAAAATTATAAATGAAATAGACTTTTTCCGCCTCTTGAATTTTTAATTTTTGTTTTGTATCTAAGCAAAGATTATAACAATGTCTGATACTATTCTTAGAATATATACATGAGATATTAAAAACAATTATATGGGGTATATAAATGGTGGGGAGTAAATGGGCTTAAAGAGAGGTAAAGTTTCTATATTTCACTTCAACTGGTAAAGTGTTGACACCAGTAAACTTTATTGACTAATGCATATATAGTTTAATAGCTAGAGAAACCACTAGAAAACCAATAGGAAAAGAGATACAAAAGGTACTATTGATAAATCAAAATGAAATTCAAAAATGTTCAAGTAACCCAAAGAAAGGCAGAGACAAAAATAAAGAAATGAAAAGGAGAGAGAGAAAAATAAAAAAAACAAAAATATAATAAAAGGCTTAAGCACTAACAAGCATAACAACCATTACATTAAATACAAATACTCTAAATACACCAAGTAAAAGAGACTGATGGAGTGGAGTGAAAAAACACAACCTAACTACAAGCTGTCTACAAGGAACTCACTTCAAATATAATGATATATACATGTTGAAAGTAAAAAGATAGAAATAGATATGCCATACAAACAATGATCGAAAGAAAACAGGAGTGGCTATTTTAACATAAGATACAAAACAAATTCTTACCATATGACCCAGCAATCATATACCCAGGTATTTATGCCAAATTAATGAAAATTCATCTTTACATCAAAATCTGTACACAGCTGGATGTGGTGATGCATGCCTGTAATTCCAGCACTTTGGGAGGCTGAGACAGGAGGATCACTTGGGCCCAGAGTTTGAAACCAGCCTGGGCTACATGGTGAGATTCCGTTTCTACAAATTTTTTTTAAAAAAATTAGCCGGGCATGGTGGCATGCACCTTTGGTCCCAGCTACTCAGAAGGCTAAGGCAAAAGGATCACTGGAGCCCAGGAGGTGGAGGCTGCAGTGAGCTGTGTTACTGCCACTGCACTCCAGCCTAATAGACAGAAGGAGATCCTGTCTCACACAAACAAACAAACTTGTACATAATTGCTTATAGTAACTTTATTTGTAATAGCCAAAAAGCTTGGAAACAGCCAAAATGTCCAATAGGTGAATAGTTAAACAAATTACAGTAGATCTCTGCCACGAAATACAATTCAGGAATAAAAAAGAACAAACTACTGCTATAAACAGCAACTTAGATGGATCTGAAAGTCATTATGCCTACTGAAAAAAAGCCAGTCTCAAACATTATATGATCCATGTAGGTAAAATTCTTGAAATGACAAAATTATAGATAGGGACAACAAATTAGTAGCTGCCAAGGGTGAGGGATGGTGAAAAGGAGGTGGAGGTAATGATAAATGAGTAGAATAAAGGGATTTTTGTTGAAAGGGAACAGTTAGGTATTTTGATCATGGTGGTAAAAGAAATCTGTAAATGTGATAAAATGACATAGAACTACATACATACATTATAGAATTTCAGTTTCCCGGTTTTGATTTTTGTGCTCTAGTTACATAAGAGGTAATAACTGGAGGAAACTAAGTGAAGGCTAAACAAGTTTTCTCGGTGCTATCTTTGAAATTTTCTATTCATTTATAATGTATTCAAATTAAATGGTAAACAAAGCCAAAACTAAAACTACCTTTAAAAAGAGGCAGACAAGGATCCCAGAAATGGGAAACGAAGCACCAGAGAGGAATAAAGTTAAACTAAAAAAAAAAAAAAATGTTTTCAACAGGCCTAAATATGAATAATGTGGATTGGGGCAGGCAGGAAACTACAGAAGAAATGTTTCCAAGATGAAACTGATAAATTATCCCAAGTGCTTGATCACATTGAAAAATTATTATAAAACTGGGAGCGAGTTTACAGATAAATTAGTAATAAGTACATTTAATCAAAAGCAAACCCAAAGCAGATGTCATTCCAGAAAAAAATAAAGGTAGGACATCAAAAAAGGAAATTTAAGCATAATAACATGAATCTTCTGAAGTCAGTGTTTATAGTCATAACAATATAAACATTAAAGACTTATTTACCTAAAACAATCACATAATAAAAAGATGAGAATATTATAAATGTACATATTGGAGGAGTGGGTAAACAGAGCTTAATCCCTATCTTCCATTATTATTTCTATTAATTTACAACCTCAACAGATCACATCAGTTTTGCACATATCAACGGATAAGGTACAAAACTGAAATATCAAAAAGTAGCAGCATAATTACATTATTTGACCAAAAATATTTTTCATAAGCTTTGTAGAAATATATATTTAATCAGATACATATATGTATTACTCTGTTTTCACACTGCTATAAAGATACTACCTGAGGCTGGGTAATTTATCAAGGAAAGAGGTTTAATTGACTCACAGTTCTGCATGGCTGGGGAGGCCTCAGGAAACTTACAATCATGGCAGAAGGCAAAGGAGAAGCAGGCACCTTCTTCACAAGGCGGTGGGGGATGGGGTCGAAGTGCCAGATACTTATCAAACAGCTAGATCTCGCAAGAACCCACTCACTATCACGAGAATGGCATGGGGGAACCACCCCCATTATTACAATTTGAGATGAGATTTGGATGGGGACAGAGCCAAATCATATCAATATACATATATAAAACACAAACATACTCAACTCCAACAAATTCTGTGCTCTGTCACTATATACAGAACAGCAACTTAAAAACCTCTCAAATGACAAAACAAAAACTTTCTTGCCCAAAGAAAATATTCTTAACACTAGGAAAAAAACCATTTTTTTAATTTAAAAAATTATATTTTAAATAAAAACAAGGAGTTATAAAAATATTTTTATGGAAGTCTTTGAACTCGTATTCTAATATGCCAACCTGCCAAAGACAGAAACATCTGCACAAGAATGTTTTCTGGAAACTAGTCATAATGCCATATTTTTATCAGAAAAAATAAATATAAGTCGACGTCAAAAACCCCAAAGGTGTTACCATGAAGCCAAACATTTTATCCTCAAAGATATATTTTTATTTGGAACACTCTGATGAAAATCCAACTAGGTCAAATAAAAATGCAGAATTTACCATCAAAGAGTACACCTCCTGGCTCATTCACATAGCATTTTCATTTATCTTATCATGATCATGTCCCAAATTTAGTTTCTTTCTACTCTTTATCAGAGTAAATTTGATCACACTATATTTGATTCAATGTTGAGTTGATATTAATTAAATATTTTCAAAACCTTCATGACCAAGTGTCATTTCTTGCATACAAAGTCTTTTAAGCTAAAATAGCTGATGTACAGCAGAAATTAAGTTGTCCTTGAACTATGAAGATATATTACTGACTGTCCCCACTCTCACCCATCCTTTGCAGTCAATAGCTGGTTTAAACTATACGTACAGTAGTAAAGATTGGTTACTTTGGTCCATTAAGAATAGCGGTTTTTAATACACACTATTTATCAGAGTCACTCAGACCTCATCCCCAGAGATTATTTTTGTAGTAGCTTTATGGAGATATAATTCACATACCATAGAATTCACCCATTTAAAGTATCCAATTCAATCCATTTTAGTACATTTAAAGGTTTGTGCAGCTATCACCACAATTAATTTTAGAACATTTATATCACTTCAAAAAAAAAATGTGGCCGGCCACAGTGGTTCACGCCTGTAATCCCAGCACTTTGGGAAGCCAAAGGAGGAGGATCACTTGAGGTCAGGAGTTCGAGACAAGCCTGGTCAACATGGTGAAACCCTGCCTCTACTAAAAATACAAAAAATTAGCCAAGTGTGGTGGTGCGTGTCTGTAATCCCAGTTACTCAGAAGGCTGCGGCAGGAGAATTGCTTGAACCTAGGAGGCAGAGGTTGCAGTGAGCCAAGATCGCACCACCGCACTCCAGCCTGGGTGAAAGAGTGAGATTCCATCTCAAAAAAAAAAATAAATAAATAAGAAATAAAAATAAAAAAATAACCATGAGCTATTATCCCCAATCCTCCCTTTTTCCAGCCCTAAGTATTCACTAACCTATTCTGTTTCTATGAATTTGCCTGTCTATATTGAATCATACAAAATGTCACCTTTTGTGTCTAGTTTCTTTCACTTAGCACACATTTCATAGCAGCACTTCATTCTATTTGTTGCAAACAATTATTTCATTGTATGGATATGCCACATTTTATTTATCCATTCGTCAGTTGATGGACATTTGAGTTGTTCCCACTTTTTGACTATTACAAATAATGCTGCCATGACCCATTCATGTACAGGTTTTGGTGTGGGCATATATTTTCACCTCTCTTTTTATTTGAGGGGGAGTCTTACTCTGTCGCCAGGCTGGAGTGAGTGCAGCGGCATGATCTCAGCTCACTGCAACCTCCGCCTCCTGGTTTCAAGCGATTCCCCTGCCTCAGCCACCCGTGTAGCTGGGAATACAGGCGTGCGCCACCACACCCAGCTAATTTTTGTATTTTCAGTAGAGATGGGGTTTCACCATGCTGGCCAGGATGGTCTCGATCTCTTGACCTCGTGATCTGCCTGCCTCGGCCTCCCAAAGTGCTGGGATTGCAGGCCTGAGCCACCACGCCCGGCCTCGCTTCTCTTAAATATATACCTAGAATTGAAATCTCTGGGTCATATGGTAACTACATGTTTAATCTTTTGAGCTACTTGTCCAAGTGCTCTCCAAAGTGGCTGCATTTTACATTCCCACGAGCAGTGGAGGAAGATTCTAATCTCTCTCCATTTTTGCCAACACCTGTTATAATCTGATCAGTCATTTTATTATTGCCATACTGGCATGTACTCCCAGACAGTTTGGTTCAATTGGTGTAGCTGTTGTATCCAGGCTGTATGCTTATTTATTTATATGTTATTTGTCTACATTGAGTGATTTAAAACCAGGATAGAGAGTCACTCTTTTTTTTTTTTTTTTTTTTTTTTTTTTGAGACGGAGTCTTGCTCTGTTTCCCAGGCTGGAATGCAGTGGCACGATCTCTGCTCACTGCAAGCTCCGCCTCCCGGGTTCACACCATTCTCCTGCCTCAGCCTCCCGAGTAGCTGGGACTACAGGCGCCTGCCACCATGCCTGGCTAATTTTTGTATTTTTAGTAGAGACGGGGTTTCATCATGTTAGCCAGGATGGTCTCAATCTCCTGACCTCATGATCCGCCCACCTCGGCCTCCCAAAGTGCTGGGATTATAGGCGTGAGCCAACATGCCCCACTGAGAGTCACTCTTTTAGCCTCTATCAGAAAGTATCTCATATGATCAAGAGAATAAAGGTTATGTCTCTAGCCTAAGAAATTGGAAGCCATTTCTGCCAGGTGAAGGTAAACCAAATAAGCCAGTGATAAAACGAGATAAATGTGTGTATAGACAGTTTGAGCATCCCTAATCTGAAAATCTAAAATCCAAAATGCTCCAAGATTTAAACCTTTTTGAGCACCCGACATAACACCACGAGTGGAAAATTCTACACATAAGTACCTAATACAAACTTTGTTTCATGCACAAAATTATTTGAAAATGTTTAAATTTACCTTCAAGCTATGTGTACATGGTGCATATAAAACATGAATAAATTTCGTGTTTAGGCTTGGATTCCATTCCCAAGATTCTCATGATGCATATGCAATTATTCTCAAGTTTAAAAATCTGAAATCTGAAACACTTTTGGTCCCAAGCATTTCAGTTAGTTCTTCTTACTGGACTATAATCTACTGCGTTCATTCCAGTTTGTCAAACTCCAGCTGAAACAACTCCTCCTCAATGAAGCCTGGTCTCTCCAACTAGGGTTAGATGCTCTCTCATTTATGTCCATACAGGAAAACTCAGTACACTCCAGGTATTACACTAAATGCTCTTTGTCATTTATTTCTCACAACAACCCCATGAAGAAGTTATTATTATCCTAATTTTACATATAAGAAGCTGAGGTTCTAAACAATTAATTTACACATAGTCCTTGCACATGGCAGAGCCAAGATTTGTTCCTAGGGCTATTTGACACCAAAGTCACTGATCTTCTCACTAATTTGCTTGCCTTCCCATTATAATATTTCACACACAGCTGAAACCATATTGAGCAGATCTTGTATTTTAAAAACTAAATTTTTAAAAAATCTGCATTTTTGCCTCCATCATTAATTGTTCCTTTTTTCTCTATGTTCTTATTCATTCAACATTAGACATTGATTCTCTGCTACACACTGGCATATAATTGTATATCGGTTCTTCCAGAGCTGTCATTCTAGTGGGGGATGCAGATACCAATCAAATGTCCCATGGGAAAATTCCTTCAGATTATTTGTCTCTTGCTCCAGGTAGGAGCAAATGAATAAAAAGAAAAAAAAAGAGAGATGGCTTTGAAGGCACGCTGCTTGATACATTTCCCAAAAGAAAATTAAACTCAAGTCCCAGAAGCCAACAGCAGGCCTTGTCAATTAAATTTCAACCAGAAGACATTCACTCCTTTGCAAGTAAACCACACTGTACGTTTCAAAATTTGGGAGGTAAAGAAGAAGGAGTAGCCATATTATTTTCCACAGAGCAATTTCATATAAACTGAAGAGCAATGCTATTACAGATTATTAGGCAATGGACAATATAACCAAGGAGTTGACATTTTTATGGGAAACGAAAAATGAAAAAAAAAATTCTGGGATTAAAGACTTCCTTACTTGAAGGATACATTAACACATAGCTAAATGACAAAGTAGATGGTGCACAAGTTTCAGCATATTCGTCAAAGATTCATAAACAAATGTTCTAATCAATTACTTTAAGTTCTGTGCTATGAATTATGAGGAATGCAAAGAAGTCTCACCCCCAGCCTCTAACCTCATAAAACTACAGCCTGGCTTGCAAGATGGAACAAGATACATGCATTCTACAAACATTTACTCTGCCTCAGGCAGGTCACCAGACATCTCAGATCCAAAGGGGGGCTAAGGCAGCCTCCATCCTCAAGAAATTTACAGTTGATGTGGAGAAAAATCCCTACAAACACTGTTGTTTTAGTTCTTTAATGCAGAATAACTATAAAAATAGTTACCATTCCTTGAGCCTGACCTACAAGAGCCCCTGACATATTCACGACAACCCATTAAGTAGATATGCTTATTCCATTGTCATTGTAAAAATAGTCTAGCTGGCTGGTTGTGGTGGCTCATGCCTGTAATCCCACCACTTTGGGAGGCTGAGGTGGGCGGATCACGAGGTCAGGAGATCAAGACCATCCTGGCCAACATGGTGAAACCCTGTCTCTACTAAAAATACAAAAATTAGCCAGGCATGGCAGCGCGTGCCTGTAGTCACAGCTACTTGGGAGGCTGAGGCAGAAAGATTACTTGAACCTGGGAGGCAGATGCTGCAGTGAGCTGAGATTGCGCCACTGCACTCCAGCCTGGGCAACAGAGCGAGACTCTGTCAAAAAAAAAAAAAAAAAAAAAGAAGTATAGCTGAGGTTCAAGGGAGCCTATGTGTTTTGCCTCAAGCCACACAGCTAGTACAGGTATTACAACTCACACTCAACAAATTCCAAAGTTCAAGGTTTCTTCTACCCGCCCCGGGTTTCATGCCACCTCCCACAGAGGATTTTAATAAATCCATCTTAGTTGTATAAATTTTCATTTACTTTGGGAATGATTGTGTCTTTTAAAGTTTAATTTAAAATGTAAGTAAATTTCAGGTGCAGCATTTCATCTCAGCTGACAATTTATCACTAATGAAAGAGAGCTACTTCAAGTTGGACAATGGAAACCTCATTTTGCTTTAGTCTCCTGCAAAACCACCACTAGATGGCGGTACCTACACAGTTATTCTAAGGCCAGTAGGAAACATGGTCTCCTTTTCAGTAAGTAGTTGGCTTCACAAAAAGTACTTCTTTTAAAAATCTACATTTCTGTATTATTATTAGGTACAGCAACTGGGTCACAAAGGGGTGGAGGTTTAAGACTACGTAACGTCTTTGCTACATCTATGTGAAGAACAGGATGTGTCTTTCCTAGTTAGCTGATCGTCAAGACATTGAAAGTTTCTTATATCATTTCCTGAAACAGCATAAACAAAAGATCTAATTTCTGTGTAGATTATTGTTTTTGTGTCAATAAAAGGCAAGATATTTGTGCTTTCTCTTACAAAGAAGAAATCGAGGGAGGCAGAACCTTATGTTATTCCTTCTAGTTAAATAAATATGATGTCTAAGGCAACCCAAACAAATTGGGCCTTCCAAACTATTACTTATGAAAATGAACATCAGATTCAGTTTGCGTTTGTTTGAAAGGAAATTGATTTGAATAGGAACCCAGAACTGAAGTCCAGTTTCTTCCCATTTTCCATCTCCATATACATTTGACAGTAGCAAAAGCAAGGAAATATTATTTTGGTTATGAAACGGCCATGAAAAGCTGCCTCAGCATGTCATTTAAGGGAAAGAGCTCCAGGCAAAGCCATTATGCGGATGGGCAAATGGGAGGCGGCTGGGAAGAAACCGCATACTGCTTGCGTGAGTATTAAGTTTAAGCCATGGGAAGAGAGAATCAGAGGCTGGAAGAAGAAATAAAAATGATCCAAACTAAGCACTGTGCTGCTCATTTTCACAGGAAATAGCATCAGCCATTCAACAATCATTCCCTGATAAGTGTGTGCAATCCTTAAAACATTTTCAAAATTACTTAAGATTAAAAATGTATTTCATCAATGCTGGAAATCTAAGCAACCACTTTAATACGATACTCTACACACACTCATTGTATCCTGTGTTTAGAGTATGTTACAGAGTACACTGAAATTTCACATACACCAGAATAGGAGAGGAATTTCGGAGGCTTTAGAGGTGGGATTTACCTTTCCAAATCCTCAAATTATGACAACTTATGTTCCACTCCTCAACTTTAAATTTTTAAAAAAATTAATGCCCAGGACAAGTTTTGTATTATATTTCTATTTGAATATGAAATAGAAAACACATTAAGAAAAAAAAGAGAACTTTTAATTACCAGAGGAGGGCGCTAGCCTCAAACTTAAAATTTCCACACTCCACTGATAAAGTACCTTTGCAATTCTGAAAGATGCTTCAGCATAATCCAGCTTAATCATTGCATTATCATCTTAGAAAGAACCCTAACCATATCCTTGGAGGGGTGGAATAACCGATTTGCATGATATTCTCATTTTCAATACTCAGAGTAGCCATTATAATTCCAAGTTAATGACAACAGAAGCTGAAAAGGTATCATTCTGTAGCATCACAATCTTCACAATTTATAACTTAAAAATGCTTAGCTCTTGCATTCACTCAACTGAAATGTGTGGCTCCTTTATTTGCCTGTGCACTCCACACACAAAAATAAAGCTATATCTTGGAATACGTCATTTTACAAAGACTGCTATTTTTCTTGGTATCTTAGTTTAAGGTGCAATAACAGACTACTCTAGGCTGGGTGGTTTATTAACAACAGAAATATATTCCTCACAGATCTGGAGGCTGGAAGTCTGAGGACAAATTGCCAGCATGCTTGGGTTCTAGTGAAGGCTGTCTTTGGGACTGCAGACTGCTGACTTCTCATTGTATACTCACAAGGCTGGCGGATGGGGCAAGTGAACTCCGGGGTTTTTTTTGTGAGGGCATTAATCTCACTCATAAGGGCTTCATCCTTATGTCTGAGTCACCTCCCAAAGGCTCCACCTCCTAATACCATCAGGAGGTATTAGAAGTTAGGATTTCAACACACGAATTGTGGGGCAGAGGGTGGAGGGGACATTCATACTATAGCATTTGAGCAACTGGAAAATAAAGCACACAAGTGAGAGTTTGAAGAAGAAAAGGAGAAAGAATGGGAAGGGTGCTTCTTTTAGAAATTCCTGTTCACTGCAGAAAACAAGACAAGAACAAGAATTTATCTGGGCAGAGAAGAGGAACACAACCGCGGGACTCACTCCGGCAAGTGAGATGTCCGTGTCCACACTCATCCTAACTGGAGGAAGGTTGACTCTGCTTTTTCCTACTTTTATGGCTTTGAGTAGGTTCCTTAACATACTTAAGTCTTTCCATTCCTCAGCTGTAGAAAGCAAACAACAGTAAGAACTACCTCTGATGCCTGTAATCCCAACACTTTGGGAGGCCGAGGTGGGCAGATCACCTGAGGTCAGGAGTTTGAGACCAAGTGTTTGGCCAACATGGTGAAACCCCTTCTCTACTAAAAATACAAAAATTAGCCAGGCATGATAGTGCATGTCTGTAATCCCAGCTACTTGGGAGGCTGAGGCAGGAGAACCACCTGAACCCAGGAGGCAGAGGTTGCAGTGTGCAGAGATTGCACCACTGTTCTCCAGCCTGGTGACAGAACGAGACACCGTCTCAAAAAAAAAAAACTACCTCATAGGCACTCTTCATCCCTACACTCTCTGTTTTTTTGAGACACTGCTTTCTGATTTTCTTGATGGGAAGGGTTGGCTTGCTTAGTTGCTTATTTATCTCTCTTGTTTCTCTCTCTCAATAGACCCTAAGGTTCACAAGCACATATACCATATCTGTCTTATCCTCCCCCCCATTCCCAGTGTCTGGAATGTGGCAGGCCCACAACAAATTCTAGCTGAAGGAATCAGCAAGGAGATGTTATCAAGCTCTACCAAAATACTAACCCAGAACTTGACACATGGTCAGTCATGAGAATTTCCACTACACTCTGCTTCTGTGACGTTAATTTTTATATTAATATATAAAATAATGGCATATATAGATTTTCAAGTGTGTGCTAATGGCATAAAATTGCCCTCATAAATAAATGAAGTCAAAACTTACTGATTTAAAGAAAACTATTAAGTAAATAATAGAACAGATGCTGTGTGTAAATGTTAATACGTGTGAAAGTGGTCATGGATAACAGAAGTTTGCAAAACTCACTAGACGGAGAATAAGCACAACAGAAGCCTGGCATCAAGAGTGAGGGTGGAGGTCGGAGGAAGTTTAAGGACTTGGTTTCATAGCTGGGCATTTCAGAGATGGCTGAGGCCAGCAGAGGGAAAAGCCGGGATTTCCCACATTGAGACTGCACAGGGCTGCAGACATAGATTTGTATTCCCAGGTTTAACTACCTCTCTAACTTTATGGAGGAGAATCTCTGATTGTGAAGGTTATGACTTACCAAACTACCCACTGGATGTCTTCCTGTAATGTTGAGAAGCATCCATAGTTTCCTATTTCTCTGTAAACACCAAACCTAGAAAACTACACATGAAAGTCAAGGGCATTATTCTAAATATTCTAAATGCTCAGAGTATGTGAGAGAAATTTGGAAAGAATCCTTTGGCTCGGAGTCAACAGATGAGAGAAGGAAAGCTACAGCCTTAAGTGTTTGGGGGCAGAAATTTTCCATTCCTGAGAAGCAAACTGAGGTAAGGATGGTCAACATTCATGGGCAGTCCCAGTTTTTGTTGTACCTTTAAAAAAACCAAAGCCTAAAATGAGTTTCTGAGAAAAGAAATCTATCCATATATCAATGGAAACTTGTATACCCAGCAAATATAAGATAGTATCAGTTCTTCAGCAGGAATTATCATGAAACCTGTGCACATTGACACATTCTGGACAAGTAGTTATTCTTTTTTGAGATGGAGTCTCGCTCTGTCACCCAGGATGATGCCACCCAGTGGCACCATCTCGGCTCACTGCAACCTTTCAACCTCCACCTCCTGGCCTCAAGCAATTCTCCTGCTTCAGCCACCCCAGTAGCTGGAATTACAGGTGTGTGCCACCATGCCCAGCTAATTTTTGTAATTTTTGTACAGATAAGATTTCACCATGTTGGCCAGGCTGGTCTTGAACCCCTGACCTCAAATGATCCATCCACCTCGACCTCCCAGATTGCTGGAATTACAGGTGTGAGTCACCATGACCAGCCTGACAAGTAGTTTTTCAATAAGAGAAAAACAAAATAAAATTCAAACACATATCTTATAATTTAAGAGGCAGAGTTTCGAAAAGAAATAAATACCACCTGAATCCTTCTTTTACGTGAAAATATTTAATTCCATTTAATCACACAAAATCTGCCCATACAAATTGTCTTCCAGGTCTGGGCCCCATTGCCACTTAAGGAAAAAATACATGAAAATATACCACAGGGGTATATACCCAAAGGATTATAAATCATGCTGCTATAAAGACACATTCGCACGTATGTTTATTGCGGCGCTATTCACAATAGCAAAGACTTGGAACCAACCCAAATGTCCATCAATGATAAACTGGATTAAGAAAATGTGGCACGTATACACCATAGAATACTATGCAGCCATAAAAAAGGATGAGTTCCTGTCCTTTGTAGGGACATGGATGAAGCTGGAAACCATCATTTTCAGCAAACTATCACAAGGACAGAAAACCAAACCCCGCATGTTCCCACTCATAGGTGGGAATTGAACAATGAGAACACTTGGACACAGGGTGAGGAACATCACACACTGGAGCCTGTCATGGGGTCGGGGGAGGGGAGAGGGATAGCATTAGGAGATATACCTCAAGTAAATGACGAGTTAACGGGTGCAGCACACCAACATGGCACATGCATACATAGGTAAGAAACCTGCACGTTGTGCACATGTACCCTAAAACTTAAAGTATAATTTAAAAAAAAGAAAAGAAAATATACCACAGGGGAAGATAACATTGATTGGATCATCTCAGATTTCACTTAATTCTATCCTGTCAGGGGCCACTTACTCATAAACTGCTTAATTGAATGGGTTCATTTTCAATCAATTGTTTTGTCTCATGAAAATATATACCTGGTAGACAGCATGAGCACTGACAGCTTCCTGAAGGCATCTGAGTATGTAGAGCAAGAACTGCAACATGAGGGATGCTGTAAATACAGAGTTGCCCTCTGGGAAGGCTTTCACCTACAATTCTTGGGGAGGCTTGGAGAATCTGAGACCCTGGCTTAAAAACTCACTGAGACGGCTGGGAGTGGTGGCTCACGCCTGTAATCCCAGCAGTTTGGGAGGCTGAGACGGGCAGGTTGCCTGAGGTCAGCAGTTTGCAACCAGTCTGAAACCCCGTCTCTACTAAAAATACAAAAAAAATAGCTGGGTGTGGTAGCATGCACCTGTAATCCCAGATACTTGGGAGGCTGAAGCAGGGGAATTGATTGAACCAGGGAGGTGGAGGTTGCAGTGAGCTGAGATCATGCTGCTGCACTCCAACATGGGTGACAGAGGGAGACTGTCTCAAAAAACAACCAAAAAATGAACAAACAAACAAAAACTCATTGAGACCTGAAGTTCCCTTCGTCTCTCCAGCCAAACCCACGATTACCCTCAAGTACTCAGCAAATAGGCCTTTGGTCCTTGCTACAGACTGAATTTTCAGTTCCCCCCAAATTCAAAGCCCTAACTCATCTCAAACTGAGATTGTATTCGGAGACAGGGCCTTTAAGGAGGTGATGAAGTTAAAATGAGGCCACCAGAGTGAGCACTGATCCAGTCTGACTGGTGTCCTTCTAAGAAGCAGAAATTAGGACATGTAAGTAGACATCAGGGAAGCGTGCACACAGAAGAAAGGCAGTGTGAGGATGTGGTGAGTAGCGTAGTCAAAAAGGGAGGCCTCAGAAGAAACCAAACCCAGAGACGCCTTGATCTTGGACTTCCAGCCTGCAGAACTGTGAGAAAAACATCTATTGTGTAAGCCACCCAGTCTGTGGTATTTTGTTATGGCAGCCCCAGCAATCCAGTACAGTTCTCAAAGTGAAAGCTGCCTGATAAATCACCCTGTGCAATGTCTATGAGGCAAAGTGATACTAATATAGAATCTTACTTTTCAGACAGGGAAAAATTTTAAAACAAATAGGTCACGAAGGATTTGTCTAAGTAAGTGAAAAATCCAGATGAACTTGAAATACTCTTCTCATTGGAATTGTCTGTCTATTTTGGATGCCATTTATATGGGACATCTCACACAATACTTTTTTTTTCTGTTGCTTTCTGAGTTGATTTTCTTAAGTATAGTTTAGTAAACAGAGATGCAAGGGTACATTGCATAATCTCTGGTAAATCTGCAACTGAAACACACTTTCTTCTTTGAAAAAAAAAAAAGAAAATTCTCCGGGTGTGGTGACTCACGCCTGTAATCCCAGCACTTTGGGAGGCCGAGGCAGGTGAATCACCTGAGGCCAGGAGTTTGAGACCAGACTGGCCAACACATGGTGAGACCCTGTCCCTACTAAAAACGCAAAAATTAGCTGGGTTGGTGGTGCGTGCCTGTAATCCCAGCTACTAGGAAGGCAGAAGCAAAAGAATCACTTGAACCCAGGAGGCAGAGGTAGCAGTGAGCTGAGATTCTGCCACTGCACTTCAGCCTGGACTACAGAGAGAGACTCTGTCTCAATAAATAAATAAATAAAAATTAAAACAAACCCTAATAAACATAGAGATCTCTGTGGTTTAGCTCTTATATAATATCACATTACACTATTTAAAGCAAGTTTTGTTCTTTACTCCGGTTTCTCATGGGATGTTATAGAACTTGGTTCATATGGCCTGTAATATACTTCTTACGCAATTTTTTCTCTTTCTCAATTATCTATAGCACAGGTTCTCTCCAACCTTTCATTCTCCAAAACTCTCTCCCTACATCAGCTTTCTCCACTCCCTGTAAGTCCAAGCCTTCCCCATTTCTTCCAACTCTTCATGGTGTTGACTGGAGTGACCTCTTCCAATGAGGTCTTTCCTACTCCAGACTGTCAGGCTTGGTCCTTCTCTGTCTGATCTCTGGCATCTCAAAATCCAGGACTCTCTCTGGTCATATAGACACACATCTTCATTTAACTTGCATGAGAGAAAGATGTCTGAAATGAACCAGTTAAATTGTGTACTTGAGAAACGTACCCTTAAAGATAATGAGCCATTTCTTTTTTTTTTTTAATTAATGTATTATTATTATACTTTAGGTTTTAGGGTACATGTGCACAATGTGCAGGCTACTTACATATCTATACATGTGCCATGCTGGTGCGCTGCACCCACTAACTCGTCATCTAGCATTAGATATATCTCCCAGTGCTATCCCTCCCCCCTACCCCCACCCCACAACAGTCCCCAGAGTGTGATGATCCCCTTCCTGTGTCCATGTGTTCTCATTGTTCAATTCCCACCTATGAGTGAGAATATGCGGTGTTTGGTTTTTTGTTCTTGCGATAGTTTACTAAGAATGATGATTTCCAATTTCATCTATGTCCCTACAAAGGACATGAACTCATCATTTTTTATGGCTGCATAGTATTCCATGGTGTATATGTGCCACATAGCCAAAAAACACATGAAAAAATGCTCACCATCATTAGCCATCAGAGAAATGCAAATCAAAACCACAATGAGATACCATCTCACACCAGTTAGAATGGCAATTAAAAAGTCAGGAAACAACAGGTGCTGGAGAGGATGTGGAGAAATAGGAACACTTTTACACCGTTGGTGGGACTGTAAACTAGTTCAACCCTTGTGGAAGTCAGTGTGGCGATTCCTCAGGGATCTAGAACTAGAAATTCCATTTGACCCAGCCATCCCATTACTGGGTATATACCCAAAGGACTATAAATCATGCTGCTATAAAGACACATGCACACGTATGTTTACTGCGGCATTATTCACAATAGCAAAGACTTGGAACCAACCCAAATGTCCAACAATGATAGACTGGATTAAGAAAATGAGCCATTTCTTAAAAGCGTTCACCCAATCTTAAGAAAGGAGGTAGCCATCTCTAAGCCATCATCTATATGTGTGTGATCCTCTTATTTTTTGAATGACACATCTATATGTTACTTGATGACTATAGATAGATATTATGGATTGGAAATTTCATTTTTTATGTCTGAATAATAAACATTCAGTGTGTGACTATGAAACTGATGCATTTATCAATGATTTAATTCTGTGGTTTGCAGTAGGCAAGATTACATGTTCTGGAAAAGCCCAAAGTTTGTGGATATCTCACCCTTTAAGTGATACAGTATTTTATAGTAAAATGATTGTTTTTATCAATAGTTGATGCCTAGCATGCTCCCTTTAAATCGAACGCTTCTGACATTGGCAAGGCTTGGACATATTCTGAGCAAGAGGCCCCATTTTCATTTTGTGTGAATTTTTGGTTTGTATTTTCTACCATCACTAGTCACAGAAGCCACTCAGCCTTCCCTTCTTCTCAATTGCATCCTTTGATCAACACTACCCACAATTATAGATAGTGTCCCATCTATGCCTGTCTGCCTCATTCATTCTTTTTCTTTCTTTCTTTATTTTTAGAGACAGTCTCTGTCACTCAGACTAAAGTGCAGTGGCGTGATCATAGCTCACTGCAGCTTTAAGCTTCTATGCACAAGTGATCTCCGGGCCACTGTGTGGCTAGGAGTACAGGTTCGTGCCACTGTGCCCAAGTTATTTAACTAATTTATTTATTTTTTAAGAAACAGGGTCTCACTATGTTGCTTAGGTTGGTCTTGAATTCAAGTTATCCTCCTGCCTCAGCCTCCCAAAGTGCTGGCATTACAGGAATGGCCTACCATGCCTGGCCACCTCATTCTTTTCTCAAAAATATTAGTTTTTTTTTTTTAAATTTTACTTTGTCCATTTATGTTTCTTACACAATATTTATGTCTTTTGCTTTTGTATGTCTTATAAAAAGGTCTCAATTTTATTTGAGGTTTCCACATTTGAATGCTTATAACTTCTGTTTTCTTTGCAAATCTATAGGATTTCATTGTTATATTTGGATTGTATTTTGTTTCACTTTTTTACTGGGTTATCTTCTTATCACTGTAATTATTTATCTCAGGCACAATGAATTTTACTGACCTTCAAATGTTATACCAAAGAATTGATAAGATAAGGTATGTATTGATATCTGATTCTTAGAGACTGAACTGAGACTCTAAAGAAACTAGTTAACAACAAATGGTTTGATAGGGTAGCTGCCAAATTTACATGATAAACACTCTGGTAAGGTTCCCATGTCATTCCTAATGTCACTATATATATAAGGCCAATGGAGATGAAGGAATAGGCAGAATGAGAAAAAAGGCCATGCTGTGATATTAATCAGAATTGTATGATGTAAGGATACACGGCTTATTATAGGAGGGATATTTTCAGATTGCCCCCCACTCCTAGCTTACCAAAAAGCATCTTATAGTTGCAATTCTCCTTTCCTTCTTTCTCCCTCCCTCCTTAAGATGTTGCACTTAAATATATAAAATACAAAAAAAATACATATACACATATCTACACACATCTTATTCTAGGAGATTAAATAAAAACCTACATGTATACATATCAGACTTATATGCATATATGTATTTGGATATGTGTATAGTATACTCTGAAGATGAGAAATAAAATGCAGGATGGGTGTCATGGCTCACGCCTGTAATTTCAACAATTTAGGAGGCCGAGGTGGGAAGATTGTTTGAGCTCAGGAATTCGAGACCAGCCTGAGCAACATGGCAAAACCCCGTTTCCACAAAAAAAAAAAAAAATACATATATATATATATATGTATTTTTTTTTGTGGAAACAGGGAAATATATATATATATTTGCTGGGTGTGGTGGCACGCACCTGTAGTCCCAGCTACTTGGGAGGCTGAGCACTCCAGCCTGGGTGACAAAGCAAGACCCTGAAAAAAAAAAAAAAGGAAAGAGAGAGAGAAAGAAAGAAAAAGAAAGAAAGAGAGAGGGAGAGAGAAGGAAAGAAAGAAAGAAGGAAAGAAAGAAAGAAAGAAAGAAAGAAAGAAAGAAAGAGAGAAAAAGAAAATGCAAAGAGCCACTGTTTTAAGCTATTCTCCAATAGATTAAGAGAATGAGAAAAAAATAAGCTGTTAAGCTTTTTGAAGGTGATGTAGTTTGAAAGTGAAGAAATATCTACTTTCAATGCTAGATTTCAGCTTTACATTTATAAGTTCCTTAGAAACTATCTGAAAGTTTTGTATTCTTGCACGCTTAGAAGGCATATGAAACAAAAAAGGTAAAGATAGAAAAAGCTACCCTGCTTCAAAATAATCAGTTCTTTCCGTGGGTTAAAAACTACTAATATATTTGGCTTATATATTTGGTATATCAATACTTTTCACCCATATATAATAAAATTCATTTCCAATCTTTGACTACATTATCAAAATGTTTTAATTAATTGACTATGAGCTGACATTGTCCTAGAAGAAATATCAATTTTTACATAACAGTCCATCCAGGAAAAAAGTGAAAAAAAAAATCTCTATAATTTCAACTTTTATATTCTTGAAAGTATGAACAGACCAAGAATTTGGTACTTTAATGATATACCATTAATAATAATAAGAGGTGATATTTACAGAGCTCTTACTAGGCATCATGCTAAGTGCTTTCCAAGAAGAATTTTCTTTAGTATTCACAACAATCTAATGAAGAAGGCACCATTATTTTCCCCCTTTTGTATATGAGGTAACTGAGATTTAGAGAGGTGAACTTACTTGGCTGAGGTCTATTATCTCTAGTAAATGACAGAGCCAGAAATTGAATCTAGGTATGGGTAACTCCAAGCACCACACTCTTAAACTTTTCTTTATATTACCAACATTTTAAAAAGACTTCTCCAAGTGCTAATCCTGGCTTATTGTATTAGCTTTTATAATCTTTGACATTAATATTGGTCAAAAGCTATATGATACCTGTTTGTTGGAGGAAGGCAGAGGTAGTGACTAAGAAATTAGTACAACAGCACTAAAATATTAATATATATTCACTTTCAAATTGCTTAGTTATGACTTTAACATGTTAAAAACAAGACAGTAAATATTTGTTGAATGTTCCAGGTGCAAGGGAGTTACAGAACTGGATAG
Organism: Pongo pygmaeus; assembly: GCF_028885625.2. Taxonomy (NCBI): domain Eukaryota; kingdom Metazoa; phylum Chordata; class Mammalia; order Primates; family Hominidae; genus Pongo; species Pongo pygmaeus. Next base: position 20,894,518 of record NC_072376.2, read on the forward strand.
GGATAAAGACTTCATGTTCAGGCCCTTAGAACAGCATTGAAGACACACTTCTGAACTCTGGAATGCTGTGATTTCTATGTCACATGTCAATCATTTAACAAATAAGTTCCCCTCCCTCCCTCTCTTTAGAACAGGGGTTAGTAAAATATACTCCATGGAGTAAACTTGACACACTGCCTATATTTGTAAATAAATCTTATTAGAACAAACCACATCCACTCATTTCCTTACTGTTTGTAGTTTCATTCATCCTACAATGACAGAGTCGAGTAGTTGTGACTGTGACTATACGACTGCAAAATTTAAAATTTCTACCATGGAGCCCACTATAGAAAATGTTTGCCAACCCCTCCACTCAATCTGGATAAGAATCTTCTTAAAGATAATCTCTATATACAGCACACATCTTTGATAGCTAAGCTTATAGAAAGATCCTGAATATTCTCCAGCCTCCTGAGGAGAAATGAGTTCTTTCCCCCTGAAAGTGTCCATTCTATTGGTGTGTTAAAAAATCAAATTATCAGTGACAAAATTATTTAAATCAAGTTGGTACTACATTATTTCGAGATCACTGGGAATTTTGGTTATGCTGTGGGGCTCTGTAACTGGCAGTTTTCACGGTTGATTTTATGGTTTTCAACTAAAATATTAAGAGACACTGAAGACTTGCTACAATTCATTGTTTTACATTTGCTTTCTTATTAGATTTGGCTTGTTTTGCAAAAGGGCCTTTACCATCATTTTCTTTCCTTTTCTAGCCAAAGCAAGGATTACAAAAATGAACCAAATCAGATCAATTCATATAGTAAAGTTAACAACATTTCTAAAGAACTAAAATAAAAAATAAAACCGTGACTCCCTAGGCAAAATACTTCAAATAACATAGAAGTTTACAGTCAAAAGAAGCAAGTGAATTATTTGCCTTGAGACAACAACCCACTCCCCAATCATGTACATTTTCTGTTTTCAATGAATGGTTTCTACTTTCATCATCATTCACATGATGATCTAAAAAGAAAGGACTGAGGCAATAATAAAACAGGACCTAGAGGAATTGAAGGAAAATCCAATACTACTTACATTAATATAGAATTCCTCATACAAACTCCTTCCCCAAATAAATTGCAGGTATAGCAGAATATAATATACTGCCAAACATAGCATGTAACATTACGATGACGAACATAAACTCTCCCCAGGGCCTCAGGTAATCAAGCACGCTATGGCTTCGAAAAAAGATTATCGTCATAACATTTGCCAGCGTTTCTCATGAGAAGTCTCTCCTGCCTTCTTTAGACAAACTGGGGCCAACACTTTCATTACATTCATTCTCCGAGTCAGAAACTTTGCAAGGCACTGTGCAAGACTTTTTGAGGACATCTTCTCAGAAAAATCGAGTGAGGTTTTATGTCCATTTTACAGGAAACTAAGGTTCAGACTTTTAAATATGTTCCCTCGGATGATTTAACTAGTGTGTGAGAAAGAACATATTCTAACACCAGTTTTCATAGCTTCATGTCCAAAGCACTTTTATCATTATATAAGCAATAAAAGGTATTTTGACATGTAATTTTTAAAAAATTTATGATAAAATAGTCAAGGAATAAAAATAAACCTCTAAAATAGATTGATAAATGTGCAGCAGTAGATGAGACCCAGTTGAATTTAAAAATCACTGGTCATATGAAACCAGTGACCAACCTCTAGTTGCCAAAAGAGTGGCTTTGTGCCTGGCAAGAGAAAGAAGGGAAAGGGAGTTAGATTGGTGGTTATAGAAATTGTGCCATGGATTTGGTACCAAAACAATACCAATTTGGGACATACAAGTCATGACATACATCACCAAGTTGTGGAGGCAGGAGGAGGCATTTTTCCTCACATCTGCCCAGAACACTGCTTGGAAAATGGTGGTAAATGACACATGAAGAATTTTACTTATTTATTTATTTTATTATTATTATTACTTATTTTTATACTTTAAGTTTTAAGGTACATGTGCACAATGTGCAGGTTAGTTACATATCTATACATGTGCCATGCTGGTGTGCTGCACCCATTAACTCGCCATTTAGCATTAGATATATCTCCTAATGCTATCCCTCCCCGCTCCCCCCACCCCACAACAGTCCCCAGAGTGTGATGTTCCCCTTCCTGTGTCCATGTGTTCTCATTGTTCAATTCCCATCTATGAATTTTTTTTATTATTATTACTTTTTGGGATGGAGTCTCGCTCTGTCACTCAGGCTGGAGTGCAGTGGCACAATCTCAGCTCACTGCAACCTCCACCTCCCAGGTTCAAGCAATTCTCCTTTCTCAGCCTCCCAAGTAGCTGGGACTACCGGCGCACGCCACCATGCCTGGCTAATTGAAGGATTTTTATTTTTTTACAGCTGCACAGCACCAGGATATAGATATTGGGCTGAGAAGCAGTGGCTTCTTAGACAGTGCCATAATAAAACACCCTTCTTAAGAGCTATACAGACAGAAGTCATCAAGAAAAAAAAAAAAAACAGTAGGAAAGGGATAGAGAACACAAACAGAATTCAGGTAATTTTTTTTCTTTTAAAAAGAATAATTTTAGGTGGGGTGTATAGGATAGAGCACAGAAGGGGCTAAGGTCCTGAAGTTCTTCATGGGAGAGAGAATGTTTAATGAGAATGGGAATTAATATTATTAATATTATTCTAATTTTTCTTAACCCCAGTCTACTGAGACTGAAGTGCAGACTGTTGCCTGTCTTACAAATCAAAACCACAGTATTTGACCACTATGCCAGGAATGTTAAAATCTGACTTTCTCCGACAACAAGTGAACATTTCAGTTTTTAGTGTTTTAATATTTACTATGAATAGTATTTTTCACTTAGGCTATTTAGTATTTAATAAACCTTACATGTCTTATCTCATTTACTAATCCTGAAAACCTTAGGCCTGTAGTAATATTATCCTCGCTTTACAAGGAACCAAAATTCATCGTCTCTCTGCCTCCCTTATGTTGCTTTGCAGTTTGGGGAGTATGGTTTTTGTTTTTGTTTTCCTAAATAAAGGCTGGTGCCTCTAAGGTAATCAGGATATGTATTTTTTATTTCCATATTGCAGATGAGAAAACAAAGGCCAAAAAATAATAAATTATTTAAAGAAATGTACATAAGAATAGAAACAGATCTGGGGCTAACATCAGGTTTCCTGACTCCTGGACTGACATTCTCTACATTGTACAACAATTACTCATTGTTATTTATCTTCAGCTTCTAGCAACAGACATGGGAATTAATCACTCTCTGAACATGTTTTTGAATGAAAATAATGGTTGAGTGGATGAATGGAAGGCTGACCTATTAACAAAAAAGCACAAAAATAAAGACACGATTCCAATAACATCTAAAAGAGATGGTTTTCATACATATCATCACATTTCCTAAACCACATTCTCTCTCCAACATTGCACCCCAACTTTCATTCCCAGAAAACAGCCTTCCTATTCAACTGAGACAGTCAGCTTTAAAATTACTGATCCTGGAATTTTTTTAAGGGGCTTTAAAATGACCAATTATTACAACAGGATGGTATATTTCAAAACTTCCTCACATCAGTTCCTGAACCAACCTTCCTGAAATTCTCCCAGTTCCATGTCTTCCCTAGTACTTCATTTTTGACACAAAGGTTGAAAGTAAAGGGACGAAGGCCTCCTCCAGAAGACAGACAAAGTGAATTTTAGTTCCAGTATATAGCAGGTTTTTGACGTTAGTAAACGTAGTAAGCGTGCCATGCATCAAGCCGGTAAATGTCATGACATCTCTTGAGTTGCCCAAGCCAGAACACCTCCCTCTCCCTCCCACTTCCTTGATCCTAATCCATTATACAGTCTTATTTATTTTAGCAATAAAATATATCCAAGAAGAGTCTACATCTCTCCATTCTTACTTCCTCTGTTGTAACCCAAGCTTTTATCACTTCTCATCTAAATAACCCTCTGAGCCAGTCTTCCCACATCCAACGTGGATCCTCCCCAATATGTTATTCACACAACATCCAAAAATCTCTGTACAATGCACTGTGATGTGATAACACCGTTACCTTCCCTAAATCTTTCAATGGCTTTCTTTCAGCTCTTTGAAAAAAAGATCACAATTTTCAACATTCAGCCTCTAACACTAGACTTCACCTGCCCAATCCCCACCATTACCCTGCCCTCTATTGCTACTGGTCTTCTCTCAGTTTCTCCAAAGTGCTACCCTATCTGCTGTCTCAGGTCCTTTCCCTTTGCCCTTCCCACCTTTCCCCTTGTCTGTCCTTCTTACCTCTCAGTTCAATAGACACTTCCCCAGTGAAGCTTCCAGACCCCTGTTATACAAACAGGCAATTCCTGTCTTCAGAGCACTGATTTCATTGGCAATTTTCTACTAATTAGCAAATTATCTTACTTATGTTTGTCTCTCTGAACAGAATAAAAGCTCCATGAGAACTGAGACAAAGTCTCTTTATATCCATTTTACCTCCAAACATAAAGTACTTGACCTCCAGCCAAAGATCACCCAGAATAAATCAGCAGTCAAACAAAGCCAGGCTCACTGCAACAAGGCAGAGAGAACCACATGGAACTATGAAGGAAAGGTCTCAGTAGAGGTTATTAAGAGGCGCTCGGTACAAGATTTGGGTTTGTGTTAGAAGATTTTGTGGAAGATTCAGACAAATCTAATTTTCCTCTCGATCGGGGACTATGAATTGGATTTTTCTGTTGAATACTGAAAAGCAAGGCCAATTCTATGACTGGATATCTTAGTAGTTTTCATTTAGAAGGCATGAAGGACAATGCAAGGCTAAAATGAAGGTAAAGAATCAGCAGTCATGTTAGCTGAGCGCACATGGTCATTTTCATGGCTTGGGTTGTGTTCTTGTTTTGTTTGTGATCAGACATGATTATAGAGTAGTCTTGTTTTTTGTCTCACTCCATCATGATCATACAGTGACCTTGCGTGATGTAGATATTCTGTGAAATTCTATATTTGATGAACAAACACTGAATTAGCAGTTACAACCAAGCCAGCTCAGTTGACCACGGAGACTTCACTTTTTCTTTTTCCTCACTAATAACTAATCCTGTGACTTGGTTGTAGAAGTCATTCATCAAATAATTGATGAAAACCTGAATGAATAAATTTAACCACTCTTAGCATCAGCTGCTTCATGTTTGGGGGATAACATTTCACCTGCTCAAATTAGACCAGAAAATGACTTTAAACCACTGCCACTTTAAAAACCTATAATTCCAAGATATTCAAAATTTACTTGAATATTCATATAACAGCCTATAGATATATTATCATAAATATAAAAAGAAAGCTAAGTTATAGAATTTTGTGACTTAATAAAAACTTTATTATCTCTCTCCACACAGGCACATACATTCCTAAACATACAATTTCATTCTGTCACATTCCACTGCCATTCCACTCACTAATAAACAATATATTGAAACCTGAAATGTTAGACCGCTAAGAACAAATTTATAGAGAGCTAAGAACAAATTTATAATGTTTACCTGACAACAGAGGAATGAATATAATTTAATGGAGAAGAAAAAGACCACAAATTAAAAATATTCCTTCACTGGTTTAAGAGGTAGAGATTAGGATCTCACTGTGAGAGTTCACTCTCATTGCAGAATAGAGGGCTGAGGAGGCAGAAGGACACACAGCCTTTTGAACATCCACATGTGGTAACGATTGCACTACTCTAGAAATCTATACAGAATCACTGGATATTACATTTGCAATGGGTGGACTTCACGGTATGTAAATTATACCTCAATAAAGCTATTACCAAACGAAAGTTGGTAGAACTCCATCTACATCTAGATTTATTGATATGGTTGGGTTCTGTGTCTCCACTCAAATCTCATCTTGACTTGTACTCCCCATAATTCCCATGTGTTGAGGGAGGGACCTAGTGAGAGATAGTTGAATCATGGGGGCTGTTTCCCCCAGGCTGCTCTCATGGTCATGAATAAGTCTCATGAGATCTGATGGTTTTATAAGGGGTTTCTGCTTTCATTCTCTCGTGCCACCACCATGTAAGAAGTGCCTTTCATCCTCTTCCATGATTGTGAGGCCTCCCCAGCCATGTGGAACTGTGAGTCCATTAAACATTTTTCTTCCCAGTCTCGGGTATATCTTTATCAGCAGCATGAAAATGGACTAATACCTGTCTGTCCACCTAACAGGAACCCGAGGCTGTTTACCAAATATCCTGCAGTCTCACTCTTTAAAACACTTTCATCTGTAATATCTTTATACTCTCTGCCTCCATGTATTTTCCCTTCTATGGAAGATTTATCAAGCAAAATGGGAGTGGAAAGTCTTACCCTTCCAGCTACACCCTTCCTGAGCCCTGGCCAGTAAGCAAGTTCATCTCACTTGAACACTTGAACCATCCAGACTGTGGACTTCGTATCCAAAGGCCCTGTGCTTGGCAGGGCATGATACAGGTGTGGCACATATTAAGCAACTCAATAACTGATAGTAGTGGTGTTAAGAATTAGGCATGATGAAATGAATGTGTCAAGAATGTAGGTTACAAATAGAGCTGCTTTTCCTTTAGGAGTTTTCTGTTTAGATGGACACATCAACTGTATCCTGGTTTTCTTCTGACATATAAAACAGGAGACAAGTGACATTAATAAAACAGCATGGTAGTTAAGGTTTTTTTTCTGCCTTTCATATGCTTAAATGTTACCAAAACATTATATACTCTGGACCTCTTCCAAAAGAAGCTGCATTAGAGGCTTCAGGTCAATGTTTTCTAAGGTACAGTCCCACAAAAGTCAAGGTGGGACAATAAAATACATACATTGTGTCATGTAGCATCACAGGGCGTTTATTCAGTACAATATAGCACCCCATATAGTATTTAGTTACTACTTGCCTGAAAAGAACATCTATGTCTTTCTGTCTTGCCATTTACAATTCTGTATTTATTTGAATTATTTCATCAGTGACCTGTAGTTATTATATTAATGTTATTTGTGTACTCAGAAGTAAAAAAGTGTGAGAAAATTGTCCTAAAAATTTGTCACCAGGGCCAGCAACAATTACTTTTATATAAAAGAATCTTGTTACAACCTATGCAAAAGAGGGAGATGACTGATTAATATTTTAGTTATACTCTTTCAATAAATATGTAGACTACCTGTCACATTTCAGGCACTGTATTCAGCACTGAAATACAACTGTGTATAAATGCACACTATTACCTTCTCAAAGTTCATGACCTATTGGGTTAGACATTAAACAAGTAATTATTTTTTAAAAAAACAAATCAGAAGTTGAAAGGGAAAACATATGAGAAGTATCAAATATGCATGGCTAAAGTATTTTTCCACGAAGACGAACAGGAATCTATAGACATTAAAACAGCAGTCCCCAATCTTTTCAGCACCAGGGATCGGTTTAGTGGAATACAGTTTTTCTACAGACCAGGAGGGTTGGATGGAATAGTTTTGGGATGATTCAAGCACATTATATTTGTTGTGCACTTTATTTCTATTATTATTACATTATACTATATGATGAAACAATCATACCACTCACCGTAACGTAGAATCAGTGGGAGCCCTGAGCTTGTTTTCCTGCAACTAGATGGTCCCTTCTTGGGGTGATGAGAGACAGTGACAGATCATCAGGCATTAGATTCTCATAAGGAGCATGCAACCTAGAGCCCTTCACATGTACAGTTCACTCTAGGGTTCATGCATCTATGAGAATTTAATGCTGCCACTAATCTGACAGGAGGCGGCACTCAGGAGGTAATGCAAGCAATGAGGAGCAGCTGTAAATACAGACAAAGCTTCGTTTGCTCACTGAGACTCATCTCCCGCTGTGCTGCCTGATTCCTAACAGACCACAGACCGCGACTCGTCCATGGTCTGAGGGTTGGGGACCCCTGCATTAAAAGTCCAATTCCGTCCTGCATCTGGTAATTTACACATCTCCATGGAGGCCAGCTACCTGATGGCATGTGTGTTAATACATAGCCATCTAATCTGTGAATCTATGAGAAGGATGAGGGGTCACTCAATCTAGGACAGCTTGCCATGCATATCAATAAATTAAATTAAGGTTACCTATATAATCAATACAAGTTAATGGCTACTTATTGATTCATCAACAACTTATTCTTTCAAGTTCTGAAAACACATGAGTTGTTCCCAGAAAACATGTTAATAACCTGTGGCTTCAGGTTGATGAGAACATTCAACAATGTGTCATGACAATACTGTATTAGTGTCAGTGATCCTTCATCACCCGATTGGAATTAAAATTCTCTATTATTCAGCAGTCCACTTAATGGGACAAAATTTCTGACCTATCTAATCCTCATTAGACATACAACTAATTGCATCCATGAGTTACTGAAATAAAATTTGGATCCTCATGCATCATCAATCAAGGGTAAATTTAGCAAATTGGAGCCTTTTTTCAATATTGCTTCTGTAACTAAGTAATATATATGTAGAACTTTATGTAAAATTTAGGAATAAAACTGGAGGAATAAATATTTCCCTAAAAGCTAGGTTTACATTGAGTATGACTGGCCAAAGTGTTTGGTAAGTTAAATAAGTAAATAAAAATTGTATTAAAGTTAACATATATGCATACATTTAATTACAAAGAAAATTATTTCACCCAGAATGTATAGTTTTGACATATGTATATCATATATCATAGGGTAGAAAGGATAATATTTAGTGGTTTCTGGACTTGAGATGTAGTTTTGTTATTGTCACATCCCAACATGGAATAGGAATCTGCTTTAGTCTCCCTTCTTCCTTAGATCATAGTTAATACAGTTGATCCTTGAACACACAAATTTGAACTGCATGAGTGCATTTATACATAGATTTTCTTCTGCTTCTGCCACACCTTAGATAGGAAGACCAATCCTTTCTCCTCTTCTTCTTCCTCCTCAGCCTACTCAACATGAAATCAGTGAGAATGAAGACCTCTATTATGATCCACTTCCACTTAATAAATAGTAAATATATATTCTTTTATGAATCATCTTAAAATTTTCTTTTCTGTATCTTACTTTATTGTAAGAATACACTGTATAAAACACATAACATACAGAATAATGTGTTAATCAACTGTTTATGTCATCTGCAAAATTTCCAGTCAACAGTAGACTATTAGTAAAGTTTTGGGGGGAGTCAAAACTTATATATGGATTTTTGCCTGCATTGTGGATTGGCACCGCTAACTCCTACATTGTTCAAAGTAAACTGTATATGCAATGGATGGCTAGCCTTAAATGATGTGTGAGGAATGCGTTAATGATAACATTCAAATTTTAGAATTCTCTCCAGGTTTATTCTCTTTCATGAACATGATTCCATTAGCTCCAAATCTATAATTTTGGGGATGATTCCTTTGTCTAATCTGCACTCAACACTAGAAGAGAGGAGCTACAAAAGCTCTACTAGAGCTCTCAAGGAGAGAGTGGCTCTGAGAAGAAACTCTCCAAGATGGAGAATTCCTGACACACCATGCCAGGCTTCACAGCTCAAAGATTCAAAACATACATGTTTTCTCAGAAGAGCAATAAAGTCCATGATAAATTGCTCTGGATTTGAAAGCATTTTGTGACGGTTAATTTTATGTCTCAACTTGACTGGGCTGTGGGATACCCAGATAGCTGGTAAAACGCTATTTCTGGGTGTGTCTGTGAGGGTGTTTCCAGAAGACATTAGCATTTGAGTAAGTAGACTATGTAAGGAAGATCAGCTTCACCAACGTGGGTAGGCATTAGTCATTCTGTTAAGGGCTCAAATAGGACAAAAAGGTGGAGGAAGGGCAAATTCACTTTCTGTCTTGAGCTGAGACATCCATCTTCTCCTGCTCTTGGACACCACAGCTCTTCATTCTCAAGCCTTCAGATTCAAAGGCTTACACCAGTGCCGCTAACCCCTACCTTGGTTCTCAGGCCTTTGATTCAAATTGAATTTAACCACTGGACTTCCAGGTTCTTCAGCTTGCAGATGGCAGATTGTGGAATTTCTCAGCCTCTATAATATGTGATCTAATTCCCATAAAGCATAAATTAAACACACACACACACACTATTAGTTTTATTTCTCTGGAGAACCCTAATATGCATATGTTCACCTAAAACATTTTTAATGTAGGTATCTCATCTTTCCAGGCTTCATCATGCATACCTGGGCAGCTATCTAGTGTATGTATAACTAATGAAGAAACTAATGGTGTTATGAAGAAACTAATGGTGTTATTTTGCATATACCTAATAGATTTACAGTGTCTACAGTTTCCTTATTTAAACCACAGGAAGTTTAATTCTTTTTTGTTATTTAAGTCTACGCATGAACTTTACACACTCCAGATGCTACTATAATGATTGGCATTTTCAGTCATAAGTTTAATTTGTAGAGCATCTCTGACAGGTCAGACTTATATTAGCCTTTTAGGATTCACAAGGGAATTAATGAGACAAAGGTCCTGCCTGTTTAGAACTGACATCCTAGAAAGAAGTAAGGCATTAATCCAATTATCATGAAGATCATGTAATTGCCTCTTATGCTTAGAATGCATGTCATTCTTTTAAGGTATGGTAAATGGCAGCAACATTTTATAATCAAAGAGTCCAGAGTCTCCATTCAGACAGCTCACTAGGAAGGGCCAAGGTTAGATCACCAAGTGGACAGAGAAAGACACTATGAAGGTTGAACAAGAGGGGACTGAGACCAATGGAGACTGCTGAGCCTGTTAGGAAAGGAGGATAAAGATAAGAAGAAAAGAATCATTTAATACCACATGTCTACTATGTGATCTCATTATCCTATCAAGTACATAAAACAAGAATAATGCATAGAAATATTAAATAGCACAAAATCATAAAACTGGTAAGAGATTACAACTCCAAGAAGTGTGATCTCTCCTCAAAATTTTGTCAACTCCTCCTCCCCCCAACCCTCCCACCTTCTTTTTGCCCAAATCTCTTAAAAATCAGAGAGAATTTGGCTGGGCACGGTGGCTCACGCCTGTAATCCCAGCACTTTGGGAGGCTGAGACAGGTGGATCACGAGGTGAGGAGATCAAGACAATCCCGGCTAGCATGGTGAAACCCCGTATCTACTAAAAATACAAAAAATTAGATGGGCATAGTGGCAGGCGCCTGTAATCCCAGCTACTCAGGAGGCTGAGGCAGGAGAATGCCATAAACCCGGGAGGCGGAGCCTGCAGTGAGCCGAGATCACGCCACTGCACTCCAGCCTGGGCGACAGAGTGAGACTCCGTCTCAAAAAAAAAAAAAAAAATCGGAGACAATTTTTCCTAGTACCCACACATTTTTTATGAGAAGGAAGAACTATTATTACAGATGACTGGCCTATTGCTAGGCTAGTGTATTCCCCAAAGAGAGGCAATGGATACCCTTATACATCAAACACCAAAGACAAAAAAACTCTTGAGTAAGAATCTGAATGAGGTAAACAAATTCAGAAAGCTGTGCTCATCGCAAAATGGGGAAGGAAAATACAGGTTTTGTTATCTTTTATTTCTTTATTTCTTTATTTTTTATTTTTTTTGTTTTTATTTTATTATTATTATACTTCAAGTTTTAGGGTACATGTGCACAATGTGCAGGTTACTTACATATCTATACATGTGCCATGCTGGTGTGCTGCACCCATTAACTCATCATTTAGCATTAGGTATATCTCCTAAAGCTATCCCTCCCCCCTCCCCCCTCCCCCCACCCCACAACAGTCCTCAGAGTGTGATGTTCCCCTTCCTGTGTCCATGTGTTCTCATTGTTCAATTCCCACCTATGAGTGAGAACATGCGGTGTTTGGTTTTTTGTCCTTGCGATAGTTTACTGAGAATGATGATTTCCAATTTCATCCATGTCCCTACAAAGGACATGAACTCATCATTTTTTATGGCTGCATAGTATTCCATGGTGTATATGTGCCACATTTTCCTAATCCAGTCTATCATTGTTGGACATCTGGGTTGGTTCCAAGTCTTTGCTATTGTGAATAGTGCCGCAATAAACATACGTGTGCATATTTCTTTATAGCAGCATGATTTATAATCCTTTGTGTATATACCCAGTAATGGGATGGCTGGGTCAAATGGTATTTCTAGTTCTAGATCCCTGAGGAATCGCCACACCAACTTCCACAATGGTTGAACTAGTTTACAGTCCCACCAACAGTGTAAAAGTGTTCCTATTTCTCCACATCCTCTCCAGCACCTGTTGTTTCCTGACTTTTTAATGATTGCCATTTTAACTGGTGTGAGATAGTATCTCATTGTTGTTTTGATTTGCATTTCTCTGATAGCCAGTGATGGTGAGCATGTTTTCATGTGTTTTTTGGCTGCATATACGTCTTCTTTTGAGAAGTGTCTGTTCATATCCTTCGCCCACTTTTTGATGGGGTTGTTTGTTTTTTTCTTGTAAATTTGTTGGAGTTCATTGTAGATTCTGGATATTAGCCCTTTGGCGGATGAGTAGTTTGCGAAAATTTTCTCCCATTTTGTAGGCTGCCTGTTCACTCTGATGGTAGTTTCTTTTGCTGTGCAGAAGCTCTTTAGTTTAATTAGATCCCATTTGTCAATTTTGGCTTTTGTTGCCATTGCTTTTGGTGTTTTAGACATGAAGTCCTTGCCCATGCCTATGTCCTGAATGGTAATGCCTAGGTTTTCTTCTAGGGTTTTTATGGTTTTAGGTCTAACGCTTAAGTCTTTAATCCATCTTGAATTAATTTTTGTATAAGGTGTAAGGAAGGGATCCAGTTTCAGCTTCCTACATATGGCTAGCCAGTTTTCCCAGCACCATTTATTAAATAGGGAATCCTTTCTCCATTGCTTGTTTTTCTCAGGTTTGTCAAAGATCAGATAGCTGTAGATATGCGGCGTTATTTCTGAGGGTTCTGTTCTGTTCCATTGATCTATATCTCTGTTTTGGTACCAGTACCATGCTGTTTTGGTTACTGTAGCCTTGTAGTATAGTTTGAAGTCAGGTAGCATGATGCCTCCAGCTTTGTTCTTTTGGCTTAGGATTGACTTGGCGATGCGGGCTCTTTTTTGGTTCCATATGAACTTTAAAGTAGTTTTTTCCAATTCTGTGAAGAAAGTCATTGGTAGCTTAATGGGGATGGCATTGAATCTATAAATTACCTTGGGCAGTGTGGCCATTTTCACGATATTGATTCTTCCTACCCATGAGCATGGAATGTTCTTCCATTTCTTTGTATCTTCTTTTATTTCATTGAGCAGTGGTTTGTAGCTCTCCTTGAAGAGGTCCTTCATGTCCCTTGTAAGTTGGGTTCCTAGGTATTTTATTTTCTTTGAAGCAATTGTGAATGGGAGTTCACTCATGATTTGGCTCTCTGTTTGTCTGTTATTGGTGTATAAGAATGCTTGTGATTTTTGTACATTGATTTTGTATCCTGAGACTTTGCTGAAGTTGCTTATCAGCTTAAGGAGATCTTGGGCTGAGACAATGGGGTTTTCTAGATATACAATCATGTCATCTGCAAACAGGGACAATTTGACTTCCTCTTTTCCTAATTGAATACCCTTTATTTCCTTCTCCTGCCTAATTGCCTTGGCCAGAACTTCCAACACTATGTTGAATAGGAGTGGTGAGAGAGGGCATCCCTGTCTTGTGCCAGTTTTCAAAGGGAATGCTTCCAGTTTTTGCCCATTCAGTATGATATTGGCTGTGGGTTTGTCATAAATAGCTCTTATTATTTTGAGATACGTCCCATCAATACTTAATTTATTGAGAGTTTTTAGCATGGAGAGTTGTTGAATTTTGTCAAAGGCCTTTTCTGCATCTATTGAGATAATCATGTGGTTTTTGTCTTTGGTTCTGTTTATATGCTGGATTACATTTACTGATTTGCGTATATTGAACCAGCCTTGCATCCCAGGGATGAAGCCCGCTTGATCCTGATGGATAAGCTTTTTGATGTGCTGCTGGATTTGGTTTGCCAGTATTTTATTGAGGATTTTTGCATCGATGTTCATCAAGGATATTGGTCTAAAATTCTCTTTTTTGGTTGTGTCTCTGCCCGGCTTTGGTATCAGGATGGTGCTGGCCTCATAAAATAAGTTAGGGAGGATTCCCTCTTTTTCTGTTGATTGGAATAGTTTCAGAAGGAATGGTACCAGTTCCTCCTTGTACCTCTGGTAGAATTCGGCTGTGAATCCATCTGGTCCTGGACTCTTTGGTTGGTAAGCTATTGATTATTGCCACAATTTCACAGCCTGTTATTGGTCCATTCAGAGATTCAACTTCTTCCTGGTTTAGTCTTGGATGGGTGTATGTGTCGAGGAATTTATCCATTTCTTCTAGATTTTCTAGTTTATTTGTGTAGAAGTGTTTGTAGTATTCTCTGATGGTAGTTTGTATTTCTGTGGGATGGGTGGTGATATCCCCTTTATCGTTTTTTATTGCGTCTATTTGATTCTTCTCTCTTTTCTTCTTTATTAGTCTTGCTAGCGGTCTATCAATTTTGTTGATCCTTTCAAAAAACCAGCTCCTGGATTCATTAATTTTTGAAGGGTTTTTTGTGTCTCTATTTCCTTCAGTTCTGCTCTGATTTTAGTTATTTCTTGCCTTCTGCTAGCTTTTGAATGTGTTTGCTCTTGCTTTTCTAGTTCTTTTAATTGTGATGTTAGGGTGTCAATTTTGGATCTTTCCTGCTTTCTCCTGTGGGCATTTAGTGCTATAAATTTCCCTCTACACACTGCTTTGAATGTGTCCCAGAGATTCTGGTATGTTGTGTCTTGGTTCTCATTGGTTTCAAAGAACATCTTTATTTCTGCCTTCATTTCGTTATGTACTCAGTAGTCATTCAGGAGCAGGTTGTTCAGTTTCCATGTAGTTGAGCGGTTTTGAGTGAGTTTCTTAATCCTGAGTTCTAGTTTGATTGTGCTGTGGTCTGACAGACAGTTTGTTATAATTTCTCTTCTTTTACATTTGTTGAGGAGAGCTTTACTTCCAACTATGTGGTTAATTTTGGAACAGGTGTGGTGTGGTGCTGAAAAAAATGTATATTCTGTTGATTTGGGGTGGAGAGTTCTGGAGATGTCTATTAGGTCCACTTGGTGCAGAGCTGAGTTCAATTCCTGGGTATCCTTGTTAACTTTCTGTCTCATTGATCTGTCTAATGTTGACAGTGGGGTGTTAAAATCTCCCATTATTATTGTGTGGGAGTCTAAGTCTCTTTGTAGGTCTCTAAGGACTTGCTTTATGAATCTGGGTGCTCCTGTATTGGGTGCATATATATTAAGGATAGTTAGCTCTTCTTGTTGAATTGATCCCTTTACCATTATGTAATGGCCTTCTTTGTCTCTTTTGATCTGTTGGTTTAAAGTCTGTTTTATCAGAGACTAGGATTGCAACCCCTGCCTTTTTTTGTTTTCCATTTGCTTGGTAGATCTTCCTCCATCCTTTTATTTTGAGCCTATGTGTGTCTCTGCACATGAGATGGGTTTCCTGAATACAGCACACTGATGGGTCTTGACTCTTTATCCAATTTGCCAGTCTGTGTCATTTAATTGGAGCATTTAGTCCATTGACATTTAAAGTTAATATTGTTATGTGTGAATTTGATCCTGTCATTATGATGTTAGCTGGTTATTTTGCTCGTTAGTTGATACAGTTTCTTCCTAGCCTTGATGGTCTTCACAATTTGGCATGATTTTGCAGTGGCTGGTACTGGTTGTTCCTTTCTATGTTTAGTGCTTCCTTCAGGAGCTCTTTTAGGGCAGGCCTGGTGGTGACAAAATCTCTCAGCATTTGCTTGTCTGTAAAGTATTTTATTTCTCCTTCACTTATGAAGCTTAGTTTGGCTGGATATGAAATTCTAGGTTGAAAATTCTTTTCTTTAAGAATGTTGAATATTGGCCCCCACTCTCTTCTGGCCTGTAGAGTTTCTGCTGAGATATCCACTGTTAGTCTGATGGGCTTCCCTTTGTAGGTAATCTGACTTTTCTCTCTGGCTGCGCTTAACATTTTTTCCTTCATTTCAACTTTGGTGAATCTGACAATTATGTGTCTTGGAGTTTCTCTTCTCGAGGAGCATCTTTGTGGCGTTCTCTGTATTTCCTGAATCTGAATGTTGGCCTGCCTTGCTAGATTGGGGAAGTTCTCCTGGATAATATCCTGCAGAGTGTTTTCCAACTTGGTGCCATTCTCCCCGTCACTTTCAGGTACACCAATCAGATGTAGATTTGGTCTTTTCACATAGTCCCATATTTCTTGGAGGCTTTGTTCATTTCTTTTTATTCTTTTTTCTCTAAACTTCCCTTCTCACTTCATTTCATTCATTTCATCTTCCATCACTGATACCCTTTCTTCCAGTCTGCAGACTGGATCGCATCGGCTCCTGAGGCTTCTGCATTCTTCACATAGCTCTCGAGCCTTGGCTTTCAGCTCCATCAGCTCCTTTAAGCACTTCTCTGTATTGGTTATTCTAGTTATACATTCATCTAAATTTTTTTCAAAGTTTTCAACTTCTTTGCCTTTGGTTTGAATTTCCTCCTGTAGCTCGGAGTAGTTTGATCGTCTGAAGCCTTCTTCTCTCAACTCATCAAAGTCATTCTCTGTCCAGCTTTGTTCCGTTGCTGGTGAGGAGCTGCGTTCCTTTGGAGGAGGAGAGGCGCTCCGCTTTTTAGAGTTTCCAGTATTTCTGCTCTGTTTTTTCCCCATCTTTGTGGTTTTATCTACTTTTGGTCTTTGATGATGGTGATGTACAGATGGGTTTTTGGTGTTGATGTCCTTTCTGTTTGTTAGTTTTCCTCCTAACAGACAGGACCCTCAGCTGCAGGTCTGTTGGAGTTTGCTAGAGGTCCACTCCAGACCCTGTTTGCCTGGGTACCAGCAGTGGTGGCTGCAGAATAGAGGATTTTCGTGAACCGCAAATGCTGCTGTCTGATCGTTCCTCTGGAAGTTTTGTCTCAGAGGAGTACCCGGCCGTGTGAGGTGTCAGTCGGCCCCTACTTGGGGGTGCCTCCCAGTTAGGCTGCTTGGGGGTCAGGGGTCAGGGACCCACTTGAGGAGGCAGTCTGCCTGTTCTCAGATCTCCAGCTGCATGCTGGGAGAACCACTGCTCTCTTCAAAGCTGTCAGACAGGGACATTTAAGTCTGCAGAGGTTACTGCTGTCTTTTTGTTTGTCTGTGCCCTGCCCCCAGTGGTGGAGCCTACAGAGGCAGGCAGGCCTCCTTGAGCTGTTGTGGGCTCCACCCAGTTCGAGCTTCCCTCCTGCTTTGTTTACCTAAGCAAGCCTGGGCAATGGCGGGCGCCCCTCTCCCAGCCTCACTGCCACCTTGCCATTTGATCTCAGACTGCTGTGCTAGCAATCAGTGAGACTCTGTGGGCATAGGACCCTCCAAGCCAGGTGCGGGATATAATCTCTTGGTGCGCCATTTTTTAAGCCCGTCAGAAAAGTGCAGTATTAGGGTGGGAGTGCCCCGATTTTCCAGGTGCCATCTGTCACCCCTTTCTTTGACTAGGAAAGGGAACTCCCTGACCCCCTGTGCTTCCCAAGTGAGGCAATGCCTCGCCCTGCCTCGGCTCACACATGGTGCACTGCACCCACTCTCCTGCGCCCACTGTCTGGCACTCCCTAGTGAGATGAACCTGGTACCTCGAATGGAAATGCAGAAATCACCCGTCTTCTGCGTCGCTCACGCTGGGAGCTGTAGACCGGAGCTGTTCCTATTCGGCCATCTTGGCTCCACCCTCTGGTTTTGTTATCTTTTAATACCAACAATTAAGTTAACAAGAAAATTTTTTTAGCGCCAACATATTCCATTCCCACTTTACTCTTACTATAAGGGACACAGTAGGCAGCATTAGTCCCACTTTAACTAACAGAGACAGACATTTACTACATGATTGACTTGAGCCCTCTGGCTAGAAAACACTTGGCAAAAGTAACACAAATGAGAGAATCAGGGATTTCTTAGTAAACAGCAACACATTTCAGATTTACAATACTTTAAAAAGCTAAGATCAAACATGCTACTCAATCCTACTTGATAAGCTGCCTCCATTTCCAAGGTTAAAGATGGATAAGAGTAAAACCCAACATCTGATTATTCCATGAACTCTCTCATCCACTATTTGCCATAGGGTTTAACGTACTATATAAGGATTTGGGTGGAATAGGGAAGGAATATTTTAGACTTTAATTAAGCCACAGTTCATGTCTAAAAGAAAGCTTGTAAGCTAACAAAATGAAATAGATAACAATGTAATGCTATCCAAGAGTTTTCAATAAAACCTTGCCTTTTATAATTCCACTTCAGGACTTCTGAATCTGCAGCAAAACTCAAGCAAAGTGGGTAGGATTCGCTGAGCCTTCCACTCATGTTGTGATGGGAGCTACTCATATATGGCCACTGAATTTAAAAAGTAAATAACTGGAGAAAGAAGAGATAAAACAGCCTTGCAGACACATCTGAGTGGCATATTTGTTTTTCTTTTCCTTCCTGTAAGACTAAATGAATGTAGTATGTGTGATTTGACCAAGAAAAGGAATGTGTGGAATGACAGGATAAAGGTCACAGGATAGCTAGCATGATGCTTCACAGAATTTAAACTAGGCCCATGAAAGAGTGTTCCAAGAAAGCTGCAAAATGTGTCTCAACCAACACAGGCAAGATCTCGTGAGAATCCCTTGTCATGGTTGCAAATGAGGCCAAATGGCAGTTAATAGTGGAGGCTGCCTTGAAATTCTTAATATCCATAAACATTCTTACTGTTTGATGAGCTATACCGATTTTTCAGTGAATAAAGTTAAGCTGAAATACTTACAAGCAATCATGTGCTGGATAAATTCATACATGTTTGGCTCAAGAAAAATGTCTCTAGGTATCCCATGTAACAAACAAATTGGTATATTCACAATAACTATTTTTAAGAAAATAAAAATTAATGCATCTAGTTCTACAAAAACAGGCTACTTTATTTTAGATTATCATCATCCTTTATTACTTAATTTTTTACCTTAAGATGAATGCTATTAACTGGACTCCTAACAGTCTATTAATTATTAACATCACCCTTTGAGAATCTAAGAAAATAAGCATTGTATTAAAAACAAATATTGCCCTTTTATAATACCCTCCAGAACAAATGTAATGGTGGGAATCCAGGCCCAGATATTTAAATTAATATTCTAGATATTACAGGGAATGCCAGCAAATAAATGCAAGATTTCTGTATTCCAGAAACTCATATCATAGCTGGAAAAAAAGAGACAAACTAAAAAAAGTAAACAACACAATAAGACAATACCATGAGCTATCAGCTGTCAAGAAGTTGGGCTAGTTGTTAAATGTCAGCATCCATAAGAGTTGTTTAGCTAAATATTATGCTTGTACATACATGAAGCTGTAGTAAAATGAATCTCAATCCACAAACTCAAATTGCAAAAAAAAAGTCAATTTCTTTATTTTCTTAAAACCAATTTAAATTTGGCTCTGTTCTAGCATCACACCATATGATAGAAAATCAACCACAAGAACATACAAAGATCCTACAAAGATCCTGGGCTCTTACATAATGCTAAGAAATTGGGTGCTTTCCCTACTTTTCAGTAAGGCTATTGGTCAAAATCACTGGTTTACCTACTGTCTCACCCAGGATAAGCTTTTCCACAGCCAGAAATTCTGATGTTTCTGTGTAATGCTTGGGATATAGGATTCCTATGCCAGGATCCAGGCTTTCACATAAGACTTGAGATACAGGATTCCTGTACCTACATCCAGTCTTCTGTGTCATACTCTGGATAAATCCCGTGCCTACGTCCAGCTTGTCTAGGTGCCCCCAAGAGGCTACATCTTCTAATGGCTTCTAACCTTTCCAGATGTTGCCATAATCTGCAAAGCTTCCAGATACTCCTGGAATACTGCAAACCTCTGGATTCTGCCAATCTGGAAAGAAAAATAAGTTCCTTTCATTTATTTCTACTTTCCCTTTTTAGAACAATTCATATCACCTCTGCAACAAATCCAAGCTTCTACAGAAGAAACCAAGAGTTTCTAGCATCAAACAGTTTCTATTTTCTGTCTTGCAAAATCCCTAGCTATCTGGTTGAAAGGAGAAAAAAATGTATTTTAACAAGAACAAATAGTATTAACAACACAAATTCAAAATTATTACCATAGATTTTCCTGCTACCAACAACACAGATAAAAAGTTATTTAATAATTTTTACAACATCTAGACAAACATATAGGTAAGACAGAATCATCCATCTCTCAACAAGAAGTTGTTACCATCCTAGAGAAAAGCTTTTCAAAAACTTGCCCAATGGTGACTAACTTTGAAGTGTAACACATGTAAAGCAATTTGAGGACAAAGATCCATTTGTACTCACGATAAATGAGTACAAAACCCTAAAGAAACATAAGTAAATGAAGAGTACAGAGAAGAGAAACAAGCAAACTAATGCAAATACAATAACATAGTTGCATACAAAAACCCTTTAAAATAAATGATATACATTTCAAAAGTGTCAAAAATATTACCAGGACATATACTTTCTCACATCAAATGCAGTAAGGCATAATAGGAGATAGGAAGTCTCCCCTTTAGACCCTTGTGATTTATCCTTCATTTGATGAGCACTTGCTGCAAAAACAGAAAAACTCCCTGAAAGAGTTGCATCAATTACTTTTGCCAGTTTCTGCATAAAGGTAGAATCATTCATGTCCTAGATCTGAGCCAGTTCTGAATTAAATATGATACCAAAAGTACCTGTCAAAATGCATTGAGTGTCTCCTATCCAGATATTGAGTTAGGTGCTTTACAAGAAGCATTTAATGTAATAGCCAGAGAAATTCTGTCATGCCAGTTTTTTTTAATCATTATTTTACAGGTGAGGGAACCAAGGCTCCAGGAAGATAAGTCAGGTTTTCGAGGTCACACTGCTAGTGACTGGGAATCATGAGGTTATAATTCACATATTTCTAATCTAACCTTTTCTGATCTAAGACCCTATGAAATACCATTGATCTAAATCAAAGGGATATTTGAGCAAAAATACTAACCTAAAACCTTAATGAAATCTGACTGATATGGTTTGGCTGTGTCCCCACCTAAATCTTATCTTAAATTGTAGCTCCCACAATTCCCACATGTCATGGGAGGGACCCAGTGTGAGGTAATTAAATTACAGGGATGGGTCTTTCCCATGCTGTTCTTGTGATAGTAAATAAGTCTCATGAGATCTGATGGTTTTATAAAGGGGAGTTTCCCTGCACAAGCGCTCTCCTGCCTGTCGCCACATAAGACATCCCTTGATCTTCTACAATGATTGTGAGGCCTCCCCAGCCATGTGAAACTGTAAGTCAATTAAACCTCTTTCCTTTATAAATTACCCAGTTTCAGGTACATCTTTATCAGCAGTGTGAGAAGAGACTAATACACTGACGTACTTCTAGGCATCAAAGGAACTGCCTGAGCCCCATTAAGAGCAAAAGGCTAAAGAGGGACATTTTCAGACTCGTACCTCTAAGGAAAGGAGGGACCTGCAATTGCCCAAACTTCAAAAGTCAGTTCACTACCTTCAGACTAAGAGGGCAGGTAATGTTTCCCCCAGGCATGTGATGTGCTCCGTGGCTGTCTCAGTGTTCAGTTCCACAGGAAATACCATCCTGATATGACAGAAACAATTAAAATTGACACAGAACTTGTTTCCATAAAACCAAGGAGTAAGTCTGAGGTCTAACAATCTTACCGGGGCAACTTTGGCAACATCACATCCTCCTTCTTAAGGCCATTTTTCAACAACTTCATAGAGTTGCTGGGAGTCAGACAATGTAAGCAAAAGTACTAGACAACCAACAGAACATTACACATATTATGCCTGTTATTAATTCATTTAAAAGTTATATAAGGAATGCTATGAGGATCGTGTACACCGGGTTAAGGTGGACTCTAAAACCATCTGCCTGGATGAATCTCATCTCAGCCACCAACTAGCTAGATGATCTTGGGCAAGTTACTTTGCCTATCTGTATGTACCCCAACCTCATCTGTAAAAAGGGGATAAAAATTGTCTTTTGTGAGAATCAAATGTGCTAATATAAAATGAAGATGATAATGTAAAATGGGGATACCAGTAAGGATTGTTGTGAAGAACAAATGTGATAATATATGTAAAGATTCTTGTAATGTTATAAGTTAGGTACCATTGTTAGTTAATATCAATCATTACCAAACCACCACCACCATCATCACTCTTAGTACAATTATCACTAAAGATGTTTAAAGGTCTAAGAGTTATTTATGTAAGTGATGGAGTCCTCAGAGTTTTCAAACAAGATAAAAGGAAAAAAAAAAGCAAAAAGACCTCAAGCTTTAATATTTATAGCATAATTATTTCCTGTGGGTGTGCAGACTGACATCTACAAGTACATACCAAGACAGAAAAAAAATTGCTATGTTTTGTTATCATTTGATATAAGCTGGATGCAAATTATCCTGTTTGTGAAGCTAATTTCCATTCTCATAAAAGTACTGCCTGTAAAAATATTATTCTAGTATACTTTTTAAATGAGAAACTGAGTTCATGAAGTCTTTTATTCAGATATCTCCAAGCCAGCACATTATCTTCTCCCCATTAAAGAGCTTTAGGCCATCTGTCCCATCTAGACTACCAGCTGGTATGATCTCCAGAAATATTCCTCAACTGTAGGTACTAATTGGGTTTTTCCATATGTATAAATTGTAGATTAACTGTATTCACCAATAAAAAAATTTCAATTTCATCTTTGTGGCAGGTGACCTGATCTGAATAATGAGGGTGAATCTCACAGGCAGGTCCTTTGGGATGGTTGTAATGTTTCTACTATCAAAGCTGTTGCTTGTGACAACTCTGGGACATTTTTCCTTATACAAAATCAAAGCCAGAGTTATGAACTCATTTAAAAGAGCAACTGTAACAGAAGCAAATGTAGGTTTAGAAGAAGTGATAATGACATCACCAGAAGAATGGACACTGCAAAAATGTACTCTAACATAGTGTACATAATGCTGTTATACAAAACATGATGGCTCTCCAAGATAAAATTCACCATTTCCAGATAGGATTAAACATAACTCTGAATATCTACGGACATGTGATTAAACATTATGTATTCAACAACCAAGCTATAATATAACTCATCTTTGTAAGGGAGACACTTAAAAAGGAGAGGAAAGGTAAGAACCTAAAAAAGTGAAATAATTCCCCCATCAAATAAAATGTCTATAGAAAAAGATGACTCAGGACCACCAGGAGAACTTCAAAAGCCAAGTCAAAGAGCTTTAGCATTTCAGACATCCTTAGAGTCAGTTGCTCACATCTCCATTGCATTCTCTCCCTCCCTTTCTCCCAGTACACAGCACCACCTTTGTTCTCCCATTAACCCTTAAACTGGGAAGTCTCTTACTATTTTCTCATCTTCCTGCCATCCTCTGATGAGGATTTGTTATGAGGACCTGTGTTTGGTCATCACAGGTGATCTCCACATCTCACCCCTATAATTATTAGTTGACCCCAAAGCTTTCATTAGGAATACTCTGTGCCTGACTTTTAAATCAGGTAGCAAAATCATTGTAAAGCTGCCCAATCTGGAAGCAAATTTCTTGGGTTCAGATCTTGGTTCTGTCACCACCAGCTTGACCTTGAGCAATGTGCTTGACCTCACTGCCCTTAGTTTCCTTATCTATAAATTGAGGATCATGACAATAGCATTTAGCTTTAAAAGCTGTTGTGAGAATTAATTAATTAACACATGTAAAGCTCTTAGAAAAACGTTTCATAGTATGTGCTTGACAGATGTGAGCTATTATTTTCATGTCACTAATGTTGACCCTATGTTCTCCTCTTCTATTGGTTCCTTTGCTCTTATTGTCTTCATTCCAATTCCACATATTAAGATCCCTGTCCATCCTTCAAGACCCAGAACTGTTGCCTGTTCTTCCACTGTTGCGGGAAGTCAGGGACCCCAAATGGAGGGACCATCTGGAGCCATGGCAGAGGAACATAAATTGTGAAGATTTCATTTTCATATGGACATTTATCAGTTCCCAAATAATGCTTTTATAATTTTTTTTTATTTTTTTATTTTAATTAATTAATTAATTATTATTATACTTTAGGTTTTAGGGTACATGTGCGCAACGTGCAGGTTAGTTAAATATGTATACATGTGCCATGCTGGTGCGCTGCACCCACTAACTCGTCATCTAGCATTAGGTATATCTCCCAATGCTATCCCTCCCCCCCTCCCCCCACCCCACAACAGTCCTCAGAGTGTGATGTTCCCCTTCCTGTGTCCGTGTGTTCTCATTGTTCAATTCCCACCTATGAGTGAGAATATGCAGTGTTTGGTTTTTTGTTCTTGCGATAGTTTACTGAGAATGATGATTTCCAATTTCATCCATGTCCCTACAAAGGACATGAACTCATCATTTTTTATGGCTGCATAGTATTCCATGGTGCATATGTGCCACATTTTCTTAATCCAGTCTATCATTGTTGGACATCTGGGTTGGTGCTTTTATAATTTCTTATGCCTGTCTTTAATCTCTTAATCCTGTTATCTTCGTAAGCTGAGGATGTATGTCATCTCAGGACCACTGTGATAATTGTGTTAGCTGTACAAATTGATTGTAAAACGTGTGTTTGCACAATATGAAATCAGTGCACCTTGAAAAAGAACAGAATAACAACGATTTTTAGGGAACAAGGAAAGACAACCATAAGGGTGACTGCCTGCAGGGTCGGGCAAAAAGAGCCATATTTTTCTTCTTGCAGAGAGCCTATAAACGGACATGCAAGTAGGGAAGATATTGCTAAATTCTTTTCCTAGCAAGGAATATTAGTATTAATACCCTGGGAAAGGAATACATTCCTAGGGGGAGGTCTATAAATGGCTGCTCTGGGAATGTCTGTCTTATGCGGTTGAGATAAGGACTGAGATATGCCCTGGTCTCCTGCAGTACCCTCAGGCTTACTAGGGTGGGGAAAAACTCTGCCCTGGTAAATTTGTAGTCAGACTGGTTCTCTGCTCTCAAACCCTGTTTTCTGTTGTTTAAGATGTTTATCAAGACAATACGTGCACTGCTGAACATAGACCCTTATCAGTGGTTCTGCTTTTGCCCTTTGCCCTGTGATCTTTGTTGGACCCTTATCAGTAGTTCTGCTTTTGCCCTTTGTCCTGTTCCCTCAGAAGCAGGTGATCTTTGTTAGACCCTTATTAGTAGTTCTGCTTTTTTGCCCTTTGAAGCATGTGATCTTTGTACCTACTCCCTGTTCTTACACCCCCTCCCTTTTTGAAACCCTTAATAAAAACTTGCTGGTTTTGAGGCTCAGGCAGGCATCACGGTCCTACAGATATGTGATGTCACCCCCAGCAGCCCAGCTTTAAAATTCCTCTCTTTATACTGTCTCTCTTTCTCAGCTGGCCAACACTTATGGAAAATAGAAAGAACCTACATTGAAATATTGGGGGTGGGTTCCCCCAATATTCTACCATATGCTCCTCAGCTTCTCATTCAAAAAGCATCAACCCCTGTTCTGAAATCCCCAGGGGGTAACCCCAAACTCAGCTTCACATTTTCTAACTTATATTGTAGAGATGCATGTTCATGTCTTGTCATATTTATATGTTTGTACATTTCTAGACAGTAGGTGCTGTGTTTGTGTTTCCCAGTGGCCTGCCATAATTGAAAACCCCTGATACATATACAGTAGATCTGAGCTGTTCAATTTTGTAGCTACTAGTGGTGTATGGATTTTAAACAAATTAAAATGAAATTAAATTAACAATTCTGCTCTTCAGTCACCCTAGCCAGATGTTAAATATTCAGTAGCTACATGTGAGCGCTGGCTACTATATTGGATAGCACAGATATAGAACATTTTCATAACCACAGAAACTTCTGTTGGATACTGCTGCAATAGATAGTACTTGAATAAATGTTTTTTAAATCCCCTCTGTATTTTAGAAATGTGATTCTCTTAGAAACTTTCTATCTCATCAGAGCTTTAATCAAACAAATGCTGAAAATGAAAATAAGATTTAGGTCATCAAGATAATTCATTCTGTAAGACTAGTAAAAAACAAACCAAAGCAAAACAACAAAACACTTTTTTTCCTACAAGTAGAGTAGTAGTGAGGGAACCAGGAACCAGTTTCATATTGCAGCCAGGCAAACAGCTTAAAACATGCAAAAGACATCACATCCTTTCAGAATAATGGAAAATGCCTACTCTGTGGTTCTAGCATGACCACACTTTAAGCCATAGCTAATTCATGCAAAATTCTCACTCAGATTTCTAAATTTCTTCATAAAGTTTCAAATAGAGTCTTTCCAGGAAATTTTTTTAAAAACTACATATTTTCTTTGCACTGATATTAGGTGAGGTTAAAACCCTGCCAGGGCTTCCTGTTGCACTTAGAATCAAGTCAAAGTCTTTTGGAATGTTCTTGAGTTTCATCTGTCACCACTCTCTCTGTTACTGGCTGGCTTGCAGCCATGCTGGCCTTCTTTCAGTTCATGGAAACAGGCAGCTCCCCAACCCTCCCAGCCAACACAGCTCACAACATGCTGCACAACACACACTGTGCAAGCCAGATTTCTTCAGTCTTCAGCTTGATTTTCACTTCCTCAGAGCTGTCTTGCCTGACTACTCCTTCCAGTACCTTGTTATTTTCCTTCACGTGTAACCTGATATTTGTTGTTTATCTGTTTATTGTCTATATCCTGCAGTAGACATTAAGTTTGGTGAATGCCAGAACTATACTCTTTTGTTTCCCACTATTTACCCAGCATCTTATGTTGCAGTGGCTAGATACTTAACACATGTTTATTAAATGAAAAAAAGAAGGAGAATCTCAGATAATTAATTTTGTTGAAGGAAATAATGATTTTTATTTTTAAAAAAGGAATTTTAAGTTAACTTAGTTTTGTGATCGCCTTTATGTGTGCTGTGGGGTAAGGGAGAGAGAGAAGATGGAACGAGGTTTAATTTTGAAAATATCACATAAAACTATCAAATTTATCCTTTGTTCAAATTTGTAAGGTTTGAGAGACACTTACATATTGTTAGAAAATTATGAGACAGTCCTTTTTGGTGTGCAATATGAGATTTGGTCTCTTTTAGGGAAATAGTGAACTAAGATTTAATCTTAAATATTCATTAAATTTAGTGGCTTAAAATACTGCAGCAATGCCCAGATGGAAAGTGGCAAGATATTTAAGTTTGATATAGCTATCTAAATGTCCTCTGAGTACTTTTTAAAAAGCATTTTCATTAAAAATAACAAATTGTTTCACTCTATTAGTTTGAATGGGTTAGAAAGTTAAAAAAATAAAATAAGGCAGATACACTAAGAAAATATCAAATGATCATAAAAAATTAGATGTCTCCTTGAACTTATTTTTACTCTTGTGCCAATCACATTACATATCTATGTAATAAACAATATACAGTATAATAAATTATTTTAAATGACACTAGATTATAAGATATGTATGTATATCTTGTGTGTGTGTATATATGTATATATATACATATATACACATACACACACTCACACACATACAAGCAAGAAGTACTATAAACTTGATTTCCTATATATGTTGACCCACATGCAAAGCTGGTTCATCCATAGTCAGACAATACATTTTTGAAAATAAGCCAATTGGATGTATGCAAATTTGGAGAAGCACTTAAGTTATGCAAAACCATACGAATTATGGTCCCTGAATTCAGCTGAACAAAATATACAAATTACTACCAGAGTGGCATGAATTCTGCTATCTTCCTCTGCCATTTTAATTCATATGTCAAGTTGTGACCTTAATCGAATGCAATTTTAGAACCGGAAGGGGCTTTAGAAAGGTTCGGATGATTTGTTTATTTTGCTCTGCTGATAATTTCACATTTGCATCATAATTACGTTTCTCTAAGTTCACTGACATTTCAGTTAGCTTCAATAATCATTAAAGTTTTTTCTTCTTTAATCTACATTTGGGTCATGCTCATAGGGCTGTTCATATGCAAAGAAACCCATCAGAAAATGGCTGATTTCCACATTGTACGGTCATTCTACTTTGAGACACTGAGGTTGAAAAATAATTGTCATTTTTAACTAAACTTTATGCAACTGATAACCGAACATGGTTATCACTGATAACTATCAGGCATATTCATTTTTGGAAGATACTGAAACATATTTTCAGCTGTGTTATGCAATTCATACCAAGTACCTTGTTGCTATTTGAGGAAAAGACAGTTTTAATTTACATCTCCTAATAATAAAATGCAGTTCTCAGTGTTAGCAATTGTTAGCTAGTGAAAACTCACTATTCTTTAATTTCTACATAATATATATAGACGCCACTGTTACTCAGGTGGTTAGATACTCCAAGTAGATAACCTGACCTGCCAGCAATTGTCTTGTATGTCTTGACCCACCCATGAAGCAAGAGTTTAAAGCAAAAAGTGGAGGCACCTTTCAATTCCAATCTCTTAATCTAAGACCAAAGCATCCTCCTGTAGGTGTCACTGAAGCCCAAAACATTCCCGTGAAATATAGTTTTAAGGTCACTGAATTTTTCCACCATATATTCAAGAGGATACATTTCATTGGAGAAAGAGAAGTCAGAGCCATTCCATTTAAAAAAGAAATCAAATCTCTTTTCAGAAATGTTACCTGCAGTTGAACTTGAGCAGGGAAATTTAAAAATTTTAAATAGTGGCTGAAGCTTAGTATCATATGGAATTTTAAAATTAGTCACAGAATTAGCAAACCTGAGAATACATATTATGAAAATGTTTTAGTGGGCTGAATAAACTCTTCATTGCAGAGTGGAATATGCGGTTAGATAAATGCAAGTATCTCAATTTCAGGGTTTCTTGTGAATCATTACAGCCTCACTATTACCCAGTTGTCAATAATGATGTTAGATGAATGAATGAATGAATAAGTACAGTTGTCCACATTGTTCTATATTTGTAATAAACTTCATATTTAAAACATTTAAATTTAAAATTTTATACCCTATTCATTAAGCCTCTTATAAAATGTCACAATGAAACAATTTTACTTAAATAGTGATGACTACTCCTTCTCCCTTGGAATACAACATCTTTTCTAACTCCCATTTTTACAATGCTTTTCCATAGGAGAAGCATGTTTGACAAATTCACCAAGATGAAGCGCTAAAGCTAATGTTTACAAAATAAAAAACGGGTGCAAAGAAGACATCTCCAACTTATTTAGCTTCCCTTCTACAATCCACAAAATAAAGTAATCATTGCCTCTGCATCAGGATTACACATGAATTCATCAGGATTTCTACCTGGCATCCTAGCATGTGATTTACCAAGAGACATATTGATATTGTCTTCACAGGACATAAAATAGAACAAATAATATTTTCCATTTTCATTATGCTTTCAGAAAATTAAATGACAAAGAGCATACTGGGAATCTGTTATGAGATGATAATAAAATTGTATAATTAGTCAGTCTCCAGAGGCAGAGCTGTTCTCCAGAAGTCTTCTTGAAGTTTCCTAAGGGAGAAACTTTCTTCCTTCTGGGATTTTATTAGGACAAATCCAGAGTCTCAACCCAATAATCCAACAAGCAGATATAGCCACAGGGTACTAATCCAAAATGTCATCCAGGACTCCACAATAATATTATCCAGAAACATATGTAGTTCCCTATTTTTATACTTAAATTTATCTCTTGTTAGTTTCTAACCATATATTCATCTAGTGTTTTGTTCCATGGTAAATTGGTAGTTTACATGGGATTACAATGAATGGATTATAAAGCGGTAGAGATTATTTGCCCAGCAGATGGTTTATGTATATTTAAACAGATATGAATAAGATTTTACAAAAGAAAATATAAGCTTATTACCAGTACAAAGTATATCATTAATTTTTTTTTTTTTAAGATGGAGTTTCACTTTTTCACCCAGGCTGGAGCGCAGTGGCGCGATCTTGGCTCACTGCAACCTCTGCCTTCCGGTTTCAAGACATTCTCTTGCCTCAGCCTTCTGAGTAGCTAGGATTACAGGTGCCTGCCACCATGCCCAGTTAATTTTTGTATTTTTAGTAGAGACGGGGGTTTCACCATGTTGGCCAGGCTGGTCTCAAACTCCTGAGCTCATGATCCACCCTCTTCGGCCTCCCAAAGTCCTGGGATTACAGGTGTGAGCTGACCAAATAATTTTTACATAAATAAAATATTTGGCCAAAGAGCTAAACTTAAATATAATTTTCCTGATTATAATTATAATTATTTAGACATGGCATGCGTATCTCTTAAAAATATCTAATTTGCTATTTCTCTACCTCACCTTCTTTCTTTTCTGAAATTCATAATGTTCAAACTTGATTAGAAAGATCTTTCTAGACAAATCTTTCATACAAGAGCTACTGCTGACTTCATAGAAGGCATATTATCAATTAAACAGTACTTTGCCATTTTATAGTATACACTTTAACAAACTTTTAAAATATTATTTATATACATGAAAGAAAATTTGTTATATGGTTAAACCACAGTTTCAAATTAAGTGTATGCTAGAGGGGTTAAAGAAAACTATATTATTCAATTTTTAAAAAATAAATGCTAAAATTTCAAAGAAATACAAGCTTTCAACAGCTGCATTCTCCTTGACCAAACATAAATGTGCATGCCATTTTTGTTCTGTCTTAAAAAAAAAAAACAAACAAAAAAAAAACTACAGTCCTTCCAGATCTTCTACATCTCAATACATTGGTACATTTTTTAAGAAAAGATTCTTGGTCCCCACCCCAAATACACTAAATCAGAATAGGGTAAGGGAAGGATGGTGAAATTTACACAACAGTGGGCATACAAGGTGTTTCAATACACATCCCAAAATGTGAGAATGACTACTCACCTGAGAAATCAGGCTAAATAGTTAGAAAGGCAGTCAGTGACTCAACTTTTAAATTACTGAGATTCTAATTCTAAAAAAATGACTTTTAGGAATCCCTCTTAGTAAATCACACACACACAAAAAATGACCATCGATTTTTCCCATTCCTATATAAACACCCCTCTACAATGCAGCTTTGCAGCTCCTCCCATTAAGAGGTGGAATGCATATCTATACCTCTGGGTATCCATTTTTGGCCAGGTGACATATTTTTGCTAACAGGACATTAGTGAATGTGACAGAACAGAGAGTGGATAAGAGCTCGTGCAATGGGGCTTGCTGCTTTTTATGTTTAGCTACCATGTGAAGAAGCCTGGGCTAGCCTGCCAGTGAAACAACCACCTTTGCAAAACATCGTAACAATGAGAAAAGCTCTGATCTAACCGACTCCATCTTGCTTCTAACCTCCAAGCTGCTCCTGTTATTCCTGGATATAGGCCAAAATAATGTTGGGAGAAACTTGGTTTATAGTTTAATTTTGAAACGAAGATTATAATAGCCATTTCCCAAAACAAATCCTCTTCTTGCCCAGGGACCAGACTGCCTTTGTAGGACTAACAAATTAGCCACAAGATTAGAAATACGGTTTAGGAGTCATGCAGCCAGAGGCCACAAGATTCTGAACTTCCTAAATTGCTCCTAAGGATAAAATCACTATTGTTAAAACCTAAGATTGGTGTTCAAGGCATTTTTCAGAACCTGCATTCTGATGCACCAGCTGCCACCACCCAGACCAGTAATCTGGCTCAACCAATTCTGTGATCAGAATCTGAAGAGAAGACAGCAAGAAAAATCCACTTGGACCCCCTATGATTTCATTTCCAACCTGACCAATCAGCACTCCACACTCTCTGGCCTCACACCCACCAAATTATCATTTAAAAACCCCAATCTCTGAATTTTCAGAGTCTTATTTGAGTAATAAAACTCTGGTCTCCTGTTCAGCCAGCTCTGCATGAATTAAACTATTTTTCTATTGCAATTCCCCTGTCTGGATAGATGGGCTCTATCTGGGCAGCAATCAAGGAGAACCTGTTGGGCTGTTACACCAGATGCTAGAGACGCAGGGCCCAGTTGCCTCCATCATTCAATCAACAGCAAGATATGGGAGAGAGAGGCCATGCTGTCCCCATCCAATCTACTAGCTGACTGCTAGTGAGTCCCAGAGACCAAAATGGCCAACCTATAGTATTGCAATAAGGCATGTTGCTTAAATAACTATTATTATAGGTGTTTTGCTGTACAGCAAAAGCTAAATGATACACCACTTTCACAAAAAAAGCAAATAGAAGACGATGTTTCTGATGTTAATTTTGGTAGTTTTCAAGCTTTACCACATTCTGGAATTATTTCACATGTTTTCATTTCAGGACTTCACGTAAGTGGTGGACATATCTGTACAGAACTAGATGAATTCAAGAAGTTTAAACATACGTTTTATCAAGTGCCACTGAGAGATGTGACCAGTGCAGGAAGAAAAAAATATATATAAAATGAACAAAATACTTTGTAGAAATAAACATGAAAAAAAAACCTGCAAATGGAAAAACCAGCAGCTCTGACATTTATTTTTGACTTTTACAAAGGAAATTCACTTGCATTGTTGAAAATTTAAGTTTACCATGGTAACTGCTTCCTCACACATCATTTTTATTCCCAACAAAGGTATTTGTAGATGATGATATACACTCTGTTGAATAGGAAAGTTCCACCATAATGCTTGTGTAAGATATATTAAAAGTCAGATCGTCAGGCTACTTGTATATAAAGATTTTATTACACTCAAAGGATAATTAGAATGGTTTCCACAAGATTGAAGGTAATGACATGAAGTATGTGAAGATGCTTTAAAAGCTTTCAAGGGCTACAAAATATTTTATATTATTATAGCGACAAAAATATTATTTTGAAGGAGACTTCCACTATTTAGTTTTATTCACTGATTTATTTAACATAAGAGCACTGTTCTGTGCCTGGCTCACGGTTACCTACTAGGTGCATTGAAGTTATTACTAAGGTAGACAATTCCCTGCTCTCATGGAAACCATATTTTAGCAGGAAAAACAAGACAGTTTCAGGTGTCTATAAGTTCTGTGAATAAAACAAAACAGGAAAATGTGAGAGAGGATGGCAGATAATTTAGAATGGAGAATCAGGGACCCCTTTGGGAGATGACATTTAAGATGAGACCTGAATAAACAGATAGAGCCGGTCACGCAAATTTTAAAGAGCTGAGTATTTCACTAAAAGAGGACAGCAAGCTCAAAGAACCTAAAGTGCAAATGGAACTGGCCTTTTCAGTGTCCAGGAAAAGGCCAACATGGCCGATACCTAGCAAGCCAAAAAAGAAGTGCTAAGGGATAAGGTTAGAAAGGTGCACAGTGGGCAAAGTATGTAGCGTTTTATAAGCCATGAAGAGCCATTTGGATCTTATCCTAAATGTCTGTGTATATTTGAAATCTACATAAGTCATTTTTGACAGTTACATGGGGATTTTGCCTACTTGACTTTGGTAATCCACCATATGAATATGGGAAGCATGGAATGTTAACTGAAGCAATACAACAATTTCTAAACTGACTACTAAATGAGTAAGACTCCGGAAATATTCTGAAAGGCAGAATATTTCCACAAAAGATTCACTTTTAAAACCCTTTAAATATTTCCTATACTTTTCCCACCCAGATATCTTGATCGTAGCTTATTTTGTGTATCACTAAAACAGTAACAACAATAAAAAAATACAGAACTAGTCAACAAGATGTTTTTTAAATAACTTAAATCTAGGATAAAAGCTATAAGACTTAATCAAAAATTTTTAAATGATCACTGAAATAGGATTGTTTTAGTAAACTGGTGTTCAGGTTGATTAAAGATATGATCACGTGTGAAAAAAATAAAGACAAATAAAAATTTGCAAGTAATTCAGAAGTCCAATTAGTCTACTAAAACCCAAATAATAGTAAGTTGGAGAAAAGTCTGTGCTATACATAGCAAAATATATTTTATTCCCTCTATAAATTAACTGTATAAATTTGATCATCTACATATGCAAACTGAATGAACAAGTAGAAAAGGTCATGTTTTAGCAGAAAAGGGTTGAAAAGTTTGAGATTTCAAGTAAATACTGAAAACCTAAAAAGGATGGCAGAAGGGAGCTTGAAAAACTTTTCTGAGGCTGTTTCCACAATAGCAGTTTTAAAAATACACACAAGTTGAATAATACAGAAAATAAATTGCCATGAAAACAAATCTGAATAAATGATGTGTAGTGTTACTGCTTCTTTACATACAATATTTTGGTAATATAGTAGATTCCCCCTAAAAGTAAACTTAACACTGTATCTTAAATAATCATACAATTGGTTGAATACATAATGTGAATAAGCAATAAATTTTAAGAACACAAAATAAATTCCATTTGTGTCTAAATATTTCACTCTAAATAGGTGCTCAGCTATAAAAATCCACAGTGTATGGTGGTTTTATTCAACCTTAAAATCTACAATATGCTATAAAAGGAAAAATGGTTACAGTTTGTGCATTTCAAATGCCTCCTTAGTAAAAATTCATAAAACTGCAACCTAGGAGACTTAAAAACAGAGTAAAATCAATGGAGTAAAAAATACTTCTTGAGAAATTTCAATGTTTCGCAGTATAGAAGGAACAGTCCTAAGGCTTAACAGAATACTTTAAAAATTTTCTAATGTACTGATCTGTTGAAACAAAAAGGAAGAACTTCAGAAAGGTCAAAAACAAAGTGAAAGCAGAAACTAGTAGATAATCAAGCATCAAAGTTTGGTTACTTCCTCAAGGTCTCTGCCAAATTCTGAAAACTATGAGATTCTTTTGTGTAAGGTGTACAGAGAGGACAGAAACCCCTACATAAATATAGAACCACAAAACAAATAATCTTGCCACAAAAAATAAGATAACAAGCAAATTTGCTGGTTTTGAATTTGGCACTTGGTTAAGAAAAAATAAATACACTTTCCTAAGAATCCCTAACCACAAGCTGAACCTCCTATGAATTTACAATTTAAATTTACACTACTGTGTCATACAAAACAGCAAGCCAAGAATTTCATTTAACATTTTCCAGGTGTGGTGGTGCTTCCTGATTTCTGAAATAACAAAAGAAAGCTTTCTCTAGAGTCAAATTATTTCAACCCAGGGCTGAAATAATTCTCATATACAAAATTTTGGGTAAAATGAGCAGCTCTAACATAAACAGGAAAAAAGGCACCATTAATGAGAGTCATGTAAAGAAAAAAAACAACCTGTAGAAACAAGACCACAAATACTTCACTTCTTAGAATTATCTGCATTGGATGCTAAATATATCTATTAACAGTATGAGAAAATAAAGTAAAAATTACAAATATAAATTAGGAATAAAAGACTATAAAAGTTGGTATGTATATTTTTAAAAATCTAATAGGATTTTTAAAATAATATATAACAATTGAAATTAATACTCAATAAATGGTTAAACAGATTAGACACAGAATATTAGAACTGGTAAACTAGGAAGCAGATTTAAATAAGTCACCCTAATTGAAGGACAGAAAAACAAAGACAGGGGGAATATGAAAAAGTTAAGATACTCTGAAGGTAGTGTAAGAAGGTCTAATAACAACATAACTGAATTTTAGATGAAGATAATAGGAGAGAATGGAGAAGCAACAATACTCAAAGACATAATAACAAGACTTTCCAAAACTGTTGAAAGACACAAACCCTAAAATCTGGAAAGGAATATAAATTGAAAACAATGTAAATAAAAATAAATCCATTCCTGGACACGAGGCAGTAAACCTAAAAAATGCCAGACCATAACAAGATTTTAAAGCAGAATCAAAAACAAAAAGAAAAGAAAGAACAGATAGCTTACGGACTAACAGTGATTAGAATGATGACTGACTTCTAAATAATAGTAAAGGCACCATGAAATCATGTCTCCGAGTGCTGAGAAGAAAAAAATGTATATCAAAATAGAAGTATATATTCAATTTTATTGTTGAAAACCAAAAAGAAATCAATAAAATTTCTGACAAATGCCCAAGTAGAGTTTACCACAAACACACACTATCTAAAATAATAACAAATATTTTTAAGGCTGAAGGAAATGTTGCCCAATGAGAGCTTTGCAATGCAATAAGAAATGGTGATAAATACATGGCTTAATATTTTGGTAACTCTGCAAAAATGCATATAGGGGAAAAGTAATACGGGATGGAAATGCAGATGCTTTTCAACATATGATGAGGTTGTATCCCAATATACCCATCATAAATTAAAAATATTGTAAGTAAAAAAAAAAAAATTAAATGCTGGCAACACAGCAGACAGTCCCCAATTTGCGATGGTTTGACTTACCATTTTTTTACTTTACAATGGTGCAAAAGCAATCTTTGGGTTTGGATTGGTTATTGATTTCAATAGAAACCATAACCCCATCACAAGACAAGAAACTCTTCAATTTATGATAGAGTTACATCTTGATAACCATTGTAAAGTAAAAAAAATCATATGTCAAACCATTGTATGTCAGAAACCATCTGTAGAGAGAAAAACAGCACTGACACTGAAAGGGGGTGATGGTCATTCAAACATTCTTAAATCCTTGTATAGCTTGAAAAGATGGGTACACATCTCTATTAATCATATATTTCATTAGTAATAAATGGTAAGGTATAAAGGTAACTAGTAGGAGAATACAAATTGAGTGTAGATTTTCCAAAAAAGTAGAGGAAAAAAATGGAATAACAAAAGAAAAACCTAAAGAACAGCAAGAATGAGTTTTAAAGCATAGAATACAAGGACTAAGAAAAAGCACAAATAATACAGAAAAAAATTCAAATTAAGTTGTCCTCAGTTTAAAATAACCTGTTACAAAATGTTGTATATAAGCTTCACAGTTCTACAAAGCAAAAACCTATAGTAGCCATAAAAAATAAAAACTATGCAATCAAAGCATACCAATAAAAATTAACCTAATAGCAGAGAAAGAAAGAAAAAGAGGAAGAAGGGAACAAAAGTTCTATAAAACAACCAGAAAATAATTGTTTTAAATGACAGTAATAAGTTTTCATCTATCAATAATTATTTTGAATTTAAATGGATTAAATTATCCAATGCAATCAAAGCATATTAGGTTAATAAAAATTAACCTAATAGCAGAGGAAGAAAGAAAAAGAGGAAGGAACAAAAGATCTTTAAAACAACCAGAAAATAACTGTTTTAAATGACAGTAGTAAGTTTTTATCTATCAATAATTATTTTGAATTTAAATGGATTAAATTATCCAATCAAAGGCATAAAGTAGCTGAAGGAATAAACCAAAAGTTAAGTACATGCAGCCTACCTACCAGAGACTTACTTCATCTTTGAGGAAACACAGGATAAATATTAAAGATGGAAACATATTTTCCACAAATATAAATCAAAAGACAGCATAGGGAGCTAAATCTATACCAGATAAAATAGACTTTAAGTCGAAAACTGTAAAAAGAAGAAAAGGTTATTCTAGTATAAAAATGGCTCAATTCATCAGGAGAATATAACAATTATAAATATATATATGTACCCAAAATGAAAGCATTTAAACCTATAAAGCAAATATTAACAGTTTTGAAGGAAGGTAGATTTTAATACAATCATAGTAGGAAACTGGCCAGGCGTGGTGGCTCGTGCCTGCAATCCAAGCACTTTGGGAGGCCGAGGCGGGCTGGATCACTTGAGGTCAGGAGTTCAAGACCAGCCTGGCCAACACAATGAAACCTCGTTTCTACTAAAAACAATACAAAAATTCACCGGGTGCCACTGTGCTGTAATCTCAGCTTCTCAGGAAGCTGAGGCTGGAGAACCTCTTGAACCTGGAAGCCAGAGGTTGCAGTGAACCAAGATCATGCCACTACACTCAAGCCTGGGTGACAGAGCAAGACTCAGTCTCAAACAAACAAACAAATAATAATACTAGTAGGAAACTTCAATACACATTTTCAGCAATGGATAGATCATTCAGACAGAAAATCAATAATGAAACAAACATCCAAATTAAAGTATATGTTAGGTCAAATGGATATGAAAGACATATATAGAATGTTCCACCCAACTGCAGCAGAATACACATTTTTCTCAAGAATTAATGAAATATTCTGCTGGACAGATCATATA
This sequence comes from Pongo pygmaeus, assembly GCF_028885625.2. Classification (NCBI taxonomy): domain Eukaryota; kingdom Metazoa; phylum Chordata; class Mammalia; order Primates; family Hominidae; genus Pongo; species Pongo pygmaeus. The sequence goes on from NC_072376.2 coordinate 20,932,720, forward strand.
TTACATCCCAAAACAAGTCTTCAGAGATGTTCAAAGTTTAAAATCATTTCAAGTTCTTTTCCTGACCACAGTGCTATTACTAGAAATCAATAACAGGAGAAATCCTGGAAAATTCACAAGTATGTGGAAATTAAACAACATGCTCCTGAACAACCAGTGGGTCAAATAAGAAACTAAAAGGCAAATTTTAAAATATCTTGAGACTTACAAAAAATGGAAACACAACATACAAAAACTTCTGGGATGCTGCAAAAGCAGTTCTAAAAGGGATGTTTATAGCAATAAAGGCTGACATCAAACAAGAAGAAAGATCTCAAATAACCTGACATTATACCTAAAGAATCCAGGGGGAAAAAAATCAAACTAAGCCCAAAGTTAAAGAAGGAAAGAAATAAAAGTCAGAGAAGAAATAAATGAAATAGAGACCAGAAAAATAATGGAGAAGATCAAATAAACCAAGAATTGGTTTTTTGAAAAGATAAACAAAACTGACAAACATTTAGCTAGATTAACAAAGAAAAAAAGAAAGAAGACTCAAATAAAATCAGAAGTGACAGAGGAATCACACTTAACAACTGATTCCACAGAAATACAAAGGATCATAGAGTCTACTATGAACAATTACACACTAACAAATTGAACAACTAAGAAGAAACAAATTCCCACCAGCATACATGTCCCAAGACTAAATCATGAAGTATGAGAAAATCTGAGCAGACCAATAATAAGTAGATTGAATCAGCAATCAAACATTTTTCATCAAAAAAAAGCCCAGGACCTGATGGTTTCACTGGTGAATTCTACCAAATATTTAAATAATTAACACTAGTTCCTCTTAAACTCTTCCAAACACTGAATTGGAGAGAACACTTCCAAACTCATTTTATAGAGCAATCACTACCCAGATATGAAAACCAAACAAGGATACTGCAAGAAAAGAGAATTACAGACCAATATCCCTGATGAATATAGATGCAAAAATCCTTAACAAATACTAGCAAATCAAATTCAATGGCACATTAAAAAGATCATATACCACATATCCCTGATGAACCTAGATGCAAAAATCCTTAACAAATACTAGCAAAACAAATCCAACAGCACATTAAAACAGCACATATATCACAATCAAGTAAAATTTATCCCTAGGATGCAACAATGGCTCAACATACACAAATCAATAAATGTGATATACCACATTAACAACCAGAAAGACAAAAACCATATAATTCTTTCATAGATGCAAAAATGAAGCATTTGACAAAATTCAACATCCTTTCATGGTAAAAACGCTCAACAAATTAGGTATAGACGATAATAAAGGCCTTAAATGACAAACCCACAGCTAATATTATACTCAACAGTGAAAAGCTGAGAGCTTATCCTTTAGGAACAAGAGAAAGATGCCCACTCTTGCTGCTTCTATTCTATTTTTATAAGGGTGTGCTATTTAGTGTATTGTGGCTCTGACATAACGACAGACAGACTGGAAATGCCAGAGACAGACCCAGTACTATATGGAAAGACGGTGAACTGTGTCAATTAGAGGGAAAAAATGGGCCTGGGGCAACTAATTACCCATGTGAGAAAATCATCAATTTGAAACCCGCTTTCAATCCAAAACAATTCCAGATGAATTAAATTCTTTAAAGTGAAAAGCAAAATTTTAAAACTTTCAGGAAAAAAGTTTCACCCTACCTTACAGTAGGGTGAGATTATTTTTAAACACAAGACACAAAATGTAAACTACGAAAGACGATAATAAATTCTACTACATACCAGTTTAAAGAGTGAAAAGACAAACCAGAGATAACAGAAGGGTACTTACACTAATAAATGACTATTTGCAAACTCCCATGACTAAAAAGTGAAAAAGAAATAACATAATAGAAAATTTTAAATAATCTATAAAAAATAAAAAGGTGATCAATCTCACTCGTAATTTGGTAAACGCAATTTAATTATTAAATACCATTATATATAACTACTAACTTCTAAAAACATTAAAGCTATCCAGTACTAACCATGGATGACCCTGTGAATCAATCCAAGCTCTCAATAATTATTAGTAAAGTAATTATTAGGAGTGTGGAAAATGGTGCACCAACTTTGGAAAAGTTTTTCCAAATGTTTTCTTACTTTTTTTTGTTAGTTTTTTGTTGTTGTTGTTGTTGTTGTTTTTAACTAACAATCTTACTTATATATGTTTCCAACATTTACAAATTAAATTATCGGTATTTTCATATCCTATAGCCCAGAGTTCTTTTCTGAAGAAGTATTCATGTATATGTATCAGGGGCCATGCATGAGAATGATTTCTACTATTTATAAAGACTAGAAGCAAACAAATACCAATCAAAAACAGAATGGATAAATCAAATGAGGCATATTTGATTCAATACAGTTTAACACTGAAAATGAATAAGCCACAGGAAATAGCTTCAGCAAGGACTGACCTAAAAAAAAATTTAGCAATAAAAGCCACAAAGAATACATTCAGTATGACTCAACTGTACATAATTCAACTACAAGCAAAACTAAAAATATATGGCTTATGGGTACCAACACAGGTGGTAAAACTATAAGAAAAAACAGGGCAAAATTAAGCCAAAATTCAGGATGGTAGGAACCTTTTTTGGGTGGACTGGTTGTGAGGCTGGCAAGTGGCATACCACCCCTAAATTACGTGCAATGTTTTATTTTTTGAGCTGGGAAGTGGGTGCATTGTTTTCACTTAAGTTCTTAAGTGGTAGATCATTGTGTCTTACATATTCCGTAACAAATTTTTTTTAAATTACAAAGAGAAATACACAAGAAGGACTCAGCTGCACTTCTTGATGACATGCCCTTTCTTTAGACACCCTGAGAAAACTCAATTATTGTACATCAACAGCTTTTGCCTGAAAGTAGAAAGCCTAGAAAGGAGATAATTGCCTCTCCACTATCTGTGATTGGGAAACTATAGCCCGCTGGGAAAACCCAGGTGTGCAGTGATGCCAAGAGATGTCCTATTTTTTTCCAAGTTTTAACACAAGAGAATGGTGTTTGCACTCCCTTCAATTTATTCTACTTCAATGTACATTTTCCAGAAAAAAAAAATTGAAAAAAATCACAAAACATGGCTGTTGGAAAATTTGCAGTTAACTAGTTCTCTAATATGATGATGTTTTACATGATACCTTACTTCACACTGTAAAAGGTGCTGGTCTCTAAAGGACAGGGGAATGCTGTTATGGGAAGAAAGAATGGAAAATCCTGTCTCGGTATTTTCTAAAAGCAAAGGAGCTTCTTCCCAGAAGAGCTCAGCAAATGTCTCCTGGGTTTCAACTAGTTCCAAGGCCCTGAAACCAGGATTGTGGGCAGACAACTGGGATATATTAATGGGCTTAATCTAGGAGCCGGATGAACTGTCTTCTTCCGAAGTGCAGAGGTATTAATATGTTGGTGAAGTTGCAGAAGCTCAAAAAAGCTGGGATAATTTTTTTTTTTTTTTTGAGACGGAGTCTGGCTCTGTCACCTAGGCTGGAATGCAGTGGTGCAATCTCGGCTCACTGCAAGCTCTGCCTCCCAGGTTCATGCCATTCTCCTGCCTCAGCCTCCCAAATAGCTGGGACTACAGGGGTCTGCCACCACGTCTGGCTAATTTTTTGTATTTTTAGTAGAGATGGGGGTTTCACCATGTTAGCCAGGATGGTCTCGATCTCCTGACCTCGTGATCTGCCTGCCTCAGCCTCCCAAAGTGCTGGGATTACAGGCGTGAGCCACCACGACCGGCCAAGCTGGGATAACATTTTCAAAAGAAAGAGGCATGGCCAAGCGCGGTGGCTCACGCCTGTAATCCCAGCACTTTGGGGGGCCAAGGTGGGTGGATCACCTGAGGTCAGGAGTTCGAGACCAAGCTGGCCAACATGGTGAAACTCCATCTCTACTAAAAATACAAAAATTTAGCTGGGCGTGGTGGCAGGTGCCTGTAATCCCAGCTACTCAGAAGACTGAGGCAGGAGAATCACTTGAACCTGGAAGCAGAGGTTGCAGTGAGCTGAGATAGCGCCACTGCACTCCAGCCTGGGCAACAAGAGCAAAACTCCATCAAAAAAAAAAAAAAAAAGAAAAAAGAAAAAGAAAAAGAAAGAAAGAAAAGAAAAAGAGGCAGTTAGATAGAACAGAAAAAAAATTGACAACTACTCATTTTTAGGGTTTCCATAGGCTGTTTCTTTCTCCTCCATACCTCTCAGAGATAATTAAATAATTTCATTATTGTAAGTCCATAGAAGTTGTTCAAAATGAGTTAGCTTCCAAAATTTAAATTCATTTAATTAAGATGGCTAAAAGACAGAAAGAAAATTTTATAAATTGGAGTTTGGGATCCTGAATAATCCAAGCTGATTATCTGCCATTGCTAGTGAAAAGGCTTTTCTTAGAAATTCCATCAATATTTCTACTAAAATAATGCCTTAATTTATTTTGGGCAGCACTGGGCCAATTATCTCCAGGCACGTTTTTCTCCCTATGCCTGTCATTTTGTGGAATTACATTAAATTGTGTTTAAAAATATTCCATAAATAATGAATTATTGCAAAAATAATTTATTACTCACTTAAAAGCTATAAAATATTAAATATAAAACTTAAGGACAAAGAAGTAATTTCTAATTCACATTCCTTACACTAAATAATAAGGCTTGCATCTTCTGTTGTACTATGGGAAAGAAAATATTTCACTTGATTATTTCCTTTCAGGCTCCCAAGGGTAGAAAGAAGAGTGAAAACTCTTTAATCTTCAACCCCCCTGGACTAGCAATAACTAACAGGAACCCCCTGAAAGTGACATGAAAAAAAGTCAGGAGACCAGAGTGCCAGAACTTCTGCCAAGTTAATTATTCTCATGGTATTGAAAAATCACTCTCACTCTTCTGCTGTAAAAGTGGGATGATCGCAATGGACAATTCCTAATGTTCTTCGTGAACTGGTAGCTCACATGGGGCTTTATCACTCCCCACTGAGAAAATAATGAGAGGGCGTGGTCTCATGGAGAACCTTTCCACCCCAGCCACGGAAGAATGAAATAACTTCCTTAGTGAATTTCTTCTATGTATTCTGGTTACCTGTTGTTCTACCATCATTTTATATCTATGGATACATTAATGCTATGACCACACAACACTTTTATGAATTCGTATTGGGCTATATATTAACATTGATATCACTTAAAAGATAGTACAGCCATCAGCACTATGTTCTGTGCTGAATTTCCCGCCATTTCTCTTTCACCAGTGTAAAGAAGTATACATTTATATCTATAGGGAGGTACAAACAGTTTGGGGCTCTGGATCCTTAGAAAGAAACAAACAAAACACTTCTGTACTTTCTTACTGGACTACAAAATTTTCTGCCCATATTATATCTGATCAATCAAAGTAATGAACTAAATTTTTTCTCTTGAATATCTCATTCCCTATTACTCATAATAGCCACATGATATTTACTGTTGCATATGATTTTCTATGAATGTCCTTCAGTCAAATAGTTCAGTTACTTAAAATATAGTAAGCAAGAGAAAAAGTCATTTTTGAGGGCACAATTGTGTTTTCTGAATTACATTAAAACAATCATTTAGAACGAAATATGCCTCTAGCAAGTTTGATCAAGATAAACATAAAATGCTCCATTTCTTTGAAATTTATATTCTCTCAACACTGAATTTTATTATATTTAAAAGTTTTTTAGCATATATAAGTGTATAGAAATCCTAGTATCTATGTTCACAAATAAAATGTAATTGAATAATAAATCCAAATTAAACTTAATAAATAGTATTATATTCCATTATAATTTGCAAGGTATTATCTAAATTTAACAATGATTTATTTGTATTAAAGTTCATGTGATGCAAATATAAGTCAGATTATAGAAATCTGAAGTTAGATGTCTCTAAGTCTTCCAGAGGAACTTTAAAACAATGCCAAGTATTTGAAAAATATTTTGTAATATATGTCAGATGACACACTTCCCCCATCTTTCCTAGAAAAAGAGAGAAGACCAGGCGCAAAGGCTCATGTCTGTAATCTCAGCACTTTGAGAGGCCAAAGTGGGTGGATCACCTGAGGTTAGAAGTTCGAGACCAGCCTGACTAACATGGAGAAATACTGTCTCTACTAAAAATACAAAATTAGCCAAGCATAGTGGCGCATGCCTGTAATCCCAGCTACTTGGGAGGCTGAGGCAGGAGAATCACGTGAACCTGGGAGGTGGAGGAGGTTGCGGTGAGCTGAGATCACACCACTGCACTCCTGCCTGGGCAACAAGAGCAAAACTCCATCTCAAAAAAAAGAGAAGAAATAGTGTGCTTTTCTATAAGTACTTTCTCTTTTTTTTTGAAGAATGTGGACCAGTGCTGGACATGGAATCAAGCTTGGGATAAGAAGAATAGCTAGAGGACAAAATGCTGGTGTACGGGTTATTATGCAAGTATGGTGCCTTGGATTTCCATCTCATATAAGGTGGAAACTCTCCCTCCCCACCCTACATCTTGCCACTCTCATGAATTCCAGGATAGTTGGTAGTTTCCTAATCAAGAGCTTACTTATCAAAAATACTCCATGGCTTTTGTAGAAGCTTCTTCTGTTTGACATTTCCTCACTACACATTGATTCTTTACCATTACAAAGTACCGTGAAGGTAAGTTCATTATGCACAGCAGATGTGTCGGGCACATTTGGGATAATGGAGAGGGGTTAGGGCATGGCAAGCACAGAAAACAACTTGAAATAAGATATTAGATACAACTGTGCTGAAACTCCACCAACCAGCCCCAGCATGAAGAATGTCATTCCAGTGATGGGTCTCCATAGAGCCTGTACATTCTACCACACTAGTGAGTCTCCTCTGTAGTCTGCAGTCTTCCACTGTAGACGACGTTGCACAAGTTGCTCTCTGAATTTACAAATGCCTTTTATTTTATGTGCAGAACAGCTGTTTCTCTTCTGTTGTGCCCTGCTCTTGCTAAATATGCATTTTGAGGAAGAGGCAATGCTGAAAGAAGCTAAGAGGGGTTGAAAACTCATGTTTCAAACCAAATGGCTCAAGATGGTGCACATCTGTGTTTTCTTCTGACCAACTTATATCCCTCTTTTTCCAATAATGGCACCCCAATTTTGCTTTGAGAAGCTATCCACGCCCCTTGAATAATACGTTGGTGGGGTTGTTAAAGAGTTTTTCTTTCCCAAGCCAAGAAATGAGCAAGGCTTTGAAACTATGTTCTCTTAATACCTTTTCACTAAAATTTTAGTCTTGAACAGAGTGAAACAAGCACATAAAATGCCCAGAATTCATCACCTTAATGGCATCTTGAAGACTCTATGTATTAATTTGTTATAGCCAGATCTGCATAAAGGCTCTGGTTTACTTGAAAGTCAATGTCTCAGAATTTTCTTCAGTGCTGTGAGCTATCCTGTCTCATCAATAAATTTCTTTATTCTTATGTCATGCACCACCAGTTTCTATTGCTGACAACCAAATTAAACTAACTTATATCATGGGGATATTTTCCTAACAGAGCTCCATCCGCTTTGAAATTAATTGTTGCTACTGAGTATGTGAAATAAACCATTATAAATTGCTTTTTATGTGTCTTCCTAATATTTGTTTCATAAAATTTATTTTTAAAATAACTATAAAATTATTTTTTCCTGCTGAAGCTATCCTCGAAAACTTTTAGGAAGAACTCTGAGGCATGTTCTTTCTTATAATTCTCATAATGCTTGTGAACTAAGGCAGAGATCACCGACATTCTTAACATCAGGACATTCTACCATTTTACTTTCTCAGGTCATTGCATTTGAAAAGGTCAATACAGATCATTTAATCCAAACTCAGCAGCCCAAAAGGAATTCTTTCCATATCATACCTAACAGATGGTTACCTGGTCTCTTTTTAAACACTTGTTAGCAGGAAGCTATTCGTTTATTTGACCAACCCATTACAATTTTATAAGAATTTATCATGAGAATGTTCTTCCTTGTGTAGAAAAAGAATGTGATTTCCAACCTTAATCTTTCTCCCAATGTCTCTTTTCCTCTTCATATGCATCCAGGAACTTCTGCCTATAAATTTTATTTCTGCATAAGTGATCATGGCATCTGGCTACCCTTCAAAGATTTTAAGATGACTGTCCAATTTCATGGAACATATCCCTGTTCTCCTAAAAGTATTCCAAGCAAATCATTGAACCATATGAAATCTATAGGTCAAAATCTATAGGTTGTTTTGAAATTTTCTGAAGGATTCTTAAAGTGATTGGAGACACAGGGTGTCAAAAATCCTAAATGATATTTTTTAAAAATTAGCTCTGAAATAAACAGCAAGTAAGGACTAGTTGTTTATAAAATATTATGGTGGTTCCCTTAAAACAATCATTTCTTAAGAGTCAGTGCACTTAAGATTGTCTGAAAACAAGTTATAACTTCAGGCTCTCAAACAAAGTTGCTTCTTTTGTGCAGCAGCAGATTAAAGGTGGCGTCCTTTAGCAGCAAAGTCTATGCTGAAGACCACTGGAAATGCTCCTCCTTTTTAGGAACCCCTCTCTCAGAAACTGATGACAATCACAAGAAATCACATACCTTGGCAGAATCTGCAAGTGCTGAAAAAGTAAAATGCTTTGAACATTTGCCGGGATTTATTATTCATCAATAAAATATATTATTTGCTAATTCATGCCCCAAAATAATTATTTATGTCTTTAAAATTTTCAAAGTCATAACCATAATAGGCAGAAAGTTGATTCAGAGTTCAGTAAGATTTTTTAAATGTCTACCATATATGTCTCTGACAAGAGGCTCCTCATACCTTATTACTAATTTGACCTACATTTTATATACAAATACTTTTACACTAGATTTTTAGAACTCCAATGAGATGCTTTTGCTTTTTTTAAACAGTCTATGTTGCCATTTCAAATTGGCACATTTTTTCACCTAATACAGATTCCTAACAAGTAATATTTGTCTCTGAATATGTCATTACTTCAAATATCCCTCTCTCTTATATTAAGGTAACAGTATGCAGTGATGTACAAACGCTTTTTATGTACAAGTACTTTGACACTAGATTTTATGTACAAATGCTATATTTTATGTACAAATACTTTTATACATTTTATGTACAAATATTTTAACACTAATTTTTTAGAGCCCTGTGGAGATACTTTTGCTTTCTCTAAATATTGCATGTTGCCATTTCAATCTGGCACATATTTTCACCTAATATAGATTTTTAAGAAGTAATAGTCTTCTAAATTGTCTCTGATAGTTCTTACTTCAAATATTACTTTCTTTCATATTAAGGTAACATTATTACAACGATTATTAATGTAGGGCTAGTAAATAGCTTGGATTTTCCTCTAGACTCTGCCATTTCTATTCCTTACTGTACCTTAATTTCCTCATCTGTAAAGACAGCCATTCTACCAGCCTCACTGGAATGTTGTGAGGATTTAGAGTTAATTCCTTGTAAAGTACTTAGAACAGTATCTGGCAAATAATAAGTGCTCAGTAAAAATTAGTGTTTCGTACCCATATTTTAGAATTAAAACTTTATTATCAGAAAATAAATGTTTTGCTTTATATTATTTTAAAGTAGATGTTACTCAAATCCTCTTAAAGAAGGGTAAAAGCTCCAAATTTGAGCAAAATATGTGATTCATCCTGTAAATTAGTATCTTTTGAAAACTAAGTTAACACTTGTTAAAAGCTATTGTTATCTATTGGGAGAATGTAAAAAATAAAACTCAGCTACTAATAATAGCTTCCACTTCTTGAACACCTTTTATATTACTGGGACTTTGTCAAGGATCTTATATTATATCTTGATTAATCTTTCCTAGCATTATATAACTGATATTTTCATTTCCATTTTGCAGATGAGGAAACCAAGGATTAGATAATACAGTCTGATGGGGTTTAAGACATGTTACTCCCAAAATATGGCACCTTGCCATTGGAGACTATAGCAGAAGCAGGAAGGTCATTCTCACCTTCCCCTCAAATTTGGTCCTAAAATCCAGGAAGGACTTTTCTGAACTTCCCTTGAAGCGGGTCATAAAAGACCCTCATTCCAGAGTGGCTTCCATATTCCCAGAAGAAAGCAAAATCCTATCTCTGAAGAAACAAGATACAGAGGAGAATCTGAACCAACTGGCCCTGCTAAGTTCTCCCCAGTTTATTTCCATTAGATCACACTCCATTTTTCCAATCACACTCCATGCTGCCTCTTCATCAAACCTAGCATATAAACTCAACTTGACATGACTACCAGAAATAGTTGGAAAGAGAAAGAAAGAATGTGGCAATTACAATTGCAATTAATATGACAATATGAGGTCTTCAATGAACAGACAGGGTAATCTCAAACTCCTCAATAAGTTTTATGTTTTATTACTTTCATGAAAATGAATGAACAACACATAACACAGCACAGTGCCTGTGCACAAACATTCAAGAGGTGCCTAGATAGAATAACAGGCCTTTCGATGCATTCAATTCCAACATTTGCTAATTGCCCCTAAGCATAGTAACTGCAAGGAATAGTCCGATAATAAATGAGTTCTCACCACAGAGAGCTTGCAATGCATTCACTCACTCACTGACTCTACACATATTTATTTAAATCCTTACATGTTGAAGGTAATGGGAACCAAACATGAATGAGTCAAGAATCATGCATTGAAGAAACTCACCGTATTTCAGAAGAATTTAGGACACCTATACACAAGCAATTAGAATAGAAAATAGGAAAAGTATTTCCTAAGAACACAGAGGACATAGTGTTTGAGAGATTAAAGATGGGTACATGGAAAAATTATCATTCTTCAGCCTGTACAGTGAGATATACATTTTGTATACATTATATGCTTCAAATGTTTTTAAATAAATATAACACATGGGTTATAAATGTAGAGATTTATTTATAAATGTAGAGATAGGAAAAAAAGCTGGTTGGTAATTATAAACAGACAAACAGCATAAGCACAACAATCTGACAGTCAACTCCAAAATATGGAATTACTTGGCCCTTTTTTAGCACTCTTTTCTTTGCCTCTCCTATGTCCACACCAGAACTGCAATTTCTAGATTGCAGTACCATGGTGAATGGGGATCATAATCTTTCTGCTAGCTGACCTCCATTTTTTGAATCCTGCTTCCTTTTCCAAGTCCATTGATGAGGTGAATGAAGTCCAAGAATGCCTAGGTTTTCAGAATTTACATGGGTATTTTAAGAAAACCTCATTCCAAAACCCAAATGTATCCCTGCTTTATCTTTATGAGACTACATATTTCCACAGGACACAGTGTTCATGAAGTCATTCTATTATTAAATACATGTGTTCTATGTTATACTGAAATTGATAACCCACTACATCACCTCCCAAAGAAGGTTTGTGTAAACTTGTCACAAAAAAAGAAGTTCTAAAACTGTACTGCATATTTGGATGCAATTTTGGTTTATGGTTTTAATTCAGGAAGCAATATCAAGAAAATAGGAAGGATGTTTAAAACCTACCCACATATACTTACTTATTTGTCGCTTTGTTTGTTTCTAGGCACTAACTCTGCTTCCTACTTACAACATTTCAAGTACCTCCCAATACCATTGCCCTATTATCCAAATAGAGGGTTGGCAAATTGCTTCAGTAAAGGAGCAGTACATGTTTTAGGCTTTGTGGGTTATACAATCTTTATCACAATTACTCATCTCTGCTGGCATAGCACAAAAGCAGTCATAGACACTATGGAAATTAGTGTGGCTATATTCCAATAAAACTTATGTATGGACATTAAAATTTAAATTTCATATAAGTTTTACAAGTAACAATATTATTATTCTTGTAACTTTTATCAACCATTTATAAACATAAAAATCGTTCCAAGTATACAGGCCTTACAAGAACAAGTGGTGGGCCAGATTTGGCCCATTTGCTTACCCCTGTCCTAAATCATAACCGTGATTCTTAGAAAATTCTTTTTTCCAAAAGTATAAGAGCAGATTTTAAGTGTTTACCCACTTTTCTTGCTTTTTTTCTTCTAAAAGGAAGTGACATAGGACCTTGACACTTCTTAGTAATAAAATTTACTTTTCAGAGCATCTTATATCAGTGATGCAGGGTGAAAAAGTTAACCCTTTCTATTCGACATGTATCTTGGCACCGGACTCACTAACTGCCTAAGTTAGTTAACTGGATTAACTAAATTAGACAGCTTCCCCAGTACAGTGTTTTTTGTCTTCTAGCTTTGTGATAACTCATCCGACTTTGAAATGTCTTAGCAGCTGGATTGGCTAAATGATCTGACTCACAAAATATTTTAGTTTTTAGTAAGTATCTGTTCAAAGATTCTTCCCTACTGCAGTCTTCTCCTCAATAACAGTCATATTAAATATGCCCTAGTGCTTATACATGATTGCCTCTGTTTTTTTGTTTTGTTTTGTTTTTGCTGCTAAAAGATTTGATCAGCTAACTCAGTCTCTTACTGAGACTTAATGTCATATAATATGGATGCTTCAATATTATACTTACTTATTTTAATTTTCCTATTGTGTTCTTTTCAAAACACTCATAGATCTATAGTTTCTTTTTAAGCTCTAATAGTAATTTCTATCTTGTGCACCGCACTGGGATGAAATTTGAGATACTAATTTCCATGCACAGAACCAACATTAATGTTCTAACTTGTAACATAAATTCAATTCTTGCCAAGAATTTGCATATTTCAGAGAGATAACATATAGACAGATATAGATACAGATACAGAAAGATAAAGATATTTACACATATATGGCAAGGGGATATACACAAAGAGAGATAGAGAATGACTAGAGTTCACAGAATACAGCTAGACTTCCTAGTTCAAATCCCAGCTCTGCTTCCTCCTATCTCTGATCTTTAACAAGTCATCTAACCAGTCTGTCTCTGTTTCTTCCTGTAAAATGGAGACAGTAATGACATGCACATCACAGGTTTGCTGCGAGAATGAAATGATTAAAGAATGCTTACTAGCATAGCATACATTCAATAAGTGTTGGTTATTATTATGATGCACCAGCTCCCTGGATTTGTATTTGACTGATTTACAGTGACCTAATCTCAACTTATACTAGCTTGAGGATTGATTTGTTAACCCAAACGGCAAGTCCAAGGATTCAGGTGATTCTGTTTTCTGGAGGCTCAATCAGTGGGGCCAAGGGTTCCAGCTGTCCTGGGTTTTCCATCAGGCTCCCACCATGACATGGATAAAATGGTAAGTGGCAACCCCAGACCCATATACAACTGAGCAATACCTGTTTTTTCCATGTACTCTGGCAGAAAGTAGCCAAGGAGAACACTGGCCCAGTGCAAGGCATATGCCAATCTATGTTGGATAGAGAAGGGGAGATGAGTCAACCCCACCTAATGTATTCACAACCAAGAAGATGAGAAAAGAGATCCTGGGTAGATAGGAACAACAGATAAGCACCGTTATTCACAATTCTCTTTATAGACATTACCCTTTGTTTATTCTGCAGGTGAGCCAGTTTGGCCTTGTCTCTCTTGCAAAATCCACAGGTCCTGATGTTTCAGTTCATCACATTCTATAACCACCAAAGTGGTAGTAACAGAAGTAATACCTTTTTTCCATACTTGATCTCCATTTTATAATAAAAGCACCCTGACAATCTCAGGTTAGTAAAATGCAATAGTTGAAATACACTCAGTGCTGTACTTTTTACATGTCGCTATCCCCTAGGGGTATTTCAAACGAAGACCAGACTAGCCCAGTAATTAAATGCCCCCAAACATACGTGGTAAAGCCATGTTATGGCAGATGTACTTTTAACATTACACAATGATGTCTAGCAGCACACAGTGGAAAAAAAAAATATTTTCTTGTTTCAATCCTACCACTTATTTTAGAAACTAGACAAATCAAACACTAAGTTTCCATATTTCTAAAAGAAAATCTGAAATATCCACTTGAACAATTACACAGCAATATTGTGAGGGGATTAAATGAAATATCACACGCAGAAGTACTTCATATGTGTAATGAAAATACTTAGTAATATTATCTGCAATAATTATATTGTTTTTTGTTTCCTAATCCTTCTCTTAATCACAAAAATGATTTCTTTCTTTAGTCTCAGATTTCTTTTGTGCTCTTAGAATAGCTGTCACTTGACACCCTGTTGTCATCCCTTACACAAAATATTTCACCTTTTTTTATCTTTTCTGACACTACTATTTACTCACTTTCTCTGCAATTTTTATGCTCATCTCTACATTCTCTCTCTTTCTCCCTGTCTCATTTCCTTCTTTGTCTCTCTTTGCTCAGTTTTATTTTTTTAATTGGTCATTATCTCTTCACTAGCAACAAAAGCCCACTTTTCCTTTTTGCTGTGTGGCAGAACCACTGCAACATGCTGGTTGGAATGTTCAGATCTTGACTTCATCTCGGCTATTTGACTCTATTCTGTCAATTCAGAATCACTGCAGAGGAGCTTCTGAGTTTGGCACCATTCTGAAGGTTTAACATTGTGGGAAGTCTCACTCCAGATAATTAAAAAGGTTGAACTTCTCAGCAGCTCAGATATTTGAGTAGCCTCTCAAGTTCCACTTAATGAATTAATTCTCTGTGCTTCTTGAAAAATAAACCACTCACCCTGAAAAGCCCGTGGCACCACCTGCCTTCAGCACAAGTATTCAACATATGTGGGTGTTTGGGAGGACTGTTTTAGACTGACCTTGGAACTGGAAATAAGAGGCAGCAGCTGAAAGCAGACAGAACACACAGCTTCATAATCAGGCAGTGCTGAGGTCAAATTCTGGCTCCATCACTCACCCATCTGTGTGAGCTCCAGCAAGTTATTTAGGTGTTCTGAGTGTCAGATGACTAATTCATAAAATGGACACATTAACACCTTTCTCATGGAAATTTATAAACACAAAAAGCACTCAACAAGCAGAATCCATCAACATTCTCATTATCATTTTTGTTATTTAAAAAATCTAAACATTGCTCTAAAATATCCATAAGGGCCTAATTCTTTCAAGAGAGGTTCTTGATCATCACCGCAGGTAAATATTATGTGTTAGATTTCAGATGGCACCCACCTTGGGAGCACCATTATTGAACTCAATCCTTAAACTATTTCTAGAAAATATGAGTATAATCCAGAACATGCAATCAGGTTGTGGCTGGGAAAATATGTTCACTCTGGCAGCAAGTATCACAGGGTGCTAAGAATACATGTGGGTTGTAAAAATGAATGGGACCTAAGAAGATACTGCCACAAGAGAAAAGGGTTACTTTGTGAGATATATATATGTGTGTGTGTGTGTGTGTGTGTGTTTTCCTCTAAAAAAATATATTGTGAAACAGCTGACTGGCACATGCCAAACCTTAGTTGTGTTTTTACCAGCTGTTGGAATCATTCCTTCTAAGAGAAACAAAATAAAAGGAATCACTCCGTCTACCTGCCTGTCTCAGTTCATTTGCAACGAAAATATTCATTTCTAATGAATGCAATATTTTATGACATAGAACAGGATTAATTCTGTTGTGCAATCCTGAGACTTTATTCTGTATTCTAATCCACTCTATTCTTTTAGCTGTGCAAAAAGAATAGGAGAGTGCTTATGGCAATATCAATTATGCACATCTTGAAAGGGGGCATTATAAAGAGAGAACATTAAGGTGAACCACTGTGTTAGCATGTAATTCCTGTTATAAGTGGCTTTTTTTCTAATCTAATGGCATCTCTTTCTATTATAAGAGTGGATCTTTGCAATCTGCAAATCGGTCTGGACATCAGAGAAGAAAGTCACCTAAAAACAAAACAGTTATTGAAATTTTGCCTCATAGAGACTGATCAGCAGCAAAAATCAGCTCTAATCAGTGTATGCTCACACCATCCCAGCAGAAAAAAATCAATCCGAAATATTGATCATCATGTTTTATTTTGCTGTCAGAGACAACTAGTACCAGATATGACAGTACTTATACAAAATGATGACAATAATTACCTGAATTTATATCCAATTTAGATCATTATTCAAATTATTTTAACAATATAAAGAAAGAATGCTAGATGTGAAAATTCTAAGGCAGTAGATGCTGCTCTTTGATAATCTTTATGCACAGCAAAAGAATTCAGTAATTCCCAAGTTGATAATACTAAATTAATTATATACTATCAAATTTTGATAAATGTGTGTGTCTGTGTGTGTGTGTGTGTGTTCCTATTCACTACACAAAAAAGACTTAGGCCTTGAGGGCATAAGCAATGTAAATGTAACTATAATGGCAAAGCTTATTTGCTAAAAAAGAAAAATGGGCCTAGAACTTACATATGCTGAATTCCATCCAGTATTCCCACAACACATTTAAACTGGTGAAAATAGTAAGTTCAAGACACAGTAACTGAAACAGAGTTATTTTGTGAGATAAACAGCAAAATCCACAAACCTCAAATAACTTTAAAAGCTAAATTAAAAAAAATTTAAGGACATTATAGAGATCTTTATATTTGGTGCTGTTTAGGACATATAAAATAATATCATCCCGACCACCAATAATATAGATGAAAGCCATCAGGCAGGGTCCTCATACTTCAGCAACCAAGAGACACTAATGAAAAATGTATGTTTTATTGGTTACTAACCTGGGTGACGCAGTGGCCTTGTTGTAGGGCTCATGCTATGATTTGAATATTTGTCGCCTCCAAAACTCATGTTGAAACTTAATTCCTGGGTTAATGGTTTAATGGGTTTTAATGGCATGGGACCAGTGGCTTCATAAGAAGAGGAAGAGAGAACTAAGCTAACATGCTCAGCCCCCTCACCGTGTGATGCCCGGTGTCACCTCTGGACTCTGCAGAGAGTCCCTACCTGCAAGAAGGCCCTTCAACCTTGGACTTTTCAACGTCCATAACTGTAAGAAATAAATTCCTTTTCTTTATAAACTGCCCAGTTTCAAGTATTTTGTTATGAACCACAGAAAACAAAAAAAAGCTCATTTAATTTCAATTATATGATTTTTTTTTATTTTTAAACTTTTATTGGAGTACAAAATAAGATTTTTTACATCAGTTTGATCCCGATAAGATCATCTTGAAACTGGAGATGGTCCCATTCACCTCAGCTCACTGACTCCATGCTCAGGCTTGCTGTGGAGCTCATGCCTTTTAACCCAAACACTACATATTCCCTCATTAACCGTGCACTCAACATTTGTGCAAGATTCAAAACTGATTGTTAGGCATGCATAAATAAAGCAGAAAAAGTCTCTAATCATCATAAAGCCTAGAGTCTTGTGGGGCAGACGGGGCAGACTAACACAGAACATAATGACACAGGAAAAAAAAAAACACTAAAAGCACTGTGAAGGAACACGATAACCTAGCTGTGGTAAAGGGAGGAGTAACACTCAAGTTTCGAAAACAACATCAAGAAAACTGAAATAAGGTTGAAATATGCTGATATTTTTAACTTTTGATCCCGCCCTAGCAGACAGAAGAGAGCCACAGGCATTAGTGCAGGGAGGGAGGAGAGGAGAGGGGTTAAGCTAGGGTTGAAAGTCCCTCAGGAAGGCATTCAAATCCCAGTTACACAGATGAGAAAACCAAGGCTCAGAAAGGCTTTCTGAAAATCCAACACTGCATGTTCTCATTTATAAGGGGGAGCTAAATAATGTATGCATGTGGACGTAGAGCGTGGAACAATCACACTGGAGACTCAGAAGGGTGGGAGGGTGGGAGGGGTTGAGGGATGAGAAATTACTTAATGGGTACAATGTACATTATTCAAGTGATGGTTACTCTAAAAGCCCAGACTTCCCCTAAAGCAATAGATCCTTGAAGCCAAACTGCACTTTACCCCTTAATTTTATGCAAGTGTTTAAAAATTAAAATGAAAAAAAATACAAACACGGGCTTGTGTGATTCCATAGCCTATAGCTTTATCCCAAGGCAAGGGGGCACACCTTAAGACAGCCCCCACTTTGGTGAAGGGTGCTAGTTTCTGGGAAGCTAGCAAAACATATCACCAACCAAATTGCGGAAAAGCTATATATACCACGTACACTAATAATAAAAAATTGCCAACATGAATCTCCAAGCTTTAGTTTTTTAAATTGTCAGATGGGTGCATAGGTGAAGGAGACAAGAAACACTGACCAGGGGAGGCTCTCAAGATACTGGAACCCTCGTCTCAGTTCTGTCTTAATAATATTTTTGCTTTTGAGTTAATCGTTTCATGCCTGTATGCTGTCTGTGGTACCCTCTTAGTATAAGACGTCTAGACATAAAAAACCTCTACAATTCAATTAATATGTGTGTGTGTGTGTGTGTGTGTGTGTGTGTGTGTGTGTGTTCACAGATTATAGAGATTCACAGCTGACAGAAAATAACTTCTGGGAGATAATTTTCTAGTGGGAAAGAAACATCAACAATTCATTACAAACCAATAAGGTCACTGTCAAGATAAGTGTGTGGGGACCTCCAAGGAAGCTCTCCATTTTACTAGAGTCCAGAGAGTCTGTCCCGGGAAGGCTCCCAGACTACAGCTCATTGGTTTATTCAGCCAGTGTGTACTGAATGCTTTTTATAAGCTTTGTCCTCATTGAGGTTCTGGAAATAAATATTGTCAACAAAGCATGGCCCCTGCCTTCCATGTGGCAACTCACTATCTCTGCTAAACCCCAGGGAAAGGGTGGTTCAGTTACTTTTTAGGAAGGATTCTGGAAGAACTGAGAATGTTTACCTCTTCTAACAGTCTTCTCTCATTCACGTTTAATTTAATTAGAAATGGTCTAAATCAAACTTCAGCAGAGCAAAGCAACAAAACAACCTGAGAAACTCTATTTGTTAATAGGGTAGATTTAAGTCGATGTTCTCTAACACAGTAAACATAAGCTTAAATGTTCCCTAATTAGAGATAGTGTGAACCCAGCAGAGAATACCAAGTCCTGTGGGGTGAGCCCACAAAGTCACATGTGCTCAGTCACATCAGTAACTCAGCATCATACACGACACATTCAAACTCACTCTGCATGCAACTGGTCTGTAGATTTTATTTACTTATTTTCTGCATTTTCTATTCATATTTTAAAAAAAAAAGAATTCTAACAGTTTTACTGTAGACCTTTGCCTTAGCTCGGTTGGTACACAATTCCAAAATTCACCTATCTCACTAAAACAGTGAAGAACCATGATTTCCTTACTGTTAACAATTCCCCACAAAAACAAAAATGAATCAGGTCATTGTTACTTAAGTGATAAGTACCTCAGAGAAAGCTTTTTAACATGCAATCACAAATCCCTTGTTGAAGAACACTTTTGCTAACAGTTTTGCCTTGCTGAATTAGGAAAAAACATTCTTTCAAGGACAGTAGTAAGATTGACCAGGGTTCTTTGTACTCTCTCTATTTGAAGAAATTGAGCCAATTCAGTCCAAGTCACTTAACTCCTGAGTCTTGATTGCCTAATTTGTAAAACTGTTCAGCTTCCTGCCAGACTCATAGGGTTGTAGTGGGGGGTCCAGTAACATAAGGCAGCATTTGGAAAGTTGTAACAAAAAACAAAAATGATTATGAAGTCACTTTAAAATATAGGGCTCTAATATTTTACTGTCAATCACTTTCAAAGCAGTGGGACATGGTAGGCAAAACACCGGTCTGGGAAATGAAAGACCCAGGAGAACTAAGTTTTCATCTGGGTTTATCAGTGGCTGATTGACCTTTGAATAAGTCATATAATATTTTCTGAGCTTGTTTCTTCCTTCTTATTAGAGAACCTGACTATATTATTTTTAAGTCCCTTTTCATTTATGGGAATCAGTGTTTCCATGATCATTTGTTAATTCAATTGACATTTTCTGAGCACCCTCATGACCCAATCACTTCCTAAAACTTCACTTCCTAATACTATCACGTTACTTATTAGGGTTCAACACATGAATTGGAAGGATGCAACAGAAACATTCAGACATGCAAAAGTTACACATCAGAATCTGACCAGAATCAAGAAAACATTATTAATCCACCAGGCCATAAACATAGGGGAATATCTGAGAAAAGCTATCTGTCTAGGGTATCCGTAAGAAAACAAGGTTAAGCATGAAGATAATGAACCTTCAAGGTAAGAACTAGCTGGGCAGCCACAGGCAAGTCACTTAACCTCCCTGGACCTCAGTTTATTCATCTGTCAAATAAAGAGTTTGGGGTCATGTGCCATCCATGGTCCTTTGAATAGCATCTAATATTGTCATTAACTGCTGCTCTGTGCAAGGCCTTGAGTCGATAGAAGAACCACATGACCCAGGTATGGTAATAAGTTCAGTGATCACACAGCCTAGGTTGCTCAGGGCAGTGTCTATTTATGCCTGTTGTCCTCAGTAACTGTTCATAGCCCCAAGAGCACTCTCTCTTCCCAAGTTTCACTCTTCAAAGTTTTCCAGTTTGAATGCCCACACATAACCATCACCCTAGTAATCAGGCATATACGCATAAGCTGATAAAGCAAGATGACAAAACGGTAAGTATCAAGAAAGGGACAGACTTAACTGCTCCTGCACTCAGCAGTGCAAAAATTAACAACCTGTTTTCTGGATTTTCTAAGGCTTCATGAAGAAGTTGAGACAGAATTTAAACCTACAAGATGAGATGCTAAATGGAGGGGATTCCATACAACATATACAATTACGCTGAATGTCAAACTGCTTCTCATCTCACATATTAACTGCAGAGCAGAGTTTTTACTTTTTTTTCATCAATGTTATATTTAACTTAATCATCTCCAAATCTACATTGGTCTTCTCCTCTTTTGAGTGTTTAAGACCCCAATTGCTTAAATTCCTCTCAATGTACAGGTGAAGAATGACAAAGGCATTGCCTATCCTGTGTGAATCTAGTAAATCCCTGTCTACCAGACTTTGAGAATTGTCTGGGATCTACCCTTGGCACACCATTCTTTGTACTCTACATTTTCTCTTTGAGAAATACCAGTCATCTCTGTTTGCTAGAATTGACTCCTAAACCATATTCTAAGCGATTGTGTTGAGCCTTGACATCTCTTTTGGAAACCAGGCCCTTCTTTCCAACAACTGGACATGGCCACTTGGATCTCCCTATTTCTTCTTTGGACTCTGAAGCTCATCCTCTCTAAGAGTGCTAATACAATATTTATTCTATTTCATTGCGATTAAATTCTTAAATGTGCATCTGCCTTGAGAGTTTGGACTGTGTTTTAATCAATATTGGATCATTAGGGCCTTTTCTTGTATCTGACAGTTTCCAATGAATGGAAATGGCTGTTGCTTTTCATTCCCTGTTCTATCATTTGCTCCTGCCAACTCTTCCTATTCTTGTCTTTGAATAGAGATGACAGATACCCCCAGGATTTTAAAGGTCATTTAAACATCGTCTGTAAGCAACAGACAGAATCTTCCCCCTACAGGGAGTTCAATGGAGAGCCGTCCGTTGTTCAATTTTCAGTATCAAGCTAACTCAGAAAGGGAAGAATCACCCCTGTATCTCCGCTTCCCCATTTTTCTAGTATCACAGTCTACATAAGAGTTTTTAGTTTATGACTTTGTCTCTCTCAGTCTTCTCTCCTGCCAGTGACTATAGTCTGACCTCCGTTAGCTTTTCTTCAATCTGTTTTACAAAATCACTCTGGCATTCTATTTTCATCTTTGTTTTCCAGTGTCTAAACCACTGAAGCTGTGACCTTTCAAGCAAATGTAGCAATGGTACCAGCGCATCCTCTGATTGAAAAATAAAAAGTGAGCCCATAGGTAGTATAATTATTCTGTGTGTGCAGGAGTGGTGTCTGCACTTGCAGAAGGCAGATAATTGGATTTCAGATTACTTTTAAAAATATGCACATTCCACCTGAGCCCTAGCAGTTTCTTTTTTCTGGGACCCTAGAGAAACTTGAAACTTCCATTCTTCTATAAGTTCTTACCCATATACAATTGGCTTCCGGGTCCTACCTGTTCTATCCCCTGAAAGTCACTAGCCCACTCTTTAATCTTCATTTTTTCTGTCTCCAGAATGCTTTCTACTACTGCAGTACTCGCCACCATTATAATCCATCTGGACAGTCTGAAACTATCTTCTTGTTTCCACTCTTGCCCTTCTTCCCTCCATCTTCCACACACTTCCTAGAATTACCACAAGATTCTATCTAGTTGGGCTTTTCCTTCAAACATTGTCAATGAAACCTTTTAGCCCACATACATTCTTTTAAAATTTAAATCAATTAACAACATTGAAAAATCAGAATATTTCCGTTAACATGAGATTTTTTACTTAACAGTTCTGGCAATTCTAGGCCACCATTCCTATATGGTCACAATTAGCTGGAGCTGACTAGTAGCTGCCCCATAAGGAAAGGACAGAAGCTGCTCCTGTTGCCATGGTCTGTCCCACTCACTATTGTTAATATTTTGACATCACCTTGGGTGGGATCATTTATCATGGTGCTGATATCTCACCAGAAGACTTCACTCATTTACAGGCTGGCTGGTTCCTGGAGACTGTGTGCACTCTACTCTATGTCTTATTAGATATAGGGATGCCAGAATAATAACTAATAAGTACTCAGAGCTACATTTGAGGGATAATCCCAAATGGGGATTAAATTTATTTGAGGGTTTCTGTAGATGAATATAAAGTTGTGAGTGGCTCTCTTTACAGACATTTTAGTAAACATCTTATTGATGCCAGTGGCAGCCCATCTGGAGTGGCTGCTGCCATGATGCCAGATGCAGTGGGAAAGGACTGGCTGGGGCTGCCACCATGGAGTCAGCAAAAGCCAGGAACAGGCAGAAGCTCCACCCACTTCTGAGCTGGCAGGGCAGGAGCCTTGCACTCCCCAGGTGCAGCTGTGGCACCCAGCTGTGGCTGCAGACCTGGGCATGCGTGTGCTCTTGGGGTCTGGAAGTAGGCAGGAGCCCTACCTTCCTTGGCACACCTACAGCTGCCCAAGCTGTGGCTGTAAATCTGAGCATCTCTGCACTCTCAGGAGCCCTGGAAGCCCTCCCCTTCCACTGCCTGGCCTCTTCCTACTCCAAGCGCCTGAGGGTGCCTGCTCCTTCTGCCTGGCCTTTCCCCACTCCAAGAGCCCACTCCAATCTCAGAGCAAAGTGGAGGCTGAGCCTGAGTGCTGTTGCGACCTGGCTAGGTATGTGCACTCTTGGGGCAGCACTGACACACCAGCCCCCTGCTGCCTTGGACTCCTCCAGACTTTGGGCACTGAGGAGCATGGGGTGGAGGCCAAGGGCAGCTCAGAGCTGGCCTGCTGGCACCACTCAGCACAAACAGTCTTGGCATCATGAACAGTGGCAGGAGGCAGATAGGCTCCTGGGTGGAAAGACACAGGTGCCTGGTGAAGCCCCACCTTGAAGTGGGGAAAGGCCTGAAGCCTGGGGGCAAGGCTACCAGTTCTGCAGAGTGGGAACTGACAATGTTTTTTCTGGGCCTGCCCATGGCCTCACATGGACCAATCAGCATACACTTCCTCTCCTTTGAAGTCCATAAAAACCCCAGAACTCAGCCAGATTCAAAAAGGGATGACATGACCACCAGCTGCAGAAAGGAGCTACCTACCCCCAGGATCTCCTCTCTGCTGAGAACCAAAAAGAGATCACAAGATGATCAGCTGTGGAAAGGAGCTATGCATGCCAGGGTCTCCTCTGCTGAGAGCTGAAAAGAGATGACAGGACCACCAGCTGTGGAGAGGAGCTACCCACACCAGGGTCTCCTCTCTGCTGAGAGCTGAGAAGATGATGGAATGACCAGCTGTGGACAGGAGCTACCCACCAGGGTTTTCTCTCTCCTGAGAGGTGAGAAGACAATGGAAAAATGGACCTGTGGAGAGGAGCTAACCACTCCAGGGTCACCTCTCTGCTGACAGCTGAACACTCGTCAGGACACCCTGCCTGAGGAAAGGAGCTACCCACTGTGGGTCTCCTCTGAGCTGTTTTATAACTCAATAAAGCTCCTCTTTGCCTTGCTCACTCTCCACTTGTTTGCATACTTCATTTTTCCTGGCTGCAGGACAAGAACTCAGGTCCTGCTGAATGGCAGGGCTGAAAGAGCTGTAACACAAACATGGCTGAAACAACCCCCTTGCTTGCCACATCGCAGGCAACAAGGAGAGAAGGGCTGTGGCCCTTCAAGGAGCCCAGACTTAGTAGCTCCCAAGCCAGGGCTGTGATACCCTCTTTGGGGTTCTGCAGTTCCTGGTCTCTCCAAGCTTCTTAGTGCCACCACATTCCCCAGTGCCAGCTGTGGAAGCTGCTTGCTGTACACCTGGTCCAGCAGCAGCCTCACAGGGAGGTAGCACCCGTGATGGTGCCTGGAGCTGCCCACCCTACAGCAGCCAGCATGCTTGGCTGCGCACAGTGGCTGGACCCCATGCTCACTCACTCACACAACCCTCACCACTCCAGTCACCCTTGGCAGATATGGGATCCAGGCTGGTAGCATGAGCTGAACTCAACCCACCAGGTCAAGAGGGCCCAGTGGGCAAGAGCAAAACTCAGGCAAAGGTGCCACTGGCCACAGAGGTTTCCAGCTGGTGAAGTGACACCCCAAGGATCTCATAACATTATCAAGTTTTGTCACAGTCACTTCTATAATTGGATATTTTCAGTGTGAAAGAGAACAAAGAAGAAAAATGGCTAGGAAAAAGTTTAATTTCTTGATAGCTCTAAGAAGTGCTTTTCTTGTCATTTTCTGGATTGATTACTAGCACAAGAAAAAATGAAAGTGTCTCGGCTTTCTCTGAAATGAAATTTAGCTTAAAACCCTAGTGGCCCAATTTCTGCCTCATTTCATTCCCTAACTCTCCATGGAGTTTACGTAGAAATTATGGTTATGTGATGAATAATTCAACTCAAAAGGTTCACTGTAATATTACAATAAAAATTACTTTTACAAGCACATTGGCATTTTAATATATTTAGTTTATAATAAGGTACCACCAAAATAAAGTTAAAAGCAAGATAACTTGCTATCACTCCTAATTATGTGTGCTTTTTAGACAAAATTTTAACACAGCTTAAAAATTTTCTCATAAATCAAAATCAATTAATTTCCTTTTTAACAGTATTTAGGAAATCCTACTGATTACTGTTTTAAGATAACTTATTTTCCTAAAGTTATTGTGGCTGTTAGTTGAAACCAGAGTATCCTAAGCCATATTCATATAGAGTAACAATTGTTTATAGTTACTAGGCTCCAAATTTAGAAAACAGAGGAAATTTAGAAAAACAAACATGATGTTATAATAAAACTGTGTGGAAGAAGAGATGGGAATGTATAGGATTATCCAACCCTCACGGCAAAATCAGACACAAGGAAGATCCTCGAAATCACTGCTCTTAGATAAGGGAATTTTATCAGACATAGGACGTAAGACCAAAAAGGGTAATTGTGAGTAACAAACTTCAGCCAAACATAAATAAACAATCTTCCGGCAACTTGCCACAAATTGCTGAACTAATCATCCCTATGCACACTTGGCAAAGGGCAAGACATTTCCGGATTTTTTGTGGAAGCAGGCAGAATGGTCGAGAGAGACAGACACTTGACTTCCCTTCATTGCTGTCCTGCTATCCCTTTGAGGACCCTTTCACCTGGCTTAATTGGCCTGTAAGGTATTGTTAGACTAACCACTTCTTAAGAATAGTGCTCTGGGGTGGATCACGAGGTCAGGAGATCGAGACCATCCTGGCTAACACGGAGAAACCCCGTCCCTACTAAAAATACAAAAAAAAAAAATTAGCTGGGTGTGGTGGCGGGCGCCTGTAGTCCCAGCTATTCGGGAGGCTGAGGCAGGAGAATGGCGTGAACCCGGGAGGTGGAGCTTGCAGTGAGCCGAGATCGCGCCACTGCACTCCAGCCTGGGCAACAGAGCAAGACTCCATTTCAAAAAAAAAAAAGAATAGTGCTCTCATTTACCTAAGGAATCATGTCAAATGGTCTACTTCTGCAACTAGAGACTACAGCTATCAATTAGTATCTGAAG
Source organism: Pongo pygmaeus (assembly GCF_028885625.2). NCBI lineage: Eukaryota > Metazoa > Chordata > Mammalia > Primates > Hominidae > Pongo > Pongo pygmaeus. The sequence continues at coordinate 20,958,780 of NC_072376.2, forward strand.
GGAGTTTAAAAAATTGATTCAGATGAGAGTGGCGGCTCATGCCTGTAATCCCAGCACTTTGGGAAGCTGAGGTGAGGAGATCGCTTGAGCCCGGGAGTTGGAGACTAGCCAGGCAACAGAGTGAGACTTATCTCTACAAATAATAACAATTACAAAAATTAGCTGGTCATGCTGGTGCATGCCTGTAGTCCCAGCTACTCACTACTTGGGAGGCTGAGGTGGAAGGATTGTGTGAGCCCTGGGGGTCTAGGCTGTAATGAGCTGTGATGGTGCCACTGCACTCCAGGCTGGACAACTGAGACGCTATCTAAAAAACATCAACTGATTCAAAAGGGTATTGAATCAAACATAATTTTTAAATGCATGTATTTATGATCAAGGAGAAGATTTGTCAATAATTTTTGTTTTGTTTTTTTGAGATGAAGTCTCACTCTGTCGCCCAGGCTGGAGTGCAGTGGCACAATCTCAGCTCACTGCAACTTCTGCCTCCTGGGTTCAAGCAATTCTTGTGCCTCAGCCTCCCAAGTAGCTGAGATTACAGGCATGTGCCACCACACCCGGCTGATTTTTGTATTTTTAGTAAGCGACAGGGTTTCACTATGTTAGCCAGGCTGGTTTCGAACTCCAGACCTCAAGTGATCCGCCTGCCTCAGCCTCCCAAAGTGCTGGAATTACAGACATGAGCCACTGTGCCTGGCCAGATTTGTCAAGTATTTAGAAGAGTTTAAAATGTTTCATATTTGAGATGACTATAATTTTAAATGTTATGACTTTTTTCCCTATTTTTGCTAAAAGAACATAATTATTTTATCTCACCTAAATATGCTTAAAAAGAAGTTTGATACTTCAACAGTGGAATTTGAATTCTGAGATCTCTTAAAACACTTTTAAGATAATTGGCTTATCATATAGACTCAGATTTCTACTGACACTAAAAAAAAAATCAGATACAACATTTTGTTTTTAAAGGACATTTAGAGCCCAGATCTCAACATGGATGCTTGTATACACAATTGAAGTTATACGCATAGCCTATGTAGTTGTATAGATATACATGTGACATAACTATGGCTCCAATAATGTGCTAGTGTCACAGTCTACAAATATTCATTCTTTTATTTTGCTAAATCTTGAAATTGATTAATTTCTTCCCTTATAGAAAATTCTGAAATTTTTTTCTTACCCCCAAAACTGCCTGTTCCTCCCACCCAGTCAACAGCCACCCCATTCAAAAACTCTCAGTGCTACAAATGGCAACTATGTTTTCCAGAGCAGAACAAACTATTCAAGAATATCAAAAATGGGGCAGTTGTCAGATGTACATAGATATTAAAGATTGAGTATTTTGTTATCAATTATTCAAGTTGTAACATCCTAGAACTTAACTCATCTCTTCAATAATTTCACATGCTCATTCTAGCAAGGCTTTTCATATTTCAAATATTACAAAGTATAACTTATTTCCTTAAAGATGTTTTTCAAGTATAACCACACAATGGGAGTTAACAGAACTCACTGGTTTCAAGGGATATGAATTTTTTGGTAAATTTATATAATCATTCAATTTAAAAAGTCAAATTAAACCTTGCAGTCATCTTTGTGTGCTCTCTTTACCACTCTGCATCCAATCTATTAGGAAATTTCTTCAGCTCAAACTTTAAAAATATTCCCAACCTTGGGAGGCCAAGGCAGGTGGATCACCTGAAGTCAGGAGTTTGAAACCTGCCTGGCCAACATGGTGAAACCCCATCTCTACTAAAAATACAAAAATTAGCTAGGCATGGTGGTTTGTTCCTTAAACCCAGCTGCTTGGGAGGCTGAGGCAGGAGAATCGCTTGAACCAGGACCCAGGAGGCAGAGGTTACAGAGAGCTGAGATCATGCCACTGCACTCCAGCCTGGGCGACAGAGTGAGACTTCTGTCTCAAAAAAAAAAAAAAAAAAATCCCAGAATCTACTTTCACTGCTGGCACCACTATTAAACTGAGTCCATAGCCTCTGTCTCACACCTGGACTCATACAGTGGCCACCGACCATTGTTCTTTCTTCCAACTATTGTTCTTTCTTGATTGACAAACATAGCCCCAGCAAACGCAGGTCAGGTCATGTCACTTTTCTGCTCAAGAACTCTTTATAACTTATCTCACTCAGAGTAAAACCCCATCTTAACCATGGCATGCTTGATCTGGCCCCTACTCTATGTCTTCTCTCTTTTCCTCTCACTGCCTCCCACCCCCCTCCAAGCCTCCTTAAACATCTTGCTGCTCCTTCACTACAGCCAGGGATAATTCCACCTCTGAGCTTTTCATCTGTTCTTCCCTTTGCTCTGAAGTCTCCTCCCCAAGAAGTAGCCTAGACCATACCCTCACATCATCCAGGACCAAATATCACCTCATCAGCAAGGTCTCTCTGGCCATCTAATCTAAATTTGCCCCTTTCCCATCACTCTCTGTTACTTTAGGCTGCTTTACTTTGTTTCTCAGAAGGAGGTCAGCATCTACCTAGTTAGCATGCTTAGTGTCCATCCATAGGCAACAGAAACAGAGGGAGACCACAGGCAGGACCTCATCAATTCTTCAACAAATATTGTTATTTATTTCTTCATGCCAGGCATAGTCCTAGATGCTGACAATATAACTAATAATAAAATAAAATTCTCTGTTCTAAAGGAGCTTAAGTTCTCATCAAAAGAGATCAGACTAAATAAGTAAAATACAATCAAATGGTGGTAACTGCCACAAAGATAAAAAGGCAGGAAAGGAGAATAGGGAATGCTGACGGGTAAAAGCACAGCAGAGGGGTGGTAGTTTTCAGTATAGCAGATACACAAAGCTTCATTGAGAAAGTGACATTTAAGTAAAGGAAGGGCTGTATTTGTCTTGATCACTGATGATTCCCAGCCAGATGGTAGGTGTTCAATAAATATTTGTTAAATGAATACGTAAACAGAATTAAGGGGCCTGGTGTGGTGGCTCACACCTGTAATCCCAGCACTTTGGGAGGCTGAGGCAGGCAGATCATGAGGTCAGGAGATCGAGACCACAGTGAAACCTCATCTCTACTAAAAATACAAAAAATTAGCCGGGTGCGGTGGCCGGCACCTGTAGCCCCAGCTACTCGGGAGGCTGAGGCAGGAGAATGGCGTGAACCCGGGAGGCAGAGCTTGCAGTGAGCCAAGATCGCACCACTGCACTCCAGCCTGGGCGACAGAGCGACACTCTATATCAAAAAAAAAAAAAAAAAAAAAAAGAATTAAGGTAGAATTGTCAAACATTCACCTTAAGTGATTTTTTTCCCCATACTTTGGTACTGTTAATACCACCAGTTTCATCGTCATCGCCAACAATAAAGACAAAAAAATTAAGCGTTCATACTACTATTTTTGCTGATGTGGCAAAAAACAAAAAAACTGTTATTTTACGAAGTCGTTATTCTTTATCAAAAGCAATACAGAATTATTTCAGGTAATTCCTAGTCAGCTTTCAGTAAGTGTGTTATCCATATATATGACTAATAAATTCCACAGATTGAATTTTTTTTTTTTTGGCAGATGGTCTATTTAGAAGGAGGTCAGCAGATAGAAATAGATGGAAAAAACTATTTTAAATATTCCTGGATGAAGTAGATAGCAACAGGATTCTGCTTCCTGGCCTGTGGGAGTGAGTATGTCACATAAACCTGAACCATCAAATATGCAGTATACCCTCTCAGTTTGTCAGTAAGGGGATGGCTTCATTAACGGAGTAAGGACAATCAGTGCCCTGCCGCTGTTTTTGATAGATGGGGCGCGGGAAGGTATTGCTTCTCTTTTCTGAAGAAGGAAGAGAGGAACACAACAAATAGGACAATGCTAGAATCCATCTTACCCAATGCATGAAGAGAATGAGGCCAGACCCAAAGCAAGGCAGTGACACACAGGGCTTAAAGCAGGAGAAGAAATGGAGAAACAAAAAGTAGAAAGGAGAAAAAAGAGAAAAAGAACCCTCATGATCTTGCTTGAGCTCCTAGATCCAACCATACCTGCAACTATCCCCACAGATCCATTTCCTGTATTAGCTGTCAAAGTTGAAACTGGTCTCTGAGCTTTGTGACTAAAGCTGGCCTATGAACACATTTACAAAATAAAGGATTATTTATTATATGTGCAGAGGCTAAGGTGTCTCAGTTTTCCTTGGCAAATGCAAATATTAAACAAACTACAATTATAATTTGCTTTAACACAAAAACAAATAGTCTTTGATTTTCCTATAATATACTAATGAAGACCTGAAGTAATGTTTTTCCACAGTAGAAATGTAATAATTTTATGAAGCTCTGACGAATAGTGGCTTTGTTACATGACTAGCATCAGATTAATATTTCCACATTCCCATGAACTCATTGTCATAATATAATAATCCAAAGATGGGTTATAGTTTTTAGCACACTTTCTCACTATGAGATGGCTAAACTGCTTAAATTCCATTTTTGCTGCCTCTTAGTTAATTTCCATGGATAATACCGCAATATATTCTGCATAAACCCAAAATATTCTCAAACATTTATAAGCAAGGCAAACACAATAAGTAACATAGATTATTCTATTTATTATCAAGAATATTCACAAGATCACTTCATTTTATTTTGTCCTATACTGATACAAACATGCTTCTCCATAACAACCAGGTTTTTAGGACCATTTCATTTTTGCACATGTGCTTTAAGAAAACTGGGTTGGACATGATAATGCCCTGTATGAAAAAGCAATGAGAAGATGTTCATTTGTGTGACTCATCAAAACTGCCAGACTGAAATATCTCAGGATTCCTCCAGTTATTAGATATCTGTCATACATGTTCATTCCTGGGATTCCAGAAAATAAAAGGATTAGAACAAGCTATATATTTTTTCAATTGATGAGGGATGAGAAACATTTCCTTCCCTCTCTCATACATCTACTTTTATCCACATGTCTGGTATTGAGAAAAGGGTGCCAGGGCTAGAATTTAGATTTGTCAAAAAGAAAGAGCTCCCAGAATCCCTCATACTGAACACCAGATCCTTATGCAAAACTCCAAAGTCCCATGAAGACTGGTTGACAAATGCAATTTTAATTACCTTCCAGTGAAATAAAAGAGAGAAAGAATCCTGGGTAATTGGCATAAATGTGGAAAACTGGGTTTCCTACCAGACATATGCAGAAGCAGCAAGCAACTCAGTTCAGCACATGCCACACGCTGATGATCTGGACATTGACAAGATGATGCTGAAATAAACTAGATGACTGAAATAAAGTTAAAAAGAAATATCACCACTTAGTGATGGAACTCCATGCATGGTCCCAAGGAGCTATAAGAGAACAATGCCTATCTTTTTTTTTCTGCTGTTTCATACTTGAAGAATTTAAGTCAAATTAAAAAAAAAAAAAAGCTCATTCATGAGAAGAGAGAAAAAAAATCCTAAATAACAAATAACTTTCTTTTCAAGATGATAATTTATCTGTTTGACTTCTGAAAGATAGATCCCTATAGGAAGCAAAAGATGATTCAGTGGTTCACTCACCATTCATTATCACTTCCATCATCAATAAAAACAAACACAAACAAAAAAAATAAAGAAGAAATAAGTGGGTGAGGAAGGGAGGAAGAAAGGAAAGGAGGAAGGGGAAAGGAAAGGATAGAACAAGACAGGATAGGACAAGAGAGAAAAGGAAAGGAAAGGAAAAAGGAAAAGTACAAGGAAAAAGAAATCAACCTGACTCATAATGTTGTACTGATTTCTGAATTTCACATCAAAATATGACAAATGAGACTCTTTTTTAATTTTAATTTTATTTATTTGTTTATTTTTTTGAGATGGAGTTTCGCTCTTGTTGCCCAGGCTGGAGTGCAATGGTGTGATCTCGGCTCACTGCAACCTCTGCCTCCCAGGTTCAAGTGATTTTCCTGCCTCAGCCTCTGGAGTAGCTGGGATTACAGGTATGCACCACCATGCCCAGCTAATTTTTGTATTATTAGTAGAGATGAGGTTTTACCATGTTGGCCAGGCTGGTCTTGAACTTCTGACCTCAGGTGATCTGCCTGCCTTGGTCTCCCAAAGTGCTGGGATTACAGGCATGAGTCACCATTTGTAGGTGCCTGGCCAACAAATGAGACTCTTTTAAAACAACTAGAAAGGTTTCAATCATACATTTGCCACCATATATATATATATATATATATGGTGGTATATGCTTTATATATATATATATATGGCATCTATCTATGAAGTGACTTTGATGAACTTAATAAAAAATAAATCTCAATACAAAAATAAATGCAACAAGACTACAAGAGTTATTTCAGAAATGATTGCCACGGCTGCACTGTGGATTTAAATAAAGCTTGCAGAGTTGCATTCCTATGGCTTGGTAATTAAAATAATTTGTTTTTTCTAAATGTTATAATAACATACAGATAATCAGCAGCTTAAATTGAAATTGGTGCAAACACTGAGACTTTGCACATCTTCTCTGGATTCAGGCAAATCACAGCAAGTCTTCTCCATTTGCACAACTAACTGAAATTTGTTATGTAAAATTGCCTTCTCCACTTCTCTGAGGAGGACCAGGGTCAAGCTCTGTTTATTCAGGGGAAAAAGCAGAAAGCAGCTCCACTACCATAAATAAACCTGTTGTCTTTTGCCGTAATATCTGTAGGGAGTTGCTGCTCCCATTCATAGGACAGGCGCCCCAAATGAGGTACAGTCTGGCCGTGAAATGTAGAAGGAATTAGGAGAGACAGCCTGTTCTGATTTTTAGGAATCTACACTTAAAGAGTAGGAATGGTCACGTGCATAATGCATACAAGATACTAGAAGAGAAAGGAAAAGCAGGTATAAAGTATGCCGTCCTTATCCATGCACATCGACAATGACAACAAAGCACTTGGCCCATAAATACTGGTCAAACTGTATTTCTGTTTCAGAAAAATGTAAAACTCTCAATCTAATTCCACACCTATTCAAAGTGAATTCCATAGTTCAGCCTGGACTTTTTTTTTTTTTTTTGAGACGGAGTCTCGCTCTGTCGCCCAGGCTGGAGTGCAGTGGTGCTATCTCAGCTCACTGCAAGCTCCGCCTCCCGGGTTCACGCCATTCTCCTGCCTCAGCCTCCCCAGTAGCTGGGACTACAGGTGCCCACCACCATGCTCAGCTAATTTTTTGTATTTTTAGTAGAGACAGGGTTTCATCGTGTTAGCCATGATGGTCTCGATCTCCTGACCTCATGATACAACGGCCTCGGCTTCCCAAAGTGCTGGGATTACAGGCGTGAGCCACGGTGCCCAGTCAGCTCAGCCTGGAATTCTAATGCTTCAATTTTAGTGTTAATTTGTATCAGAATTAAATTTAAGTATGTGTCTTTCTTGCTAAATTGTATTAAAAATTGTACTCTAAATCAAGGTCTGCCTCCATGACATATTGCAAATACTAGAGGTGCAATAAACTGTTGAATTTAATGTAATGAATTCAGTGCAACAATTTGAAGGAAAGGTTCATTTAAGTAAATCACCCAATGTAGAAGTAGAAATGAGTCTCACTTTTCATAAAAAAATTTACCAGAGGGGGTGGGGTGCTGTAGAAAGCAAGCATACCAACTTTCTGCTCATAAAGTCTTGATATGAATTACTAGAGTCAGAGTTAGTTTGCAAATTCTCTACTACTACATTCTCTGTCTCTGGAGTCCAAAACATGCACAATACTGGACAGCAGGTTCTACAGACCAGTAGCGTTCTTCCAATTCCTTAAAACAGATCACACTAGAGGTTAGGACAGGATTGACCTCTGCAGGGCAAAGGATCACTGATGAAGCTAGTCACAGAGTTTTCTCAAGACAGAAAGCAGAGATGCTGGAGCATCCCATAGCACAAGCCACAACCAGGCCAAAACCTCTACATGGAAAAACGGTTCTCACCAAATCAATTGAGCAAGTGAGAATCCTCTAAACCACAGAAACAACAGTTACAGGAATCCCTCAAATTTAATAACATATTCTAAATAAATCTTTTTATCAATATCAATCTTCGTAATCTTTTTAGAGCCATGTTTTCATCACAGTGAGCCAATAAAAGAAAAGCATTTGTACCTTCTAATTTACAGAGATGGTCTTTTTTAAAAAGATGTCCAAATGATCTTCAAGAATCCTTTCGGGTCATTCTAGTGCACCCTATATTTTTGTCAGTTACCTTAGTTTTAAAATCATCCTTCACTGTAATAAAAAAAAAAAAAAGAATGAGAATTCCTTATCTAGCCAAAAATATTTTCTGACCTAGAAGTCTTGCTTGAATTGCTCCTAGTGTAATCAGAGGGGAAGGGATAATTAATCTTTCCAGTCTCTGAAATCCTATGGATAGCATTTTCATGTGTATTCAGTAACCTAAACTCACAAAGGCCAACATCGGAACACATTCATTCCTGACCACCATTGACAAAACAGCATAGATATTTTATTGAAAGTTTAGGGCTTCAGAACAATAAAATGGGATTATCAAAAACTGTACTATTTCCAATAACCCAAAGTTATTTTATCAAGGGGATGTATACATTACGCATTTTATATGTGTATACTTGTACCCCATAAATATGTACAGCTTTTATCTATAATAACTAAAAATTAAAATTTAAAAAAGAGGTTGTATAGGCTTAGAGTGGAACCCGATAGGCTAAATGTATGACTAAGTCTGCTACTGATCACTGCCATGACACCATTTTCAAAAGACCTAACTTCTACACCTCTTGGTTTCTTTATTAGTAAGATAGAAGTAAGAATATTAGCAACCTCTAGTATTTGATAGCTAACACTAAGGTACTTGAAAGAGTGTCTGGCTCATAGGCACCCAGTTAAATGCTAACTATTGTTACTGAATCTAATTCTATTTCCTCAAGGAAACAGATGTGCTGACATCCTTAAAAAGTAGTAATTGACTGTCGATTTGGAGATAATGAGAATCCATCCTGAAACACATTTCAGGAAATACAATTTAGAAAACATTTACAAAGGCAGGTGGTATAGACCATGGGGTGGCTTCATATCACGCCTCCAGAACATAGTGCCATAAAGAAAAATGATAAAAACCCATTGGAACTGATCTTTCTTTGACCAGATATTTACACGACAGGTTGATAGCAAAAGGTGTTTATAAAATAGGCTGACGGCAACAGGATTATTTGTTAAAATGTTCTCACTGGGAAAACAAGTAGAAGTTCCAAAATAAGCCTGAGGAGAAGCACCTCTTCACTTTCTCAGAACACTGAAAACCCTGTAACCTAAGTTGACCGTATCTATTCCAATCTTATGGGATCATGGGTTTCTTTAATATCCAAGCAACTTGACCCCATTCTCTATCCTATTTTCTTGGGGGACCTCTTGCACTGCTGCTATTATTTCTGAGCATCCTAGGGGAGGAAGCCTCGATTTTCTTATCATTTCTACCCCAATTTTCTCCTCCCAGCTAGATCCTCATTGCTCTGTACACCATCCTGTGTTCCTCATATAGCTCCTTGACTCAGCCCATGTGTGGAGTATGGAGAACTCCTTTTCCTTTATTCTCCAGAGCACATCCTCCACCCAGTAGGCTCCTAGAAGGTTGAGAATGACACTTGAGGTAGAATCCAAAACAAAACCAAATCTAAGTTGTATTATTTGACACTTTTAAGTTTCTGGGCCTTCCTGTCTTCAAGGTTTTCTTTCTTACTATTCATTCTCCTCCTAGGTCTCAACCTGGGCCATGATCCTTCTGAAAACCTTTCGAGTCCCCTATTTCTTCCCAAACTCCAAGGCCCCAGACTTTGTTGAACAGCCAGGGTCAACCTAAATTCCCTGTTCCTGTATTATGCAAAACAATTCTTTTCGTTCTCTCTTATGTTTTCACTTTTAGGAATTTTTTTTCCTTTAGGGCTTACGCTTGTTTAATATCTCTCTCCCTCACTCTTCCCCCCAACCCCCACATAGAGAGATAAGGAGATAGATAGATAGATACATAGATACACAGATACATAGATAGATATAGATCTATAGATAGGTATATTGCATACACACATACAACACACATACAAGCCTGATGCCTGGCTTAGGCAATGAGGTGTCTTTGAGAGATAACCAGCCAGTCTAAACGCATTTAAATTTAACACACGAAATACCTGCATATTCTGTCATAGTAAATAAGTGGGCTTTTTAGTCAGCAAAATCTGGCTGGATCACATCCCAGGACTGTCTTATACCATCTGTGTATCTGCGGCAGGATAAGTAAGATTAGGAGGCCATACTAGCTGTTCCCTTTGTAAGAAGCCCAGTGGGCTCCAGGTCCCTTGCAACTTAGCGTCACCTTAGTGTGTCAGCATCTAACTGTTTTGCAAGGTAAAGAGTTTGCAAGGTAAACTCTTTTGCATTCCTATAGGATACCACCAGACCGCCAGATGGTTACATGTTCTCAATACCTAGTAAGGCCTAGAAAAGAGAACAAAACTATTTTATTTGTGATGTACCTCCCCCAATCTCCAACCGATCAGCACTGAAAGCCCAGGAAACTACTAGCTACAAATTTCTGCCTTGTGGGGGCTAGGGATTTCTCTAGGGTCCCATATGCACAGCTAGGCTCAGGGTCTAGCTTATAGTAACCTTTATGTCATAACAGTAAAAAACACACCCCTAGGTGGAGATTTTATATGCTACTGATACATGTGATGCATGTTAGAATATGTAGATGCTAAGCAAATGCTCCAACTGCAGATCTGCCTTTGCCTACTTGACCTCATCAGTATGAGTACGTATGAACAGCTCCCATAAAAAGAATTCCTCTTAAGGCACTATCTGCCATCTCTCCCTTTGAGCAGCTTGCTTCGCCTCTCAGAGTATACTTTTGTTTTCCAATAAGCTTCTTTGTTTACTCTGACTTTGGACCCGCTCTCAAATTCTTTTGTGTGGCAAAGTCAAGAACCTGAACCAGCCCACTAACAACATATTCTTGGACAAGGTAAGATCTTGGGAACCTTTCTGAAACTCATTTGCTCATTTATGATAGAGGGAGCCATATTTCAAATTTGTTGTCAGGATTAAACAAGATGAGGCACATGAAGCAATTAACATACTACATGGATTAGAGTAATTATTAGTAAAAATAAATAATAGCTAACTAAATTCAAATCGGGTAAGAAGCAAATACCAAATACAAGTAAAGGAAAAAAAGAATAGACAAAAAAAATGTGGTTGACAAAAATTCTCTCCTTGACTAAATTTTAACCAGGATCCTCTGAGTCCAATTAAGCCCCATTCTTGAACATGTCCTTCAAGAGCCCAGTTTTTGTTTTTTTTTTTTAATACTTTAAGTTCTAGGGTACATGTGCACAACATGCAGGTTTGCTACATATGTGCCATGTTGGTGTGCTGCACCCATTAACTGGTCATTTACATTAGGTATATCTCCTAATGCTATCCCTCCCCCCTCCTCCCACCCCACGACAGGCCCCGGTGTGTGATGTTCCCCATATAAATCATACTGCTATAAAGACACATGCGCACATATGTTTATTGCGCCACTATTCACAATAGCAAAGACTTGAAACCAACCCAAATGTCCATCAATGATAGACTGCATTAAGAAAATGTGGCACATATACACCATGGAATACTAAGCAGCCATATAAAAGGATGAGTTCATGTCCTTTGTAGGGACATGGATGAAGCTGGAAACCATCATTCTGAGCAAACTATTGCAAGGACAGAAAACCAAACACCGCGTGTTCTCACTCACAGGTGGGAATTGAACAAAGAGCCCAGTTTTAGCAAGATTCCTCTCAAGTTGCTTTCGCCAGAATCCATCAATATCTTATCACCCTCAATATCTGATACAATTTCTCATCTTCCACCATCTCCCAGTGAATGTGATCACCCAGTTTATCTTCAGCAAGAATCCTATTAGGCCAATTTAGCCAGATCCCCTGTCCCCCGCTTACCCCTGAGATTTCCTCTTAGTAATTTTCTGTTCACTGATCCCCTCTCCTCCACTCTTCTCCTTGGCTTTGATTTCCCATTATTTCTTGTTATATTCAGGTTTGAGCCCAGTCTTTCTCCCCTGCTGCAAAGTCACACTGCAGTTTTCCCTGCACCAGTTGGAATAGTCCTGAATAAAGTCTGCCTTACCATTTTAACAAGTCTCTGAATAATTTTTTTTAACACGGAGAAAGAAAAAAAGCAATGGGAAATGATGATGCCTTGTCCCCTGGTAGTACAGAGAGCTTAAATGTCCTATCAGCTGCAATTCCCTGACCTGGGAATCTCTGCAGCCCTCAGAGAAGGGGAGAGCCAGAAGGACCCAGCTGATCCTGACTACAAAAGGTTGATATTGCTGAACTACTTCACAGCCACTGTCTTATCCCCAGGAACGAAATCTCCTCCAACCCACCTACCTTATTTCTCACAGGCCCCCTGAGAAATGTGAACGCCTGGCATTCATCATTCACACTCAGGGCTTCTGAACTCCTACTCCAGCACTATGGGCCAGGATTTATTCTATCAGGTTGCTGCCTTTGTCCTTCAGAGTGTTGAATATTTTGATAATCCCCTTTAAAGGCAGGAGTGATCCACAGGCTAAAGAGAAGCAGCAGGCATTTTGACCATCGTAGGTATGAATAGACTCTTGTTTCATTCCAGGTCGAAGTACAGAATCGTGACCCAAAGGCTAGTGATCCAAAAATGAGATTTTTATAATGCCTTAGAATACATGAAGAAAGGAGGGACAGAGAGAAAGGAGATGCAAAGACCGCCTGATAGAAGTTATCTTAAGAAGGAATAGATAATAGATTCAGTCACCATGAATGTATTTCACTCTTTCTGTGTCTCAAATAATATGCATACAACCCTAAGATCTAATTTATTTCATTTCAGCAAGGTGAGTATGCCTGAAGAGATGTACTGGCAAATATTTTTCAAGAATTGTTAAAATTGTCCTGAGGTTGTAAAGCTTCATTATTTCTAACTAAATGGCAAACATAGTGTTAACTTTTTCTATGAAGGCAGTATAGAACACATCCATACAGCTGTCACAGAAAATGTAACCTTCACCTTACAATTGTTTCTTAGATTCCACTTGGAAGTGGTCTGGAGCTTAAAACCTAATCATTCATGATTTCCAACATGGTCCATTAGCTCCAATATTCATATATAGATTCATTGATATTATTAGTAAAAATCTTTAGAAATGTGAACCAAAGAAAGGTATCCACCATTTTGTACGTGCATTTTCTGTCACTTTTCAAAGTATGACAGAATTAGAAAGAAGAGAGAACCACATGTTGCCCAAATAAAACCCAATCTCTTTGAATGTTTAAATATTAAATTAATTTATTCAACAAAGATTTGGAGAGCCTACCAGGTATAAGGTGATATATACTTGAAATGAGCTTGTAGTAAAAAGGTTTCCTCTCATAGAAAAGGAGTGTTACTAAACCTAAATGATACAATGCGTTATGCAAACCAACCATACAGCTGACCCACAGTTGAAAGCACTTACTGCCTCATAGCCATGCCCATCAATTACAGAACTCGTTTCTGCTGAGCCCTAGATAGACCTGAAAATCTACCTCAAGAGAACAATTCAAAGACTGTATTATCAGTCCATCATAATTAAAAGAAATGAAAATAATTTGGCCTTTTAGAGTTAGCTAATACACACATACCACAGTGCCTGGCACAAAATAGTCACTGAGAAAATGTTTGGTCAATGAATGATTCACTGAATTGACTGTTGAAAGACTGAATTATTACTATTGGACAAAATCATGAGACTAAACATTTAGGACAATCTATCTGAACATACAAACAGCCTTGCCAACCACAACAAAATTATAAAAATAAGACCGAAAGGAATCCCTAATTGAAAGCATCCCGATTACAAAATAAGTCCTGAAGTGAATTCTGTAAACAGATCAATAGGAAGTTTCCAATAAATAGGTCTTGTAGGAGTAATCAATGGTGTCTGGGTGAAAGATTCAGCAGGCTTCTAAACAACAGAGGGCATGTATCTTTGAACAGATTCCTTGGCCATTTGAGGGCAGGAAGGTGAACAAGGCTGAGACCTATTGTCAGGCTAGCTGAAATTCTACGTCCCCATGCATTTTGTTCACTCTGCTCACACAAGATAATTTGCTTGCTCTCTCTACATTTTCTGAAGACTTGCAAGGCAAAAATCCTGGGATCTTGCCAAGCTGTATTACATTCACTGTGACTGATAAGCATGGCCGCAACAAGGAGTAGCACTGTTATTCGAAGGGGGCACCTAACCATATCATTGGGTGGAATTGTTAGACCAGAATGGTTATGTCACATTCGATTACAATGTACACAACATGTTAAGTCTAAAGCAGGAATTATTTATAGAACCCAACTTTCATTGTTAGAGTAGCTTCCTGAGACTGCTTGAATTCTTATTGTTCCCTCCTTCTCTAAATTGCTAAATGTATCTTATAATATTTTGCTGACTAATCTCAGTTGCCTCTTCACATTTACTCTCTGTCCTTCTCCATCATGCTGCATGAGGCCGTCTGTCCAAACTGCTTTACCTGGGTTCCTGAGCTCTCTGGCTTTCAGCTGGTTTGGGGGTTGATGGAGACAGACGTTAGAATGTATGTTCTCTGGGATCTGACCCACAGAGGGAGAGAGAATGGCTGTGCTCCTTTAGATAAGGCTGTAACTCCTATCAGGAGGTACTCCCCTACAGTGATAGCCACAGTTCGCTCCAGATTCTAGAAAAGGCTTCTTCCCCTCCCAGTTCCATGGGTTAGTAATGGCTCCTGATATTTGCTACTCCTTGGGTGCTACACCATTCTATTTTGATTCTTTTTTACCCACATATTGGTAAATTGTTCTTTCACTTAACCTCTCTTCAATCACCCTATTTCATGCCAGGATTCTAATTTATATAAATACATATCACAACATTTAGCATTCTTTTTACTATTTTTACTACCTTTCCATATTTCCCATCTGATTCCTGTATAAATTTCTAATTTCTAACTTGATTGTATTTCTCTGAGACAAGGAGTGTGCCACATCCTCTGGGCTCATAAGATTTCAATAGAGGGTAGGAATTGATGTGGTTCTTGAACTCTTATTGCTGGGAAGGAGGCATATTTGAGAAGAGTTCTGACAACAAACAACGACAACTAAAAATTGTTGAGAGCTCACTATCTGCCAGACAACTGTGACAGACATTTTCCCTATAAGTCTTGTGTTTTCTATAACTACCTTGTAAGTTATAACTTATTATTGTCATTTCTTAAGATAAGGAATCTGAGGCACAAATGTAACTTAAACAAGGTCACAGAACTAGTCAGTAGAAAAGCCACGATGCAGACTTGCGTCTGATTCCTGAGTTCATGCCCTTTCCCACTATTTGAGATCATCACTCATAATGGACACCATGACTATTGCTCCAGTGAGCCAACTGCTTCAAATGGAGCTGATTCTTCATTAGACACAGAGTCACCAGCAGCCAATAGAGATAGGATTTGATTAATTCTGGAATTAAATTCAGACAAATAAATAGATAGAAATAAGTATTTCTGTGGTTCATTTTTTTCATCTATTTACTCATAAAATGCTTTTCTACGTTGAAATAGTCAGTGGTGATTTGGACATGTTGCACTTAGTACTCCATATCTATGAGTTGTATTAGGCATTTCTATACCAGTAGAAGTGATTTTTTTGGCACAACGTCTAGTATGCTGTAAGCACTTCATAAATATTATAATCAATTAAGTTGTTATAGAAGCCTTCTTGTCACCAGAAATCAATGCCTGTGTTCAGCACTGAGAGAAGAACATTGTATCCTTCACAAACAAATACGATTTTTGATTATTTGATGCTGAAAAATTAAATACAGCAAATTTTCAGATGAGTATAATTGCACTGTATTAATCGCACAGGCCTGATTTCATTATAGTAAATGCTAATTTAATGTCAGATGCATTTTTTCTAATTGGCACTAGAAATGCTTTTACTTCACACGCCACATGAAAATATTTCAGATCATAGAATTTCAGAAGAAAATACAAGCTATTGACTTAGGGGCATTTCAGGACAAGTAAAATACATTCAAATTATGGTCTACATAGAAAAAGGAGACTTCAGAAAAATCAATTTAAGTTCTTAATCGTTTTTGAACCATGGATCCCTTTCACAGTTTTGTGAAGCCTATGGCCTTCTTCTCAAAACAATGCTTTCCAATGAATAAAAGAAAATACATAGGTCCATAAAGAAAATTAATCATATTGAAAAAAACTATAAAAAATTACAAAAGTAAAATTGTGATATAGTGATACACTTTACTATAAACGTATTAACTATCAATATGTAGAAATGGGTCAAATACTGTAATTTTTAACTATATCTGTAACAACTGCAATGTGATATTATGATTATGATTCTATGATTTTATTGGAGGCAAAGTTGCACATAATCTCTGTGCTTTGTTGCTTACACACCCATAATTTAAGGACCTTAAATTAACTAGAAGTTAGTAAAACAAAGATTAAATTTTTATTCCTATGTAAGTTCACTGAACCCTTAAATTCTATTGGTGGGTCCTGGGTTAAGAAACAGAAGCAGGATGGTAAGCGGAGTACTAAATGAGGAAATACATTAATTAGAAAGACAGGAGGAAGGAAAAGACTCCCTTTCTCCAAGACTAAGTGGAAAGAAAACTGGGGCTGTTCGAGTGGAATTAATTTTAGAGCCAAATATACTCTTGCTCCACAGAACAAAATAAAATGCTATTTTAAAAAAATAAGTTAAAATAGATTTCAAGCAGACTGCCTCATGAAAGTCTTTGAAAACAGAATGTGCTGAATTTTGAAGTGATTGACAGGATGAAGTGTTTTTTAAAATTTCTAATGTATATTTCATCATAAAAAGTGAGTGAAAGTTCAAAAAAAGAAAATGGTAGGACTATACATTTATTTTATATACATGATAAAATCAAACATGTTTTGTCAACGGGAGACTTGAGTCTGGATTATTTATGTTAGCACACTCTCAAATTTGTAGTGATAACAGGCCATGTGCAAGCCAGCCCATCTGTTAGTGGCCAGACAATCTTAGACAGGCACCACTCAATTGCCTGGATTAGGAGAAAAAAAAAAAAAAAAAAAGGATTAAATATCAGCAAAAATACACTGACTAAGAACAACATCAGCAGATTTAAAAATAGGTCCATTAAAACCAAATACTGGGCTGGGTGCAGAGGTTCACACCTGTAATCCCAGCACTTTGGGAGGCCGAGGCGGTAGATCACCTGAGGTAAAGAGTTCGAGACCAGCCTGACCAACATGGTGAAACCATGTCTCTACTAAAAATACAAAAATTAGCCGAGTGTGGTGGTGGGTCCCTGTAATCGGAGCTACTTGGGAGGCTGAGGCAGGAGAATTGCTTGAATCCGAGAGATGGAGGTTTCAGTGAGCCAAGATGGCACCATTGCACTCCAGCCTGGGCAACAAGAGTGAAACTCCATCTCAAAAATAAATAAATAAATAAATAAAACCAAATACTGAGCTACCATTCTCATTAAATGTATAACATAGTACCAAGGTTGGTTTTATGGTGTCACCCTAAAATGGATCAGGAATTTAGAGGGAATATAGTAAGTATGAATTAACAGGACTAAATGATCACCATAGTAACAATCTAGTTACTCTGTATCTTAAGTCTCTCCTCCTAATTTCCTTCTTTTCAATGGCCACACTGAATTTCGGGGTTCTTGGTTTTTCCTACCGCTCTCCTTTGTTCTCTGGCAATGACTGCCCTCCTGCCTACCTGATTTTTCACCACTGCATACTCTGACCTGAAGAACTTAGTTCCATTTTAGTACAGATGACTAATCTCCCTGCAGATGCCTCTATTCTTTCTGGACTAGGTGTTCTCTAGTCCTGCTTCTGTTTCTAACCCTTCTCCTTTTACAAGAATATCTGTTAGATATTAAATCTTGGTCCAGCAAAAACCTAGAAGGCCTTTTCTCTCCATGTCACACAATCTGATAGTAGACATTGAGGAATGTTCTGGGGTTGTGGACAAAGAGCCAGAGCCTTCTCAGAACAATTCAGATATGCTGAGTGAGCACAGAGAGATTTCTGAGAACAGGAGGGTAAGAACTTCCGGAGAACACAAGGCCCATGGAAGCTTACACTTTTGTATGTGTGTGTTTTGGGGTTTTTTTTGTTTGTTTGTTTGTTTGTTTTGAGATGCAGTCTCTCTCTGTTGCCCAGGCTGGAGTGCAGTGGCACAGTCTCAGCTCACTGTAACCAGTGGTATGGTCTCTGCTGACTGTAGCCACCACCTTTCAGATGCAAGTCATTCTCCTGCCTCAGCCACCCAAGTAGCTGGGATTACAGGCACGCACCACCACACACAGCTAATTTTTGTATTTTTAGAAGAGACGGAGTTTCACCATGTTGGCCAGGCTGGTCTCTAACTCCTAACCTCAAGCGATCTATCTGCCTCGACCTCCCAAAGTGCTGGGATTACAGGCATGAGCCACAGTACCTGGCCTTGCCCTTTTGATTTGAAGATCACTGTGTCCTCTGATCAATGCTTTCTGCATACAGAATAGTTTTCACATCTTCTGCCTATATTAATTAAGTTCATATTGTTTTCTGCTATTGGTCTGCATCCTTTCACCTACTACTATCACCCTTTCAAGAAGTATGTACTTTCTCTGTAAATTAATGTTCCTGGTCCCTTCCAGCTAAACCTAGCAATATCCAAGATGACAATGAGCAATGCTTTCAACAATTTAATTTAGCAAATTTACTACTTTAAAGCTTAGATCATTCTTAAGGCAATTTCTATATTTAAATCAATTATTTTATTTTCTTTTTATTCTGGACAACATGAACACATACATGAAGACTCATAGACAATACAATGAAATATGGTCAGACAAGCAAGCTACATGTACTTCCTACACCTTGTGGGCCTCAGTACTCTCATTTTTACAAAAAGGACAGTGGATGTTATTAGAATGAAGTGAGATGAACATAAAGAAGTGAGCTGAGTACTACTTAGTGGCTCCTTAGGTGGGAGTTCCTAGACCCTTGTGGGTCCATGGCAATACTTTCATGTACTTATGATGAAATTCAAAGAAAAATGCAATGAATTTTTCAGAAGACAAAATTTATCCAACTAAAATATTGTTTTGTATCCTTAGATTATCATGTGCTGCCTACATTTTTGGGTAGAGTTCTTTCTTTTATAAAATCATTATGATTATAGACAGTAGCTTCCCCTCCTTAGGTCCTTTATATTGCAAAATGAAAATATGAACATATGCCATGTGATCACAGTCCACTTTTTTAAAAAATTGCACACCCTCAAGGAACTTAGAGAGGTCTGAAAAGCTTAGATCCTTGTCATAAGGCAAAACAGTTTCTAAGCATAGTTGAACTCTTAGTTGTCTTGGAAGCTCAGAGGTATCATATTGAAACCAAGCAAACACCATGAACTGGAAATGTTTTGGCAGTGCTACTTACCCCTATACCTCAGCTTCCTCTCCTTGTCAGAGGCCACGGACCTGTGAGTCATTCCTCTCAAATCAGAGGGCCAATCTGACCAGCATGGCTGCCCCCTTCAGGCAAGCCTGACTGTTGGCCGAAGAGTTCCCTGGACTCTTGCGTTCAGGCTTCTTGTCCAAACTTTAACTCAATAGATCGACTTCATCATTTTGTTCTGTTTTCCTGAACCTAAAATCATATCTTGCATATTGTAAAGATTTAGAAAACACAGGAAAGTATCAAGAAGGAAAATGGAACTCATCAATAACCCACCATTAAAGACAACCAATTTTTCCCTTTGAGTATTATTTTCTTGTTTTGATAATTCATATATTATTTTTATTTTTATATAATTTGAATAATAATCTATTGATATGGTTTGGCTGTGTCCTCACCCAAATCTCATCTTATAGTTCCCAAATCCCCACATGTCATGGGAGGGACCCGGTGGGAGGTAATTGAATCATGGAGGCAGTTACCTCCACGTTAGTCTCATGATCGTAAGTTTTCATGAGATCTGATGGTTTTATAACGGGCTTTTTTCCCCACTTTCACTCTGCACTTCGCCTTCTTGCCGTTATGCAAAGAAGGATGTGTTTGCTTTCCCTTCCACCATGACTGTAAGTTTCCTGAGGCTTCTTCAGCCCCGCAGAAGTGTGAGTCAATTAAACCTCTTTCCTTTATAAATTACCCAGTCTCAGGTATGTCTTTATTTGCGGCATGAGAATGGACTAATACATCTATGTATAGTTGACTGTCTTGCTTTTTAAGGAGATATGGCATGGGGAGACTTTTGTCACGCTATTAAGCATTCTCCGAAATCACTGCATTTATTCACCAAAAATGTTTCATCATATATTTTTTATTATTTAAAAATAGCCTAATGGAAATGTTTGTTCATAAATCTTTGTAAGAAAATATAATTATCATGGTAAGCAAATTAGCAGAATTATTGAGTTGAAAGGTATGAAATTTTAAGGCATTCCATGTAGTCAATATATATTAGTTTTCCTAATTTATACTCTTACCATCAATATAAGAATGTCTGTATCTCCCATATTGGTACCTATTCTTAACCACAGTTAATTTGAAAATTGAAAAGCCAGCAGCTAGTTATTTTTATATTTTCACTGTTAAAACCTACTGAAGTTGAACATATTTGATCTTTATTAGTCATAGCTCTTCCTTGGTCATTGTTATACAGGTTGAATTAAGTTTTTTTTCAACATAATGTTGTTATTATGTTTATTTCTAAGGGAAAAAGAAGAGAACAAAATGATATTAACTGAGAATTTACTGTATGGCATGTATAAAGCTTTATTCCAATCTTGTAGTAACTCTCATAATTATTCTGGTGGATAGCCATCTAGGTTTCCCAGTAAATGGAAATGCTAGAATCCAAACCAGGTGTGTCTGTCTTGAAAACCTTGAGCTTCACAATCTGGTACACTTCCAGGAATGCTATCAATGTATGCAACTTAACAATGACTCTATAGTTTTAACCTCTTACTTCTTATGTGGATTTGTCAAGGGTAAAACTAAACCAGAAGTTGCAAAAATAAAGATAAAACCCTTATTAATTGATAGTTTTCCATTCTTCCTTTCCCGAGAATACCTGCTTCTTTGTTTGGGAAGACTTTTGTGATGTTAAATTGTTAAGTTCTAATTGTTGTTGGAGTATAGCTCATTTTTAAATCCTTACAGTGAATTATAACATTTTTTAAAGTCTCCAAGTTCTTAATTTCCTGGCTTTATTCTAAAAGAAATTCTCTTATTTCACTCTAGAGAAATTTTGCTGTCTGTCTTGACCAATATTTTTCTTACAGATTGGGCTGTCATTTGTTTTTCGCTAAAGACATTATTCAAAGACAAATTAACTCTTTATATTGAAATAATGCAAATGAATAAACATGCTGTCATAATAGGATAAATGTAGAGAGGCCAGCTTTTCTTCCTAATGTTAATATGTTGGATTATATGTAGGGTTTAAAAGCTAAATGTGAAGGCAGTGAAAGAAAAATAGTACCCTAGGATAAAATAGTAAATATTATTTTCAATCTATAAACATATGATGAGTATTTGAAACCTTAATTTCAAACACATTCAGGAAAATATACTACTATAACTAGGCCACTGTCCTTGAATTTTCAAGGGCTTTTGACCTGATCTAATTATTCTGGTGAATAGACTAAATTGCCTTGATCACAACTATATAGTAATTGTTAAGTTGCACACGTTGATACACACAGTATTAAGCAGAGTTAAAAAGCAGTAGTATATCTTGGTTTGTGGAAATTACCCAGTAATAAAAACTCACAATGTAAATAAAGGTCATTTATGTATTAATAAGTTTCTAAATATGTTTAGGGTGAATTGCAAGTAGCCCATTGTTAATGACAGTTTCCCAAAACACCAACTTTAAAATCTTTGAGGCATCTTAGCCTTGACCCAAACTTAGCTCAATATTTTTCTGCTGCTTCATATAAAACAAATGCTACCAGGTACTCACAGAAATCTGAGAACCTGCCACTCTCATTTACTATAGACCCGTATCCCATGAATATATTAAGATGGGAAAAGATACTACGCATGGAAAAGATTATTTCCACACAAACTGGGAAGGATCAAGGCTGGTTCCAATCAAAGGAAATTTGAATCTACTAATACTTATTAAGCAGAAATTGTATCTACTACATTTATAGCTGTGTCTTCATATGAAAGTGAGTGCAATTAAGTATATTATGTATGTGAGATGTCACCTCCTCTTTCTGGAATTACTGCACAGTTTAATAGACATCAAAGAGTAAGATTCATAAGAAGGAAAGCACTATGCTATGACATTTAACACTGGCTTATTCAATGCTCAACTGACTCATAAAGTGAGTATTACTGTCTCACCACTGTGAGTGAAAAAATGAGGTTCAGAGTGATTAATTTGCTGAAGGTCACACAGCATTCAAATCTGGTAGGCAGGGGCTTGAACAGCCACTAAAGAAGATAGAAAGAAGCAGAAGACAGCGAAAAAAGCATTTTACAAAACATGAAGAGTTTTTCAAACTTTGTGTTTTGAGACTTAGTTGATCTTTAATGTCTCCAAGGCAAAGTTCAAAGTTAAGAAAAATATGCATTTCAAGGAGAAGAAAAGGAGAAGAATATTTGGAGTTGGGACATGGAAACATAAGTAGATGGGCAGAGGAAAAGCTTGCAGAAGAAGAAAAGGAAGCATGTAGGAGACCAGACAGAATCAAAATAGAAACTGAGAGACTGCACCAAAAGTAGCCTAAAGCAGTCTTTCAAGTGGCTGAGTCCCTGACTTCTGTAGGGAAAGGGCAGAGGGAGTTTGAACTAGTGTGGACTTCAGGAAGCTTGGGCTTCATTTAAATGCATGGAGAGCTCATCAGCAAAAATGAAATGGAAGTCTCATCCATGAGTGGCTTTTCCTAAGGAGGGTCTCAAGAACTTCTTTTCCAGAATAACCAGACATTGCCATGTGAGCTTCTGAGGTACTATAGTTTTGCTAATGTAGTAAAAACAAATATTAAAGAACTCAACAGAACTTTTTAATTCCTGATTATTTTTTTCCCTGAAATTCACTTAAATTCCATGTAGTTATTTAGAATCTGGAAATAAAATTAAAATGTACCCTGAATAGACCTTATATTCTATGCTCTCTAGGCCCAAGAAATAACATTCTAAGACCAAAAGATAGATGTCAAAGAAAGGCAAATAAGCTTTATAAAAGACATTTAAATGGACAAATTAAAAGTTTGTTTCTGAGTTTTTGATTTTTTATAAGAGACAAGGTCTGCCTCTGTCACTCAGGCTGGAATGCAGTGGCAATCACAGCTCACTGCAGCCTTAAACTCCTGGCCTCAAGAGATCCCCCTGTGTAAGCCTCCCAAGTAGCTAGAACTGTAGGCAAGCACCAGCATGCCCAGCTAATTATTTAAAAATTTTTTTTAGAAACGAGGCTTACTAGTTGCCCAAGCCGGTCTTAAACCCTTGGCTTCAAGTGATCCTTTCGTCATGGCCTCCGAAACTGTTGTGATTACAGACATGAGTCACAGTGTCTGGCCTAAAACATTTTTAAAGTTGGGGAGAGTTAGATTAGACTGATAAAGGTATGTTAATATCAGACTGTATATTTTAAAAATCTTAGATACACAGTCATGTGTGATGAACCATTGATCCTGTGTTCTGTTTGATCCAAAAGCAAAGAACTTTCTTTCTTTGTGACTACTACTTTGGCAGACACATAATACCAATTAACTTTGAACACATTTCCATTTTAGCAAATGTCATCCACGGTGCCACTGACTATCCACATTCTGTATCTTTTTTCAGCTACAGGCTTATTGAAAATAGGGTGGAGGTCTTTCCATGGTGTTTGTCTTTACATTAGTGACTAACAAATTCCTGGCCCATAGCAATCACTCAATAACTTATTGATGACACCTTCCAATCGACTTGATGAATGAATGAAGTGAACGGAGAATGGACAGGGTGACCAAATGAATGGCCCAATAGAGACTTCTTTTTGGAATAAGCTACACACACATTAAATATTTCTGTTGTTAGAAATATTCGGGAGTAGGTCACATCATCATTTGCTGGGAATATAGTAGCAGGAACTCAAATGTAAGGTAATTAATAGATTAAAATTGCTTTGTAGGCTTCCTCCAAACCGAGAGCCTTTCATCCTATTTACTGTTAATAGCATAAACGAATGTAACCTATCCGAGGGAGTTGTAGGAAGATATATTTTAGGATGATATTAAGCCCAAGAACAATAACATACATTTGTTTCAAAGCATAAGTACTTCCCATTCGCTGGTGGCATAATGGCCAGTTCTTGATGACAGGCTACTATGCAACATAACACCTCATTTCAAAGGAAGAAGATGGGGAATAGCGCATGGAGAAAGGTGGTACTCAAAGGGCCACTCAGTTCTGAGTGCTACGATGCCCACCAACGTTGGGAGGAGCACTTCCAGACAAGAAAGTACAATGGACCGTTCTTGTCAGAAGAAATGCCCTCCTCATCTAGCCCCACAGTTAGAGGCCCGGTCTCGGCACAGTAGTTCCCCAAGACGGCCAGATGGAGGGAGCTCATTATCTTTACAAAATTCCAAACGGGATAAATGGGACTTATTAATTCCCCAATGGAGCTACCATTGAGGGCTCTAAATTTGTTATTTACAATCATCAAATAAGCAGAAAGAAAAAGAGAAAAAAAGAGGAAAGAAAGGAGGGTTGGAGAGAATCCACTCAGCAGCTGATCTATGATAAAGGCTTAGACAATGTGTCTTCAGGATACGTTGCTAGGGCCAACCAGAAGAAAAGGAATGCCAACATCATCACTTGCTACTGTCCCCCTCTCTCACTACTTTCTAGTCATTCTGTCTCTCTTACAGATTCTGAAAGACGATGACGTCACCACCACAGTCACTGCCTTCCCAATCCCTGAAACTCTCTACCACCAGGTCTTCAATGGCTCCTGGCTCCAGCTCACTATTCAGGAGTCCATCTCAGTGATTCTCCACCAACCAAAGTACAGTAGCCTCCCCTCCGCTATTGTTATTTTCAAACTTGATTATTTAATTGGCTCCTTCATGGCACTTGTCACGATTTGTATGTTTAATCCATTTACTTCCTTATGTTCCACTTTGCCCATTAGAATATAAGCTCCATGAGAGCAAGCACAGTTTTGTGTTGTTCACTATAGCATCTCTAGTACTTTCTGCATTCCTAGGATGTAACTGGGGTCCAATAAATAAATACAGAAAGCAAGATGAAGGAAAGGAAACAGAGGCTGAGGAAGAAATACTTGTAGCATTTATCTTATTTTATAAAAGTCTTCCATAATTTCATTCAATATTCATTTATCAAGCAATTATTATTGACTGCAGGAAGCCACTACATTCTGTAGAACTGAACATTGTTTTATTCGTGAAGAAAGTCTTATGAAAAATACAGATGCCACATTCAGTAAATGAGTAGTATTTTGCTTCATTGTTATTGCAAACTCCTAAAAAATGCAGCCACATCTTCATTTCTTGACCCTTGATCTACAACTCTTTCTTTGTCTTGTAGCCTAAGAACTGCAGGAAATAGAAATCAATCACTTTCCCACCAACTTCTATTTCTTGTTTTCTTGCCACGGGTTCTATTCACCCACTTAAGCATCTTAAGTCAATCAAATTTTTATAACCAAATCTCCTTAACAAATGCAAAACTCACTTCCCACCAAACAACCCTAATTTAGCACAAACTTTAAATTTCAAAGGAAATTTGAACGTGCTTTGCTTTAAATGTCAGGACTAGATTTTCAGACGGAATAATTAAGGGGGAGGAGACACTTCCTTCCAATAAAATAGATTGCTAGTTTGTGGAAAGTACTAAGAATATTATGTTTTTTTCCATATGCTACTAATGGGCATCCTGATGATCACAGGAAGCTTGCTTCTTTGTCCTGATTGCCACGAAGATGAGAATATTTGCACTGAAATCCAAAGGATAGACATCCGCTCTTAAAAGGCAGATCTATCGGCTTGTGTCTTCTATTACGCCTGCAGTTTTCAAGTATCATTACTCATTCTCACAACAATCCATAATCCCCTTGTCATGTGGATGAGGCTTGTGGATTATTTTTTCTTACTATTATATAATATGTCATATTTCTTACATAAGTAAGCAGTTTTTTAGAACATGAAATTCTGTATTGTTTGGAATGAATGAGATTCATGCAGTTTTCGAAATGTTTTGGAAATTTTACTGAAACGTATTATGATTTTCCAGGTTTAATGTTTAGAATCTGATCATCATGACTGAAAAGTTACGTTATAAAATGATTTATACAGCATAATTTTCCAATTCATTGGGGGTAAAATTAAGCTCCATAAGTGCCAAAAGCTTTCAAGATGCCAGAAAACAAATAAAAAGCAGATCTTTGGAAATGTTTTTGCCCAACACAAGCATTTTTCACACTACATCCTATCTGCTCTCCAAGGCTGTTTTCTGAAGGTCCTTCCATCTCTCTAATTATATCAGATAAGGCTTCTCAGTTACCAAAATGTACTGTCCCTCTTCAACACTTAACCCTAATGTATTTTTACAGAGGGAATAAGCGGATGGGTTTCTGCCAACACCAGGGAGCTATAAACAGTTCCCACAGGGGGTGACAGACAGGGTCTACATAAAGCTTCCATCAAAACTGTAAATCCCAAATCTGTGAATGCAAAGGTTTTCCATATTGAAAAGTGTGATCATGATCTTTGTGTCTTACCAAGAGATGTGACATTTAATAACTTTGAATGTCTCCAAAGACTGACTTCAAGATCAGTGATATTCTCAGTGAAGTAAATGCACCCGATACCTGTGGCAATCATTGAGGGCACACACACACAAATTAGATTTGGCTAAATTACAAAAGCTCTTCTTCTTTTATTTTTCATTTTTCTTCATTTTTAAGATGTTCGTTATAGTAGGAAACTAAGCTGTGTATAATAAACTCTTTTGCTTTATAGAGTGTGAGCTTTCAAATGATTACAGCTTGAGGACACACAATCACAAAAGTTTGAAAACCACTGAAAAAACTGGATGAAATCAAACAGTCAGGAATACAGGCTAAAAGCCCTGGTCTTAATTAAAGATATACTAAGCAGCAAGCTATTGATATCATTGTCAGCTTCAGAACAAAGATAAAGTACAAAATTTTTTAAAAAGAGAAAACTGACTTTGTGTAAAATATAGACTCCAGACACAAAATACATAGAAAATGTTGTCTCTAAGAGTGGATGATAATGGCCTGGTGTCTTAGTCAGTTTGGGCTTCTATAACAGAAGTACCATAGACGAGGTGGCTTAATCAACAGAGATGTATTTGTCATAGTTCTGCAGGCTGGAAGTCTGAGATCAGGGTTCCAGCACAGTCAGGTTCTGGTGAGGACTCTCTTCCTGGTTTGCAGTTGGCCATATTCTAGTTGTATCCTCACTTGGAGGGGAGCAGAAAGAGTTAGCTCTCTGGTCTCTTCTTACAAGGACACTAATCTCATTCATGAGTGTTTCTCCCCCCAGACCTAATCACCTCCAAAAGGCCTTAGTTCAAAATACCATCACTTTCGGGATTCGATTTCAACATATGAATTTTGGGAGAACACAAATATTTAGTCCACATCACCTGTGGACAGGATGCTCCAAAGAGATTTTGAATGATGAATTTCACCCTTCCCCCATTTACCTTCCTAAATTGTTTCAGACACAGAAACTTACGAAAGAAAATGAATATTTTCTCTTTAGTCATTGTCATGCTTAAGGAAATTATGCTGAACTCATTTGCATGGAGATGATTCAGCCTTCTGAATGATTTCCTTAACTAACACAGTTATTATTATAGATGAGGTTATATAACTGAAAAGCTTAAAAGAGGTTGTAACCATCCTTGATATATTCTAACTCATAAAGAAAATATTGCTGATGATTGAAACCAGTTGATTTTGCAGAATATTTGCTGATCATAAAAAGCCTTTGAAATTACTTTTTGAATTTCCAATGTAAAGTTAGGGCAACTGAGGAAAAAGAAACTTCTGGTAAAACTTTCTACCTAGTGTTTTATCATTAGTTGTTCAACTATGATAGTTCATATTGATGTAACACTTACTATGTGCCAGGTATTGTTCTGATTCTTGTTCATTATTTCATTTTATTGTCACAACAACTTTATGACTTATGTATTATTAGGTATGATTATTATCACTGCTTTACAGAGAAGAAAATTAAGGCAGAGAGAAGTTAAGTGACTTACGCCAAGTTCTCACAGAGCTGGGATTCAATCTTTGCTCTTAAACTCACTAAACTAAACTGATTCTGAATAAGGATAAATACGACAAGTGTAACACTCTGACTCATACACAGAATAACTTAAAGAAGAGTAAGGGAAAACTGGTGCAGGCCACAAGAATTACTTATAAAGGTCCTCTGTGGAAGATTATGCAAAGTGTGTTGGATAATGTTTATCTTTTAACAACCAAAGTAGAACTGGTGACTAAATTCTCCCCGTGCATAGACTCATACGATTCAGATGCAATGAAAAATGAGTCAAAACTTCAGGTTCGTATTTCCATAATAATGTTGCACCCAAAGGCTTGTGAACACAAGAAGATAAAAGGAAACTAGAAAGAAACAAGACTTTCAAAAAGACTAGGACACATAAGGGTGATTAAGAGCCACTCTCCTCAACTGTTTTCCTTTGCCCTCAGGTTCAATCATGCCAGAAGCAGTTAATTCGATACCCTCCCCTTTGCTAATTTCATATTTTGTATGCTCTGTGTCATTGCATTTACCATGCTATTATAACTGTCACACCTTCTGAAGGGCTTCTGCTCCTGCTCAGAGCTGGCCTACAGATACTGTCTTCATGACTCACATAACTGCTCAAGGCTTTGCTTCCTCATCTCCAATCTGAAACTTCTATCTCGCTGAGCTTTTTTGGTCTTTGGCTTCATATCCAGTTTAGCTCTTTTTATGCAGTCACATGTATCACCTGTCAAGTTTTACTGTTACTACTACAAGTTAAGCATATTGAATCTGAAAACCTGAAAGTCAAAATGCTCCAAAATTCAAAACTTTTTTAGCATCAACATGACACAACGACAAGTTAGCCTGAACACACTATTTTTCACTATATTAATGGCATGTCATATTTTTATTGCTAAGTATTTATATGTGAATGAGTGTAAGAAAATGATTGCTTATAGGTACAATATAAATTTAGAGTCAGGAGTGACAGTGATGCCAAACAACCACAGGTTATCCACACAGGTGGCTGAGATAGTGACACTTTTGCTCTTCCATGGGTCAATGCATGCAAAGTTTGTTTTATATACAAAAATTATTTAAAATATTGTATAAAATTACCCTTGGGCTATGTATATAATGTGTATATAAATCATAAATAAATCTCATGTTTAGATTTGGGTCCCATCCCCAAGATATCTCATTAATTATGTATATGCAAGCATCTCAAAATCTGAAAAAAAAATCTAAATTCTGAAACACTTCTGATCTCAAGCATTTTGGATAAGGGATATTAAACCTGTACTATTAATAGCTACCTGAAGGCATTGCATTAGGTACTCAACACTCATTTACCACAAATGTAGATCAACCATGCAAGGCAAGAGCTACATCCCTATGATGCTAATACACAAGGGAGGCCAGAGGTTTCTCTTGGGGAGTGACATTTGAGCTGATAACTTAAGCACGAAAAGGGTTTCAACTTGTGAATACTAGAAACAACTACCCCAGGCAGATGGTTCAGAACATGTAAAGGTTTTCGAGTAGGAAAAAACCTAGAACTAACAATAAGCTAATGTGGCTAGCGAAAAACCTGTGAGGGGCAGAGTAGCAGAGTGGCCCAAGAAGGGACCATGCAGGCCAGGCAAGCCTGAATAATGCTGGCTTCATGAATGTATTTCCTCCACTCAACTATGTACTCAGTAATGCCATAGACCGTGTTTCCACGTTTGATTCATGTGGGCTCCCAGAGTCTAGCATGTTTGCTCACCCTTAGTGTTAGTTTGAATATTGGTTTTGGAATTGCTGGTGGCATTGATGATGAATTTGTTGCTGGTATCCACAATGGAATTGGTGGTGGTATTGGCGATGGAATTCTGATGGGATTGCTGGTCATATTGATAGAGGCATTATGGTAGTACTACTATTCACTAGAGTAGAAACACAGTGAATGTCTACTGATGATCACCCCCTAAATGAAGACCTGTCTTAATGTACCATATGTTATAATTCACATCATTCAGAGGCAAATGATAGTTAACACTGAAGCCTAGATGAGAAGGTGAAAAGCAATTAAAATGTTTCACCTGGTTTTATTAACATGCTTGACCCGAGGCAGACTATACCCAAAGGACTATAAATCATGCTGCTATAAAGACACATGCACACGTATGTTTATTGCCGCATTATTCACAATAGCAAAGACTTGGAACCAACCCAAATGTCCAACAATGATAGACTGGATTAAGAAAATGTGGCACATATACACCATGGAATACTATGCAGCCATAAAAAATGATGAGTTCACGTCCTTTGTAGGGACATGGATGAAATTGGAAATCATCATTCTCAGTAAACTATCGCAAGAACAAAAAACCAAACACCGCATATTCTCACTCATAGGTGGGAATTGAACAATGAGAACACATGGACACAGAAAGGGGAACATCACACTCTGGGGACTGTTGTGGGGTGGGGGGAGGGGGGAGGGATAGCATTGGGAGATATACCTAATGCGAGATGACGAGTTGGTGGGTGCAGCGCACCAGCATGGCACATGTATACATATGTAACTTACCTGCACATTGTGCACATGTACCATAAAACCTAAAGTATAATAATAATAATAATAATAAAAGAAAAAAAAAATGTAAAAAAAAAAAAAAAAAAAAAAAAACATAATTTTAGGCTGCTGTGCCTCCTTTACCACCATGTATTTGGTAGAAAGTTATATTTCTGCTTTTTATATCATTCATAAATAAAAGTCAGTATTTTTTGGTTCTTTGCTTCTTCAAAAAAAAAAAAAAAAAAAAAAAAAAAAGAATTTGCAAAAGCTGAATTTAAATAATTTATATTCCTTAATGACCACATCCCCAGCATAATTCTTTCTGTACTTCTGGAATATGCTCTAACTCTTGTGTAAATACAGTCTGACTCTCCTTGAATCCCTTAAGTGTGATGTCATCTGAGAATGTTCTTCATAGAAATAACAGATTTGAAGAGCCTAAAGACCAATTTTATATTTTATTAGTAATTTGGTATTCATCCAGATGGGGAAAGGGACCAGAAAACATCCTCTTTCATGAGAATGTTATAAATCACAAATTCCCTTAAAAATGTACAGGCAGCTTCATACCAGATACTACTACAAGGATGAGGAAGACACAGTCCCTGAACTTTGTATCCATCTAATGATACCACTTATTCAGCACCACATACTTGTATTAAGCACATCATGTCTATTATATTATTTAATCCAATGGAAATATTATTATTCCAATTTTATACTTGAGGAAACAGGCCTAGAGAACTGTCTTTCCTCTTGGGAAAAGCATGCATTTATGTCAGCCAGACTCTGATGGATTTCAATAGTGATGGTACAATGTCCAAGAAGCTGAAGAAGAAACCCAGAGCCAGAGAATGAAACATAGGGTTTATTAAGAACACTTACATACAGGGTAGTTCAGTGGTGGCAGGGTAGACAAGAGAACTGTGACCACTTGTAAAAAGCAAGCAGTTTATATAGCATTTTAACTTAGTTTTCTCTTCCAGCAACCTCCACCTGGCATTCTTCATTTAACCCAAAACAAACAGCCTAGATACTCTGTATGGCCTGTGTTCCAAGGAACGGGCTGGAGGTTCAGATATTCCTCATATATAAGGAATGAATCCCTGGGTTGAACACTCTCGGATTTCTTAGACTCCACATAGGGTCTAAGAATAGAATTCAGGGTATGCTTAAATTAAGTGACTGCTGTCAGGTATATCTGCCATACAACTTGCCATTCATGAATCTCACCTCCCCTCTTGCTCCTTGGATAAAGAACCTGGGAAATATTTAAGTATTGCTTAGTAGATCAATGAACCTTAAAACTAAGGATCCAGGTTCTATGGGTGAGAATTCCATAGGAAAGTTCCATAGGGTTCTTCGGATCCCTAAGAAAGGAGTCAGCAACAAAGAAACACCTGAAGGACAGACACTGGTGATGAATCTGAAGTACATATGGGCACACCCTCTCTGAGCAGGGTGACAGATTTTTACCAGTGTATTGTGTAGAGTGAGGCCAGGACTTGGAGGGAATGGAAGACCTAAGTGCACAGGGTCTAACAATGATCAGTTAACCTCAACAAGTAAACAATTAATTCATTAATCATTTTGTGTTTTTCTCATAACATTTTGTCCAAAGGAATTTAAAGCAAAAATCTGTATCAAATAAGAGAAAACCATTTGCTGAACTCTACCAATAATTCTTTTATGCCTGGCTCACTGGTTTCTGAAATTCTACAATCAGAAAGTTGTCCCTTTAAATCAAAGCACTATCCTTAGAAATAAATTAGGAATTACTAGGCATGGTATAATGTAGAGTAAATTAATTTGCCTTTGTCTCTTTTTCAGAACAGTTTTGATTAATTGAGAGTTGTGGTAAGAATTATAATTAATAAAGAAGGGGAAAGTTTGGAAGGGAAAGGCTAGGGGAGATTTCTGTCAACTTACAGTCTAAAAATTACAATGTGAAAATCTCTGGATTTACCGAGGTATATCCCTAATAGATACATGTACATGCTTACTAAAGATATGTTCCAGACTGTTGAGAGAATGCTGTTGTCAATAGCTAAAAAACTGAAACTGCCAAATTTTCCACCAATACTAGAATAAATAAAATAATTGTTTTATATTCATGCAAAGAGCCAAGGGTAAATTAACTATTGCTACATAAAACAACATGGATGAATCTGACAGATGTCAGATGTCATGATCAACAAACAAGGCCTACACGAAAGAGTTCATATTAGGTGACTCGATTTATCCAAATACAAAAAAAAAAATGGTGAATCTAGGCTATGCTGCTAGAAGTCAGGATTGCCATTACCCTCACAGGGCAGAGCAGTTAGTGACTATTGTAGAACAATAGGGAAGTTTTTGTGGTGCTCATTAGAGTGTGTACGTTTGGTGTGTGAAAATTCCTGGGGCTCTACATTAATCACATGGCCATTTTCTGTATGTATATTATGACTTAAAAAAAAAAAAAGCAAAATCAAAAAAGTAAAAACAACAACAACAACAACAAAACTATTGATTTTGCATCAGAAGTCTACTTAAAAAATTAGGTCCAACAGGTTATACAATCTTAGGTGATCACTTAACCTCTATAAGTCTTAATTAAGTTGTCTATAAAATAGATGCCTATCACAACGGATTAAAATAGATTACAAATCGTAATATGCTTTGTAAATGATAAAGTTCTATACAACTGTTAATTATTTAGACCAGTGGTTTGCAACTCTTGCTGTGATTAAGATTCACCTAAGAAGATTAACAGGGGCAACAAAATAGGTATGTTATTCCCACTACCCTACAGATTTTGATTTCCTAGGTCTGGAAAAAAGCCAGTGCATCTCTATTTTCAGCAGTTCCACAGGCGATATAGCCACAGCTTTGGGCCATTGATTTAGAAAATATCTTCTTATTTCAAAAGTTAATACCCCATTTCGGTTTTGTTTCTGAGATCTGCATAACTCATCTACATTTTGCCAATCACAAGTTACAGACACAATGACATTTCAGGTAATCTAATGCATTTAGATGACAAATATCTGACGAGTAAGCAAGAGCCTTACTGAGCAAAAATATATTTCATATTAAACCAGGCACCCAGAAGCAAAAATTGTGTGTGTGTCTGTCTGTGTGTGTGTGTGTGTGTGTGTGTAAAACTCACAAATAAATTATAAGGGCAGAACACCTTCCTAGTAATATCCAAAGCCTGAGTACATGCCATTGTATATCTATGCCAGAAATCATGATCCAATTTATGCTTTGGTTTTATTTTCCCTCCACTTACGAAATGAACACCAGATGTCGAAATAGTTTTTTATAACATTTCTTTTGACATCCTTTTCATGTTTTTAATAGTATGTTGTTACAACGATGAGGCTTCTTAGACTTATAAAATTGCTAGACCTCAAGAAGTATATCAGTTCCCATCAATGAGTAAAATGTATAAAATCATAATGGTTTGGAGTTTTTCTTTGAATCCCTATGATATTCAAATTGCATCATTCATCTCCCCCTAATTTTCTCCTTAGACAAATTCATTATACACAAGAAAGAGTTCAGAGCAAAGCAATCCAACATTTGCAATTTACTTGTGTACATGTTGCCCCAACAGTAGATACTGAATAATGGTTGAATTTAACAGATTAGTCATTTTGAGACTAGATCATTTCCTATAGGCAAAAATAAGATACTAGATTTTATGTAGCCCAGTTGTTGAGATGCAGTTAAAACCAACTCTTCCTCAAATACATGAAGCTGTAGTTGCATGATATTTTTATTGGCCAGCATACAGTTTTGTAGTGGATTACATCCGAATTGAATTTTCAGTGCTGCTGTGTGCATATTAAGTGTTTCCCTTACTTCCCGCTTTAGGATCCTAATTAGCATTATTCATAACCTTGAAAATAATCTAGTCCAGTATCTTTCTACACTTTTATCATATATATGTTATGGAATAATCTGTCACCTAGATCACATACTGAATTTTTTTTAAAATAAAACAATGAGGCCAGGCAGGGTGGCTCAAGCATATAATCTTAGTACTTTGGGAGGCCCAGGCAGACAGATCACTAGAGCTCAGAGGCTCAAGACCAGCCTGGGCAACATGGTAAAACCCTGTCTCTACTAAAAGTACAAAAAAAAAAAATTAGCTGTGTGTGGTGGCACGTGCCTGTAGTCCAAGACACTTGGGAAGCTGAGGCAGGAGGATCACTTGAACCAGGAGGTAAAGGCTGAAGTGAGCCGCGATTGCGCTACTGCGCTCCAGCCTGGTTGACAAAGTGAGACACAGTCTCAAATGAATGAATAAATAAATAAATAAATAAATAAATAAATAAATAAATAAAACAATGAAAAGCTACTTTTTAACACAATCTCTCCTCAAATTTTTCTTAGAAACTTGCTTATAGTTAATTAGGTATGGTTCATTAATTCCTACCTGTTCTAAAAACTAAGGTACTATAAAAATAACAGGTACATCATTTGTGACTATCTGAGGAAACAGAGCTTACAAAAAAGAAACCTAGTGGTAATATAGAAATAATATGTCATTTTCCATTTTCAACAAATCATGTCATCAAAGACATAATGCAGAGAATTATAGAATATTCAACAGCAAACATTAAAAATTTACATTCTGATTAGTGTTATTTTATCACTTATAAATAATTTAAATAAAAGTTTGGTACTGTTCTGTTATTTGACATTGCTAAGGTATGAACTCGCCAACAAAACTTGTTTTTTTTCCATCTTCAAAGAAAATCTAAACTTTAATCTTTTACACAGTGTAGGGATAAAATCCTTCTACCACTTAGTGCAGAGAAGATGCTGAGTTAAATGTCTTGATACCTTAGTACTCCATCTCTTTCCTTTCTGTTGCTTCTGGAAGCCATCTGAAGATTGACTATCATTCCTATAGAGCTGACTCAGTCTTTCCTCATTGTCTCTGTCTCTTTAATCCATGTTCTCTTATCTCTTCTCTCTTCTTCCCCGACTTTGTTCCCTCATTTTCCAGGTGAGTTGGGGGGCTTTCCATCCACAGGGGGACTGCTGCCTTACATTTCTCAATTGGAAGATGAATCGGTTGGACAATTTTGTGGGACATCTTTGATATAGATGTCTTGCTAAACCTTGATACGCCCTAGGGTTTTTGTTTGTTTTGTTTTGTTTTCTTCTTTGTTTTGGTGATAAGATAATCTTGATTGAGCAAAGGTCTAGAAAGATGAGCTTACTTTTGGTCAAAATGAGACAGACAACTGATTTCAACATTTCTTTTTCTCTAGGTATGTGATAAGGACAAAAGATAAAACTCTCTCAAATGGTAGTTGAAATATAGATTTAAGGGTGCTGTGAACAACAGAGTTGCCTTTAAAACCATTTCATCAGCACAATACCATGGCTGAAAGCATGAGATACTAAGAGTTACACTATCTACATTCAAGCATCAGCTCTACCACTTATTAGCTGTGTAACCACGGCAACCTCTCTATGTCAGTATTAGGAATGATAATAAATCCTATTTAGTAGGATCACCTCAAGAATCAAATAAGTCCACACATTTAAGGCACCTAGAATAGGCCCTAGCAGAACACAAATGTTCAAATATTAAATTATTTTAATATATTTTGGGTTTCATTAGGCTAGCAAAAGTAAAGTAAGTATCTATAGTCTGGATAGTGAGAATCACAACAGGAAAGTGACTACACTGTACTTTGCATGAACAAAAAGGAGCTAATTAGAAAGTGGCCCATGGCATCTGTCCTCAGATTGGGAATGGGAAAAGAACCTTCCCCTGTACTCTCCCAGTTGGTGGCCATCTAACAACATCCAATAAAACTCAGACTGACTTATTTACACCTCTCTTTTTCTATCAAGGTGCCTTAATGTTGCTAAGTGATGCTAAGTTCTAGGGTGATTCTAGGGTGCCTGAACCATCCAGACATCCCTAAAGAATAAATGAAGGGTTGGTGGAAAGCTGTTTGGTCTGTACTGATGAAGCTTTGCCAACTCCATCACTAATCCAGGGTTTCAGATATTTTACTATAAGTTTGTTTGCTCTAATCCATGCTAAGACCTTTCCATACATAGTCTCACTTCCTCTTACAACAACTCTATGCAACAGAGTTCATCATTTTCTCCACCTTACATATGCAAGTTCACTATTTGCCAGGCACTTAAAGTTCAGATAAAAATTATGCAGATACAGTCACCACTCTCTTAGAACGTACACTCTCATAGAGAAAAGACATTTAACCCTATTAATAAAATAATGTGCTTAAAATTGTTATACACACCTAAAGGAGCGCCACAAGGTACTATCAGCCCATATTATATGGAAACCTGGTTCTAGAGACTACAGAAGGACAAAGTACATGTAAACATATAGTTGGTAGCCCATGGAATATCCAAGAAAAAGGACTTGTGTTTGCAGCGAAGCTGGGGTAGGAGGTATCATGGCATATTCTAGGATATGAGAGAAGACCTGGCTTGTTGGGAGTCACAGAGAGAAGAGGAGTAAGGACAAAGGAAAATGTGAGTGTGGTCTGTTGAGGCTATCATGAAAGGCCTCAGGATCATGTTAAATATTTTGGTCATGATGCATATGACAATGCACAACCATTTAAATATTTTAATCAGGTCAGATGCGGTGGCTCATACCTGTAATCCCAGCACTTTGGGAGGTCGAGGTGGGCAGATCATTTGAGGTTAGGAGTCTGAGATCAGGCTGGCCAACATGGTGGAAACCTGTCTCTGCTAAAAATACAAAAATTAGCTGGGTGTGGTGGCTCACACCTGTAATCCTAGCTACTCGGGAGGCTGAGGCAGGAAAATTGCTTGAAGCTGGGAGATGGAGGTTGCAGTGAGCCAAGATTGTGACACTGCACTCCAACCTGGGCAACAGAGTAAACTCTCAAAAAAATACATAAATAATAAATAAATAAATAAATAAATAAATATTTTAATCATGGAAATAACATGCTTATATTTGTTTAAACCCTGGCTGTAGTGTATAGATTGGATATTGCCCCTCTCTCTTGCATTTAACTCTTCAGCCTCTCTTTGGTGATATTTCTGTGTAAAGCTTTATATAACACTGTAAAATTTATGCTTTACTTTTACTATAAGAGAACAGTATGCCCTTTAGCCACATTTCATTTTTTAAAAGATATTTATAATCCTCAAGAAAAGATAGCAAAGGCATTGTCTATAGAAATAGAGATTTGAGAATAAGAATAATTTTTTTCCTTTTTGCCTACATTTTAGTATTTCAGAATTTCTAATAAGACAGTAAAAGAAAAGCATGCCTTTAAAAGCAAGGTTCTAATTTACATACCAACTTAATTGGCCATGAGATCTTCAACTTCTATTTCTTCCAGCACAAGTATCAGATTTTTTTTCTTGCTCCTGCTGTAAAAATCCTTGAAGAGTAAATAGATTTATGTAACACAATGTTCTTAAAACTTTGACCTAGTCATAATTCAGTGTGATTTTAATTCCTTTATACCTAAGTGCTAGGCAACATGCCACAATGTGAAATAGGAAGGGGAAAAAGATATATTTAGAGTTTGGAGGGCAAGAAAATTTTCAAAAACAAAAATAGGGCTAATAATTGTAAAAGGGCTTTAGAATGAATAATCTAAAGGACTTCCAGGAATGAAAATGAAACACTCTTAGAGAGCAGAGAAAGATGATCAACTAGAAGCCTCCAGTGATTGTCTTCTCCACAGGAACTCCAAATTGAGCAACTATTCACACAAAAAAAGCAACATCATAAGAACCAAAAATCAGGTGGGCATTCGCAGCACCTGGTTTTAACATCATATTAAGGAAAGAGGCACTGAATACAGGAGGGAAGACGGTTTTGTATGGCCTACACCACTCCATCACCATCCCCTGGCAGCAGGCACGTGGTGTAGAGAGAGAATCTGTGTGTTTGGGGGAGGGAAAGTGCAGTGATTATGGGACTTTGCATTGAAATGCAGTGCTGCCCTGCCACAGTGGAAAGCAGAACTCAGAAAGTAGGACAGGGAAGAACTCAGCCAGTGTGGATGGAGGGAGCATCTAGACAAGCCTTAGCCAGAGGCAAAGTGTCCATCCCATTGGTCCATATCTGAGTTCCTGCAAGCCTTGCCACCATGGGCTAAAGTGCCCTGGGGTCCTCAATCAACTTGAAAGGCAGTATAGGCCCCAACTGCCAAACTGCAATTCCTGGGCAAGTCCTGGTGCTGTGCTGGGCTTGGAGCCAGTGGTCTTGGGATGCACATGACCTAGCGAGATGCCAACTAGAGCAGCCAAGGGAATGATTGCGTCATCATGCTTCCCCAACCCCAGGCAGCACAGCTCACAGTGCCAGGAGAGACTCCTTCCTTTTGCTTGAGAGGTGAGGGGAGAGTAAAGAGGGCTTTGTCTTGCAACCTGTATGCCAGTTCAGCCACAGCAGGATAGGGCACCAGGCAGAGTCCTGAGGCTCCCATTTCAAGCCTTAGCTCCCCAATAACATTTCTAGACACAGCCTAGGCCAGAAAGGAACCCACTGCCTTGAATGGAAAGAGCCAGTCCTGGCAGGATTCATCACCTGCTGACTAATAAGCACTTGGGCCCTGAATAATCAGCAATCATGCCCAGGCAGTAATTGCTGAGGGCCTTGGGTGAGACTCAGAGCTGTGCAAACTTCAGGTGTGACCCATAATAATCCCAGTTGGGATGGCTATGGGAAGAGACTTCTGTTTGAGGGAAGGAAAAAGAAGTAAAGGGGACTTTGTCTTATAGCTTGGGTACCAGCTCAGCCACAGTGAGGTACAGCAACAAGTACACTCTCGTGGTCTCCAAGTACAGGCCTAGGCTCTTAGACAGCATTTCTGGACCTGCCCGGGGCCAGAGGGAAGCCTGGTGCCCTGAATGGTGCTGGCCTGGCAGAACCCCACCATGAGCTGATGGTGGTTGTGGCCATAGGGAGAGGCACCTCTGCATGTGGAAAGGGGAGAAAAGAGTGGGAATGAATGTGTATTGTGATTGGTGTCAGCTTAGTCACAGTAGAATAGAAGACCAAGTAAATTTCATCATGACTAAGTGGTATTTATCCCAGGGATGCAAGGATAGTTCAACACACACAAATCAATCAATGTGATACATAATGTCAAAAGAATGAAGAGCAAAATCCAAATGATTATTTTGACAGGTCCCAAAAAAGGCATTTGATACAATCAACATCCCTTCATGATAAAAACCCTCAAAAAACTGGGTATAAAAGGAATATACCTTAACACATAAAAGCCAAATAAAGAACAAATCCCCAGATGGTATCATGCTGAGTGGAGAAAAACTGAAAGCTTTTCCTGTAACATCTGGAACAAGACAAGGATGCCCATTTTCACCACTGTTATACAACATAGTACTAGAAGTACTAGGTAGAGCAATCAGACAAGAGAAAAAAGTAAAGGGCATCAAAATAGGAAAGGAAGAAGTCAAATTATCATTGTTTGAAGATAATATGATCTTACAGTTGAAAAAACCTAAGGACTCCATCAAAAAAAAAATATTAGAACTGATAAAAAATTCAGCTAAGTTGCAGGATACAAAATTAACACAGAAAAATCACTAGCATTTCCATATGCCAACAATGAACAATCTGAAAAAGGAATTAAAAAAAGTAATCCCATTTGCAACAGCTACAAATAAAATAAAGTACTTAGATGCAAACTTAATTAAAGAAAGGAAGGAATTCCGCACTGAAAACTACAAAGCATTGATGCAATATATTAAAGAGGACACACAAAAATAGAAAGATATCCCATGTTCATGGATTGGAAGAATCACTATTGTTAAAATGTCTGTACTACATAAGCAATCTACAGATTCAATGCAATCTCTATTAAAATATCAATGACATTCTTCACCAAATTAATATGGAACCACAAAAGCCAAAGCCATCCTGAATACAAATGAAAATTAAAAAAAAAAAACTGGAGGAATCACATTCTGACTTCAAATTAAGCTACAGAGATACAGTAACCAAAACAGCATGGTACTAGCAGACACACAGACCTATGGGATATTTTGTTTCAATTCTTTGATTGCATTTCTAATAGCAATAGATTTTCTTAAATTATAGAAAAATCTCAACATATATTTCAAATGTGAAAACATATCAAAAGTTTTCATTGTTTCTGTAAATCTGGGTTCACAAAATTAACCACTAAGAGAATTTGCAGATGGTTTACTAAAATAAGTCTGACTTAAAAGTAATTAGAAAATTTGGAGGTACTTCAATTTAACAGAAAAAAAAATCATGTAAATAGAAAACCAGAGTGTCCTATCTGATAAGACTGATAGAAGCCTATTGAAAATAATAGAGCTTCTCCACTAATTTGGTTGACTGATTCATTTCCTGAATGAGTAATCCTCATCTTTGCCTGCCTTTACTTTAGCAAAGAGAAAGGTCCTTCTTGCCTGGCTCCCTAAAATGAGAAAGTAGTGCCAATCCAGAAAGCTGCAATGGACTTGGCCCTCTGCATTGATGCTGCCATAGCTTTTGGGAAGTGTCCTATAGGCCATCAAAAGATTGGCAACCAGGGACTTTCCATATTTAGTGGATTAACTGCATTTTCCTAAATATTTCATTTTTCAAACTTTTCTACAACTATACTTTGAATATACTACATTTTTAAAAATTTGCATCTTGAGTTTTGATTTCTGATTGCATGTCTAGTCCCTAGGAATAGTGTAAACATTGTTATGCTAGCAATAATCTATACCTTTCTACTTTTTTCCCTGCCATATTTCTATTTTATGTGTTCTCCATTGCATGTAATTCTGACCAGTAAGTACATGCTTCAGATTCAGATCCACTTCAAAATATACTGAGTTTTCTGTGCATAAACGTCACTTTAATGACTATAATAGTTCATCTTATGAATGTACCATAAATAGCTCATTTCTTCAGTGTTCAACATATAGGCTACTTCTGCTCTTCTGTTATAATAAATACTGCTTCAATGAATATCATTTTCCATAAATTTTCATTTGCATTTTATGCTACTTTTAAGGTAGAATTCCAGCAGAAAGATTCAAAGATCATGAATACTTTCAGTTATTGAGATATATTGCCAAGTGCTTTCACCAGAAGTTGTAAAAGTTTTCAGCTGGAAACTTCTTATGATAAAATGTTATTCAAAAAGCCGAGGATAAAATTTAACATATAGTGTGCACTTAACCTGTGAAGTACAAAGTGAGGGGGTAGGAGTGGTCTGGCTGAAGGAGAACTATTTTATCACTGCCATTGTTTAGAATTGCCCAAGCATGGTGGTAACAAAAAGCAGACCCACTATTAGTTGGTTTTACTATTGCTATTAAATTCCCTTCAAACAACGCATCCTCTTGTGCTTACACCTGAGAGGGCCACTGCTTTTAATTACATAAATTTATATACATAAAGTAAGAGCCATGTATCAAGTTGTTGACACAAGCAATGTGTAGTTTATTTATTAAACAATATCTATTGTGTGCTCTTCATGTGTCCACACCCCATGAGGTGGTAGAGATAGAATGTTAAATAAGACAAAGTTCATGCTCTCAAGAGGTAAAGTGGGGGCTGGAATTATGGGAGATTTTTTATTCTCTTCTACATACTGGCAGTGCCCACATTTTGCAAAAATGAACAAATTACTTTTATTTTTAGAATAATAATAGATGCATTAATTACTAGAAGTTAAAACTGCTATGATGAAATCTATTACTACGCATTCTTTAATATTGCAAACTAGATTCATTACTCTCTCCACAAAATTTTGTTTTCATACAAGGGGTCATTTGAAAGTCCCAAAGAGAGACAATATAAAAAATGCAAATTGATGAATGTAGGTTGAAAAATCTGGGGAAGTTTCCATGTTCAAAATAGGCCCTCCTATTCCCTCCCCTGATCCCACTGATCTGCCCATAGACACACCCTCAAAAAGTGTCATGGAATTCCTCAGATACAACTAACTATATATACTTTATAAATTTAATAGAATCACAATTACAAAAAGGATTTGAGGATGTTACGAACTGTGTCTGAGTCATTGCTAAGTCATCAGCTATATTACTTTCAACTTTTCAAATGTTTGAAGAACATGTGCTTTGTTAGAAACCTGGGGGAAGGGATGGGAAAATTCTCTGAGAAATTTCTGCCAAGAGGGAAGGAATGAACAGAAGTGATGCCTGCTTGGGTGGTGTCACATAAGATCTGGGAGTTGAGGCCTCATGAATACAGGACATTTCCTTCATTATACAGAGGATGTCATCATCCATTTATTTATATTACAAATATTTTTGGTACACTTAAGTTATAAACATAAAGTTATCCTGGGTATATAGAAGTGAATTAAATATTTGAAGTTTTGTCCTTATGGTTCTTACAATTTAATAAGTCTAATAAAATGAGAAAACAAAGTAAATAAATCCATATTTTCAAATTTGTTATAATATAAAAGAACATGGTGGTCTGAGAGAGAAAGATAAGGGGCCTTTATATGAGATGAGATGTTCACAGAAAGGCCTTCTGGGAAAGAGACATTCCAGCTGAATCCCAGGGCAAAAAGGTGCTAGATATTACAGAGTGAAAGGAAAAACTGTCAGGTCAAGGAAATGGCAAGTGAGAGGCTATGATGCAGGACTGGTAGCATGAGAAGCTCTGAGCGATCATTTGGCTATAATGAAATGAACAAGTGGGAGAATGGTGTGAGAATGAAGTTGGAAAGGTGGGTAGAAATTAAGTTATCAAGTAGAGAGATATCTGGAGACCAGTAGACAGAAATATATGGTTGACACTTGGAGGGATTTGGGAAAGGTTATAGTGGAAGGGATTTCATAGAAGCAGGACTGCGGTGACTTCAGTACATATAGGAAGACACCTATTTTCCCTTGGAAGAGAGGACCCAGAAAGGCGAGTTCACAGGGAAATCACAAATGTCACTGTTTCTGGGCATCTGTGCAAGTCCTAGGTAGCAGGAATTGGAGGGAGAGGGTATCAAATGGTCGGCCTGCCCATAATGTCTAATGACTAAGCAACAGTACAGAGCATGGTTACCAAGTAAACTGGAGTGATCACTGGTCATTTACGTCCTACTTTATCATGTAGCCACTGGTGCAAACTGCTAATAAAATGAAATTCAGTGTCTCTAATCTCTGATTGTGTCTACAACATGCACAGTATGTTTAAATTTGATGGAAGTATAGAATGATAGTTTATTTCTTTATTCCTTCTGAAGCCATCTTCCTCTCAATTTGAGATATTTTTTTGACATGGATAATGCAGGTCACAGAAGGAACCCTTCTTTTTTCTTTGAATAGACTAGGAATAGGAATGATAAATAACAAATAACTGAAATTCAAGTCAATCTCAAGCCAAAAAGAAAATCTGATGATATCATGTTATTAACCACATGGAAAACCCACTTTGATTGCTACACTAATTCTGCTACCTATAATAAGATTAGTGCAGAAAAGATTGAATGAAGTCACTTCAATATTAATTGGTCTTTCAAAGCTTAAACAGAAATGGCTATTTTAAATTAATTTAGGAAGACTATAGGCACTGATTTTTTTTTAATAGTGGCGTGAAAAGAGAAAAAGTAAGTGCTAAGAGGCTTAAGAACATTATTAAACTCATTTATTATTCTTTTTTTCATACAGAGTAAATTATAGAAATCT
This sequence comes from Pongo pygmaeus, assembly GCF_028885625.2. NCBI lineage: Eukaryota > Metazoa > Chordata > Mammalia > Primates > Hominidae > Pongo > Pongo pygmaeus. Next base: position 21,003,368 of record NC_072376.2, read on the forward strand.
TACAAAATCAACAGAAGGAAAGATAATAGGCTATCATGAAATATGCAATTTATTTTTTAAATGGGAAAAGAACTATTGAATCATAAATGGAAGAACCATTAAGAAGTTATGTAAACGTTTCCCCTTCGAGTAATATAAATCCCATATCACCCTAATGTCTATGCCCCAATAGTTTTATTCATTATCATAAATTTCAGAAGTCTCATTCTTTCATAAATTTTCATTTTTAACAATTAAACAATTTTATCATCTCATATCTTCAAAATATATTCTGCAGTTTGTTAAAAAGAAATGGGACTTGCCTAGCGATTAACAACATAGATAATGGATTAACTTGATTTTGCTTTACTTCATTGTTATCTTTCACCTTTAGGAATTACAATTTTTAAGACTGGAAACAGAAAAGACCATGGGTAGTCCAAAATTTCAGACATCATGAATATTCTTTGTTATAATCCTGCCATAGGGACTTTGCATTAAAAACAAACAGGAAAAAAAATTCTTCAGTCCCCTCCCTAGCTTCACCTCTTACCAAGAGAACAGGCTCATGACCTAAGAATCAAATAGGTTCTAGAGTCAGACATACCTGGATTCAAATTCTTGTTCCTCCATTTATTAATACCATAATTATATGCTTGAATAAGTAAGTTATTAACCACTTCTGGGCCTCAGCTTTCTACTCTAGAAAGCAGACACAAAGATATCCCACAGGAACCACTTACAGTGTATGTGACAGGATCTAATATAACACTTAGCAGACATTAGCTGTTCCATAAATATTCATTTTGCTTTCCTTAAAAGTCAGTTGGCATACATTTTCAAAATCTGGCTGATTGAACCTGTGTCTCACCGAACATCTTTTCAAATTCTAGAAATCTACTGCAGAAGTTTAGGGTCAAAACAGTGGAGTCAACCTGAATTATCTTGGAGAGAAGACATAAACTTTCTAAGTCTATTTCCTTGTCAGTAAGATGAACAGTAACACAGCCTATTTCACTGGGTGAGAGCAGAATTTCTCAGCCTCAGAATTATAGACATTTTGGATGAAATCATTTTTTGTTGTAGGGGGTTGTCTTGATAATTCTATGATATTTAGCAGCATGACCAGCCTCCACCCAATAGATGGCCTAAGTAGCTCCATCCCAAGTCATAACAAACAAAAACATCTCCAGACATTGCCCAATTTATTCTGGGGAACAAACTAAGCCTTCATTGAGAACTACTGGATTAGAATAAGTAAAGTAACTTGAAAATTACTTAACATAGTACCTGGAACACAGTAATTTTCAATAGATGTTAGTTATTAATTTTTACCCAGGTATAAAATTAAGGATTGCATTTCTGATTATGTTATCTCTTCAATATTATGCAAAAGCATTGGTGACAGTAAAGAAACTGCTCGAGGACGAGCCAGATTTTTCCATAATGAACCCAAAGCCACCAAAAATAAAATGATTAGATACAATTCTTTTGGGCAAATATTCATTTGGACCTTGGGTATAAGGTGATGCTGGCATCCTGCTCTGCCTGACCTCCTTCTAGGGACCATTCTGTCTTTCCTAATTGGTGCCATGCTGTGTCTCTTAAAGCAAGGTTACATCATGCTGCTCAGGAAGCAGGCTAAGCAATGGGAATAACTCAACTCTGCATTGAGTTATGCCAGTTTGGGCTTCATGCAGGGCTGATGCAGCTTGCACATGGCTATCACTCCTTTTTCTTTTATTCTATTATTATTATACTTTAAGTTTTAGGGTACGTGTGCACAACATGCAGGTTTGTTACATATGAATACATGTGCCATGTTGGTGTGGCACATATACACCATGGAATACTATGCAGCCATAAAAAATGACGAGTTCATGTCCTTTGGAGGGACATGGATGAAACTGGAAACCGTCATTCTCAGAAAACTATCGCAGGGACAAAAAACCAAACACCACATGTTCTCACTCATAGGCTATCACTTCTTTCAGGCTCTCCTTTCTTTCAAAAAGCCCTCTGCCAAATCTACCATGTGACCAGCATGTGTGCACATCTTCTGTGTATGCTTCAAAAGTGCAGGTGTCACAAATAAATGAGTTCACAATTTAGGATGGAGTTAGTAGGTTCTTGACTTTCTCTGAAAGTTAGAAGTGTGTTATAAAAACAAAACTTACATCTATATGTAAGTTGACTGCATCGGACTCACCCCATGGGCATTAGAGTGTGACATTAGTAGTGAGCCATCAGTAATGTCCCAATAGATCCCACTGACTTGCCACACATAACACTTGTTTGCATAGACCACAGGACTGCAAACTTCAGCAGCCACTCACTCCCAGTCAAATCCAGGCCCTCATCTCTTTTCCAAATAAAGTGTTATTGAAACACAGCTACATTCATTTGTTTCATTCATCTATGAGTGTTTCAGGCTACAGTGGCAATGTTAAGTGGCAGAAACTATATGACCCACAAGTCCTAAAATATTTACTACCTAGTTGTGGTAATCTGATAATGACTCCCAAAGTCATTGCTATGTTCTAACTTGTGAATGTTACCTTATTTGGGAAGAGTCTTTGCAGGTGTAATAAATAAGTTAAGGATCATGAGGTGACATCATTCTGGTGAGACAAGGACAGCAAAAGTGTCCTTGTCTGAGACAGGTAGAGGGAGATTAGACACACTCAGAGGAGGAAAAGCGAATGTGAAGATAGAAGCAGAGATTGGCGTGATGTAGCCACAAGCCAAGGAATGTCAAGACATGTTGGCAGCCACCAGACTCTGGAAGAGGCAAGGAAGTGTTCTCCCCCACAGCCTGCCACGGAGGATCCTGGCCCTTCAGAGCCCATGCTGGCACCTTGATTTTGGACTTTTGGCTTCCAGAACTGTGAGAGAATAAATTTCTGTCTGTTAGAAGCCACCACGTTCAGGGTAACTTATTACAGTGGTCCCAGGACATTAATACTCTGGCGTTTTATAGAAAAAGTCTTTTGCAACAGGCAAAACCTGTACCAATCAAATATCTACCACCCAACACAAGGAAGAAAATCTTTACACACACTATAAAAGCCGTCTGCATACCCTTCCCTGATAACACCTAAATGTGATATTTACCAAGCCTGTGTATATCTTTTTACATTTATCAATAAGGTATGCATCCAAAGCAAAACAGTATCATTTAGAATATGTTACATTTTACATAAAAGGTATATTTTTATGTAACCTCTAAAAGTTGCTTTTTTAGCTCACTATAACATTTTTAAGATTTATCCACTTTGATACACGAAGCTTTAGTTTCTCTCAATGTTTTAGTATATCACAATTCCTTTATTTACTCTCCTATGGATGGACACTAAAGTATTTCTCATTCTCATTATGATGAAGAGTACTGCTACACTTTGAGTGTGTTGCCCACAATTCATGTGTTGGAAATGGGGTTCTTGGAGTGGCAATGTTGGCTGGTGGGTCATTGAGAGGTGATCAGGGCATTAAGAGGAATTAATGCCACTCTTGAGGGACTGGGTTAATTCTCAGAGCAGTAAGTGAATGAGTTCTCGCTCTTGCAGGACTGGATCAGTTACTGAAAAGAGTGGGTTGCTATAAAGCAAGGCTGCCCCTCACGAGTTGTCTCTTTCACTCACACACTAGCTTGCTCTTCTGCTTTTCCACCATGTTATGAGGCAGTATGAAAGCCCTCACCAGAAGCTGCAACCATGTTCTTGGACTTTCTAGCCTCCAGAACTACAAGCCAAAATAAACCTTTTAATCGCTACAAATTATCCAGCTACAGGTATTTCGTTACAGAAACAGAAAACAGAGGAAGACAAGTACTATTATGAACTTTTTTATGTATGTCTCTTATGCACAATTGTAAAAATAACTCCAGGATTTTTATTTAGAAATGAACTTTACGGGGAATGTGTCTCTTCAGCTTTATGATGTCAATTGCCTTTGAAAGGAATTCAACAAATCACACTGCAATCAGTAGTGTTTCTGTGTTCCTGTTTCCCTAATCCTCACCAACCCTTGACATAAGCAGGTTTTTAAATATTTTTACCATGTATGAAGTAAGCATTTGCTCTTTAGAGTAAAGCTTGCCTTAGTAGACAATAATAACATTTTATAAATGTTAACTCCCCAACTTCATACTCACAGTGGAAATAAGGAAGCAAGGTTATGATGGAAAAAATACCAAAAATAATAACAAAAGAATGTTCAAAGACAGTTTAAATTGTATCTGGTATACAGTTGGAGTATGGGCAAAAAACATTGGATTAACTGTGTGTGACTTTAGGTCAACCATTTTAACTCTTGTGCAAACTTTTTTTGTTCATTAAACGGGAGGTTACTCTCTCTGTGGCCCCTTCCTGCTCCAAAAGTCTCTGCCTGTAATAAAAAATAATAAAAATAAATAGAATCCCAAGCAAAGCTGGCAATTCTATCACTTTAATGCCTCTTTTCTTTAGAATATATGAACACTTGCACAAAAAAGTCATATATCCTTTGGGTGGTTTTCTGCTGTATCTGCCTACCTCTATAAAGCAGGAACTATTCCACACTTCCCCTCATTCCTTCAGCTCCAGCTATCCTGGCCTTCTTTCATTCCCTATTGCTCCAAGAGGGAACATTCTTGCCACTGTGTGACTCTAGCTAATCCTTCCCTCCTTCAGGTCTTGGCTCAAGTGTCACCTGTTTAAGGAATCCTTCCCCAAGCTCCCCGTCAAGATCAAATTCCCCTGTGATGGCTTCCTATGCAACACACTTATCCTTGTAATACAGGCAAGTCCATCATTAGGCAATGAATGAGGTTCACCATTCAATCATATAAAATGTGGGATCATGTTAGAGTGAAGTTTGTGGAAAACCATTACTTTTCAGTTTCTCTTTACTGTCACAGAAGGCAGAAAGATAAACACAGTGAAAGGTATCTGGAATACAATGCACTGAACTAAGAGTTCCAAATAATAATGGGATTGGAGAGGGAGTTAGGGATCATTCAGTTCCTTATAAGGTTTAGGAAGGATTTTAGAGCTTATTCTCAATTTAATTAGAAATCATTTTATTTCTACAGTGTCTTATTATATTTTTCTTCCCCAATCATAAAGTAGTTGAAAAAACTACTGAACTACCCTTCAACTCCTTAATGAGGTTTGCCCTAAGAAATTAAGAACTGGAAATTGAGAATGGAGAATGAACACTGGATCAAGCATCAAAGGCAACTATGTTATAACTGGTTCTACAATTCTGAGTTTGTGTGTTATGGGATAAGTTTTCTTGAGTTTTAGTCCACATGAACTCTAGTTTATGTGTCATTAGATTAATGTCCATCTTATTACCTGAAAATTAAACTTCAGGAAGGTAGGATTTGGTGTAAATACAAAGTAAATGTTCAGTAATCACTGGTTGAAAGGAAATGAAAAGAAAAAAAGAACCATATCAATAGTTTATTACTGGGAGAGAAAAAGAGAATATGACACTATAGAAATAATACACTTTATCATTAAATTTAGGATAAGCTTCAAAGTCCTTTCTAAACCCTCTAAGGGACTGAATGATACCTACCCTCTTTCCAGTCTCATATTCCTGTGCCCCTCACTCATCATCCTCCAGCCAAGTAAACGTCTCTAAATTCTTCAGTCACCCCAGGCTTCTCCCCCTGCCTGGAATTTTCTTCTCCCACATCTTTACTTAAGGGTATCCTCATCTTTCTCACCTTGTCTTACACATCACCTCCTCAGAGAAACTCCATCTGAAAAGCCTATTTAAGCCTAACCTACCCATACCTCCAAATCCAGTTATTACTTTCTGCTGCTTGTTTATTTCATAGTCTTCTTTCTAGGCTTAGAACACATTTCTTAATTTGCTTTGGGTTTACTCGTGTGTTAACTTCTTTATGTATGCAAGCTGCATGAAGGCTTACCTCTTTGTATTCTCAACTCCTATCACAATAACTGGTTCAGAACATATACTGTGTTAGTTTGTTTTCATGCTGCTGATAAAAACAATCCTGACACTGGGTAATTTATAAAGAAAAAGAGGTTTAATGAATTCACAGTTCCAAGTGGATGGGGAGGCCTCACAATCATGGTGGAAGGCAAAAGTCACGTCTTACATGGCGACAGGCAAAGAGAGAATGAGAGCCAAGCAAAAGGGGTTTCCCCTTATGAAACCATTGAATAGATCTCATGAGACTTATTCACTACCATGAGGATAGTATGGGAGAAACTGCCCCCATGATTCAATTATCTCCCACCAGGTCCCTCCCACAACATGTGGGAATTATGGGAGCTACAATTCATGATGAGATTTGGGCGGGGACACAGCCAAACCATATCACATACTTAATAAACATTAGGTGAATAAACAAACGAAGATGATGCTACCCTGAAAGCATAGTTACCTGTGCAGGGAGAGGGCACAGAGCTCATAAGGATAACTCAGAGGAACTACACTGTCTCTCTCTGATAAAAGGCTCAAACACTGACACATCTACCCAAAAGAAGGAGATGAGGCTGTCAGGTAGTATCCAATCTTCACTTCCAGCCAGCAGGACAGGCAGCTGGAGTCATCAGCATCAATGTAAATGTGTTGTCTATAAGGTCTAAATTACATCAATTTATCATCAAACTAAAATTTAAAACATTTTTTAAGAAAAATACACAATCAAAACATATGAAAGTATTTTATTCCAAGCAGCTTACATGATTTCTCACGAAATTCTGGATCTTTTCAAGGTCATCAGAAAACAAAACCAAAGCAGACTGGAGGCTTCTACATATCCAGTCTCCTGATTTCATCATAGAATTAAATATAAGGCCTCATTTAGGAGGATCTTGTGAAGCCCCAGAGATTCCCTCAAAATTCATTCTGAAATTACAGACTTTAGTTCTAAAAACAACCATGATTAAGCATGACATCTACAGATGCTTGCTCTTCAATAAAGCTGTAATTTGGGAAAAATCAAAGCCATAAGGCACTAAATTATATAAGGGAGGCTTTTCATTACTCTCTAATCTAGCTCACTCTGAGTTAAGAGGCAAATGAAATTTGATTATTTGGCCAGTTACTTTTCAGCTTCTGTGTTTAATTTACTTTTTCTCAGAAGATTAAAAAAGTCACTCAAACTACTATTAAATGTAGATTTGAACTTGAGTTTGCTTTTTTAAGATCATTTGTTAAGTGATTAGTATTTTTAAGGGGCCGAGGCCATTCATTTACTATGATTTACCCTAGCTTAGTCAATAAGATGCCTTAATTAAAGTATAGCTGAAATCTGCTATTCATTTTTTAAAATAAGTATATCAAATAAAAGTGGAAAGCAACCTTATTTTTTATTGACTGTTTACAGTTTTTTAATTTTTTTTTCTGGTGCATACAATGAGTTGACAGCCTCAACTAACCAAAGAACTAATTTAACATTTAAAAAGATCAATTTTGGCAACTTTAGAACATTCAAATTGAAAAGTCCTCTTTACAAAAAAGGAGCTCAAACAATAGTCTCCACTAAGGTGTTGCTGCTTTTTTAATTAAGATATGAAAGATGGAAGTTTTATAAAAAGATAGCCAACCCCTAACATCTACTGCAATGTTCCTATACTTGTCAATTAGACAAGATACAAGTTTTCTGTGCATAACATGGCAGCTATTTATATATTCTACAAAAATGTTTTAATGGATTTATAAAGAAAAAGAAAACTGGTTATAAGATTCTCTCATTTTAACTGTCTAGTACTTCCTAACATCTATGTCCACGCAATGAAACCACCTGAGCTTTAAAATAAAGAGAAAAAGAGAGTGAGAATTTTTTACAACTCCAATCCTGAGAGGCACTTGACTTTTTGAGATGGGATTTCTGAAAATATTCCTAAGTCCTGAAAGGCAGAAAGAATTGATATTCACACACACACACACACACACACACACACACACACACACACACGGAGTCTGGTATTGGTGATGTACCTGCTAGACCCCTGCCCAGTATCATCAGCAATAGCAGGGTCCTTTAGTACTTGGTGCTTGGTCCCATCTTGTAATTCAATCATTAATGTTTTCATGGATCCTAATTCAGGCACAGCCCTCCAGTCTTCATCAGTACAGACACGGATTCTTCATCATCATTGCCTGTTTGGCCAAGATATAATCTCTCTTTTTGTTCTTGCTCTTTCACATAAAAATTCCCTTTACATCTGAAGATACTAATACATACTTTCATGTCACTAATTCTACAACATTTGCAAAGCACTAACTCACCCTCACTGATCTCCTGGCTTCCTAAAAATTAGGTGGTAACATTTCTTTATCTCTTTTACATCAGGAAATTGCCCTGTGCTATAACCATAACTACAACATTATTTCTGTGATAACTCATCGAGAACATCCCTGGCTTTTCAAAACTCTCATTTTTTAAACTATAATGAACACTTATCAAATCCCTATTATGTGCTGAATATTGTTATGGGTATTGGGGATACAAAGATCATTATGATATTGTCCCTGTGTTCAACGGGTTTGATGATTATAGTATTGTCCCTGTGTTCAAGGGGTTTATTCTCTAGTCAGGAAAATGGAGAATCTGACTGATGTTTTTAGTAGTGTGTGAAAAGTTTCATCATTTATTTACTCAGCAACTATTTGAGCACCTCATATGCATTAGTCACCATATTAAGTGTCAGGTATACAATGGTGAATAAATCAGTTCTGGTTTTTGTCCACATGTTCATGGAGTTTACAATCTAGTATAGGAAACAAACAATAAGCACTGAATAAGCATAATTTTAAAAGTCAAATCAATGTCAGAGCTATGACAGAAATAATGTGGATAAAGAAATACAATATACTGGAAGGGGTAGAGCTCAACAGTGAGGCGGCTATAAAGGTTTCCCCAAGAAGGTGAGGTAGGAGCAGATCTGGAAACATAGAATGAGCTGGCCATGTGCAAAGGTCCTGAGACTGAAAGAAGGCTGGCATAGCTAAGGATAGGAAAGGGCAAGGCCAGTGTGACTGAAGCTTAACAGAGAAAGCAAAGAGTGGTGCAAGATGAAATGGAGAGGTATAAGACAGATCATATATTACATGTTTTATATAATATATATAATATAATATATAGAGAGACATAATATATATTCCCTTCATTGCAATAAGAAGTCATTGAAATTCTTTTAGGTTGTGGGCTATATTTACATATTTTTAAAATTCCCCTCTGAATATCATGTAGAGAGTAAACTGAAGAAGACAGGAGTGGGGGCTATTGTGGTAATCTAGGTAATAATGGTGGGTTAGACCATCTACTCATTTAGCAAAAGCAATCACTGAGCTATGGTGCCCTTTGAATGTGTCCCCTCCAAAATGCAGGTGTTGCAACCTGCATTTTAATAGTATTAAGTAGTGGGCCTTTAAAAGGTTGTTAGGCCATAAGAATGCTTTCCTTTGAATGTTTCTTATAAAAAAGGGGCTTGGTAGCCAGGCATGGTGGTACATGCCTGCAGACCAGCTACTTGGGAGGCTGAGGCAAGAGGACTGCTCGAGTCCAGGAGTTGGGGGCTGCAGTGAGCTATGATGCTACAGCTGCATTCCAGCCTGGTGACAGGGTGAGACCCTGATTTGTATTTTGTTTTTTTTTTTCTTTTTCCTTTTTTTTTTTTTTTTTAAGGTATTTGGCTCTATTGCCTTTCTGCCTTCTGCCATGTGAGGACACAGTATTCCTCCCCACTGTGAGGGGAGTCATCTTGGAAGCAGAGAGTGGCCTTCACTAGCAACCTCTCTGATCTTGGACTTCCCAGCCTCCAGAACTTGAGAAATAAATTTCTGTTCTTTATAAATTATGTATCTCAGATATTTTGTTATAGCCACACAGACAAATTAAGATAAGTAATTTCTTGTGCCAAGCACTGAACTAGGATTTAGCACTGAATAAGAAAAATCCTCGCTATGAGAAAGCCATCAGTCTAGTTGGAGAAACAAAAGACAACTGAAGTAATCGAATAAGCATTATATGTTGTGTGATAACAAGGACTATTAAAAAAATATGGCAGGGTAAGAGATTATAGCATTTGGGAGTATTGATGGGGTTATGTTCTGAGTGTAACAGAGAATCACAGAGTGGTCTAAATCAGCCTGGGGAGGGAATGAAGACTTCTGAGAAGAGAAAACACTTGAGCATAAGTGGGATAGTCCAAATAATATAAGGATGGGGAGATGGGTGGAGGGATGTAGGAAAGTGGATGTAGAGGAAGGTTTCAGGAACCACACCCCCAAGGCTTGAATGAAAGTTTCAGTGTAGAGAGCCAAGGAAGATGAGACTAGAGCCAGCAGAGGCCACCGCATGAAACAAAGGCCTGTGCAAAGCTAAGAATTTGGCCCTTCATCCAAGAGCTATGGAAGGGGCCTTAAGCAGGTGAATAAATTAGAACTATCACGTTTGGCATTATGGAAGATGGTTAGGAAGGAAGTCACTGGGAGACAGGGAAGTCAGTTAGCAAACATTGAGCATAAGCCAAAAGATGATGGTGCCTGTTAAAGTAGTGGAAAAGGGGGGGAACTGAGAGATATCGAGTATGTAGAATGGACAGAACTTATCACACTGCTGGGATTTGTGCATAGGGGTGGGTGGTGGAAGGGAGAATAGTCTAGTGGACCACATTGTGAGATGCAAAATCCCTTACAACCTGCCCTTTCTATATGCTGTGACCTCACCTATGCCAGTGCTCCCACACCCTGTGACATTACCGGTGTTCTGTCAGCCCCTGGACATGCCAGGCTCCTTCTCAGCTCATGGTCTCTGCACTACGTGTCTCTCTGTCTAAAATGCTTCCCCCAGGCCTTTGCTGGTTTATCCCTTCTCTTCAGGCAGGTCTTTCTGCTTACATGTCACCCACCTAGAAAAGGCTTCCCTGATCATCCTAGGCCGATCTTGATTACACGTCTTCACCTGCTCCTCTCTTGCAAATCATCTTACTTTTAAATCACATACATGTCAATTTTCTCAGAAGTTGGTTTATCCACACTTCTATTTACATGTTTATTTACATATATGGGGAGAGTCATCGCTGAGCTCCCCAAGAGCAGTGGCATCACCTTCAAGGTTCACCACTCTGTTCCCAGCCCCTTGCAAATCCTCAATAAATATTTTTTGAATGAATGGATGGATGAACAGAGGAACTGCGTAACAAATTACATACAGGGCTTAAAGCTTAGTAGTGAAGCTGCCAAGTATAAAAGGTTCTTTTTTTTGGAGACACATAAATTAAAAACAGAAAGGTATGCATTTGAAAAAAAAATCAAAAGATGAAAAAGACAAAAATGAGAGCAGTTGAATCTTCTAATAAAATGTTTACTTTAGACCAGGGTGCTGTAGAGGCCCAGAGAGTCAGTATTTTAGGCTTTGCAAGCCATAAGGACACTGCTGTAACTACTCAACTCCGCTGTTATAAACATAAAGCTGCCACAGACAACACATAAACAAATGGACATGCCAGTGTTACAATAAAATTTTACTCACAAAATAGGCTGAAATTGGCCAGAGAGGGATGGTTTGCTGACTCCTGCTTTAGACTAATCTAATAAAGGCAAAAAAGAGTGACGCACAATTGAAGCATATAAAGAGGACCTAACCTTATTGAGACTTTTCTATGTGCTAGACCTTTTGCAAGATCCTTTGTCTACAAAACTCATCCAATCTTTTTAACAACTCCAGTAGATAAGCATCATTATGAACATTTCGAGTTCCAAGAGGAAAAATAACTTATCTAGGTCATACAGTTAAGGAGCCAGGCTTTAAATCCAGGAGGTCTTTCTCCTCCAAACCTCCACGATCATCATATATGTTTTTATCAATTCTTCCCTTACAGCCACAAAATACCTTCCTATCCCTTTTTGGAGAGAGGTATAAACATCTGTGCATGTGACATAAATATGTTGATTTCAACTCCACAAACATTTACCTATTACATAGTATGTGCCAGGCAGGCATTGTGAAATGTGCTGGAGATTCAAAATTGTAGAGACCATCTCTTTCTACGATTTGTCAAACTGTAGCTTGTTAATGTCAGGCTCTGAATTTCAAAGTATGTCATGTTCTTTTTTATTTTGCTAGAATCGCTAATGGTGCTCTCCACCATATTAATGATGTGTCTTCCATGGCCCTTTCTGCCCTTTGTAAACAACCACAGGTGTGGATTTTGTTTTGTCTGTGTGCAAGGCTTGCTGCTGAGACGTTTCCCCATTAGACTGCTGCCCACAGCACCAGCTGTTGTTACAAACTGCTGATTCCCAGCCACACAGCTTTTCGTTTCCAGTTGCTTCAGATGGTATAATTCGCTGTGTCCTTGAAGCCTGCATCCATATGTTTGGGTCAAAATACCTTCTCATCCTCACTGGACCAACATAGTATCAAGAATGTTATTTCTCTAAGTGTTTTTCAGACAGGCTTAAGAGTAAAGATGTGAATATATGTGCCACTGGAGTACAATTTTTAAAATACCTGCTTCTCTCCAGCATTGTCCTGTGTGACTTAGAGTTTAGCCAATAAAAATCTCCTATATTTCTTAGCTAGTTATTAAAATTATATCTCAAGGTTACAATCATGCCTTTTTTTCCAGTTACTTTTTAGGCAATGATATCAATATTTGAGAAAATTGTCTGAGGAAAAGGAAAAAGTCCTGATGTCATAAGCAATCTCAGACTATTCTTCACTTTTAAAACTTTATTCAGCAGCCTGTACCTATAAAATTTAGGGTATGGGATTATTTCATAGAAATTCTCCATGATTACATGTTTCCTTATCCCATTACAGTTTCAACAGAAGCAATCAATATTTTACATTATCAGTGTACCATCTACCAACATCCTATTCTATCTATAAAAAGAAAAAGTCATATAGGGAATATTTTGTCTATTATTTTCAAAGAACCACCACTTTCAGTATTTAGCATGGGTCACTGTGTTGGAAATCAAAGTGAATGCTATTCTGGGAAAAAGCTGGGCTTTGAGGATTTTCAAATAACAACTCAAATGACGTTATTTGTTACCTAGCTTGCTTTGGCCAGAGTTCTGTCTCCAGCAGAATTGGGGCCAATCAAGAGTTAGGATGCTCCTTCCTATCAGCAATATCAAAGCTTCTCCCTCTGTTTCATCCTCTGAGTCAAAGGAGTCAACTAAACACTGTAAGTTCTCTTTCTTACATCCTAAATTGTTCTTCCATCCTCTCCTCCTGCATCTCTCTCTTCTAACACCTGAGGCCTTTGAGAATTCTCAATAGCATGGATGCAACAGATTCATCAACCTTGTGGCTTCTTTGCTTCAGGTTTGCTCCTCTGTGGTCCATTCCTTACATAATCAACTAGTGTGATCATGTCATTAATGATAAGAACTAATATTTATTTAGTACAGTTTTGTTTTTTGTTTGTTTGTTTGAGACAGAGTCTCGTACTGTCACCCAGGCTGGAATGCAATGGTGTGGTCTCGGCTCACTGCAACCTCCACCTCGTGGGTTCACATGATTCTCCTGCCTCAGCCTCCTGAATAGCTGGGATTACAGGCGTACACCACCACACCCAGCTAATTTTTTTGTATTTTTAGTAGAGACCGGGTTTCACTATGTTAGCCAGACTGGTCTCAAACTCCTGACCTCGTGATCCACCCACCTTGGCCTCCCAAAGTGCTGGGATTACAGGCATAAACCACCACACCTGGCAGAGTACAGGTATTTTTATGCATTACTAATTAAATTCAAAGGCACACAGATACGCCCCAAACCACTATCAATGCCATTTTTCAAATGAAAACAAAACAAAAAAAGGCTTAGAGAAGTTAAGGACTTGACCACATCCAAAGAGCTACTAAGGAGCAGATTGAGGATTCAAACCCTGGACTGTCTAATCCATATGTGACCTTGTTGTGTCATTCTATGCAAAATTTCTATTTCACAGATACAATATCTGATTGATATAGCTTAGGTCAGATTCCACCTTTTGCCAGAGAGAATAAGGCAGCTTCAGTTACAGTTTTATTAACAGTATATCTAATAAAAGAGGGGTCGATTTTCAAATAAAATAAAAGAAGGTTGTAATTACAAGACAAATGAATAAGTACTGGATTGGCAAAAGCAAGAGGTTCATGTTAGTTTCTCTCAGTAATCAACTGAAATCTCTCATTCAGAAATGATCTCAAATTCTATTAGATAGATACAGTAGACACTCCACCTTGCAGTGAATTTGGCTCTTAGAAAGAGAGTGCTACAAGATGGACACTAAAATATGGATTAACTGAGTGGTGTCATTGGGCTCAAGAACAGGGAAGAGCTAGGACTTTGACACCCCCATTGGGTGGTGGCAACATGTTTGGTAAAAATGTGACCTATTTTACCTTGACTTAGAGACCTTATGCCCACCAAGGTGGCAGTATTAGGAAAATGTCAACACATTGGCTATATCTTTCTGCCTTCAGAAATGTCCTATAAGAGAAATGAACCTACATCAGGGTGAAACAAAAAATAATGGAAATATAACTGTGATAAAAACAGGCACTTTGAATGCTGTACATCTCATACTTTGGAATCTTGCTGGATGAAAAAAGTATATTTTTGTACCACCCCACAGTAAGTGGTAGATATAGGAAAACTAGAGCTCAACAGGAGGTAGAGCTGATAAGATTGGAGAACTAGTTCATTCCATGCACATCGTATTAGAAAAAGAGTTCCACAGGCAAAGACACGAAACTGTGGATTTGCTGAGTGGAGTCAGTGGGTTAGAGAACCGGGGAGAGTCAGGTGGTCCAGGCTAGGACTGTGACAACCCCCTCCACTGACGGTAACATGGTTGGTCAAACTGTCACCTGATTCACCTTAACTTAGAGACCTTATGCCCACCAAGGTAGAAGAATACTAACCAGAGTAAGATGCCCTGCCAGCAAATACAGAAATAACAGTGGTGCGTTTCATTTGAAACAAATTTCTAATTTTCATACGGAGAGGCCATTCAGCTAAAAAAAATAAGAAACCTTTGGTTTTAAGACAATGTCCGGTCAGATCACTAACTATGGTGATCAGGGGATGAAATTTTCATGGGTGAAAAAATAGACTGGAAGCCTATTAAGTATGTGAGGAAAACGTTTTGCCAAGGAAATCCAAAAACTAGCCACCCTTCCCTAAGTCAATTCTGAGATCTTGGAACTCCATTTCTGGGGACCTGTGCTGTTATATCTGGGTAGACCTGTGAAGTATATCCTTACCTATAATTGACCCCAGTTGGGACCATGGAGAAATATAAACAAAGAACATCTTGTAAGACAGAACAAGAGGCCAAAGGGGATGATGAACAAAACAGATTCTTCCAGAAAGCAGACCACCTAGGCTGCCCCATAACTGACTACAGAATTTAATCCACTGTCACAGTAGAGAGTTTTTTCTTAACAGTTCTGCCCCTGTCCAGCAAGATGTGTGTGCTGCAGATTGTAGACTATAGCATGTTCCTTTCCTGTCTTTTTCCAAATGGGAATCTAATTGCAGTTTACAATTGCATATTCAGAATACTGGGGGCCAATTAAGTTTCAACTACGTTGAACAACTGTGAAAATCCATATCCAGTTACTATTGAGATGACCATAAATAACCCAGAGATCTTGGATTCGAAGATAGATAAACTGGATGAAACTTGGGATGGTCACTCTCAAGGAGAGGGTAAGCACATTCTAAGTAGCTTTGGTAACGTTAAATATATATTTGGGAAGAAGCTTTGATACAGATGTGAGACAGCCCAATGGATGAACCATACCATTCAGCATTAGTAGCCTACCCAACGGCCATTTCTCCTTTCCTCCTTGATAAGAGAAATATGATTATGTTTAAGGTGGCAATATGCCCAGCTCCTGGGATAAATTATGATGAGTCTATCTAGATAAATCATGGGGTTCCCATAGCCCTTTGCCAAATACTCACTTTCCTACTCACCTTGCAGCTTCAGGTAGCCAAAGGAGAACTAACGGTGAGAATATCAGGGGTGGAAAAGTTCTATACTCTGATAAAGGGAATATTTCCCTTTCTTGTCTATACTTAGAAAAATGTGGAAGTCATTTTGTGATTATGAAGCAAGCAATCAATGCAAGGATAAAAAACTCACATGCTGCAGATTGCAGAAAAGTGAGAGAATCTGGATCAGATTTCTTGTTAAGTAAATCAACCTTATAACTGATGTCATAGCGGAGATTTATGTTACAGTTAAAAAAAGGTCTAATTAAAAAACCAATTCATAAGCTGTATGCAGCATATGGAAGAAGGACACATATTTGAAGAACAGGGAGCAAAGATGATGATCAAGTCTTTCTGAATCCTGACTTATTTAAAGACTACTGTCTATACCATTCTTGAAATTGTTATTTTCACAAAGTATTATCTTTTCTTTAAACTGATGCTGAATTTGTGTAGTATGTGGAAGTTAATAAATATACAAAGGGTCAAATCATACCAAAATAGACAAAACACTTTACTAAATACAACTGAGTACAGTTGACTCTTTGTATCTGTAGGCTCCACATCCTTGGAACCAACCAAGGATTGAAAATATAGTTTTAAAAACTGTCTGTACTAAATATGTACAGATTTTATGTGTCATCATTTCCTAAATAATATAGAATTGCAACTATTTACACAGAATTTGCCCTGTATTAGAGATTATGAGTACTCCAGAGAGGTATTCAAGTATACAGAGTGATATAATGGATCTTGGAGACTTTGGGGTGTTATTTGGGAGGTGGGTGAGGAATAAAAGGCTTCATAGTGAGTACAGTGTACACTTCTCTGGTGAAGGGTGCACCGAAGTCTCAGAATTCACCACTATAGAACTTATCCATGTAACCAAAAATCACCTGAACCCCAACCTATTGAAATAAAAATAATTATAATTAAAACAATAAAGTACATGGGAGAATGTACATAGGTTATATGCAAAAATATTATATCATTTTATATCAGGGACTTGAGCATCCATGGATTTTGGTATCCAATGGAGATCCTATAACCAATCTCCTATGGATACCAAGGGACAACTGTATTTACTGAACTGTTACCAACAGGCTGCAGATATAGTCAGATACTAATGGACACTTACAATTGAAAACCTGTTAAGAAGTGCACTGTACATTTTCTTTGTTTGCTTAAAAGCAGCTTCCTAGAAGCTGTCTAGTTCTACCTCGTGTTAATCTTTTCACATCCTACAGAGTTTTACAGACTTTTAGAATGCATCCTGGTAAGTGCTGTCTCTTTAATCATTGGACTTTTACTTTTAAGGCCAGCTTTAGAAGATATTTTCCTTTAAGTGCTTGAGTTTTCCTTGTTTAGCTTCTCTGATATTTTTTTCAATTTTACTTCTTTTACTCTGCTTAATACTATATCTATTCATTTTTATTTAACAGTTTGTTTCTTCCCTAACTAATTAAGATTCTCAGTAGCATTTGACTCAGCTGTCACGCCTTCCTTCTTGGTTTCCATGACATCACACTCCTTTGATTTTTCTTCTCCATCTCTGATATTTACTCTTGGTGCTTTTGCTGTGTCCTTCCTTGCTCCATCTCTAAATGTTAAGAAGTCCCAAGACATATGCCTCACCTTCTTCTCTTCTCTATGCATGATCTTCCCATGGGTAATCATGCTCTGTCCCAATTTTAAAGAAAATATACATTACAAGGCTCAAACATTAATATCTTCAATCCCAATCTCTACTCTAAAATATATTATCTAATATATCCAATTCCCTAGTTGACATTTCTACTCAGATATATAGAGATACTTTAACTCTGACATATCCAAAACCGAATTGGTTTTTCAGCCCGTTTCCATTCTTCTCTTTCCTCAGTTTTCCCCATGTCAGTAAGCAAGGCCACCACCCATGCAGTAGCTCAAGCCAAATGCCTGGAAGTCATCCTTCCTTCCTCTCAGTTCACATCTCTCAGTTCACAAGTCTGCTTACTCTACCTGCACAATACATCTTGAATCTAATTCCATTGACATCCCAATCTAATTTAGTTACCAACACTTCCTGCCTGGGATACCACCATAACCTCCTAACTCATCCTCCTGCTTCTTTTCTCCCCATCTCAATATCCATTTCCCATAAATCAGCCAGAGTGGTCTTTTTAAAAATGTAAATTATATCCCATCACTTCTCTGCATGAAACCCTCCTCATAGTGTCCTAACACATTTAGATTCAAATCCAAATGCAGCCTCCAAGGTTCTCCCTGGGTGATCTGGCTCCCACCTATCTCACTGACTCATCTCACATCTCTCTGCCTCACTCCCTATGCGATAACTTCTCTGGCCTCTTTTCTCATCCTCATATAATCCCAGTTTATTCTGCTTTGGAGTCTTTGCATTAGCAGTGTCTTCTCTCTGGAAAACTTTTCCTCCAGATAGTCACATAGATGAATTTTACTTATAATCTAGGCCTCTGCTCAAAGTCAGCTCTTCAAAGAGGCCCTCTCTGACCAATAAACCTCAACAAGCCACCCTACTGCTCTTGGCCCATGATGCTGCTTTCCTTCCTTCCTTCCCAGCAAGCACTGTCTTCCTCCAAAATAACCTACACTCCTTGAGAGCAGGGACTTTGCCTGACTCTGTCATTGCTGTGTGCCTATTTCCTAGACACATTACACATGCCCAGTAAGTATCCGGTGAATTGCAAATAAGTTTATTGGGTTCTTATGCATTAGGGAACCCCTTCCTAAAATTCCCTTAGCTCCTCTACCTTAGGAAAAGTATTTTCTTTTATATGCTTCATGGTTTGAAGATTAATCAGAAAAGACATTTTGGAGCCAATTCTTTATTCATTCAATCGAGAAATATTTACTGTGCCAAACATTTTGCTATACAAAGAAAAATGAGACAGCAGATTCATTATCTAATGGTACAGAATGGCATGAAAATGAGTAAGTACAATATAAACTGAGATCAATCAAACTACTAGATACCTACTAAGGTGGCCTTGTGCAAAGGGGGCCAGAAGTGGAGTGAAACAAAAATCAGTAATGAATACAGAAGAAGGATGACATTTGCTACATATAAATGAGTCAGAGGTTGAGCTCTATAAGCTACAAGGAGAAAAGGCTGCATTTGCTTCATTTCTCAATCCCATACAATGATGCCCTCCAAAATCACAATTAAAGAAGGAGAGATTTTTCTTTGTATGCCACAATGTTATTATAACCTGAAAGTCAAGTTTTACTGAATTCAAGGACACTGCTTCCAAGTATCTTATGTGATTCAATTACATACAATTCTATATTATCATAATGCAAGGTGACAGATTACATAGAACTGCCATAAAATAGATGCTCTCTCAATTTATCCTCCTTCTCACAGCTGCCACCCTATTCTCTGCCAGCTTCCACTGCACCCTCTATCATCACCCACTGCCCATGTCCCATGGCTTCCCATTACACTCTGATCTCTGATACAAAGAAAATAGGACTAAGCTTCTACCAACAGACTGGCCTGCCCACTGGCCTTCAAATGTGCCTTACTCAATCCCACATTCTCAACCCAACTACCCATTTAAAATACCTTTTCTTCTTATACCAAGTATGGTGGCTAATACTTGTAAGCCCAGCATTTTCGGAGGCCAAGGCAGATGGATCATCTGAGGTCAGGAGTTCGAGACCAGCCTGGCCAACATCGTAAAACCCTGGCTCTACTAAAAATACAAAAATTAGCCAGAGTGGTGGTATATGCCTGTAATTCCAGCTACTTTGGAGGCTGAGGCAGGAGAATTGCTTGAATCCAGGAGGTCGAGATTGAAGTGAGCCAAGATCGTGCCATTGCACTCCAGCCTAGGTGACAGAGTGAGACACTATCTCTAAATAAATAAATAAAATAAAATACTTTTCCTTCTTGCTTCCAATATTCAAATGTTACCCGTTCTTCAAGTTCAAGGGGCTCATCTCCTCCATGAAGTCTTCCCCTCCAGCCACTCTAGCCCACTGTGGGCTCATCCTTCTCTGACTACACACAGCATTCATTGCCTCTGCTGGCTATTTGCAGCTTTTTACAAACCTCCTGGAATTGTTTAAATGTTCATGTATCTGAGTTTTAACAATCTCCTAACTAGATTATTTGATTTTTTAATATGGTGGCTCTGTCTTCCAGTTCTTGTCTATCCATACCCATAAAAAACAGTGGTGTCACCAGAGGAAGTGACCAGTTCCCAAATCCCAGCATTTTACCTGCGTGAACATGTTTTGTCATGGTGCCACAGAAGGGAGTCAGGTATAGGGCAGGAGTATAGGTTAAACCAATGATTGGGTTTCTACTTCTACAATGCAAATCCTTTTACACTTAGACCAAAAATTTTAGGTGTCAATAATCACATATCCAGAAAATTGGTAGATACAAATACTGTCTGAGATAAATTAATGTTTCTTGTTGAAGAAAGAAAAATAAACTCCTTTAACTGAATAGTAATATAACCACAAATGGTTTTTGTAGACAAGGAGGACAATTTCTATTAATGAATATATTTCTTTTTTTTTTTTTTTTTTTTTTTTTGAGATGGAGTCTCACTCTGTCGCCCAGGCTGGAGTGCAGTGGTGTGATCTCGGCTCACTGCAAGCTCCACCTGCCAGGTTCACACCATTCTCCTGCCTCAGCCTCCCATGTAGCTGGGACTACAGGCGCCCACCACCACGCCCGGCTAATTTTTTTGTATTTTTAGTAGAGACGGGATTTCACTGTTAGCCAGGATGGTCTCGATCTGCTGACCTTGTGATCTGTCCGTCTTGGCCTCCCAAAGTGCTGGAATTACAGACATGAGCCACTGCACCTGGCCAATATATTTCTATATAATTCAGCCACATGGTCTTTGGACTAGGCTTCTGGATTAACAACAAACAAAAGCTTTTTCTCTTATCTGCAAGAGCAACTTTACTGGCTGTTGTCTCCATCAATTTCATAAGGGTCAGTGCTAACTCCACAAGCATAGATTTGGAGTAGATAAGCTGTTAATTTCAAATAATTTTCTCAACACTCACAGTGGAAAGAGTTATTCAGGCTGCTGCCCTAGGGTCCCTTTCCTATACCCCTCTCCTCTCTCTCCTCTATCCTCCTCTGTCACTCTTCTATAATCTACCACTCCTCCCCAGCCCCCAATTGTTTAAGTTGAGTTTGATTATGCTATTCCATTGGTACCTTCTGCTGCTCTTAAGCTAATGTCCTGCGTCCTTAAGATAGTGGTCAGTGATCTCTAGCATGCATTTTCCTAATCTCTCTTGCATCACCTCTCTTCTCTCTCCTCCTTACTCACTCTACTCCAGTCATACTTGATTTCTTTCAACTCTTAGAGGATGTCATTTCTTTTTTTTGTTTAATTTTATTATTATTATACTTTAAGTTTTAGGGTACATGTGCACAACGTGCAGGTTTGCTACATATGTATACATGTGCCATGTTGGTGTGCTGTACCCATGAACTCATCATTTAGCATTAGGTATATCTCCTAATGCTATCCCTCCCCCCTCCCCCCACCCTACAGCAGTCCCCGGTGTGTGATGTTCCCCTTCCTGTGTCCATGTGTTCTCATTGTTCAATTCCAATCTATGAGTGAGAACATGTGGTGTTTGGTTTTTTGTCCTTGCGATAGTTTGCTGAGAATGATGGTTTCCAGCTTCATCCATGTCCCTACAAAGGACATGAACTCATCATTTTTTATGGCTGCATAGTATTCCATGGTGTATATGTGCCACATTTTCTTAATCCAGTCTATAGTTGTTGGACATTTAGGTTGGTTCCAAGTCTTTGCTATTGTGAATAGTGCCGCTATAAACAGATGTCATTTCTTTTTCATCCTCCAGGGCTGCACTCAGGAGATTCCCACCACATGAAATTCCTCTTCCCCCCACCCTCTATTGTCTGCCTAACTCTCACTTCTTTCAATTAAATGTTACTTCTTCATGAAGGTCTCTAGGAAAGTTTAAATTCCTCTGATGTAGTCTTTAATGACAATCATGAACTTTCTTTGGTAATACTCATAAAAATAATTTAGTATCTAGAGGTCTACTATATATCAAGACCCCACGATAAGAGAGACTGTGTCTCTCTTGGTGACTGGTGATCCCAGCAAATTCCAGTGTCTGGCATATAGTTCATACTCAAGAAATTTGTTGAATTAATAAATGATAATGGGACACTGGAGCTGGAAGACCTAGGTTGGAGCCCCATTTTTGCTTACTGTGACCTTGGACAAATCGCTTATCTCACAGATCCTCAATGTCTTAATCTTCAGAAAGGGCATTATCATCACCCACTTCTAGTATACTGAAAGAACAAAATGATATATATTCAGCCAAAGAGTTGGTAACTTGGAAAAGATTTATACAATTTAGCTATTATTTTTAATTGACTAAAGATAGCCATAAGATTCACTGAGCTATATACAGCCAATACTTAATAAGCAATTGCTGTGGCTAAAAGCTTTCTATGCATTAGCTCAAATAATGCTAACTTTTACAATACTTCTAGGAGGTCAGTATTGTTATTATAAAGCCTCTTTACAGGCGGAGACAATTAAGTCACAAAGTAAGTGATGAATCTGAGATTCAAATTACAACAGACCCCAAAGCTTAAGTGAGACCACAACAAGCCTACCTCCCATTACTACAAATTCAACTCTATTTCTTAGAAGAAGAGAGTTCAGTTTTCAGAGCAGACAAACTATAACTTTGCTCAAGAGTCTAGTATAAAGCTGATAAGCAAGGTGGTTTCACTATTTGAATCATTGAGAAGAATCCAACACTTTAAAGAACCCTCATAATCACCATGACCATTTGTTAAGTGGGCCTTGTGTGCCAGTCTCCAGGATAGGCACTTTACAGTGGCCAGTCCTAAATTTCTTCAAAACCATCACTTTACCAATGAGAAAATGAGACTCAGGAAGAACAATTCAAACAATCTGTCTTCCTATAAGTCGAGCTTCAAGGCCAGGGTTGATCCCACCTCTCTTTAACTCCAAAGCTGTGCTCTTTGAACTACTACATCTTAGACTGCCTCTAAGAACCTATACTGAGAAGCCTCATAAAAACATTTATCTTTAAGAAAAGCATATCCATTATTAAGATGTATATCCTTTCTCTAAGTATGTTGTTTATATTATTGTAAAATACTAGTGAAACAGATAACCCTGTGGCCATGTATATTCATTCTCTATTGTTGCTGCAAAGAATTACCACAAACCTGGCTGAAAACAAACAAATTTATTATCTTACAGTTTGGTAAGTCAGAAGTCTGACACTGAACTAAGACTAAAGTATTTGAAGTAGTGGTGCTGGGTTTCTTTCTGGAGGCTCTAGGAAAGAACTCATTTGTCTTTTCCAGCTTTTAAGGCCACCTACATTCCTGGGCCTGTGTTCCCCTTCTATCTTCAAAGCCAAAAACTTTGAATCTCATTAAGCATTCTTCTTTAGTGACATCTCTCTCTGACTACAGTAGGAAAGGATTTTTATCTATAAGGACCCATGTGATCAGACTGGGCCCACTGACACCTGATCATCCTGGATAATTGCCCCATATCAAGGTCCTTAACTTGATTATATCTGCAGGGTCCCTTTAGCCATTTGAGGTGACATATTCACAAGTTCCAGGAATAAGGAATATGGACATCTTTGGAGGCCCTTTAGTCTCCCTATTACACCAAAGCAATAGATCTGCTAGGGGCCCACTCCACCTCATCTCCTAACACTCTCTGGGAAGAAAAGCAATACTCAGTAACTTTCAAATACCAGGGACTCAATGGAACCCTCAAGACACAGCAGAGGAGGCCTAGAAATTAGAAAGAGAGCAAAAATGAGAGCTCCTGGAGACCTGTATCCATGTCTTGGCCTCATGAATGGCCATAACCCGCCTTAGAGCTGGGGCATCCCAACAAATTTCAACATAGTGTATTTATAATGCTGTGGCTAGAGAATGAGTTACAAGTAATTTGTTTATTTTTTTATTTTCATGTGTAATATTCAAGTCACATTGCCTTGTTTCTAATGAATATGGGAGATGTATCAGTCTTATACACAAATTTGGGAGAATCTGATAAAGAGTAGAAAGAACAAAGGCTTTGGAGTCAGATGGACATTAAATCCACATGCTCTGACAATTGCTGCATGAGCCTCAGTCCCTGTATCTGTGGAATGATGACAATACTCACCCACACGATGTGGATACAAGGATCTAAACCATTTATACATGTACACCCTAAAACAGGGCCTGACACCTACAAGAGCAAAATAAATGTTAAGCCCTCTCCAAGCAGTCTGCCTACACAGGTTATAAGTATAATAATCATAGCAAAAATATGATCTTCATTTTTGGATCCTTTCTCTTCTCACCCACTCAGTAACTGGAAAAGTGCCTAGTCCAGATTAGAATATATATATATATATATATATATATATATATATATATATATACCATACTGAAGTTTTCTTTTCCCTTTGAATCTAGAGAATAAACCCCTGGTTTGGATCAGTGATGAATTAAAGCATCAGTTTGGGATAGCAAGACCTAATTCCCTGAGTCACCCTCTGGAGCCCTTGGACACTGCTATATGACTTCACAATACTCACACACAGACTGTGAAACTTAAAAATGATCTTGCATACAAGCCATGGTGGGTTATTAACATACAAAATGGATTAAAATACATAAAACAGCCCAGTTCATCACACCCAGCATATCTTTAATAAGAGCACAAGTGACAACTGGATGAATGCTTTCCAGAAACCTGAAGACAGATTTAAATCACAAAATACCCTGTAATCAAAGAGTAAGTCACCTTTTCACCTAATGCTAAAAGAACATATAAATTAGAAGAATTTGTGGTAAACAAACTAATATTTTAGAAGCTAGTTGGTGTTTTCTAGTTCTAATCATTCATAAAGCCCAAATGAAGACAGCCTACAGTATATGTCTGACTCTTGCAGAAATAGTATCTATTTGGGATAATCTCCCCCTGATTAAGCAAAGGATTATAAATCCATGACACACTTCTCAAATCCTAATCCCCCTTCTCTGAAAATGATGCTTCCTCCTATTTCAAAGAATGCAAATCTGTTGCATAGGTCCTCCCCAAACCTAATTTCTTCCCTAATGTCTCCAAGAAGAGCCTCAATACTCCATATTCCTTCCCGAGATCAACCTAACTACCCACTTAAACACTTAGTCAATGTATATCTACAAACTGAGGGTATAAACATAAACAACATCCCATCTCTGCCCCAGAACAACTCACCCTCTTAGAGAGACATATACAGCAATAAAGTATTGCACAAATAGTATTCAGCACTTAGGAAGAGTAAACTATATCCACCAATGCAGCCAGATCTCAAAAACATAATGCCAAGTGAAAAAGTCTTAAAATACACTATTTGTGTAAGTTTAAAAACATACACATAAAACATATTAAACACTGCTCATGCATACTGACATGTCCATATAAAGGATATTAAAATTAATGGAAAAGATACACACCAAATTCATGGTAGTGGTTGTAACTGCAGAGGAGAGGCGACTGAAAAGGCAATGTTGTAGGTGATAATAAATATGTCAACTTTATTGCTAACATTTTATTTATTTTATGGAAAAAAAGGCTGGAAGCAAATATTTTCAATAATTGTTAACTAGCAGTTTGGGGCAGGAATCCCCAGGTATTTGTTACTGTCTAAATTTTTCAGTATTTTTATAAGTAATTAAAATTGAAATAGCCAATTGCACCATGTGTCTATATGGCATATACAAGGTACAATAGTACTCTAAAAGAAGAACAGTTCTTTCTATTGTGCTTTCACGCCATCGTTCTCCACTACTCAAACACTGCTCTAATGAGGCCAATGCCTACAAACATGCCCAAATTTTTCCTGCTAAACAAAATGAACCTGCCAGTAGTTACTCCCAAGAACTGCTCAGTCTATTCCTTTTCTTTCTCAGCTAAACTTCTTAAAAGAATTGTCTACACCTGCTCTGCCACATGTCCTTAATCTCCTTACTCATATCCAAGCCCACTGCAATCTGGCTTCTGCCCCACTTAAATTGCTTCAACTCCTAACTGCCAAATCCTTTCAATTCTCATTTTACTTAACCATGCAAAGCACTTAAGATAATTGGCCAAATATTGGAAAACTTCCCTTGCCTTGGCGTCCACAGTACTACTCTTGGCTGTCATTCCTTTTACCTCCTTACATGTTCCATCTCTGATTCCTTCTCCTGTTGCAGTCACTTAATTCTAGTCTGTTCCTCTAGTAGTACATTCTAAGCTCGATTCTCCTCCTAAGTGACCTCTTCTGTTCGCATGGCTGTATCTGCAATCCACTGGCTCCTAAATGTGTATTTCTAGCCCCTTCTGGGATCAAGACACACACCTTCAACTGTGAGCTGGCTATCTTACATTCTTTGCAAGTATCCCAACCTCAGTATGTACTAAAGCAGCCATATCCTCAAGGATTCCACTGAAGATTAAAGCTAGACATGGGGAAAACTTCTCTACTCCTACTTTTCTTCCTCTTATTCTGATACAGAATGTCTTCTTGATTACACCTGCTACTGTATCTCTCGAATGCAACACCTCTTCTCTACCTTCCACACTGCTTTAATTCAGGTCTCCTGGTCTACATTGTTCATACCATTTTTCTATCTAGTTCCCATGACTTCTGTGGAACTGCCTCATAATTTCCTGCTAAACAGAAGCAATTGACTTTACCTTGCTTAACACCATTCAAGAGCCTGCAGATTTTAGTTTAAACTCCTCAGTCATAAAAGCAAGGCTCTGAAATAGTCTACTACCATCTACCTTTCCAGTCTTACTTTTGGATACATTTTTCTACACTGCCAATATTCAAGCCACATGGACCTCTCACCATTCCCTGTCTATGGCTCGATTTTTTACACAAATCTGAGCCTTTGCACAGGCTGATCCTACCTCCAAATCCCTTTCTCTCTCCTCCACTCGATAAATCTCAACACAGTTTTTTAAGATTCCATTGGGATGTCATTTCCTTTTGCAATGTTTCCTTAGCTTCTCTAAGTAGGTAGTTATTCCTGCACCTTTGCTTCCATGAAACTTTGTAGCTGTCTCTACTTTAGCACTTATGTCATGTTGCTCTAAGAGCTACTTGTCCACATGTCCCTCTCTCCCAATGAATTGCAAGCAGGTGCTAGGCTTTTGTGACAGTTTATTAATTCAATGAGTATTTGAGAGCCAACCATCAGCAGGCCCTGTTCTAGGCTTATGCCATAAACTGAACAAAACAGACAAACCCTAAACTCATGGAGTCTCAATTGCTGAGGACCAAATTATGATTAGTAAACCTCAGTCATGATTTGGAGATGTTTAAATCATCAGTAAGGCCATTACAAAATCAGAGTGTTAACTAATCTTACTGTGGTAGCTTTTGCATGTCATTATAGAACAACATCTCTAACTAGAGCCCATCTTTCATTTCTTTGCACCAGTGACAGAAATATGCACCTACTATAGGAGCTTTAAATGATTGAAGCTCAGCATTTTTTTTAATGAAAAATATCCTTTTCTTTTTTTTTTAATTATACTTTAAGTTTTAGGGTACATGTGCACAATGTGCAGGTTAGTTACATATGTATACATGTGCCATATTGGTGTGCTGCACCCATTAACTCATCATTTAACATTAGGTATATCTCCTAATGCTATCCCTCCCCACTCCCCCCACCCCACAACAGGCCCCAGTGTGTGATATTCCCCTTCCTGTGTCCATGTGTTCTCATTGTTCAATTCCCAGCTATGAGTGAGAACATGCGGTGTTTGGTTTTTGTCCTTGCAATAGTTTGCTCAGAATGATGGTTTCCAGCTTCATCCATGTCCCTACAAAGGACATTAACTCATCATTTTTTATGGCTACATAGTATTCCATGGTGTATATGTGCCACATTTTCTTAATCCAGTCTATCATTGTTGGACATTTGGGTTGGTTCCAAGTCTTTGCTATTGTGAATAGTGTCCCAATAAGCATACGTGTGCATGTGTCTTTATAGCAGCATGATTTATAATCCTTTGGGTATATACCCAGTAATGGGATGGCTGGGTCAAATGGTATTTCTAGTTCTAGATCCCTGAGGAATCGCCACACTGACTTCCACAATGGTTGAACTAGTTTACAGTCCTACCAACAGTGTAATAGTGTTCCTATTTCTCCACATCCTCTCCTTTTCTTTAGATGCCTGTAGGACCCCTTCCAAGAGACAGTATACAATTACACATTGTAGTTGGGTAGACCAATATTGACTCAGTTTCTCCACAAGTCAGCAGACATCAGACCCACACTGCATGAATTCAAGAAACAGAAAAACCACAGACAAGCTCTGTGTGGTTGAGTCAGAAAACATCCACATGTTAGTGTGGTAACCTATACCACATGCCTTTTTTAAATAGGCACTAGTATCACGAGTATCTAATGTAATCTTTGAGTATGTTGTAGACAAAAAGATTTAGGCTTCTCTGTAACTGATACATGTGTCATGAGTGAAACAGTGAGAAATTCAGAAAACAGAAAGAATTTGCCACTAACAAAAAAGGACAATGCAGAGTCTGATCCATGAAGAAAAGTTCTCAGTTGGAAGAGGAACAACAGCAACTGGCCTGAAGCCTTGAGGAAGGATGAACAGTTAATAAGAGATTGCAAGGTATCATTACCTATGTGATACTTGCTATTTGTGTTAGCAAACAGAAAAATATATAGGGAAGTTACCTGCTGATACAATTGCACATTGCTGATAGTTATTTGCCGCTCGCTGGTTTGTTTTAGGCTTTAAAGTCTTCTATATCAGACTTTTCTCTTTATACTAGTAAAGCATAAAGAGAAATGCCTGTACAAAAGGTTACTGGTATCATTTTACTGATGTTCTGACAGAAATCAAAACTTTCGGGCCAGTCAACTGAGCACGCCTTACTTTAAAGGTCAGATACAAAGATGAGGTGAACCAGCCCAATGAAATCCTAAGTCTGGTGTGATCATCACTGGGTGTGTACACCTGGAATCAGCAATAAAATATTACTATTGCCATAGTGTCTACTATTATCTAAGAAAAAAAGGAGACAAGCTCTATTAATAATTAGCATACATACTTCTAAATGTATACATGTGTAATCTATGAAAAAATCTATAAAAATGAAGAACATGCCCTAGATTTTTTACAGATAGGGGTCCGTGATCAAAACATTTTGGAGACTGCTGACCTAGACGCCAGATGACTAATCGTGAGTTCTAAGTAACAGACCACAGTCAGATTTCAGAGGTAAAGCAAAGCAGAAAAGAAAAGGTAAATGAAAAAAAAAAAAAAAATAGAACACCAAAATACAGAAAATGAAAAAATTATTCCAGATATCACAAGGGCAAGCAGTACAAATACATGATCTACAGTTTGCTGATTACAGAAATATTGTCTTCTGTTTTTTGCTGGGTGCAGGGACCAAGATCAGATAATGTGATGTGACTATTTGGTTATCTTGTTCCCCTGCTTAAAACCTGTGATCACTTCTCATTGCTCTTAGAGTAAAGTCCAAATATTTAATAAAACTCAGACTCTTAGCCATCTGGACCTTATCTTTTGTCACCTGCTGTCTTTTTGCAGGGGTGGAATGGGGGGATGGGAAGGACCTCCTCATTTCACGTATGTTCTCTAACCTTGTTCTTGTCTATCTCTAAGTGTAATTCAAACGTCGACCCAATTTCTAATTCCTTTGATCATTATTTTCTGACTTATAAAACATGTTAAGTCTTTTTCCCATATGTTCCCATAGCCTCCTGTGCTTGCTTTTCTGAAAAACTCAGCATACTCAGAATGTATTTTTCAAGGTCTTTCTGCCTTGCTAGCCATCTGTGAGGACAGGGAAGGTATCTGTAACCCCAAAGCACACAGCACAATGTTTGATTTATAAGAAGTGATAAATAAGTGTGTTCATTGGAGTGAAGTTGAATGAAATGTGTCCTGACACCCAGAGAGAAAAATAGTTTGCCTCTGAGCTGCCCAAGTACTTGCTAATTTAATAGGATGATGGCAGAAATATGAGACTTACCTAATAGTTAAAATAATATTTGACTGCTGTTTTATCAGTACCTTTAAAGGCACTTCATATTCCACTGGTCCACAAATATTTGAGTGCCTCAACGGGTCTTGAAAGTGCTATGGTGTCTTTACTCTGGGTTGGCGGACACTCAACAATTAATTAAAACTGCTTTCATTAAGGCACAATATTGAAAGGATTCATGACTTATTCTGGCAGGACAGAGGATAGCTGAAGTTTATTGCTTGCAGTAATGTTATATATTCTGAGCTGGTTAGTCTTAGCAAGATTCCCTGTGCCCATTGTCCTTGGAGGGGGTTGGAAATGCAGGTGCATGATCAAGCAGTGGAGGGAAGGGAGTACGAGCGGCTATGCAAATGCAATGCTCCAGATAAAAATCTCTTTGCACAGGATGAGATACATCCTTCAGAAGCTTGCCTATGCACTGCACTTCCAACGACTAGGCTGCCCCAGACTCTTATCAGGCACTAGTTTGTCCACAGTGGTCATTTTCATCAATTCCTTCAACTCAAGCTCAGGGAGGCCCTGCAGGTTACTTTCATTGCCATCTAAACCCGTCAAGCATTTAATGGTTCTTTTTCCCAACCCACAAAGCTAGGTACTGAGATTTCCTCTTCCCATGTAATCACTTCCCACCAGGCTCCACCTTCAACACTGGAGGTCACAATTAAACATAAGATTTGAAGGGGAGAAAACATCCAAACTATATAAGATCTCTATACTGTATATAATACAGAAACCCACAGGGAGATTTTCCAGTTCATTTGCTCTTTAACTGCATGCACCACCAAACTGGACAACAAGCACTAATTCAACTAAGCCAAGCCCAGTCCTCCCAGAACAATTCTAGCTCAGCTCAGAGTACCACGTGCCACCCTCCACTCTTCCCCTGTCCTTCCCTGTCCAGGCAGGACAGTCAAGAAATAAGAGTTCAGAGTACAGGCTGTGGAGCAACGATGCCTTGGTTAATAAATACACTCACTCTCTCAATCACTAGATGTGTGACTTTGGGCAAGTTGCTTAACCCCTTTGAGCCTCAATTTACTTATCAATAAAAACGATATTCAAAACTGCTTGAGTGTCCCTCTTACCAGGATATTCCTCTAGCACCCCAAATATAATATTGAACTCAATACTTTTGACCCTACGTGCATGCACATGTACAAACACACACACAATTTCCTTCTTCTGTCTTCTGTCATCTGAATAATATCCTCCCATCACCATAAGCAAAGGCCTTCATCAGTCACCCCAGCTGGAGTATAGAGCCTGCCTAGGTGCATGCCCTTGACTCCTGCTCCTCCTTGATCTCCCACCTAACTCCACTCACACATTCAGTCAGTTACAAAGACCAACCACAATGCCCCAAGAACCTGCCACCAACACCCTTCTCGAACTAGACCTTCCTACTTAATGCCTCGACAACTTTGATGACTTCTCAATGACCTTTCCACCTGGAGACTCCCCCTTCTTTAATCTTTCATTTACATCAGACAAGAGGACTCTTCCTAAAGCATCATTTTTATTATGCCATTATTGTCCTCAGAAACCTTAAATGCCTACCCACTGCATAAAATCCACATTTCTTAGACTCTCCAATGTCATGTCACAGCCTCACCACTTCTCAGGTCACCACCTATGCTATCCAAACTGCTGTCCCTACACATTTATTCATGCCTCCTCACTAAATGCTTCTTCTAAATCCCTCTGAACTCCACTGGCTATTCAGAGTCCAGCTCTTCCACAGAATCTTCCCCAACAAGTCACCCCAGAGTGACCTCCTGTTCCCTTCTGCACTAGAGGACCAGATTTATCCCTTCCAGAGAGCAAATGTCACTTCCTCAGAACTCCCTCCCTCCATGACCCCCACATATTCCCAATCTTTCCTCTCTCCTGACTTCTCATCCTCATGATTAAAGAACATTTTTCTTGGGCCAAATAATTATAAAAATGACCAAAACTCACATTTACAGGGCCTTATCTATTTGTCAGGCACTGTGCTAAGCACTTCATATGCATTAATTCAGTTAATCCTCAATGCAACCTGGTGATACAGGTTCTCTTCATTGATTCACAACTCAATATAGATTTGAGTACATTTTCATAGAAAGACAGTAGAAAATAAACAAATATACCCAAAAGAAATAAAGATTATATATATATTTATATATATATATATGTGTGTGCACATGCATAGCTACACACAGCTAGTATATATAAAACAGCATTATAAAATAATAGTACAGCATATATCATATGTCTATATTTTTTTCTTTTACGAAGTATATAAAAACTATGAAGGAAAGTAAAGCAGGGTAAAGAGATTGAGAGATGATAGGGATTGAGAGATGATATGGTTTGGCTGTGTCCCCACCCAAATCTCATCTTGAGTTGTAGCTCCCATAATTCCCACACAGAACTCAGCGAGAGATAATTGAATCATGGGGCGGTCCCCCCATACTGTTCTCGTGATGGTGAATAAGTCTCACAAGATCTGATGGTTTTATAAGGGGTTTCCCCCTTTGCTTGGCTCTCGTCCTCTTTGCCTGCCGCCATGTAAGATGTGGCTTTGCTCTTCCTTGTCTTCTGCCATGATTGTGAGGTCTACCCAGCCATGTGGAACATGAGTCAATTAAACCTCTTTCCTTTATAAATTACCCAGTCTCAGATATGTCTTTATTAGCAGCATGAGAACAGACTAATACAAGAGACACAGGATGGGTTGTTATATTAGATGAAGTCATCAGAGAAGAACCATATCAACAGAGACCCAAATGAAGTGAGGAAGAAAAGCAACAGAATTATGGGGCAAGAATGGTCCAGGCACACATTAAGAAACTAAACTACAGAGAGGCCATGTGGCTTCTCAAGGTCACGTGATAGCAGGCACAGTAAGTGAATCCTAATTCTGACTCCAAAGTCTTATCCTTAGCCACCAATCCTCACCTTCCATTAATGTTCTGCAGCAGTTCATTCTATTAGCCAGCTCTGGATTTTTAAAATTCTCTTTTTCCCTGTTAGTTAACAAATATGGGCCTTCTACGTGCCAGGCACTGACCTCCATTCTTTGGAGGTCACTTACCTCCACAATTTCTTCTCCAGGTATAACACGTTTCCCTGGTTTCACCTCCATCTCCCACCCTTATTCTTTCAGTTCTGACTCTGGACTCTATACCTTATCCAGTTCATGACTTCAGTTACCATTATCTTTCCGCAACTAATTCTCAAACTGGGGTCCCAGTTTAATTTGATAGCCAGCTTCTTCGGAGCAAGACTGTGCCTCATTCATCTCTCTATTCCTAATACTCGTCACAATGCTGGACATGTAATAAATGTGTGCTTCTCTGAAATGGATTAAATTTGAACTCTACATTTCCATCTGCCTTTGGGACAGTTTGACCTGGATGTTTTCCCAGCATCTCAAAATCAATATTTCTAAAAATGAACACATTATCTTCCCTCCAAAACCTGTTCCTCCTCCTATATTCCTTGTCTCTCACCGCAGCACCACAAAGTATCACAGTCACCAACCTTTCCATCTTTCTCCCCCACAACAGCCATCTCACCTTTCCATTCCCACTGCCTTTACCCTTGTTCAAACGTTTGTTTTCTCTTGCCTAGACTAATGGGACCGCCTCCTCATGATATCCCAACTAATGCTACTTCCTACACAGCTATGCAAAATTAATTCCCTTCATTCTGTCACTTTTTGTGAAATTTGATGGTCTTCTATCCACAAAATTGAACCTCAGTATCATGTTCCAACCCATATGGCCCAATACCTATTGGGCATCTTCTCCACTTTGATATCCAAGAAGCCCTTAAATTTCATTGTTCTCCAAAACTGACCATTCAGGTTTTGTTCAACCGAACCTCCTTCTCTGTATTTCCCATCTTGGTAAATGTATGCCACCCAACAGTTCCTCTGGCCAGAAACCGAGAGTTGCTCTTGTCCTCTATTTGTCTGTTGTGTATTCTCTGCCTTCCACTGCATGACCAATGCCTTGCTCTGTCCTTCATTATGTCTCACCTGCAGCTATGCCACAGCAGGTCTCTGCCTGCTGTTTTACTCCCTTTTCGTCCATTGGCTACATCGCCAGTTATATTCCCAGTGTGCAAATGTGGTCATGCTCTGCTCTTGATTGAAATCTATCAGTAGTTTTCATACCGCATCACATCTTGACCATGACTACTGTCCAGCTTCCCATCTCACAGTTTTCTTCTTCCCCACACATTCCCACAAAACCACACAAAATTCCTACTGTTCCCTGATAGTAGTACCATGTTCTCTTGGTCCAGCCTCAGGACCACAGCTCTCCCTGCCTGAAACATTCATAATTCACCTGCCATCTCTCCCTGAAAAATTCATTCTCATCCTCCAGTCCTATCTAGTCTAAGTAGCTTTCTATGACTGTCCCACTTGCGTAGTGTGATTTATACCTGTTTCCAAAGCAGTCTGTGCTTGGTGTTATTACAGGACTTTTGAAGTTCTAATTTTCATCTCTCATGTCTATCTCTTTAGATTCAGGGCTTCTTTTCCATGGGATATTTTTCAACTCTGTATTCTAGTACTTAGAAGAATACTTGAGAAATGAATGTTCAGTATATGTTTTGTGAAAGAATCAGTTGGCTCACATTTGGGGAAGCCCTCACTGATATGAAGGAGTAATAATATTATTTAGTCTACAGAATAATGCTCTTTTTCTACGCAAGGTTTGTGTTGTATTATACATGATTCTGTATTATACACGATTCTGTATTATACACGATTGTGTTGTATATACGCAATTCTAGAAAACCACTATCACTCAATAACAAACCATGTGATTATGATAGATTTACTGTATGTTCCTTCAGCTTATTATTTCACAGAAGACAAGGACTGCAACTACTGATATCCTTCATTAAGAACATACAATGGGGTCCTAGGAAGGTATTTAGCACGTGGCTTTGAAGATGAAATAAACTAACATACTTTATGTAATTAATACACAATTTGGGTCAAGTAGAAGTCTGGGGTAGAGAAGGAAGATATGATTTAAATGTTTAATTCCTATACCCTAAACAATTAACACATCTTTTTATATTCTGAAATATTTACTAGCACAGTGTCTCTCATATAGCAGGTGATTGATAAATGCATTTTAAATGAACGATTGTTTAATAACATTCTCAAAAATATTTCTAAAACTATCACAACACAAATTGCATTAAGGCTGAAATTATAACTGTCATTGATATCTAAAATTTTGCTGTAATAGTAGTTATGGAAGGCCACAATCTCCTGCTCAGGGATCCAAGGATAAATAAAGCTATGTTTCAAATTGCAATTCTTCTAACAAGTTAGTTTTACACTTTTACAGTTTAATCTTCCCAGTGTAGTGGTGGTGGACTTTTCATTCTCACTGGTTATTCTGAGAGGTGAACAACAATTTTCAAAGTACTTTTTAATGACTAATTTTCATTTGGAGGTTATATCCATAACTTTAACTAGAGGACTTACGGGGTGTAGCGGTGACTCCTGTACTTAAATTACATCAGAAGTGCTAGTATTTATTACCTTCCAGCTTCCCAGTTTAGATGTGTGCCCTTTCTTAAAAACTATCTTACAACATCTCCATTTAAAAAAATGAGATTTATTCTATAAACCCACAGCAAGAGAATTCCCTCACTCCATGTCCCTGGATATTGTATTTTACACGTTCCGGCTTCCTTTTTCCATGTTTCTCAATGCCTGGTTCTGCACTCTCATTGTTTTATGCTTGTCCCCAAGATTTTCCTCCCCACAACTTTTAAATTAACACAGTGCACCTGTGTTTCAGAGTCTGTGCCAACTCTCTCAGATATCATGACTTCAGCAGAAAATCCTGATGAAACTGAACCATGAGTGGACATGGAACAGATAACCACTGCAATAATACTGTGCATCACAGTAGAAAAGACTCATCTTCAAATTAAAGGGAGTTTATAAAAATAGATGATATGGAAAAAGTGATTTAAAATTCTTGGAAAGGATGCGAGAAAAATTGAGCAGAATGTGACTTTCACAAGTGCTTGAAATATTAGATGATGTATAATAACATCCTTACAATAAGTGATTCCCAAAATTAAGTTTAAAAATTAGAGAAACATCCTATTTAATTTGAAAATTCCTACACCAATTTGAAATGCCTCTGCCTACACCAGAACATCATGTAAATTCCCAATAAGAGACCTGAGCATTTTCAATTCCTTTAGGATTATCTTTAAACAGAAGTTATAGCTCACTTGCACTCTCCAAGCTTCCAAATCATATTTGTTTTATGAAAAAGGTGCATTTCTTTACAGACTTCCAGTATCAAAGAAGGTTTTTAAAATCTTTAAAATAGCTTAGATAATGTAATGTCTTTAGGTGACTGAAAGATAAACCCATATTACAATTAGAAAAATTGGTAGAGGGCAGGAAGAAATGGACAATAGAACAAACACAGAACTTCAAGCCCACTTCTTCTCATAGCTTTATTCTATAGGACCCCAAAGAGGAAAAGGTCAAGTTCAATATCACTGTGTGCTTCCACTTGGACAGGAACAGCACTTATACCAACTGGAAGTAATTTTGCTTTTAAACATCCATCTCATTTCATCCTTAACTCTGTTATGGGAATGAATATTTTAAAATAAACATGTTTAGGCATTTATTTTCTCCTCAACTTGACTATCAATACCTCGTGCATATTCAGTTACTAAATCTTGGATAAACAGTAAGCTCTCTAGAAGTAGACTCTATGTCTCAGTCATCCCAATACTAAGTAGTTTCTTTGTAAATATTTGCTGAATTGATCTCATTTCATCATTACAGGATCTTTATAAGCTACAAGTAGATATCATTACCACCATTGTACAGAGGAAAAAAGAAAGAAACAGCAACATTAAACTCAATGGCTACTTCATATATTCTTGCCTTTCTAAATTAAATTAAAATTTCTGTAAATTAAACTTCTCTCCAAATTTAACTTGTTCTTAATACTATATCTCACAGAGTTGTTTTATAAATGTCTGTTTGTTAGTTCTATATTATTTTGGTTTTTTTTCTCAAATTCCCTGTGGACACAAAAAGACTGGAGGATCAGTTCCACTACAGTAGAATGGGTTGGAGTACAACCCTGTATCTTTACCTTTAGACGTAACCATAAGACACTTTTATTCATGGAGTGAATTACCATATGCAAAGCATGGATAAAATGTATGGGCTAGACCATTTTTTAAAGTAGTTTCTCATGCTATCATAATGAATATTCATTAAATTATAAAAAGTTATAACCCAAAATAAAACCCCTGGTAGAATATCTATTTGGAGATGTAAATCAGTTTAAGAGCTACATGTGCTCTATATACCCGATATTATTATGAAACTCATGAAGACATTTAGAAGTCATGTCATTTCTTGTAAAAAAAAAAAATAAGATTTTCAGACACCTTATCATATGTAACAATGTACAAACAGCACAACAAAAAAAGACATAGATTGTGGGGGAATCGTCATTAGACTGCAGTAGATACTGCTATCAGTCCAATCTGATTTTGATTCTGATCTGGGCTATGATAATGTCACTTCTTAAATAAACTGCTTCACTCAAAAGCTCCTTCAAAGTATTAAGAACTGTTGACATCTGGAGATGGAAGTCTATTTTTCCTCCAAAACCTTTTTAAAGTACAGACCTATTAAAAAAAAAAAAAAAAAAAAAAAAAACAGATCTAACTCCCTAAAGACTTTTCATGAGCAGATGCTGCCTGAATAGAAGAGGGGACATTTCCCTAAGTCAATACAAATTTCAGGTAATCAAAAAGTTATAAATTGTTGCTGTAAAATGTTTTGAGGCCTTATTTTTACCTAAATAAATAATTGGGATGGGACAGGTAGAGGGAGAGAAGTTTCTAAAAGGTCAATAACATATCCAAAGGGTATTTAAACTGACAACCTATTTCCAATGAGAGAGCTACTCAACCACACTGGCTGTGTTCGTTCAGGAAGAAAAATCAGCCTTAACATGAGCATGAAGGCCAAATGCTCAATATGGAAAATTCTATATTTATATCCGTGTTCAAATTATTCCTTATATTGTCAGAGTGTGTGAAGAGCTTTTATGTTTAAATACTGACAGTCACCCCTTTTTCAGGTTTCCTAATGCTATGTGCATGTATGCGCATATAGCACAGCCTATAGCGAAAAGACTGGGCAAGAAGAGGAGATACAGCCACAGCAGTGACAGCAAAGGAGCTGAACTTCTGCCTGTCTCAGCCCTGACACACTTTTCAGTTCCCACTTACTTCCCTTTCAATACAGCCTGATTTTTCACTGTGAAATCTGATATAAAAGGAAATGCACCTGAGGAAATGGGTGTATATACACTGAATGACGTCTCCATGCCTTTTTAAATTTTCCCATTCCTTTCCACATCCACTGCTGTAATGCAAGGATCTATTATCTGATGAGAATAATGGTGGTGGACGTGGTGGTGTAGGCATTCACTCACTGAGGGGAAATTTACAAAGGACCATTTGTGGGGTTAGGGGCCAGGAGATGTGAGGCCCCTCAGACTACCAATGTTGGAGGTGATCATTGATCTGGAAGGGAGTAAGAACGAGGGAATGTCATAGCAACAACACCCATGACACTGATGACTGCCCTAAATACACAAAACCACTGGGCATCTATTAAGCTCTTTCTCAGAAACAGTGTGCACTCTGATAGTCATGGTGCTGTAGATGCAAGAACATGCACAGTTCAAAGGAGCATTATCTTGATGTCATGTACTGTGCTCATAAACTCAGTCCACTGAATAGAAAGACATGGAGCGAAAAGTCACTTCCAGCCAACGGCTTAACATGCAATCAAATGTGAATTGTAACTTTGGTCTTTGGTGGGTCTACCATGGGACAATGTGATTTAATTCAATCAATATGTTTAAATATCTACTAGTTTTTTGTTTTGTTTTGTTGTTTTGTTTTTGAGACAGAGTCTCACTCTGTTGCCCAGGCAGGAGTGCAATGGTGCGATCTAAGCTCACTGCAACCTCTGCCTCCTGGGTTCAAGCAATTCTCCCTGCCTCAACTTCCCAAGTAGCTGGGATTACAGGTGTCCACCACCACACTCAGCTAAGTTTTGTATTTTTAGTAGAGAACGGGTTTCGTCATGTTGGCCAGGCTGGTCTCAAACTCCTGACCTCAGGCGATCTGCCAGCTTCAGCCTCCCAAAGTGCTGAGATTACAAGTGTGAGCCACCATTCCTGGTCTAAATGTCTACTAGTTTGTGAAGCATTGTACAAGTGCTTACTAGGAGTACAAAAATTAGTAATTCTTGCATGGTACTACTTGCCATCAAAAAGTCAACAGAACATCTGCAAATGAGACAAATTATGTCCAGTTAATTCTGCCTTGTCATTCAGATCTATATCAACAATAAAAGAAAAACAACTTATGAAAATTCGAAGAATAATCATTTGGGGAGGAGTCAGGGAGAAATCAGTAAGGCTGCAAGAGAAGGACACTACATTTCAGATGTGTCTTGATGGATATACAGATTTTCACTGGGCAATGTGAGGGCAGGAAGTTAGTTCTAAGCAGTGGGTAAAACAGGAGATATAGCTGGTTATGGTTCCAGCTACTCGGGAGGCTGAGGCAGGAGGATTGCTTGAGGCCAGGAGTTCGAGGATGCAGTGACCCATAATGGCACCACTGCACTCCAGCCTGGGCAACAGAATAAGACTCTGATTCAACAGAAAAGAAAGAAAGAAAAACAGAGATATTTTTGGAGACCAGGGAACAGTTCAGTTTAGCCAGATCAAGGTGTAGACCTAGCTGCGTCATGAAAGAAAATGTTAGGATGGAAAGCTATCACTGCATCATAGGAACCTTGAAAATCAAGCTAAGGAATTTGTATTTTTGATTCTATAAGTAATGGAGGGGGGCATTAAAAGATTTTGTGCAGGAGAATCTATGACTCAAGTTAGGTTTCAGTAAATTTAGTTGGTTTTGAGTGGGGAGAAGCAGTTAGTGCAAATAGGATGTAACCATCATGGCCTAGAAAGGATGCTTTGAACATAATCTTGGTGGTAGAAATGGAAATTGAAGGAAGATACAGATATAAAATACAGAAAGAACCAATAAGTCTTGGTGACTTATTCATCATGATGAGAATACCATAGAGAAGGAGACTCTTTTGCTTTTTTTTTTTTTTTTAACAACATGCCTCAAAAAATGTTGCCACAATAATTGTTTTCAGAAGATAGAGCATGTCTTTTTAGACATACCGACTTTAAGGTGCTGGTAAAACTTTCTTATGAGTCTGACCAGCAGAAGAGGAATGGAGCAGACTATACACTCAAGAGATAACTCCCCATCAAAATAAGAATCAAAGCCACACTTTGATTAGGAAGAGAGTATAAAGGGAGAAGATAATTAAAAGACAACCATGTGAAAGGCTGCACAAAATGGGCAAAAAGAGGAAATAAGTGTCATAAAAGGAGATCTGACTGGGCGCGGTAGCTCACACCTGTAATCCTAGCACTTTGGGAGGCCGAGGCGGGAGGATCACTTGAGGTCAGGAGTTCAAAACCAGCCTGGCCAACATGGTGAAACACCATCTCTACTAAAAATACAAAAAGAAAAAAAAAATTAGTCGGTCATGGTGGTGGGCGCACCTGTGATCCTGGCTACTCCGGAGGCTGAGGCAAGAGAATTGCTTGAACCCAAGAGGCAGAGATTGCAGCGAGGCAAGGTCACGCCACTGCACTCCAGCCTGGGCAACAGAATGAGACTCCATCTCAAAAAAAAAAAAAAAAAAAGAGAGAGAGATCTGAGAGAAATCAGAGAAAGGAGAATAATTCAGTGAAAGTGGGAAAGGCTTCATTCATTCAATATCTGTTGTTGAGCAAATATTACAAGTCAGACTTCATGCTCAATACTGGGGATAAAGTGGTGGACAGGACAGAATACTCTGCTCTCACAGAGCTCACAGTCTTCCAAGACATGTTGGTAAACAGCATGAAACATCCCAGTGAGTTCAGGAGGACACAAATTGAGAAAAGTCCCTCAGGACCTTTAACCAAATGAATACTTTTGGAAAGCAAAAGGGTGCTTCAATGCCCAAGGGTAAATTAATTTATAATAATGGGTGCAGTTATATAATTTTAAAAGATTTTTCAGACTTGGAAAGGATCCTTGAACAAATAAAATACTCACTCTCCACAATCCCCTCCCCGCCTCACACGTTAATCTACTTGAAATCATCGCTAAGAAGAGAGGCTATTGAGTAAAAAAAACATTCTGCTATGTATTATTGAAAAGCAATATTATTCACATGTTCTGGAAAATGTGAGAACACGAAAAATAAATAAAAGGACAAAAAATAGTAAGAAGGGCTTAATAATTTAAGCCCAGAAATATATCTTCAAAACAATCAACCACTATCTGGCCTACAATTCTCCAGAAACCTTGCACACATATTTTATATTGCATGGCTCATTAATTTCCAAACCATCCACAGCTTTATTTTATGAGAGGGCATAAGCTTCAGGCCTGGGGAGAGAGGGTGGCTGAATTTCAACACTTCGTCCTATCATTTGTTTAGTACACCCCTTACATTTATATGACATAAAGAAAATAAAATAATGATTGTATGATGAAAAGCTTTTCATGGATTCAGAATAAATGGATTTTTCAATATTACCCTTGTGGAATTACTAATTTGAGTTTGCCTTATTTTTAAAAAACATGAAACTTAAGCCAAAGCCACGATACATCCATCAAATGACAATTCAAAATTGAAGAGATTTTTTTACTCTACTATTGAAACATATATTTTCCTCATTTTTAGTTGTAGATTACATCACATAACATCTGCCATCCCTAAGTTAGATGGCACAAATTAAGGACACCAATGAGTAATTTTGTAGGGTTTTTTTTCCTCTGACCTTATTTCTGATTCTCTTTCAAACATAGTTGAATTATCATCTCCCTCTGTCTCTCCACTATTAGCAGGATTACGTCTGATTTTATAGCAGGAGTGCAAAATAATGGGATTAGACAATGAAATGAAAAATGTATTTTGGTCAGGCTTTGGGTTTAACATGGAAGCTGGCAGGGCAAAATTGAGCACTCTAATTTGTAAGAAACCTTCTCTACTTGTATGTGCTTATGCACAACTCGCCCATTTTCTGTCCTCTCTGGCATTAACAATGTCAATTACAGTGATTTACAGGTGATGTTCATCAGTTAGCATATTAGATGCGTTTACTTGTTGAGAAGAGAGTACGGAATGAATTTTTTAAACTAAATTATTATAAAGTTTCAGAATTGCAACTCGACTCTGTTCTGTCATTTCCAGCGTTTCCTCTCTACTTTCCATTCATGTAGTTTCATCCTTTGCCTTTCAGCAAGCCATTTTTCACAGTGTTCTATCTCTAAGTCAGGTCATAAAATACACACACATACACACACACACAGACTCACACTTCTCTAATTCTTGATTTCTCTATCATCCACCTACATTTCTCTCAGTTAGATTTTCCAGTTAAATTTTGCTTAGATTCCAGCTAAATCATCTTATAAACCTCCATCCCAGAGATACATATTCAAGGAAAAACTGTATTATAGTACAAGATAGTTTGGAAGTTATATAAATAGCCTACTTATTGGAAAGAGAACAAGAGATCGGGACTATTATTTTAAAACAAAAATGGAAGACAGAGTTTAAGCCTTTAAAAATCATCCTTTCTCATCCCAGGATTAGTAAAGACCACCCTATATCTGATCACAAGTAAGCAAAGTACTTATGCATATGTTTGGTGAAAATAGTATTACATATTTGGGGATCATTCTCTAATATTAGCTTTGAAGCAATATCAACAAGAATAAAAAAATCCAAACTATTTTTTCTTTATTCCTCCCATCATATGACAACTAACTAAAAATGTGTGAATACAATTCAAGAAACAGGTGTCAAATCAATTCTCAGCCAGAAAACTCATCACTTTGGTCTCACCTTAGCCAAGGTATAAATCAACATATTTCTGTTCTCTAAATAAACAGTGAACACATGCTGATTCTGGAGATAGCACTAAAAGGTTTGCTTTTTTAAATGTATAGTACTCCCCAGGTGTGACTTCATCTTCATTTCTCATTTATAGTGATTATGGCCACCCATGGCCCTGTGCATTGACTAGACATGCTGATTCAATCCCCATCCGGTTGATGGAAGAACAGGCACAGTCAAAGAGCTGTGGTCACTGAGGAGTCAAGCAATGCAAGCCATCCAGATCCCGAGACGACATTCCTGCCATCTGCTCCAGCCTTGAGTTCCCTGGGCTGCCGTGTGTGTGAATGAGGCTCTAACAGGACAGCGCTAGCCCTCTACCCTATGTTTATTCTAGAGAACTGCAAAGACAGAGACCCTACGAACTCAACTCAACACCCAACAACTACTCAGCCCTCTACATTAAACACGCCACTCAAGAAA
This sequence comes from Pongo pygmaeus, assembly GCF_028885625.2. Taxonomy (NCBI): domain Eukaryota; kingdom Metazoa; phylum Chordata; class Mammalia; order Primates; family Hominidae; genus Pongo; species Pongo pygmaeus. The sequence goes on from NC_072376.2 coordinate 21,046,923, forward strand.
CATTTGCTCTCTTAAAGATCGTAAGCATTTCTCACAAGAGATATTCTACATATGCTTGGCTCGTAATGAGTGGGCATCTCCAGGCATAAGTGGAAACAGAACTAAACACAGTTACAAGTCAAATGTGGGGCTTTACAGGTGATGTTCATATTACTTTTTCCAGTCCAAAAGGATTCAGACTGTTCTCTTTAAAATTTCATATTCAAGTGAGACTAGTGTCCTCCCGGTTACAATGACCTTAACTATTGGAGTGAAGAAAAGAAGGGGAGGGTGTCCATTTCCATTTCTCATGGCCATAAATTCGAATGATTGACTCAAGTTGTTGAGGTGACTCCATTTCCCGGAGTACTAAAGAATGCAGCAAGTGGAAACACCTCTTTGCTTGCAAGTTTACAGCCCTCGAGTCCAAGTTTTTCACTCTCTAAACCCAAACTATGCTATAGCCGTATGTGACCCCTTAGCTTATGTAATCCGGGAGAGGTCCAGCCCTTTATCACTCTCATGTGCCCCAAAATCACTTCCATTCTATTTCTGGCTCTTGAAAAATACTCTGTACACATCAAAACCACCTAATAACAAATCGATGCAACCCAAGACGCTTTGTGGCAGGGCATCGTCTCCTATTTCTCTACGGATCCCACCAAACAGCAAAACATTTCTCCCTGCTTTCGCAGAACGCACGTTTCTCTGAAAGCCAAGCTCCTAACAGTGCCCGATACCTTTCCAAGGCTGTACTGCATATAAATTATTTCCAAGTGTCACTGAGGACCATTTTCACTGAACACACTAAATTGAAGCTAGCCATAAAACAAGCCATACGCTCCTGCTTTAGAATCTGACATGGGCAAGATGCCGCCAGTATATTACCAGAGGACAAAAATACAGTTGTAATGAAGAAACGTGTGGGGGCATGAAGGAAAAGTGGAAGGAGAGGATCAATACTATTTCAGCTCATTAATCCCCAGGTGTTAGGGGAAGGAAGCGTGCGGTCTGGAGTCATCTGGCAGATGCATAAACAACCTCGGAAATTTTCAGAGAAGGCAAAAGTACGCACAGGATCGCAGGGGACCCTGCCACCGGCGAGTTTCAAACACACTTCAAACATCTTTTCTTCCCCGACCTGGATCTTGCATGCACCCCCCTCTCCTTTGCACCCCATTCCTGCCGCTCCCACCTCCCATTCCCAGTCCCTCCAGGTGACTGTGTCTCATGCAGCGAAGGCAACAAGCGTCCCCAGCCGAGGAAGGGAAGGGGCAGCCGTCTTGGCTCGCGAGGGAAGGAGGGCGGAAGCGAGCGCCCGCTCGCAAGCTTATCGCATCCTACCGCCTGTGGAGCTGGCCTCCTCCAGCTGAGCCGAAATGCTTTCCACCCTCCTCACATTCATGTCTGGGGACGCAGGGTGCAGAAGCGAGACTCGAGAGTCCACCGGCCAGGGGCGTCTGTCGACGGGTCTGCACGGGAGCGCACCGCCGCTCGGCCCGGGGGCGTCCGTGGCGCTAGGAGCGAGAGCTTCGGCGGCGGCTGCGGGCAGGGCGCGCGGAGCGGGCTGCAGGTGCGGGCGGAGGCCGGCGGGGGGCGCCGGGGGCGCTGCGCGGCCCTTGGCGGCGGGGGCGCGCGGGCTGGCGGGGGAGGCCGAGGCGCGGGCAGCTTCGAGCCGGCGGCTGGAAGCGGGCGGGCTGCACGGGCGGCTCGAGTGCGGGGACCCCCAGCCCCTCGCCCGCGTGGGTGCCGTCCCTGCCACCTGCTGCCAAGTCACCGGACTGGGGGTGCGGGGCGGGGGCGGGGCGGGGAGAGGAAAGCGCAGCGGGTGGCGCGGTGCCTCTGGCGACAGAGCAGATGGATCCGTAAGAGACCCGAGGTGACTTCGAGCTGGGCAGGGCACCCCCGGGAGTTGCCAGCAGCTCTCAGCGGGCGCCTCTAGGACCCCTTGTCACTGCGCGCAGCGCCTGCTCTGGGGAGGGGCTCGAAGCCTCGCCTTCTTAACGCGCTGCTGCGTCCCTCAGGGGCTCCAACTCGGACAGCTAGGCTGGAGATACTGCTGCACAAAGTTAGGCTGAGTTCGAAGGACACCAGAGAGGAAGCGCAAGGAGATGCCCTTCTCCGGAGCCGGGCAGAGCGCCAGAACTCCTAGACAGGAAACTTTCGCCATTGAAGCTAGAACCGGTCATGCGACTCGGCTAAGTGTGGGGAAACACTGGCTCTAGACTCCAGGTGAGCATCGCAGGGCCGAGGTGCACAATACCACCTTGGAGAGAGGGGGTGGCGTAGACTGGTGGCATTTTGGAGAGGCATCCATGTGGGGGGTTACATTTGAGATCTCCCGGTCAGGTCAACCAGGAGGTATCGCTCACCACCCCCAAGGTCATTTGCCCTTCTAAAGCACAGTAAGGCCAGGAATAGTTGGGACGGTAAAGAGAAACCAATAGACCACTTGTGGCCATGGTTACTGTTTGAGAAGTCAAAATTAAAATGCAGATTTCTGTGTCCCCAAGAGTCAAGTGCATGAAGCCTCTCTTTTCAGAAGAAAGGTCAAGTTGACCCGTTGTCCAGGCAAACTGAATTAAAATTCCCTCTCACTCTCAGCTGCAAGGTCAGTTGGCCACGACTTGAGTGGAAGCCATTTCTAAGTGTTTGTGAAACTATTTGCCTTCCCTATGGCTGCTGGATTATTTATACACACTGTCACCAAGTGAAATCTTCCCCCTTTGTCCAAGTAGGTCTCAGCTGACACCTTATTGCCCTTCTCCCCACCCCCAAACCCACGAGCGATTTACTTAGTCCCTTGAGCCCTTATAGCATGTATTTGTATATTTCTTGAGAGCCCTTTACTCTTTTAGTTCATTGTTAAGGAGACAGATACTGACACCCCATTGTCTGGGTTCAAATCCTAGTTCCACTACTTCATAATCGTGTGGCCTGGTACAAATATCAGCTATAACTGGTACCTACATTATTGTTTTGTTGGGAGGATTTAAGAAACTCAATAGATGCAAAGGGCTTAGAGCCGTGACTGGCATGTAGCAATCACTGTATAAAGACAGGCAACCCTGATTCTTGAAGTTGAGAACAAAATATATTGACAAAGCAATTAGAAAAGTTCCTTGCACATAGTTGGTCTTCACTAAACATTTGTTTTTTCATTATTCAGCAAACATCTAGTAACTACTGTGTACAAGGCACAATTATAGGCACTGGGATACCACAGTGAATACAACAAAGACCCTCAGTTATTGGCTGACTATCTAGAAGGCAGAGAGACTGACAATAAATCAAGGAATCAGAAGTGATCTGCTAGGGAGACCACTTTTATATAGGGGGTCCATGAGGGCTTTATGAAAGAGGCAACATTTAAGTGGAATCCTGATGAAAGTGAGGAGCCAGCCATGGGCATCTCAAGGGAGAAACAACTTCCAAGCAGAGAGAACAGCAAGAGCTAACATAAGAACAGCATATTTGCAGGGCAGCCAGGAGGCTGACAGGGCTGAAGTACATTGAGAGAAGGAAAGGGTAACAGAAGAGAAAGTCAGAGAGGATGGGATCATGTGCAGTGTAAACATTTATTGAATTTTGTCTGCATACTTTTATAGCCAATGCATTCTTCCCACTTGCCAGCTTCCTCATAACAAGTCTTCTCGCTGCCCATTCTATCAGATTCAATCATTCGATTCTGTTGCGTGCCACCTTCTCCCTCTTCTGCAGACTTCTCATAGCAAACTTCCAACTTACTGACCAACTACTTCTTTCTCTTTTTCTGTAGCTAGCACTCTTTCCAGAAACCACCCACAACTTTGAATCACTAATACTTGTCCAACTCCAAATTTTATCTTCTATATGATGACTTCTAAAGCTACCTGAGCATGCTGGTTTGGATTCTGCAGCCTGGGTTGGAATGCCAGTTCCAACTGTGAACAAGCTGTATGTTTGAGGACTAATAACCTCCCTCAGTTTTCTCACTCTAAAATGAAGAAAATAATAGTGTCAGCCGGGCAAGGTGGCTCACGCCTGTAATCCCTGCACTTTGGGAGGCTGAGGTGGGCAGATCACCTGAGGTCAGGAGTTCGAGACCAGCCTGGCCAACATGGTGAAACCCCAACTCTACTAACAATACAAAAATTAGCCAGGTGTGGTGGTGCATGCCTATAATCCCAGCTACTCAAGAGGCTGAGGCAGGAGAACCGCTTGAACCTGGGAGGCCGAGGTTGCAGTGAGCCGAGATCATGCCATTGCACTCCAGCCTGGGTAACAGAGCAAGACTCTGTCTCAAAAAAAAAAAAAAAAAAGTAAAGGAAAAAATAGTGTCTACTTAACTATTGGGAAAGATTATATGAGGCAGCATATGTAAAGTGTTTAGGATGGCCCCTGGCACATAGAGTCAGTAAGAGCTACCATCGTAATAGTTATCACCATTATCATCATCATATTTTGTCATGATGAACTCAAGAAATGGCACCACTGTATTCTACAACAGGTCTAAGCAACCTTCCCTCACAGTGTGGGAAGTAATACACAACTCCTTTCTCATCTCCAAAATATGCAGAACATTTTGTTGGACCAAACTACCTTTCAAATCTTATCCAATGAATATCTGCCCATGTTGGCCCTACTAAACGTTTACCCCTTGACTAATTATAAAGAAGACAACCAAATCATGTAAAGTAGACACTGTGCTGAAGAAGTTTGTAATATATTTATATATATTCTATTAATTATATAATATAATCATTATATAATATTAATATATTAATATATTTCCAAAATATTTGTATGGGATTTTAGCTACTACAAATTCCAAGTCCAGATCTTTTTACTCGGATTCTTAGTCATTGCGAAATATCACAGAATAATTATCTTTTTACTGCCACATTTACCGCCATTTTTGATATTTGGGACCGAAAGTCCAGGATGTCTCTGTCTTGCTTGTACCATCTCCTTATTGGCTCTTTAAGTACTTCAAATAGTTATAGAGAAGAGCTTCATAGCCCACAGCATGCTGTGCCAGCTTCTTATTACTCCTCCGAGGCTGTAGCAATCCTAGCCTGTCTTCCCAACCTCAAGACACGTGCACAAAGATTGCTACCTTCTCTGACTAACCCTAGATTACTCTGTATAGCATGGATGTGTATTTTTCCCTCAAGGAACCATATTCAAAATTGAGTGCAGAAATAGGACACTCACCATGTGCCAGCCATGAATCTCAGACTTTATGAACATTATTTCACTTAATCTTTACAAAGCACTGGGAGATAAGCACTGTTATTATCTCTATTTAACTAGTGAAGAAATTAAGCCTCAGAGAAGGGAACTGGTTTGCCAGTTTTATAATAGTAATCAGTATATCTGGGCTTTGAACCCAACAGTCTGACTCAAGAGCCCCCACATTTAATTACTACAGTGTACTGTCACCCTGGACTAGAATTTTGATGCTCTGGACTCTGACATTTCCTAGTTCTGTGTCCTCCAGAAAGTCACTGATCATTTCTAAGCTTCAGTTCCTCTTCTGTAAAAAGGGGAATTTCTGCTTCACAAGGTCATTGTCAGGATCAAGTCAGGGAATGAAAGTGAAAGCTATATATAAACCATGGAATGTTGTAGAAGCATCCAGGATTACTTTTATTATTTCCTGATTTTTTATTGCTTATTACCTTTATTGCTTTGTCTTTTCTGAAAGCCCCTTACATTTTGGCACAATTCTCCCTGGCTCACCAGAACTTAGGTAGTAACAGTAAAACTTCTATTATTTCATAATTGTTGAGCACTTACACTAGGCACCTATGCACTGTGTTAAAAACTCTATGTCATTGTATGAATTAGGTCTAAGAAAAATCATCATATATACTTATTCTTACCCTGATTTTAAAATGAGACTGAGACTCAGAGAGGTTAAGTAGCCCAAGGACAGCCAACTGTGAAGGGGTGCAGCTGAGATTTGAACTCACATTCATCTGATTAAAACACTAGCGCTTTCAATTGCTTCTTGATGGTTCTTAAACTTTAACGTACATAAGAATCACCTAAACAGTTAAATTAAAAACTCCTCTGCTCCAGCCTGTGGATGGATTCACTGAGTTTGGTGGGGAGATCTTAGAATGTAATTTATTTTTTAATTAATAGACTTTTAGAGCACTTTTTGGTTTTCAAAAGAAAAAATGAGCATGCAGAGTTCCCATATACCTCTCTCCAGCAACCCCTCCCCGAGTTTTCCCTGTTGTTAACATCTGGTATTAGTGTGGTACATTTTTACAATTGAGCCAATGATACATTATTTTTAACTAAAGTCCATAGTTTAGATGGGAGGCCTAATCTTAGAGGAAGAGGCCTTAGAGGAGGAGGAAAAAAAAAAGAAATCACTCAGAAGAAAGGCCATGTGAGGACACAGCAGCCATCTGCAAGCGAGGAAGAGAGTCCTCAGTGTACACAGAACTCTACTGACACCTTGATCTTGGACTTCCAGCCTGCAGAACTGTGGGAAGGTAAACTTCTGTTGTTTAAACCACATAGCCTGTAGTATTTTGTTGTGGTAGCCCAAGCAGACTAATACATACCCTAAAATCATACTTTGAGAAATCACTACTCTACACTAGAGGCAAGAAAGTGTGGTCTGAAATCCACCAACATCTACATCACCTGTGAGTTTCTCAGGCATTCAGAATCTGGGGCCCTGCCTCAGACCTCCTTAATCACTATCATCATTTTAATAACATCCTCAGGTGGTTCCAGGTAAGCACATTAAAATGTGAGAAGGCTGGGAGTGGTAGCTCATGCCTGTAATCCCAGCACTTTGGGAGGCTGAGGCAGGAGGGCTGATTGAGCTCAGGAGTTTGAGACCGGTCTGGTCAACATAGTAAACCCCATCTCTACGAGTAATTCAAAAAAATTGGCCAGGCATAGTGGCTCACACCTGTGGGTGGTGGCGCCCAGCTACTCAAGAGTCTGAGAGAGGAGGATCACCTGAGCCCAGGAGGTCGAGGCTGCAGTGAGCTATGATGGCATCACTGCACTCCAGCCTGGGTAACAGAGTGAAAAACCCTGCCTTAAAAAAAAAAAGAAAAAAGAAAAAAGAAAAAAAAAAAGCGAGAAGTCCTGCTCGACAGCACACTGGGCACAGCTTTGTGTTTGTTTACTTATATACCTTAGGCTCCCTCAGAGCCATACAGAGCTCACTGAGCAGAAGAAGAGGCTAGTGTTACAATCAGCTCACTGCACTTTACCCTAATGAGACAATCCAGCTTCATTTTTATGTCAGCCGTACTCACATGAATAGAATCACTTATTATCTCATTAGGTTTCAAGCAGCAAATATTCCTAACCTTGATCATGGGACTACACTTGCAAATTTATTTCTGATTTTTAATCTCTTGTATTATAATAATCAGGTAAAATAATCTTCTTTGAGATCCTAACATTAAAGGAAATATTAATATGCCATAATGAAACAAAAATGAGGTAAACATTTTAGAGCTGCCAAGTTAATTCCAACCTTCCTGTGGGATTTTTATATTCAGTTCCTTATCTGATCTTTACAACTCTGAAAAGTTGACAGCTCAAATTTTATAATCCCCATTTTGCAGAAGAAGAAACTGAAGCCCATGGAGATTAAGAGACTTATTTTCACAAGGCACGTGGGATGCAGCCAGGTCACAAACCTTCATCATCTGACATCTTTCAGCACTTGCTTCTGTAAGGTTTGCCAAGTTTATAAAAGCTGGAATACTGCCAAATGAAGTGTAAGTCTCTAAGCATCAAAAGTCAGGTTTGCCTTGCAACTTTGTCTTGCAGGATAAGTCCATATTACAGATGTAAAGTTATTATTTCACTTCATTGCAATGACCCTTGACTTGTGGACTTCCGGAAATCCACTGGCTACATTCTGTATGTAGCAGGAGAGGTGATTAGAGGATTCACTTCAGAATGGAGATTTAGTTTAACCAGATAGTTCTGCAAAAACTTAAATATCATTAATGAGGTTAATACTGAAAAGGTTTTACCTAAATTCCATATCTCTAGGTTCTATACTTGAATGTGTTATAATTGGTAGATAGGTTCATTAAATTCCAAATCACTTTATACCTTTTATCCTTGTATTTTCTTTAATTGCTCATTTGCCTGTATGAAGACTAAAAAGTCAATCCTTGAAAAGTAAGAATTTGCTGGTTTGTCTGCTGACAGTTTGAATAAAACCATTCAAAAGAGATGTTGTTAGGACTAAATGAATCCATTTCTAGAATATTCTTTTTTGTTGTTGTTTTTTGAGACAGAGATTTGCTCTTGTTGCCCAGGCTGGAGTGCGATGGTGCGATCTCTGCTCACTGCAACCTCCACCTCCCAGGTTCAAGTGATTCTCCTGCCTCAGCCTCCCAAGTAGCTGGGATTACAGGTGCCCGCTACCACGACTGGCTAATTTTTTGTGTTTTTAGTAGAGACAGGGTTTCTCCATCTTGGCCAGGCTGGTCTCGAACTCCTGACCTCAGGTGTTCGAGGAACCCACCTCGGCCTTCCAAAGTGCTGGGATTATAGGCGTGAGCCACTGCACCTGGCCTAGAATATTCTTTTTAACCAAAAGTTGGACATAGCTGAAAACTATTCTAAATGACTATTTTCTTCCAATATTCCAATATCTAATTCAAAGACATCAAGTCTTTGGAAAGGAAAAAAGAAATAGGAGAAATACGTATTTCTGATGTGTGCGTGGCTCAAAGCACTATATTATATTGTTGATAAGGAAGTTAATTATCTCGTTATATTTAAGATTTATTCATTAAATTGGTACTTTGGGGAATTAATGTTTAATTTGTTTTGTTTTAAAATTCATTAGTAAAATTAAAATCCTTTATACAAATTAGAGGTATTATAGGAAGACTGAGAACCTATTTCTTCAGAGTAAGGTAAAAAAACAAAAATGCCACAGTCTGGGCCTAGAAAATTCAAAACTTGGTCTAACAGTCTGTCAGACTTGAATAGTGAAACTGCCGCATATACACATCAAAATAGATGAAGAACTTGACACTCAAATTCAGGTGTTAGTTAACAGCCCTCCAACAAATGAAGAAAATAATGGAAAAGGAAGACTGAGACCCTGTAAGTCTCAATGCCATTAGATTTTTTAAAGTCCAGAGTCTTTTAGATAGGTGATATAATAAAATGGTATCAAAGAGAGAAAACCTAACTATGTTGGAAGAGTGAATGCTTACAGAACAAGCACATTTGGATTTTGGGAGAGTTAGGGAACATGCAATGAAAGATACACCCCTAATCATGGAAGCAGACTCAGTTTTAAGGACACAATCACAATCAATTCGCTGCACTTTAGTGAAACAACCTTGTTTCACTTTTGTGTCAGTTCTACTCACATGGATAGAACTGTTTATTATCTCATTGGGTTTCAAGCTGTCAATAGGAACTCAGGGATGGTGGTGGTGAGGGGAGTGGGGATAAAGAAATAAGATCATAGACTACTGGATAACGAGGTCGTCTGATATAAGAAGTCATTTATATTTTATTTCCTTTGTTGGTTTTTGACAATGACCTAAGAATCTTGAATCATTCATAACACATGTCAAGCCAGGCACTGTGTAGGGAAGATGTTAACAGGGGAAAAGAAAGAGTCCCTTCCTTCAAGGAGCCAGCATTCTAGTGGTAGATTTGCACAAGGAAATAAGCAACTTTAGTAAGAAAAATGAATGCTTATATAGCACTCTCTATGTATTTTGTATGTGTTAACTTATCCAATATTCATGATCCATGAGTCATATGTTAGTTTTTGCTATATAAGAAACCTCCCCCAAACATAATGGCTTAACATAATTATTGGTTTAGCTCACAATTCTGTGGTCTGCCAATGTAGGCTGTGCTCGTCTGGGCTCACTCATGCATCTGTGGCCAGCTGACAGAGATATGGTCATCTTACATGTCATGCAAGTGGTTGGAGTAATAGGTACAACTGGACCATGTCTCTGTCACCATCCAGATGACTAGCCCGTACTTCTTCATTTGATGGTAGCTGCAGAGTTCCCAAGAGCAGCAAGAGGGAGTAGGTGCCATTGTACAGCATTTTCCAAGCCTCTGCCTGGGACACATTTGTTACTGTCCCATTGGCCAAAGCAAGTGACACTATGGCAGTCTTAAAACCAAGCTTTGGACTTAAGTTTTAATCAGAGACATCAGCAGACCACTGAAAAATTTCAGTCCAAGGAATAATAGGTTTAGATAGTGACTTTAGATTCATCACTCCGGCAGTCATGAAAAGAATGGAATCAGGCAACATGGCAAACAGGTGGAGTCATTTCCAAGGGTCATCCAGTGACTAAACAATAAAGTCTGATGGCCTGAACTAAGGTAGAGGCAATGGGGATTTAAAAAATGACACACTAGAAAGATAATTAGAAGGCAAGACTTGATGACTGGTAAATGTGATGAAGGAGTCAGAATGATGATGCCCGAGTTCTGGCTGAGATGCTGCTTGGATGATGGTACCTTTCCTGAACCATGGAGGTCACAAATAAAGGCATTTCAGAGAAGGAGATGACATCTTCTCATTTGCATATGAAAATGAATTATTCAACTGTGAGATGGGAATTACCCTGGAGTTCCAGAGAGAGACCGGGTTGAAGAAATAGATCCAAATGTCATCAGTTGATATGGTTTGAATTTGTGTCCTCACTCAAATCTCAGGTAAAATTGGAGGAGGGGCCTGGTGGGAGGTGATTGGATCATGGGGCCAGAATCCCCCTTGAATAGCAAGTGAGTTCTCACAAGATCTGATGGTTTAAAAGTGTATTGCACTTCCTGTTTCACTCTCTCTCTCCTGCCACCATGTGAAGAAGGCGCTTGTTCCCCTTCACCCTTCCGCCATGATTGTAAGTTTCCTAAGGCTTCCCAGCCATGCTTCCTATACAGCCTGTGGAACTGTGAGTCAATTAAACCTCTTTTCTTCATATATTAGCCAATCTCAGGTAGTCCTTTATAGCAGTGTGAGAACGGAGTAATACACTGGTATACAGAAAAGAGTGGCCAGGGAAAGTGTATGTCCATAATATATTGCATTTAATAGGCATTTTTCTGTACCTTGAACAATTTCAAAACACTTTACACTATTTAACTAGTTTAATTTTCACAACAAGTCTATGAGGTAATACTGTCATTATACTCATTTTACAAATGAGAAAATTAAGGCACACAGTTATTAAGGTGCACAGTGGTAGAGCCAGCATTCAAACCTGGGTAATCTGGCTCTAGACCTTATGCTGCTAAACATGAAGTTATACCGCTCCTCTGTACAGAATGAGGAAGGATTCTACTGCAGAATACTGCACAATACAAATACTAACCTTGGCTTACCATGGTGAATGAGGTACAAAAATCCAACCTTCAAAAAATGTCAGTTGGTAAGAAATGTAGGGTTGTATCATTGTGAGGTGGCTAGGAAAAAATACACACTCATTCATTATGCACAATCACAAAAAAAACACAAAATCGTGAAAATTACATTACATTAACAGATAACACACTAAACTGAAAAAGTCCCAAATAACCCCAAGGCAGAGGGCAGAAGCCCTTTTTAATTCCATCCCACTAAACCTATTGCTTCTCCATAGAAGATAATTATGTTAGTCTTCCCCACTGAAGAACTGGGATGGGGCACAGGATTGGAGCCAATTTTTAAATGAATTTTATCAGAATTCTGGCTATCCCTGTGCCATGAAATCAAGCAAAGAGAATTTTCCAAGGAGGCAGAGGCTTAGTTACAAGAGGTAACAAGATGTCAAGGACACCAAAACCTGAAATAACTTATTGATAGTATTTAGGAATAAGGAGATCAGGCCGGGCGCAGTGGCTCATGCCTGTAATCCCAGCACTTTGGAGGCCAAGGCAGGTAGATCACGAGGTCAGGAGATCGAGACCATCCTGGCTAACACGGTGAAACCCCGTCTCTACTAAAAATACAAAAAATGACCCGGGTGTGGTGGTGGGCGCCTGTAGTCCCAGCTACTCGGGAGGTTGAGGCAGAAGAATGGCGTGAACCCGGGAGGCAGAGCTTGCCGTGAGCCGAAATTGCGCCACTGCACTCCAGCCTGGGTGACAGAGCGAGACTCCATCTCAAAAAAAAAAAAAAAAAAGGATCATTAGTCACCTTCCTACAAGGATTAGCAAGAAATTCCTTGTTCATATATTTAAGATTGCGCTCTGAAAGTTAACAATGTTTTATTTTCCAGGCTATCATTGTGTATAATTGGTATTTCCAGATAATAGTAAGAGCTACCGTTTTTTGAGCACCTATCATATGCCAAGTTCTGTAATTGGCACTTCTTATTATGTCTGACAACTACCTACAATGTAGCAGATTTCTTTTCCATTTGACAAGTGAAGATATCCAGGCTTAGAGCAGTTATCTGAGATCACAAGTCTGATCATTGACAAAACTAACATGCTGCTTCAAAACTCACCAGGTTCACAGGCTTTGTTTTTTTGTTTTTTGTTTTGTTTTGTTTATTCATTACACTCTGCAGTCCCCCTAGTGTTCCTATGACAAAAGAAGGAATGTCATCAATCGTATCTGCTGATTCAAGGATCTCATTTTAATCAATTTTTCCAGTGTGGGCTGCCTTCACAATTTTGTCTGGTGTTTCTAAAGCATAGACATTCAAACATTCTCTGGCTTTGCTTGTGGAGATGTTTGAATAAGTAATAAAAAGGTCAAAAGCTGAAGACAGGATAAGGAGGAAGGAAGGATACTGATGTCTTACTCCTTTCGTTGGAGAAGGCGGCGGCTGGAAAAGGGAGGACAGTGCTTCTTGCCAGTCGCTTTCCTACTGAGGCACAGTTACTGAAACCAGCATTTTATGATGGGGCCAATTCAACTGTCCAAATCCAGTCTCCCATCTAAAACTACTTGGAGGTGACGTTCATTTACACAGCTAAATCAGGGACTGAGAAGACCTTCCAGAGAGGAGTTCTGAAGTGGATGTCAGCAAATGGAGTCTGGAGCTTTTGCTAACTACGAGATCCCTTTTATCTGACCTCGGTACCTTTTTATCCAGTTCCTGTGCTTACCAGCTAGGGCATTTTGATGGCACTTGAACAGTGGAAGATCTATAGCGAACAGGAGATAACCCCTAATATGGACCATTCCTTCTGCATAATGGAGCTTTTTATGCTGTGTAGACATTGCAAAGCCATGTTTGAAAAGAAATAATAGTCTTATTGCTCGTATTGAGAGATGAGATTAAAAACTAGTATTTGCTGAACACTTAAGTGGCAGGTACTTTTAAAATATAGATATTACATATATTATGTATTACCTCATTGAATACTTATTTGAGGAAGATGCTACCAAATTCTCATTTTCCAGAAGGAAAGACTGAGGCAAGGAAAGTGGAAGTACCTTACCAATGCAGCTAGCTCCACTGAGCAGGTGATTATCCAGAAGTGCCAAATAAGTGGATTCAGTTCAATAAAAAAAAGTTCAAAAATATATCAAGGTAAGAATAACCAGTGTGTGGAAGCAGAACATTGGTGGGGCCCAAAAGCAAACCAGTACGAGTAGTGGAGAAAGCTAGGCCAACAGGGAACCCGCACTGGCTCTAAAGTGAGAAGAGTTGGGTTTTTATGTTTGCCAGTCATATTGGTATAACTTTGAACTGATGTTTAACTTCTTTTACCATTAGTTTTCTCATCTGTAATGTGCGAGTAGCAAGGCATCTCTGGGGTGAAATGAGAATTAAGTGTGATGGTATGTGAAAAAGCGCTTAGTACTTGGACATTATATGTTAGATCTTATAACAATTCAGCATGATCCATCTGTCCAATGAATTTAAGTTGATGATTATTCTATCATCAAAAGAGTAATGATAATGAGACGATTTGTGAAGCTAGGTGGGCATGAGAACATAATTTTTTTAATTAATGGAAATTTAGCTAATGGCACATCATCATGGATCAATAACTAAGCAGATGGTAAAAGTAAAACAATTATTATTGTTTTTGGTAACCAACCCAAATGCAATAGTTTTAGAATATTAGAAATGAGTGCAAACCATGTTTGGGAGTAAAGGTCATTTTCTGATAAGGAATAGCAGTGCACAAAAATATGCTAGAGATGAAAAGCATGATGTCAGCATCCTAACAAGTAAATGTGTTAAATGAATGCAAAATTCCTGATTGCCCAGTCTAAAGTAGACAGAGGCATCCTCCCTTTCACTCCATTTTTGTTCTCCATCACAGTGTTTTCTTCCTTTATTACCCAAGATTTATCACAAATAAATTATAAATACATATCTTTTTTGTATGATAGTATTTAGTGGTCATCTCCCAACATAGACACACACACAGACACACACACCCACTCCTGTAGTCTCTGGGAGGACTGAAATTGCATTTGGTTTATTGACAAATGAATATCTAATACCAGTGCCTAAAACAAAATATCCACTCAATAAAAGTATGAGTAAAAGAATGAATGAGTCTTCTGTTTTCTGGGTTATTTCTGCTGCATCTCAAGGCACCATGCATAGACAAGGACACAGTATCACTATGTTCACACAGTGAACATACGATACTTTGTAAGCTTTTCAGAGAACGTTATTGAGACTGATGGGCATACTGATTGTAGAGGGATGGTGGTGGGTGGGGAGGATGTTGTGGAGTGCTGACCTCCCGGAACTATTCAGGGAATGTAAAGAAGCATTAACAGAGATGCCGAGTACCCAGTATCTCAGTTGTGGCATGCTTAGTTCAACCTCCAAATGCAGGTGCCTCTCCCCAGCACTGCACTGTGTGTCCAGGTTCGTTTTTATCGTACTGTTGTCTTGGAGGCATTGCAGACTGTCCTCTCTAAACAGCCATTGATGGTCATTCTCTCTCCTAAAGTTACTGTCTGCTTTGCTGGCAAAGATAGATGCAGATAATTAAAGTTCCCATTTACAAGAAGCCCAGAGGAATAAATAACAAGGACCTGGGTGAAGTTCAGGTGAGAACAATGATCCAATCCAGTCTTGAACTCATGAGCAGTGTCCCTAACACCTGTCCTCCTGGCTCACCTGAGATATGCTGGTAGGGAGCACTACCTTCTGACCACTTTCCTGGCCCCTCATAATCTCAGTGCTTCCTCTAAAATCTCTTCCTCCCAGGTCCCTACCCAGGGTATATCTTACATTTTTCCTCTTACTATCTTCTTGTCTCTAAGATTAAAACTTGGTGAATAATCAGGAAGGTTCTGATCACACATGGCCTAAATTAGTATCAGCAGGAGGAAAATCAGAACCCTCTTCCTCAAGAGAGGAAGAAATTTTTGTCTCCTGAAATACAACTATGCTAACAGCATTCTTTGAAATTGGATCCTAATGAAAATGACTGCAATATCTACTGGGAAATTCCATGTTCTCATCCTCATCTCCATAAGCCAAATGACTCTTTATGATCCACCAAGAAATGCTGCCAATTCTAAATGCTTCCCATGTTTCTATCCACCACTCAGAGGAAGGAATAATTACTAGACCTGTCACCAAAAGGAAAAGACTAGATATCCTCAGAGTTGAAGGTAAATAAGGGTAGGTTTATCTCAGAAATACTTGGAGAAACAGAAAAAGAGAACAACTAACACCAGACTATGATTTACCAAACATAAGAAAACCTTATACAGACAGAGCTTCATGATGTAGAAAAAAAATTAACCTCCTTTTTGCCTGGCATCTTGTATGAATACATTCAAAAGGCTCTTATGGCTTGTCAAGTGCTAACTCAAGGTCCAGACTCCTGGGTCCCATTAGACACTATCATGTGCATTATCTAACACCTTTCTTTGGGGACCAGAGCTGAAGCTTTGTTTTCTGGGGCTCAAGCTTGCCTCATCCTTGTTTTTCTCCTTTCTTAACCAGTTCTACGCTGGGATTCAGCATGCCTTGGGCATAAATTCATCTGAGTTACAACAACTAGTTTTAAAGCCTAAGGAAATATCATTTAAAAAAATAGGACAAAAGGAGTTATCAGTCTGGATGACAAAACTTTGACAGGTCAGAACCTAGTTGGAACTTCAAAACAGCCTTTTGTTTTGAAGTTCCAGCCAGGTTGGAACAACTAGGTTATTTCGTTTTGGGAAGCCTTTATAATTTTTTTCATGACTCTTATTAAAAATAAGTCAATCTCATTGTTTTATATACACATGAGAAAGTATATATGTGTATAGACATGTATACACATAAAGCATTGAGAAATTGCCTTCATTAACATTTGCTAGGATATGTCTAATATATTTACTTTTAATTTCACTCACAATACTGTTTTCCTTCCCAGAAGAATATTTATTTGTAATTAGGAAATTATAATAAGAAATTTTATATTCAGTAAATAAAATTGTAAAGGCAAAGAAAATCAAATAGGAATGAAGAGTTTAGACATTAGCCCTGGAGGGCTGTCTCTGGCTTTGTGTCACTTCACATTCACTTAATATATGCTTTCTTTGGCTTGTTGATAAGAACACGAGTAAAAACTGCTATAGAAATAATATTCCTCCTTTCCTCACACGTGATTGTCATTTAACACTGAAGAGCAAGAAAATAGACCCCATTTAGAACATCACTTCAGACCAAAAAAACAACTGAGGCAGCTGAATGTACTCCCTCCTGCCACATGATGACTGGGACAACAGGATGAAAATAGTGTGACACAAATGGAAACGTCAAAGATTAACTTTACATCCTGACATTCCTATCTGAACAATCTTGAGCTAAATTCTCTCTATGTCAAGGAACGCACACTCTCGAGGCATTTTGGTTAGCAGTCTCTCCACCCACCATCCAGATTCTCTTTTTCTGGGATATGTTTAGGTGTTGGAGAGAATCACGTGGTTTGCTCCAGAAATCATTCTCAGCTACATCTAGTTATTTTAAATCACTTCCCAACAGCAGACACTGCAGAAAACTTTCAGTGTGTTAAGTCTTCACTGACCAATTCCTCCCGCTCTTCACCTTTTCCCACCCTGAAGATAAAATATTACAAAGGCAGCTGAGCACTGGAGAGACCAGGGACATGAAGCAACACCATCTCCCACACTCCCCCAGGTGCATCATATCCAGCCTCTGAAGAGGGAAAGTCAAGAAGTCACAAATGACATCTTGAGGTCTTGGTGGGGAGGAGTTGTAATATTCAGAAGCTGCACGGAGCTTCTCAGTGATCCTGTAAAAGTTGTCTGTGGGTGGTGGTATTTGAGAATCCTTCCCACTGCAGTCTCCAGAGGCATGAGAGATGGGGCAGAAGTAACAGCCTTGCTCAGAGAACAGATGCCAATGAGTTTTACTCTCCCAGCTCCCCCGGCACTCTGTATAAATCGAGTCCTCAATAAATATTTGCCAAAAACCAAGGCTTTCAACAATCCAAATAGCTTATTCTTTTATCAGTTTACTCTTCATATGAAAATATAATTGATAAGCCCTCCTTTTTTGCAAGGTCTTAGCATTGAGTTCAAATATCTACTTTTACAGACAAGGTACCAACATCGCAAAGACTTAGAGCAACTTGACCAAGATGGCCCAGTTAGTTCCAGTTGCAGCCAAGACAATTTGGCGGCTGTTGGACCTTGACCCTCCTTGCCTTCTTCAAGCTCATACCTCCTGTGTCTCTCTTATTCCAGCTCACTGGTCTCCTTTCCAACCTCACGATTTTCCACATGATTCCCTGTGCCAGGAATGTTCTCCTTTCCTCTTTTAAGTTGTTCTTTCCCATTCTTCAGGTTTTATTACAAATATCACTTCCTCAGAAAATTCCTGACTGCCTGGGCTAAAGTATATATCCCCTATGTTTTCATTTCTCTTTATCTTTCAGAGTATCTTGTTTCTTTCATGGCCTTTACCACAAATTGCAAATACATATTTTTTGGTGTGTATTCATTTGTTTAATAATTATCTCCTCCCTAACACACACCTGTCATCTCCTAGAAGACAGCACTACATTTTTTTTTCAAATAGGTATGTAGTGCTAGGCTCAGTGTCTAGCACAAAATAGCTACTCAATAAAGATTGGTTGAATAAAAAGTTGGATGATTTTTTTGTTTCTGGGGTTATCATTTCTGCGCAAAACAATGCACAGTTGTATCCCTTCAATAAAAAGATAACTGATGATGCATTTAGCTTGTCAGCTGATTTCTCTGGATCATTTTGGCATTATAAAAGGCGCAGGTTAGCCTGAAAATTTCATTTCTAAGTATTACCACTGATCATCAAAGGAATGAATTAACGATGAAAGACATCCAAAAATCAAAATGCCATTGTACGACATCTGTCACCTTGGGGTGACACTTCCTCCAAAGAGGGTAAACAAGGAAGCAAAAGTATTGCAATAATGCAAATGAGCATTTGAATACACACTCCAGAAAACAGCAGTGGACAAAACTTGGAATTAGCAAATATGACATTTACAGTTCAGATCACATGTCAAAAAGACATAATAATTTATTTTTGATACATCAAATGAAACAACTTAAATTTTTTCAGTCTCAATAGTTTCTCCCCTTTTGTTTATTGTCATCTTATTCATTTATCAAGAAAGCCCTTCAAGGACTCTCTAGTGCCTTCAGGATGAAGCCCACCCTCCTGTGAAGGACGTGCCTGGCCTCCCATAATCTATCCCCTACCCTTTCCTTTAGAGTCACACTCTAACATGTTATCAACATTGAATGCTATCAGTTAAGTTATACTGCTAGACTCCTTTATTATTAAGCATTTTTGAATTTCCACAATGTAGAGAGAAATGTTTTATGAGGAACCTCACAATAAAGTGATATGGACTAAAGAATATTACTAGATATCCTTTAAAACTTACATCCCTAAACCCAGATGATAGCAGACTTGAATGGGGAGATGTTTACACATATGGATGATGGAGCTCCACTCCAGAAATGCTGAAATTTTAGGGCTGGAAGCTGTTGATTTCAAGCCTTTTCTCCAGGAGGGGTAGGTGATAAGCCCGGGATCACTGATATTTCAAGAAAAAATACAGTTTAATTATTAGGTAGCTGCCATTGTATTTGGATAATAATCTGTGTCAGTTAAAGAATTAAAACAATATAGTCATTTGACTGTTGAACAGAGGTATTCAGTTTGGGTAAAAATCCAATCTTTGAGATGAGGAGCAGAATTTAAAAATGAAGTGCAATGAAAAGATTAACTTTGCCTTCAATGTGAAGAGTGAGATACTGATGGTTAGATTTTCAAAAAAGAAAAGTCAATGAATCTTAAATGAAAATCTATTGTCGGTTAGGCCCTCAGTGTGAGTCAGAGGGTACCTCAAGTTTAGCAGCAAGTTGACCACTAAAGAAACCAGATGAACTCAAGTTCAAACCTCAGCTCTGACTTGTAAGAGTCACATGACTTTAGGTAGCGAACTTAACTCCTATAACACTTTGTTTTCTCATCTGTTCAATAGACATAATTTCTGTCTCATAGCACTGTTGTAAAAATCAAGTGGTAAAAAATACATAGCATAGAACCTGGCTCATTTAAGAGCTCCATTTTTCTTTAGGACCCAATGCTAAAATAGTCTCATAA
This sequence comes from Pongo pygmaeus, assembly GCF_028885625.2. Lineage (NCBI taxonomy): Eukaryota > Metazoa > Chordata > Mammalia > Primates > Hominidae > Pongo > Pongo pygmaeus. Next base: position 21,066,455 of record NC_072376.2, read on the forward strand.
AGAAGACGTACATATAAAACCAGAAAAGAGTCAATTGCCAAGGCAATCCTTCGCAAAAAGAACAAAGCTGCAGGCATCCTGCTACCCAGATTCAAACTATATTACTCGGTTAGAGTAACCAAAACAGCATGGTACTGGTACAAAAACAAATGCATAAACCGATGGAACAGAATAGAGAACCCAGAAATAAGACCACACACCTACAACTACCTGATTTTAACAAAGCTGACAAGAACAAGCAATGGGGAAAGGATTTCCTATTCAATAAATGGTGCTGGGATAACTGGCTAGCTATATGCAGAAGATTAAAACCAAACCCCTTCTTTATACTATATTCAAAAATTAACCCAAGATGGATTAAAGACTCAATGCAAAACCAAAAACATTGAATGCTATCAGTTAAGTTATACTGCTAGACTCCTTTATTATTAAGCATTTTTGAATTTCCACAATGTAGAAATGTTTTATGAGGAACCTCACAATAAAGTGATATGGGCTAAAGAATATTACTAGATAAAAACGTTGGAAAACCTAGGCAATACCATCCTGGACATAGGAACAGGCAAAGATTTCATGATGAAGATGCCAAAAGCAATTGCAACAAAAGCAAAAATTGACAAATGGGATGTAATTAAGCTAAAGAAATTCTGCACAGCAAAAGAAACTATCAATAGAGTAAACAGACAACCTGTAGAATGGGAAAAAAATTTTGCAAACTATGAACCTGACAAAGGCCTAATATCCAACATCTGTAAGGAACTTCAACAAATTAACAAGAAAAAAAAAAAAACTCCATTAAAACATAAGCAAAGGATGCGAACAGACACTTCTCAAAGGAAGACCTACATGCAGCCAACAAGAAAATGGAAAAAATCTCAACATCACTGATCATTAAAGAAATGCAAATCAAAAGCACAATGAGATACCATCTCATACCAGTCAGAATGGCTATCATTAAAAAATCAAAAAATAACATGCTGGCCAGGTTCTAGAGAAAAAGGAACACTTATACACTGTTGGTGGGAGTGTAAATTAGTTAGTTCAACCATTGTGGAATACAGTGTGGCCATTCCTCAAAGACCTAAAAACAGAAATACCATTCAACCTAGCAATCCCATTACTGGGTATATTCCCAAAGGAATATAAATTTTTCAATTATAAAAACATGTGCACATGTATGTTCATTGCAGCACTCTTCAGAGTAGCAAAGACATGTAACCAACCTAAATGCCCATCTATGATAGACTGGATAAAGAAAATCTGGTATGTATACACAATGGAATGCTATGCAGCCATAAAAGGGAATGAGATCATGTCCTTTGCAGGGATATGGATGGAGCTGGAGGTCATAATCCTTAGCAAACTAATGCAGGAACAGAAAACTAAATACTACGTGTTCTCTCTTATAAGTGGGAACTAAATGATGAGAATACGTGAACACATAGAGAGGAATAGCACATACTGGGGCCTATCAGCGGGTGGAGGATGGGAGGAGGGAGAGGATCAAGAAATACAACTAATGGGTACAAGGCTTAATACTTGGGTGATAAAATAATTTGTACAACAAACTCCCATGACACAAGTTTACCTGTGGAACAAACCTGCACATGTACTGCTGAATTTGAAATAAAAGTTTAAAAAAATGTATGATAAGAAATTTAACTGCCTTAGAGAAAATTCTTCCAGTTTGTCATGAGAATTTGTCTGACTTATTCTAAGGCATGCGTTGGTGGTAATGGAATGCCCCCATTATACCCCAAAATTTTTTTCTTTCATAACAACACAGGAAATCAAATTAATGTTCCTTGGGATATATATGTATATCTAATATATATACAATATTATAATATTAAATATATGTAATATATTAACTGCACGAGAAGTATAAAACTTTTTTCTGTCTTTTCTGGTTGTTTGAGGTGATATCTGTGGCTTGCAGTGGACATTTTGTAACAAGCACCTATGATGCACACTGAACTTGTCACTGCCCCTGTGCAGGCCCTAATCCAAACAAGCATTGTTTAGTTTCCTGAGTACTTGTGACCTAGAAAAAGACATGTTTCTACAGAGGTTCTCAAAAGCTGGCATGGCAAAGCATGCATAGTGCTTAATACTTCTTTCCAAAATTTGCATATGTCCCTCCTGTTCATATCTAATTGGCCAAAACAAGTCACATGGCAACAGAGATAGACTGGACACATGCAGAGGGAATGGCTCCAACCAGCGAAGTCTCAGATACCAGAGAGAAAGTCATTTGTTGAGGTTAGTGAGGTTAGTTTGGTAAGGGTTTAAGCATTGAATAGCAGATGAGGATAATGAAAATAAGAGATGACTCTAAAGGCAGTGACATGGAAACACATAAAATTCCTTGTAAAACCTATCAAGAAGTTTGAATTTTATCTTGAAGGCAGTGAAGAAGCAGTTATGGGTTTAAATAGGAAAGTGGCATAACCTAATTTCTACTTTGGAATGATAACTCTGGCTATAGTGTAAAGACTACACCTTGAATTACCAGGAGGGTATCCAAGCGAAGATATGCAGAAAATAGTTGTATACACAGGAATGGAAGAAGTCATTGGGGTACAGACTTTAGAATTTCCAAATGTGTCACCTTGGATCAGATGTGGCCCACAGACTTGATTTGTTTGCCTGCAAGGACGTAAAAGACATTGAATTATAAGGTCTTTTGATGGGGCATTTGCTCCTCAGTTGGCTGTGATCCCCACCATTACTTGTCCTTTCCCTTTCTGGTTTGCACATTTTGTTAACTAACTTGCTCCTGCAGGCATTTGGTGTGTGACTTCTGATATAGTTAGGGTTGCAGAATAAAATATATGATGCCCAATTAAATTTGAGTGGCTTTTAAAAAATTTCTCATATTTTTATTTGCCAAAGCTGCCAACATTAAGTATACTTGATAATTTAAGCCATAGCAATGGATGGTATTAGCAAGGACAGCATGTAGGTTAGAAGAAAGAAGAAAGTAGCTTCTAGACAGTGCCTGGCACATAGAAGAGAGTCAATATTTACCTTTCATGGATAAGGTCTGAAGGCAAAAGCAGAGAATTATCAACATTTAAGGAACAGTTAAGAGAAATGTGATGGAGAATAGAAGTAGAAAGGAATCCAAGAGTACAGAGTGAATGAAACCAAGAACAAAAAGTACCTTAGGAGAGGTCAACAATGTCACATATTGCAGAGATATTAAACAAGGTAAGAACTGAAATTTTTCCACTGAATTTGTGACAGGAACATCACCGGTGTCCTTGCATGAACATTTTGATAGAATAGCAAGGGCAAAAACAGTTGTCTTCAACTGAAGAAATGATGAAGATAATGTGTAGACAGAACATATAACTCTTCAAAGAATCTTAGCCATGTTGGCAGTGAAGGAAGAAGTTATAGCTGAAAATAGACATGAAGTCTAGAAACTTTTGCCTTTCTTTTAGAGATATGGCAAAGAGAAGGAATAATCACTGTATTTTCTTAAAGAAGCAGACCAATACATGCTCCATAGCACAGCTAGAGATTTTTCTTAGGAAAAGGGACATTGTTGTGGCAGAAACGATGAAAATCTGTGTCTATGCAAGAGTTCTGGTAGCAAGAGCTTGAGAAGAGTTCTATATGAGGACTTCTACATTTTTCCTGAGAAGCAAGAATGAGGTTTTCTGTTGACTTTGGGTATGGTGGGAGCTGGGAAACAGAGAGTGGTAAGAAGGTTCCAGTCATCTGAAGAAGATTTCAGTGGTCATGTGGATTTTAGGGAAGAGAGCTGGATTGGAAAATACAAGAATACTGAGTAGAGTTGAGTGCTCTGTTGGATTAGAGACTACATTCAACCCCAGTGTGCCTTCCAGAGTTCCAACACTCTGCAGGGCTCTGGAACTCCCTCTCTATGGTGACTCAAGCCTTTCTCTAGGGTATTGCTTCAACATGAAAGAAATCTGTATTTACATGCTGTGTCCCTGCATTAACTCTAGATTTTTAAGTAATACTGCTATGGATTGATAGAAATGAGTAGCCTGAGAAGGGAAGAAGGAATTAAATCAGGGATAGCTCTAAACTTTGTGTCTTTCTTGCCTGGGCTCATCTCCTTACATTTTTTAGAGCTAATACATTTGTGTTCAATCAGTTTTTAAAGTATTTCTATCTCTGACTCTTTCTCTAGAACATTTAATAAAATATTTAATTCTTCTTCATTTGAAGAGAAATTTACCACTTAGTGAAACAGCTTATATTTTACATATTCCACATTTTTAGATGATGTTGCAATTAGATACTCATTTTTCAACAAATAATTTTTGAATGTCTTTATATGCCCAGTGCTCATATTACTAAAGGAAAGTATCTGCTCTCAGAAACTTTGACCAAATTCAGTTATTTAAAAGTATCTACCTTTCAAGAAAACCTAGCACATTAAATCTGACTTAAAAATCCAATGCAAAAGCCAAAATACAAAAACTGAATAAATAGGTAATAAATAGTCCCTTTATAAATGGATTCATGATAGGTTCCTTTAAGCAAGTTCTCCTAGAGTATATTAATACAATTTCATTTAAAGACCCCCCTCAGTTGATCCACAGCCTTTTAGGAAAATATCCATTACATTGAGTGAGATGCCTCTTTGTCTGCCAAGTCACCTCTGTAATTCATACATACAATTTTGTGCATTCATTATAATCCACTTCTCTTATCACCCTTCCTTCAAGGGCATTGGTGAATATAAGGGGAATTTTGTGTGGGTGCTTAAGTGAAGAACATCTCAGTGTTGGTAAACTCTCTCTCCCGTTCAGTTTTCCGGTTGTTCTTGCATTTATTCCATCACAAGCTGCCTTGGTGACATGTTTTACCTGGTGCTTATACTGTGCCTAACGAGTGATATTGACCATGAAGAATTATTGGAAATATCTTAAGCTCCATGAGTTTAGGAACTTTGGTTTAGGAACTTTGTCTCTTTTGCTCAACGTTTTGTCTTATTTTATTTATATTTTACAAACAGAGAATATTTATTATGTGCCAGGTACTGTTCTGAAACACACATATGAATTCATCTAGCCTCCATGGCAACTCTATAAAGCAGGTAAAATCATAATTGCTTACTAATGAGGAAACTGAAGACAGAGGCTACAGAATTAATGAATGAAAACACTTAGATTTGGACACAGGTAATCTGGCTCCAGATCCTGTGCCTAAAGCCACTATGCTGGACTTCTGTCTCACACTTTGATGTCACCATTGAATTTTTAGAACAAAGCACAATGCCTACCATATTGTAGATGCTGAATAAATGAACAAATAAATTAATTAACAGAGGCAAAATAATGGGTTACATTTACATGCCCTTTTCACTAAACCACTAGTTCTCTAAGGTCAACATTTTACCTACTTCACACCTCCAGAATATAGGTTCTAATTTCAGAATCTGCTCAGTGATTCCTGTGGTTGAACCAGTAATTGTCAAGTGCCCACCCTGATAAGTGCACTGGTGATATATCAGTTGATTTACCAACTAGCATGGGACGAAACCTCCTTATTGAGATGAATGGGGTGTAGTTCTGGGTTTTGTGTGTCAGCTGCTGAGACTGGACATCATTTAACTTCTGGAGCACAACAATCTGTTTCTGAGTATAGCCGACCCTCAGTATGCCTGGGAGATTGGTTCCAGGAACCCCCTGGGATACTAAAATCCTCAGATGCTCAATTCCCTGATACAAAATGGTGTATTATTTGCATATAAACTACGCACATCTTCCTGTATATTTAAAATCATCTCTACTTCATTTATGATACCCCATACCATGTGAATGCTATGTACATAGTTATACTGTATTGTTTGGGGAATAATGACAATAACAAAAAGTCTGTACGTGTTCAATACAGAAAATTGTTTTAAATATTTTCAATCTGTGGTGGGTTGAATCATTGGATGCAGAACCCATGGATATGAAGGGCTGACTGTAACTACTAGAATATTCTGAGAATGGATTAAATTCAAAGCAGCCAACCTAACAACGTCTCTGTTACATATCCGTAACTTTTCAGTGATTATTGTCAAGTACTACAATCTTGGAACATGATTTGAATATTATTATTGCTTCTCATGGATGAAGGGGCATTTTCATCTAGAGATTAAGCCCGAAGAAACTGCTACAAAACAATTTGAATTGTAAGATACCAGTACCGGGAGATATAAAGAGAAACACAAAGAGAGGAGTATAAAGGTAGAGGTAGTAATTGCCTTCTCTGCAAAGAGAGACAAATGAAGAGAGCTTCTGTTTTAAAGATTTTTATGGAGAGGAGTATTTCCATGACAACTGAGTACTTAGTTATTCTAATTGCGGGAGAAACAAAGCATCTGAAAAGTCAGGAAATATGTTCCAGGCACACGGAATAAATCTCAGCTAAACTAGGAACATGGGTGTTCCTTTAAAAGCAGAGAAAATTCACCACTAGACTTCTTATTTTAACTCAACATAAAAATAAGTGACTATTTCTTGAGATTCTCTAGCTCATTTCCAATGAGATGTTAACTTTTAATATTGGTTTGAGGTACACAAGACTCGACACAACCATAACCTTTGAGTCTTCATCTTAATTATTGAAGATTAAATTAACTGAGGAAAATATGAAGTGTCCCTGAACTGAATCTGATGGGAATGTGACAAAATCGTGGACTTTAAATTTAGTGCTAACTGAATGATCTGATATATCAAAACAGTAATCTCTCTTCACTAAAATACCTTTCTTTACAAAAGGTATTATAACCAAAAATCAGTACTCTAAGATTTGTTCAAGAAATATTATATATTAGTTAATGTAATCTGAGGTACAGCAAGCTGACTTAAGTCAGGTCTAAGTTTAACCAAAATATACAGAAAACAATGACTTTTAATGTAAGACTATTCTAATCCAAATGGACCATTTTCTCTTTGAGGAATTCTATTAAGTGTTGCAAATCATTGCCTTAAAATATGTACTTCCTTTCTCTTTCACCAGAAACATACTTCTTCTGACCCTTTCAGGCATTCTCCACTGCAAGTTGAGAGTGTGTGTTATTGGCAATCCATGTATACAAATGAGGGGGTGATGAATGCATGGCTGTTAGATTTGGAAGACTTTGGTTCAAGCCCCGTTTCAGTCATTTCCTAGCTACTGATCTTGGTGAAATCATTTAACCACTCTAAGCTTCAGTTTTCCCATCTGTTTAAGATGTATAAAAATGTATCCACTTAGATGTTCATACAACAAATTTTATTGTACACCAGGCAAGAGATTAAGCACTAGAGATAAAAGGAAAAATGTTGTCACTGTTGAGAAGTAAGTCTACTAAACAGAGAAATAGTCTAGTAAAGGAGACAGGTATAAAGCATATGTATTTGATATACTACATAATCAATTCTATTTTAAAGATATAAACAAAGCATTAGTTGAGCTTGAAGGATGGGGCGATAACTTCTTGAGGAAGATGAAAACAGTTATTGAGAGTCAATGATGCTTGAGTTTTCTTACATGACTATGCTGAATGGATGAAAGCAGTAGGGGAGACAGGGAAAGAAAGAATCTGGGATGAAAAAACATCTGTGTTCTCAGGGTCTCCAGTTGTATTAGTCCATTTTCATACTGCTATGAAGAAATACCCAAGACTAGGTAATTTATAAAGGAAAGGAAGTTTAATGATTCACAGTTCCACATGGCTGGGAGGCCTCACAATCATGGCAGAAGACAAAGGAGGAGCAAAGGCATGTCTTACATGGTGGCAGGCAAGAGAGTGTATGCAGGGGAACTGCCCTTTATAAAACTATCAGATCTCGTGAGACTTATTCACTATCACGAGAACAGCACGGGAAAAATCCCATCCCCATGATTCAATTACCTCCCACTGGGTACCTCTCACAACACATGTGGATTATGGGAGCCACAATTCAAGATGAGATTTGGGTGGGGACACAGCCAAGCCATATCACCAGTCTTGAAGGAGAATGACAAAGTTCAGAGAGACTGGGGCATGGTGGCAAGTGGAGGGAGGTAGTGACAGGGATGACGTCATAGGCCACTTTTCAGATGCTTAATATGCCAGGTTAAGAAATTGGGAATTTTTCCACAGGAAAATGGGGAAATAAGTTATTGCAACCAGGATTAACACAATCAGACATTAATTTTTCCTGAAAAATAACAGACTTTTGCCACACTACTTAATTTGAAGCAATGACTGACTCTACTAGTCCTAAAGCATAAGTTTATGCGAAGCCCTCATGATGAATTAGAAGTTGGTTGCAAGTAAGGTGAACAACTCATGCCCTGGGACTTTCTCAGTTTTAGAATTAAAAGTCCTGCTTTCTGGGAATCTTCTCAGTCATAGTCAAACTCTGATTGCCAAGAACTCTCCAAGTTTGAGCACTGAAAGTCTTGTGTCCCAGGATCCTCTTCTGCTGAGTCCTGAGCAAACTGAGATGGATAAATCACTCTAGTTCTAGTTGCAAAACTGGCAGTAGGAGTGATGGGAACAGATGGGCCCTGGCTGCAGTTCTGTGTCTGAGTCAAGCTGCTGTTAACTACATGCACCAGTGGTGCTTTCCATAGTCTTGGAAAACTGAAGGTGAATACCTAATGAAGAAGAACATGTAACAATTATTTAAAAATTAACATTACTATATACTTCAGAATAAGCCTTCTGATCTAGTTATCCCCTTTTCTTTACATATTCTCAGCAAAGATAAAGTGTAGTCTTTTAGTTTTAGCAAAATAGAATGTTCTCTCTTATACTCTACTTCAAAGAACATCAGGCAGCAGTGAAGCAGTTGAGGACCTGGTGGTTGAATGTGTCTCAGACAGCTGAGGATTCAGAGTGGTATGTGACACTTTCAGCACTAATGGCTTCACTTACTTTGAGCATGAAGATAAATGAATATTCCTGGCCTGAGCAGACATGACAAATTAGGCAGACATCAGGAACTAGTGGGAGGGAGGGAAAGATGGAAAAAGAAGACGAGAGCAATAGTAGTCGATTCATGTGTCCATCCCTTGTGGATTCAGAAAGAGACAAACACGAACAGTGAAGATATGTTTCATAGCATCCTCTGAATTCCAAATAAAATTGACTTCTTTCTGGCAATGGATAGGTGACTTTTGCAGGTCACAGGACAGAGCTATACACAACTTAAGATTACAAGCAGTGAGTTTCAGAATTTGGAATGACAATACCTCTATCTGTGGGCCCACAAAAGTAGTTGTCTTCGTCTGTTTGGCTTGTAAAACAAATTACCTTAGACTGGATAATTTACAAACAACATACATTTATTGCTCATAGTTCTGGAGAGTGGAAAGTCCAATATCAAGGTACCAGCAGACTTGGTGTCTGATGAGAGGTTTCTGCCTGCTTCCAAGATAATGCCTTCTTGCTGTCTCCTCGCATGGTGAAAAGGCTGAATGAACTCCCTAGGCTTCTTTTATAAGGGCACTAATCCCACTCATGAGGGCTCCACCCCCGTGACCTAATCACCTCCCAAAGGCCCCACCTCTTGATATTATTGCAGTGGGGATTAGATGTAACGTATGAATTTTGGGGGACACAAATATTTAGATGGTAGCAGTAGTTTTATATGAAGACACCAAAAGAACTTCATTCAGTACAAGGTGGTTTCCCTATAAAGATGTTCCAGCTACATAAACCACCACAACTGCATTATAAATAGATTCTAATGTGTTTCCAATGTCCAAAGAGAATGAAAAATATAGAATATGCAGTCCACTTGTTCAAGGTGCTTATATAGTACCTTTCTTTAAGGAAAAGGCAAAAACACTTTCATGTCATCAGCTGAGTATGGTTGCCAAGATGGGTTTTCAATTTACTGCCTTGATTAAATAAATAAATAAACAAACAGTACAGCAATCTAAAAGCTAATATTAAAATTTCTAAAGCACTTTCTTTTTATTGTTTCCTGGGGAACTTGCTTTACTTTAGAGGCATGTAGCTGTTCTGTAAACGGAGAGGAAGAATATGCTAGAGGATTTTTTCTAAAATTTGTATATTTCCTTTTGTAGAATAGTATTGCCTATTAACAGTTCCATGACTTTAAGTGTTTTACCAATTCATAATGAGTGTATGTGTGTGTGTAAATATTTTAAATTATTCATATGAAAATAGTCTATATTAAGGAATGAGATAATTTTATTTAAAAAGCACAAAACATGAAAAGCTATTAAATATTATTATACTTCAAATATAACAAGCAGTAAAAGTAGGTATGATATACTGCCATAATAGTATTATGCTTGGTGTTAAAATTATGTCAAGAATTAACAGTATTAAGAAAATCCAAAACTAATAAAAAAGAAAGAAAAACTTTGTATTAATATAATATGTAATAAAGTACTATTATAGGAAATATTAAATATACAAATTTAGTACTTGCAAAATTCATCCTAGATGACTACTAAAAAGTCTCAACCTCTTGTCATACATTCAGAGAATTTGTGTAAAATGTATTTCTCTGGGAAACGAACAAATTCGGGTAGTAATATAGTATTGCCTTCCTATTTAACTCTAGTTTTAAAATATCACTTGTCACATGGTATGATAGTAAGAGGTATGATCAGAGACTGTCTGGACCTTCAAGTCTCATAAGATATAATACGTTCATTGTTTCCTGTATTTTGAGGATTACCTACTAATACCTTGAAAGTCTCTTGTGTAGCATGGAATGCAGTTTGGCACATTGTGATTTAATGATGACAAGAATCCTTATAAAGTGCATTCTAAAAATAAAACTTAAAATACGAGGCCAATTTTACGAATGTCTTTGTCCCACTAAATGAGTAAACCATCTAATCAATTTAATGCCTATTTGCCTGTCTGCATGACGCATAAATTCTTTCAATTATTTGGAAAATGACTTATGTGTGGATATTCACATGATATCTCAATTTGAATGTATTGTAAGTACTGACCCCAACTCCCATGGAGGGTGTTAGAAAATCCTGGTATGTGTCCAAGTAGTGGAGCTGACACCCAGCTTTGTTTGGGCCACTCTGCCTAAAGCTGCAACTTTACACACCATGAGTTCTGCCCCTTCCTCTTTTAGTTTTTTAAGGGATTAAAATCCATGACAGAATCCAGGGTCAATTCAGCCTCTACTTTCAGAAAAATAAGTGTTGTAAAATCGTTGGAAATGTTTAGCTTAAAGAAAGGCAGGAACATATTACAAGCTTCAGTCTTCTAAAGCAATGTCAAATGAAAGAAGGGCTAGACAGATTCTAATTTTTCAGAATCAGAAGTCAGATAAGGCTGGGTATGGTGGTGTATGCCTGTAATCCTAGCATTTTGGGAGGCCGAGGTGGGAGGACTGCTTGAGGCCAAGAGTTCAGGACCAACCTGGCCAACATAGTGAAACATCTCTAAAAAATATATAAAAATAAAAATAAAAGAAGTCAGATAAATGAACAGGAGCTCAACTGAATGGTGCCCATTCTTACTCAGCACTTAGGAATTCTGGCAATGAGACTAATGAGAACGTGTTCCTGGTTTTAGAAAGTTTGCGGACAGTCTATAACAATGTCTGAGTCTGTTCTCCCCTTCGTCTCCTAAATTTTTAAAAATTTGACGTATTTTGATTCCTTCAAGGAGTATTAAAGCAACACACCACATAAGTTTATGTGCTTAGTTGTCATGTGTACTTGATGTAAATTATAGGAAGGGCAAAAACTATTGCCTGCAAAGGCTTATGCTCAGGGCTTTGAAGCCACATGCCAAGCACCATTTTGCCAATAATAATAGTCAGGACACCTATTATAACAATTAGATTACTAATCCTAACAAATTGCCTTTGGATCACTGCAATTTGCTCGCCTGAATCTATTCATTCTTGTTGGGTTTTATGTTAATACTCTATCCAACAATTATTATTACCTAGACTGTTTCTCAGCAACTACCATATCATCCTCCAGATGGGTGTTGTTACAATTCCGGATGAAGAGCAGTGGTTCCTATTTTTTGAGACAGAGTCTCACTCTGTCCCCCAGGCTGGAGTGCAGTGGCATGATCTCAGCTCACTGCAAGCTCTGCCTCCCGGGTCGCGCCATTCTCCTGCCTCAGCCTCCTGAGTAGCTGGGACTACAAGTGCCCGCCACCACGCCTGACTAATTTTTTGTATTTTCAGTACAGGTAGGGTTTCACCGTGTTAGCCAGGATGGTCTCAATCTCCTGACCTCATGATCTGCCCGCCTCAGCCTCCCAAAGTGCTGGGATTACAGGCGTGAGCCAGCGCTCCCGGCCTCCTATTTTATATTTAAACATAATTGTGTGTCTGACAATTACCTGTGCCAAATGAGGTCACATTGTGTAAAAGCATACCTGTAGATGGTTGGATAACTATTTGCCTACCTAAGAACTCCATAATATTAATTTTGAATAGATTATGGGAATGTGGCCCATGAACACGTTCTGAAATAATGCTAAATTATAATAGAGCTCAGACCAAATTGTTTGTCTCTGTCAGGAGAAGCACATTTCCCATGTTGGAGGTGAACAAGGGGGTTGATGTTTGGAGGAACCTTCCTCTCTTTCTCCATATATGGATTTTGGCACATCACTGAGGGGATCATATACCTGTATAATAAAAATAACAACAAAAATGATAGCTAACATTTACTATGGATCTACAGTGTGATAAATCTTGTGCAAAGCAGTTGTGTACATTCAGAAATTCATGCAACAAACATTTTCTGATTGCCTTTTTTGTGCCTGACAATGATCTAGGCACTGGAGTGCAATGGTGAATAGGAAAATAATAACAATTGCCTTCATGGAGTAAATGTACTATGGGGAAAACAAGAAATAAACCAGTAATCAAAGGAACACAAAATGTGAGACTGTGAAATGTGCTATGAATAAGGCAAACTGGATGCTGCAGGAAGAAAAAAGGAGGGGGGAAATGGCTGGTCAGGAGAAGCCATCCAACATGATGACATGTAGGGTAAAGAGTCAGCTGTGTCAATATCTTCCAGACACAGGGGAGAGCAAAGAAGGCCTAGAGCTCCACACACAACATTTTGCCATTTATTCCTCAAGCAATCTTAAGACATGAGGATTATCAGTCCCACTGAACAGATGAGAAAACGGAATGTAACGTGACCAAGTTCCTACAAGATAAGAAGTGGGAACGATGGTATTTAAATTCCCACCTAATTAAAAATATACTTTTCTTATTCCCTTTTTATTTAATAGAAGCATACTGCATATATTATCCTGATTCTGTTTCTTTTTTCTCTTGACAGTATATCTTAGCCATCTCCGCAAATGAAAGTAGTTAGATTCTGTCTTTGTCTCATCTAATATCACTATGAATGTACACACCCATGTTTTAGCCTGCAAACGCTGTCATAGAAACATACCTGAAATTAGGTGACTCAAAAAACAGAAATGTATTATCATGTAGTTCTGGAGGCTAGAAGTCTAAAATCAAGGTGATGTCAGTGCTGGTTCCTTCTGAGGGCTGTGAGGGGAGGCCTTGTTCCAGGCGTCTCTCCTAGCTCTGACAGCCTCCAGCATTCCATGGCTTGTAGATGGCTGTCTTCTCCCTGTGTCTCTTCACATCATCTTCCTTCCACATGTTTCTCCTTCTGTGTCTAAATTTCCCCATTTTGTAAGGACACAAGTCATATTGGATTCGACACACCCTAACACCTCATTTTAACTTGATTACATCTTTAAATATCCCTTTTCCAAACAGGCTCACATTCTGAGATACTGGAGGTCAGGACTGCAACATACCATTTTTGGAGGACACAATTTAGTCCATAACAATATATATCTACTATTTTACTCAAATGGGGTTATTTTGCATGGCGGGGTGCTTTGTGGTTTTTGGTTTGTTTACTTGTATCCAATGTAATCTTTGGTTTCTTGTTTCATTCTCTTCTCCAACTATGTATCCACTATGACTACCATAATTATGCTCTAAGGTAATCCATGTTAGCACCTGGTTTATTGTTTTCTTACTTATCTACACACATACACATGCTATATATATGAACCATATATTTACAGGGAGTTTTAGTTTTAGAAAGATAAGATGAAGAGTAGTGTTTAATGTAAATTCATATTTTACAAAGGAGTAAAAGAATAAAACGAAGAAATAATGGCTTTGTAAAATATGAATTTACATTAAACAGTACTCTTCATCTTATCTTTCTTATTGAACAATATCAGTTATAGAAACTTCCTTATGTCAACTCCTATTACTTGATCATGAGAGTGTTATAATATTCTATAATGTATATGTACTGTCTTAGTGGGTTTGGACTGCTATAACAAAGTACCATAGACTGGATGGCTTACAAACAACAGAAATTTGTTTCTTAGAGTTTGGAAGCCTGGAAGTCTGAGATCAGGGTGTCAGCATGCTTGGGTTCTGGTGAGTGCTCTCTTCCAGGTTGAAAACTGCCAACTCATCACTTTGTCCTCATTAAAAGAGAATGGGAGAGCTCTCTGGAATCCCTTTCCTAAGGGCACTAATCTCAAAATGGGGGCTTCATAGTAATGATCTCATTACTTCACCAAACCCCACCTTCTAATAACACCCTATTGGGGGTTAGTATTTAAGCATATGAATTTGCAGGGGGAGGGGCAGGACAAAAACACGTAGTCCACTACAGGCGCCGTAACATATTCTACAATTTTGTTTGTTAGGCTTTCTCAAGCACTCTGCAATACTCTTCCTCTCATTCAGAGGTATTCATGGTTGATTGCTCCTAAAGATAAGCAATTTCAATGTTGTGTTATGTGACAGCCTAGGAATTCTATTTAATCCATCTTCAGGAATTAGCCAGCCCTGTCCACAATCAAGCTCAACACAATACGTCACTAAATGTAGCCATTAAATAAAGGGCTTTGGGAATCAGGCTTTTTCCTGGTCTAACTGGTTCATTAAACCGTTCAACGCTGGCTAGTTAGTCTTTCTCTTCATGCTTCTCCATTTCCTCATCTGTGAAATAGAGATAATGGTTGCAGCTACTTCCCAGTGTTGTTGGAAGGGCTGATTTCAGGAAGCTTTTTTCAAAGTCCGCAAGATGATTCAATAGTAAGCATTCAATAAATATGATTCATTTTATTTTCATTATTCATGCTTTCTCTTTCTCATTTTGATCATTTTTATTCCCAGGCTCTAAGAAATAACCCACTAACTATCTTTTTATGAATCTTTAGTGATTTTAGTTAAGTACACAACTTCATAGTTTTCTCATTGTGAATGGTGCCAGCATATTGACTGCACTGCCAAGTTTTATCCCTAAGAAGTTTCCTGTGAGAAGCGAGAGGGAGAGAAGTTGGAAAAGATGGCAGAGTAGACAACTATTGAAGATTCTCCAACACCACCTGTCGGTTAACACATGGATACAATGTGCGGCAGAAAATACTGGAATAGAAATTGAAGTATTTAACGATGTTCAAATTAAAAATCTTGGATAATTATCTTGCTGCTTCTTCCTGTGGTATATTGTTATAGATACAGCAACACAGATGTACCAAAGAATAAAACAAAGACCTCTAAAATTTAAAAAACAAAATGTACTTGCCAAGTAAGAGAGTACAAGTAAAGAAATTTACTGTGTATTTTGCAAAGAGGAAGAAACTGTGGTTTCAATAATTATGAAGGGATTTTCCTGGTGATCATGCTAATCGAGCATTGAAAGCTTGCACTTGAATGTCACAGAATGAGTCTGAAATGCTTTACTAAACAATTTCCTTTGTTCATTGGCCAAAACATGTCTTCAGTTTTGTCTAGTAAGAGTCCGGTATACTGAGTCACTTAAAGTTCATGTTAATTTAACCAGTTCAGCTGGTTGGGGTCAGTTATAAGAAAATACAATATTCCATTTTGATACTGTGTTAGTAATTGTCCCTATGTTAAAGATATTCACTTTCAGAGAAAAAAAAGGAGTCCAGCTTCCAAATGCTCATAATACCTTATTTGTATGCCATCTTTACTTTTAGATCAATGGTGAAAATCCTAAAATATTTACCATTAAGTTTAGCAATTACTCATAGATTAAAAGCTACATTTGAGATTTTTTAAATTTCCAAATTATTTGGAGTAGAATTGATAATTCTAGATTCGTATGCTAATATTCTAAACCATAACAGTTATTAGGAAATGTGATGAAAACATTACTTTCAGTGTTTTTGACACTGTTGAAAATATATACCACATAGTAATTCAAAAGGAAGTCAAAGTTATAAAGCGATGCTATTCAATATCCATGACAGGCAGCAGATTAGGGTAACTTCCTGTGACATGCTTTGTCAAAAGGGAGTGGGTGTAAAATGTGGATGTCCGGGAGTAAGAAAAATGAGTTAAAAAGAAAAGTTTGCATTTACAGGCTAAAAGGCTTGCAAAAGCCTGCACTGTATTACTTGGGTGATGAATAATCTCCATCAGGTAAAAAAAAGTGATGAAGCATTCATAGCAGAACCAGTTTCTATATATTTAAAAGTATCATTGGCAACAATAACATTCCCTTAAACCTACATCACAGTATTTTTCATTCAATTAAGTATCTCTGTCAGTCTTTGTGTCTCACTAACCAAATGTGGGCTCTCCTGGGCCATAATACATTTTCCTTACATGACTTAGGATGTCCAATGCCAACTGATTACTTAACAGACGGAGTCATTTCATGCAAGCCTTAGGATAGTACTGCTATTTTGGTCTCTAAAAAAATCACTGAAGATAGGTCTCAAATTTTAGAGGCAACATCATGAGCTTATGTTTTCCCAGTCTTCATTTAGAAATAGAACATTCTAATATTTCATTCTCTGTTGTGTTAGGCCAAGATTCTACCAATAAATATACAAGGAACAGTAGATCCAAAATAACAATGGCCATATACCATTTGCATGATCTTTTGGTTTTGAATATCTCCTGGAGGACACAGTGAACTCCAGCATCTCCATACCTTGTCAGGGGTCTTCTCAATGACTGATGCAGTGGGTGCCAATATGGCTCAAGAGGCTCCTGTGAGAGAGGAAGCCACAGCAGAAGAGGAATAGATAATTCTCTAATTATCATGCACACAAAGAATCACTTTTGTGGCTAGTGTTCCCATATTTAAACATATATTCCAACTGAGGAGAAGAGGGGTACTGACTTGTTGTGAGGCATCTACATGGATTAAGGGACTGCCTGCAAGTTTGTTACTGTCAGACTATTTCTGAGAGTATGTCCAGTCTCTGAGGACACACGGATGGAGCCTGTTCCTTCTTAAGCACAAGTTGGATTACAGGGATCCTTTAATAAAACTTCCAAAGCACAGTCTATGAAGAAAAAAATGTTACTCTGATTTCAACGAAATTAAGAAATTTTGTGAAGAAGTTAATGGGTAATGGGTGAAAGAAAGGGAGGTGATATGCACAATGCCTTAAACTAATATTTCACTACCTGGAATGAAATTAAGGAATTTTGTGAAGAAGTTAATGCATGAAAGAAAGGGAGGTGATATGTACAATGCCTTAACTAAGATTTCACTATCTGGAACCTACAGGGAATTCTTATAATCAACTAGAAAAGAACAAAAGAAACAGACAAGCAGTTTACAGGAAAAGAAACTCCAAATGCTCACAAGAATTTGAAAGGACATTCAAAATTGAAATCAGAAAAGGCAAATGAAGACATCAATGAGATACCCCATTACACCTTTTAAATTGGCCACAATTGGAAAGTTGGATATTGCCCAGTGCTCACAGGGATGTGGAGACCCTTGTGAGCTGCTAATAAGAAGGATAGCTGGTATAGGATTCTGGAAAGCAATCTGGTACCACCCAGACTAATTTTATAAACACACACACACACACACACACACACACACACACACACACACACTCATCCATTTAACACTATTGTGCTAAATCTTCATCATACTTTTACGATCCAAACTAGGAGTAACAAACGGCACTCCAGAAATGCAGACTAGCAGCAAACTATTCTACTATAGTTTGGAGGATATGTGCTTGTGCATGAGTATGAATGAGAGAGAGAGAAAGAGAGAGAGAGAGAGAGCACACAAAGTATATTGGATGAAGATAGGGTAGAAATCATGTCATATCAGAGTTTTTTTAATGCATTTGTATACTTTCACAGAAAGCATACATTCTCCACTGGAAATGCCATTGCCCCTTCCTTTAGCTTACATACAAAATTTCACCCTTTCTACCACCTTCCTGGTCCCATAGGCATTTGACTTGATATCCCCATGATGCTGTCCTGCTCAAGGTATTCCCTCAAATACCTTGAGAACGTTCAAAAAGTGAAGAGAGGCCACTGAATAGGCATAATCCTGAATTCATAGAACAAAGTGACTCAAGAGTAAAACACAACTCCTTCTTGAGGGAACTATAATTCTACACATTACACATTGCCGAAGCAAACATATGCAAAATGTTTTTTCATTATATTTTGCTTGATTTGGGTTGCTTGAACAGCAAGCTAAAGAAACTGAAGAGGAAAAGGACAGAACCTAAGAATTCTCTTTTTTTGCTTCACTTTGAGTCATTTGCAGAATGACACATCATAAGAAGATGGGAGCCAATTTTCAAATTTGGATCCCTCAGTCAGCCATCCATCCACAATACTTGGAAAGCCAGCAGCCCCTTCTTGCCAGCTTTAAGGGATTTAGTCTGCTAATAAAGGCTTTCCAAATGGACAGATGTATGAACGCTGTTTCATGGGCCAGATACTAAAATCAAAACTCTGTCTGCAAAATTCAAGAGCAATGAGATTGTGTTGCAAAGGCTGGTTGGGGTGGGAGGGAGCATATGCAGCCATGGAAGATTACTGCAACAGGCACTATTCAGTCTGTTTCTCTGCAAATGTAGAAACATCTACTTTGTCATCAGAGGCCCTATGGATCTCTACTGTGTGCTTTACACAGCCTTATTTCTGCCTAGTAGTGAGGTCATACCTAGACAATGTACTATTAAGTGTTAAGCAAATTTACTTGAGAAGAATTAAATCCAGCATTATCATTTTCCTATTTGTGTCCAATTCTCAAATATGCCATTAGAAAGTATAGGAGAAATTAGGAAATTTCTCTTAAAGATAAAACAAGAAAAATGTCCAAATTATAGTAAGAGGAGGGCTTTCAAAGTTGTATATTTAAGTAGATAAATGCCAATCTTTAAAACATATTGTTGCCTTTAATACCAACTTCTCGTTAAGCTGTTTATGTCTGCCCATTCGATTAACCTTTATTAAGTGCACCCTGCCTTCCAGGCACTGTGCTAAGTAATGTGTGTGTTTGTATGTGTATGATCACATTTAATGTTACAACAATCCATAAGGGGTATTTGATACATCTTTTGAAATACGATTTATACTTGTGAAACTTTTCCACCAACCATTTCATTATTTTTTAGTCAATTAGTCATGAGTTATGTAGAACTAACCACACCTAGGTATACACACAAAAAAGAATCATTTTCACAGACATACCCACACACCCACACAATGTACAAGAATGTTCCTGGTAGCATTGTTCATCATGGCCCAACCCAGAAGTCACTCAAATGCTGGTTACTATTGGAATAAATTTTGATTTATTAAAATAATGGAATACTATACAACAATGAAAAGGAGCAGACTTCAAGTACCTGTGATACTGCAAACAAATGTCTTAGTCTGCTTGGGCTGCTATAACAAAATGCTATAAACTGGGTAGCTTATTGTGAAAGAAAAATAAATCTTGGGTCCCCCAAATCACTAATCTAAAGGGAAAAGTCAAGCTGCGAACTGCTTAGGGCAAACCTGCCTCCCATTCTATTCAGTCATCTCCCTCTGCTCACTGAGATAGATGCTGCATATCTCATTGCCTCTCTTGGAAAGGCTAATCAGGAACTCAAAAGAATGCATCAATTGTCTCTCACCTACCTGTGACCTGGAAGCCCCTTCCCTGCTTCAAGTTGTCCCCACCTTTCTGGGCAGAACCAATGTACATCTTACACATAGCAATTAATGTCTCATGTCTCCCTAAAATGTATAAAACCAAGTTGTGCCCCAACCACCTTGGGCACACGTCGTCAGGACCTCCTGAGGCTGTGTCCAGGGCATGCGTCATCAATCTTGGCAAAATAAGCTTTCTAAATTAACTGAGACCTGTCTCAGATATTTGAGGTTCACATTATAACAGCAGAAATTTATTCCTCACAGTTCTGGAGGTTGGGAAGTCCAAGATTCAAATGCTGCCAGGTTCAGTGTGTGATGAGGGCCTTATTCCTGGGCCCTAGATGGCACTTCCAGCTGTGTACTCACATGGCGAAATGTGTGAGAGAGCTTTCCCTGGCCTCTTTTATAAGGGCACTAATCCCACTCATGTGAGTTCCACTCTCATGGGCTCTCATCACCTCCTAAAGTCTCCACCTCCTAATCTCATTACCTTGAAGGTAGGATTTCAACATATGAACTTGCGGGGGACAAAATCATTCAGATCATCGCAGTACACCTCGCATAAATAATGCTGATTGAAAAAAAGCAAGTGCAAAATGTATATGCTCTGTGATTCCACTTACAGGCAAAATTAATCAAGGCAGGTGAAAGTCAGGATAGCGGTTACTCTTGGGAGCATTCAGATCACCTGGAAGTAGTATACGGGAGGAACCTGGGCTGCTGGTAATGATCTGATCTTTATCTGGGTGCTGGTGACATGAGTGTTCACTTTGGGATAATTAGAGCTGTGACTTTCTCTGTGCTTTGTATACTTCAATAAAAAGTTTGTGAACATAAAAGTAATCACATATATACAATTAATGATGAGAAATATTTGCTGTATAGTATTCATTCAAGTATTTGCTGTATAATGTTCAAATTAAAACCTAAAAATCTTACTCCATGAATGCCACTTGGTAAATGTATTACTGTATATTGGCAGAGAACATAGAAAGTGGTGAGAATATATTAAGGTTTTAGAGTTAATAGTAGGAGTATTTGTTTTTTAACTTCTCTTGATGTCAGTATAACATTATGTCATTACTTTTAAATGGGTGAAAGCAATATGCTCTGAATAAGATTCCTCTAACTGGCTTGTTCACTACAAACCTCTCTAAAACTCGAGGAGTTTGGGAGCTGGCACAAGTGTGCCTTGAAAAGGCCTAACTGCTTCATAAGCCAGTTGTGATTTATAACTGTACAATTACTCTTCTATCATCAATGCTACTTTCAGATCACATAGAATATTAGGAATATGCCCTCCTTGGATTATTCGGATGGCAATGATGTCTCAGGACCAAGAGTTGGGGTCAATGACTCCTTCTCTGGCACTAGGCATGAAAACAGAATGGCCACACGCATGCTCACGTGTCCACATAATAGAACAATTTTTATTACTCATAAAATGGGACTTCCACAGGAGAAGCAAAATCTATAATCATATTATGGAAGGTTCTGTCTTACAACTTTTTCAAAGAGAGGCACACCAGGCCATTTTGAACTCTAAGCTGAAAATTAAAAGCAATGTCCTTTTAAGTTCCCAATATGAGGACACAGAGCAATAATCTGAACACCAGGTGGCAATTTGGTATCCTAACAGTAACACATAGGAAGAACAAGAAATTCTCCAGTTTCCACTGAAAGTGAATATTCATGGGCATACAAGGGCATGCCAGGAAAAAGATCATGTTTTCCTTCCCCTTTTTGCTGTCTATCTCCTCTTATAATATATTTTCATAGAAAGAAGAGTTCCAGCAGACTGAAATTGAGGAAGATTTCATCCTAAATATAGGGACCTGCTGGTGCCGTGTATGGCATTCCTTTCCTTTTTCTTCTACTTATTCTAAGTGTACCCAGTCATAACTTTATACATAAAGATGTCCCAAAGAATCCTACTCCATGACAATTATGCCTTTCCCTTGACTTATTTCTCATTAGGGTAGCAAGTAAAATAAACCTACTAAACTAGTTTTTGCCAAACTGCAAAATGTATTGGTGGATCATAAAGATGTCCCATGGAAAACAAGGGAAAGAAGCCCATCTTAATTTTAAGAAAAAGTAGAGCCAGTTACAGGAGAGTCTGGGGCAAAGCCCCAGATTTACCCTACCCATTGTATTATTTCTCTTGTCTTGTATGTGTCCTCCTTTCCCAACTCCTCCTTCTCCTCCTCCTCTTTCCCCTCTTCCTTCATGCCTCCCTCATTCCTTCTCATTCTTTGAAATGCTAAACATACTAACCATATAGGATTACTGCCACCCCAGCATCATATTTGCAAATAATTGACTGCAAGCCCTGAATCCCAACTCTAGACTAATGTTAAAGATTATTATAAAGTGAATATAGTTAATAAGAATATATTATATATTTCAAAATAGCTAGATGAGATGATTTTGAATGTTCTCATCATAGAGAAATGATAAATGTTTGAGATGATGGTATGATAATTATTCTGACTTGATGGTTACACAATGTATACATGTATTAAAACATCATATTGTACTTCATAAATAATTTGAACATTTTGGGAGGTGTGAGAATAGCCTAAGCCCAGGAGTTTCAGACCAACTTGGGCAACATAGGGAGACCCCCTTCTCTAAATAAATAAATAAGTTTGACATGGTCACACACGCCTGTGGTCCCAGCTACTCAGGAGGCTAAGGTGGAAGGATTGCTTGGGCCCAGGAGGTTTGAGGCTGCAGTGAGCTGGGATTTTGCCATTGTGCTCCATCCTGGGCAACAGAGTGAGACTCTGTCTCAAAGGAAAAAAAAGGATTATCTTTTTGGTACTATTTGGTTCTACTGTCTTAGATTTGTGGAAGATGTCTTTTTGGGATATAACACAATAAGCTCTCAGTTCATAAAATTTTAATGTTTTTAAACATTAGTTAAGGACCCCCACCCTAAAACACTCTTCTAATTCCCAAAGATGAGAAGAGAGAAAAGCCACACTGCCTGATTGATATAGTTTGATGCTGTGTCCCCACCCAAATCTCATGTTGAATTGTAATCCCCATGTATCAGGAGAGGACCCTCATAGGAAATGATTGGATCATGGGGATGGATTTTCCCCTTTCTGTTCTCATGATGATGAGTTCTCACGAGATCTGATAGTTTAAAAGTGTGTGGCACTTCCCGCTTCGTTCTCTCTCTCTCCTATCAACCTGTGAAGAAGGTGCTTACAACCCCTTCATTCTTCTGCCATGATTATAAGTTTGTTGAGGCCTCCCAGTCATGCTTCCTGTTGTGGAACTGTGAGTTAATTAAACCTCTTTTCTTCATAAAATACTCAGTCTCAGGTAGTTCTTTATAGCAGAGTGAGAACAAACTAAAACACTGACTTAATCTGTTTTGCGCCACTATAACAGAATACTACAGACTTAGTTATTTATATGAACAGACATTTATTGGCTTACAGTTCTGGAGGCTGGAAAGTCCAAGATTAAGGAGTTGACATCTTGCCAGGGCCTTCTTGCTGTGTTATAACAACAGAAGGCATCACATGGCAAGAGAGTGAAAGAGACAGAGAGGGGCCAAAATCCTTACTTTATAAGGAAACTACTCCCTTGATAACAAACCTATTCCTCAATAACAGCATTAATCCATTCATGAGGGCAGAGCAATCGTGACCTAATCACCTCTTAAAGTTCCACCTCTTAATACTATTACAATGACAATTAAGTTTCCAACACTGCTTTTTAGGAACACATTCAAACCATAAAGCTGTATGAAATTCCCTTATGTATGTCCCAGACAGTGTGATTGTCATGGGCATGACTGGCATTCTGCAAATAACACAGTAGATTCAGTACTAAGACCAAATATCATATTACAATTTCAGCATGTTATCCTCCCATCTAAACCTTCTAATTGACCTTGGAATAAATTCTAAATTGCTGGCAGGTTCTGATGTGACGCAGAGTCTTGCATGCTGCTGTAACTCTTCTTGTATCTCTTTTTACTGTTCACTATGATTTTCTCTGCTGTCCTCCTTTATGTACCTCAAACATGCCAAGATCTTTCCAACCTTAAGAGCTTTGTCTTGGCTGTTCCTTATGCTTCAAAATACCCTACTCCCACCACCGCCACATTTTCTTCACATGTTTGGCTCCTTCTCATCCTTCAAGTCTCATTTTAAAATTCACTTTGGGTAAATCTTCACTGGCCACCCTCTCTATAATATTTTTTCAGAGTTACTTTTTATTATATCATCCTCCTTATTAACACTTATCCTAACCTATAATTGTCTTGCTTTTTATAAAATGTGTTTATTTTTATTTCCTCATACTAGAATATAAACTCCACAATTGCAGGAAATTTTTCTGTTTGTTTACTGCTTTTTCCTCATCACTGAAGTGTGTCTCCCATATTTGGCAGGCAAAAAATTTTTAAAAATCAAATAAAAAATGACTGTAAACTGGACATTAAAATAGATTTATTTCAAAATGGAAAATTAAAGCTACCTTAGTTCGAAATCGGAGCATTAAAATGTTTACTGGTTAGAGATGGTAGATTCAAAACAGGTCATTGCTCCTGAACATTCTTTGTGACCTAGGCCTATGGAGAAATAGATATCAAGAGGGAGCCCTTGAGATCCATGCTTTAACAGGCTCCTTCAAGGTCCATACTGACAAGTGTCAGCCAAGTGGAGGAGAGGGCATTATCCCATTTTCAGATGAGTAGAAAAATAGGAATTTAGTTAAATGGTGCAGCTTCTGTGAAAAACTGCTTGGCACTTCCTCAACAAGCTAAACATAGAATTATCAGATGACTCAACAATCCCACTCCTAAGTATATGTCCAAAAGAATTGAAAACAGGGACTCAAACAGAAAGTTTCATGCCAATGTTCATTGTATCAGTGTTCACAATTGCCAAAAAGTAGAAACAAACCAAATGTTCATCAACAGATGGACGAATAACAAAATGTGGATACAGACAATGGAATTATCTTTATTAGCCATAAAAGGAATGAAATTCTGATACATGCTACAACATGGGTGTACCTTTAGAACATGATGATAAGTGAAATAAGCCAGACATAGAAGGAAAACCATTATATGATTCCACTTATATGAAATATTTAGAATAGAAAAACTAACAGAAACAGGAAGAAGATTAGATATTACCAGGAGCTGGGGAGTTTTTGCTTAATGATTATAGAGTCTCTCTTAGGAATGAAGAAGAAGCCACATGTTCTAAGCCACAGATTGGGAGAAATATTTGTGAAACACATATGTGATAAATGACTGTTAGCCAAATACTCAAAGATTTCTTAAAACTCCGCAATAAAAAAAAATTATAAAATGAGTAGAATATATTAATAGAGACCAAGAAGATGTACAAATGGCAAAAAGCAGAGGAAAGATGCTTAACCTCATATGTCATTAGAAAATTGCAAATTGAAAGAACTACACACCAATTAGAATGATTAAAATCCAAAACACGGACAAGTCTTGTCATCAAATGCTGACAAAAATGTAAAGCAACAGGAACTCTCATTTATTGAGAGTACAACCTATCAAAACTAAATCATGAAAAATAGAAAATCTAAAAAGAACAGTAACAACTAAGGAGATTGAAACAATAATCAAATATCCCATTAATGAAAAGCCCAGGACCTGATGGCTTCATGGGTGAATTCTACTAAACATTTAAAGAAGAATTAATACCAATCTTTCTTAAACTCTTCCAAAAGATTCAATTAGAGGAAACATTTCCAAACTCATTCTGTGAGGCCAGCTTAAGTCTGCTAACAAAACCAGGCAAGAACATTACAAGAAAATAAAACTATAGGCCAAATCATTAATGAACCATAGATGCAAAGAGCTTCAACAAATACCAGCAAACTAAATTCAACAGCACAGTAAAAGGACCATACACCATGATTAAGTGAGATTTATCCCTGGTGTGCAGGATGGTTTAACATATACAAATCATTAACTGTGAAAAAATTTATTAACAGAATAAAAAATGAAAATCATATGATTATGTCAATAGATGCAGAAAAAGCATTTGACAAAATTCATTACCTTTTATATAAAAACTTTCAACAAATTTGCTGTAGAAGGAATTTGCTAAAGACTATATATAAGCCCATAGATAACATCATAGAGAAAAGCTGAAAGCCTGCTTTTGCCACTTCTATTCAACGTACTAATGGCAGTACTAACCAGAGCAATTAGTCAAAAAAAAAAATCCATATGAAAAAGGAAGAATTAAAACTGTCTATTGTTTGCAGATTACATGATCTTATATATAGAAAAACCTAAAGACTCCTTTAAAAAATGTCAGAGCTAATAAACTAATTCAGTTAAGCTATAGGATACAAAATCACCATATGAAAATCAGTTGTGTTTCTGTATACTGACAATTAACTATCCAAGAAAGAAATTAAGAAAACAATTTCATTTACAATGGCATCAAAAAGAATAAAATAGGAATAAATTTAACCAAGAAGTTGAAAGATTTGTACATTGAAAACTATAAACATTGATAAGAGAAATTGAAGTAGACATAAATAAATGAAAAGATATTCCATGTTCACAGATTGGAAAAATTAGTATTGTCAAATTATCCACACTACTCAAGGTGATTTACAGACTCAATGTAATCCCTATCAAAATTCCAATTTTTTTAACAGAAATAGGAAAAAAAACTAAAATTCATATGAAACCACAAAAGATCACTGAATAACTAAAGCAATATTGAGCAAGAAGAACAAAGCATGCAGCATCACACTTCCTGATTCCAAATTCTATTTCAAAGCTGTAATAATCAAGACACTGTGACACTAGCATAAAAACAGACACATAGATTAATAGAACAGAATAGAGACCCCAAAAATAAACCTATGATTTTATTGTTGTATTTGGCTGTTCTTGCATTGTTATAAAGAAATACCTGAGACTGGGTAACTTACAAAGAGGTTTTCCTGGCTCCCAGTTCTGCAGGCTGTACAAGCATAGTGCTGGCATCTACTTGGCTTCTGGAAAGGCCTCAGAGAGGTTTTACTTGTGGCGGAAGGTGAAGTGGGAGCAGGCACATCACATGGCAAAAGCAGAAACAAGAGAGAGTGTCAGAGGGCGGAGCTACACATGATTAAACAACTAGATCTCAGGAGAACTTACTCACTATTGTGAAGACAGCACCAAGCCATGAGGGAATCCACTCTCATGATCCAATCAGCTTTCACCAGGCTCCACCTCCAACATTAGGGATTAAAATTCAACATGAGATTTTGGCAAGTTCAAATATTCAAACTATATCAATCATCAACTAATCTTTGATAAAGGTGTCAAAAATGCACATCAGGGATAGGATAGTCTCTTCAATAAGTATTGCTGGGAAAACTGGATATCCACATGCAAAAAATTAAAATTGGATCCTTATTTTCTGCCATACATAAAAATCAACTCAAAATAGATTAAAGACTTGAACATAAGATCTGAAACCATCAAACTCCTACAAGAAAATGCAGAGAGAAATTTCCATAACTTTGGTCTTGGAAATGATTTTTTGATATGACACCAAAAGCACAGGCAAGAAAACAAAAATTAAAAAGTGGGCTTAAATCAAACTAAAAAGTTTCTGTACAGGAAAAAAAGAAATCTATAAAATGAATAGGCAACCTATAAAATGGGAGACAATTGTTGAAAGCATACACTTGATATGAGGTTGATATCTAAAATACATAAGGAATCAGTGTAAGTCAACAGCTACTAGTCATAATAATAACCTGATAAAAAATGGACAAAGGACCCAAATGGACATTTTTCTAAAGAAAATAAACAAAATGGCCAATACATGTGTAAAAAAATATGCTCAACATCATTTATAATCAGGGAAATGCAAATGAAATATTACCTCACACCTGTTAAGATAGCTGCTATAAAAAATTCAAAAAATAACGAGTCGACAAGGACATAAAGAAAAGAGAAGTCATATATACTGCTGGTGGGAATGTCAATTGGTACAAATGTTATGGAAAATAATGTAGAGATTCCTCAAAATATTAAAAATAGAACTACCATATGATCCAGCAATCCCACGCCTGGGTATTTCCAAAGGAAATGAAATCAGTAATTCGAAAAAAATAGCTGCACTCCCATGTTCACTGAAGCATTATTCACAATGGCCAGGCCATGAAAACAGCCTAAGTGCTCTTGACAGATGAATGCATAAAGAAAAAGTGACACACACACACACATGCACACAGACACACAAACAGTGGAATGTTATTCTGCCTTAAAAAAGAAGGACATCCTGCTATTTGATAGAGCATGAATGAACGTGGAGGACGCTTATTTCACTATGTGAAGTGAAATAAGCCGAGACCCGAATGATAACAAATACTGCATGATCTCACAAATATATGGGACAAGGCCATTCTTGCATTGCTATAATGAAGTACCTGATACTTGGTAATTTATTTAAAAAATAGTTTTAATTGGCTCCCAGTTCTGAGGCTTTACAGGAAGCATGGTGCTGGCATCTGCTTGGTTTCTGAGGAGGTCTCAGGAAGCTTACAATCATGGCAGAAAGCAAACGGTGAGCGGACACATCACATGGTCAGAGCAGGAGCAAGAAAGAGTGGGGGAAGGAGGTGCCAAACACTTTTAAACAACCGAATATTGTCAGAACTCACTCACTATCTCACAAAGACAGCACCAAACCATGCAGGATCCACCCCCATGACCCAAACACCTCCCACCAGGTCCCACCTCCAACATTGGGGATTGCAATTCAATATGAGATTTGGGTGGGGACAAACATCCAAAATATATCATATGTGGAATCCAAAAATGTCAGACTCATAGAAACAGAAAGTGGAAGGTTTGTTACCAGGGTTTGGGGGGTAGCAGTGGTAGTGAAATAGTGTGATGTTGGTCAAAGGGTTCAAACTTTCAGTTAAAAGATTAATAATTTCTGGAGACCTACTGTACAACATTGTTACTAGGGTTAATATTAATGATGTAGAAGATGGCCGAATAGGAACAGCTCCAGTCCACAGCTCCCAGTGTGAGCAATGCAAAAGATAGGTGATTCTGCATTACTGGGTTCATCTCACTGGGGCTTATAGGACAGTGGGGGCAGGAAAGTGGATGCAGCCCACTGAGCGTGAGCCAAAGCAGGGCGAGCCATCGCCTCACCCGGGAAGCACAAGGGGTCAGAGAATTCCCTTTCCTAGCCAAGTGAAATGGTGACAGATGGCACCTGGAAAATCGGGTCACTCCCACTCTAATACTGCGCTTTTCCAATGGTCTTAGGAAATGGCACAACAGGAGATTATATCCTGCGCCTGGCTCGGAGAGCCCCACGCCCACAGAGCCTCATCCATTGCTAGCACAGCAGTCTGAGATCGATCTGCAAGGCAGCAGTGAGGCTAGGGGAGGGGCGCCCGCCATTGCTGAGGCTTGAGTAGGTAAACAAAGCGGCCAGGAAGCTCAAAACTGGCTGGAGCCCACCGCAGCTCAAGGAGGCCTACCTGTCTCTGTAGACTCCACCTCTGGGAACAGGGCATAGCCAAACAAAAAGCAGCAGAAATCTCTGCAGACTTAAATGAACCTGTTTGACAGCTTTGAAATGAGTAGTGGTTCCCCCAGCACGGAATGTGAGACCTAAGAATGGACAGACTGCCTCCTCAAGTGGGTCCCTGACCCCTGAGTAGCCTAATGGTACCCCTCTGAGACAAAGCTTCCAGAGGAACGATCAGGCAGCAACATTTGCTGTTCAGCAATATTCGCTGTTCTGCAGCCTCTGCTGCTGATACCCAGGCAAACAGGGTCTGGAGTGCACCTCCAGCAAACTCCAACAGATGTGCAGCTGAGGGTCCTGACTGTTAGAAGGAAAACTAACAAACAAAAAGGACATCCACACCAAAACCCCATGTGTACATCACCATCATCAAAGACCAAAGGTAGATAAAACCACAAAGATGGGGAAAAAACAGAGCAGAAAAGCTGAAAATTCTAAAAATCAGAGCACCTCTCCTCCTCCAAAGGAACGCAGCTCCTCACCACCAACAGAACAAAGCTGGATGGAGAATGACTTTGAGGAGTTGAGAGAAGAAGGCTTCAAACGATCAAACTTCTCCAAGCTAAAGGAGGAAGTTGGAACCCATCACAAAGAAGCTAAAAACCTTGAAAAAAGATTAGACAAATGGCTAACTAGAATAACCAATGCAGAGAAGTCCTTAAATGACCTGATGGAGCTGAAAAACATGGCATGAGAACTACGTGATGAATGCACAAGCTTCAGTAGCTGATTTGATCAACTGGAAGAAATGGTATCAGTGATTGAAGACCAAATGAATGAAATGAAGCGAGAAGAGAAGTTTAGAGAAAAAAGAGTAAAAAGAAATGAACAAAGCCTCCAAGAAATATGGGACTATGTGAAAAGACCAAATCTATGTCTGATTGGTGTACCTGAAAGTGATAGGGAGAATGGAACCAAATTGGAAAACACTCTGCAGGATATTATCCAGGAGAACTTCCCTAACCTAGCAAGGCAGGCCAACATTCAAATTCAGGAAATTCAGAGAACACCACAAAGATACTCCTCAAGAAGAGCAACTCCAAGACACATAATTGTCAGATTCACCAAGGTTGAAATGAAGGAAAAAATGTTAAGGGCAGCCAGAGAGAAACGTCGGATTACCCACAAAGGGAAGCCCACCAGACTAACAGTGGATATCTCAGCAGAAACTCTACAAGCCAGAAGAGAGTGAGGGCCAATATTCAACATTTTTAAAGGAAAGAATTTTCAACCTAGAATTTCACATCCAGCCAAACTAAGCTTCATAAGTGAAGCAGAAATAAAATCCTTTACAGACAAGCAAATTCTGAGAGATTTTGTCACTACCAGGCCTGCCCTACAAGAGCTCCTGAAGGAAGCACTAAACATGGAAAAGAACAACCAGTACCAGCCACTGCAAAAACATGCCAAATTGTAAAGACCATCAATGCCAGGAAGAAATTGCATCAACTAATGAACAAAATAACCAGCTAATATCATAATGACAGGATCAAATTCACACATAACAATATTAACCTTAAATGTAAATGGGCTAAATGCTCCAATTAAAAGACACAGACTGGCAAATTGGATAAAGAGTCAAGACCCATCAGTGTGCTGTATTCAGGAGACCCATCTCACGTGCAGAGACACACATAGGCTCAAAATAAAGGGATGGAGGAATATCAACCAAGCAAATGGAAAGCAAAAAAAGGCAGGGGTTGCAATCCTAGTCTCTGATGAAACAGACTTTAAACCAACAAAGATCAAAAGAGACAAAGAAGGCCATTACATAACGGTAAAGGGATCAATTCAACAAGAAGAACTAACTATCCTAAATATATATGCACCCAATACAGGAGCATCCAGATTCATAAAGCAAGTCCTTAGAGACCTACAAAGAGACTTAGACTCCACACAATAATAATGGGAGACTTTAACACCCCACTGTCAACATTAGACAGATCAACGAGACAGAAAGTTAACAAGGATATCCAGGAATTGAACTCAGCTCTGCACCAAGTGGACCTAATAGACATCTACAGAACTCTCCACCCCAAGTCAACAGAATATACATTCTTCTCAGCACCACATCACACTTATTCCAAAATTGACCACATATTTGGAAGTAAAGCACTCCTCAGCAAATGTAAAAGAACAGAAATTATAACAAACTGTCTTTCAGACCACAGTGCAATCAAACTAGAACTCAGGATTAAGAAACTCACTCAAAACCGCTCAACTACATGGAAACTGAACAATCTGCTCCTGAATGACTACTGGGTACATAACGAAATGAAGGCAGAAATAAAGATGTTCTTTGAAACCAGTGACAACAAAGACACAACATACCAGAATTGCTGGGACACATTCAAAGCAGTGTATAAAGGGAAATTTATAGCACTAAAAGCCCACAAGAGAAAGCAGGGAAGATCTAAAATTGACACCCTAACATCATGATTAAAAGAAATAGAGAAGCAAGAGCAAACACATTCAAAAGCTAGCAGAAGGCAAGAAATAACTAAGATCAGAGCAGAACTGAAGGAGATAGAGACACAAAAAACCCTTCAAAAAAATCAGTGAATCCAGGAGCTGGTTTTTTGAAAGGATCAACAAAATGGATAGAGCGCTAGCAAGACTAATAAAGAAGAAAAGAGAGAAGAATCAAATAGATGCAATAAAAAATGATAAAGGGGATACCACCACCGATCCCACATAAATACAAACTACCATCAGATAATACTATAAACACCTCTACGCAAATAAACTAGAAAATCTAGAAGCAATTCCTGGAACATACACCCTCCCAAGACTAAACCAAGAAGAAATTGAATCCCTGAATAGCCCAATAACAGGCTATGAAATTGAGGTAATAATTAATAGCTTACCAACCAAAAAAAGCCAGGACCAGACGGATTCACAGCCAAATTATACCAGAGGTACAAGGAGGAGCATGTACCATTTCTTCTGAAACTATTCCAATGAATAGAAAAAGAGGGAATCCTCCCTAACTCATTTTATGAGGCCAGCATCATCCTGATACCAAAGCACCAAAGCCTGACAAAGACACAACAAGAAAAGAGAATTTTAGACCTATATCCCTGATGAACATTCATGCAAAAATTCCTAATAAAATACTGGCAAACTGAATCCAGCAGCACAAGACAAAAACCACATGATTATCTCAATAGATGCAGAAAAGGCCTTTGACAAAGTTCAACAACCCTTCATGCTAAAAACTCTCAATAAATTACATATTGATAGGATGTATCTCAAAATAATAAGAGCTATTTATGACAAACCCACAGCCAATACTGAATGGGCAAAAACTGGAAGCATTCCCTTTGAAAACTGGCAGAACACAGGGATGCCCTCTCTCACCGCTTGTATTCAACATAGTGTTGAAAGTTCTTGCCAGGGCAATCAGGCTGGAGAAAGAAATAAAGGGTATTCAATTAGGAAAAGAGGAAGTCAAATTGTCCCTGTTTGCAGATGACACGATTGTATATTTAGAAAACCCCATCATCTCAGCCCAAATCTCCCTAAGCTGATAAGCAACTTCAGCAAAGTCTCAGGATACAAAATCAATGTGCAAAAATCACAAGCATTCTTATACACCAATAACAGACAAACAGAGAGCCTAATCCTGAGTGAACTCCCATTCACAATTGCTACAAAGAGAATAAAATACCTAGGAATCCAACTTACAAGGGATGTGAAGGACCTCTTTAAGGAGAACTACAAACCACTGCTCAATGAAATAAAAGAGGATACAAACAAATGGAAGAACATTCCATGCTCATGGGTAGGAAGAATCAATATGGTGAAAATGGCCATACTGCCCAAGGTAATTTATAGATTCAATGCCATCCCCATCAAGCTACCAATGACTTTCTTCACAGTATCGGAAAAAAACTACTTTAAAGTTCATGTGGAAAGAAAAAAGGGCCCGCATTGCCAAGACAATCCGAAGCCAAAAGAAGAAAGCTGGAAGCAACATGCTACCTGACTTCAAACTATACTACAAGGCTATAGTAACCAAAACAGCATGGTACTGGTACCAAAACAGAGATATAGACCAATGGAACAGAACCCAGCCCTCAGAAATAATACCACAAATCTACAACCATCTGATCTTTGACAAACCTGACAAAAACAAGAAATGGGGAAACGATTCCCTATTTAATAAATGGTGCTGGGAAAACTGGCTAGCCATATGTAGAAAGCTGAAACTAGATCCCTTCCTTACACCTTATACAAAAATTAATTCAAGATGGATTAAAGACTTAAATGTTAGACATAAAACCATAAAAATCCTAGAAGAAAACCTAGGCAATACCATTCAGGGCATAGGCACAGGCAAGGACTTCATGTCTAAAACACCAAAAGCAATGGCAACAAAAGCCAAAATTGACAAATGGGATCTAATTAAAGAGCTTCTGCACAGCAAAAGAAACTACCATCAGAGTGAACAGGCAACCTACCGAATCGGAGAAAATTTTTGCAATCTACTCATCTGACAAAGGGCTAATATCCAGAATCTACAAAGAACTCAAACAAATTTACAAGAAAAAAACAAACAACCTCATCACAAAGTGGGCAAAGGATATGAACAGACACTTCTCAAAAGAAGATATTTTTGCAGCCAACAGACTCATGAAAAAATGTTCATCATCACTGGCCGTCAAAGAAATGCAAATCAAAACCACAATGAGATACTATCTCACACCAGTTAGAATGGTGATCATTAAAAAGTCAGGAAACAACAAGTGCTGGAGAGGATGTGGAGAAATAGGAACACTTTTACACTGTCGGTGGGGCTGTAAACTAGTTCAATCATTGTGGAAGACAGTGTGGCGATTCCTCAAGGATCTAGAACCAGAAATACCATTTGACCCAGCCATCCCATTACTGGGTATATACCCAAAGGATTATAAATCATGCTGCTATAAAGACACATGTACACATATGTTCATTGCGGCACTATTCACAATAGCAAAGACTTGGAACCAACCCAAATGTCCATCAATGATTGACTGGATTAAGAAAATATGGCACATATACACCATGCAATACTATGCAGCCATAAAAAATGATGAGTTCATGTCCTTTGTAGGGACATAGATGAAGCTGGAAACCATCATTCTCAGCAAACTATCACAAGGACAAAAAACCAAACACCACTCATAGGTGGGAATTGAACAATGAGAACACTTGGACACAGGAAGGGGAACATCACACACCAGGGCCTGTCATAGGGTGGGGGCAGGGGGAAGGGATAGCATTAGGAGATATACCTAATGTAAATGACAAGTTACTGGGTAGAGCACACCAAAATGGTGCATGTGTACATATGTAACAAACCTGCACGTTGTGCACATATACCCTAGAACTTAAAGTATAATAATAATAAAAAAAAGAAAAGCAAAAATAAAAAGAAAGAAAGAAATAGCAAGGATAATACTATAGTTAGCCAGCAGTTATGCATGAAATGTTATTACAGAAATTATTTAACTGCTATGGGAAATGTCCTGACTTCAGAAAAAGTGAAAGCAAATCAACAGTGTAGGACTTCTGTCAACAAAATGAAGAGAAGAAATTTAAGCTCAGATTCTAAGCAATTTATCAAGATAGACTCTAATTTAAAATATGTCAAACTGAGCACAGAGAAGAACTTTTACAAAATACTCAAGAATTTCAGCTTATTTAAACATAATATACTCTAGCTCTCCTCCTCTGTTAAAGATTTTTATGAAAAAAAATCTTTCAATAAAAGTAATCTTTAAATATATAGATATATAAATGATGTACTGTATACTCAAAAATTGCCAAGAACGCAGATCTTCAGTATTCTCACCCCAAAAGGATAAAGAAACTATGTGATGTGATAGATACGTTAATTAACTTGATTGTGATCATTGTGTCACAATGTATATGTATATTAAAACATCACAATTTATATCTTACATATATACAATTTTTACTTGTCAATTATTCTTCAGTCAAGCTGGACAAAATTACAGCAAAAATACTTCTTTAGAAATAAAAGAAATTAGCTACAAAATCCCAAAAAGACACAGAAGAAGCTTGAATGCATATTACTACAAGAAATAAGCCAATCTAAAAATGTTACATACTACATGATTACAATTACAGTGTATAGCATTCTGGAAAAGGCAAAACTATGGAACCAGTAAAAAGACCAGTAGTTCTCAGGGTTTTGGGGGAAAGGAGGAATAAATAAATGGAACACAGTGATTTTTAGGGAAGTGAAGCTATCCTGTGTGATACTATAATGGTGGATACCTATATCATATATTTGTCAAAACTCATAGAACATACAACACCAAGACTGAAAATTAATGTAAATTATGAACTTTGAGTGATAATGTGTCCATTTTGGTTTATCAATTGAACAAACGTACCACTCTGGCACAGGATGTTAATGACAGTGCCTGTGTTTGTGGGGAGGACATATACGGGAACTCTTTGTACTTCCTGTTTGACTTTGCTATGAGTCTTAAACCGTTCCACGAAGTAAAGTCCTGTTATAATTAATTACTGGTTTAAAAAACAACCACAGTTTTGGAAATAGTAGTGACATTTGCACAACATTGTGAATGAAATGAACACCACAGAACTGTAGACTTAAAGGTGACCACAATGGCAAGTTCAGCAACATTGGGTGGGTTTGCAGCACCCAGAGCTCTGAGTGTCAGCACCTTGGATAGGGGATGAGCTCCATAGGCCATGTGAAGTTGTTTAATAGATATCAGACTTCAGCAAGGGAGGGTCAAAGACATAGGAGCATTAATAGGCTATTATTAAATGCATGAGAGGACCCTGTGGATACTCAGAAATATCTGGAAAAGAAACAGTTGCTGCTGCAATTCTGTTTATGATTATTATTATGAATTAATTTATTCCCCATATGAGAAGAAGGCCTAAGGAAATGTGAGTTATGGAAACATGGCAGAATGTATAAACTGTAGATTATCTTTCTGCCTAATTCTGAAACCTACTGTACTCAACTCCCTTACCTTTGTTGAGGGCCTTGCCATTTTCATAGACCCTCAAATTTAAAACTTTGAAGAAAATTGAGATTCTGCCTTTGCCTCACCCCTCTCATACCCAATCACTCCCTGAGTTTTGCAGATTCTTGCTTTTCAATGTCTCTCATATTTACTTTCTTTTAAACATCTTGTTTTAGGCTTTTATTACACCTGCTTTGTTTACAGCAAAAGTTTTCACCTGTTTCTAGTTCACGTTCTTCCCCTTTAATCTCATCAGTGCATGCTTCTGCCAAATTTGTTTTCCTAACAGCCAAGCTTGTCACTTGAGTTCAAGATAGACTTGTCATTCCTGATTACCTGCCAAAGTGCCTCACTCTGGAATTCAAGTTCCTCCACAATGTAGCCATCAGTTTGCAGAGTATTTGTTAGAGGTCAACACCTGATAATGAAAAAGGATTGAGCAGAGGAATCAGTCAGAAGGTAATACAAGCCTAACAAAACCTTGGCCATCTCATCAGGGAGCTTTCCAGAGAATATTGTCCATTAAGCCTCTCTTTAGGCTTAAATGATCTCACCTTTATAATACCTTCAACCACCCACCTTAGAAATAGTCATGACCTGGGGCAAACTGATTCTGCACAACTGAGGCAGCCTTTGAAGCAGCTGAGAGGTGGAGGCTGTCTTTTAACCAACTTTCCTGCACCTGGGCACAGATGCAGTAGGCTGCAGTTGGAGAACCTTCTTTCTACCATGACAAACTTCCCAGCCTTCTGTCTCTCGCATCTCCTTAATGCATATGCTTGGCTCACATCAGTTAGTCTCTTAACACTCCCTAAGTCTCGTGCTATGTTTGCTTATACAGTTTTCTTTGATCTTATGAACCCCATGAGCTTCCATTGTTTCAATGACTTAAGATCACTCAATGCCCATCTCAAATATTGCCTTCTACAGAGAACTTTTCTTGAACTTATGAATTGAATATAATCTCACCTCCCCTAATTTATTTGATTACACAGCTGATAGTCCTGCTTTTAAGCACTGTTATTTTTATTCTCTTCCTTGAACCAACATAAATATTATGCACGTAATGTGTTTAATTTACTTTTATAACTCTTAAAGAATCTGACATGGTACTGTGATTTGAGAGACCAAACTAGAACCCCTTTATCAACTAAGACAGATCATAAGGTTGAGAAAACGAAGTTAATTATGAGTTGAGGGTTCAAGGCCCCACTGACAGGGCAAATTTCTAAATTCCAGGACTCTAAGCTCCCTAAAAATAGGAGCTATCAGACCTCTCCTAATTCTGATTTACAACCAGAGCACTGCAACTCTGATTGGACAGAGGACCTGCCTCACAAACATTATTTCCTAATGAGTTACTGCAGACATTAAGCCAGTTTCAGACAGCTTTGAGAGGCTGCACAGATCGCCCTCATGTCCCATAGCTCACCTTTTGACATAAAGAGGCAAATTCTACCACATTTTAATGCTAAAATGCCACCCCAAAGTGAACATGGGATGTATGTTACTTATATGTTTACCCATTGTGCATGGGCTCAGCTCCCCTCAAAAATAGGTATAGCTTCTCCCCCAAATCTGCTAAATATGTATGACTCTATTTTGTAATATGGACTCTGTGAGGCATAAAACTCCACCCGTCCTCTGCCTCGTGGAAGGGAGGGCACACCCAAATAGGGTGCCCTATTTTTTTTCTACCTTTATTTACAGACATATCCAGTTAGTTGTAAGCACAGGTGCTGATGTTGGAGATGCTAGAGTTAAGAGCTTGAGTAAGCCTAGCAGAGGAGGGAGTGAAGGGATGGAGAGAAAGACCAGAAATACATATTCCAACAGTGCTCCCAACCTTCATAGAAATGTGGACAGGAAGAGGAAAAAGAAGGGGACGGTGTGTTACTTTTAAATATGGAGAGTAATTTTCTGTTCTGGTTTATGAGCTGACTCTCCAAACGCAATTACAAGAGAGAAATTTTCCAGAGATTTTTTAGCATGACACCATTATTGGAAGAAGTAAATACTGCTTTTAAGGACGTTCATTTTGATGGGCAAAATAAGATATATTTATTTGAAAAGCAGTTCTATTACTTAACAACAGTGTTTCTAAAAGTAATGATACTGGACCAATGATATCAGAATCACCTGAGAACTTCTTAGAAATGTAAATTATCAGGTCTACCTACCCCTACACCTGCTAAATTTAAAACTGTGTATTTTAATTGGTCTTCTACAAGATTCTGAGGCTTGCTGAGGTGGAAAACTACTGCGTTAGAACCACATATTTTTCTGCACGATCTTCCTGAATTGTATACATTAAGCTATGTCTAATATGTTTCGGTAAAGCTGGTTTAAAATTAGAAAGTAAGATGACTCCTTGTGCTAATTCTTTTTTTTAAGTATGCAAAGCAATTCTTTTAAATGGAAAAAACATTAATTATGATCCTATAGAAACAGCTGTCTATTGCCCAGGGAGCCTTCTGCTTAGAAAAGTAAAATTTCATACTAAAACAAGTATGCTGTTTATTCAGAGATGAGTACAGGAACCATTTGCTGGTGCATTATCTACATAAATTACATTTGTTTATAATATTAATCAATCAACCACATTAAATATTTCATCTTCTTGGGAACATTAGAGAAAACCACTTTATCAAAGTAAAAAGTTAGGTAAGGACAGGAAGGTTGGAAAATTACACATAGTACTCAAACTGATGAATTTTCTAAATATTTTTAACACGGAAAGATATATGAGTCAATATGATGCTAGGGACTCATAGGCATATTTTATGAAACTACTTGATAGAGCTTATACCTAAACCTGTGGTATTATTAGATTTCATAAATTAAGTGGATGATGACTGGTCAAATACTCAAACACATCTCTCTTTACATTGTGACCTAGTTCATCTTTTTTTTTTTCTCTTTCATTTTTAAGACATAACCTATCATGACTGCTTTGTATGTGTAGGGAGCTATGTATTCACAGTTAAAAAATGATGCCTGTTAGATTTTCCATTAGAGTTTTAGTGTTGCTTGCAGAAATACACCATACTCTTATTGCATTTATATATTTATATGCTTTTCATTCAAAACTAATTTTATGATTTGATACATGTGCATCCAGTCAATCTCATTACATTGAAACAAGACAATTGGAAAGAGACACATATTGCTGAGAGATAATATAAGATACCCAGAATAAAATCTGGGTATAATACTGACTCTGACATTTTTGAGTTCTATGATCTTAGTCAGTGTATTTAATGTTTCTGGTTCCAAGGTTCTCATCTTCTCATCTCTAAATGAAACTAAACATTATATAAAATTCATAGAGCTATCATGAATATGTCAGCAGGCTAATTGTTCTTCATATGGCCCATCTCAGCGACATCCCTCTCTCCATATACAAGGCAGTCACTTTATGCTTGAAGGGGGCAAGTTTCTTTTGGAATCAGTGAAGGAAATGGACTTTTTATATACATACTCTATAGGCAAAGGACAGACAGAACCAAGCAGTATAGGAACAGAGGGAAGCACGAGGATGTCAAATGTAGGAAGTCCCAGAAAATGTTGGAAAGGCATGTCTCTGGTAACAGGCCATGTATATTGAAAACAAGTTAAAGCAAATTTCTGAAGGGACTGGGAAGTACCAGCTGCCATCTTGGCTATGTGTAATGAATAAATTGCAGTCTCTTTCCTTCTGAGTATTAACATGAAATTCTAGCTCTCCTACTCCATTGCTGTGGCCGAGGTTAAGAACCACAGAGACAGAGTTATAGAGCGCTTTCTTATCTAGGCTCCAAATTTGTACTATGGCTTGCAACAAGGCTGAGTTGTCAGGAGTATGCCAAAGGCTTCAGCTGTGGGAAGGCTGTAAGGCTGTTCAGGAAGAAGAGCTAGACCTTCCCTTTCCATGTCATGGAGACATTGTCCCACATTGAATATAATGACCCTAATTCAGGGTTCAACCAGCTCTAATAGATCTCTCTTTCCAATAACGAAGTGCTTCCTGGATTCAGATTCAGAAACTCAGCACAGCTATATCTGGCACCTATCATGTCAAAAAATAAATGAGCACAGATGAATACAGGAAGGTTCAGTCAGAAGAATGGAGGAAAAAGACAGCAAAAGTACTCTCTAAACTTTTTTCTAAGCAGTAATCACTTTTACTTTGGGGAACACCACCAACAGGCTAGTATTTTTTAAAGGATATATTTTCCTACAGAAAAGTATTGGACTTTTCCAGGTTAGAAACATCTGAGAACACATTTCTCAGCTTATGACTTCTATACTTCTGAACATAAACATAAATACATTAACAACTATATATTTAAATGTAGAGAGGTAGATACACACCTAGTTTTTTTAAAGGATATATTTTCCTAAAGAAATTTATCAGACTTTTCCAGGTTAGGAATATCTGAGAACACATTTCTCAGCTTATGATTTCTATACTTTTAAATATAAATGTAAATACATAAACATCTATATTTAAATATAGAGAGGTAGATACATGCATATGTATATAAGGAGATAGTCATTATTCCATATACTCTGTAGTTCAAGTTGAGGGATAAATGTTTGGAGACTAAAGTCAACCATAATAGTAAATAAAGGAACTGAAAGTCTATGTGAGTGAAATGGTGAAATAGTTTGACATAAAAAAGCTGTTACTATTTTTCTGATTATTTGCTACTATGACTGTTCAGACTTAAAAAAAGAAAACAAATAAATCACAAAATTATTTTACATGTTTTAATTCAATGATGGGCTTTAAACAAGATGCATTTATTAATAGAAAAGGAAGGAATTTTATTATATCATGACTACAGGTAATTTTATATGGTGGTTTTCAGGACATCTTTTGAGTTGAGGAACATACTGTTTATCAATCATTAGAATCAAATAGCCTTACCACAAGTAAAGTGCTATAAAGTGTGTAAAAGACGTAAAGCAAATACTGAAGAAAACATGTTGCAACCCAGATGACAATAGGTTAATTGCATTACCATTTAAAGCACTCATTTAATATAGAAAATGTTGATAACTCAATGGCAAAATGGGCAAAAGATAAGAATAAAGACCTCACAAAAATGCAATAGTTTATTAACAGATAGATGTAATAGAAGAAATCCAAATTAAAACAAAAAGTACTGTACCATTTTTCTTTTATCCTATTGGCGAAGATAAAGTATTAGTCAGCACATAAGAAAATGAGCAGTGTTCTACATGACTAAAAACGAGCATCCAAAAATTTGTCAATAGTATCAAAATTAATATGCATATAGACTTCCATCTAGACATTCTACTTCTAGAAATTCATCCTACATGTTTATACATAAGCATGCACAAAGGTATTTAAAAGAATATTTTTTCCAGCATTGTTGCTTAAAATTTAAAAGACCAGAAATAACCTGAATGCTCAATAATAGTAGACTGATCTCGTAAATTGTGGTTTATAGTGCAATTAAATACTATGTAGACATAAAGAAGAATGTTATGCTGAAATGGAATGTTCTCTAAGTTAAATAAATAACAATGTAGTGTGTGTAATATACTGAATTCTGCATTAAATTTTTTAAAAGTCAGTGTATAACATCACTACTACTAAGATATATCTGCATCGTGTACCTCTGATATGATGCAGACAGACATGGAATTCTTGACAAAGATATATAAATATCTAATCGTGAGAAACAGAGGAACTTAAACTGATAGACATCTTCCAAAGTCACTAACTAGAACTCACAAAAAAAATCAAGGTAATGAAAGATAAGGAAAGACTGAGGAACTGCCCAAGTCTAAAGGAAACTGAGACCCAATAACTTAAATTGTATCCTGGAATAGAAAAAAAGACACTGGCGCAAGAGATTGGTGAAATTTAAATATTATGTTGTCAACTTATTATTATTATTGACCTGATATTAATTTTTTGGCTGTGATAGTTGTACCATTGTTCTGTAAGCTGTTAGCATGAGAGGAAATAACTAAAATATAATATATACATGAACTATCTGCACTATATTTGCAACTTTAAAATAAATCTAAAATTAATTCACAATAAAAATTTTAAAGGCGGGGCATGATGGCTTATGCCTGTAATCCCAGCACTTTGTGAGGCCAAGGTGGGTGGCTTGCGTGAGCCCAGGAGTTTGAGACCAGCCTGGGTAACATGGCAAAGCCCTGTCTCTACAAAAAATACAAAAATTTAGCTGGGCATGGTGGTGCACAGCTGTAGTCTCAGCTCCTTGGGAAGCTGAGGTGGTGGGAGAATCACTTGAGCCTGGGAGATGGAGGTTGCAGCGAGCCACTGCACTTCAGCCTGGGCAATACAGCAAGACCCTGACTCAAACAAAATTTTTTTAGTCATCACAAGTATTATATATGCACTTATAGGTATAGGATATTTCTGTAGGCACAATAAACTATTGACAATGAT
Source organism: Pongo pygmaeus (assembly GCF_028885625.2). Classification (NCBI taxonomy): domain Eukaryota; kingdom Metazoa; phylum Chordata; class Mammalia; order Primates; family Hominidae; genus Pongo; species Pongo pygmaeus. The sequence continues at coordinate 21,109,407 of NC_072376.2, forward strand.
AGCATCTGGGAAGTGTATAAGAGGAAATGGGTGTTCTGGGGAAAAAAATGGATACCTCATTTTCATTGTATTTCCCCCACCTATTTTTTTAACAATATGCATATATCCTATATTCAGTAAAATTTAGTAAATCGAGAGTAAAGAAGCAATGATTTAGCCTGTGAACATAACCTTTGTAATATTAAAAATCAGCTTTGATATTTTAAGTTTCATCATCAATGATTATTACAATGCCTTCATAAAAAGTATTCAAATGAAAATGCATATAAACTATTGCTCTGTGTGTGTGTGTACACGTATGCCCACATATGGACATATATTCTAAAAAAAGAGCCTTAAAATTGATATTGTATAAATAGAACTTTAAAATATGAAGAAAGATAACCTCTGATATTCTTTGTATCATTTTGAGTAAAATTGAAATGAATTCTGCAAGATACAACTTCCTAACGCAGTGAGTTCTACTTATTCAAGCTGAAGTTACTGTTGTTTTGAGCAGCTTTTGATATTGGTTCACCAACTATGAGTACAAAATCAAATTAGGCCAGCCATGAGAACTCATGCGCCTCTAAGGACATTATGTATACTTGAGGTTTTCCCTTCTGAATTTTCTTCCTAACGTAGAATCTAGTAAAATTCTCTGACATAAATTTTTGTGGAACAAATATATTAACATAATAATATCCTGTGCACTTAAATTATTTGTCTACTTTTAATCATCTAGTTTCAATATAGCCAATATGTGCACCGAGATGTATAAATTTACACAGCAGAGAAAACCCTGCAAAGACAATTTCTGTAATTGAAAAGTTTAGTAGGAGGGTATAAAACAAAGCAGAGATTTTCATTTCACGGCATACTCTTCCTATACTCATTAAGGATGTTTAGGGCTGACTGAGAGTGCTAAATACAACAGGAAGAACTAAGTGTTTCTTTATTAGCATTTATAAAGCTTCCATTTGCTGAAAGTGTGGTTAATTTTGCATTGCACAAAGCCGTCTTTTAAAAAATATATGGTTTCATTACTTTTATCAATGCTAGAAATATAGAGGTTTTTTTTTTTCTAGTGAATCATAAGCTGTTCCCAGTATTGTTCTCCTCTTCCAATTGATTTTCTAAAAAGTAAGTTTTCAAGATGTATCTTGTTTTGTACATAAGACCAAATCCAAGAGTGTTTTCATATTCTGGGTCACTCGTTGAATGGAGCTGAAGCATTATTAGTGATAAAGGAACAAATGAAGACCTGGAGGAAAGAACAATACCACATTATAGTTGTGCTAGTCAATTGTCTATTTTCTCCAGCAACCACTTGAAGAACATTCTTTGTCATCTTCAGAAATAAAACCTAGCTCGCTCTTTTCATAGTGGAAGAACCTTTAAAAGCCTATTGTAGGCTTTTGTAATATGGGTGCTAAGAAACCACAGAATGAAAATCATGAGTTCAATTAATTTTTTCCCAGTCATGAAGTCGTCTGCAAAAATCAATTTTGTCCATGACTCCCTTTCTACAGGCTTATTTTTGATTATACTCTGGTTCGGTATGAAACATGTGATAAGTTCCTTTATTTTTGTGCATGACATTTATAAAGTGATCAGAAATGGTTGCTGAAGTGCTTTCAAAGCAGAAAAGCTCTTTTGACAAATTCAGAAAATTTATTCTTGCCAGCATGCCCATTTCAAATGTTAAAAATAAGTTTGTGTTCATTCCAGAAGATCATTGGGTCCAAAGGTGTAATTGCAGCTGTGACATATTATAATTCAGAGGTGGATAGCCTATCAGGATAATAAGATGAAACTCTTTATTAACTCTTTGTGGAGAGTTCTCTTTCTGTATATGTGTTTCTCCTATATTTGCTGCAAATATTTTAAGGAAGCATCAACTTGAGTTTCTGTTACCTAGACACACTTGGGAATAAATGCTTATTTTGATGAGTAGACATCATGTGTTTCAGCTGCACACCTTTAATTACAAGTGAGAATCAGGTGTGGGAAAATATGCCTCTTTCATTCAAGATCTTTAAATTTTTTTTCTTTGAGCTTGAAGAGAACTTATGTCTCTTGAGTCAAGGGCTCTGCCTAAAACCTTTCCGAAATGATCTCATCCATATCCATGGATTCAAATACCATCTAGATGCTGATGACTCCCATTTTAAAATTTATGCCACAAACTATTCTCCCACTCTCCGAATTCTCATTTCAAATTTTCCACTACACAGCTCTACCTGACTGTAACTTGTTCAAGGAAAATTAATATTTATTTTAACCTCACTGTATATCAAGAGTTATGCCAGTTTCTTTATAGCTTTACATACCTACCTCACTTATTCCTGGGTTACATGCTCTTTGAGGATGGACGCTGTATGTTTTTATATTGCTATGTCTCCAGTGCTAGATATCATGTCTACTCTATGGTTTTTGCAAACATTTGCAGAATAAATGAATTAATCTTCACAACAAATCCGTGAGTACTTGGAGTTAAGCCAACTGTAAGGTTAAGGGCACAGTCTGCCAGACTTCCAAGTCTGTTCAACACTTCTAACTCCAAGGAGTTAGTGTGCAACTAAAAGTTAGGGGGAAAAGAATACATAAGAACACCATCACTTCTGACACCAGCTGCAAGTTCAGGAGTTTCTCAACAGCAACCTCATGTTTAATAATTTGCTACAGTCTCACAGAACTCAGTGAAAGCTACTGTACTCACAGATATGGTTTATTGAAGCAAAGGCCACACATGAGAATGAGCCAAAGAAAGAGATGCTTCTGATAGAGCCTAGGAAGATTTCATATGTGAAGATTTCATTGTTTCCGGGATGCTTTACCTTCTTGCCATTGATGCATGGCAATATGCACAGTTGTTGCCAATCCTGGAAGCTCATTTGAGCCTTAGTGTTCAGAGTGTTCACTGGGGTTCCATTAAGTAGACATGATTGATTGATTGACATACCATGTGGTCCAAGGGGACCATATATCAGTCACCTTCTCAGCGTAAACTTCAGGTTTGGTCCTAAGGTCCCAATGTGAATGACAATGACATTCCTATTGCTTGGGAAATTCCAGAGGTTTAGAGGCTACCTCGAAGAAGCCAAGGACAAACGCCAGACCTCTCCTTGAGCAAGGTCAAGTTCTTTACTAGATACTGATTATATCCATTTTATAGACTAAATAAAAATATTATATACAATAGTTGAGACAACTAGAGTTTGGACATAAGACTGCTTGTTTCTGAAGTCCATCTTCTTTTGAATATATCTGCCTTCTAAAATGCAAATTCTTTTCCCATATTACTAACCAGTTCCACCTCTTGCATTTTTTATCTTGGTTAATGCCATCAACATATTTTTAATTTCTCAGTGTACAAATATTTGTCTTGTCTTCCTACCTCTCTCTCACTATGACAATCCAATTAGTTGCCAAGTCATATCAATTCAATTTGTTTCAGACATGCTTCTTCAATTTGGCTCTTTCTCTTCACTCTTTGCTGTTAATATGTTAGTCCCAATTTCATCATTTCTGACTTGAATAGTGCCACGTTGCTTTAACTAATCTCTCTGGATTATCCACCCACACCCATTATTTTCTGCTTCATCATCATATTGACCTACAAAAGAAGCAGAGGTGTTCATATCACTATTCTTAAAAATTCGTGCTGGGGCTGGGTGTAGTGGCTCACGCCTGTAGTCCCAGCATTTTCAGAGGTAGAGGCTGGTGAATCACTTGAGGCCAGGAGTTTGAGAACAGCCTGGCCAACATGGTGAAATCCAGTCTCAACTTTCTATTTTTTAAAAAATAGAAAATGTTTAAAAAAAGAAAATAAAAAAAGTTGCATTGGGTCCCTGATGCTTGTAAATAAAATTCAATCTCTTTAGTATGGCTTACTTGGCCTTGAACTATATAAACCTAAACTAATTCTAACCTCCTCTCCCAACACCATCTCGTGCATATTCTATGATCTCTGTAGACTTTAATCATCCCATGAGCATAATAGGACTTATCACAATTTCATGTTTCTTTCATTAGTTTTGGCAAGAATTGTCCTTGTCTCCTTCTTTATCTATCACAATCCTTTCAATTAAGATCTGGTTTAAATGTTACCTCATTGGTGACACTTATACTCATTTCTCTAGACAAAAGTATTTGCTCTTTCTTCAGAGCTTCCACCATTTATTGTACCCATTTTTGTAATAGTGTCCAACATATTTTATTTTATTGACTTGCATATGCTTTTAAATATACTTTATACACTTTACGATGACAGAAACTCTGTTTAGCAAATGTTTAGAAAGCTCTGTTTACAAAGCTCTTTATACTTAGTAGGTAATCATCATATAGTTTCTGAATCACATAAACTGTTTGGATGAGGTACCATGTGATGTTTAGAACTGCATTTGCCACGGCTACCACATGGTATGGGCTAAATAAATCCTTGTATAAAAACTAAACTGAGTAAATGAATAATGAATATGTGAAGGAATGAATATCCAGTCTCTGGAAATATCATCTAATTGGTCATTGAATCACCCAGGTCATTGAGTTTAATAGACTTAATTTTTTAGATTAAATAATGAAAATAGCTATCCTGAAATAAAATAAAAAACAGGTTTTCAAAATTAATCTAATTCCCTAGGGATCATTCTATGAGTTTTAATAATTTCAATATAATAAACAGTTATTTGGGGCATACGACATGTCTGGTACCCTTTTGTAGGCACTAAGCAGTTCTCAAAGATAAATAACAGACAAAGCCTCCTTTTAGAAAGCTCAGAGTACAATAGCGATGGGACATTAGAGGCCGTGGAGTGTGGAATTATACCACAAAACATGTTCTAAATAGTGTCAGGATTTGGAGTAGGAGTGATCAAATCCGTTTTGAGGGTCATTCAATGATTTATGCCTTGGGGAGGATAAGGCCACATTGAAAAAGGCAGAGCTGAGAGAAAGAGGCACTCTTATTGAAGACATTACCACATGTGGAGGCAGGGAGTATCAGAGGACAGGTCGTCAGTTTGGCAGTGACATTAGATGTGTGTACATAAAGCAATGTTTCTCCAAGTCTAATCTATGAGACCTCTAGGAGTCCCTGAGACCCTCCCTTTCAGAAAATTCATGAGGTAAAAATCATTCTCATAATAACTGTAAGACAATAATAGTTAAAAAAAGTGTTTGCATTTTTACTGATGGTGCAAAAGCAATGGTGAGTAAAACTGCTGGTTCATTAGTAGAAATTAAGGCCACATCAACAAACTGTATTCACTCATAACTGTATTCTGCATAGTCATACATGCAAAGAAACAATGAATGATTCTTTTCACTTTCACTTAAGAATGTCCCTAAAGAAGCAGTTAACATTTCTAATTTTACTAAATCCTGATCCTTGAGTACGTGTCTTTTAAATATTCTATTTGACAAAATTGAAAATACGCATAAAGTACTTTTGTCTATAGAAGTGAAACCGTTATCTCAAGGAACAGTACTTGTGTGGTTGTTTGAATTATGAGCTGAAATAGCTACTTTTTTTCATAGAACGTTTGTACTTGAAAAAAGTGACTGACAAACTATTATTATTCAGACTTTGCCATGTCTGCTAGAAATTTCCCAATGTTAATGAAGTGAGTATGTTACTTCAAAGAAAACAACTGACAACAAATGTTTCAAATGATAAAAACTGAGCTTTCAAACAAAAGTTAGAATTTTTGAAACTTGTACCAAATATCATGAGCTCGATTACTTCCCATTATTTTCTGATCAGATTAGTGGTTATATTAATGAATGCAATTTTAAAAATGCACCATAAAATATGCTAGCATTTGGAGGATCTTCATAACTCAAGTGAGCCAATTTTTTCCAAATGACCAATGATATTAGAAAGTTATGCATAAATAAAAGATCCAAAATGCAAAACATATCCACAGATTTTATTTTGTTTATTTATTTTTATTTTTTTGAGAGAGAGTTTAGCCCTTGTTGTCCAGGCTGGAGTTCAATGGCGTGATCTTGGCTCACTGTAACCTCTGCCTCCCAGGTTCAAGCGATTCTCTTGCCCTAGCCTCCCGAGTAGTTGGGATTACAGGCATGCACAACCACGCCTAGCTAATTTTGTATTTTTAGTACAGACAGGATTTCTCCATGTTGGTCAGGCTGGTCTCGAACTCCCGACCTCAGGTGATCAGCCCACCTCAGCCTCCCCAAGTGCTGGGATTACAGGCGTGAGCCACCATGCCCGGCCAGATCCACAGATTTTAATGTAAAAGAGTAAGAAGAGGTAATATATATATATTTTTCTATTGCATATTGCAACTAACCTCTAAGAAACTACTCTTTGTCAAGTTTTGGCATACTAGCAAATGGTAGTATCAACTGTTTTCTGAAAAGGCTATTAAAATGCTCTTTTTTTTCCAACTGTGTGTTTTGTAAGACTGAATTTTCTCTGTATACTTCAATCAAAATAACATATTGCAGTGAATGGAATGCATAAGCAGATACAAGAATCTAACTGTCTTCTATTGAACCAGATATTAAAGAAATTTGCCAAATGGTAAACAATGCTATTATTCTCATTAATGTTTTAAAGATGGAGTTATTTTTATTAAAATATGTAGGTTATGTTAACATATAGTATTTTACAATTTTTGATGAGTTTTAATAAAGGTTTTAAAATATTTCCATTTTAATCTCCACTATGGTAATTAGCAGATATGACACAAGCTCTATTGTATCCGCAATGATTTTTAACAGTGTAAAGGGATCTGAGACCAAAAAGTTTGAGAAGTACTGAGATAAATGAATGCCATAAAGAAATGCCACAAACATTTTCAATTCATCCTATATAAAGAATATTTTCTATATATCAGGCTCCATGGAAGATTCTGTGTTTATAGCAGGCAGATAAAAAACAGACCCAATCTCTCCCCTCATGAAATTAATAATCTGATAATAATCTGTCACATTATTGTATATTATTAAGGGTGGAGATAATAATCTATCACAAAATCGAGTCTACAGTTACTATTGACTGTCATATTTCAAAAATTTGATTAACATGTCAACATAGAGATAAGAAAAAACACTGTATAATTATTTCTAGAGATTAATAGAAAACTGTGAATATATTTTTCATTTATTCATTTTGCAGGAACTACTCAACATTATTTAATTTTAAAATCTGCATTTGAATGCATTTATTTTATTTTAAGGTATACTTTATTATAAGTGGCCCATAGTTGCTTGTTTTATGTAATATAATTAATATTTTTAAACTGTAGAAATTTAAAAATATCTACTTATATCTAATGCAATTACTGATAGAATGGATTTTAAATTTATTATCATATTATTTGTTTTTTACTTGTTCCAACTGCTCTGTCTTCCTTTTTCCTATGTTTTGTCCCCATTGAAATTTATTATTTTTCCCTCTCTGTTAGCTTGATTTTTATAATTTTATTCTATCCTTTAGGGGTGATTCTACATCAGGGTTTCTCAATCTCAGCATTCTTAACAATTTGAGCCAGAAAATCCTTTGTTATGAGAGGAACTTACCTGTGCATTGTAAGATTTTAGTAGCAGCAGTCACATCACCCTACTTGTGACAATAAAAAATGTCTCCAGATATTGTCAAACGTCTTCTGGAGGAAGTGTCTCCAGGTATTGTCAAACATCTTTGGGAGGTCACAGTTATTCTTGGTTGGGAACCATTGCTATAGACTCAGCAAAATTTTAATGTAAATAAGAACATGTAAATAAGAACTTTTTTTCTTTTTTCTGGATATGGAAAGCACTTGCAACATTTATCTCTATTTATTCCTCCTCACAACTATTACAATATACTTCTTGCTATTTTAATTTTCTGTGTATTTCAAATTCCATAAGATATTATAATGTTTTTCATCATTAGTATTCAATTGCCCACATATTTTCTATTACATAGTTCTTCACATCTTCCTGCAAATCTGATCTTCTTCCTATGATTATTTTTATTTTACTAGCAGAATATTTTTATTTTCTCTGGGGTCATATGCTGGTGATAAATCCTCCCTGTTTTTGTTTGTCTAAAAATTCTCTTATTTTACAGTTATTTTTGAAGACTGTTTCCAGAGAGTATAGGCTTGTAGGTTGACAGGTTCTTGTTTTTGTTTTGACAGTTTGACATTTTATTTCATTGCTATTCTTTATCCACTGTTTCTGTGAAAATCAGATATTAATTTAATTGTTGCTCATTCAAGACATACTTTCTCAGATGCTTTGAAGATTTTCTAATTTCTTTGGTTTTTAGCAGTTTGGCTGTGATGTGCCTTAGTTTGGTTTTCTTCGTATTTATCTGGCTTGAGTTTCATAGTGCATCTTGAATCTGTGGCTTGAAATCTTTTGTCAGTTTGGAAAAATCACAGCTATTTTCTCTTCACATATTTCTCTGACTCCATTTTCTTTCCTCTTCTCCTTCTGGAACTTCAGTTACATGTACATAGATGTTTTCACATTTGTGTGTTTGTGCAATCATTTTGTCTCTCTTTGCTTCATTCTATGTATTTCCATCTGAGCCACCTTCTATTTCCCTATTTTTTTCTGAGCTATATCTAAACTGGCCAATAAATCTATTCATTGAATTATTGATTGCAATTATTGTATCTTCTCAATCCATAATTTCCTTTTGATACTTTTATAAAATACTTTTCAGTTCTCTGACAAAATTCCCAATTTTATCTTATTTCTAGAGCATATTAAGCATAGTTATTTTAAACTCTTTATCTGATGACTCCATTATCTGGATTGTCAGTACATCTATTTATATTGTCTAAGCCTTATTTTGATTATTAATCACATTTCTTGTTCTGCATATGCCTGTATGATTTCATTTATGCTCCAGATGCTACCTATAAAAATTTGCCAGGATAATTTGAGGCCTTGGACAATGGTATCTTCTTCCACATTTGGGCTGAGTAATTCTTCACTGCCTTGGTAGCTTTCCGATTGCTTAATGCATTTTTTTGGCACAATTGTTCTTTTTAAATTATACAGGTTGAGGCCAATTTTTGTTTGTTTGTTTTTTGTTTTTTGTTTTGCCAATGCCTTACACACGATATGACGCCCAAGTGTGCATTGCTGGGATGCAGCTCATGGCATGTGTGACTCATTATGCAAGTTCAAGATTACCCAACTGGGTCTTTTCCATATTAAACAAGATTAAACCTCTGAGCATGCATTTGGATATTGTAAAAGTATCTAATTGCTATAAAACTTTTGAAATACTCTTAATTTCTCTATTTTTCTTTTTCCTGCATGTCTCTAGTAGTCTGGGGACCACATTTTAGCGACACTGCTATAGAACACACTACACTATTCAAGAAAAAGTAAGGAAATTCTTGGTTAAAGGAAGAGAACTAAAATAAGCAAGACTTACTTTGCCTTGAGGAAAAAAAAATTATATGCTTAAAACCAAATTAACAAAATTTAAATAAATACATGGGCTAATCTTTAAAGGATTTTGCTCTAAAAAAAATTCAGCAAACATTTGCTCAACTATCCCCATGTTGTACAGAGAACACTGTGCCTTGAGGATTATTTAAAGCAAACTAGAGAATTTCATTTGCATATGTACTAAAACCTCATTAATTCAAAATCTGATAATTTGCCCAAGTAAATTAATACTGTAAGAAGAATTACAGTGAAGTATTCAAAACCTCTTAAAGAACTAAATTTTCAATCATTCTCAAATACTTTAGAAGCAGCTTTTCTCTTATAGAAATTAAGAATATGCTAATTACAAACTCCATGTATTTGTTTTTACAGCAGTAAGTCTCATAGAAGTGGAAGCAATGTCTTGTGAGTTTGTTCTGTAGCATGGTCACAAAAAAATTATTTGAAATAAACAGAATTTTTTTTAATGCTTCCAATAATTTAGCCAAAATTTCTACCTCCCAATGAGTTCAAATTTATAGCTTTAACTAGAATATCACTGTATAAAGAATAAAGCTTTTGGGGCCAGGCACAGTGGCTCACGCCTGTAGTCCTGAAACTTTGGGAGGCCCAGGCAGGCAGATCACCTGAGGTAGGGAGTTCGAGACCAGCCTGACCAACATGGAAAAACCCTGTCTCCACTAAAAATACAAAATTAACCAGGCGTGGTGGCACATGCCTGTAATCCCAGCTACTCGGGAGACTGAGGCAGGAGAATCGCTTGAACCCAGGAGGTGGAGGTTGTGGTGAGCCAATTTCGTACAACTGGACTCTAGCCTGGGCAACAAGGGCAAAATTGTGTCCCCACCCCACCCCCCCAAAAAAAATTAAAAAGAAAGCTTTTTAGTGGAGTATCTGGGATATCTATTGCTTTTGTTTGATCAGTGTCCATTCCTCTTTATTTTTTAATACAAACCTCATTTTTCCTAGGCCTTTCTGTAAATCCAAGTTATTTAGCTATGTGACTAAGTCCAAGTTATTTAGGCAAGTGACTGACTCCAGGAGTGATGTATGAGTTAGACAGAGCTAATCAGAAATTCCATCTCTCTGACTACAATCACTCATTCAAAGATAGGCATGTGACCAACAATGAGTCAATGAAAGATACACCCAAGACTTTTGCTGGAACTCAGGAAAGAAGCTTTTTCTGCAGACATTTGCAAAGCAGAAGGTTGTAAGCTTTAGGTGGTATATGAGCAAATATCTACTACTATTGGCAAAGAACAGTTGAAAATTAAGCTAACATCAAGAAAAAGGGGAAAGGAGTGCCAAGAAAAGGAAAAGACCAGTAGCTAATGCTTATTGAGAGGCTGGATGCAACCAGATCCTGAACTAAATTTGTACTATGAGAGACCTCTTGTACCTGTGGGTCAACAAAATCCACATTATTGTGAAAACAAGTTGTTGGCTCATTCACAAACAAGACTCAACTAATTTTACTGTTTATTTTGTTATGTGTAGAGGGCCACAGCAGGACTGGGAATAAAAAGAAATTCAGTAAATAAAATGCATGCCAAGGAAATTATCATATTGTTGGATGGAAAGAATATTAGTTGTTAAATCCCTAAAGACAAGAACTTTGTCATTTGATATTATTCTGAGTGCTCAGCAAAGTAGGCACTAAATAAGTATTAGCTGAATGATGGAATGCACATGTATGTGTATTCACTCATTCATCTGACAAACAATTATTGAGGACCTATTATGCCTCAAGAACTATTCTTGGAGCTAAGAATACAGCACAGAACCAGACAAAGTTGCCTGTTGAAAGATTTTAAATTCTAGTTGCCATAGACTGCAAGTGTGTGTCCTTCCAAATTTCTATGTTGAAATCCTAGCCTCCAATATGATGGTATTAGGAAGTGGGGCTTCGGAGGATGCTTAAGTCATGAAGGGAGAGGCCTTATGTATAAGATTATTGCCCTTATAAAAGATATCCAGAACCATCTCACCTATTCCACCATGTGAGAGCACAGTGAGAAAATAGCCATCTATGAATCAGGAAAGAGGCCCTCACCAGGCAGTGAATCTGCCAGTGCCTTGATCTTGAACTTCCCATCCTCCAGAATTGTGAGAAATAAATTTCTCTTGTTTATAAGCTACTCCACCTATGGCTGTCTTATAGTTATTCTGTTTATTTTATGTCTCCTCCAAATGTAAGCTCCTGTGCTTTGCCTTTGTGTGACACAGTATTGGCCAAGACCCTGGAGAATGGAAAACAGTTTATCTTTTTGGTTCACTTTGTGTTGCCCATGCTAAGACATGCTCCAACAAAGCAGGTGTATTGATAGGAAAGAGGGGTTTCAAACTGGCTAATTGTGACAAATTTAATAAAGGGACAATTTATAAACATGTGGGCAGTGTGAAAGGTCAAGAAGCAGGACCACTTTAATAGCTACCCATTACTATTCTCAAGCCTGAAACTACAAAGAGGGAGCAAATCCCAGAACTCAGAAATAGCAGCTGTGATTGCAGAAGCCTTCTTCATAAGAGTTGTGGCCATCAATAGAACATACCCAACCCACAACAATCCTGCAGGGAGAAAGTCAGAAGCTAAAAACCCTCCCCTTCCTCACTTTCTTTCCTCTCTCTTATGTAGGACTGGATGGCCAATCCCATTGGTAATTCCATTGACCAATCCCACTGGAAGCCCAATGTCAAGGGAAATAATTGATTTAGCCCACAGAGGTAGCCTTCTTAGAGCATAGTGCTTGGGTAGAGAAGGATGAAATGTAATTTATATCTAGTACACTAATAGACAGATGCTTAAAATGGTTGTTGCATGAAATACATATAATAAATATATAGAGATATAAGTTAAATTATATATATTATGAAATATGAACAATAAGACTTCACTATATAACTGAGTGACTGCGAAAGAGTTCATGGATAAAGCACATTTGACTTAATTTGATCTCATCAGGTCTTCGAAAAATCTTTTACAAGGAACTATATAGAAGAGTGTGTTCCAAACTGGAAAAACGGCAGCAAGGTCACAAACACACAGGCAAGTTTACATTGATCATGCAGTACACCTGCTTGAGAGCTTATTAAGCATCTACTTCAATCATTCAGGAGTGATATGATGAATCCCAAAAGTAGGGTGGTGACAGTAGGAATGGAAAACAAGGGAATTTATGACAAGGAGACAAGGGAATAGTCAATAAGACTGCTGGGGGCACAGGGTTGAGGCTGGGGTCTGAAATCTCTGATTTTCCCATATCTCTTCTCCAAGGTCCTGGCCACTATTGTAGCTCATAAAATCCGATATAAAAAAGGACAACATTTGTTTCGGACGCTCCAGGAAAGAATAGAATGGATAATAGTGGAATCTTCTACATGTAATTTCAATTCTCATTTTCTGGAATTGTCCAATGCTGACTTATCCACTCAATGAAAGGGGAGGAAAATACACCCTGCCATTAAGAAAGCAGAGGATCAGCTGGGCTTGTCAATAGCAAGACTTTCTGAATTGTGTTATGGTTGGGAGATCAGGAATAGAAGCAAGTGCTGTGTCTCAGCTGCAGCATGTCCAAAATGCCAAAAGGGAGCCAGAGAGACCTTTCTTTTTAAGCTTTTGCAGGCCACACAAGAAGCAGTAGATAACAGCTCTTTTCACCTAACAGTCATTCATGAAATTCTTTCCTTTATGTGAAACAAGTGAAAAAGTTGAGAGACAGACAAAAGCAATTTATTCTAATGTTTTCTTTCTTCATTGGTTGGAGTTCAAAGACTGACCATCCAGATATGGGTCACCCAAGACCCAGAATAAGGCAAACTATGCAACCTGTGTTCCTGGAATGAACCAATGAGAGAAATGGAAGTGACTAGAAAATATGCATTTTAATTCAATTTAGCAAACATTTGTTAGTTCCTGATATGGTAAAAGTGCTATTCTAAATTTGGGAATACCCAAATGAATAGAACATGCTCCTCATGTAGCTAAGGGAAGATATAGCTATCAAAAGGCAAGTCAAACTGAGTTAAACCCTATCATGGAAGGGTAATCAGTTAGAGAAAGGATATAGCAGATATGCATGGAAAAGTCAAAGAATGTAAAATCAGACACCTTAACTTGGAGACCTCATGTGTCATTTAGAAATGTCTTAGCTGTTCAGACTGTTATAAAAAAATGTCATAGACTAGGTGGTTTATAAAAAGCAGAAGTTTATTTCTCACAGTTCTGGAGTCTGGTAAGTCCAAGATCAAGGCAACAGCAGATTTGGCATCTGGTGAGGGCCAGTTTTCCTGGTTCACAGACAGCCATCTTTTCACTATGTCCTCACATGTCAGAAAGGAGTGGGGGAGCTCTCTGAGGCCTTTATATAAGGGCACTAATCCCCTTTCTGTCAGTTTCCCTTTTATAATCTGATCACTTCTTGCTAACCCCCAAGGTGATAGAACCTTTGGGGAGGTGATTAGATCATAAGGGCATAGACCTCATACATGGGATTAGTGCTCTTATGAAAGAGACTCCAGCAAGCTGCCTTGTTCATGTCAATCATGTGAGGATATGGTGAGAAGATACCATTTATAAGCCAGGGAGTAGGGCCTTACTACACTCTGAATTTGCTAGCTCTTTGATCTAGGACTTTCTAACTTCCAGAATTGAATTGTGAAAAATAAATTTCTGTCATTTATAAGTTTCTGTTTATGACATTTTGTTAAACAGCCAAAAAGGACCAAGTCATCTCCTAAAAGCCCCACGGCCAAATATTATTACATTAGGAATTAGGTTTCAACATATGAATTTGAGGGGACATGAACATTCAGTGTATAGAAGAACAAACGTGTCTTTATCTGTAAATATAATGATCATAGCTATGACTCAAGAAGATTGCAATGACTACATAAGGCAACATATGATATTGTTTTGTGTAATTAAAAAACTCTACATAAATGCCAAGTACATCACCCAGTAGGTAGCAAGCACTTAATAAATATTGTTAAAGGAAGGAAGAGAGACAGAGAAGTAGGGAGGGAGGTAATAGAACAAGGAAAGGAATAAGAAAAAAGAAGGGATTAGAAGGAGAATGAAGAGAGAAAGACTGTTGGAAACCGGATGACAGTTCTCAAAACTACCCAGGTCTTAATCTCTGAAAGCTGTGAAGGTTATCCTGTATAGCAAAAGTAATCTTGCATATATGATTAAAGTGAGGATCTTGAGATGAGGAAATTATCTTGGATTTTCTAGATGATAGATCCTAAATGCAATCATAAGGTACCAAGAGGGATGTAGAGGGAGATTTGATAGAGACAGAAGAGAAGGTGCTGTGACAACCTCAGCAGAAAAAAATGAGAGATTAAGGATGCTACACTTCGGTCTTTAAAGATGGATTAAGGGGCCATGAGCCAATATATGCAAGAAATGCAGCTCTAGAAACTAGAAAAGGCAAAGAAATAGATTATTTTGTGGAGTCTCTGGAAGGTGCATAGCCCTATTGACACACTAGTTTTGGCGAAATGAAGCTGATTTCAGAATTTTGGCCTCTGAACTTAAGGGAATAAATTTATATCATTTTAAACCACCAAGTTTTTGGTAATTTGTTACAACAGCAATGGAAAGAGAGAAAAGAAAGAAGAAAGGAAAGAACAAAGGTACCCCTTGGCTCTCTTACCCTTCTCTTTTCTTGCAATTAGGAAATCTCCCATGCCCCTCTCCTATCCTGCTGCCAGCTTTTGGAAAACTATACTCAAGTATTGAGTAAAGAGTAAGAAAAATAGTTGGTGCAAAGGTGCTAACCCTCTATGAAGATACAACTCCCTGAAATGGTAATGTGTTATTTCAGGTCACTCATGGCCATTAAATACTTGCTAAAGATTCAACTGTTTTCCTGATCCTCATCTATAGTGAATTCCTCCTCCTTCTCCTCCTCCTTTTCTGCCAGAGGGGGAAGTAACCATAGTCTCTCTTCTATGAGAGTCTCATCACTTCCTATTGTTTAGCTGATTTATGTTGTTTATGTTTGCAAGCTCTCTGCTGGGTTTTAAAAAACTATGCTTATCTGGTCTGCTTCGGTTGCTAATGTAAGAATAATGGTCACTATTAGAATCAGAAGTCTGATATAATAATATTTTTCTGCATCTGACAATTATAAATTTACAAATACTTCTGCTGAGAAAAATTACATTTTTTTCCAAAATTAATGCAATATATCCACATATGTAAGCCACAGATCATAAGCCACTGAAACAAGTTCTGAGAACCTAAAACAGAGTGATTACAAATTATCTAGACACATTGTAATAAAACTAATGAAAAATAACAAAAAATCAAAAACATAAAAGCACCAGATGAGATAAAGACATATTCCCTTGAAAGGAACATAAATAAGACTAACATCTGTCTTCTCACTAGCAATAATGGAAGTCAGAAGTTGATGGAAATATATGCTTAAAATTCTGAAAGAAAATAACTGCCAAGCCAGAATAGTATATTTTTTTAACAAAAGGTAAAATGTTTGCATTTCCAGACAAGCAAAACAAAGAGAGTTAATCAACAACAGACTCACACCAAAGAAAATATTGGGGGAATCCTTCAGACAAAAGAAAAATGATCTTACATAGATTTTTTAATGGAAGAAAGAATGAAAAATGATAGAAAATGTAAATAGGAAATTAAGTATAGGTGAAAAGTAAATATATAAAAATTAACAGTAATGTCTTATGGAGCTTAAAATATGTATTAAATTCCATTTTAACCATAGAACCACGGAACAGGTGGGAGGTATGTGAGGTGCACTGAAAAAAAATACCAAAGATATTTCATTGTTTCTTTCATGTAGTGGTAGAATTCCTTTCGCCAGCCCCAAATCTGAGCTGGCCATCTGACTTTCTGTGACAGTAGAATGTAGAGGAAGTAATTTTATATCAGTAGAGTCCAGGCCTCAAAAGACTTTGAAACATTCCCCTTCACTCTCTTGTAACATTCTTTGTGCAATGTGTGGAAGCTCAGACTGGACTACTGAATAGTGAGAAACTACATGGAGAGAGTTTTAGCTAACATCCAACATCAAGTGACTAGACATTTCAATGAGATCAACTTAGACATTGTGTCTTAGACCCAACTGAGTCACCAGAGGCTTGCCTTCGTATGAATCAGCACAGGCAAGGACAGCAGAAGATCCACCCAGCTGAACCCAGCTCAAATTGCAGAATTGTGGACAATAAATCATGGTTATTTTAAGCTATGAAATTTTAGGGCTGTTTAGTATGCATCAATAGATAACCAAACTAATGTATTACATGATCAATTAGATTTTAGCAATAGTTTAACCCATAAAAATTTAGATAATCTTAGCATTTACTTAACATTTTGAGGCATTTTCACATCTTTAATAACATTCTTCGAGAGGGTTGAGGATAAATAGAACTTTTTCAACCTTTACTAGGAGCTAATTTCTAAACTAATGTTTACCCTTTAAAAATAAGCTTAAAAGCAACATTACACTATATTCTGCCCATAGAGAAGAGATGTATGCAAAGCCTTGCGTATTTTATGTTTGTTTGTTTGTTTTTTTTTTTGTTTTTTTTTTTTGTTTTTTGCTTTTTTGAGATGGAGTCTCACTCTGTCGCCCAGGCTGGAGTGCGGTGGCATGATCTTGGCTCACTGCAACCTCCGCCTCTTGGGTTCAAGCAATTCTCTGCCTCAATCTCCTGAATAGCTGGGATTGCAGGCGCCCACCACCACACCTGGTTAATTTTCTTTTGCAGCCAAATCAAAATTTAAAACACTACAATACCACGGTGAAGAAAAGGTAGTTATTTATTCCCTTTTATTGATTTTCCTCATGAATCTCATTTCAATAGTAGTAGGAAATAAAACTTTAATTTTAATTCAGTCAGAGCATAATGGAATAATTTAAAGTCACTTTAGGCTCTTCAGTGTCTTTAAAAAAAATGACTCAATTTTTTTTTCAGACTAACCCCTCTTCTAGCTATTTGCAGCTGCTTCAAGGTGACATTTGCACATAACTTAGTGTTTAAAAAAATCCTATTTTAATTTTTCCAGTTAAAAACACAAAAATGAGAGGCCCCTGGTGCCTTGTTGGTCTCTAGTTGTGCTGCCGAGGTGTGGACGTTCTGATCCTCCCTGTAGGTACACTGCTGGCATTTGCTAGTTTGTGTAATTCCTGGCCATGCTTATTCAGCTGATTAGGTCCTGGTAGTCTCTGCTGCAGATTCAGCCTTACCTTCATTCTCACTGGTGACCCAAAAGACCAATGTAAACCTAAGACTCAGGTACTCCACCTGTAGTTTTGGCTTTGATTAAAGGTTCACCCCATTTAGTGAGTTTGACCCAGCCAGGCTCTAATCATCCTCCAAATGAGCCTTAGGGGAGCATCAGAGTTTCTTCCATGATTTGAGAACAGTGAGTCAGTCTCTTACTCCATCTCACCATGCAGTTTTCTCAGGTTATTGCAAGGGGGAGCTTAAGATTCATCTCCCAAAGTTTCTATCTAGATGTAGGACAAACTTCCCCTGCTATTAGTTTTCCCACATCTTCTCTAACTTATCTCCCCATCTCAGACTTCAGTCCAAAAAGGGAGACTAAGACACAAGAGGCTCAACTCTTCTTTCAATCTTATCTCCTGTGTCTCTCCCTATTTACCCAGGAAGACAAGAGTCAAGTTTTTCTCTTCTTTCCGTATGACCAGAGGAGCTCCCTACACTGTAACTTCTTCTTAGACCTACTCCCCATCTTTTCCTAAGAACATAATGTTAGACAAGGTTGTAGGGATAGAGAAACTGGCATGATTAAGGAACCAAATTGCAAGAACACTTGAAAGCATGTTCCTCATATTTGCATTTCAATAAGTAGGTATTGGTCAAGCCTGTTTGGGAAGAGTTCCAGGTTTCAGAACCGAATAACTGTTAAATAAAATTCATAGAAAGCCATTGATTGATTTGGACAGAGCTCTGCACTAGGCCTCAACAAGCCAAACCAAAATGGAGTCACTCATGCTAAAATAAAACATCACCAAGCCAAAACTAAGTTGTTTATCTGAACTTCTAAGCAATCAGGAGGAAGAGAAATAATAACCAAGTTCCAGGCCAGTTTTAGTTGGCATAATAAGGACATTTTCTCTGCTTTAACCTTTACAAGGAAAATAACTTTGAAATAACCAAACTGCTTTCTGTTCTTTTTTCTGCTTTCTTCAGTTTTTTTCTGTCTATAAATACTCACTGCCCATGTTATGGAGTAGAATTCTCCAACCTCTCCTGATCATGAGGGCTTCCTAATTCACAAACAGTTCTTTTCACAAATAAACTCTGTTAAATTTATTTTGTCCATTTTTTTTTCCACTACCTAGGGTTAAACCTCTCTGATCCTATTGTTATGTGTGTGACTTTGGGCAAATTACTAACCTCTACACATCTCAGTTTCCTCATCTGCAAAATGGAGATAATTACAGTACCTATCTTATGGGGTTGTGGTAAGCATTGAATGAATTAGTGTAGGTAAAGCGTTTGGAAATGAGTCTAACACTGTTTAATCTCTCCTTAATTGCTATATAATGTGGACTATAAGTATGTGTAATCTCAGAGATTTGCCTCCAAATTAAAACAAAAGAATAATTTGATAGTTTGAAGTGATAAATAATATTTCAGGCACTGTTTCTGCCACTGAGTTCTACAAGTTGTTATTGGAGCTTGAGAGAGGCTGAGTTATTTGTTTTTTAGGGTGTTTTTTCCCCCCACCCAGGTTTTGACCCTCCAGTTCACTGGGGCTTGAAATGAATCTGCAGTAAGCTTTATTATTTGCTCTGACTCAGTGTGGGATAATTGTTATTTAAATAGGACTGTAGGTGTGTGCTGGAAGATGTTAGGTGAAGCACCGAGGAAGCAAAAGAGAATAAATAACCCTGCCCTTGAATTGTTTACTGTTCTATTATGGGAGACACAGAAAAAGCAGACTAGAAGTGACTCAGTTCCAAGAGGTAAGTAGCCATTTACAATTTCACTGAGCAGATGCATTTCCATCCAAAGAATATTCACCAATTAAATCTGAGACTATTTGGTGATGGTATGCTGGGTTTTCTACTCCCCATTGCCTCCATCTAAATAAACAAAGCAGAACTCAACTATGTGATATCCCAGTATAGAAAAAAGTAAGATGGATCTCTAGGTACCTAACTTAATTACAGAACCAGGGAGTGATGTAGAAAGGCCTCAGAGAGAAATAATCTCAGAGCTAATAAAAGATGTGTGCTGCATGAGACACCTCTGTTGAATAGGAGTAATCACTGTAACCCAGCGTGGCACCAGGCGTTCAAGCAGCTCTGCCTTGGCTCTTTGTGGCGATTGCTCAACAGGGTGAATTAAACAAGCACCTTTGCATGATCATTGCTGCCTTTCAGCATCATGCTCTGCAGAGCTACTCTCCAGAATGACCAACTCTATAGGATTTTATAAAGAGAAGATTTAAAAGAAAGGATAAAAAGGAAAGGATTCTTGACGTCCCAGTTTAGGTAAGCTTGGGTCCAGTGCCCCATAAAAAAATAAAAATAAACCATTAGGCTCTTTTTCAGTGCCATCAATATGGCTTTTCTTTTATTATAGTAAATATCTCTGGGTCAGTATCATGCCCAGGAATGAGATAAAATAAAACAAAACAAAATCCAAAAAATTATATAACAGTGAATCAACCCAGGACACAGCACCATAAATATCTTCATTTTACAGATGATGAATCTTAGGCGAAAAAGAGACTGCTGGAAAATAAACAGCCTGTATTTAAATTAGTTATATGTAATTTTTTCTCATTAAAATTCAACATTATTTCAGCATAGTTAACATAAAATAGAGGAGAAATATTCAGGCAGCAAAATTAGTCATTGTATCATACACTCTAACATCTCCGTCTGTGATTTCATTTTTACCATAGTGTTTCTGAACGATGCTTGCCTTTTCCGGAGAGTTATTTTCAGTGTATGTTGATTTACGTTGTTTACAATTCTGATTACTTGTTAAGACATCTTTTAAAAGTAGTTTTGTTTATACAGGTCATTGCACAACTGAGATAAGAAAGGAAAATGGTCTGCTAGTCTGTCATAACAATGAAACAAAAAAATTAGATGTGTAGCAAAATGCTTTGAAATTGAGTTGAAAAAATCAGTTCAATTCACTTGCCTATTAATAAAAGGAAATAGTTTTTGAAAGCAAATAGCTTGGAGTCATAGAAAATACAGAAAACGCTGGTATTTGCTTTGATTTTCCTTATGATGCAATAACCACATGTGCAGCCGAGAGAGAACTATAAAAAATACAGAAAATCAAAAAAGAAAAAAAAAAGCTTGATTTACTTAAGGGGAAATTCATCCTGATTCAGGGAAAAGAGGCAAGACGTGATGAACAGGCCGAATGAAGAATCATTAGTTTTGTAAGCAGAGATTAGAAATGCTGGAAGCACTATCTATCTTCATAACAACCAAACTGGAATAAGCACTGGTTTCAGTAAAGATTCGGGGTTTGTCTTCCTAGTGGGCATATTTCCAGGAGAACTGAAGCTCTTTCTAAATAAAATGGAATAAGTGTTAAGTCAGGTGTAGAAGTTTATATATGAAAAAGATGTTCCAATCCTATTGTCAAAAAAAATCGATTCAGAATGTTTGTTTCCATTGTACTTATATATTGATTCCTCATAGAATTTCTTTATATGTTACTCATACCATTCATTTCCTGGAATACCTACCCTCCTAAATTCAACTAAATTTAAAATTACATTTTTGAGTTTTTTTTTTATGTTCTAGACACCCATATTATAAAGAGGGAATATAAAAATCAATGACTTATTTCCAGCCTCCAGTATATGTTTCCCATGTTGAACTTCACATCCTCCTTAAATCCCATCTCAATTTCTATCTCTTTTATGAAGCCTTGTAAACTATTCCATGACGAACTTCCCATTTGAAATCTCATTGGACCATACAGTTTAGCACTTACTTTTTCTGTGATTTTTTTTTCCCACAACAATATGATTACTCATTTATTCAGTACATAGTGATCATCATGTTTAACTGGGGATCCAACAGTGAAAAAGACAAACAACGATTCTGCTATCAATGTGTTTGCATTCTAGTATAGGAAGGAAGATAATAAGAAACAAGAAAATTTGAACTAGTGATAGGAACTGTGAAACAAAGTCATGTGGTTGAGAGTGGTGAGAAGGGGAGATATTTGAAGTAAAGATGGTTAACACTCATATAGCACTTCTTTTTTTTGAGACGGAGTCTCACTCTGTTGCCCAGGCTGGAGTGCAGTGGCGCGATCTCGGCTCACTGCAAGCTCCGCCTCCCAGGTTCACGCCATTCTCCTGCCTCAGCCTCCCGAGTAGCTGGGACTACAGGCGCCCGCCACCACGCCTGGCTAATTTTTTTGCATTTTTAGTAGAGACGGGGTTTCACCGTGTTAGCCAGGATGGTCTCAATCTCCTGACCTCGCGATCCGCCCGCCTGGGCCTCCCAAAGTACTGGGATTACAGGTGTGAGCCACCGCTCCCGGCCTAGCACTTCTTATAAGTCAAACAAAATTGTTGCTTTATAAAGGCACTTATTGTTCTTTTATAAAGGCCCACCCTAATCCAGAATAATCTCATCTTGAGATTTCTGACTTGATTACATTTACAAAGACTCTTTTTTCCAAATAAGGTCACATTCACAGGTTCCAGGTAGACAGTGTCTTTTGTTGGGGCCTATCATGCAACTCACTAGAAGGCTTAAACCAAGCTTCTGAAGTGGATACAATTGTTATCCTCTTACATATGAAGATGCTCAAGCACAAAAAGAGTAATTGTTGTGGGCACATACCTAGCATGCAGTGCAGTTGGGATTTAAACTGAGATACTGGCTGGGCGCAGTGGCTCATGCCTGTAATCCCAGCACTTTGGGAGGCTAGGTAGGTGGATCACCTGAGGTCAGGAGTTCGAGACCAGCCTGGCCAACATGGCGAAACCCTGTCTCTACTAAAAATACAAAAATTAGCTGGGCATGGTGGCGGGTGCCTGTAATCCCAGCTACTCAGGAGGCTGAGGCAGGAGAATCGCTTGAACCTGGGAGGCAGAGGTGGCAGTGAGCTGAGATTATGCCATTGCACCCCAGCCTGGGCAACAAGAGTGAAGTTCCATCTCAAATAAAATAAAATTAAATTAAAATAAAAAATAAAAAAATAAACTGAGATACTGGCTTCATGGCCACTGTGCTTAACCACTATTCTATATGGTGTCAGATCCAGGCTCTCAAGAAAGAGTTTGAGACCCAAATGATAAAAGAGATTCTCCTGGTAGGAGGAACTATAACTTCAAGTATATTTGTTCTATCTTCTCAATCAGATGGTATTAAAGTTCTAAAACATGGTTTCAATTTTCTAGTCACCCCTAACATCAAGAACTGGGGGTCTATGGCCCTCTCCTTCAGTTTGGGAGAGCTTATGACTGCAATCATGTAATGTAGTTCAGTGGAAGTGACGTTGGCTATCATGCTGTGAGGAAGCTATACCACGCAGAGAGACCATGTGTGCACATTACAGCTGACAACAGTAGTCTGCAAGTCCTCCCAAGCCAGGTGCCAGACACATGAGTGAACAAGCTTTCAGCTGATTTCAGTCTTTAGCTGTGGGGTCACCTCCAGCTTATGCTTCCTTCCAGAAAGGCCAAGATATTATGCTGCAGAAACAAGCCACAATGTTGTATCATGTCAAAATTTTTGTCCCATGGAACTTGTGAGCATAATAAAATGGCTGTTGTTTTATGTCACTACATTTAGGGTAGTTTGCTATATAACAAGTAGTTAGCAGACACAGCCATGCCTAAATCACATCCCATGGGGCTAAACACAGAATAGGTATAGAGGAGGAACAACAGAAAACAGGTATTTATCAACAGTTTCCCAGGAGACTGGAAGTAATGCTGTAGCTATTTCAAGCAGGAAGAGAATTAAGATTAGTAAATTAAATGCTTACAAACTTTTGGGAGGACAGGAGAAAAGAGGTCAAAAACTGCTGATGTCCAGGAAGTCAGAAAGGAAAGAAAATCAGGGATGTTGACACGGATGGACTTCTGTGCCTGCAGCACAGAAGCAGGTGTTTTGCAGGGTTTAGCCAGGAAGCTACTTCAAATTTCATGTCGCTGTCTGCCCCTGTGTCTGCCAGGAGCTGCTGCCAGAGAATAATGGTTTATCTTTCCCTTTCACCTTCCAACTCTTGGATGAGTGCCAGTCATTAGCCAAACCTATTTTGTAAACCAGATCCCACATATAGGGAGGGTCTCAGTAGGCAGGAATGGTGCTGAGATTCAACAATGTCTGACATCATCTATCCTTTCGGACACTCAGCATCCATAAATAAAATTACGCTGATGTTTAAATTTCAGAACAACAAGACAACAATATCATTCTGGTAAATCTGATCTAACTGTTTCTCACACAAATAATGCCATACTCATTATCTCCTAAAGTGAGGAAACCCAGGTTTTATCAGTATCTGTACCCACCTCTGAATGATGTTCTGATGTTCATTCATTTTCTTAAAAATCATAGTTCAGTTAAATTCCTCTTTTGTAGTTTACTGACTAAATTATAAGGTATCTACCACCAACACTTTTTTTTCTTTTTTTAAATTATTATACTTTAAGTTCTAGGGTACATGTGCACAACGTACAGGTTTGTTACATAGGTATACATGTGCCATGTTGGTTTGCTGCACCCATTAACTTGCCATTTACATTAGGTATTTATCCTAATGGTATCCCTCCCCCAGCCCCCCACCCCAAGAAAGGCTCTGGCGTATGATGCTCCTCTCCCTGTGTCCATGTGTTCTCATTGTTCAATTCCCATCTATGAGTGAGAACATGAGGTGTTTGGTTTTCTGTCCTTGCAATAGTTTTCTCAGAATGATGGTTTCAAGCTTCATCCATGTCCCTGAAAAGGACATGAACTCATCCTTTTTTACGGCTGCATAGTATTCCATGGTGTATATGTGCCACATTTTCTTAATCAAGTCAATCATTGATGGACATCTGGGTTGGTTCCAAGTCCTTTCTATTGTGAATAGTGCTGCAATAAACATACATGTGCATGTGTCTCTATAGTACCATGATTTCTAATCCTTTAGGTATATACCCAGTAATGGGATCTCTGGTTGAAATGGTATTTCTAGTTCCAGATTCTTGAGGAATCACCACACTGTCTTCCATAATGGTTGAACTAATTTACACTCCCACCAACAGTGTAAAAGCGTTCCTATTTCTCCACATCCTCTCCAGCATCTGTTGTTTCCTGACTTTCTAATGATCACCATTCTAACTGGTGTGAGATGGTATCTCATTGTGGTTTTGATTTGCATTTCTCTGATGACCAGTGATGATGAGCATTTTTTCATGTGTCTGTTGGCTGCATAAATGTCTTCTTTTGAGAAGTGTCTGTTTATATCCTTTGCCCATTTTTTGATGGGGCTGTTTGATTTTTTTCTTGAAAATTTAAGTTCTTTCTAGATTCTGGATATTAGCCCTTTGTCAGATGGGTAGACTGCAAAAATTTTCTCCCGTTCTGTAGGTTGCCTGTTCACTCTGATGGTAGTTTCTTTTGCTGTGCAGAAGCTCTTTAGTTTAATTAGATCCCATTTGTCTATTGTGGCTTTTGTTGCCATTGCTTTTGGTGTTTTAGTCATGAAGTCCTTGCCCATGCCTATGTCCTGAATGGTATTGCCTAGGTTTTCTTCTAGGGTTTTTATGGTTTTAGGTCTAACATTTAAGTCTTTAATCCATCCTGAATTAATTTTTATATAAGGTATAAGGAAGGGATCCAGTTCAGCTTTCTACATATGGCTAGCCAGTTTTCCCAGTACCATTTATCAAATAGGGAATCTTTTCCCCATTTCTTGTTTTTGTCAGGTTTATCAAAGATCAGATGGTTGTAGATGTGTGGTATTATTTCTGAGGCCTCTGTTCTGTTCCATTGGTCTATATATCTCTTTTGGTACCAGTACCATGCTGTTTTGGTTACTGTAGCCTTGTAGTATAGTTTGAAGTCAGGTAGCGTGATGCCTCCAGCTTTGTTCTTTTGGCTTAGGATTCTCTTGGCAATGCA
This sequence comes from Pongo pygmaeus, assembly GCF_028885625.2. Lineage (NCBI taxonomy): Eukaryota > Metazoa > Chordata > Mammalia > Primates > Hominidae > Pongo > Pongo pygmaeus. The sequence continues at coordinate 21,134,939 of NC_072376.2, forward strand.
GGCTCTTTTCTGGTTCCATATGAACTTTAAAGTTGTTTTTTCCAATTCTGTGAAGAAAGTCACTGGTAGCTTGATGGGGATGGCATTGAATCTGTAAATTACCTTGGGCAGTATGGCCATTTTCACGATATTGATTCTTCCTATCCATGAGCATGGAATGTTCTTCCATTTGTTTGTGTCCTCTTTTATTTCATTGAGCAGTGGTTTGTAGTTCTCCTTGAAGAGGTCCTTCACATCCCTTGTAAATTGGATTCCTAGGTATTTTATTCTCTTTGTAGCAACAGTGAATGGGGGTTCACTCATGATTTGGCTCTCTGTCTGTTATTCGTATATAGGAATGCTTGTGATTTTTGCGTATTGATTTTGTATCCTGAGACTTTGCTGAAGTTGCTTATCAGCTTAAGGAGATTTTGGGCTGAGGTGATGGGGTTTTCTAAATATACAATCATGTCATCTGCAAACAGGGACAATTTGACTACCTCTTTTCCTAATCGAATACTCTTGATTTCTTTCTCCTGCCTGAGTGCCCTGGCCAGAACTTCCAACACTATGTTTAATAGGAGTGGTGAGAGAGGACACCCCTGTGTTGTGCCAGTTTTCAAAGGGAATGCTTCAAGTTTTTGCCCATTCAGTATGATATTGGCTGTGGGTTTGTCATAAATAGCTCTTATTATTTTGAGAAATGTTCCATCAATACCTAGTTTACTGAGAGTTTTTAGCATGAAGGGCTGTTGAATTTTGTCAAAGGCCTTTTCTGCATCTATTGAGATAATCATGTGGTTTTGTCATTGGTTCTGTTTATGTGATGAATTATGTCTATTGATTTGTGTATGTTGAACCAGCCTTGCATCCCAGGGATGAAGCCAACTTGATCGTGGTGGATAAGCTTTTTGATGTGCTGCTGGATTCGGTTTGCCAGTATTTTATTGAGGATTTTTGCATCGATGTTCATCAGAGATACTGGTCTAAAATTCTTTTTTGGTTGTGTCTCTGCAAGGCTTTGGTATCAGGATGATGCTGGCCTCATAAAGTGAGTTAGGGAGGATTCCCTGTTTTTCTATTGATTGGAAAATTTCAGAAGGAATGGTACCAGCTCCTATTTGTACCTCTGGTAGAATTCGGCTGTGAATCTGTCTGGTCCTGGTCCATCACTTTTTTTGGTTGGTAGGCTATTAATTATCGCCTCCATTTCAGAGCCTGTTATTGGTCTGTTTAGAGATTCCACATCTTCCTGGTTCAGTCTTGGGAGGGTGTATATGTCCAGGAATTCATCCATTTCTTCTAAATTTTCTAGTTTATTTGCATAGAGTTGTTTATAGTATTCTCTGATGGTAGTTTGTATTTCTGTGGAATCAGTGGTGGTATCCCCCTTATTGTTTTTTATTGCGTCTATTTGATTCTTCTCTCTTTTCTTCTTTATTAGTCTTGCTAGCAATCTATCAGTTTTGTTGATCTTTTCAAAAAACCAGCTCCTGAATTCATTGATTTTTTGAAGGGTCTTTTGTGTCTCTATTTCCTTCAGTTCTGCTCTGATCTTAGTTATTTCTTGCCTTCTGCTAGCTTTTGAATGTGTTTTCTCTTGCTTCTCTAGTTCTTTTCATTGTGATGTTAGGGTATCGATTTTAGATCTTTCCTGCTTTCTCTTGTGGGCATTTAGTGCTATAAATTTCCCTCTACACACTGATTTAAATGTGTCCCAGGGATTCTGGTACGTTGTGTCTTTGCTCTCTTTGGTTTCAAAGAACATCTTTATTTCCGCCTTTATTTAGTTATTTACCCAGTAGTCATTCAGGAGCAGGTTGTTCAGTTTCCATGTAGCAGTGCAGTTTGGAGTGAGTTTCTTAATCCTGAGTTCTAGTTTGATTGCACTGTGGTCTGAGAGACAGTTTGTTGTGATTTCTGTTCTTTTACATTTGCCAAGGAGTGCTTACTTCCAACTACATGGTCAATTTTGGAATAAGTGTGATGTGGTGCTGAGAACAATGTATACTCTGTTGATTTGGGGTGGAGAGTTCTGTAGATGTCTATTAGGTCCACTTGGTGCAGAGCTGAGTTCAATTCCTGGATATCCTTGTTAACTTTCTGTCTCATTAATCTGTCTAATATTGACAGTGGGGTGTTAAAGTTTCCCATTATTATTGTGTGGAAGTCTAAGTCTCTTTGTAGGTCTCTAAGGGCTTGCTTTATGAATCTTGGTGCTCCTGTATTGGGTGCATATATATTTAGGATAGTTAGCTCTTCTTGTTGAATTGATTCTTTTACCATTATGTAATGGCCTTCTTTTTCTCTTTTGATCCTTGTTGGTTTAAAGTCTGTTTTATCAGAGACTAGGATTGCAACCCCTGCTTTTTTTTTTTTGCTTTCCATTTGCTTGGTAGATCTTCCTCCATCTTTTTATTTTGAGCCTGTGTGTGTCTTTGCATGTGGGATGGGTCTCCTGAATACAACACACTGAGGGTCTTGAGTCTTTATCCAATTTGTCAGTCTGTGTCTTTTATTTGGGGCATTTAGCCCATTTACATTTAAGGTTAATATTGTTATGTGTGAATTTGATCCTGTCGTTATGATGTTAGCTGGTTATTTTGCCCGTTAATTGAGGCAGTTGCTTCATAGCTTCGATGGCCTTTACAATTTGGCATGTTTTTACAACGGCTGGTACTGGTTATTCCTTTCCATGTTTAGTGCTTCCTTCAAGAGCTCTTGTAAGGCAGGCCTGGTGGTGACCAAATCTCTCAGCATTTGCTTGTTTGTAAAGGATTTTATTTCACCTTCACTTATGAAGCTTAGTTTGGCTGGATATGAAAATCTGGGTTGAAAATTCTTTCCTTTTCTTTTTTCTTTTTTCTTTTTTTTTGGGGGGGGGATGGAGTGTCGCTCTGTCCCCCAGGCTAGAGTGCAGTGGCACAGTCTTGGCTCACTGCAAGCTCCGCCTCCCGGGTTCCTGCCATTCTCCTGCCTCAGCCTCCTGAGTAGCTGGGACTACAGGCGCCTGCCACCACGCCCGGCTAATTTTTTTGTATTTTTAGTAGAGATGGGGTTTCACCATGTTAGCCAGGATGGTCTCAATCTCCTGACCTTGTGATCCACCTGCCTCAGCCTCTCAAAGTGCTGGGATTACAGGTATGAGCCACCGCACCCTGCCAAAAATTCTTTTCTTTAAGAGCGTTGAATATTGGCCCCCACGCTCATCTCGCTTGTAGAGTTTCTGCTGAGAGATCTGCTGTTAGTCTGATGGGCTTCCCTTTGTGGATAACTCAACCTTTGTCTCTGGCTGCCCTTAACATTTTTTTCTGCACTTCAACTTTGGCGAATCTGACAACTATGCATCTCACTGTTGCTCTTCTCAAGGAGTATCTTTGTGGTGTTCTCTGTATTTCCTGAATTTGAATGTTGGCCTGCCTTGCTAGGTTGGGGAATTTCTCCTGGATAATATCCTGAAGAGTGTTTTCCAACTTGGTTTCACTCTCCCTGTCACTTTCAGGTACGCCAGTCAAACGTAGATTTGGTCTTTTCACATAATTCCGTATTTCTTGGAGGCTTTGTTCATTTCTTTTTTTCTCTAAACTTCTCTTCTAGCTTTATTTCATTAATTTGATCTTCAATCACTGATACCCTTTCTTCCACTTGATCGAATTGGCTACTGAAGCTTGTGCATGTGTCATGTAGTTCTTATGCCATGGTTTTCAGCTCCATCAGGTCATTTAAGGTCTTCTCTACATTGTTCATTCTAGTTAGCCATTCGTCTAATCTTTTTTCAAGGTTTTTAGGTTCCTTGCAACAGGTTTGAACATCCACCTTTAGCTCAGAGAAGTTTGTTATTACTGACCTTCTGAAGGCTACTTCTGTCAACTCATCAAAGTCATTCTCTGTCCAGCTTTGTTCCATTGCTGACATGGAGCTGTGATCCTTTGGAGAAGAGATGCTCTGGTTTTTAGAATTTTCAGCTTTTCTGCTCTGGTTTCTCCCCATCTTTGTGGTTTTATCTACCTTTGGTCTTTGATGTTGGTGACCTGCAGATGGGATTTTGATGTGGATGTCCTTTTTGTTAATGTTGATGCTATTGCTTTCTGTTTGTTAGTTTTCATTCTAACAGTCAGGACCCTCACTCAGCTGCAGGTCTGTTGGAGTTTGCTGGAGGTCCACTCTAGACCCTGTTTGCCTGGGTATCACCAGCGGAGACTGCAGAACAGCAAATATTGCAGAACAGCAAATATTGCTGCCTGATCCCTCCTCTGGAAGCTTTGTCCCAGAGGGGCACTCGCCTGTATGAGGTGTCAGTCGGTCCCTACTGGGAGGTGTCTCCTAGTTAGGCTACACTTGGGTCAGGGACCCACTTGAGGAGGTAGTCTCTCTGTTCTCAGAGCTCAAACACCATGCTGGGAGAACCACTGCTCTCTTCAGAGCTGTCAGACAGGGACATTTAAGTCTACAGAAGTTTCTGCTGCCTTTTGTTCAGCTATGCCCTGCCCCCAGAGGTGGAGTCTCTAGAAGTAGCAAGCCTTGCAGCACTGCGGTGGGGTCTGCCCAGTTCGAACTTCCTGGCCACTTTGTTTACCTACTCAAGCCTTAGTAATGACGGACACCCTTCTCCCTGCTGGGCTGCTGCCTTGCAGGTCGATATCAGACTGCTGCGCTAGCAGTGAACAGGGCTCTGTGGGTGTGGGACCCTCCGAGGCAGGCGCAGGATATAATCTCCTGTGTGCCATTTGCTAAGACTGTAGGAAAAGTGCAGTATTTGAGCGAGAGTGTCCTGTTTTTCCAGGTAGAGTCTGTCACAGCTTTCCTTGGCTAGGAAAGGGAAATCCCCTGACCCCTTGCACTTCCCTGCTGAGGCAATGCCCCGCCCTGCTTCAGCTCACCCTCCGTGGGCTGCACCCACTGTCCAACGAGTCCCAATGAGATGAACCAGGTACCTCAGTTGGAAATGTTGAAATCACCCATCTTCTGTGTTGATCACGCTGGAAGCTACAGACCAGAGCTGTTCCTATTCAGCCATCTACCACCAACACTTTAATACAAGGAGGAAGGGAAAAAGAATTTGGTAAATGTATATTTAACAGTGAAGAAAGAAAATGTGCATAGCTACTGTGTTCTCAATTCTGTAACTGGTTGTTCCATGTTCTCTATTCTCTCAGCCAAAACTTCAGCAGATAATGGCTCTTTACTTGAAATAATAGCCCAAACCTCCATTCCTGAGGGTCTGAAACATTAGTGGTCTTGACCACAGAGTTGCTTTAGTCTTCCATCAACTTTGGCCTCCAGACATTGTTGAAGTACTAAGAAGGGTCTCATAAAATTTCCTTCCAATAAATTCCTATTGTGTAGCAGCAACCTTATTTGTCCTTGATAAGCAGAATCAATTACCCCAGAAAATAGAGTAACTTCCTTTCTTAACTGTTAGTTCACTGGTATAAAGAACCCAAATCACTAGCTGACATACACAACTTTTAGTCATTATGATCTTTGTTGTTTACCCAGTGTACACTTTCTCCTTTAGCAACTAAGACTTCAAAACCAGTAGATCCAAGCATCATTGGGATGAGAAGCACAACTTTCTGAGTAGACCATTAAGGACAATAATGAGAAACAGGCATTTTTTTTCTGCCTTTTTAGTTCCAAGACCTATATATTTTGGCTATAGGTGATCCATAAATTGATCAGAAGGTATAAAAATATATCTCACTGAGTAGGGCAGCTATCCAATTATGCAAGGTGTTGTTAGCCGTCTTAGTAATCTATTCTACCGATCAACCTGCTTAGTCGCTTCTGGGTAATTGGGTGAATGTCGAGAATGTGAGTTAGTCAGTTCCAAAGATGTGAGCCAATGCCTCATTTCTTAAGCTGTAAAGCAAAAGCAATGCTGTGTGGGATATTGTGATATCAAATGAGGCATTCAGGATATCCATGGATGGGACTAGGTGCAAAATCATTGTGGGCAGGGAAAGCAGATCCCTATTCAGAGGGTCTTTCCCAGTGAAAATGAAGGTTACCCTCCTGGTGGTTGGCTATTACTTGGGGAATCATTTTATACTGGAGACTCAGCATTTGCTGAGCCTCCACTATTTGCAGGCAGGTAACTCAGGAGCAATCACAAACACGATAGTTCTTAGTTGGGAAAGTCCTTGTTCTTGAGGCCATGTATAACTCCTATTCTCGCTGCCATAGCAACTTTATTCATTAGGCTGTTGAGCAAGTGTATCATACCCATACATTTCTTCCCAGAATTACTTGCTACTCTACCACAAATGTAGTCTTTCAAAATCTCTGATAATCTAAGCAAACCATTATTTGCTGCCCTTGTGTTAGTGTAGTTGATTATTACTTTGGTCATCTCTCCTTCCAGGCAAGTTGAACAACTGCATGCACTGTTTAAAGCTCTTACCCCTGTCCATGAAGGCCACATCAGGGTTTGCTATAATGGTCCCAACACATCATGCAGACACATATGTGAAAAAGAAATACTGATAATTTTCTTCCTTCTGGTATCCTGGATAAATTTTAGGAAATAAACCTCATGATAGTCCTTCAGAATAAGTGCTGTATGCTATAATGATCAACCCCAAACCCTCATTAGCTTTGTACAATGAAAGTTTATTACTCACTCCAGAGTCCAACAATATTGGTGTATGTTTGTGCGTGTGTGTGTGTGTGTGTGTGTGTGTGTATGTGTATGTATTAGTGAATAAGAGGGTAGGTTATGCTCCATACAGTCAGAGACACAGAATTTTCCATTCGGTGGCACTGAAATCTTCTACATGTGACCTCTAAAGTCTCCATGGAAGTAAAATAGAGTTTTCATGATGATTTTTATGGAGAACTACAGAATTTTTAGGAGAATATTACATGTGTAAGATTTTTATGGGTCTGTGGTCATTGAAAACAATGGCTCCAATAATCTCCTACATCACTATGACTCTCCCTTTGCAATGTGATTTTGAAGCTTTTCCCATCCAAAGTTAGAGTTTTATTCTCTTATCCCTTGAATCTTAATTTGGTCCTGTGATCTTCTTTGGCCGTTGGGTTATCATAAATGTGATGCAAACAGAAGATTGGAAAATGCTTAAACATTGGGGCTTGCTTTCTCTTGTTGGAAGCCCCAAACCACCATGTGAAGAATCCCAGGTTAGCTAACTGGAGCAACTATATGGAGAGAGTCTCAACCATCCCATCTGTCCCAGCTGAAGCCTAAACACATAAGTGATGACATCCTAGTCTCTACAGCCCTACTCTAGTTACAAATTTACCTCCAGAGATCATTCAGCTTACTCAGATCTGAAGATCTGGGCAGACTCAATGAATCATGAGCAAATAAAATGATTGTGTTGCTTGAAACCATAAAGTTTGGTGTAGTTTGCTATACATTGAAAACTAACTGATACAGGGCCAGAATGGGAAGAGGCTTATATCACCTCACCTCTTCCCACATTTCATTAATCAGAACTCAGTTATATGTCCCAACCTGTTTGCAAGACAGCTGAGTGATGTAATTTAACAATAATATCAGGAAGAACAGGATAGAGTTGATAGACACATAGCAAGTTTTCTCCACATATATGTCCCTTTAGTCACCAGTTATTTGGCAAACTCTTCCTTTTACACATAAAACACATATGTAAGTTCCCTAAGAAAGCAATCTAAAGTGCCACTTAAGCTCTGCAACTATCTCAGTACCTAAGATGTCTGGGTGATGTACAGTTATGTTAATCACATTCAGATATATCTTGCTTTGTTTTGGTAACCTATGAATCAAAAAAAGTTATCTTCCCTGCATCCTTCACAGGCATACTCAGAATACTGCGGCGGAGAAAGCACAGATGATTGTAGTAACCTGGTGGATCTGGCTTGTACCAGTGCAGAGTGTGAGAACCAATTGTGTACACATCTTCCCAACTCCATATTCAATGACATCATGTTGGTAGCTTAAACTCAGCAATAGGAGTATATATACTATAGAAAATGGCAAGGGCTATACAACAGGGCTTTTTTTCATTAGAGATCCCATTTTCCAGAATGCTATATTGATGATTGTAATTAACACACTCATGAAGAAAAAAGAAAAATGAGAGAAGTTGGGCAGTCCATAGAAATGACTAAATATTTTGGCACAGGCATTATGATGTCCCTCTGTCATGCAAGTAGGAAAATTTTGTTGGTTAGGTCACAATTCTGTATTCTGGAACTAACTAACTTACTCTATTTTTCTCAGTATCTTTGCCTTGCTAGAGATTCTTCCTTGTCTTTTACTCCCCCGAGTCACATATTAAGTGTGTGCTATGGTTTCAATATTTGTCTCTTTCAAAACTTACACAGAAGTTTAATTGCCATTATAACAGTATTAAGAAATGGGGCCTTTAGGAGGTGATTAGGCCATGAGGGCTCTACCCTACAAGTTCTTCCTCCTCTTACTCCCACCCTCTTGCCTTCTGCCATGTGATGGTACAGCAGGAAGTCACTTCCCAGACACCAGCACCTTAATATTGGGCTTGCCAGCCTCCAGAACCATGAGCTAATACATTTCTCTTTATTATAAATCACCCTGTCTGTGGCATTCTGTTATAGCAGCACAAGATGGGCTATGACAGTGAGCATTATAAGGTATGCTCTTCTTGGCGTCTGCACAACTTTCTCAGCCTGCTTACTCCTGGAACAAACTAGGTATCCCAAAACTTGTTTTACAACTCAAATGAAGAAATTTTTAGTCCAGGCTGGTGGAGGTTTTTGGAAATACAATTTGTCCAAAACCTTAATATACTTCCCATGTATTTGCTCCCAATCAGTTTCATGTGCTGATAAAACCAAAATCCTTTTTTCTAAACATAGCTCTCAAATCTGTTTTATTTGCCTTCTCACTTTCTGCTTCTTTCTTAATAGAATGGCTTCTACCTTGAGGCTGTCAGGCTAAAATGGGCCATAACCTTAATCTGCTATTTGCCCCAGGGCTTGGTCTTCATAAAATTTTATTTCTAGAATTATTTATCTATTGTGTCTTCTCTATGTGGTATAGAAGCAACTGGTTTTTCCAATTCTTCATGACTTTGCATTTCCGGATTCATTTTACACTCTTTCATTTCTGCTGGCAAGCTAGCCAGTTCTCATCTTTAGTAACTTACACACTGACAAGCTCTTCTCAAATACTGTTCCTAGCATTGTGGGAATAGAAGGCATATTGTCTGCCTTCCAACTTATTATACAAAACAGTTTGTTTTGTCACTGTGTAACATGAGCTATCATCCTTCCATCCCCTGTCATGAGTTTCTTTGTCACTTGCTGCCTGACCACCAAATCAAAGACACTTATTTCAAGTATTCATTATGGCAGCGCTCTATTCCTGGTATCTATTTCTCTAGGCAGGGAAAACAGTATTGCCTGGTAAAATAACTAAAACCAAAACCTCAGTGACTTAACACCGTAAAAGTTCATTTTTTTTTTTTTTTTTTTTTTTGAGATAGAGTCTCACTCTGTTGCCCCAGGCTGGAGTGCAGTGGCCGTGATCTCAGCTCACTGCAAGCTCCGCCTCCCGGATTCACGCCATTCTCCTGCCTCACCCTCCCGAGTAGCTGAGACTACAGGCGCCCACCACCATGCCCGGCTAATTTTTTGTATTTTTAATAGAAATGGGGTTTCACCATGTTAGTCAGGATGGTCTCGATCTCCTGACCTTGTGATCCGCCCGCCTCGGCCTCCCAAAGTGCTGAGATTACAGGCGTGAGTCACTGCACCGGCCTAAAAGTTCATTATTTAATCATTTACTGTCCCATGAGTTTAGAGTATGAGGACTCTGCTTCATAACACCATTTAGAGACTCAAGATCTTTTCATTTCATTGTGCCACCGTTCAACTTATCAGCAACCAGGTTTACCATGACGGGAGAAAGAGAATGGAGAATTGCATGTGAGAGATTTTTATGGATCAGGCCTGGAAGTAGGATATACCACTGCTGCTCCAATCTGCTGGCCAAAATTCAGTCACAGAGCCAAACCTAATGGAAGGAGGCTGACAAGTCCAGTTTATCTGTTTGCCCAGGAGGAAAATAAAACAGGTGCAATGAACACACAACATGGCTTCTGGTTTAAAGTCAAACAATTGGCTCAATTTCAGTCCTACTACTTACAAGCTCTGCAGCTCTGTGTGGGTGTTTCTCCATTTGTTAAAAAGTGATACTTATACAAGAAAATTTCTTTCTTATTGCTAAGGTTTGAATGTTTGTCCTCTCTAAAACTCATGTTGAAAGAGTCTACAAAGGGGAAATATTGAGAGGTGGGACCTTTAAGAGATTCCTGGGTCATAAGACTCTGCCCTCATGAATGGATTTATCTATGCATGGATTAATGGCCTAATGTGTTATCACAGGAGGGGAACTTGTGGCTTTATAGGAAAAGAAAGAGAGACCTGAACTAGCATGTTAGCATTCTCAGCCCCCTCACCATGTCGTGCCCTGTGCCACCTTGGGACGCTGCAGAGAGTCCCCACAACAAGAAGGCTCTCACAAGATGCAGCCCTGTGATGTTGGACTTATCAGCCTCCTAAATGTAAGAAATAAATTCATTTTCTTTATACATTCTCCAGTTTCATGTATTCTGTTATATGCAACAGAAAATAGACTAATACACTTATGGATATTTCTCAACCCAAACTATTAATCAAATATGGATAAAATGAAAATATTTTCAGAACAGTAAAAGGGGGTATAGATCACTTTTCATTTTCTTCCTTGCAATTAAGAAGGGATATCTGACTAACTGGCCAATGGAATAGGAGAAGTAAAGTCTGTCAGTTCTGAAGGGAAACAATGAAGACTCTCCTGCTCCTTAACCCCTCAGCTCCTTTGACCTTAGGATCCACTTGTTTTGTCAATAAAAGTCAGGGGCATGTCTATCATCTTGGGTCCCTAAATAATTTTATACATTAATATGGGGAATGGAGCCTGTATGAGTCTGTTTTCACACTGCTGATAAAGATATACCAGAGACTGGGCAATTTACAAAGAAAGAAGTTCATTTGATTTACAGTTTCACTTGGGTGGGGAAGCCTCACAATCATGGTGGAAGGTAAAAGGCATGTGTCACATGGCAGCAGACAAGAGAAGAGAGCTTGTGCAGGGAGACTCCCATTTTTAAAACCATCAGATCTCATGAGACTTATTCACTATTAGGAGAACAAGCATGGGAAAGACCTGCCCCATGATTCAATTACTTCCCACTTAGTCCCTTCCACAACACCTGGGAATTCAAGACAAGATTTGGGTGGGGACACAGCCAAATCATATCATTCCATCTCTGGCCCTTCCCAAAATTCATGTCCTCACATTTCAAAACAATCATGCCTTCCCACCAATCCCTCAAAGTCTTAACTCATTTCAAAATTAACTCAAAAGTCTCCAGTCCAAAGTCTCATCCAAGACAAGGCAAGCCACTTCCACCTATGAGACTGTAAAATCAAAAGCAAGTTAGTTACTTTGTAGATACAATAAGCATACAGGCATTGGGTAAATACAGCCATTACAAATGGAAGAAATCGGCCAAAACAAAGGGGCTACAGGCCCCATGCAAGTCCAAAATCTAGCAGGGCAGTCAAATCTACAAGCTCCAAAATGATCTCCTTTGACTCCACGTCTCGCATCTGAGTCACGCTGATGCAAGAGGTGGGTTCACATGGTCTTGTGCAGCTCCACCCCTATGGCTTTGCAGGGTACAGCCTCCCACTCCCCCACTGGCTGCTTTCACGGGCTGGCGTTGAGTGTCTGCAGCTTTTCTAGTCACACGGTACAAGCTATAGGTGGATCTACTATTCTGGGGTCTGGAGGACGGTGGCCCACTTCTGACAGTTCCACTAGGTGGATCCCACTAGGGACTCTGCGTGGGGGCTCTGACCCCACATTTCCCCTCTGCACAGCCTTAGCAGAGGTTTTCCATGAGGGCCCTGCCCCTGCAGCAAACATGCCTGGGCATCCAGGCATTTCCATACACCCTCTGAACTCAAGGCAGAGGTTCCCAAATCTCAATTCTTGATTTCTGTGCATTTGCAGACTCACCACCACGTGGAAGCTGCCAAGGCTTCAGGCTTTCACTTTCTGAAGCCATGGCTCCAGCTCTATGTTGGTCTCTTTCAGCCACCGCTGAAGTGGCTGGGACACACAGCACCAAGTCCTTAGGCTGCACATGGCAAAGTGACCTTCAGCTTGGCCCATGAAATTATATTTTCTTCCTAGGCCTCCAGGCTAGGAAGGAGGGGCTGCTGTAAAGGTCTGTGACATGCCCTAGAGACATTTTCCCCATTGTCTTGGGGATTAACATTCCACCACTTATGCAAATTTCTGCAGCTGGCTTGAATTTCTCCTCAGAAAACGTGGTTTTCTCTTCTAGTGCATTGACAGGCTGCAAATTTTCCAAGTTTTTATGCTCTGTTTTCCTTTTAAAACTGAATGCTTTTAACACCACCCAAGTCACCTCTTGAATGCTTTGCTGCTTAGAAATTTCTTCTGCCAGATACCCTAAATCATCTCTTTCAAGTTCAAAGTTCCACAAATCCCTAGGGCAGGGGCAAAATGCCACCAGTCTCTTTGCTAAAACATAATAAGGGTCACCTTTACTTCAGTGCCCAACAAGTTCCTCATCTCCATCTGAGACCACCTCAGCCCGGACTTTATTGTTCATATCACTATCAGCATTTTGGACAAAGCCATTCAACAAGCCTCTAGGGAGCTCCAAACTTTCTCACCCTTTCCTGTCTTCTGAGCCCTCCAAACTGTTCCAACCTCTTCCTATTACCCAGTTCTAAAGCTGCTTCCACATTTTCGGGTATGTTTTCAGCAGCCCCACACTCTACTGATACCAGTTTACTGTATTAGTCTGTTTTCATGCTGCTGATAAAGACACACCCAAGACTAGACAATTTACAAAAGAAAGAGGTTTATTGAACTTACATTCAATAAATTAATTCAATCATGGTGGAAGGTGAAAGACATGTGTCACATGGTGGCAGACAAGAGAAGAGAGCTTGTGCAAGCACTGTGCCAGCCCACACTGAACACACACCATGAACAAGAAGCAGACATGTGTTGAGTTAAGCCACTAAGATTTGGCAGTTAATTTGTTTACAAAGCCTGGTGGTCCTCAATTAATGTTGCCATTACTCCCCAGGGAACATTCAGCAATGTCTAGAAATGGTTTTAGTTACCACAACTGAAGGGATGCTACTGGCATCCAGCAGGTAGAGGCTGGGAGGTGACACTAAATATCCTACAATGCACAGGCCAGATGTCACAACAAAGAATTATCTGGCCCCAATGTCAATGGTGCTGAGTTTGAGAAACCATGATAGCCTACCCTGTCTAACAAACAATATCTCAAAATGTTTTCTGCAGTCCTTTTGGAAAGCTGCTGAAGATGCTCTGCCACAAAGATCCTTTCTGTAAATCGAAAGTGGGATTCAGAAACCAACAGAATCCTCTCAGAAGAGCGGGAGTTCTCAGGTGAAAGTGACAGGGCTTCCCCAGAGACAGCAGGCCTACAGATCAACTGGTCAAGAGTACAGAAAAGGACAAAGGATAGTGGGAATAAATCCCTCTGGAAAAGACATCATGATATGCTGCTTCATGTGTATGAGTATATTAATAGCAACATTTAAGATCTGTTCAAAAGTTTTTGAATTAATGGTATAGATGGAGAAAACTTAGTATTAAAAACAAGGCAATTATCTACTCCAAGCAGAGTTGTACAAGAACGAAATGATACACGGTAACATGCATAATACAATACATAGTAAAATCTGAGTTATATTTAAATTTTATAATACCAAAACAAATATATATATTTTTATTTTATTATTATTATATTTTAAGTTTTAGGGTACATGTGCACAATGTGCAGGTTAGTTACATATGTATACATTTGCCATGCTGGTGTGCTGCACCCATTAACAACAACAACAAAAAAAACAAATATATTGATATAACCAGAAGGTATAATAAAACTGTATTGACAAGGTAGGGAGAAAGGGAGTGTATACATGACTGTGGCTATGTGTGGAGGGGTGGAGGGCAGAGAGAAGGTGTTAAACAGTTAAATCCTCCATTTCTCTCATAAGAAGTCAATGAATAACAGTTAAAATGGAAAAATCACTAAATAGTAATGTAAGCATATTACTTAGATATATGAGGGTACATGCCAAAAGAAGCAGCTAAAAGTAAATTAAAACTGATTGCTTTTGTAGAGGTGGAAATTGAGAGGGAGTAATTTTGTAAGGATACTTGTTTTTTATTATAAGCTTAACAGGACCACTTAACTTTTTAAACCATGAACATATATTACTTTTGGCAAAAGCAAAATAGTTTTTACAAAAGTGAGGGTGAAATAAATCAATTTTCAGGCACTAAAATGACATAGCCCATTGGAAAATCTTCTGTAACGTGTAAATTTCAGTGTGAATGCTAGTCATGATAACCGTTACAGTGGATGCTGAAAAATGTTAATAATTGATGCCAGGCCTCAGCATGGGTGCTGTCACGTATTTGTTCCCCAGCTGGTCATCTGTAGCAGTCAGCATGCAGGGACCAAGTACCACCATTGCTACCCAATTCCTTATCAAGAAACGAGAAGACATGGTTCCTGCTAATCCTTCAACAAACCTTCCCTTACTGTCTACCATGTAGAAGGCATAAACACTACCCTCAGCATAGTGGTGGGGATGAATGTCCCTGACCACAAGATCTGACCCGTGAGTTCGGATACTTCCTGGCCAAGATGTATTCCAAGTTTGGCCCACTTCCTAAACTCTCTTTAGTTGGGAGCTTGACATAATTTATATAGAGAAAGTATTACCAGATTCCTCTCCTATCATCCCAAGCTTCCTGCCAAACTTCTACCTTTCCATCATCTGAATTAATGGCTTGTTTTGTTTATAGAGTTGTCCCTTGGTATCTATTAGAAACTGTTTCCAGGGCCCCCATGATACCAAAATCTGTGGATGCTCAAGTCCCTGATATCCAATGGTGTAGTATTTTCATTTAACTTATGCATACCCTTCCATATAGTTTAAATTGTCTCTAGATTATGTGTAATACTTAATAGACTGTAATGCCATATAAATAGTTGTCATGCTGTATTGTTTAGGGAATAATGACAAGAAAAAACATCTGTACATGTTCAGTACCGAGCTATTTTTTTTCCAAGTATTTTTGATCCCTGGTTGGTTCGAATCCCTGGGATGCACAACCAACAGATTTGGAGGGCTGGCTGTATTTTATTTGGTACTTACTATATTCTGCATATTATAGTCAGCTCTGTATATTATCGCTGGTGTCTTTCCCTCTCATCTTTAAGATTGGAAATATGTTTAGTTCATGTTGCAACACAACATAACAGATAAGAACATGGTCACTGAAAACAGTGTGAGTTTGAATCCAAGATTTGTTACTTTCTAGCCCAATGTAACCTTGGGAAAGTTACTAACTTCTCTGTGCCTCGCTTCCTTTTTCTATTATGAGGTGGAGATAATGAGAGTATTTAACCTTATACACTTAATATAATGATCAAAAGAGTTAACAAATGTAATGCTAAAAAGTGTTTCTGACACATAGTAAAGCTATATAACTTATCAATGAATATTAATATCATGGCACATAAAAACACTATATGATTGTTATCTCTAGTTGATTTTAACATTATTATTAGTTCTTAAGTAGGATCAAGCACATACCAGACACTGAAAAAAAATCATATTCATGAATATGATTCAATTGCACAAAACATTCACAGAGACCTGAATTAACTTCTGCCCGCCTCCACTCCTGCCATATGAACCATGGAAAAGTGCAGTTCAAGAAATGCAACTGAGACACTCCCAAAGGAAAGACAGCTCAATCTCTATCCCAGTGTTTCTCAACACAGCATTGGACAGATTCGCCTCTGGGACTTTCTAAAAAGATTCACCCCAAAGAATCTACAGGACACACTGTGGGGCAGCCCACCTCTCAAAATTTCAAACAAAGTAAGATGCGTAGACTTCAGTGATTTCAGCCTTGAATTCAGCTCCCCAGGCCCCACTTCTTCCATGCACCCACGCTTAGCCTAACTTCTGTCGACTTAACAACTTAAATGTCTCTTCCTTAGAGGACTCAGAAGGTTAATTATGCAGACTTTCTCCCAACATCCAATTTTTTTTTCATAGCATTCATCCACTTCTTATGTGTTTGATAACTGTTGCAATATCAGCTTTCCAAGGATGGGAATGGATCTGCCTTCTCTGCACTGCACATGAAGCATCTGATTTGGCCCAGGTGCATTATTACAGAGTTTACTAAAAGACACATTTCTTTCAAATGAAGAAATTACAGTCAACTTAATAAAGGAGGCGATTTTCAGACCAGGCTAATAAATTTTTACTTTTATTTTGAGACAGGATCTCACTCTATTACCCAGGTAAGTGCAGTGGCATGATCATGGTGCACTGCAGGCTTAACCTCCCGGGCTCCAGCAATCCTCCTACCTCAGCCTCCAAAGTAGCTGGGACCACAGGCATGCACCACCACTCGTGGCTAATTTTTTATTTTTTAAAGAGACAGGGTCTCACTATGCCTAGGCTGGTCTTGAACTGCTGGACGCAAACCATCCTCCCACCCCAGCCTCCCAAAATGCTGGGATTACAGGTGTGAGCCATTGCATCCAACTGTAAACTTTTAAATTTCATAATTTTTTCTAGAATAGTATGAGACTGAATAATATTTTATTTGCATATAATTAAAATGTGTTGGAGCTTTAGTTTTCAATTCAGTTTGAATTATGTCATTAATAATGGATTGAGATTATTGAAACTTAAATATTTCCCCAACATACTTTGAAATGTCCTAGAAAGCCTATTGACAAATATTTTTCTTATTTCTTGAGTAAACAATGGATTTTAAAAATGCCAAAGAGTTTGACTTCTTTTGATTCCACATATGAGATCACGTAGTATTTGTATTTCTGTGTCTGCTTATTTCACTTAGCATAATGTCCTCTAGGTTTATAGAACAGAGAATAGATTGGTAGTATCCAGAAGCTGGGAGGTGGAAAGTGGGCTGGGAAGTTGGGAGTGGAAGGGGGTTTCAGTCAAAGAGTGTAATGTTTCAGTTATAAAATGAATATATTTTGGAAATCTAATCTACAGCATATTGATGATAGTTAATAATAATGTATTGTATACTTGAAACTTGCTAAGAAAGTAAATCTTCTTACTGGATATAAAAGATAACTGTGAGATGATGGATATATTCATTAGATTGATAATGGTAAACATTTAGTGAAATATTCAGATATCAGAACACATTGTACTCCTTAATACAGGCAATTTCAAAAAATGCAAAGTGCTCAAAGAACAATAGAAGCAGTCTTCATTATCTATGTTTCTAAAATGAAGATGACTTAAATTCAGTCATTTCTATACAAGATCATATTTAAAGAAAAATAATTGTTGTGTTGATCATATATATCTATATTCTCTGATAGCTTATGATGGTCAAACAACTAGGTGAAAATTAAAAAGTGTGGTCAACTATCACTTAGAAGGATGTTTGTTTCTAATAGTGCCAAACATTGGGATGTTTCAAGACAGCTTAAAGCTTGACATTCAAAAGAAAACAAGACCATGACTTTCCTCACCCCCAATACACACCGCCCCCCACACACACAGACACACACACACAGACACACACAACCACACACACACACAGACACACAGATACACACACACAGACACACACACACAACACACACACAGACACACAGATACAGACACACACACACACCACACACACACACAGACACACACACCACACACACAGACACACAGATACACACACACAGACACACACAGCACACACACATACAGACACATGCACACACCCACCCCAGAGTTTTTTAACTGAATAACATATTCATTCAGGTGCTTTGGTGTCACCAAAGACACAGAACTTTTTTTTCTAAACAAGTATATCATATGCAGTTGTCTACTCTATCATCCTTATATTTTAAGATTTTTTTTTTGAAAAATGACAGCTTGATAGCTTGCATGCTCTCAAAAGAAGAGAACAGTCTTTTCACAGAGTGAATTGAGCACAAATGAAGTATTTGACAAGAAATTGTGGTTTAATTATTACGCTTGCCTACCTGTGGGTACAAGGTAGGTGTGGATTTTATTACATGATCTCTTTTGGCTGATGGGAAAGAAGAAACCAGCTAGAGTACTTTAGTTACAACTAAGGTGCAAACACAAAATGAAAAGGGAAGTGGGGGCAGAACACAAAAACCTCTTTCATGTGGAAACTGGTCATGTTCACAAGGTACAAAAGGTACCCTGGGGAGAAAGTGAAAAACAACACAATTATACGCTGAAACAGTAAGAATTACAGGTTAATTTCATCATCCACAAAGTGTGCACAATAATATTCATTATGCAAGAAATATAAAAGAGATTAAGGATAGGGAAAATTCATTGTAATTTAATATAATCATATTATTTTATGATTACAGTGGATATATTTACTACAGAAAATTTGTAAGATACATAAAAATATAATAAATAAAAATCATGAAATCTCACCTGGCAAATGATACTTAATGCACATTTTAATGCATTTATGTTCATATATATATTCATTCACTCAACAAATATTTATCGTGTGCCTACTATATTTCAAGGAATGTTCTAATCCTTGGGACATGCAAATGAGCAAAAAAAAAAAAGAACTCAGAAAGATAAAAACTCCTTCCTCACAGAAAACACATTTTATTGGAAATAGGGATGGTACAGGGTAGTGAGCAGGGGATAGAAAAAAACAAGTGGTAAAAAATAAGCATAATACATATGTGTGTCATGCAGTATATTAGGTGATATTATAAATGATGAGTCCTATGGGGGAAGAAAAGCCACGAAGTGAAATCTGCTGTGGCCAGTTCACCTACAGCCAAGGCACAAAGGAAAGTATCAGTTTCTGTAAGAATTGTTCACAGAAGATCCTTCAAGTCCAAACTAAGAAAAAAACATTATTTACATTTATTGCCAGGCCCATCCCAAACATTCGTGGACCTCGGGTAAAAATAACATGGAGACTTTATATACTCTATGTCTAAATTCAAAAAGTATAAATCGAGCTGAAAAAAATATAATGGAAGATGTCCTATCTCCCCACTTTGACAAATACAAAACCTGGAAGGCTAGGTGTGACTTTGGAATTCATGAACTCTTTGAAATTCTGTCTCAAAACAGAGTAGAGACAGGCAAGCAGGCCAGGCCTTGATTTACTACTTGTCCTCTTCTCACTCCGCCCCATTCTGTCTTGTACTGTGAGGGACTTCAGAAGCAAGCATGTGGACACCCAAGCCCTCCTGTTCATGCTTTACCCATACTTCCACCCCCGCTTCTGCAACAGCCACCCTGTGGCCATGGCTCAGGCCTCCATGTGCTCACACAGTTATCCCACCCATCCTGAGAGAAGAGGCCCAGGTAGACTCTGGAACATTAGAATCACCTGACACATATCCCTTGGGGCTAAAGGCTCATAAAAATCACCAAAGGAGTCTGAGGGAAAGGTCATGAAAGATCTGCATTAGGGAAAATCTGTGAGGGATTGCAAATATAAATGAAGCATTTTTTTCCCCTTAAACAACACTTCTGACCTTAAATGTATGGGGAGTTGATATGGTTTGTCTGTGTTCCCATACAAATCTCATCTGAGTTATAACTCCCACAATTCCCATGTGGGAAAGTGGTTGAATTATGGGGGCAGGTATTTTCTATGCTGTTCTTGTGATAGTGAAAATGAATCTCATGATATCTGATGGTTTTAAAAATGTTTTCCTGTATAAGCTCTCTCTTTGCTATCATCCATGTAAGACATGACTGCTCCTCCTTGCCTTCCTCTATGATTGTGAGGTCTCCCCAGCAATGTGGAACTGTAAATCCATTAAATCTCTTTTTCTTCCCAGTCTCAGGTATGTCTTTGTTAGCAGCATGAAAATGAACTAATGCAGTAAATTGGTACCAGTAGAGTAGGGCACTGCTGAAAACTTACCCAAAAATGTGGAAGTCACTTTGGAAGTGGGTAACAGGCAGAGGTTGGAACAGTTTGGAGGGCTCAGAAGCAGACAGGAAAATGTGGGAAAGTTTGGAACTTCCTAGAGACTTGTTGAATGGCTTTGACAAAAATGCTGATAATGATATGAGCAATAAAGTCTAGGCTGAGGTGGTCTCTGATGGAGATGAGGAACTTGTTGGAAAATGGAGGAAAGGTGACTTGTTATGGTTTAGCAAGGAGTGTGGTGGCATGTTGTCCCTGCCCTAAAGATTTGTGAAACTTTGAACTTGAGAGAGATGATTTAGGGTTACTGGTGGAAGAAATTTCTAAGCAGCAAAGCATTCAAGAGGTGACTTGGGTGATGTTAAAGGCATTCAGTTTTATAAGGGAAGCAGAGCATAAAAGTTCAAAAATTTGCAGCCTGACAATGCAATAGAGAAGAAAATCCCATTTTCTGGGGAGAAATTCAAGCTGGCTCCAGAAATTCACAAAAGTAATAAGGAGCTGATTGTTAATCCCCAAGACAATGGGGAAAATGTCTCCCGGGCATGTCAGAGGTCTTCAGGGCAGCCGCTCCCAGCACAGGCTCAGAGCCCTAGGAGGGAAAAATGGTTTTGTGGGCCAAGCCCAAGGTCCCCGAGCTGTGTGCAGTCTAGGGACTTGGTGCCCTGTGTCCCAGCCACTCCAGCCATGACTGAAAGGGGCCAAGGTACAGCTTGGGTCGTGGCTTCAGAGGGTGCAAGCCCCAAGCCTTGGCAGCTTCCACATGGTGTTGAGCCTATGGGTATACACAAGTCAAGAATTGAGGTTTGGGAACTTCCGCCTAGATTTCAGAGGGTGTATGGAACTGCCTGGATGTTCAGGCAGAACTTTGATGCAGGGGCGGGGCTCTCATGGAGAACCTCTGCTAGGGCAGTGTGGAAGGGAAATGTGGGTTCTGAGACCCTACACAGTGTCCCTACTGGGGCACTGCCTAGTAGAACTGGGAGAAGAGAGCCAATGTCCTCCAGACCTCAGAATGGTAGATCAACCTACAGCATGCACGGTGTGCCTGGAAAAGCCGCAGACACTCAATGCCAGCCCATGAAAACAGCAGGGAGAGAGGCTGTACCCTGCAAAGCCACAGGGGCACAGCTGTCCAAGACCATGGGAACCCACCTCTTGCATCAGCGTGACCCAGATGCGAGACATGGAGTCAAAGGAGATAATTTTGGAGCTTTAAGATTTGACTGCCCTGCTGGATCTCAGACTTGCATGGACTTTGTAGCCCCTTTGTTTTGGCAAATTTCTGCCATTTGGAACACCTGTATTTACCCATTGTTTGTACCCCCATTGTATCTAGGAAGTAATTAACTTGCCTTTGATTTTATAGGCTCATAGGCGGAAGGGACTTGCCTTGTCTCAGATGAGATATTGGACTCTGGACTTTTGAGTTAATGCTGAAATGATTTAGAACTTTGGGGGACTGTTGAGAAGGCATGATTGGTTGTGAAATTTGAGGACATGAGATTTTGGAGGGGCCGGGGTGGAATGATATGGTTTGGCTGTGTCCCCACTCAAATCTCATCTTTAATTGTAGCTCCCACAATTCCCACATGTCATGGGAGGAACCCGGTGGGAGGTGATTGAATTATGAAGGCAAGTCTTTCCTGCACTGTTCTTGTGATAGTGAATGAGTCTCACAAGATCTGATGGTTTTAAAAGTGGGAGTTTTCCTCCACAAGCTCTCTCTTTGCATGCTGCCATCCATGTAAAATGTGACTTGCCCTTTTTGCCTTCTGTCATGATTGTGAGGCCTCCCCAGCCATGTGGAACTGTAAGTCCATTAACCCTCTTTTTCTTCCTGGTCTCAGGTATGTCTTTATCAGCAGCATGAAAACGAACTAATACAGTGGTTTTCCATACCAAGCAATTCAATTCTTCAAGACCAACTGGGTGTCCAAGCATCCAACTCTCACACTAACTACCCAGTGTTTGCAAAGACCCCACAGTTTAAGCTTAGTCCCACAATGCTGCTTCCATTTCAGTTGCCAGCCACAAATGGGGTACCTAGACTACCCACTTTTCCACCCAGCTGACTATAAATTCAGGTGTTTCCATGACCAACCCCTCCCTCACGCCTTGATAATTCCTTAGAATGACTTGAAGAACTCAGGAAATCACTTTACTTACTGTTATCAGTTTATTATAAAAAATACAACTCTTCTATTTCTATGCTAAATGGAAGATATATGTATAGGAGAAGGTATGAAGGGAGCATGTGTACAGAGCTTCCATGCCCTCCCAGAACCTTAAAGTCTTAACTGATCTGGAAGTACTCCAAACCCCATCATTTAGGGGGCTTTATGGAGGTTCCATTAGTAGGCATAATTGATTAAAATCACTGGCCATTGGTAACTGAACTCAGTCTCCAGCGCCTCTCCTCAAGGGATTGTGGGCGTGAGGGTGGGATGAAAGTTCCAACCCTCTAAAAATGGCTGGGTCTTTCTGGTGACCATCCCCCATCTTGTATATCTAGGTTTCCCCAGTCATCAGTCATCTCATTAGCATACAAAAAATACTCAGCACTTTGGAGCTTCCAAAGGTTTTAGGAGTTATTGCTAGGAACTGGGAAATAAATAATTTTTTTCTTTCTTTTTTTTTTTTTTTAACTATACCACAGGAAACTCTCTAAAAAGAGCAGTATGAGTCCTATGAGAAATGAGCCAATTCTAATCTTCCCTACATGCAGAAGGCACTGTTCCAGATGATGAGCACACAGCCACGTAAGGCTATGACCCTTCTCTACTCATCCCCTCTTTGTGTGGTTGTACCTTGAGGAATCAGAAGCTCAGCTGCTGAGCAGAAAACAAGATAATCAAAGATGGTGGAAGAAGTCAACCATATGTCTCCTCCCTAATGGGGCTTCCAGATCTGAAGCAGTGTCAAGCTGATAGAAGGTAAGTAGCCCTATATGTGTTATTAGATCAGAGTTTTGATCATTACACTGATGGCTGGACATTTTAATTACTCAAAGGAGACAGTTCTTAAAACTAAGGAGGAGGAAAAGTCCATGGTGCAAAGCTAAGTTTTCATCCAGGGGCAGGGAAAGGAATAGCCCTTAGAGCAAATAGAACAAAACAATCGGGGAAAGAACAAAATGGCTTTGTTGGCATTTCACATTCCCTAGGTCAATAAAAATTCACATGACCACTAGGTAGTTGAACTTGTTTCTTTACTGGGGTTCTATACATCACGACACGTGGGGGCCCAAGATTTATTTGTGCTCCATTGTTTCTAATAGTTGATCCGTTAAGAAACTTGATTGTATAATGTTTTACTTATTTAAAAAAGAAAAATTTGAGGAATAATTTTAGAACAACATACTTTTGTCAGGTATCTTCTTTACAAGTACAAACATAATTCTCTCTGGGATGTATACTATCCTGAGAGCTTTCCTATAAGAGCATATCCTTTGTTATATATCTAATTTGCGTAAAGAATATTCTTGGCACTGAGTTCCACATAATACTTGCCTTCAGTGGCATGGTCATTAGAAAGTTTGACTGATTATAGTTCACGGCCTTGGGCCATGGCCCACTTCTTAGATTGATCATGAGTTGAGCAGCTTCCAAGAGTTAACTGCAGGAGCAATTCAAACCTTGGTGTCATTTGGTTCTGTCTCCTACGCTTTAGTTGATTGATCTTTCCACCTTCCCATTTGGAAAAGAGGCTTTTGAAAGAGGAAAACATGAGCAGTTATAATAGGATTTTTGAAGTTCCTTTTGAATATCCCACCTTTAGTTCTTGGGGAACCTTGTCAGCTCTTTCTTATTTACTGTTTTCAGCGACTTAATCACTTTTTCCCTGATGAGTCACTCTTCAAAAATGGCAGCTCTCCATGATTGACTGGGACTGTTGGAAAATAGGCCACCTTGCTTTCAAGTATCTTTTATAACATTTTTTTCAGGAATTTAGGCTTTGCTTGCAGAAAATTAAAATTCATTCTATTAAGTATGTCTTCTTACTCCGACAGCTCATCAGTTAGTGACTCTAGGTTCTTGGACAGGTTTAATCAACCCTTCCATGAAGAGGCAGTTTTTATTTTGGAGTTGACCTCTGAAGCCCAGCTCCTTCTGTTATTCTGTTTTTCCACATTCTACTTCTCTGTCTTCTGGGTTCCTGTTTGAGAACATCCCTACTTCCATATATTCTTTGGGAATTTTCATGAGATGATTATCCCTAATCACGTAATCAAATAGTGTCTTTCTCATCTACCCCTGCACTTCTCTTGTCCTCTACCTAAGGGAAGGTCCTTATAATTGGCTTCATTCTTTCTTTTTCTCTCTTTCTTATGCATTTACAAATCTTCAAACTACATAATATTTGTCTTGCTCTAACCAAGTAAAATATAGGAAAAATATTTGCTTGCTTAGAAAGAAAGACTTTAAGATTAGCATAGATTCAAGTTAGGTCTCAAGTGGGATTAAAGTATATCTGGGCATCTTCAAGTGAACAAAATTATAAACTCCAGGGGGATAGAAATTTCATCTGTTTTGTTCATCAATTTATCTCCAGATCTATTAGAGTATTTGGGGCATAGTATTCATCCAATAGTTATATATAGAATAAATGACTGCAAGAATAAAAATTGGAAATATGGAAAGAAGAAAAGTAGCTAAGAAGGAAAGAAAATTCTATTTTTGGCTTAAAAAAAGAAGATATTTACATTTATGTCCGGTAGCAAATTAGAATAGAAAGGCAGCATTGAGCATGGTACTAGAACCAGATATTAATACCCAACCCAGCACCATGGACACATGTCCAAGGTGGATGAAGAGAGGAGCTCAGGTAGAGATAAAAAGCTGTCCTTCTGAGTAACTTTGTGGTACATAGAAAGATATGAGGCCAGGCAATAGACTGAGACTCTATCTCTAAAAAACACACAGGATGTTTGGTTTTCTTTAATGTCAAGTTGGCAAAGTGGAGCAAAGAGATTTTCTCATTTCCAGAAGAGACATACATGTCTTCAGCACAGTGACTATCAGAAATACAATCTTGCATTAGTTCCTGGAAAATTTGTGACCTTGGAGAGAACTGAAAAACATACCCTTGACTTGTGCATCAGTTGGGTCAGGCTAATGCCAGAGTCAAAGAAATATGAGACTATTAGTATCTTATATGAAACACCTCTGGGGACTCCCAGGAAAAAAAACTGGGTTTGAATTTTTAAAAGACAAACTAGAATTCTTATAGCTTGTGGGAAAAAATAAGAGTCAGTAAAATTTGCCTTATTACATTAATGTAGCAGTATTATTATCATTAATAAATTAATTCAGTAGTTTTTTTTTTTTTTGAGACAGGGTCTCGCTCTGTCACCCATGCTGGAGTGCAGTGGCATGATGATGGCTCACTGCAGCCTTGACCTCTAGTGATCCTCCCACCTCAGCCCCCTAAGTAGCTGAGACTGCAGGTGTGCGCCAACACGCCTGGCTAATTGTTGTATTTTTTGTAGAGACAGGGTTTCACCATATTGCTCAGGCTAGTCTCAAACTCCTGGACTCAAGCAATCCACTCACCTCAGCCTCCTAAAGTGTTGGGATTACAGGCATGAGCCATTGTACCCAGCAATTCAGTAGTTATTTCTGAATGGCTACCATGACCCAGGCACTATGATAGGTGCTGGAAATACAATGTCAGCAGAACCCAGTTTCCATCTCAAAGGATCTTCCAGCAGGGCCTAGGCATAAGAAAACAGGCCCTATTATAACTAGGTGTGATATGCACGATGATGTGATACATGCTGACTGCAGAGTATTGGGGTAGCCCATAAGTGAGCCACATGCTTGAAAAGCTTTTGGAAAATCCAGTTACGCAAAGTTTGAAAACAAGACCCAGAAATCAAGAGTTCAGATGAAGGCCAAGCTTCTGGCCACTGAGCCCATGGTCTAAAGTTTTCTTTTTTGAACATGAAGTAATTCCACAGCCATGATTAATTCCTTAAATGCATTTTGTGACCTAAACTTTTATAAGGAATCTCTTCTTTATTAAAATCTTCTTCCAATCAATTTCCCAATTGGAAGCACACCTGCTACAATAAATTGAATATAGCACTGACTTTTCTTTTCTCCCAAATAGTTCACTTCTTATGTCATAAGCTAGAATGGTAGGGGATGAATTATTAAGCAAATACTAACTATAATTAACCTTGACCTGATGCAAATATATATGTGTGTGTGTGTATACATATATATATGTTTGTAAATGTATTTGTAATGTAAACATATATATATGTTTGTAAATGTATTGCATAGAGTTGACTAGCAAGGTCAAACAATTAAACTCTTTTGAGCTAAAATGTGGGTGTGATCAAAACAGAGACACCTCTCACCCCTGGCAGTGCTGAAATCAGAGTAAAAACACTGCAAATGCAATCCTCTCAGTATCAAAGAGCACATTCATTATTCTTGTTGAGCACGTGACATACATCAAACAGGGTGAGTTAAATATTTTTACAAGTCACTCATCAAATAATGAGATTGTTAAGACATCCAGGCAATGCAGAAAAGGAGCATGGTTTTCTTTTGTAATAATTGATTTGTTCAATCATGAATACCCCGAACAACAGCAGAGAAAAAAAGTGAGAACTCTGGTGCAGAGAAAATAATTAAAAGAAGTCCAATATTGTTAAGTGTTCAGAGAAACACTTAACGAAGGGAAGGAAAGCAGCTTCACACAATTTATACATAATGGCATTATTTCAGATTAAATGATTACTGTAAAGTAATGATGTCTAGTGAAATGTGGGGCATGTAGATCCTCCACGAGATTTATAAAGAAACTACCAAACTATTTATTTTACCATTTAATATCCCACAGGACATTGCTGAATTACTGTGGGGTATAGCTAATTAAGTTCAGAAGAAAACAGACTCAGGATCAAAGGTTCTACTTAAATTCACCTAAGTCAAGGTTATCCATTCTGTCATTTCAACAGAGCCTTAAAATAAACAGTGACTCATGCCTAGAGTCTAAGTCAAAGTGTCTAGAGTCAAAATGTCTAATGAATACCCAATAAAAATGCTTCATATTAGGCTAGATATTGGTATTAAATAAAAGAGTTAAAAGAAATTTAAAACCTATTCTTATGTACTAAGAGGCATCTCCAAATACCTTTATTCATTCATGTCCAATACAATATGTATTACTGTGTATTATACAGTCCTTACTATATGCCAGGTGATCTCCTAAGCACCAGGAATACACAAATATAAAAAATTACATAGTATTCGTCTTCCTGAAGGAGCTGACGCTACTTTATAGTAGAGAGATGAGTATTTGGTGACATAAACACAAATGTTAAGTGTTGCAACAGAAAGGCAAAAGTCCAGAGATGCTTATTCCAGCTCAGTGCTAGGAAGAACTAGGTAAGGCATCATAGAGAAAGTGATCTTTGAACTTCATTCACCTTGGAAAGCAGAGAATCTGGGGAGAGATTATCTTTCCAGGAACAGAAAGGAGGCTGAGCAAAGATGCTGTGAGGCGTAGAAATTTGTAGGCAACTGATCCAGTTCCCTTAGAAAGAAAGAATAGCATATTGTCTAACAGCAGAGGCTCAGGAGATGGACACACCAGGCTTAAATCCCAGCATTCTCACTATCTGTGCAACCTCAGTTACCTCATCTAATCTCTCTGTGCCTCAGTTCACTGGAAAATGGGGACAGAAGTAGTAAATTGGTAACAGAGTGGTTCTGAGGATCGAAGGAGTTGATGTAGTGGTGCTGGGGTACAGGGTAAGTGCTGTATAAGGGTTGATTCTTATTGTCTATCATTGGGAGTAGAATAATTTATTTTTGCAGCCTTTCCTGCCAATTTTCTAATTTCTTAGATTAGCATGGGAATCTGGCTTTAGGGAATGTCACAGTGCATTTATTACAAACTGAGCCAAATGATTTGAAGAATCATTATTAGGGATAAAGTGATTATGAAATATAGAAGATACCTGTGAATTTTAAGAGGCTGTTATCCAATGTAAAGTGGGTAAATCAAAGAAAATGTCATTGATCTTACTGAATCTAACTATCATTTTTTGTCAAATATCTACAAAGACTTCTACAGTATGTTAAGAGTCTCAAACACATAAGTAGTCAAGACTAGAAAGACTCTTTCTTCTTCCTTTAGCAAAGTGGGATATATATGTACATATTCCCCAGTGTTTTCTAGGATTGAATGAATGGATATCTCAAGTGTCCAAAGCTGAGATGTAAATGCTAACAAATTAACATGCTGCTATGTGTTACTGAGTGTTCATTACTAGCTTTGATGATAAGCACAGTGCCTGATTTATGTGATAATTAGGATGACAGTTTCCCCTTCCAAACCAGTTTTCAAGGAACATATTGTGTTGCTACAGCTGCTATCCCTCCAGGGAGTTGGGAGCATGTGCTCACTGACCTCACTGGAGTGCCATGGCTGCTATGGGCAAGCTTGTGAGGAGGCTTCAGCTCAATGTGCACATCCAGGGTTTACTTACCCCAACGTATGTGTCTTTTCCATGTTGCTACTCACAGAACACTTGACCAACCAAACAAATTACAAGAACTAGCCAATCTCTTGTACTCTGAAATGAAACGTTATTCTTGATCTATTCTCTAAAATATGCAGATGATTAATTAAAATTCTCTTAGAGTTGCAACATCAAATATTAGAGAAGCCAGACAAGCAGCAAAAATATACAAAAGGGTGAGTATTAAACTTAAGTGCTAACCTGCTTACAACTGAACATTTGCCCAATTCAATTGTGCTTGCAAATACTGTGCAGATCAAACCAAGTGCTCAAACAAAGAAATACATCTGGATTTTAGGCCACCTATTTTCAATTCTTGTAAAGCTTCACACCTTCATTTTGTTTTCTTGTTCTCAATAGTTTTAGTCAATGATCTCTTGCTTGATTCTCCTCCTGACTGTCTACTTGCCTCCCCTAAAGGGACATGGGAAGCCAATTGCGTGCCTTGGGAAGGAGTGGGATGATTGTGACCCTGAATCCCTACAGAGAAAGAGAGTAACATGTAGGAGGGAAGGCAATGAACTAGAGTTTGTAGGAACCCCGACTAGCTATGTACCTTGAGCAAGTCACTTGATCTCACTTCATCCTCGATTTCCTAATCTGTAAAATGGGAATAATATTATGGTCCCTGATTCTCACAAAGGATTTCTGCAAGAGTAATAAAAAGTAATGCGAACATTTTAATTATTATGATGATGCCCAAAGGGAAAGAGGAAGAGGCTCTATTTACTGCATAAACAGCCACAGCTGCAACTATTAAGACAGAGGCAGGTTTAAAACATTTTTTTTTTACATCACAGAGGACCTGATGAATTACCCTTATATCTTCTCTCATTGTAATAACAATGCTCCAGTTTCAAAAATTCAAGATTAATAACAACTGTGAGATTTAGTCAGCTTCACACATCTTAAGTAAAGCCTGGCAAGAAGGAAAGTAATATCTTCTTTATTCAACACACATCAATACCTCTCCAAGAATATTACTGGTTTGTTTTTGCATCAGTGTTGGAAAATTTAAAAATGTGTTTAGCTAACAACTTTCTCCTTGGCTTTTAAAAACACATTGCTTTTCAGACACTTTATTTATAGATCATCTTTTAGTTTTCTTTCACTCACTGTGGAATCCTACATTTATTTACACTCGATATATTCCTAGCAGATGTTGCCCACTGTTAAGATCCACATATAACAATTTAAGCAAAATTGAAGAGAGTATATTTAATGGTATTTTTAAGCAGCTATGTATTTCTTTCTTCTAACATAGTAAAATAAACACAGAAATCACACATCTATCGTATAGGAGCTAGTATGAAAACATTAAGAATCTCTATTATTAACACAGGACAATAATGACATGCTAACATTGGGTTATAATATATTCCTACTATAAAGATGTATATCAATCTTGTCAATCCCATGCAGGAAGAAAAAAAATCACTTCCAGGTATCTTGTACATAAAGTTATAAATTTGGATGACACCTCAAACAATCATTCTGCTTTCAGGTGTGACTATGTCTGAACCATCAAGGTTCATTGGTCTAATCAACTCAGAGATGGCTAATAACCAGTGGGGCCTCCTATGAGCCAGAGATTTTGCATTACATTTTCACATAAATGAGTGTGAAATGTTAATACTCCAATTTTCACATTTTCCTGTATTCATGCCTTTTGGCAGTTGACTTCAACACTGTCTGGCTTGGCCATATGACTTCCTTTAGACCATGAAACCTTAACAAATGACAGTGCACAGAGTCTTGAAAAAGTGTGTGCATGCCTCTGCACTTTCTTGCACTCTAGCTCTTTCTTGAGAATGAGCCTGGGCTAGCCTACTGGAGGATAATAGAGGACTTAGAGCAGAACTAAATCATTCCAGAATTGGCCTTCCTAGACCAGTCAGCCCCCTGTAAACCTGGGCTACCTGCAGATACAGAAGCAAGTTCTAACCAGTAGAAGCTAGCCCTGATCCAGACCTGTAGACTGGTGAGAGATAACAAATAACTTTTTAAAACACTGTTTTTTTTTTTTCTTTCTGGAGGAAACGGGGCATTGGGTGGAAAGGTATGCAATCACAGGTAACTGTTACAATGAACCTATATAATTTCTTAAAGACAACATGTGAGAGATATATATGTGTATATATATGTATATATGTATATATGTATATAGATGTATATATGTATATATGTATATATATATCTCTCACATGTATATATATATCACATGTATATATATCTCATATCTATATATATATAAACCTCCGTGTGTGTGTGTGTGTGTGTGTATAACCTCCATGAACAGGATATTTGAATATTTAAATTTCTGTTCTGTAAGGTTTTTTCTTATCAAAACCTTGATCGTTAACTGGAGTGTCTTTTTCTGTCCTCAGCAAAGATATCGATCAGTGCTTGCCTTACAGAAATCCTTCAGCACCCAAAGGCATGATTTAGGAAAGTCACTGAGGGCACTTGAATATTTAGCCACACCTGACCATTTTTAGCTTTTTAGTCTTTCTTTATATTTTACTTTATTTTTAATTTTATTTGCAAACCCTTCACTGTCTTTTGGTACTCTTTCCTAAAATTCATTTCATTTGTTTGTATCCATCTTCATTAAAACAAAATGAAAGACAAGCAAAGCAATCTTTAATAAGAAGCCTAATTGTTTACAACACTATTTTGTATTTGGCATTTCCTGTTCAAAACTTTATAATCTACTCATTGTAAATAAAGACTCAGATTTACTCAGGAAATGTACAAAAGTAAGAGTGATGACTTCTAAGTTGATTAAAGACTCAAGATACAAACAAGTTTTTTGAAAAAGTTCAACAGCACACAAGAAACAAAACTTAAATAAAAGTAAAAAACAAAACAGAAAAATATATTTGATTTTTCTTTTATGCCAATGAGGAAAAGTTGTAAATTTGACAGACAAAAGAAAAAAGTTATAGCTTGTTGTTTTTCCTTGCTTCATAGATATAATTATAACTAAATGATCTTCCAAAAATACTATGTCAGTTTACACATTTACCAGTAATATAGGAATATCCTCTTTTCTATTGACAGAATACTTAAAATTTAAACATATCTTTTAATAATAACTATTAGTAGTGCAGTATATTTTTTATTCCTTAATGTGACAAGTCTTTTACCAAGGAAATAATCATAGAAGTCCCATAAATTTAGGTGTAACACTGTTAGAATACTGTTAAATTCACAGTAAACTGAAAATAACTTACATTCCTAATCATTAATGACTGGTAAGCAAATTATGTTAAACTATGTTATACCTGCAGAGTAAAACATTATATGGTCTTATTAATAAGGATATTTGCTGATAAGAGAAAATATATACACTAAAAATAATTCAACTTAAAAATATTTAAATTATTATCTCATTTTAGTAAAAGAAAGATATATATAAATAAAAAGTCTAGGCTGGGTGCGGTGGCTCACGTCTGTAATCCTAGCCCTTTGCGAGGCCAAGGTTGGGGGATCTCTTGAACCCAGGAGTTTGAGACCAGCCTGGGCATCATAGGAAAATCTCATCTCTACTAAAAATACGAAAGATTAGCCAGGTCGGGTGGCGGTTCACATCTATAGACCCAGCTACTTGGGAAGCTAAGTTGAGAGGATCACCTAAGCCTGGGGAGTTTCGAAGCTGCAGTGAACAGTGATTGCACCACTGTACTACGGTGTGGATGATGGGATAAGACCCCATCTCAAAATAAATAAATAATAAAAAGTCTAGAAAATTACATGTTAAATACTGTGTAGACATAAGAGAATCAGTTTCTGTGGGGTTTTTTTTTTTTTCGCTTATCTGTGTTTCCTAAGTATTTGATAATAAACATGAGCTATTTATAATTAGAAAAACAAGTGAATTGTTAAGTAAGGAATGGGCAAAGAATCTAACAGAATTTCATTAAAAAGTTCTAGAAATTATTGTTGATTGTACACTCAATTTTTGTTTAGCCAACAATTATTTATTATATTTTATTTTCCATGTGCCAAGGGATGCAACATCAGAGAACAAAACTATCTCTTGCCTCATGGAGCATACCTTTTGTGAAAGAAACAGACAAGATGCCCATGAAATAATTATGTATCAGGTGATAATAGTTGCAAGGAAGAAACAATAATCTATGCAAGGAAAGAGACTAAAGGGAGACACTGCTTCACTGGGGATGACTGAGGAGATGACATTTGAACAGACTGAAGTGAGAGAGCCATGTGGATATCTGAGGAAAAAGCTTTCTTGACAGAGAGAATAGCAAGTGCAAAGGCCCTGAGGCAACAGTGTTTTTATTGGATATGAGCACCATGGCCGTCAGATAAAAACAAAGATATTTTAGATTTTAGTGACAGAACAGTAAAGAATGAATATTACTGTATACTCTTTATTGATCAAATTTCCATGAGGATATTGTGTTCAATTCAGTTTTTGGTATCACAGTTTAAAGAACACTGATGAATCCGAGTGAGTCATGAAGAAAGTGCTCAGGATAATGAGGGGGTCTGGAAATGGTGTCACTGGAATAATGGCAGGAAATCTAGTTGCTTAATTGAAGAGAAAGAAGACCTGACACAGACACGAGAAGGCTTTCATGTTGTCATGATAAACTCATTTGGTTTGGCTTCAGAAAACAAAACTAGAATGAAAATTATAGAGCAGACCTTAGCCAAGTATAAGAAAGAAGATTCTAACAATTACACCTTTTCTAAAGATGAACATTAGTAGTGAATCCTAGTCCTGGAGTTAGTCTGGGGTTGAGAACTCCTTGTCACGGGATCCTGTGAGGTTAGTCCCTTCCATCAGGAGGAGCCAGATTGCCACTCTTATTTTGCAGATGACACGTCAGTTAGCCTGAGATGATGAAAACTTACTTCCAATGGGTACCACTGGAATTGCCCCCTGTGGGGTAGCATTCTGGTGAGTATCATTACTGGACTTTTTTTTGTTTGGTTTTTTTTTTTTTTTTTAGACAGAGTCTCATTCTGTCACCCAGGCTGGAGCGCAGTGGTGTGATCTTGGCTCACTGCAACCTGCACCTCCCAGGTTCAAGTGATTCTTCTGCCTCAGCCTCCCAAGTAGCTGGGATTACAGGCGCACGCCACCATGCCCAGTTACTTTTTTGTATCTTTAGTAGAGATAGGGTTTCACCATGTTGGACAGGCTAGTCTCGAATTCCTGACTTCATGATCCACCCGCCTTGGCCTCCCAAAGTGCTGGGATTACAGGTGTGAGCCACCATGCCTGGCCTATTACTGGACCTGTTACTTGTGGGGTTCATGGAACAATACAGCTGAAATACAAAGAACTAAATTTACAGAATCCTAGAACCTCAAGTTGCAGCAGGCCTGTGACATCCTTCAGACAAAGACCATTCATGGCTAGAGCTTGAAGAGGGAGGTGACAACTGTCTTCTCAGCACGTGTGGAATGTGGAGATAGAGGCATCTGGCCTCTAATTCAGTAGCAGATTGGGTTGTTTAACAAATGCTTAAGTTAGCAAATGATGGTTCTATTTTGATAGGTGTTAATCAAAGCTATTGTCACAGAAGCACAGTCTTTTGTTACAATCTGTTCTTTGATAAATGTGCAAAATATATCATGGGGACTTTTCCTAGAATTAACATTGCCTGAAGTATAAGGTGTGAATAAAACATATTAGGGAATGACTTTTTAAAAATATTTTAACAGGGCAGGTGCGGTGGCTCACACCTGTAATCCCAGCACTTTGGGAGGCTGAGGTGGGCAGATCACGATGTCAGGAGTTCGAGACCAGCCTGGCCAATATGATGAAACCCTGTGTCTACTAAAAATACAAAAATATTAGTCAAGCATGGTGGCGCACACCTGTAGTCCCAGCTACTCAGGAGGCTGAGGCAGAAGAATTACTTGAACCCTGGAGGCGGAGGTTACAGTGAGCTGAGATTGCACAATTGCACTCTAGCCTGGCCAACAGAGTGAGACTCCGTCTCAAAATAAATAAATAAATAAATAGATAGATAAATAAAATATTTTAACAACACATCACACCTGCACACTCCCATACAAACTATTACTTTATTATTATTTTCCAAGTAATACGGACAGCTTGTGTTCTGCTTGAGGCACAAGACACTCTATTTGGCCCTTGACAAAGTATGTCCCAATCACTATATCCCCATCACCTTGCCCAGGGTCCAAAATAAAATATGTCCTCAAAAAGTGACTGTGAGATGAAAAAATGATTGAGAAAATTACTCATAGATCATACATCATCCCAACACCATTGAGGTTGTTCAGAACATTTTGGAACTCTGCTTTAGAATTTAACATCAATATTATTATTTAAACTTTCTTTAGTAGTTACAAATTTTTATCTTTGAATCCTGTATTTGAAAATAGGCAAGCCTCACTTTTGTAACCTGTAAGGTTACAAAAATTGGTAAAAGTACTTTACAATAAAGAAAATAGAGTAGACTTTAAATAATGGGAATGTGATTCATTAGTGCCTTCTGGAATGGCAGAGAAGGAGCAACTCTCTTTGAAATATACCACACCAGAGTCTGTCTCATCTCCACTGCCACTGCTCTGGTGCAACTCTCTTCATCTGCTACCTGAAATATTGCAGTCTCCCCCTTAAAACGTCTTGTTTCTATTCTCTTCTTTCATTCATTAAGTTCAGAGCTCAGAAGCAAAACTTTATTTTGCTTAACCTAAAACCATTGTTTAACCTAAAACCATTATCTAACCTTCCTAAGCCTCACTTTTGTAACCTGTAAGATGGGGATAATATTAGAAACACCACCTTCACGTAATTTCATTAGGACTAGCTGAAGCCGTATGAGATGTGCTAAATGCTGGCCATTGGTATTATGTCATTCCTCTGCTTACATTTTTGAGCAGCTTCTTTATCTATGGTTGAAACTGAAACTCCTTGACGTGAACCTCAGGACTCCTCATGACTGGAGCCTGAGTTCCACTCCCCTTTTGAGTCATTCCTCCATCTTGCCATCATCTCTCTCCTTATCCCACAAGTTCTAACAAAGCAGATTACTCACCTCCCTGTTACTTCATAAATTGCTCCAATGACCTGCCTCCTGGAATGTCCTTATCCCATCTCTTTATCTGATGAAGATCTGCTCATCCATTAAATATCAACTCAAAGATCAGGGCTTCCCGGTGCCTCCATTTTATGCTAATTACTTATTTACGTGTTGGTTACCTCCCTGGACTGTGAGCTGCTCAGGAGGTTATAGATCTTGTTTCCCTCTGTCTCCCCAGTGCTTAGCTCACTCCCTGGAAATAATAGTCTTGCTGAATAAATTTGAAGATTATTCCGAAAGAATGAACTACAGAACTACTCATTTCTGCAATGGCACATTGCAGATCTTAGAGTCTGTGTAGCCTCTGGGTCTGCCTGACTTCTTAAAGGGAAAGATGCTGATAAAGATGATGTGTTTCAAGCTAGCACCCATTACTAGTTGGTGACATCTGAGGTCTAGATTTTATGTTGACTCTAATTATGAAATCAGACCACCTACATGCCTATTTAGTTTTGAAGGAAATGAGTATAGAGAGGAACAAATGAATAAACATGCTCTTTCTCTGTCTTGGAACCTATCACAGTGGACAGCATTAATGTGTTAGCATGGGTGTATCTTATAAGCACCTTGAGAGCTGAGATGGCCTTACAAATCTAACAAGAAATGAAGGTTTGTCACATAGTAGGTGCTTAATTCATTCTTACTAGATTGGATTGAAAGACAAACGATATATTTCGAGTGAGGGAACAGGAAAAAGACACCTAAATTGTGAGATGAATATGAAAACTGGAGACTGTCTTTCAGACCGAGTGCTGATGAGAACAGGTGATAGACTTGGCAACAGTGATGGGGCTGCGTCAGCTTATTTTTTTGGCATTGTGACTGAGGACGCTGGTTGGAGTCATGAGAAATGTTCATCAGACCTTCACTGTGTTCCTTCTGCTCTCAGATATTGCTGTTGCAAAACAGATCTTGAGGTTTCTCTCATCACTATCCACTAGCATGTTAGGGGGAGCTCTTCTGCCTGGTTCTCAGTGCTCCTGCTTCTACATCAGTAAAAATTATGATGATTTTGGAAATCATCATTCTAGTGATTGGTGCAAGGATTCAGGTTTTGCCCTTATTGACAATTCTGGTGGATTGGTTGAGGAGGCCGGCACTGTGTTGAGGAGGATTTGGAGGCTTCCTCTAGGCTGAGTGGCAAAGAGAACCATGATCAATTATGAGAGAAAAGGAGGTGGAATATATGCAATGTATTTATAACTCTTAGATTAAGTAGTCCAAGCCAATACATTGGCAGAAAATAATTGAATCAAGAAAATCATTTCCAGTCACTTTTAATTGTAATAACAGACAAGTTCAATATTTCTAGTAACAATGAGTTTGACAACAGATACAGAGTAAAAAGTTTAGACTGTGCTTTTATAAAGAATGGGAGAAAAGAAATTAGACTTTTTATAACTACATGTGTCAGAAATTGTCTTAGGTCTGGGAAAATTGTCAGAATCAAAATGGAGTCTCTTTGTTAAAACCCTGACAGATAGGGCCATGAAGCGGGGGTGTTCTCACACACGTACACATACCTGGTAACAAAAACTATCACCAAAAAAAAATGCACAGATCACAACCTTGCACAAAGGCCACCACAAATGTCACACAGAAAATACTTATTCGAGGACATCTGGCTAGTGACTGTTGTCCAACCTTGGACTGACACCATCCTTGTTATTAATCCTTATAGCCAAGCATGTCTCAAAACAGCTTACCTAACTCATCTTATCTTTCCTTTAAAAACCTTTGTCTTCCTTTACCTCCCTGAATATGCACATGCATGTTCCCACTGCAATTCCCAATCCTGAATAAATATCATTTTTTTAGAAAGTCTCCTTTCCTAAAGCCTGTATAGAAAGCATGTTATTCAGGTTTGACAGTGCTATAAAGTAAGTATTTGCATTGCCATTTAACAAATAAGGAAAGTGAGGCTAAAGGGGAATAAGAAACTTTGCCAGGTCCCACAGTTATAAGTGGGCTCTTGTTAGGGTTTGGTCAAAGTGTGTTTGATGATAAAATGACCATGCTCCTTTCACTGTGCCATGTGTGATCCCTACACACATACATATTGACATGGTTTGTCTGTGTCTCTACCCAAATCTCAAGTCGAATTGTATCTCACAGATATCCCACATGTTGTGGGAGGGACCAAGGGGCAGGTAATTGAATCATTGGGGCCAGTCTTCCCTGTGCTATTCTCATGATAGTGACTAAGTCTCACGAGATCTGATGGGTTTATCAGGGGTTTCCACTTTTGCTTCTTCCTCATTTTTCTCCTGCTGCTGATGTAAGAAGTGCCTTTCACCTCCCACCATGATTCTGAGGCCTCCCCAGCCATGTGGAACTATAAGTCCAATTAAACCTTTTTTGTTCCCAGTATGTCTTTATCAGGAGTGTGAAAACAAACTAATACAATAAATTGGTACCAGTAGAGTGGGGTGATGCTGAAAAGACACCCGAAAATGTGGAAGTGACTTCAGAACTGGGTAACAGGCAGAGGTTGTAGCAGTTTGGAGGGCTCAGAAACTTTGTGGGAAAGTTTAGAACTTTCTAGATACTTGCTGAATGGCTTTGCCCAAAATGCTGATAGTGATATGGACAATAAGGTCCAGTTTGAGGTGGTCTCAAATGGAGATGAGGAACTTGTTGGGAACTGGAGCAAAGGTGACTCTTGTTATGTTTTAGCAAAGAAACTAGCGGCATTTTGCCCCTGCCCTAGTTATGTGTGGAACTTTGAACTTGAGACAGATGATTTAGGGTATCTGGCAGAAGAAATTTCTAAGTACTAAAGTATTCAAAAGATGATTTGGGTGCTGTTAAAGGCATTCAGTTTTATAAGAGAAGCAGAGCATAAGAGTTTGGAAAATTTGCAGACTGACTATGCCATAGAAAAGAAAAATCCATTTTCTAGGGAGAAATTCAAGCCAGCTGCAGAAATTTGCATAAATAGCAAGGAGCCTAATGTTAATCCCAAAGACCATGTGGAAAATGTCTCTAGGGCATGTAAGAGACCTTCAAGGCAACCTCCCATTACAGGCCTGGAGGCCTAGGAGCAAAAAATGGTTTTGTGGGTCAGGCCCAGTGTCCTCATGCTGTGTGCAGCCTAGGGACTTGATTCCCTGTGTCCCAGCCACTCCAGCCATGGCTGAAAGGGGCCAATGTACAGTTTGGTCTGTAGCTTCAAAGGGTGGAAGCTGTCAAGCCTTGGCTATACCAAGCTATACCTTGCAAAACCACAGGAGCAGAGCTGCCCAAGACTATGGGAACCTAACTCTTGCATCAGCTTGACCCTGATGTGAGACATGGAGTAAAAGGAGATCATTTTGGAGCTTTAAAATTTGAGTGCTCCACTGGATTTTGAACTTGCATGGGCCCTGTAACCCCTTTGTTTGGCCAATTTCTCCCATTTGGAATGGCTGTATTTACTGAATACCTGTATCCCCATTGTATCTAGGAAATAACTAGCTTGCTTTTGATTTTACAGGCTTATAGGTGGAAGGGACTTTCTTTGTCTCATATGAGACTTTGGACTGTGGACTTTTGAGTTAATGCTGAAACAAGTTAAAACTTTGGGGGACTGTTGGGAAGGCATGATTGATTTTGAAATGTAAGGACATGAGATTTGGAGGGGCCAAGGACAGAATGATATGGTTTGGCTGTGTTACCATCCAAATCTCAACTTGAATTGTATCTCCCAGTATTCCCACATGTTGTGGGAGGGACCTAGGGGGAGGTAATTGGATCATGGGGGCTGGTCTTTCCTGTGCTATTGTCATGATAGTGATTAAGTCTCACGATATCTAATGGGTTTATCAGGGGTTTCCACTTTTGCTTCTTCCTCATTTTTCTCTTGCCGCCAATGAAAGAAGTGCCTTTCAGCTCCCGCCATGTTTCTGAGGCTTCCCCAGCCATGTGGGACTGTAAGTCCAATTAAACCTCTTTTTGTTCCCAGTTTCAGGTGTGTCTTTATCAGCAGCATGTAAGTAAACTAATACACATATGCACGTACATGCATGTAAGCCCATACAACTATATATACATGTGTACAAATACACAGATATATACACAAATATATGTATGTGCAATGCAAACTTCATATATTAAGACTGTAATTTTAGAAAATCAAGAATTAAATAATAAAGGTCCGTAAAACAATGACTCAGCACTCTAAAGGTCTTTTCCTTACCATCAGGTCCCTTGGGTCTTAATTCAGATCCCATTGTCTCTTCATTTATATGGCATTCTAACAACCTGTTCATCCTAAATATAGGAAACTTTCTAGAAAATGTTACAAAGACAGGCAAAAAAGTATAGCTGACAGACAATCACCAAAAAAGACAGATGAAAAGTGTGCCATCTTATTGCCCGTTACAATAATTATCACAATACGAGTAATGATTGCTTTTTGAGGAAAGATTAACTCGTAATCAGCATAGTCTGTCTGAAAGGCAGAAATACATCTGATACATTTAAAAAAGATTTTCATGAAATATTGCCTTTTTTTAGGTTCAAGCACTCCAGGGTATTCCTCAGTTACATAGAAAATTGATCAGTAGAGAATTCATTCATTATGTAGCTAGGTTAAGTACAGAATTAAAATGAGGTACTAGTATATAAAACATTTGTAGAATTCTAGTGATAAAATACAAGCATTTTATAAACTCAGCAAAATATGGAGAAGCTTTTTGGGTTGGGAGCTTGGGCCTAGTACTAAAATTTGCTGTTTTCAAGGTGGCTTTTTTCCCATCATTCAGAATGAAATGCAAAACTAAGAACAGTAGCCAGTTCCATGAACTTTCTCACCTTGCATCTTTGAATAAAGAGGAAGTTTCTTTTTTAGCTTACTGTCAGCTTAAAATTGCAAATAAGTTTGAATGCCACAGCTATTTGGTAGATGACTGGGTTCCCATGGACACAGAGTGTCAAGAATCACCTCAACAGGAACGAGGGAAGTAAGTAATGAAGGTTATAATCTCAAGGGATGGGAAAGACAGTTCCTGGAGAGAACTACTTTGCCCAAAGTCATGACATTAAAACAGACCATATGTCTTCCTGTTTGAATGTGTGCATCTATTTTGTCTCTACACTGTCTCTTTTGTTCACCTTGTCACCCTGAGAATCACAATGAATGGTCTAAAAATGGAGAAATCACAAGAGTCCCAACCATAGAAGTCAAAACCAAACCACAAACTGGCTAAATTTGAAACTTATAAAATAAAAAGCAAAATGACTCACCACCAATGGTATAATTAAAGACTCTTTCAGAAAGAAAGCCCTCCCTGGCCTGCAGTTTATTCATCCTCCAACCACTGATCTGCCTCAGTTTTCCCCAGTGTGACTGGGACAGCCTGTCTCAAAGAGGCACAACCTGAAAATCAAACATGAGAACATTTTCCCCACTTTCTGTGTAGATGCAGATATCCTCAAAGAGTTACTCTACTGTTACTCGTCCCCCTCCTGTTCCAGGCCGACCACCACACACCCACCAAATACAACACATTGCATCTTCAACAGTGATGACCACTTGTGTATGTTGTTAACTTTTCTCTGGTCATATTAAATCCCTCCTTCTGGGTCCTAGAAAAATGACATTTTTAGTCCTTTTCCTTTTGTTCCTAGCCTACCCCTTAGCCTATTTGATGAGTAGAAGATGAAATAACATACAGAAGGATGCCCAGCATGACCAGGAAAATGACTCATCTGGCCAAATAATCTGTCCCATGGAAAATTACTGAGCCTTGCCAAATGTATATAGACATTAATTCCTAAAATACTACAGGAGAGGTTAGGGGCTTTTCAGGCTCTGGTGTCTAAAAGGTTTCCATGTTATCTTGATCAGGGTTTCTAAGCTTTCAGTCCAAGCAGTGGATACATTTTAAAGTCTTAGGAGCTCCCTCATACTATATGCCATTTTTATGTATATTTATATGTTTATTTCTTTAATGGGTGGAATACATCATTTTCCCAAGCATTTTGGGGTTCTAGCCATCAAGTTTTTATTCACTCATTTAACTCATATTAACTGAATTATTTAAATGTGCTAGGTACCATGATAATCATATGGGTATAATAAGAAATAAATCAAACATAATCACTGACCTCACAGAACTTAAAGATCAGCAGAGAAAGAAGACGTTTAATAAGAAAGATATTGGGCTCGGTGTGGTGGCTCATGCCTGTAATCCTAGCACTTTGGGAGGCCTAAGGGGGTGGATCACCTGAGTTGAGGAGTTTGAGACCAGCCTGGCCAACACGACAAAACCCCCTTCTCTACTAAAAATACAAAACTTAGCTGGACATGGTGGTGACTGCCTATAATCCCAGCTACTCGGGAGGCTGAGGCAGGAGAATCACTTGAACCTGGGAGATGGAGGTTGCAGTGAGCTGAGATCGTGCCACTGCACTCCAGCCTGGGTGAAATGGCGAAACTCCATCTCAAAAAAAAAAAAAAAGATATTAAATAACAAAGACATTCAATAGTGCCATCATTCAACAGTGATGACAGGAACTACAGGGTACTTTGATAACATGTAACATGGGGACATTTTG
This sequence comes from Pongo pygmaeus, assembly GCF_028885625.2. NCBI lineage: Eukaryota > Metazoa > Chordata > Mammalia > Primates > Hominidae > Pongo > Pongo pygmaeus. The sequence continues at coordinate 21,177,165 of NC_072376.2, forward strand.
AGAGATAAGTCTATTATCAGCCATATTAGTAGCTGAAAATATATATCATTGCAGAGGTTTATTGGCCTTACTTTGAAGTGATTTCAGTAAAGGTATATATCAAACTACCACAAACCTCAACAGCTTGAAACAACAAACATTTATTTCTCCCTCATGCATGTGTCAGTTAGCCAAGCTGGTTTGGTTCTATATCGGTCTAGGAGTCTGCAGATCAACTGGAGTGACTAAGCGGGGGTTCATGAAATGCATCCTGCAATATGTTCTCTTTTTTTAAAGTATTATACTTTAAGTTTTAGGGTACATGTGCACAACATGCAGGTTAGTTACATACGTATACATGTGCCATGTTGGTGTGCTGCCCCCATTAACTTGTCATTTAGCATTAGGTATATCTCCTAATGCTATCCCTCCCCCTTCCCCCCACCCCACAACAGGCCCTGGTGTGTGATGTTCCCTTTCCTGTATCCATGTGTTCTCATTGTTCAATTCCTACCTATGAGTGAGAACATGCAGTGTTTGGCTTTTTGTCCTTGCTATAGTTTGCTGAGAATGATAGTTCATGTCTAAAACACCAAAAGCAATGGCAACAAAAGCCAAAATTGACAAATGGGATCTAATTAAACTAAAGAGCTTCTGCACAGCAAAAGAAACTACCATCACAGTGAACAGGCAACCTACAGAATGGGAGAAAATTTTTGCAATCTACTCATCTGACAAAGGACTAATATCCAGAATCTACAGTGAACTTAAACAAATTTACAAGAAAAAAAAAAACAACCCCATCAAAAAGTGGGCAAAGGATATGAACAGACACTTCTCAAAAGAAGACATTTATGCAGCCAACAGACACATGAAAAAATGCTCATCATCACTGGCTGTCAGAGAAATGCAAATCAAAACCGCAATGAGATACCATCTCACACCAGTTAGAATGGCGATCATTAAAAAGTCAGGAAATAGGTGCTGGAGAGGATGTGGAGAAATAGGAACACTTTTACACTGTTGGTGGGACTGTAAACTAGTTCAACAATTGTGGAAGTCAGTGTGGCGATTCCTCAGGGATCTAGAACTAGAAATACCATTTGACCCAGCAATCCCATTACTGGGTATATACCCAAAGGATTATAAATCATGCTGCTATAAAGACACATGAACACGTATGTTTATTGTGGCACTATTCACAATAGCAAAGACTTGGAACCAACCCAAATGTCCAACAATGATAGACTGGATTAAGAAAATGTGGCACATATACACCATGGAATACTATGTAGCCATAAAAAATGATGAGTTCATGTCCTTTGTAGGGACATGGATGAAACTGGAAACCTGCAATATGTTCTTCTCACGGCAACTGCAGAAGCACAAGAGGTAAGATAAGCCCACTGGGTAGCTAACTTCAAGATAGCTTATGTCACATCCTCTAACATCTCATTGGCCAAAGCAAGACATGTGGCCAAGCCCAAAGTCAAATATGGGGAAATATATTCCATGCACCATGAGATCGTAAATATGAATGTACAATACTGCTGTTACACAAGGCGGAGAGAAGAATTGGAACCAATAATTCAATCTACTGCATTTGGTTTGAAAAATCCTGATTGTACAACTTACCTATTGCACAGTTGCAATTAAACAGGAATTAACATTCTTAGGAGTAAACACATTTGAGCATGATTTTTGGTTTCAAGGAACTTAAGTTCCTCAGGGAGATAAAATATCCATAGGGCAGGGTGCGGAGGACCTCACTCTCACCTGGGTCGGGTCCTCTGAATTCACTAAGATATTCTCAGCTGTCACATTTCCATTAATATATTCATGTTCATGGAGGAACTGCAGGGCACCCAGCTCAGGGAAGGAAAAAGGAAGCATCTCTTTCATCAAGGTAGAAAAAGATAAGGGTACTAGAAGAGCACAAATAAGGAGCTACACAGAGCTACTGCTTCAGATTGGAGGATGGTGCTGTGGAAAGCTTGCAGAGAAGAGATCTTAACCTTGAAACTTGGCTTCTTATTAAACATACAAAGACTGGAAGCAAGGGCATTCAAAATCCTCTGTCAATGTCTAACCAAATTTTCTCCACTCAGATGTGGAGTAAGGGAAAGAAAATAAAACTTTGCCTCACACAAAATATTTCCAGTTTAATTAGAGAAAGTCAGAACAAATGCACAAATTCTCCAGCCATGTAAATATAGGAAGCTTCTTAGCCTCTCATTTCCCACGAGGGAGTCTCCTTTTCCTAACAGAATCTTTATTAGCCCATTTGGAATTGGAAGAAACCTGTTCTGAACAATAAAATCCTAATGCCAGATTTTTAGCTATGAGGTCCTTAAGGGTAAGCCTGTGTTTTATCAAGTCTTACCTGACTACCAATACCAAGAACCTTAGTTTATACAAAACAGATGTAAATAAAAAGGCTTTCCCGACATGAATTGAATGTGAGAGGACATTATAATCCAAGAGAGGGAATTTTAACAGATTTGTGAAGTAGGTACTTAAGGTTGTGAATGGAAGAGGAAAAAGGAATGATTTTTAAAACTGTTCTATGATCTCATTCTAAGAAGAATTTGAAGAAAGTGGTGTTTGCTGATTGCCTAATATGCATCAGACATTGTGCTAAGAACTTCACATCTCTTACCTCATTTGGCCTTCACAGATTCCCTATTACTTATTACCCCATGCTATATATAAGGAAACTAAATAGGAAAAACTTTCACTGGGTCACAGAAGAAGTGAATGCCTGACTTCCAGGTAAAACTAGTTAGAGATGCTTCTAACCTTCTGTGTATGTCTGGCTACTCATAAGGGATGACCATAGCTTTCCAGTCCACATTTTCTGTCTCCTGAAACCTCATAATAACAATAGGAAAGCAAAAACATGGTTTAACATCTAGCCTTCCATGGATGAGAAGGGCAGGGACAAAAAAGACAACTATCAGAAAACGGAGTTCTCAAAGGCTCTGGAACTGGCAGTATCAATCACCTCTAAACATGGGAATGAATGATGCAATGAAAAGAAGAGGATTGGTTTAAAATATCAGAAACAGTCAGATCCTAGATGTCTTTTCCTAATTTGGGCTGCTAGGCATCTTACCTCTCCTTACCTCAGCAATATCTGGAGTTTTATTGTTGGAGGTGAAATAGCAAAGGGTCTTTAGACTGGGAGGCACCAGGTAAAATGAGGTCAGAAGTACCACAGTGGAAACAGGAGGATAGTGTAAACTTGTCCATACACGGTGGGTGCTGGAGCACTTTGTCTGCTGTTCCCACCCCACTCCTGATGCTAGCAGTCAGGCCTTTATCCCACTTTAATCTCCATGTTGTGCTACTTCTAGTCATAATGACGCAATTACTGAATATTGACATAACCCAAATTCCAGGTAAGTGAATTGAGAGGACAGGGAATAGCAAGGGCATGAATGTGTGGTTAGAGACAATGAGGAGGAAAATAGTATGCAAATTTCATCTCATCTTTGAAAGTGGGAAGTCAATAGATGATGCCCCAAATTGGGGAGGAAAAAAGAATACGTCATTCAATGTGTTATGTAGGCATTGGATGATAAGGCCAAAATAATCAGATCAAAGAGGAAGTGATTGCTATCAAGGCTAGAGACATTAAGTAGAAGCTTGTAGGGAACTGTTGTTGTTTACAACCGATCTTGTAGAACTAGTTAACTCTTCAAACTCTGGGCATGTTGAACTTTGATATAACAATTAAAAAAGAAGAAGAACAAAGGGAGTGGTAGAACTATGCTGTCTCCTACTGGGAAATTCTCACACTGGGAATTACTAATTTCTCTGGGAATGACATTGTAGCTGATACTGTGTGGTAGAAAGCAAGCGCATGGCAGAGCCAGGTTCCAGCCTGCTTCTGCCAACAACTAGCTGTGTGACCTTGGCCACAACACCTTCCTTTATCTCCCTTGGTCTCAGCTTTGTCACCCACACAAAGAGGTATTGAACTAGAAAATCTCACATCTTTTTGATGAGATCCAGCAAAGGAGGAGAGGCCATGCAGCAGGTCAAGAGCCAGTGAAATAGGAGAACCCTGAGACAAAGGAAGGAAATTGTAGCAGTTTCCCTCTCTATGAATCCCTCTGTCTACACCTACTTCCTTTCCTATCCTCTGTTGTTAGGATCCTAATAATGTCGTGTGGCTGTCCTCCTGGCTTTTTGTGTCCCCTCCAGTGGTGGCCTCCCATTCTTCTCCCCTAGGGCTGTATTTACTGCTAGCCCCACCTTTTTGCCAATCCCTCACAGACCCTGGACTTTACCCAGCCTGATTAGACACTTAGAGTTCAGTGATTCTTGATACTATTGAACCAGAAATACATTTGAGAATCGGATGATGCCCTATTAACCCTTTGAAGAAGAAAAATCACCACATATACTCAAAATTCTGCTTTCAAATACCTCTTGAATCCCATTGCTGAATTCTATAATCAGACCTTAGAGATTGATGGGTTAATAACAGGAGGGATAGCATTAGCAGATATACCTAATGTAAATGATGAGTTAATGGGTGCAGCACACCAACATGGAACATGTATACATATGTAACAGACCTGCACATTGTGCACATGTACCCTAGAACTTAAAGTATAATAAAATCTATCTATCTATATATATATAAACAATTAGTACTTTATTTGGTGATTTTTTAAAATTTACAAAACTATTTCACATATATGATCACAATACGGCTTTTCTCAAAGTAAAATGCAGAAAATCATGGCCATTATAGTTTTATTTTCATCATTGTGTTGGGTACTCTCACACATAGATGCTTTTTTTATTCAACAGTTCAAGCAAGTTTCTATTATGACCATTTCTGAGAAGAGGACAGTTTGGCCCAGACAAAACCATTGAATATGTTAGAGTGAACAATGAGTTAGTTTAATAAACAGACAGAAAGGGGATGGTCTCCCAAAGTCAAGTCTCTTTTTTTTTTTTCTTTCACATCGTAGTCCAAGATGAGAAGGCAAACTCTGCTTGAGGGAGACATTTAAGCAATCCAGATTCTTTGGCACTATAGAACCCAACATGTGGTCTTCAAGATGGTTCCAGGCACTGATATTTTCAGGCAGTGAGAGGGAAAAGAGAAAGATGTCTAGAGCAATTATCTTTTAAGTGGGTGAGATGGAAGTTGTACACAGTTACTTCTGCTGACCATTGGTGAGTGTTATGAGCAGAATCATGTTGCTCCAAAATTTATATGTTAATGTACTACCTCCCAGTACCTCGTAAAGTGACTGCATTTGGAGATAGAGTCTTCAAAGAGGTAATTAAATTAAAATGAGGTTACTAATGTAGGCTTCAATCCGATATTACTGGTGCTCTTATAAGAGGGAATTTTGGCACAGATGTACACAGAGGGAAGACCAGATGAAGAAAGGGGGAAAATATTGCCATGTTTAAGCCAAAGAGAGAGGCCTCAGAAGAAATAAATGCTGTTGACACCTTAATCTTGGACTTCTAGTCTTCGTAATTGTGAGAAAATAAATGTATGTTTAAGATATCTGGTAGTACTTTGTCATGGTATCTCTGGCAAATTAACACAGGTACAGTGGAAACTTGGCCAAATGACCATTTCTAATGAGCTAGGGAGCTGTGTGCCTAGACAGAAGGGAAAAACAGAAACAGTGGCAAACAAGTCTCTATCCACTGTATTAATTTACTTTAGGTTGTGTAGCTTTAAGTTGAACAAATTATTCAAATCTAGGATTTCTAGCTTAATCTCTAGCACTCTTCTGTTTTCCCCCCACCAACATGTCATTGAAATGTTGACTCTGGTCTTTGGTGCCTAAATGCATAGTAGAAATAATTTTGAAAAAATTATGAAGAGCTAATAGGAAAAAGATATTTAGGAATCTTAACATCACCATATGCAAATAGGTTTCTTTTCTGCCTCTAGGAATGATCAATTTGCTGTGGGTTCATAAATTTTGTTAGGCCAACAGATCTCACAGCTGCTACAGAAAAATCCTAAATATATATCTCTGTAGAAGGGTAAATTATCTTCTGTGTTGAAGCAGTTTTCCTCTGAACTGTGCTTTTCCCCTTTATGCCATGGTTAGAACCCTTTTCAAGCTTATTGCTGCTGTGATCTTCTGTGCAACTCTATTTTAAGCTGTCTAAGATGGAATGAACCCTTCAGCTATTACTCTTAAGAAAAAAAAAAGAAAAGATCTGTACTGTAGTCAATATTGAACCTGGAATTAGAGAATCTCTGTAATACTGTATTCGGAGTTGGGAAAAGAAAAAGAGGACTCTTGAAACCATGGAAGACAATACTTAATTTCTGAAATAGGTATTGGAGTGGATCTTAGCATGACTGTATGTGGATAATATTCTGTGACTTCATGAACATAAACTAGCTATTATAGATTTCGCCAGTAAAGCAAAAACACAGAGGAGCCTTTTCAATATGACTGGAACAACTGGGATGATTAAATTATGCTGGTAGGTTATGTAAGGTATTGCCCTTCTTATTATGTAAGACATAGTTCTCAAACTTGATACCTACAGGAATTCTGGTGGTTAACATAGAGGGTGAAACAGGCTCCATTTTAGGTGAAAATTTGTACATCCATTTATCTAATAAATATTCATTACTTAATGACAGCATGCCTTCTTCTATGTACTGAAGAGGGAGTCCTTACCCCTGTGGAGCTCACAAATGACAACAAAAGACACTAAATAAATATATGGTCTGAAGTCAGTTATATATGTTGTCATATATATGTCATATATGTATGAAAACCTCTTTAAGGATTTTTTAATCAGGGAGAGACATGATGAGATTTACTTTCTAAATTTTAGTTTTGGTATAAGAAAAGAGACCAGGGAAAAGCCCATTACAGTAGTCCATTGACAATGCTGAGTAGGATGAGGGTGGTAAAGGTGAAATAAAAAGATAGGATTCATGGTACATGTGGAAGGTAGACTCTGAAGGATTGCTGAAATAATGAATGAGGAATGTGAAAAGAAGAAAAGTGCCAAGAAGGATTCATCTTCAGGGCTTGAGCAATTGGATGAATGGCGGTGTGTTTCTGATAGAATGCGCAGTGGGGGTTGTAGCAAGTCAGAGTGTACAACTTATCTGAACCAAAATAGGGCAGCTCTAACTTAGCTCAGAATGACGAAGGCTATTTTCTCTAACACATGTGATAATTACCCTTGTTCTCTTGTTGCAAAGACACTTTACAACCTAATTCTTCTCTTTCCCTATAATAAGCTTCAGTATGGCTGCATGACAGATGCACCTGACAGCAATAACTTAAGCATACCCTGAGAATGACTCTATGGTCTAAGAAGAGTGTTGGTTTGGAATTCCAAGGTAAGGAATCTGGGTGTGGCCAACCCAGAGATACACTCCTTATCTGTGAAGGACATCCAGCCCCCTGGCCCACACTTTTCAACACAGGCCATACAAGGGATAGAGTATCGAGGGAACCAGCCCCCAATATTTAAACATAGGTCCTTTCTATTTTCCTTAAGTGTCAGCTGGTCTGAGAAATAAGAGAAAAGTACAAAGAGAGGTACTTTACAGCTGGGCCTCCAGGGTGACATCACATATTGGTAGGTCTGTGATGTCCCCTGAGCCGCAAAACCAGCAAGTTTTTATTAGGGATTTCAAAAGGAGAGGGTGTGTATGAACAGAGAGTACGTCACAAAGATCACATGCTTCAAAGGGCGAAAAAGGAGAACAAAGTTCACATGCTTCTGAGGCCAATAAAGATCATAAGGCAAAGGGCAAAACAAGATCACAAGGCAAGGGCGAAATTAGAATTACTGATGAGGGTCTGTGTTTGGCTGTGCACGTATTCTCTTGATAAACATCTTAAACAACAGAAAACAGGTTCGAGAGCAGAGAACTGGTCTGACCTCAAATTCACCAGGATGGGGTTTTTCCCCACCCTAGTGAGCCTGAGCGTACTGCAGGAGACCAGGGCGTATTTCAGTCCTTACCTCAATTGCATAAGACAGACACTCTCCCAGAGCAGCCGTTTATAGACCTCCCCCTAGAAATGCAATTCTTTCCCTAGGGTCTTAACATTTAATATTCCTTGCTAGTAGAAGAATTTAGTGATATCTCTCCTACTTGCATGCCCATTTATAGGCTCTCTGCAAGAAGAAAAATATGGCTCTATTCTGCCCCACCCTGCAGGCAGTCTGACCTTATGGCTGTCTTCCCTTGTTCCCTAAAATCGCTGTTATTCTATTTGTTTTCAAGGTGCACTGATTTCATATTGTTCAAACACACATGTTTTACAATCAATTTGTACAGTTAGATACACTTATAGTGGTCCTGAGGTGACGTATATTCTCAGTTTATGAAGATAACAGGATTAAGAGATTTAAGACAGACATAAGAAATTATAAGAGTATCATCTGGGAACTGATAAATGTCCACAAAATCTTCACAATTTATGTTCAGAGACTGCAGTAAAGACAGGCGTAAGAAATTATAAAAGTATTAATTTTGGGAACTGATAAATGTCCATGAAATCTTCACAATTTATGTTCCTCTGTCATGGCTCCAGCCGGTCCCTCCATTCGGGGTCCCTGACTTCCCACAACAATAGAGGCCCTTTGTTTCAGGTTAAATGAGGTTTCTAGGTAGAGATTGCTAGGTGAAGGGTGTTAAATGAAAATGCTGTATAAACTGCATGCTTTCACAAATGGCAGCTCTTATCCTGTCCAGCTGACTACTACTGGACCTGCCTGGGATGAAGGTCTTCAATAAACCCTATGTTTTGTTCATTGGTTTCTTGTCCCTTCCTTGGCCTCTCAGACATGGTGCCATCCCTATTGTAATCAACTAGGATGTAGATGCCTTTATCCACCAAATCTCTCACCTTCTTTTCTCAAGCCTGTTCTTGATACCTCAGTCTTTTCTGCTGACTTCACTGTGTAGCCTCTGAGTTTTGGCTCTAAACTTAGCAGAGAACGGATAGATGATCTGACCTTTTCCTCTGGTTTCTGTGATCATAGAATTCTCTAGGAAAACATTTCAGGATGGTGGTGGATGTTTTGAGACCAGGAGCATTACAACTGCTTTTGGTGTGATCTAACCATGCAGGACGTGGTGCAAATTTCTCTCTCTCCAAATGACACTCTTTGTATTTTTTCTCTGTGAACTGGCTAATGGTACAATAAAGCACCATTTCTGTTTGTTTATTTCTAAATTTCAGCTCGAAATTGACAACATAATCTCAGAGATAGTACCCATGCAGTTATAATAAATCTTGAGATCAATATACCAATAGCATATTTTTCAAAACATGATAACAATTTTGTGAAGTTTATTCTGATGGAAGCCTAAGATGTCATCAAACTTCTAGGAGATCTGAAACCATTTAACTAATTTTGAGTAGGCCTTAACACTGAGAGCGAAGCTGGTCCACTTCCTTATTTCTTTCATTGAAATGATAATTAAAGCTTCTCTACTCTTAAGTGATTGAACCCATGCTGATTTTCACGGATGTGGTTGAAATAAAATCAGACCAAAAAAAATGTATGGCTTTTTACTGAACTCTTTGAGATTAAATCTACACGACTTTGCCAACCTAATTAAATATATGTGAATATGTAAACAGCATAGTGAAAACTCTATTTAAATAAAAAGCTCTGAATTCTGAGTTACAAGTCTGATTAGAGTAATATTACTGAATCAATTTTTTTCTTCACAAAGCTTACTTTTTACATGACCCAATTCCAGAGAGCTTCCAAATTTATGGTTCAATTTAATTTTATTTAACGATGGTCATTAAAAAGACCACAAATTTGCCATTAATCATTGATTATATTCAATCAGCATTCAAGGTGACTTATGTTTTCTCACTACTTGCTACATTACAATTTGCCAAACAGGCTTCCTGGCATGAAATGAAACACTTATCTGTAAGTAGCTGGAGATTTCAGTTCAGACAGTACTAAGTACTTATTGATTACACTTTCTAATACTTTTTCTCTTAAAGACCCAGATTATTACTGACTACAGATATGTTTATATTTCTAATTCTAGAAGATGAAAATTTTTTCTTGGTGCTGTGGTGACAAAATGGTAAATTCTACAAATGACGCCCAAACTGGTTTCATTGTTTGAATCATTCTTTATAAAGAAAACTTTAAATTTCTACTGCGATTTAGCACAATGTTCTTTCAAATCATCTTTTCTTGTGTTGATAAAGGGAACTGCCTGAAGGCAGGGCCCTCATGTCATTCATCTTAATGTCCCCTGTACGCTGTGCCTGATTCACAGAAGATAATTCCTCTGTGTAAAGGGATTTTGTATATTCTCTGAGTGAGATACTATATATTAAGTTGTAGCAATCATTTTTACCTCTTCCTCCCAGCCTATACTAGATGAGGTGAAAAGCTCAAAACAATATATTTCAGACCCTTCTATGGCTATGTTTATGGATGCAGTGGAAGTTCTACCAATAGGACACAGAAATGCAAGGCTTGAAAGGTGAATGGTGAAGGGAAATAGAACCCCAGGTTACCACCCCAGAACAGGAGATGCCGGGCTCCTCCCCAGTGCAAATGGTGTGAACTTCCATGGCTCCACCCCGGTGCACACTCCTCCCAGTGCACAGGATGATTGGAGATTCTCCAGGGACCTCTTTATACTTCGTTGTCTCAATACCATTCGGTAATATCTTTACTGCAAAAAAGGAGATCCCAAATTCTGATATTATGTCAAATAAACTCCACTGATTCCCAAGCATCTTTATGAGTTAGCATTGCTAGAATTATATTTAAGGTCAAGTTCTCAAACACTGATAGGTATCGTTTGCCAAAGGGAACATGAATCCAAGGAAAAACATGGCACATCTTGTTGGAGCATCCATTGCATTCAGTGCAAAGAAATTTCAAATACAATTTTTCAAACAGAGAGTTACATTATGGAGGAAAAAGCTAAACTAGATGAATTTGTAAGGTAAGACATGAGATTTTAATGCAATTTCTTCCCCATTATTCCCCATATACATAGAAAATAAGTGCTCAGGCGTTCCCTTCTGTGACTCTTAAAGGAAGATTTAGCTCTTTTGTTTCATGGGTTGAGAGAAGAAGCTTCGCTCATAAGCCTGGCCCTTTAGACCCTCAATTTCTTCATTACAAAGTAAGAAACAATGGCGCATGCCCTACTTACCTCAATGAGCTGTTGTGAAATAATATATGAGGCAGCTATAGAAAATGATTATGAATATGAACTCTGAAACTTGATAGCTAGAATTCAAATAATAGCTCTGTCATTTTCTGTCTTTGTACCAGTGGAAAAATTCATTACTTTTGGTTTCAATTTTTTCATCTTAAAAATGGGGCTGTTTATAAATAATAATACCTGCCTCATCAAGCTGTTAAGGGAACCCTGTGATCTGATGCAAATAAAATTCTTAGAATAGCACATGTCACATAAGATCTTATTATTTGTTATTATTAAAAGGTAGAGCCATTTTGAATGACATCTTTCCTATTAATAATGTTAATAACAAACATATATTAGGTGCTTCTCTGGTGCTAGAGATCTAATATGCATTATGTCATGGAAAACAACCTTAGGAAATAGGTGCTATCATCAATAATTTACAAATAAGAAATTTAAAAATGGAAAATGGATAAAAGCTTGCTCTAGGCTGAAAAAAAGAAACAACCAAATAAACAGTGGGCTTGGAACGTGAAAGCTTGATTCTGACTTTGGAACCTGTTCTGTCACCTGACTATGGAATTCAGGTCTTCTTCAGAACAAGCTCAGATGGGCAGTGATGAGGAAATGACAGATCACCTATATCAAACACCATATGTCAAACCTCAATCTAGACTATGATATATCCCATCTCATTTAACTCTTGCAATAACCACACAATGTTGAGATTCTTTTGTCTATTTTTTTAGCGATAAAGAAAGAGGTAGGACTAGGATTCCAATCCATGTGTATTTGCCTGTAAATCTCTTGTTATTTCTGCTGCCATTGTTCTATCAATTTTCATCTGAAAGAATCTGAAAAATTAGTTATCTGCCTCACAGGAACCCCTAGAATATAACCTCACATGAGACGGGATGAAAAATTCACACTACAGAAATTTCAGGTGGGCTAAAAGCCAGAAAATGCTATTAGAAAATGACTTGTTTTGACTTTTAAAAAACTAGTTGGGATTTAATGATTGCTAGTTTTTAAGTGCACATCTTACATATAGAGTTACACCCCTTATTGCATGACTCAGTGTAAGACGACACTGAATTACTGTTATCACTGCTGTTGAGTTAAATATGACCCAATGCTGTAAATGTGTTCTGCAGTATGTTACACTAAAAGCCTGACTAATCATTTGCTTATGTTTGTTGAATCAAATACAACTAGGCTAAATTCATTCCACTGTCTTCTTTCAAGCTGATAGGGTGGCTTTATCAAGCTACTAAAAGGAGATGAATGAGCAGAGGCTAAAAGAATTCTGATTCTTCTTTCTGTAACAAACATCACACAGTAAACCTTCAAAGGACAGGGGGGATCAATTTCTTTCAGTCGTCAGTGAGGACACAATAAGTGACCTGGTCAAGGGAAGAGAGGCCTGAAAATGGCCTCTCTCCTGATGTCTCTCCATTTCAAAAGAGTGGATGATGTCGCTTCTATTTATAAACTCTTCTGAAAATGCATGAGCTTTGCAAGGCCTTTTTTTTTTCCTCTGTGGCTGCATCTTGAAAGGGCATAAATTAGAATAACAACATCAAATAACCTAATATCTTGGCATCAACAAAGACAATTTATAGAAACTTGAATTTACTATCAAGCAGTAAAGAAAGGCACATAAAAGGGGCATAGAGGCATCTCGATTTTGTAAGGGGTGAAGGCACTTTGACTAAGCAGAAATCTGTAAATTGGTAGTTGATGGATGACAAGCTGAGGCTGTTAGGAGGGGGAGCCTGGGCTTTGGTGGCGGGTGGACGCACCCACTAGTTGTGCCACCTTGTGGAAGCTATTTACCTTTTGAATTTCATTGATCTTATCTATAGAACTGGAGTAATACCTCACAGGATTAATGTAAAGGCTAAACAATTAACATGTTTGAACACCTAGTAGAGTGTCTAACCAATAGCAGTAGATGCTCAATAAATAGTAGCTAGTGGTATTAGTGTCATCACCACACTACCACCATCATCATCATAGTTGTATGCAAGAGATCAGAAACCATTGCCATCAAAATCTGGTTGCATTAATTTGTCCAAATCTATCACATAGACAAGTTGTTTTTGATGGTTTTCAGTCACTGATTCTTTTAAAAATAAAATCTTGAGAAAACCCTCCAAATATAAACCATGTGACCCAGCTTTAGAGATTGGGCATTAAAAGTGTATAATGAGAAAAGGAGAACAAGAACACATACTTTTACAGGGATTCTGAGCTGGCACCCCCTGCTTCTCTTATATGAAAGCAGATCTAGACTTTCCAGGCTCTTAAAATCCACAGAGACTAAGGATCATCCTAGGTCACCCTGTAAATAGCAATCTTGCTTTAGCTGCGGTCCAGGACTCCCCTGGGAGTTATGAGCTTAAACTAAGCCTCATCTAAAATTTAGACAGGAGGAAACAGGGGCACCACAAAAAGTTCTTCCCTGCCCTGACACCACCCCATCCCCAGCTTCGAGGGCATGATGTGTTTTTCCTCTAAAATCAAAGAAAGAAAATGAAATAAAGTCGAGAGTGCTCACAGAAAGCAAATAATTATTATTGACTAAAATTCAAAGCTGACTTACTAGATTTTAATTACAGGATGTTCCCATCTCCTAATTGACTGTTATACACTTTTAAATTAAGTTTAATAACAGTTAGAGGGCACATGAAGAGTGTTCAGCACGTGCCAAGCATGGTTCTCAGTGCATTGTGTGTTTACATAGATAAGGCTCACAGTAACCCTACAAAATAGGTAGTACAAGTATCCTTGTTTTTACAGAAAAGGCACAGAGAGATTGAGTGACTTATCTAAGATCATACAGCTAAAAACAGCAGAGTCCATATCAGAACCCAAGTTGATGGGTTACAAAGTCAGTGCCCTTTATCTGCACTGGCTGCCTCACTAAAGGAGAGAACTCAATGTTATAATAGTATTGAAACTGCAGGCTTCTCTGGGGATCATCTTCAGATTGAATAGACCTGATTTTATTGTATTTTGCTTATTCAATATTATCTTATTTAGTAAAACTCCTCTAAGTATTTTAAAATCCATAATGGTTTCACTCTTCTTCCCACCACATTGTTTTATAAATGTATTTAAAGATACATAGCTATGGGTCTGTGAGGTAACCTACTACTGTTTAAATATTGTCCTGCTGGTTAAAAATACATTGAGAATTGTTCTTTTTTTTTTAGGAAAAAGTAACTTTGACAATCAGTTTTGAAGATGTTCTAAAACTTCAGGGCATCTATCATTTCAACAAGATGACTCACAGTTTTAATTAACTATTGATTAGGAAAGAAAGTAATATGCTTTAGTCAGACACACTGAGAAAAGTGTTTAGAAATTCTCCTTTCTCAATTAAGCAACTGTTTTCTGATCAGAAGTCACTTGGTTCTTAAATGATTGGTAGAAAAGAGAAAAAGAGAAATTGAGTCATCTTTGTTCATTTTTCCTTTTGTTATGACCTGGAAAACCATATATGGAGTGAAAGGGTGGAGGAAAAGAGCAGATTGGAATTTGAAACTACCTTTTCAGTGGGAGATGAACTAGGGCCAAAGGAGGAAGGATGCCTGCTGACAACTGTCATTTCCACAGACTTACTGGAGCAAAATGATGTCTAATGTTGAGAAGAAAAATTGAGTGTCTAGATTTTTTAAGTAGCTCAGAATTCTCCTTTTGGTGATTTTTTAAGGTAGAGCTGGTTTAAAGGCAGAAGATTATAGAAACGGCCAGGGATTTAAGGGGAGCAAATAAGGGTGTCAGGTTTTTGGATTTAGCTGTCCACTGGCTGGAGGAACTGAGAAAGCTTACGGTAGCAAAGCCTTTGGCAAATGTAAGTCAAAATAAATTTTCAGCCCAAGACAAAATTATGTTATGTTGAAAACAGTTCGGTTAGCACAATGTTCTTCCATGTGCCCAGGCAACAAAATTTCTTGGGATTTTTATTCCCCCTTCTCTTTTACTGTTTTACTTCTATTATGAAGAAAATGTAGCTGCTTTATACTGAGATGAAATTTTTAAATGCATTCAAAAGTGTGGAAGGACTCAAAGCAATCTTCACAATTCAAAGGTTCTATTGGGAGGTTTAAGACTTAGAGGAAAGTAAAGAAGTAGCCAATTGTACGGAAGAATTTAAGTCTGTTCTAGGGAAAGAAGTTATCACAGTGCTGTGGGTTTATTAGCTTTATTACTTACTGATTAATAAAAATAGGACAAAAATAAGGAATTTTCTCAATTAAAAAGTTTTCAATATATTAAAGCAGTGCGAAAAATGAAACTGAAAGACATACACATTGCTGATCTTTTACTTCCTATTTTCAAATTTATTATGAATATTTTATGGATTGGAGAGGAGAGATAATATCAAATGGTATGAAAAATAAGTCATGATCTAGTATAAAGCAGAAATAGTAAAGGAGATCTCCAACTTAGATTTTGGGTTTCTAACATAGCAAAAATTTTTATCAAAGAACATGCAGACAATGTCAGAACAAACCAAATATAATCACCATTATTTCATTTCATTTCTTCACATACAAGGACCTACTGCCAAACCATATTCTCATTTTTACCTTTGAATATTTCCTGGCTTTGACCATACTACAGGTGTTCATTCCCTTAGAATCTGAAGCCATCTGTCTTTGAACGTGCTGGCTCCTGACAACCCAAAGCCGGGTTCCTGTTGGCTTTTAAGAGTTTACCAGCTTGGAGAGGGACAGACCTCTTCAAGAAGAGCAAGAGAGCGGAGGAGATGATACCAACAGTTTGGAAGAAGACATTGTGTTGGGCACATATGCTAGCATGGTTTGGTCCTAGAACTAGCCAGAGGGTTGAAAAACAGAGTGAGAGTTTCATTACCCACTATGGTTTAGGCCCGATTCCAAATCTTGTAATTCCCTCTCCCTAAATTCCCCCAGCACACTTAACTACATGTTCAAAGAATTACAGACAGCATAGTTCAGCATCAAACATAATGACTGTGCCACTTTCCTACTGCTAATGCCAAGTCTTATCACCCACTTCTCTCTCCTTCCCATCTTGCAGTAGCACTAAAAAGAGGATATCAAAATAACAACTATTAAGGATTACTATTTTCCTAAATTCTGGAGTATTACATATGCATGTGAAAAAAATTACCTACTTTACATTGTATCTACACGATCTATGTGAAATCTTCTGAACTATCATAGATAATATTTTTGAAACCATTTCCATAGTATGTTGCATACTAAATCTTTCATTATTGTGAAGGTTCTTACTAGAAATGAGCCCTTCCAGGGCAGGAGCCACAGTCTATGTTTTCGTCATACTCCCAGGGCCTAGCACAGTGTCTTACTACATTCACTCAGCATTCATTTATTGAGTAAATTTTTTTGTGAGGCTGAATACTGTACTTGCCAGTGATGGCAGAAATGGTGAAAGAGATAGAAAAGGATCCTGCTTTCGTGGAGCTTACATTCTAACTTCCATAGCAGATGTTCAGACACACAATGAATGGTTTTTCTAATAAATGAATGGTTGAATAAACAAAAGAATAAATGAATGAATAAATAAGTTTCTACGGGGCAAAGATTATCTAAATTTGAATACAGAGTTCACTTTGGTCTGGTTTCCACCAGTCCATCGTCCAACTCATGAAATGGCCCAGTAGAATTAGAAATGTGTGTGTGGGTGGAGTGGGGTGGGGGTAGGGGGTTAGTTATGTGCCTAATATTTCATTCTCAAGACTGGTTGAAATGGTAGATCATTTCTAAGCATCGATACTATCAAACAGCAAATTACCCCGGTAATGTATTTATAAATTAACATTTTCTAAAGAATGCTTTACAGAATCTAATTCTGCCTATTGTTACTTGATGTTATGCCAAAACAGTTTTGTATGATGAAATAAGGTGGGGAACACTTAGTTAGAGAAGTTTCTTTTTTGGTAGGTCTTAGCAGAACTTTTAGCATGATAATAAGCAGTGCGCTTCCCTCGGATAATGTGTCTTCCAAACTTTAATAGAAAATTCATTTTTGAGAAAAACTTAATAAAGCACACTTTGTTTAATATGGATATGAATAAAGGTAGTGGAAATTGCTTCTCTGCCTGGATTCCCTCTTCAGGATCAATGCACTTGTCTTAGTCAATCAGCCTGCTAGAATAAATGACCATAGATTGGCTTAAACAACAGATACTTACTTGTCATAATTCTGGAGGCTGGAAGTCCAAGATAAAGGTGCTGGAAAACTTGTTGTCTGGTGAGAGTCGCCTTCCTGCTTGCAGGTGGCTGTCTTCTCACTGTATCCTCACCTGGTAGAAAGAGAGAGAGCTCTCTGAAGTTGCTTTTCTAAGGGTGTTCACCCCATTCATGAGGGGTCCACCCTCATGACCTAATTACCTCCTCCAAACTCTACCTTCTAATATCATCACCATTAAGGTTAGGACTGTAACATATGAAATTTTGGAGGAACACATGCATTCCATCCATAACAGCATTCATCCTCTGCTCTTGACAATGTTGGTGGCTGAATGTTCATAGATGCACTCTCCTGGGCATTGCCCTCAGCTCCAGGGTCCTGCCCCCTGGGTTTGACCTGTGGACAATGACGGGGTGATGAAAGGGTAAAAGGCTCACTCACCCTTGTCTCAATTTGAGATACAGCTTAAGGGGCATCCTAGCTCTAGAATTCCCTGTAGGATCAGATAAAGACCCAGCTGCATCCACACTGCAGGTCAGCTTCTCCCTCTGTGCCAACCTGTCTTCTTCACTTCCTTATGGGTGTCTCTCTCCCAGAACATTCCCCAGTAAAATTTCTCTATGCAATTCCCCATCACCAAGTCTGTTTTTTGGAAATTTAATCAAGACAATGAACGTTATTCCAATTGATCTGCAAGGCTCAGGTGAACTTTGAGCCACTCACTTCGGTGTGACCAAAAGTATGCTTTCGAAAACATTTGATTAATAGATTATTGAGGCTCAATGAATGTTCCAAGTCATTGAGAAACCCTCATTATAAACACCTCTTTTTCTAAAAACCTGTCTCAAGTTTTTGGTCTATACAATTCATTTGCATGATCACCATGGGCAGCATGTGCCATCGTTTCTTTTATTGGCATTACATTTTTATTTAAATTCAAAGTCAGCTCTCTCATGTACTCAAGCCATCAGCAACATAGTTTCAGACTCATTTTGCCTAACTTTAATGTTAAACCCCTTTATATTGTGTCTTACCCAAAAAGGAGTAATGAATCTATAAATAAGGAGGAAAACCAAATGTCATTCTCTTAATTTTAGTAATTGTGTTTTGCTGAAATAGCTCTAGTATGAACTACAAGCTTTCTAAGAAAAAACAGTCCTGACTTTAAGCACACTGGACTGTAATCATATACATTTACATACATACACACATATGCACAGTTGTATACACACAAGCATATTAAACAGCTGAAGGGAAGTAAGAGATATCCTTGTGAATCCCCTCAGTTTTATTGCTGAAGAAATTGAGGTCCATTGAGGAGAAGTGACTTATTTAAGGTCCCATAGAGAGTGGTAGGATGAAATCTGCATCTCCAGCTTCCAAAATACAAACTTAAAATGTCAGCCTGTTGTTCAGATGCATGTTGGTGGGGCAGGCAGAATGGCTATTAGCTTCATCCCATACCCAAAATTATTTAGCTATAAAATCACAATAGAATTGTTTTACACAGCCGCATGTCTCATTTGACTTCTAAATAACTTGATTAAGCGCACCTTTTTGGGGATGTAATACATGCATAAAGCTAAGGATACATGTAAACAGGACTGTATAAAAACTACCTTTCAATCTCACCCCACACCAGTGAGCATTATGATTGATTAAATCGTCGGTAAGAGATTCAATCAGCCATCCAGCAGTCTAAAAATCTACAATTCTAAAAAAACATTTAAGAATGGAATGCGAACTGAAACAAAACAGAACACACAAACGCAGATTGGCCTCACTTTAACAATTTCATCAGAAAGTGGTTTTTATAAACATATTTTTCTGTGCTCATCTTTTTATAGATTCAATCAGCACTACCTCACAGAAATCACGCACAGAGATTCCATGGCAACAGCCACATTCTGCACAGACACACACACAAAATCAACATGCTTAAATAATTATAATTCACACCCACTTAAGTCTATTGGATTTGGATGTCAGATACAAAAATAGCTACAATAATTTTTTTGCCAATTAGGAGCAGCTCTGTTATTAATGTTTTTGGTAAATTTAAACCATGTGATAATGGAAAATGAAAAAGCAAAACCCCAAAGAGAGGAATAAACAGTTCAGCACTGGTCTAGATCCTGTCACCATCAGCTGATTCTTTTGGGTTCATTTTTCAAGTGAATTTTCCCTCAATCATGAGCTACTTAAATGGAGCCTTTATTGGCAGTAAAACAGAATTGGTAGAACATGGGATCAGTACTCTTCCGTCCAAAAAAGTAAATGACTGTTTTAAAATTTCAATCTTTTTCTCTATTAAAATAATATGGCTTTGAAAACCAGTTTCAGAAGAAAATTTCTTGATTTGAGTAATTGTTCAAGAGTCATGTTCCCGAGGTAACCTTGGTTTTACTTGCTGAGCACCTGAGGGACATGAATACAAAGAAAAGTTAAGGCTGGATCCATGTAATGTCAGCCATTAAAATAGAGCAACAAATTCCAGACACTATCTTAGGGCAAAGGCTATAAAAAAACTCAGATTACCTGTGGCTTATGGCGGTGTTTTGTCAAATTTTATAATGCTGACCAGTTACAATAGAACCGATCTCAGTTCTCATTCAAAATGGAGATTCCTGGCTCTCACTCCTGTTCCACAGAATTCAAATCTGTAGTGTTCTTCTACTGATGAAGCAAGTGATTCTTTGGTAAAACACCAAAGGAGTGAGTCCAGACAGGAAGTACCTACCAACAACTAGGAGCTGACATGAACTTTTAAAGGAGTAAGATCTGGAAGTTCTTTAAGCCTGGTAGCAACATGTAGCTGCTGTGGCTTTGTGATATCGTTCCTGTTAGGAAAATGGGGTATAGTGGGCATGAAAATGCATCTTAAAGATTAAAGACCATAGTCAGGCCCGGGCGTCTTGGCTCACGCCTGTAATCCCAGCACTTTGTGAGGGCGAGGTGGAAGGATCACCTGAGCCCTGGAGGCTGAGGTTGCAGTGAGCTATGATCATGACATTGCACTCCAGCCTGGGCAACAGAGTGAGACCCTGTCTCAGAAACAAAACAAAACAAAAAAGGCAATAGTCAGGGCGTGGCAGCAAAGACAGGAGTTATCCAAGAGCCACTCAGGAGGCACAACTGGGCAACTACCTGATAACTACCACACTATCATCTGAATTAGAGTGTCTCATTAATAATAACCATAACAATGAAAGCAACGTCAATAATTACAATCCATTTTTATAACTCTTTGCCATTTGCAAAACTTAGTTTATAATGTCCATGGAAATGAGCATGGAAGGATTGAAGAGCAAAACCATAGAAAGTCAGGACAGACCGTTTTATCTTCTTTTGCTGAACTTGACTACAAACTCCATGAGATCCTGACCTCTGCCTTCTCAAAAAGTGACTGGTTTATACTAAAGTCTCAATCAATATTTTTAAAATCATTAACAAATGAATGAATAATACAGGACATAAAGAGGATGTAATTTGCAGAGAATGAGAAGAAAGCACTTTCTTAGATAATACCTGACAGTATATTGTTCCCTGTCTAAATCAAGTAACTAAATAAAACCCAGTATATGACAGCAGTGAGAGAGGGAGAACATTCCAGCACAACTGCAAGAGGGTTTGATGACCATATTTTAGAAATTGAGAGCAGCAGCTATTGGAGTCAGCGTGCTTACATAGAGTTGCTCAGCAACAAAGACGGAAAGAATTAGCAAGATTTGTGGAAATTCAGTTGCCAATCATTTAAATTTAAACACTGGGCCCCTGAAGTCAGAGAGACTGCTATAAGGAAGTGATCAGTCCAATGTCAGCTGATAGGACACAGCCTAAAACACTAAAGAGTGGAGAAATATTTCCTTCAGTCACAGATGTCTGAGAATTTCACCAAGACTTTAACAGAGAGTGATTTATCTTCCATACCAGAATTACATTCTCATTAGACCTGCGATTGATGTAGTTTGGGGTGGGTATATGGGAGGTGTTTGTGTGTGAGAAAAAGTGAGTTTCAATATCATTGGGCTAATCAATATTTGGTCACTGTAAAAACTTACTCCTGGTGTTGTTGAAGCTAAATGTACAAATTCAGAGAGCTTCTGGGGCCCCAAGTATACAGAGCATGTGAATAGCTCTCTCTCCCCACTTCCTGCCACAGACACAACACACAGACACCCAAAAGGGCAAGACATTACTCACACCATTATCTTTTTTTTAATGTCAGAAGAACTCTGTAAGGTTAGTGTAGGCTTAAGTATTTTCATTTTATAAAAGAAGCAATTGAGATACAAAAAATACCGAAAGTTCACAAAGTTAATAAAAGCTAGAGCAGAGATTTATTCCTAGGTCTTCTGATTCTAAGTCACTTTTTAAAAAATACAGAATTGGGTACTGGAATAAGATTAGCTATTTTAATACAGAATTATGTTTTTCCCCCAAATACAGTCTTTAAAATGTCATGCTATAATTTTATACCCATAGTTTGGCAGAGATTCACCATAAAAAGTTCAGATAAATTTCCATTTTACAATTCTGTGTAAAAAAAGGTGAAATCAGAAATGAATACCAACTATTCTAAGTTCAGATTCTATAAATTTTGATGAGTTAAGAAAAAAGATGAAATAAAAGAAAAAAGAATATTGAAAATTTTCATGTGGAACTTCTATTTATAAAGGAAATTTATGTCAATAGAGAACTTAAAACTATTAATCTTTTTATTGGAGACACCCGGCAGAAATCACCTTAACCAAATGATCAAAGTTAACCTCACCTTTAAAGAGACAAACTGGCTTTAGATGTTCCTGGGAGGCTGCTTAGAAGGACACAGCATCACTTCTGTGAAATTCTGCTCAAATATGCATAACCTGAATTTGATCATGAAAAGACATCACACACCCACAATACAAAATAACTGCTGTGTACTTTTCTAACGGTTCAAACCCATGAAAGAGAACGAAGAGACATAGAAACTGTTGCAGATTAAAAGACACTAAGAAAATGTGATAACTAAATGCAACAAGTGATCTTGGTTGGCTCTTGAACCATTATAAAAAACACATTAATGGGACCATTGATGGAATTTGAATACAGTCTCTAGATTAGACAGTAGGATTATATCAATGTTAATTTCCTGATTTTTCTAAATGTACTGTATTAGTAATAACATTTTGGGAAATTAGATGATGGATATATAAAAATTCATTATATTAATTTTTCAACTTTAAGTCTAAAATTATCTCAAAAATATTTAAAAATTAAATTTAAAAAATTTAAATGGGTAGATTTCATATTGTGTTCTTACCACGATAATTTTTTTAAACAAAATTTAAAATATGATCAATCTTTGTGCTGCAAAAGGTCTTACTGATAAGGCAATTAAATCTCATAGCTGAGTATTGTAACTTGTCCAAGGTTGCAAAGACCTTGAATCTTGGTCACCGGACACTGATGTTCTTTCTTTAGTACTACTTCCTACTTCATCCTCAATTCTCTAAAAACATGAGGACACTGACATCAGCCTGCTCTTAACATTTCATGTCTTTTTCAGAGACAAGAGGATGATGTTGACAACAGATGTTGACCATGTGGATGTAACAGGTCAGCGCTTTGCCCTGGAAAGCACTTGTTAACAGCAGCTCAAGAGAGAATGCCCAATGAAGCAATTATGTGTGGATATATCTGAAGATGAGGGCTTATTATTAATGGGAGATCAAAGATCACAATTTAAAAAATCCACTAAGAATTAAAATACACAGAAAAATTATAAACAAATAAGGTAAATGAGGGAATTATAGTGGAAGAATAGTAACCAAAGACTGTGGCTTAAATCAGTGGTCTTTAAACATTTTTGCTCACTTATTCATTAAAAAGATTTTGGGGAACTTGCACATCTTTAAGTTGACATCTAAAATTTGCACACCTTTAAGTTGACATCTAAAATTTTATCTTTGGCATATAACTAATTGCAAAAGATATAATTTCTGGCAAATTCCAAATAATGACACTTTTTAATTAAACTGTCAGGTAACTCTGTAATATCTCTCCAAAGCAATATAAACACAACAGCAAGATGAAAGTCATGATCATTTAACAGATAAAGGCATGCTCTTCTTTTCCAGTTGAAAAGTTCACATTATTTTTATTCATTTTAAACTAATATTTCCATCCTAATTCTCTCACAGAGTTTTATCCTAAAAGAAATTTTCGTACATGAAAGCCTTTCATGATCACCGAATCATGCTTCAATGCCACAAAAATATGAGGGTAAATTGAAAAGTAAATTGTGTTTAAGCATCCAGTGACACTAAGGCTCTAAATATTAAATATTTTTCTGGATTGAGCTACAATTATAAATATCATAGGTTTTAATTTTTAAAGAAAAACATAAATAATTACTCACACAAGAAATAAGAATGTTATTGGTAATAATCTCTTAATTAAATGGATGTGGCTGGGGCTTTTCCCTGTATAGTTCACATATCCAAAGATGAAGACTACTCATTAGCATTATCATCGATACTGTTATAATAATAAGACAAGGTTCAGCACTAATTCCATTCTTTGTTTTTATTTTTTACAGATTTAAGCTTAGAGAAAAATTTGTTCACCTAAATCAATGAATGAGAATGGAAAGAGTTTGATTTTAGCAGGTCATTTAATTCTTCAACTCCTTCTGTGTATTTGACAAAAATATCACATAGCAATCACTTCAAAAATTATTTTTAATGACCTATCATTAAACTATTTTAAAATATTTGATTCTGAATATTTGATATTTTAAAATATCAATTATTTGTAATGAACTATTTAGTTAGATAGTCCTTCAGTAATATTGAATTGAAAAGCACCTGTCTTGAACAAGCAAATTTTTACCCAGACATGAAAGTCACCTCCTTTTCCACAATGCTACCAGCATTTCCAGTTGCCTCTTGTTTGTGGATAGTGTAATGTTTCCACCCCACTGTAATGCATCAAGGAAATTATCTAGACGTTGACAGCCAGAAATTTTTGTAAAGTGGGAGAAGGCGTGTTATGAAGGGCAAGTGAGATTCCTCAAGACCAGGCTCACTCTCTTTAAGAGCAATTTTGGGGGATAAGGAAGAAGGGAATTACATGTGGAAATTGAGGAGCTGGAAATTGATTCCCTTAAAACTATCCATTTCTCAGATACCCCTTGGAAAATTTTGTGTATATCCAGAACTATGCATATGCCTGGGTCATCTTAGATTATGCTAGGCACAAAGAATTTTCACCAAGACAGCACACAAAATGCAAGCTGCATGGAGGAAGACATTTATGATGGTGTCACTGCATTAAATACACATCTTCAAATTATGAAACTACTTGTCAAAGTGTCTTCAGAGGAAAACTAGACCTTTGAGTTATTCCAAAAAAAAAAAAAAAGTGGTTTCCAATGGTACATTTGAAAATATTGCATAAGTCCCCTCTGGGAAGGATTACAATTCACATTAGCACACTCGAGTCTCTGAAAAGTCTTGCAGTCAGGAATACAGATTAACTTTATTTAACTCAGAGTTTCACAAATATATTTGCCCATGTACCTCTTTTTTATTAACATCTTCCTGAATACACTTTCAGGTTGCTGAGCTATAGTTTTATTAAATAGAAAGGTTATGTCAAATCCTGACAGCGACCAAAACTTTGATAGTCATCTAATAAATATTTGTTACCCAATTTATGGATCACATGTAAAGGGAATTAGATTGACAAGAAACATTAAATAGAAATTGAGGAGCACGAATTTTATCATAAAGGAAAACTTCAAACAAACTCATTAAACTTATCAAATAGAAGCTGGTATCATCCTGAAAATAAAAACCAAAGCTATCACCCAGGGAATCATCTCAAGCTCCCACCATTACTTACCCTCTGGGAGCCTTGGCTCTGAGGGAGGAGTACATCATGTAAGAACTCTCAATGTGGTCATTGCAACAGGATCACAGAGGAGGAAGCCTTTGGGCCACCGTGACATATGCATAATCCTGTCATCACACAACGGTCATTGGGAGACCTTTTATCTGGGTGGGGGAAATCATTGCTTTTTCTATTCATACAATGAGAATCTAAGGGTAGAGCTGACTCTCCTTTGGTAGTCACTTTGCAATAGGGAGAGAGCAGAGGTAATGTGCCTCATAAATAACTCTGTTGGGTACGATACAACAAAGAGAGAACTGCATGGGGTGCAGAAAAGCCTGACACCGTCTCTTTTCCATTTGCCAATTGGATAAACTCAAATATTTCCCCAATTTCACTGAGCCCCAGTTTTCCCATTTGCCAAAACGTTACCAACTTAAACATATCAATGGATTATGTGATCCCTTCTTTTTAACTGTGGAAGGGAAAACTGCCTGCTTTTATAAAGAGTACTTCAATACTTTCTTGCCTTAGATGCAAGAAAACAATGTCCCAGTAAGTATTGTCTTTAATTGACTTAATTGCCTAAGTGGTTCTGACACCTTCCTTCAGAATATAGCTTTTAAGTAAACAATCAGAATTTTTCAGAAGTAAAAACTTTGACCTTTTCAGCTTAAAAAGATCATAAGGACACAAACAGAAGATATCCTGCATTAAAGAAACAAGGTCAACTTTTATAGTGTTTTACAGTCTGTTATATCTTTGAAGAAAAAGTGTCACAAATTCCAACATTCATAATCACAAATTTTTTTAGCCAAGTAGAAAGATTTTATAGATTAAGAAAATTTATGTTTTTTTAAATTGATGCATCTATTTGGGCAAATTTAATTGCTTATATCAAAAAACTTATGCAACTGGGAGAAAAGATTTTAGTATTAGTAATGATGAACAATTAAACAATGAAAATTAAGAGAGAAAGTATTCTTTTCATTCTCAGTGGATAAAGAATAAGTTTAATTAACACAGGGAATGTGTTTCTCCCCCACCTTTCTCTAACAGAGATGACAAGAGAAAGAAGACAGAATTAGGTCATTCCCTCTTGATGACTGTGCTGTAACAAGGGACAAAATGAGATAAGCTTATTTTACAAGATAAATAAGTGCCATTTTTCTATGATTACTTTATATTACGATGTTTTTCCCTTCCCCATGTCTAAAGTTCTTTTTGTGTGATATTTGTAAATTGGACATGGAGGACTTGCAGCAGTAAGGGTTTCATTTTTCAGTACGTGTTTGCATGAAATCAAATGTCTTCACCTAATACATTCCAGGGGAAAGCTCTCCCTGTTTGTGTTTTTATGACACTACCTCAGATCATTTCAAAGTAGTATCCAGAGTCTCAGTGAATATTGTTTTTCATATAACTTTAAAACTCCACAGTCTGACATTCAATAATAAGCACAGAATAAAATATCAACTATAAGAAGCATGTTGCCGAGAACTTGCAGCCCACCTGAATTATTTTATTGAACATGACAGGGAGGAGAAAGGATGCAGTGATTACATGATGGATTGTGAGCCAGAAACAAGGTGTTCCCTAAGGATTCATAAGTCCTATTCAAAGGAACAAACCAAAGGAAGTGGCTGGCCACTGTGTTTTTCTTAAAGTGTCTCAAGTCTTCATCCAAATAAGAATAGGTCTTCATAAAGATAACAGTACAATTCAATGGACAAAGAACACTATCACATAGCCAAACATGTCACATCATGTGCCTAGCAAGAAGTGATGGCAAATTTGTAGCAAGAATACCAAAAATATACTGTACCAAGAGTACAATATCATAACATCATAGTACTACGTTAAAACTGCTAAATGTTTTTGTAAGTCAGAAGAGGTGAAATTTCAGTGGTGTCAAATGCTTCAATCTAATAACTGAGAAAAGCATTACATATAAAATTAAGGATTTTCAACTGCTTATTGTATCAATCAGTTTTCTTCAGAGAAACAGAATCAATAGGATATATAGAGATATAAGATTTATTATAGGAATTAGCTCAGGTGATTATGGAGACCAAGAAGTTCCACATTATGCCATCTGAAAACTGGAGAACCAGGAAAGCCAGTGGTATGTTTCAGTCTGAGTCAGAAAGCTTGAGAACCACGGAGCCAATGGTGTAACTCCTATAGAGTCTGAAGGCCCAGGAACCTTGATATTCAATGTCCCAGGGAAAGAGAAAATAGATTTCCCAGCTCAAGAAGCAAGAAATAATGGGCCTTTCCTCTACCTTTTTGTTCTATTGGGCCCTCAACAGAAGAGAAGATGCCTCCCCACATTGGTGGGTACACACCAGTCTTCTTTACTCAGTCCACTAACTCAAATGCTAATCCCTTCTGGAAACTCCCTCATAGACACACCCAGAAATAATGTTTTACCAGCTATCTGGGCAACGCTTACCCCAGTCAAGTTGACACATACAATTAATCATCACACTTATTTAGTGTTACTTCTGGGAGAACATGCACTGATTCTATATTATCATAGATTTAGAAACCAGTTCTTTTCCTTTTTTCTATGTTCAGAGATTAGTATATCTCCTACTTAACCTAATTTAAAACTTAGGCTCTGTTGTCAGATGAGGTGGACCTGAGTGAAAGCTCCACTTCTTACTGAGTGTGATGTAAGGCAATTGACTGCCCTTCTCTACCTCAGTTTATTTTCACCTAAAAAATGCAGATAATAAAACTGCCTCCTTCTTAAGGTTGTTTTAAGGATGATGTAAGATGACACTGATGATGTACACCCATACATCTAGAGCTCTATCAACTCTTTGAATCAATGGAGCCTCTTTCATTCCTTGGTCCCCTCCATGTCCAGTCAGCCTCATCCCGGTTGTTCTTTCTTACCAAGCCTGGATTTCATGGTTGATCACCTGAAACACTTCCTCATCGGCACTCAATGACATTATTATATTATTATTGTCCCAGCAAAATCCCAGTGCTAGCTCGCTATTAAACTCCACCTGCATTCTTGGCTTCTAAGACTCTGCAGCTGGGTGTTGAATAAACTCACACAGTTATGCACATAGATGTTACTACAAAGTATTCTCTCACACATCACCTGAGACCTCAAACCTGCCCAATGGCATTTCTTTGTATCCTTAGCCAATACTTGTCTTCTTCAGCTACTATCTCAAATTATCTCCTCATTCTCTAGGGTTCTTATGATAGACAAATGTTTGTGGCCCCCTCCAATTCATAGGTAAAGACTTAGTGATGATATTAGGAGATGAAATCTTTGGGAAGTGATTAGGTCATGAAGGTGGAGCTCTCACTGACTGGATTAGAGCCCTCATAAAAGAGGCCCCAGAGAGCTCCCTCACCCCTTCTACCATGTGAGGACACAGTGAGTAGATGGCCGTCTATGAACCAGGGAGCAAATCCTCACCAGATGCCAAATCTTCTAGCTTTTTTATTTTGGGCTTCCCAGCCTCCAAAACTGTGAAAAATAAATTTCTGTTGCTTATAACCACCTAGTTATGGTATTTTTTTAGAGCAACCCAAACAAACCAAAACAGTTCTGTTGCCTTTTCCAATTAAAAAATGATGAGTTCCTGTCCTTTGTAGGGACATGGATGAAGCTGGAAACCATCATTCTCAGCAAATTATCGCAAGGACAAAAAACCAAACACCGCATGTTCTAACTCATAGATGGGAATTGAACAATGAGAACACATGGACACAGGAAGGGGAACATCACACACAGGGAACTGTTGTGGGGTGGGGGAGGGGGGAGGGATAGCATTAGGAGATATACCTAATGTTAAATGACGAGTTAATGGGTGCAGCACACCAACATAGCACATGTATACATATGTAACAAACCTGCACTTTGTGCACATGTACCCTAAAACTTAAAGTATAATAATAAAAAAAAAAACTTTCCTGATGTGTTCACACTGTGAGGTGCTTTGAAAGCCAACACCTCACAGAAGACAGAGCACCTTGATTGACAGCCCTTTATAAAAATTGTATGCACTGTGAGAGGAGAGTTCTTAAAGTAAGATGGGGAGATGTTGTTAGCAGAAAAAAGAAAACAGATGAGGGGAATACAGAGTAATTGATAGACAAACTCTCCAAGGTATGTTGACTGTTTTGGTTCTCAAGCCAGCTATATTTCCTAATATATATTTTCTAAATGTGCTTCCTGGTTATGTCAGTGTCAGATCTTTCAGTTGCAAATAAGAGAAACCTGACTCCCAGTGGCTTCAATAAATAAAGATGTAGTTTTCTCACTAAACGAGAATTCTGGAAGGTGCTGGTCAAGGGCAGGTGCAATACCCATGGTTCATCTTAGGGACGTTCGCTCAAAGTGTGGTCCAAGGGCTGCTGATGTTAGTCTAAACTGGTCTGTGATGATCTACGGATATAATTGTGTCCTCCCAAAGTTTATATGTTAAAGCACTAACTCCCTGAAATGTGACTATTTGGAGATAGGGCCTTTAAAGAGGTAATTAAAGTTAAATGTCATCATAAGGGCAGGGCACTAATCAAACATGACTAGTATCCTTAAAAGTGGGAGTTGATCAATGAGAACACATGGACACAGGGAGGGGAACATCACACACCAGGGCCTGTCAGGGTTGGGTGTCTAGGGGAGGGACAGCATTAGGAGAAATACCTAATGTAGAAGACGGGTTGATGGGTGCAGCAAACCACCATGGCACATGTATGCCTAGGTAACAAACCTGCATGTTCTGCACATGTAACCCAGAACTTAAAGTAAAAAAAAATTTCTATTGTTTAAGCCACACACTCTATGGTATTTTTTTATGGCTACCCGAGCAAACTAATACAGATAAGACAAGCATAGAAAATTGGAGTAAGCATTTAGAAACTTGGATAACAGTTTGACAAAATTATTTTATGTCTTCTGAATCTAATAAAATGGAGGAATATGTATTTTGAGTGGATTTTTCATTTTTAATTCATTAATTTTTATTGTGTTTTAATCAGCCCACAATAGGTTGAATTTTTTTTAAGTTATCTTTAACCACAGATGGTGTGAGAAGCACTGCCTTAGGGAATCCATGCTCTTTTCATATTTCTTTTGGCTTTTGTTTTTGTGTAAGTAACTTCATGGCCTCAAGATAGCTGCTATACCTCCAAGCATCATATCCTTATTCCAAGCAGGAAAAAAAGGAGAAAAGTTAAAGGCGAAAGTAAGTAGAGGTGCCTGTTGAATTCATCGCTTGTAATCAAGAAAGCGAAAACTGGCTTGGTGCAGTAGGTCACACCTGTAATCCCAGCACTTTGGGAGGTTAAGGTGTGAGCCCAGGAGTTCAAGACCAGGCTGGGCAACATAGCGAGACCTTGTCTCTACAAATAATATTTAAAAATTAGCCAGATGTGGTAGCATGTACCTGTAGTTCCAGCTACTCAGGAGGCTGAGGTGGGAGAATCGCTTGAGCCTGCGAAGTCAAGACCAGCTTGGATAACATAGCAAGTCGTCATCTCTACAAATAATAAAAAAAAACAGCCAGAAGTGGTGGTGGGTCAGTAGTCCCAGTTACTTGGGAGGCTGAGGTGGGAGAATTGCTTGAGTGTTGGAGGCTGCAGTGAACTGTATCGCACCATTGCACTCCCACCTGGGCAAGAGAATCACAGAACCAGACCCCATCTCAAAAAAAAAAAAAAAAAAAAAAGGCATAAACTTTCTGGAGAGCTCATATTAGAGACTTCTGCTTCCATTATGTCTTAGTGCATTTCTGCTGCTATAACAAAATGCCACAGACTGGGTAATTTTTAGATAATAGAAATTTCTTTCTCTCAGTTCTGGAGGCTGAGAAGTCTAAGATCAAGGTTCCAGGAGATTCAGTGTCTGGTGAGGGTTTCCAAGATGACACCTTGTTGCTGCATCCTCACATGGCAAGAGGGCACAAAGGGGTAAATGCACTCCCTCAATACCTTTTATCATGGCACTGATCCCACTCATGAGAGAGAAGCCCTCATAACCCAATCACCTCCCCAGGCCACTCTCTTAATACCATCACCTTGGAGGTTAAATTCCAATGTATGAATTTTGCAGGGAAACCAACATTCAGGCCATAGTGATCTATTAGCCAGAAGGGAGAAGGGAGATAGCAATTGAGTAACCTTAAATGTGTAATAAACTGGTTTTACATCAATCTCATGAGAGCTTAGGTAGTATAAGTTTAGATCCTAGTTCTTTCTAAATACGTGATGATAGATGATGATAGATGATAGATAGATAGATAGATAGATAGATAGATAGATAGATAGATAGATTGCACTGCCCTATGGAAAATCCACCAATATAGGACTCAATTGGGAGGTCATGCATGTAGCAGCCAGTCAGCCTTTCCTTTTAATTCACTAAACCAGCAATTACTCCGTCTTTTATATATATGCAAGGCAGTGTACTCATGGGAGTGCTTTAACATAAATTGCCACATTTAACATACGTAACTGTTTTAGCAGCACCAGGGACAAATTCTAAGACAATAAATTTAGGTTATTAGTTAAAGAATAAACTTCCAATAACCACCCCATTCTAAGAGTCTTCATATAAATTGAGATTATTTGGTAACTAGGCATTAGATTAGCACTTTCTATCTTTTAAAGTTTTGATCTGGAAATCCATTTTATATTGTTATTGGTTCTATTTGAATGATAAAGGAACCATACACAATATTTGGGAAATAAACCAACATCACACCGCCACACAACTGGTACTAGAAGTCAGATCTTCTGAATTACATATCTCATCATTTTTTCACTTTTCATAATAAGACCAATCAGGATTCAAAAAGAGACCCATTAATGTCCCCAAAAAACTCTTTGCTCCAGCTCTGCTAGCCTCCCTGTTTCCTGCTCACAACTAAATAGTTACATCCCTGCAGGATATTTAAATGCTAAAGTATTTTTAAGATGAATGTTTTCTCTCAAGGTAAGTACAATTTCTTGTGTGTGTTTTCATTCTTTCACTCATTTGAAAAAATGGGACACAGCAAAAAAGAAGACAAACAGGATTTACTAGAAAACCATTTACCTCAGTGACTAATAAGACATAACTGTGAAATTTTTACCAAAAAAAGTTGAGTGCTTTTTTGCCTAGGTTGAGATCTCTCTTTCTCAGTCCTCTATACTTTTTCACTAGCTATTATGTCACCTTCCTCTGCCATCAGACACTGTAATAAAAAGCCATGTCTGAGGACAGGAGCAAGATCATTCATGAAGACAATGTAGACAAAAAGTGAGCAGACTGTGTCTATTTCAGAATCTCCCTACCAGCCATCCTGAGCCCAATGTGACAATATCTTGTTGTAAAGATCATGTAAAGTAAAAATTTATATTAAAATGTCCAACATTGAAGTGGCAGTTTTTTTTTTGACCCAGTTTAAAATAGATTCAATTACTGTGTAGATGATGTAATGCCCTCAAACCTACACATGTTGTTTTACAGCTCTTTCAAATGCTATCCTACCATTGAATATCCAATCATTTATGCCAGTAATTGCTGCGATTCTTGAACATAATTGATATGTGCTTATTTAGTTTACCCTTCCAGCTATCTGAATATG
Organism: Pongo pygmaeus; assembly: GCF_028885625.2. NCBI lineage: Eukaryota > Metazoa > Chordata > Mammalia > Primates > Hominidae > Pongo > Pongo pygmaeus. The sequence continues at coordinate 21,210,006 of NC_072376.2, forward strand.
GAAAGGAAACAAAATAAATCAAGATCAGTGCCTGGTACGCTGGGATATAATCTACAGCCTGAATCAAAGAAAGTAAGACATGTAACAGACAATTCTGTGCAATGGAAAGGGCTCTGGAAAGCACATTTGAATCCCATTTCCCACTGGTGGATCAATGGTCAAATCACTTAATCTAGCTGGGTCTCAATTGTCTTAGATATTTACTGCCTAGGATGAACTTTATGATCCTAGGATTCCTTCTGCTCTGTGGTTTACAAAGGTTAAAAATTGATAGACTATTGACTTAATTCAGACCTATCTTTGTGTGCCTTTGTATATTTTGGCCCAAGATATTGTGAATTAGTTCCGAACACTTAAAAATTGGGAAACATTTGTCACTAATATAGCTTTCCAGTTTCTCGTGGAAAAAAAAATTAAAAATCCAGAAAGAGAAGACTCATATTTCTGGTACTCCACCTTTCAGATGGGACCTGTACTTTCCATACTAGGACAGTTTTCATTGTTCCACATTGTCTCTTGACCTGTGTTATCTGTGTGTCCCTTACTGTCAGATGGTTTTACAATCCTAACTGTCAGGCCTTTATATTTGCAGTTCCTTCTTCATGGAATAACAGACCTCCAGATATTCACCTAACCTGGCTTTATTTTCTTCTGAATAGTTATCATATCTGAAATTATGCTTTTTGTTTGTTTGTTCATGTTTGGTGCTTGCCCGTTACTAGAACAAACCCTTTTCAGAGAGAAAAGACTTTCTTTTGTTTGCGAGACTATTGAGCACATAAAATAATGTTTGGCATATGGTAGGTATCAAATAATTATCCATTGATTTGTTGTTGACTGTGATTCCCTGCCATTCTGGAATTTGCATCTTCTATTTGCCAAGCAAAGTGTTTTAGGAACTACTTTTTTATGAGAAATATCAGCCCTCACTGTGAATATGTTTAAAAACAAATGGTGTTGCCTTTCTCTCAATTATTCAGGAAACACATGATTACTGGAGAATGATTAGAAAATATGGAAACGAAAATCACTCATAATCTCATTCAACTGAACTATGTGTTTCAAAATGTCGACTTGCTATTTCACTGTTTTTTCAGGAACTATGTGCTTTTATTACATGTGCTTAAACTTTCTCACATACTCTCTGAGAGAATCATTCTCTCCCTCTTCTGCAGTCATTCATATGATAAGAAATTTCTCCAAACCTCCATCTTCTCAGAGAAGCACTGGGGACAAGTAGCTCCTGACACATCTAGGCCCACACTTGTGCATTCCAGGAAAAACAGGAAGGATTCATCTGATTGCTAAGATAATGATGGCCTGATATAGATTGTTTCTTTTCTCTTTTTTTGGCCATGGGACAGCATTCTATGGTCTTAACAGTTGCTGTTGAGAAGGAAGCCCTTGTCATTGACTCTCCCCATCAATGGTCCCAAGGCCATATGACCTTCCTCTTGTGGTCTAACTCAGGAACTTCTCTGCATACTCATCCATCCCCCATGGAGTCCCAAAGCCTAGAGTTATAAAAGGTTATGACAGACCCCACTTAAGTTGACTTCTCCAATTCGTCTTTAACAATGATAAAGTAATACTGTAATTTATATTTCACATGGCTACTATATGTATTTCTCTATAGGTTCAGAATGTCAAAGAAAGGATGAGTGGTTTTCTTCATTGCAAATCCCCCGAAATAATCATTTCTACAACCTGATTTTTCTGTAAAAGCAGCTTGCCCAACCCGCAGGCCACATGCGACCCAGGACAGCTTTGAACGCAGCCCAACACAAATTCATAAACTTCTTAAAACGTTGTAAGATTTTTTTCCAATATTTTTTCTAGTTCATCAGCTATCACTAATGTTAATGTATTTTATGTGTTGTCTAAGACAATTCTTTTTCTAATGTGGCCCAGGGAAGCCAAAAGACTGGACACTCCTGTATTAAAGCTTGTTTCATTATTTTGGACACCACCACATTTGAGATGGTTCACTTAATGACAGGCTGGCCACACTACTGATCAATGCTGCTTCCATCTTTAGCAGCAGATGTTGGGACATCTGCTTCCTGAGGAATGCTAAGTGTCTTGATTGCTCAGTAGGAGCAGTAATACTATGTAGGAGGATGTGGTGGTCTTTGCTTTATTCCTCATTCCATCCACACAATCAATCCAATTTAATCCATCTGAAGATGAATAGTCTCTTACAAATTATGTTTGAGCACAGATCCAGTGGCTACATAGTCATTTTTAATGATTTTTATTAATTTTAATTTTTTTGCTAATTTCCCTGCAACCATAATCTTACTGTTAAATTTATTTTTAATTCTGTTCAGGAATTTATTTGCAATTTAGACTTGGAGCATGAATATTATTGACTCATTGGTATTATTGATTCAACTCTTCCGCTCACATGAAGTGATTAAACCAAAATAGTCTGAGGATGAGAAATATGACCTAATCTTGCACGGTCTCAGAGTGCCTTGAAAAGGCAGCCTGGGGCTATGGGCTGCTTCTTCCTTCCATTATGGGAAATGAATTATTAGAACAAAAATCGGAAATGAAGCAGGTCTTCTCTGATCTAGGCAAATGTTCTCTTGGGGGGACCCCTAATGCATTCTGTATTTTCCCAATTTCACTCCTCATTACACTTTATTATCATCACTGGTTGATTACCTATCTTCCCTTCTTGACCATCAGTTTTGTAAAGGCAGAGAATTTGCCTGACTTACTTAAACCTGGATTCCCAGTGCTACCATGCCTGTAGCTTAATAAATGCTTTAATAAATCCTCTTTAAAATATCTGTTGAATGCAAATCAACATATCAGTGCAAGGTGGAAGTGAAAGTTTAGAAAACACGAAATTTGCCACATAAAACACATGAGTTTAGCTTCAAAAATGGCAGTACAAGACTAAAAAGATCAGAGTGGTATCTTTTCTGTGCTCCATGCTCCTAATAGCTCCTTCACGCAATCTCCATCACTCATGAGCAGAGACCAGAAAAGGGACACTCTAGACTGAACAGATGCTACAGTTAGGCAGTTACATATGGAAAAGGAAAGAGAAAACCCGGCAATGTTTTAAAAAAGCAAAAATATTAAATGAATTTGCACATCCAGTAGTATTTTTTATAAAACCAAGACATAACCAACAAAGAATAAATAGTAATACATAAACAATCTAATCTAATAAAAAAGGAGGTAAATGCAGGAAACTAAGAAACAGAAATGGGCCTAATCACAAATATTGGAATTTAAAAAATTATTGGGTGTACAAATAATGCCTTGTGCTAACAAGTTGAACTATGCAATGAAATAAATGACTGTGTGTCTGTCAGACAAAGCAGAGGAATGGGGAGGTGGGGTGGAAGACGTCAATATAGACTCATGAAACAGAAGGCCTTAATAGATCAAACATTATGAAATACATTCAGAAAGGTTACTGGAGATTTTTCTTCCAAAAACATATGTAAGTTAATGTGATGAGTTCTAAATATTAAATAAATAATAACTTCAATGCTGTAGAAATTATTTCAGAGCATAAACACAGTTGGAAAGATTCCATATTGATTTTCATAAAGACAGTACAACACTGATTTGAAAACCTGGTAAATAAAGATCAATATCGTTTATGAATACTTATAACAAAATTATAAATGAAATGCTAACGAATAAAAATGTTAAATAATATTTACTCAAAACAGAGCTCATCGAAGAGATTTGAATCAAACTGGGGAGAAAATAATATCAAGAGATACCAAAAGGCTAGTTTCAAAAATTTGTCCTGCAGCTATGATTTTTTTAAAAAAAAAAACCTCTTTGCCCACAATTTTTAAAACCTCAGTATTTAATGTGATGAAAAATACCAATTCCAAATGCTGAATTACTAAAGATATTGCTATTAATCAGAAATAAGAGAAATATGCTTACCATCACTAATATTATTTAAGTCCAGAAATTTTAACAGTGCATTAAGATTTAAAATTAAAGAGTTATATAATTGAAAAGGAAACAAAATTATCATTATTTCTAGATATGATGTGTATACTTTGAAAACCCAAGACAATCAACTTAAGTATCATAGAAAAATGTCATTAGAAATAAATCAGGGAAATGACTTAATCAAAATAAATATATAAAATTCAATGTCTCCAGTTCCCTCAGAATAGCTAAAGGTAAAGACTGGCTACACCAAGTGTTGACAAGAATGTGAAGAAACTCAAATTCTTATAAATTGCTGGTAGAAATGTAAACTGACGAAGTCACTTTAGAGAACATTTCATCAGACTTTCAAATGTCACATTTGCTTTACCAAACAACTCATACATTATATTCCTAGATATTTGGCCAAGAAAAAATGAACATCTATGTCAATACAAAGACTTGCATATGAATGTGTATAGCAAAATTATTCATAATAACCAAAGTTAAAAAAAAGATGTCCACCAACAAGTGAATAAATTAAATGTGGTATACCCATACAATGGAATATTATTCAGCCATAAAAGGAATGAACAATGTGGTTGAATCTTAAAATCATTATGCTGAGGAAAGTAATCAGACACAAAAAAGTACATCCTGAATGCTTAATTTATATAAAACTCTAGAAAAGTAAATAAATCTATAGTTAAAAATAAAGGCAGATTAATAGTTGTCTGAGATAGGGGTGTGGAATAAAATGGGCTGCAAAGGAACAGGAGGAATTTAGGGGCAGTGATGGGAAGGTTTGGTTTTGGTAATAGTTTCATGAGTGTATACACCTGTCAAAACTCATCAAATAAGTATGAATTATTGCACATATATTATACATCAATTAATTTATTTTAAAAATACAATAGAGCCTTCTGGATAAGAAAATCTAAAGATCAAGGCACACTCACATTGTAATATATCCTAAAGTTAAAATGTATAAAGTCTTTTATCTCCTCAAAATGTTTTATTGGCTTTTATTTGCTTATAGACTCTATGCTTCATTGCAGTAACTAATTACCAAAATGTTAAGATTTGAAGATATTGATACTCATGCAACAGCAATATGAAAGATCCTATTTGTTTATCCCCCATTTCTCCATTATGTAGAAAGACAGAGACAAACACACACACACAAACACACACACACAGAGAGAGAGACAGAGACAGAGAGAAAGGAAGAGACAGAGATTAACTTTGCTGAAATGGCAATGCCCAGCTAGAAACTTGTTTTCCCTAAATTTCCTAGTTGAGGCTTTTAGAAAATTTACTGATTTGATAATAAAAAGGGGCATGCTCAGTTGACACTCACATTTTACCCTTTATATTCTCCCTTTTTTTCTGACTAGATTGAATGAGTGGTCTGGAGGTACAGCAGTCATCTTGTGACCAAGAAGAAGAAAATCAAATGCTAAAGATGGTAGAGCAAAAAGAGAGAAGATATTTGGGTCAGCCCTGGAATACCTATCATATTCTCCTTGCTAGATGAGAAAAGTCAGTCCTTTATAATTTTCATGTACAGCTATACAAGCTCCTCTGACTCCAGCAGGTGTTGAATTGAAATCAATCACATGTTGTTGCTACTGAAATGAGATTTAAATATCAAGTCATTAAGTTTGTCACGATGCAGTTGATGAAACAGGCCCAGAAAAAGTTAAGTGAGTTTTCTAACAGGAAACAACCCAGAGAGTCAAAGCTGGAATCCAAACGTCTTGATTCTCAGTTCAGCACTATTTCCACTGTTCCTGCTGCCACACTAAGTAAAGGAATAAAACGCTTATTGGTGGCCTACTCTGTGTTAGGTACCGTACTGGATGATATCAGAGGGCAGAACTGTATAAGACCACACTCTTTTCTCATAAAGGGCATACAATCTAGATCAAGAGATAAAACTCCATCAGACTATAAAATATACAAATAGTTTTAAAATACAGCTTGAGAAATTAGTCCCATTACATTTTGTACCACAATAGTATAAGCCCGTATCATACATAGTAAGTAATAAAGTGTTTGTGTCCCTATTAAGAAAACATCACTTTGGGTAGATATCATCACAGATGTTTGTTTGAAGGAATGTTGTTTGATTTTTCTTGAGGGAAAAATAAGGTTAAGGTAAGTAGAAGACAATAGGGAGGACATTCCTAGAAGGCATAAATGCCTTTGGCAAAGAGGTGGTGGTGAAAATGACCATGGATAATCTTGGGAAAAATACAAATGAAATAGTTTGACTGTGATGGAATGTTTTGTTAGCGTTCTTATAGAAAATGTGGTAGAGGGCATAGGTTAGGACTAAAAGGTCCTTGAATTACAGGATGAATAATTTTAACTTTATTCTTCAGATAATAATCAATGGATAATAGGTTTTTAACCATGGAATTGACTCAGCAAAACTGTTGAGAAAGATAAACTTGATGTCCATAACTTGAGGAAAAGAAATAGAACAGGAAAGATGAAACTAGGCCAGGCGCGGTGGCTCATGCCTATAATCCAAGCATTTTGGGAGGTCAAGAGGGGCAGATCACTTGAAGTCAGGAGTTCGAGACCACCCTGGCCAACATGGCAACCCCATCTCTATGAAAAATAGAAATAATTGCTGGGCGTGATTGTGGGAGCATGTAATCCTAGCTACTGGGGAGGCTGAGGAACTAATCGCTTGAACCTGGGAGGTAGAGGTTGCAGTGAGCTGAGATCGCTCCACTGCACTCCAGCCTGGGTGACAGAGTGAGACTGCATTTCAAAAAAAAATAGAAAAGATGAAACTACATATTTTTTGAAAGGCATATGCAACATGTGGATATATATACACACACACGTATATGCATACAATTATATGTTTATAATATGTACCTAATATGTATGATATACATATACATAATTCTAAATCATAAGCAAATGAGCAATAAAATATGTTAAGAGTTGTCTATTTCAATACCCAATATAGTGCCTGGAACACAGTGGGTGCTTAATCAGTGTATGAATAATTCATTCACAAAGTAAATGAATATTAATGTCCAAACCAAAATATTACTGTAGACTCTTTTGAGCTAGAGATATTAAGGTATCCACTATAAACCCTTCAAATGTATGTAATCTATATCTCTTCCTAGATAAAAATGTAAGTTTTAAGGATGACTGAAAACTGGTAGTTACCTAGGTAACCCATGAAGTAAAATTCATGAGAATTAAATTCTGGTTGTAAGTATTTCCTTTACTGTCTCCCTTTTGAAAAGAGGCAACAGATATAGCATCAAAGCTTCCACTTAACAAGCAGATCAAAAAGAATAGATGACTTGATTCTGATATATCTAAATATCTACTTATGATTTCAGTCACCTTTCTTTTGAGCTTTTGGTTATTTTTAGAATCACTTTTCAACAGTGACCAAATGAGTTCACAGACTGAGAACTTAGGTGAGATCTATACAACTGCAATTACTTGAGTATTTTTTTAAACTAAAAAAGGCTTAAGGGTTTCTGAATGACTCAGATAATTAGATAAAAATGACTTGCCTGTGCTATCTACTGAACCATACATGCCAAGACATTTAGGTAGTGGCCAAAATTTGCTACTCTCTCTATTTAATGTTCAGAGTAGCTATTTCAAAGGAATACTTCTTTGAAAGATGGTCATGTTACCAAATCACCAAAACACCAGGGTAATCAATGGAAAGTGTCAATCAACCATCTAGATCTGTTGAGATCTGTTGCTTGATTTACAATAAATGTGGCTGATTCTGTTGCTTTTACTCTGGCAATATGGCATCTTGTCAGATAATGGTACTCCCAGGGAGAGACACCAAAAAGAGTGTCTGCTGGATTCCAAAGCTTCTGTTAAAAAGATAAAAATATGTTTCTCTAGATCCTGAGCAACAAAATTGACTTATTTCATGTTTCTCTCCATCAGAATTATTTGTGCTAATACATAATATAGTTTAATGTTAATTCTTTTGAATTTTAAAAATTCAGCTATTCAATCAAGAGACTATTTTATCCATGTAGAATTTTTATAATCATAGGTTATAAGAACATGACAGACCATTACGTTGCTTTTAACTAAAGTCAAAATAACCTAGGAAATTCTGTCCTTTGTAGAGTCACAGGGACTGGTCTTCGGCATCCAACTTCAAAAATTTTTTTAAAAAGTATACAAAACATGTGCTATATGCAGCACAGGAGAGTATCCTCTGAGTGAAGGGAACAGATCATTTCCTGAAGAACATTTTCAGGACACAAAGCGAGAAAAGAGGACCTCAATAGCTAATGGCTTCCTTGACATGACTAAAATTTTTAGGGTAGGGTTGTGGAGAGAAGAAACAGAAACAGAGAGAGAGGAGAGAAAGTTCCAGGATCTATAGAGGGTTCTACTCAAATCTTAGGCTGCTGACTGACTGCTGGATATCTGTGAGAAACTACTAAACTGAGAGAAAAAAAAAAAAAAACAGTAGAAAAAGGCAGATGAGCAATCAATCTCCAGAATTGACTATGATCACAAATAGTTTGTGTTCACAAACCAGCCCAAGTGGAAAGATTTTTAAACACATGGAACATTGAATATAGTTTTGAGAAGAGAATTGCATTGGTGGTGGAGCTAAATCAGCCCTAAATAGCTACCTTTGAACTCACCTAAGAAAGCTGAAAAGAAAGATTCAAAGGATCAGACTGTTCAAGTAACTTAACTGTGTCCTAGAGCAAAACTGAAAAATATTTAAGTAAATACCAAAAAAAGAGAAATTCAACATGAAAATCTGTGTCTATAATCCATCCAAAAATTACCACACATACAAAATGTATTACAATAGAATTTATAATAGGGAGAAAAATTAAGCAAAATAAATAGTTCACAAATTACAAACATGATGTAATTAGTAAATAAGAATATTAAAATTTTATTCTTATACTTCTTATTTCCAAAAGATAGATAAGTGCATGAGTATAATGAAGCAAGAAATAAAAATTTTAAAAACACCCAAATCAAACTTATTGTATCAGGAAATAAAAAATACAATGCCAAAATACACTTTATGGGATTACCAGCACATTAGACAGCGTAGAAGAAAAGATTGGTCATGTGAAGGTACAGCAATAAAAACTGTTTTTTTAAAATCCAAGGAAAATAACTGAAAAAAATCAACAAAGCATGAGAGATATGTGGAAAAATATTAACTAACCACACATATATGTAACTGTAATAGCAGAGGGGAAAAGGATAAAGAAACAGAAAAAGTATTTGAAAAAATAATGCTAAAAATTTTCCAAATTTGAAAACAATAAACCCACAAATTCAAGAAGCTTAATGAGCCCAAAGCACAAAAAATAGGAAAATAACTACATAAAGACAAATGATAATAAAACTGCTGAAAACCAATTAATAAAGAGAAAATGTTTGAAAATAGCCAGGAAAAGACACACGGTGAATCAAAGACAAAAAAAAATGCATCAGTGACAAAAAAAAAAAAAAAAAAAAAAATGCATCGGGGGCCGGTGGCTCACGTCTGTAGTCCCAGCACTTTGGGAGGCCAAGGCGGGCAGATCACGAGGTCAGGAGATGGAGACCATCCTGGCTAACATGGTGAAATCCCATCTCTACTAAAATACAAAAAAAATTAGCCGGGCGTGGTGGCAGGTGCCTGTAGTCCCAGCTACTCGGGAGGCTGAGGCAGGAGAATGGCGGGAACCTGGGAGGCAGAGCTTTCAGTGAGCCAAGATCGCGCCACTGCACTCCAGCCTGGGCGACAGAGCAAAACTCCGTGTCAAAAAAAAAAAAAAAAAAAATGCATCGGCATATCATCAGAAATAATGCAACCTAGAACACAGTGGAGTGACATAGAAGAGATAAAAAGAAAATAGAAAAAGTCAACCTAGAATTGTATAAGGATGACTACGTCTTTTAAAAAAAAAAAATGAAATAAAGGCTTCTTAAGAAAACAGTCATCACTCCTAGACAGCATTATAAGAAATGTTAAAGGATGTTCTAGCAAAAAGATAATGACAAAAAGAAATTTAGATATTTGCTAAGGAATGAATAAAACCAGAAATCATTAATATGCTGGTAGGTAAACATGAAATATTTTTATTCTATTTAAGAAATGGGATAAAAATAAATTAAAATAAAATTATTTAAAAATAATAACTTGCCAGGCACCGTGGCTCACGCCTGTAATCCCAGCACTTTGGGAGGCTGAGGTGGGTGGATTACTTGAAGTCAGGTTTTCGAGACCAGCCTGGCCATTGTGCTGAAACCCCACCACTACTAAAAATACAAAAATTAGCTGGGCTTGGTAGCGCACCTGTAATCCCAGCTATTTGAGAGGCTGAGGCATGAGAATCACTTGAACCTGGAAGGCGGAGGTTGCAATGAGCCAAGACTGTGCCACTGCACTCCAGGCTGGGTGACAGAGTGAGACTCCATCTCAAAATAATAAGTAAATAAATAAATAAATAATAAAGTAAGTAAATAAAAATAAAAATTTATTTTGGAGTTTATTATACACATAAAAAAGTATGTGACAACAGTAGCACAGAAACCAGGTAATAAAAACAGAAATATAATACTAGAACATTCTTATGCTGTGCTTGAAGTGGTATAGTATTATTTGAAGGTAGACAATAATATGTTAAACATGTATACAATAAAGCATAGAACAACTGCTAAAACAAAACATAACAAACAATGAAAAAGCTCAAAAAGGTACAACTAATAAACCAATAAAGCAGGGCCGGGCACGGTGGCTCACGCCTGTAATCCCAGCACTTTGGGAGGCCGAGGCGGGCGGTTCATGAGGTCAGGAGATTGAGACCATCCAGGCTAGAACGGTGAAACCCCGTCTCTACTAAAAATACAAAAAATTAGCCGGGCGTGGTGGCGGGCGCCTGTAGTCCCAGCTGCTTGGGAGGCTGAGGCAGGAGAATGGAGTGAACCCGGGAGGCGGAGCTCGCAGTGAGCCGAGATCGCGCCACTGCACTCCAGCCTGGGCGACAGAGCGAGACTCCGTCTCAAAAACAAACAAACAAAAACAATAAAGCAGATATAATTCAATTTAAAAAAACATTCAATTATTCTAAAATAAGAGATATATTAGTTTCTATTGCAGAATCACACATTAACGCACAACTTATCAGTTCACACAACTGATATTTATTATCTCACACAGTTTCTGAGGGGCATAAACTCAAAAATGCCTTAGCTGGGTGGTTCTTACTCAGGGTCTCTCAGGAGGTTGCAACTAAGAAAATCACTCTGCCTCCTTCAGCAACATGTAAACTAAAAGTGGAACAATACAGAGAAGATTGGCATGGCCACTGCACAAGGGTGACATGCAAATTTGTGAAGCAGTTCATATTTTTGGAGTAGGATAGCTATAGTTAACAACAATGTATTATACATTTCCAAATAGAAGTGAGGACTTTAAATGTTCTCAACGCATACAAATGACATATGCTTGTGTTAATGGTTATCTTAAATACCCTGACTTGATCATTACACATTTTATGCATATAATAAAATATTACATGTACTTCACAAATATGTTCAAATATTATGGATCAATAAAAACAGAACATAATCAGAGAAAACCATCACTTAGTAATTGATAAAACTAGTAGATAGCAAATTAGTAAGAATGCAGAAGATTTGAAAAACAGGATGAACAAACCTGACCTAATTAACATTTATAGAACATTTCACCCAAAATAGTAAATTATACATTCTTTTTATGTGACATGAAATGTTTACCAAGATTAACAATATTTTGTGTCATAAAACAAGTCTCAATAAACTTAAAAGCATGTTCTCTGGCCACAGTGAACTTAAATAAGAAATAAATAACACTAAAAAATGTGGAAGATTCCTAAATATTTGGAAACTAAACAATAAATTTTCAAATAACTCATGGTTCATAGAAGAAATACAAAGGAAATTAGAAAATATTTTAAACTGAGTAAGATGAAAATATGGCATATCAAATATGTGGGGCATAAGTAGTGGGTAGAAAGATATTTATAACATTAAATGTATATGTTTGAAAAGTAGCAAGTCCACCATTAATATCTAAACTACCACTTTAAGAAGCAACAACAAAAAAAGACAGCAAATTAAGCCCAAAGTAAGAAAAATAAAAAGAAATAATACGGATAAAAGAAGGAATCAATGAAATGTAAAAATAGACTAAAAAAGAGAAAAATCAATGAAACTGAAAGCTGATTCTTTGAGATCAAGAAAACTGAAAAGCCCCTAGCAAGACTGATCAGGCTTGAAAGAAAATATGAAATACAAATTACCATTATCAATGATAAAAGAGGAGACATCACCACAGAACCTATCAAAATTTTTAAAATTGTACAGAAACGCTGTAAATAAGTTTAACAAATCAAATAAAATGGACAAATTCCTCAAAAATTAAACCAACATTCATATTGAATTACATGCATACTGAATTTATATTAAATTACATATTCAATGTGTAATTGTATATTCAATATGTAGTTTGAGATTCACTATATGAAGAGACGACAAAACAAAAACTGCATAATCATCTCAATAAATGCCAAAAAGCATTTTACAAAATGCAACATCTAGTCAGATAAAAATTCTCAGCACACTAGTAGAAGAATAAATAGAATGGATTTTCCTTAAACAGATAAAGAAAATCTTTATTAAACTTGTAATTACTATGACACATAATTATGGAAGACTGAATATTTTCCCTCTAAGACTGGGAACAAGGCAAAGATTCCCATTTTATTACTTCTATTAATTTTTTTCTACCGGTCCCCAAAAGTGCAATAAGACCAGATAAAGAAATAAAAGGTACATGGATTTAAAAGGAAGAAATAAAACTACCTTTAATAACAAATGACATGATTATCAGGGTAGAAAATTCTAGGAATTAATATCAAAGACACAAAAATAATAAATGAATTTAGCAAAATTCCAGCATATGAAGTTAATATACAACATCCATTATTTTTCTACACACAAAACCAAACAATTGGAAATTATAATAAAATAACACTACTTATAATAGCATCAAAAATAAGAAATACAATAAATTTTGAAAAATAACGTGCACAGCATATAAACTGAAAACAACAGAACATTGCTGAGAAAAACTAAATATCTAAATAAATGCAGATACAGTGCTTAAAAGGCATTAAAAAATTCATAGTGTTAAGGTGTCAATTCTCAAACTGACCTATACAGCCAACAAAATCTCCATTAAAATTCCAAAAATTTCATTCTAAAATTTATATAGAAATGCAAATAAACTCTAGGATAGCTAAAACAATTTTGAAAAAGAACAAAGTTGGATGACTTTACCTGTTTTCAAGACTTATTTTACACTAGAATGTTAAACACAGTGTGTTGGTATAAAGACAGACACATAGATCAATGAAACCTCACAGAATTCAGAAATGAACCCACACTTTTTTTTTTTTGAGATGGAGTCTTGCTCTGTCACCCAGGCTGGAGTGCAGTGGCATGATCTCGACTCACTGCAGTCTCTGCCTCCTGGAATCCAAACTTTTATGACTAGTTGATATTTGACAAACTTTCTAGGGCAATTCAACGAGGGAAAGGATTATCTTTTCAGGAAAGTGTATGAAAAAATTGAATAACCATAAGCAAAAAAAAAAAAAAAAAGAAACAAAAATACAATAAATGTGGACCCGTGACCCTTACCTCACAACATAAAAATGACCTGGAAATGTATAATAAACTAAATGTAAAATATAAATCTGTAAAATTTTTTATAACAAAGCACAAAGGAAAGTCTTAGTGATCTCATATTAGGACATAAAACTCATTCACTTTAAATGATAAAATAGCCAATAAATTAGACTTCATCAGAATTAAATATTTTGCTCTTCAGGTGAAAATGAAAGTTCAAACCTCAGACTAGAAGAAAATATTTGCAACACATATATCTGACAAGGATTTGTATCCAGAAAATACAAAAAACTCCCACAACTCAATAATAAGGAGACAACTTAATTATGTTATTTATCTTATTTGATTCTCACAATAACCCCGTGAAGTGCATCAGTAGCCCCATTTTAGATAATAAAATTATTGCTTAGGAATATTGTAAGCCTAAGTCACACAGTAAGTGACAAAAGAAGTTTTCAAATCCTGTTCTTTGAGATTCTTAAGCTCAGGTTTTCATTAACTATACCACCAAAGCACTACTTTTCAGAAAGCTATAGCAACCAGATTACATCAAATGCTTTATAAAAGAAATTGGCATAATTAGGCCTCAGGATCCCTCAAAACACACACACATACACACACCAACCACACACACACACTGCCCCCTCACAACCCCAACACACATACCACACACACACACCACATACACCCCCACACACATACCCTCCAACACACCACACACACTCACACACACACCCCCCACATGACAAACACTCCACGCACCACACACATACACCACGCACATACATACGCCCCACACACAACACACACACCTCCTATGCACACATCCCCACCCCCATACACCACACATACACACACACACCCCCCACATCCCCTCCCACACACTCCACACACCACCCCCCAACACACACACACACTTCTTCCATAATTTTCAGTTATTTCCTTGGAAGAACCATGGTTAACAGACCTCACTATGAAGAATCTGTTTAAGATCTTCCAAAATTCTTCACTGGCTAAATTGAGGAAAGCTATTCCTGCTGTTTCCCAGTGCTAAATGAAAATGCAAGACCCTCTGTTTAAAAACTATTAAGAATCTTAGGACAGAAACAGCAGAGTGTTAAACCAAGCATGGTGCCTTCTCAGTGCCCTGTGTGTACTTCTGTCTGTAGAGATCAGCACTTGCCCAGGCCTGTAGTACTGGCTCCTCATATGGCTGAGGTGGGAGGGCTGCTTGAGCCCAGAAGTTCTGGGTTACAGTGAACCATGATTACACTACTAAAGTCCAGCCTGGGTGACAGAGACCCTGTCTTCAAAAAAAGAAGAAGGATTTTAAAATAGGAAATAGGCACTTGGCGATAACAGATGTAATGTTACTTTGTCATGGGCTATATAAGGCTGTTTCTATGAGATTGTGAACCCATTGAGGGTTTTGGGGATGCAACTGAGTTTGCAACTAATTATGAGATAAGGGAAGCATTCGTCAGGCAGACACACGGATAGAATTACAAATCATCACCTCTATCAAAGCTAAAGTTGATACTGAGAAACTTAGGAGCATAGAGAGAAGGTCTGATTGCCTGGCTAATGGTAATACACTCTAAAAGAAAAGCTACTCAGGGGGAGGTTCCATGATGGCCAAATAGGAACAGCTCCAGTCTACAGCTCCCAGCATGAGCAACACAGAAGACGGGTGATTTCTGCATTTCCAACTGAGGTACCGGGTTCATCTCACTGGGGCTTGTTGGACAGTGGGTGCAGCCCATGGAGCAGGGCGGGGCATCACCTCACCCAGGAAGCTCAAGGGGTCGGGGAATTCCCTTTCCTAGCCAAGGGAAGCCATGACAGATGGTATCTGGAAAATCAGGACACTCCCACCCAAATACTGTGCTTTTCCAATGGTCTTAGCAAATGGCACACCAGGAGATTATATCCCGCACCTGGCTCAGAGGGCTCCACTAGCACAGCAGGCTGAGATCCAACTGCAAGGCAGCAGCGAGGCTGGGGGAGGGGCGTCTGCCATTGCTGAGGCTTGAATAGGTAAACAAAGCAGCTGGGAAACTCGAACTGGGTGGAGCCCACCCCAGCTCAAGGAGGCCTGCCTGCCTCTGTAGACTCCATCTCTGGGGGCAGGGCATAGCTGAACAAAAGGTAGCAGAAACTTCTGCAGACTTAAATGTCCCTGTCTGACAGCACGGAGTTTGAGATCTGAAAATGGACAGACTGCCTCCTCAAGGGGGTCCCTGACTCCTGAGTAGCCTAACTGGGAGACACCTCCCAGTAGGGGCTGACTGACACCTCATACAGCCAGGTGCCCCTCTGAGACGAAGCTTCCAGAGGAATGATCAGGCAGCAATATTTGCCATTCTGCAATATTTGCTGTTCTGCAGCCTCTGCTGGTGATACCCAGGCAAACAGCGTCTGGAGTGGACCTCCAGCAAACTCCAACAGATCTGCAGCTGAGGGTCCTGATTGTTAGAAGGAAAACTAACAAACAGAAAGGAAATCCACACCAAAACCCCATCTGTATGTCACCATCATCAAAGACCAAAGGTAGATAAAACCACAAAGATGGGGAGAAACCAGAGCAGAAAAACTAAAAATTATAAAATCAGAGCATGTCTTCTCCTCCAAAGGAACGCAGCTCCTCAGCAGCAATGGAACAAAGCTTGACAGAGAATGACTTTGACGAGTTGAGAGAAGAAGGCTTCAGACGATCGGTAATAACAAACTTCTCCGAGCTAAAGGAGGATATTTGAACCCATCGCAAAGAAGCTAAAAACCTTGAAAAAGGATTAGACGAATGGCTAACTAGAATGAACAGTGTACAGAAGACCTTAAATGACCTGATGGAGCTGAAAACCATGGCACGAGAACTATGTGATGCATGCACAAGCTTAGTAGCTGATTTGATCAAATGGAAGAAAGGGTATCAGTGATTGAAGATCAAATGAATGAAATGAGGCGAGAAGAGAAGTTTAGGGAAAAAGAGTAAAAAGAAATGAACAAAGCCTCCAGAAATATGGGACTACGTGAAAAGACCTAATCTACGTGTGATTGGTGTACCTGTAAGTGATGGGGAGAATGGAACCAAATTGGAAAACACTCTTCACCAGGAGAACTTTCCCAACCTAGCAAGGCAGGCCAACATTCAAATTCAGGAAATACAGAGAATGCCACAAAGATACTCCTTGAGAAGAACAACTCCAAGACACATAATTGTCAGATTCACCAAAGTTGAAATGAAGGAAAAATGTTAAGGGCAGCCAGAGAGAAAGGTCAGTTTACCCACAAAGGGAAGCCCATCAGACTGACAATGGATCTTTCGGCAGAAACTCTACAAGCCAGAAGAGAGTGGGGGCCAATATTCAACATTCTTAAAAGAATTTTCAACCCAGAATTTCATATCCAGCCAAACTAAGCTTCATAAGTGAAGGTGAAATAAAATCCTTTATAGACAAACAAATGTTGAGAGATTTTGTCACTACCAGGCCTGCTTTGCAAGAGCTCCTGAAGGAAGCACTAAACATGGAAAGGAACAGCCAGTACCAGCCACTGCAAAAACATGCCAAATTGTAAAGACCATCAATGCTAGGAAGAAACTGTATCAACTAAATATAACCATCTAACATCATAATGACAGGATCAAATTCACACATAATAACATCAGAACTCACCCATAAATGATGAGTTAACGGGTGCAGCACACCAACATGGCACATGTATACATCTGTAACAAACCTGTTCGTTGTACACATGTACCCTAGAACTTAAAGTATAATAAAAAATAAATTAATTAATTAAAATAAAAGAAAAAGAAAAACTACTCATACTTCATAAATGGGTAAATGCTCCAATTAAAAGACACAGACTGGCAAATTGGATGAAGAGTCAAGACCCATCAGTGTGCTGTATTCAGGAGACCCATCTCATGTGCAGAGACACACATAGGCTCAAAATAAAGGGATGCAGGAAGATCTACCAAGCAAATGGAAAACAAAAAAAAAAGCAGGGGTTGCAATCCTAGTCTCTGATAAAACAGCCTTTAAACCAACAAATATCAGAAGAGACAAAGAAGGCCATTACATAATAGTAAAGGGATCAATTCAACAAGAAGAGCTAACTATTCTAAATATATATGCACCCAATACAGGAGCACCCAGATTCATGAAGCAAGCCCTTAGAGACCTACAAAGAGACTTGGACTCCACACAATAATAATGGGAGACTTTAACACCCCACTGTCAACATTAGACAGATCAACAAGACAGAAAGTGAACAAGGATATCCAGGAATTGAACTCAGTTCTGCACCAAGTGGACCTAATAGACATCTATAGAACTCTCCACCCCAAATCAACAGAATATACATTCTTCTCAGCACCACATTGCACCTATTCCAAAACTGACCACATAGTTGGAAGTAAAGCACTCCTCAGCAAATGTAATTGAACAGAAATTATAACAAACTGTCTCTCAGACCACAGTGCAATCAAATTAGAACTCAGGATTAAGAAACTCACTCAAAACCACTCAACTACATGGAAACTGAACAACCTGCTCCTGAATGACTACTGGCTACATAATGAAATGAAGGCAGAAATAAGATGTTCTTTGAAACCAATGAGAACAAACACACAACATACCAGAATCTCTGGGACACATTTAAAGCAGTGTGTGGAGGGAAATTTAAAGCACTAAATGCCCACAAGAGAAAACAGGAAAGATCTAAAATTGACACCCTAACATCACAATTGAAAGAACTAGAGAAGCAAGAGCAAACATTCAAAAGCTAGCAGAAGGCAAGAAATAACTAAGATCAGGGCAGAACCGAAGGAGATAGAGGCAAAAAAAAAACCTTCAAAAAAATCAATGAATCCAGCAGCTGGTTTTTTGAAAAGATCAACAAAATTGATAGACCACTATCAAAACTAAAAAAGAAGAAAAGAGGGAAGAATCAAATAGATGCAATATATAATGATAAAGGGGATATCACCACCAATCCCACAGAAATACAAACTACCATCAGAGAACACTATAAACACCTCTACACAAATAAACTAGAAAATCTAGAAGAAATGGATAAATTCCTGGACACATACACCCTCCCAAGACTAAACCAGGAAGTTGAATCCCTGAATAGACCAATAACAGGCTCTGACATGGAGGCAATAATTAATAGCCTACCAACCAAAAAAAGTCCAGGACCAGACTGATTCACAGCCGAATTCCACCAGAGGTACAAAGAGGAGCTGGTACCATTCTTTCTGAAACTGTTCCAATCAGTAGAAAAAGGGGGAATCCTCTGTAACTCATTTTATGAGGCCAGCATCATCCTGATACCAAAGCCTGGAAGAGACACAACAAAAAAGAATTTTAGACCAATATCCCTGATGAACATTGATGCAAAAACCCTGGATGAAAAAATCCTCAATAAAATACTGGCAAACTGAATCCAGCAGCACATCAAAAAAATTATCCACCACTATCAATTTGGCTTCATCCCTGGGATGCAAGGCTGGTTCAACATATGCAAATCAATAAACATATTCCATCATATAAACAGAACCAAACACAAAAACCATATGATTATCTCAATAGATGCAGAAAAGGCCCTTGACAAAATTCAACAGCCCTTCATGCTAAAAACTCTTAATAAACTAGGTATTGATGGGACGTATCTCAAAATAATAAGACCTGTTTATGACAACCCCACAGCCAATTTCATACTGAATGGGAAAAAACTGGAAACATTCCCTTTGAGAAACGGCACAAGACAGGGATGCCCTCTCTCACCACTCCTATTCAACATAGTATTGGAAGTTCTGGCCAGGGCAATCAGGCAAGAGAAAGAAATAAAGGGTATTCAATTAGGAAAAGAGGAAGTCAAATTGTCCCTGTTTGCAGATGACATGATTGTATATTAAGAAAACCCCATCATCTCAGCCCAAAATCTCCTTAAGCTGATAAGCAACTTCAGCAAAGTCTCAGGATACAAAATCAATGTGCAAAAATCACAAGCATTCCTATACACCAGTAACACATGGAAAGCCAAATCATTATTGAACTCCCATTCACAACTGCTTCAAAGAAAATAAAATACCTAGGAATCCAACTTACAAGGGATGTGAAGGACCTCTTTAAGGAGAACTACAAACCACTGCTCAACGATATAAAAGAGGACACAAACAAATGGAAGAATATTCCATGCTCATGGATAGGAAGAAACAATATCGTGAAAATGGCCATACTGCCCAAGGTAATTTACAGATTCAATGCCATCCCCATCAAGCTACAAATGACTTCACAGAATTGGAAAAACCTACTTTAAAGTTCATATGGAACCAAAAAAGAGCCCGCATTGCCAAGACAATCCTATCCCAAAAGAACAAAGTTGGAGGCAACATGCTACCTGACTTCAAACTATACAAGTCTACAGTAACCAAAACAGCATGGCACTGGTACCAAAACAGAGATATAGACCAATGGAACAGAACAGAGCCCTCAGAAATAATACCACACATCTACAACCATCTGATCTTTGAAAAACCTGACAAAAACAAGAAATGGGGAAAGGATTCTCCATTTAATAAATGGGACTGGGAAAACTGGCTAGCCATATGTAGAAAACTGAAACTGGATCCCTTCCTTATACCTTATACAAAAATTAATTCAAGATGGATCAAAGACTTAAATGTTAGACCTAAAACCATAAAAACCCTAGGCAAATAGAAGAAAATAGAAGAAAACCTAGGCAATACCATTTAGGACATAGGCATGGGCAAGGACTTCATGACTAAAATACCAAAAGCAATGGCAACAAAAGCCACAATAGACAAATGGGATCTGATTAAACTAAAGAGCTTCTGCACAGCAAAAGAAACTGCCATCAGAGTGAACAGGCAACCTACAGAATGGCAGAAAATTTTTACAATCTACTCATCTGACAAAGGGCTAATATCCAGAATCTACAATGAACTCAAACAAATTTACAAGAAAAAATCAAACAACCCCATCAAAAAGTGGGCAAAGGATATGAACAGACACTTCTCAAAAGAAGACATTTATGCAGCCAACAGACACATGAAAAAATGCTCATCATCACTGGCTATCAGAGAAATGCAAATCAAAACCACAATGAGATACCATCTCACACCAGTTAGAATGGCGATCATTAAAAAGTCAGGAAACAACAGATGCTGGAGAGGATGTGGAGAAATAGGAACGCTTTTACACTGTTGGTGGGATTGTAAACTAGTTCAACAATTGTGGAAGTCAGTGTAGCGATTCCTCAAGGATCTAGAACTAGAAATACCATTTGACCCAGCCATCCCATTACTGAGCACATACCCAAAGGATTATAAATCATGCTGCTATAAAGACACATGCACACGTATGTTTATTGTGGCACTATTCACAATAGCAAAGACTTGGAACCAACCCAAATGTCCAACAATGATAGACTGGATTAAGAAAATGTGGCACATATACACCATGGAATACTATGCAGCCACAAAAAAAGGATAAGTTAATGTCCTTTGTAGGGACATGGATGAAGCTGGAAACCATCATTCTGAGCAAACTATTGCAAGGACAGAAAACCAAACACCACGTGTTCTTGCTCATAGGTGGGAATTGAACAATGAGAACACTTGGACACAGGGTGGGGAACATCACATACTGGGGCCTGTCGTAGGGTGGGGAGAGGGGGGAGGGATAGCATTAGGAGATATAACTAATGTAAATGATGAGTTAATGGGTGCAGCACACAAACATGGCACATGTATACATACGTAACAAACCTGTTCATTGTGCACATGTACCCTAGAACTTAAAGTATAATAAAAAATAAATTAATTAATTAAAAGAAAAGAAAAGAAAAAAAAACTACTCATACTTCAGCGATGGAACTGGAGAGCCAACCTGCTCACAGGGGAAAGGCTTTTAAGCCTAAAATTAGAGTGAATGAGAAAGGGTATAGCTTTTCTGCCAGCAGACAGTCCCCAAAGCAGAAGAAAGAGGGCTACACTATGTTCAATACTTTGTTTCCTAACTTACCAATTATTGGGGCCCGTCTCCTGCCCTGGGGGAATGACCAGGAAGGATGACACAGGAGGCCAATTGTGTTACTCTAACAGAGGTCGCTGCAGATACAAACAGAAAACAAGGGGGTAAGTTCTACCCTCCTCCAACAGAGGGCAGCATTCACGTGGTAGACCTTATTCTATCTCCCGTCTCAGCATCATGCTCAAAACGTGTTTACTTGTTAATCAAGTTGTTAACTGTCAGGTTGATGACCTCCAAAGAGAGACCAGCTTTTAGAGTCCGTCCTGATGTTCCTCTCTAACTGTACGCCCCGAGGCAAGTAATCGAGCCTCTTTGATTTCATCAATTGTAAAATCCAGATAGTAAATACCTAACTCACAGGAGCCTGGTGAAGGTTAATGTCTGTCAAGAGCTTATCCCAATGCTGGTGGGAGGGAGAGAGGGGTTCAAAGAGGCGAGCTCCCCTCTTCTTTTTTCTAATAAAACCTGCTCTCAGAAGAAAAAAAAAATCTAGTATACATCATTGTCATTTATGCTTCCTCCAATGAATTTTCCTCTCAGGGCTTCTTTTTTTTTTTTTTTTTTTTCTTTTTTTTTCTGTTTCAGCCCTTTCCCTCAGTGTTAGGAAAGGCTAATTCAGTCACTTGTAGTTAGCAGCCAAAGTAAAAGAATTCAGGAGGAGGGTGTCTTTCTGGAAATCAGGTGGAAATCAGGATGTCTCTGGAGTATGCTGTTGTCATTATTTTCAATTCCATCCCCTTCCCACACTCCACGTCTGTTTCATGCCAAATTCTTTTTCTCTGAAGGATTGTCAAGGGGACATATGTCCCTTAGATGGCAAGAGGGATATGAAGGATAATGGGAAGTGGGGAAAGAAATAAGAAAGATTCGTGTCCTGGTTGCATTGCCTCTAAAAACAAATGAAATGGGACTCAGGATCTGTGACTTTGCATTGCAATGTTTAGAGAATTGAAACCTAGCATGCTCGCTTTTAATTGCTCCTTAATGGTGTACAGAATTATAAGACATAAAATTACTATAGAGGAGTGCAGACAGAATTACTTTATCTGAGTAAAGTCACCTTTAGCTTTTTAAGTTAGCCATTAGGCAGCCTAAATGCCAGAAGATGCCACAATTACTAGTTTTGTTGAAAGCACAGTAGAATATATTCCTGAGGAGTTAGACCCCACCCTCAGCTGGATATCATAAGAAAAGCAAATGCCAAATACCTGTGCCACTTTGCCTGAGGTGCCTAGTATATATCAACTCTATTGCAAGGAAATCGGTGTAAGAGAAATTAAAGCTGCAAAGGGAACTTGAGAGCCACACAGAAGCTGCTTTGTATAGTGGAAATGACACAGCCTTTGGGAACAGGCAGGACTAAAATTGAATCCCAATTCTATTTCCTTGTTGAGGGACCTTGGGCAAATATTTTTCCCATTAAGTAGAACGAATACTGACATGGTTCATGGCTTTTGTAGTGACTGAATGAGCTGCTTCATGGTGGGTGGTACTGCAGACTAGTAAAGTGAGTAGGCTTCCAACCTAGAATGCCCAGTTTTGAATTTTGCTTTGCAGTATGACTAGCAGTGTGACCTCACTTAGTGTGTCTCTTATTTCCTCATTCATAAATAAGACTATTAACATTACCTATTCTATACAGTTGTGAGAATTAAATGAGCTAACGTATATACAGTAGTGTGGAACTTAAAAAGGACTTAAGAGGCTGGGCATGGTGGCTCACGACTGTAATTTCAGCACTTTGGGAGGCCGAAGAGGGCGGATGGCATGAGGTTAGGGGTTCGAGACCAGCCTGGCCAACATGATGAAACCCTGTCTCTACTAAAAATACAATAATTAGTTGGGCATGGTGGCACGTGCCTGTAATCACAGCTACTCAGGAAGCTGAGATATGAGAATTGCTTGAACCCTGGAGGCGGAGGTTGCAGTGAGCCAAAATTGCGCCATTGCACTCCAGCCTGGGCGACAAGTGCAAAACTCAGTCTCAAAAGAAAAAAAAAGGACTTAAGAGTCATTAACTGTTATGTAAAATACCTACTACTAGAGGGCTGGATTCTTTCTCCTTTTCTTCCTCATAATTTCATCCATCAGAACAAAGGTTTCACAGCAGTTTAAATAATTTGAGGAGGTCTAAATAAACATTTCTTCCAAAATCATTTCCCCAACAGTCTAAAACAACCATTATGGGTTATTTTGGTTACAGGCACTATATCCCCCATTATAATAGAAAACACATAATCTAGAGAGATACATTATTGCACTATTCTTACATCGACATTATCAACTTCTGTAGATTAATTTCATCAATACAGTTCCAACTGTTCAAAAAGTCCAAGAATGGAGATAAAACCTTCAACAGGTAAGTTTTGAGGAGATCATAGGAAAGGACAGAGAAATGAATGAGCCGGGAGAACTCTGGCTTGGATTTTATAAGGCAGTGGAGGAACCCCTGCATCATCATGGGGAATTGGTGTGATGTCAAATATATGTGGGATTTAACTTTGTACTCTTGAAACAATATATGCCCATTTTCCCCACCCGCCATTTAGGTGGATTGTTTATCTTGGCTATTCTGAATAAGGCTGCAGTGAACATGAGGGTGCAGATAACTCTTCAAGATGCTTATTTCATTTCCTTTGGATATATACCCAGAAATGGGATTGCTGGAACATAAGTTGATTCTATTTTTAGTTTTTGAGAAATCTTTATACTGTTTTCCACATTTATTTCCATATTCTCATTTACATTACCACCACCAATATACAAGGATTCTCTTTTCTCCATATCCTTGTCAAAATTTGCTATCTTTTGTCTTTTAAAAAAAAAATGCATCCTAACAGGTGTCAGGTAATATTACATTGTGGTCCTGATTTGCATTTCCCTGATGATTAGTGATCTTAAGCATAAAAATAATTAATGTTTATTGTAAGCCACTTTGTATAAGCTAGACACTATTCGAAGCACTTTGAATGTACTGATTTCTTTAGTCCTGTGAGGTCCTATTATTCCAATTTTATGGTAGAGAAAATTAAGATAAAGAGAAATTAAGCTTGTCTAAGTTCATATAGGTAATAAATGGATGAGCTGGCATTGCAAACTAGGCATTCTTGTTGTTCCCAGTGTCTTCACCATTTACCAGTAAGTTCTATTGCCTCTTCGCTAAGACATACTGAAACAAGTGACAGTCCATTTTCTTCCATATTATTCATACTACCTCCCTTTTTTATGCCTTGAGATACATTTTAGTTGGTACACTGGTACAGTTAGTGGTTTCTTTCTTGGCCATGACATTGACTGTAGTAGCTATGAACAGTTCATGCAAGACTCCAGCACATCCAGGTAAAAAATAGAAAAGAGAGCTCAACACTTTGAGCTAATTACATGCTGAATGTTTTTTTTCTTCTGCTGAGTTGATCGAGTTTTCAACATAACTGCTGCCTATACAACAGTCTGTTTGCGTGCCAGTGAACGTGAGGTTTTTATTTTCCCTAAGTAATCTACTCCTTATATGTCATTGAAAGTGACATCACAATGAATTTATCAGTTCAAGCAGTATTATTATTTTAAAAACACATGGTGATCTGGAGGATTTTGTGGTTTTCAAGTAACCTGTTTTATTAATTAATCATAAGTGTTTTCTGGTATTGATTAAATTTCCATGGAGAAAGAGAT
Source organism: Pongo pygmaeus (assembly GCF_028885625.2). Classification (NCBI taxonomy): domain Eukaryota; kingdom Metazoa; phylum Chordata; class Mammalia; order Primates; family Hominidae; genus Pongo; species Pongo pygmaeus. The sequence goes on from NC_072376.2 coordinate 21,235,370, forward strand.
AGCGTAGGATATGCTGGATATGTCCAGAATCACACAGTAAAAGCTAAGTCAAATAAAGGCTAATTATATTAGCTAATATTTGAGTACTTTTTATAAATCAGAAATTGACCAGGTGGATTCCTATAGACATTATCTTATTAAATAATCTCAACCTTAAGAGGCTATACTGTTTAGATATACATTCTATGGGAAATGTTGGTTTAGAACTATTATATAGAATTACTGGTGAGAAACGGAGGTTTAGAATAACTAAATTATTTTCCCAGGATTAAATATATGTTGTGGGACCAGAATCTAAACCAATTATGCTTGGCTGCAGACTGCAAATTCTTAGATTTACTCTAGTCTATCTCTCTAATTATTTGTAGTATGGTTATGAGGATATTTCATATCCCAAATTCTGCCTCAATGGCTCAGTGATCTTCTCTGAGAATAAATTGTGATCATTATAAATCTTAACTACTCCCTGAAAGACACCAATGAGAAGAATCATAAAGTAATGTGTAACGCTGAAGTGGGTTCTGCTGAGGTTGGATGCATTATTCATGCTGTTCTCTCACCTTCCTTTGTCCATATATTAAATATGCATTTACTTTTCAAGATTAAGTTCAAAGTCACTGACAACCTCTTTGATGTTTGTCATAATTCTCCATTTCTTCCTTTTAGTAGAAATTGTACCATTTCTATTGTGAACTGATGTATAGCATATATTACGAATCCCATGTACATATATTGTGAACTCAAGGTATACAGGCCAATCTTGGCACTGATAACTCTTTATTACACTTCTTTGTTTATCTATCCCTGTTTCTAGACAGCATATTCCTAGAGGAAAGCCACCATACCTCATTCATTTTTGTGTCTCCAGAACCTAGCACAGTAATAAACATGTATTAGTAATGTATTGTTATTTGTTGAATCAATCCATCAGTCTATAGACCGTTAGTGGGAAAACGGACTGCAATAGTTACATATGGTTCGTTTGGCTCTGGAAGAGTGGGTTTAGTGGGTTGTTACATATAAATGCCAATCTAATAGTCATAGTGTTTGAAAAATAAAAGACATCATTTTACTTCTTGTCTTTTCATTTAGCTTTTAAAAATCAAATATTTATTATTTCATAAAGAATGCATGTCTATTATTGACAATTTAGAAATATAAATAGGCAAAATGAGAAAATAAGTTATTCATAATTCCAGCCACAGATAATCACCATGAACATTTTTACAGGTGCCATGTAGAACTTTTCTATGTAGACAAATCTGTGAGTTTATTCAGCATGTATTCTAACCTGTTTCTAACATATCTTTCTGAAATCTAGAAACTAGAAAGCGAAAAAAATGCATCCTTTGCCAGTTTAGTTCTTGATATAGTTTGGCTCTGTGTCCCCCCAAATATCATCTCGAATTGTAATCACCACATGTTGAGGGAGGGACCTACTGGGAGGTGATCGGATCATGGGGGCAGATTTCCCCCTTGCTGTTCACGTGATAGTGAGTGGGTTCTCACGAGATCTGGTTATTTGATAAGTGTCTGGTGCTTCCTCCTTCTCTCTCTCTCTCCTGCCACCATGTAAGATGTGCCTTCTTTTCCCTTTGCCTTCTGCCATGGTTGTAAGTTTCCTGAGACCTTCCAACCATGCAGAACTGTGAGTCAATTAAACTTCTTTTGTTTATAAATTACCCAGTCTTAGGTAGTATCTTTTAGCAGTGTGAGAATGGACTAATACAGCTCTGCATGTGGGTTAGACAAGATTTAGTGGAAGAGAGTAAAGCAATGTGATGATATTACTTGGAGAGACTCATGGCAGAAATGCTTGATTGTTTTGAGACAGTGAAGGTGGAGGTTCTAGTGTGTGGTCTGTGAAAATATGGATGTAGCGGGAGGACAGTGACACAGAGGAGTTCCTGATAGAACAGTCCTGTGGTATTGATGACGGTGTTACTCAGCAGCCCCTGTACTAAAGTCTTGCCTTCAGTAGACACTACCTTGAAGGAAACTGCAAATGATCATTCCAAGTAATTATTTTGCCATTCTGCAGAATGGGTGACCAGTGTTGCATTCTCTAATGACAATGCATACTCATTGTGTTTGAAAGATGTGTTTCTTTGATATGTTTTTCTGGTTACAAGGCATCTGTGCTTTATTCCCCATCTTCTCCAGCACCATCCCCACAAAATACAATTCTGAAGTTCACCTATTTGTAATTAGATAATCTGTAAAAAAAAAAAATCCTATTAAACTGACGGAACAAATTGTATTCTTTCTAACTAGATATCCTAGCAAATAGGTTAATTATTAAAATAAGTGGTTGTCAGTAACACACACTCAAGAAAAGGGAGATCTCAGGTTGGTACTGACCTAATTAAATGTGAAGACAGTGAGTATCCATTGTCATTAGAGAATGTAACAGTGGCTGCCCATTGCACAGAGTGACAGATTGTTACTTGGAATAACCATTTGTGGCTTCCTGCAATGCACTGTCCATAGAAGGCAAGGCTATGGCACAGGGGTGCCAAATAACAAACATCATCATGAAGTGTACAGAATAGACTGGTAATTCGTAACTGTGTAGGAGGATGTTAAAAATTTAAAGCATAAACATGTGGTTTTAAATTCTTAAAATGCAGTCACGGAACTAAGGAGTTTCTATAACTGTCCTAAGAGTACATTACTCTTATTATAAGAGTACATTACTTCTTATTGCTGCTGATTTGTTGGAGACTATGATCAGATCCAAAATGTGATCTTTCAGATTACTGAAATACAGTATAGGTTAAATTCTTAGCCAGGCCTCCTACATGAGAATTAGGGTATTGATTGGGAAATAATGACACTCTGAAAATTGGAAGAAGAACATTTGCAATGATTTGGATAACTTTTTATACCTTAAACCTCCCAATTCCGCTGAACCTCCTTTGCTGTCAGAAACCTCCCCTTTTGGAGCTGATTCTTGTCATTAACTCTTATCTAACATCTACCAACTGTCATTGCCTCTAAGCCTAAATGTAGAGGCAGATTCTAGTGTTCCTGGGGTTAAGGAATAGGGGATTACAAAGTCAAACCTGAGATGAGAAAACTTGCACACCAAAACACTCCAAGGTTTTGTTAATATGTGTCAACAAAAAGCATGGATAATTATGTAAGGACAGATTCTAAGGGAGATACAGTAAGTATTTTAGACTGGGCTTAATTTATTGATATAAATACTTTTGCCCAAAATACTGCACTCAATGTGCTGGGTGGAGCAACTCATGGTTCTGGTTGTTGGTCTTGTTGGTTGGCTAAAATCTGTATTCAACTGGGGAGTAGACTAAGTGAAATCAAGGCATCAGAATTCCTGTGATCATGCAAAGAAAGAAATAAATAGGTTTAAAGACATTGAATTTGTGTAGTTAATCTATTATATGCGAGCCATTTACCCACACTTTATATCCCCCAAGAGATCAAAGACAGCATTCTCTTCACTACAAGACTGGGAAGTAAATTGGTGAGCAGAGCACCACCCTCTTAGAAAAGTGGATGTACTTTGGATAAAGGGAGGAGGCACTGCCATTGAACAGGCCCCCTCATTGTAATCAAAATGATGATATCTCTGGGTGGCACTTAACCAGCTGAGGCAACATGAAACAGCTAGCAATAATTTGTGGCAGGGCTCAGGAAGTAAAAATGGTAGCTTGACCATTAGGGATCTTTGCATGACACAGTGGCTATCATCAGGTTAATGGTATCCCCTGGAGCTGTGCAACAAGATGGTATCATTTCTAGGAATGATAGACATGGTAGTCCACTAAGATTCTAGTTCCTCTGTATGACGAAAACAAATTCAGTCATGTGTTGCTTAGTGGTGGGTTGATGTTCTGAAAAATTATGTCCATAGGCAGTTTCATCATTGTGTGAACATCTTAGAGTATACTTATACAAACCTAGATGGTGTAGCCTACTACACACCTAGGCTGTATGGTACAGCCTAGTGTTCCTATGCTTCAAACCTGTGCATCAGGTGACTGTACTGAATACTGCAGGCAATTGGAATGCAAGGGTGTTTGTGTATCTAAACATAACTAAATGTAGAAATAAATACAGCATAAAATATGAAAAATGATACACCTGAATAGGGCACTTACCATGAACAAAGCTTGCTGGACTGCAAGTTGCTCTGGGTGAGTCAATGAGTGAGCGGTAAGTGAATATGAAGGCCTATGATATTACTGTATACTACTGTAGACTTTATGCACATGGTACACTTAGGTTACACTAAATTTGTAAAAATATTTTTCTTTCTTCAATAACAAATTAAACTTCACTTACTGTAACATTTTCATTTTATACACTTTTTATTTTTTTAACTCTGACTCTTCTGTAATAACACTTAGGTTGAAACACAAACACATTGTACAGCTGTACAAAAATATTTTCTGTTCTTTTTTCCGTAACACTTTTTTCTATTTTTAAGAATATTGATTGTTTACTTTTAAAATTTGTGTTAAAAACTAAGACCCAAACACACACATTAGCCTAGGCCTACACAGGGTCAGGGTCATCAATATCACTTTCTTCCATCTCCACATTTTGTTCCACTGGAAGATCTGCAGGGGCAATAGCATGCATGAAGCTGTCATCTCCTCTATAGCAATGACTTCTTCTGGAAAAAGACCTGCTTCTGAAGGACCACCTGAGGCTGTTTTACAATTTTTTTTTAATAAATAGAAGGAGTACACTATAAAATAATGATAAAAAGCATAGTAAACACGAAAATCAGTAAATAGTAATTTATTATCATTTTCAAGTATTACATACTGTGCATAATTGTATGTGCTATGCTTTTATATGCCTGGCAGTGCAGTAGGTTTGTTTACACCAGGATCACCTCAAACATGTGAGTAATGTATTGCACTACATTACTATAGCTACGGCATCACTAGTTAATAGGAATTTTTCAGCTCTGCTATAATTTTATGGGACCATCATTGTGTACGCAGTCTACTGTTGACTGCAATGTTGTTATATGGCACATGGCTGTAAACAAACAAAACTCTAGTATATTAAACAAAGGGTAAAGGTTCCTCATTGAATTCCCATATCTTTGTTCATGAACAGTGGTCTAGGTCATGGCAACATATCCTCTCCAAATTGAAAGAAAAGTTGTTGCATTTCACATTTTTTAACCATTAAGAAAGGACAGTATTTGGTAGTCTTTGAATTTTGGAAACATCACACACCTCATGTAGTTGTACTGCTTTCAGTTACTGAGTTACTCATATGGCTTACAGGTTCCACAGAGGATTTTGAACTCCAGTTCAAGCAGTTTTGCCCTTCGGCTCTAATGATTTAGTAGATATAATGGTGCCTAAAATGTCTGTGGTTGACAAGGATGTTCTATGGAGCCTATTACGAGCCTTAGAAAGAGAACCACAGTCAGTCTGAGAAAACATCTATGCCCTTTTTGGCAGGTAGTAATTCTTTGTTTTAGAAATAGTTCTTGGCTTCCTATTGGAGCTTTGTAGAGAGTGAACACCTAACAAGGAAAAAATATGTAGCTGTGTACCCTAAGCTATCCATCATAAATTATTTTTGCTTGATGAAAGAAATCATATAGTCAGGTGTGCCCAGAAGTATTCTATGGTCAAGCGGAAGCTGAATATACAAGATGTAGCATGAGCAGATCCTTGGAGGTACAAGTATTAATAATTTGCAAAAATGGCTCTCCCAATATGCCTAGCCCTAAGGTACTATCACGTCTTCCTTAATCTGCACCTATGCTCTCATGAACAAATCCTAATTATAGACTGACTGACCAAGAAAAAGCTGACTTGCAGAAGGTTCTTCATAATATGTTGAGCTGAAAGTATAATGCTGTGATATTCAATTGAAGCCCTGAAGGATGATTAAGTAGGAAATGCTCCTAGTTTATAAAACTATGAGCGGTCCATCTCATCTTCCCCATTCATCGAGAAGTGAAGGCTTGAGATGAGTCTCTACAACAATTCATGAGTGGTGGCTACGTGAATTGAATTGGCTAGTAACATCGTCTTAGAAAAAAAAAACAAGGTTTGAAATTTGATAAGATTTGGAAAAAAAATACATGGATGAACCGCTAGAAATGAGTTCAGAGCATAAGATTATGCATGGCCTTATCAATGTTTACCACAGGGCTCCCACTGTCAGGGAGGAGAGTGGAGGAAGTTCTTACATGTAAGGTTTAAAAAATGTTATCTTCTGTGGATTCATTTAACCTCTTTCCAGAGCCATAGCAGTGATTGCTCTAAGTATTCATGAACAAAGTGACCAAGGTGGAAGTATAGGCAATGTTCATGTGTAGAACATGAACTTCTCACCACATCTGACTGACCATGAGGAGCTCATTCTCATTCGTGTCAACAATGACCATTTCTAAGCCTGATATGATAGCCCATCCTAGGGTGATGAACCTGCCACATGGTAGCAGAGTGAGAGCACAGGAAATGCAAAGTGCCTTTTTCTTGGTCATACGTTGTTAACAACATCCTTGGGTTTACTGAGGAGACTTGGTTCTTAAAGAACAATGCAATGGACTGGCAAATACATGGCAGTGTGTCTCTCATAGAACTAAGTGGTGAAAATAGGCATAGTATCTTGCATTGTTACACACGTTTAATTTGGCCTACTTACAAAAGAAAATGGTATGTATATATATATATATGATCTCTAGGAAACTAGGCTCTGTTCATTTGTAGGTCTGAGTGCCCAAGAGAGTAATTCTTTCATTACATTAAACATGGGACTGTCAATGGCCATTTTGAGATCCTTATGTTTCTAGATGGACAGGGTTATTAACCATAATTATGAATGAAAAATTGATCCTATAGAATGAGAGTTAGGAAAAATATTCTAGACTATTAGAGATAATTCTAAGTATCTTTTAGTGTTCCCAAGTCCAGTGTAAAACATTAATGTAAGACAAAGCAACCCCATATAGAGAGTCCATCAAAGGTTCTAATACCTCAGAGCTGCAAGATTCATTCATCTTGGGTGAAAAAACCCAACCAGCCAAGGTATTTGTAAAGAAAAATAAAACATGAAATGCATAGTCGAGGAAGGGCATTATAAGCACCAATGGCCTCATGACCAATTGCAGTACTGAATTTCTTCTTGGTCCTGTATTTTTGGAGTATATTGGTGGTGGTTAATTTTATTACTTAGTCTATAAGTTATAAAATGATAATGCAGGACTTTGATTCGGTTAAGGTAAGAAAGAACGCCAGCTAGTGTTGAATGTCGTGACTGACAAGACATTGCATCTTCCCTCTGGAAAACATACACTGAGTACAATTTTATTTCTGTGAAGGATTTTTCTATCTGTTTAGTGGAGTACGTTGTATAGTTGTTTAAAACTGTGCACATGGAAAAGAATATGTCTAGTCAGTGTACTGAAAGGGTTGAACTATGGTAGATAAATTAGATCAGCTCACTCACCACTCACTCCTATCCCCATTTAGGATTGTACCACATTGTACCTTATCTGCCTGTATTAGTTCATTCTCACACTGCTATAAAGACATACCTAGACTGAGTAATTTATAAAGAAAAAAGATTTAATCAGCTCATGGTTCTGCAGGCTGTTCAGGCTTCTGTTTCTGGGGAGGCATCAGGAAACTTACAATCATAGAGGAAGGCAAAGGGGAAGTGAGTACGTCTACAAGGCAGGAGCAGGAGGAAGACAGAGCAAAGGGGGAGGTGCTACACATTGGTCAAACAACCAGGTTTCATTAGAACTCTATCAAGGGACAGCACTAGAGGGATAGTACTAAACATTTAGAAACCACCCTTATGGTTCAGTCACATCCCACCAGACCCCACCTCCAATATTGGGAATTACAATTCAACAGGAGATTTGGGTGAGGACAAAGAGCCAAACCATATCACTGCCTATTCTTTGGAAACCAGAACACATATTTCCCAGTTCTTTTACCATGAGGGTTCCACGTGTTCCAGTGAGATTATTCTACTCTACAAACCTTGAAAGAGGAAAGTGAGCAACATGAGATGGCAGCCTCACATAAGGAAATGATATCTTCTTGCAACTATAGTGGTAAAGACATCTGGTTCTCTAGAGTAGCACTGATGCAGGTTCTATCTTGACATACTAAGTTCCAAGTAGCAGATGGCAGCAGAGGTAGAACTTCTCCTAGAACTGTCTCATGATGTGGCTGGGTGATACTCCTTTTGTTTTGTTCCTGACTTGGGGATATGCAAGCCTAATTCCCTGACCTTTCTGAATATTCCACGTGCTACTAAATATCCTTAAATAATACCCTAGCAAGAATCTTTCTGTTGTTTGCAATCATGAATCTTGACCAATCCAATAAAATATTTTTTACATAAAGGGATTATTTTACTTCATAAATGCTATATTATAATTATTTTTTCCTTTTTTTGAAAAAAGTTGAGATATAATTTTCATACAGTAAAATGCACAGGACTTGGCTGAATGTTTCCATGAGTTTTGACACATGCCTAAACTGTGTAACCCACAACCCTATTCAGACATAAAAATAATTTCACTAGCCAAACAAATCCTCTCATGCCACTTCAAAGTAAATTCTCTTCCTCCAGAGGCTAGCCCACTTCTTGCTTCTACCACAACAGATCAGTTTTGCCTATTCTAAAATGTCTCATAAATAAAGTTATGCTGTAAGTGCAACTTTGTGTCTGTCTTCTATCATTTAGCATGTTTTGAGATTCAGCCATGTTATTGTATCAATAGGTTATTCAGTTTTATTGCTGCATTGTATGAATATGCCACAGTTTTCTGATTCATTCTCCTTTTGATGGACACCACATTGTTTTCACTTCTTGGTTATTGTAAAGCTGCTATAAACATTTTGGTACAAGCATTTTTATTGATACAAGTTTTCATTTCTCCTAGCTAGATATCTAGTAGTAAAAGTGATGGAACATAGATTAGGTGGGTATTTAAGCTTAGAAGAAACTTTCAAACTATTTTCAAGGTGGTTGTACTACCATTGTTCCACCAACAATGTTTGAGAGTTCTAGTTCCTTCATATCCTTAAAAACATTAAGACTCCTCAGTGGTTTTAATGTAATAATTTCAGATGAAGTACAGAGGTATATCATTGTGGTCTTAATTTTAATTTTCCTGATGATACGGTTTGGCTGTGTCCCCACCCAAATCTCATCTTGAATTGTAGCTCCCGTAATTCCCATGTGTTGTGGAAGGCACCTGGCGGGAGGTAACTGAATCATGGGGATGGGTCTTTCCCATGCTGTTCTCATGATGGTGAATAAGTCTCATAAGATCTGATGGTTTTACAAAGAGGAGTTGCCCTGCGCAAGCTCTTTTTGCCTGCTGCCATGTAAGATGTGACTTTTTTCCTCCTTCACCTTCTGCTATGATTATGAGGCCTCCCCAGCCACATAAAACTGTGAGTCAATTAAACCCCTTTCCTTTGTAAATTACCCAGTCATGGGTATGTCTTTATTTGCAGTGTGAGAGCTGACTAATATACCTGATTATTACAATATTGACCACATTTTCACATGCTTATTGGCCATTTGTATATTTTCCTTTGAGAACAATTTAAATTTTTTATGTATTTTAAAGTTGGGTTGTTTGTAGGAGTCCTTTATATTCTGAATATAAGTCTTTTTTCAGATAGACGTATTGCAAATATATTCTCTCAGCCAATGGGGTTTTTATTCATTTTCTTAATGGTGTGTTTTGATGAGTTGAAGTTATTAATTTTCATGAAGTTTAGTTTATCAATTTTTTTCCTTTTATACTTACTATATTCTATAACCTGTCAAAATGCTTTGCCTACGCCAAGGTCACAAGTATATTCTCCTGGCTTTTCCTAGAAGCTTAATGGTTCTAGCTTTTATGTTTATGTATATGATTCAAATTGAATTTATTTTTGTGTAAAATGTGAGGTAGGTGTCAATGTCTATTTTCTTCCATGTGGCTATCCAGTTGTTCCAGTTCACATTTGGTGAACAGTGTTTCTTTACCCATTTAATTGCTTTGACATCACTGTAGTAAATCAAGTCACTCTGTTTGAGAAGGTCTATTTCTAGCCTTTGTAGTTTTTCACTGGTCTTTTTCTTTACACATATGCCAGCACTACACTTTTTAGATTACTATAGTTTCATAGTAATTCTGGAAATTGGACAATGTAAGTCATAATATGTTGCTTTTTTTCCAAAATTGTCTGTTATTTTAGGTTTTTTCCCTCCCATGTAATTCTTAAAATTACCTTGTCAATTTCTACCAGAAAGCTTGCTAAGATTTTGATTGAGGTTGAATATATAGAACATTCTGGGGATAATCACATCTTAACACTGTTGAATCCTCCAGTCCATTTTTATAATATAACATATTTGCTCATGATTGTCATGTAGTTTTCCGTTTAGAAGTCTTGCATATCTGTCACTATATTTATTCGTATTTTGTTTTTATATTATAATTGTATTACTTTAAATTTTACTTTCCAATTATTTACTAGTAATAAATAGAAATACAGTATATTTTTGAATCTTGCGATGTTGCTAAATTTACTTAGTTTTATGGTTTATTTATAAATTCCTTGGGATTTTCTACATAGAAAATTATATCAGCTGAGAATGAAGACAGTACATTATTTTTCCCTTCCTAATCCATATACCTTTGAGGCAATTTTCTTGCCCTTCACTGGCTAGGATTTGAAGTACAATTTTGAATAGAGGTGGTGAGATTAGATGTGTTTGCCTACTTCTAGAACATATAAGAAAGGGGTTACAAGTTTGACCATTAAGAATTATTTTGGCTAAAAGTTTAGTGAAGAGGCCATTTATCAGATCGAGGAAATTCCTTGTTTCTACTTTGCTGACAGATTGCTATCATGAATGCGTGCTTCAAACTTTGTCAAATATTCTTGCATCTATCAATACGATCATAAGATTTTTATCCTTTTTTCTGTTACTTTGGAATACTATACTTATTAATTTTTTAAAAAAATTTTCCCATAGGGAAACAGGTGGTGTTTAGTTACATAAATAAGGTTTTTTCTTATTTTTTATTTTGGGGAACAGGTGGTGTTTAGTTACATGAATAAGTTCTTTAGTGGTGATTTCTGAGATTTTAATGCACCCATCACCTGAGCAGTATACACTGTACCCAGTTTGTAGTCTTTTATCCCTCACACCCCTCCCACCATTTCCCCAGAGCCACCAAAGTCCATTGTATCATTCTTATGCCTTTGCATACTCATAGCTTAGCTCCCACTTATGAGTGAGAACATAGGATGTTTGGTTTTCCATTCCTGAGTTATTTCACTTAGAATAATGATCTCCAATCCCATCCAGGTAGCTGAGAATGCCATTATTTTTTTCCTTTTTATGGTTGAGTAGTATTCCATTGTATACATAGGCACATTAGTCTATCACAATTTTGTTATTCATTCATTGATTGATGGGCATTTGGGCTGGTTCCATATTTTTGCAATTGCGAACTGTGCTGCTATAAACATGCATGTGCAACATCTTTTTTGTATAATGACTTCTTTTCTTCTGGGTAGATACCCAGTAGTGGGATTGCTGGATCAAATGGTATTTCTACTTTTAGTTCTTTAAGGTATCTCCACACTGTTTTCTATAATGGTTGTACTAGTTTACATTCCCACCAGTAGTAAAAGTCTTCCATTTTCACCACACCCCCACCAACATCTATTATTTTTTATTTTTTGATTATGGCCATTCTTGCAGGAGTAAGGTGGTATCACATTGTTGTTTTTATTTGCATTTCCCTGATAATTAGTGATGTTGAGCGTTTTTCTAGATTTTTCTTGGCCATTTATATATTTTATTTGAGTATTGCCTTCATGTCCTTAGCCCACTTTTTGATGAGATTGTTTGTTTTTGCTTGCTGATTTGTTTGAGTTTCTTGTAGATTCAGGATATTAGTCCTTTGTCAGATATATAGATTGCAAAGATTTTCTCTCACTCCATGGATTGTCTGTTTACTCTGCTGATTGTTTCTTTTGCTGTGCAGAAGCTTCTTAGTTTAATTAAGTCCATGTATTGATCTTTGTTTTTGTTGCATTTGCTTTTGGGTTCTTGGTCACAAAGTCTTTACCTAAGCCAATGTCTAGAAAGCCTTTTCTAATGTTATCTTCTAGAATTTTCATGGTTTCAGGTCTTAGATTTATGTCCCTGATACATCTTGAGTTGATTTTTGTATAAGGCGAGAGATGAGGATCTAGTTTCATTCTTCTACATGAGGCTTGCCAATTATCCAAGCACCATTTGAATAGGGTGTCGTTTCTCCACTATATGTTATTGTTTGCCTTGTTGAAGATCAGTTGGCTGTAAGTAATTTACTTTATTATTGAGTTTTCTATTCTGTTCCATTGGTCTATGTGCCTATTTTTATACCAGTACCATGCTGTTCTGTTTACTATGGCCTTATAGTATAGTTTGAAGTCAGGTAATGTCATGACTCCAGATTTGTTCTTTTCATGTAGTCTTGCTTTGGCTATGTGGACTCTTTTGGTTCCATATAAATTTTAGGATTGTTTTTTATAATTCTGTGAAGAATGGTGGTGGTATTTTGATGGGAATTGCATTGAATTTGTAGATTTCTTTTGACAGCATGGTCATTTTCACAATATTGATTCTACTCATCCATTAGCATGGGATGTGTTTTCATTTGTTTGTGTCATCTATGATTTCTTTGAGTGGTGTTTTGTAGTTTTCCTTGTAGAGGTCCTTTGCCTCATTGGTTAGGTATATTCCTAAGTATTTTATTTATTTTATTTTATTTTATTTTATTTTATTTTATTTTGTAGCTACTGTAAAAGGGATTGAGTTTTTGGTTTGATTCTCAGCTTTGTCACTGTTGGTGTATAGCAGGCTGCTAATTTATGTACATTAATTTTGTATTCTGAAACTTTGCTGAATTTATTTATCACTTCCATGAGCTTTTTGGAGGAGTCTTTAGGGTTTTCTAGGTATTCAATTATATCATCAGCAATTAGTGACAGTTTGACTAATTTTTGGATGTTGAAACTATCTTACATTCTTGGAATAAGCTCTACTTGGTCATGTTTTATTATGATCTTTACATATTACTGATTTCATTTGCTAATATTCTGTCCATCTGTGTTTATGGTGGATGTTGGTAACGTATGATCATAGACATTCTGGCAATGTCTTGTCAGTTTTATTCTGTTTTAATATTTTCTGGAAGTGTTTGTGGAAAAATGAGATTATTTCCTACTTACATGTTCAGTTAAATTCCCCAGTATAGCTACCTAAATGTGATGGTTTCTCTCTGCAAAGTTTACAAATTATGAACTCAATTTCTTTGACAGTTGTAGGGCTATTTAAATTTTCTCTTTTTTTATTGTGTCAGTTTTGTAGATGTGTGTCTCTCAATAAGTTAGTTCCTTGCTTCAACATATACAAAATAACCAATGTGATACATCATATCAACAGGATGAAGGACAAAAACTATATGATCATTTCAGTCAATGCTGAAACAGCATTTGAAAAAATTCAACATCTCTTCATGATTAAAAAAAAAAAACACAAAAAAGCTGAGTATAGAAAGAATCTACCTCAACACACTAAAAGCCATATACAACAGAATGACAGCTATTATCATACTGGTTGAAGAGAAATTGAATGTTCTTCCTCTAAGAACTGAAACAAGACAAAGATGCCTACTTTCATTACTGTTATTCAACATACTACAGGAAATCCTAGCTAAAGCAATTACAAAAGAGAAATAAATAAAAGGGCATTAAAATCAAAACAAACATCAAATTATTATTGGTTGTAGATCTAATCTTAGAAAAAACTAAAAATTCTACCAAAAAATTATTAGAACTGATAAACAAATTCAGCAATGTTTAAGATACAAAATCAGCAAACAAAAATCAGTAGCATGTACATATGCTAACAGTAAACAATCTGAAAATGAGATCAAGAAAGTTATTCGATTTACAATAGCTACAAGTATAAAATATAATACCCAGAAATAAACTTAACCAAAGAAATGAAAGATCTCTATAATGAAAACTATAAAACATTGATGAAAAAAATTGAAGAGGACACAAAAAGTGGAAGATATCCCAAGTTCATGGACTGGAAGAATCAATATTGTTAAAATAATCATACTACTCAAAGCATTCTACAGATACAATGCAATCCCTGTCAAAATACCAATGACATTCTTCATAAAAATAAAGAAACACTAAAATTTGTATAAAATCAAAGACCAAAATAGCCAAAGCCATCCTAAGCAAAAAGAATAAAACTGAACAAATCACATTATCTGACTTCAGATTGTACCACAGAGCTATAGTAACCCAAATATCATGGTATGGGCATAAAAATAGACACATAGATTAATGGAATATAATAGATAATCCATAAATAAATTCACACATCTACAGCGAACTTATTTTCAACCATGAGGCCAAGAACATACATTGGAAAAGGACAGTCTCTCCAAAAAATGGTGCTGGGAAAACTGGATATCTATATGCAGAAGAATAAAACTAGACTCCTATCGATCACCATATTCAAAAATCAAATCAAATCAAAATGGATTAAACAGTTAAATCTAAAACCAGAAAATTTGAAACTACTAAAAGAATTGGGGAAGCTCTCCAGGACATTCGCCTGGGCAAATATTTCTTGAATAATCTCTCAACAGCCTGAGCAACCAAAACAAAAATGGATAAATGGGATCACATGAAGTTAAAAAGCTTCTACATGGCAAAGGAAATGGTCAAGAAAGTGAAGAGGCAGCCCACATAATGGGAGAAAACGTATGAAAACTATCCATCTGACAAGGGATTAATAGTCAGAATATATGAGGACAACAACTCAAAAGGAAAACAATCTAATAATTCAATTTAAAAGTGAGCAAAAGATCTGAATAGACATTCCTCAAAAGAAGACATACAAATGGCCAACAGGTATATAAAAATGTTCAACATAACTAATATTGCTCCAGATAAAACGGCTTTTATCCAAAAGACAAGCAAATGCTGGCGAGGATGCTGAGAAAGGGGAACACTTATATACTGTTGATGGTAATGTAAATTAGTATCGCCACTATGAAGAACAGTATAGAGGTTTCACAAAAAACTAAAAATAGAACTACCATATGATCCAGCAATCTCATTGCTCAGTATGTACCCCAAAGTAAAAAATCAGTATATCGAAGAGATATCTGCACTCTCATGTATATTGCAGCATCATTCCAAACAGCCAAGATTTGGAATCGACTCAAGTATCCATCAAAAGATGGATAATATTTTTTAAATGTGGTTAAGTGTGGTACATATACACAGTGAAGTATTGTTCAGTCATAAAAAGGACATCCTGTCATTTACAACAACGTCAATGGGACTGGAGGACGTTATGTTAGGTGAAATCATCCAAGCACAAAAAGACAAATTTTACATGTTCTCACACATATGTCGGGGCTAAAAATTAAAACAACTGAATTCCTGGAGACAGAGAGTAGAATGGTGGTTACCAGAAGCTGGGAAGGGTAGCTAGAGGGTGCGAGGAAGAAGTAGGGATAGCTAATGGATACAAAAAGATAGTTAGATAGAATGAATAACATGTAGTATTTGATAGCACGACAAGGTGACTACATAAATCAACAATGATTTATTGTATTTCTAAAAATGACTAAAAGAATGTAATTAGAATGTTCCTAACCCCCCAAAATTATAAATGCTTGAGGTAACAGATATCCTAATTACCTTGATATGATTATCATGCATTGTATGCTTGGATCAAAACATTATATTTACCCCATAAATACGCACATCCACTAAAATTACCTAAAACCCCTAAGAGTTAAAATTAAAGTCAGTTCTTTTACTTTGAGTAATTAAACTCATTGTCAGAGTATCTTTCATAGTAGTCCCTTATCATTTAAATGTCTGCAGGATTTGTAATGATGCACATCATTACTGATACTAATAATTGTGCAACTCTTTTAGTCCTTGACAAATTCAGATAGAATATTAATTCTTTAAAGTTTTCAAGAGTTAACTTTGATTTTTTTATCTCTACTTTTACTTGTTTTCTATTTCATTGATTTCTACTTATCTTTATTTTTTCTTCTTTCTGTTTATTTTGGGTTTAATTTACTCATTTAATGAAATTTCTTAAGGTGAATTCATTTCAAACCTTTCTCCTTTTCTTATATAAGCATTTAAACATTTAGCAGTAATTAGTTGTATTGACAAATTTTTATATGTAGTCTTCATTACCACTCACTTGAAATACTTCCTAAATATTTCTGATTTTCTAATGATATGGTTTGGCTGTGTCCTTACCCAAATCTCATCTTGAATTGTAGTTCCCATAATCCCCACGTGTCATAGGAGGGTCCCAGTAGGAGATAATTTAATCATGGGGCGGTTACCCTCAGGCTGTTCTTGTGATAGTGAGTGAGTTCTCAAGAGATCTGATGGTTTTATAAGGGGCTTGTCACCCTTTTGCTTGACACTTCTCCTTGCTACTGTAATGTGAAGAAGGACATGTTTGCTTTCCCTTCCACCATGACTGTAAGTTTCCTGAGACCTCCCCAGCCATGCTGAACTGTGAGTCAATTAAATTTAATAAATTACCGAGTCTCGGGTATGTCTTTATTAGCAGCATGAGAATGGATTCATACACCTAAATATCAATTTGGCAAATGATTTACTTTGATGTGTATTGCTTAATATCCATATATTTGAGAATTTCCTTGATATCTTTATTTCTAATTTACTTCTATTTTGATAAAATATAATCCTTTGTGATTTACTTAGACATTTTTAATAGCCCAGCACATGGTCTACCTTTATAAATGTTCCATGTACACTTGAAACTAATTTTCATTTGGCAGTTTTGGGAAGTAGTGTTCAACATACACAAATGAGGCTAAGATGTTTGATGCTATTGTTCGGTCTTTTTATATTCTTATCAACATTTTTTGTCTATGGTACAAATTAGAAAAAGAGAAGTATTAAAATCATATAGTGTTAAATTATGATTGTGAATACGTCAATTTTAAGCTCTATTTTAGCTGTATACACACATATTTTAGCTATATACACACATAGGAAACAGGGAGTCTTTTCCCTATGGCTTTTTTTCTGTCAGCTTTGTTGAAGATCAGATGGTTGTAGGTGCATGGTCTTATTTCTGAAGTCTCTTATTCTGTTCCATCAGTCTATGTGCCTGTTTTTGTAATAGTACTATGTTGTTTTGGTTATTGTATCCCTAAGGTACTGTTTGAAGTCATGTAACATGATGCCTCTAGCTTTATTCTTTTTGCTTAGGATTGCCTTGGCTATTCAGGCTCCTTTTTTTGGTTCCATATGAATTTTAATTTTTTTTCTAGTTCTGTGAAGAATGTCATTGGTAGTTTGGTAAGAATAGTATTGAACTTGTAAGTTGCTTTGGTCAACATGGCACTTTCATGATATTGATTCTTCCTATCCATGATCATGGGACATTTTTCTATTTGTTAGTGTTTTGTCTTATTTCTTTGAGCAGTGTTTCATAATTCTCACTGTAGAGATCTTTCACTTTCCTTGTTAGTTGTATTCCTAGGTATTTTATTCCTTCTGTGGCAATTGTGAATAGGATTGCCTTTCTGATTTGGCTCTTGGCTTGGCTGGTTTTTTTTTTTTTTAATAGGAATGCTAGTAATTTTTGTACATTGATTTTGTATCCTGAAGTTGCTTTTGCTGAAGTTGCTTATTAGCTGAAGGAGCTTGCAGGCTGAGACTATGTTGTTTCCTAGATATAGAATCATGTTGTCTGAAAACAGAGATAGTTTGACTTCCCCTCTTCTCATTAGGATGCCTTTTATTTCTTTCTTTTGCCTGATTGCTCTGACTAGGACTTCCAATACTATATTCTATAGGAGTGGTGAGAGAGGGCTTCATTGTCTCATTCTGGTTTTCAAGGAGAATGTTTCCAGCTTTTGCCCATTCAGTTTAATGTTGGCTGTGGTTTTATCATAGACGGCACTTATTATTTTGAGCGATGCTCCTTCAATACCTAGCTTATTGAAGGTTTTTAACATAAAGGAGTGTTGAATTTTACAAGAGCCTTTTCTGTGTCTATTAATATAATCATATAGTTTTTGTCTTTAGTTCTGTTTATGTGATGAATCTCATTTATTCACCTGTATATGTTGAACAGACATTGCATCCCAGTAATGAAGCCTACTTGATTGTAGCAGATTAACATTTTGATGTGCTGCTAGATTTGGTTTGCCAGTATTTTATTGAGGATTTTTGCATTGACGTTCATCAAGGATATTGCCTGAAGTTTTCTCTTTTTGTTTTGTCTCTGTCAGGTTTTGGTATCAGGATGATGTCAGCCTCATATAATTGGGGAGGAGTTCCTCCATGAATTTTTGGAATAGTTTCAGTAGGAATGGTAGCATTTCTTCTTTGTACATCTGGTAGAATTTGGCTCAGGTCCTAGGATTTTTTTGGTTAGGTAGGCTGTTTACTACTGATGCAATTTCAGAGCTATTTGTTGGTCTGCTCAGGGAATCAATTTATTCCTTTTTTAGTCTTGGGAAAATGCATGGGTCCAGGAATTTATCCATCTCTTCTAGGTTTTCTAGTTTGTGTGAATAGAGGTGTTCATAGTTTCTGATGATTGTTTTTATTTCTGGGTCAGTGGTAACATTTTCTTCTTTATTTCTAATTGTGTTTATTTGGATCTTCTCTCTGTTCTACTTTATTAGTCTAGCTAGTGGCCTATTTTAATAATTTTTTAAAGCAAACTCCTGGATTCCTTGATCTTTTGAATGACTTTTTCTGTCATGATTTCCTTCAGTTCAGCTCTGATTTTGGTTATTTATTCTCTTCTGCTAGCATAGGGATAATTTGTTGTTGCTTCTGTAAATCTTCCAGTTGTTATATTAGGTGATTAATTTGAGATCTAACTTTTTGATGTGGGGATTTAGTGCTATGAATTTCCCTCAACACTGCCTTAGCTGTGTCCCAGATATTCTGATGTGTTATATGTTTGCTCTCATTAGTTTCAAAGAACTTATTGATCTCTGCCTTAATTTCATTATTTACCCCAAAGTCATTCAGGAGCATTTTGTTTAGTTTCTATGTAATTGCATGATTTTGAGTGATTTTTCTCTTGATTTCTTTTTTTTTTTTTGACCATTCCATACTTTCTTTTTTTATTATTATTATACTTTAAGTTCTAGGGTACATGTGCACAACATGCAGCTTTGTTACATATGTATACATGTGCCATGTTGGTGTGCTGCACCCATTAACTCATCATTTACATTAGGTATATCTCCTAATGCTATCCCTCCCCCATCCCACCACCCTGTGACAGGCCCCAGTATGTGATCTTTATTGCACTATTGTCAAAGAGTGTATTTGATAAGATTTCAGTTCTTTTGCATTTGCTGGGGATTGTCTTATGTTCAGTTTTGTGGTCAGTTTTAGTGCCATGTGCCATGTGGTGATGAGAATAATTTATGTTCTGTTGTTTTGGGATGGAGGTGTATCAGGTCCTTTTGGTTCGATTGTTAGTTTTCTGTCTCAGTGATCCATCTAATACTTTCAGTGGAGTGTTGAAGTCTCCCAATATTATTGTGTGAGAGTTTATGTCTTTTTATTGGTCTTCAAGAACTTGCTTTATGAATCTGGGTGCTCTTGTGTTGGGTGCATATATATTCAGAATAATTAGGTCTTCTTATTGAATTGAACCATTTACTATTATGTAATGGCTTCTTTGTCTTTTTGATCTTGTTTTGGTTTGAAGTCTGTTTTTTCAGAAATTAGTATGGCAACCCCTGCTTTTTTCTGTTTCTAATTTTCTTGATAGAATTTCCTTTATCCCTTTATTATGAGCCTATGGGTGTTATTAAATGTGAGATGGGTCTCTTGAAGATAGCATACCATTGGGTCTTGCTTTTTCTAATCCAGCATTCTACCCTGTGCCTTTTATGTGGCGCATTTGGACCACTAACATTCCAGGTTAGTATTGATATGTGTGGATTTGATCCTGCCATTGTGTTGTTAGCTGGTTATTATGTTGGTTTGTTTGTGTGGCTGCTTTTTAATGACACTGGTCTATATGTTTAAGAGTATCTTTTAAATCTCCATTGTTAACTATTCAGACATGTCTCTTATTTTTTGTTGTCAGAGTTGTTTATTATTTCCCTAGGGATTATAATATATATCCTTAATTTATCTGTCTGTAATAAAGTAATGCTTTGAAAGTAATGTTATACTATTTAATGTGTAATGTAAGATCCTTACAAAATATACATCATTTTACACACTTTCCTTTTTTGGTGATTGTCATAGATTTTCCATCTACATTTGCTATAATCTCTACAATCTGTTGTTATTAATGTACCTCAAATAATAAAGAGGCTCTTAAAAAAATGACAGTCTATTTATCCACATATTTGCTATGTGTGATTTTTTTTTGTATTTGAGTTTCCATCTAGTTCATTTGCCTTTAGTGCAAAAAACTTTCTTTGACATTTATTATGTGCTTGCCTGTTGATGAAATCATTCTACTTGTATTTGTTTGAAAATATTTTTTATATCATCCTATTTTAGAATGTTTTTAGGACAATAAATCTAGCATTTAGCATATAGTAAGATGAGAATTGATATGGAGGAGGAATTAGAGTTACGGGAGTATATGGAAAAGGAATATTGCCCTATTTAGAAGAAGTTGAAAAAGGTTTACAGCATAAGTGATATTTAAACTAATGTCTGAAAGATGAAAAGAATTTGGAAGATTGTTGAGTGAGAGAATCAGAGAGGTCAGTTAAGATGTTTTCAAGCAACAAGAAATATAATTTACTTAACCAAAATTCTACAGTATATTTTGATTGTTCCCTTTATTCCTTTTTACTATAATTAATCTATTTGCATTTGCTAACTGCAGTATCTTCAAAATTTTATCTGCATATACTTGCAAGATTTACTCATAATAAAACTTCTAGAATTAAATATTTGAAATAAAAATAATGTACATTTTTTGTCTTTTGTTACATATTGATTGGTGAAATTCCTTCCAGAGTGGTTTTATTAATTGACATTTTCATCAGCAGCCTGTGAGAGTAATAGATTTTATATTCTTGAAGCTTAAAACACAATTGTTGAAGCCCCAGTTTCCTCTTTAGTTCCCTTTTCTCCATCATCATTGGGGCCACCTACAGATCCATTTTTCCCAATTCCCAGAAAAAGTCCAGACCTGAGGTGGAGACTACCAGGACTCCTTCAAAGCACCATTCTTGATCTCTGAGATAAATAACTTTTCCTGTCAGGCCAACTCAATTATTGCCCCTGACCTCATGTGCATCCTTTTGTCCTCGCTGTGATAAATTGGTTGGAACCTTAGCTTCTTCTAAAATGAAACTCCTGACTAACTGTTAAACATTTCCATCCTAGGATTGAACACTTGCCTGGGGATTGCATCATTCTGTCTGGATTCATCCTAGAAATTGCTGTCAAAGTCTTCCAATGCCAATTGTTTCTCTGTCTTTTACAATGTCACCCACCGTGAAACCAAATGTTACTGTTCTCTGTTTACTCATAGGGAAGTTCCGTACAGGACACCTTAAGTTAAAGGACTTAACTTAAACCTACATTTAAAAAAAAAAACAAAACTTTTATATAATAAAGATATTTACAACAATGTCCAAAATTTGTTTTTAATAACCTCAATCATATCAGGGATATGCATGCATATTGAACATAGAATAAAAATTTTAAGACAAAATAACCTGAATTTGAACATAAATTTATTTGTTGTGGTGAAGAATGTCTTTACTTGCTGACATTCATATTTTGTAAAATGTGAATTCAAAAATTTCAGCAAAAGGGGCTTTATTTTTCTGAGAGCTCACCTGCAGCAAGTAAGCTCTTGCTGTAGAATTTTATAAAAATTCTAAAGCATCCATTCTATGCAAGAAAAAAATCATTCAATAAAATAAGTTTCAAAGAGGTTATATTTTGCTTGGTTTTACATACTTTGTAAATAAAAGCATATCCTTGCATTTTATGTTCTTGCCTTCATGGTACAACATCTATAACATTTCATCATAAACCAATGAAGACCTGTGCTCTTTTTTTGAAACTTTGTGTTCAGAGGTATGTGTGCAGGTTTTTTACATAGGTACAATTGTGTCATGGGGGTTTGTTATAAAGATTAGTTTATCACGCAGGTATTAAATCTAGTACTCATTAGATATTTTTCCTGATCCTGTCTCCCCTCCTACCCTCCAGCCTTTGATGGGCCCCAGTATGTGTTGTTCTCCTCTCTGTGTTCACATGTTCTCATCATTTAGCTCCCACTTATGAGTGAGAACATGTGGTATTTGGTTTTCACTTTCTGTGTTAGTTTGCTAAGGATAATGGCCTCCAGCTCCATCCATGTCATGATCAAGAAAGGACATGATCTCATTCTTTTTTATGGCTCCATAGTATTCCATAGTGTGTATACACCACATTTTCTTATCTAATTTGTCACTGATGGACATTTAGGTTGCTTTACTATTCTAAATACTGCTGCAATGAACATATGCTTGTGTCTTTGTAGTAGAATGATTTATATTTTTGTGGGTATATACCCAGTAATAGGATTGCTGGGTTGAATGGTATTTCTGTCTTTATGTCTTTGAGGAATCCAACCAATGTCAAACTATATTACAGGGCTACAGTACCCAAAACAGCATGGTACTGGTACAAAAATAGACACATGGGCCAATGGAACAGAATGGAGAACACAGAAATAAGACCACAAACCTACAACTACCTGATCTTCAACGAACCTGACAAAAATAAGCAATGAGGAAAGGATTCCCTATTCAATAAATGGTGCTGGAATAACTGGCTAGCCATATGCAGAAGATTAAAACTGGACCCCTTTTTTACAGCATATATAAAAATTAACTCAAGATGGATTAAAGACTTAAATGTAAAACCCACAACTATAAAAATCCTGGAAGACAACCTAGGCAATACCATTCAGGACACAGGCATGGGCAAAGATTTCATGACAAAGACATCAAAAGCAATTGTGACAAAAGCCAAAATTGACAAATGAGATCTAATTAAACTAAAGAGCCTCTGCACAGCAAAAGAAACTATCATCAGAATAAACAACCTACCGAGTGGGAGAAAATTTTTGCAAATTAATCATCTGACAAAGGTCTAATATCTAGCCTCTATAAGGAATTAAAACAAATTCAAAGAAACAAAAACCCATAAAAACGTGGGCAAAGAACACACTTTTCAAAAGAAGACATACATGCTACTAACAATCGAATGAAAAAATGCTCAACATAACTGATCCTTGGAGAAATGCAAATGAAAACCACAGTGAGGTACCATCTCACACCAGTAGGAATGGCTATTACTAAAAAGTCAAAAAATAACAGATGCTGGCAAGGTTGAAGAGAAAAGGGAACACTTATACACTGTTGGTGGGAGTGTAAATTAGTTCAACCATTGTGGAAGACTTGTGCTTTTATTGAATCTGTCCCTTAATGAAGTTTTTTTTTTTTGTAAATACAGTTACATATGTACATAGTGTGTATTTCATTAATCTTTTAGTTGTCCACAGAAAAGATAAGCTGTGTGTGCTTACAGAAATATTAATTCAATGAAGCATTCTTATCTTGGGGTTTGAATATCTTCATCTGATGTGCAGACGTTGATCCCAGCTTCCATTCACTCCCATACATACCTTGCCACAGAGAAGTATGGACGATCTAAAATTTCAATAACAAATAATAGAAAAACACACCTACTATTTTATATTTTAGTGCCACCGCCGCCACACTCACACACACAGACACCTCCAAGCAGGGTCATCATGAATTTATTCTTATCACAGGTAGCAACCACAAAGTGTGCATTCACGGGATGGAAGCATACCAGCAATCCTCTGTACTGTCTGACAACAGTGCTGGACCAGAGAATATGAAACAGAAACCTCGAATTAGGAGTTTTGTGATTTTCTTGCTTGCCTGACAACCTGAAATGTGAGGTGAACACCTGTATAAATTTCTCTGCCCAAGGAGTGTGGAAATGCATCCTGCACCCCTCTTTATATTCCATCAACTTTTGTCACATATTCTACCCATCCTTTCAAGCCCCATCTTAATTGTTGCCTCCCCCATAAATGTCTTTTCTGATCTCTCATAGCAAATATGAGGAATCTCCCTTCAAGCACTTTTTTCGCCGTGATGGTGCTTTACATAAATTGCAATGTAAGATAAGCATCAATATGAAAGGGAAATTGGAAAGACTCATTGGATTATATGGAAGAGGCACATTGCCCAGAGGGAGTTGGAAAAGGTTTTCAGTGTAAGTGGTATGTAAACTAATATCTCAAAGATGAAAAGAACAAGGCAGATTGGTGAGTTATTTGTAAATATCAGTTACCTTAATTTCTTAATTGAGCGTGTACCATGCACCATTTACTGTGCTAAGTATTTTCAATGCTTTTACATGTTTTCTGTGCTTTATACTTTTTTCCAATAATAAAAGCCATGATATTATCCTTGACTTGTCTCTTCTCTCACATCCCTCTTACAAACAATCAGAAAATCTTTTTGATTTTTTGGTTAAAATAAATCTAGAGTCTAACCCCTTCCCATCACCTTCTTTGTTATAATCTCAAATCAAGTCATATTCTTCTGAATGTCTTCTAATCCTTCTCCCTCTTTCACCATTGTCCACACTCCTGCTTTTCCCTACTTTTAGAACTTCACTTCAAATTTAAGTCAGATTAAGTCACTCCTCAGGGAAATCCTTAAATGCTCCCCATTACCCTCAAGTAATACCAAAGTCCTTACAATCATCAACGAAGTCCTACGCAATATGATTCTTTTCTCCCATTCCTGATTTCATTTCCTAAAACCCTACTTATCACCTTCTCTGTCCCAGACATGCTGGCTTTCTTGTTCTTCCTTCAACAAGTCAAGTTTGCCCCTACCTTAGCATTTTGTATTGGATGTGGTCTCTCCCTAAATTGCTTTTTCCAAGATGTAGGAAGGCAATATTCATCACCTCCTTCAGATCTTTGCTTATCTGGAAATTTCTCTATGAAGCCCACCCTGACTACCATATTTAAAAGTTCAGCCCTCTCCACAGGCCCTATTCCCGGTTATTTTATTCTGCACTACTCTACTGTTTCCCCCCACCATATCATTCATCAGCTTAACACATATGATACAATTCACTTCTTTATTAAATCTATTGTTTATCTTCAACCAATTTCCCTCCACTAGGAACTTAGTCATAAGAGGGTAGGTATCTTTGTCTATTTCATTCACCAATATATATTAAGCATCTAATATAGTCTTTGGCAAAGAACAGGCATTCAGTAAACATTTTCCACTGAATGAATTAAATCACTTAATTATTTCAATAAACCTAGAGGATAGGAAAAATTCTCTTAAACTATTCTAAAAGGGCAATTAATGACGTCATTTCCTCCCAGCCAGTTATTGGCAAAGATTCAAACACAGATTTGGGATCAGACCTTTAATCCTAGCTCCAACTTTATTATGCTTCCTTACAGAACTATCCTGCAACGTCTTTAAGAATAGGAATAGTATGTACCCCACAAACTTTTATGTCATCTCCATAATGTATATATTACGTTACACACAGTAAGTGTGCATTTCACATTTATGTAATTGCCCTTAGCCAGTTTTTCCCAAGAAACAAGGTCTTTTTAGCTTAATGGTCTTCCTACATTGGCCCAATAACAGTTGCCAAGAGAACATATCATACTTCCCTAGAAAGAGACCCAGAAATGATCTGAGTAAACCAAAGCCCAGAGGGGTCCAGTGGCCTGCGTTAGGGCTATACAACTACTTCAAGAAAATATCAGGACCCAGACTCTGCCATCATTTATCAAATTTTGTGATTTTATTTTTTTAAATGAGAACATGCTTATTCAATTAGATTGCAACTTTTTGAAGGCAGAGATTGTGTTGTCTCTTCTGAGTGCCTTGTAGTGTATGCATCACAATATTAGGTACACCAAGGGAATTCACAAATACTTGTTTATGTCCAACAAGGCTGAAGCTAGACTGGTACAAAAAGTAGAACCAACACAATTTACCTGGATGATCAAGCAGAGCTAATGAGAGGAAGTAAGAAATAAAGCAGGCTTTCTAAAACAGCTAATAAGCAATCAATTCCAACTCTAAAATTCATCATAGTTTCTGAGATGGAGTTGGAAATTAAATAGAATTTGGAAGATTTTTGAATCAATAGTCTCCATGGTGTTCATTTTAATTCAAGAAGGAAAACAACAGCAAGACCTTGAGAAGACTGATAGATTGCTCTTTGATCAATTCTTTCCTCATCCCAGTTGTAAAAACAAAACCATAAATTTTACTAATTCTTATTTTGGCGAAAAGATTTTCAGGAGCATAGGTGGATGGTGACAGCCCAAGAAATCATGGATTCATCAATGTACAAAGCCCAGAATCACTGCATTAGAGCAATTCTCCCTTTCAGAGTATTGTCCCAAAACTATGGCTCTCACAATGTCAAGCCAAAAACCTATTAAACAATTTAGAATTTTTATCTTTGTTCAAATAACTTTTCCTCCATTTCTGTGAGCAGCTTGAGAATAATAGCATCAATTCTCATGATAGATAAACAAGACATGGTCCGGTATTATATAGTTTTTAGCTTAACTTTTTCTTATATTGGATGACTTTTAACTTCTGTAAGAAAAATGTTCTAATAAACTTGCTTTGGTCATATGTTAATCTTAAAGGCCTTTCTAATGATACCTGTAGCCATATGCAGATGTTCCTTTTCTAATATGAAAGTTCTACACAATTCCATAGCATGAGCAAGTAAACCAAATTAAATATAAATAAGGTAATGTAGAAAAAAGCATTAAGAGAGACGTCAAAAGAAGCTGGCTCTATCTCAGCCCTACCATTACTAGGGGCTGGAAGGCCTTTGTGAGAGCAAAGGCATTTAATTCATCCATTTGCATGAATTAAACCCATGAAAGATCTTCAAATGCCCAGGACCTCTGCATCTAATTTAAACTCATATAAAACGTTGTATTTGCATCAAACCAAGGTGCCATGTGCTCCTTTCCATCATTCATTAATTTTTTAAAATGTGTATTATGTGCCAGTTTGATATAAGACCCTGTGTAAAGTTTGAAGGACACATAGTGATAAACAAGACCAACTTGGGTCACTCTTCTCAGAGAGTGTGCTACTTAGGGTTCTCAGAGAAACAGACCCAATAAGAGGTATGTATGTACATACATATAGATACAGTCCACTGCATACAACCTTCTGGTCAACAAAAGACCACATAAATAGCAGTGGTCCCACAAAATTATAATAGTGTATTATTTTTTAGAATTGTGATTGTTGTTTATTTTCAACTTTTATTTCAGATACAGGGGGTACATATGCAGATTTGTTACATGGGAATATTGCATGATGCTGAGGGTTAAGGTATAGATCCTCTGGTAATGAGCATAGTGCCCGATGGGAAGTTTTTTTTCTTTTTCTTTTTCTAGACGGATTCTTGCTCTGTGGCCCAGGATGGAGTGCAGTGGCGCGATCTCGGCTCACTGCAAGCTCCGCCTCCCGGGTTCACGCCATTCTCCTGCCTCAGCCTCCTGAGTAGCTGGGACTACAGGTGCCCGCCACCACGCCCGGCTAATGTTTTCGTAATTTTTTTTTAGTAGAGACGGGATTTCACCGTGTTAGCCAGGATGGTCTCAATCTCCTGACCACGTGATCTGCCCGCCTCGGCCTCCCAAAGTGCTGGGATTACAGGCGTGAGCCATCGCGCCCGGCCTTTTTTTTTTTTTTTTTTTTTTTTTTTTTTTTTTGACAGTCTCACTCTGTCACCCAGGCTGGAGTGTAGTGGCCCAATCTCAGCTCACTACAACCTCCGCCTCCTGGGTTCAAGCAATTCTCCTGCCCCAGCCTCCCGAGTAGCTGGGATTACAGGTGTGCGCCACCACGCCCAGCTAATTTTTGTATTTATAGTAGAGACGGGATTTCACCACATTGGTCAGGCTGGTCTTGAACTCCTGACCTCGTGATCTGCCCCCCTCAGCCTCCCAAAGTATTGGGATTACAGGTGTGAGCCACCGCGCCCGGCCCCAATGGGAAGTTTTTTAACCCACCATGCCTCCCTCTACCTTCTAGTAGTCCACAGTGTCTACTGTTCCCATATTTATGTCCATAGGGGCTTAATGTTTAGCCCCCACTTACAAGTGAGAATATGTGGTATTTGGTTTCTGTTTCTACATTAATTTGCTTAGGATAATGGCCTCCATCTCCATTCATATTGCTGCAAAGGATATTATTTCATTCTTTTTATAGCTATATAGTATTTTATGGTGTATATATACCACATTTTCTGTATCCAATCTGTCACTGATGGACACCTAGATTGATTACATGTCTTTGCTATTGTGAATAGTGCAGCAATGAACATATGAGTGCATGTGTCTTTTTGATAGAATGATTTACTTTCTTTTGCATATATACCCAGTAATGGTACTGCTGAGTCAACTGTTCTAAGTTATTTTAGCTATCTCCAGACTGCTTTCCCCAGTGTCTGGACTAATTTACATTCCCACTAACAGTGCTTCCTTTTCTCTATAACCTCGCCAGTATCTGTTTTGTATTTTCTTTTGTTTATACTTTTTAATAGTAGCCATTCTGACTGGTGTGGGACAGTATCTCATTGTGGTTTTGATTTGCATTTCCTTGATGGTTACTGATGCTGAGCATTTTTTCACATTTGTTGGCCAATGTATGTCTCATTTTAAGAAGTGTCTGTTAACGTCCTTTGCCCATTGCCCATTTTTAAATGGGGTTGTTTTTTGTTTGTAGATTTAAATTCCCTGTACATTTTTATTTTACCTTTTCCAGTAGATATGTTTAGATACATAAATTCTTATCATTGTGGTACAGTTGCCAACAATAGTTGGTACAGTAACAGGCTGTACAGGTTTGTAGCCTAGAAGCAATAGGCTATAACATATAGCCTAGGTGTGTAATAGGCCATACCACCTAGGTTTATGTAAGTGCTGTAAACTCTGTATTTGTACAATGACAAAATAACCTAAGAATCCGTTTCTCTGAACATATCTCCATCATTACATGATGCACGGTTTTTTTGTGTGTATACATATGTATATACGTATGTCTATATATGGACATAAATATACATACAGATTTATATATACACACAGATACGTGTGTGTGTGCATGTGTGTGTGTGTATCTAGAGAGAGAGAAAGAGATTCTGATTGAGATTTATTTTAAAGAATTGGCTCACTTGATTTGAGAAGGCTGGCAAGCCCAAAGTTGATAGGGCAAGACCGTCAGGCTGGAAACTCTAGAGTAGGAACTCATGTTTCACTCTTGAGGTAAAATTTCTTCCTCCTTAAGGAAACTTCAGTTTTGCTCTTAAAACCTTTCAACTGGTTGGATGCTGCCTATTCACATCATGCTTTACTTAATGTCAACAAGTTGTAGATGCTAACCACATTCACAAAATACCTTTGCAGCAACACCTAGATTAATGTTTGATTAAATAAGTACTATAGCTTAACAAAGTTGACAGATAAAACTAACCATCATGGGAAGCTTACAGTTTTTTGAGAGATAGACATTGAATAGATGATTATACAACATAATATAAATCACATGGTAGTATGAGAAGTAGCAGGGAAGTTAGGCTTGTCTAGGGTCCAAAAGGCTCCCCTGCAGAACTGCCATTCAAGCAGAGACCTAATATATGAACAGGAGTTGGCCAAGCCGCTAGGAGAAGAATTGCATTTCTGCCATTTTGTTCAAGCTTAAACAAAAGCCCTGAGATAAGAAGGGACCTGGCACATTTGAGAAATGGGAGAGAATCTGAGGCAGCTGGAGCCTAATAACCTTTGCACTTAAATGTCCTTAGTGAACAAAGCAGATTTGTGGGGACAGAACTAAAAGCTTCGGTTTCCATTGGATCTAGGCCCTAACCTAGATGTTATTAAGATATTAGGGAAAATATGATTTTATTATTCTATCGATTCCATAGTTAATGTCTTCTCCTTGTCTGCTACTAAATGTAGAATAAAATCATAGGTCTCTGAATGTTTTTAGGATCAGACCCTGCCTTACTGTCTTGACAGAAACTCCTACCACTGCCCTCTTTACTCTCATTCTCCCATCACACCATTGCTTCTCAAACTGGCTAGTGTTAGTCCAGTTTCAGGGCCTTGGGAATCACTCTTCTGGTCTCATGACCACTCCTCAAGATTTCACACAGGAGGAGCCTTCTCAGCTTTCAGATCTCAAAAATCCCATCCCTCCTCTTTCCATTTTCTTCATAGCAACTCATTGAGATCTGAATCTTATTTGTTTTCTTCTTTTCTTAATTTCTAGTATGAAAGGTCCATTAGGTCAAAGATTTTGACATTAAACATTTAATACATATTTACTAAAACTATGAATTTAATATATTTGGTAAACCTTGAGCTTAACTTTATTCATCTAGAATGGATTAATAATGTATGCCTGTCAACTGGACCACCAAGTTATGTAATGGAACATGCATTTAACACACTTATAAATTGTAGAGGACTACAAAAGTGATTCTTCTTGATACAACCAGAGGCTAAACTTTTTCTGGTTGACCTTGTGACTTTTATTTTTTGAATTTTTAGTTTTTTGTTTGGCTTCTTTATCGAGAAATTCACGCCTACACTATAGCAAAAGGTCTACAAAGGAATCATGATTTAAACAATGTCCCAGATAAGCCATCATAAGGCAATGTGAGATGAAATAAAACTGCTGTAAAATGGTCTGGTTTCATTGCAGCAGAACCATTCTAGAATTATGCCCAATTTTTTTTTTTGGTTTTGTTTTGTTTTGAATTGTGTATTTATTTGATATTTAGCATACGTTTACATACAAAGTTGTCATCACTCCTTACCTACAATTCCTTTCCTTTTTTTTTCTTTTTATTATTATTATTATTATTATTATTATACTTTAGGCTCTATGGTGCATGTGCGCAACGTGCAGGTAAGTTACATATGTATACATGTGCCATGCTGGTGCGCTGCACCAACTAACTCGTCATCTAGCATTAGGTATATCTCCCAATGCTATCCCTCCCCCCTCCCCCCACCCCACAACAGTCCCCGAAGTGTGATGTTCCCCTTCCTGTGTCCATGTGTTCTCATTGTTCAATTCCCACCTATGAGTGAGAATATGTGGTGTTTGGTTTTTTGTTCTTGCGATAGTTTACTGAGAATGATGATTTCCAATTTCATCCATGTCCCTACAAAGGACGTGAACTCATCATTTTTTATGGCTGCATAGTATTCCATGGTGTATATGTGCCACATTTTCTTAATCCAGTCTATCATTGTTGGACATTTGGCTTGGTTCCAAGTCTTTGCTATTGTGAATAATGCCGCAATAAACATACGTGTGCATGTGTCTTTATAGCAGCATGATTTATAGTCCTTTGGGTATATACCCAGTAATGGGATGGCTGGGTCAAATGGAATTTCTAGATCTAGATCCCTGAGGAATTGCCACACTGACTTCCACAAGGGTTGAACTAGTTTACAGTCCCACCAACAGTGTAAAACTGTTCCTATTTCTCCACATCCTCTCCAGAACCTGTTGTTTCCTGACTTTTTAATGATTGCCATTCTAACTGGTGTGAGATGGTATCTCATTGTGGTTTTGATTTGCATTTCTCTGATGGCCAGTGATGGTGAGCATTTTTTCATGTGTTTTTTGGCTGCATAAATGTCTTCTTTTGAGAAGTGTCTGTTCATGTCCTTCGCCCACTTTTTGATGGGGTTGTTTGTTTTTTTCTTGTAAATTTGTTTGAGTTCATTGTAGATTCTGGATATTAGCCCTTTGTCAGATGAGTAGGTTGCGAAAATTTTCTCCCATTTTGTAGGTTGCCTGTTCACTCTGATGGTAGTTTCCTTTGCTGTGCAGAAGCTCTTTAGTTTAATTAGATCCCATTTGTCAATTTTGGCTTTTGTTGCCACTGCTTTTGGTGTTTTAGACATGAAGTCCTTGCCCATGCCTATGTCCTGAATGGTATTGCCTAGGTTTTCTTCTAGGGTTTTTATGGTTTTAGGTCTAATATTTAAGTCTTTAATCCATCTTGAATTGATTTTTGTATAAGGTGTAAGGAAGGGATCCAGTTTCAGCTTTCTACATATGGCTAGCCAGTTTTCCCAGCACCATTTATTAAATAGGGAATCCTTTCCCCATTTCTTGTTTTTGTCAGGTTTGTCAAAGATCAGATGGTTGTAGATATGTGGCATTATTTCTGATGGCTCTGTTCTGTTCCATTGATCTATATCTCTGTTTTGGTACCAGTACCATGCTGTTTTGGTTACTGTAGCCTTGTACTATAGTTTGAAGTCAGGTAGCGTGATGCCTCCAGCTTTGTTCTTTTGGCTTAGGATTGACTTGGCGATGCGGGCTCTTTTTTGGTTCCATATGAACGTTAAAGTAGTTTTTTCCAATTCTGTGAAGAAAGTCATTGGTAACTTGTTGGGGATGGCATTGAATCTGTAAATTACCTTGGGAAGGATGGCCATTTTCATGATATTGATTCTTCCTACCCATGAGCATGGAATGTTCTTCCATTTGTTTGTATCCTCTTTTATTTCCTTGAGCAGTGGTTTGTAGTTCTCCTTGAAGAGGTCCTTCACATCCCTTGTAAGTTGGATTCCTAGGTATTTTATTCTCTTTGAAGCAATTGTGAATGGGAGCTCACTCATGATTTGGCTCTCTGTCTGTTATTGATGTATAAGAATGCTTGTGATTTTTGTACATTGATTTTGTATCCTGAGACTTTGCTGAAGTTGCTTATCAGCTTAAGGAGATTTTGGGCTGAGACAATGGGGTTTTCTAGATATACAATCATGTCATCTGCAAACAGGGACAATTTGACTTCCTCTTTTCCTAATTGAATACCCTTGATTTCCTTCTCTTGCCTAATTGCCCTGGCCAGAACTTCCAACACTATGTTGAATAGAAGTGGTGAGAGAGGGCATCCCTGTCTTGTGCCAGTTTTCAAAGGGAATGCTTCCAGTTTTTGCCCATTCAGTATGATATTGGCTGTGGGTTTGTCATAAATAGCTCTTATTATTTTGAGATATGACCCATCAATACCTAATTTATTGAGAGTTTTTAGCATGAAGGGTTGTTGAATTTTGTCAAAGGCCTTTTCTGCATCTATTGAGATAATCATGTGGTTTTTGACTTTGGTTCTGTTTATATGCTGGATTACGTTTATTGATTTGTGCATATTGAACCAGCCTTGCATCCCAGGGATGAAGCCCACTTGATCATGGTGGATAAGCTTTTTGATGTGCTGCTGGATTCTGTTTGCCAGTATTTTATTGAGGATTTTTGCATCAATGTTCATCAAGGATATTTGTCTAAAATTCTCCTTTTTTGTTGTGTCTCTGCCAGGCTTTGGTATCAGGATGATGCTGGCTTCATAAAATGAGTTAGGGAGGATTCCCTCTTTTTCTATTGATTGGAATAGTTTCAGAAGGAATGGTACCAGCTCCTCCTTGTACCTCTGGTAGAATTCGGCTGTGAACCCATCTGGTCCTGGACTTTTTTTGGTTGGTAAGCTATTGATTATTGCCACAATTTCAGCTCCTGTTATTGGTCTATTCAGAGATTCAACTTCTTCCTGGTTTAGTCTTGGGAGGGTGTATGTGTTGAGGAATTTATCCATTTCTTCTAGATTTTCTAGTTTATTTGCGTAGAGGTGTTTGTAATGTTCTCTGATGGTAGTTTGTATTTCTGTGGGATCGGTGGTGATATCCCCTTTATCATTTTTTATTGCATCTATTTGATTCTTCTCTCTTTTTTTCTTTATTAATCTTGCTAGCGGTCTATCAATTTTGTTGATCCTTTCAAAAAACCAGCTCCTGGATTCATTGATTTTTTGAAGGGTTTTTTGTGTCTCTATTTCCTCCAGTTTTGCTCTGATTTTAGTTATTTCTTGCCTTCTGCTAGCTTTTGAATGTGTTTGCTCTTGCTTTTCTAGTTCTTTTAATTGTGATGTTAGGGTGTCAATTTGGGATCTTTCCTGCTTTCTCTTGTGGGAATTTAGTGCTATAAATTTCCCTCTACACACTGCTTTGAATGCGTCCCAGAGATTCTGGTATGTTGTGTCTTGGTTCTCGTTGGTTTCAAAGAACATCTTTATTTCTGCCTTCATTTCGTTATGTACCCAGTAGTCATTCAGGAGCAGGTTCTTCAGTTTCCACGTAGTTGAGCGGTTTTGAGTGACATTCTTAATCCTGAGTTCTAGCTTGATTGCACTGTGATCTGAGAGATAGTTTGTTATAATTTCTGTTCTTTTACATTTATTGAGGAGAGCTTTACTTCCAAGTATATGGTCAATTTTGGAATAGGTGTGGTGTGGTGCTGAAAAAAATGTATATTCTGTTGATTTGGGGTGGAGAGTTCTGTAGATGTCTATTAGGTCTGCTTGGTGCAGAGCTGAGTTCAATTCCTGGGTATCCTTGTTGATTTTCTGTTTCGTTGATCTGTCTAATGTTGACAGTGGGGTGTTAAAGTCTCCCATTATTAATGTGTGGGAGTCTAAGTCTCTTTGTAGGTCACTCAGGACTTGCTTTATGAATCTGGGTGCTCCTGTATTGGGTGCATATATATTTAGGATAGTTAGCTCTTCTTGTTGAATTAATCCCTTTACCATTATGTAATGGCCTTCTTTGTCTCTTTTGATCTTTGTTGGTTTAAAGTCTGTTTTATCAGAGACTAGGATTGCAACCCCTGCCTTTTTTTGTTTTCCATTTGCTTGGTAGATCTTCCTCCATCCTTTTATTTTGAGCCTATGTGTGTCTCTGCACGTGAGATGGGTTTCCTGAATACAGCACACTGATGGGTCTTGAGTCTTTATCCAATTTGCCAGTCTGTGTCTTTTAATTGGAGCATTTAGTCCATTTACATTTAAAGTTAATATTGTTATGTGTGAATTATGCCCAATTTTTAAGGAGAAATGTTTCCAGCCTATAAAAGACTGGGTGAGTAAGAAGAACACAAATTTTAGAGTAAGATGGAGATGGGTTCAGAAGTTAGCTACTTGCTCATTATATGTAAAATGTGTAGATAAAGATGCTTAGCCAAAAATACAAGGCTGTCATGAGGATTAACTGACATATATAAAAGCATGTATGCTAAGTTTGGCACACAGTGGGTGCTAAAAAATTATAATTACCATTGCTGCCACAATAACATTTAAAGGATGAGTATAGCATTTTCACACCATTCCAACTATGCTGAAAGACTGCAGGTGATCAGTTTGTCTTACACTAGATGAGATCTGAAAGGGAACCACGGAGTTGCAAGCACTGACATAATGAGGGAGGAGTAATGACTTTTATTCTCCAAATAATAGCATAGTAGAAGCTCCCACACTCAATAGCTTTGGGCAGTAGCTCCTGAACTCAGTCTTCCACCATATTTCTTTATGCTTTCATCCCACTAGAGAAGGCACTGGTGAAGACAAATGTGAAGACTGAGCTGAGAGTTGCTCAGCCAAGAATAATAATATCTCCTAGCTTTAACAATAAGTCAATGCTTCCTGTTTCTTACAGATGTCAAAGCTTACACCTCTGGCTGCAAAAACAAATGGCATGGCAGTTTCATGGCATTTTCCTTCCCTTGATAAAAAGCTGATTCCTTAGTTGCCTCCTCTTTATTGATTTGCTTTGTGAACTTCTCTTGAATTCTGACTCTTTAAAAAATCTAGTCTATATGGAAGACCATAAAATCAGAGTGCCCAGAAAGAGAGGGGAGTATTAGCCTGGCTCCTTTACCTTCCCTAGAGCGTCACTGTAGTGCCTCCACATGGAGGTTGGCCCAGTTCCTCCCCCATCTACTGGTGGATGATTCATGTCCATTCAAGAAGAGAAAAACCACTGCCTTGTGATTCAGCAACAACTGTTTTATTTGTTTCTGTAGTTGCCTATTCATATGCCACAATTTTAAGGTGTTAATTTAAAAGATAAGGCAAAGTTCCTTTTAGTAGAAAGCTAGGGCATCTTGCTAAATGTTGAGCAGGCCAAGCTTCAATAAAATTGAGTACAATTGAGTGTTTTCTATACAATGGAATTTTTCTAGGAGCTGAGGATGCACTTGGGTAATCCTGCCTTTTATCAATGACAGGCCATAAAACAGGCAATTTTTTGTGTGAATTGTTAGAACATGGAGTGATGGGAGCAAAAAGGAGGGCACCTAACTCTAATCATGGGCTGAGGAGGGGAAGGTTATGGATGGCTTCCTGGAAGAAAGAAGAAATCCAACACAGGATATTGAAACTCTTCTTAGCATACAATGCCTGACAGCATGTGAAAATAGGATTTGGAGAAAAAGACAAGTGTATGTATTAGTCAATTCTTATGCTGCTCTAAAGAACTGCGCAAACCTGGGTAATTTCTAAAAGACAGAGGTTTAATTGACTCACACTTCCACATTGTCGGGAGACCTCAGGAAACTTACAGTCATGGGGGAAGGCAAAGGAGAGGCAGGCATCTTCTTCACAGGGCAGCAGGATGGAGGGGGTGCAAGCAGGGGAAATGCCAGGTGCTAATGAAACCATCAGATCTCATGAGAACTCATTCAGTATCATGAAAACAGCATGGGGTAACTGCTCCCAAGATCCAATTACTTCCACCTGGTCCTGCCCTTGACACATGGGGATTACGGGGATTACAATTTGTATTAGTCTGTTCTCATGCTGCTAATAAAGACATACGTGAGACTGGGTAATTTATAAAGGAAAGAGATTTAATTGACTCACAGTTGCACATGGCTGGGGAGGCCTCACAATTATGGCCAATCATGGCCGAGGGTGAATGAGGAACAAAGGAACTTCTTATATGACAGCACGCAAAAGAATTTTTGCAGGGAACCTCTCATTTATAAAACCTTCAGATCTCATGAGACTTATTCACTATCACAAGAATAGTATGGGGGAAACTGTCCCCATGATTCAATTCTCTCCACCTGGCCCCACCCTTGACACATAGGGATTATTACAATTCAAGATGAGATTTGGGCAAGGACACAGCCAAATCATATCCCAATTCAAGATGAGATTTGGATGGGGACATAGAGTCAAACCGTATCAGTGTAGAACAAGAGTGGTAGCTAAGTTACTGGGTCACATGGAGAAAAGTATGAGCTTAAACTAGATTCACTTAGATAAGAGGCTAATTCTCACAGATTTTTCCATCTCTGTTTTGATTTTGACGATAGCATGATCAAAAGATAGGACTGATGGAAAGACAGGCATGTAAGGTCATATTACCTGAGATGAAAGTCAGCACTAAATGAAATCCAATGCCAACTGGGACAGGATGGGAGGTGGGAGCTTTGCAACAGACATCATTACAATTGCCAAAAGCCTAGAAAAAAACTGTTTCCAGCCCTCAAGGAGCCAGAGAAAGTGCTCAAGGCCATATGCCACCAGAGCTTCAAGCACCTTTGGAGCCTCTTTAAATCAGGATGTCTGACTCAGAAGATACAAAGACAGGGAATGGTTTTTTACAAGACTTTAGTTCAAAAGAAAATGAATAGCAGAAAGTGGTCTTAGAGATATTGCTAAGTTGAATATACCTTCTTTCCACTTTTAAAATAGTATTTTATTATATATTATTTTCTTTACCAGGGTATACTTATTATTATTTACCATCTTGTTTCAATACAAAATATATTGTTTAGAAAAGTAAAGTGGTTGTGGGAAGTTCCCCATTGGATCTGTGCATGGGGAGACCCACACTTTCAGAGGCTCGGGGAATTCTTGATCAGCCCTGAGACCATTTTATTGTAATTATTCTTCTCTTCAGAGGTGGTGTCACCTGAGTGCTCTCAAGACTGAAGATAAACCAATTCCATGAAGCAAATACCAAGGGGAATTTTTGATCTAGAGAAATAAGAACAACAGAAAATGTAGTTGCATTAGTTCGTTTTCATATGCTATAAAGAACTGCCTGACCCTGGGTAATTTATAAAGGAAAGACGTTTAATCGACTCACTGTTTAGCATGGCTGGGAGACCTCAGGAATCTTACAATCATGGTGGAACGTGAAGAAGATGCAAGACAGCTTTTTCACAAGGTGTCAGAAAGGAGAAGTGCTGAGCAAAGTGGGTAGAACCCCTTATAAACCTTCAAATCTGGTGAGAACTCTCTCACTGTCATGAGAACAGCACGGGGAAACCACCCCCATGAATCATTTCCCCTCACCTGGTCTCTCCCTTGACACGAGGATAACAGGGACTACGGGGATTACAATTCAAGATGAGATTTGTGTGGGGACACAAAACCTAACCATATCAGCAATAAAGGGAATTCTATATATACACATACTTACATACATATGCACATACATATACAAATAGACACACACATATGTGCGTGGTACTTAATTTTCTATATCAGTTTAATTAGTTTAGCTCTAAACCTTTACCAATATGGACAAAAGACATGCTCCTGCATAGTTGTCCCTCTTAAAAAATAATTGATACCTTTGACAGATGGGGATAATAATTGATTACTCATTAATCAAAATCTTCAAAATAATCCAGGTGTAGCGGTATGCACCCGAATGTCTCAGCTACTTATGAGGCTGAGACAAAAGGACCACTTGAGCCCAGGAGTTCCAGTCCAGCCTGGGCAACATAGCAAGACCCTCATCTTTAAAAAATAATTTTTAAAACGTTTCTCCAATTTTTTCCTTCTTAA
The DNA here is from genome assembly GCF_028885625.2 of Pongo pygmaeus. Taxonomy (NCBI): domain Eukaryota; kingdom Metazoa; phylum Chordata; class Mammalia; order Primates; family Hominidae; genus Pongo; species Pongo pygmaeus. The sequence goes on from NC_072376.2 coordinate 21,274,213, forward strand.
CTCTTGACTGATTTTTAAGGGATTCAAGACTCATTTCCAGTCCAGGTGACATCTTTTTTGGAAGTATAAACATTAATCAATTTGCATTTTGTCCCTAATTTTTTCATTGTTGTTGTTGTTATTTTCTTTTCTTTTGGCATTATATAATGATGGTATTTAGAGGCATGGAAACTCTGGTAATTACAACAACAAACTAGCAAGTAGCTATATCACTAAAATAGCCAAGCTTGCTGTCTGATACAAAAGCAATTACATTATCATCAGTCTTTCTGGGAAATAAAGAATATTAGACTTGTTATATAATTGCCCACAGAATGTTAAGGAATTAAAAATAATAAGATTTAACCAGAAAGCGTCTGAATTTTTTCTTCGGGTCTCCTGGTTGATGAGTTATCCTCTTGGTCCTGCTTCTCCCCTGCTTCCCACGTGTATGCTTTTAAGTCTCTTAGTATCACAATTTGGTGCTGAACAATTGAATAAAACATACTTTGAGTGGGAATTCCTATTAACATCCAGTATTCCCTTACAGTCTACTTTCCATTATCTTTCTATTCCCCTCATGTACGGAGTTGATAATGTAATACAACATCTGCAATTATAAGTGTTCATAGTGAATACTACATCTGAAACTCAATAGGCTATTACTGTGAAAATTTGCATGTGGCAATCTGACCAACGAAGGTTTCTGACTGTCTTAAAAATGTGCAGAGAATATAGTTTTAAAAATCTGATTTCACATTTTTTGAGACATATCCCCACACCTTCCCCTCCCATTTGATTTTAGAAATGGCTTTGTGGTAAGACAGGAGGGTAATTGTATTCCAAGGAAAGAGCTTATTACAAAGTCTTACGTGTTCGGGGCATCATGGTTTCACCGATTTGGAGGTGAGAACAGCTCTTTGAGTTCCATCCCATTGAATAAAATATCTCTAATTAGAGTTAAACTACTTAAAATTCTGTAAAGAAAGTGCCTATTTTAGTATATTTGTAGGAGAAAACTTTTAAAAAGTGTTAAAATTTCTGTGCTTCTTTCCACTAGAAAGATGAATTAGAACAAAGATCTGTTTAGAATCAAGGGGTAGAAAGAAACTTCATAGAAAAAATAAGGCCTGATCTGCTCTCTGTGTTCTCTAGAGCATTCTACTGGCTAAAGCCACTTTGCATTGCCCTCAGTGGAATGAGATTGGAAAGGCAGCCAAATAAATAAAAGTCTCCTATAGAATTTATAGGTGTCAATAAATGTCAGCCTGAATACTGAACTCAAATTATCATGGTAGATAAGCAATGTTCTGTGGGAATTTCCCTGCAAACAAAAAAGAGACAGTGATTTCATATATCTTGAAAACTCCACCTCTTTTATTTATATTAGCAAACAAATGAGCGTATACTCTGTACTAGACTCATAGTAAAAAGAAAAATGAAACTTGGATTCACTGCAGAGCCTGCTGACCACCTTAAGCACTCTTCACTTTCATAATGAAACTGAAAAACTTGATAGATCCAATACACACATGTACACTTAATATATACACAAATCTATCTCTGTCATCTTTCCCTAACTTCAGCCAGAGGCAAATAGTCCATATAGAATACTCTGTCTTGGCTTCTTTCTAAGAAGTAGACACAGGCTTGAGATACAGATTTAAGCACTTGAATACTTTCAGCATAAAATAGTGACCAAAAGAAAATGAAGATTTGTTACATAAATTATAAGATTACAAAATCTCAGTGTTAAAGAAAATTTAGGAATTATCCAATAATTGCATATCCAAATAAGATAGAAGGCATGCCTTAGCCAAAATTAATCATATTATCAGGACTTTTAGAACTCCCACTTCTGGGCAACTATAACAAAATATATCCATCAACTACTAGTTAATTAAATGAAAATAAACTTTGCCGCCAGAAGGCTGGAATCCTTGGCAGTGATCAACTGTATTGATTGGAGTACTTTTCATTAGTTCTTCCTGAGAATGAATGATTAAATTAGTTGATGAAGACAAAGTGCACAGACATGGGTGAATATTTATGGTGGGGAAAAAGTAGTGAGCATGCGAGTACCTCCTCACTATACCTAGGACAGTCTGTCTTAAATTGTCAAGTTTCAAAATGGACTTAGGTTTCTCTGGGTTTCTATCGCTCAAATTACATGTTTTCAATCGTTTCTGAATACCTACCTTGTGCCACCTCCTCTGCAGTTCCTGTCATTTTCATTTTCACCATTATCCTATCACTTTGCCTCCACTGAAAAATGCCTGGATTCCTTCATTCTACCAAAAAACACTATTACAGTGTGTATTAGTCTGTTTTCACACTGCTGATAAAGACATACTCGAGACTGGGCAATTTACAAAAGAAAGAGGTGTAACTGGACTCACAGTTCCAAATGGCTGGTGAGGCCTCACAAACATGGAAGAAGGCAAGGAAGAGCAAGCCACATCTCATGTAGATGGTGGCAGGCAAAAAGGGAGCTCGTGCAGGGAACCTCCTGTTTTTAAAATTATCAGATCTCAAAAGACCCATTCACTCTCACAAGAACAGCACAGGAAAGATGCCCCCATAATTCAATCACCTCCCACCGGGTTCCTCCCATGAGGAGGAGCCTGTAAAATCAAAAGCAAGTTAGTTACTTCTTAGATACAATGGGGGTACAGGCATTGGGTAAATACAGCCATTCCAAATGGGATAAATTGGCCGAAACAAAGGGACTACAGATGCCACGCAAATCCAAAATACAGTGGGGCAGTCAATCTTAAACCTCCAAAATGATCTCTTTTGACTCCATGTCTCATATCCAGGTCACATTGACCCTCTTCTCACAGCTTCATTAGCTGGTGCTCCAGTAGGGACTCTGTGTGGGGGCGCCCACTCCACATTTCCTTCTGCACTGCCTTAACAAAGGTTCTCCATGAGGGCCCCACCCCTGTATCAAACTTCTGCCTGGGCATCAAGGCATTTCCATACATCTTCTGAAATCTAGGCAGAGGTTCCAAATCTCAGTTCCTGACTTCTGGGCACCCACAGGCTCAACTCCATGTGGAAACTGCCAAGGCTTGGGGCTTCCACCCACTGAAGCAACAGCCCAAGATGTACCTTGACCCATTTTAGCCATGTCTGGAGTGGCTGGGGTGTGGAGTACCAAGTCCCTAGACTGCATACAGCAGAGGGACCCTAGGCCTGGCCCATGAAACCATTTTTTCCTCCTAGGTCTCCAGGTCTGTGATCGGAGGGGCTGCCACAAAGATCTCTGACATGCCCTGGAGATATTTTCTCCATTGTCTTGGTGATTAACATTCAGCTTCTAATTACTTATGCAATTTTCTGCAGTCAGCTTGAATTTCTCCTCAGAAAATGGGATTTTCTTTGCTATCACATTGTCAGGCTGCAAATTTTTTTTAACATTTATATTCTGTTTCTCTTTTAAAACAGAATGCCTTTAACTGCACCGAAGTCACCTCTTGAATGCTTTGCTGCTTAGAAATTTCTTCTGCCAGATTCTCTAAATCATCTCTCTCAAGTTCAAAGTTCCACAAATCTCTAGAAAAGGGATAAAAATGCCACCAGTGTCTTTGCTAAAACATAACAAGAGTCACCTTTGCTCCAGTTCCCAACAAGTTTCTAATTTCTATCTGAGACCACCTCAACCTGGACTTTATTGTCCATATCACTATCAGCATTCTGGGCAGAGTCGTTCAACAAGTCTCTAGGGAGTTCCAAACTATCCCACATTTTCATGTCTTCTTCTTAGTCCTCCAAAGTGTTCCAGCCTCTGCCTGTTACCCAGTTCCAAAGTCACTTCCACATTTTTGGGTATCTTTTCAGCAGCACCCCACTCTCAGTACCAATGTACTGTATTAGCCTGTTTTCACACTTCTGATAAAGACATACCAGTGACTGGACAATTTACAAAAGAAAGAGATTTAATGGGCTTACAGTTCCACATGGCTGGGGAGGCCTCAAAAACATGGCACAAGGCAAGGAGGAGCAAGTCACATCTCACATGGATGGCAGCAGACAAAAAGAGAGTTTGTGCAGGGAAGCTCACGTTTTTAAAACCATCAGATCTCTTGAGACTCATTCACTATCATGAGAACAGCACAGGAAAGACCCTCCCCCGTAATTAAATCATTTCCCACTGGGTTCCTCCCACAACACATGGGAATTGTGGAAGTTAGAATTCAAGATGAGATTTAGGTGAGACACAGCCAAATCATATCACAGTGCTTGTTGGTGTAGCAATCATTTGATTAAAGTTGGGAATAACACAAATAAGTTAAAGCAAGTGACAGTGTTGGAAAACTAAGTTTGAATATTAGAGTTTGCCGCCCTAAAACTTTTTACCTATTCCTGTCATGGAGAAAAATTTTGTTGGCCAGGCCCTTCTGCAGGTTTCTGTTTCTTTCCAAGTATCTTGAATTCCTCTCCTAATTCCCATATATCTCCTCTTTCCCAGCCCTTTGAAGACTCTCATTCTTCCCACTTCCACCATCTATAGAGCTGTTGTGAATAACATCAAATTTCCAGAGATGTGGTTATAACTTTCAGACCATCACCAAGGGGAGGGACAACACTTTCTAATATCAAAAAACCACCAATATTGTGTTTGTCTTAATAGAAGAGAATTTATCCTTTCTAATAGGAATTTTACCTTTCTCCAAGATCAATAGACTCGTATCACTGCTTTCTTTTCAAAATAATATATTTTTCCTCCTTTTATTCATCCACCCATTAATTCCATAAAAAGTTATACAGTTCCTACTATATAACCCACTATATTAGGCTTTTGGAAATATAAAAATTGAGGTAAATAGATAACAAAATCAAATATTATCAGATCAGTTACTAATTTTTCTTGTATCTACAGTGGTTAAGAATATCTCAATGAATGGCTCGATTGATTTTGAGTGTTCATATTTCAGGTAATGACAAATCGGAGACGGGTTATTTGACTTTAACTGATTCATTTTTAAAGTAATGAATCTTTTGCCTTTAACTAACTACTTTTAAACCTCTTAGATGCCAGGGATAACATTAACAAATCTGAAATATATTATCCCTTCATAACATATGCTCATGTCTAGTAGAGAACACAAACCTATTTTCTCAGGTTAGGTCTGTCAGAACAATAAAGCTTTCTGGCCATGTTCTATTTTATGGGGAACTTTATTATAGACTCAATTCAAGTGACTTATTTTCAAATGTTTTGATACTGGTTCCAAACCACCTTCAGAGAGTAGGTACCTGGTAAAAAACCTGAAGAACAAATGTAATATGCAATACTTAACCAGTATTTCTTCCTGAAGGTGTAACAGTGGGCTTTTGTTTATTTGTTTCCTTTGATAAATGTATCATTCCAAATGTGCCTTTTGTGATCATAACAACCTAAATTGCTTCTTTAGTGGGACAACATAATGACTCTCATTGGTATGGGTGTGTGTGTGTGGTTAGTCATGACCCAAGTAAGGGAAATGTAGTGGGTTGTCAGCTGAGTCAGAGCAAACCCCACAGCCTAGGGAAATTATACTTTATCATAATGATATCTGAACTGAAATGTCCAAGTGTTCATGCCAAGTGGGGTGAATCATTGCTTGGGCGGTGCATTCAGAAGTTCCTAAACACCCATTCCTAAGTGGAATACCAAACCTCCCTCATTTCCAGAAATTGTCCATTCTAATGTCATTCTATTATCTTCCATTTCTTTCTATCACATGTCAGGTTAATCTCCTCACAGAAGGTGTTCTCCCTCCTGAAATGATTTCATATATTGTTGTTCCAAAGAGAGTGGAAGAAAGAAAAGCATTTGAATGTAAAATTCTACTTTGGAATGATTGCTAGAGGGAAAATGGTAGGTAACAGCAAAAAGGAAGCCTTGGCTCAGGCCCCTTAGAGCAATAACTCTTTCTGACTAATTTTCCCTGATAGGCTTTACCCCAAAATGAAATCAAGGCTAGTTCATCTCTAAGTTTAGCAACCCTCCAAGTTCCAATGTGCTTCATTTTGGGATTTCTGGAGTAGAGCTGGCCTTAGCAAACTGTGATGCAGGTAAAATTTGGCTCGGTGTGGGTTCATCTCAACATCCTTGGTTTCCTCACTATCCCTTCGTCCTTTGACATCTATTTCCTAAAGTCTTCAAGAGCTGAAATAAATTTAATGGCAGATTTTTCAGACACCTCGGTATTTTATGTTAGGGGCCTTCCAAGAACCAGGCAAATCATATCTGTGAGAATACAGTTGTCACTACACAAAGGATGGCCACATTTGGAAGAGCTACACAATGTCTTCACAATATTTTTCTACTCAATCGACTTATTTTTCCTCAATCTATATTTCCCTTATTAGTGATTATCTAAGTTAAACATGAAAAATCTAACTTTTTTCAAGTGAGTACCGACCATGTCCCAGATACAATGTTTTCTACATGTAATATCTCATTTAATCTCTAAAACAACCCTGCAAGTCTAGTATTATTATGACTATTTTGTAGATAGGGACATTAAAATTCAGATAAATTAATTTTGCTCAAGGAGCTAGGCAGTGTTTTTCCTAACTTAAACCCATGTCTCTCTGACTCCAAAGCTATGTTTTCTTCTACACATCACTTCACCACTATGATAGGCTGAATTGTGTGCCTCCTGCTCAAGATTCCTAAGTTGAAATCCTAACACCCAGCATCTTAGAATGGGAGCTTATTTGGAAATAGGGTCTTTACAGGGGTAATCAAGTTAAAATGAGCTAATCCAGTATGACTGGTATCCTTGTAAAAAGGGTTAATTTGAACACAGAGACACACATAGAGAGCAGATGAATGAAGAGACTTAGTGAGAAGACAGCCACCTACAAGCCAAGGAGAGAGGCCTGGAACAGATTCTTTCCTCACAGCCCTCAGAAGGAACCAACTCTGAGGACGCCATGATTCCAAACTTTTAGACTCCAGAACTGTGAGTGATACATTGCTGTTGTTCAGACCACCCAGCTTGCACTACTTTGTCACACCAGCCCTGGCTAAATCATGTAACCCCTCGCCCAGGTCTTCTGGAGACTCTTCACGACAGACAAGAAGGATCCATAAGATGCATATTACTGTGAGCACCACCAGAACACAAATCATTTTCTCTTCGTATTTACTTAGGACACTTAAAACCTGATTTGGTATTTCTTATACCCTACAACTCATTTTTATTCCACCAGTGCCTTTTGTATCCATCAACTGCAAGTCTTTCCTCCTGTTAAACCTACCTCTTTCAATCACGTCTCCTTAAATCTTATTTTGCTATAGAAAAAGAGTGCTAAGAGCAGAAGTCAAACGAAACCCTACTATTCTATTTTGGGGGAAATTCCCACCGAAGTCCTCACTTTAAATTATGATAGCAAATTTCATCACTGTAAAACCAAACTCAAAGACAGAGAATTGTGGCCTATTGGGAGAAAGAAAAGAAGAAGAAAATAAACAAGGCTTTTGAATTACACAGTCATTAGTCAGAAACTGAGTTTGCCACCTTCTGACTTGGGACCTTAGGCCTATGATTCAAGCTTCCTGAATCTCTGCCATACTCACAGTCCTTTTCTTATTCATAAAATAAGCCTAGGGCCTCCTTAACTACATAAAGGAGGTTAAATGTACATTCAATATCTAGTCAATAGGTAGGTAGATAGATAGACAGGTAGAATGGATAGATAGATAGATAGATAGATAGATAGATAGAGAAAAATGATAGATTAGATAGATACATAGATAGAGACATAGATAGATAGATAGATAGATAGATAGATAGATAGATAGATAGATCAATCTCCAGTATTTCTTTTTCCACTGTCCCCTTATCCCAATTAGTGTTCATTCTGTCTGCAAAAGTCTGTCTTCTAAATAACATGGACCTTGATGGATTAAAATGCTTTTTATTTTTCCCCTGAGTGAAGAGATGAAATAGCAGTCATGATGTATAAGAGCAATGCAGTTGAATTATTTGGGAATATTTTGCTCCCAGGAGAGGCTGTCTCAGAAGATACTATAAGTACAATATTCAAGATGAATTTTACCGTAAGTCAGAAACCATTAATCTAACATGATTCCTCCCTGCTGTACCTCATTCCTACATCTACTTATTGATTAAATGGGGAAAAAAAGATTGTATTGTACTTGTTCAACAAAACAGAATCATGATAAATGCTGCTGAGTTAACAAGTTCCCAGCGGTATCACAGCAAGCTGGGCATGAAAAATAAGAAATAGGAGAATGCTATCAGTTAAAGCCTTGAGATAAACTTCATTTGGGGCACTTCATTGTCTTTGGTCACCCAGCTGTGTTTTTAGAAGGTCTCTAACAGCAGGATAATAAATTTCACAATTCTACCACTAGCAAAAGACAATACCGTAAAATCTATCTTCCCTGGAGAGTGTGATATTCCAAAACATGGTTTGGAATACTATTTTGGTGAAATAGATTGTGTCTGAGTGTTGAATCATGATTAATAAAAAGACATTTAACTCCTGTGGGACCTTCCTATCTGATTAACTGTGTGTTTTGAGGCACAAAAATTCTGCAAAATGGAAGATTTATTTTATGCCAAAGCATGCTGCTCAACAGAGGGTAACTATCTAGGAAGGGCATTCTGTTTCATCCACAAGCTGAGCTAAGACCAACTCCTAACCCAACTCCCAACAACTTAAGCCCAGGCTTTGATGGAAAGCAGCCAGTTTAGGTTTTTTTCCTTCTTGCAAGACGAGCTTCCTCCAGTGTCTTTTCTGCTAGCAAACTCCATTAATGGCTACACTGCCTGGCTTCAAATTCTAAGGCCACGCCTATCAGCACTTTGGCTTTGGACAAATTACTTAAATTCTTTGTGCCTCAGTTTCCTCATCTATAAAATGGGGATAATATAATAGTGCCTAACTCAGAATTCTTATGACAGTGCTTGTTCCATAGGAAGTTAGAACATAGGATTATTTTAAATAAAATAAAAAGTGAAGCTCTCTGTGTTAGTTATTATGTTTTCACCATTCTTTTAAATACTTTACATGTATTCAATAATTCAGTTTTCAAAATACCCTATAAGGTAAATTCCTCTCCAAGAGATGAAGATACAGACCTAGAAACTTTAAGTAGCATGCAAAGTTTATGCAGTTGCTAGGTTCACAAGCTTATGAGATTGTGACCCTTGGATTCAAATGAAGGCATTCTGGGTTTAATAGCAGAGTTTCTCAAAACATGAAGTTTTTGAGAGAAAAGCTTTTAGGTATTTGACATTCTTTTTTCTCAAGTTAACTGGGCTCCTATGCAAATTTTCCAGGCAGTCAAGACACAAATACATGGTAGATCTTTTCCAATGCAGCCTGCTGATGACTTCTATTGGCAGTTTCTGTCACTGAACAAGGCTTCAGGTACCACTTCTTCAGACAGTCTTTGGCAGGCAGAATTCTAATATGCTTGCCAAGATTGTCATGTCCTGGTGTACGCATAATCCTCTCTGTGTTCCATGATTGTAATCAGGACTTGTGAATATGATAGGACATCTCTCCCATGACGATATGTTTTGCAGATGTAATTAATTAAAATCCCTAATCAATTGACTTTGACATAATCAAAATAGAGATTATCCTTAGGATATTTGACTTAGTCAGCTGAGTCTTTAAAAGAGGTCAGTTACGCAAAGTGAGAGAAATTCTCCCCCTGACCTTAAAGGAGCACACTGCCACATTGTAGAGAGGGCAATGCAGCTGAGAATAGCAGGTGGGTTTCAAAATCTGAGAATGGCCGCCAGTTAATATATGGTAAAAAAGTGAAAACCACACTACTACAGCTGTAAAGAACTCCATTTTGCCAGCAACAAAGGAGCCTGGAAGAGGACCCTCAATCCCAGATAAGAATGTAGTCTTGGCTTTGGGAGACACTGAGCAGAGAAACCAATTGAGTACTGCTCAGAATTCCGACCTACAGAACTGTGAGCTAAGACATGGACATTGTTATCACCTGCTGTTTTTGTAGTAATTAGTTATGCAGCAATAGAAAATGAATGCACACACTGGCCGGGCGCAGTGGCTCATGCCTGTAATCCCAGCACTTTGGGAGGCCGAGGAGGGCGGATCACGAGGTCAGGAGATCGAGACCATCCTGGCTAACACGGTGAAACCCCGTCTCTACTAAAAATACAAAAAAAAATAGCCGGGCATGGTGGCGGGCGCTTGCAGTTCCAGCTACTCGGGAGGCTGAGGCAGGAGAATGGCGTGAACCTGGGAGGCGGAGCTTGCATTGAGCCGAGATCGCGCCACTGCACTCCAGCCTGGGCGACAGAGCGAGACTCCGTCTCAAAAAAAAAAAAAAAAAAAGAAAATGAATGCACACCTCATTGCATTATATATTCACATAGATAAGAGAGATTCATCGTGATAAGTCAATTGTATGGAAGGTTTTTCCAAGCTGGACAGTAATATAGCTATCACTTGATCCGATGTTTTTATTATTCAAATGAAAAAGCTAAAAACTAGATGGAGAAAGTTATTTACAAACTGAACACTAGTATCCAGGTGGCTCACATCCAATTTCATTCTGTCTCATGTCTACTGTAGAACATGCCAAGCATAAAACTGAGATCTGAATCCAGGAGCTTTCATTTCTCCATCCATGTTCTACTCCATGGAACCTGAGCTGTTTTCCTGCTGAATTGCTACCAGTGATGAAAAATGTAAATCTGCCCAAAGAAAGATGTGGAAAAAGCTATATGGATAGATCAGTGTGCTGGCTTAGTGACTTCCTGTGTTAAAAGGTGCCATTTTTCCAAGCCACAGGATGGACAGGCAATAGTTAATTTTTATATGTGAATTGGATTTAGATCATACTCTGGAACACATGCAGTTAACATCCCCAGGCCATTTGTAGGTTGAGCAGAGCAAAAGCTAAAAAGTTGCAGCGTATAAAGTGTGCTTTCTAATACCTTGGCTTTCGAATAAAGATCAATATTACTCCCAGCCCCCATTTTATATGAAAAGGCTCATACTGCAGTGTTTATTGGCATAGGCTCTGGAGTCAGAGACCTGAGCTTGAGTCCTGGGTTTGAATATCACCTTCTAGGCATATTATCTTAACTCATATGTCTCAGTTTTCTCATCTGTAAAATCAAGATGATGATTATAACTATCTCATTAGGTTTTGTGTACATTAATTGAGTTAATGTGTGTCCTTAGGACAATGTCTAAAACACGGTCCATACTTATAAATGTTAGCCAGGATTTCTTATGTTTCAGACCCTAAATACTTGATTTGAAAAACAAATATTTAGGCCCATCAATTTGTCAGGTGTTGCTGTTGTGATTTTGGCTTATAAACTCAAACATGCATTTCCTTCAGTTACATTCTATTTTAAATGTAAAAAGATGCATGGTGCTTCACAAGTGCCAATGCTGCTTAATTAAGGAAAAAAAATTGTGCTTGAGTAAAGCAAGTCAGTGATTTCAGATGGCACTCAAAGGAGATTAATAGACAATTTTATACCAATATTTTTTGACATGTTATTTTCCTTGTTAAAGAGCATCAGTGCATTGCTCTATGTTTTATTAAAAGGTGGGGGGAAGGTGATGCCAAGATGGTCAGCACAGGAATCACTCATCATTTTCCCCAAAGCTGTGTGTTCTAGAAGTTCTCTGAAATTAAATTGATGATTCTTCACTCTCTGGAAACACAAAGATCTATCTTTATGTACTAAATGAATATGCGATTGTTCCTAGGCAGGGGATAGTGTGTTCATGGAGCTACAAGACTATATTCAAAATATTCAACCTACAAGATAGAACAAGTGTTCCTGTAAAGACTTGCCAGAGCCTGCTGGTAAAATATCAGCCTGTCAATAGTGCAAAAACTCCACTTAAATCCGAGCTCAACTTTGCCACTAGAGTTTGATGGGGGATTGGGGTTAGATTTATGCTAAAGTATAGAAAATCTATCCACAAACACATGGGCTGGGATGCAGAATGAGGGATGGGGATGCATTTCCCAAGACAAGAGATTCTGAGAAGAAATATCATACATGGCTACTATGAAGGAGTTGGTTAAATTCCAAATTTGACATTTGAATGATGGTATAAATGGTTCTAAATTCTTCTGCATGTTGGGAAGTACCCATAAGCCCATTTCCAGATACTAATAAATATATCCATTCTGCATCTGAGCCGTGATAAAACATGAAAGTCAGATGAGATTAAGTAATCAGAGTCTATCACATACAGAGAACCACTGGCCCTCTGCTATTATCGTGGATAATTTCCTGCTCTGTGGGTAGCAAATGACACAGAGGAAATGGCACTGTGCTATTGACAAAGGAAACAATGCCTGCTTGGAATCCAGCCTTTCAATTATCCAATGATGTTCTGCCTTTTCTGATATGAGGATATGTATATTACCTACCCAGAATGAGGTCATCAGTAACTTAGGTTTGGAATGAGCCCAAGTTACTTGTGAGCTTATGTTAAGCTTTATGTGTGTGCTAATAGGCAGAACATAAAGGCAATGTGTCCATATTAATTTGACTATTGCCAAATTTCTGGCTATGACTCAATGGGATTCCCCTGGGTCTGAAAGGTACAGTAGTTAAAACTAGATTGCAGTTGCTATAAAAATACTACAGGAGTTAAAAGGAAAAATATTAGATACTATCTCAACATTTCTTTATTAAGAATGAATGAAATGGGCCTGATGCGGTGGCTCATGCCTGTAATCCCAGCACTTTGGGAAGCTGAGGCGGGTGGATCACCTGAAGTCGGGAGTTCGAGACCAGCTCGACCAACATGGAGAAACCCCGTCTCTACTAAAAATACAGAATTAGCTGGGCATGGTCGCGCATGCCTGTAATCCCAGCTACTCAGGAGGCTGAGGCAGGAGAATCGCTTGAACCGGGAGGTGGAGCTTGTGATGAGCTGAGATCATACCACTGTGCCCCAGCCTGGGTGACAGAGCCAGACTCTGTCTCAAAAAAAAAAAAAAAAATGAATGAATGGCTTCCTCAAACACTCAAACCAATCTTGAGACAAAAACAAAAACAAAACAAAACAAAAAAACTTTTAGTTAATATGATGAAAAGTCTTAGTTAACATGATGAAAATTTTATGATACAAAGATTATGTGCTCCTAACTCAAGCAGGAGCCTAACTTAGGCTCCTAACTCATTGCTATATGTTAAAAATAAGCTCAAAACTAGACAGCTCTAATCTTCGGTCTTGTAGATACATTTAAAAATCTGGCCTCCATATCACGGTTTTTATAAAGAAGCTGCTTTATATGAATTTATACAGTTTATGGGAAGTCATTCCTAAAAGAAAAAAAAAATAAGTAAAGCCTTGCCCACAGGCTGAAGGAAATATCATCAGGGTTCTGAATGAATGATCTGGCAAAACCCGGAGGAATAATGGAAATATTTGCTGTTCCATTCTAATCAAACAGCATCAAAGCGGATCTTCATCTTACATCTCAGAGTTTCAGAACTCTTACTTATTTGCCCACGTTAGAATATAAGGTCTGTGGAGAGACATTGTCAATCTTATTTATTGATAATATTCCTGGTGCTTAAAATAGGACCTGGCATTATTATAGTAAATGCTCAATAAAACAATGAACCTCATTTTGTACTAGGCAGTTTTAAAGGCAATTTCCATGTCTTAATTCATTTAATCCTTTCAACCACCCACTGTGTAGACATTGGTCTTATTCTCATTTTACGGGCATGGAAACTGACGTACAGACGGTTTCAGTAATGCATCCAACAAAATGCACGAGCAAGTAAAGGAAGCCGGGATTTCAATCCAGCTTTGCAGGACCCAGAGATTCCTCTGTGACCACTGCATTCTGATTGAATAAATAGAGAAACATGACTTGTGGAAAAGATGGGCACTTGAAATAACTTTATATAGAATCTGGACAAAAAAAAACCTCAGTTGTTTTGACTCTCTATAAAATGGAAGAAACAGGGCAGAGAGCACCAATGTTTATCAGCAGTATCATCAAAATCACTCCAGTGCTCTAATAGCTCTTCCAGTCCTGACAGCAAGCTAAATACTTAATTCCCTAACATCTCTCATTGCATCTAATGGATTCTTAGTCACGTGCTGCAGAACAGAAACAATACTGAACCCAGGAACCAGGAGATAATAACTACCATTTAATAAACATGCACACACTCCATGCCAGCCTTGGGATAGATGCTTTCTATACTACCTCATTTAATCTTCCCAAAAACTCTATGAGATTGTTATTATTATTGTTATCAACATGTTAATAGGTGATCAAGTTTAGGCCAAATAACTGCCAAGGACTTACTGAGTCAAAAATACTGCTGGTAAAAGGCAGAGGTGGGACTTGAGCTCAAAAATCCCATTAAGAGACAATAATTTGTGAAGTCAGGTAGATATGAGATATTTGTTTCTATGAGATATTTATGAAGGTAAGTGAAGTTAAGGAATGTCATCACAAGGTAGAAAAGGGATTTGAATCCAGGTCTACCTGACTTTACAAACCATGGTCTCTCGATGGGATTTTTTTATTTTTATTATTTATTTATTTATTTATTTATTTATTTATTTATTTATTTATTTTGAGATGGAGTTTTGCTCTTGTTGCCCAGGCTGGAGTGCAATGGAGCAATCTTGGCTCACTGAAACCTCTGCCTCCGGGGTTCAAGTGATTCTCCTGCCTCAGCCACTGGAGTAGCTGGGACTACAGGCATGCACTACCATGCCTGGCTAATTTTTTTTTTTTTAGTAGAGATGGGGTTTCTCCATGTTGGTCAGGCTGGCCTCAAACCCCTGACCTCAGGTGATCTGCCTGCCTCGGCCTCCCAAAGTGCTGGGATTATAGGCGCGAGCCACTGAGCCCTGCCTCAGTGGGATTTTTGAGCTCAAGTCCCATTTCTGCCTTTTACCAGCAGTGTAATGTTTTGACTGAGTCCCTTGGCAGTTCTCTGGCCTAAGCTTGGTCCTCTATTAACGTGACAATAATAATAACAATAATTTATTAGTCAGCCTATCCAGGCTTTCTCAAGGCTGTTGTAAGAAAAATGTATGTAAAATGACCAGGTCATTTCCATTAGAAATTTGTGACGTGATGTCTTCCCAGCTTTACAACACCCCATTCCACAATATTCTACAAAAGAAAACTAATGCAATGGACAAAAATACAAAACTTAAATAAAATATACAATTAAATTGGACTTTTGTTGTTTTTCTCATTGAGTCATTTTGGGTACATTTACTAAAGCTGGACTTAGCCCCATTTTTTTAGGCCCCACTGCTTATCGTCAGCTCTGGCTGCTATAACAAAATATATACCTATATTTTGTTATAGCAAAATATATATATAGGTATATATATAACTAGGTATCTTAAACAACAGACATTTATTTCCCACAGTTCTGGAGGCTGGGAAGTCCAAGATCAAGGTTCTGGCAGATTCACAGATTCAGTTATTAGTGTGGACTATTCCTGGCTTGCAGACAATGCCTATTCACTGTGTTCTTATGTGGCTATGGCAGAGAGAGGAAGTGCTAGTGTCCATTCCTTTTTCTATAAAGACACTAATTCCAACACAGGGGGCTCACTCTCATCTAAAACTAATTGCTTCCCTAAGACCTCACCTGCTAATACCATTGCATCAGGGTTTAGGGCTTCAATATACGAATCCGGGCAAGGAATACAAACATTTAGTCCCTAACATCACTTTTGCTGATGCTCTGAACTCAGGCCTAATTTGCCTATTTGATAATCCTACATTTGGAGATGGAGTTATAAACTGAAGTACTATGTAAAGGTATAGAATGATCTTTGGTTTGGTTGTTAGTATTACTCTACACAGAGTTGATTTTTATTCTCAACTAGCTCCTAACTGCTCAAGAGCTCCTTACAATTGCATCCTCCTAGCTCTGTGCTTAAAAATCCCCTGCCCAGGAAAGCTGTCCATGATTCACTAAGACTGGATTAGACATCCCTCTGTCATGCTCCCATAGTGGTCTGTCCTTCTCCCTGTCATAGTGATATGGACAGGAGGCAGGGAAATATTGGGTAGAAGAGGGTGGTTCCCTGGCAAAGGCCCCAACCTCAAGCCTGAAGACCTGCGGCGCTAAATGAGGACAGGCATTTCTGGTTTTGCACCCAAAAAGTTGTCTTTTGGCTCACCACACCACCCCTCCCGCCCCCATATAAACCCTTAGCAGGCACACACACAAGCAGCTGAACGTCAAGACCAGCAGACCAGCAACAGTGGAACAATGAGGCAGAGAAAGAGAGAAGAGGAGGGAGTCTGGACACGGAGGGGAGTTTGGCCAGAGGTGGTTGGAGAAGAGCCCAACTCCAGGGGAAGACCACCTTCCCACTCCATCCCCGCTTCCGGCTCCCCATTCATCTCACTGAGAGCCACCTCCACCACTCAATAAAATCTTGCACTCATCCTTCAAGACTGCATGTGATCCGATTCTTTCAGGACACTGGGCAAGAGCTCGGGATACAGAAGGCTGTCACACTGGCCGTCTTCCATTTCAATAAGGCAGAGGGTCCACTGAACTGATTAACACACAAGCCATCTACAGATAGCAAATCTGAAAGAGCTTTGTAATACATGCCCACCTGGGCTTCAGGAGTTGCAAACACCCGCCCCTAGATGCTTCCATGGGGCTGGAGCCCAAAAGCACTCACCTCAGCCTCTGCACCTGCCCATCTGCATGCTCCCACTAGGGGTTTGAGCTGTGGGGCAACCAAGCAGGTGAGTCATACCCCTGTTGCAGGTCCTGTGAGGGGAATCAGGGAATTCTCCCATTTCAATAGCATATTCCAACATTTTGGACATAAAAAATATAGAGTAATAGAAGGAAAGGAAGTCCCCTACAAATTCCCTCCCTTGGTTTTACTAAATAATTGGATCAGATTCAGTATTCTGGAACCCAGTATTTTGGAACCCAGAAAAGGAAAAGAAATTTAAGGACAAAAGCCCCTGCACACATTTCCCCTGTCTTCACCCAGGTGGCCAGCTAGCACCACTGTGATAATGGCCCTCATAGGGAGTTTGTGGACTTCCCCCCCCCCAGGGAGTGCATTCATAAATGGAACTCAGCAGGCAGCATTTTTTTTAACAGCCTGGCTATCCGGAATTCATGTGGAAATCAATGGGAGGCAAGTACACCTTAGCACATCTTAATGGCATGCAATCTCACTCAAAAGCCTAAATGAGCAAAGAGACAATTTAATTTTCAGGGTAAAAGATGAGGCCAAGGTGGAACATGCAGGACAAACTCCGGAGGTGCCCTAAGACTGAGCACGACTAAATGGGAGATTTATTGTTTTCAAGCAGTCACAAAAAAACACAGAAGAGGGAAAATCATTAGCGAGACCCGCCAGTGACCCCATCTGATGCTGAGTGCCTGCCAGAGGCTGAATGTTAAAATTCTACTGAGAGAAAAGGAAAAGATAGAAGGTCATGGTTACATAAACCCCTTTCCTAGGAGCTTTCCTAATACAGACGGGGGAGGAGAGAAAGTGACATAGGGAGAAAAAAGGAGCAATACATGGGAATTGGATAATGGGAACTTGTGGGGTCCTTATCTATTGGCATGACACTTCAGTGAGAATGTAAAAGCCTGAGCGTCCCCAGGGAAGGGGACGCACAGGAAGGAAGAAAACTAACAAGAGGCATTTTAGGGTTTATAATTATGAGTCTTAGCAACTTACTGTTATTTTTTAAATTATAAATCTAAGAGTTAAAGAATATAACTCAGTTCTTTGAAAAATAACTATCCCTTTTTCTGTAACTTTCTACTCACTTCTTAATCTCCAGAGTCATCACTTCCTACTTTTTCACTCTTTCTTCCAAAATTTGCTACCTGTATTAGGCAGAGTTCATTACAGAAACAGAACAAATGGAGATTTATTATGGAAATTGACTCACACAATTATGGAGGCTGAGAATCCCATAATATGCCATCTGGGGGTTGGAGGTAGAAGAGGTGGCTGCTGCTGTCATAAATTGTGAAGTCCAAAGGCCTGAGATCCAGGAGTTCTGATGTCCAAGTGTGGCAGGCCAGGTCTCACTAACACAGGCCTATGTAAGAGCTTTTCAGCACTGACTGAGTGGTTAAAGAGTAAAAGCTCTTTTTTGGTTCCATATGAAATTTAAAGTAGTTTTTTTCTAATTCTGTGAAGAAAGTCAATGATAGCTTGATGGGGATAGCATTGAATCTATAAATTACTTTGGGCAGTATGGCCATTTTCACAATATTGATTCTTCCTATCCGTGAGCATGGAATGTTTTTTCATTTGTGTCCTCTCTTATTTCCTTGAGCAGTGGTTTGTAGTTCTCCTTGAAGAGGTCCTTCGCATCCCTTGTAAATTGTATTCCTAGGTATTTTATTCTCTTTGTAGCAATTGTGAATGGGAGTTCACTCATGATTTGGCTCTCTGATTGTCTGTTATTGGTGTATAGGAACACTTGTGATTTTTGCACATTGATTTTGTGTCCTGAGACTTTGCTGAAGTTGCTTATCAGCTTAAGGAGATTTGGGGCTGAGACTATGGGGTTTTCTAAATATACAATAATGTCATCTGCAAACAGAGACAATTTGACTTCTTCTCTTCCTATCTGAATACTCTTTATTTCTTTCTTTTGCCTGATTGCCTTGGCCAGAACTTCCAATACTATGTTGAATAGGAGTGGTGAGAGAGGGCATTTTTGTCTTGTGCCAGTTTTCAAAGGGAATCCTTCCAGCTTTTACCCATTATGTATGATATTGGCTGTGGATTTGTCATAAATAGCTCTTATTATTTTGAGATTTGTTCCATCAATACCTAGTTTATTGAGAGTTTTTAGCATGAAGGGATGTTGAATTTTATTGGTGGGCTTTTCTGCATTTATTGAGATAATCATGTGGTTTTTGTCATTGGTTCTGTTTATGTGATAGATTACGTTTATTGATTTGCATATGCTGAACCAGCCTTGCATCACAAGGATGAAGCCGGCTTGATTGTGGTGGATAAGCTTTTTGACGTGCTGCTGGATTCGGTTTGCCAGTATTTTATTGAGGATTTTCGTGTCAATGTTCATCAGGGATACTGGCCTGAAATTTTCTTTTTTTGTTTTGTCTCTGCCAGGTTTTGGTATCAGGATGTTGCTGTCCTCATAAAATGAGTTAGGGAGGAGTCCTCTTTTTCTATTGTTTGGAATAGTTTCAGTAGGAATGGTACCAGCTCCTCTTTATACCTCTGGTAGAATTCAGCTGGGAATCTGCCTGTTCCTGGGCTTTTCTTGGTTGGTAGACTATTAATTACTACCTCAATTTCAGAACTTGTTATTGGTCTATTCAGGCATTCTACTTGTTCCTGGTTTAGTCTTGGGAGAGTATATGTGTCCAGGAATTTATTCATTTGTTCTAGATTTTTCTAGTTTATTTGCGTAGAGGTGTTTATAGTATTCTCCGATGGTAGTTTGTATTTCTGTGGGATCAGTGGTGATATCCCCTTTATCATTTTTCATTGTGTCTCTTTGATTCTTCTCTCTTTTCTTCTTTATTAGTCTGACTAACGGTCTATCTATTTTGATAATCTTTTCAAAAAGCCAGCTAATAGAACCAGTGGCCTTATACAAAGGCTGGAATGTAACAAAAGCCCACCAAGAGTTTTTCCCAGGCCTTTCCTGGGCCTTGAAGGATGACAAGATAATGAAGGAATTCTTAACAGGACCTGTTTAGGATTAAACAAGTTCTATTGAGGGTCTGAATAAACTCCTCAGACCTCTACAAACAAGCTTATTGGGAGTCTGAAGGAACTCCCCAAACCTTTATGATTTAGCAGGAGACAAGATAAGGGTAATCACCCCTGGAACCTGGACCCATTTAGATTAAGTACATTTACTGAGGCTTCAGAGGAAGGTCTTCAGGACTCAGATCTAAGTTATAGGTTAGAAGAAGTTAGACTTTTGTCTTTAGATGAATGCACACTTACACATAAACATATAGCTTAGAAGGAATGTAAGCTCTAAAAACTTTGTAATTTTGAGTTGGGCTGGCAATATTTTCCAGGCCTTCTCCCTCTACCTGGTTACAGAAATAAACTCCCTTCTTTCCCAGTTCATCTGCTTCTCATTATTGGGCTGTGAGAATAAGCAGCATGACCCTTGATTTGGTCTGGGAACACAAGGGCTGGAGAAGATGGATGCCACAGCTCAAGGAAGGAAAGAATATACACTTCTGCTGCCTTTTTTTCCTATTCAGTTCCTCAACAGATTGGATGATTCTCATCTACACTGGGGAGGGTGATTTTCTTTACCAAGGCTACTGATTCAAAAGCCAATCTCTTTTGGAAACATTCTCATAGACACAGCCAAAAATCATGTCTCATCAGCTATCTGGGCATCCCTTAGCCCAGTTGAGTTAACACATAAAACTAACCATCACACCACTTAATTTTAAAATAATATATCTTGTTTGGTATTATTTTAATTTAGCAGCTAGAGATATTATCTAATTTTCTCCTACTAAGGAATACAAAGGTTTTGTTTGCTCGGTGTCCTCTGTGCTAATCATTGCTGTATCCTTCTCTTTGCCTGAGCTGCAAAATTTATCCCAGTAAGGTTAAACACATCAAGGACTTTATCTAATTTTTCCTTGAAGATCTCTCTCGTGGAGTCCTTCTTTCCTGGGTTCCCCTTGGCCAGCTGCATGCCAAGCATAATGGCCTTCTTTTCATTTTCATCACTGTCTACTTTGGGGGCTCCCTGTGTTGTGGATATCATGCTTTACTGTTTATTATTTTTATCTGCCTGTATGTGCAGAGTGAGAGAATCTGTTAGTCACACTGCTGATAAAGACATACCTCAGAATAGGTAAATTATAAAGAAAAAGAAGTTTAATGGACTCACAGTTCCACATGGCTGGGGAGGCCTCACAATCATGGCAGAAGATGAACGGCATGTCTTACATGGTGGCAGACAAGAAAGAATGAGAACCAAGCAAGTGGGGAAACCCCTAATAAAACCATCAGATCTTGTGAGACTTATTCACTACCACAGGAACAGTATGTGGAAAACCATCCTTATGATTTAATTATCTCCCACCAGGTCCCTCCCACAACATGTGAGAATTATGGGAGCTAGAATTTAAGATGAGATTTGGGTGGGGACACAGCCAAACCATATCAGAGGCCATGGGCAATAAATTCATTGAGATCTTGTGTGTCTGAGAATGTAGTCATTCCTCCCTCAGACTTGATTTACAGTTTGGTTGAGAATATAATTCCAATTAGAATTCATTTTCCCCAGGACTGAGAGGCATTTTTCTGTTGTCTTCTAACTGCCAGTGTTGCTATTGAGAAGCTTGATGCTATTCTAATTCCTGCTTATATGTGACCTGCTACTTTTTTCCTTGTCTAGCAGTTTTCAAAATTCTTTCTTTAATGCTAATGTTCTGCATTTTCCTGATGATAGGTCTTAGTGTGGGTCTTTTTCTTTTATTCTTCTATATAAGAAGTGGGCCCTTTTAATCTGGAAAAGTATGGCCTTCGATTAAAAGAAATTATTTGTTCTCTAAAGTATTGATTGGAAAATGTGTTTAAAAATCTAGATTCCACTTGCAATACTTTCATAACCTAATCTCAGCATTGAAATTGTATCTATTGGCCCTATTCAATTTCTTAGAGGCCAGTCAATAAATCTGGCTTACATTCAAGGGAAGAAGATTACACAAGCATGTCAGTATGAGGCTGGGGGTCAACAGGCTGCCCTTAGAGACTGCTGACTACATCTTACATAAAAATAGACAAGAGTCATAGTCTCTTCACTTCATCTGCTTATCATGAGAATAAACTGTGTTACCTGGTGGTGATATTGTGCCTCAAATCTCATGTAAAGGATTTTCCTGGGGGTCTTTTATAAGAAGAGACCCTTTGTAACGAGAAATATTCAGGTTTTTTTTCTATTTCCATTGTAATCTACAATACATTTTGGGGATAAGGAAATAGTCAAAACATGCATGCATAAAATATGGTGAAAATTTTTTATGAAAGAGATGTTTTCTGTTATTCCCCCAGAATAACAGCTACAACTATTCTATTAGATGACCTCAGCCTACAAACAGTATTAATAAGAAAAACCACTACTAGGAAAATTAGGGTAAAAATTAGGGTAATTAATCATAATTAATTTGGATAAAATATTCATTTGCTTCATAATTAAGGTGCATAAGGATAAAAGATTACTTCTCAAAAATGATACAAATCAATGAGTCAAAATTTTCCTTCATTTTACCAACAGAGATGTTAATTTTAAAAGTGATTACTCAAATTCAATTGCAGTTACCTCATTGCTCAAAGAAAAGCCCTAAAACCCAGAAAATTAAAACAAAGGTGTTGTGTTTGAGGCTGTTTCTATAACTGCATTACTTCCAGTGGAGAGAAAAATCAGGTAAATTATTATGTATTTAACACAATCTGGGTGGTTAATTGAGTTTTTCTCACTTTTAAATTGATCGTTGCAACTATAGCACAACTAGATTTCTTCTCCGAGTTTCCTGTATGACCGACTAATTATTAAAAGTCCCCCAACTCTGGACACAAGGCATTTTGAGACTTTGGATTTAAATGGGTAATTGAACAGATTATCTAACCACCAGTTGTGTGTGTGTGTGTGTTTTACAAATGTGCTGCACTTTATATTAGTCTTCTCACAAAAAATATTGTAAGTTGGCATTGATTATTACGTGCAATATGTGAGCTATTTTGAGCTCAGCTAAAGGTGAGCAAATGTGACATTTATTTGAGTTAGAAATTGGTTGCGCATTATGGGACACTACCCCTTTCATTGCCAATAGCCCAGTGAAAGATAACAGTTTCCAGCCTTTCTGCATCTCAGTGTGGCCAGGTGACTATTTCTCACTTATGGAATGTGAGCAGAAGTTAGTTAGTTCCTTCCAGGACAGGGCATGAAAAAAGCAAATGCATCTTCTCCAGGCTCTCTTTTGTTTCTTCTACCAGATGATTGGGCTCAGCCATAACAAAAATAATTAAACCATGCAATTCATTAAATAATTGAAATATTCATTACACAATGAGGCCCAGAATTGTTTACCGCTAATAAGAATTAGTAAAAACACTTTCTACCATCTAATTAGGGAAACTGCTGAGTTTTCATCACGATCACCTTCCACTGGAAATGACCAATGGAATAAAGCTTAGGTGTCTCCTGGCTTTCCTTTCTTACTGAGTAAGATGGGACACAAATGCCAGTGTTTATTTGTGTGCCAGGGTAAGTCTTAAAGTCCACACAACTAGAGAAACACATTCAGTGACAGTCATGGTAAGACAACAAGAATCGCAGGTCTTTTTCATGAGATGGGGACTTGCTTTGAAAATATTATAACTTTACAAAAATTTGGATTTGTTCTGACCAAAACAGGATATCCTCCAAGCATCCTCCAAGAAAGCTTATCACATTGCCAAACAATAAAAAAGTCTCCTATGGTTGGTCAGATCTTAAAGAATACAGGTGTATGTCAGGGCTGCCAGAATAAAGTGTCACAGACTGGGCAACTTAAACAACAGAAATTAATTTTCTCACATTTCTAGAGGATGGAAGTCCAAAACTAAGGTGTTAGCAGAATTGTTTTCTTCTGAGGCCCTCTCCTTGATTTGGAGATGGGTATATTCTACTCGTGTCTTCACATGGTCATCCCTCGGCACAAGTCTGTGCCGTAACCTCCTCTTCTGATAAAGGTACCGGTTATATTGGATTAGGACTCACTGTAATGACTTTGTTTGAATTTAGTTGATTCTTTAAATACCCTATCTCCAAATACAGTCACGTTCCAAGGGCAAGAGATTAGGACTTCAACATATGAATTTGGGAGTGGGGAGTGGGAGACCTAGAAATAGGCAAATTCAAAAAATCAACATACTGCCTCAATCGATAATATTATCTCCAAAATTGCTGATATCCTTTCTACTATGTTTTAGACAGTAATGCACCTAATCATCCTCCTTCAGAGTCAGCTAGGGAACTATCACTATCTCTCAATTGTGCCCGTATCTAAATTTATTTTCTAGCTAACATGTCTATTTAAAAAATGCCCTTTTAAGCCCCTTTTAGAAATTGTGAATGCAACTGGTAACCTCAAAATAGTGACGTTTCTTTGCAAGGGAAGACTTTTGTATAAGTATTGCTGGAACTCACAGAAGTTTCACCTGTCATACTTGACAATATTAATTTTTTTTCTGCCTTAATGAAGGAAGTTGTACATGTCAAGAGGTTTCTTTGCTTTGTTCTAAAATCACAGACATCCTAGAGTCCTAGAAGTGTTATCTACTTCCTTCAAAGTGTGTTATTTCATCTGAGTGAGGTTTTTAATAACAGCCTCTTCAAATGGTTTTGGTTAGGAGAGGACGCAGAATACCAAGATGTCTTCTGCACAGATGTTCTCTGACTTACAAGAGAATTAGTCTTGAGGGGCTTGCTGGAAATTTGGGCAGAAGTTGCATGTTTTTATGAGAAAAGTAAATCATATTCTCAGGACAGTCTGAAAGGGTGAAGTCCATTTATGTCTTTGCACAGTTGGCAGCTACGTGAGCACTTAAGAATGAGATAAATCATTTAATTGGAAGCCCTGTAGTCACTTTATGGGTGCTCCTGGCCAACTCTTTATACATTTGGCCAGCTCACCACATTGGAAGAGATTAGAGTCAGAAATGGTTGAAAACTTCCCAGTGCTGGAGGAAGCATTTCAGTAGAATGAAGTTGGAAAATGATAAAATCAAGTCAATTTTTTTAGAAGTCTATAGGCACTTGGAAATATTATAAACCTCTGCTGAAAATTATTTCTGCTAGATGGAAAAAAGGTTTCTAATTTTTTTCCTGAAAACATAGGTAACAATCAATGATGAAATGCCTAAAGAGATTTCTTCATTGAGTTGAGGACACAGAAAGTGAAATCATGAATTCAACCCCCAAGAATCTCAAAAATATTCAGTGTTTCAAGAGATAAATTGTCCTCCTATAACAAAGAGTATAATGAGAATAAACATTTGGTTTCAGTCAGGGTTTTCAGCACTTATTCCTACAAAAATCAACATCGAAATCATATGGATATCACCTTTGACCTGCATATTGCTACTTCAACATGCACTCTGTGTCTGAATGTCTCATTAAAATCAAACTAAATGAAACTGGTATTAGCACAATTTACATTTCTTTCAACTATTTTTCCTCAGAAAGTTGGCATAATTTTTGTAAGAAAAAAAAAGAGAGTGAAATAATTACAATTCATAAAAAGTATTTCTAATCTTAATCATGAAATAAAATCTCAATCAATTGCTTTTATTGCTCTATAAATTTTGTTTCAGGGAGCAGAACTTGGTCCTAATCAAACTGTCAAGTACACCCATCTGGACTATACAGTAATATGGGCCAGTGGCTGTTATGTGTCTCCCATTTCCCCTTTTTGGAGCTAGAGTGTTTACTGCATTCATCCTACACCTGTGCAGCACAGTATAATGGATGGGTGAAGGGCAGTAAACTTGCTTCTTTAGTTCACTACATTTTTTAAATTAAGAGGAACTGTGACCAAAGAATCAAACCCAAGGAGCCTCATCTACAACTGGACCTGATTTAGACGATGAAATCCTTGACCCAGAGCCTTAGACTCATACCCTAATCTTAGTGGACAAGACTGGGAAATTTAGGGGAGGGAGAGAGCATATTTTACAAGTGGGAAAATAAAACCAATTTGTGGCCAGAGGGCAGAATATAGTGGTTTTCTCAAACATGCCAAAATTTGTTGACCTTCCCATATAGAGAGGAGGAATGCCTGCTTCTTTCAGGACATTCACTCTGGAGGAAGCCAGCTACTGTATAAGATGCCAAGTACCCTGAGACTACCTATAAAGGCCAAAGGTAGGCATTCTGCAGCACAGCACAGCTGAGTCATCAGCCAATGGCCAAGAACAATCACTAGTTAGTTAGATGAGCTATAGTGGAAGTCCAGTCTTGTTAAACATTTCAATGTCTGACATCTAACTTCAACTACATAAAAAAACTCCAAGTAAAAACAGTCTTTCCCAAATTCCTGACTCACAAAATCATGCATAAAATAAAATGATTAGTTTAAGTCACTCAGCTTTAAGGTAATTTTAAACAAAGTATTAGTAACTTTAACAGCAAACCACAGAAGTGAAGTCGGGCAAATTTGAAAAGAAAGATAAATTTATTGGAGCAATAAAATGTGGTTCGTAGTGTCAAATGCACAGATGTTAGGGTGTGTTCTTGGATGTAGGTATCAGAAACTACTCAGTAGTCTCATCTGAGTCCTTCAACTGGAGTGAATGATTACCAAAAAATAAATTTTGTTATTATGTTTGCCTCCCCCAACTCAAGTTTAAAGTCTTCAATTGGCCTAGCTTTTGGCCATTGTCAACCATTTGGACAGGGAAAGGCACAGTATTTTGATTTGTAATCCCAAAGTTGCAGTTACCTATTGCCATTATAATGCTGTATACAGCAATAAGGAGTAATAAATTACTACTGCATCACTGCTCATGGTCAGCTAGGGAGCTCTGCTAATCTTAGTTGAAAGTGCTCATATATCTAGGGGTCAGACAGAGTTGTATGGTCTGTGATGACCTCAGCTTTTTGTGTCCTGCTTCATGTGTCCCTCATCTTGCATCAGACTAGCCCAGCCATGTTCTCATAGTGAAAACAGAGGCACAAGAGAAAGGAGGGAAATTCCCAAGGTCTCTTGAGACTAAAACCCAGAACTGGTTCACCTTCACCCCTACTACATTCTTGAGGGCAAACTCAGAATCAAGGGATAGGGAAAATATACTCAATTACTTCTTTAAGTGTATCTGTTAAGTCACAAGTTGAAGGGCATGGATACAGAAAAGGGTAAAATGCTGAGGTCATCAACACCAATTCCCACCCTCATCAAGGCTGCACTCACTGGGGGAAGGAACTTGTCAATGGGAATTGAAATTACCAAAAAGGAGATATAAGTTAATTTTGAGAAGCCAATTACAACTATAAAGTAAATTTACAATAACGTTTTGTGTATGTGTAAGCGTATTTAGGTATTTTTTTTAGTAAGAAGTATAAAGTTTTCATCACATTCTTATCTCAGTTCGTGACTTGGAAAATTGCCTTTCATCATGGCTCCGATTCTGGTGGCTCCAAGTCAGAAGTCTGCGTGTGAAGACCAGTGCCATGGCTGTGCTTACTGATGGAAAATAGCAGCCATGAAGGAACGCTAGCTGCAAATGAGTCTAGAAAATATATGGTTCTTCTTTTACCTTTCCAGCCTCTGGGGTAGACTAAGGTACACAACCCATCATTGTTATCATCCTGATTATATCAGGTTTTCCCAAGGGAAGCAGAGTGCGGTAGAGCCTTATATGCCTGAGGGTGGAGGTTGTGGAAGCTATAAAGGCAAGGGGAAGGTACGATTTTCTAAGAGAATAGGATGGCTTTCAACCCACATGGCAAGAAAAACATCACCACCACCTTAGAAAAAAAGAGTAGAACACACATTCGGGTCTCACTTCATCTCTGAGTAATGTTAAGCATATTTAACCTCACTAAAATACTGGTACTGTCCTCAAAGACGTTGGTGAAAAACTAATGAGATGATGGTTATGAAAGCAATTTTTGCAATAATAAAAACACTACTGAATTCCATTAAGGATCTGAATTTCCAGAGGCAGAGAATATGTCCAGTTCTGTTATTTCCATGCATGGTGCCTGGCCTAGAATTATATGTCAACACATGTTTGCAGATCATACCAACAAGAAGGCATAATTCTAATGGGAATAACAATGTTTAGAAGTCTGAGGATTGAGGAAGAGGAGGAAAGGGAAAAAAGATGTTCTTTTCCAAAAGTCATAACAAAGGAGAGACCTACTTGGCTTCCATGGAAAACTAGACTTCATCTTAACTACAGGAATATTTCTAGGGATTCAATAGCCCTTCCGATGAAGAGTTCTAAAAAATCAGAATATTGTTGGCTTTTAAATTTTAGTCACTATTCAAATACTTAAGATTCTTATTCTATGTCTATGCGTTCACTTATTTCATAAGTTTCTGAACCTCATCATCATAAATGACAACTGCAATACCTTTAGAATTAACAAGACAGTCATATTATCAGTGGATTCATTTGCTGTCTTAAAAGCTGTTATTTTATCTGCATCTGAAAGATACCAGAGAATCCCATAAGAGGCAAGGCAATTTTCCTATTGTTATATGTTTTTTCTAGAATCAGACAACGTTCCAAATACAGGCTAGTAAACGGAATGAAGCAAACACTTGCTGAACCACCACAATTTCAGGGACTCTGCTGAGCACTGTACATAAGTTATCCTCATCAACAGGCCTGGGTAGAGCCACACTATCACAGTTACAGTTGTCATCCATTCTTTCTGAACTGCAAGGTTCTCCTCTCTAAAAAAAAATGCAAGCTCCTGAACCATTCCATAGGGCTATTAAGATAATGCGTACAAAGGTAAAATGTAAAATGTGTAAAGTGCTTAACAAATTGAGTGATCTTTAGAGTTTTAATTTCTGAAATAGTCTATTCAAGTTATAAGACATAAATATTTTTAAAATTCAAATTTGAATTTCTGAAAATGACTTTCAGCTTAATGAATTTTCAAAAATTTAACATGGGAAATACTGAGGATATGACAGAAAATTACAAAAGAAAAGCAAATTAGTATGATAAGCGTAAAATAAAGAATTAGAAACATTTCCAGAATATATACTTGAAGTAAGTCCAAGGCTCATCCTACCAATGTCTTTTAAAATTAGCAACAGTTTCTAACAGTATCTTTAGAAGTAAAGGACTCTTCACAATAACGTGTATGGAAATTTTTACTTTGCTTAAGCTGATAAAGACTCATATTGACTAGATAAAATATCTCGAGAAGAAAATCAAATTACACGCATTATAAACTTCAGACTTGCAGGTGACAAAATCAAATCTGGATTCTCTACAAAAATTTCAAATCATAGAGTTGAATTTAGAATTACCAAAGTTTTGACACTAGTGTCTCCTTTAAAAAAAGACCATATACACAGCAAATGATTTTGCAAAATATGACCTGTCAAGTTCCGAGTGACAGACTCCATATTGGTTATAGTCAACAAATATTTCTAGGTTATGATGCTTATGAAGAAAAAAAAAACATGATTTGCATTGTCCAAGGTGGGTGCTATTTCAGATACAAAAGCAATGACTTTAAACTGGAAGAGAAACAGAAAAAGAAGCTTGCTTATCATAGCTCTAATAAATGGTGACGGAAAAACAAATAATTACTTCAGTAAAAACTTCCAACCATCATCTAGAATATCATCTGAAAAAAAAAAGAAAGCTGAACTTAAGAATGAGTGTTATTAAAGGGTTACTGCTTCACTTCTATTTTGCTTTAGTTTTTCATAATTTATAATTCCACATGATTTGCCAATTTTTATCCTCTTAACTTCTTCCTTGATTAATTCCATCATCTGCAATTTTTCTCTCCTTAGAATGTTTGTGAAGTAGAATGTATTCTTCATAGATCTTCCCTTTCTTTTATATATATATTTTTTTTATTATACTTTAAGTTCTAGGGTACATGTGCACAACGTGCAGGTTGGTTACATATGTATACATGTGCCATTCTGGTGTGCTGCACCCATTAACTTGTCATTTACATTAGGTATATCTCCTAATACCATCCCTCCCCACTGCCCCCATCCCACAACAGGCCCCGGTGTGTGATGTTCCCCTTCCTGTGTCCAAGTGTTCTCGTTGTTCAATTCCCATCTATGAGTGAGAACATGCAGTGTTTGGTTTTTTGTCCTTGTGACAGTTTGCTGAGAATGACAGTTTCCAGCTTCATCCGTGTCCCTACAAAGGACATGAACTCATCATTTTTTATGGCTGCATAGTATTCCATGGTGTACATGTGCCACATTTTCTTAATCCAGTCTGTCATTGATGGACATTTGGATTGGTTCCAAGTCTTTGCTATTGTGAACAGTGCTGCAATAAACATACGTGTGCATGTGTCTTTACAGCAGCATGATTTATAATCCTTTGGGAATATACCCACTAATGGGATGGCTGGGTCAAATGGTATTTCTAGTTCTAGATCCCTGAGGAATTGCCACACTGTCTTCAACAATGGTTGAACTAGTTTACAGTCCCACCAACAGTGTAAAAGTGTTCCTATTTCTCCACATCCTCTCCAGCACCTGTTGTTTCCTGACTTTTTAATGATGACCATTCTAACTGGTGTGAGATGGTATCTCATTGTGGTTTTGATTTGCATTTCTCTGATGGCCAGTGATGATGAGCATTTTTTCACACGTCTTGTGGCCACATAAACGTCTTCTTTTGAGGAGCATCTGTTCATATCCTTCGCCCACTTGTTGATGGGGTTGTTTTTTTCTTGTAAATTTGTTTGAGTTCTTTGTAGATTCTGGATATTAGCCCTTTGTCAGATGAGTAGATTGCAAAAATTTTCTCCCATTCTGTAGGTTGCCTGTTCACTCTGATGGTAGTTTCTTTTGCTGTGCAGAGGCTCTTTAGTTTAATTAGATCCCATTTGTCTATTTTGGCTTTTGTTGCCATTCCTTTTGATGTTTTAGGCATGAAGTCCTTGCCCATGCCTATGACCTGAATGGTATTGCCTAGATTTTCTTCTAGGGTTTTTATGGTTTTAGGTCTAACATGTAAGTCTTTAATCCATCTTGAATTAATTTTTGTATAAGGTGTAAGGAAGGGATCCAGTTTCAGCTTTCTACATATGGCTAGCCAGTTTTCCCAGCACCATTTGTTAAATAGGGAATCCTTTCCCCATTTCTTTTTTTTTGTCAGGTTTGTCAAAGATCAGATATTTGTAGATGTGTGGTATTATTTCTGAGGGCTCTGTTCTGTTCCATTGGTCTATATCTCTGTTTTGGTACCAGTACCCTACCAGAGGTACAAGGAAGAGATGGTACCATTCCTTCTGAAACTATTCCAATCAATAGAAAAAGAGGGAATCCTAACTCATTTTACGAGGCCAGCATCATCCTGATACCAAAGCCAGGAAGAGACACAACAAAAAAAGAGAATTTTAGATCAATATCCCTGATGAACATCGATGCAAAAATCCTCAATAAAATACTGGTAAACTGAATCCAGCAGCACATCAAAAAGCTTATCCACCATGATCAAGTGGGCTTCATTCCTGGATGCAAGGCTAGTTCAACATACACAAATCAATAAATGTAATCCAGCATATAAACAGAACCAATGACAAAAACCACATGATTGTGTCAATAGATGCAGAAAAGGCCTTTGACAAAATTCAAGAGCCCTTCATGCTAAAACTCTTAATAAATTAGGTATTGATGGGACGTATCTCAAAATAATAAGAGCTATTTATGACAAACCCACAGCCAATATCATACTGAATGGGCAAAAACTGGAAGCATTCCCTTTGAAAACTGGCACAAGACAGGGATGCCCTTTCTCGCCACTCCTATTCAACATAGTGTTGGAAGTTCTGGCCAGGGCAATCAGGCAGGAGAAAGAAATAAGGGTATTCAATTAGGAAAAGAGGAAGCCAAATTGTCCTTCTTTGCAGATAGCATGACTGTATATCTAGAAAGCCTTATCATCTCAGCCCAAAATCTCCTTAAGCTGATAGGCAACTTCAGCAAAGTCTCAGGATACAAAATTAATGTGCAAAAATCACAAGCATTCTTATACACCAATAACAGACAAACAGAGAGCCAAATCATGAATGAACTCCCATTCATAACTGCTACAAAGAGAATAAAATACCTGGGAATCCAACTTACAAGGGATGTGAAGGACCTCTTCAAGGAGATCTACAAACAACTGCTCAACGAAATAAAAGAAGATACAAACAAATGGAAGAACACTCCATGCTCATGGATAGGAAGAATCAATATCGTGAAAATGGCCATACTGCCCAGGGTAATTTATAGATTCATTGCCATCCCCATCAAGCTACCAATGACTTTCTTCACAGAATTGGAAAAAACTACTTTAATGTTCATATGGAACCAAAAAAGAGCCCGCATTGCCAAGTCAATCCTAAGCCAAAAGAACAAAGCTGGAGGCATCACACTACCTGACTTCAAACTATACTACAAGGCTACAGCTCTCCCCTTTCTGTAGCAGAAAGAAAGGAATCTACTGCCACAAGGAAGATAAGATAAACATGGAGATATTACAAACCTTCAAAACAAACCCAGTTCTCAATAAAAACAGTCTCTGTTCTCCAAGATCTGACTCCATGCTGACTACCCAAAACCCCACATAATTCTTTTCTTTCCTTAATTTCTGAGGCAAAAATTCACCAACTTCATTCTTATTTCAACCCAATACCTCCATGAGGAAGCTGGAAGCTGATAATGATGTGCTTGTTTGACCTCTACTCAATCCCTCATCTCTCCCCTACTCTGAATACCATGGGTGGTGATCCCTGGGGACCATGTTTTGAGTCTCTTTGCCACCTGCATTTGGGTGGGAAGCACAGGACACTGATGGGCAGGAGGAAGAGAAAGCCCGTGTATCTTTCCTCTATCTTTTTGCTTTAGGCATTGATAGGGTTTGGCTCGGTGTCTCCGACCAAACCTCAGGTCGAATTGTAATCCCCACATGTTCAGGGTAGGGGCCTGGTGGGAGCTCATTGAATCATGGGGGCAGACTTCCCCTTTGCTGTTCTTGTGATAGTGAGTGGATTCTCATGAAATCTGATAGTTTAAAATTATGTGGCACCTCCCCCTTCACTCTCTCTCTTCTGCTCTGCCATGGGAAGATGTGCCTTGCTTCTCCTTTGCCTTCGCCATGATGGTAAGTTTCCTGAGGTCTTCCAGTCATGCTTCCTGTTAAGCCTGTGAAATTGTGAGTCAATTAAACCTCCATTTTTTTCATAAATTACACAGTCTCACGTAGTTCTTTATAGCAGTGTGAAAACAAACTAATACAGGCATCATCTCCACAGAGGTCCCCTCAGCTCTCTGGCCCCAGCTCCATGGGCCAGTTCCTGCTGAGAAGATAAACATGGTTACTACTTCCACTGGTGGCCCCAGCTCCTCTCTTAGTCCCTCCAACTTGAGGGTTGATAGCAGCTTCCCACAATTGCAAGTCCTTCACTTTTATAAGTACCTGTAATTGATTCCTTTCGTAATAATTTAGCATGGATTCTTCTGGCAGGCAGAATATTCCCTGATAAGGAAGGGTATGGTGATGATTCTCTCTTCATGAAAAGACTTGAACAGGATTATTAAACTACTTATTAACATTTTTTGTATCTCTGCTTCTGGTGTGAGAATCATTGTAATTATCAGCAAAATTCTAAGAAAGTCAACTCAATGAAGGTATTACTTCCAGGAAGATCAGATCCATTTCTGGAGGTTTGAACTTCCCACTAGGCAGCATTAGTATCAAAGAATGACTTAGTTAGCCATAGTCTCCAAAAGTACCTAGCTCTGCAATATGTACAATTTAATTACTTTTTTTTTTTTTTTTTTTTTTGGAGATGAAGTCTTGCTCTGTCACCCAGGCTGGAGTGCAGTGGTGTGATCTTGGCTCACTGCAACCTCCGCCTCCAGGTTCAAGCAATTCTCTTGTCTCAGCCTCCCGAGCAACTGGGACTACAGGCACATGCCATCACACCCAGCTAATTTTTTGTATTTTAGTAGAGATGGGGTTTCACCGTGTTGCCCAGGCTGGTCTCAAATTCCTGAGCTCAGGCAATCTGCCTGCCTTGGCCTCCCAAAGTGCTAGGATTACAGGCCTGAGCCACCACATCTGGCCTGCACAATTTAATAATCTTAATTGCATATAAAGTGTCATGCAAAAGTAGTTTCAAGCTTCACCTTCATGCTTAGCATGGAAGAATACTGTCTCTAAATTATTCCTATATAGCAGTTTTGGAGAAACCAACACATTTGGATGATGAGCAAGGCAGGTGACTACTTATGGAACTTTTGATTTATCCTTTTCCAAAAATTTGTTTCTTTTGGAGCTTCCCTATCACAGTCAATAGCAATTCAATTCTATTACTTCCTCAGTTCCAAATTCCCAGTGTCATCCTTAACACTTTCTTTCTATCATACCCTATATCTAATCCATCATAAGTCCCATAAATAAGACTTGTTACCACGCCAACATAGTCTAATTTATCTTCGTCTCCTGCCTGGACAATTGCAGCAGACTCCTGATGATTGCTATGCTTCTATTCTGAACCTTCTGTAATCTATTTTAAACACAGCAGCTATAGAGAACCATTAGCAACTCTATTATCTTATTCTTCTAACACCACCAAGTAGCTCTCAACATTCTCAGGAAAAACTCAAAACTTTATTATAAGATTCACAGTATTCTACATAATCTGTCCTCTTCTTTCTGACCTTCTCTGCTACCTCTTCCCTCTTTCTAATTTCATTACAGTAGCACGGGTATCTTTATTGATCCTCAAACATACAAGCAAGTGGCTGTCCTCTATAATTGCCATGAGAACTCTTCCTCAAATTAATAAAAGGATAGAGATGGAAAAAAGTGTGATTATTCATTAGAACATTGAAGTTGTATAGAAGAAATTTCCAAATTCCCTTGACGTCTCTCTCCTCAGCCTTGGATAAGCTCAAATAGCTATAAAAAGCTTTCTATCCAAGTTTTACCTTCTCTCCTCTAGTCAGGATCCTGGAACTCCATCTTGGTCCCTCAAAATTTTATCTTCTACTCAGCTTTTACGAGTCAGTTAGCTTGAGTATGACTCCCTGTCTGTCTGCTTGTCTTAATTCCAGCTTGGCCCTGAGATGCTGTCTTTTAACTTCACTCTGATGCATAATTTTTGTCCTAAGGGCATGTTACACTCTATCCCCATACTCAATTCCAGCTCTTCAAATAACGGGGCCATAAATGATAATCTGGGCCCTTTTTGAACAGAGGTAAAAATAAGAATGAAAACCATGCTATTGAATATACAAATTTAATTAAGAAGAATTTCAGTAGATACCTGAATTCTATCTGTATTGTAGGACTATTTTGTGGAATATCTAAGGAACTTTCTTGTGTTAAACTCTTTGGAGAAACAGAATTATATGTCCCTAATTAATATTTCAAGAGCTTTAAAAAAAATTACCTAAAATCACTGGGACGGGATAACATTATAAACCCTCTAGACTGAAAGAAAAGGTAGCAAAAGTAGGAAAGTCATGATAACATTGAAATATTTATTATCTGCCAAACACAGGTATTTAACATAGAGGAAAAAGAATGTTTCTTTGTGAAAACTAATTCATAGGAAAGAGACACACGGAAGACCAGGTGAGGTTTTCACATCTTCCTCCCTTAGACAATAAGAAATGAGGCCAAAACAGCGTATGTACCTCCAGGGTTTTTCTTTCTCTCTCTGTGGTAGAACCCACAGCAGTTCTTAATGAATTGAGGAAATAATATAAAGTCTGTGTTTCCCTCCTTATTCAAGAAGGAAATACCCCTGAATATAAAGCATTTAACAAAATCTCAGAAAAGAAAGCAGAGCCAAGCTTTGTCACAAAGATAACACAAGGACCCCGTTAGATCCCCCACTTCCTCCAGCTTCTTCAGACGCTGTATTTCTGTATACAGAGCACTATATTTCAGAGAAGGTTAAGACAGTCAGATGAGGAAAAAGGAAGTCAAGATAAACTCAGTCTACTATGTATTAGAACAGATAGAAGCCTGAATAGAATATTCATGTTTAGCACAAGTAGGTAGAGGGAGAAAGGGAGGGAGTGAGACAGAGAGGAAGGGAAGAGGGAGAAAAAGGTAGGGATGAAGAAAGGAACAGACGGAGAGAAGAGAGGGAGAAACTGAAGAAAAGAAAATAAATAATGAAAAATGATTGAGTATGGCACACACATTAAAGATTTAAAAGTTCTAACTTTTTTGTGCCTGGAACCTTTGGAAGTCTATGGGCCCTTTTTTTAGGATAATATTTTCAAGTGCATAAAATAACATTCATAACATTGTAAAGGAAACCAATGATATTGAAAGTACAGTTATCAAAATATTAAAACAATAAATCTGGGATACCAGAATATATATGCTTATCTATTAGTCCATTAAAGAACAATATAAAATGGTGTATTAGTTCCATCTCACACTACTATAAAGAAATACCCAAGAATGTGTAATTTACAAAGGAAAGATGTTTAATTGACTCACAGAGCCCCATGGCTGAGGAGGCCTCAGGAAACTTACAATCATGCCAGAAGCAGAAACAGGAGCCTTTTTCACAAGGCGGCAGGGAGAGAGTGTGAGCATGTGAAGGAAGAACTGTCAAACACTTATAAAGTCATCAGATCTCATGAGAACTCACTCACTATTAGGAGAACAGCACGGGGGAACCACCCACATGATCCAACTATCTCCCTCAGGTCCCTCCCTTGACACGTGGGGATTATGAGGATTACAATTCAAGATGAGATTTGGGTGGGGACACGGAGCCAAACCATATCAAATGGTAGATATGATAACTATTATAGTTCAAAGTAGCAAGGAACATAAAAACATTTCAATATATCGGCAACTATTATAATGTAATGTGAAAGTCTTTGTGATTTCTATTAGTGACAAGGTTACAGGTACTGCTAGTACTACTGAAGGATGTTGCCTAAATTCTTAATTAGAAGACCTGTTACATTTCAGTTAGAGATTAATGAACTTAAAGATGTAGTTTTTTATATCCAAGTTCTTATAACCTAAGAATTATATTCAAGAGAATGCAAATGGAGGCTTTTGATCAAAGAGTTTTTAAAATATTACTGTATCCATTAAAAATTCAACATTCAAAAACTTTACTGTTCATTAAAAGAAAAGAAAATACTGCTTTGCTACTTGAAAGGCAACACAGGTCAGTTACCTTGAGGAGTGCCACTATAGGACTAAGTCCTGGATTTCATTACATGGCAGTTTAGATTGCTGTTGCTTTGGGTGATCTTTGTTTTGTTCTGGTTTGTTTGCTATAATCTACAGAATGGGGACAAGACATCTACCTTACAAGGATTGTTATTGTTGCTTCTGGCACATACAAGTGAATTCTCAAGAAAAGTCCGTTTGCTTCCTTTTGTATTACTGGAACACCTGAACACCAAGGAGACCTCTGGACCAGCCAATTTTGTAATAAAATCTATGCCTCTAGTCACAAGGGATGAAAATGTGAGACTTGATTGAAGCAAATTCATCTGCAAGACTAAAAAATTTTTAAAACATAAAGTTTTAGCAATTTCAGATAGCACTGGACATTTACTTCCTAAATGCTAACATTTTATCTTTTTGGAGAAGTGACTTTTTATAGGGTTTAACTTTTTATTATTATCCTTTAAGTTCTGGGGTACATGTACAGAATGTGCAGGTTTGTTAGATAGGTATACATATGCCATGGTGATTTGCTGCACCCATCAGCCCATCTTTGAAACCAATGAGAACAAAGACACAGCATACCAGAATATCTGGGACACATTTAAAACAGTGTGTAGAGGGAAATTTATGGCACTAAATGCCCACAAGAGAAAGCAGGAAAGATCTAAAATTGACACCCTAACATCACAATTAAAAGAACTAGAGAAGCAAGAGCAAACAAATTCAAAAGCTAGCAGAAAACAAGAAATAACTAAGATCAGAGCAGAACTGAAGGAGATGGAGACACGAAAAACCCTTCAAAAATCAATGAATCCAGGAACTGATTTTCTTGAAAAGATCAACAAAATAAATAGACCACTAGCCAGACCAATAAAGAAGAGAGAAAAATCAAATAGAAGCAATAAAAAACGATAAACGGGATATCACCACTGATCCCACAGAAATACAAACTACCATCAGAGAATATTATAAACACCTCTACGGAAATAAACTAGAAAATCTAGAAGAAATGGATAAATTCCTGGACACATTTACCCTCCCAAGACTAAACCAGGAAGAAGTTGAATTCCTGAATAGACCAATAACAAGTTCTGAAATTGAGGCAGTAATTAATAGCCTACCAACCAAAGAAAGTCCAGGACCAGACGGATTCACAGCCGAAATCTACCAGAAGTACAAAGAGGAGCTGGTACCATTCCTTCCAAAACTATTCCAAACAATAGGAAAATAGGGACTCCTCCCTAACTCATTTTA
Organism: Pongo pygmaeus; assembly: GCF_028885625.2. Lineage (NCBI taxonomy): Eukaryota > Metazoa > Chordata > Mammalia > Primates > Hominidae > Pongo > Pongo pygmaeus. Next base: position 21,312,370 of record NC_072376.2, read on the forward strand.
TGAGGCCAGCATCAGCCTGATAACTTTTTTTGAATAGAAAATTATGTTTAGATTTTGAATACAAATTACTTATATCCAAAAATATTTTAAAATGCTGACAGAAACACTTAAATTCTAAGGCTGAATGAGTTCCAGTATTCATTAAAATAATGGTAGGAGGAGAGGTGCTGAAAGGACTGCTTTCTTGTGTCTGGAACTATGCACAAGCCTTTTAAAATTAGGAATGGGGGATAAACCCAAGGGCTTAGGAATAATTCTCCATTTGGCAAGGGAATTTCCTTGAGGCAGGAGACAGTAGCCTGGAGAGTATTAATGGATTTATGAAAGTAGTTACATCATTGTGGTTTGGGAAATGATTTTAAAGCTTAGCAAAATGTGAAATTAATTTTTGATTTTCTTGCCCCAGGTTCCTCTTTAAGTCTCTATCCTACCATTAAAAAAAAAAATTATCTGTGCTTTCCTTTTGCTGGAAACAAGTTGCTCCTCTTTCCAAATATTTGTTCTTTGTTCATTCACATTTAAATTTATTCTTCCAAATATTTATCAAGTCTTTCTCATGTGTCAGACACCGTAATAGGAACTTGGAATACAAAGTGGAATAGAAGATGGTCATTTCTCTCAATGGGCTTAATGGGGCAGATGGTGCACATCAAAAATAATGCTAGTAGAGCAAAGTAGCGCTGCTACAGAAATAGTGAGCATACAGGCAGGAGCATCAGTCCATGGAGAAAGCACAGGGCTCTGCTTGAGCGGTCAGGGAAATTCCTCCCAGAGGGGGAGATGCTTAAGATGATACATGACTGATAGTAGCATTTTACCAGGCACAAAGATGGGAGGGGAAATGGCCTGGGCCAAGTTAAAGAGGCATGACACAGTGGGGTCTTCAGGGCCTTGTAATGAATTCAGGAGGGCTGGTGCAGAGCAGTTATCAGGTGCTGCTGAAGAAGGACTTGCTGAATTGGAGAGGAGGTGGATGCTGGGGCCACGCGCACACAACTGAGAAGTTCTCGCTGGAAACACTGTGCATGACAGAGTTCAATCCTTGACTTTGTGGACAGCAGGCCATTGATGAAGTCATTCTATAAGATCTGTCATTACTTCAAACTTCAGAAAATAATCCTGACATTGTGCCCAAATCAGTGCAACACATAATGCAGGACTGAAAGGCAACCAATTCTGCCCAGGGTAACCTGGTGTTTAAGAGCTTGTACTCTAGATTCTGAGGGAGGTGGGTCAAAGACTGGCTGTTAGCAGCTCTGTGGCCCTAAGAATTTATTTAGTGGTTCTGATCCTCAATTTCCTCAGCTATAAAATGAGGATGGTAATAATAGTGCCAACCTCATAAGAAATCTTGGAAGGCCTCATAAGAAATGCTTAGCACAACACCTGGCAGAGACAGAAACACTCAATAAACATTAGTGATTGCTTTCATTGTCTGTCAAGAAATTGCAAATCACTCAAGGAAAAGCAGAATTCAAGAAGGCTATGTTACAAGCTGGTACTACATATATGATACTCGGTATCAATCACGTTTTTGAAGTTATCAATGAAGAAAATCTAGACATGGGATCTGGGTTTTCTATCTCTTGTGTGTGCACGCTCTTTCTCTCTGTCTCTCTCTCTCTCTCACACACACACACACACACACACACACACACACTCTCATACTCCAAACTACTGAGTAGTAAAATGAAGGAAATCCACACCAGTGTGAACTGGATTAATAAAATGCTTATTTTCATAAATTCATAAATTTTCACACATTTGTGTTAACATTTTATTAAATACCTTCTTCAGTATTTCTGTTAAATTGAAACGAAAAGGGTGATATAATGGTTTAGATCTTTTAAATATTTATTAGCTTTAGTTCATCAAGTTCACTTCAGTTTATTTAATTGACACGATTTTATTTTCCTCTCCTTACATAAAACATCCAACAAATGCATTACCCAAAGTAATTTCATTACTGGAAGAATATTCATTAAAATGTTTATGAAGTCCTGTGCTTTGATGTAATTTGAACTTTGCTCAAAAGCTTTCAGAGCTAAAGATCCTCTGATTCCAAAGCAGTAAACACTGTAAAACCCGTTCCCCACCTTTGCTTCTTAAAGATCAGTTACGCTTTTCCATAGGTGAGAGGTCTGTTGTAACTCCCAACCAAATTTCAGATGCAGGTGAATTGGAACGAATACCCTGAGAAGCTGCTCCCAACATTGGCTTCTTGAGGAAAGCTGATCTCTCCCCTACTCCTTCCTGTCTCCTTAATTCTAGCCTATGAGATACAGTTGGTAGAATTTTTACAAACCTCTTTCAACAAAATGAGGTGAAATTAGGCTGCAGCCAGGTAAGGTGACTGCCTGAAGACATGCAACTTCAGAATGGCCAGGACAAATCCAAGACACCTGCTTTCTGCACTGTATAACCATCCTAATATCACCAACACCTTCTTCCCGCCAGTGAAGCAAAAGCACATCCACTTATATTTCCTTTCATACTACATGTTTATAGACAAACACTAAAGAGCAGGGCTCTTTCTCCCAAGATCAAATTGATACCTTACATTGCCATCGAAAAAAATTGAGTAGCAGACGAAGTAGTTACAACCTGTCACAGGTGGCCAGCATTCAGGGGAAGGATTAAGCAGTGGTTGAGAGCCCAGGCTCCACAACCTGTTAATCAACTCCAATTCCTGAACTGCCATCTCATTCTTAAAGGAGAATGACACTACTTTCCTGATAGGAATGCTGTAAGGTTTTAACACAATATTTTATGTAAACCCCTTATCCCAAGGGTTGACATGAGCATCATCAACTGTAGCAAATGAATGGTTGCTGATGGTAGTGATTCTAATAGTGGTGGTAGGGAAGTTATTGTGGCCACAGAAGAGTAACGGAAGAAATGGAGGCTGTTGGAGTAATCGTAGTAGTGACAGTGGTGGCAGTCATAGAGGCGGTAATAATATTGTTATTGTCATTGAAGACAGTATTGTTAACACAGTGATTATGGCTCATGCCTGTAATCCCAGCACTTTGGGAGGCCGAGGTGTGCGGATCACAATATCAGGAGAGGGAGACCATCCTGGCTAACATGGTGAAACCCCGTCTCTACTAAAAATACAAAAAATTAGCCAGGCATGGTGGTGGGTGCCTGTAGTCCCAGCTACTCGGGAGGCTGAGGCAGGAGAATGGCATGAACCTGGGAGGTGGAGCTTGCAGTTAGCCGAGATCGTGCCACTACATTCCAGCCTGGGTGACAGAGCGAGACTCTGTCTCAAAAAAAATAAATAAAAATAAAAAACAATTATTCCTTACTCAATTTAACTTTACTCACTGTCTCTCCTCTTTTAATTAATGTAATTTCTCTCAAGACTTCTATCTTCTCCCCTCGAGTTCACCTGACTATGGATTCAGTCCAGTCCATTCTGTTCTAGGGGTATTTAATCTCATTTTCTCCGTCAAAAGCAAACTCATAAAACCAGAACAATCAAAGGCCCAGATTTGCCATCTTTGGCCAAGGGGCTCATCCAGACAGGATGAACTAGGTGGAAGTTGGTTGAAGTCTAGATGACCTCCAATCATGCAAAAGCATTTATGTGAAAGAGAAGCACTCAACCTTTTTAAGGAAAAGAGGAGAATAGCAACCTGGGTGTATTAGTCTGTTTTCACATTGTCATAAATACTTGAGACTGGGTAATTTGTAAAGGGAAGACATTTAATTGACTCACAGTTCTGCATGGCTAGGGGGATGCCTCAGGAAATTTACAATCATGATGGAAGACAAAGCAGAAGCAAATAGCTTCTTCACAAGGTGGCTGGAAAGACAGAGAGAGTTAGAAGGGAGAAAAACCCCTTATAAAACCATCAGATCTCATGAGAACTCACTCACTATCATGAGAACAGCATGGGAAAAACTGCCCCTATGATCCAATCACCTCCCACCAACACCCTCCCTCAATACATGGGGATTATGAAGATTACAATTCGAGATGAGATTTGGGTTGGGACACAGCCAGACCATATCACGGGACTAAAGAAAAGCCTGAGCCACCTTAGGCTAGTTGCTGGGAAGCAGTTTTGCTCCATTCTGTCAACTTTTATTTGTACATGAAGCAGCCCTTCAGGTTAGGAAGTGAAGTAGACATCTCTGCTGCATTGGACACATGGATGGCTCTATCCTTGAATGTCATTCCTTGGTCTCCCATGGCATTCTCTTCTTTCATCTCCCTCCTGCCTTTCTTTTTATTTTATTTTATTTTATTATTATTATACTTTAAGTTTTAGGGTACATGTGCACAATGTGCAGGTTAGTTACATATGTATACAAGTGCCATGCTGGTGTGCTGCACCCATTAACTTGTCATTTAGCATTAGGTATATCTCCTAATGCTATCCCTCCCACCTCCCCCCACCCCACAACAGTCCCCAGAGTGTGATGTTCCCCTTCCTGAGTCCATGTGTTCTCATTGTTCACTTCCCACCTATGAGTGAGAATATGCAGTGTTTGGTTTTTTGTTCTTATACACCTTCTTTATGGTTCTTGGTCTCTGCTCATCTGCTAAATAAATGTTTAAGCTCAAGAGTTTTTTCTCAACTTCCTCTTTCATCAATTATTCATTCTAGTTGATCATTTCATAGTTTTAAATTTCTACTATAGAAGATTCTCAAATCTCAATATTTAACCCAAAACCTCATTAAAATTTCAGACTAGCGGATACAGCTGTCCCATGTACACACCTGCCACCTCTAATCTGGATTAGATGGTCTGTTGATAAATGACACACCAAGCTACCTCTATTGTTGCATCTATTCAATGGTGTAAATACCCATAGAAAATGATCCTTAAGTAATGAACTTTATATTACACAAATGAATGGTAGAAGAACATTATCTCTAGATAGGTGATACATACTTATAAAGCACACTGTTAAGAATTAACTGTGCAGCCAGACTGCTTATCTCCACCCAGCTCTCCCACCATCCTTGAGACTGCAAGCAATTCTCTGAAACCGTCTGTGCCTCAGTTTTCTCATCTGTAAAATGGTGATGATAATTATTGTTTTCTCATAGAATTGTTGTGACTATTAAATGAATTAATGTATATAAAGTTCTTAGAATCAATGTATATAAAGTTCCCAGCCTCTAGTAATCATTGCTAATTATTATTACTATTTCTCTTTCTCTCTCTCTCTCAAACTATTATAACTGTCTCTTGGTAAGGTGAAATCTTTGACCATCATTTTATTCTACAGTAATTAGGTCAGAAACAGGCCTCATGTTTGAAGTCATCATAGTAATCATAGTGATATGCTTTGGCTTTGTGTCCCCCCACAAATCTCACCTTAAATTGTAATAATCTCCACATGTTGTTGGAAGGACCCAGTGGGAGGTAACTGAATCATGGGGGTGGGCTTTTCCCCATACTATTTTCATGATAGTGAATAAGTCTCATGAGATCTGATGGTTTTATAAAGGGGAGATCCCCTGCACATAGCCTCTTGCCTGCTGCCATGTGAGACGTGCCTTTGCTTCTTCTTTGCCTTCTGCCATGATTGTGAGGCCTCCCCAGCCACATGGAACTGTGAGTCCATTAAATCTCTTTTTCTGAATTAAATCACCCAGTCTGGGGTATGTCTTTAATAGTAGTGTGAGAACAAACTAATACACATAGCAATACGGTTTGGATGTTTGTCCCCTCTAAATCTCATGTTGAAATGTAATCTTCAATGTTGGAGGCCTGGCAGGAGGTGTTTGGGTCATGAGGGTGGCTCCCTCATGAATGTCTTGGTGCCCTCCTCACAGTAATGAGTGAGGTGAGTTCTCGCTCTGTTAGTTTGTGTGAGAGCTGGTTGTTTAAAGGAGACTGGCACCTCCTCCTCTCTCTCTTGCTCCCTCTCTCACCATGCAACTTGCCTGCTCCCTGTTCATTTTCCGCCATGACTAAAAGCTTCCTGGGCCTCACCAGAAGCCAAGCAGATGCTGGTGTCATACTTGCATAGCCTGGAGAACCATGAGCCAAATTAACCTTCTTGTTATAAATTACCCAGCCACAAGTATTCGTTTATAGCAACAAAAACAAACTCATACGCATAGTCATCATAGTAATAGTGAATGACTGAACGAACGCTCTTGTTCAGTCACACACTAAGTCACACACTAAGAGAACCAGGAGGCTGACAGAGAATCAAAGGAAGGGGAGAGGGAGAAGAAAAAACAAGATTTGGATGAAGAAAAATAGGTTTTATAGGCCAACACATTCTGACAGGAAGATAATATGGATGACAAATTACTAGAAGGGAATCTTGCTTCAGCATTATCATGGCTGGCGGCATTGTGCTTGATGAGAAATTTCCTTTTGCATTTTCATCTACAGAGAAATTACGGCCAGCCCTCATGAATCAGTCTCAAAGTCAGGCTGAACTTTGGGCACTGCTGTTGCTGAAGAGCTGAGGCCTGCTTTTCCTGCTGCCTGGAGAGAGTGTGGCCTCCTCCTCACAGCACTGTCCTCCTGGCCTCAGAAGAACCCCTGAGGCTTCCACTTGTCAGAGAACCCTCGGGGGTCCCTGCCTGAGGTCAGACAGAGCAACTGAGAGAAACGAAGCTTTTGACACATAATCCCTTCACCTCCGAAAATGGAAATTGTGGAGTGATTGTGAGGACAAAGGAGATAATTCCTGTGGAAGCATTCTGAGTGCTTGGCAAGGAAGCTCTCATTTTGTGAGACCTTGTGTTTGCTTCTTGTTAAAGAATTTTCTTTTCAAAGTTCTTTTCTGCTGGTTTAGGAATAAAATTAGTATAGACTAATGAGAAAGAGCTTTCAATAAACCCTTCCTCAGAGGAATATGAAAGAAGCTAAATTTTTTAATAAAATTAAATTTAAAAACTAGCATCCAAAAATGACTTATAGTGTTTCCTCTCATCAGGCTACGGTTTCCCTTAGGCAGCCCCCATTATGCTTTAATCAGAGTTTTTGTGTTTCCTCCTAAATTTAAAATTTGAGAACGTCACATCCCCGTTTACAACCCTTCACTGGTTGTCTGCTGGATTTCATCCTGACAATAGGCTGCAAATTTGGCCCAACCTACTTAGTTGAACCCAATTCTCTCTCAACATCCTTGTCTTCAACTCTGAACTCTGTGTTTACTCAACTACTTGCAATTCCCAAAAAGGATATTCTCTAGGTTTGATATATTTGGGAAATAAAAACTATAGGATGCCCAGTTAAATCTGAAATAAGATAAACAATGAATGCCTTTTTAGTATAAGTATGCCCCAGGTAGGCTTAATACCTAGGTGATGGGTTGATGGGTGCAGAAAACCACCATGGCATACCTTTACCTATGTAACAAACCTGCACGTCCTGCACATGTATCCCAGAACTTAAAAAAAAGTAGGCCCCATGCAATATTTGGGACATACATTAAAAATTATCTGTTGTTTATTTAAAGTTCAAATGTTCAAATGTAACAGGGTATTTTGTATTTATCTGGCAAACTCAGCTGCTCTGACCCCACAGACCAGCCTTCAAAACACACCTTAAGTGAACACATCTTTCTTCCTTCTTGGTCCACCTCAGTCTGGTTTTGCGGCTTTTCTCCATCGGCTTACTCATCCCCCTATGTTGACCCTTTCTATAGAACTGACTACACTAGTTGGAATCATCACTTTACTTCTAAAACTCAATCATTAGACTATAAATTCCACAAGGTTAGGGCTTATGTCTCATTCATTGTATCCCCAAATCTTAAAAAAAAAGGAACACAATATAGCCCGGTTCAATATTTACTCATTAAATGAATGAAAAGAAATTCGTTGTTTACAAAGCATTTTTCACAACTCAGCATGTTATCTATAGTCATGTGCCATTTAACGACAGGGATATATTCTGGGAAATGTGTTGTCAGGAAATTGTGTTATTGTACAAACGTCCTAGAGTGTACTTAAGCAAACCTAGATGGTGTAGCTTACCACACACCCAGGCTATGTGGTACAGCCTATTGCTCATAAACTACAAACCTGTGCAGTATGTGCCTGTACTGAATACTATAGGTAACTGAAATGCTAAGGGAATATTTGTAAAAATCTAAACATAGAAAAGGTACAGTAAGAATACGGATAAATATACAGATAAATATAGATAAAGATAAAACATGGTACACCTGTATAGGGCACTCACCATGAATGGAACTTGCAGGACTGGAAGTTGCTCTGAGTGAGTCAATGAATGAATGCTGAGTGAATGTGAAGGCCCAGGACAATACTGCACACTACTGCAGATTTTATAAACACTGTACACTTAGACTACACTAAATTTATTTTAAAAATTATTTCTTTCTTCAATAATAAATTAACCTTAACTTGCTGGATGGCCATCATTGTATATATTGTCCATCATTGACCAAAGTGTTATTCGGAGCATGGCTTATTTCTATAGTGTATATATGGAAATGGGCTTTCTGTCCCAAAGTAATCCAAGGGGATCCGTTTAAGTATCAGTCCAAGTACATTATAACTGTAATCAAAATCTCCCACCCTATTTCAAATAAACTCACACCTTTCCATGGCTTACAAGTCCCAGTGTAACCTAACTCCTGGCTATAACCTCAGCCTCATCTGTGGCATTCTTCTCCCCACTCATTGCCCACCCATAGCGCTGACATCCTTACTGTCCAGGACTGTTCTAATCAAAGCTCTGCCTTGGGGACTTTGCACTTCCCTCTGCCTGGAATCTGTTTTTCAGTATAGGCAGGATTCCCTGCCTCACTGTCTTTAGGCTGGAGCGCTTCCTCATGAGAAAGGCCTTCCCTGGTCTCCCTCTCTAAAGTAGCACCCCTGTCATGATCCATGCCTTCATCCCATTTAAGTTCTCTTTAAAGTACTCATTCTTATGTGATGTTTTACTGTGTTTTATGTACTGGCTTACTTATGCTCTGCTTTTCTTAGTAGAATGTTAAGTTTTGTGAGGACAGGGACTTTGTCTTCTCGTTGTATCCCCAGCACCTAGAACAAAGCCTGGAATGTGTAGATGCTTAATGAATACCTGTGGAAGAAGGAAGGAAGGAAGAAAGGAAGGAAGGAAGGAAGGAAGGAAGGAAGGAAGGAAGGAAGGAAGGAAGGAAGGAAGGGAGGGAGGGAGGGAGGGAGGGAGGGAGGGAGGGAGTCTTCGTACTCTGGAGCCTGAATTTTTTTTTCACATAAATGGAAGCTTAAAATATATGTGTTACATAGAAAGGACTACGTTACCTTAAATTTACTCTAAGGTATACATGAGTAAAATTAAAACCTTCCAGAAAGCAAAATCTTCAGAGACGGTTGAGGGGGCCTTTTGTTACCTAAGGGTTGTAGTTAGAGAGTGGTGCAGAAGGAATAAAAGCCACAACTGGAAGAGAACGTTGATTAAAAGAGTGGGTGATGAAATTAGGGATAAACCATGGTTCCTGTAAATGTTGGTTAATTTTAACCTTGTATTTTTCCTCTGTGATCACCCCATCTCCACTACCAACAGCACTGTGCAGACATCTTTAATTGCCAACCCAACATCCATTCCAACTTTCTCTCTTGTTAATAAAACCCATTTTTGGCGGGGCTGGGGTGGGGAAACAATGTGCCCAGCCTTAGTCTATGGATCATGAATTGAGCTAATCCAAGGGTCAGTAAGCATTTTTTGTGAAGGACTACATGGTTAACATTTCAGAATATGTAGGCCATATGATTGTTGCCTCAGCTACTCAGTTCTGTTGCAGCATAAATGCAGTCATAGAAATCACATTTATGTACGAAAATGAGTGTGGCTATGTCCCAGTAAAACTTTATTTACAAAAACAAGCAGTGGGCAGATTTGGCCCATGGATCATAATTTGCCACACCTTGACCTAAACAATCTTGTTCCCCACATTCTAAGTCTTCCATTAACTAGAAACAGGTGTTTTGTTGTTTTTTTTAACTGAAAATGAGACAAGTAGATCTAATTACTGTGATGAAGGAAAGGCAAAGTATAGTTTCAAGAAAAATTTTACTTTCCTGATAAGAGGAGGAGTGACACATTTCTGCTTTCTTTTCTTCTTTCCTGGCTTACCAAAAATATGGCTAGAGCTGCATCAGCCGCTATCAGACCATAATGGAAAGGATAAGAGAATAGCTGAGTCTCAGCCCTGACATCACTGCATCCTCGAATCATCAGCAACCAGCTACCACCAGAGCTCTTGAAATGTGGGAAAAGTAAACGCTTAGTATTAAATCCACCCCAGTTTAGTTTTTGATTACTTTTAGACAGATGTATTCCTAACTGATAAAGACACATACAGAGATGACACTCACACCAGCATACACACTCTCGCCCACAGAGGCACACACTGGCACGGAGAACAGGTGCTGAAGCATAGTCCCCAGAGAGTTAACAGTGATTGCCTCTTTCCCAGGTGTGTGCTGGTCTCTCCTTTATGCTTTCTGTTCTGCCTTATTGTTGCTATAATTGTAAATAACTATGAACATTTTTTTCATTTTAGGAAGAGAATAAATTTTAATTGTTTGAGCACTATCTGCTGACATGTTCACAAGAATAACTAACTTATTCCCTAAAAATTCCAGGCTAATGTATGAAGAAAAAAAAAAAAAGACAAATTTGAAGATCTGGTGCCCAGGGAGGGGAAGGAAGGAACCAGACAGAATGAGCAGTCACATGGAAGCTAAATTGACATGGAAGCTAAATTGAGTGAGCCTCCTCACTCAGACCCCTTAGGAGAAAGAGTCAGAGTCCCTCATATTTGGTCCATCTCCATTTCTATTACTATGCTAGAAAGACACTTGGGGCTTGTTTTAAATCCTGCCTTTTGCATAATGTAATCTGTTATGAATTAAGTTGTGCCTCTATGCCCTGAAAAAAAAAAAAAAGACATATTGAAGTACCGATACTGAGTGCCTCACAATATGACCTTATTTCGAAAGAGCCATTACAGCTGTATGGTTTAAGTTAAGATGACGCCATACTGCAGTAGGGTGGACTCCCAATCCAATATGATGAGTGTCCATAAGACAGCTGTGTGAAGACTCAGAGACACACAAAAAGAACACCATGTTAACAACGAAAGCAAAAGTTGGAGTTATGCATCTGGAAGCCAAGGAATGCCACAGGTTGTCCACAAACCAGTAGAAGCTAGGAATAGGCAAGAAAGGATTTCTCTACAGGTTTCAGAGGGAACATGGCCCTGCTAACACCTTGATTTCAGAGTCCCAGCTATCAGAACTGTGAGACAATAAGTTTCTGTTTTTGCCACCCTACTTGTGGTGCTTTGCTCTGGCAGCCCCAGGACACCAACACAGCATCTTTTTTGTTATTCTTTTCCTCCAGGATAACAACAATTGCTAAGCAACTTTCTAAAACACTTAGATCTCCAGAAATTCATTTCATTTTCCAAACAATCTTGTGAAATAGGTTAAGTTATATGTATCATTTTTTTTAATGAGAAAATTTAGGTACCAAAAAGCTCTTGACTGTGTCTACTATCTCTCCCATTATCCTACTTGCTTTTTTGGATCATAGCACTATTTGAATGTATCTTTTTTCATCTGTTTACAAATTTTTGTTTCATTTAATTTCAGTGAGGAAAAGAGTTTATCGGCCTGCTTATTGCTGGATCTCTAGTTCTTAGAATAGCATCTGGCACGTGGTTCACAATATACATGTATCAAATCAATGACTGGAAGGATCTAAGAAAGAAGGACGCTTACATCTATTAAACACATTATATCAGACATTTGCTTTCTGTACTTTTCACATTTTATCCTCCTACCATTTAAGAAAAAAATTGTTACTCATGATTTACATATGGATAATTAATGCTCAATGGATGTACATGGTTTGCCAATAACTACACAGCCAAGAAATGGCAAAAATAGTCAGTCTTCACCAAGCAATTTTCAAAAATTGGTTATGGTATAGCAAAATTCCATGGAGTGGAATTTGGCAATATCTACCAAAATGCCTTGAACAATTACCCTTGATCCAGCAACTCCATTCTATAAATATATCTCAAACATACACAAGCAAATAGGAAAAGAGAAGGACCAAAGACTACTCATGGCAGCACTATTTATAATAATAAAAGATGAGAAACAATCTAAGATCTAAGTGTCCAACAAAAGGGGGCTGGTCGAATAAATTTACTGAGTAAACTATGGAATATTGTCCAGCTATGAAAAAGAGTGAGAAAGATCTTTATATACTGCCATGAAGAGATCTGCAGGATATTTTAAACAAAAAAGCAAGATAAATTGCATAATAAAAAGAATCATTTTTATTAAGGTGAGGAAAGACCATAAATAACTATATATATGCATATGTATATATGCATGCGTAATTTGTTTACATTTTAAAAATTAAAAATTGATGGATGTAAAACTAAAAAAGTATTAAAGAAAGACAATGAAGGTAAGGAAAGGAAATAAGAAGCTAGAACGCTCAGAATGCCCCTTGTTTTATTGATTTATTTTTACATAGAGTCATGTAAATGTTTACACATTTAAAAACAAAATTAAAACAAAAACAAAACTATAACCTCCTAAAATAAAACAAAAACAAATAAATTAGACTGTATTTAAAATTGGTGGCATGACCACTTCATGAAGTATTTTATCTAACACTTTAAAATACAGTATTTTTAGCTCAGTCATTGTGGAAAGCAGTTTGGCAATTTCTCAAAGAACCTAGAATTACCATTCAATCTAGCAATCCCACTATTGGGTATATATCCCCAAAAATATAAATTGTTCTACCATAAAGACACATTCACACATATGTTCATTTACAATAGCAAAGATATAGAATCAGCCTGAGTACCTATCAGCAGTAGACTGGATAAAGAAAATGTGGAATACACAATGGAATACTATGCAGCCATAAAAAAGAACAAGATCATGTCCTTTGCGGCAACATGGATGAAGCTGGAAGATATTATCCTAAGCAAACTAACATAGAAACAGAAAACCAAATACCACGTGTTCTCACTTACAAGTGGGAGCTGAACATTGAGTACATTTGGACACAAAGAAAGGATCAATAGACACTGGGGCTGACATGAGGGTAGAGGGTGGAAGGAGGGTGACGATAAAAAAACTACCTATTGGGTGTTATGCTTATTACTTGGGTGATAAGATAATCTGTACAGAAAACACCCACAACACACAATTTACCTATATAACAAACCTGCACATGTATCCCTGAATCTAAAATAAAAGTTAAAAATAAAAATAAATAAAATAAAATTCAGTATTTTGACTGTACTTTCTTACAGGGATAAATTCTAAAAACAAAAAACAAAACCTGCAAAGATGTCTTAAACCAATTTCATCAATCTGATTGTTAGTAATAATAAAATCAATCAATTGTATTAATGTTAGAAATGAAAATGTTTAACAAACATATTCAAGAATGAAAATAAAAGTGGTTAAGCAAAAATGGTGTATTGTAACCTTTGGATTGGAACTATGCTGTAAAGTCATAATTTCTCTCTCTGTCTAATGAGATAGTCTAAAACAATGCAAGAACAACCCCTAAGTGCCCAAATCGTGTTCTCTAAGTACTGGAAATGAACAAAGGATTCTTGGGGAAATGGACAACGCACTGTCTGGGCTTAAAATGTACAAAATAAACCTTGGATAATTTGTAGTGCCAGAAAACAAAAATGCTATTGTATGCCAGGTACAGTGGTTCACACCTGTAATCCCAGCACTTTGGGAGGCCGAGGCAGGAGGATAGATTGAGTCCAGGAGTTCAAGACTAGCTCTTGACAAAAAGACACAAGGATCCAACTTTTAACGGGTTTTTCATTAGTCGCAAATGGGATCATTTAAGCATCAAAAGGAAATGAATGACAGCATGGTGGTTGAAACATGCATATACAACAATCCATTAATTCATAGTAATATAAAAAAACTAATTGGTCTTCTTAAATAGTAGCAAACCAATCTTTTCAGTATTCTGTAAATTATTAAATAAAGGAAAAAACAGGCATTTATCTTGTTTTCTATGTCCAAAATTTATTTTAAGGTAGCTAAATAGTGGATGAAGAAAAGTTATTCTTTAAGGAAGAATTCCAGCTAATAAATACAGAAAGAATTATCTTAAATAAACACCATTTTGTAACCCTTAATGACAACAGATCTAAACAATAATTATCAATGGCTGCTGAAACCATGAAGATGAAAGATGGGTGAAGAACTTTTAATAACAAGTGAATCAGGCTGACAATCCCTGCATTCACTTGTATTAATATTAGTTTTCTGTTACTGCTCTAACAAATACCGCAAATTTAGCAGCTTACAACCACACAAATTTATTATCCCATGGTTTAGAGGTGAAAAGTGTGGGTTAGCTTGACTGATTTCTTTGCTTCAGGTTTCAGAAATCCCAATCAAGGTATCAGCTGTTCTTGGCTCTTAGAATCTGCTTCCAAGTTCAGTCAGGTTGTGAGCAGAATGAAGTTCCTTGCAGTGGTAGGACCGGGGTCCCATTTCCATACTGGCTGTCATTCTGAGTACTGCCTAAGTTCTTAGAAGCTTCTCTTGGTTCTTGTACACAGGACCCTATTTTTCACAGCCAGCAACAGCATATCAAATTTTTTTCATGCTTGCAAGCTCTGATTTCCACACATACCATATTTCTCTTCTGCTTCTTCTGACTTCTGCTGGGAAAGGTTCTCTTCCTTTAAAGAGTCATGTGATTCAATTAAATCCACCTGGTTAATCCCTCCTAATCTTCCTATTTTAAGGACTATAATCTTAATTACATCTACAAAGTCCCTATTGTGACATAGCATAACATATTCACAGTTCAGAATCAGGCTGCAGATGTCTTTAGAAAGTGGGGTCACTATTTAGCCTACCATACCACTCATCAATTTTAACCTCATTAAAGTGTGGTTGATAACTGGCAATCATGTGTCCCCTGATGCAATAGGTGGTACATGGTACCACCTTTGAATTATTTTTCTCCATCCTTGCCCCTAAAAAAGGATATAATCAAGCCTCTATGACTACCTCACAGTTTTATGGTAAATTATGAGGATAAAAAAAATGTTTAAATACTACATGATATGATCTGTCAAATCTAATAGAAAATTCTAGGCTGGGAGTGGTGGCTCACACCTGTAATCCCAACACTTTGGGAGGCCAAGGCGGGTGGATCACGAGGTCAGAAATTCGAGACCAGCCTGGTCAACATAGTGAAACCCTGTCTCTACTAAAAATACAAAAAATTAGCCGGACGTGGTGGCAGGCACCTGTAATCCCAGCTACTCCAGAGGCTGAGGGAGGAGAATGGTTTGAACCCGGGAGGTGGAAGTTGCAATGAGCCGAGATCGCGCCATTGCACTCCAGCCTAGGCAACAGAGTGAGACTCCATCTCAAAAAAAAAAAATTCTATAGGGCAAATATCCAGGATCTCCACAAATAGACATCAGAAAAAAAAATTAAAAGGATAGGAGAAGGTGGGTGGATATAAAGAGATTTATAAGACATTTTGATCAAGTGCAATGGGTGGACTTTGTTTGGATCCTAATCTAATCAACCCAACTGGAAAATATATTCCTAAGGAAACACTGGGAAAACAAACACCTATTGATTTTAGATTGTAATAAAGAATTATTACCAACTTTGTTAATATTGTGGGATTTTGTGTATGATATTGTGGGGTTTTTGAAA
Source organism: Pongo pygmaeus (assembly GCF_028885625.2). NCBI lineage: Eukaryota > Metazoa > Chordata > Mammalia > Primates > Hominidae > Pongo > Pongo pygmaeus. The sequence goes on from NC_072376.2 coordinate 21,328,062, forward strand.
GTTCTTACTTATTAGACATACATACTATTGATGGTAAAGTGATGTGATGTCTAGGATTAGTTATAAAATAATCCAGGAAGAGAAAAAAGAGTGGTAGGAAGACATCAGTGAAAGAAGATTGACCAAATCTTAATAATTGTTCAATCTGTGTAATGGATACACAGAGGTCCACCATACTATTCATTTTACATTTGTATATGTTTGAAATTTTATATAATAAAATATCATAAGGTGGACTCATTTCACTATATTTTATCACCTCTCAAAGTCATTTATATAAACCAGATTTCTACAGAACAATCACATGAAATACTTTGGCCTGGCCTACATAATATATCTCAAATACAACCATATGTTACCACCACACCACAGCATTGTATATACTGAATTACTGCAGTAGTCATCCACTGATCTGTTTTTACCTTTGCTCTTCTCTTCAATGTTTTCCATATAATAGCTGGAATGATCTTTCTAAAACATAAATTATATCATGTGCTTCTTCTATTCAAGCTTGCCAATGGATTTCCATTGCATATCAGTAAAATCCAAACTTTTACCAAATCCTATAAGGTCCCATGTAATATAGCTTCCAGCTTGCTCTACAGTTTATTTCTTATCTATTATCCTCCTTTCCTAGCTCAATCCTTTCCAACCACCCTGGCCTTCTTGCTGGTTTGTCAAATAAGTAACGGCTGCCACAGGGCCTTTGCTTATGTTTCCCCTCCCAGGAACATTCTTCCCTTAAATTCTCAAATTTGTTCTTCTAGTTCCTTGAAGGCTTATCTCAAATATTAACATTCAGAGAGTTATTTGACCATTCTTTCCCAACATCCTTTGAGACTTATGTCAAATATTAACACTTCAGAGAGTTATTTGACCATTCTTTCCAAAGAGCACCCAACAATCCTCTAAATCCCTTTATCCTCCTTGATTCTTCACCATAGCAATCACCATTTGTGTTACATTGCCTTTATTTTGTGTCTTCCTCATATGATAAATGTAAGCTTCATGAAAACAAACACGGCTTTTTGTTCAAAACTCTATCCCTGACATCTAGAGTAGAGTCTGGTGCTCAAAAATTGATTCTTTAAATAAATATTGATTAAATGAGAATTAAAATGTGGTCTCCTCATCCCAAGCCACAGTACTAGGTCATTTTTTTCTTCCATTTTTAGTATTTCCATTAACTAATATTAAAAGAACATAGAAAATTCTAGGTGTCTACTAAGTAATGGTGACAATGTTAAGACAAACAACTTTCTAAGTGAACTTAATAGCTGTTCAGAGGTATTAAGCCAGAGAAAATAATTTATCACCTGGGAAATTCTCTAAAGATGGTTTTCTATTAGATACGTTTTAGAATTCTTCAGCTAAATAAGGAAGCTGCAGAAATTCAAGATTTCCATCTTGATTGTGAGGTCAAGCACCCAAATTCCACTTTGATTAGCTAGAGTATGGCAGTAAGATAGAATTTTAAGGTCTACTCATTTAGAAAAGAACTGTTTTCTCCCCTTGATTCACAACCTTAGGCAAAGTTCAGACTTTCCTTAAAATGCAAAAACTGCTCATCGCTCAGTTTTCACGCACATCTCCTTGAGTTCTGGATTCTTGTTTTGTATTTTCCCTTTGTATAAACTGTCTGTTTATTTTTATCCACAGGCTTGTTATCCAGCTTTTACCTTTTAGCAGTGACATTTTAAGGTAAACCTGAAATTAAACTGCACATTGGCAGAGAATTTGGCAGACATAATATATAAATAACTGTATCCCAGATTTTTTTTAATGCTCTCATTTTTACTTCTCCTCAGGCTGAAGAATTTAAAGCATATATATTCTAGTGGAAATATATATATTTTCATTAATTTTGGTGGTACATGACTTGCAATCACTGAATGACAAGTGTGCACCTAAAATAAGATATATGTCAAAGCAAAGGTTGCTAGAAAAACAGCAGATTTTCAGATGTACTAATAAGAAGTAATGTTTCTGCAGGCCTATAAAGTTTACAAGGAACATTTTTTCTTTCAGGTTTTTTTTATTTTTAATTTTATTTTTTGTAGACACAGGGTTTCACCATGTTGCTCAGACTGGTCTTGAACTCCTGAGCTCCAGCAATCCTCCTGCCTTGGCCTCCTTAAAGTGCTGGGATTGCAGGCATGAGCCACTGCATATAGTCTTCTTTTTGAGACAACATTTCTTTCCCTAGTCTGAGCCCCTGTTAAACTGCACCATTGTCTGCCAGAACTAGAATGGAGTTACTGTTAAAATGTCTAGATTGTATTCCCAATCAATCTGTTCACTTATTACCTGTGTGATTAAGAATGCTCTCTACTTTTATGAAAAAGAAATGACACTTGCATACTTACATTAATTGAGGTGATGTTTCTAAAAGAGTTCAAGAGAGAACCAACTACACAACAACAACAAAACAAAACCGTATACATGTTTACTTGTTTCACTCCATTCTGTTAATTACCATGCTTCTTTTCATCACTCCAATAGAAATGCCTACAAAAGCAAACTGTATCTCCCTTTTATCATTTCCAATGCCTGGTCCGTGCTGTATGCACATCTGCAATCTACTGATTTATGGACCTTTCACTAAACCTTAGAATACCACTTCTTTCCAGTTCTTTGGTCTCCAACACCAGCCTCTTAAGATTAGAGTCGCAGTTATAAATGAGGCTTTGTAGCAACCTAAAAATAACTTCACAGCATCCACAAAGAGACTCTTCATCAGTTTCTACTTCCACTGTGCAGAAATGACCACGTCAAAAAGCTCTGTTAGTGAGTGACTGTCGATGTGACAAAGTACACAGCGTTTTTAGTATACATCTTGTTCGAACTGCAAAATATCTTCAGATGCTCACGTAATTCATAGCTGTCTTAGAATGAAGTAGCATCCAAGTAGCATTTACTCTTATAGTTCTACGCCAAACACTCACCTCTTTGCCATGTGAGAGAGTCTTGGCCTTAGCTATTAACACTGTGAAATAAAAACTGCCACATCCCCGTGTTTACTGAGTTCAGAGCATTGTTTTTTGGTATGCGTCCCAAAAAAATAAAAATAAAAGCAAAACCAAAAACACATGAGACAGTCAAATAATTTTTTTAAATGTTTCACGTTTAAAAATCTTCCTGAAAAGTCACACGTTCATTTGTATATTTAAAACTCAGAATAGACCCACATTAAAGAAATTTTTTCTCCTAATGCTATCCTTCCCCCTTCCCCTACCCCACAACAGTCCCCAGAGTGTGATATTCCCCTTCCTGTGTCCATGTGTTCTCATTGTTCAATTCCCATCTATGAGTGAGAACATGTGGTGTTTGGTTTTTTGTCCTTGCGATAGTTTACTGAGAATGATGATTTCCAATTTCATCCATGTCCCTACAAAGGACATGAACTCATCATTTTTGATGGCTGCATAGTATTCCATGGTGTATATGTGCCACATTTTCTTAATCCAGTCTATCATTGTTGGACATTTGGGTTGGTTCCAAGTCTTTGCTATTGTGAATAGTGCCGGAATAAACATACGTGTGCATGTGTCTTTATAGCAGCATGATTTATAGTCCTTTGGGTATATACCCAGTAATGGGATGGCTGGGTCAAATGGTATAATGGGGTTTCTCCATGTTGGCCAGGCTGATGTTGAACTCCTGAGCTCAGGCAATCTGCCCGCCTTGGCCTCCCAAAGTGCTGGGATTACAGGCATGAGCCACCGCCTAGCCCAAGCTGAGTCTTTTATAGGTATTACCTAGTGGTTAAACTTCTCCCTCGTCCTGGCCTTGTTTCCTGTCATTCCCTCTTGCAGATGCAAATCCTGAAAACCACTCCTAATAAATTTTCTGTCCACTAGTCAGCATCTCAGAATTTGCTTCCCAGCAAATGCAACTCACGACAATGGCATCGGGGGGGGGACATATTAGAGATATTCCCTGAAAAAAGTAAGGATGAGACACTATAAGATCTGAAAATTGCAAAGAAATAAAAGGGGAGAAATAGATGAAAAACGATTGGCAAAATGTGAATAATTGTTGAGACTGAGTGATGAGCACATAAAAGTTCATTGTAACATTATTCTTTTATGTGTGCTTGAAAGTCTCCATTATAAAATATTTTGAAAATATTGTTTCTCAAACTTGCCAGAAAATCATCTTTACAAGTAACACTATTATCATCTTGGGACAAATTCGATGCTCCTTTGTTCCCAACTAGGGCCTAAATGAGCCAGGGAAAGTTTCGCCAGTTACTTCCTATGGCACAGAATAATTCTACTCTCTCTGGGTCTGAGTTTTTCAGATGAGCCTCATTAATGCTAATGAAAATGTTACAGGTGCTAATGAACAGCTAGCACTCTTTAACTCTAGACAACTAGCCAAGGTAGCTGCAGAAGCTTGGAAATCAATTGTTGTCAGATGGCACACCCACCCTTAGAGGTAACCTAAATGTGCAGAGCTTGTTGGACTGGGAAAATTCCCCAAGATATAGGAGAGCAAGTAGAATGAGGTCAAAAGCCTCGGGAAAGTAGACCAAGGAAGCAGAGAAAATTAACCATCGGAGCTACCACTCGGACAGTTGGAAACCGAGAGCTGTAATTACTTCTCATTTGCAACATTAGCCTTCCTTGAAATCCTAAGGAATGGCCTCTGGGCTGCTCTATCGGACTTTGTAAATCAGAAGAGGAACACAGCTCCTTTCCTCTCAGACCCAAATAGCCCAGGATGAATCTGTTACCAACTCACAAATGGACGAAAAATACTATTAATAATGGAGAGCAACCAGGTTTGTTATTTGAGGCTTCTTCCCTTAATTAAGATTCCCTTCTTTGAGTAGCCTGGAGTGTTGGGCTCCTATTCACCAAGCCATCTGCTCTGCTTTAGTTTTTCTCCCCCTCCCAATTCTCCCAGAGGAATCTTTTAAGCTTCAACACATCGGCAGTCCTGCTCTGAACTGAATTTGCATCTCCAACTGAATCTATTTTAAGGTTTCTTTTGTGAACCTAATGGCTATCTCTAGTCACTTTTCCGCTTTCAGGGACTGATGGCGTCTCCTCCGAAGACTCTCCAGAGGGCCCAGTTCTCCCCCAGGGCTTCTGTCTGACACAGGCAGACACTCTCCACCACGGAAACCATCTGGCAAAGGAGCATCTGGTAGAACTTTTTACCTTTTTCCTTTAGGACTCAGAAGAAACTGGTTCTTTCAGAACTTTCTCATTTTCTTTCTCCTCATTTTCACAGATACGCCGCTAACTCAAGAGCATCTTTGGGCCAGGAACTGGGAAGGATCTCCCTTGTCTCAATTGCTTTCCTGACTTATGTAACCCTCTGTGACCCTGCTCCCTCCCTCCCTTCCTTCTGGAGGCCTCACTGTCCTCACCCTCCACACTCCAGCCAGCTAGGTTTCACTTCAGGTCACAACACACGAAGCTCGTCCCGTTGCTTCCTAGAGACTTCACACTGTGTTCCCTTTCCCTTAAAATATCTTCCCAACCACTGTCACATGGTTGGTTCCTTCTTGCCATTCACATTTCAGCCTGAATGCCACCTCCTCAGAGAGAGCTTCCCTGACCACTCAAACTGAAGTGGCTACATAGTCATTTTCTTTCTTTTTGTAAAAACATTTTTAGAGACAACGTTGCTATGTTGCCTATGCTGGACTTGAACTCCTGGGCTCAAGTGATCCTCCTGCTTCAGTCTCCTAAGTGGAGACTACAGGCTTGGGCCACTGTACCTGGCTTTACCTGGTTTTAATGGTTTGTACAACACTGATTTTTTATTTATTTCCTGTTTTCCTCACTTCCAACAAGTATGGCAGTTCCACAAGACAAGAGACGTCTTCTCCTTCTTGCTCACTGCTTTCCAACTGTTCCTGAAACCATGTCGGGCATTTGGTGGGTGCTTAATAAGTATTTGTGGAATTAATTTTTTATTGCATCCTTATAATAACCGTAAAGGTGCACATTACTACTCCTTTTCGACAAACAGTAAAGGGAGGTTCAGAAGTTAAACATCATGCCCAAGGTCACCCATGTCTAGCAAGGAACAGGTGCAGGATCCCAGCTGATGGCTAACCCTACCCCCTCTGACAGTCAGCCAGGTCTGTGAGACCTTGGGTGAGATATAAGGATGTGTCGAGATTTGTCTGCAAATTCTATAAATGCAGTTTTACTTTGTACCTGGAATGTATGACCTACAAGGCGCCTTAAAAACCATTTAATTGTTTGTCACTTGCACTAAGAAACAAGCCAACCCACAAAGGGAGAATGGCCAAAGGCAAACATGTGGCCAAGGCAAACCTCAAGCTGAGCTCTGCTGATTCCTGTTCATGTCACAAGCCACCATGTTTAGCTGCACCTGTCGTGCCCTGCCCAGAGGTGCTGGGAGGGGAGGTGGCTGGGACTGGAAACAAGCAGCTGTGCAAGCGCTGCCCCCCACATGCCTGCCCACAGGGGGCGCCATTCTCTGCTTTGCACCTAATGAAGCTGCCTGCCATCTCTTCATTTACTTGCTTCCTTGAAGAACACTGATAATGTAGAAATAAACTGTTTCCAGTCCCCTGGACACCCGCAGTATTCAGAGGAGTAGCTGAAGGTGCTGCAAAGTTATTCATCTCAGAGGGATGCTGACCCAGGTAGTTGCTGACTCATCATTTCTCTCTTTTATTAATGTATGAATCTAAATATAAAACATTGTAAGCAAGCACCAATCTGAGAGTTCAAAAAGATGAAATATTATTATTCCGAGGGTGCTTGAGTTTATGCCTCTTCTGTGTCCAGCATTTTTCTCTCTTTCTCTCTCTTCCTGAAAACACTCCTACCCAAAAATAAAATCACACTTGTGAGTCCTCAATATCTGATGAATAAGAAAATAGTTAGAATAGGCTGAGAATCTTCCAACTTTAAGGATGCTAGAAAAAAGTCTAGAATAAAATGTTTCAAATTTATCTTTTGGTAGTGGGAGACAGGAGATGATTTTTTTTCCTGCCTCTTTCTGTAGTGATTTCCTATAGGAAGCATGTATTACTCTTATGGTAGAGGAGGAAAAAGCCTGTATTTTAGAAAAGAAAGTGAAACAGGAAGGTAAAACTGTAGGTAACAGCTACTGGCCAGGTTCTGGAACCACAAACAGAGTTGGCTGCAGCAAGCTGAAGAGGAAAAAGTACTACAAGTTAAAGCTTTTGCCATTCGAAGCAGGAATAAGACTGTGGGTCCTTCCTGTGTGACAGCAGGAGGACAGCAGGACCTGGAGCTGGGAGGAAAAAAAAACCCAGACCCAAAAGAAGGAATTCTTTTTATAAGCACCTTTGATTTGGATGGCAGGCACATCGCTCTGTTTCAAAAGAAGTGTCGCTGGGCTCTGCCTCAATGCCTTCCGGCAGGTGGCCAGGACCAGCAGACCACTTGCGCGCCACTAGGCTCTGTTTGTTTTCTTTGGGCGGGACTTTGCCTGTCTCCTATCAAATAGCAGGGGAAGGAGTCCGGGAAGGGTTCAGAGATAAACCCCAGAGAAAATCGTGTATCAAAAGGAAATAATAAAGCCTAGAAAGACCCAGGGAAGGGAGGAAAGAAAATGCGTGCTCGAACTTTTAAAGAAATGAGAAAAGTGACTCTTTCGCTTTTGTATTTGTAAATTTTTTCTCTCCTTCCTCCTTACTGCCACCACCCTCTAAAGAAAAGTCTGAAAGCAAAATTCCTCTCACTGAGCTGTGCCCAGGGCTGGCTTCAACTTCTCCAGAGCACCCAAGGTGGCCCAGGTGGGGAAAAGAGGATGTCAGTCAGCTTGGATTTCATTGTCTCCTGAAATCTAGTCTGAGACTCCAGTACCTTCCTGGGGCATCTAGCAACAAAGAAAGCATGTAGATGTGTTCAAGAAGGCACACTAAGGGGTTTGGTGGAGAAGCAAGTCCAAGACCAGAATTTGCAATCCCAAAGCTAGAAGTAAGGGGTCAGGAAAAGGCAAAGGGGAAAATGGAGGCTTTTTCTTTGGAACAGGGGTTTTCCTTGGATGCAATTGCACAGAGCTGCCTATACTTGAGTGCTGGCGCTGTGACACGTGGGTAGCTTCGCTGGAGTTAAAACTAGTTCCAAGGACAGATTCTGTGTTGACTACTTTGGCAGGGTGGTCCAAGTGAGCTTTACATACTTCAGCAAGAGGGCCCTGTAAGAGGGGAAGACAGTCAGGCCCAGAGAGAACATAAGGGCTTAGGAGACTCATTGATTCATTTCCTTCCATGAGTTTTATGTGTGACTTTGACACATTGGGCCAGGCACCAGGAATACAATGCAATCACCCTTCCCACCCCTGGACTCGCTAATCAAGAAGACAGACATTAATCATATACAAACCCTATACAAACAAGTCAAAATTAAAACTACAGGAATTGATAGGAAGTTTTGGGGTTTAGAAGGCTAATTCTTTGGAGCCATCACCTCACTATCTGAGTTCTGACTTATTGAAAGATGCAAAGCATCTAGGCAGATGGAGACCAACAAAAACTAGCCTGGAGTACAGCATTAGGTGTGCAACAGCAATGGCTACCTTGCTATGGTTTTCCTTGGGCAACATTGAGCAGAAGAGACTCTTCCCCAGTATTCTTGCACTGAACAGATGTGGAAAGGAAACAGAGGCCCCAAAAGACCTGCACCAGTGACTATCAGACGTCAGCCAGACAACTCACCCCGCTTCCTGGGGGCAAAGAGTAAAGGCAAGGCTGATGGCCAGGACTGTGTAGAGAAAACTCCTCTTCTTGGAGTACAGGGGTGGGAATGTGTCTCTCCCCTACTTTCCCTGTGTTTCTGTTTCCTTAACTTTTTGGGCTTGGCCATTGAGTCAATCATCAGCCAGGGCTATGTGGCTGATTGTTTCTTGAGGGCTCAGCAAACTCTCTGTGCCGTCTAGCTCCTGCCTTCATAAGTGCAGAACTCAACACTAACTTCTTCTCTTTGAGTATACTCCATACTCCTGGGTACCTTTAGGGCACTTTAGGCTTTGCCCCACCATCCCCGCCAAAAGGTGACCACTCTGCACCTACTTTCTATTTGATATTCCACCCCAAATGTTATCCATATATTAAGAAAATCTACCACCATTTATTGGCAAAGCCACTGTTTGGGTGTTGGAAATATAAATCCTCGGCCACAGCTTAGGAGGTTAACATAGCCAGATCCAAACTCAGGCAATGTGCCCCAGTATCCATGTGGATTATCAAAAATCCATAAAGAATGGTTTCTCCCTTGTCCTTCACCACAAATTCTAAATAAAAGCCTCTCCTGGGCACCACTAACACTAGAAGTGCTAACACCAGAAATCTCTGCCACACACATGGAACTTTGTTGTAGCTTCAACTTCTGACTTACAGACTTGGCAGAAAGACATATAAACGATAAACATAGCAGTTCTGCCCACTAGTCTCATAAAGACATGATCTTCGAAAGTATCTCTTTTCCTTATAATCAACTTTTTAAGAATGGTGTCTGCTCTTGGGGCCCTCAGATTTAGTACTGCTGAATGCAGTACTGTAAAATTGTGATCTTCATAGTTTTCAAATATTCTCCTCTGTGTGAATCACCATACAGTGTAGTGGTGTGAACTCCAAAAAGTCAGAGCTAATACGCAGAGTAGAAGCAAGAACTCCACACAGGCTGAGCTAACACACAGCATAGTCATGTGAACTCCACATAGCCTGAGCTAACATGTAGGGTAATAGCGTGAACTCCACACAGCCTCAACTAACACACACAGTAGTAGCGTGAACTCCACACAGCCCAAGCTAACACACAGAGTAGTAATGTGAACTCCACGCAGCCTGAGCTAATACACTGTGTAGTAGTGTGAACTATACACAGCCTGAGCTAATACACACTGTGTAGTAGTGTGAACTATACACAGCCTGAGCTAATACACACTGTGTAGTAGTGTGAACTATACACAGCCTGAGCTAATACACTGTGTAGTAGTGTAAACTATACACAGCCTGAGCTAATACACTGTGTAGTAGTGTGAACTATACACAGCCTGAGCTAATACACTGTGTAGTAATGTGAACTCCACACAGTCTGAGCTAATACACTGTATAGTAGTGTGAACTATACACAGCCTGAGCTAATACACTGTGTAGTAGTGTGAACTCCACGCAGCCTGAGCTAATACACTGTGTAGTAGTGTGAACTCCACGCAGCCTGAGCTAATACACTGTGTAGCAGTGTGAACTCCACGCAGCCTGAGCTAATACACTGTATAGTAGTGTGAACTATACACAGCCTGAGCTAATACACTGTGTAGTAGTGTGAACTATACACAGCCTGAGCTAATACACTGTGTAGTAGTGTGAACTCCACGCAGCCTGAGCTAATACACTGTGTAGTAGTGTGAACTCCACGCAGCCTGAGCTAATACACTGTGTAGTAGTGTGAACTCCACGCAGCCTGAGCTAATACACTGTGTAGCAGTGTGAACTCCACGCAGCCTGAGCTAATACACTGTATAGTAGTGTGAACTATACACAGCCTGAGCTAATACACTGTGTAGTAGTGTGAACTATACACAGCCTGAGCTAATACACTGTGTAGTAGTGTGAACTCCACGCAGCCTGAGCTAATACACTGTGTAGTAGTGTGAACTCCACGCAGCCTGAGCTAATACACTGTGTAGTAGTGTGAACTCCACGCAGCCTGAGCTAATACACTGTGTAGTAGTGTGAACTCCACGCAGCCTGAGCTAATACACTGTATAGTAGTGTGAACTATACACAGCCTGAGCTAATACACTGTGTAGTAGTGTGAACCACACAGTCTGAGCTAATACACACACACGATAGTAGTGTGCCTGCTAATGAGTGTGAACGGATACACACAGTGGTATATAAACTGATAAACAGTAAAAATTATACAGTGTAATTGTGTACACAACTACAGCGTAAAATAGTCTAAACTATTGCCTCATAAAGTAGGAGGAACTCCCACACTCAGGAGTAGGAAGCACCCTCAGTATCACAGAGTGAACTCACACACAGTGCCACCCAGTACACCGCAGATCACATGATCTTTGAAACTTTTCTATAGATCCAAAGTTATTCCAAAATAAAATTTTAGGTTAAAGAAAACCTTTTTGTTGCACTGTCTTATAGTTTACAAATATTGTCTTCTAGCAGCCTATTGCAATCACGCTTATGGCCTATTATTCCAAAATGACTGTAGTATAACTTCAAATTTGATTCTGAGCTTCCTCGTTGAGAAGTGTAAGACCAAGAAACTATATACTGCTTAGTATTGAAAAGAAGGAAATATCCTAGTTCCTTAACACAACCAAAGCCTTTCCCAGAAAAATAGTCTCAAATAAGCCTTTTTAAACGGGCTATCAAGTGTTGTGAAGAGCAGTGTTCTCAGAAGCATTTTTACAACAAATGTAATCATAAATTTCAAAAGATTCCTGGAAGTGACCTTCCATGGAAGCTGAAGTAAGGCTGAACAACAATTCTGAGAAGAGCATTCTGCAAAAAAACAAAACAAGTTCCTGTTAGGTATGTCACTTCCTGGCGGTTCAGCCACTTACAGAGATAGAATACAGATTGCCAGGGAGAGTAGGCAGAATACACGTTCTATACACTACTCCCAGCAGCACCTCTTCCTTCAGTAGGGCTTTTGCTTGGAGCTGGAAAGCAGAGAGTTCAAAGTTGACTCTAATCTAGACAGCAATACCAAGATTGTGAGTAGCTGGTTGGAGACATCTCACTTGAGTTAATACACAGTTATTAAATGAAGAGACATCTTATAGGATTGTGTACAGGAAAGATAAACCTTTTGAGTAAGCCAGTTGTGGGAAATAACAATCTCACACTAATTAATTGGTAAGGCAGTGAGCAAGTTACTCAGCCTCTTCCAATGAGGAGAATAATAACTACTTTGTAGTGTTCTTGTAAGCAACTAGAAATTTATCTGGCCAATAATGGCTATAACTTAAAATTATTGCGTGATGCTCACCTACACATTTTAAACCCTTTACAGCTATAATCTTCTTTAAGCTTTAAAACAATCCAATTTTTTTTAGTAGACAAAATATTTTGATATAAAGTTCGAAAATAGAAAAAGCTAATTGACAGTGTTAGAAATTAGCATAGTGATGACTCTTGTGGCTCCAGGGAAGCATGACAGACTTCCTGAGATTGCGGTTGTGTTCTATTTTTTCACTTGTGTGTTCACTTTGTGGAAATTCATTGAGCTGGACACATGATTTATATACTTTTTTGTCAGCTTTTATTTTAGATACAGAGGGTATATGTGCAGATTTGTTACACGGGTATATTGTACTCAGGTAGTGAGCATAATACCAAATAAGCAGTTTTGTGACCATGCCCCACTCCCTCTGTCTGCCCTCTAGTAATCTGCAGTGTCTATTGCTCCCATGTTTATATCCATGGGTATTCAGTGTTTAACTCCCACTAAAAAGTGAGAACATACAATGTTTGGTTTTCTGTTCCTGCGTTAATTTGCTTACAATTATGGCCTCCAGCTTCACCCACGTTGCTACACAGAACATGATTTCATTCTTTTTTATGGCTGTGTAGTATTCCATGGTGTATATGTACTGCATTTTCCTTATTCAATCCACCATTGAAAGGCACCCAGGTTGATTCCATGTCTTTGCTATTGTGAATAGTGCTGTGATGAACATACACACACATGTGTCTTTATGACAGGATGATTTATATTCCTTTGGGTATATACACAATTATGGGATTGCTGGGTCGAATGGTAATTCTGTTTTAAGCTCTTCAAAAAAATCTCCAAGCTGCTTTCCACAATAGCTGACCTAATTTTCATTCCCATCAGCAGTGGATGAGCATTCTCTTTTTGCTCCAACCTTGCCAGCATCTGCTATTTCTTTACTTTTTAGTAATAGCCATTCTTATTGATATGAGATAGTACCTTATTGTGGTTTTAATTTGCATTTCTCTAATGATTGGTTATGTTGAGGACTTTTTTTTATATGCTTGTTGGCTACATGTATGTTTTCTTTTGAATCATATCCACTTTTTAATGCGGTTGCCTGCTTTTCACTTGTTAATTTATTTAAGCTCCTTATGGAAGCTGGATATTAAACCTTTGTTGAATGCAAAGTTTGTGAATATTTTCTGCCATTCTTTAGGGTGTGTATTTACTCTGCTGATCATTTCTTTTTCTGTGCAGAAGCCCCTTAGTTTAATTAGATCCCACTTGTTAATTTTTGGTTTTGTTGCAATCGCCTTTGGAGATTTAGACAAAAATTCTTTCTTTGCCAAGGTTGATGTCAAGAAGACTAGTTCCCAGATTTTCTTCTAGAATTTTTATAGTTAAAGCTATTAAATTTAAATCCATCTTGAGTTTACTTTTGTATATGATGAAAGGCAAAGGTCTAGTTTTATTCTTCTGCTTATGGTTAGCCAGTTAACACGGCACCATTTGTTGCATGGGGAGTCCTTTTCCTTGCTTATTTTTGTTGGCCTTATCAATGATCAGAGTGGTTGTGTTTACTATTCTGTTCCATTGGTGTATGTGTCTGTTCTTATACCAGTACCATGCTGTTTTTGTTACTGCAGCCTTATAGTGTAGTTTGAAGTCAGGTAGTGTGATGCCTCCAGCTTTGTTCTTTTTGCTTAAAATTGCTTTAGATATTTGAGTTCTTTTTGGCTCCATATGCATTTTAGAATAGCGTTTTCTAATTCTGTGAAGGATAATCTTGGTAGTTCAATAGAAACGGCAGTGAATCTGTAAATTGCTTTGGACAGTATGGCCATTCTAACAATATTGACTCTTCCAATCCATGAGCATGGGATATTTTTCCACTTATTTGTGTAATCTCTGATTTATTTCAATAGTGTTTAATGTAGTTCTCTTTGTTGAGATCTTTCACATCCTTGGTTAGCTATATTCCTAGGTATTTCATTTTCTTTGTGGCTATTGTAAATGAGATTGTGTTCTCATCTTGATTCTCAGCCTGAGCATTATTGGTGTGTAGAAATGCTACTTATTTTTGTACATTAATTTTGTATCCTGTAACCTTGCTTAAATCATTTATCAGTTATAGAAGCCTTTTGATGGAGTGTTTGGGGTTTTCTAGGTATACAATTATGTCATCAGTGAAGATAGTTTGACTTTTCCTGTCTGGATGCCTTTTAGTTCTTTCTCTTGCCTGATTGCTCTGGCTATGACCTCCAGTACTATGTTGAAAAGGAGTGGTGAGAGTGAGCATCCTTGTCTTATTCCAGTTCTCAAGGAGAATGACCACTCAATATTTTCAATCTCATTTCTTCAGATGAAAAAACAGAGGCCCAGAAAGTGAAAATAACTTGCTTAAAGGCACAAAGATATTACTGCTGAATTCATATCTCAGCTCCAACAAGTACTAGCTATGTGACCTTAGGTAAGTTATTTAAATTCCATGTGTCTCAATTTCTGTATTCGTGAAATGGGGATAACAATATTACCTCAAGGTTGTCTTGAGGATTAACGATAGATGCAATTAATAATACATGTAAAAATAAATGCTACATGTCCAGAAGAATGCCTAGCACACAGGAAGTCCTCAGTGATGGCTAGATTTTTATAGCATGTGAAAAATCAGATGAGAAGGTGTTAAATCTGACACTGTAGAAACAGAGGCAATTACATAAGGAGGGTTTCCTCAGATCAAAAGCTACCTGAGGTTTGGCTGGAAGATAAGTTGCAATAAAACTAGACTTTTCCTGTGGAAGCAGCAGGATATCTTATGTAATATATGACCGACACTTAATACAGTCTCTAATATTATATGCATCATATTTGCCATCATCAATGAACATTTTTTAGCCCTTATTGAATCACAGCATCAATCGAAGAACTTAGAGACCAGTAGAGGTACAATACCAAGGGTCTCCCATTTGCAAGGTTGATGTAACCCTTGAAGGTTCTATTTCTGCTTAAATATTATAGGAATGATCATGTACCATTTTCACTATTTCTGTCTTATATTCATTTCACCTATTTTAATATTATAAGTTTTCTCTAGGTTGAGCCAAATTTTTATCAATTCAGGCTCTATTGAACCACTAAAAATGAGTACCATCCACAATGACTTTCTGCCTATGTGAACATGACATCAAGAAACTAAAATAAACGAGAGTTAATAAAAACTGAGTAGTAGGCTTACATTTTAAACAGACTATTGAACTAGGCATTTAAATGCATTTGAAGTCCAAATATGGCTGGAATCCCTTCTATACTTCGCTTCAAGTGATGGTTCAACTTTAATTTCTACAAGGACAGAGTAAACATGATTTCCCAGAGCCAATTATTTTATCTTTGTACTCAGATTAATCGTGAGACCAAAATTGTATCATTGCAATAAAATAGCTTCACCGTGCCTGTAATATGACATTATGATTCATATTTATACATACACACACACACACACACAATATATATTTGTTCTTGTCCAGGGTTCCTGGCTCATAACTCCCATAGCCTTTGTAATAGCCTTTGTTATAATGATAGGGCACTTTGGGCCTCAGAAGCAGGTCTCAGAAAACAGAATCTTTTTTTTCTGAACTTCTGTCTTCCTTTCACCTACTGTTTTTCTTCCCCCCCACCCCCCTCAACTCAAGATGGGGAGAAATATTACCTCACCTTTTTGCTTTGGAGCTGGCCATAAGGAAATTCTCTGACCTACTTTGTCTGATTATGGATCATAAGACCCTCATTTCAGAAGAGGTTCTGCCCCATACTCTGGAGGAAGGAATGCTGCATGGAGAGGCCAAGAAGAATCTGAACAGATCTTGTTGGTTTTCTGCATCTATTTGTATTAGATCATACCCTCCTTGTCCAATCACATTTCCACACAGATACCCATGCTTCAATCATGCCTATCCAATGCAAAAGGACATGGTACAGAAGGCTTCTGGGATAACTGAACACAGGAAGGTTCCTGGAGGGTGGCACACCTGGGAAAGTGTGGAAGCCCCACCACTCCCCCTACCATACCTTGCTCCAGGTATCTCATCATCTGTATCCTCTGTAATATTCTTTGTAATAAACTGGTAAATTTGAGTGTTTCTCTGAGTCCTGTGAGCCACTCTAACAAATTAATCAAACCCCAGAAAAGGGTCATGGGATCCCCGATTTATAGCCAGTCAGTCAGAAGCACAGGTCAAACAACCTGGGTCTCAGGCTTGACAGCAGAAGGAAGGAGTGTACTCTTGAGAACTGAGCTCTCAACCTGTGGGATCTGATGCTATCTCCAGGTAAATAGTGTCAGAATTGAATTAGAGCACACCCAGCTGGTGTCTGCTGCGCAGCTGATTGCTTGCTTGAGATGTGGGGAAAAACCCACATACATTTGGTCACAAAAGTAGTCTATATTGATTGCTATCAAGTGAGACAATAGAAATAAAACACAGTTTGTGTCTTTTCCACTGATACTGCCCAGCTCAGGGCAATTTTCTTGCTATATTCTTACAAAATCTAAATTGCTATTATATATACTTTTTGACCTTGGTACCTCCAGTCTTTCTTTGGACACAGAATTCCACTGTTCTCAAATTTAAAATATATTCTATTATAAAATAAAAATTTATCAGAAATACTTGTGACTGTTATTTATCAAAGAAATGATTTATTACAGAGATAGCAAATGTGTAACACACAGACCATCACCCTCTCCTATGTTGCTCCAAGCAGACATGGCAAATCAACCATATTTACTACTCCATTCTGTTGAGTTTGACACCATCTCAGCCTTCAACTCAAATAGCACTATAGTAAGGAACAAAGGGTAGCACAAGATTCATAGAAGAAACTGAGATGTTTTCCATTTTTCATCACCTATTTGCCATCACCCGTTTGTTTGATCAAAAGCAGCCCTTATGCTATACAGTTGCTTCCCTGTCCTATTGTTCCCTCTGGGCAGGCCCAATCTGTCAGGGCCTGGAGAACAATCCTAGCTGCCAAGAGAGTGCAGATGCACCTTTTATAGTTCAGTATTCTGGGTTCCTCCCAAGCAGCATTATCCATGTGAACCACACACTAGAACATGGATATGACACTGCACTATTTATTTCCTGCAATGACTCCAATCTAAGGTCAGCATCAAAAGAGAAATGTCAGCTATATGTGGACACTCTCTCCAGAACTTAGAATCAAGTACATCTTTTCATACTAAGTCAAATCCTTCCCTTTTTGCTAGTGGTGAGAAATTCCTCTCAAACTCCCCTCCAGACCTTTCCTTGGGGCGGGGAGGGGTAGAGGGGGAACTAGAGAAACCACATGTGGCCCCCATCTCTATTCTTTACTTCAATAGGAACTGATTTTCCTCTTATAATGTTTTTATAATAATATGATACCTCTGAAAATCAGGGCAACAAGGGTGGCATAAGCACTAAGGAAAGGCCATGTGAGGACACAGTGAGAAGACTAACTCACTTTGGTCATATTTTTTTCTGTGCCCTCTGTGACTCTCACTGTATGGTTAAAAGTATGCACACTATTTCAGCTAGCCTGTTTTATATCTCTCCCTCCATGAGTCATAACCTGAACATCTTCCCCAAAAACTTCCTATATTTACATCCTTGAAGCTTTCCCCCACTTTCTATATATTAGCATTGCTCTGATCAACACCTGCCACTCATCACAAATAGCTGGTTCTAGAAAGAACCTGCTGGCCCCTTCCCTTCCTCACTGCCAGCATCCAAAGCTTCCACCCCAAGATCTTTCACTGCCTGCTTCCTGCCCTGGGTTTCCTCTCTTCACTACTGCTCATTTGACTGGCTTCAGACTCACCCATCAGATCCTATGTGATGTTGCCCCTGTGTGAACAGGGGCCTTCTACTGAGACAATAATGTATACTTGCCCATAGGACTATGCCAATGGTTGTTTGCAGGGATAATATTTGTAACAGGGATAATTTTAAAAAAGGAAACACTGTAAGGGTGAGGCAAAGATGCCTAGTTTTTAATTAAGCAAGAGATGTCAGCTTTTGAGCCATCTGGGCCCTACAAAACCCCTAAAGGATAAGACTGTCTCTCCTACTGGTACCCTTCTGGTTCACTCAGCTCTAGCCACATGGGTCTCATTGCAGTTTCCAGAACATGGTACTGCCTCTGGGTTTTGCACATGTAATTCCTTCTGACTGGACTGCTTCTACCCTGACTGTCGGCACAGCTTGCTCCATCGTTCCTTCATGTCTCTATTCAAATAGAAAGAAGGAGTCTCTGATGACCCCATCTAAAATATAAAATTTCATCTCTCCTACTTCTCACCACCCTTTCCTGGTTTACTTTACTCCTTAGCATGTATCACTATTTGTTATAGTACATATTTTAATAATACTTATTGATCTTGCTTATCTGACCATCTCCCCCTCTAGAATGTAAGTCCTAGGAACAGAGAGATTTTGAACCTTTACTTCACTACTGCACGCCAAGTGCCTAGAATAGAGCCTGGCAATTTTGGCTAGTCCATACATATTTGTTGAATGAATGAATAAATGAGCCAATAGTAAAAAGTTGAAGCAGAAAGCAAAAATCTATTAGAATGTGTCTTAGCTTGGGTGGCTGTTACAAAATATCATAGACTGGGTGGCTCAAACAACAGAAATGTATTTCTCACAGTTATGGAGACTGAGAATTCCAAATCAAGGGACCTGTAGATTTGGGAGCTGGTGAGGGCTGTCTTCCTTGCTTGCAGATGGCTGCCTTCTCATTGCGTCCTCACATAGCCTTTCTTCAATGCTTACTCCTGAAGGGAGAGAGATCTCTGTCTTCCTCTTCTGATAAGGGCACTAATCCCTTTATGAGGATAAAGGCACTAATCCCTTTATGAGGATGCTGCCTTCATGGCCTAATCTAAAGATAATTAATTCCCAAAGACCCCACCTCCAAATACCATCACATTGGGGATCAGGACTTCAACATATGAATTTTAAGAGGTGGTATGGTTTGGCTCTATGTCCCTACCCAAATCTCACCTTGAATTGTAATAGTTCCCATATGTCATGGGAGGAAACTGTTGGGAGGTAATTGAATCATGAGGGTGGTTTCCCCCATTCTGTTCTTGTGGTAGTGAATAAGTCTCACAAAATCTGGTGGTTTTATAAACGGGAGCTCCCCTGCACATATTCTCTTGCCTGCTGCCATGTAAGACATGCCTTTGCTCCTTGTTCACCTTCCATCATGATCGTGAGTCCTCTCCAGCCATGTGGAACTGTGAGTCAATTAAAACTCTTTCCTTTTTAAAATACCCAGTATTGGGTATGTCTTTATTAGCAACATGAGAACAGACTAATACAAGATGATGTAAGCATTCATCCCATAACATGACATAAGCTTTATGGGGGCAGAAAGCTTATTTTTATATTTCCTGAGTGGCTACTATATGCCAGACACTATTCCAGATGTTGGGAATAGTGCCTGGCATATAGTGGCCACTCAGGAAATATTTGTTCAGTGAGAACCAGAGAAATTGTAATATAAGTGCTGAGCTAACATGTAGCATATCATCAAATCACAGAAGTGCTGTTAATATACAGGCTCAAATTTCTATTCACCAAAATTATGCAATCATTTATCAAGATTATTAATTAGAATGTTGGTTTTGTGCTAGTGACACAGACTCAAGTAAACTGGTTTAAGTTAGAGGGCCACACATCATAAACCAGATAGATTTTTGTTTCCCTCTCACATAATAGTCCAGCTTGTATAGCAGTTCTACTCTGTCAAGTCTTCAGAGGCCTGGAAATTCTGCTTTGTGGCTCTACCATCATTAAAGTGTGATCTTTGTCTCTGGTCCAAAGCAGTTTACTTCCTTATCTGCAAAACAGAGTAGTAGGGGGTAAAGAGAGAAAGAAATGCCATACCCCTTACCTTACAGGGCATATGTAGAAGTTACAGTCATCACTGTTGCTCACACCCCCTTGGCCAGAACCAAACCACATGGTCAGACCTACCCACAAGTTAGGATGGAAAATGCAGTTGCTATTCTAAGGAGCTATAACTATGGGCTTCCACTGTTATAAAAGAAGAGATGAACACATTTAGGTTAGAGCTAGCAGTCTATGCCAGAGTATATATTTTAAAATAATCATTTGAAATTAATCCCAACTTTGTGTAAACAATTGTTGAAGGTGAGTAATACATATACAGAGGGTCATTATACTATTTTCCCTACCTATGTTTATGTTTGAGAATTGCATTGTAAAGCATTCTCAAAAATTTAATTGCATAAGCCTCTATCATGGGATTTTGTTGGTGTTTGAATTAAGTAGGATTTGGCATGGTTCATTATATCATCAAAAGATGGAAAGGGGCTGGGAGATTTACAGGGTTTTGAAGGACTCCCGAGACATTGGACAGCCTATGTGGTACTGGATAGTTTTCCTCTGAGCCAGCTGCCAAAACAAAAGCATAAACAAGAAAATACTGACCTGAGAATTCTTTTGAATGTCTCAATCGCTATGTTATCGTGGTGGCTCCAGAAAGCACACAAATGCCTGGAGCAAGGATCCTGTTTCCAAGAGAGGATGTTTGATTCAGGCTATTCCAAGCAATACCCCATCTTACCTGTGCTCAGGGGGCCACCACATTACGGCCATACCACCAGTTCTGCTCCAACCTGCTTCTGGTTGTTCTTTATAAAGCATATTGTGCCCAACTTAATAAATGTAGAATTTTATTTTGTAATTACTCATTTTCTCTCTCAATTTTTGAAAGTCATCCCTAACCATGAAATGCATGTTTCACAAGTGGTTCCTGACGTCTTGCTAATGAGACAGCATTTAGGACCTTAAAGCCTCATTGGAGCAACACTTCTTAGAGACTAACTCATCAGCTCTGAGGACTAATCCAGACTCTCCCACTCATCAGCTTTAAAACCTTGGAAACTCAGGGAAACTGAGGCCTATTTCCTGCACTTATGCAATGAAGATAAGTCCTTCAAAATCAGCCTGTCATGAAGGGTGCATCAAAACATAAGTGAAAGTGATCTCTAAATATAAACATAAGGATTCTTTCAAGTTCTTATTCCTTCTTAAACTTAATCTTCTTAAAGACTTAAGAATATTTTTCCTTAAGTTTTATAGTTTCCCCTGGCCTCATCATACTATCAATAAAGTAAGGGTTGCATTCAGAATTCCACACTCTTCTCTGACTGTACCCACTCAGCATTATCAGACCTCCAGCTCCCCTTCAAAATCCCTGTAGACTCCTAGAAGTTCTCAGAGGAGCTATGAATTTATTACTGTTTCCCTTTCAGGAATGGGGTGGCCTGTACCATCATTATTCTTGCTTTTCCTTTCTCTAGTCATCTTCAAGACCTCAGAAAGCTGTCACCACAATTAAGGATACCTCTTTATGAGAACTGTGGTTGCCAAAGACAAATGTGACAGATACTAATTTACAACTTCTACTCTTACCTTTGGTTCCTGCTTTTATTTCCTTATAACCAGTTCAGCTATTTTACACGTGTGTGTTGTTTGGAAATTAGTCTGTTTTAATTTTCTTTAACCTGGTATACATCATTATTCCAAGACATCAGTCTTAGCTGAGAGTTCTGACTGCCTTCACTTCCATAGTGAAGTAAAGACATGCTCTCACCACCTTAGGTTTACACTCTGCTCTTGGGTCTCAGCACTGGGCTGTGGAACTCTCACTTCTTAGTGGAATTTTGATGAACTGATTCTTCTGGCTCAATCTTAATAACCTTTTCATAGAACATTCCGACAGGAGTCCATGGCACTGGACTGGGAGAATATTTGAGAAAAGGACATTGTACTCCAAAATCTCCTTCCTCTCTGATTCTGTGGCATTATTCTTGAATCAAGCTATCATTTCTCATTTCTTCTTTTCCTCATTATGATTCTTCATAGGAAGGTGTTTCCACATTTCATGCAAATAGACTCCCTCCAACACTTCTTCATGTCCAGGCATTTACGAGTTTTAGGAAAGACACAGCTCTGGACTGATCTAAAGTACCTACCACACTTTATGAGCTCCTGTCCTATAGACTAAATATTTTTGCCCCAAAAACTCATATGTTGATATCCTAATCCCCAATGCAATGGTATTAGGAGGTGGGGCTTTGGGGAGGTAATTAGGTCAAGAGGGTAGATCCCTTGTGATTGGGATTAGTGCCCTTGTAGGAAGAGACATGAGAACTTGCCCTCACTCTCTCTCTGCTCTCTGCCAGGTGAAAACACAAAGAGAAGATGGCCATCTGCAAACCAGATCCAGACACCGGATCTGCTAGCACCTAGATCTTGGACTTCCCAGTCTCTAGGACTGTGAGAAATATATGTTTGTTGTTTATGCCACCTATTCTATGATATTTTTATTAAAGCAGCCCAAACTGACTAAGATATCCAGTCTGTGCAAGTGAAAATCTTTTCTCCTTACCTTATATGAAAAATGAAATGCCATGGATTAGTGAGTTAGTTCAACTACTCAGATTACCAGAATTTTTCATGTTCCAATATTTGTAGATTACATCTAGAGACAGAGACAGCATTACTGGAATTTGTACATCACAGGTACAATGTGAACTCCGGACTTGAGAAATTCACCATATGATGATCTTTCATGGGAAAGAATACAAAAATATTGCAATTGACTGTGTTCACTTTTCTTATTACATTTTTTGCTTCTTCTCTTGGTTCTCTGTCTTATTTCTGGATCTTAATAAACTAAAAATAGATTGTTTACTGCTTAAAATTTCTTTGTTTTATGCCTTGAGCTACACAAAGAAAAAAACAGTCAATCAAATATACCCAATCTTCCTATAAAAAGAGATAAAAATATTCAGGATGTTCCAGACATAAGATTATTCTAATTTTTAATCCTGTTTTACAGAAATCAGAGAGTTGGGTCTAAATTTAACTGAGTCTGACCTGCTTCATCTAGACTCACCATTAACAATGAGAAAGAATTTTAAAATCCCCAATTCCTATCAGTTTCTATTATAAATCAAAAAAGCATTTCCTTAATCCTTATCCCCAAAAGCAGTTCATTATCATTTCAAACTTAATATAAAGAATTCTGCTTGAAATATTATGTAATTTTAGAAAATTTGATTTTAAAATAAATGGAAATTAAGCAACTTGATAAAATTATGTTTATAAACTATTAATCTATCTTAAAAGAAAATTCAAAAGGATGCTATGCTAATCTTATGAATTTGTCCTAAAAATTGTAGCTGTTTCTTTAAAGAGATGTAGATTAGCAGGTGGCTAGGGAGAAGTCTTTATTAATTTGAAGATATCTTGACCCTGAGTCATCAGCCTTTCAATTTTTCTCTGGAGGAGGAAAGGGTTAATTTATATTATTTCCATTTTTGTCCAGGAAGGACAGGCTCTAGGATCTGAATTGCCAAGTTCAGTGCCAAGGCTGCACAAAATAATGAGAGGCCATATTACATATTCTTTTATCAGCATCTCAAAAGGCTACATACCCATCAAAATACCACACTAACCCTCCTGAATAGATAAGTATACAGTTTGGTATGAGAATAAGAAAGTCAATCTCTCCTCAAGCACCTTTTCCCATGTATTTAACTTTGTCCTAATTTCTTTGCAATCTGCTTAGAGCCACAAATTTAAGATAAAGGAGATGGGATACTTAGGGGCTTATCAGTTCTCATTATATCATTCCAGATAGAGAGAGCGGCTTGACATCCCACTCAAAAAAAGGCATGGCAGAGGAGGTCAGAGGACTGAATCCCCTACAAGACTCTTGACCAAGCATTTAGTCTTCTAGTACCATTTATTGAACCCATAGCATTTTGGCATAAGTGATTCTTCATCCTTTGAACAGAGGGTCTGGGCACAGGAAAAAGGGCAAATTCAATAATATTTTAAAGAAATAGCAAAATGGCTGATGTAAATGCTGCCTTATCACTAACTACATTAAATTTAAATAAGCACTTGAATCAAAGACAGAGTTTGTTAAAATGAATACAAAAACATAATCCAACTATTTGTTGTCTACCAGAGATACACTTTAGATTCAAAGACACAACTACATTGAAATTAAAAAAATATTCAAATAATAAGCAAAAAGAGCTGAAGTTTCTATACTAATATCAGACAAAACAGACTTTAAGGGTAAAATTATTTCTAGACACAAATAAGAACATTTTAGGACAAAACGATCACCCAATCAGGAAGCTATAATAATTATAAACATATATTCACCTAACAAAAAAGCCTGAAAATACATCAAGCAAAAACTAACATAATTGAAGAAAGAAATAGAAAACTCTACAATATTTGGAGACTTTAATACTCTGCTTTTCGCAATAGATTGAACAACTAGGCAAATTATCAACAGGAGTATAAAAGACTTGAACAATGTGATAAACCAACTATACCTAGCAGACATCTATTGAACAGTTCAGCCAACAATTGCAGAATACACAGTCTTCTCAAGTGCATATAGAACATTCTACAGGTAGACTGTATGTTAGGGTGTAAAGCAAACCTCAATAAATTTAAAAGGATTGAAATTATGCAAAGTATGTTATCTTATCCTAATGGAGTTAAGTTAGCAATCAGTAATTGGAAAAAAATTGAGAAATTCATAAATATGTGAAAATTGAACTATACAGTCTTAAATAACCATTGGTCAAAGAAGAAATCACATGAAAAATTATAAAATGTTTTCAGATGAATGAAAACAAAAACACAATATACCAAAACTTATGAAATTCAGCTAAAGCAGTGCTTAGAGATAAATTTATAGCTGTATTTATCTAACTTTTAAAAATATTTATTTCAATAGTTTTATGAGTACAAGTGGTTTTTACTTACAATTGATTAATTATATATGTGTATACATACATACACAAATATATGTACATATATATGTGAATACACACATACATACACATATATACACACACACCCACAACATTTTTTTAATCCTCTCATTGGCTGATGAGCACTTAGGTTGATTCCACATCTTTGCAATTGTGAATTGTACTGCAATAAACATACAAGTGCAGATGCCTTTTTATATGACTTATTTTCCTTGGGTAAATACCCAATAGAGGGACTGCTGATCAAATGGTAGATCTATTTTTAGTTCTTTGAGAAACCTCCATACTGTTTTCCATAGAGGTTGTGCTAATTTACATTCCCACCAATTGTGTTATAAGCATTCTTTTTTCACCACATCCTCACCAACATCTATAGGTTTTTGACTTTTTAAGAATAGCATTCTGACTTGGGTAAAGTGGCATCTCATTGTGGTTTTAATTTGCATTTTCCTTATGATTAGTGATGTTGAGGATTTTTGTATATGTTTGTTGTCCATTCGTATATCTTCTTTTGAGAAATATCTGTTCATGTCATTTGCCTAATATATAATGGGATTTGTTTCTTTCTTGCTGATTTGTTTTAGATCCTTTGCAAATTCTGGATGTCAGTCCTTTGCAGGTATATGGTTGTGAATATTTTCTTTCATTCTTTAGGTTGTCTGTTTACTCTATGGATTATTTATTTTGCTGGCAGAAAAGTTTTAGTTTAATTAAGTCCCATTTATTTATTTTTCTTTTGTTGAATTTGCTTTTGGGATCTTAGTCATAAATTCTTTGTCTAGGCCAATGTCTAGAAGAGTTTTTCCTAACCTTTCTTTTAGAATTTTTATGGATTCAGGTCTTACATTTAAGACTTTAATCTATCTTGCATTAATTTTTGTCTATGATGAGAGATAGGGATCAAGTTTCATTCTTTTTTGTGAACACCATTTATGGAATAGAGTGTACCTTTTCCAGTATGTGGTTTTGTGTGTTTTGTCAAAGATCAGTTGGTTGTAGGTATTTGACTTTATTTCTAGGTTGTCTCTTCTGTTCCGTTGGTCTATGTGTGTAATTTTATACCTGTGCCATGCTGTTTTGGTTACCATAGCCTTCTAGTATAATTTGAAGTTGGGTAGTGTGATGCCTCTGGCTTTGTTCTTTTTGCATAAGATTTCTTTGGCTATTTGGGCTCCATTTTGCCTTCAGATAAATTTTAGGATATTTTTTCCTTATTCTTTGAAAAACGACATTGGTATTTTGATAGGAATTGTATTGAATTTGTAGATTGTTTTGAGCAGTACAGTCATTTTCACAATATTGATTGTTGCTATCCATGAACATGGAATTTTTTTTTCATTTGTTTGTTTCAACTATGATTTCTTTCAGCAGTGTTTTTTAGTTCTCCTTGTAGAGATTCATCATCACTTTGGTTATGTATATTCCTAGAGATTAATCTTTTGCAGCCATTGTAAATGGGATCGAGTTCTTGATTTGAGTCTCAGCTTGGCTGTTATTGGTGTATAGCAATGCTACTGATTTGTATAAGTTGGTTTTGTAACCTGAGACTTTACTGAATTCATCAGTCAAATCTAGAAGTCTTTTGGAGGAGACTTTGAGGTTTTCTAGGTATAAGATTATATCATCAGCAAACAGAGATAGTTTGACACTCTTTTCCAATTTGGATGCCCTTTACTTCTTTCCCTTGCCTTATTATTCTGGCTACCATGTCCAGTTTGGTGTTGAATAGAAGTAGTGAAAGTGGGCATCCTTATCTGTTCTAGCTCTGAGGCAGAATGCTTTCAACTTTTCTCTATTCAGTATTATGTTGGTTATATGTTTGTCATATATGGCATTTATTATTTTAAGGTATATTCCTTCTATGCCTAGTTTGTTAAGGTTGCTTTAAATGAAAAGATGCTGAATTTTATCAAATGTTTCTTTCTACGTATATTGAAATGATCATATAGTTTTTAATACTGTTTACATGGTAATCACATTTATTAATGTGCATATGTTGAACCATCTTTGCATCCGTGGATGAAACACACTTGATTGTGTTGAATTATCATTTTGATATAGTGTTGGATTTGGATTGCTAGTATTATGTTGAGGATTTTTGCATCTAGGTTCATCAGGAATATTGATCTGCACTTTCCTTTCTTTGTTGTGTCCTTTTCTGGCTTTGGTATCAGAGTGATACAGGCTTCATAGAATGAATTAGCGAGGACTCCTTCCTTTTCAATATTTTGTAACAGTTTCAGTAGGATTGGGGTAAGTTCTTCTTTGAACATCTGATAGGATTTGGCTGTAAATTCTGGCTTTTTTGTTGTTGGGAGATTTTTTATTACTGATTCAATCTCGTTACCCATTATTGATCTGTTTAAGATTCCTATTTCTTCCTGATTCAAGCTTGGAGGATTGTATCTTTCCAGGAATTTATCAATTTCCTCTAGATTTTCCAGTTTGTGTGCACAGAGATGTTCTTAGTAATCTTGGGCAATCTTTTGTATTTCTGTGGTATCAGTTGTAATGTTTCCACGTTCATTTCTGATTGAGTTTTATTTGAAACTTTCTCTTTTTTGGGTTAACCTAGCTAGTGGTCTATCAATCTGGTTATCTTTTCAAAGAGCTAACTTTTAATTTCATTCATGCTTTGTATTAATTTTTTGTTTTAATTTTATTTAGTTTTGGTCTGATCGTTATTTTTCTTTTTGATAGCTTTGGGTTTGGTTTCTTCTTATTTTTCTAGTTCCTTGAGGTATGATATAAGATTGTCAATTCCTGATCTTTCTGTCTTTTTGATATAGGCATTTATCTCTAGAAACTTCACTCTTAGCTCTGCTTTTGCTGTATTCCAGAGATTTTGAGAGATTTATAAACATTAATATAAAATGAAAGATTTCAAATAAATACCCTAACATTCCACCTTAACAAATAATAAAAATAAAAGAGCAAACTAAATTCAAAGCAAGCAGAATAAAGAAAAAATAAACGTTAAATAACTGAAATCAAGAATAGAAAAGTAATAAAGAAAATCAACAAAACCAGAAGTTGTTTCTTTAAAAAGGTCAACAACATTAATTAGACTAAGAAAAGAAAAAGAAGATTCAAATTGCAAAAATGAGCAATAAAAATTAGACATCATTACCCGTCTTGCAGAAATAAAAAGGATTAAAAGAGAATACCATGGGCTGGGCGCGGTGGCTAACGCCTGTAATCCCAGCACTTTGGGAAGCCGAGGCAGGTGGATCACAAGGTCAGGAGATCGAGACCATCCTGGCTAACATGGTGAAACCCTGTCTCTACTAAAAATACAAAAAATTAGCCAGGTGTGATGGCAGGCGCCTGTAGTCCCACCTACTCTGAAGGCTGAGGCAGGAGAATGGCATGAACCTGGGAGGTGGAGTTTGTAGTGAGCCCAGATCACGCCACTGCACTCCAGCCTGGGTGACAGAGCGAGACTCCATCTCAGAAAAAAAAAAAAAAAAAAAAAAAGAACACCATGAAAAATTGTATCTGACAAATTAGGTAACCTGGGTAAAACAGAGACATTTATAGAAAGACATAAACTACCAGAATTGAGTCAAGAAAAAGTGTAAAACCTAATTCAGATTCAAAAAAGTAGCAGACAATCCATTGAATGGGGGAAATCTCTTAAAACTCAACTGTAGAAAGTCAAATAACTCAATTAAAAATGGACAAATCAATTGAATGGATACTTCCTCAAAGAAGATATACAAAAGCCAGTAGGTACATCAAAAATGCTCAACATTATTAATCACTAGGAAAATGTGAATCAAAATCAAATTGAGATATTACTTCACTTTCACTGGAATATATAAAATAAATAATGGACAATAACAAATATTGACCAGGACGCAGAAAAATTTGAACCCTGGTGGAAATGCAAAATGGTACAACCACTGTGGAAAACAGCTTGGCAGTTCCATAAAAAGCTAAACATGGAGGTGCCATATGATCCAAAAATTTATCTTCTAGGTATATAAGAAATGAAAGCATATATCCCCATAAAACATTGTATAAAAATATTTATAGCAACATTATTTATAATAGCCAAAAAGCAAAAGCAATTCAATGTTTATCAACTAATGAAAGAATAAATAAAATGCTGTGTTCATAGAATGGAATTTTTTTTGCACTAAAAAGGAATGAAGCACTGATACATACTACAGCACAAATGAACCTTTAAAATATTATGCTATATGAAAAAATCCAGTCACAAAAGACCACATGTATAATTACATTTATATAAAATATCCAGAATAGACAAATTCATAGAGACAGAAAGTGGAGGGTCTCAGGGAGAGGGCAATGGAATGATGAAAAATGGATTTTCTTTTTTTCTTTCTTTTTTGAGACAGAATCTTGCGCTGTCACCCAGGCTGGAGTGCAGTGGCATGATCTCGGCTCACTGCAATCTCTGCCTCCCAGGTTCACGCCATTCTCCTGCCTCAGCCTCCTGAGTAGCTTGGACTACAGGCGTCCACCACCACATCTGGCTAATTTTTGTACTTTTAGTAGAGACAGGGTTTCACCATGTTAGCCAGATAATCTCAATCTCCTGACCTCGTGATCCACCTGCCTCAGCCTCTCAAAGTGCTGGGATTACAGGCATGAGCCACTGTGCCCGGCTGAGAAGTGGGTTTTCTCGAGGGGGCAATAAAAATGCCCTAAAATTAGACAAGTGGTTATGTTTGCACAACTCTCAATATATGAAAACATTTTCATTGTACTTGATAGGATAAAATTCATGATACACATGTTTTATCTCAATAAAGCTACAGAAAAATAATAAGCAATGGAACAGATCTGATCCATGGGTTATAGTTTACAAACTCTTATTTTAGAATGATGCTTACTATATAATAGTGCTATATGAATATCTGTTCAGTGAATAAATAAAGTATCCTGTGCCTTCAAAAAAATCACAAGTTGGCGTTAGGCAGGCAATGAAGTAAGGCCGTGGCATTTCAGACACTGTGAGAGCATGAATGAAGGCACAGAGGTAAAATTAATGGAGTATGTATGGAGAACCATGGTTCAGTGTGCACAGATCAATAGTGTAGAATAAGCACTGTCTGGAAAAAAGAGAGAAGAGATAGAAGGAATCACAGGATGAAAGAAAGGCCTTATGCCATGTAGGGAGTAAAGATAGAACACCATTGCGGCAACAATAGGGAGTTATTGACAATAATGATAGAGATGGAAGAACAATGACAAGGAATTATTACAATGATGATAGGGATAGAAAAGGGAGATGGGCTTAAGAAATATAGAACACATATAAAACCCTGAATAGACCAATAACAAGTTCTGAAATTGAGGCAGTAATTAATAGCCTACTAGCCAAAAAAGCCCTGGACCAGACAGATGCACAGCCGAATTCTACCAGAGGTACAAAGAGGAGCTGGTACCATTCCCATTGAAACTATTCCAATCAATAGAAATAGAGGGACACCTCCCTAACTCATTTTATGAGGCCAGCATCATCCTGATACAGAACCTGGCAGAGACAGAACAACAACAACAAAAAAATTGTAGGCCAATATCTCTGATGAAAATCCTCAACAAAATCCTGGCAAACCGAATCCAGCAGCACATCAAAAAGTTTATCCACCACAATCAAGTCAGCTTCATCCCTGGGATGCAAGTCTGGTTTAATATATGCAAATCAATATACATAATCTATCTCATAAACAAAACCACTGACAAAAACCACATGACTATCTCAATAGATGCAGAAAAGGCCTTTGATAAAATTCAACATTGCTTCATGCTAAAAACTCTCAATAAACTAGGTATTGATGGAACATATCTCAAAATAATAAGAGCTATTTAGGACAAACCCATACACAATATCATACTGAATGGGTAAAAGCTGGAACAATTCCCTGTGAAAACTGGCACAAGACAAAAATGCCCTCTCTCACCACTCCTATTCAACATAGTATTGGAAGTTCTGGCCAGGGCAATCAGGCAAGAGAAAGAAATAAAGCATATTCATATAGGAAGAGAGGAAGTCAAATTGTCTCTGTTTGCAGATGACATTATTATATATTTAGAAAACCCTGTCGTCTCAGCCCAAAAACTCCTTAAGCTGTTAATCAACTTCAGCAAATTCTCAGGATACAAAATCAATGTGCAAAAAATCACAAGCATTCCTATATACAATAATAGACAAGCAGACAGCCAAATCATGAGTGAACTCCCATTCACAATTGCTACAAAGAGAATAAAATACCTAGGAATACAACTTACAAGGGACATGAAGGACCTCTTCAAGGAGAACTATAAACCACTGCTCAAGGAAATAATGGAGGACACAAACAAATGGAAAAACATTCCATGCTCATAGATAGGAAGAATCAATATTGTGAAAATGGCCATACTGCCCAAAATAATTTATAGATTTAATGCTATTCCCATCAAGCTACCATCGACTTTCTTCACAGAATTAGGAAAAACTACTTCAAATTTCACATGGAACCAAAAAAGAGCCCGAATAGCCAAGACAATCCTAAGCAAAAAGAACAAAGCTGGAAGCCTTATGCTACCTGACTTCAAGCTATACTACAAGGCTACAGTAACCTAAACAGCATGGTACTGGTGTCAAAACAGATATATAGACCAATGGAACAGAACAGAGATCTCAGAAATAATGCCACAAGTCTACAACAATCTGTTCTTCCACAAAACTGACAAAAACAATGGGGAGAGAATTCCCTATTTAAGAAATGGTGCTGGGAAAACTGGCTAGCCATATGCAGAAAATTGGACCCCTTCCTTACACCTTACACAAAAATTAACTCAAGATGGGTTAAAGACTTAAATGTGAAACCTAAAACCATAAAAACCCTAGAAGAAAACGGAGGCAATATCATTCAGGACGTAGGCATGGACAAAGACTTCATGAGTAAAACACCAAAAGCAACTGCAACAAAAGCCAAAATTGACAGCTGGGATCTAATTAAACTAAAGAGCTTCTGCACAGCAAAAGAAACGATCATCAGAGTGAACGGGCAACCTACAGAATGGAAGAAAATTTTTACAATCTGTCCATCTGACAAAGGGCTAATATTCAGGATCTACAAGGAACTTATACAAATTTACAAGAAAAATACAAACAACTCCATCAAAAAGTAAGCAAAGGATATGAACAGACACTTCTCAAAAGAAGACATTTATGCAGCCAACAAACATATGAAAGAAAGCTCATTATCACTGGTCATTATAGAAATGCAAATCAAAACCACAATGAAATACCATCTCACACCAGTTAGAATGGTGATTATTAAAAAGTCAGGAAACAACAGATGCTGGAGAGGATGTAGAGAAATAGGAACACTTTTACACTTTTGGGGGAGGTGTAAATTAGTTCAACCATTGTGGAAGACAGTGTGGCAATTTCTCAAGGATCTAGAACTAGAAATACCATTTGACCCAGCAATCCCATTATTGGGTATATACCCGAAGGATTATAAATCATTCTACTATAAAGACACAGGCACACCTATGTTTATTGCAGCCTTATTTACAATAGCAAAGACTTGGAACCAACCCAAATGCCCATCAATGATAGACTGGATAAAGAAAATGTGGCACATATACACCATGGAATACTATACAGCCTTAAAAATGAAAGAGTTCATGTCCTTTTCAGGGACATGGATGAAGCTGGAAACCACCATCATCAGCAAACTAACACAAGAACAGAAAACCAAACACTGCTTGTTCTCACTCATAAGTGGGAGTTGAACAATAAAAACACATGAACACAAGGAGGGGAACATCACACACTAGGGCCTGTTGAGGGGGCAAGGGACAAGGGGAGGGAGAGCATTAAGACAAATACCTAATGCATGTGGGGCTTAAAATCTAGATGATTGGTTGATAGGTGCAACAAACCACCATGACACATGTATATGTATGTCACAAACTTGTACATTCTGCACATGTATCCCAGAACTTAAAGTAAAATAAAATAAAAATAAAAACATATAGAAGACACAAAAGGTTACATTTGTTGATAAATGAAATATGAAGAGTAAAAGAAAGAGAAGCATCTAGAGAATCCAAGATAACTCCCATCTTCCATTAAAGCCTTTAATCCTTCTTCATTCAGTCTCACAGGAAAAAAAAATCATATATGAAGTAAAAGATGTTCACATGCACCCCAAATATGTGCTAAGTGTGGGATAAAATAAGAATATTCACATAAAGAAAAAAATCTAAATCAAGGGTATTATTGGCAGGAGGTGGGAGTACAGGGTTATTGTAGGAACTTGAATCTAAATGCCCTGAAATTCCAAGAGTATCATCATGGCTTTGGCTAGAGATTTAGTGTATTCACTCTTGAAGAGAGGAAGAAATACCTGCAAACACACACACACACACACAATGAGCTCAAAGTCCAAATTCTTAATTTATGCCTATCAAGGATCCATAAAGCAATACAAACCTTCCAATCTTCACACAAGTTCTTGCTCCCCGCAGAGGTTGTTCAGCAGTGCTGAGCTGACCTTCAGATGAAAAGCTAGTAGGAGGTCCATGAAATGCAATATCAGGAAACCATATGACTTCACAAATGTTTTTGTATGTTTCTCCAGAAATCCTTACTAATTTAGAAATTCTAGTTAATTTCTTTATACAATTATACATGATTTTGCAATGGACACAGCAGTGATCTATTTGTAATTTTGTTTTCCAATAAATTTATAGTGAGCAAAAAGAAAACTGATAGAATGAAGTATTGTCAGGAAAATTATTGATAGGGCTTGTTCTGCTGTTAATTTTAATTGTCCTAATTAATCTGGGCTCACCCAGACCTGTCTTCTGATTCTGCCATTAATTAGTGGTTTGACCTTAAGCAAGTTAGTTTTTCTTTATCTGTCAAATGAAGGAGTTGAACTAGAGCATCTTCTAAGATTCCTTTCACCTCCAACAATATTTGTATTTCTCAAATAGGAATTAAACTGTTAGTTGTAATCTAACATGTTAAATTTCTTTGCCCCGCCATACTAACTATAGTAACTGAATCACTAATAAACTAATCGCTAAAAAACAGCCGAGAAAATGTTTCAGTTTAAGTTCCGGGAGAGAGTAGATGGGTATTCAGTTTTTAAACTGCATGCTTCAGAAGTTTTTATAGAATAACTAATAGAAATGTGTTTTCAAAGAAACCTGGATGATTTATTTTTATAAACCTAAAACTGCTCTGCGTGTATCTTCTAGCCCTGTGTAGCCAATGTAGATGTATGTCATGTTGTGAAAGAGTGTCCTTGATTATAGAATCCTGTTCCCAAATTCCACTTACCACATGGTAAATACTCTGCAGTAGTTGTTTGACAAGTGGTATTATTATCTCCATTAAGTTATTCAGTTGGAAGTTATGCTTTCCTTACTATATAAATGCTTTTAAACAATGACCCATTTGCAAATAGGCATGTCCATAACTATGAGATTAGATAATACCAATATTGCATTTCCTCTGACTTCAGCCAAGCATAAACGCGACAAATGGGTTTATCGCTCCACTCTCGTGTTCAGCTAAAATTAGAGATTTAAATTTGAATAGTACTAAATGGCTCTCTACACTCAGGTAGCACTCCCTTGACCATCTGCCAATGTGCACGTTTCCTAATACAGAACACCGCTCTTGCTGGCAAATTCGTTTCCTCAATTTTCTAGAAGGTACAGAAAAACTCAGCAAAGCATAGGCTCTAGCCTCCTCTTAGAAGTAGTAAACACCTTAAACAATGAAAATCATCTGTTTCTTTGAAAAATTAAAATATGATTTGGCATACATATTTTCTTTGGGTAGAGCCTTACCTTGGTAACATGTTCAGTGGTTGACTATTTATTTGAATCGTTTGGGAGCGTTTTGAAGACAGATGAGCTTAAATCACATCTTTAAACAAAGAAAAATAAATTTAGACTTCATCAAACATCTGTTATTTTTTGATACATACTGAATCCATTAAGTTAATTCACCTTATGGAGTAACTCACAAGAAGCTCTCAGCACAACACGGAAGACGAGAACATTCAGTTATGCAAATTATTTCCACTTAAACTGTGCCCAGTGAACAACAGAAAGAATAAGTGATTCAAACTGTATGCTAATCACCTTTGCATCTACTGAGCGAGGGCCGACAGTGTCAGATTTTCTGCAGGATTTGGAAATGACAGTGTCTTTGAGGGTAGAATCCCTGCCAGGTCATCCATATGATGGAGAACTATTCTTAGTTTCCAGTAGGTTCTCCACTTAAATCTACTTAGTGGGTGACCATTTTCCTTTGCTAGGATATTAGGATGAGTTGAGATAATTAAACAATACCTGACAATTTTTCTCAAAGTATTCAGTTTGGACCAAATTAAAAGTTGGCTGCAATTTATTCCCTTGCACTGTAGCTAAAATCACCTTTGGTCCTTTGTAACTGAGTGGGAGATACTGGTCACTGCTACTTCGCAGCAGCCTCAAGAACCTCTGGGTTAGAAAGAAATCATTCCTGACTTCTTGTGAGATTTCAGATTTTATTCATCATGACTAAGAAGGTGATTCTATAGCTAAAAACTTTGATACCAAGAGTCATAGTGGGATTTAGTACATCTGAAAAGCTCTGGTGTGCTTAGAGTAGCAAATTCTGGCTCGAAGAGTTATTTCAGATATTCCAAAGACTGGTTTTGGCCATGTACGATGGCTCATGCCTGTAATCCCAGCACTTTGGGAAGCCAAGGCAGGCAGATGGCTTGAGCCCAGGAGTTCGAGACTAGCCTGGGCAACATACATGGTGAAGCCCAGTCTCTACAAAAAAATAAATTAAAACAAAAAAAGACTAGTTTTAATATACTTATACAAAACAAAAAAGCTATCCCCTCCATTCCCTTCCTTTCCCTTGGGCTTTTTATTTAGAGTAGTTTTAATGTATTGAGGACTTACTTTTGAGCCAGATGCTGTATCAAAC
This sequence comes from Pongo pygmaeus, assembly GCF_028885625.2. Classification (NCBI taxonomy): domain Eukaryota; kingdom Metazoa; phylum Chordata; class Mammalia; order Primates; family Hominidae; genus Pongo; species Pongo pygmaeus. The sequence goes on from NC_072376.2 coordinate 21,363,841, forward strand.
ATTATTTAATTTTCTTTAATCTTCAGAATGACATTATAAAACAGAAAATTTTATATTCATTCTACATTTGAGGAATCTTGAGCTCTGAGAGTTTAAGTTATTTACACCAAAAGCAAGGCTAGAGTTTGGATTTGAATCCTGATCTGAATGACTTCCAAAGTCCACGATGGTTCCAATGTGCTACCCCATTCCCCACATAGCAGGAATGAGCTATGTTTGCCCTGACCCCAAGGCCGTAAGGTTCCTTCCTCTACCCCTGTTATAGTTCATCCAGGATGCTACAACAAAGTACTGTAGACTGAGTGGCTTGTAAACAACAAGGATTTATTTCTTACCATTCTGGAGGCTAGAAGTCTCAGATCAGGGTACCATCATAGCTACTTTCTGATAAGGGCCCTCTTCTGAGTTGCAGACTTTCGACTTTTTGTGGTATCCTTCCATGGTAGGAAAACAGCAAGCTAGCTCTCTGGCCTCGTATGCAACCACTAATCCCATTCATGAGGGCTCCACTCTCATGGTCTCATTACCTCCTTAAGGCTTCATCTCCAAGTAGCGTTAGGGATTAGACTTTAATATATGAATTTCAAAAGACATAAATATTTAGTTCATAACATTAGAGCCAAGATTTGAACCCTGGCCAAATGACTTCTGAATTCCATGCTGGTTTCAATGGCTACTTCACTGTCTGCCTAGCAAGTTATGATCACCCTGACCCCCAAGGCAGTAAAGTTTTTTTTTTCTACCTGTAGGTTTAGTTTGAAGTTTTAGTCTAGAGTTCAAAACTCACATGCCTTGACCCTTCTCAAAGAATTCTAATTCAGTGAATCTGGGAGCAGGCAGTTATAGTTTCCTAAAGTTCCCCAGTTGGTTCCAATGCATACTTCTAGTTGAGAACCACTGATCATATAATTTAGTGGTCCTATACCATGAAAGTCCATGTATACATTCTTAGACATTGAGAGATCTATAAAAAATTTTCAGTGTTGTGTTCCCATTTCAATAATATTTTTAAAAATTACTGCTGTGCTTTGAATATGGTTTTTCCCCTCTGAAACTCATGTTGAAAGTTGATTCCCAATGTAACTGTGTTGAGAAGTGGTGGGACCTCTAAGAAGTATTTGTGTCATAAGGGCTTCATCCTCATGAAGGGATTAATACCACTGTTATGGGACTGGGCTAATTCTCAAGAAAGTGAGTTCTCCCTCTTAAGGGTCTGGATTAGTTATGGCTGGAGTGGGTTATTATAAAGTGAGGCTGCCCCTCATGTTTTGCTCCTGTTGCACATGCCAATTCCCCTTTCTGCTTCTCCACCATGTATGATGTGGCATGAAGCCCTTACCAGAGCTGCCGCCATGCCCTTGGAATTTCAGCCTCCAGAACCATGAGCCAAATAAACTTCTATTCTTTAACAATTACCCAGTCTCAGGCATTCTGTTATAGCAACAGAAAACTGACTATCACTCTAAGTCAATTCTGGATATGAATAACCAAGCCCTGCCAGCTGACTTTATCAATTTCTATTTGTTTCAACTTTGTAGCCATTCAACAGATATTTATGTTCCTAACATATGTCATGCAATGTACAATGATAAATAAGATAATAAGCATGTTTCCTGATTAGCAAAACGGTGTTAGAAATAGCAATTATCTCAACTAATTTTCAACAAAGTTTCCAAGAACAAACAATGAGGGAAGGACAATCTCTTTAATAATTGGTGTTGAGAAAACTGGGTATCCATATGCAAAAGAATGAGATTACACCATTATCTCACATTATACTTAAAAATCAACTAAAAATGAATAGAAATGTAAACATAAGACCAAAAATTATAAAGCTACTAAAAGAAAGCATAGGAGAAAACTCCATGATACTGTCTGGGAAATTATTTCTAAGATAAGACTTCAACAGCTCCACAGGCAACAAAAGTAAAAACAGGCAAATGAAACTGCATCAAACTAAAAAGTTTCTGCACAGCAAGGGAAACAATTAACAGTGTGAAGAGACAACCCACAGGAGATTGGAAGAAAATGTTTGCAAGCCATTCATATGATAAAGGTATAATATATAAAATATATAAGGAACTCAAGCAACTCAATAGCAATATAACAAATAACTCAATTTAAAAATGGGCAAAGAATCTGAGCAGACATTTCTCAAAGAAGGAGATGAATAGCCAACAGACATATGAAAAAATGCTCAACATTTGTCTAATCATCAGAGAAATGCAAATTAAAATCCCAATAAAATATCACCTCATGCCAATTAGCATAGCTATTATCAAAAAAACGAATAGTCAAAAATGATCATGGTGGACCAGAAGCAGGAGCAGATTACAGCTCCGACTCGGACGGACAGAGCAGCATGTGAAGTCTTGCTCCAGAACGACTGCAAGAACAAACCAGGAATCCCAAGAGGACCTACAGACCCTCTGAAGGAAGCTTAGACTCCTCCTGCAGGACCTGGGAGACACCCCAAATACTGCAAGTGCCCAAACTACGGAAGTGGAAATGGGATATTCTCCACTCCCGAACACACACTCACACTGGGTGTGGGGAAACTGAAGGTCTAGTTTGAGGGAGAAGTTTCCGACCTTACCTGGAGCTGAGTCAACTTAGAGAGCCGAGTGAAATGCAGGGGTGGAGGAGGCAGTGGGAAGGGCCCTGGGAGCTTGCTGGGTCCCCAGGCAGGCCATTCCTGCCTGGCACCACAGGGATCCTTTCGGGAGGGTGGCCAGAGGTGCGGGGAGATAACCACAGGGAGTAGGAGGTCTCCAGCTGAACTTTGTAACAATTTGAACCAGGTGAGAGGCCTCCTGGCCAGAACTCAGGAGAGGGTGTAAATCTAGCATGCAGACTCCACAGGTGGGGGAAGAACCAGAGCCCTTTTATCTCACGGCTGGGAGGCGGGCAGCCTGGGACAAGTTCTTAAGCCCTGCTCACCCACTGCCTGGAAATAGACAGTGCTGTTGGGGGTGGCACAATGGGAGTGAGACCAGCCCTTCAGATTGTGTGGGAGTTGGGTGAAGCCTGTGACTGCTCGCTTTCCCCCACTTCCCTGACAACCTGCGTGACTCAGCAGAGGCAGCCACAATCATCCTAAGTACACAACTCCATTGACCTGGGAACCTCACTTCTATCCCCAACAGCAGCCACAGCAAGGCCTGCCCAAGGAGAGTCTGAGCTCAGACATGCCTATTCCTGCCCCCACCTGATGGTCCTTCCCTATCCACCCTGGTAGCTGAAGACAAAGGGCATATACTCTTGTGAGTTCCAGGGCTCCGCCCACCACCAGCTCCTCTCCATACTAGCACAGCTGATGCTCTCCGGAAAGCGCCACCTCCCAGCAGGAGACCAACCAGCACAAAAATAGAACATTAAACTACCAAAGCTAAGAACCCTCACAGAGTCCATTTTATTGCCTTTCCACCTTCACCAGAACAGGTGCTGGTATCCACAGCTGAGAGACCCATAGACAGTTCACATCACAGGACCCTGTGAAGACAACCCCCAGTACCAGCCTGGAGCCTGGTAGATTTACTGGGAGTCTAGACCTAGAAGGGAGACAACAATCACTGCAGCCTGCCTCTCAGGAAGCCACATCTATAGGAAAAAGAAGGGAGTACTACATCAATGGAACACCCTGTGGGATAAAAGAATCTGAACAAAGCCTTCAGCCCTAGACCTTCCCTCTGACAGAGCCTACCCAAATGAGAAGGAATCAGAAAACCAACCCTGGTAATATGTCAAAATAAGGCTCTTTAACAATCCCCCCCAAAAATCACATTAGCTCACCAGCAATGAATCCAAACAAAGAAGAAATTTCTGATTTACCTGAAAAACAATTCAGGAGATAATTATTAAGCTAATCAGGGAAGCACCAGAGAAAGGCAAAGCCCAATGCAATGAAATCCAAAAAATGATACAAGAAATGAAGGGAGAAATATTCAAGAAAATAGCATAAATAAAAAAACAATCAAAACTTCAGGAAACATTGAATATACTTATAGAAATGTGAAATGCTCTGGAAAGTCTCAGGAATAGAATTGAACAACTGGAAGAAAGAAATTCAGAGCTTGAAGACAAGGTCTTTGAATTAACCCAATTCAACAAAGACAAAGAAAAAAGAGTAAGAAAATATGAAGAAAGTCTCCAAGAAGTCTGGGATTATGTTAAATGACCAAACCTAAGAATAATCAGTATTCATAAGGAAGAAGAGAAATCTAAAATTTGGAAAACATATTTGAGGGGATAATTGAGGAAAACTTCCCAGCCTTGCTGGAGACCTAGATATCTAAATACATGAAGCACAAAGAACACCTGGGAAGTTCATCACAAAAAGATCATCACCTAGGCACATTGTCATCAGGTTATCTAAAGTTAAAATGAAAGAAAGAATCTTAAGAGCTGTGAGGCAAAAGTACCAGGTAACCTATAAAGAAAAACCTATCAGATTAACAGGCGATTTCTCAGCAGAAACCCTACAAGCTAGAGGGGATTTGGGCCCTATCTTCAGCCTCCTCAAACAAAACAATTATCAGACAAGAATTTTGTATCCAGTGAAACTACGCATCATAAGCATCATATATGAAGAAAGATACAGTCTTTTTCAAGAGAACAAATGATGAGAGAATTCGCCACTACCATACCACCACTATAAGAACTGCTGAAAGAAGCTCTAAATATTGAAACAAATCCTGGAAACACATCAAAACAGAACCTCTTTAAAGCATAAATCACACAGGACCTATAAAACAAAAATGCAATTTAAAAAGCAAAAACAAAAAACCCAAGGTACACAGGCAACAAATAGCATGATGAATGGAATGGCACCTCACATCTCAATACTAACACTGAATGTAGATGGCCTAGATGCTCCACTTAAAACATACAGAACTGCAGAATGGATAAGAACTCACCAACCATCTGCAGCCTTCAGGAGACTCACCTAACATAGAAGGACTCACATAAACTTAAAGTAAAAGGGTGGAAAAAGACATTTCATGCAAATGGACAGCAAAAGCTAGCAGGGGCAGCTATTCTTATATCAGACAAAACAAACTGTAAAGAAACAGCAGTTAAAAGAGACAAAGAGGGACATTATGTAATGGTAAAATGTCTTGTCCGATAGGAAAATATCACAATCCTAAAATATATGCACCTAACACTGGAGATCCCAAATTTATAAAACAATTACTAATAGACTTAAGAAATGAGATAGACAGCAACACAATAATAGTGGGGGACTTCAATACTCCACTAACAGAACTAGACATGTCATCAAGACAGAAAGTTGACAAAGGAAAAATGGATTTAAACTACGTCTTGGAACAAATGGACTTAATAGATATATACAGAACATTTCATCCAACAACCACAGAATACACATTCTACTCGACAGTGCATGGAACTTTCTCCAAGGTAGACCATATCATAGGCCATAAAATAAACCTCAATAATTTTAAGAAAATTGAAATTATATCAAGCACTCTTTCAGACCACAGTGGAATAAAACTGGAAATCAACTCCAAAGGGAAGCTTTAAAACCATACAAGTACATGGAAATCAAATAAGCTGCTTCTAAATGTTCATCGGGTCAAAATGAAATCAAGACAGAAATTAAAAAATTCTTCAAACTGAATGACAATAATGACACAGCCTATCAAAACCTCTGGGATACAGCAAAAGCAGTGCTAAGAGGAAAGTTCATAGCCCTAAATGCCTACATCAAAAAGACTGAAAGAGCACAAACTGACATTCTAAGGTCACACCTGAAGGAACTAGAGAAACAAGAATGAACCAAACCCAAACCCAGCAGAAGAAAGGAAACCACCAAGATCAGAACAGAACTAAATGAAATTGAAACAAAAAAAATGAAAGATAAATGAAACAAATAGCTGATTCTTTGAAAAGATAAATAAAATTGATAGACCCTTAGCAAGATTAACCAAGAAGAGAGAAAAACCAAATAATTTTATTAAGAAACAAAATGGGGAGGGGGGAGGGATAGCAGTAGGAGATATACCTAATGTAAATGACGAGTTAATGGGTGCAGCACACCAACATGGCACATGTATACATATGTAACAAACCTGCACGTTGTGCACATGTATCCTAGAACTTAAAGTATAATTAAAAAAAAAAAAAAGAAACAAAATGGGAAATTACAACTGACACCACTGAAATACAAAAGATCATTCAAGGCTACTATGAACACCTTTACAGACATAAACTAGAAAACCCAGAAGAGGTGGATAAATTTCTGAAAAAAATATAACCCTCCTAGCTTAAATCAGGAATTAGATACCCTGAGCAGACCAATAATAAGTAGCGAGATTGAAATGGTAATTTAAAAATTACCAACAAATAAAATTCCAGGACCAGACGGATTCACACCAGAACGCTACCAGACATTCAAAGAAGAATTGGTGCCAATCCTTTTGACACTATTCCACAGGACAGAGAAAGAGGGAATACTCCCTAATTCATTCTATGAAGCCAGCATCACCCTAATACCAAAATCAAGAAAGGACAAAACAAACAAACAAAAAAAAAACTACAGACCCATACCCCTGATGAACATAGCCAATATACTTAACAAAATACTAGCTAACCAAATCCAATACATATCAAAAAGATAATCTACCATGATCAAGTGGGTTTCATACCAGCGATGCAAGGATGGTTTAACATACACAAGTCAATAAAGGTGATACACCACATAAACAGAATTTAAAACAAAAATCACATGATGATCTCAATAGATGCAGAAAAATCATTTGATAAAATCAAGCATCCCTTTATGATTAAAACTCTCAGCAAAACTGGCAAACAAGGGACATACCTCAATGTAATAAATGCCATCTATGATAAACCTACAGCAAACATAATACTGAATGGGGAAAAGTTGAAATCATTCCCTCTGAGAACTGGAACAAGACAACGATGCACACTCTCACCACTCCTCTTCAACATAGTACTGGAAGTCCTAGCCAGAGCAAGCAGACAAGAGAAAAAAATAAAGGGCATCCAAATTGAGAAAGGGCAAGTCAGACTTTCACCATTTGCTGACGATATGATCATTTGCCTCGAAAACTCTAGTGACTCCTCCAGAAAGCTCCTAGAACTGATAAAAGAATTTAGCAAAGTTTCCGGATACAAGATTAATGTACACAAATCAGTAGCTCTTCTATACATTAACAATGACCAAGCAGAGAATCAAATCAAGAACTCAATCCCTTTTACAATAGCCACAATAAAATAAAATAAAATACTTAGGAATATACCTAACCAAATAGGTGAAATAACTCTGAAAGGAAAACAAAACACTGCTCAAAGAAATCATAGATGACACAAAAAATGGAAACACATCCCATGCTCATGGATGGATAGAATCAATATTGTGAAAATGACTATACTTCCAAAAGCAATCTACAAAGTCAATGCAATCTCCATCAAAATACCACCATCATTCTTCACAGAATTAGAAAAAAGATTATAAAATTCATATGGAACCAAAAAGATCCTGCATAGCCAAAGCAAGACTAAGCAAAAAGATCAAATCTGAAAGGCATCACACTACCTGATTTCAAACTATACTATAAGGCCATAGTCACCAAAACAACATGCAACTGGTATAAAAATAGGCACACAGACCAATGGAACAGAATAGAGAACCCAGAAATAAGGTCAAATACTTACAGCCAGCTGATCTTCAACAAAGCAAACAAAAACATAAAGTGGGGAAAGGACATTCTTTTCAACAAATGGTGCTGGGATAATTGGCTAGCCACATGTAGGAGAATGAAACTAGATCCTCATGTCTCACTTTATACAAAAATCAACTCAACATGGATTAAGGACTTCTGAAACTATAAAAATTCTAGAAGACAACATTGGAAAATCCCTTCTAGACACTGGCATAGGCAAGGATTTCATGACCAAGAACCCAAAAGCAAATGCAATAAAAACAAAGATAAATAGCTGGGACTTAATTAAACTAAAGAGCTTTTGCACAGCAAAAGGGACAGTCAGCAGAGTAAACAGACAACCCACAGAGTGGGTGAAAATCTTAACAATCTATACATCTGACAAAGGACTAATATCCAGAATCTATAACAAACTCAAACAAATCAGTAAGAAAAAAACAAACAATCCCATTAAAAAGTGGGCTAAGGACATGAATAGACAATTCTCAAAAGAAGATATACAAATGGCCAATAAACATATGAAAAAATGCTCAATCTCACTAATGATCAGGGAAATGCAAATTAAAACCACAGTGTGATACCATGTTACTCCTGCAAGAATGGCCATAATAAAAAAATCAAAAAACAGTAGATGTTGGTGTGGATGCGGTGATCAGGGAACACTTCGACACAGCTAGTGGAAATGTAAACTAATACAGCCACTACGGAAAAGAGTGTGGATGTTCCTTAAAGAACTAGAAGTAGAACTATCATTTAATCCAGTGATCCCACTACTTGGTATCTACCCAGAGGAAAAGAAGTCATTATACGAAAAAGATACTTACACACGCATGTTTATAGCAGCACAATTCACAATTGCAAAACCGTGGAACCAACCCAAATGTCCATCAATCAATGAGTGGATAAAGAAACTGTGATTTATATATGTGATGGAATACTATTCAGCCATAAAAGGAATGAGTTAACGGCATTCACAGTGACCTGGATGAGTTCGGAGACTATTATTCTAAGTGAAGTAACTCAGGAATGGAAAACCAAACATTGTATGTTCTCACTGATATGTGGAAGCTAAGCTGTGAGGATGCAAAGGCATAAGAATGATACAATAGACTTTGAGGACTTGTGGTGAAAGGGTGGGAGGTGGGGGAGGGATAAAGCCTATAAATACGGTGCAGTGTATACTGCTCAGGTGATGGGTGCACCAAAATCTCACAGATCACCACTAAAGACCTTACTCATGTAACCAAACACTACCTGAACCCCAATAACTTTTAAATTATACAAAAAATAAAACAAATAAAAACAAAACAAAACAAAATAGTAAGTGTTGGCAAAGATGTAGAGGAAAGGGAAGCCGCATACACTGTTGGGAATGTAAATTACTACAGCCATTTTGGAAAACAGTATGGAGGTTTCTGAAGTGAAAAGTAGAATTATCATATGATCCAGAAATCCCACTTCTAGGCAAATATCCGAAGGAATTAAAATCAGTAATGTAAAGAGATATCTGCCCTCCCATGTTTATTTCACCAGTATTCACAATAGCCAAGATATGGAAGCAACCTAAGTGTATATCAATGGATAACTGGATAAAGAAAATATGGTATATATACACAATGAAATACTGTACAACCTTTAAAAAGAAGGAAATTCTGTTATTTGCAACAATATGGGTTCAAACTAGAGTACATTATGCTAAGTGAACTAAGCCAGGCTCAGAAAGACAAGTACTGTATGTGAAATCTAAAAAAGTTGTTCTCATAGAAACAGAGATTAAAAAGTAGTTACCAGATGATGGGGGATGGGGGTGGGGAGGGAGAAGTGGGGAAAGGAGAGATGTTGACAAAGGGTACAAAGTTGCAGTTAGACTAAATGAATACTTTTAGTGATCTATTGCACTCTATGGTAACCACAGTTAATATATTGCATACTTCAAAATTGCTAAAATATATTTTTAATATTCTAACCACAAAAAATAATTTGGTGAGGCAATGAATATGTTAGTTTGATTGACTCTCTCTATAATGTACACATAGATTAAAATGTAACATTGTATCCCATAAATATATGCAATCATTATTTTTCAATTAAAAATAAAAAGTGACTACTTCAAATGGTTGCTAGATTTTAATAAAATAATATATATGAGGTGCTTAAAGAAGGAGTTAGCATACAGTAAACACACAGGGAATGCTAGATATGGTTGTTGTTATGGTTATGTCTTTATTTTTCTAGTAAATTTTAAAATGTTAATTTTGTATATTACTAAGGACTATAAACAATTATAAAGCAGAGTAAAAAGATTGATAGTGGAAGGTGATGGGGGTAAAAGGAAGGCACTGCCTAGTGGTCTGGGAGATCCTCTCTGTGAAAGTGATATTTAATTAGAAGCCTGAATGAAGTGATGGAGCAAGCTACATGACAAGTTGGGGAAAAAAAAATTCCAGATTAAAGGAAGAGCCAGTACAAACATTCCTAGGCAGAACAAACTAAGGTGTTCAGAATATTTTACTTGTTCAGCTACAGGAGATCATGTAAGAAACAGAATGGAATTTTTTGTTTAGATTCAAGGGTACATGTGCAGGTTTGTTACAAGGGTATATTGTGTGATGCTGAGATTTGAGTTCCTATTGATCCCGTCACCCAAATAGTGAACATAGTACCCAACAGATAGTTTTTCAATCCTTTTTCCCCTTCACCCCTACCTTTGGAGTCCCCAGTGTCTATTTCTCCTATCTTTATGTCTGTGCATACCCAATGTTTAGCTCCCACTTATAAGTGAGAATATGTGGTATTTGGTTTTCCGTTTCTGCATTCATTCACTTAGGATAATGACCTCCAGCTGAATCCATGTTGCTGCAAAGGACATGACTTCATTCTTTTTTATGAGTGCATAGTATACCATGATATGTAGGTACCACATTTTCTTTATCCAATCCACCATTGCTAGGCATCTTGGTTTGTTTTATGTCCTTGCTAGTGAATAGTGCTGTGATAAACATATGAGTACAGGTGACTTTTGGGTAGAACAGTTTATTTTCCTTTGGATATAGAACCAGTTAAGGTGTTGCTGGGTTGAATAATAGTTCTATTTTTATCCCTTTGAGAAATCTCCCAACTGCTTTCCACAGGGGCTGAACTAATTTGCATTTCCACCAACAGTGTATAAGCATTCTCTTTTTCCTCCAACCTCGCCAACATCTGTTATTTGTTGACCTTTTAACGGTAGCCACATAACAGAACTTTTCATGGGATGTTTCTCAAAAGGCTAAAGATCTTCTCATGGGCTTAATTGTGTACCCTCCAAAATTCACATGTTGAAGTCCTAACCCCTGGTATCTCAGCATGTGATCATACTGGGGACAGGGTCTTTACAGAGGTAATTAAGTTAAGATAAAGTCATTAGGATGTGCCCTAATCCAATATGACTGAAAAGTTGGATACAGATGTGTACAGAGGGAACACAATATAAAGACAATGGGAGAAAATGGCCATTGAAAAGCCAAGGAAAGAGCCTGGGAAGGACCCTTCTCTCATGGCCCTTAGAAGAAACCAACCCTGCTGAAACTTTGATCTTGAATTTCTAGTCTTCAAAACTGAAACACCCAGTCAATAGTAGTTTGTTATGGCAGCCCTAGCAAAAAAAAAAAAAATACAGATACCCTCAAGAATAAGAAGAATATTTTTCCCTTCGGATGGGTCTATTCATTCTTCAAATTTAAAAGTTTATCTCTAAAACTTTTCGATCTATTCAAAAAGGTAGTGTTAATTCAGATTAGATCTTCTAGGACTTTTGCCAAGTAACTTGGTCCAATGGGAAGAAGTCTAGAAGCAAACTAGTTCTCTTGGAGGTATTTGTATCAGTTAAGGCTCAATTGACATCTTTGAAAGCACCCTGAACAACACAGAATTGCTAAGATTTCTCATGAATTGATTTAATGGCAAGAATTAAGATTCTGGGTAAAGACTACAGATCAATCTTCTGTTAAGTTTCTAAGCATTTGAATCTCCCTTACCATGAGGTCTCAAGTCTTCTGTTTATAGAACACCCTAAAAGTCAGACAATGTCAGAGCCTACCCTCTAGGCTGTGTGTTCAGTGAGTACTGCCCAGGAATCTGTATGCAAGAATAAGAAGTGCTACCATTTTGACAATGAGGAAGTTGATGACTAGACTACTCTTCTACCCTTGGAAGTGCCTGATCAGAAAGAGAGGTGAGGCTGGAAGAACCGAGCCACATGTTCAGCAGGACTGGAGGAAGAAAAGCAGGAACAGGACAGAACTAAGAGCTGATAATGGGGAAGTGAGGACTGAAGCCAGACTAAAGCCTCCATCACAGAGGGTCCCAGCTGGGTATGGCTTTAAAAGGTGAGCATGTGATTATCTCAAGTGGAAGACGAATGCTTAAAGGATGAGACTACCTCTGAAAATAGAAATGTTGTAGGGAAAAGATTTGACAGCAATGTAATGAAAGTGGTACCCAAGCAACCAGAAAGAAAAAAACATTTTCACCAAGGATAAGATGTTCCAGCAGGCAATGTTGCCATGGCATTTCAAAGGGCTGGTTGCACCAGAATCTTGACTGTAAATGGAAATGGAGCCATAATCAAGTGGCATTCAAACTGTGGCATACTATAATTAAGTAATCATTTGAACCGATGGTTTTAATAAGTTTCTCTGCACAAAACCAGCACTCTCTTCAATTCCTGACACATTCATTATAATTAGCTCCTGCTTGACATTTCCTAGTAGAAAGGCTAAACATCCAAAGTTTTCTTTACTTATTTATAAATAACAATATAATGAGTTAAGCTAAAATACTGGAAATGTATCCCTTATTAAAATATAGTCAAACCTCCTTAGAAACAATGAGTCACACATAAAGCAAAAATAATAAATTCAGTTCCAGATATGTGCTATGAAGAAAAGAAGATTGGTTAAAGTGAGGGAAAATTGCTGGAAGGATTGTCTGTTTACTTCTCTGAAGTGAGGACATTTGCAAGGAAATCGGAATGATGAGAAGGAGCTGGCCCTGATCAGATGAGAAAGAAAATTATTCCAACCAGAAGGAAAGGGAAGTGCAAAGGTCCTGGGGTAGGAATAAACTTTACATGACTGCAGAACAATAAGAGGAGCAGTAAGAGTGAGTTTGCTGTGTGAGGCAGCAAGTGGAAGAGATGGGATTAGAGAGGCAGGCAGGGTACAGATTATGTAAGGCCCTGTGGAGTGAAGAAAGGAATCTAGATTTTATTGTAGTAGCAATAAGAGGCTCCTAATGGCTTTTAGCAGGAGGGTGACATTCTCTGATTTATCTTTACAAAAGTTCCCACTGGCTGCTCTGAGGAGACTATAAAAGCAGCACCAGCCGGGCATGGTGGCTCTCGCCTGTAATCCCAGCACTTTGGAAGGCCGAGGCGGGTGGATCATGAAGTCAGGAGATCGACACCATCCTGGCTAACACGGTGAAACCCTGTCTCTACTAAAAATACAAAAAATTAGCCCAGTGTGGTGGTGGGTGCCTGTAGTCCCACCTACTCGGGAGGCTGAGGCAGGAGAATGGCGTGAACCCAGGAGGCAGAGGTTACAGTGAGCCGAGATCACACCACTGCACTCCAGCCTGGGTGACAGAGTGAGTCTCCATCTCAAAAAAAAAAAAAAAAAGCAGCGCTAAGGTCAGCTAGGAGGCATTATCAAGCCAAATGATGAAAGTGGCTTCATTACAGTTTGTTAGGTAGAGATGATGAGGAGAAATTGCTGATGGATTGACTAAGGGATCTAAGAAAAAGATGAACCATTGAAGAGTCAAAGAGGAATCCTAGGTTTAGGGCCAAAGACAGTGATGACATTTATAGAGATGAAAAATCTTGGGGAAGAATAGATATGATGGCATGTACTATGAATAGATCTGTCTGTTCATGTTAAGTTTGAGATACTGATTTGACCTTGACTGAGATATTGAGTACAGAGTTGAATATGGAGATCTTGTTCTCAGGATAGAGTTTTGAGCTAAACCGATAGATTTGGCTTCCCCTGGTATAAGTAGAGTGCACTTTATAGTTGTGGGTGTGACAGATCACCATGGGTATAAATTTGATAACTAAGAGAAGCTCTGAGTTGCTCTTGCATTCTGAGACCTGATGAAGAGATGAAGCCAGCAAGGCAGTCACGAAGAAATAACAGTATGATAGAAAGAAAACCCAAAAGCAGGGTATGGTCAACAATTACAACCCATGATAGCAGTTCAGATTAAATAAGGACAAAGAAATGACCATTGGGCTTGGAATTAATTACAGAGGAAGGAAGTAGAGACATTTGAGGGAAGAAGCAGACTATTTCAAAGTTGTGCTTTCAGCAGGGAGCAGAAATAGCCTGGAGGAGTCACTGAGGCCAAGAGAAAGATATTTTCAAAGGCAATATTAATGAATATATAGTAAGCCAATAAAAATAACCCAATGCAGAGAAGTTGATTGATTATATTAATTAGGCTAGGCTAAGTTATTCTGCAGTAACAAATAAAAGACAAAGTCTCATTTTAAGACAATAAAATTTTATTGCTCACTCTTGACCATAATCACTAGTGGAAGGGAGCTGGGATGAAGTTGCATTTCCCTGTTTTGGTTTTTATTGCCATTCAACAAGCCTCTTTCCATGTCAACACAATGCCTCTAAGTTCCTTTAAGGGCAAAAGAGAACATGGAGGGCCATTTGGGGGATTTGATGGCCAAGTCTGGAAGGGGTGCACATCACCTCCACCCAAAATCCACTGGCCTGAACTCAGTCATAAGGCTCCACTAACACAACAGAGCCATCAATATGGTCTTCCAGTGTGATCAGCAGGAAAATAAAATGAGTTTAATAAATACCTAGCATTGCCGCTGCAATAGCCCCTACTTCCTGTCACCAAATACACATTTCATTCTTTCTCCTATGTGTAGAGCATGCTGATGCCTTTCCCAAGGCAGCAACTGAGGGACCCAATCTGCATTGAAACCAGCTCAAAGCCTAGGATTTCAGGGTGACCTCTTCATTTACATCTGATGTGGCTCCTTATGGTTCAACACTCTGTGAACTAAAAAGAGAAGTTATCCTTCTCCACTCCCATATACAATGTGCAGTGGTGGGGCAGGGGCAGAATAACCATATATACACTTCCACTCAGAAGAGTGCTTAAGTGAAAGATGCTTAGTAAGCAGTCCCTGGTCTGTAGCAATTCTGAAATGCCACTGGGCCTATGCTGTAAAGTCCTCTACTATAGAAGGGAGAAAAGCCTCTTGAATAAACCCAAATTCTCCTCCCTGAAGGAGAAAATCACTTTCTTTTTGTTCTTCATGATCTTAGGTTGCACTCCAAAACATTCTTTCTGCTTTATTATGCGTCTTGCCCACCTCTACCGTGGGTGCTGGAGAGTGTGCCCTCCTTGAGAACTGCACAGCTCACACGGCCCACATCCTGCATGAGAGTTGTTTTAAGACTCGCTCAACAGTAATAGGCTTTTTTTTATATAAGGCTCAAGAATTATTTGGCAGCAAACTCCCTGAAATAATTAGTAATCTTCTGATTGATTTACTTCTAGTTAGATCCATGTACTGTTAACTATATTCAAAGTTCTTTTGTGAATTTAAAACACAGATCTCTTTACTTTCATACTTCCTCATCCCCATGCTTGCCTCTCTCCATCTAATGGCAGCTACCTTGAGGCTACTAGGCATGAGTAGACTGGCTACTTCTCTGCCTCAAAGCTGGTATCTACCTCTAAGCTGAGTCACTCCATTCAATGAAGAAGTCTCACTGGGTCTTTGTATCTCAGAGCCTTTTAAAATCACATCTTTTTCTTGGGGTCTAAAAGTACTTGACTTTTTTTAACAGTTCAGGGTCCTGGCTTTTAGACCTTTTTCTTCTTTATTTTTGATTGGAAACTGTCCAGTTTTTCCTGAACTCATCCTTTTTTGTACCATATTTCACTGATTTTAAGATGCACATTCATTTCTCATTTTAACGTCTTTGAGATTGGGCTGCATTTCATAATTTTTGCAGGTATAATGTCAAAGTTTAATTGACTTTTTCTGTCTTTGTTAGTGCAACATAAAATAGATGTATGTCGTGTCTGCAACATATCATAGTCTATTAACTGTAGAAATACTTTGCAAAATGTAGTTTAAAAGTAACCTAAATTTGACAGTTTTTCAATCTCTTCCTCTAGAAATGTAAGCTCTGCAGGCACGTAGCCTTCCAAGAGACCACAGGTGTCAGGTTTACCGAATTTTGGCCACCATATCTGATATGGTTTGGCTGTGCCCCACCAAAATATCATCTTGAATTGTAGTTCCTATAATCCCCACGTGTCGGGGGGAGGGATCCAGTGGCAGGTAATTGAATCATGGGAGTGGTTACCCTCATGCTGTTCTCGTGATAGTCAGTGAGTTCTCACAAGATCTGATGATTTTTTAAAGGGCTTTCCCCCTTTGCTCAGCACTTCTCCTTGATGCTACCATGTGCAGAAGGACATGTTTGCTTCTCCTTCCACCATGATTGTAAGTCTCCTGAGGCCTGCCCAGGCATGATGAACTGTGAGTCAATTAAACTTCTTTCCTTTATAAATTTCCCAGTTTCAGGTATGTCTTTATTAGCAGTATGAGAACTGACTAATACAGTAAATTGATACCGAGAATGGGGTGCTGCTATCAAGATACCCAAAAATGTGGAAGCAATTTTGCAACTGGGTAACAGGCAGAGGTTGTAACAGTTTGGAGGGCCTAGATAACAGGCAGATGTGGAAAGGTCTGGAACTTTCTTAGAGACTTGTTGAGTGGCTTTGACCAAAATACTGATAGTGATAAGGACAATGAAGTCCAGGCTGAAGCGGTCTCTGACGGAGATGAAGAACATGTTGGGAACTGGAGTAAATGTCACTCTTGCTATGTAAAGGGACTGGAAGCATTTTTTCCCTGCCCTAAACATCTGTGGATCTTTGAACTTCAGAGAGATGATTTAGGGTCCCTGGCAGAAGACATTTCTAAGCAGCAAAGCATTCAAGAGGAAGCAGAGCATAGAAGTTTGGAAAATTTGCTGCCTGATGATGCTAGGAAAGAGAAACCCACTTTCTGGGGAGAAATTCAAGCCAGCTGCAGAAATTTGCATAAGTTATCAGGAGCCAAATATTAATCACCAAGTCAATGGGGAAGTCAATGGGGACAATGCCTCCAGGACATGTCAGAGAACTTCATGGTAGCCCCTTCCATCACAGGCCTGGAGGCCTAGGATGAAAAAATGGTTTCATGGGTTCCCCTGCTGTGTGCAGCTTTGGGACTTGGTGCTCTGTGTCTCAGCCACTCCAGTCATAGCTAAAACGGGCCAAGGTACAGTTCATGCTATGGTTTCAGAGGTGCAAGCCCCAAGCCCTGGCAGCTTTCAAATGGTGTTGAGTCTGTGGGTACACAGAAGTCAAGAATTGAGGTTTGGGAACCTCCACCTAGATTTCAGAGGATGTATGGAAATGCCTGAAAGCCCAGGCAGAAGTTTACTACAGGGATGGAGCCCTCATGGAGACCCTCTGCTAGGGCAGTGCAGAAGGGAAATGTGGGTCAGAGCCCCCACAGAGTTCCCACTGGGGCACTGCCTAGTGGAGCTGTGATAAAAGGGCCACCATCCTCCAGGCCCCAGAATGGTAGATCCACCAACAGCTTGCATCATGTGCCTGGAAAGCTTCAGACACTCAACACCAGCCTGTGAAAGCAGCCAGGAGGAGCTTTGCCCTGCAAAGCCTCAGGGGCAGAGCTGCCCAAGGCCATGGGAACCCACCTCTTGCATCCGTGTGACCTGAATGTGAGACATGGAGTCAAAGGAGATTATTTCAGAGCTTTAAGATTTAATTACTGCCTCAATGGATTTTGGATTTGCATGGGGCCTGTAGCCCCATTTTAGCCAATTTCTCCCATTTGGAATGGGTATATTTACCCAATGTCTGTACCTCTGTTGTATCTAAGAAGAAACTAATTTGCTTTTGATTTTACAGGCTCATGGGCAGAAGAGACTTGCCTTGTCTCAGATGAGACTTTGGACTTGGCTTTTTTAGTTAATGCTGGAATGAATTAAGACTTTGGTAGACTGTTGAAAGAGGATGATTGTGTTTTGAAATGTGAGGACATGAGATTTGGAAGGCGCCAGGGGTAGAATATTACGATTTGGCTGTGTCCTCACACAAATACCATCTTGAATTATAGTTCCCATAATCCTCACATGTTGTGGAAGTGACCTAGTGGGAGATAATTGAATCATGGGGGTGTTTACCCTCATGCTGTTATTGTGGTAGTGAGTTTTCATGAGATCTAATGGTTTAATAAGGGGCTTTTCCCTCTTTGCTCAGCACTTCTCCTTCCTGCTGCCATGTGAAGAAGGACGTGAAACATGTCACTGCCATGATTGTAAGTTTCCTGAGGCCTCCCCAGCCATGCTGAACTGTGAGTCAATTAAACCTCCTTCCTTTACAAATTACCCAGTCTCAGGTATGTTTTTATTAGCAGCATGAAAACAGACTAATACAGTAAATTCATACCACAGACAGTGGACCTTAAACCATCTAGGTTGCTATCTATGTTCTCACCACTTGCCACCCAATTGCTAAGCAAATATCATGGTACCACATCTTAGTCTGGCACAGTGATTTTCTCTGCCACCTCTAAGAAGAAGGTATACACATGCTTGTACAGTTTGGTTTAGCCTTTTGCTCCTTACCCCACCCCCATGAGAACAGATGTCTCAAGAAGAATTATATCTTTCAGTCAAGGGCCCAAGATAAGACACAGGGAGCAGAGCTTAGCAGATGTGTAAGTTAAAACCAGAAGATATAAGGCCTAGATGGTTTCAGAGCTGATTTTTATGAACCATTTCAACAACAAATAATCTTTGTCTTATGCAAATTGCTTCACAGAATGTAAAATAAAGCTCCAAATTCGTTCTACAAAACTAGAGTAACATTGATACCAAAACTAGAGAACAATAGCACAAGAAAAATATATTTAAGCCAATCTCACATAAAAACACAGAATAAAATTTTAGACACATACTAATATAATAAATTTAGCAGTCTGTTTAAAATATACACCATAACTAAGATGGGTTAATCCTAATAATGCAAAAATAATTCTACATTAGCAAATATATTAATCAGCACACTAACATGTTTTTTAATATATAATTATTTCAACAAATGTAGAAAAATCATCTGACAAAAATAATTTCATAATGAACATCTTTAAACCAACTAAAAAAGAAGAAACATTGTTTTTGTTAATAAAAGTCATATATCAAAAAACCACATTAAATTCTTTTTTTAATGTGACCAAACTTTAGAATAATATCTTAGAATAAAAGGGTAAGAGAAGTATACAACTAACATTGTTTACATTCAGCAATGTATAAGGCCATAGCCAAGAGAAACAAATAATATATAAAAAAGGAAAAGTAATAGGAAAGTTTGTGTCAATTTGCAAACAATATAATTGTAGGAATTCCTAGATAATCTACCAATAAACTAATAGAGTAACTAAAATAATTTAGCAAGGTTTCTAGATGCAATATCAGGAAGAAAAATGAACAGCCTTTTTTATACATGTAATAACAATTAGAAAATATAATACAAAATATTTATAATATCAAAAAATTTGTGTGCAGGAATAACTCTAACAAAAGATTTTCAAGACATTGATGAAGAAAATTAAAACCATTACTGAAAAGGAAAAAAATTAGAGAAGAGGCTGCTCTAAATAAATAAATAAATAAATAAATATACTATATTCATGAATAGGAAAAGTCAAAATCTTAAAATGTAAATCTTTCCCCAAAATTATCTTTAAATGAAATGCAATGCAGTTTTAATCAAATGTTCACCACAGAACTTTGTTTTGTTGCTTTGTATCATTCTGTTTTTCTATAGAGAGCATGGCAAGCCAAGTGTAAATTTCATGTGGAAGATAAGATTTTTGAAGAAAGTAAGATAATTGCCTCATCTGATATTATGAATTATTACTAAGTTAAAGTGATTGAGAAAGACCTGATGGGGAGGCCAGTGGAATAAAACAGAAAGCACAGAAACAAATTTTTGCCTGTATGACAACAAAAGACAGTATATTAGTTTTCTATTGCTGCCATAACAAACCACCACAAATGCGATGGCTTAAATAGCACAAATTTATTATTATTACATCTCTACAGGTTAGAAGTCCAACACAGATTTCGTGGACTAAAATAAATGTATTGGCAGGATGGTGTTTGTTTCAGGCGTCTGTAAGGGTGAATCAATTTCTTTGTGTGTTCCCACTTCTAGTAGCCAGCCACATTGTTTGACTCATGGCCCCTTCCTCCATCTTCAAAGCCAGCAATGTAGCTTCTCTCTGACCATTCTTCTTCCTCTGACTTCTTCTGCTTACCTCTTCCACCTGTAAGGATCTTTGTGATTTCACTGGGTTTTCCTGGATAGTTTGGGCTAATCCCCATATCTTAATGTCAAGTAATTAGCATTCTTAATTCCATCTGCAATATTAATTTTCATTTGCCATGTAACCCAACATATTTACACATTCTGAGGATTAGAATGACTTTGGGAGACTGGTATTCTGCTTACCACACACACACAAAAAAATTTAAATCAATGAGCACCAGAAGCATTCAAGTTATGTGAAGCCCGAAGCTTATAAAATTTAGTGCAGGTGCTCTCTTTAAGAAAAAGAATACAAAAGTATTTTGCAAAAATTGACAGACATATATGACTCTGTGACCACATTGCTAAATTTATTTTCAGGGCCATGGAAAGAGTCTATTCAAGTGATGGTCCCTGAAGCTTATGTTTTATTAACTTTCTAGCAATTCTACCACAAGTAAAAAACAGACTACTTCATACAGGTAAGCTGGAATCATTTGTTAGCTATATGGACTAAGACACAAATGAATTCCTTTGTCACTTCTACCAAAACAAAAAATCTCAGTGGATTAAAAACATACATACAAAAACAAAGCTTCAAAACATTTAGATGAATAATGAAAAAAATATTTTTTAACCTCATGGTAAAGTATTTCTTTGAAAAGTCCATATTCTAAAGAAAAATACTGACCTTTTAATTACATTAACAGTCAATTTTTTAATTAAAATTTTAAACTCTGCTCTGTTCCTCTTAGACTCCACTCAACTGTTTCTGTATTCATCCCAGCTCCTCCCCATCTCCAGTCTGACCTCTGTGGATGCAGCAAGAGTGAGAGGAGAATGTTATATTTTGTCCTCCCAGAAGTAGTAACTTTAAGATTGGCTATAAGATAAAGACAGATGGTCTGCATATAGGAGATGGACACTGAGCACTTCCCATACAACACTGTTCAGTATCCTTCTTGACAGAAGAAACTCAGTCTTACTTTGTAATCATTTTTTCCCCAAGACTGTTGGACAATACCTGTTCCATGTAGCATATGACCCATATATGACCCATGAAAGAAAGTCTTTGGCTGTCCTTGTATAATTTTTGTAACCACGAATTTTTTTATTTAAAAAGAAAAAGACTTGCATGAGTATTAGAAAGCATGGATATTTAGAATCAGAGGGAGAAATTAGTGTGGGAGAAAAGATGACCATTTTCACACATCTTTCCTACAAGGCTGCTATGACAGTTAATTGAGTTTTCAATAATCAGTTTATGTTCAAAGTTTATACTCCTGTTTATAAACAGAAATGAACTTAAAATGTGGAAAATAGCATCCAAAGATTCACATATTTAAAATCCTATAAGAATTTCTGGAGCCAGATCTGGATTTAGACTACAGCGGTGGAGGCTCCTGGGTGTTTGTACTTAACCAGGTTCCATTTCCTCATCTTTGGCTCTTCATTTGCTACAAGTAGGACAGCTTGACTAAAACAGTTGCAGGCAGCTTTTTTTCTATGCCTGTGGTATTCTAAATTCTGATATTGTGCAAAAGAAAAGCAATGAGGACTGGTCCTCAATGTTCCTTTGACTGCCATTGCTTCCAAGTGCCAGAGGGAGTCAGGGAGCTCACAGGCTGTCACAGATGCTCTCCTTAAAAGAAATAGCATGTCAGGTGCCTCCAGTATCTCCTACTTTCAGCCAATTCCTTTGGCAGCTTGCACAAGCACACTGTCACTTGAATTTCTCTAACAGAGACAAGGAAAGGGCCAACTAGGTTATCCTGAATTTGGTGTCCTTGCACAAACGCTGTCACTTCTCCACACTTCCTCCACTGGGTGTGAGAGCTGTTTAGGCTACAACAGCTAGCCCTCATTTTTTTTTTTCAGCTCAAGTTAGGATGTTTTTTTCATTCCTTCAATTATCACACATAAGGAGGAAATGGGAGGTTAAGAAGAAAAGGACATGCATCTAGCATATTCTATTACATTTTATTTTCCCTGAGACCCTCTTTATTCTCTTCCTAGGCTCAGGAAACCAGTAGTAAAAACAGTAGAAATGAGTCTGCATCCCTGCAGTGGCGGTGCCTGCCATTCTGTGTGTGTGTGTGTGTGTGTGTATGTGTATTCTTCCACTTTTATTTTAAGTTCAGGATGTGCAGGTCTGTTACATAGGTAAATGTGTGCCATGGTGATTTGCTGCACAGATCATCCCATCACCTAGGTATTAAGCCCAGCAGCCATTAGATATTCTTCCTGATACTGTCCCTCCCCTCTGCCCCCTAGTGACAAGCCCCAGTGTGTGTTGTTTCCCACCATGTATCCATGTGTTCTCATCAATCAGCTCCCAGTTATAAGTGAGAACATGTGGTGTTTGGTTTTCTGTTCCTGAATTAGTTTGCTGAAGATAATGGCTTCCAGCTCCATCCATGTCCCTGCAAAGGACATGATCCAATTCTTTTATATGGCTGCATAGTATTCCATCATGTATATCTACCACATTTTCTTTATCCAGTCTATCATTGATGGGCTTTTAAGTTGATTACACGACTTTGCTATTGTGAATAGTGCTGCAGTGAACATACACATGCATGTATCTTTATAATAGAATGATTTATAATCCTTTGGGTTTATACCTGGTAATGGTATTGCTGGGTCAAATGGTATTTCTGCCTCTAGGTCTTTGAGGAATCACCACACTGTCTTCTACCATGGTTGAAATAATTTACACTCCCACTAACAGTGTAAAAGCATTTCTTTTTCTCCACAACCTCACCAGGACCTGTTGTTTTTTGACTTTTTAGTAACAGCCATTCTGACATCAGATGTTATCTCATTTGATTTGCATTTCTCTAATGATTAGTGATGTTGAGCTTTTTGTTACATGTTTGTTGCCTGCATGAATGTCTTCATTTGAGAAGTGTCCATTCATGTTCTTTGCCTACTTTTAAATAGGGTTGTTTGCTTTTTTCTTGTAAAGTTGTTTAAGTTCCTTGTAGACTCTGGGTTTTAGCCCTTTGTCAGATGAATAGATTGCAAAAATTTTCTCCCATTCTGTAGGTTGTCTGTTCACTCTGATGATAGTTTATTTTGCTGTGCAGAAGCTCTTTAATTAGATTCCATTTGTCAATTTTTGCTTTCATTTCAATTGTTTTTGGCGTTTTTGTTATAAAACCTTTGCCTGTGCCTATGTTCTAAATGGTATTGCCTAAATTTTCTTCTAGGGTTTTTATACTTACGGGTTTTACATGTAAGTCTTTAATCAATCTTGAATTAATTTTTGTATAAGGTGTAAGGAAGGGGTTCAGTTTCAATTTTCTGCATATGGCTAGCCAGAACTCCCAGCCTCATGTATTCAATAAACAAACATTTGCTTGTTTTTGTCATTTGTTGGAAATCAGATGATTGTAAATGTGCAGTCTGATTTCTGAGTTCTCTAACCTGTTTGAATGGTCTATGTGTCTGTTCTTGTATCATTGCCCTTGTGTTTTGGTTACTGTAGCATTGTAGTATAGTTTGAAGTTGGGTAGCATGATGACTCCAGTTTTATTCTTTTTGCTTAGCGTTGTCTTGGCTATTGGCTATTCGGTCTCTTTTTTGGTTCCATACGAAATTTAAAATAGTTGTTTTTTAATTCTGTAAAGAATGTCAGTGGTAGTTTAATGGGAATACCATTGAATCTATAAATTACTTTGGGCAGTATGGTCATTTTCATGATACTGATTCTTCCTATCCATGACTGTGGGATGGTTTTCCATTTGTCTGTATCCTCTCTGATTTCTTTGAGTGGTGGTTAGTAGTACTCCTTGAAGAGGTCGTTCACTTCCCTTGTTAGCTGTATTCCTAGGTATTTTATTCTCTTTGTGGCATTTGTGAATTGGGGTTCATTCATAATTTGGCTCTCTGCTTGCCTGTTGTTGGTGAATAGGAATGCTAGCAATTTTTGCACATTGATTTTGTATCGTGAGACTTTGCTGAAGTTGCTTATCAGCTTTAGAAGCTTTTGGGTTGAGACAGTGGGGTTTCTAGGGGTAGGGTAATGTCATCTGCAAACAAAGATAATGTGACTTTCTCTGTTTTTATTTGAATACCCTTTATTTCTTTCTCTTGCCTGATTGTCCTGGCCAGAACTTCCAATACTATGTTGAATAGGAGTGGTGAGAGAGGGGATCCTTGCCTTGTGCCAGTTTTCAAGGAGAATGCTTCCAGCTTTTGCCCATTCAATATTATATTGGCTGTGGGTTTGTCATATATGGCTCTTACTACTTTGAGGTATTTTCCTTTAATACCTAGTTCATTGAGTTTCTAACATGAAGGGATGTTGAATTTTATCAAAGGTTTTTTCTGCATCTATTGAGAAAATCACATGGTTTTTACCTGCCATTCTTGTTTCACACCAATCACTCTGCACTGAGAACCAGTCTCTCAATTCTTTCATGTTTCCTTCTATGTACTATATAAATCCAAACTTACCACTTCATTCATCCAACAGATACATTTTCAGGAACTGCCAGGCCCTGCATTAGTGTCTAAAGATATAAAGATGGATGGAATATGGTTTCTTGCCTAGTAGGAGCCTCAGATTTATGAGCAAAACAGTGTAGAACCAATAATAAGTTCAATGCTAGGTAGGCTGTGTGTCAGGGCACACAGCTGGAGCACCTAGCTCAGCCTGGAGAAATTAGAACAGGCTCCTAGAAGGAGTGACACCTCAGCCGGGTTTCCAATGGAAAGGAGAATCCATCTGAGAAGGGAAAAGAGACAGGTACAGTCCAGACAGAGGAAATAATATGTTCAAATGCAGAGTTTCTCAATCTCAGCACTCCTCACATTTTGGGCCAGATAATTCTTTGCTGGAGTGAGAGGGCATTACATTGTCTGATGTTTGGCAGCATGCTTGGCTTGATCCTTGTTCACTAGGTAACAGTATCATTCCCTCCCTCAGCTGCAGCAATCATAAATGTCTCCAGACATCTTAAATTTTAATTCTGTGGGACAATATCACCCCAAGTTAAGAGACACTGAACTAAGAATGGGAGGAAGAAGTTGAAGCAGGTTGATAGAGCTACAGGAGGCAAAGAGTATATGGAAGAGAGTATGGGAGATGGAGAAGCAAATAGAAGCCAGATCTTTGAAGGACTTCCATGCCTTTCAGTTCATTTGAAAAACAGAACTAGAAAAATAGTCCCAGAGGACTGTGTTGAGGGTGAAATCAGATTACATGTGTAAATAAATTTGCATAATGCTGCCACATGCAAAAAAAGATTTGTTCCCTCTCTTTCCTGCTTAGTTCCATTGTCCACAATGGAAGCTAGGGTGATCAAATGAAGGGCAGCTAGAGGCTGGAGTTAGGGGTGGGCAGGGCCTCTGAGGAAGGAACAATTAAGCCACAGGCAAAACTGACAACTGTCTAGCTGGATAAGTTCCCGCCTGGACAACGAAAGCTCTCTGTCGTCCGTCCCCATGACTCTGCCCTTACCCACTTCTGAGCTTATCTTTCCAAAACACCTGGCTCACCTATGTTAGTCAGGCACACTTCTTTGTTTAACATTTATCTCAATCCAGCAAACAACTACAGTGTTTCTTAGATAGACATGTCAGGTCATGGGAAAGAGGGAATATACATGATAATAGACAGAACCTCTAGGTTTCAGGATTTCCATGTAAAGGGTGGAGAAAATAGCACATCCTGCTCCTCCTCTCAGGAAAACCTTTCCCTCTCTAAGTCCACAAGTTCAGGTCCCAACTCAGGCATCATTTCCTCTCTGAAGTTGTCCTGGTGGCTCCCCGGTCCTGAAAAGAGCTCGAGCTCCCTTTTTCTCTGCAACTCACAGCATTCATGCACTTCTTCTACCATTGGCCTTAGTGTGTTGTATTGCAACTGATTTTTCTGTTCATTTGTTGACTGGTCAAGGATTTTAAGTAACTTAAAGGCGAGCGTCCTATATTTCTCAAATATTTGTTGTATTAATGTGTGAAGACACAGTGCTCCAATAAAGCATTCCAACTGCCTGTTGAATGTAAGCAAGCAGAGATTTTTTTTAAAGGGCACTTTTGCCCTCTCCACCTGCCAATGCTTGTGTGTGACTGACGTTCTAGCTAGCACACAACTACTTTCAGTTCTTTGCTCAGATTTTTTAACCACCCTTGTTAGTTTCCTAGGAGTGCCATAACATGTCGTAAAATTACCACAGACTTGGTGATGTAAATTTGTGTTAGAAATGTATTCACTTAGTTCTGGAGGACAAAAGTTTGAAATCAGTATCACAGGGCCAAAATCAAGGTGTTGGCAGAACTGTGATCTCTTCAGAGGCTCTAGGGGACATTCTTGTCTTGCCCAGCTTCTGGTGGCTGCTGGCATCTCTGAGCTTGTTGCTGCAGGACTCTAATCTCTGCCTCTAGGATCACACCGCCTCGTCCTCTTCTCTGTGTGTCTTCCTCTGTGTTTCTCTTGTAAAGATTATTGCCATTAGATTTAGGGCCCAGAAAATTTAGGACGATCACTTCATCTCAACATCCTTAACTTGATTGTATTTGCAAAGACCCTTTTTCTAAATAAGGGCACATTTACAGACTCTGGGGATTAAACGTGGTCATACCTTTTTGGAAGCCACAACTCAACCCACTCTACCACCCTTCACCCATGATGCACTATTTAGAAATCAAACTAGCTGCAGCCACTTCCTGCATCCTTTTAACCTGTTGGAATCCAGCTTCCTAGATAAAACTAATAGATAACGTGTATTCTTTTGAGCTTTGTATAGTTACATAACATGTGTTCTTTATAAGTGCTTTTCTCTCCTCAGCATATGTGACAGAAAGACCACTGTGCTAAGTTAAGCATGTGCAGATGGAGTCCTGGGTTTACACCTTGTTAAGAAATCAACTGCAGTTTCCTTGTATGGAAATCAAGGGCCTTGCATGAGGCCATGGATTGCTTTTCACTTCGCCATGCACATCTCCTCTCATTTAGCCTTCATAAGAAACCTGCAAAGTGGGAGCTGTTTCAATACTGATTCATAGAAATCAGGAAACTGGCTTTCTATGATTAAGCAATTTGCCCATGATCACAAAGCAGATGTGAAAAAGATAAAGGTAATAAGTGATCTATAAAGATAAGATGTGATGTGCATTTCCACCCAGACTTTGCTAGACTCCAAAATCTCTCATTTGCACTAAACCATGCTAAGCATCTCTTCAACCATATCAGGGATAGAGAACTCTCCATTTTATCCAGAGTTAATCTAACATAAGATTTCATCAGAAATCCAAACTCAAAATACTACAAATGCACACACACACACACACAAACACACACACACACACACACACACACACATGCACACATCTATTCACCAAAGATTCTATGAATAATTAAAAAACAGTCTTCATCTGCTTGACACTAAGTGTTGACAGGGCCCTGGACAGAGGCCTGTGTCAGCATTCTTCAGAGACTTCACAGAATTTGACAACTGCTTGTAGCTAAACAAACCCCCTGTCAAGAAGACCAGTTTTGGTGTAAAAGTTTCTGCAAAGAAAAAAATCTCTTCTCCTAGATTGCCAACCCAGCCTCAACAAGACAGTGACCCGATTATGACTATCTTCTTGTCAGTTGTTACTTTGATCCTGATTTCATGGTTCAGCTGTCAAATAGCCAATCCTAGTTGAAGGCCAAAGCTGCAGTGAGAGAAGAAAGAGAACAGTAATACAAGTAGTAAACTGAAAAGGGAGCTGTCTTCATCTGGTGAACAGGTATTCCCTCCTCAGAACACAGCTTTTGAAATATTTGGCCCTTGCATTTGCAAAGTAATAATTCATCTCATCATTTTTATTTATTGCAAACACGTGTGAATGCCAGAGATTCTGATTAGAAGAATGCATCAGTATTACCATTCTGACTTAATGTACTCATATTCAGAAAGCCCCAACTCTTAGCACAAAGGTCTAATACTGTCCCAGGACTTAACATCTCAGAGGATGAGACAGTCAGACTATTGGGGATGAGAAGAGGTTGATGAGATAAAGAAGTGGTAGGGAAAGAAAACCTTGTACTCTTCCTAGAGGTTGGAGTGCTGACCCCCCGTACCAGGGCTCATAGATGGGGAACCCCCAAATTAGGCAATTGGGATGTCATTCTTGAGAAAGGCCCATACTGATGGCTCATGCTGACTGAAGGGTGTATGAGCTCTTTGGAAGAAGCTTGTGACCACCCTAAGGTAAAGCTAATCTGTTGCTAATAAATGTCAGATTATGTCTTTAATTTTCTCAAAAGTCTGATGAGGCCAAGGTTATAGGACCAATTTGCGTGTAGAACTTTTAACTCCCTCTTTGCCCATGGCCACAGGTATACCCTTAGTCTCCCAGGTTAGGTATCTAAGATCCCTCGGCTTCCTGGTCACAATGATCATTATTGCACCTAGACACCTACTTCAAGCCTTTGTTTGACTATCACCTTCTCAATGAAACTTGAGCTGGTCATGCTATTTTAAATGATCAACCTCCCACCAAGGCACATCTGACATTCCTTACTCTCCTTTTTATTCTATCTGTAGTTACAAACAGCTTCTGATAAGCCCTATGGTTGACTTATACGTTCTATTTTTTTTTTATTTCTTATCTCCCCTGCTAGAATGTAAGATCCATGAGGCCAAGGATCTTTGTCAGTTTCATTCATCATAGAATTCAACATCTCCAACACTATCTGGCACATTGTGAGCTCTCAACAAATATTTAATCAGTGAGTAAATGCAGACTTCCACACAAAATGCCAAATACAGAAGATCCCAATTTAGGGAAGTGGTGACTTAAAAGTAGAATTGTATTCCAAAGATGATCTTTCTGTTGGCTTGTTTGTTTAGGGTAAAATCTTTTATTTATTTCTTGTCACAGAAATCACTGTTGGAATTTCTAGAAAACCAGATTAGATATAAGGGGCAGAAAAAATCAGAAAAATGTTCCCCAGCATGGCTAGGTTATGCCCTGCCTTTGGAGAGTTCTTATTTAGAGACTGTGCGCTGGAGTCAGCTTCCAAAGTTTCAAGTTCTAGGCAACCTACAGAATAGGAGAACATTTTTGCAATCTACCCATCTGACAAAGGTTTAATATCCAGAATCTACAAAGAACTTAAACAAATTTACAAGGGAAAAAACAAGCAACCCCATCAAAATGTGGACAAAGGATATGAACACTCACTCCTCAAAAGAAGACATTTATGCAGCCAACAAACATGAAAAATGCTCATCATCACTGGTCATTAGAGAAATGCAAATCAAAACCACAATGAGATACCATCTCATGCCAGTTAGAATGGCGATCATTAAAAAGTCAGGAAACAACAGATGCTGGCAAGGCTGTGGAGAAATAGTGACACTTTTACACTGCTGGTGGGAGTGTAAATTAGTTCAACCATTGTGGAAGACAGTGTGACAATTCCTCAAGGATCTAGAACCAGAAATACCATTTGACCCAGCAATCTCATTACTGGGTACATACCCAAAGGATTATCAATCATTCTACTATAAAAACATATGCACACATACGTTTATTGCAGCACTATTCACAATAGCAAAGACTTGAAACCAACCCAAATGCCTATCAAAGATAGACTGGATAAAGAAAATATGGCACATGTACACCATGGAATACTATGCAGCCATAAAAACGAATGAGTTCATGTCCTTTGCAGGGACATGGATGAAGCTGGAAACCATCATTCTCAGCAAACTAACACAGGAACAGAAAACCAAACACTGCATGTTCTCACTCATAAGTGGGAGTTGAACAATAAGAATACATGGACACAGGGAAGGAAACATCACACACTATGGCCTGTAGGGATGTGAGGGGCAGGGGAGGGAGAGCATTAAGACAAATACCTAATGCATGCGGGGCTTAAAACCTAGATGACAGGTTGATAGGTGCAGCAAACCAACATGGCACGTGTATATAACAAATCTACACATTCTGCACGTGTATCCCAGAACTTAAAGTAAAATTTAAAAAAATTAAAAATAAAAATACAAGTTTCAAGTTCTGACTCTACCACTTTCTTGACCTTGTACACATTATCAAAACTCTGTAGGCCTCAGCTCCCCATTTAAACAGAGGGTAATAATATTAGGTTTAAGTAAGATAATCCATGGAAAAGTTCAGCACTATGTCTGGCATATTATCTCTCAAAACGAAATTCTATAATACTTTTAATCCATCTTGACCTGGTAGCTTTGAGCCAAAAGAACATACCCACATATATATCAACAAGTAAAGCCAGCCACAAACACCCATGTTCACAACAATCTCCCAGGAATTCCCTCAATTATAGCCAACCAGTTCCTGAATCTGTTCCACCAGGGTCCTAGTTTGTAAATCTAGTTTCCTATTGATATTCATGTTCTATCATGTTGGTATCTCTAGCTACTAATGCTGCCTCAAGAAATCTGACTCAAATCAACTTTCTTGGCTCTCCTGACTTAAACCATGTGTAAGGAGAATATGCAGCCAAAATAGTACAAGATCTGAATCTCAACCTATTGAGCTTAACCTTGGCCTAACCAACTGGCTTGATTCTCCTTGATTAGAAGGTCTTGAATTTTCTCAAGCATAAACCTTTGGAGTTTTTTGTTTGTTTGTTTGTTTGAGATGGAGTCTCGCTCTGTCATGCAGGCTGAAGTGCTGTGGCATGATCTCTGCTCACTTCAACCTACACCTACTGGGTTCAAGCGATTCTCCTGCCTCAGCCCCCCAAGTAGCTGGGACTACAAGCAAGTGCCACCAAGACCAGCTAATTTTTTTGTATATTTTAGTAGAGACAGGGTTTCACCATGTTGGCCAGACTGGTCTCCAACTCCTAACCTCAAGTGATCCGCCTGCCTTGGCCTCCCAAGGTGCTGGGATTACAGGCGTGAGCCACAGCACCCAGCCTCAAGCATAAACCTTTAATATTGAATCCATCACTTATTTTCTTTCATTTTATACAAAATATTTATTCATTTATTCATTACTTCACTCAGTTTTTACTGAGCATTATTTTATGTATTTATTCACTGACATTAGTGCCAGGATAAAAAATTAATATACACAAAAAATACTGCTGTGTAAATTATCCCTATGACTTGCAATATATGCAATGACATGTAATACGTTTTCTAGCATACTCAACATAAACTAGGTGACTGTACATCTTGCTACCTTTGAATCACAGTAATAAACTATCAAAGCAAAAGACAGACATACTAATTCAGATCAATAGAGCTTAATGTCACTGCAAACTTATTAAATGCTGTGCCACCACTGCCTTTCTCATGAAGGAAGAATTGCCAAAGAATATTAATAAATTTCCAAAATGAAAAATCTTATATAAGGCCATACCTAACTGAGACATATATCATTCCTTTTACAGTTCAGATTTTCAAATACATAAATGGAACAATAAATTTAGAGGGAAGCTATTCAACATTCAGTGCCTTCAGTTCTTGCTCCAGGCATTCTCTGTTAGCAACAGTATCATCAACGTGATTCCAAAGAATTGAGCTCTAGTTTCTTTTGATCTTTGGGAAAATCCAATTTTAGAACCACAAAAGTGAATTACTCTTTCATTTTACCATTACCAAATATATATATATATACCTTATATATATAGTCTTTAATTTGATATGATTAAATTATAATCCCTTGTTTTGTTATTGTTCTTGCTCCTTTCAAATTGGATTTTTCTAAAAATCTTGTTCTTTGTGAAATGCTAGTGGAGGTACACAGAGAGCTTTGTAAGTGTTCCTTTCAGCACTGTGGTGACATACGGTTGAACGGACAAGATTGTAGAAGCAGATGACAGAGTCTGCAGGCTTGGAGGTAAAGGCATTTAATTATAGTTTTAGTTCAGAGTTTGAATTTCTTGGGGTGCATCCAAGGTTTCTGCCTCAGTATCAGCATCTATAAAGCTGGTAAAGCACAACTCTTTACCTCTCTTCTCACAAGAAAATTATTGCTCATATCAATTCCTATTCAGGAGCTCTGGCTCCAAGAAAGCCAGCTACCTGGGAATAATGATGTTTAAAATACAGTTTCAGATCTGGAGGTGAAATTTGCCATATTAAACTATCATGATTATTAAATATAGAGCAAAGGCAATATGATAAGACAAGAGCAATATGGGAACCATTCATTGAGCACATTGCAAATGTAAAGCATTCTGCAGGTTGCTTTGCATACCTCATTGTGAATTCTCACCACCATCCTATAAGATAAGTATTCTTCTTCCCACCTTTTCTAAAAAATAAGCTAAATGAGGTTGATCGAAGTCAAATAATTTGGATATGTTCCCACATATAACAAGTAGCAGAGCCTGGGATTAAATATAGCTTCACCTCAAGCTCTTATGAGCAAGCTATAGCTATGAAATTGCCATGAATTTAGGGGGAAGGAGTAGGCATCCATACACATTACAGGTATCCCAACATCTCAAGTGATCACAGGGTGACTCTGTGTGTGTGTGTGTGTGTGTGTGTGTCTGTAAAACATCAGCTCACTTGCTCCTTTTTTCTCCTTTGTTACTTTTTTCCTAAGTCACAGCAAATATTTAGCCATCTTTGGGCCCTTCCACGAAATATTGGGCTTAGTCCACTGGTCCTAGGTGTTGCTCCTAGTAATAGCTCTTGTTGGATATTAAACAGAGAGCATCACTACACTTCTGCGTAATACTTCCTGATGCTCTGATAGCCACAACCCTCTGAAAGCAACGAGACTAACCCTTTTTGATGCCTTTGTGTCCATGTTTGATTTTTTGTGTGCTACTAATAAAAACTTAACATTGGAGAATAGTGATTCACCAACCAGAGCACTTGCCATTCCTCTCAACACACTGCAGTCTGGTCTAGCTCTGTGCCTCTGCCCATGCTCTTCCCTCTACTTGAAATGTCTTTTGCTCCTTCTCTGTCTGGTGGAAATTGTATCACTTGCTTTTATTCTTTATGGCCAACATCAAATATCACAGCCTTTCGGAAGATTTACTTAAATTACCCAGATAGAAATAATCACTCTGTTTTCTGAGTTTCTATTAATATTTTATATTATACTTTAATAAGAATATTTAGCATCTATTTAAACAGAATCAGTTGCATCCACCTTCTTTATCATATCTCATCACTGTATTCATGCATCTAGCAGAATTTGGCAAATAATAGCAATTCAGTAAGCATTTGTTGGATTGCATTGGCAAACAACTCCATATTTACAAATTTTCAGAGACTGGAACAATGATCATAAACTGAAAAGGATATCTTGGGAAGTAAATGCTGAATTAGATTTAAGTTTCAACTTCTATATAATGATTTTTCTGGAAATAAAGTTCTGAAGACATTGACGAAAAAGAGCCAGAGACAACTTGGGTGTGGGGTCGGCAGAAGCAAAGGTAAATACTGCTGGGAAAGAGATGGAAACATCATGCCTGCAACTCAAGTTTTCCTTGGACCAATGTTCTTATCTGTAGCCCTTAACGATATTTAAAAAAACACATTTGTAGAATGCTGAAACATAAACAAAATGTTTACTGAAGGAATCATCTGAGGCAAGGAGCATGATTTGTCTTTGAAAATAACTTGAGTCTCAGAAAAGTGTTGGGAGATCACATGTGAAGGTCATGTAATAAGTTAGAGGCTGAGTTGAAACTGAGAACCTGAGTGTTTTCTTTCACTCCAACTCTATGTTCTTTGCCTTACTGCATACACTGTTAAGTGTCAATCAACAACTTTCAATTGGCAGTTAGCTGCAGCTCACCCTTCTCCATCATTATCCCTTTTTATCCCTTTTTCCAGTTCCCTTCACTTTTCTCCCTGAAACCACAATGCAGACTCTTTTAGATTGTCACTTTATGAAGAAAGAGCACTGTAAACAATGCCAGGTGCTCTGCCTTGCCTTAAATCATTAAACCCTGAGTCTATGGCAGAAAAGTGACTATTGGAAGCAAATTGGTCTTTTCAAATACACCTGTTCACACAGAAAACAGTCACTCCTGGGAGAATCATCCTAAAATATTGACTCTTCTACTTTTCAGTGTTCTCCAAGGTACTGCCATTTAATGCACTTGAATTTAAAAAAAAAAAAAAGACCAACAAAAACTTCTGTTTTCTAACAGTATTTCATGTCTACTGCTCTATAGCTCCACAAATTTCAAGTCAATAAAAATATATTGAGCATCTAATATGAGTCACGCCCTGTTGTGAAAACTGAAGATTCTCCAGGTTATATGAGATATGGTCCTTGCCATCACTGTGGTCTCGGGAATAGTTAGTTATAATACAATGGAGGGTGAAGCTATGCATCAAAGAATGAGTAGAGTGGTGCCACGACAAGTTTATAGTTTCCTTCAGCTCATTCAAAGCTGCCCACCTGTCCAGCTACCCTTCTCTCTCTTCCTAAGCAATATCTCCTTGTATTGTTCATAGTAGTTCAAACCTTCACCACAACCCTCAAGTCGTTAACCCTAACACCTCAGCTTTCATAGTCAGCCAAAATCTTGTCTCTTACCTCTCAGAAAAGTTTAACAAGTCCCTCAACTTTGGGAATATTGCAATCTCAACTACTGAGTCAGCACAGATTTATCTATACCTTCTTCCCTCTTTATTCTCCACTCTCTCAACTTGTAAAACATGATATTTCTCCTCCCATAGGCATCCCATGTCCTCTTGAGTCTCCAAGACCTCACATCATCAAACAGCTTCCATCGGTCCCGTCTAGGCAATATTTTCTACCATCCCTGGTTCCTTGCTCTTAGCAGACAAATAGATATGAGTTTCTCTCATTCTCCTGGTACCCAAGTCAG
This sequence comes from Pongo pygmaeus, assembly GCF_028885625.2. Classification (NCBI taxonomy): domain Eukaryota; kingdom Metazoa; phylum Chordata; class Mammalia; order Primates; family Hominidae; genus Pongo; species Pongo pygmaeus. The sequence continues at coordinate 21,398,764 of NC_072376.2, forward strand.
AAACCTAGTAGTCATCCTTGCCTCTTCTCCACCTCCACAATCTGTCACCATACCAGAGAGTCAGACTCCTAAGGACAGCTTACACCTGCCCGCAGTCCCACTTCATAGCCCCTGCTTCAGTTTAAGCCCACATCTTTTCTTACAAGGGTCGTTCCAACAGCATCCTGACTAGTTCTCTCTGGCTCCATTCTTACTTCTCTCTAATTCAACAATTACCATGCTTCCACAGAGAACTTTCTAAAATCTGAAACTAATCAAGCCATGACTCTGCTTAACATTTTTTCATGGGTTCCTTGCCTATAGAACACAATTAGACTCCTTTGCATAATGTACAAGATTTTTCCAGATCTGCCTCCCACCTATCTGGCTAGCCACTCTGCCTCTCCCACTTGGTCTTCCAGCCTTGTTAAACTTCTCTGTTTCCTCCCACATCCCTGTACTTTTGCTCATGTTCCCCCCTCTGCCTAAAACACATTGTCCCTCCCAAATGCTAGCCTTGACAAGTCTTCTTTCTTTAAGAACCTTCAGGAAAATGTTCATGACTTCCATAAGGTCCCTCCCACATGCTCAGACACACTCTAACAGTGTGGTTAGTGATGTTAACTATTCAGGGAAATCAGAAAGGGCAAGTAAATTTACCTGTCAACTTACCTTTTTTTTTAAGAACTTGGTCTAAACAGATTTAATCCATGTGTTATTTGGGTCTCTGCTTCTTTGAATGTAGCTCTGAATTATGATAACCTCCACTCATTTTCCTATTTGAAATAAAACCTTGTTTGTAGGTAAGTGAATTCTCATGTCAGGAGGAGTCGGTTTGAAAATTCCAGTTGTAAAACACAGCAGATGAAGATAGCTCTGGGGAAAGAGCAGTCAAAGGCAGTCAATCATGAGACCCTGCTTTTCAGTAAGCAAAGCCAGATGCTACTGTTGTAGGTCAGCAACAGGCAAACTACGAATCAAGTAAATTATCACATAAGTCATGCCAAGTATTAAGACCTTGATGGAGGTCAAAGTTCCTCATTTCTTGGCAGAAAACATGCACTTGTTTTTCACCAGAAGTAAATAAAAGAAAATAGCTCTTTGTTCGGATCATTTAAAAAAATAATCATATGTAAGCCAGCCACTGGTGGACCCTAATCTAAGGACAGATTCCAATTGTTGTAGAGATGAGCCGACAATAGCCCAACTGCATAGTGGTTAAGTGTATGGTCTTGGGAATTCATTTGCCTGGGTTTAAACCCGGGCTCGGCCACTTCCTGGGTGTGTGGCATGAGTGTGATCATTTATCTCTCTGTGTCTCTGTCCGCTCATCTATAAAAGAGGAATTACAAAAATAGTAGTAATGTTTATGACACAAACTTCCCGCTAAGATTAAGTAACATATGCAAAATTTCTGGCCCATGTTAAATGTCCAATATGTGGTATTAGTAGTTATCTCATCATTAAATGACAAAAAACTAACAGAAACTATTAAGAGGAAAATGGTTTTATTTTACAATTTTTGCTCATGTTTCACCCATCTCCTAAATCTCACTTCTAACCATAGTTTGTTTGTTTGTTTGTTTGTTTGTTTGATAGTACAGTGGAGCTTCATTCAGGGCTTTGGTTGAGAAGGGGTTTTGACTGATGCAGTCAATTCTATTAACAAAATCATTTTTAATCTCAAATGATTTTTTAAGTAATTTTAATTTCAATGAGGAGATCTCAAATTCCTTCCTACATATTTCAGAAAAGATCCCAGCCCACAATTGTGTTAATTCCATCAGCTTTCCCATTGGAAGGTGGTTAGTTAAGAACCACACATGTTTTAATGCCACTATTGATATGGTTTGGCTATGTCCCCACACAAATTTCATCTTGAATTGTAACTCCCATAATTCCCGTGTGTCATGGGAGGAACCTGGTGAGAGGTGATTGAATTATGGGGGCGGGTCTTTCCTGCACTGTTCTCATGATAGTAAATGAGTCTCACAAGATCTGATGGCTTTAAAACTGGCAGTTTCCCTGCACAAGCTCTTTTTTTTTTTTTTGCCTATTGCCATCCATGTAAGATGTGACTTGCTCCTTCTTGCCTTCCACCATGATTGTGAGGCCTCTCCAGCCATGTGGAACTGTAAGTCCAATAAACCTTTCTTTTGTAAATTGCCCAGTCTTGGGTATGTCTTTATCAGCACTGTGAAAACAGATTAATACAGTAAATCAGTATCAGTACAGTGGGGCACTGCTGAAAAGATACCTGAAAATGTGGAAGAGACTGGAACTGGGTAACAGGCAGAGGTTGGAACAGTTTGGAGGACTCAGAAGAAGACAAGAAAATGTGGGAAAGTTTGGAACTTCCTAGAGACTTGTTGAATGGCTTTGAATAAAATGCTAATAATGATTTGGACAATAAAGTCCAGGCTGAGGTGGTCTCAGATGGAGATGAGGAACTTGTTGGGAACTGTAGTAAAGGTGAGTCTTGTTGTGTTTTAGCAAAGAAACTGGTGGCATTTTGCCCCTGCCCTAGAGATTCGTGGAACTTTGAACTTGAGAGAGATGATTTAGGGTACCAGGCGGAAGAAATTTCTAAGCAGCAAACCATTCAGGATGTGACTTGGGTGCTGTCAAAGGCATTCCGTTTTAAAAGGAAAACAGAGCATAAAAATTTGGAAAATTTGCAACCTGACAATGCAACAGAAAAGAAATTCCATTTTCTGAGGAGAAATTCAAGCCAGCTACAGAAGTTTGCAGAAGTAACAAAGACTCAAATGTTAATCCTAAAGTCAATGGGGAAAATGTATCCATTGCATGTCAGAGGCCTTTGAGGCAGCCCCTCTCATCACAGGCCTAAGAGGAAAAATGGTTTTGGGGGCCAGGCCCAGGGCCGCCCTGCTGTGTGCAGCTTAGGGATTGGTGTCCTGCATCCCAGCTGCTCCAGCTGTGACTAAAAGGGGCCAAGGTACAGCTCAGGCTGTTGCTTCAGAGGGTGGAAGCCACCAAACCTTGGCACCCTCCACATGGTGTTGAGCCTGCAGCTCCACAGAAGTCAACTGAGGTTTGGGAACTTCCACCTAGATTTTAGAGGATATATGGAAATGCCCGGATGCCCAGGCAGAAGTCTGCTGCAGGGGTGGGGCCCTCATGGAGAACATCTGCTAGGGCAGTGCAGAAAGGAAATGTGGGGTGGTAGCCCCCACACAGAATCCCTACTGAGGGAGCTGTGGGAAGAGGGCCACCATCCTCCAGACCCTAGAATGGTAGATCCACTGATAGCTTTCACCATGTGACTAGAAAAGCCACAGACACTCAGTGTCAGCCCATGAAAGCAGCCAGGAGAGGGGCTATACCCTGCAAAGCCACAGGGGTGGAGCTGCCCAAGGCCATTGGATCCCACGTCTAAAATCTATGTGACCTGGATGTGAGACATGGAGTCAAAAGAAATCATTTTGGAGCTTTAAGATCTGACTGCCCCCACTGGAGTTCAGACTTGCATGGAGTCTGTAGCTGTTTATTTTGGTCAATTTATCCCATTTGGAATGACTGTATTTACCTAATGCCTGTACCCGCATTGTATCTAGGAAGTAACTAACTTGCTTTTGATTGTACAGGCTTATAGGCAGAAAGCACTTGTCTTGTCTCAGATGAGACATTGGACTGTGGACTTTTATGTTAATACTGAAATGAGTTAAGATTTGGGGGCGCTGTTGGCAAGGCATGATTGGTTTTGAAATGTGAAGATATGAGATTTGGGATGGGCCAGGGCAGAATGATATGGTTTGGCTGTGTCCCCACCCAAATCTCATTTTGCCTACCGCCATCCAAGTAAGATGTGACTTGCTCATTTTGTCTTCCACCATGATTGTGAGGCCTCCCCAGTCAGGTGGAACTGTAAGTCCAATAAACCTCTTTCTTTTATAAATTGCCCAGTCTCAGGTATGTCTTTATCAGCACCATGAAAACCCACTAATACAACCATACTGGGCACTTAAGTCATGGAGAAATTCCCTTACAAAAATTATTATTGCCCAGCCTATTAATAAGGAAAAACATCCTAACCTACCAGAGGTAAAAGTCAGCAGAACTTACCTTGGTGTTTATTTTAAAAACTTAATTGTTGCCCTTAGTACCTGAAGCAAAATTTTACATTTGTCAAAACTGCATAAGGTATTCAAAAGTAATGGGGGAAAAAAGATTTTGGTATTTATTTTGATCTAGTTACTTTAGTTGAAAAAGAAGAACAAGAAGGATGGTTTCAATCTTTTATTTGTTTTATAAAGTTGCATTTTTAACTCATTTACATACTGATACTAAGGAATCTATTACTAATTAAAATATATAGATGAATACTGTCTGAGTTTTAGGGATAAATAGAAGATAGATACACACACATACACACTCAAATATAGTGGTTAGGATGGGATGAAATCAGAGGAAACATTTTCTAGTTACTTTTTGCAAGGGATTAATGGTTTTGCACATGCACAATCCATTCTGTTACCACTGTGTTTTGTATGTTTTGCTCTTTTTATCTGAAATTCGTTTCACTATATTCCCAAAAGAAATAGCCTATGAGATCATGAATTAAAATTGTAAAGAGGGTGAGCAATTATTCATGTAGGAACCAGGCACTGGGTTCAATGCTTCACATACACAACCCCAGTTAACCCTAATGTCAGGGGAAACTACTATTATCCCCATTTTGCAGATACAAATTAAATAAGACAGCTAGGAATAGGCACTTTTTGCTTCACAGAGCTGCCTCATTCTATAACATTGTTGTTTTTAAATTTCGCGTCAACTCTGACTTTTTTTTCTCTTAGCACTTATTTTCTCTTTCCTCATGGGTTTGACTGCTTCTGTGAGACCTTCTCAGAGTCTTCAGGTCTACCCAGAACTTCCTCTCTTTCCCTCTGTCTCTCTGTTACACACACACACAAACACACACACACACTCACACAACCACACACATGCACATGCATACACATGCACACACTTCTTAAAGTATAGATCTAGAAGTCCTCTTTCATTCATTCAACCAATATGTATTGATCACCTACTATTTTCCATGCTCCATTCTAGGCATGGGAGATATAAGAAGCCTTCTTAGAGCTTCCACCTTGCAAGGGTAACAGATATAAGCAATACATCAAACAAAAAAACATGTCAATGCAGCTGTAGCTAATGTTCGTATAGAATACAGATTATGAAATAAGAGCATCTAGCATGCAGACCTAACCCTAAAACTGAGGAGAAGATAACTAAAATACTATGTTCTTTGAGAACATATGGCAGAGCAGTGAACATCCCTCTTTGGACAGCTCCACTTGCTTCCTGGAGTGTGACCTACTCCTCGCAGCCTTGACCTTGCTTTCCAACTGCCTGAAGCAACTATACATTCTTGCTCCCTGACACCCTGCCCTCCATGCCAGACCTGACCAAAGGTTGTCAAAATATCAAAGCAACAGGGTTCAACAAGTGGATTCTCACCGTCATGATGTCTCTTCCTATGACAGTTTTTTCACATATGTGTGCTATCACTCCTATTTTCAACCCATTTTTAGGTGGCATTGGATTTGAGATTCTATCTTAGGTACCTTTCTTTCTCTTGATTACCCTTGCTTTTAAATGTGCCCTATGAAAATAGACATGGGAGAGTTTTACTGTTACAAGATTCTCTTAGTTCTTGTTTATTAATTCTCTCAACCAAATATATATATATATATATATATATATATATATGATATCTATTAGGTGCCAGGCACTATGTTACTCACTGGATGTGAAGCTGGGGAACAGAACAGGCATGAGTCCTTCCCTCAAGGAGCATATATACTAGACAGATTCTTTGTTGATATATAAATACTGATTGCTCAATATTTATTAAGGTTTTTTAAAAAATGCTTGGCCGGGCATGGTGGCTCGTGCCTGTAATCCCAGCAGTTTGGGAGGCCAAGACGGGTGGATCACTTGAGGTCAGGAGTTGGAGACTAGCCTGGCCAACATGGCAAAACCCTGTCTCTACTAAAAATACAAAAAATTTAGCTGGGTGTGGTGGTGCCAGCCTGTAACCCCAGCTACTCGGGAGGCTGAGGAGGAAGAATCACTTGAGCCTGGGAGGCAGAGATTTCAGTGAGCCAAGATCACACCACTGCACTCCAGCCTGAGTGACAGAGTGAGATTCCGTCTCAATAAATAAATAAAAATTAAAATTAAAAAACTGCTTAGCTCTGTGAAAGATGCAGCAGCAGCAGACACAAGCATCCCTGGCTTACAGAACCCATGTTCTTATGAGGGAGACAAGATCTAGGCACAGAGAGCAACGCATGAAACTATACTGCCAAAGACAAAAATGGATGTTGAATGGCCAGAGAACATTTATCTGAGGAGATGAGATTTGACAAGTGCTTTGAAGGAAAAATAACCTTGGATAAGTGATTAAAAGAGAGGAAGCCATCCAGGGTGAAAATGACAGAGGGCCACCTGAAAAAATGAGAGGACAGCAACAAGACAGGATGACCTAGATGGCAGGCTTACCAGAAATAAAGGAGGTGGAGCCTTACACACTAAGATCAGCTATTGAGAATTCTTTTTTTTTCTTTTTCTTTTTTTTACTTTTTTTTTATTATTATACTTTAGGTTTTATGGTACATGTGCACAATGTGCAGGTTAGTTACATATGCATACATTCAACAGATAACGTGAAGCTCCTCTTTTCATGGTAAATGAAGAGTTGTTCTTGGATGCCTTTCTAATCCTTCTTATGCTGAAAACACTATCTTTGAGAAATATATCTGGATTTGAAGGTCAAAGAAATAAGAAGCAGAGAGGCAGATAAGAGCATTATTGGCTTGGTTAAGGTGTGGTGATGTCTGTACAAGTGTGTAACCAACAGGACTAGAAGAACAGATTAACCCAGGATATAATACTGCAGTCTGTGTTAGCTAATAAATGGAATAAATGAGGGCATGATGGGACGAAATATGGGGGAGGGAATGAGGGAGAGGAGGGAAAGAAGGATAGACATAAGTGGATATCAGAGGCAATCTCGATTAAGGTGAGGCTTACTGAACTTTATCGGGTAGTGCAGCTTCTGCATAGAAATGTCCTGTGGTCATTTAAAACCATGGGCATGGTGCTTAGGTAAGAAGGCTAGCCTGGCCATCGGGGTGTCTTTGAAACAGGTGATTATGCAAACTATGAAAACACATGAGCCTGGTGGATGGAAGGGATGAGAGACAACCCCAAACTCCCAGAAGCCAAAAAAAGTTAGCAATAGCTACCTACTAAAAAGACAAAAATAGAATAATTGGACTTCAAATGGAGAAGATGGTCAATTATTACATTTAGCTGTAAACTCTTACCTCTGATTAACTGGTCTACCTGTTCTCTCAACCCCTAGCTTTTGACGTGGGTACCATAAGGCTATGTGAAAAACTAGATTGGGTGAGAAGGTAGCATCTTAAATCTGACTTTTGCTACAGGGCTGTCTCATATTGCCTGCCAGAGATCACAGCAGGAGGTTTGGGGAAAAGGTTTGAGAACATAGTCTTGCTAAGTTGCCTCTTTGGAGCCACCTGTTAACTGATTCCATGTGGAGTGCAGAACTCTATCATACCCCAAATGACTTAATTCTCTGTCATTTAACATTTTAGTCTGTGGAAAGACAGCCTTGTGAGCAGAGTTATGTTCCCTTCCTTCTCTGATTGCAGATTGGCTAGCTCTGACCTCAGTTCATCTTTTACATAGGACTTGGCTGAAAAAAGCAACAAGAAATTAAACATGTATATGCAATTATTATTTGTCAACTAAAAGTAAAAGAAAAAATGTAAATCGTCAGAAAAACGATGATAGCAAAAAAGCAAAGAGAACACATACCAACATTCTGAATATTTTCCTTTTCCCTAAAGCTAAAGGCTTAGTCAGCATGTGATCAGTTTTCAAAAGCATCACTAGTAAAAAAGTTACTGTTTTACCACAGCATACACACATAACAAGAGGCACCAGCTGTCCAACCTGCACATTTGAGTCCCTGCTGCTCACCACCAGTTGCTAAGCCAATATCACATTTTTAGGTTCTGTTAAATCCAGGACTCCGAAGTGTGGAATTTTGAATAAAGGGGGCCAGTAGTTTGGCTGTAGTCACAGAGATCTAAAATAACAACGGCCTAAACAAGATACCACTTTATTTTTGTCTCGCATATAAAATTCCTAACTGCTAAGCCAGCAGAAGCCAGAGCTCCTTTCTGCTTGTTTTTCCTCCAGCTCTAGAATATTGTCCATTCTACATGGTCCAGAACAGTTCACTGTCGCAGCCACACTCTTAACAACTGGAAGCTGCACCATCTTTCTTTCTTCTTTTAATAGACTCTATTTTTTAGAGCAGTTTTAGCTTTACAGAAAAAAAATGATGCAGAAAGTGCAGAGAGCTCTTTTATTCATGTCTTATTAGCCAGATCTTAGTCATTTGCTCACACCTTGCTGTAACAGAGACTGAGAAATATGGTTACTATTCTTGGGGGCTTTTTTCCCAGATTTTTTTTAAATCAAGGTTTTATTACAAAGGAGAGAAGAATGGACATTGGAAATAACTAGCAGTCTATCACAATAACTATGTCACAATTATAGTTACATACTAATGTGGGTGACTATGGTGCAATGTCTCCCTTTTCCACTGTATTTTAAACTTCATTAGGGCCAAGACTATATCTATTTTTGTTGATTGTGAAATTCCAGCACCAAGAACAGTGCCTGGCATTTAGTAGATATTTTTAAAAATATGCTTAATAAATGAGTAAAAATTGCTTACCTTAGAAAAAAATATTTGAAGGCAAAAGTAAGGCTGAATCTTGGAGATCTCTCTCTAAATATCAGACTTAGAAGCTTAGAATTTATTATTTTTATTCTTTATTCCTTATTTCAAAACTCTTCTGTAGAATGCTAATGACTTATGAGGTTTAAAAGTATAAAAGAGTAAAAGTGTTTCGTGGCCAAATAATGTAGAAAATACTGCATATTATAACTCTTTTTGTGACTTTTTAATGTTTATAATAATTTTAAAACACCGACAGATCCTGCAGTAATAAATCCATTTAATTTACCAGTTCTCAATACTATTGAATCACAATGCCCTTTTTGAAAGAAACATCTCTTAGCATCTTGTGGAATACTACTGTACCATAGAGTATACACTTTGGGAAATGCTGCATTAGACAAAACTATTGAATGTTTTGGAGCAGAGAGAGTTCACTGTCAACTGGTGTTTTTTGGAAGGATAATCTAGTGGCAGGGAAAGACTGGAGGGAAGATGATTTGGGTAAACAGTTCTAAAAAGGCTAATCAACAGTTTTCTAATGTTTATGCTTTCGAAAGATTGGCAGTAGCAACTTGGATTTCTCCATACCAGGATAACTAAAGCTACAGCAGAAAAAAAATTTTAATTACCTCGTGTTTGTTGTTTCAGTTAATTATATTTTGAGGTCAACTTGTTTCCTCCTTCAGGACTTTACCAAATAACATTTTAATTTCCCTCAAATCTTTAGACGATCACTTTTTTAAACTGATAACTGATTTGCTGCAATATTCTATCACAGGAATAAATGATCAGCCAAAAATACACACCATATACTGAACCTTACCAAATTATAAAACTAATGTCAACTCCAAATGTATAATAAGATGCACTATAAAATATTTTTTTCTCTTTGTATTTATTTTTAGGTCCCAATCTGCCACAGCTAAGAGTATGCACTTTATTTTTGCTATATATCCATGTCTTTTTAATTTCACAATTTAAACTAAGCAACTTTTTCCTTTCTCTTTTCATTTTCTCAATTTTGCTGACTTTGCTTTAAAAAACTATTCTAATCCAAAATTTTTTCTTTGCTTCATTCATTTACTACATAGGAATCTATTCAAAGACTTTACTGTGTGTAGACACACCTCTAAGTTCATCTACTTAAAAAATTCTATTAACTTCACAATATTATTTAACTGGTATATAAGAGGGAATTGAGGGGGGAGAAATATTATGGAAATCAATCAAACCAAATTTTGTATTGCAATCTCTTATTCATTATTGTGAATAATCTAAATTTAAAGTGTTTATGCAAAATAGAATTTAAGGACAATGCAAACTACTATTGAATGTTTTTCTATGATCTTACAAATTCTATCACATTATCAAAAATATCTCCAAACATTTCATACATTTTCCTCAAATTACCTTAGTTCGTATGGGAAACCACAATATGTCACCCTAAAATATGCCTGTTTTGCATAATATTGTTTTGAGTTGAAGGTAATTGAAAAGCGGCAGATTCAGGAAAGCTCTCTACCCTTCCTACTTGCCTAAAAGCAGGACACAAATTTACAAAGACAAAAGGTATCCTACCCCACACGCCGATTCTACCAGAGATAACAAAGTTTAACCACTGAAGACAACTTGACACCCTTCCAGGCTATGGATGGCACAGGGGAACCTACATTGACAGGCTTTCCTAACTGGCCTTTATCTGTCATTTATTTGCCTTTCCACAAATTGCCACCTCAAGAGACTCAAAGTCCTTTCCTTTGCCGTGTCATTTCTCTAAAAATGTACTGTTCAGTTTTTTTTTCCTGCTAACAATTCACAACAGTCGCTGGAAGATGAGGCCATGGGGTATATTCATTCCTCAGTGCTGTCCCAGGCCCTGATGTTCACTGTTTCAGTCTCGACTTTTTTGCACTGTCCTGGAAGTCCTGCAGTCAACCTGTACTGGAAACCTTGAGTTAAAAACCCAAATTAGTTAAAACTTTAAATTTTCACTTGGGTCTTGGGAGTGACCTTGGGGCTTTATGCATCTGTGGGTGTATATTCCTCTGATATTCCAAAGAAAAGTGACAAGTATCCTCACAGGGGTGTATGTGTGTGTGCACGTGCGAGTGTGTTTTATGACACAGAGCAGATAATAAATACCTTTTGAGAGAGTAAATGAATCTCTTAATTATCTCTTAATTACAGCCTGGATGCCAAAGGAAACATCTGCTCCTTCTAGACAATGTGGGTTGACTTTTCCTTTTGTGAGATAAATTGATAGATAGATGATAGAGATAGATGATAGATAGATAGATAGATAGAAGATAGATAGATAGATAGATAGATAGATAGATAGATAGATAGATAGATACAATGTGTGTGTGTCTGATCTTTTAGACTTTGGGTCATCCTGAATTAAAACCTATTTTGGTGCTGACGGAGCTCAGAGAATATTTCTTCTCTCGCCTCTCACTCCCTTTGAGCCGTTTGACTCTAGCCTGCTTGCTTTCTTTCACTTCAAAGCAGCATGCAGGAACAGCAGCTCCTCTGGAAGTCAGGGCCTGCTGTTTCATGGACTAATTTATCCTCTTCTGCTTTTCTCTCCAGCTGCTTCCTCCAACTCATGCTCCCTGAGTCACTTTGCCATAGCAGCAAAGGCTCAGGGCATTCTGTGACGCTTTCTTCCAGAAGGCCATGCTGTGCTCATGAGTTCACTGAGGGGGTGTCTTCAGCTTAGCAAGTGATGCAGATAACAAACCACAAATGCCAACTCACAGAGGAGGTTTCTGTCCAAGGGCCAGTCATGTTTGGCCCTTCCCACTGAAGGACATGAGCCATCATTTCCAAAGAACCAACAAGCAGAGGTCCTGACACTTGAGACTGTGAGTCTCGGAGTAAGGAAGAAAAAATAATATGAAAAAAAAAAAACCACAACCAAGGCCCCTGACCTTAGAGCCAATTTCCAGGTGAAAGCAACAGTTCAGAAGCTTTGTTCCTCCCGGGACTCGATGTTATTTCAGTTAGAGATTACTTCTTACTGGCAAGCACCTTAGTGAGAGCTAGTTAGGTTGGTTTTTCCTAACACACTGCTACTTTCCACTTCATGGAAGGACGGGATGTTGCTTAAGAGGGGAGAGAAGAAAACAACCAGAGAATATGAGCAATTTAAGGAAGGAAGTTGGAGAAGTCATGGGTAAGACTACTATGTTACCTTATTAAGGGATTTGGGAAAATAAGAACCTAGACGATTTTAGTCTTGAATAGAAGCCTCTAAGACCCAAGGAGGGTATTGAGAGAGGGAACATTGTATCTTTTCTTTGTCTCTAAAGGGTTTTTAATTTTTTATTTACATCAAACAAATCTTATTTCCCATTTCTTGTTATTTCTATTCACATTCTCCTTCCCTCACTCCACCCAGGCTATTTATCTCTACCATTTCTCCACTGCCCCAAACATGTCACCTGCTTCTCCAAATGGCACATACTCTCCTTTTCAAGTCTTTACTCAATCACCTTCTCATGAGGCCTTCCCACCCCACGCCCACCTCTGAAAATTCCCTAGGCCTCTTTTCTTTTTTTTTCTTTTTTGAGACGGAGTCTCAGGCTGGAGAGCAGTGGCGCGATCTCGGCTCACTGCAACCTCCGACTCCCTGGTTCAAGAGATTCTCCTGCCTCAGCCTCCCAAGCAGCTGGGATTACAGGCACGTGCCACCACGCCCAGCTAATTTTTGTATTTTTAGTAGAGACAGGGTTTCACCATGTTGGCCAGGATGGTATCCATCTTCTGACTTCGTGATCCGCCCGCCTTGGCCTCCCAAAGTGCTGGGATTATAGACGTGAGCCACCACGCCCGCCTAGGCCTCTTTTCTAACTTACTTATTTCTTTATCACTTATTGTCATCTTACATACATTTTACACATTTTGCTTACTTCCTTTCTGTCCGCATCACTGAAGTGGGGACTTCTATCTGTTTTGTTTGCCTCTATTCCTAGAGAAGTGCCTGGGTCAGAGCAGAGTCCCAGGAAGCATTTGCGGATGGAATGCAAGAACAAATGAACGAATGAATTGCAGCCTGGCTGCCAACGGAAACGCTTCGGGATTTGACCTGCTTCTTCTCCCTTCAGACAATGTGGTTTGACTTTTCTTTTATTATGTTTGTTGAAAGCAAAAGTAAAAATTCTATTCATCCATTATAAAAACAAAAGGAGGTGTATTATTTCCATGAGAATCTCACAGTTATATAGATCCAGGTAAGGCTTCATCTAAAATAAGGGATTGTCGGCCGGGCGCAGTGGCTCACGCCTGTAATCCCAGCACTTTGGGAGGCTGAGGCGGGCAGATCACGAGGTCAGGAGATCGAGACCATCCTGGCGAACACGGTGAAACCCCGTCTCTACTAAAAATACAAAAAATTAGCCAGGCGCGGTGGCGGGCGCCTGTAGTCCCAGCTACTCGGGAAGCTGAGACAGGAGAATGGCGTGAACCCGGAAGGCGGAGCTTGCAGTGAGCCAAGGTAGCGCCACTGCAGTCCGGCGCCTGGACAAAAGCGTGACTCCGTCTCAAAAAAAAAAAAAAAAAAAAAAAAGGATAAGGGATTGTCCATCTGGGCATGAGATAAATTCCACCAACTAGCAAGGATCTTCAAGTCACCTGTAGGCGCTAAGTCACCTTTCCATCTTAAATTCACTTTTTACAGCAAAGGATGCCTGGTGTTGCCTGCTGTTCCTGCAGCATTGGTTCATATCACAAGTGGGCTCAAGAAAGAACAGAAAATTTGAATCACCATGGTGCTGATATGCATTGCTGCAGTGCAGCAGAATCACCTATGTAACTTCTGCACCTGCACCCTACCTGTAGGGATTCTTATTTCCTCCTCTGAAGAACATGTAGAGATGATTTTGACACCCACACAGGAGGGAGATCCACTAAGTTAGGGAAGCAATATATCACTATTCATTGCTTTGCCTGCAATTCCTCCCCATTATCTCTTTACTTTAAAAAATCAGCATAATTTCCTTGTGTGCAGGTGTGTGCTTGTGTGTAGGAATGCCAGGCATATGAAGAACAACCTACAACTATTACAGGGAAACTGCCAAGAATAAATGTCAGACTTTTCAAAAATTTTGCTTAGGGTGGGCCCAGTGCCCAGGAAAGTGGGTTGGCCTGGAAAACTACAACCATTTATAATATTCTTTTTATGCAAAAAGACATTCTCCTTTCCAAACAATAAGGTCACAAAATAATTTTTTAAATAAAATTGGTTTATAATTGGAGAGCTGCCTATAAAACTGGAGATTTAAATTTTTAAACACAAGGTAAATCACGGATCAGACTGGCAAAGACATTTTCTGATGGGTATACCAAGCAATCTAGGAACAGTTTACATTAGTTTGATTGAAATATGAACAGAAGATGTAGCTATCAGCTTATGTTTCACAGTTCATAGTAACAGCTCAAGCAATAGTAGCTATATTTTAAGAAAGACAAAGACTAAAGACTATGGTTAATGTCTGACACAAAAAATCTCAGACATCATGGTGGCAATTTTAGAAACTGTACTTTATAAAGATTTGCAAATTGTTGCCCCTTTTTGCTACTTAGGCACTTCTCAAAGGAAGACATTTATGCGGCCAACAAACATATGAAAAAAAGCTCATCATCACTGGTCATTAGAGAAACGCAAATCAAAACCACAATGAGATACCATCTCACACCAGTTAGAATGGCGATCATTAAAAAGTCAAGAAACAACAGATGCTGACAAGGCTATGGAGAAAGCGAGACTTTTACACTGATGATGGGAGTGTAAATTAGTTCAATCATTGTGGAAGACAGTGTGGCGATTCCTCGAAAATCTAGAAACAGAAATATCGTTTGACCCAGCAATCCCATTACTGGGTATATACCCAAAGGATTATAAATCGTTCTACTATAAAAACACATGCACACGTATGTTTATTGCAGCGCTGTTCACAATAGCAAAGACTTGGAACCAACCCAAATGCCCATCAATGATAGACTGGATAAAGAAAATGTGGCACATATACACCATGGAACACTATGCAGCCATAAAAAAGGATGAGTTCATGTTCTTTGCAGGGACATGGATGAAGCTGGAAACCATCATTCTCAGCAAACTAACACAGGAACAGAAAACCAAACACCGCATGTTCTCACTCATAAGTGGGAGCTGAACAATGAGAACACATGGACACAGGGAGGGGAACATCACACACTGGGGCCTGTCAGTGGGTGGAGTGCTAGGTGAGGGATAGCATTAGGAGAAATACCTAATGTAGATGACCAGTTGATGGGTGCAGCAAACAACCGTGGCACGTGTATACCTATGTACCAAACCTGCACGTTCTGTACATGTATCTCAGAACTTAAAGTATATATAAAAAAGGGAAATATATTTAAAAAAGGAATGACAACAAAATGGAATGGGAGCTGAAGGTAGATGTGTCATCAATAGAGGATTATTCTTAGGATGTGAGAATAATTATTCTTAAGATCTTTGAATGTTTGAGTGCTATGGGAAATATTCAAGAATGAAGGGAGAATGGATGGTACACAAGAGGAAGTGGAGATTGCATTATGTTTTAGCAAGTGAGAGGAGACAGAATCTGGTTCTGAAGTGGCAAGGAGCACATATATTTCACCCATAATAGGAGATGAGGCAATGGATAGGAGCACTCTCCATGACATACCATATTTCTCTGTTTTGTAAAATGATCATGTATTCAGCAACATTGCTACAAGATCTTATCAGTATAATAATTTCGTATTTTTTGTAGTTCTTGTTAATTTATGTAGATACTCATGTGTCTGCAAAGAAGGACAGTTTTATATGTTGTCTTCCTTTCCAGTTGATAGCCCTCTGTAATAGCGATTAGTACTATCCATCAATATTTTCATATCTTCCCCCTTCTTGATCTGTATAAGGATTTTACTTTGTAGCTCCCCTGCTCCTCAGTGGGGCTACATGACTATTTCTGAACAATGAAGTTTTGAGCATTTAATTGTAGATGCTACATCTACCTAAGCTGTTATTTCCCTTAGATCCATTGACTGGCATGTTTAAGATTGTGGTTATGCCATCCTCACCTTAGTGATAATGAGCCCAGACCTTCTGACAATCATGTAGATCATTTAGCATGAGCAAGACACAAATTCCTGTGATTCTTAAACAAGTATAATGCTTGAGTTTTATGAACTGCAACATAAGTGAGCCCATTCTGATTAATATGGTTCTTTTTTTTTTAGCTGATTGCATCGTGTCAGGATCTCCAATACCATGAGGTAGATAATATAAGGTGGGAGTACAGACTCCTGTATTATTAAGTGGCATTAGGTATTGTTTGTCATAAGCCTTTTATCAATTAAGTAATTTTCAATTTATTTAGAGTTATCCAGAATTTTTATAATAAATGGAAACTGGATACCATCAAATGCATTTTCTGCACCTATTCAGTTAATGTGATTTTTCTCCTTTAATCCATTAGTGAAATGAATTTCTGTTATTACACATATTTGAATTCCTCAGTAAACCCTTGTTTAATCATGATTTAATGTTTGTTTGCAGTTCAGCACTTAAATTTGTAAGTGGGAAGGGCCTATCATTTTATTTATCATATTATTTTCATTAATATCAATGCCCTTAATTCCACCCTTCTTTTTTATTTGCCTCATCTTGTAGCTTCAGGCCAAGTGCAAAAAGTATTAGGGGTGATATGGTGGAGTCAGTCATTAAAAAATAATAAAGTCCCAGAGTAAAGAAAAGGAAAGAAAAAGAGGTATGAAAAGACAGGAGCATATTTTTAGGCTGAAGAGATGAAGTGCATAGAGAGAATTAAGGTGCAATGGAAGAAAAATTATTAATGGAACAAGGCTCCAGAGTAGAGAAATATGATGGTGTCTCAGTCAGTTTGAGCTGCTATTACAAATGACCATAGACTGGGTGGCTTACACATTTATTTCTCACAATTCTGGAAGTCCATCTTCTCTTTCTCCAGCCATTGAACTTTGATTTTCTTTTGGAAAACTGCCTCTTCTATGCTTTTAATTTGTATAATTTTAGGAAAGACACATTTCTGAGGCATGGGATGCCTCAGTGACCCAGGCATGTAGCCCAGGCCAACACACAGTAGTTGGCTCCAAGGTAAACATGTCTTTATAGCTGTGGACATTATAATCAATAAGCATCAGTCCTGGAACTATTGCTGAAAACATGGGGTAGAAGAAGCTCCTTACTGACGGTGACAAACTGGTAGAATGTAATTCTGAAGCTGCTAGGAGGCCCAAATGAGGAAAACACGTATGACAAGCCAAAAGAAGAAAGACAATTCAGGATAAGAAAAGAGAAACATTCTTGATAATGTCATTTGAGTCCTGAGATACATCCATGCCAGAAGATGAACTCCTTAGTTTTCGGATACAACACCAGTGAATACCTTTCTCTTTGGAAGTTTGAGTTTGATTTTTGAATCATTAAAGACTCATCATCTTTTTAAATAACCACCCACAACATTCTTCCCACCTACATGCCTCTGAGGCATCTACTGTGTATTGCACTAAATCAGTGTTTATGGCAAAGTGACTTCAATGGTCGTTTCCATTGTGATATGGTTTGGCTGTGTCCCCACCCAAAACACATCTTGAATTGTAGCTCCCATAATTCCCATGTGCATGAGAGGGACCCAGGGGGAGGCAACGGAACCATGGGGGCAGGTCTTTTCCATGCTGTTCTCATGATAGTGAGTAAGTCTCATGAGATCTGATGGTTTTATAAAGGGGAATTCCCCTGCACATGCTCTCTTGCCTGCCGCCATGTAAGACATGATATTGCCCCTCATTCTCCTTCCATCATGATAGTGAGGCCTCCCCAGCCATGTGGAACTGTGAGTCCATTAAACCTCTTTCCTTTATAAATTACCCAATCTCAGGTATGTCTTTATTAGCAGTGTGAGAACAGGCTAATACATATGGTTATGTACATTTCCTGCCTCTTCATCTAAATGTCAGTATTGGAAGGCAGTCTATTATAGATCTGCAGCCAGACTTCCTGAGGTTTGAATCCTGGCTTCACCACTTACCTGCTAAGTGACCTTAAGCAAAGCACTTCACCTTTTTGTGCTTCTGATCCATTATCTATACAATGGGAATTATAATGGTAACACCTCACAGGGAAATTGTAAGGAGTTAATATATATAAAGCCCTTGGAAAAATATCCAGTACATAATATACATCATACAAGTAAGCCCCATATAAGTGTGAGCTATTTTTATTACTATAATTATCACAATGATGATTATGATCATTATTAGTTATAACCCCACTGCCTACTGCAGTGCCCCTTAATTATAGAATGAATCACTCTTAACTATTACATAAGAGGATTTTAATATGTTACTTGTTTTTCTGATCCTACAGTGTTAACAGGGACCAAACGACCAAAGCATAGTGAGACAGCCTCTGTCAGCTCAGTTCACAATGCTACAAATGTCCCAAAACTTCCTGCCTCATTCTTGCTATTTCCTTCACCTTTCCATCCATTCCCAGCCTTAATCAATTCCTGCCCTTTTATATTCATCTCTCATGCCCAGCATTCAATAGGCCGTCAAACTTAATGGTAGAGTTTAATCTCAGCATTTCTCCTTCGTCATTGTTGGGTATTAATCTTCCGTCTTTTATCTGCTTCTCTCATCTGCTTCTCTTATCTTATGCTAGTTTCCCTGAATTACCACACCCTGCCCTCCCATGAGGGTAGATCAACTAACCCCTTGTCAAAAGACAAAGTTACAATATATTTGGTTTCAGAACTAATTAACTTTATTTGTGATGCATGAATCAGCGCACCCTCCATCCTACAAAACAGAATAAGTGATCCCACTGGGAAATGGCAGAACGGTGGGATTTATAAGGTGGGAACAAGAAAACAACAATAGAAAAAACTGATTGGTTAACATCAGGTTACTTCAAGTTCCTTTTTTTGATAAGGGTTAATGCAGAGGGGACTTCCTTGTTATCCTGGCTCAGGTAGACTGGAATCTTCTGTTTTCAGGGAAAATCAAACAGTCTGTTTGGGAATCTATGTACTTCCTTAAAGTTTCAATTTGATGATGTGGCATTTAGCATGAGTGACTCCAGTTTAGCTTGGTCTGGTCTATTGCAGGCCTAGTGCAGAGGCTCAGTCCGAAACAATGGGCCACAATTTTGCATAACAACCTAAGAAAAGACCATCTACTCTACTGCAAAGCTTTAGGACATACCTTAATCAGGATTTAAAATGTAGCTTCCAAGACACAGGAAGTAGCTAGTACTTTGTATTGGAAATGGACTAAGAATGAACATATATCTTCTCTTAAACTAAAATCTCTCCTCATGTCTGTTTCTTCTGTAAGTTTAAGGAGAATTTCTAGGTTTGGTAGCTCCATTCCATGTCAGTGGTACTCAGTCACATGAGTAGGATTAGGATGCTGATGGCGTCACATTAATTGCTTACAGTCTAAGGAAAGTGGGTGGAAGCAAAGAGGGCCAACTAGTTTTCAAGACCTGAGGACCATTGATTTCTATTTAAAGAATACAAGATGTATTTAATTAAGGCCCAGCCAGTTGTGAGAATTTCTCATCATCACCAGTCTCAATACAGAAATAACTGCCGTCATTCAGAATGTTATCTGAAACAAAGTGGAGGATGAAGTTGGCAAAAGGCTCAAAACCCATAAAAACACTTATGATTTAAACATGAGATGTTTCCCTGTGCTAAATTTGGAATGATTTGCTGGTCGACAGTCCTGTTGGAGGAAAGAAAATGCTCAGTTTGGGAAATAAAGGAAGAAAACATATCAATGTTTTGCCCATAATATTGGGAGAAATAGAACTATCTGAACCATATGAATTCAAAAAGTACTTGCATGACAAAAACACATTTACTATATTTAGAATATGACTTAAGAACAGTACTTCAAACTCCCAGAAATTCACTAGTGGAATTTTTAAAGCAATTTTTAGTTTTTACATAATAAATATATATGATATACTTTTATATATGAATACACCCAGAAAATTTTTCTGTATGGCTTGCTACAAAAATTATTACAGGTCAAATAATAACTCATGAAAGCTTATATAATAATAGAGGTCATGTAATGTTGGTTGCTGATTTTTTTTCACCCAAAACAAAGTAGGAAGGTGCACATGCCATGTTAAATATTGAAAAAAACTAATGTTTATTTAAGAGGGAAAAATGAGCTCACCCATTAGGCCTTGGTGTATAATTTTTTTCTAGGTCAGTTTTCCCAGAAGCAGACCCTGAGATGAAGGTTCATAGGCAAGTGATTTACCAAGTAAATGCCTATTAGTGATCCTAATAAAAGGGTGAAGTAAGCAGGAAAGCGAAGGTGAGGAAGCCAGATAAGAGTGTGACCTCAAGCCTTTCCCACACAGGATAACCTCAGCCTAATCCCACAGGGGAGCTCTGGAGAGTAAGTTACATCTCAGAGTTGTACTAATTTGTGTCAAGAGAGTTGGGCTTTCAAATTCCCACATAGTCATGGGCTAAGGGTCACACCGGGAGGATGGAAATTCCCATGCGTTCAGTCAAAGGCTCCAGTAGGCTGAAGAAAGTCTTCCAAAAAATTGCTATAGTTTATGAATGACGTGAACAAAAGAACGTTAAAGCCTGAGGACACACAGGATGTTCATTTATTTATCTAAATAATGCCCTATACCATTATTATTACCTTTCTTATCTTAAAAAAATAATGCCCTATACCATTATTATTACCTTTCTTATCTTAAAAGGTATTATTACCTTTCTTATCTAGATAAACATATATGTACAATTCAAACACAGGGTATCATCCCAATATGAGTAGGTAAGTTTAATTTGCCTATATGAATCAACTCAAGTTGAAAAGCCTTTACTCTTTTATCCACTATTTTTTATTTATCCAATCATTCAAAAGTATTCATTGATTGACCACTATGGAGAGTCTATTTGACACTGTTGTCAATATCTTTGGTGTCACAAAAAAACTTGTTTTGAATCCTGGCTCCACTGCTTAACAACAATATGACTTAGAGAAAACGACTAAGTCCTCTAAGTCTCTGTTTATACAAGTGTAAAATGGGAACAATCATATTAAGGATTCAACCACATAATGCGTGTAACTGACTTTACACAGTGCCTGGCACATGGTAAGTGTTCCATACATGTTAGTTAATATAATAACAATAATGATAATGATAATGTTTGAGTCAGAGTGATAACTTCTGTGTATGAAATAGTATACTTGAAAGGAAAACAAGATTGCCCTGCCTCAGAGCTTAATATCTTAGAAGTTAACACCTAAGTAAATATTTAGCAATAGAAAAGATAAATAAGTAATACAACAGAATAATGTATAATTGATGCTGAATGATATACATAAAAAAACAGATACCCCACCACTAAAATCTCCTCCTCACTAATATATTCTCCACAGTTACACCTGTGTTCTGTTTCTAAAATATAGCTTTAACAGTGAGACTCCTCTGTCTGTAAATTGTTGATGGCCCTTTCTCACCTACATAAAAGTGTCTAGGCATCAAAGCATTCACCCATGACCTACATGGTCCCCAAACCTCACAACGTAACTATAGTCACATCTTTTATTTCATCCCCCTTCATGTTTCACCACAACTATCCAGAATATGCAGTATTTTTTTTTTTACTTTAGTGTCACTGCTCAAGTAGTCCCTTCAATGTGGAATATGTTTTCTCCAATTCTTACTGTTGAAGTTTTCCATCCTTGGATGTCCATCCCAAGCATCACCTCTTGTACAAAACCTCGCCATCTCTTTCATTCGAATTACCTCTCCCCATCCATGTTCATATGGTACATTATGTGCTTTACACATAATCGGGTACAGCAAATGTTTAGAGGAAAAATCGCTTGGAAGAAGAGGTTTGTGCACAGAGTGGCTGGCCCAAAATGCAAAATGTCAGTCTTTATATTAGACTGGAAGTTTCTTGAGGCCTGAGATGACCTCTAAGATATCAGAAAGAACTTATAAAGGAAGAAGAAACATTAGCATAATTATAATATTATAGAAATGAAAGGAGGATAATTTCAAGGAAATAGACAAGGGGATTTGTATTAGTCCATTTTCACACTGCTGTAAAGAAATTCCTGAGACTGGGTAATTTATCAAGGAAAGAGATTTAACTGACTCACAGTTCCACATGGCTGGGGAGGCCTCAGGCAACCTACAATCATGGTGGAAGGAGAAACAGACACTTCTTACATGGTGGCAGGCTAGAAAGAGAGAGAGAGAGTGTGTGTGTGTGTGTGTGTAGGAGGAACTGTCAAACACTTTTAAACCCATCAGATATCATGAGAACTCACTCACTATCACAAAAACAGCATGAGGGGAAACTTCCCCCATGATCCAATCACCTCCCACCAGGTCCCTCCCTCAACACATGGAGATTCTGGGGATTACAATTCAAAATGAGATTTGGGTAGAAGCACAGAGCCAAACCATATCAGAATTGATGTCCCATACTTCAGACAAGTCAAAGAAAATAATGATTGAAAGAGACCTGTACAAGTAAGTTATTGGTTATTTTGGGAAATGTGATTTTCCAAATATACTATACTTATTTACTATACAAATATATTATGATAGAAAGATAGATGAGAGAATAAACAGTGAAAATATAAAACTAGGAGTGGTATACTAGTTGCTCAGAGTACAAATAAGTTATGAGAGACATGGAAGCTGGTGTATGAGATTGAGGAGGTTTTGTCAAGAGGAAGTAATTTTCAAGATTTTTAAAAAGTTATTTTTTGTTAAGGGACAGAGGGAAATGATTCATTTAAGAGAGATATTTAGGTCAGGTGCAGTGGCGCACATTTGTAATCCTAGCACTTTGGAAGGGCTGAGGCAGGTGGATTGCTTGAGCTCAAGAGTTCAATACCAGCCTGGGAAACATGGTGAAATCCCATCTTCACAAAAAATACAAAAATTAGCTGAGCCCGGTAGCTTGCGCCTGTACTCTCAGCTACTTGGGAGGCTGAGGCAGGAGGATCAGTTGAGCCCAGGAGGCAGAGGTTGCAGTAATTCAAGATCGTGCCACTGCACTCCAGCCTGGGTAACAAAGTGAGACCCTGTCTCAGAAAAAAAGAGAGAGAGAGATTTAAAATGCAGGAGGAAAGAATTATTTGAGAAGGAACGGATTTTTTTTTTTTAGCTAGACTCAAAACTGATTACAGTTAATCAATGTAATTGTATAATTCCTGTAATTTTATAAAAGGAAATTAAAACCATTCAAACACCAACCTGACCTTTTTGTAAGTTAGCATCTCTCCATTATGTAGGTAGACTCATGTATTTGGATTACAACAACAATTGTTTGTCCACTGCTCCACTCTTAGGGAAATTCTCAACTGGTTTTATATAACCTTCTGGAAGGCTGAGGTTCTCCCTTCAAGCTCCCATCCCCATGCAAGATGACGAGATTCCCCACTCTCTGTTAAAGGAAGTTTCTAGGTATTCAGGACTGCTAAAGTGCAGCTTGTCTGTCCATGGAAGACACAGTGGCAGGTGTAACCCTGGAGGGTATGTTTATCAGAGGTCATTTCCGAAAAAGGGCCTTTCCTTTTCCTCTCACTTTGAGAATTCCTAGTGTCATCTTTCAGTTCTTTCCCCATAGAGCCACATTCTGCTTTTTCTTTTCCCTTTCTCCAGCTCCAAGCCCTCAATCTTGTGGTCTATGGGAAAAGAAACAAAACAAAACATGACCCAAAAATCTGTTTAGCATTTAAGTTAATGATTTCTTTGAATCTTTTTTTCAGCATTGGTGTGGCTGAAGTAGGCAAAACACCCTCAAGATACTAGTGAGAGGAAAAAAAGGGTAGGAAAATACATAGAAAACAGACATTAATGGCCTGAGACACACCCTTGCCAGATTATTAAACAGATTAATAATAATAAAATGGTTTCACTCTATTTAGTGCTTACTACGTGGCCTTTAAACACATAACTTTTGTTTTCAAACATGTAACTTATGTAATCATCACAACAACCCAATGAGAAAGGTGCAATTATTTTTATCATTCTACAGATAAGAAAACCAAAGGGCAGAGAAGTTAAGTATTTTGACCAAGGTGACACTGGTGAAACTAGAATTTTGAGTCTAAGCTGATCAGTTCCAATTCTATACTCTTGATCACTACTCCACATTTTAAAGATATAATGTTCTTAGTTTTGCTGAATTACTATTTCTCCTAATTAAAACAATAACAACAACACTTCTGGATATTATTTCAAATATAAATATTATTTTGATAAGATTTCCTTGTAGAGAAAGACTTTCATGTAAGTCAGGGAATTAAAAATCAAGATTCCTTGGCTCCTGTACTGGCCCAGCTACCAAAGCAGAATTACCAGTGTCTAGTGAGAATGAAATCATATTGAGAATATTTTCTGTTAGACTCTCAGCGGAGTGATACTCAGTAACTAGTTAATTGCCCTGATTTATATTGATGATTTACAAAACTGCATATAACTTGCTATGAAAATATGTAGGTGGTTGTTAGATATCTGAAGAAATGTGGAATTGCCAAAATAGATTTGTCTCAGTTGTATGATTTCAATTAAGTTTTTAAATAAGTGCTTTATACATTGCTTGAGTAATTTGAAAATCATCTACAGATATACAGCATATATATTTCATACGAATTCTCAGGTATGTAATGATAGCTATCTCCGTAAACTTGCTATAAATATTCTCAACATCCAAATGAAATTTTCCAGAGAGAATCATCTATGGACACAAATAGAAATGTTACAGAGGAAAAATAACAAACTAGTAATTACCTTTGGTTTCCCATAGACTTTCTATAGAGAATTAATTCCTCCCTTATCTCGGCAGTATCTAAAGCAATAGTTATCAATCTCTAGTTTGTTCATTCAAAGGAGCTAGTTACATCTTTAAAATGTAGATTCTGAAACACCTCCAGGGCTTCTGATTCATTAGGTCTGGAAAGGACCCGAAGTCTGAAATATATGTGTGTGTGTGTGTGTGTGTGTGTGTGTGTGTGTATACACACATATATATGTGTGATATTTTGGTATTTTATTGATAGGAATAACATTTTGATGATTTTTTCTTTTAAATTTTATTTTAGGTTCAGTGGATGCATGTGCAGGTTTGTTACCTGGGTAAACTACGTGACGCTGACGTTTGAAATATGAATGATCACGTCATTCAGGTAGTGAGTATAGGACCCAATGGGTAGTTTTTCAATCCTTGCCCCACCCCAACACTCCCTTATCTAATAGTCCCCAGTGTCTATTGTTCCCATCTTTATGTCCATGTGTACTCAATGTTTAGTTCCCATTTACAAATGAGAACATGTGTTATTTGGTTTTCTGTTCCTTCATTCATTTGCTTAGGATAATGTCCTCCAGCTGCATCCATGTTGCTGCAAAAGACGTGATTTCCTTCTTTTTCATGGCTGTGTAGTATTCCATGCTATATATGTACCACATTTTCTTTAACCAGTCCCAATCTGCATTTTAAATAATCCCTGTGGGAATTCTGATGCAGATAGTTAGCCCCTCACACTCCAGAAAATACAGATCAGAGGCACATGAAGTCAGGGAAATGTGTGGCTGTTTTTGACATGCATGCTTTGCTCAGGTGGCACCTGGACAGAAGGCCACTTACCTGGTTTTGTTCACTCTATGGACCAACAATTGGCTGCATGGTCAAAATGTGATTTAAAAATTAAGATACTTCCTTAAACCACTGCTGAAGGAGCCAATGACTTGAGGTTTCAAAAAACACAAAAACTAGTTGAAAAGGACTCAACCTGGAATGTAGAATAAAATATTTTTATTAGTTACTCAACAGTTAGTGTAAACAAACATGTATACAGCAAACTTTTAGAAGCTGTTAATTTCTCATTCCTCTTCACAAAAAGACTAAAGAAGCTTTAGCCTAGATGAGGTGGGGGTAATGCTTTTGTCCTCTTATTGCACGACTCATTTATTTGACTTGGCTTAATGGGATCTACTGACTCTTATCTTGCCTCACAAATGTGAATGTCAATTCTGGCACGTGGTACACTGTGCTAATTTTAATATTTTTAGACTATTTCTAATTGTTCATAAAGATCTTCATCAATTATACATCTATATCTTTGGTTACTCATATTTTTATTAGGTACTATACATATCTGTGTGGAATTAAAAACTTGTTTTTCCTCCAACTTGGTGAATATGTTGACCACGTCCAGCTGCAACAGATGGGGATGGATATCATCTTTGTTGTGACCCAGTGAGGATGATAGAGGCAGCCTTCCCTTTTCACAGGAAGAGCAGGGCTGCCAAATGGAGTGATGTCTGAAACAGTTTCCAAAAATGGGAAGAAGGTTTGACTGTTTTTAGCACGTGTCACATAATCCAATGCCCACAAGGATGCTGCTATTTAAACATACGACTCCCCCTTCATTCTCCCTTCTGTGTGGGTTGCACAAGCTTAGTTAATGTTACTCTGTTGGTTCTTTTGTGATACAGACAGAGTTTCATCAAAATCTACTTGTTGGGGTTGCAGTTTAAGGTGGAAAAGAAAGACATTTATAGTGTTCTTGGAAAGTCTGGAATTTCACAAATTAGATTTTTTTAGGTGGGAATAAACTGTCATAAAAGAATAAATTGTCAACACACCAAGACCTGTACAGAGACAACTGATTATTTTTTTTCCAATTACTTCTTTCAGGGATAATTTAATTTTCTAGGAAAAAGGGATAAATAGCATGATGATATATTTTTTCTTTACATCCTTCATTGTATGATTTTTAATCTGAAAAATTTTTAATTCATAAACAGTACAGTGCTAATTGAAAGAGTTAGTTACTCTTATGCTTCTGCAGTAAGCACCTCTGATCTCTAAGGTACCTCGGGTAACCAGTGCACAGATACGAACTCTGAAGTAATCTGCAGCACTGGGAACTGGAGTCCACACAGGAAACCCAAAAGCATTCAAGGTCAAACATCTGCAACCCAAAAGTATGGTGTAGGAAGCTTCTGAAGTCAATCAGAAAGAATATCCATATTTCAGCTACATTAAAAAGTATGAGAGAAATCTGTTATCCTAAATGCAAAGTAAACAAAATAAAATCTTGTCT
Source organism: Pongo pygmaeus (assembly GCF_028885625.2). Taxonomy (NCBI): domain Eukaryota; kingdom Metazoa; phylum Chordata; class Mammalia; order Primates; family Hominidae; genus Pongo; species Pongo pygmaeus. The sequence goes on from NC_072376.2 coordinate 21,425,720, forward strand.
TTGCCTTTAAGACTATGTATTTTAACAACAACAAAAGAGTAGAGCCACTCTCTGCCTTCTGCTTTAACGTAAATTCATTCTAGTTACATTCTCATAACAGAGCTCCAGAAGCAGCTGTATTTTACTTTTCTTTCTCAGACATATATCAGAATTCATATATCAGAGCCTACACAGTCTCCATTTTGAGATATCTAACACTTCTCAAGATTTTAAAGCTTTTTCTGCCTATACAGTCTCCATTTTGGAATATCTTACACTTCTCAAGATTTTAAAGCTTTTCTTTCACCCATTTGTGTGATATTTCAGGGGAGGGGTAAGTTTTTGCTTTTTCCTTGCAACATTTTTACTCAAAGTCCCAACCAAATTTCTTGTTAAAAGAACCATCCAGCATTTGTATTTTTGATGATTACTTTCAAAGCAAGGAAACACATCAGTGTGATTAAACTGAAAACAAAATAAAGTTGCAGTTTTTTCTAAAATAAATAGATCCCAAAGCTCAAGTGAATATTGGTTCATTAGCTGTGACAAATGTAAGATATAAACAAAAGGGAAAAGGGCCATGCATGGTGGCTCATGCCTGTAACCCCAGCACTCTAAGAAGCCAAAACATGAGGAATACCTTGAGGCCAGGAGTTTGAGACCAGTCTGGGTAATGTAGCAAGACCCAATCTTTATTTAAAAATGAAAAAAATACTCAGGCATGGTGGTGCATGCCTGTAGTCCCAACTACTCAGGAGGCTAAGGCAGAAGGATTGCTTGATCCTGGGAGTTCAAGGGTACAATTAGCTGAGATTATGCCACTGTACTCCAGCCTGGGTGACAGAGTGAGACCCTGTTTCTAGAATAAATACATAATTTTTTTAAAGACAAGGGAAATCTGGAGGTATGTATATAGGAACTCTCTATACTATCCTTGCAACTTCTTTGTAATTATAATAAAACTACAGTTATTACCTGCATAATGATGTTTCAGTCAACAGCAGACTGCAAATTATAGGAACAGGAGGCAGCCAAATACCTAGGCAGATTGGAGAGGGTCTCTGGTGAAACCCTACCTCCAAGCCAAAGACAGTTTAAAGCCTTGAAAAACAAGCTACAAGCTAAATCCTCAGACCAGATTGAAAACTTGTCTTCCTGTTTGGCATGCTTTCCTCTGCTTGATCCCCTCCCTTCACCTATTGTACATATATCTACTCTTTCCTAATTGGTTTTCTATACTGTATGCCCACCTTGGAGTGGTGTCTTTGCTTTAACCTTTTTTACATACTCACAAACCAATCAGCAGGCACTCCCCATTCTGAATCCATTAAATGCCCCAGGCCCAGCCACATGGGGGGGGTTTTCCTGGCTTTGGATAGGGGAACCACCCTTCCCCAACTATATCCCCTCTCCAATGAGAGTTTTCCTTTTGCTTAATAAACTTTACTTCACTCACACTCCCGTGTCCATGAGCCTAATTCTTCCTGGTCATGAGACAAGAACTCAAACCTAGCTGAGCTAAGGAGCAGAAAGACTGTATCACATATATGAAGGTGGTCCTGTAAGATTATAATGGAGCTGAAAATGTCCTATTGCCTAGTGATGTCAGAGCCATGGTACTTGATATGGTTTGAATTTGTGTCCTCACCCAAATCTCATGTCAATTTGTAATACTCAATGTTGGAAAAGGGGCCTGGTAGGAGGTGACTGGATCATAGGGTGGATTTCCCCCTTGCTACTCTCAGGATGCTGAGTGAGTTCTCACACGATCTGGTTGTTTAAAAGTGTGCATTGCCTCGCCCTTTGCTCTCTTCTTCCTCTGACCATGATTCCAGCTCCTGCCTGCTTCTCCTTCACCTTCTGCCATAATTGTAAGTTTCCTGAGGCCTCTCTAGCCATGCTTCCTATACAGCCTGTGGAACTGTGAGCCAATGAAACCTTTTTTCTTTATAAATTACTCAGTCTCAGCTATTTCTTTATAGCAGTGCAAGAATGAACTAATACAGTAGTGTTGTAGCATAATGCATTATTCCCATGTTTGTGGTGATGCTGGTGTAAACAAACCTACTGGCTGCTAGCCGTATAAAAGTATAGCACATACAATTACATACAGTACATAATACTTGATAATTATAACAACTATGTTATTGGTTTATATATTTACTATTATTCAAATATAATGATTTGCCATTACTTTAGAGTGTACTCCTTCTGCTTAATTTCTCAAGTTAACCAAAAAATAGCTTCAGGCAGGTATTTCAGGAGGTATTCCAGAAGAAGACATTGTTATCCTAGGAGGTGACAGCTCAATGAGTGTTATTGCCCCCTGAAGACCTTCCAGTGGGACAAAATGTGGAGGTGAAAGACAGTGATATTGATGATCCTGACATGGCCTAGGCTAATGCTGTGTTTGTCTAAGTTTTTAACAAAAAAAGTTTGAAAGTTACAGAAAAACTTTAAAAGTTAGAAATAGAAAAAAGCTTATAGAATGAGGGTGTAAAGAGAAAATATTTTTGTATAGCTGTACAATGTGTTTGTGTTTTAAGTTGTGTTATTATAAGTGTCAAAAAGCTTTGGAAAATTTTAAAGTTCATAAAATACAAATGTTACCATAAGCTAAGGTTAATTTATTGTTAAAGAAAGAAAACATGTTCAATTAAACTTAGTGTAGCCTAAGTGTATAGTGTTTATAACATCTACAGTAGTATATGGTAATGTCCTAGGTGTTCACATTCATTCACCACTCACCACTCACTGACCCAGAGCAAGTTCAGTCTTGCAAGCTCCATTCACGGTAAGTACCCTATACAAGTACGCCATTTTTTATCTTATATACCATATTTTTACTGTACCTTTTCTATGTTTAGATCTGCTTAGATACACACACACTTCCCATTGTGTTCCAATTGCTACAGTATTTGGTATAGCAATGTGCTGTACAGATGTGTAGCTGAGGACAAATAGGCTATACCACAGCTTAGGTGTGTAGTAGGCTGTAACATCTAGGTTTGTGTGAGTAAACTCTGATGTTTGCACAATGACAATGATGTTTGCACAAATTGCCTCATGATGAGTTTCTCAGAACATATCCCTGTTATTAAGCAATGCATGATTGCATTTAAAAATATACATTTAAAGCTTAAGGTACAAAGAGCAGAGATATAAGGTGAAAATTACATGAACCTTTGAAGATTATCTAGTCTAAACAACTGCTGAGTGTCAGAATGTTTTCATCAACATCACCCATAAGGATTGTCTAGTCTAGATACCCTTGAATTATATTTCATCAGAAAAATCTTTAAGCCAAGGAAACCCAATAAATATATTTTGGGGACTCCTCTAAGAGAAAGTTACCCCCTTTTTTAAGTGCAAATCTCTCTCTCTGTGTGGATTCCATTTTAGAAACATTCTTGGGTTCCTAGTAAGCCTTTAGCTCCTCAAGGACTGGGACTCTTCAATCTTTGTACTCTCTACTCAATACATGTTAAATATAAAACAAATCGAATTCCTTGTAGTAGTTTGCTCAGGCTGCTGTTCTGTGTGGGAAATGTGTGAGGGGAGAAGAAAAGACACATCCACAATACCTTTGAGGGTAAACAAGCTTTATCCCAACTAAATGGCAATGCAGCTATAATAAGCAAATGATATAATAAACAAATTAATATAATAAGCCAATTGCAATGGGAAGGGGAGAAGGGAAAAGATATATATATATATAGTTATACTCACCAGACTATCAAGGATTCACCACCAGACTGGGAAGCAACAGCCTGGGCTCCAGAGTCAGCCACTCGTCCATGCACAGATGAGGAGAAGTCTCATGAAGCATCGGTGCAGTCTTGGACTCTAGCTCTTTTTGTAATGAGTTGTTTGACATGAGGCCCAGTCATGAGGGCCCTTCACGACAAGGCTCAAGGAACACAAAAAGGTCAACTTGTTTTTACGATTGTCTATTGTTTTTCAATAACTAACATATAGGGATAGATTAAAATAGACATTTCTCCAAAACAGCGCTGGATGAAGGCCTCAAGGAGTCCACACAGCCTGTTCCAGGACTTGGTGACCGTTGTTTGTGGCCACGTTCAATTGAGTTCACATTTAATATTTAACTTTTCCTCCACATTTGGCCTCAATTTCATACTCAATTGTAGGAAAATACCCTTACAGATACATGGGAAAGGCAAAGTTGATATAGATTACAGATACAGGAGAATTAAAAGCACAACTAATAAAAACCACACCCACCATGGTTTTGCAAGGAGAGTCATATTGTGAGAATTGTCATGGACATACACATAACATTCAATATGCAGTAAAGCCCAAACCCCTCATTGGGCATATCTAATGCCATTCCATTTTTCTTTTCTTTCCAAGTAAATTTTTTATTATTATTATACTTTAAATTCTAGGGTACATGTGCACAACGTGCAGGTTTGTTAATGTGCCATGTTGGTGTGTTGCACCCATTAACTTGTCATTTACATTAGGTGTATCTCCTAATGCTATCCCTCTCCCTTCTCCCCACCCCACAACAGGCCCTGGTGTGTGATGTTCCCCTTCCTGTGTCCAAGTGTTCTCATTGTTCAATTCCTACCTATGAGTGAGAACATGTGGTGTTTGGTTTTTTGTCCTTGCAACAGTTTGCTGAGAATGATGGTTTCCAGCTTCATCCATGTCCCTACAAAGGACATGAACTCATTCTTTTTTATGGCTGCATAGTATTCCATGGTGTATATGTGCCACATTTTCTTAATCTAGTCTATCATTGATGGACATTTGGGTTGGTTCCAAGTCTGCTATTGTGAATAGCACTGCAATAAACATATGTGTGTGTGTGTCTTTACAGCAGCATGATTTATAATCCTTTGGGTATATACCCAATAATGGGATGGCTGGGTCAAATGGTATTTCTAGTTCTAGATCCTTGAGGAATCACCACACTGTCTTCTGCAATGGTTGAACTAGTTTACAGTCCAAACAGTGTAAAAGTGTTCTTATTTCTCCACATCCTCTCCAGCACCTGTTGTTTCCTGACTTTTTAATGATCACCATTCCAACTGGTGTGAGATGGTATCTCATTGTGGTTTTAATTTGCATTTCTTTAATGGCCAGTGATGATGAGCATTTTTTCATGTGTCTGTTGGCTGCATAAATGTCTTCTTTTGAGAAGTGTCTCTTCATATCCTTTGCCCACTTTTTGATGGGGTTGTTTGTTTTTTCTTGTAAATTTGTTTGAGTTCTTTGTACACCTTATACAAAAATTAATTCAAGATGGATTAAAGACTTAAATGTTAGACCTAAAACCATAAAAACCCTAGAAGAAAACCTAGGCAATACCATTCAGGACATAGGCGTGGGCAACGACTTCATGTCTAAAACACCAAAAGCAATGGCAACAAAAGCCAAAATTGACAAATGGGATCTAATTAAACTCAAGAGCTTCTGCACAGCAAAAGAAACTACCGTCAGAGTGAACAGGCAACCTACATAATGGGAAGAAAATTTTGCAATCTACTTATCTGACAAAGGGCTAATACCATTCCATTTTTCAATACAACAGTATGCAGCTGAGCAAATTTATCTGATAACAACATAAGTTCAGTGCTACTGTCATTAAGAGCTTTATTTTACATGTAAGCTTAATATTTTAATTTATTTCTGTAGCAGGATCGTACCAGCAGCAGGGGAGAACATTGTGATAGGGTACACCACCAGAGGGCCTGGTACATTTGTAACCAGTGATGTTTGTAAGCATTTAGATTACTGGGGAGGGGAATATCATCCCAATAGTGAATGAAATTAATGGCCACCCCCAAGTGCATCTCCCCCTCCAATGTGGGGGCAGCTATCACCACCCATAGAATCCACATACCCAGAGGGCTCCCCAGAGAACGGGAAGAGTTCTCCTATAATTGTATTGCTGTAATGTGTAATTTAAGTAACAAAGGTGCTGTGTTTCATTTGGGCTTGGGCAAAAATAGACTGTTTGGTCTGGTTAAAACAAGTCCAGGTTATTATCCCACCCCCATTGGTATTGGCATCTCCATTCGGAAATGTTAGCAAGGATGATTCTCCAAGGTAGCCCATTTCTGGCAGCCTCTGGCAACTCGACACATAGCCAGCACTGACTGCAGTCGGCTTGTGTTGTCGCAGTGGCTACCCAGGTGGTGAACTCATTCTCGGCCTTAGACGTGATGACCCAAGTACTGATTACTAGCAGACAGGTTAGTCTCTGTAACAACAAAAATAGAGGGGAACATGATACTGTTTTTCATCTTTAGGAAATTATGCTATGCCTTCATTTTCTGCTCCCATAGCTACAAGTTCACCAGCCTTAGGGGCAGAATCTGATGGACACTGTACCCATATTTGACTCCAGGATTATAAGTTGCCCTCTCTGGTGGACCCGAATTCTCCAGTTCTATATGTTGTTTCTATTGGGGCAGAACTTTTCTCAGTGGTTGACAAGGTACCACTAACAATTAAGCAACCCGCAGCTGCAATTTTATAGCAAAAGAATCCGGAGTGGTAGTGTATAAAATGACCTTTAACTCTCCCCGGTAATCACTATCAATTATACCACCATAGATTATAATGCCTCTCATTGCAAGGCTTGAACATGTTGTAATCCATTTATCCGCATTTGAATTTGCAGTTACGGTGGAAATTTTGGCCTGTAGATCTGCTTGCTGATTAAATAGTCTGTTAAGAGAAAGCAGAGACGCATGAGCATCAACATGGAAAACAGTGCTAATGGTAGTGTGTGCCAGGATTCAGATATCTCCCCAGTATTCTTTTCCCCAAACCTCTTCATTCCCAATTAACCATTTGTAAGACCATTTGCTACTGACCAAGAGTTGGTACACAGGTGACAAATCCCTCTGGCCTCCTCCTGAATAGCTTGGAGGATGGCTACCAATTCAGCCAGCTGGTTGCTCCCATCACTTCCTTCATCAGAACCAGTGAGTTTTGGGGGAACTCATGACCCAAATCATAATCATAAAGACATCATGGTTGAAGCAGATGTGCTCCGTTTCCAGCGAAGCCCAGTAGCAAGCTAACAGTCGATTCTTGAAAGGGGTACAAGCTTTGCCAGTCTCTGGCAGTTTCCAGATCCAAACCACAAAGGTACCCTCTTCCCATCTTGTTTCTGCCTAAGGCTCCAATTAGCATGTTGTTGTAGTTCTACTGGCCCATCCCGTATGGGCCGTAGATTTAGGACCAGTTGCACTGCTTGTTTAGCTTGTTCAAAAGCCATGCTCTCTTTCTCCCCCCAGTGAAAGTCATAGCGTTTTCTAGTGACTGCATGCAGAGGTTCTAAAATGTTACCCAAGTGGGACTACGATGTCTCCAGAATCCAAACAAGTCAATAAATTTCTGGGCCGCCTTCTTAGTGGTAGGGGTTGCAAATTCTAGTATTTTAGCCTTCGCCTTCGTTAAAATGGACTATTTCCCTTATTCCATAGGATGCCAAGGAATTTTACAGTTTGTGCAGGTCCTTGAATTTTACTAGGGTTAATTTCCTGGCCTTCAGATAGGAGATGGATTTTTACCTGCTCCAAACCCTGGCTGACTAGTTCTTCAGTTTTACCCTAACCATGCCATTCAGATAGCTGCTTTTTTCAGCAATAAGCTGATAGCTTTGAGCCTAATCAGTCAAGACATAGGCCTGGCATTGGGCCAGGGCCAGCCTGGAAGTCAGATTAGCATTTTCCTTTTCCAGCTTACATTTCTCTTGAAGCAACCAGTCCCTATCTTGACACATTAAATTATAAGCAGTAAGCAAGCACCATCTATGCCGGGAAATTCCCTCAGCATCCCCTTTACCAACTGGGATTCCCTGCAGCACTTCACGCAGCCAAATGTTGAAATCGCACTAATTTAGATTCCCAGTTATCACAAAGGCCAGTTCCCCTGGGCCATTCAATCACCAACAAGGAAAACTGAGGGAGTTCCCATCCCAGGATAGCGGAAGACCCTGAGTTCCCAGCCCAGACCCTGCGGCTAAAAAATGTCATGCTTTTGCTTTGAAATCCTGTTCGTGACGCCAAAAATGTTCTATGCGGGAAACGCATGAGGGGAGAAGAAAAGAAACACAATACCTTTAAGTGTAAACAAGCTTTATCCCAAGTAAATGGCAATGCAGATATAATAATCAAATGATAGAATAAGCAAATTAATATAATAAGAAAATTGCAATGGGAAGGGGAGAAGGGAAAACAGATAGATAGATAGATAGATAGATAGATAGATAGATAGATAGATAGATAGATAGATAGATAGATAGATTTGCACACACCAGACTATGGAAGATTCACCACCAGACTGGGAAGCAACAGCCTGGGCTCCTGAGTTGGCCACTCATCCGTGCAGATGAGGAAAGGTCTCATGAAGCTTCGGCGTAGTCTGGGACTCTAGCTGTTTTTGTAACGAGTTGTTTGGCATGAGGCCTATTCATGAGGGCCCTTCATGACTGGGCTCAAGGAACACAAAAAGGTCAACTTGTTTTTGCCAGTGTCTATTGTTTTTCAATAACTAAAGTATGAGAATAGATTGAAATAGAGATTTCTCCAAAACAGCGCTGGAAAAACGCCTCAAGAAGCTCACACAACCTGTTCCAGGACTTGGTGACCGTTGTTTGTGCCCACGTTCAATTAAGTTCAAATATATTTAACTTTTCCTCCACAGCTGCCATAATAAAATACCAAAGACTGTGTGGCCTAAACAACAAAAATACAGTTGACCCTTGAATAATTTGGTGGTTCGGGGCACCAACCCCCCGTGCAGTCAAAAATCTGCATGTAACTTTTGGCTTTCCCAACACTTAACTACTAATAGCCTACTGTTGACCAGAAGCATTACTGATAACATAAACAGTTGATTTACACATATTTTGTATGTTACATGTATTATATGCTATGTTCTTACAATAAAGTAAGCTAGAGAAAAGCAAGTGTTATTAAGAAAAATCATAAGGAAGATAAATATGTTTACTATTCATTAATTGGAAGATTGGAAGTGGATCATCCCAAAGGTCTTCATCCTCACTGCCTTCATGTTGAGGAGGCTGAGAAGGAGGAGAATGAGGAGGAGGAGGGAATAGTCTTGCTGTCTCAGGGATGGCAGAGGCAGAAGAAAATCCAGATAAAAATGGATCCACACTGTTCAAACCTGTATATATATATATATATATATATATACAGGATCTGTATACATAATCCATCATGGATCATGTATATATATACACACTCACCTTATTAGTCCTGTCCCTCTAGAGAACCCTGATTAATACAGATTTTGGTATCGGGAGTGGTTCTAGAGGAAAAAAATTTTAAGGATGAAGTTCTTTAGTTGGTTTGGGGGTTTCTGGAGTTGGTTGCTTAATATGACTAGACCCCAAAATGCTAAGGACTCTACTTCTACTAGTATGGAGAACATGGAGAGTCTTTGGCATGAATTGTTTAGACAGTTAAGCAAAATAAATGCATTTGATACTTCTGATTCACCACTCACAACAGGCAAGGAATTTAGTGATTCTATATATAATATCTTTGACCACATGTGGGAACCAAGGAATATAATGAAGTTGGTTGGTTGGTTGCTCCCAAGTTCACTAGACAAAGTGATGAAAGGAAACATTTAACTCAGAGATTCTGTCTCTCAGCTCCAGAAGCCTATACTGACCCTCAAATCTTTTAATACTGCCCTGAGTGAGAGTCTTATCTCCTGTAGGGAAAGAGCTGAAATTGTGGAAAATCAGAACAAGCTCTTATCATGCGAATGGCTGACCTGCAATAAAAGATGCATGCACAGACTTGTCAGGTGTCTACTGTTAAGGTGAGGGCATTGATTGAAAAAGAATGGGACTCTGCAACTTGGAATGAGGACATGTGGGAGGACCCTGATGAGGCCAGAAGCACTGAGCTCCTAAATTCTGATGAGCCTTTTTTTGCCAGGGAAACAGCCTCCCACCCACACCACCTCCCCTCCCCTCCCTAACCCAGCCTTGCCACCTTTGTCTGAGATAAACCCTTCACTTCCTGACACAACAGTGATGGCCTCCCCTGAGGCAGTTGCCAGGCAAGACAATGTTGATTCTCCTCAAGACCCACCCCCAACGCCCCTGTTTGCTTCTAGACCTATAACTAAAGTCCTGGCAGGCCCCCAGAGGTGAGGTTCAGAGTGTGACCCACGAGGCAGTGTGCTACATGCCAAAAGAACTGCTTGAGTTTTCTAATTTATATAAGCAGAAATCTGGAGAACAGGAATGGGAATGGATATTAAGGGTGTGGGATAATGGTGGAAAGACGTAAAGTTAGATCAGGCTGAATTTATTGATATGGGCCTACTAAACAGGGATTCTGCATTTAATGTTGTAGCTCAGGGAGTTAAAAAAGGTTCCAATAGTTGATTTGCTCGATTAGCTGAAACATGGATCAAAAGATGGCCCACTGTGAGTGAGCTGGAAATGCCTGACCTCCCTCGGTTTAATGTAGAGGAAGGGATCCAAAGGCTTAGGGAGAGTGAAGTGCTGGAGTGGATTAGTCACTTCAGATCTACTCATCCCAACTGGGAGGGTCTAGAAGATACACCCTTCACCAATACTTTGCAAAATAGATTTGTGAGGGAAGCACTTGCATCCTTGAAGAGCTCTGTGATTGCTCTTTTCTGTATGCCAGATCTTATAGTGGGAACTGCAGTCACTCAACTACAAGATTTAAATGCAATGGGAATAATTGGATCCTGGGGTGGCAGGGGCCAAGTGGCAGCACTCAACCATGAAAGGCAAGGTGGGCATAGCTACTGTAATGGACAGCAGAGGTAAAGCAGCAAACAGAATAGTCTGATATATATATATATATATATATATCAGAGGGAGGGATAGCATTAGGAGAAATACCTAATGTAGATCACAGGTTGATGGGTGCAGCAAACCACCATGGCACGTGTATACCTATGTAACAAACCTGCACGTTCTGCACATGTACCCCAGAACCTAAAGTATAATAATAAAAAAAGCCCAAATCCAAATTCTAGTTAATCATTGGGCTTTGTCTCTGCCTTATCTTGTAAATGTGGGTGAGTCTGAAAGTTTGTGGAACTTTCCTTTAAAAAAAAAATAAGAAATTTACCTGACTCTGATTTTTCTTGAATTTTTCTACTTCTCAGAATTCCTCAAAGAATGTCCACAGCCATTTGACAGTTTCATTCACCATTTGTCTTAGCACCCTAGGTTGCAAGTCACTGCAGTCAAAAGGTTATAATTACAACAGTCAGTTGTTGCCAGCTACTTTCTTGTAATCTTTTCATCCATCTGAACGTGTCACTCTTATCCAAGTTCATTCCATGTTAGAGTCTATGTTGTCTATGCAGACTTCACCTGCCATTAGTCCACTGCATGAAAGTTCTAACTCTAAAATTCCCAGCCTCTGACTGTTGGATAACTCTGTTTTACATCAAGGCATGCATTCATTCATTTATTTAGACTCTTACCAAATACTGACTAACCAGGGACACTCAGACACTTACTAAAGGGTTAACACTTATCAAAGGTCTTAAATATGTGTTCATTCTTTGTATATATGAAGGCTTTTGATCCTCACAACAGCCTTATGAGGTATATTTCATTATTATTGTGTCCATTTTTAGATTATTAAAATGATACTCCAAAAGGTTAGATACTTTTAATTATCACAAGATGGACAAGGCATGATCCCAACACTCCAGTTCACAATCCAGTCATCTCTGAGCCTATGAAGTCTAAGTCATCAGTCCAAACAACCTTAACTGATACACTAATGAAGAGCTTCCTGAAATTGGGGTTAACCAAAAGCAGATCAGAGGATGCAAATTGTTAGGGAAATCAGGTAGCAAAGACAGAAGATAGAGGAAGGGAATGAGAAATGTATCCATGAACTAAGGGCGTTATCCTTTACAATATTAGAGCTTGAATTATGTCCTCCAAAAAAACAAAATCTTAACCCCTCCTGCCTGAAGACAAGACCCTGTTTGGAAATGTAAAAGAGTCTTTGCACATGTAATCAAGATAAGATGAGGTCATAATACATTAGGGTGGTTCCCAATCCAATATGACTGGTATCCTTATGAAAAGAGAAAGCAGAGACATAGGGAGGAGAACACTGTGTGAAGATGGAGATGCACAGCGGGACGACAGCCATGGGAAGATGGAGACGGAGACTGTGGTGATACTGTCACAGCCAAGGGATGCCTCGGGCAACCAGAAGTTGAAGGAGGCAAGGAAAGATCCTCTCCTCAAGACTTTAGAGGGAGTATGGCCTTGATGACACCTTGATTTCAGACACCTAGCTTTGAGAAAAATGAGAGAATAAATTTCTGTTGCTTTAACCCATCAAGTTTGTGGTACTTTGTTATGTCAGCCATATACGAAACTAATACAGCATTCAAGGCCAATTCAAATGCCACATCCCTGATGAGTATATTACTGGACACTTATCAACTTAGAATGAATCACTCTCTCTGTGGTAGACCCACAGGACTTGATTCAAACTTGACTTGACATGTCCATCATATAGTATGCACATTTATTCACTAGCTTGAAACTGCCTTTAACTCTTGGGCCTACGTAGCACATTGCCTTGTATATTAGCAGTAGCTCAATGAACATTTTTTGATTGGAATTATTGACCTGAATTATCTCAGAGAAGAAAAAGAAGAATGTATAGACTAAACAGTTGTAGCCAAATTTTTTTTAAATAGCATAAGTTTAGTGTTCAATAGCTCAGAACTTAAGTTGCTATTATATTAATTTTAAATTTATTATAAATTTTATGAAATTTGACTTAATGTAATCACTTGAGTTTAGAGACGAAGCCAAAAATGAAAAATTTCCGTGCACCACCAACACGAAACTATAGTGGAAGTGGATTGGCATAAGCTTTTCTAGTATTGAAGAATTTTAGGAAATGTGAGGATTCCACCAATCCAGGCATCATTCTATTAAGAATCATTTTTCTCTTCTTCATAAAATAGGAAAGAAAACATTGTTATTTTAAGCTAATTATTTTGTATATAATTTCTGGTTGATTAAGGCTTACCACTAGTACTAGAATAGCGAATCTTCGGTAAGGAAAGCTATAATTGAAACAAAAAAGTTAACTCTGTAAACTACAACAGTACCTAATAGCAACTTTTCACACCTCATAGAGTAGCCCTCTGCCTTCAAGGTCACGTTTCTATCCCTCTCCTTCTGCCACCTGAATGTGCCTGGCAGGGGGCAGGGAATAATTTCAACGTGATCCTGTGAAAGATAATTTGATGCATGCCAAAGCCATATAGAAGTAAACTTTGCATTATTTTTTATTTGCTTCATAAAGCATCGCACCTTTTCCTCTAAAATTAAATTCACCATTTATACTACTCTTATCGAAATTGCCATTTAGGGAAATTATAATTAAGAATCTCCTTTCTCCCTCATCAAAATGTTAACTCCCTAAGGATAAGAACCATATTTTATAACTCTGTATCCCATGTAGGATCATTTCTGGCACATTTTGAGTATTAATTGAGTACTTATTCCATTAATACTGGCTAAATTTAATTTAGGATATTTGTGCCATGGCCCTATTCCATTAACACATATAAACTAAACATTTACAAGCATAGTCCAATTACAGAGAAATCCTGACTCAAAAATAATATACATTACAATCACAAACTGAGTTTACATATCACGGATTTCTTTACAAGTTTATAACCTCTCCAGATGGGTTACAGAATTAAGCAAAGAGACTCCACACACTATCTACTATAATTTCCCAGTTTATTTAGCCAAAAGCACAAGAATAAAAGGAAGAAATGTTCTAACCTGAAGAATAACAAATGTACCCACACTGACTTTTACTTGTTGCTAATGTGGCACTGAGTTACAGCACAGGCTACATGGCTAAAAAAGAGAATGAAACCATGGCTCAAACAAGACAGAAGTTCACAATTCTCTCATGTTACAGCCCAGAGTTGACAGGTGGTCCATGGTAGGTAGGAAGCGATACTCCCCCAAAACCATACAGGAGAATGGACACTGGAAGACAATTAGAAATCTCTAATTAGCAATCACTAATCTGTAGCTAATCACCAATTAGTTTCTTTCAGTGTTACTGTCTACCCAGGAAGGAAAGAGTTGAGAAAATAGGTAAATATATGCTAACTTCATAAGTCTTACTGTCAGAATATACATCATGATTCTCACAAAGCTTATGCTAATAATTTGTTATTCATTCGATTTAAGTAAGATTTATAAATATTGAGGTGTCTTGTTTCTTGAACCAAGTTTTCAACGAGCACAGTATCATGTTCCTCTAAGGAGAAAAAAGGCCCAAATGTCTCAGAGTAATACCTCTGCCCACCTCTTCATTGTTCAAGGAAGCCATATCCCCACATTCACTCTTCTTCACAGTTGCTTGTATTAATTAATTTTGCTGCATAAAGAAAATCTCAAAACTTAATAGCTTATTATTTATTGTGGTTCTCTGAGTTTGCTGAGGACTTTCTCTGTTCTGTGCCAGCACTGCTGGGGCTAGGTGGTCTACAGTGGACTCATTCATAGATCTCGTGGTTGGCAGGCTAGTTAGTACGATAAGGACACCCACTGAGACAGCTGCCTCTGATCCACATGATCTCATGTTTCATATGCTTCTCTCCATAGTGCTCCAGGGTTCCAAAGAGAAGCAAGAAAGAGTAAACTCCATGAACAAGTAACTTTCAAACCTCTGCTTGTATCAATTTTGCTAATGACCCATTGGCAAAAGAAAGTCACATGATTATTCTTAAATTCAAGAGGTAGAGAAGCAGACCCCAACTTTTGAGGGGAGGGGCTTAAAATATTATGACTATTTTGGCAAACAATGACTGTCCACCTCCTAGCCACAATCACTTCAAATAATCCCAAATGGAAAATATGCAGGCCCACTTCCAGGGCCCAAGAAATCTTGTCCAATTATAATGTCAGGCTCAACGCCCATAATCTCGTAGTCTGTATCAAGCCCAGATGCAGATGGGGCTACTTAGCCAAATATCAACAAGAGCAGATCTTCTTGATCTGAAAAGATGAGTTATCTATGTCCCTTCACAAAACACACTGGTGAGACAAAAACAGGTTAACCACAATGGATACTCGCATTCAAAGAAAGGAAAGGCAGGAGGCAAATAGCAGTCATCAGCTGATATGGCTTAGGCCTGTGCCCCCACCAGACCTCATGTTAAATTGTAATCCCCAGTGTTGGAGATGGGGCCTGGTGGAAGGTGACTGAATCACATGGGGCTGGTTTCTCATGAATGGTTTAACACCATCTCCTTTGTGCCATTATCATGTTAGTGAATTAATTCTCGTGAGATTTGGCTGGTTAATAGTGTGCGGCACCTCCCCCATCCCCCTTTTTTGCGCCTGCTCTGGCCATGTGACATACCTGCTTCTCCTTCACCTTCTGCCATGATTGTAAGTTTCCTGAGGGCTCCTCAGAAGCCAAGCAGATGCCAGCATCATGACTGCTGTACAGCCTGCAGAACCATGAGCCAATTAAAATACTTTTCTTTATAAAAGACATAGTCTCAGGTATTTCTTTACAGTAATGCAAGAATGGTCTAATATACCAGTCTATATCAATCGTAAAATCTAGCCAAGTATATGTCATCAGAGAGCAGGAAATATTCCTTGATTGTGGTGATCAGGACCCAGTTCCTCTCCCTGGGAGTGGTTACCCTCTGCCCCACCCTCAGAGCTCTTGTCTTCTCCCTTTGCAGCATTCTTTCTTTTCAATAAAAAATGTCACACATTCACAGCAGACTGCTCCTCAGCCTTCCTCCTGATCATAGAAAGTTGGGATCCCAAAGGCCTTTTTTCATTTCACTGTTTCTGTCCCTTTTGGTTCAAGCTGGCAGTGCTTGTACTGGCATACTTCTCCCTAAAATTATATGAGTGTCCTGTGAAACTTATTTGGGCTTACTCTATACTCCAAAAGCCACATCTGCAATTATCTCAGACAGGCCTCTGTATATTGCACCACATATCAAGTAACTGAGCAATTGACCAGTACTAAATCTGACTCTTTGTTTTTGTTTCTGGTTCTGATTCTGATGGTTTCTGGTTGATTGTGCACATACCAGTGGCAGCAGTGTAAAAGGTGGGTTTTAATATGGTCATTTTATTAAGAAATTTCTGATGAGCTTGAGGTGTCAGGAATGGGCAGGATAGGAAATATAGAATCTGGCACACTTATTAGCCTTTTTGTTTTTGTGTTTATGTTTTATTCGCATCTGTAGTAATATGGGACCCTTCACCTCTAAAGATTCTTCTTTGTTTATCCGATAACTCTGATGTTTTAAGTATTTACTTAGTAGGAACCCAATATTGTCAAAATCTGTGAAAATGGAATTTCTATAATGAAAATGAAAAGAAACCAAATGCTTAGCTAGCTTTCTTTGATTTCTCTAAATGAATGAATAATTCCAAAGTAATGTCCCAAGACTCTTTAGGGCTAAAGAGAGGAGAGAGAAGAAATTTACATCATTTTGCATTGGACAAATTGAATCAGAAAAAAAGGTTTTCTAAAAGCCATGTAAGCCAAGAATTAATAGTTCCTCAAAATATAATCAGACTCAGTCTTTAGAAAATGATAAAAATCAATGACATTATTATAACGTGTATGGACAATGAAAAAATGTTCTGCCAAATTCAGAAGAGAATAAGAAATTATATAGATCCTCAACAACAATGCTTCCTTGACTGATCAAATGATGCTTAATTACATGGTTTTATGTTGCTACTTGAGAAACATTCTTATTAGCTACTGAAGCCTCTATTTCAACCATCAGTTCTCTAGATCTTTTGCAATCAGTTCCTTTAATTTGTAAGAGTGATAAAATTTCTATCTTATTAAGGGAAAATATATTTGAGCAAACAGTTTTATATGCCTTGGTTACCTCTGGGGGAATTAATAAAACATGTTATAAGTTATCTTAAAATCTAATGGAGTGGAGGACATTACTCCCAGTTGTGAGGGAGTAACTAAGATAGACTTGTCCACCCATCATAAAGAACTAGAAAAATGGACTAAATATGTGAAACAACTGTTTTTGGAAATTGGAGCACATATATCAAAGAACTATGATCCCTAAGATAAGATAAATAATCAAAATGGACAATACAATCACTCTGGCTTTATTCCTGCTGGTACTTTACAATCCATGCTGGAAGAAAGAACCCAGGCAGAGCATAGGAGAGTCACTAAGTTTGTGAAGGGAAGATTGGAATTCAGGGATGCTCATGTGGTTGGAATTTGTAGGAAAGAACCAGAGATGAGGGGACTATGCAAGGAAAGAGCTCCAGGAATCTGACAGCGATCTGCTCCAAACTATAACTGAATGCTAAGCTGTGCTTGCATGGGGTAAAATTTCACAATGTCAGGAAAGGACAATTAGAGACTATAATGAGACAATTCTCAGAGCTCACAAAGGAATGAGAGACTTCTGAGTTTTAACAAACTATTATTGGAGAGGCTGCATTGCCCACCTGCGACATTCCCTACCAAGAGTAGAGACTTGAGCGGTATCATTTCTAAATGATAAACTAGCCTTGCACTAAAGGCTACACTAGACATGCCCTTTAAAACAGGCCTCTAAAATATCAAGCAAATCTGCAAGTAATTTAACTCCCTTCCAGAAAAAATGCCAGTGCTCCTTAAGAAAACTCAACAACATAAAAGTCAACACTCAATAACAAGAATCAAAACATGTGGTATCAAGTAAACTAATAACAATAATAATAGACTGAGAAGCTGGAAAATGGAACCCAGTATCCAGGAAAAAAAACAGTCATTAAAAAATGTTTTAGGCTGGGCGCTGTGGCTCACACCAGTAATCCCAGCACTTTGGGAGGCTGAGGCAGGTGGATCATCTGAGGTCAGGAGTTTGAGACCAGCCTGACCAACATGGTGAAACACTGTCTCTACAAAAAATACAAAAATTAGCCAGATGTGGGGGTGTATGCCTGTAGTCCCAGCTACTTGGGAGGCTGAGGCATGAGAATCACTTGAACCCGGGAGGCAGAGGTTGCCGTGTGAGCCATGATTGCACCACTACACTCCAGCCTGTGTGACAGTCTGAATAAAAAAGTTTTAAAACCTAGAAATGATGATCCTCTGGTAGTGCATGAGCGTGATGATTGGGTGTGTCATGCACATATGTGAGATGTGCCATATTTGCAACTTGTTACCTTAACACTCCACTGTCAACATTAGACAGATCAACGAGACAGAAAGTTAACAAGGATATCCAGGAATTGAACTCAGCTCTGCACCAAGCGGACCTAATAGACATCTACAGAACTCTCCACCCCAAATCAATAGAATATACATTTTTTTCAGCACCACACCACACCTATTCCAAAATTGACCACATAGTTGGAAGTAAAGCTCTCCTCAGCAAATGTAAAAGATCAGAAATTATAACAAACTGTCTCTCAGACCACAGTGCAATCAAACTAGAACTCAGGATTAAGAAACTCACTCAAAACCGCTCAACTACATAGAAACTGAACAACCTGCTCCTGAATGACTACTGGGTACATAACGAAATGAAGGTAGAAATAAAGATGTTCTTTGAAACCAACGAGAACCAAGACACAACATACCAGAATCTCTGGGATGCATTCAAAGCAGTGTATAGAGGGAAATTTATAGCACTAAATGCCCACAAGAGAAAGCAGGAAAGATCCAAAGTTGACACCCTAGCATCACAATTAAAAGAACTAGAAAAGCAAGAGCAAACACATTCAAAAGCTAGCAGAAGGCAAGAAATAACTAAAATCAGAGCAAAACTGAAGGAAATAGAGACACAAAAAACCCTTCAAAAAATTAATGAATCCAGGAGCTGGTTTTTTGAAAGGATCAACAAAATTGATAGACCGCTAGCAAGACTAATAAAGAAGAAAAGAGAAAAGAATCAAATAGACGCAATAAAAAATGATAAAGGGGATATCACCACCGATCCCACAGAAATACAAACTACCATCAGACAATACTACAAACACCTCTGCGCAAATAAACTAGAAAATCTAGAAGAAATGGATAAATTCCTTGACACATACACCCACCCAAGACTAAACCAAGAAGAAGTTGAATCTCTGAATAGACCAATAACAGGCTCTGAAATTGTGGCAATAATCAATAGCTTACCAACCAAAAAGAGTCCAGGATCAGATGTATTCACAGCTGAATTCTACCAGAGGTACAAGAAGGAACTGGTACCATTCCTTCTGAAACTATTCCAATCAATAGAAAAAGAGGGAATCCTCCCTAACTCATTTTATGAGGCCAGCATCATCCTGATACCAAAGCCGGGCAGAGACACAACCAAAAAAGAGAATTTTAGACCAATATCCTTGATGAACATTGATGCAAAAATCCTCAATAAAATACTGGCAAACCGAATCCAGCAGCACATCAAAAAGCTTATCCACCACGATCAAGTGGGCTTCATCCCTGGGATGCAAGGCTGGTTCAATATATGCAAATCAATAAATGTAATCCAGCATATAAACAGAACCAAAGACAAAAACCACATGATTATCTC
This sequence comes from Pongo pygmaeus, assembly GCF_028885625.2. Lineage (NCBI taxonomy): Eukaryota > Metazoa > Chordata > Mammalia > Primates > Hominidae > Pongo > Pongo pygmaeus. Next base: position 21,445,304 of record NC_072376.2, read on the forward strand.
AATAGATGCAGAAAAGGCCTTTGACAAAATTCAACAATTCTTCATGCTAAAAACTCTCAGTAAATTAGGTATTGATGGGAAGTACCTCAAAATAATAAGAGCTATCTATGACAAACCACAGCCAATATCACACTGAATGGGGAAAAACTGGAAGCATTCCCTTTGAAAACTGGCACAAGACAGGGATGCCCTCTCTCACCACTCCTATTCAACATAGTGTTGGAAGTTCTGGCCAGGGCAGTTAGGCAGGAGAAGGAAATAAAAGGTATTCAATTAGGAAAAGAGGAAGTCAAATTGTCCCTGTTTGCAGATGACATGATTGTATATCTAGAAAACCCCACTGTCTCAGCCCAAAATCTCCTTAAGCTGATAAGCAACTTCAGCAAAGTCTCAGGATACAAAATCAATGTACGAAAATCACAAGCATTCTTATACACCAATAACAGACAAACAGAGAGCCAAATCATGAGTGAACTCCCATTCACAATTGCTTCAAAGAAAATAAAATACCTAGGAATCCAACTTACAAGGGACATGAAGGACCTCTTCAAGGAGAACTACAAACCACTGCTCAACGAAATAAAAGAGGATACAAACAAATGGAAGAACATTCCATGCTCATGGGTAGGAAGAATCAATATCATGAAAATGGCCATACTGCCCAAGGTAATTTATAGATTCAATGCCATCCCCATCAAGCTACCAATGACTTTCTTCACAGAATTGGAAAAAAACTACTTTAAAGTTCGTATGGAACCAAAAAAGAGCCCTCATCGCCAAGTCAATCCTAAGCCAAAAGAACAAAGCTGAAGGCATCATGCTACCTGACTTCAAACTATACTACAAGGCTACAGTAACCAAAACAGCATGGTACTGGCACCAAAACAGAGATATAGACCAATGGAACAGAACAGAGCCCTCAGAAATAACACCGCATATCTACAACTATCTGATCTTTGACAAACCTGAGAAAAACAAGCAATGGGGAAAGGATTCCCTATTTAATAAATGGTGCTGGGAAACTGGCTAGCCATATGTAGAAAGCTGAAACTGGATCCCTTCTTTACACCTTATACAAAAATTAATTCAAGATGGATTAAAGACTTCAACGTTAGACCTAAAACCATAAAAACCCTAGAAGAAAACCTAGGCATTACCATTCAGGACATAGGCATGGGCAAGGACTTCATGTCTAAAACACCAAAAGCAATGGTAACAAAAGCCAAAATGGACAAATGGGATCTAATTAAACTAAAGAGCTTCTGCACAGCAAAAGAAACTACCATCAGAGTGAACAGGCAACCTACAAAATGGGAGAAAATTTTTGCAACCTACTCATCTGACAAAGGGCTAATATCCAGAATCTACAATGAACTCAAACAAATTTACAAGAAAAAAACAAACAACCCCATCAAAAAGTGGGCAAAGGATATGAACAAACACTTCTCAAAAGAAGACATTGATGCAGCCAAAAAACACATGAAAAAATGTTCATCATCACTGGCCATCAGAGAAATGCAAATCAAAACCACAATGAGATACCATCTCACACCAGTTAGAATGGCAATCATTAAAAAGTCAGGAAACAACAGGTGCTGGAGAGGATGTGGAGAAATAGGAACACTTTTACACTGTTGGTGGGACTGTAACTAGTTCAACCATTATGGAAGTCAGTGTGGCGATTCCTCAGGGATCTAGAACTAGAAACACCATTTGACCCAGCCATCCCATTACTGGGTATATACCCAAAGGACTATAAATCATGCTGCTATAAAGACACACACACACGTATGTTTATTACGGCACTATTCACAATAGCAAAGACTTGGAACCAACCCAAATGTCCAACAATGATAGACTGGATTAAGAAAATGTGGCACATATACACCACGGAATACTATGCAGCCATAAAAAATGATGAGTTCATGTCCTTTGTAGGGACATGGATGAAACTGGAAATCATCATTCTCAGTAAACTATCACAAGGACAAAAAACCAAACACCGCATGTTCTCACTCATAGGTGGGAATTGAACAATGAGAACACATGGACACAGGAAGGGGAACGTCACACTCTGGGGACTCTTGTGGGGTGGGGGGAGTGGGGAGGGATAGCATTAGGAGATATACCTAATGCTAAATGACGAGTTAATGGGTGCAGCACACCAGCATGGCACATGTATACATATGTAACTAACCTGCACATTGTGCACATGTACCCTAAAACTTAAAGTATAATAATAATAAAAGAAAAAAAAAACTATAAAACAACAACAACAAAAGAAACTTGTTACCATGTCTGCACAACGGGCATCTGACCTGAAAAAAAAAAAACAACTAGAAATGAATTTTATGATGAAACTATCAAACAAAGATTTGAAAAAGCTATTGTTAATATGATGAATATTTAATTTTAAATAAAAACATACACATAATACAAAATACAAATAAGATAATCAAGTATTAAAGATGAAAAATACAATACTTAAGATAAAAATTATCCTGGATTGACTTAGTATAAATTAGATACTGCAGAAGATCAGTAAACTTGAAGATAGAGTAATAGAAACTACCCAAACTAAGGCACAGAAAGAAATAGATAAAAGAAAAATACACAGAGGCCAGGCATGATGGCTCTTGCCTATAATTCTAACACTTTGGGAGGCTGAGCCAGGCAGACTGCTTGAGCCCAGGAGTTTGAGACTAGCCTTAGCAACAGGGTGAAACCCCATCTCTATTAGCCAGGTGAGGTGGCATGTGTCTATACTCTGCTACACAGGAGGCTGAGGTGGGAGGATCTCTTGAGCCCAGGTGGCAGAGGTTGCAGTGAACCAAGATCTCTCCACTGCACTCCAGCCTAGGTGACAAAGTGAGACTCTGTCTCAAAATACAAAAGAAACAAATAGACAAAAAAAAAAAACTTCAGTGGTTTTTGGACAACATTAGGCTTCACTTATAAGAAAAAGAAAAATATTCAAAGGAATAAGGTTGTATATTTTATAAATTTGATGAAAACAACATACAAATCCCTCCTCCCATAAAAAAAAAAACCACGAAGAAAAGCACACCAAACACATTATAATAAAATTACTGAAGACCAAGAATAAAAAGAAAATTTTTAAAGTAATCAGAGAGGAAAAAAGAGACATCAGATATAGTAGAAAAATGTAGAGAATTATTAGTGTTCTCATCAGAAAAATGCAAGCCATAAGACAATGTAGCAAAATCATTTAAGTCCTAGGAAAAAAGTTAACCTAGAAATTTATATCAAATAAAAATGTCCTTCAAAACTAAAGACAAAATACTTTTTCAAAGAAATCAATAAAAGAATTAAATTCTAAGGGTTTTTGCTGGAACTATAAAAAATATTAAAAGGTTTTCAGGTTGGAGAAGAATACTAGATAGAAACCTGGATCTACATAAAGGAATAAAGAGTGCTGAAAATGGTTAATATCTGGGTCAAATTTGAAACTTTTTCTTGTTTTTAAATTTGTTTAAAATATATTTTGTTTTGTAAGGAAAAAACAACAGCAACGAACTGTGTGGTTTATAATATAGAGAGAAGTGAAGTATATCTAGAAATAGAACCAAATATAGAAGTGGGTAATGGAATAGAATATTGTTGCAAGTTTCCTCCATTGTCCATGAAGCAGTGTTATGTCATTAGAATGCCATAAGAAATTAGAGGGGGTAGCTGAGATGGCCAACTAAAAGCAGCTAGTGTACACTGCTGTCATGGAGAGGAATGGAACCTCCTCAACACAGGGGAACCTCCCCAATCCAGGGAAGCGGTGAGTAAATATGCAACCCCAGGAACCCATGCTTCTCCCACAGATCTTTGCAACCCTCAGGTGAGTAGATACCCTCATAAACCCATTCCACCAGACCTTCAGTCTGACACACAGACCTACATGGAATCCCAGCAGATAATGGAATCTCTGCTCAGTCACACGCAGAGACCTGGGAGCCTTAGATACCTGGGCTTTCCGGGCTTCCTCGCAAAACCAGCTGAAACTCTGGCAAAGCAGGTCAGGCCTCCATACATACCACTAGAAAAGTGGCAGAATCCAGTGGGCTGAGAAGCAACAGTCTATGGGCCCTGCTTCCATGGCACCTCACAGGATAAGAGCCACTGGCTTGGAACTCCATCCAGCCACTGGTAGCAGTGTTACACTTCCCTGAAAAAGAGCTCGCAGCAGCAAAGCCAGCCACTACCTTTGCTGTTTGGCTGACTTCGCCATTTTAGCCTTCAGGCTTTGGAGAGTCTGAGGTGACCGGGGCCTGAAGTGGGCCCCCAGCACAGCACAGCGGCTATATGCAAACGTGGCCAGACTGCTTTTTTTTAAGCAAGTCTCCTGCCCTGTTCCTCTTCACTGGGCAGGACCTTCCAACTGTGGTCTCCAGCTACCCTCATCAGTGTTCTCCAGCAGACAGAGTTTTGAAACCTCCCTGGGACAGAGCTCCCAGACAGAGGGGCAGGCCACCATCTTTGTTGTTTCATAGTCTTTACTGTTGATAACTCCAGGTACTGGAAAATCCGAGGTGACTAGAGACCGGAGTAGACCCCCAGCATACTACAGTAGCTCCTCGGAAAAGTGACCAGACTGTTATATAGGTGCTTGTCCCCATAGCTCCTCACCAGGCAGGTCCTCCAAGCCTAGGCCTCCAACCACCCACTGCCAGGCTATTGAGCCAGTAGCAGCTATGCAACAATCTGGACAGAGCCACCGGGGGCAACTGAAAGCCTCTCTGCCCTCTGCAGTGGAACTGCATTTACTACCCTAGGACTAATGAAGAAGCAAAGACCCTAAGTGCCTTGTCCATACCTTCAACAAGCTGCAGTTGACCCAAGCAGAGGAAACCAGTCCATCTCCCACAGGTTCTGCACACCCCCACCCCAGCTTGCTCATAACCAGACAAGGAACCCTTGGCTTGGGCCCACACACAGATCCTCCATCCTGGGATGATTGCACTGAGCAATTGTTGACCTGCATCTTTCTGGGGTGGAGCCCTCAGGAGACAAGCAAAAGACCCTTGGCCACAAGGACTACTAAGGTCCCTTCCTCTGTTGCCTCCAAGTAGGGGGAGAAACATAAACCCTGAGATGGCCTTAGTGCTGCAGTGGGCAGTGCAGGAGTGACAAGCTGCAATCTACAGCCAGCACCCAATGGGGAGAGAAGCCTAAACTTTCAGAGCATTGAGAGGGAACCCAGTTGCAACTGTGAGGAAACATAGGGGAGCCACACAACCAAACAAGAGTCTACCAAGTGACCAATAAGCCTAAGTACCATCTATTGGATCACACCCCAAAGCTTCAACACCAAAATACCTTGCTAACATACCCCCTTGTGAGACCAAAGACAAGAAGTCTGCTTCAAATAAAGACTCTGCACAAAGCACGGTACTGAGAAAACATCCAGTAAAGAAGTTCATTGACTGTACTCAACCAATGCAAGAACGCTAATAACTCAAATGGCCAGAGTGTCATATGTCCTCCAAACAACCTTACTGGTTCTCCAACAAGAGTTCTTGACCAGGCTTAGCTGGCTGAAATGACAGAAACAGAATTCGGAATATGAATAGAAACAAAGATCATTGAGGTTTATGAGTATGGCAAAATCGAAATCAAGAAAACTAAGAATCACAATAAACACTACCACAGCTGGAAGATGAAACAGCCAGTATGAAAAGGAACCTAATGAATCTGGCAAAGCTGAAAAACACAATACAAGAATTTCACAATGCAATCATAAGTACTAACAGTAGAATAGACCAAGGTGAGGAAAAAAATCTCAGAACTTAAAGCCTGGCTCTCTGAAATAAGACAGTAAAACAAAAATAAATAAAAAATAATGGAGAGGATTGAATAAAACCGCCAAGAATTATGGGACTATGTAAAGAGGCCAAATCTGTGAGTCACTGACATCCCTGGAAGGGATAGGAAAAAAGCAAAAAACTTGGAAAACGCATTTCAATATATTGTCCATGAACATATTCCCAACTTTGTCAGAGAGACCAATAATCAAATTAACAAAATACAGGGAACTCCTGCAAGGTTCTACACAAGAAGATAGTCTTGAAGAAACATAATCATCAGATTTTCTAAGGTTGAAATGAAAGAAAAAGAGCAGGTCCCCTATAAAGGGAACCCCATCAGGCTAGCAGTGGACCTCTCAGCTGAAACTCTACAAGCCAGAGGAGATTGGAGAACTACATTTCACATTCTTACAGGAAAAAACTTCAACCAAGAATTTCGTATCCAGCCAAACTAAGTTTCAAAAGCAAAGGAGAAATAAGAACTGTTTCAGATAAGCAAATGTTGAGGGAGTTTATTACCACCAAATCTGCCTTACAAGAGATCTTGAAAGGAGGATTAAATATAGAAAGAAAAATCATGATGAGGCAATACAAAATTACACTTAAATGCAAAGACCAGTGACACTATAGAGCAACCACACAAAAAAGCCAGCACAATAATTAGCTAACAAGACAATGACAGGATTAAATCCACACATATCAATACTAACCTTATATGTAAGCGGGCTAAATACCCCATGAAAAAGGCACAGGGTGGCAGGTTGGAGTAAAAAATATGCAAGACCCAATGCTATGCTGTCTTCAAGAAACTCATGACTCAAATATGTTCAAAATAAAGGAATGGAGGAAAATCTACCAAGTAAATGAAAAACAGAAAAAAGCAGGGGTTACAATCCTAATTTGTAACAAAACAGACTTTAAACCAACAAATATCAAAAAAGACAAAGAAGGGCATTACATAATGATAAAGAGTTCAATTCGACAAGACATAACTATCTTAAATATATATGCATCCAACATGGACGCACCCAGATTCATAAAGCAAATTCTTAGAGTCTTGCAAAGAGACATAGACTCCCACAAAATAATAATGGGACGCTTCAACCGCCACTGACAGTATTAGACAGATCATCGAGGCATAAAATTAACAATACCAGTGATCATTAGAGAAATGCAAATCAAAACCACAATGAGATACCATCTTACACCAATGAATAATAAAAAATGCTGGTGAAGTTGTGGAGAAAAGGGAACACTTATACACTGTTGATGGGAGTATAAATTATTCAACCATTGCAGAAAGCAGTTTGGCAATTCCTCAAAGTGCTAAAGGAGAACTACCATTTGACCAAGCAATCCCATCACTGGGTACAAACTTCTCTGTCTGGCTGGCTCTAATCAGCTCCAGAAACCACAGTTTTAAAATACTCTGTGATATTCAATTAGAATACAGGTCAGGGTGACTGGGAGAGTGAGAGTTCCAGATTTGTATCGGAGTACCAATAACTAACCAATGGTGGTACTGGAAAGAAAGTCTACATACCCAGAGGAATATAAATCATTCTGCCATTAAAAACACATGCACTCAAATGTTCATTGCAGCACTATTCACAATAGCAAAGACATGAAATCAACCTAAATGCCCAACAATGACAGATCAGATAAAGCAACTGTGGTGCATATACACCATGGAATACTATGCAGTCATAAAAAAAAAACAAGATCTTGTCTTTTGTGTGAACGTGGATGGAGCTGGAGGCTATCATCCTTAGCAAGCTAACACAGGAACAGAAAACCACATACCACATGTTCTCACTTATAACTCGGAGCTAAATGATGAGAACTTGTGAACACAAAGAAGAGAACAACAGACACTGGGGTCTACTTAAGAGTGGAGGGTGGCTGAAGGGAGAGAAGCAGAAAAAATAACTAATGGGTACTAGGCTTAATACCTGGGTGATGAAATAGTCTGTACAGCAAACCCCTGTGACATGAGTTTACCTATATAACAAATACTCTCAAACCTAAAATAAAAGTTAAAAAAAAAAGAAATTAGATATGTATTTTGCAAACCCTGAGACATCCACTAGAAAAAGAAAAAAGATCAAACAGGCCAATAGTGAAGATAAAAAGAAATATTAAAAATACCCTATCAAAAAAAGAGCCAGGAATAATGGTAAGAAGGAACAAAGTAGAAATGGGACAACAGAAAACAAACAGTAAGATTTTGACCCAGCAATATTAATAATATTAAATTATAAGCTAAATACTCCAACAAAAGGCAGTGATTTTCAGACTGTATTTTTTATAAAGCAAGATTCAACTATATGTGATATATTTAAAGAATTCATTTTAAATACACAAAGATGGGTTAAAATAAAAAGATGGAAAAAGGATATATGAAAGATTTAATAATAAGAAAACTGGGGCCGGGTGCAGTGGCTCACACCTGTAATCCCAGCTCTTTAGGAGGCCGAGGCGAGCAGATCACGAGGTCAGGAGATTGAGACCATCCTGGCCAACACTGTGAAACCGCGTCTCTACTAAAAATATAAAAATTAGCCGGACATGGTGGCACGCGCCTATAGTCTCAGCTACTTAGGAGGGTGAGGCAGGAGAATCGCTTGAATCCGGGAGGCAGAGGCTGCAGTGAGCCAAGATCCTACCACTTCACTCCAGCCTGGGTGACAGAGAGAACCCTGTCAAAAAAAAAAAAGAAAAGAAAAGAAAACTGGAAAGACTGTATTAATAGAAGTCAAATAGACTTTGAGACAAGAAATATTACCAATAATGAAGTCAAATATTTTTAAATAATAAAATTATTAATTCATAACAGACCTAACAGTCCTAAGTTTGCATGCATCTAGCTGCAAGATTTCAAATACATTAGTAAGGAAAACAACATAACAGAAAGGAGAAGTAGACAGATAGAAAATTTTGGTTAAAGTTTTCTCTTAGCAACTGAGAGAAAAAGTAGACAGAAACCAACAAGGATACAGACATCTTGAACAACACTGAAAATCTAACCCAATTTACCTTTATAGAACACCACATCCAGCAACAGTATAATGCACATTCTCTACCATGCTTATAAAATATTCAAGGTAGGTCACATGCTCAGCATAAAATAAGTTTCAAATTTGACAGGATTAAAGGCATACAAAGTATGTTCTCTAATGCGAAAGGAACTAAATTAGAATTTAATAACAATAGTCATATCTAGAAAATCTCCTTAAGACACTTCTAGGCAATGCAAGGATCAGAGAAGAAAGGACAAGGGAAATTAGAAAATATTTCAAAATGGCTGACAATTTTTTAAAATTTTAGGGATGAAGCTAACACAGAATTCTGAAGACAATGTATAGCTCTTAACGCTTAAGCTAGGTAAAAAGAAAGATCTAATATCAATGAACAAAGTTTCCACCTTAAGAATAGAAAGAGGAGGGGGGACAAGACGGCTGACTGGATGCAGCCAAAAAGTTCCACTCCCACCCAGAGGGATCAGATTATTAAGTAAACCACAATAATTTGGACAGATCTTCAGAAAGAAAATGCCAAAAGTGGGTGGAGAGGCAAGACTAAAGCCAAGGCTGAAGAGGGAGGTCACGGGGAACCCTGCACGGGATACTTTAACCCAGGGACTGGTTCCTGACTTTGTCCACTGGGAAAGGGGTGAGTGAGGGAATTGAGGAATGGCTCACTCTCAGAATGGACCTCTGGGATCCTAGCTACAGGGGACCTCACGTCCCCATGGATGCATGAACTGGCAGGGGATGTCCTCGGGGAGCAAGGGAGCAAGCAAAGACAGGCAGGCCTTCAGATGGCACAAAGCATAGGAGCTTTTGTGTGCTGGGCAGTTCTGGTTGAATGTGGCCATAGACACTCATCCCCTAGGGATCCCCATACCCCTCCAGGAAGCACCGGCCCCAGCTGACCTTCCAGCTAGGAGAGAGTGGGCAGTTTCCCCATGGGACTGAAGTATGCCTGCTCTACAGGCCCTCCTGCTCGCTGGCCCCTCCCAGGGTCCATACCAAGCTGCCCTGCATAAGCTGGTGCAAAGCGCAGCCCTGGCAGCCCAGCACTGCTGCACCTGAGCACTTTCCTGGCAACCCAGGAATACATCAGATCCAGAATCCCAACCCCAGCTGCAGGACATCCCAGTGCCCCAGGGCTGCAACATGTAGCTCGGGAGTATGAAGCTGAGATCTGTGGCCAGCCCTCAAAGAGAGAAGCAGCCCCCACCATCAGAGCAGTGAGAGGGGTGAGAAGCATGTGTTCCTAGGTGGGGGCAGTAGTGGTGCATGCCATCCTCTGCAGGGCCAGTCCAGAAAGATGTGGAATATATCCCTGCCAGCCTCTGCCTGAGGGGATACTGCAGCCTGGAACACCTAAGAAAAGAAATGCAGGCGCAGCACCATTGATCGGTGGGGACTTCCCCAGAGCCCAGAGAGGACCTGGTGAGGAGGCCATCTCTCTCCTCTGCCTACCACAGAGCAGGACTGAAAACAAGAGGAAGTATAAAAGCTACACGGCTGGGTATTAACCTAGCTACCAGCCATTGCTCTTAAGCGCCATCTACTGGATAACAGCCTAAACTGTAATACCAAAAACTATGCCTATGAAACCAAGCTCACAAATTCACCCACCCAGGTGGCTGGCAAGATGGCGGAATAGAAACAGCTCCAATCTGCAGCTCCCAGCGAGATCAATGCAGAAGGTGGGAGATTTCTGCCTTTCCAACTGAGGTACCAGGCTCATCTCACTGGGACTGGTTAGACAGTGGGTGCAGCCCACAGAGGGCAAGCAGAAGCAGGGTGAGGGCTTCCCTCACTCAGGAAGTGCAAGGGCTCGGGGAACTCCCTCCCCTAGCTAAGGGAAGCCGTGAAGGACTGTGCTAGGAGGAACAATGCATTCCAGCCCAGATACTATGCTTTCATCATAGTCTTCGCAACCCACAGACCAGGAGATTCCCTCAGGTGCGTATGCCACCAGGGCCCTGGGTTTCAAGCACAAAACTGGGAAGCCATTTGGGCAGACACTGAGCTAGCAGTTTTCCCGTAACAGTGCAAACAAAGTTGCCCGAAAGTTCGAACTGGGCAGAGCTCACAGCAGCTCGGCAAAGCCCCTTTAGCCAACTGCCTCTCTAGATTCCTCCTCTCTGGGCAGGGCATCTCTGAAAGAAAGGCATTAGCCCCAGTCAGGCGCTTATAGATAAAACTCCCATCTCCCTAGGACAGAGTACCTGGGGGAAGGGGCAGCTGTGGGCACAGCTTCAGCTGAGTCAAACGTTCCTGCCTGCTGACTCTGAATAGAGCAGCAGATCTCCCAGCACAACACTGGAGCTCTGCTAAGGGATAGAATGCCTCCTCAAGTGGGTCCCTGACCCCCATGCCTCCTGACTGGGAGACACTTCCCAGCAGGGGTCAACAGACACCTCATATAGGAGAGCTCCGGCTGGCATCTGGCGGGTACCCCTCTAGGAGGAAGCTTCCAGCGGAAGGAACAGGCAGCAATCTTTGCTGTTTTGCAGCCTCGGCTGGTGATACCCAGGTGAAAAGGGTCTGGAGTGGACCTCCAGCAAACTCCAGCAGACCTGCAGAAGAGAAGCCTATTAGAAGGAAAATTAACAAACAGAAAGGAATAGCATCAACATCAACAAAAAGGACGTCAGCATAAAAACCTCATCTGAAAGTCACCAACATCAAAGACCAAAGGTAGATAAATCCATGAAGATGAGGAAAAACCAGCGCAAAAGGCTGAAAATTCCAAAAACCAGAATGCCTCTTCTCCTCCAAAGGATCACAACTCCTCGCCAGCAAGGAAACAAAACTGGATGGAGAATGAGTTTGACGAATTGACAAAAGTAGGCTTCAGAAGGTGGGCAATAACAAATTCCTCCAAGCTAAAGGAGCATGTTCTAACCCAATGCAAGAAAACTAAGAACTTTGAAAAAATGTTAGAATTGCTAACTAGAATAGCCAGTTTAGAGAAGAACATAAATGACCTGATGGAACTGAAAAACACAGCACAAGAGCTTCGTGAAGCATACACAAAGTATCAATAGCTGAATCGAACAAGCAGAAAAAAAAAAAATATATATATATATATCAGAGATTGAAGATCAACTTAATGAAATAAAGTGTGAAGAAAAGATGAGAGAAAAAACAGTGAAAAGGAATGAAGAAAGCATCCAAGAAATATGGGACTCTGTGAAAAGACCAAACCTGTGTTTGATTGGTATACCAGAAAGTGACGGGGAGAATGGAACCAAGCTGTAAAACACTCTTCAGGATATTATCCAGGAGAACTTCCCCAATCTAGCAAGACAGGCCAACATTCAAATTCAGAAAATACAGAGAACACTACAAAGATACTCCTTGAGAAGAGCAAAAACTAAAGAGTTTCTACACAGTGAAAGAAACTACCTACGGAGGAAGTAGACAACCTACAAATTATAAGAAAACATTCACAAACTATGCATCTGATAAAGCTCTATCCAGAATCTGTAAGGACCTTAAATCAACAAGCAAAAAACAAATAACCCCATTAAAAAATGGGCAAATAACATGAACAGACACTTCTCAAAAGAAGAGATATACAAGCAGCCAACAAACATATGAAAAATGCTCATCATCACTAATCAGAGAAACGCAAATCAAAACCACTATCAGATACCTTCTCATACCAGCCAGAATGGCTGTTATTTAAAAAAAAAAATCGCAAAAAGTAACAGATGCTGAGGCTGATGAGAAAAGAGAATGCTTATACACTGTTGGTGAAAATGCAAATGAGTTCAGCCACTGTGGAAAGCAGTTCAGAGATTTCTCAAAGAATTTAAAACAGAGTTGCCATTCGACCTAGCAATCTCATTACTGGGAATATAGCCAAAATAATTTAGGTCATTATACCAAAATGACACACGCATTCATATGTTCATTGCTATGCTATTCACTATAGAAAATAACATGGAATAGACCTAGGTGCCCATCAATGGTGGATTGTATTAAGAAAATGTGGAACATATATACCATGAAATACTACACAGCCATAAAAAATAATGAAATCATGTCCATTGCAGCAACATGGATGGAGCTGGAGGGCATAATCCTAAAGGAATTAATGCAGGAACAGGAAACCAAATGCATCTTCTCGCTTATTGGGAGCTAAACATTGATTTTCCAAGGACATAAACATGAGAGCAATAGACATTACAGATTACTAGAGTAGAGAGGGAGGGAGGATGGCTGTGGGTTGAAAAACTACCTACCTGGTATTATGTTCACTATCTGGGTGTAATATATGCATGTAACAATCCTTCACATGTACTTCCTGTATCAAAAATCAAAGCTGAAATTTTAAAAAAATCTATCATATATATAAATACACACACACATTAAAAAAAGAATAGAATGAAATGGCTTCAACTTGATAAAGAGCATCTAAAAAGAACAATTTAAAACTGTCATTATTTGTAGGCAACATGATCATGTACATAGAAAAGAATGTACAAGAAATTTATGATAATAGTTAAGTAAATTTGCAGGGCAGTCAATATTTATGTAAATTTATTGTTTTCCTGTATTTTATCCTGTTGCTTTTCTTTTCTTGTTAATCATGTTCTACTTTCTTCCACTTCCAGTTCCCAACTGTTAATTTGTTATCCAGCCTCCTCATGCACCATATTGAAAACAGAGCCTTCAGTTAATCGTAACTCAGAAACCCACAGCAAATTGTAAAAATGGACACATCATAAAGTCTTCTCATCCTGTATGCACACTCATTTATGACTTTACAGTTCCTCCCATCAAGAGATGCAGTCTGTTCTTTACTCCTTGAATTTGGGATTAGCTATGTGACTTACTTCAGTGGATGAGACATTAGCAATGTGTCAGGAGCAAATGCTTGAAAAGTGCTTGTGCACTGGAGTTTACTCTCTGGATGGTCTTTGGAAGCCTGGGACCACCATAGGAAAAAATTCAAAACCAGCCTGCTGATAAGAGAACACGTGGAGCAAAGATAGCATCTCAGCTGAAACTCTCCTAGACCCTCCAGCCACAACCAAGAAATAAGCCAGCTAACCCTAGACATCAGCCACACCATATCAGACCAGAAGAAATGTCCACCTGATTAAGAGAACAGCGAGAAATTCTTATTTTAAGCCACTAAATCTTGGTAGGGGTTAGCACACAGTAATAGCTAACTGATAGATGTTCCTTCTGCTTTCATTTCAGTACTGAGAGCAATTCACATGCACATAACTCACTTCAAAGTCTCATGGACCCAGCAGGTTTGGGAAGTTAGATGCTAATAAATAGTAATGATGTTTGTCCCAATAGTTAAGTTGTAAGTCATCTTTATTTTTTAAAGACATCGATGGATAAAATTAGAAGTGAAAATCACATTATGTCTAAGTTTAATTTAAAATGACCTTTACAAGAATAAAGGAAAGGAAGAAGGAAGAAAGAAAAAGAGGAAGGAAGGGAGAAAATAGAGAAAGTAGGACACAATGTTGATAATATAGAATATTAATAGATGGTGTATTTGTCTGTTCAGGCTGCCATAACAAAATACCATAGACTGGGTGGCTTAAGCAACAAAAATTTATTTTCTCACAGTTCTGGAGGCTGGAAGTATGAGATCAGGGTGCTAGAATGGGTAGGTCTGGTGAGGGCACCTTGCAGGTAGGTGGCCAACTTCTGTGTGCTCACAAGGCTTTTCCTCTTGTGTGTAAATTGGAGAGACAGAAATCTCAGTGTCTTTCTTTCTCTCTCCTTCTCTCTGTCTCTCGCTCTCTCTTTTTCTTATAAGGCCACAAATCCTATTAGATTAGGACCCTACCCTAATGAACCCATCATCTTTAATTACCTCCTAAAAGCCCTAACTCCAAAAACGTCACATAGTGGGTTATAACTTCAACATATGAGTCTGGGGGAGACACAATTAAGCCCATAGTAGAAGAAAATTCATTGTCCTGGTCTAATTTTTTAGATATTTGAAAACATTCTTAGAATTTAAAAGCATAACCATATTTTATCTTCTACTCTCTTGTTTATGCAGTAAGAGACAAAAATTCTCCCTAGAAGAAAATTCTGGAAAGCTCCATGATCCCTTTATACATTAAAAATTCTTAAGTAATTAGAAAGTCCAGTTCAAGATAATACAGTTGTAAGTTTGCTTTAATATCAAGTCTTCTCCTATCTTCCAGATTGTTGGAACTGCTATGATTCAAAGCCTGGAATATAAATGAGGTGATAGTCAGTTTCTCCATTTCTACACCTTATCTTCCATATCAATCTAAAGGTGGCTTTATCCTCTGTGAGGACTTACATGTTGGAAAAATAAGTGGAGGTATCATTAAGTTGGCCTTGAGCTTTCTGGGACCCACTATGCTCCATTTCCCTTGACATAGTCAAGGCTATTGTTGGCCTTCATCTCTGAATTCTGCCAACAAAGCATCAGCCTATGTATTCTTTCTTAGTTACTTCAGTAACAAATTATCATATCACACATTCATTATCATAGTTCTGGAGGTCAGATACGTGAAATCAGTTACCTACTTCAGAAGGCTCTGGTGAAACAGAGAAAGCCTGTTTCCTACCTTTTCCAGCTTCTAGAAACCGTCTGCATTCCTTCATTCCCGCCACGTCACTCTGACCACTGCTTCCAAAGCCACATCTCCTTCTCTGACTCTGACCCTCCTCCCTCCCTTTCAAAAAGACCCCAGCAATTACATCAGGCCCACCTGAATTATCCAGGATAATCTCCCCATATCAAGGTCCTTAACTGAATCACATTTGCAAAGTCCCGTTTGCCACGTGAGGTAACATATTCACTGATTCTGTGGATTAAGACATAGGTATCTTTGGGGGACTGGCATTATGCCCACCACATCCTGTCTCTCTGTACATTTCTTGGAGTAGGTAAGTTATTACTTATTAAGTTATATATTACTTATTATGTCTCAGTTTCAAAAAAAAAGAAAAACATAGCAGCCTTTCTAGGTCTCCTCATGGAAATCCCTCCCACTAGGTTGGAGGCACAGAAGGCAGCACTTCCTTCTCTTCTCCAAATATGGCAATAGCTTCTGCAAAGATCTGTCTTCCCCAGTCCCCTTCTCAAAAGTCTGTGACCTCTTCTTTTATCCTTAGCATGTCAGATGTATCTGGTATTTTGGAACAGTTCCCTTCACTTTTTTTTTTTTTTTCATAAAATTTGCATGTGATGCTTTCACACCATTTGGTGCCCTGATATTCACTGAATTGATACCTCAGTTGACACTGAAGCAGGGAGAGTTGCATTCCAACATTCTGCCCATAACTATTTCCCTAAAGTAGAAATATGAAATTATAAATGGTTCTTCATGAATTGCTAAATTCTTAAAGCATGTCTTCTATGTCATGACAGAATGTATCTGATGAGTCAAAAGGAATTTCAATATTCAAAGGTGACTATTAAATGAGTAACGTTCTATAGAACACAAAACTATTTTTAGAATATTTTTGCTTCTGAATAGCTTTTCAGTCACAGTTACACTGCTCCTTCTTGAATTAAGAACTATCACTCAACCAATCTCCTGTTCATATGAAAGAGAATAATTTTAGCTGGAGAGCAAACCTCACCTACAAAATGTTAAATGCAGATATGTGAGATTGGCATACTCTATTTTGCTGAAAGAAATGTATTACTTCAATCTTAAATGTCTCTCTACTAGTATAATGGATGGTTAAAATAACTTTCAAAATCTATAAAGTTATGATGAAATAAATTGTATTCACATTTTTATTCCAATGGCAAGAATGAATTAGAGTGTTTATCTAAATTATAGAATTACGGCATTTCATGATCAGATCTGGAGTATTTCTTCCATCAAACATTGAAATTAAACATCTCTGAGAACATGCAAAAAATGAAATGGAGGCTCTCTTAGTATATTAGTTTAAATTCTTTTTGGATGCAAGTAACAGAAATCAACTCTAGCTTCCACAACAAAACAAAAAAAGGCGGAGTGGGAGGAAGGGATTCAATGAGAGAATGTTAAACCTAAGCACTAAAAGACCTTGGGACTTTTTTTGTCTCTTTACCCTCTGTTTTTCTCTATCATCGTCTCTGGCTGCAGTGTTACATAGGAGAATTTATCACTGCCAAACCTTTCCAAGTCTCACATGCAATGACACACACAGGCTCAAAATAAGGGGAGGGAGAAAAATCTACGAAGCAAATGGAAAGCAGAAAAAAGCAGGAGTTCTATTTTAGTTTCTGACAAAACAGGCTTTAAACCAATAAAGATCAAAAAAGACTGCCATTACATACTGGTAAATGGTTTAATTCACCAAGAAGAGTTCCTAAATTACCAATTCAGCCAATAGAAAAAAACAACTTTTTCTTAGTTCAAGTTCCCAGGGAAGAGACTACCTACCCTGGTTGGAGTCAGGTACCCATTCCTGGATAGCTGACCATGGCCAAGTGATCACACTGCATGATGGTTACTCCTGCTGTATCCATGCTGTATCCTGCTGTAAGGTGAAAGGGTACAAGAGAGACAACTATAGCAGGCCATTCCAAAAAAGTGTTTGGATAGACCAGTGCTGAATACCTAACAGGCTGTTCACCTCCGGGCATATAAATACCACAGAGGTCATTGAAAGTGTCTATTTTCAGGGTTGTATTATGTTTGCTTCTTCTATGTCCAAAAGTGGCACCTAGAAAGGTTACTTTTTATATTATCATATCTGGTTGTAAAAACCAGAAAATGCAGGCAGTACAAGGTTAACCACCAAATCCAAGTGGTCGTAAACTTACAGAAGAGACAAACCAGAGCCCGAGTCATGACTTATAAACTACCCAGGGCTCTACCCCTAAACCTGGGTTAATTTTTTCCTGTGGATGTGGCCATTTGAGGGACTCAGCTTTATTTACTCATCTCAGCTGCAAGTCTTCGCTTCTGTATGCATCCTTTGGCCTGTCCTGTATGGTCATTAAGAGACAAGGCCTTTAGTTCACAAAACCCTCCAGGTTACCATGGTGCCAACGTATCAGTTTAAACCTGAAGTCAATAAAGTGTATGGAAATCTCATATAAACACCACTTATTAAATACGGTTTGCATTTAATGTCGGGAACTTTAAATTGTCATAAACTCTCAAATCATTTTACCCTTTTATCCTGTTTTTACTTGTTGGTTATAATCATTCTAAAGATACAGGGTTTTCTTTGGCTTTTCATGAAGCTAAACTATTTCAGGGATTGCTCTATGTGAGGAGATAATCTAAATCTCATGTCTTCAGGAACATGGCTAGGACTGTTCTACAGTAAGATATTCCCCTAGGATTTTTGCCTACACTGAGACAAATGTACATTATAATGTATACTCAAATGAGAGCACATTCAAGAATCTTCACCAAATGAGATTCACTTCCAAAATCACTAATGTCATGAAATAAGAAGAAAAAACTACCAGAATGAGGAGTTATAACATATAAGCAAAAGCCAGCATGGTGGCTCATGACCGTAATCCCAGAATTTTGGGAGTCCAAGGCAGGACGATTACTAGAGGCATGGAGTTCGAGACCAACCCAGGCAACATAGCAAGACCCTATCTCTACAAAAAAATTTTAAAATTACCCAGGGGCAGTAGCATATGCCTGTAGTCCCAACTACTCAGGAGGCTAAGGTGGGAGGATCACTTGAGCCCAGGATGTTGAGGCTGCAGTGAGTTGTGATCACACCACTGCACTCCAGCCTGGGTGACAGAGCAAGACCCTGTCTCAAAAAATAATATGTGCAAATATGTATACACACTATATATATAAATAAAATATATAGATGGTAAAGGAATCTTTGGAAGATGAGTAAAAACAGAAATTATGAACAAATTTAAAAAATGGTTTCTCACTGAACTTTAAGGTAAACAGAAGTAGTCTAAACAATGTTCAGAGGGCAACATATAGCTTTAGATATATATATTTGAAAAGGAAAATAATATTATATATATACTTACAAAGGAAAATAATTAAAAACCCACTTTAAGAAGTTAGAAAAAAACAAAAATTTAAACTCCAAAAACATGGAAAGAAGGAAATAAGAGCAAAAGGCAGTAATAGTAGAAAGCAAGCATTCCATAAAGGCCATCAACAATGCCAGCATTGCTTTTCTAAAAAGGTTAATAAAAGTAACAATTCCTTAACAATATTGAATTTTTTAAATGAAGAACAGAACAAAACAGCATTATCAGGGATGAAAAAAGTGACATTGTCACACACTTTTAAAAGAAGAGAGAATATTATAAATAATTTTACAACAATAAATTAACTTGGATAAAACATATTTCTTAAGAAAATAATATAACTTTCCATGACTGAACAACAAAATATAGAAAATATTTAATAGCTCAGTATCTATGAGGAAATTGAGGCTTTAAGTGAAAAGTAGCCATGAAAGAAAACTTGAGGCCCAGATGACTTCGCTTAAAACTTTTCCAAATACTTAAGGAATAAATAATACCAATCTTACAAACACTCCTCCTGAGAATAGAGAATTACTAAAGCATCACAATTTATTTAATGGAGTCAGTATATTCATTGACCTAAAACCTAATAAGGAATTAAAAGAAAATTATAGACCAACTTCTTCCATAAATGTAAATAAAAAATTTTAAAAATACACAAGCAAATCAAATCCAGTGATATACAGGAAGGATAATATTTTATGATCAAACTGTTTATTCCAGGAATGCAAGGTTAGTTAAACATTCAACTTTCACTCAATGTGCTTGACAATAGTAACAGTAAAATAGGAAAAAAAACCACATTTTAATAAATACAGAAAAGGCACTTAATAAAATCTAAATTCCATTCATAGTAAAAACTAAGCAAACTAAGGATAAGAAAATTTTCCTAATATCGTAAAAGGTATCTATAAAACACCTAACTAATATATTAAAAGGAGAAATAAAGGATGACTATTGACGCAAAAATCTTGATCAAAATACCAGTTAAAGCATATTGAGAACTGATTTGACACCACAAACAACTGAGATTTATTCCTGTAATACAAGGATGGTTCAACATATGCAAATTAATGTCGTAGTAACAGAATGAAAGAAAATAATGTTGTCATCTCAACTGATACAAAAAAGCATTTAACAAAATTCAGCACTTTTTCATGATATATACTATCAACATACTAAGAACAGAAGGAAAGTATCTCAACACAATAAAGACCATATGTGCAAAGCCCGCAGCTAACATCATGGTGAATTGTAAAAAAATTAAAAACTTTTACTCTAAGATCAGGAATAAGACAAAGATTCTTGCTTTTACCACTTCTATTCAACATAATACTGGCAGTCCTAACCAGAGCAATTAGGCAAGAAATAAAAGGTATACAAATTGGAAAGCAAGTAAAATTACCTCTATTCAAAGATGACATGACTGTACATGGGGAAAACTCTAAATGAAATCAGCAAAGCTGCAAGGTACAAAATCAACATGCAAAGATCAGTTGCATTTCCATCTATCTATCTATCTTTCTGAAGAGAAAATTAAGAAAGCAATCCCATTTATACTAACATCAGAAAGAATAAAATAATTAGAAATAAATTTAACCAAGGAAGTGAAAGATTTGTACACTGAAAACTATAACACATTGATGAAAGAAACTAAAGATGACACAGATAAAAATGGAAAGACATCCCTGTTAATGGATTGGAAGACTTAACATTGTTAAGATGTCATTGTTACCCAAAGTGATCTCTAGACTGAATGTAATTCATATCAAAATCCCAGCAGCACTTTTTACAAAAAAGAGAAAAACCCTTCCTAAAATTCATATGGAATCTCAAGGGACTCCAAATAGCCAAAGTGATTGTTACTTGCTGAACTGTGACCACCCACAATTTGTATATTAAAGCCCTAATCAGTACCTCAGAATATGACTGTATTTGGAGATAGAAACTTTAAAAGTGTGATTAAGTTAAAATGATGCCTTTAGTGTGGGCTCTAATACAATCAGAATTGTGTCCTTATAAAAAGATAAAAATTTGATACATTGAAGGACACCAGAGATGTGAGTCCACAGAGGAAAGGCCATGTGAGAACAAAGCAAGAAGGTGGTCATTTGCAAGTAAAGACAGAGGCCTCTGCAGCAAACAAGCCTGCCCACCTTGAACTTAAACTTCTGGCCTGAGCTGAGAAAATAAATGTCTGCGGGTTAAGCCACTGAGTCTGTGATATTTTGTTATGGCAGCCTTAGCAAACTAATATAGCAATCTTGAAAAAGAAGAACAAAGTTGGAGGTCTCACACTTTCTTATTTCAAAACTTATTACAATACTACAGTAATCAAAATAATGTGATACTGCCAGAGAGTCAGACATAGAACTTTATTTCTTACTTCAGTCAAACTACAAAAAATAATTTAAGGCAGATTAAAGTTCTAAATGTGAGTGCTAAAACAATCAAGCTTCTAGAATAAAATACAGAGAATAACATCATAACCTTGTGATAGGCAATGATTTTTTAAACATAAGACATTAAATGCTAACCATAAGACAAAAGATTGATAAGCTGAACTTCATTAAAATTAAGAACTTTCATTCAACAAAATACATTAAGAGATTCAAAAGGCAAGCCTGAGACTGGAATAAATATTTAAAATTGATATATCTGACAAAGGCCTTTTATAAGAAAAAAGACAACTCAATTTTTTGAACAAGTCTTGAACAAGCACCAAACAAAATATCCAAATGACCAATAAGCATATGAAAAGGTACACAACATCATTAACCATCAGGAAAATGCACGTTACAACCAATGAGATGTTATTCTGCCTCTACCAGATGGCTGATACTGGTGACGATGTGGAGTAGCTAGAATTCATGCATTGCTGATGTGAGTGGTTTAAATAAGTAGATGTTCTACTTATTTTAAATAAGTAGATGTTCTACTTATTTTAAATAAGTAGATGTTCTATGATCTCAGCATATATCCAAGAGAAATGAGTCCTTATGTCCACCAACAGACAAATGTAAGAATGTTCAATATACAAGAATGGAAGTTATGATAGTCAAATATTAGGATACCACAATACAAAAAGAATGAATTCCTGCTAAACACAGTATGGATAAGTATCATAGTGTTGAACAAAAGAAAACAAACACAAAAAAGATATAAGATATACAGAGTACTATTCTACCTGTAAAGTGTGCAAACAAAAAGTAAGCTAATATATGGTGATGGAGGTTAGAATGGTGGTGACCTTTGGGGAACATATTGACTAGAGGGGGTCACAAGGGAGCTTGCTGGAGCACTGGCGATACTCTACACCTGATATAGGTGCTACTTAAATGATTGTTTACATATGTGACAGTTCAGCAAGCCATACACATATGTGCATTTTATTGTACATTAAATAATGAAAAACAATTTTAAGAAACAGCTCCAAGGTAATTTATTTGCTACAAATTTAATAAATTGTAATTATAAGTTCAATGCTGCAACATTACTATGACCAAGTCAAACTTTTAGAAAATGAGCATTCCAATACAATCATTTCTAATATAAATATTATAGGCCATTATAATAGATACTAATTTTTTATTTACTTACTGAATTCTTTGCAAATATACATCAAAATGTTGACTGTGTTAGTGGCCACAAAAAATAAATACCTAGGAATAAATTTAACTAAGGAGGTAAAATATCTCTACAAGAAAAACTATAAAATACTGATGAAAGAAATTGAAAAGGACACACCACACAAAAAAAATTGGAAGGCATGCTATGTTGTTGGACTGAAAAAATTAATTAAAATGACCATACTGATAGGACAGGAGGCAGGAAAATTCTGGGCAGAAGAGGGCAAGTCCCCAGTGAGGGCCCTAACCTCAAGCTGAAAAACCTGGAACCGCAGCCCAAAGTGAAAATGTACATCCCTCCTTTACCGCTTGAATGTTACCTTTTCAAAAACCATCCATGGACCACCCTGTCCCCCATCCTGTGCCTAGAAAATCCCCAGAACTCAGCCAGCAGTGAGGAGAAGCAGCAGAATGTCAGAGTCTATGGTTGGACGTCAGAGAGAAGCAGCTTCCCTTCAGGACAGCTTGATGGCGTAGCTTCAGAAAGGAGTCCAGCCAGGACCGCCAGACTTCAGGGGAAGATTATCTTCCTGCTCCATCCCCTTTTTGGCTCCCCTTCCCGCTGAAAGAGCCACTTTCAACAGCAATAAAATCCCTCGCATTTACCATCTTCAATTTGTTCTTGCAACCTCATTCCTCCTGGCCGCCTGACAAAAACTCAGGTACCCTGAGTGCAGGTGCAAAAGGCTATCACACTAATCCTCCACTGAGCTGTTAACACTTAAGCTGTCCACAGATGGCAGAACTAAAAGGGTACCCTAACACTTCCTCTGGGGCTTCAGGGGTCAAAAGCACTGCCCCCAGGCACTGCCGCAGGGCCAGTACAGGGTCCGCTCTTGCTGGCACCCAAAGCCCTCACCCCAGCCCCTGCACTCACTCACCAGCACTCCCCCCTAGCAAGGGGTGAAGCAGCCAGTGAGTGGAGCTCACCCCTGCTGGTGCCAATGTGCCCAGCTAGTTCCAGCACCTGTGCACTCCAGGTCCCACCTACGAGGGGGTCAGGGAAATATCCTGCTTCAATGCTACCCAAAGCGATCTACAGATTCAATCCCATCCCTATCAAAATACCAATAACACTCTTCACAGAAAATTTTTTTTAAATCCTAAAATTTGTATGGAACCAAAAAGCCCAAATAACCAAAGCAATCCTGAGTAAACAGAACAAAGCTGGAGGTGTCACACTACCTGACCTCAAAATATATTACAAGATTATAGTAATCAAAACAACATAGTATTGGTATAAAATTAGACACATAGACCAATGAAACAGAATAGAGCTTCCAGAAATAAATTTATTTATTTACAGTCAACTGATATTTGACAAATGTGCCAAAAACATTTATTGAGGAAAGGACAGTCTCCTCAATATGTGGTTCTGGTAAAACTGGTATACATATGCACAAGAATGAAACTAGGTCCCTATCTCTCCCATTAATACAAAAATCAACTCAAAATGGATTAAAGATTTAAATGTAAGACCCCAAACTATGAATCTATTATAAGAAAACTTAGAGGAAACACTTCAGGACATTGGTCTGAGATAAGACATTATAAATAAGACTTCAAAAGCACAGGCAAAAGAAGCAAAAATAGACAAATGGGATTAAATCAAACTGAAAGCTTTTGCACATCAAATGAAACAACCAACAGAGTGAAAAGGCAAACTACAGAATGGAAGAAAATATTCGCAAACTACTCATCTGACAAGGAGTTAATATCTAGAATATCTAAGAATATATAAGAAACTCAAAAAAGAATCTGATTCAAAAAACTGGAGAAATGAACTGAATAGCTATTTCTTAGAAGAAGATATAGAAACGACTAACAAGCATATGAAAAAATGCTCAACATCAACATCACTAATTAGGGCAATGAAAATCAAAACCACAATGAAGTATTTCACCTTAGTTAGAATGGTTATTATCAAAAAGACAAAACATAACAAATGCTGGCAAGGATGCCAAGAAAAGGGAACTCATAAAATGTTGGTGGGAGTGTAAACTAGTACAGCTATTATGGAGAATAGCATAAAGATTCCTCAAAAAACTACAAATAGAAGTACCATATGAGCCAGCAATCCCACTACTGGGTATATATCCTAATTTGGATTTGTGTTCCCTCCCAAATCTCACATCAAATTGTAATCTCTAGTGTTGGAGGAGGGGCCTTGTGTGGGAGGTGATTGGATCATGGGGGAGGATTTCCCCCTTGTTATTCTCATGATAGTGAGTTCTCATGAGATCTGTATTTCCCTGTTTAAAAAAGTTTGTAGCACCTCCCCCTTCTCTCTCTTCCTCCTGCTCTGGCCAGGTGAAGACGTGCCTCCTTCCTCTTACCTTTCTACCATGATTGTTAGTTTCCTGAGGTCTCCCCAGCAATGCTTTCTGTACAACCTTTGGAACTGTGAGTCAATTAAACCTCTTTTCTTTATAAACTACCCAGCCTCAGACAGTTTTTCATAGCAATGTGAGAACGAACTCATGCATATCCAAAAGAAAGGAAATGAGTATATCGAAGAAATATCTGCAACCCCATGTTTATTGTAGCACTACTCACAATAGCCAAAATATGAAATCAACCTAAGTGCTCATTAACATATAAATCAATAAAATATATACACATGGAACACTATTCAGCCATAAAAAATAATGAAATCATGTCATTCACAGCAATATGGATGAGACTGGAGGACATTATGTTGAGTAAAATAAGCCAGGAACAGAAAGATCAATATCTCATGTTGTCACTCATATGCCATAACTAGGAAAGTTGGATCTCAAAGAAGTAGAGTATAGAATAGTAATTAC
Source organism: Pongo pygmaeus (assembly GCF_028885625.2). NCBI lineage: Eukaryota > Metazoa > Chordata > Mammalia > Primates > Hominidae > Pongo > Pongo pygmaeus. Next base: position 21,470,558 of record NC_072376.2, read on the forward strand.
TAGAGGATGGGAAGGGTCGGGGTGGGGGAACAGGGAAATACTGGTTAAAAGATACAAAATTATAGCTACATAGAAGAAATAAGTTGTGCTGTTCTATACCACTGTAGGGTGACTATAGTTAACAATAATGTATTATATATTTTTCAAATAGCTAGAAAACAAGATTTTGAATGTTTCCCAAAATAAACAAATGATAAATGTTTGAGGTGATGGATGTGCTAAATTACTTTGATTTGATAAATGTTTGAGGTGATGAATACTGTATGCATCAAAACATCATTATGCACCCCATAAATGTATACAATTAGTATGTGTCAATTTTTTTAATGTTGACTATGTTAGGGTTCTCTGGAGAAACAGAATAGTAGTTAGATACAGATACATCGATGGAGACATAGAAGAGATTATAAGAATGTAGCGCATATGACTATGAAGCCTGAGAAGTCCTACAATCTGCCCTCTGTAAGCTAGAAACCCAGAAAAGCTGGTGGTGTCATAATGAGTAGTAGTGATGAGTGTAATAATGAGTCTATGTCACTTTTGTTATAGCCGCCCAGGGTGACTAAGACATTGACCATCATATAATTTTCAAACTGACTTGAAATCTAACATTTCTGGTTAGAACCAACAATCGATCTGTGCTTACAAGTACATTATTCATAGTGACAGACTAGATAGGAATAAAGCTCACTGTTGTACATACTGGGAATCTATCCTGTGGCAGTCTTGTTTATTTATGGACTGAACTATCTCCCTTTCTTTCCTATACACACAGCTAGACTATATTTCCTAGCTTCCTTTGCGATTAGGCATGGCCACAACTGCATTCTAGCCAATGGACTGTGGATACAAATGACAAAAGCCATCTCCAGGCGTGATCCATAAAACCCTCCCATGTGCTAACCTCTATTGTCTGAGTAACGACCTAGAGGACAGAGCCACATAATGGCGGACGCCTGTGTGAGGAGAGCCCCTGAGGAGAGCTGCCAGCTTAGTAACATACATGCCAGATGATTATTCAGTGAGAAACTTTTGTGTTAAGCTCCAGAAATACTGCATTTTTTTTTAAATAGTAGTTTACCCAGACTCAACATGAAAGTTTTTTCTATAGCAGAAAAAATTGTCAATCATGGTTGACCACTAAATTAACATCTTTATTCAGTTGTATAAAGGAGTGGATATTGGTAACAAAATATCCTATTTAGTACTGAAGCTTGCAGTTTTCCTGCTGAATCTGTTCCTCAACATAGTCTTCAACCTAACTTGGTACTGTTGTCAGAGGCGTGTAAACCAGAGCAACTCCATCTTAAAGAGGAGCTGGGTAAAATGAGGCTGAAACCTACTGGGCTGCATTCCCAGATGGTTAAGGCATTCTAAGTCACAGGATGAGATAGGAGGTCAGCACAAAACACAGGTCAAAAAAACCTTGCTGATAAAACAGTTTGCATAAAGGAGCCAGCCAAAATCCACCAAAACCAAAATGGTACGAGAGTGATCCCTGGTTGTCTTCACTGCTACAATCCCACCAGAGCCCTGACAGTTTACAAATGCCATGGCAATGTCAGGAAGTTACCCTATATGGTCCAAAAAGAGGAAGCATGAATAATCCACCTTTTGTTCAGTTTATTATCAGAAAATAACCATAAAAACGGGCAACCAGCACCCCTCAGGACTGCTCTGTCTATGGAGCAACATTTTTATTCCTTTACTTTCTTAATAAACTTGCCTTCACTTTGAACTGCAGACTTGCCCTGAATTCTTTCTTGTGTGAGATCCTAGAACCCTCTCTTGGGGTCTGGATCAGGACCCCTTTCTGGTAACATATTTCTGGTAACCACAGAAGGGACTACAGTGCAGAAACCCTGACCCAACAGCTCCTTTTGGGTAAGTGTTGGGGTCCTGTAACATATTTCTGGTGAACCACAGAAGAGACGATACTGAGGAGACCCCTGACCCAAAGGAAGTAGACTGCAGCACTAATTGGATGACTTTGGGTAAGTGGTTGGGTTCCCGGGTAAAGAATGGGATTGGGTTAGAGGCCCAACTTAGGGAAGTTAGAGACTCTCCTAAGACAGAGTGGGTTAAATGCTCCTCTTAATAAAAGGCAAGGATGCTTGACCAACCTTGGGTTAGAGGCCTGACTTTGGAGGGTTAGAGTCTCTTCTAAGATTTAGGGGGTTAGAGGCCCCTCTCAGTAAAGTCCACCTTAGTTAAGAACAGGTTTGGCACTACCAGATGTTAACTGCTATTCTCTTTGGATTCATCTGCCTTGTACTCTTTGCTAATGGCTGTGGTTGACAGGGTTAGGCATGTACAGGATCCTGGGACATGGGAAGCTTTTTCCTCCCTAAAAGGGGAAAGTTGAGAGCTAATAGGATTGCTGGAAAAGATCCCTTTGCTACCAAGAAGCAGCCACCTGAACTTTTCAGTGTCGCTGCAATGGGTGGGTCTTTCTCTGGCCTCCCTGAGCATTTCACCTGCCCCACCCTGCTAGAGGCAATACTTTTCTCTCTCCTTTCCTATCTTTTCTGTTACTCAGGGCAACCATCTTGCCTAGAGACTACGTGTTGAAACTCCAAGTCGGAGGTTGGATTAAAGATGAAGGGGCCCATGTGGGGCAAATGTAAGCCTTGCCAGTTTGATATTGGGTACTAAGCAGAGTGGCTAACGTCTATGTTTTATCACACGTATTTTGCTCTGGCCAGAACAAAAAAAAAAATGATTTTCCTTTAGGATGTGGCTTGGCCCCCAAGGCGATGGTGCCACAAGCCGGATCATTAGTGCTGGTCAGGAAAGGGAACCCAGAAGCCTGGCAAGCCGGCAAAAGGGTAAGAATTTCTTACCAGATTTCTGGCTTCTATCTCTCTATGCAAATGATTGAATGAATAGAAAAAAAAAAAATTCAGAGTTTATCTCCTCTGTGAAGTTTGTAATTGTGAAAAAGAATTCTAAGGCCAGTCTTAAGCTGGTGTATTTTGTGCTATGAATTTGTTTTTCTGTGTTGAGGGGTACTTCAGGATAAAACATGGGCTTAGAATACCTGTAAGCCTGCTTTTCAAGACGACCCAGCAAGCTCATCAGTAACAAACTTGGCTGCAGGTCCCTGAAACAAATAAAAAACTAAATGAGGGCGGACGCGGTGGCTCACGCCTGTAATCCCAGCGCTTTGGGAGGCCGAGACGGGTGGATCATGAGGTCAGGAGTTCGAGACCAGCCTGGCCAACATAGTGAAACCCCGTCTCTACTAAAAATACAAAAATTAGCTGGGTGTGGTAGTGGGCACCTGTAATCCCAGCTACTTGGGAGGCTGAGGCAGGAGAATTGCTTGAACCTGGGACGTGGAGGTTGCAGTGAGCTGAGACCACACCACTGCACTCCAGCTTGGACAACAGAGTGAGACTCCGTCGCAAAAAAAAAAAAAAAAAAAAAAAAGAACTGGATGAAGTCTCCACCTTCTTTTAAGTCCTTGGGAGCTTGACCTTTCAACCATGTGGAAGTACATTCTCTTGGTCTTCGCCTTCTAGGAAACAGAAATTTTAGGGTTTATGTCATAGTTAGCTCTAAAAATCATATTAAACAGTTAAGAAGTCTTTGCTAGCTCAAAATTAACTACCCTAGACTTCTTCTGGGAAAGGGAATAGAGACTGCCCCGTCCTGTAGTTCAGTAGCTAGGGTTTTGCACTGTAACAGTGGCGGTCAGGGTTCAATTCCCTACCTAGAAAGTAAGTCATTTCTGGTTTAATATCTGTGTGACTTTGTCTATTCTCTTTTCCTCTGCGGACTGTCTTAAATTTTCCTTGCTCTAAGCACCTAGGAGGTTATTTTTGGTAAAGTTCAGAAGCTAGAAATATTGGCCACTTGGCAAGGCTAAAGTCGGGTAATAAGAGATCTGAAACAATTTCTTTTTTAAAGAGCACTATGGTTAAAAGTTAGCTTAATTAAAAGTGGATAAACTATAGATACATTTAAAAGGCCTTTATGTTTTCCTCTTCTTGGAACTTGTTTTCCTGGAAAAAGGTTTTTTTCTTCTTAGTCGACTGAATGGTTTTTCTTTTTTTTTTTTGTTGGTTTTGTCTTGCGACTCAATGCATACATGAGAGGCTCTAAGGTAACTTCTGGTAACCTGGGATTCCTTGGGAAAAACAGAGGAGGCACCACAGCACCACAGACCCCATTTTGAGGAAAAAAACCAACAAAACAACAACAACAACAACAACAAACTTGTTTTCCTCATGAAACCCCAGGAATTAAAAACAGATAGCTCCCTCTCAAAATCAAAGGCTGTGTTCTGTTTTGCATTGTGTTATCTGACGGTTTTGAGTTTTGCGGGTGTCAGAAATTACTTTGCGTTATGAGAGAGCTTTGGTGTGTAACAACTAGGTAGGAAATATAAGGGATGACTAATAGTAGTTATGGAGGAATACTTGACTCTTTGCACACTTGGATCAGAGAAGCATGCTCTTGGCCATCTGGAAGATAAGCAAACATCCCCACCCCCTGCTGGGAGATGAGACTCCCATGAGGGATGGGCTGATTACAAAAGGGGCTGATTAGCTTTGGGTTGCCTTGCGATGAAATGCAGGGTAGAAGCACTGCACTGTCTTCCCCCATAGTATTCTCTCCTTTTGGGGATCCAGGATCCAGTGTAAAATGGCACCCTTAATTTTGGGGATCTGTCTTTGCCTTCAGCTGCTTATTTGCTGCTTATTTGGCCCTAGAAACACATGCTTTCCTGGCCCTGTTGCTCCAAGGGCTCCACTCTGAAGCCAGTGATACAATTAAGAAACTGGCAAATAAAGAATCTTACAAGTGGTAAATCTTCTATTTATGTGTTGTATGTTTATATGTAAAAGGGCTCTAATTAATTGGCTTTAAAAATAAGCACTTAAATATTTTGTCAGAAAAAAAGAAACTTTAATGCCTTTTTGTTCATAGGACTTTAGTAATCTTTTGAAAAATAGACAGTTTTAAATATTATTGGTAAAATAAAATGACTTGAAAGTGTAGACATTTGGTCTAAATTAAGGCCAAATATCAGATTTGTTAAATGCTTTAAGGTCAAACTGGGTTTGACCATCTTGAGTTAATTTTTGTATAAGGTGTAAGGAAGGGGTCCAGTTTCAGTTTTCTGCATATGGCTAGCTAGTTTTCCCAACATCATTTATTAAATAGGGACTCCTTTCCCCATTGCTTGTTTTTATCAGGTTTGTCGAAGATCAGATGGTTGCAAATGTGTGGCATTATTTCTGAGGTAACTATTCTTTTCCATTGGTCTATATATCTGTTTTGGTACCAACATCATGCTATTTTGGTTACTGTAGCCTTGTAGCATAGTTTGTAGTCAGGTAGTGTGATGCCTCCAGCTTTGATCTTTTTGCTTAGGACTGTCTTGGCTATAGGGGCATTTTTTGGTTCCATATGAAGTTTAAAGTAGTTTTTTCTAATTCTCTGAAGAAAGTCAATGGTAGCTTGATGGGAATAGCATTGAATCTATAAATTACTTTAGGCAGTATGGTCATTTTCACGATATTGATTCTTCCTATCCATGTTTTTTCCATTTGTTTGTGTCCTCTTATTTGCTTCAGCAGTGGTTTGTTGTTCTCCTTGAAGAGGTCCTTCATATCCCTTGTAAGTTGGATTCCTAGGTATTTTATTCACTTTGTAGCAATTGTGAATGGGAGTTCACTCATGATTTGGCTGTTTGTCTGTTATTGGTGTATAGGAATGCTTGTGATTTTTGCACATTGGTTCTGTATCCTGAGGCTTTGCTGAAGTTGCTTATTAGCTTGAGAAACAATGGGGTCTTCTAAATATACAATCATGTCATCTGCAAACAGAGAAAATTTGACTTCCTGTCTTCCTATTTAAATACACTTTATTTCTTTCTCTTGCCTGACTGTCCTGGCCAGAATTTCCAGCATTATGTTGAATAGGAGTGGTGAGAGAGGGCATCCTTGCCTTGTGCCGGTTTTCCAAGGGAATGCTTCCAGCTTTTGCCCATTCAGTATGATATTGGCTGTGGGTTTGTCACCAACAGTTCTTATTTTGAGATACATTCCATCAATACCTAGTTTATTGAGTTTTTAGCATGGAGTGTTTAATTTTATCAAAGGCCTTTTCTGCATCTATTGAGATAATCATGTGGTTTCTGTCATTGGTTCTATTTATGTGATGCATTACGTTGACTGATTTGCGTATGTTGAACAAGGCTTCATCCCAGGGATGAAGCTGAGTTGATCGCGGTGGATAAGCTTTTTGATGTGCTGCTGGATTAGGTTTGCCAGTATTTTATTGAAGATTTTTGCATTGATGTTCATCAGGGATATTCGCCTGAAATTTTCTTTTTTTGTTGTGTCTGGCAGGTTTTGGTGTCAGGATGATGGTGGCCTCATAAAATATGTTAGGGAGGAGTTCTTCTTTTTCTATTGTTTGGAATAGTTTCAGAAAGAATAGTACCAGCATCTCTTTGTACCTCTGGTACAATTTGGCTGTGAATCCATCTGGTCCTGGGCTATTTTTGGTTGGTAGGCTATTAATTACTGCCTCAATTTTAGAACTTGTTATTGGTCTATTCAGGGATTCGACTTCCTCCTGGTTCAGTCTTGGGAGGGTTTGAATTTATCCATTTCTTCTAGATCTTCTAGTTCATTTGTGTAGAGGTGTTTATAGTATTCTCTGATTGTAGTTTGTATTTCAGTGGGATCAGTGGTGATCTCCCCTTCATCATGTTTTATTGTGTCTATTTGATTCTTCTCTCTTTTCTTCATTATTAGTCTGGCTATCAGTCTATCTATTTTGTTAATCTTTTCAAAAAAACAGCTACTGGATTCATTGATTTTTTGAAGGGTTTTTCATGTCCGTATCTCCTTCAGTTCTGCTCTGATCTTAGTTATTTCTTGTCTTCTGCTAGCTTTTGAATTTGTTTGCTCTTCTTCTCTAGTTTTTTTAATCGTGATGTTAGGGTGTTGATTTTAGATCTTTCCGGCTTTCTCCTGTGGGCATTTAGTACTACAAATTTCCCTCTAAACACTGCTTTAGTTGTGTCCCAGAGATTCTGGTACATTGTGTCTTTGTTCTTATTGGTTTCAAAGAATTTATTTATTTCTGCCTTAATTTTGTTATTTACCCAGTAGTCATTCAGGAGCAGGTTGTTCAGTTTCCACGTAGTTGTGCAGTTTTGAGTAAATTTCTTAATCCTGAGTTCTAATTTGATTGCACTGTTCTTAGAGACCTACAAAGAGACTTAGACTCCCACACAGTAATAGTGGGAGACTTTAACATCCCACCCTCAATATCAGGCAGATCAAAGAGACAGAAATTTGACAAGGATATTCAGGACTTGAACTCAGCTCTGGACCAAGCAGACCTAATAGACATTTACAGAACTCTCCACCCCAAATAAACAGAATACACATTCTTCTTCTCACCACCGCATCATACTTATTCTAAAATTGACCATATAATTGGAAGTAAAATACTCCTCAGCAAATGCGAAAGAATGGAAATCGTAACAATTTACCTACTTTAAAGCCATTAGATTCCAGATAAGGCCTGGGGACATGTGGACTTAGCCACGTCCCCTAGCTATGCTGGAGCATCAGCTCTTATCTGCAGTTCTGCCTGGTGTGTCCTAGGCTAGACACCACACCTAGTACAGTACACAATTACAATTTCTTACTAACCAGGGTTTTCACCAAAAGTAAAAGTTGCTAAAAGTTAACATTGTAACATGTAATTGAGACTACTGAAGAAACAGTTTTACATGCAAGGTGTCTTAAGGAAAGTAAAATGTACTTTTGGTAAATATTATAAGGCATGAGAATGTGGATTTTTTGCCTAAAGGGTTAAATAATTGTTTTAAGTTAGAATAAAGCTAAAGGTTTGAACAGTTGTGGAAGGTTTGAAAAAATTAATTGTGAGAGATTCTGTGTGCAAACATATTGGCTAAAGTTAAAGGGGTATTATTTAGTTTTTCCAAAAATTAAACATTGGAATAAAAGCACCACAGGTTTTTCTTAGAGCACTAATCTGCTCTTTCACAAAAATAAAGAGTTATAAAAGTTTTATAAGAATCTTATCTTACAGTTAAACATTAAAATTGGGTAAACAAGTCCATATGATTTTATTAAAACTTGGGTTTCAAATTAATAGTACGTTAATGTAAAGGTAAAATTTGGCTTATTTGGTATAAAAATCATACAGGAAGCATTATCAAATGTGAAATAGTGCTTTGCTTTCTTCGGACTATAGTTACATAAATGTGTTATTGGTATATGTTCCAAAGTTATGGGAAACTCCTGTAATTCTAATATGGTTTAACGGGTTAATAATTGTTATGTAAAATTTTGTGTGTCACAGAAGTAACCAAATTTCCTTATCAACTGTGGCTTTAATAGTGGCTGTCCTAACACTTCCAGAATCGTTCACAGACAATTGTTGTGTTTCAATCTCTTTAGAAGGTGGTTTATAATCAACTATAGAACTCTAGCAGGTGTTCTTAAATGCAGGTTTTTCTGATAACTTTGTAGATTGTGACATCAGAATAAAGGAAAAAGCTTTCAGAACTCTCACAGAGAGCTGAAATGTTCATAACTATCAAATAGAAGTTAACTACATGGACTAAACTGAAGAAGTGTAATCTTTTTAACTTTGCTTAAAATGCTGCTGAACCTTTGTTTTGCTTTTCAGAGTTAAGAATACTTTTCTTTCGAGCTATTTACAGCTTTTAGCAATTGAGTAAAATATCCTCCTGTGAACAAAATTTGGAACATATTTCTCTCTACCTGATTTCTACAAAATTTGGAAACTGTGAGAATTCTTAATTTATGGCTAGTTATTTGCATAAGTGCAATAACAATCTGTTTTCTTTTGTAACGAGACACAACTGGAGAAATTGGTTATTTTACCAAGGCTTCAACTGGAATGGTGTGTTTTCCTTTAAGGAATCAGACCTGACTTGTAGAGCCAATAAAAGCCCTCTGGGGAACTGGCCTCATACCTTGCCTTTACAGTCCCTGTATAGGGTTTCTGAACTATGGTAAAGAATGTCTATTTCTCACAGGCCTAGGAGCCCAAAGTTATCTTGGGACCTCAAAAAGAAAGGAATTTACCTAACTTAAAGGTATTTGAGGATATAAACTCATCGAGGGGCTCAGCTTTAAAAGTCTTACCTGAGATTCCTTATGAAACAGAGTTCCTTTAAAGCCAATTAAAAAGCCTATGTGAAAAATAATTATTCTTGCTGTACTTTATACAAATAATCAGGCCAATTATAATAAAGCAAATCAGTCTTACCATAATTTGTCTTTAGTAAAAATAGGAAATTGGAGAGAGAAATAGTATGTTTCAAGAACTATGGTAAACTTGTTATTAAATTCTAGTCTCATCTGTTGTTTTGTTTCTGCAATTTAGGCTAATCCTGCTTATTCCTGTGAACCAACCAGTGATCTCTGACTGCTGCTCAGAAGAAACAAGAGGGATGGGTAATATAAAAATCTGGATTAGTATTCTAATTCTGGGCACATTACAACAAGCTAACAACCCCATACCAGCTTAGTTCCAACAGTTGCCCAGTTTATAAAAAGCCTTCTAATTTAGTTTACTTGGAATAACTTTATTTTGCTTTACTTTTATGGAATATATTGCTGTTCTACTCTTCGTGTAGGAATACAGGACAAGCTTACTCAATGTTTTAAATTGAACACTTATTAATCTGCCAGATATCACCTCTTGTCGAAACTCGAGTCATAAACGGCCCTCGCCATACTGATGCTTTCTGATTGAGCTCCTGTCTACCCTGAACACGAGAGACCCTAACAGTTAGGCAGGAATATCATCATTCCTATTCAGCCTGAAGAAGTTACAGAAGATGAATCTTTGTCCCTCTGCAACCCTTAGGATTAAGGGTTCTGTTATAAAAGGGAGGGTGGAAATGTCAGAGCCATGTAAACCAGAGCAACTCCAACTCAAATAGGAGCTGGGTGAAATGAGGCTGAAACCTACTGGGCTGCATTCCCAGACGGTTAAGGTATTCTAAGTCACAGGATGAGACAGGAGGTCAGCACAAAACACAGGTCAAAAAGACCTTGCTGATAAACAGTTTGCAGTAAAGGAGCCAGCCAAAATCCACCAAAACCAAAATGGCCATAAGAGTGACTTCTGGTTGTCCTCACTGCTACACTCCCACCAGCACCATAACAAGTTTACAAATGCCACGGCAATGTCAGGAAGTTACCCTATATGGTCTAAAAAGGGGAGGCATCAATAATACACCCTTGTTTAGCATACCATCAAAAAATAACCATAAAAATGGGCACCAGCAGCCCTCAGGGCTGCTCTATGGAGTAGCCAATTCTTTTATTTACTTTCTTAATAAAGTTGCTTTCACTTTGCACGGTGGACTTGCCCTGAATTCTTTCTTGCACGAGATCCAAGAACCCTCTCTTGGGGTCTGGATCGGGACCCCTTTCCGGTAACACTGTGAACTCAAAATATCTGAGACAAGTCTCAGTCAATTTAGAAAGTTTATTTTGCCAAGGTTAAGGACGTGCCCATAACACAGCCTCAGGAGGTCCTGATGACACGTGCCCAAGGTGGTAGGGGTACAGCTTGGATTTTTACACTTTAGGGAGATATGAAACATCAATCAGTATGTGTAAGATGTACACTGGTTTGGTCTGAAAAGGTGGTACAACTTGGTCTGGAAAGCCAGGAGGGGGCTTCCAGATCATAGGTAGATAAGAGACAAACTATTGCACTCTTTTGAATTTCTGATTAGCTTTTCATTGAATACACAATTTATAGTCACTTATGCCTTAGTCTGGCTTAGTGAAACAACAGGGCAAAGGAAGCAATCAGATATGCATTTGTCTCACATGAGCCGAGGGATGACTTTGAGTTCTGTCTGTCCTTAGTCCACAAGGAATTTCTTTGTGGGCATATTGTGAGGGAAGTATGTAGCTTTTTTTTATCTTCATAGCTATCTTATTTTAGGAACAGAATGGGAGTCAGGTTTGCCCAATGCAGTTTCCAGCTTGACCTTTCCCTTTGGCTTAGTGAATTGGGGGTCCTGAGATCAATTTCCTTTCACAGTACTCATGACCAAATCCAGCTTTGCAAGCAATCATGTCTTGCAAATATAGGTCCTGATTAGAACAATCAAAATTTATCCATAGAAACAAGCCTTCATTAGTATTATATTGCAAAACAGGGTGAACACAATGATTACAAAATTGAAGATGTGATTAGCTGGATTCTTTGGAATGCATCTGAAGAGTCTTCTGAAAACATTTTGAATTTTTTGAAAATACCTGATAAAGGTCTTCATCAGTATCTTCTTAAAGCAGATGGCCGCAGCAAATAATGGATTAAATATACGTACATACACACACTCTCTTTTCTCCTACCATTTTGTAAATATGATGCAATTAAGTCAGTATGTGTTTTAGGCAGCATGAAACAAGTTTGTTGAACAGAAGTCTAGTGAGATTTGGGCCAGGAAGTAATTCTAAGCATTCGAAGGTAGTGGTCCACCTCCATCAATGACTCTATAAATGTAAGCTTCTTAATACTATGGTCCTGTAAATTCACATTCAGTATCTACTTCTAAGCCTCTGGCATCCCCAGTGAAAGGAGGCTGAAAAAAAAGGTTTATCAAAAGGCTGCCTGGGGCCTCACATAATACAAAGCTGGACTGGGTCTACAAAAAAGGTGGAAAGACCATGTTTATCAGCCTACAACAACTAAGCTAACACACACTGTACATGTTCATCAATCAATATCTCCCACAGCCCAGTTACGACCACTGCTTAGGAGCTTCTAATGGCCAATAAAAGACATGGCTGTGAAATGATCTGAGTAGGTCAGAAGGATTCAAGAGAGTTCATACCAAAACTAAACAAACAAACAAAACGCAGAATTTTATTGGTTACAATCTCACCTTTGTCTAAGACCTAGCAACACGCAGTCACATTTTTAGCACTGGCAGAATACAAACAATGAAAAGTTTCTCCTTCAGGAGTTTGCCTTGTTTATACAAATAAATCTACTGATTTTATTTTGAATTTATTATTGCTTATATTTCAACATAATATATTAAATATTATATATTATTCAATAATATATATAAACATATTCAATATGTTCAATAATATATTATAATAAATATAATTATTGCTTATATTTCAATATAAGCAATAATCCATGTGACAGCATTAATACAAGTGTTAAGAAAAATATAACAAAATTAGCAAAAGTGATGGAATGACTCAAGTTTGGAAAACATCATTAAGTGATTACAAACAATCAAATCACCTCTCAGATAAAAGCACTGGAGTCAATATTAAAATAACTAAATGATTACTGGAATCCAAAAAGAAAAACAGAATTAAGATTTGTTTTAAATTTTGGATTGCTGTTGTATGCCTCACTTACCTTGATGATTTAGTTTAATTCCTGTATCAGATGTTTTCAGTTAATGTTTTTATTTCCTAATTTTGTATGTTCTCAACCAACTTTAGTTTGGGCATTCTGAACTCAATACTTGAAACATGTAAGTCTGTTCTAACATTGTTGCTTCTCTATAATGAGACCTATGTATAGATTCCAATCAGCATCTAAACCTAAGTTGCCATCTGTATATATTACTAATATAAATATATTGAACATAGATATAGTTACATTGTTAAATTTATCCAAAATATCCTGAGATTTAAAAATCAGTTGCCATCTATTAATGACCTGAAATATTAATATACATTTACATTAGTATATAAATCTAGTCACAAAAATAGTCATACACAAATCTAGTTTCTAATTGTTACCCAAAAAGCAGGTTAGTATATAACATCATATATGTAATCTGTAGATATAATGTTTACATTAAGAAAATAACTTTTGGCTGGGCTCAGTGGCTCATATCTATAATCTCAACACTTTGGGAAGCAAGGGTGGGAGAATCACTTGAGGCCAGGAGTTTGAGACCAGTCAGGGCAACACAGCGAGACCCATCTCTACAAAAATAAAAAGAAAAATAGCCGGGCTACTGGCTTGTTCCTGTAGTTCCAGCTACTCAGGAGGCTGAGGTGGGCGGATCGCTTGACCCCAAGAGCTCGAGGTTACAGTGAACTATGATCCCCACTGCACTTCAGCCTGGGCAACAGAGTGAGACCTCAACTCTAAAAACAAAACAAAACAAAAAAACTGTCATGAAATAAAAGAATCATAACTGTTTCCTTAAGCAGAATATAACCAACTACACCTTATTATGAAACTAAAACTTAAAAGAACTAGGATAAGAATAAAGTCTGATACAATTTTATAGATAATAAACACTGTAAAAGCAATGAAATGTGTTGCCAAGCACGGTGGCCTCAGCATTGGCAAACATGGTTCTAGCTGTGGGCATGGTATAACCTGCCAGCATGTCCAGCAAGCCAGAAATTCTTTGGATCTTAGTTGTCAAATTTTTTAAATTAGGAAAATGATCATGCTGATCTCTAAGAAAACTGAAACATCTGTTAGCAGTTTACAATTCTATGAAAAATAGAGAATCTCAGCTATAAATCTTAAATGACAAAGGTGGAGGGAATACAACATATTACTCACTTCCTATATACAAATATCAAAACTCTAATTGAAATACTAAGGATGAGTAAGTGATCGCTTATCACTCTCCACGCTATGAGTAACAAAATCCCCTTGAACATTTTTAGCAGAATCTCCATCTTCTTCCAAGTGTTTGATTTCTTTTCCAGTCCTTCCCTACTGCCAGCACCTGTTCTGCTACCTAAAATAAGGCATGTTTAAATGAATAAATGCTTGCTGAATGGGCAACATCTTCCAGGAAGGAAAATTCCTCACTTCCTATGCAGAGGCAGGAAAAAGAAGAACAAGAAAGTTATCTCCCTAGGTACAGCTGACCAGCAGGTCAAACAGGTTAAACACTGAGCTAACAAAAAAATAGTGATAAATAAGAATTATTCACTCCATTTCTTATTAGCTTATCTTTGTCATTTCCAAACACCATCTTGAACATAATATATCAATTTATCAGGAGACCATAAACCAGGAATTATATCCAAATCTATCCACCGGCTGCTTTATTTCCCCCACCATAAAATAACGTCTCTAAAACTCAAACCTAAAAGGCTTAATTAAGTAGAACTATCGGTTTTAATATTGTCAAGCAAAATAACATTTCTAATGCAGTAACCCAGTGAAAAGTGAACGTTTACACTAGAATGGGTAATCTCAGGATGGCTCAGAGAATTGTTCTCTGTACGTAAGCAGTTAAGCTCTCAGAATTTGAAGTTTATTAAGCTAAATGGCTTGATTCTTTTTAGCATTTCTTGAATATGTACTTTTGAATCCAATCTGATTCAAACCTTTAGACTTCCGCTGAAAAGAGATCAAAGTTGTGTCAATTTTGCAGACATTGTCTTGCATACGAGGGAACTGAGAACCACAGCGAGACTCAGGACTGGAGATGAGTTAGACTGCAGTGTAGCGAAGACCAGTGAGTGAGAACTTTTGCGGCAGAGCTGTTTTTAGAATTCTGGAATGGGATTTAATCAGTACTTCAGCATGAATCTAAGGAACTTTACCTGTTTAAGTACAAAATAAAAGTCAACGTAAGAGCCAATATTGAAGAATGTGAACCTTGAATGGTAGCTCTTCATTTGCATTCAAGAATAATTTTCGTGCAGCAATCACCCCCACCTGGCCGCACCAAAAAGAGTAAGAAACTTAAGCTCGAACATAAAGCAATGAAAAGGCCACAGCCATGTTGAAAATAGCATTACTAGGATCCAAGGAATAACGCAAAAGTAAGGCAATGTAAGAAGTTTTTCAGGCATTTCCATTTTCAAAAAACATCCTGAGAGATCCTTTTAAAACCTGGTAGCATTTAAAACTAGACTTATAAAATACAGCAACCCAAAAATCACTTTGATTTATGTGCCAAAATCAATACACTTAACCATGCAATATATATATAACTGACTTATGTGTAATTAACATACCCCAAACCACTAATTTCATTAAAATAGAACTAAATGCTTGTATTGTAAAATATAAAAATAACAGATTGACACAATAACAAACACCTATTTATTATATTAAATACAAGCCTGAAATGTTAAGTACAAATTACAGATTCCAAGAAATTACATTTCACATCCCAAAATGTCCTGTTGGTGCTTTGACAACTAAAACAATGTTTTAGAAAGATTTTATTTCAGATCCTAAAAAATAGCAACAATTTGGGGATAAAAATAAGTAAAATCCAAAACTTCAAAGTTTATTCCAAATTCTTTTGAATCCCTATGGTGGCTGTAATCAGTTTTTAAATGTTCATAGCTTCAAGGAATGTGAATATCACAGTTTATATGAATTTCTGCCTAGGAAGCCCAGCAATGTTACACAGTAGTTTCATGTTTCCATAATCCAGTCCTAACATTGCCAGTGCTATCGGTACCGAGCAAGGGTCCCTCCTGCCCATTGCTTTTAATTGGTCCATTCTGAATGGCCAAGTTAAGGCCATAAGATTTCTGCTGATTTTCAAGTTCAACCACAGCTGGCTTCCTTAACGCATCTTTTTTACTACTGGTTGAAACTGGCTTTTCAAAATTTCTGCTGCTTTTGGGAAGTGTGCTACAAGCATCGCTGCTGTCTTGCTGGGGTGGGTTGTACTGTCTCTCTCTGTAGGCTAAATAAGCTCTTCGGCTCCTTGAGTGTCCTTCGTTATTGCCCAGCCGGCTTTTAGGTAAGCCGTTCTGCACGCTTCCTTCCACGCTCGTTGGGACATCATAGGCATATTCTCTCAGGACTGTAAGTCGGCTTGCCCGGTGTCCTTTACTTCTGTTTTTATGGTGGCGGCTTGAGTGCACATTTGTTCGAAACTGAACTTCTAAAGGTGCCACGTGCATTTTAATATCATTGTCCATCGAATGTTCTGTCAGACTATTATCAAGCTGAGGGGTGGAGTTCAAAGGTAAAGAATTGGCATGGCACTGAGCTGCAGCCGCCTGCAAGTTTGTTAATTTGCAGCCCTGGGAGGAATTTTTGAAGCTTGAAGCACTTTTGTTTGTGCATGAAGACTCCGCACTGCTATTGGGGCACTTGGGTGCCTCTCCATTTGTCCCACTAGAGTTGGGGGGCTGGACATTGACTTGCACTGAATACGAGCTCCGTCCTGGGCAGCAAGTCATGATCCATGCAAGTCTAACATCCTCCCTATTAACACAATGGTGGACCATGAAGAATGCACTGAAGCTTAAACATGTGGCTCCAAAAACGAAGCTAAAAACCAAGTCCAAAGGGTAATACAAAGAAATAGCCAAAGCCCCAAACATCCACAGTGCAACATATAAGAGCAAAGTAAGGCTGGCCCCCAAAAGCTGAGAATGAAAAGTGTGCTCATTTTCCAAGGCTGATGTAGAAATCAGAGACAAAGACATTGAATCCTGATGATTTATTTCACCATTTTCATTGGCTGCCAATCTCTGTTGCTCCTCCGTGGGCTCCTTAAGCTCATATTTGCGCTCAGGGTGTCTTTTCAACTGAATAAATATGCTCAGAAAGTACATGCAGTTTACAAAAGTGATGAAGCTGGCTGGCCCATAGAAGGCTCCCAAGGAGGGTTCCCATGCCATCCAGCAACTGGAAAAGAAAATGGTAAACCAGATCGATGCTATATGTTTCAACAAATTATTTAAGAAATTGCAATCACCTGTAATGCCTAGAAAATACTTAAAAGAGAAACAACTGGGTGAAGTACACAGAGAATATAAAATACTCACTAGGGTGCATTTGGCCGACTGCCATAATTCTTAATGTTCGCTGCTGCAGTTATGCCGCAAACAATGATGGGGATACCACCACCAATCAGGTAAAATCTAGAAGGAGGAATCAGGAAAAACCACTCATCATTCCATTTCTTAACATGCGTCTCTCATAATATCTCAGTATTTCAAAAGTCATTCCCTGAAGATTAATTATTATCTTTATTCCAATAATAAGCTGAGAGTTAAGTTCGGGAGGCTGATTTATTAGCAGTAATGTGTTTTTGTTTCGTTTTTTAGATTTCTTGTTTTAAAGCACAAGGTCTAGTAAGTTTCCCAGTAGATGAAAGCTGATCAGCTTCTGCCACCTTGTGGACAGGCAAAGCAACACTCTGCGCCTGCTGGTAGGATTTCAGCTTACTTCAGCTTAATTTTTTTTTTTTTTTTAGCAGGAACTGGCTTCTTTTAGATTCAGCTGGTGAACTGAAAAATGCCTTAGTTCACACAAAAAATGTAATGACATAGTAATTACTGACTAATGTTCAGCTCAGCCTGCATGTCCCAGGACTGCCCACTGCTGTGTATCTCATCCCCAGTCCACTGAAATTGAGGTAAGGAGGGTATCTGGATCCCAGCAGCTTCACAGAGTGCAGAGGCCCTACTTGACCCCTTTTCCAAAGAGAGGTGGGGACAGCAAGGGAAATGATGGTGCAATAAAACTGATTGAAACAGAGCAGTGACTGGTCCTACAAAGAAAAACTCTGTGCTCATCTCCGAGCTCCTTCATCTCTCTGAAAAGAAATTTCCATCCTGGGTGAGTCAGAATCTTAATTTTGTGTTTGCTCCTTCCTGAGACATTGCCCCAAATCTTGCACTGGGTGGATAAAGGCAATATCTGTGATACATTTGTCCATATATTGTTTCTTTATCGTACCTAGTTACTAAAATCCTTTAACATGATGTTAGTACTGCTGAAAATTACCCTATAAAACTATAACTCTGCCTTCTATTCCACAGATTAGAAAGATGCCAATAATATGTGACCTTCCCCTTCTTCCTGCTATACTAATTCACATCTGCTTCTTACCTGAAAAGAAAGCATTATTTCCAAAATTAATCTTGGGTCCTATCACCCTCTCTGTCTTCTTTCAACGCCCCCTACCCCCATTCTTGTTATCAAATAACCCTATTTTGCATCTTTAAAATCTTCTCTACTGCTTATTTCTAGCATGCTTCTCTACTGCTTATATATATATATACATGCTTCTCTACTGCTCATATATATACACACATATGTGTGTATATACACATATACACATATGTGTGTATATATACATATATACACACATATATGTATATATATACACATATATATGTGTGTATATATATTCATTCAAGTTTCCCCATCTTCTAAAACTTTCCTTGAACTATCACTACTTTTCTCTCTTCCTTCTGCAAACACTGGTACCACGACTTCCTTGCCTTTATCACCTTATTGTCAGCTGTACCCACTTACCACCATGATGCTAAAAATGTCCTCTCTGGGGTCAGAAGAGTCTCACGGGCAAATCTCGTGTCCCACCCTCCAGGCAGGCAGCAGTGTTGCTCAGGCTTCCTTAAGCTCAAGGATATGGGGGAAGCAGGGCTAGAGGGCAGAGCTTGAGCTGTCTAATGCAAAGAGGATACTTGTGTGTCATTTGGGGACTACAGGGTGTTTGAAGCACCAGCTGCCTTTTCCTTAACTCTTTATCTCTCTTCTCAGAACCTTATAGGAATGAACAGCTGCTTAAGGTTAAGATTCCCAAGTTTCTGAGCCAAACACCATCATCTCTCATTTCTCTTAATAGAAGTGAGGGAGGTGTCAAATCTCATCCTACAACATAACTCTGGGGCCACAGAGCACCCCTGCTGCTCCTTGTCAAACACAGAACCACTCTCCCGCAAATCTTCCATGTTCTCGGGTGTTCTCTTTCTGCAGCCAAAAATCCAGTGACTTTTTCCATGCCCCATCTATTAAACATTAATAAGGTCCAAGTATCATTCTTTTCTTAACTAACTTCTCCCTGGGAGATCCTATTCATTATCATGGCTTCAATGACCACATAAGGAAATGTCTCCTGCTCCTCCTAGACAATCTCTAGCTTGTCCTCTCTGCTGAGCCCTGGACTTCTAAAAAATGTAAACATTCCACAAGAAAGTATTGATGAGCCTGCCACCCCGTTTCCCCTCTCCATGTCTACCCCGCCCACCTGCCGTTTCTGCTTTTCCTATCTTATTTCTCAGTGGATGGAAACACCCTCTGTCAAGGCACGCTAGCTAGCTAGAATAGACAACTTGCAGCCATCTTCAAATTTCTCTCCCTCACACAACTCTTAAATCCAGCTGGACATCAATCCTAGAGGAACTGCCTCAAGCCTCTCAAACTTATGTCCTCCTCTCTGTTCTCCCTGACACTGTTCAATAACCTCAGCAGAATTCCTTATTCTTGGGAATTCTGATTTATACTCCATACTAGAGCCATAGCTATCCTTCTAAAATGACACCATGTCAGGCCACTCCCTTAGTTAAAAATCTTCAGTGGTTGCCCACATTTTAAATAGGACCCACAAAGGCCTCAAAGCCAGCTTTCATCCTGAATTCCTGCTACTTGACACCAAACATCTGAAGCTCCAGCCAAACTGCATTCCTCAAGGTTTCCTCAGCTCACTCTTCACTTTTACACTTTGTCCTGATCACAGTAAAGCTCATGCCAGTGGTCCAGCATTTCCTAACAACTCCCCACCCCCAAAATTAATGGCTTCTTTACATTTTCAAAGAACCCATCTCCACTATGCTTCTCACACAGCGCAGTCAGTGCTCACGCCTGTCTCCTCCTGCAGACTATAAAGTCCCAAAGGGCAAGGAAGTCTTCTCTAAATCCCTGGCCCAGGGCCAGTGACATATCAGGCATTCAACAAGCTTGGTCATCACTGATAGATTTTATTCATCCAGCATGATAATCCATTTACCATTTTTCATATTATAATGGATAGGAAAGACATACAAGTCTTTTTGTCCTTTGCACAGAATAATTAAACTGATACATACTTGGGTATGACATAAGACCTCAAGGAAATAAAAACAGCTGACAGTTTCATAGAGCCGATTATATGGCCAATCCCCTCTTAAGTGATTTGCCCATTTACTCATTTATTCCTCACAACTAGAGGATGGGAGAATCAGCCCCACTTTTGAGATGATCTTGGAAGGCTCAGAGAGGGTACGGAAGTTGTCTGAGGACTCGCAGCGGGAAGGATGCCTAAGCCATTTTCAAAACCAGGCAGTCCTGCGTACAAGTCCGTCCTTTTACTTCCCAAAATTCACTCAGCAATTTTGTTATAATTTATGATTATGCTTCAATGAAAGCAAACAAAACAATTAACCTTTAAGATAATACAACAAAGATATGAGATACCTGAGCATTGGTCTTGGTGGAGGTGGTGGTTCATCAGGATCCTGGCATCTTTTAGCTTTTTTAGTGACTTGTTTGTAGATATTTCGAGCCGTCACTCCTACCCATAGGACTGTGGCAAGGGTGGAATAGTGAAGAATTATCCCAACCTACAAGGAAGATCAAAGAATAAATAAAAGAAAAAAAAATGTTCCTACTAAGGCTTATCTCAAAATTGGTAAGTAACTCAGAAGTCTGATTTGAAAACAGCAGGAAGGCCTATCCTAATAATCAACTCTGTTGCCTGCTAAGGCAACACCGCGTTCTAACAGACACGTGACAGGGAATCACGTTTCTCAAATAACACAAAACCAACAATTGGCTCTAGGAAGCCCACAAACTACCATTTATACCAAAGATGACCTTTAATACAGGACAGAACTGGCTCCCGGACATTAAACCAAAAGTGTGTTTTTCATAGATGCGACATTATACATTAGAGTTCATTTTTTCTTTTTTTTTTTTTTTTTTTTTTTGAGACAGAGCCTTGCTCTGTCACCCAGGCTAGAGTGCTGCAGTGTGATCTCAGCTCACTGCAACCTCTGCCTCCTGGGTTCAAGCAATTCTCCTGCCTCAGCCTCCTGAGTAGCTGGGATTACAGGTACACACCACCATGCCTGGCTAATTTTTGTATTTTTAGTAGAGAGAGGGTTTTGCCATGTTGGCTAGGCTGGTCTCAAACTCCTGACCTCAGGTGATCCATCTGCTTCAGCCTCCAAAAGTGCTGGGATTACAGGCATAAGCCACCACGCCCGGCCTAGAGTCTATTTTCTAACACTCTTTTTAAGGAGGAATATATAGAGGGCACAGGTTAACTACAGGGTGAAGGCCACCGCACACACAGAAAAAGTTCCAGAGTAAGAGACCTGAGATATAATTCAGAGCTTCTACACATTGTAGCAGTCACAAAGCAATATAATAATATATTGATGGTTAAGAGGGTGAACTCAGAAATGAAATTTTCCTTGATTTTTAAACCGGTATTCACCTCTTACCTGCTGGGTGACCTGAGCAAAGTCACGTAAGACCTAAAGTGCTGGCTTCCTCACTTGGGAACCGAGAATAATATAAAAGTACTGTAAGGTTAAGTAAGATGGTCCACATTAAGCATTTAGCAAATCGCCCAGTATGTGACAAGCAATTAGCAGAAATAACTATATTATTACTTATTAAGAATGTGATTTTGAGGAAATAATGCGACCTCTCTGAAATTTAACTTTCCTCAATTTAATAGTGGAAAATTATCAATCGCCACCTCTAGGGGTTTCGTAGGAATTGAATGGACACAATACAAGGGATATAATAGGTGCTCAGTAAGTATAGGATAACCGCAATATATGCAAATGATATACACTTAAGTTTCTATTTATCACATGACCTGTATATGAAGCAACTCTAGTTGAGGATGAAATTCTAGATGAAGATGTGAGGAAATGAGAGAGGCTTAAATTTTAGTTTAAGAAAACTAAATGTCATATGTCACTGGAGTATCAAGGACATAATCCAGCTTTCTTAACCAATAACTTGCTCTTTTTTTTAATCACTGCTTTTTTATATAATTATTACAGGTAAGATTCTATTAATGAAATTCCAAGAAAAAATCTGTCATTCTAAAGGGATGCCTCTCCAACCTCAAGAAAATCAAAGGTCAATAATAAAAACATGGACCACTGTCCAGAGTTTATTTTAATGAGAACCAATCTGCAGCAAACACTTGGTGACCTGAAAGCCCAAATCTTATTTTGCAGGAGAAAGCCAGGGTGGTCCCTCTCCAGATAAACCTTGCAATGGCTCTGAGGTGCTGGGAGGGGGGATCACGTTTGGCCCAACTACAAACGTCAGAAATGATCTTCTTAAAGAGAAAAGTGGCTGCATGGTTCCCATTAGTTTTGCTGACTGTGCTGTGAAAGCAAAATTTATAGACAGAAGTGGAACAGAAAGCATAAAATAACCCTTTGAGCTATCTAAAGTCATACCAAATATTGTAAGTAAAAATAGTATAAATGAATTTGATGCATAGAAACCAATAAATTCAAAACAAATCAGATGCTAACTCAAAATGGTCAACTCTACTATTGCTGGAGGTGTCTCTAACACAAAGGTCAAAAGAATGAGGTAGGGCTCTAAAATACAAAAGTAAAAATATAGGTTAAAAGTAACTCCCACATAAGAGGTGTCAAACAAAAAATTTTCTACAGGGAACAAAACACATCTCTAGGCACTGAAGTGTTTTCCATGGCATTTCTAAATTTCCAGAGGAGGTTTACTCTTAAAGATACTGAAGCCTGATTATTACCAATAGTGGAATTTCAGGGGTATGATGACATCTGCTAACACAGGAAAGCAAATCACTAAATAGTCTACAAATTTCAGAAAAAATGAGTGATTAAAATCTAGTAGGAAAGATTTTTTAATCTTTTGGAATGTAGTACTTCCTATTGTATTCTCCATCTGACACTTCGTCTACATGAAATACAACCTTGCTATCACATTTTCTTCCAAATAAATCAGAGATGTACATGGCAATTCTGTATACTGTCTAGAAGTAATCTAATTCATAAGGCATGTAAATAATTACTATTATTAACTAATGTTAAATGCAGTAGATTATTACTCAAGAAAGCCACCTTACCTCGGGACATTAATTTCCAAACTTGTAAAATGGGTATAAAATAATTATCCTAAAAAGTTCCACTCTATGTATTTGTTATCTAACTGTAAACTCTCACATACTAGAGTTCACTTAACCACCAATACGCCTACAGCAGTGCATCATGCATAACAATTGTGCCAAAAAATAAACTTTATGATGAAACATATAGATGATGAATATGTAAACAATTAAAATGTTAACAGCTTCCATTAATAAATGCCTGCTATGTATCCAAAAACATATTCTTGCATGTGATTTCACTTTATCCTTTTATCATCACCATTAGGTCAGTGTTAACCTTGAGATATGAAAACAGAAGCTGAGACTGAGAGAAGTCATCCACCAGAGATTACACGGTCAGTAGCACGGCTGTGATTCAAACTGAAGTTAGATGGTTCCAAAGCCCTTGCCCGTTCTACTCTCCTACGCTGCCCACTACTAAGTACTAAAGCAGAGTGATGGGGGCTGAGAGGCACTTGGAATCAAACGGACTAGCATTTGAATCATGCCTCTGCCACCTAATGGTCCTAGTGACTTAGGAAAAGTTATTTCAGTTGTCTATGATTCAGTTTATATAGTTATAAAATACACAAAGAAAAACTACCTCCTAGGGTTAATATGAAAGTTAAGACATAAAACATGCACAGTAGTTGACAAGTAGAATGGTCTTAATATTCACTGATTAGATTTTTCCAAATACATCTCTTGTGCCATTACAGCAATCCTCTACATAACAGCTCTCAAGGCCACCTAACAAGGGCAGCTGGCACTATATTTAATAAATTCAATCATGCAGTGGTGGAGCAACAAGGTATCTTAGGTAAGATCCAGCTGAATCCTTTTACGGCATAGCTAAGAAAACCAAGGACCAAAAAATTAATGACCAATTATTTGGCAGTGTATCATGAACCAGAACACAGATCCCTTCCACACTTGAGTCAATGGCCCTTGCACTTCGTCACTCAACTTCTTATTTCTCCTTCCGCACCTTTAGCAAAAGAGAGTTAAAGGCCGTAGAAAGCACCTAAGGTCCTACCTGAAATGAATTTAGGGACCAAAGTGAGAAGTACCTGGCTGGTAGCACCTTTAATAACCTCAACCAATCACTGTGTGGGAAGAAACTACATTACAACCCATTTATACTGTTCATAAACTATGTAAGCTCACAAAGGGAGATAATAAAGACAAACTGCACATAAAAACATGTACACGTGAGGGCTCAGGTTTTGAGAGGGAAGAACCTTAACAATCATTTAACTTAACTAGCCTGACCCATTTTATAGAAGAAACATTAAGCCCTACTAGGTTAAGGGACTATTCACATAAGCTGTTCTGGCAGACACAAAATTAGAACCTAGCTACTAGGATCTGGAATTCTAGGTTAGTCCTTTTTGCATTCTACGACTCTGCTCTCGGCCAGTGATTACCTGAATTGAGTATTACAGTGACAAAGTGAAGCAAGGAATGTCTGAGTCAGAAATATAACAATGATGCTATGTCTTTCATCAAAGGGAAACACCTTATAAACATAGAAGAGAACGACAGTGAAACATCTAGACTTGCCTTTCCCTTTTCTTTTGTAAACCTTTAACGGCATTTGTTCTTGAAGCCCTAAAAACCCATTGCAATTCCTCTCTTTTTCCATTTAGAAATGGTAGAAAATTCCACTCAGGATAATGAAAGGCAGTCATCTTTACAATGGCATCTCTCCATTCATTTCCTTAGTGAAATAAATTTATGTGTCTGCTTCAAGAAATCAATGAATACTTTTAGATACAATGAAGACCTTTATTGCCAATGTGTGCTGAGTACTGTCCTAATAGAGTCAAAATGGCTCCAGGTTTGAATGCATTCTAATGCGCAGACAGAGGCTTCTTTTTGTTCATTCACCCAGTAAACATTTGCTCAGCACCTACTATGGGTCAGGCCTTGTGCTGGTCCCTAGATAAGCACCAGTGAATCAACTACTGTAATTCTTTTTTTTTTTTTTTGAGATGGAGTCTCTCTCTGTCACCAGGCAGGAGTGCCGTGGTGCAATCTCAGCTCACTGCAACCTCTGCCTCCCAGGTTCAAGCAATTCTCCTTCCTCAGCCTCCCGAGTAGCTGGGACTACAGGCGAGCGCCACTATGCCCAGCTAATGTTTATACTTTTAGCGGAGATGGGGTTTCACCATGTTGGCCAGAATGGTCTCGATCTCTTGACCTCGTAATCCACCTGCCTCAGCCTCCCAAAGTTCAACTACTATAATTCTTATGCTTGTAGAGCTTGGAGTCCAGGGAGAGCTTAGAGTTCAGAGATAGTAAATAGTAAATCATAAAGTTTCATAGGCAGCATGGAATTTTAGTAAGGACCTGATACGGTTTAGTTGTGTCCCCACCCAAATCTTGAATTGTAGCTCCCATAATTCTCATCTGTCGTGGGAAGGACCCAGTGGGAGGTAACTGAATCATGAGGGTGGGTCTTTCCTGAGCTGTTCTTGCGATAGTGAATAACTTTCATGAGATCTGATGGTTTTATAAAGGGGATTTCCCCTGCACATGCTCTCTCTTGCCTGCTGCCACAAAAGACATGATTTTGCTCTTCCTTTGCCTTCCACCATGATTGTGAGGCCTCCCCAGCCATGTGGAACTGTGGATCAATTAAACCTCTTTCCTTTATAAATTACCCAGTCTCGGGTATGTCTTTATTAGCAGCATGAAAACAGAATAATACAGGTCCACAAAATAACACTGGGGGATACAGGAACAGAATCTCTGAAACAGTAACGATAAAGTAAGACCTGCAAGGTAAGTGGGAGTCAGCCACATGAAGAAGGGGAGAAAGACTGAGAACACAGAGGAGCTATCTTCTACACATGGATGTAGCTGATCTGAGACCCATCATCTGACTTCTTGTAGGCAGTTTGTTTACAGATGTGTAGTAACAGCCTAAAACAAAAATATATCACACAGATAAGACATAATTTTATCAACAATACTAATATAATAGTGGTAACAGGTAACATTTATTAAACAGTATATGCCTGGTACTCTTGAGAAGCTTGAGTCATTTAATCCTCTCAACAACTGTTACACATACACATTTTAAATTGGATCTCAGGTATACAATATTGGATTAATCATAAGCCACAGTATCATGACACAGTCTAATGAGTGGGCCCAGCACAACCTGCCTTTATTCAGTTAGTTATTGTTAATAGTATGGTAAGTACATAAGAATCTACCAGCAAGACACAAGGTAGGACCTTGTCAATAACCTGTTAACTAATCATAAGACTCCCTCATCACAGGTAACTATCACCCTATTATATCCTCTGTATCATCACCCTATATCCTCTGTTCATCACTCCCTTGCTTTCTCTTTTATAGTTTTATTGCACCTATTTTTTGTTAAAGTGGGCTATTTTAGTGATTTCTACCTTCATTAAAAAAAAACAAATGGTGAATGTTAATTTATAGGACTTACTTTTCAACTTTTCACTTAAAACTAATTTGTGCTCTGCATTGCTATAATTCATTGGTTCTGACTCTTGTATAATACCACAGGGTTTGTTTGTTCACTCTCTCTGTGTTGGGCATTTGGGTTGCTTCCAGGTTTTTGATATTGCATATAGTGCTGCAATGAATATTCATATCCATGCTCATATTCATGTGCACACAGGCAAGGTTACTCTGAGTACAGGAGTGGGGCTGCTGGGTTCCAGGGTACGTGAACACGTAACTATAGAAGGCAATGCCTCTCAGGGGACGTCCACTTACATTCCCACCAACTATGTAAAAGGATCCTGTGAGTCCACATGTTCATCAAGACTTGGCATTATCAGGCTTAACTTTTACTGACGGAAAAGGCATAAAATGGTAACTAATCGTTTTCATTGGCATCTCCATGACACCCATGCTGTTGAACATTTCTGCACACGTGCTGAATCTGTGTGTTCGCTCTTCTACAACATGCTCATCCATTCTCCTGCTTTTTCTTCTGACTTGTTGTGATGTTCTCACTGATTACAGTTACTGATATATTTTTTACTCGAATGCTGTTAGTTGTATGGATTGTAAACAGATTCCTCCAATTTGTAACTTATCTTTTCAGCTTCTTTAAGGGCTCTTGATAAACAAGTTCTTATTTTTAGTCAAAATTACTTTTTTCTAGTGGATGCCTTTCACTGTCTTATTGGACTTCCTTATCTTAAGGTCTCCAACTTTTTAAAGGGTTTTAAGATTTTGGTTTGGATATGTAAGTATTTAAACCACCTAGAGTTGACTTTTTTTTTTTTTTTAATGTGGCATGAGGTATAGACCCAGTTTAATCTTTTTCCAAATGGATTTTCTCCAGCTCCGTTTACTGAATGGTGGTCTCTCTTCCCCAGCTGACAAGGCACATCCCCTTTGTTGTATGTCAAAGTTCCCACGGGTCTGCCTCTGGACTCTCTATTCTATCCCATTGGCCAATTTATCTCTGCCTACTGCTAATACCACACTGGTTTCACTTCCATAGCCTCACAAACCCTGATGACTAGAAGACAGTCTTCCGGCTCTGCTCCTCTTTTTTATTAGTGTCTTGTCTTTCTTTGGTCATTTATTTTCACATAAATTTAAAAATCATCTTATTGAGTTTCATAAAAAATTCTACAAATTAATCTTAAAAGGAATTGCCATCTGGCTAATATTAAGTCTTCCTATCCTTTGACCTATTATATCTTACCATTTATTTAGGTCTTCTCTAGTACTTATTTTAATTTTACCCGTAAATCTTGAACATTTTTCATTATTTCTAGATACTTGATCGTCTTTGACACTATGTAAATGCTACCTTCTCATTATGCTTTCTCATAGTTGTATTTCTGCACACTAGCAGTCGCTCTTTGCTAAACGTTCCTATTAATTCTAATAATTTGTGTAAATTACTTCAGTTTTTTAATATAAATAATCACATCATCCAACAACTCGATTATCATTCCCAATTTATAGGTGAGAAAACTGAGACACAGAAGGATTACACATTAAAATCAAAATCTCAAAAAGATACCTGCACTCTTGTGTTCCCTGAAGCATTACTCACAGTAGCCAAGAGATAGAAACAACTTGTATGTCCATCAACGACAAATAGATAAAGAAAATGTGGTCTCTACGTACAATGGAATATTATTCAGCCATAAAAAAGAGGAAAATCATATTCACCAACATAGATGAACCCTGAAACATTATGCTAAATGAAATAAGTAAGTCAATGAAGGACAAATACTGCATGATTCCACTTATATGAGGTATCTGAAGTAGTCCTAACTCATAGAAGCCAAGAAGAGAATGGTGACTGCCATAAGATTGGGGGAGAAGAAGAAAGGGGTCATTGTTCAATGCATACCGAGTTTCAATTATACAAGATGAAAAGTTCTAGGTATCTGCTGTACAATGTTGTGCTTCCAGGGAACAATACTGTATTGTACAGTGAACAATTTGTTTACAGAGATCACATGTTATATTTTTTTTTAATTACAGTTTTAAAAGCAAACAAAAGAAAAAAAAAGGTTAAACAGATCGCCCATAGAAACACAGCCGATAAATGGTAAACTGAAATCCAAATCCAGGCAGCCTGAACTTTCAATTACTACATTCTACTTCTTGCTATCATGCATGTGAAAAACAATATACAAACAAAGAAATAAAATGTTACATATTTTCTATTCATAGATTGAAGAATTTCCATTTTTATATTTATGCTGCAAGAAAACTGTTCACTAAGGCTACATATGTAATAATTTATTGGAAATTCAGAGTAAGATATTTTTAAATTCTTCATATTTATCTAACCTAGTGTCATTTTTATATCTTTATGATTAACTCTTTTTCTAATTTTTGTTTTCATCAACACATAAAATAATTTTTAAAATTCTATCAGAAAATGTCACTTCTCTTTCAGCCAAAGTCAGAATTTCATACATTTTAAAAATAAGTAATAGGCATTGTAATAATAGCCATAAGATGTAACACTAAATTCCCAATGATAAAGGGATGAGCTGTTTAAGTTATATACTCAGTTGCAAAATGGTAATTTAGAACAGGAAGTAAACTGGCAGATTGTTTAAGTGACAGACAATAAATTTAACTTTAATCAGTTAAAGAAAAGGTATTAAAGAATGATTTTTTCTTTTTATAGTTAATGAAATTATTTTCTAACACCAGTAATTTTTTCCATTTCATTTTTTCACTCTGACTTACTGCTTGGCAGACTTTGGCATTCCTGGTCTGGGTTATTCCTCCCACAAAGACCACACAGGTTAGGAAAATATGAAAGCACAAGTTCACAAGCATGTGCCAGCTCTTGAGGCTGATTCTAATCAAACTGTTTAAAGAAGAGAGAAAATGTTAATATTCAGGCTAGTACATAAGAAGAAGAAAACTATGATGTTCATCTTAAGTTAATTCCAACTTCATCAAAGGCAAAAGTTAAATATTTGATATTTAAACATTTAACAAACATATACTACCAGACACACACAAATACACACACGCACAGATCTGAGACATCATTTAACTCGATCTAGTTTCTTAACATTTAACTTTATGCACTTAAAAAGCCATTTATAGAACCACTGCACCCACTAAATGCTAAAGAAATTCTCCACAATAAGAAATGCATGGGCTTTTGTTACTAGGATGTCTTAAGATGACTGGATTACCTGCTTGGCCACCTAGAGATTTCTGCAACATGCCAATGGGTCTTTTTTTGACCCACTGGTGCAGGTCTAAACACTCAATGCATTTCTTCCTGGACTTCCATAATAAAATGTTGAAGTCTTTCTTTTTTTTAAATGTATATCAAAATCTCCTTTTGTTTCTTAACTAAATGTCAAGAAATGCCATATACATCTAGCTTAAACAGGAAAATACATTCTAGCAGAACGTTTTGTAAAGTGAATTTCTGCTTAGCGAATCCTTTCAGTTCATTATTTCCTACCACAAAATAAAAGTTTCTATAGCTTTGCCTCCAATTAACAAAAAACGTATCCCATGCTTAAATGCCACAAATTTTCTTAAAAATGTCATCTATAAAATAAAGAATATCATAATAGGCAAAAAGTCATAAAATAAGAGCAATAATACAGTCTGATACCTAGAGATACCCCTTTAGGTACCTCTGCAGGTAAGAAACTTCTGCCTCACTTTACCTCCTATTGCACCTGTGACCCGCCCCACAGTCTCCAGTACATATTTCCCATATTCTTTTCTAGATACAAACCCAGCAAACTGACTGGTTGCTGTAAAAACTGAATTTATCATCCCAAATACTAATTATTTATGTCTCTAATGGCATGAAATGAAGAAGGCATGTATATATTCTAAAGTAATCATCCTTACTTTGGAAATACAGGATGATAACAAACTCAATTTTGTCCTAATTAAATGTGAAATAAAGTCCTTCAAATTAAAGTCCGCAGATCTATTTTGTCGAGATGTATTTCTTACCTGTGATGGTATATGTAACTGACAATGACGGCTAAGAGACATAAGAGGAGAATGATAGCGGTAGTATAAACCACAGGGTGCAGGAGGCTGGCTGCCTGGGTGTATAGTTCAGATCCTGTCAAATCCTGAGGGCAAAAAGAAAGATTCATTCTAGCAGCGCTTCTCTCCACATTTAACTACTGAGATTTTTTTGAGTGATGAAAACACATCAATAAACAAAAACTCTGGCCCTTATGTCTCTTTATTTTATTTAGACTAATGTTTCACGCTATTTTCCTAACATGTTACTTTGCTTTCCTAACTTCTATGGTGTCAATTGCTTATGGCATACCCTCATTTTACACTGGACCATCTTTTTTATAAATTGAAATATTGACTCTGCTATGAGGGTAAAAGAGAAATCAGCCCCCTACATTTAGGCAATTCAGAAAGCATAACCAGAATTCATCCTTTTCAATGCTCTTTAAGCCCAGTTATCACTCTGCATATTCACTAGCTGATCAGACACAATGAGAGCAGTATCTCTGAGGCTACAAAGCCCAAAGACACCTCTCTAACTATCTGTAGTCAAGTTCAACTCCAAGTTCCTCAAATACAAACGGACCAAACACTGCATAGGGCATTGAAGACATAGCAGTAAGACATGGCTCCTGTCCCTGAAGAGGTGGAAATCACAGGGGAGACACATGTACAATTAGATCATAACAATGTTTGATGAAGATAAGTAAAGCACAATTATGGCAGCAAAGAGGAAGAGCCCTGTAAGAGCTCAAAAATCAATAAATGGCTGAGCACAGTGGCTCGCACCTGTAATCCCAGCACTTTAGGAGGCTGAGGTGGGCAGAAGGCTTGAGCTCAGGAGTTTGAGACCACCCTAGGCAACACAGGGAGATCGCATCTCTACAAAAGATATATTTTAAAAAATTAGCCAGGCCTGGTGGTGTGCACCTGTAGTTCCAGCTACTCGGTAGGCTGAGGTGGGAGGATCACTTGAGTCCAGGAGGTCAAGGCTGCAGTTAGCCAAGATAGCACCACTGCACTCCAGCCTGGGCCACATAGTGAGACCCTTTCTTCAAAGAAAAATAATTTAAAAAAATAAATAAGCAATAACAGCACGTCACTTATAGAACACTTACAGGCATTGACTGTGAACAATCTAGGCATTGTCTGTGTCCAGCACCATAACTGTATGAGGTTAGCCCCATTTAACCAAAGCAAGTTGGAAAAACACCTCCACCCTGGCCACCATGCCAGATAACCGGGGTTGTAAGAGTCAAAGCAGTAGGTTTACCAGATCCCTTCACTAAATTCTCTTTCTGCACTGACTCTTAAAGCTAAAAAGTGACTACTGAATAAGCGAAGGAGCCCACAGTGGATATACCTCCAATTAGGAAGCTGTTATTAATAAAATATCTGAAACAAGAAAAGCTACATTAAAAAAAAAAAAAAAAGGAAGAGAATAAGTGACAACCAGACAAGGAAATGGAAGATGACCTCAATAGAGTAGGAAGGGAAGGGGCAAATTTTCCCAAGAAAGAATCATAAGTTCACAATCTACAATTATAGATCTAAAAAGATGGTATCAGGATGCCTAACAAACCCCTCACCTTATCAAATGCTGAACAGTTAATGACAAAAACCACAGTAAGTGGGAAGCAGAGATGAGAACACAGGAAACTGAATTCCAGCTAGACTACTCAACTACACTATGATGAGCCTCTAACTTACAATTCACCCATTTCCTTGACAAATATTGAGTGCTGGCCACGGCCAGGCACAGTACCAAGTAATGGATATACAGGGAAAGACAGAACACAGTTCCAACCCTTGGAGGCCCTGCAGTCTGTAAATTAAGTACACAAAAGGTAAAAGACCAGAGAAAAGCGTGTCGGGACCAATTCTGAGCAATTTGCCTTTGTGAGATGCCCATAAAACTAGCCTGTAATACATGGCCTCAAAATAGTTGCACTCTGTTAAAAGTCCAGAATATTAGTAGGGAAATTCAAAGAAATGTTGGGATAATGAAAACCAGTTAGATGCTAGTGAGAAGAGACACATTTTCCTCCAATTTCAATGAAAAGCTTCTATTCCAGTACAGAACTAATAACTGAGGATAAACTTTCAATATCTAGTTTAGCTTCTCAACTCCTTTTGTGCAGTGCCTGCTTTAGATTACTGCAGGAAATGTTCAATAACACGTTGCCACTTACCAGCTATAAGACTTGGGGCAGTTACCTCACTATAAAATGGAGACTCCTCTAATCATCTTAGGGGGTTTGGAGAAGGGGTAGAAGAAAGGCGGTAAAAGTGCCTTCCATAGCCCTTGGCAGAGAGTAACAACATGGGGAGCTGGATACCATCAAATAAAACATTCAACGAAAAGCCAATTTATTTCTCAAAATATACTCTATATGGCATTCAAGTTTAAAAGAAATCAGTTATTTTTGGCCAGGTACAGTACTCATGCCTAGAATTTCAGAGTTTTGGGAGGCCCAAGGCAGGAGGATTGCTTGAGGCCAGGAGCTTGAAACCAGCCTGAGCAACATAGTGAGATTCCATTTCTGCCAAAAATAAAAATGAAAACATTAATGGGGCATGATGGCAAGCGCCTGTAACCCCAGCTACTTGGGAGGCTGAAGTGGGAGGATCACTTGAGCCAGGGAGTTTGAGGCTGCAGTGAGCTGAGATTGCGCCACTGCCCTCCAGCCTGGGCGACAGAGCAAAACCCTATTTCTAAAAAAAATAAAAAATAAAATTAAAAAGAAATTGCTATTTTTCAAAAGTCAAACAAATGTGACACAGAATGAAAAAGAAACTAGATGTTGAAACAGAGGTCAACAATGACTGAACAAAGGCATGAGTACCTCTGTCACTGGTCACACAGGGCATTGCTTCCACAGGAGCATTTTTTTCTCAACATGTTTTTATTGACACATAATAATTGTATATATTTATGGGATACATGTAATATTTTGATCCATATATATAATGTGTAATGACCAAATCAAATTGGGAAATATGAAATATGCAATAAATATGCAATAGATTATTGATAACTATAGTCACCCTGCCATGCTATCAAACACCAGAATTTATTCCTTCTATCTGTACTTGGTTGTACTGATTAACCAACCTTACTTCACTCCCTCTTCCTAGACCCTTCCCTTCCCAGCCTCTGGTATTTTCTATTCTCCTTTCTACCTCCATGAGATCAACTTTTTCAGCTCCCACATATGAGTGAAAACATACACTATTTGTCATTCTGTACCTGGCTTATTTCACTTAACAAAATAACTTCCAGGCTCATCCATGTTGCTGCAAATGACAAGATTTCATTCTTTTTTTTATGACTGAATAGTACTCCTTGGTGTATATATACCGTATTTTCTTTACCCATTCCTCTGTTGATGGACTGATGGACACTTACGTTGATTGTATATCTTGGCTATCGTGAATAGTGCTGCAGTAAATGTGAGCGCAGGTATCTCTTCAATATACTGATTTCCTTTCTTTTGAATATATACTCAGCAGTGACATTGCTGGATCATACGGTAGCTCTATTTTCAGTTTTTTAAGAAACTTACAAACTACTTTCTATAATTGTTGTACTAATTTACATTCCCACCAACAATGTACGAGAATTCTCTTTTCCACATTCTGTTATTTTTTGTCTTTTTGATACAAACCACTTATCTGTGGTAAGGTATCTTATTGTGGTTTTGATTTGCATTTTCCTGATGACTAGTGATGGTGAGATTTTTTCACATACCTGTTGGTCATTTGTATGTCTTCTTTTCAGAATACCTAGTCCGATCATTTGCCCATTTCTTAAATCAAAAATTTTTTTTATGTTGAGTTGTTTCAGTTCCTTATTATTCTGTTATTAATCCCACAAAAGCATTTTTGACCTGCCCACATGCAAAGAGGTCTCCTGCTAAAACATGAACCTAGGGAGAAGTATAGTATAAAGGGCCAGATAGTAAATATTGTAGACTTTGGGGGCCAAGAGGCAAATCAAAGCTGTTATGCAGGTAATATTAACCATGTAAAACAGAATTACCAGGAAAATTAAAAGCCATTATTGGCTTTCCCACCTTTAAAAAAATCTGGCTAGATTGGGCAATACAAAATAATATAAGGCCGGGCGCGGTGGCTCATGCCTGTAATCCCAGCACTTTGGGAGGCCGAGGCGGGCGGATCACAAGGTCAGGAGATCGAGACCATCCTAGCTAACACAGTGAAACCCCATCTCTACTAAAAATACAAAAAATTAGCCGGGTGTGGTGGCGGGCACCTGTAGTCCCAGCTACGCGGGAGGCTGAGGCAGAAGAATGGCGTGAACCTGGGAGGCGGAGCTTGCAGTGAGCTGAGATCAAGCCACTGCCCTCCAGCCTGGACGATAGAGCAAGACTCCGCCTCAAAAAGAAAAAGAATATAAAAATATTTATGGCAATTGAGAATTTTAGAATACCAGGATAGTAAACAAGTTAAAGCTCTACAATGAGAGAGAGAAAGCAGAAACCTGAATCAAATTATTTTCAATTATAGTAGTAAATAAATATAGGCTTTATGATAACAAAA
Organism: Pongo pygmaeus; assembly: GCF_028885625.2. Taxonomy (NCBI): domain Eukaryota; kingdom Metazoa; phylum Chordata; class Mammalia; order Primates; family Hominidae; genus Pongo; species Pongo pygmaeus. Next base: position 21,505,530 of record NC_072376.2, read on the forward strand.
ACATTACTAAACACACTATATAAAAATGGTAGTATGAGACACCTTTGAGTAGAAAAAGTAAAATTGTTGCTCACATTTGCAACACAGTAATAAATAAAATAGAAAATGACTCTGCCCTCCGGCAACCACGTGACCACAGTCCATCACTAAATAGTAATCTTAGTTACTCTTCTACTCAGTACAAACTTTAATAACTAAGCCAGGAAATGAAAACTAAAGTTCTCCAGAAAAGTTAGCTGAACTAATACAGAGAAATTAAACATCAAATGTGTGTTAAAAAATCACAAAGATGATCATTACTAAGGACTCAAATCAATGGAAAAAGTTTTTAAAACTGTTTACTTGTCAGAGATTCATATATTTACAAGTGTTACTTCAGGCCTCAGAATTACTGAATATAAAATCAGTGGAAGTTTTCCATAATTATCACTGTATCAATAAGAATAATTAAAATAAGCAATTGTCTAAATTCACCAGGATCTGAATAATGGAAAGGAATCCAAAGAAAATATATCAGGGCATCTTGTGTGTCAGGGTATAAAGAATTATAATAAGAGTTTACCATTAAAATTTTTAAATAGACCTGAAATCAGAAATGTAAAAAACCAAAAATTTAAAAAGAGGACTATGACTTACTTCTTTGTTGCTTTTTCCCCACTAAGGAACAAAGAATACAAATTAAAAGATTTTATTCTCCCTACCTCACATCATCAACAAAAAATCAATTCCAGTCAAATTACGGAACTAAATATAAAAGGTAAAACATATTAAAGCTTCTTGAAGAGAACAAAAAAGAAGATCTTCATAATCTTGCGGCAGAAAAATTTCTTAAACAGCATTAACTAAAACAACAACAACTAAGAAATTATACTTCAGAAAAATTAAGAAACTCTCTTCATAAAAAGACAATATTGAGGAAAAAAAGGCATGAACTGGGAGAAGATGTATGCAACACATAAATCCAACAGGGAGCTCATATTCAGAACCCATATTAAGAAGTTCTATAAATAATAAATAAAATGAAAGCCAAAAAAACTAAAAATAGGCAAGACTTGAGCAGGAACGTCAGGAAAAGGGGATAGCCAAACTGCCAATAAAAAGCTAAAGAAGTGCTCATCATCAATGGTCACCAGAGAAATGCAAATTAAAACTAGAATGATACATCACAATACTACCACCAGAAGACTAAAATGGAAGATTGACAATTTCAAGCATGGCAAAAATGTAGAGCACCTGGAACTCTCATTACTGTTGAGACCATAAACCAATATAACCACTTTGGTCAAGTGCATGGCTTTAGCTACTTAAAGCTAAACACATGGAAAGCCTGCAACCTAGCAATTTCACTCCTGAGTGTACATGTCCCTCATAAAACATATACATGAGTACTCACAGCAGCTTTTTCTTGACATCTAACCTAGAAACAGAAATGGCTATCAATGATAAAATGAACAAACTTTGGCATATTGAGACAATGGACTACTACACAGCAATGGAAAAGAGCTAAATGCAAAAACGAAGATAAATTCCATCCATGTAACGACAGGAAAGAAACCAGACACAAGTGTACATACTACACAACTAAAGTCTAAAAACAGGCCAAACTTATGGTGAGAGACATCAAAAGGGTGGTACCTGGAGATGGTGGCAGGAACTGACTAGACTAGAGAAACACAGGAGCACTGTCCAGCATTCTAGTACAAATCTTGTTCTTATATATTCTTTTGTAAAAATATAATCAATATTTGTGCACTTTGCTCAATACCTCAATTTAATGAAAAAGGAACACCAGTTGGTCCCTTTGATTATCAATTCCACTTTGGAGAATTTGTCTCACAGATGCTCAACTAAATGTGTAAAATGACACTGTACAAACCACTAGAAACAAACACCATAGAGAAATATCTAAATAAATTATGGTAGAAACATAATAATCAGAGATAAGAAAGAATGAGGAAACTTGTATATTGATTTGAGAGGATTTCAGAAAGAAGACTTAGCAGAGAGATCATTAACACAGATTCCAAAATGAGACTGTGAATTCAAATCCCAATACCAGCACTAGCTTTGTGAGTATGGCATTTAACCTCTCTCTGCCTCAGTTTCCACATCTGTACAGTGGGGGTGATGACAGTACTATATGTCATGAGGCTGTTATAAGAGCTGAGTAACTGAATGTATATAAAGACATCAGAGGAATGGCTGACACATAAGTACTCAATAAAGATTGGCCACCACTACCACCATCACCATCCTCCTCTTTAAGACACATCATCACCATCATAGTTAAGATATGTTGCTCTATAGAAAAAAGCACGGTTTAGAACAGTGTGTGTAGCATGCAACCTTTGTGCAAAAATGCAAAAAAATAGAAACATATATTCATTTTTGTTTCCATAAACACGAGGGTCTCCTCAATAATATGTAAGAAACAAACAGTAGTTACTTATCAGTGTGATGCGAGAGATGGGTAGGACTTCCAGCTTTCACTGTATTTTAATGTGTAGAAATAAATAAAACATTACATCCATGTGAGTATAGTACTTATTTTAAAATTATTTAAACAAAAACATCACTAGCATTTATGTTCAATTATAGAGTAAATGATATCAAAGTTGCTTTGAATACCATTTTAATCTATAAAATGACACATTAAGATGGTATTCAGCATGTTTTATATAAACAAATGTAAAAGAATCACTAGAAAAAGAAAATTAATGAATGCTCTCTATTTCATATTTTTAGGTGAACACAATAACAAAAGAGGAATCAATGTATATAAATTAGCTTATCTTCACCACTAGTGATTAAAGTATTAAGTACTACATAGTTTGAACCTAATCATAACCCTACTTTCTATTCAGTTTTCTTTCTTTGTTTTTTCCTACAGACACCAGCTCCTGTGAATCTTCCTGCCCCACCTGGCTATTTCAGATCATATCATTCAAGCAAATCTAATTTCCACTTAATTTTTTTTCTGGCCCCCAGTGAGACCTTAGTAAATAATTGGTATAGCAGGATGTATACACAGATTTATGAACAAGTACATTCTTTATGTCGCATTTTTTAAAAATTCAAAACTCTTAAAATCAGATAAAGGAAAGTTTTACGGACTATATCCCAAGATAGGAATTTAGACTTACTACATAAAATGATATATTAAGATCGTATTCAAGAAAAATAGGATTTTATCAATTTTTAAAAGCTTAATATAAGGAAAAAAGATGCTGCTTTCTAATTTGCTTTCTAATTTTTTAAAAACAATTTCTTCAATCCTAAACATAACTTTAACTACCTAAAAGTGGGTATAATTTCATTAACTTTTTCTTTATGTTTAATTAGCAACTAACTCCCATGCAGTAACTTTAATTTTGTCAACAATTTCAAATACATTTCTCTTTGCTGCCTCTAGATGGCACAATTACATTTAAGAAAAGGAAAAAGTCTGAAAAAGAAAAAAATCTTAGTACTACTGTATTTTAGCTTTAAAGAATTGTGTATTACATTTTTTAAGAGATTAAAAGTCTGAAAGATAAAAGAATAGCTTATTCCTTCCAGAAAAGGATTATACTAATTTAATAGTTTTGAAGAACAGCTAGGAAGTTCACAGATAGATGCTTTAAACTGGTATTAGATTAAATAAAACTAAAAGTTTCACATGGTGCAATATCATAGCGAAGGCTTATAAAATGCATTTTTGTGTATATTTTGCGTTTCATTTATTTTGCTCAATTTTTTCTTAACTATTATATAAATTTCTGACAATGTTGAATATTATTTCTCATCAGTACATCACAGTTTATTTTATACTCAAAATCTGAATGAGAAAACACTTTCAAAATGGAAGAGAAAATGCCACATACTTTAACGCTTCATGCTTTAATTTAAAAGGTGGCAGTGGCTCATGCCTATAATCCCAGCACTTTCCGAGCTTGAGGCAGGCGGATCACTTGAGTCCAGGAGATCAAGACCAGCCTGGGAAACATGGCGAAACCCAGTCTCTACTAAAAATACAAAAATTAGCCAGGCATCGTGGTGCCTGCCTGTAATCCCAGCTACTCAGGAGGCTAAGGTAAGAGAATCACCTGAGCCTGGGAGGTAGAGGCTGCAGTGAGGCGAGATTGCACCACTGCACTCCAGCCTGGGCAACCAGAGTGAGACTGTCTCAAAAAAATAAAAAATAAATAAAAGGTGACTACACAATAATAAAATGTGAACTTACAGAAACCAGACTCATGCTTACAGAAATCAAGACATCTTCCATTTACAAAGAGAATCAGAATCATAAACTGTCAACACTAAAGTTAATCCCAATTGAATAAAGGGCCTTTATATATACAAATATACAAATATAGCCGAGTCTATAAACATACATGTTTAAATATGTTGCTTGCACTTGTATAAAATGCTCAATTATGTCAATGAAAAGATAATCCCTTTACTCTGATAAATAATCTATTCACCTTTCTGCTTGCTTGACCTGTTTACCAGGTAAGGTATAAGTTGAATTGAAAAAATAAATAAATAAATAAATAAATAAAAACACACAAGAGTCAAAGAAAATTATTTATAATCCAGGCTTACTTCAAGATCATTTCTAGTGCTAAATGCTATTTTTTTAAGAAAAGAAAAATTCATGAAATATAAAATATATCATGTTTCAAGGTATTTAGCACTTTGATAAAACATTTTCTAGAAAATAGATTTACAGCTGGAATCAGAAATAACATAGAAGTTCCTCACACCCAGAGTAACCTCAAACCATTTCTGGAAAATGTCTTTCACACTCATCAGTAATTCCTTCCACTACACTGTAAACATACTCCATGATGTCAGTATTTATAATAATCACAATATAAAATAAGAACTAGCATGGTTTATTTCATAATTATCTGCTCAGCAGTCAGATTCATTTAAAGACCTCATTAATAAAAACACTTGCTCCTGTACATTAACAACTGTTATTTTACTCCCAAAAAATTACAGGTTGAGTATCCCTAACCCGAGAATCCTAAATCCAAAATGCTCCAAAATCTAAAACTTTTCAAAGAAAATACTCCTTGGAGGATTTCAGATTTTTGGATTAGGAATGATGAACTGGTAAGTATAATGCAAATATTCCAAAATCTGAAAAAATCCAAAATCCAAAACATTTTTAGTCCCAAGCATTTCAGATAAGAGATAAGACTCAACCTGTAATAAGTGTTAACAATGGCAAATAACAGAAAACAACACTAGAATGGCATTAAAACTGAAAAGACATTCTTTGTGTCAATACTGTCACTTGCAATGACAAAAATGAAATTATCATGATTAATTCTAAATTCAAATAGAGTCTAACAATTACGACATGTAGTGGGAAACAGCGCTAGATTGCAAAGTAGGAAAATGTTCTTTCGCTACTCACTGTGTATCCTTCGGCAAATGAAATCACTCTTTCTGGGCAGAGGGAATCTGACTGTATCAACAGTCTGTCCAAGTTTTAAGGTCAAGGACTAACTGAACTGATTGACTTAGAAAGTTGATTTAAAATTCCTATATACCAAACTCAATCCCATACATTTCACTTGGTAGTAACTTAATTTCCCTTTAAAATCAAAATTAGAACTCCTATCATCTCATATAATCAAAGGGAGCAAATTATGTTAAAAGTAAAACAAAACAAAACAAAACACTTCATGTGAGCTTAATTATGCATAGCAAAAATTTAGAATAGTGTTTATGCATAAAGTTAACAACTGCCATACCATTAAAACTGCATAGTTACTAAGGGAGTAGCACTGAATCGTAGTGATATTTTCATCTGAATAGAGTATATGGCACCCATCTGACTTCCAGCCTCCTTGTCCGTTCAGCAAATCGAAATCCCACCGGGCTGCAACAGCATCTGCTCCATGTGCAATTCGACGCAGTGTCACATTAACAGGGATGTGGTGGGTATCTACATTCACACCATCTGGAGAAAATGGGAAATAAAAATATTTCTGAAACAAACTTCATAAACAATTACAAATGTCAACTTCTACAGTAATGGGTACTCTGCAAGATCTTTTTTCGCTAGTGACTCATTAAAACGAGAAAACACTAAAATAAGCATTTTTAGGAACAGTCAACTGCAAGGCCTCATTGTCCACTGACTACAGGATAACATATGCCAAATACAAACCTATTTTGGTGAGAATCACAGGGGTAACCACAGTACGTCGTTTTCCATCATCAGCCAAATTTGTTGAATTTCCAGTGGCTGGAAAAAGCTTTCCATTGCGGAATGCAATGAGTTGAAGCTTGTAAAGAGAGTCATCGGTTGGCCTGAGTTCTCTTTTTTGCTTTGGTGAGAAAAGGGAAGGAGGAAGCTGAATAGAAGCCTCCACAATAGTATTCTGAAAAAATATATATACATAAAAAAAAGCTCACTACATTAGTACATAGAAACCAGAAAAAAATATGTCAGATAGTTACAAAAGTGGTATAATTAGGTTGACTTCATTTTTTAAATTGTATATGCAAAATTTAATAGTTAAAAAAAATCAGTCAAGCAAAATGTCAACACCACATAACATAGATTAAAAGAAGTATAAAACAGAAATGCAAACTTTAAAGAGTTAAATAAGTAAACAAGAAAAGTGTTTCAAATTACAAAGTTAATTTTCCCATGATATTATATGTTGAAGTAGATAGCATTAAACAGATCAAGGATCTCAATGATCAGGCTGTATCAATTTTACAATGATAAAATATGATAAAGAAGCATAAATGTAGCATATCACAAATGTGAGTATAATTAATTTGGGCTTATGGAACTTTAAGGTGATTTATGATGAATTCAAACTGCCACATAACAAAAGAATGAAATTATACAAACATAATAGAGGTTTAGATTCAGTACACTTAGCAGAAATTTCCTTGAGACTAGGAAACACATTTAGAAAAAAAAAATAACACATAGGAACAACTGAAAATCCTGACTGATCACTGAATGTTTTTCAGATTTCTTCATTGAGGATTTTTAAATAATAAATTATTCAGCATTCAGTAAAAAAAAATATACCAAAGAAGTGAACAATTAACCATCTAAAAACATTCCATAGTTAAAAAATTTATTATACAATCTTTATCTTGGCCTCTAACCTCTCTTCTTCTAATTCCATATTCACCAGAATTTCCCCTTAAGAAACAAATCGAACCATGTTATTCCAGTTTAAATAACACCTTGGTTCTGCAATGTTCAAATAATACTAAGCCCAAATCCTAAGTTCACCATATAATTTGATGAAAATCTATTGCTCAGATGTATCCCCTGAATGTTCCTATAGCACAACCTAACACACAGCTACACTGAGTTATCAATTTAAGTTCTCCTATATTCTTTTTATGCCACCATGCTCACTGCACAGACCAGCATCTCTACCTGAAATGCTCCACTATTCTTTTGTCTCACAAACTTTTGAATTGGTGTAACGGAAAGTGGATTAGAATGAAAAACGTTGGCAGCCAGGGGGAAGACTTTATACAGAGTCCTTGAAATAGGGCTTTTTTGGACAGTTAATTACATCTCCTCAGTATATTGCATCTCCAGATTAGCTGCTCCCTCTTCTGGACTCACACAACACTCTGCACACATTAGTCATGACACACACTTGCAGCCCCATGGTGTAGCTCACTGTCTGCTCCTCAAACCAGAGTATGAGGATTTGGGGTGCAGTCAATCTCACTCACTTTTTGAAACCTCTAGGTTAATAGTTCCTAGCACTTGCATTTGATCAAAATAGCCCACTGTTTATGAAATGAACAATGTCTGTATGGCATGTTTATTTTAAAAACAATTCTACTTAAGCAAATGATTGACTTTAGAATTAACAATGTTAGATCACAGCAGATACCCATAAATATCTTTTCAATGTAAATATTTTAGAAGTTTGTATATTACTTTTAAATTGAAGATGCCAAGAAAATATTTAGTAGAAATATTTTGTTTGAGAAGATGCATAAAAAGGTTCCTGCTATTCTCACTCACAAATATAATCTAATGTGAAAAAAATTATAAATTTATTCACTAATCTAGATTTCTATTAAGTACACAAATTTCTCCTAAGTACATAATGACACATGCAAAGAGAGAAAACAGATTAGTTAAAAGTTCCAAATCGTGATAAAGTATTACATAATGCACATTTATTAAAACTCAAATAGTATAAAATTCATAAAATAATATTGCTATACACACAAAATGACTTGAAAACAAAGCATAGCTCTTTGGGGAAGTATTAGTAATGATAAATCAAATTGATTTAAAAGAAATCACTTAAATTTTTTAAAAGAAAGTTAAAATAGGGAATAACATCTATACTTTCTAGAAGTTAGAAAAGGTCTCCTACACAAGTTTAAATCTGTAGAACCAATTTAAAAAAAAAAATGTACAAAAAACCAGGAGTATGGACATATTACTGGGTGACCAGAGCTATATACTCATGGCTGTTACATATTTAAGGCTTCTAAAATATCCTTCCAAGTCCAATACAAACATTACTAAATAATAACTGCAGGTTCCCTGGGATGTAGAGAGTGGCCTAGGGGTGCCAATAAGGCAAACTTCAGCCGTATCAATAATATTTAGATTTTTATAGTAACAACGGAATACTTGTGTATTTAATTTCTTTAAAAGAAATGTTGATCATTATTTACAGAAAGATTGTAAATCTATTAGTCACCACAAAACATTTACTTAACTTGGTGCATTTATCATGATTACACCTTCTTCCACCTGGCCTGAGGGTGGCAAGCACGAAGTTTGTGAGTTCATTTAACCATACATTTATTTTAAAATATATGGATTACAGCAATGGAAACAGATAATGAACACACGAATGAGAGGTAATAAAGTAGAAAAATCCCTCTTAAGATCCTTTGGGAAAAACAAGTTTTCGGTTTCCAATATTTACTATTGAAAAATCATACACCAAGTAGAGAACATGAGATCTGAAATAAGAAAGGATTTGGGTTCCAGCCTCACCACTTAGCAGCTGGTTAACACTGCACAACTTTGTTTAACCTCTCTGAGTCTCATCTGTCAAACACAGCTAATCATCTTTGTAAACAAATGGTTGTGAAGACCAGATGGAATCATGACCATGTCAAGCACAAAAGGCTAGGGAACTGTCGGTGGTATTTTTTTACTGTTGTTACTGCAGCACCATGGAAGATGGTTATCTGGGGACTGGGGCAGAGGAAATGCCCTAACTAAATTGCCAAGAATAATCTAGAACGTCATCATGTTTTGACTTCTACCATTCAGTTTCAGTGTTCATTTTAACATTAAAAATTGACGAAATACGAACACACATGAAATGATTGTTACCACACAGCTGCTTTTTTTTTTTGCTAAATTCATCTATATTTCACTATTTACAATGACATTAAGCTAAAAGGAAAATGATAAGCATAATGGAGGTTAATTCAAATACTTTCACTAGATCGTAACATCTTTCCTTATCAAAAAATCTGGACTTCCTCCACTACGAAGTTAATAAAATGTTCAGAAATCTTTATAGGTTAAAATCTACAGAATTCTAACATGAAAATCAGAATGAGCCAAAGAAACATCTGATTCGAAACAATAAAATACTAATTTATCTATGTTTTCTTGACCACTTACTTGACTTTAAACAGACAGATGCTACATCTCTTAATTATTTTCTTGTGTATAATTATTAACTGCATACCACCTTTTGAGTTTCTCACTGAAGATTAACAGCAATTACATTTGACTTTAGAATTAATTTTTTAACTGACTTTGTTTGCTAATTAAGTTTGGCTGTTAATTTTATTCAACATTTATTGAATGTTTAGTTACTCTGGGTTTGGAACTATGCAGAGCCTGGAGACATATAATGCAATAAATACACTGTGGTCCCTGTCCCCCAAAATTCATAATCTAACAAAGGAGAGATAACAACAGCAACAAAACAATAAGAGCTAATACTTACTGAGTGCTTACTCTGTGCCAGGCACTGTGGTGAAATGTCTACATATTTACCTCACTTAATCCTCTCAACAACCCTTCGAGTTAAGTACCATTTCATGATCTGCATAACAGCCGAGAAACTGACATTCAGAAAGGTTAAGGTAGTTGCCCACATTTGCACAGCTGTTAAGTTGGGGAGAGAACCTGAACCCAGACTGTCTGGCTACAGAGAGACCACAGTCTTAGTCACTGTATCATATGGCCTCTCACTGCAGCTCGCTCCACTACTGTATCACCTTATAATTATTCTGAAGAATGAACGAAGCACAACGGGATTAACAGGCAATGGTTAATTCTGTCTGAAGAAGAGAAGGAAGAATCCAAAGGCAGTTTTAGAGGGAGAATAGCAGGAATTTCACCAAACGGGGATGGACTGGAAAAGCGCAAAAACGAAGGCAGGAAGCAAGAAGATGCATAATGACTGGCCTGAAAAATTCAAGAGACTTCAGCTGGACTGAAGCTCTAGATATCTGGGATATGTAAAGAAAAACTGATTTCTAAATTCTAGTCAGGTGAAGTATAAAGAACTAATTATTTCTCCTTTTTGGCTACATTACAGCTGAACTCAAAACACCAGCTTATTTCCAAAGCCCTCAGTAAAAGTAAAGTAGTTTACTGAAAACAGATACTATTTTGTTATGCTAACATATCTGAGTTATGGTATCCACAGTGAAAGGAAACATTTCATTGACAAAAAATTGGAAGAGATTTGATAGATGCTGTCAGTAAGAGGCAAGTATTAGGCAACTCTGTCACCAACTGGTGACCAACTGAAGCCAGGTATGAAGTCACTGATGATTCCAGCACTAGGCCCGCCCTCAGACAACCAAGAAACCCATCTTGGTTCTCAGGCTCCCACGTGTGACAGGCAATGAGAGAGAGATGAACAAGGCACTATGGGAAAAACGAGGAAGAAAAATAAAGGAGACAAGGGTGGGAGTGGAGAACTGGATGAGATTAGGCAAAATTTCTTGGAGTGACATTTCTGCTGGGTGTTATCACCAAGGAGCTGGGAAGGGAGGGGAGGAGTAGGGATTCAAGTAGGAGAATTAGCACAAGCCTGCTTGAGAATGACCAGGTAGTAGGGAGAGGAACCAAGGAAAGTTTGCTGTTGCTGGATAAAAGGGAGAGATGGGAAGTACTGTGGGGAGACAGGGAAGACGGCAAATGATAAAGCTACTGAACAGTCTCTGGAGAGACATGAGACATTTATGAAGGGGTGCACAAGGTCAATTTCCATTTGGGGAGGATCCAGGTAGAATGCTCACAACATTAACAACCTGAAATGGCAGAGGCATTGACAATCAGAACAGCCTGCACAGAAGGGAAGGCTCCCAGAGGCCTCCTGTTTTGCAGGCGCCAGGCCTTCAGGTGTGAAATGGTGAAAAGAGAGGTCTGGGTGGTGTTCCCAACAGAAGAAGCAGGAGGGCTGAGGAAGCACTCAGAGAACTGGGGCAGCAGCTATTTGCTAAATAGTAAGGAAGTATTTCAATATTTTACTAAGTGGCACCATTGTACTGATACATGTTAGCTGAAGAGACAGCCTAGAGACACAGAGACTAACTAGGAAGTTACCACGGTTTGTGCAATACAGGATGGAAGTCCGAAGCAGGCTGAGGAGGGAGTATAGAGGGAAGGACAGAGATTCTGAAACATGCAGGAAGCAAATCAAGGAGGCACCTACTGCTAAGTAATGACTGCCTCTTCATGGGTTTAATTTCACATACCAGCATATGCTCCCATTTAAAGGCAGTGCAATCAGTTTCTGGATGTTCAGGTTTTCTAGTTAGTATATTCAAGGGATTAAAAAAAAAAGGATGCAAAGAAAGGGCAAAAACTGCCCTAGTATAAAATATAAAGTTAAGTTTTCTGTTCAAGTGCTAAAGCTTAAGCACATTTTATGCCATTAACATTATAATTTTTAACTAATTTTCTGTCATGAGGGATATGTTCCTTTTTCATTCAGTTTAATCATGTCCACCTATGAAGCACGAATAATAGTGTAATGTGTCCTTGCTCTCTGGCCACAGGATGATCTTAAAAGGATCGAATAGCATGAAACTGACAAATCTGAGTGTCCATCTAGAGCCTTCTACTTTAGCAAGTAGAAACTCTCCTTACCCAGAGGGGTAGGTTGTGAAATTGATGAAATGTAGGGTTTCATCATTTTTAATCCCTTTCTACCAACTGTGATCATCTAAGACAGAAGTGTTCATCAATTTTAAGTATTCCTCAAAAAATACACCTTTCTCTCATGGGCTTCACTGTGTTGCTGTTTCTAGTCTTTTATAGTATGTCTGTGGTTTTTTTGTTTTGTTTTGTTTTTTCCCAATATAAGACACAATAAGGAAAGTTGAGCAGGTCCAAAGGAGTGTGGCACAGTGCATCAAATACTCTCTTAGCGCCAATATTAACAGGCATATCTTGCCAATTTTCCTCTGAGTACAGGGTATCAAGTAAATATATTATTATCAGACATTTCGACCTAGTTGAGATTTTCTTGGGCAGTTGGGATTTTCTAAATTTAGCAAATTGGCTCTCTTTAATGGTGGTCACCAAGAAAAAGTATACAAAAATACACTAATTCGTTCACTCATTCAATATTTATTGAGTGCTCACACTAAACCAGAACACCTAACACCTGTTGGATCAGTTATTATGCAGCCATTAAAATGACTGGAATATTGTTTGTGATATTATTGAGGGACAAGACAGAAATAAAGTACTGTGAGATTAAAAACCGCAGAGAATATAATTACACATGCCCACAGAAAGCTAAGTGAAAAAAATGTGGTTCCATTAGGGTGCTGGAGTTGTGCCTCCTCTATTTGCTTCAATACAGTGTAGTCAAATATATCTAAACCACCAATTTTAAAAATCGGTAAAAATGCTTTCATTTTGCTTGCTTCAATGAAACACTTTTTTTAAAAAAAGATATATGACATATTTGTGTTTTCTGCCAAAAATTTTGATATACAGCTTGCTTGATTAAACACCTGGTCTCACGGTTGACTTCTCCACTAGGCTTGGCAAGCACAGTGCCAAAGGCTCATGATACTTTTAGGGGCCCATGAAAACATCTTATTGTCTTAAAATCAGGAGCAAAAAAACAAATAAATAAACTTTTAAGTCAAATAAAATTTTTTAACATGTAACATTAGTATATTTGCATTTATACCATTGCAGTTATAAAATGTAATTTCTGATATTTTTATGTAGAGAAAGGGAATCAAAGGCAAAAATGCCTAGGGCCCATGAAAGTCGTAATGCAGTTCTTCCTGGTTAGAGTTTTCTTTAAAACAGTAGCAAAAGCAATAATACCTATCTCCCTGCAAAAAAAAATCTTTTAATAAGGTTATTTTGCAAAGCAGAACATTTGGAGCATTCTAATTTAACTGTAAATAGTCTTAAATGATTGCAGAATGTAACATACCTTTAGTGCCAGACTCGAAAATGTATTTGAAACATTGCACTTAAAGCTCAGCTGCTTATCCAGGTTTCCATCTGGATCCCGCCTCCCATAATCCGAAAGTCCTGTACGATCAGAGGCTGCCACTTTCTGGAACACGGTACAGGTCATCCCCGTGAAGCCAGTAGACTTGATGACATAAGCTTCCAGAGCAATATTGGGTGAATACTTGAAAAGTCAATCAAACAGGAGTTATGAACGATTTATAGTACAAAGGAAAAGCATTTTCAAACACAAAACACTATGCATTAGCCAAACCAGAAAGCCCAGGTTCTTCCTAAACAAAATCACTGTGTAGGTAACTGGCAGAATAAAAAAAAAAAAAAAAAAAAAAAGAAAGACCCTGGAATGAAAAGGATGTCCTAAAATGGAAGGGAGACCAAAAAAAAAAGGAAAAGAAGAAGTCATGAAGTACGGAAGATCAGGTCTAAGAAGTCAATTAAAAATAATCTAAAGAGCACTTCGAAGGAAACAACAAGCTAAAAATGGAAGCATCCTGAAAAAAAAATTCAGCTAGAGAAATCAATGGACCCTCTAAATGCTCATCTTACAGGAAAAATGAGAGCTAAATATTAGAGTTTGGGAAATGCACTCGACACATCTGGCCATATTTACTTATTTCTTTTACAGGAAGATCATTAACTCTTTGCATTAAGTTTCACCAATAAAAGCTTTACACACTCTCCAAAGCTGTTTCTTCAGAAAAGGAAGAGAGACGTTAATTTAAATAGTAGGAAATGAAGAGATTTAAAAATCAAATTAGCCTGGTCAACATGACGAAACTCCATCTGTACTAAAACTACAAAAAATCAGCCAGGTGTGGTGGCACATGCCTGTAGTCCTAGCTACTCAGGAGGCTGTGGGAAAAGAATTGCTTGAACTTGGGAGGCAGAGGTTGCAGTGAGCTGAGATTGTGCCACAGCACTCCAGCCTGGACAACAGATCAAGACTCAGTCTCCAAAAAAATAAAAAAAGGCAAATTAGGTCAGAAAATTCATCTGAAAAATATGGCACCTGCCCTAGAGTTTTAAAGGAATTCAGGAACAAGAGTGAACCAAGGGGAACCACCAAAACATACGACCTGTCAATACAGACAGCCACCAGGCCCACTTGCTGGAGGACAGAGTGGGCGTGAGAAGTGACAAGGAGCCACATCTTCACATCCAGCAGAGTGACAGGATTTACCATAAATTCTAGGGACAACATGGCATCTCTCTCCTTTAAGGATGATTAAGTATATGCCTATCCACAGGCATATACTGTGGCACCATTCTAAGTACCACATATGGATGTCTTTTTCTTTAAAGCATGAAATTTTGGTGCACGATGCTTACAATCTATTAGGAAATCAGATACAAATTTAAAAATATAAAAAGTAAAGTAAAATTTGGCAAGTCTTATGCATGTGATAGAAAATAATTAGTGGTTCCCAAACTTTTCAAGCATAAAGAATCTTTGTATTAGTTTTTGCCTCACAATGTAAACATAGTGAAAAGTCTTTTCAATTCAACTTATTTGTTAATAATGTGTATTCTAATTTTTTACTAGTCAAAGACACATGTAAACAACCACCAGATCTTCTGACAAGCAGCAGTCATTCAGCCCAACACATGAAACCTTGGTTGAAAGAAAGAAATCTGTCATTTTGAGGCACCTGTGAAGCCATATCATTTTACTTATTATACGTAGATGTATCATCTCCTGAAACTTTGTTTACACATTGAGATGGTATGCAAATTCCTACTATGACCTTTATTGTACCCTTGGGTTCTCAGAAAAACAAATGCAGTTCAGAGACAGGGGGGAAGTTCTTCCAGCTGATTAACAAGCATGGCTAAAGGATGAGATTTAAAATGGATCTAAATGGCCGAGGTCGACATAAATATGACAAGCTAGTCTCAACTGAGGTCATGAATCTGAGAGGGAAACTCCACTGACTTACATTACAAACACAGTGACCTAGCCAGGCGCGGTGGCTCATGCCTGTAATCCCAGCACTTTTGGGAGGCTGAGACGGGTGGATAGCTTGAGATCAGGAATTTGAGACGGGGCCAACGTAATGTAACCCCGTCTCTACTAAAAATACAAAAATTAGCCAGACATAGTGGTACTTGCCTGTAATCCCAACTACTTAGGAGGCTGAGGCATGGTACTGCTTGAACACGGGAGGCGGAGGCTGCAGTGAGCCAAGATCATACCACCGCACTCCAGCCTGGGTGACAAAGCAAGACTCCATCCCCAAAAAAATAAATAAATAAATATTGAAAAAAAAAAAAGAAACCACAGCAGCAAAAAACAGAGACAGTAGCCATGCTGAGACTCCATTTATTATTCCAAAAAGAAAATACTAAACTTAATTGAGCAAAGGGAGCAATAAAACATGGTAACATCAAAAAAAGGTCTCAGAGATCAACAGGAAAATAGCAATCTTGAATTGTGTAAAATCACAGGAAGAAGTTAGAATATTCTACACTATGTCAGCCCAGTAAAATAATTAGGAAATGAAAATTATGGACCAGATCAAACTATGATTGCTAAGGAAATATCACATTATTTACTGTATTCACCACCTTTTTAGGACAAAAAAGTAAGCAGTATATCAAGAAATTTACAACTGTTCAATTTAGCATAAATAAAATTTAATACTATGTAACTGAGTGATCATTATTTATTAATGTCATTATCCCAAGAGTGGGATTGACTGAAAATGCCAATAGCTTCACAAGTGTTGGAGGGCATCCCAGTTCTCTTCTGAGATTGAAACCTGGGCAAACAATCAGGCATTCTCTCAAAATATCCTTCAGGGCCCAGAACAGAGTATCAGCTCAGATGGACCATGGGTATGTGCCAGTGGGGCAATATAATAGTGTTCTTATTTTCCATTGCAGAAACACTTTCGGTGGATTAGATGGTGATAAACATTCAAAATACAGATTAAGAAAGTATTTTCCAGTTCCCAAGAAAACATTACTCAAAAGCAAAATTAACTCATAAAATGTTAAGACGAAATTCTGTAATAACTTATAAAATGTTATAACTTATAAAATGTTAAGAAACTCTGTAATAACTTATAAAATGTTAAGAAGAAATTCTGTAATAATCAGCAGTAAGAGAAGATATCCACCCCATAATGGAGAAGACACCTATCTCTTTCGAGTGAGAGCTGTGTGAAATGCACTTTTTTCTCAGGAGTCTATGATAATGTTACACTTACTGTTGAATAAACGTGAGCTCCACTGGCTAGCCGGTAGGTAGCAATGCGCTGAAGACACTGCACAATCCTACTGCAGGCTTTAGCTTCCCTCTGCGCCAGCCACAGGACACGTTCATCAGCCAACATGATGTTACTTGCAATGTCAACCATCACATCACCTAGCTAGCAGGGGTTCAGAAGAAAAAAGAAAGATCTTTAAAACCACCATAAACTATTTCGTAGAATCAAAATCCTAATGGACAGTGAGATTGGCCTTCAGTCTCAAATTCCACAAGAGAACCCAACAGGCACTTTACTTGTTTCTCATGAAAACATCTTCAGATATGAACAGTTCATTCAAGTATAGCCATTTGGTAATATTTAGCTCAAAAGAGCATATGTAAGTGGCCACCACATCACTGGTGAAAAGACTGCCAGGTGTTATCTCAAATGGAGGAAAAGAAAGGCAATTAGATTAATTAAAGAGAAGGAAAGGATGTCACACAATACCAGAATAAAAAGATCTTGACTGTTCATCTAGAAAACCATTTATAAACACTTCCTTTTTGTGCATGCATTAGCTTAAATCAAACTATTATTATTAAGAAATACACACCATCAGCAGGGCGTGGTGGCTCATGCCTGTAATCCCAGCACTTTGGGAGGCCGAGGTGGGTGGATCATTTGAGGTCAAGAGTTCGAGACCATCCTAACCAACATGGTGAAACCCCATATCTACTAAAAATACAAAAAGAATTAGCTGGGCGTGGTGGCCCATGCCTGTAGTCCCAGCTACTCGGGAGGCTGAGGTAGGAGAATCACTTGAAGCTGGGAGGCGGACACTGCAGTGAGCCGAGATCGTGCCACTGCACTCTAGCCTGGGCAATAGAGTGAGACGCTCTAAAAAAAAAAAAAAAAAAGGCAGGCAGGCAGACATACTACCCACCTCTTTAGTCTCTGCTCATATTCAACACTGTAGGGATGCCCAGCTACTGCTAGGTCCTTGTATGTGTTGTATGATCTCACCCCCATCCCCTTGCACACGTGGTTTTCCTATACCTTGAATGAACTACATCTTCCCTTCCTCCCAACGCAATGAATGCTTTTAAGATCTAATACAATAAAATAAATGCACTCTTCCACTGTTTGTTTTACTTGTTTCATTTATTGGATTCTTTTTATTCGCTCACTTCGTAACTTACAGATGTAAACAACTGTCAGGAAATGCCACTGAAAAGTCAACCGACTATTGTGTACCATAACTTGTACGTCTCACCTGAGAGAAATAAATTGAACCGTCTAGGGCTAATGAGACGTACTGGTGTCAAGAGGATTTTGTATTGAGCAAAATGTTCAGGAGAGGGAGACATGCAGCAGAAAGAACAACAAAAACATTCCAGAGGTAGCATCAGAGAATTTGCAAGCTGGCTGGACCTCTAATCAACAAGTAAGCATTAAAACACGTTAAGCCCCAGTGCAAAGCCAGAAAGCCAGGCCTCTCTTAACAGATGTCTTTTGATCATCCCAGAAGATCTCCACTGAGATTTCAATCCCGTTTTGCATCCAATACACTTCACACAATGTATAATTATGGGGGCTGAAGAGGGTTTGGAAGAAGTTCAGTCCATCCCACCCTGATTCACTTTACAAAAAAGTCAGGCCTTTGAAAATCCACCAGATCCCAACCCTGGAACCGTGGACTGAAGCTACCACAGAAAATACACAGATGAGAACAGGACTTCAAGTGCTGACCATGAGTACCTAGCCTGAACACTTCACCTCTTGGTATCTCCACTTCCTTTCTTCATAACTACAGATAATAATAGTCCTATCTTTCTGAATGTTGTGGAGATTAAGTTCCAATAAAAAATACAAGGTTCCTAAAACCGTGCCTGGCACATGGCAAGCACTCAAAAAATGTTGGCACTTTTACTGTTTTAATCCCAAAATTGGCCTCTCTTTTAAGATGATATAGACTCTAAAAGTAGTAGGAGGGTTGTATTTGCATGTCTGTGTTCACATAAAAATAGGACCAACGCATCCAACTAAACTGCCACTTGACCCTCTGTAAAGTCCCACTCTCCCCCAGCTTGATCCTATTAAAATAAGTTTTCTGACTTTTTATTGCCCTTACCATAATGTATCACAACTTTTTCCTTATTTTACCTCCAATGTAAACATCTTGAGGGTAGAGACAACAAAATGTCTTACGTTTATATCCTTATTCACTAGTACAAGAGCTGATGTAGAAGCCAACAGTTATCAATGTCCATGTATCCGATATGTATCAATATTCATTTTAAACGTTCACGATTACTGTTCACTGACTATTTATTGAGGGCCAATGTGAGCCAGACACTGGTGCAACAGCAGCAAAAGAAAGAAACAAGCTCTATCTTCAACCTTATAGTCTGGTGAAGAAAATGCAAAACAAGCATATAAATCCATTTTTAAAAAGTGATTTAGATTGTGATAACTGCTACAAGGGAAATATGCAGAGAAATATAGGATATAATGAAATTTAATCCAAACACCCTATTTTAATGAACTAACACATTCTCAAGGGGTACTTCCCCCCAAACCAAAGATATTAACAAGATCAAGTGACAAATAATTAAGAAGAGCCTGTAATCAAGCTCTGCAGAATCCTCAGTTGGTTCATTTTTTTATGATTCATTGGAACATTAGCATCCTAGTTCATGTTCCTACTAACAAACAGGTGTGGGGGTGAATGTCATTCTACTAGAAGCCCTTACTTCTGGAGTTATAAAGAAGGGTATTGACTCTTGCTATGTCAGTTACTGAATCTGCCAATCAGCTGTTTATACAGACGCTAAACTAATAAGTCCAAAATCTTAATGGGAATTCATAGTAGTTGGAATAACAAGATTTTGTCTATTATTCTGACTTACTGTTATTTGAAGATTTTACACAAAAATAAAAGAGGTAAAAGAGATAACATGGTAAAATACGCTTTATGGCTAACAAAAATATTAATAGAATTCCCACTGGATGCAAAACTTTAAAATACACAAAAATATTGATTTTATTGTAAGGCACCACTGAAATATAGGCAGTGTTTACAGATTGGCAAAGTTACAACTAAACTTATTGTTTAATACTTCTTTGAAGTTTTAAATGTAGGAATTTTATAGGGACCTGACATGAGATCTGATGGGCACATCATCTTTCTTGAAAAATTCATCATTATTACATAATCAAAGAACTACTGCTATGCCCTGCTAGATAATGCCAGTAAAGAAATTAACCTGTGTTAATAATTATAAAAAACAACAACAACAAATATCTCTAAGAAGGTACAGGACTAACAATAGTAATTGCTTTAGTTGAGAACAAGCTATTTTTCTCATTATTTCACTCCAAATGGCTAAGAATGGAGGAAAGAGATTTGTTGCCAAAATATTCCCTAGAGCAGATAATCAGAAAATGTTATATGCTTCTGTAGCTTGGTTACAGAAGTAGCTCTGAATATGTCACAGTGGCAAAAAGTGACACAAAAGGGGTAACAATGCATGAAAAATTACACTGGATTAAAATAAGTATTCCTGAAATCTGACACACAAAGCTCATTTAAAAACTGCAACCAGTGTAAGGAGAACGCATCAGATTTCTCCTTGGCCTCATTCCCTGAAGGCCACTCCAGCCACAAAAGGGTCAGAAGGACTCCTCCACCTGCTCTTGCACCTGTCACACTAAAGTGGGAGAACCAACCGAAAACATGAGCGAATGGACTTTATCGAAGATAAAATGGGGAAGAAACAAATGCACCACATTAATGGCAATGAAAGTGCTCAATGTCAAATGTTGTAAGAGACAGGATATTTCACGTTCTTAATATACAAATGGCTTGGAAGTTTTATCAAAATTAGGTCAAAAATATGTTTAATAAATTTCTGATGTTATCATATTAATATAAAAGATAATACATAAACTAAACTTGATGATATTTAATGTATAGTCTTTAACACTGAAGACATAGTATCTATGAGCCTGGAGTTAAATACTCCTAGGTTGAGATCTCAAGTCTGTCACTTACAAGTTTAGATGTCCCTGAGCAAATCAGCCTCTGTGAGACTCAGCTTACTCATTTGTAAAATGGGACCAAGAACTCTACAAGTGCTCAGAACATCTCACTCCATGGTAAAATAAGAAAAAAAAAAAAAAGCAGAAGATGAATATCTTCACATACCCAGTAAAAATATAAATTAAGCAATTCATGGAGTTTTTGAGAAAGGCCAAGTGATCTAGGCCCTCCCATATTTACATTTTCAATCATCGAGTAGCAAAGGAATACTTTTGTTCATTCTAATAACCAGAAAAGCAAGAATTAACAGACACATGCAGAGGTGGAGCAATGGTTTTGGAGATGACAAATAGAGGAACCTACAAGAAATGAAGTTCAAACTTGACACCATCATCATCATTGCAGCAGCTGATCCTATTAAGCTCAAGTAGTCTTCACAATGTTCTCCTGGTTCCAAATTAAGTACACTATTGAGATCATACCTATTTCAAGGTATGTTATTACACTGATTAATGATGGAACTGTTGCATTCTGAAAGTCAAGTTTTAAAAGTGTATTTGTCACCCTTAACTCACATCTGACCTTACGTGCCATGGGATACCTCTGCAGGCTTCTCAGCAGGTTGCTTAGGTAAGCATTTGCTATTCAACAAGAGTCTAACTGTGATCATCATCAGGGTTATGGCAAAGGTTAAAGCTCTGATTTTACTGAGGTATAGGAGTAAAGAGAATGATGAGGATGAGGGTAACAGTGGAGGAACTGAAGAAATGGGTGGAAGGCGAAAAGAGGTCGAGAAGAATATTGCACATAAGGCATGGCAGGAGTTCTCAGATCATGTAATAACCATAATTCTTCAGGAGAGATGATGTGTCTACCATCAGGTCTCATGCTTGATCCTCATAAAGTCCACACATTCAAAACTTCGAAAAAAAACTGAACAATAAATTTAGTTGTAATTGTGCTAATCTGTAAATATCTCATATATTAAAAGATAAAACATCCCGAAATACTGATTCTACCCTAAGGTGTTACTGAAATAAATGAGATTACAAACACGTATGTGCACTTCCTTTTCTAGAAGTACAGAGGACTGCGTACTCTGGAGAACTCCAGCAGAAAGTGAAAAATGCTGAAAGGAAAACAGTTATCTTTGTAAATGCATCACTGAGAAGTAGGAAAATGGAGCCTCCTCCAAAACCCAGTCGCCAAAGAACAGCAGAAATCCGAAGAGCTCTGAGGTTGAACTCTGATGACAACGAGGTATGTTTTGACTTCCACACAGGGCCTAGGCCATGCCAACACAGGGTACCAGGAAAAGACCCCCTGTTACAAAGCTAGAAACTCAAAGGACACCACCTCCAGCATCAGGCCTAGCCAGCAATCACTCAGCTTCATGGAAGGAGAGCCAAGAAATGTGCCTGTTTTGACCTGGGCAAGAGGTAGAAGGAGGTTAAAAAAAAAAATTATTCTCTGACAATCTGGAAACACAAGTCGACCTTCAAACAGGTCCTTTATACTACTTTCATGTTCTTAAAAACCTCAAGCTAAAAATTAATTTTAAAGTGAGTCCCCCTACACTGGCACTTGGCAGAAGCAAGCAAATATCACGGTTAAGGATACATTAGACCTTTCTCATTAATGCTCCCAATCAACCAACACTTATTGATATAGTTTGGCTGTGTCCCCCCCAAAATCTCATCTTGAATTGTAACTCCCACAATTCCCACGTGTTGTGAGAGGGACCCAGTGGGAGATAATTGAATCATGGGGCAGGTCTTTGTCATGCTGTTCTTGTGATAGTAAGTCTCACGATATCTGATGGTATTATAAAGAAAAGCTTCCCTGCACAAGCGCTCTCCCTTTGCCTGCCACCATCCACGTAAGGCGTGACTTGCTCCTCCATGCCCTCTGCCATGATTGTGAGGCCTCTCCAGCCATGTGGAACTGTAAGTCCATTAAACCACTTTTTCTTCCCAGTCTCAAGTATGTCTTTATTAGTAGCGTGAAAATGGACTAATACAGTAAATCGGTACCAATAGAGTGGGGCGATGCTGAAAAGATACCCAAAAATGTGGAAGCAACTTTGGAACTTGGTAACAACTAGGGGTTGGAACAGTCTGAGGGCTAAGAAGAAGACAGGAAAATGTGGGAAACTTTGGAACTTCCTAGAGGCTTGTAGGTCCAGGCTGAGGTGGTCTGAGATAGAGATAAGGAACTTGTTGGGAACTAGAGCAAAGGTGACTCTTGTTTCATCTCAGCAAAGAGACTGGCAGCATTCTGCCCCTGCTCTAGAGATTTGTGGAACTTTGAACTTCAGAGAGATGATTTAGGGTATCTGACAGAAGAAATTTCTAAGCAGCAAAGCACTCAAGAGGTGACTTGAGTGCCGTAAAAGGCATTCCATTTTATAAGAAAAGCAGAGCATCGAAGTTTGGAAAATTTGCACCTTGACAATGTGATAGAAAAAAAAAATCCCATTTTCTATGGAGAAATTCCAGCTGGCTGCAGAAATTCGCGTAAGTAACAAGGAGCTGAATGTTAATCCCAAAGACAATGGTGAAATGTCTCCAGGGCATGTCAGAGGTCTTCATGGCAGCCTCTCCCATCACAGGCCTGGAGGCCTCTCAGGAAAACACGGTTTCATAGGCTGGGCCCAGGGTCCACGTGCTGTGTGCAGTCTAGGGACTTGGTGTCCTGTATCCCAGCTGCTCCAGCCATGACTAAAAGGGGCCAAGGTACAGCTTGGGCTGTTGCTTCACAGGGGGCAAGCCCCAAGCCTTGGCAGCTTCCACGTGGTGTTGAGATTGTGGGTGCACAGAAGTCAAGAATTGAGGTTTGGAAACCTCTGCCTAGATTTCAGAGGATGTATGGAAATTCCTGAATGTCAGGCAGAAGTTTGCTGCAAGGGTAGGGCTCTCATGGAGAACCTCTGCTAGGGCAGTGCAGAAGGGAAATGTGGGGTCAGAGCGCCCACACAGAGTCCCTACTGGGGCACCAACTAGTGGAGCTGTGAGAAAAAGGCCACCGTCCTCCAGACCCCAGAATGATAGATCCACCAACAGCTTGCACTGTGTGCCTGGAAAAGCCACAGACACTCAATGCCAGCCTGTGAAAGCAGCTGGGAGGGAGCTGTACCCTGCAAAGCCACAATGGCAGAGGTGCCCAAGACCATGGGAACCCACCTCTTGCATCAGTGTGACCTGGGTGTGAGACATGGAGTCAAAGGAGATCATTTTGGAGCTTTAAGATTTGACTGCTCTGCTGTCATGTGAATAAGTCTCACAAGATCCAATGGTTTTGTAAGGGGTTTTATAATTTCCCTTTTCACTTGGCTCTCATTCTCTCTTTGCCTGCTGCCATGTAAGACATGACTTTGCTCCTCCTTTGCCTTCTGCCATGATTGTGAGGCCTCCCCAGATGTGCTGAACTGTGAGTCAATTAAACCTCTTTCCTTTATAAATTACCCACTCTTGGGTATGTCATTATTAGCAGAGTGAAAACTAATATAATGGGTAAATAACTGTCTTGTTTTTATTAATCTTTCTTAAATATGTGTATGGCTCATACTTATTTCAATGTTTAATATTAGAAATGTTTGGGGTCTTTATTTGGAAGTTTGGTGATATTTTGGTGACCAGAAATGATCTCTAGGGATTTTATAAGTCTTATTTACATCAATTAGCATATAGTCAATTTGGTTTCATTATATATCATTTCATTTAAAGTTGCAGTTTCCAAGAACCTATAGATGACCTTAAGTGAGGGCTTGCTGTATTGAAAATTGTTGAAGCCAAGCAGAGGTACAGCATAGGTATTAATGATAATATTCTCCTATTCTTTTGAATTTTCCAAGAAAAAGTTCTTAAAAAGTTAAACCCCCCCACCTAAAACAAAACTAAAGCAACAATAGAAAATGGAGCTGTTACAGGGGTTCTCAAAGCCAGTGTCAAAGTCATGCTGCCTGAAACATCACCTGAAACTGACTAGAAATTCAAATTCTCTGAACCCATTTCAGACCTGCTGAAATGGCAACTGGGAATGGCAGGGAGGAGGAACTCAGGCAGCAATCACTGCATATAACAAATCCAGCAGGTGATTCTGATGTGTGGTGAAGTTTTAGGAACAAAGTCCTAGAAAAGCTTAATAATACAGAAAAGTCTGGCAAGTAAGATCAAGAAAAAAAAGAATACAAAATAATCATAATTGTCAATACAGAAGCGATGACACTTTAAATCAATGAAAAAGCCATACACTTGTAAAAATCTATATATAAACTAGTGTAAGGTGCATATCGCACTCACATATTTTAAAATAAGAGACAATAAGGGTGCCAGAAAGCATTACCAGATCTAATCTTTATATTTAACTTTCCCATCTTATAAAATACGCATACTGTTTTCATAAGAAAAATCACTTTAGTAAATACATAACAGACACTTCTGTTGCCTGACAGACAACCTTTAACTGTTTTTAAAAGGATCCCCTAAATATATCACTTAGATCTGGCAGTTTGAGAGCTTTTAATGCCTATCCTGAGACAACAAAGTGCCAGCTTGTGTTGGCCAGGCTCAATCACAGATTAAAAAGCAATTCCCCCACAATACTTTAGTTATGAAATCACCCATAAAAGAATAACTTTCAGACATAATACAAAAATCAATTTAATTAATTATTTCTCTACCTAAAGCTAGGTGCATTTTAGGATAACTTGGCATAATTTTATGCTGTGGTAATTAACTTAAAATGAAGCCCTTAAGCCTCCTAATTTTTTTTCACTACACTAATAAATGGTGAAAGCTATGGCCTGTGGTTCAAATTGCCAAAGAACTGTATGTCAGTCACTGCATCACACGCAATATTATCACATTCATATCTCAATTATTCGATCCTGAATATTTTCCTGTTTCTCGTGCTGACAGTTAATAAGTTGCCATCACTTGCTTCCGAAGATAATCATAACTTTTCTGTCCTGTGTTAACCAGTAAAAATAACAGCAATCTTCTTCACACTAGATTTTTACAGAAGTAACTGATGCACTCGTAATTGTTTAAAAGGACGTCCTTCTTAGCATCTGAGGTCATAAAAATGTTTTATTTCCTAACCTAATAAAATAATAACCAAGCTTTGCAACTATTTTGCAAAATTGTTCGGCTGTATTTGTGCACATACACTTTTCAAACTATACAGAGAAAATAGGATCCCCATTTGAAAAATGAAAAATAAGCCCATTAGTTATTAATTAATAACTAATGAAACCATGTCTACTTCCAGTTCAGTACGATGCTTCCACCTAAGAACCCGTCAACGCAGCTGACCATTCTTCCACACGCTGGCGAACAGTTCAACATACACCTCTGGACACCACGTTGCTCAAGTTGACAGGTGAGCAAAACAGGGTCACGTCATAAACATGTATTCTTCAATGGCGAATGTTCTTCCATGTCCACATTCCAAATGTCATTACAATTATTCTAGTAACTAGAAACATCCCACTCCCGGAAATGACTGCTAATCCTGTGGGCAGCTAACCTGTCATCTTAAGCAACAATGGAGCACGATATTAATCACAGAGACAGAATCCAAACGGCCTCTCCCAGTGCAAGGAAAATTCACTGCAGGAAAGTGGGCTGTGCCCTGGAGACATAATCAAGTATCAGGAGCAATTATTAGGAAATCATGGCCCCTGAAGTTCAGAAAACAAATGAAATGTTATCCCGCTGACAAGTGAGGTGGCCTATTTGCCTAAGTCCCGTTTATATACTTATATCTATTTTCCTTCCTTTAATAACTACATCCTATCAAGTAAAGTGCCTAATGCACTAGGGCTACAGTTCCAAAAACTTATTACCACAATGCAAGATACTAATTGTTATATATATATATAATATATAACAATATATCTATATTAGATATATAAATATGTAATATGCATATTAGATATATCTAAATATATATTATATGATATATTAGAATATATATGTGATATAGGTGTGTGTATATATAATTGATATATAAAAATATATTAGAATGATTTAGGAAAATAAGGCTTATTATTTACATTTTAGCAATATTAATGGATCTGAGAAGTTCTACATAAAGAAATATGCAGGTTTTGTTTAGCCCAGTGTTTTCCCCACAGCTGTGTACAGAGCACTTTTAAAATTGCAAGTCAGGGCCACATTGTATGAGAAGCTGAATGTGATGCTACAGAAAACTCTTATGGATGAGTCAGGGATCTTGGGTTCTGTTTTCAGGCCTGCCCTAACCTAAGCGTGGGCTTCAGTTTACAACTTGCTTGAGGTTCCCTCTACCTCTATAATTCATTTTTTTATAAGTTATATCACAAAAGAAATTGTACATATAAAGTTCTCATGAAGCTTTAAACGTAAAGCTTAAGAACACAATAATTCTGCCCCTTGAAAATTACTCAAAACATTAATTTGCTGCTCATTCATTCTGTAAACTGTGCTTGTCAATTTTTTTCCCCTAAAAGACATCATGTGGACAAGCATATCATGGTTTCAATGTGGTCCCGTTAAAATACGCCACTTTTAGAATTCACTGCATTTTTAAAACTTGTATAGTCCAATCATTTTGAATTTCAGAAAAGTGCCTAAATAGCCTCTCATTTCTCTAGGACATTACAAGGACAATTAAAAGGTATTTACTACAAGATCTGGGTGACTAAAACTCTCATTACGAAACATGAGCGCAAGGGTATGTGGGGAAGAGAAATCCAGCGGGCTGACCTAAGCAGCCCTGCCTAAGCCGCAACGTGGAGGCAGAACACTGCTTTTACTGCTTTCTCACCAGTGACCTCTGCTATATCTCTGGACCTTAATGTCCAAGAACTGAGACTTCACCTCTCCCAATCCCAGTAACAACCAGGTCATAAGAGAAGAAGCAGAAATATCTCAACAAAATTCTGGAAATTGAAAAGCGTGCTTTTAGTTCAAATATGATAAAACATAAACCGGCCTTAAAATATACAGACTGAACTCTGTCACACTACCATTTGTTGACACTGTATGCTACAAATCTGAATTTAGAAAAGTACCTCTTTTGATTTTTCCTCTTTGGTAAATCTTCCAAATTTTTCAATCATTTCCGCCACAAATATTACATCCATTTTGTCAGAAAAGTTGGCTGCTTCCACAGTGTAAGCCAGTAACTGTCGAGCTGTTGCCACGGCATTGGTAAGATTGAGGGGCATCTACATTTCAAAGGCAAAAATGATCAACAAAACAGTCATTAGCAAAATGATCAACACAATCCTGACATTTTCACTTTGTGTTTCAAAACAGCAATGAATTAAAAAACTTTATTATTTACTCATCATGGCCTTCTTAAAATGCTTTACAAACCCAAGAAAACTGGAATTTTAATGGAAACTCACTGCAGGGAAATTTTTTCAAGCTTGGAGTGAAAGACAATAATACATAAAAATACATGAGGTTAACATGTTGCACCATCTATCTCTTCTCTGCCTATCCAAATTCTACACATACCTCAATCCCAATTGCTTAATAAAGCCTTTCCTGAGTATTCCTGCTGGGAGTGATCAATACCTCCCTTGGAGCTCCTACTGCACAAGAGTACAAACTACTTATTTGGCACTTATCTTTATTGCCATGCACTGCCAGTAATGTTTTATATTTGTTTATCTACTGACTCTAACAGGGATTTAGCACCTAACATTGCAAAAGGATTTTTACCAGGGGCTAAGGGGCAAAAGAAAATACATGACACACAAGCCATCTTCCACTTGCTTATAGTCTGGTAAGGTTTAAAAAGATGCATAGAAGCAAAGATAACAAAAAGCACATGAGTAGTTCAAGTATTCTAAGCAATCGCTTTCAACAAAGTGATTATAAAAGGAATCCAAGAGGTGGCTTTCAATGTGAACTCAAAGGAAGGTTAGGATTCTGTCCGGTGGATACAGATTTAAAAAGATATTCAAACAACGGCACAAAGGGAGACGGTGACTGGAAAGGAAGGATTCTATAGAGGGCCTTGACTAGTGATTAATATGGACCTGATCCTGAAGACAGTTAAGTCAACTAAAGTAAAAACACTAAATCCTTATGTTTTACCTAGTATTAAAAAAAAAAAAAACTTATGTATTTGGTTTGAATACCATGTTTTCTCCACAACACAAGTAAACTTGAAGACTTTCTAGTTACCTGATTAAACATATAAAGAACTCTAGTGACATCATTTGCATACTGACAGCGAGAATAATCATCATCTGCCCAAAAGCCACCTCTATCACATCTGCGCCAAGCTTTTCTCTCATCCTGTGGGTTTCCAGGATATATCCCACTGCCATGGGTGTTCCGCGTACACTGCAGATATGCAGTAATGCCCGCCAATGTTCTGGGCCATCTAGAGATGAAGACAAAATAGTACAAGAAAATCTAAATGACACAGGTACATCAAGAATAACAATAGCGGAGAAAAAAATCAAAGATGAGGACGTGTCATGTCAATACAACCCTGACACGGGTCATCAAAACTGGGCTGGGAGAAACCTTTGTTATTTGAGCTCTATGTCCCCAAAACTGAGAATGAAATTCAACATGTTTAATACAGGTTACCATTGATACTTATCACAGGAACCACTAAATTACAGTCAGTCACACCAAAATAGAATTCATTACAAAAACCACATAAATAGATCAAGCAACACTAAACTAAATTCTATTAATGCAGTGGGAATTTAATTGCATAATATCTTAAGCAATGTCAAAGATAAATAATTCATTGATCTATAAACACTTAATTGCTCTATTTTTAAAAATGTAAAGCACTCAAAACTATGAGAAAATAGAAAATCTACCATAAATAGTAAATATCATATTATGATTATTTGATAAAAGATGTTGAATATAACAAAATTACCAAATATCATATATTTCACTTAAAAGCATGTACTAAATATTATAGATCAATACTTAATCTACATAAAAGACTTATCCATTGGCAATAATAAATGTTGATTTCCATATATTGATGTCAAGAATAACTTTTTTAAAAAGAGCAATGGCGAACTAGCTGAGTATAAACATGTTATTATTGCTTCTTTACTTTGGATTTAAAAGATTAACACCAAAGGGTTCTCCCACCCTTGAAACACTGAGGTTAGAGCCAGGAGGTAACAACTGAACCCATTAGAGACAATGCAAACTGGGTAATAAATGATTTTTATGCTGCTTCAAAGAATAACATATTTCCCTTTGTTCATATCAACTATAAACTAATTTTTTAAATCCCTGAACATAAATAAGATCAAGTAAATAAGATATTTAAAGATGTTTTAAAGCATCTTTGAAAGTAAAGAGAGTTTAAGGTAAAAGCTGTCATCTCTTGCAAATCCTAAACTTTCTACTAAAATAAATAAATAAATAACTCCCTTTGCTTAAACTAACAGAGCTCAACAAATCCCACCTGGGATTCCACGGCTCCCCAGGTTTCAGGCTACCCAACAGCTTTCATTTCCCAAAGTCCTTCTTGCTTGATTTCCAGAAGAACTGAACAAGGGGAGAAAATTAGATAGGTGTTTCTTCTAATTCTGATGCCTACTGAACTGCCAGTAGTGAAAAGTACCTTAGCAATATAAAACCTTCCAAGGTTCATCTATAAAAGAGCCATTGGGTGGGGGGAAAACACAGAAAATACCTTACTTAACCTGTTTGAATTTTGTACTCTTTTACCAGAATATCTCAAATGTTTCCCTAAGGCAATGGCTCTTATACAACAAAAACATTTGTTAAAAATGACTCTACTTTCAGAGATTCTTCAATCAACAGGTCTGAGATAAAGTTCAAGCACCCCTTTTGTTCATCTCCATAAGTGATTCTGAAATCATTATTCTAAAGGGTAGTCCTCAGACATGCGCAGGTCTCAAACTTTGTTACTCAGGACAGGAAACCAATAATGTGTCTTAGACAATGGAAGGATCTGGGGCAAATTAAACTTTTCCCAGTATTTTCCACGACACTGACCTGAAATCACCTTTGTTGTTTACCACCCTCTCTGGAGGACAGTACTGTGCAGAACTCTCTAATACCACAATATCCACAGTCCTCGTATTATTCCCACGTTTGGTCTGGACATGACAGCCCCAATTTCCAGTAGATCCAGCCTGAATATTAGAAATGGTTAGGGCACTGCATAAAGAAAGATTTTAAAAAGAGAGAAAATATGATTAGGCAAAAAAGGAGACAATAATGGGTCTCAATCATTCATTTAGCAAATATTTCTGAATGCATATTGTGGGGTAAGCACTTGCTATATAAAAATGAATTTAAAAAATGACTCCTTCCTTTAAATCCTTCAATCTCAAGGCAAAAAAGGAAAGAGATCTTTAAAATACACAATCAGGGCAATAAGAGACACATGAATCAAATGCAATGCTATACGACGCATGAGAATTCTCCTTGCAGAAATAGGGAGAGCAGAACACTTCACAGAACAGGAATGGCAAGTAATCCCAGCACTCTGGGAGGCAGAGGCGGGTGGCAGGAGTTCAAGACCAGCCTGGCCTTCAAGATCAGCCTGGCAAAACCCCGTCTACACTAAAAATATTTTTAAAAGTTAGCCGGGTGTTGTGGCACACGCTTGTAATCCCAGCTGCTTGGGAGGCTGAGTGAGGCTGGAGGATGGCTTGAACCCAGGAGGCGGAGGTTGCAGTGAGCCAAGAGAGCACCACTGCACTCCAGCCTGGGTGACAGAGCAAGTCTCTGTTTCATACACACAAAAAAAGAACAGGAATGGCAAGCCCAAAGGCAGAAATATCGTCGTACATTCTTTAGCAAAACTTGGAGAAGTTTCCAAGTCACATCTCCCTTCTCACAGATTCTGAAGAAAATATTCAAACATGAAAAAAGATTATTATGAATTTACATAATTAAGAAAATGTTTAAGGTAAAATATAAAGGGTTACACTAGAAACAAACCAGTTACCTCCCTAAAAAGATTTAGTAAATTACCCATTAATACTTTCACAAAAGGTTTCCATGTTAAGGTATATTTCAATTCATAAAACAGCTGTGTTTCTAAATGGCTGTCAGTAAATCCAATCTCCAAGATGAAATCATAATTCTCTAATATAAAACCTATTAATTAAGGAGCAAATGTCAGAGCCTTCAATTAACCTTTATTTCCCCCACAGGATCCAGTATGCCTTGCTGTTATGTAGACACAAATGGTAAGAAATAATTAGACAGAAAGTATGTATCATTTTAATTAACTTACAAAATTATGTCTTGAAGTAAATACACATTTGTCCGATCTCCTAAATCATTGACGGCTACAGCAAATGTTCTAATAAAGGCTCAAGACACTTTTATATTATGAATCATCAAAGAAAATGTTGTCTTTACTAAGTTAGAAAAATAAACATAGTGTAATTAATATTTTTAAAATAGAGTGACACAAAAAAGAGT
The DNA here is from genome assembly GCF_028885625.2 of Pongo pygmaeus. NCBI lineage: Eukaryota > Metazoa > Chordata > Mammalia > Primates > Hominidae > Pongo > Pongo pygmaeus. Next base: position 21,537,705 of record NC_072376.2, read on the forward strand.
TTGACATTAAATTTAACTTTGTCCAACACTCTACTTTATAAGTCTTTACTGAACTAGGAAGAAGTATATTTTGGCAATGAAAATCATTCCTTAATCCAGAAGTTCCCAAAGACTGTCTTACTTCACAGAACCTTCACTGACATGGTAACTTTTTCATGGTGCACCGCCCCCCAGCTCAAAAAAATACCTATGGTGGTTTCTATTACTAAATTAAATCCCCAAAATGTCTATCTATATTCAAATACTTTAGTAGCCATTTGAAAAAAGTAACACACATAAATTTGAAATAAAATTTTTATTGTATTCTGAAATAACAACTACTTCTTAATGAGATATGTGTGCCTGCTGGGCACTCTAAAATTAATCTAACCTCAGATTCGGATCAGACAATGATGCTCATTTCTTGTTCTACAATGACTTTTACACATAGCACTTGCTTTGCATCACAGTAACTGTCCAAAGTTCAGCATCCCGAAGTATGACACTATAATGGAGTGTTTCTAGTTTTCTTACTCCTTTTTTCCCCTTCAATCTCCCAATCTGCAAATGTTTCCTGGATAACTTTAAGCAATACTTTTAATATCTAAAACCAAGCACCGGAATAACACTTCCAGGAATCCTCAAGGCAGTAGATTTGGAGATTTAAAAAGAAAGAAGTAGCTTCAATTTCAACTCGTAAGAAAAATGCTGTTTCTTACTGATGAAGAATCAAAGACATGGGGAGATCAATGAAAAATCAATAGGAATCTCAGATTAACCAATGCAATAACCACATATTTCTTTCTTCTATTTTTCTGGGGCAAAATCTAGGTAAAGAACTGTCTCAGTCTTCACATGAAAGATTTTCATGTTAGTCAAATGTCCCTACCAAAAAAAAGTTAGGCTAACTTGCTATCCTTAGAATTAACTTTTTTTGCATTGCTAAATATAATTTAAATTTAAGCATGACTTGCAGAAAGACTTATACAGTAAATTTACTTACTTTATAGTCAAATAATTTAGAGTTCTAAATTAATCAAAGCTCTTTTACATAGAAAATGGTTCTACTTTTAAAACTTTACTATTGAATTATACATCAATTATTGTCTGTTTATACAATAAACTGCTTAGTGTACAATGTGATGAATTCTGACATATGTATAGGCATGTGAAATTATCGCTACAGTAAAACTAGTGTAACAATGAATATATCATTTCCAACGATTAATCTTATCCCTTAATAAGGGAATTCTGCTTCTAGCAATCACTGAGCAGCTCAGATATTAAATCACCCTTCCCACAGCTAACAATTATATGCCCCTGACAAATTATAAAATGACAATCATTTGAACACATGTAGATTGATCAAAAGCAGGCAATAAATGAAGAGGAGTTGATATGAAAAACAAGGGTTTTTGGCACTGGGAAGTAACTGGATTTTTTTTTTAATGGCTTTTGCCCAAGGGTAGGCCTCACTCAAATGGAAACTCACAATCTTATTGGCTTAAAAAATCAGAAGACAGAGGTAGAAAGAAGTCAGGCTGGAAGCCCAAACTTCTATGTATAAAATGCACCAAGATCTCTTATTGATCCTGAACTACACTTGCAGGTAGAGCAGAAACCAAGACTTTAGCTTCTGCCTACCAGAGAGGACAGAGCTAGGAGTTAGTTCAGCCAAGCTAATTGCCTGACCAAAGTCAGCTCTCTTTAGGGGAATATAACAGAATCCAGAGTCAGAGGTCAGCAGACTTTTTCTTCAATGGCCAGACGGTAAATATTTTAGGCTTTGCTGGCTAGGAAGCAATATTAAGAATGTTATGTAGGGAATTATGTAACCATCTGAAATGTAACCACTTAAAAATATAAATAACATTCTTAGTTTACAGGCTCAGTAGACTAGATTTGGTTCACAGACTGTACTTAGCCAACTTCTCCTCCACAGCAAATCATTCATAATGTCCAGTCTATAACCAAAAACTGTCAGACATATAAATAATATTTTTTAAAAAGAAGAAAATATGAGCCATATTTAAAAGAAAAGCAGCCAGTAGCGATAACCACAAGATGGCCCACATGTTGGAATTAGCAGGAAAGGATTTAAAAGCATCTACTCTAAATGTTGGAAGATATAAATGAAAATATGCTTCTAGTAGACATGAAATCTCAAGAAAAATTATAAAATAGCCGACTGCGTAAGTCTTGAATCTCAACTCAGAGAACTCGAGATTTGAATGTCAACTGAGTACCTTTAGTTTTTCAGTAATCTTTCATAGCACCCCTGTGAGTTTGCTGTGATGTTACCCTAGGAGGCCCTGGCAGAGAGTTTGAAAACTGCAGCTCTACTGAAATAAAAATACAAGCCAAGTTCTAGGTGAGTAGAAAGAAAGAAGAAAGGGAGCGGAAAACTCAACGTCTAGAGGTAAAAATTTTACCAAAGTAAAATATCTGGTAAGTGATAATATCATATATATTCTTAGTCTATTATACTTTATAAAGTTCATTTGAATTAATTATTTTGGTATTCACACCAATCATGAGGTTGATAGTTCAGATGTTACATTCTTTTATACTAGTAGGTGGAGAAGGTAAGTACCTTAAAATATTGTATCAGTCAATTTTTTGACTAGAGTCAATATCAGGTGATTACTAAAAGAGAAAATATAAGCTTAGCAGTAGGAAATAGTTGGAAATTAGGTTTAGCACTAAAAGTTTACATTTTTCCTCCAAAAACTTTTAAAAAGTCTCCAATTTCTAAAGTTTCTCTTTGAAATTAAGCCTTTTCTTTAAAAACTGGATGAAAAGATGGCTATTTAATTTTAGAAGATGAATAAGAACCAGGAAAAGGAAATGCCAGATGTTTGCATTTTTAAATACAAGAAGATGAAATATTAATTCAAATTCCGCTAAACATTACACCTCCAAAAGGATAAATAAAATATACAGGCACAATTCTTCATTCAAAAAAAAAAAGTTTACCTTGCAATCAAGGAGCAGTTGTGAATCATGTTCTTTTCAACAAAAATACCTTGTGATTCATCGGTTTCAACTATTCTCCCATCCTGATACCACAACACTTGCATGTCCTGATCAATATATGAAGCCATGCACTGGAAAGGAAGGCTGTCTCCTTCAAACACAACTTGGCGATGAGATGGAGTCATGTAGAAAGACGGCAATTCAAGCGGAGGGTCTAGAGACAGTCAAACAAAGATTCAGTAAACAAATATAATTTCCAAACACCATAATTAAAAGTTACAGAAATTCTAGGTAAAATTATAAAAACAGAACAACAAATATTCCTCAATAACCAGCATGCTACTGCTAGTGTCAACCAGGCTGCTACTGAGTTTAGTGATAACAGATAACAACAAAATTAAAAAGAAACAATTTCATAATCAGTTCTGACATTTAGAGTTATTCCTCTTCAGTGGTATCATAAGAGTATCAGATGATTACAGAAATGAACTAAAAGAACAAGCTGTGTTCTAGAAAACGGCATCAGTGATAAGTAAATGCTGATATTTACAACTTTAAAATACACTTTGGAGACTGCATTACCTTTGATTACAACACGAGTTTTTGGCTGTAAAACTAATGCATGTTCTTTGCAGAAAAATCAGAACATTTAAAGAAAACAGAAAAAAACAGTATTTTAAGATCCCATATACCATAAACAGTTTTTAATCAGTTTTTTCCTTTCAGTCAGAAAAATAAAAGATTTTAAATATATGTACAAAAATGTACACAAGTGACACTAGTTCATTAAAAGACTTTTAAATATGTAGTCCATTTTTCTAACATGACAATTCTACTTTTAGTAGTACTGTATCCTAAAGAATAATAGAAAATATGCAAAAATGCATACAAAGAAATTAGTCCTTCCATTATTTATGAAGGAAGAAATTATTAATGAGCTAAATATGCTGTAATAGAGAAGTTGTTAAACTATGGCTTCATCTATACAATGGGTTGATATGCATCTATTTTAAATGAGAAAATATGTTTACATTAATTCAACTTAAAAAAGGTTATAAAATATCATTAGAGTGTAACGATATTTTGGTTAAAAAATAGAAAAAAGTCGTAGAAGATGATACAAAAAGGTCTTAACACTAGCTATCTTTCAGTCATGAACATAAACATGGTCTTTGTTTCTCTGCTTCTTTTAATTTATTTCTTTGCACAAATCTTAATTTTCATTCAGTGAGCATATTTTACTTGTGATACAACAACAATAATAAAGAGAAAAGGAAAAAAATATGATAGATTATTTCCAAAGAATGACTAAACTGGGACCTCCCCCCATCACTTTAGGACTGGTTTTTGTTTCATGGGGTTGTGTGTGTAGGTGTGCTTTTTTGTTTTTTTTGTTTTTGTTTCTTTTTCATTTAACACATGGCAAACATATTATTTCCCTCATTTCCCCAGATATTCTTCAAAATCATGATTTTCGATAGTTGCATTCACTGAATGGATATGTTACAAGTAATTAAACCAATCCCCTATTTTTGAGAATTTAGGATATGCTTATACACAGAGTCTGAAGATTTACATACAAAGCTGATCATTTCCTAAGAATTAACTATAAGATACAGAATTACCAGATCTAACTGTATCAGTTTTTTTTTTGAGATGGAGTTTCACTTTTGTCACCCAGGCTGTAGTGCAATGGCACGATCTCGGCTCACTGAAACCTCCACCTCCTGGGTTTAAGCAATTCTCCTGCCTCAGCCTCTCGAGTAGCTGGGATTACAGTCACCTACCACCATGCTCAGCTAATTTTTGTATTTTTAGTAGAGACAGGGTTTCACCATTTTGGCCAGGCTAGTCTCAAACTCCTGACCTCAAGTGATCCACTGGGATTACAGGTGTGAGCCACCGCGCCCTGCCTGTATCAGTCTTTTAAGAACACTGAAACATGTTGCTTCAAAAAGGCTGTATCATTCACATTCCCATCCACACACAGGATGTGTGCATCCTGAGACTGTGTTACTACAGACAAATTCACGAGTTGCCAACTGATAGAAAATCTGAAAATCTATTATTTGAAATTGGTTTGCATAAAGAAAGCTGATGTGAACCTAAAACAGCTACCTTAAAGACAACTGAAAAAAAAAAGTCATTTAATCTAGCTGACTTAATTGTTGGCATAAACTAAATATTATCAAATCCATAATGATTACTGGCTGCATACTAGTTCTGTCCAAGTATAAAGAGAATCTTACAATTTGTCAAGAAAAACATGGTAGCAAGTCAAAATATGGTAAATGCTTTCTCAGTTTGGATTTCTCCCTTACCGCATGTCAACAGCTCCTGCTTCACGCCTGTGACTGGTTGGGCCTGCAGTGACTTAGGATAAACACACCTGGTATCCCGTACCGTGATGTTCCTCTCCTTTACCCAGCGATGCATCCACAGTATGTTACAGTCACACAAAAGATACTCAGTCTGGAATTCCCTGTAACATGCAAATACAACTTAGAGATTACAGTGAATAAAATTAAATAGCACTTTTGTTTTATATTGGGTTACATTTCTGGTGGCAAGCACAATACTGTTCACCCATACCACGCCTAAAGTACATTTCATCAACTAGCTACAGTTTCTCTCCAAGGAGCTGAATTGCAGAGGGTTGGACCCCAACACTGTTCTTGCTGATCCCTGGTTTCTGCTTTGGATGAAATTTGGTAGGCAAACAAAGACTCTTTGGCAGATATCCCTCTTCAATGCAACAAGCCACTGAACGCCAGAGTTCTAGAATACCAAATCCCATTCCTTTTTGTCTGTCAAGCTTCTACCCATTTATCATGCAGTGTGTGGCATTAATATTGAATCTTGAAGGCACCCCCAATTTTTCACCATCATTGCCACATTCTTGGCCTAAATGCCTACCAACTCTGTTGATTCTGGCAATCAAACAGCAACCTAAAGCAATACAGATTGTTTTCCGTGGCTATATTCTGTATGTCTAACTAGACTGTGAACTTCCCTAGGGTAGGGACTGTTTCTGACCCCTTCCTGCTATGCGCCAAGTGACGCTATAGATATTTACAAATTTTGAAAGAGATAAAGACCCAACAAATCAAAAGCATACAAATAAGAATACCTCAGCTTTGATATAACAGATAGTACAGAAATGTCTTTATATGAGGCAAAAAGCTTTATAATTTGGCACTTGGGTGCAAGAAGAAGAAAGGATAAACAAAGCTGAGATATAAGCACAAAATCTCTTAAATACTATAATTACTAAGCACTGACTATTCATGTGCCACACATTTGCTAAGTCCAGCTAGTAACAATAAATGCAGGACCCTGTTCCTGCCAATATGGAGGGCATCATATAATAGAAGAATCAAAATGTAAACATAACTAAAATAGAATGCAACATGTTCTATAAAAATAAATCCACAAAGTGCAATAATGTTTAAGTGTGTATGCTTCTAACACAGCTAGACTGTTGGCCCAGGGTTCACCTCAGTAGTTTCGGCAAAAAAGAATAAGGAAAAAAGAAAAGGGATCGGATGTAATACAGCATAGAAAATAAATTTAAACAATACCAGAAGGAGGACATGACAGACTCCTAATTCCTAAGCACCACTTTATGGTCAGTTCCTAACACTACCAGGTAAAAACACTGGCAATTTCCCCCATTTGGGGGATGAAAATACTTCCCACGTTCCTGCTACCCAGGGTCTCAAAAGCCAGACTAGCTTTTGTCTTTTTTATTTCCTAATCTTTGCAGAAATGGCTGACCTGAGCCCACTAAATATGCCAAAAGGAGATGTTTCTGCTCAAAGGTAGTCTTCTGGATAAGAATGGTAAGGGTGCCAAAAAGACAAACAAGATGGAGTATGGAGTATGAGCCAAAGTGACTCCAGAAGTACATACACATGCCTGCTATGATGGTGAGGAGCTGGTTGGGGCTCCTAATAGCTATTAGCTACATCCCAAGGAAGACTCCTAAATGAGATTTAAATGACAGGTGCAGGAAAGGAACAGAGATGAGAGGAGAAGTCAGAGTACATCGAAGAGAGGAATCAGGAGAGAAAAACTCTTTGCCTGGAAGAAAGACACTCAATCCCATAAATTACTCACAATGAAAACCTGAAAAACATTATATTTAACTGTAATTCCAATAAGCTTAGGATAATTTATAGTCTGAGATATGTTAAGGTTTATCTGAAAATAGTTACTTTCAAAATAACTTCTATGCAATCTCTCAGTTAACAAAACTGGGGGAAAAAAATCAACCAATTCTAAAGCTACAAGAAACTGTAAATCAGAACTTAAACTGATTTCATAAAGTAGGCATTCTAAATAAATATCCCTAGAAACACCAGTAATAAGCTGTAAATCTGATTTTAAGTGGGGGGTGGGTTTACAGGATAAAATTAAATTCCTAAAGTATAAAATATTCTTACAAATTCTTCATAGGAAGGGATACTTTATACTTTGGAAATTTAATTAGTCAAACAAGGCAACATTTTATGATTTGAAAAATAAGTCAAAAAGAAACAATTACCAGTTTACTTACTCTAAATATAGATTAGAGTAATATGGTATCCTAAGGAGAAAACAGTTGTCCTAGTCTAAACATTATTCAGGCTTACTGTATGTTTTTCAATGTGAATGCAAGCTCTCAAGTGAGAGTCTACCTTGACAAGATTGTCCTCACAAAGTCTCTGAAACCACATAATAAATGTTTTTAATTTTCAAAAAGACATGAAAATCAAAAAAAAAGAGAAAAAAATTATTACTTACAAAGACCGTAATGAGGCAAGATAATCAAAAGTTCCTTGAGATAATGAAGAAAACAAATTCCCCGAAAGGTTTCTGAAAGACAGAAAACAATTTCACTTTTAAAAATACAACTATCTATCATTTTATCCTATTTCGTATTTTCTAAAGCATCCTACAGTCATTAAATAATGTTGTAAAGAAGTCATGAAAGTTTCAATGCTTATAAAGAGGGAGTGATTAGAAAATACTTCCTCCAAGGGTGAAGAAGAAAATTATGCTTCACCTTATACAAAGTAGTAAATACAATTATTAAAAGCATATTAATGCTAGATAAGAATTTTTCTGTCAAATATCAGGTGAACCTAAAAGGTACCCTAACTGAATTCCCACTAGAATTACTCTAAGTGTTCACTCGCATCTAATTTAAGAAAGCAGTAAATAAAAATGTAAAAACAAATAGAAAATAAATAATTAAAACTTTAAAAAATAACAAAAGGAAAAGGATGGCCTCGATCAGCAGCAGTAGCGTACTAAACATGACTGAAAATATGAGGAGAGCGGGATGAGTTCAGGGCTTAAAATGAGAGACTGGGGATATAATTCCATGTTGCTCTTGGGCACATCAGTTCTCTAGTCTATCCTGTGTTAGCGGGCTTCAACACATAACCTGAGTCTTGCAGCGTTTTGAATGAATGGAACTCAGAAACCCCTATTCTACAATGTCAGTGGTTTGTTATACCCAAAACGATTTGACCGAATTATTTCTTTCATACCGGACGATGAGCTCTAGAGCTAGGGGGAGGAGGGCCTGTGTGTGTATGCACTTCCGTGTACAGCCAGTAACATGCTGGAGTATAAATGGTGCTCAATAATTGCTCATTGCTCAGGATGGACACCTCACCTTCAGGGGACTTCTAATGCTAAAATGAGACTGAGTGGCTCTGGAAAAATCGCATATGCTCAACCTCCACAAGATCTGTTCTATGCCTGTTATGGTATCAAGAACAGGCAGAATTTAGACCTTAAGTTCTAGAAATGAGGTGGGGGTGGAACACAGCAGAGGATGGGATAGAAATCCAGAGTCCTGCTACTTAGTCCTGCAACTTCTCCTCTGGAATCTGGGCTGAATCCTTCACATGTGAGAGAGAGTGACCATCGGGCAGATGGATTTCCAAGTGGAGTTGGAGAAGAGAACTGATCAGGAAGAGGTCAGCTGTTCCTGGGACACCTGTAGCAACATATTCCTGGATGGGAAGACCTGATATCACACAATGGCCAACACTTTACAAATTAACCTCCAATGACCTTCAGCAAGAACAACACTGGATTGGTTTTTATATTTTATAATTTTTTTTGTAAGAAAAAGGCTGGATTCAGTGATTCTCACAGAATAAGTACCTAGGAACTTAAACAGAAAAGAGTATTTGCAAATTGAAAGGAGGAAAGGGATGTCTTTTTTTTTTTTTTTGGCCTATCAGAGCAGATATCAAATGTGAATTGTGAGAAAGGTGTGCTCATGGCAGTATACATCACGATAACATTTTAAGAAAATAAAAAAGATAAAAATCATTTTGGCCGGGTGCAGTGGCTCACACCCATAACCTCAGCAATTTGGGAGGGCCGAGGTGGGTGGATCACCTGAGGTCGGGAGTTTGAGACCAGCCTGGCCAAAATGGTGAAACCCCGTCTCTACTAAAACTACAAAATTAGCTGGGTGTGGTGGCGTGTGCTTGTAATCCCAGCTACTGAGGAGGCTGAGACACGAGAATGACTTGAACCCGGAAGGCAGAGGCTGCAGTGAGCCGGGATTGCAGCACTGCACTCCAACCTGAGCAACAGAGTGAGACTCCGTCTCAAAAAAATAAAAAAATTTTTTTTTAAGAAAGTAACCTAGATGCAATTACAATCAACAACTATGTATGTTATGAAGCTATCCCATTTTAATTATATGATTACTGAAATATGCTTAAAATAATGAATGCTAGAAGACAAGACATGGTAGGTAAAACTGAAGTGCTGAGACAGGGCAATGGGTACACACACATTCCTTATATGTACAATTGTCTCCGATTTTCTTTAAATGTTTGCAAGATTCCATAACAGTAAGTTAGAAATAAATATCTATCCTACAAATGTAGGACTTAAGTATAAAGAAAAGAATTGGGCCAGGTGCAGTGGCCCACACTTGCAATCCAGCACTTTGGGAGGGCAAGGCGGGCAGATTGCCTGAGGTCAGAAGTTTGAGACCAGCCTGGCCAACATGGTGAAACCCCATCTCTAATAAAAATATAAAAATTAGCCAGGTGTGATGGTGTGTGCCTATAGTCCCTGCTACTTGGGAGGCTAAGGTGGGAGAATTGCTTGAACCTGGGAGGCAAAGGTGACAGTGAACCAAGATGATACCACTGCACTCCAGCCCGGGTAACAGTGAAACTCTGTCTCCAAAAGAAAAAAAAAAAAAAAAAGAATTGCATCTTACAGCAACCACTAGGTTCTAATATGCATATTATTAGATATTTCCCTTGGAAATCACAAAGGAAGGGATCACATTAGAGAAGGACATGCCATCTTCTCAGTAAATCCCAACGCAAACCAATTTTTCCTTGAGTGTTGAAACAGACTGCCATTTGTATGGCTGAACATAAGTGAAGTAATTAGCTTGGATTTGGGGGCCATAAGCAATGACACATATTTTACGACATTACAATCGCAGTCTAGCTCTGAGATGCTCACTAAATAAATACGTAAATAAATAAAACTAAGAGGGAGTTGAGAATGACAAGAGCAAAGTCACTGCTCCTGTATCACAATAAGCTCATAGAACGGAGCAGCAGGTGAGTTACCCGCCCACCCCCACCCTTTATGTTTTTTTTTTTTTTTTTTTGAGACAAGTCTCACTCTGTTGCCCAGGCTGGAGAGCAGTGGATGGAGTGCAGTGGCTCACTGCAACCTCTGCCTCCCAGGTTCAAGTGATTCTCATGCCTCAGCCTCCGGAGTAGCTGGGATTACAGGTACATGCCACCAGGCCTGGCTAATTTTTGTATTTTTAGTAGGGACGAGGCTTCATCATGTTGGCCAGGCTGGTCTCGAACTCCTGACCTCAAGTGATCCACTCACCTCGGCCTCCCAAAGTGCTGGGATTACGGGCATGAGCCACTATGCCCGGCCACTGTTGTTTCTTACTCTCACTTAATTTGACTTTATTTGCTTATTTTATGCTAAATAGATACATTTGAATTCCTAAGAGTTGCATGTGTATATGATGCATCATTTATTATACAGAAGCCTTTATCAGGGCAGATTAGGTAAAGGAAGGGAAAATGCAATTAAATGCAATCTCCATCTACAGAGGAATAACTAAGTTACAATCTGTTCTATACCTAGAATATTCTGTAGCCACTGACAAGCATGAACTAAATCAACCTGTACTCTATTAAAAACATGTTAATATGTTGGTAAATTATTTTTAAACTGAGTTGCCAGGTACAGAGCATTTTTAAAGCTCTGCATGTGTGTCTATGCATTTCTGGGTATAACAGAAAAAAAATATATATATATATATATATATATATACCAGATCATTAATACAAGTTATCTCAGGATAATGTGACTGAAATGATGAAGGGAAATCTAATTTTTCCTTCATATGATTTTATTACTCAGTAACAACCACCTTTTTTGTATAAAGGAAGTTCTTTATACAAACATATATATATAAGTTGTATGTATGTATTTATATACAAATACACACACAACACATGTTTTCATATAAAGGAAATTGTAAAGGGAAGTTCTTAGAAATACATATATTTCTGATAGGGAAATATTACAGATATAACTCTTGAGGAAAAAATACAGGTATTAGATTGACCAAAAAGAATAATTTGAAAAAATTTTGGTCTGTAGATCTCCTGACAGAGATTTTGGTCTGTAGATCTCCTGACATTTCTCTGTAAATTAACTTCCTAAGTGAAGGACACAGGCTTCACAGAAGTCCATTACTGGCTCCCCGTTTGGTCTGCCAGTTATGTCCACTGTTACAGTGGGACAGAGTGAGAACCTTCACAAGTAGGACTATACTTCCCCGAGATAGTTCAAGAGAACTTCTCCATCAGCAAAGGCAGAGATTAATATATAGAATTAATCAATTTTACACCCCCACCCCACCCATGTCTACTAAGGCCTCTGACATACTTAAAGAAAGGTTTGTTTTTAAAAAAAAAAAAAAAAAAAAATTCTTAACTTAAATTTCCAAAGCCAAGACTTAATCAAAAATGACGAGAAATCTGGCTGAGAACGCCTAGGCTGTCCGCCAAGGTCTCATCATCCCTTAGCCAAGGAAGTTTGAGGTCCCCATTTGAAGAGTTACCAGAGGAAACGGCTAGAACAGTGATCCACTCTAGAATTCCTTCTTTTTGTATACCTTCTCTTTCGGGTGGGAAACAGTAACAGGAAGATCTCTGATTCCTAATCTAAGAAATGTATTGCATGCTCCATTCCTAATCATATTCTCTTTTCTACTCATTGGACTGAGAAAATGCTATTCTCCACATCTGAAATATGAGCTGTTATCATCCTTCACAACCAGCATATGGCCTGGCTCAAGAGCTCAAAAATCTGGGGACAGTAGCAGCCCATGCAAAACATTTTAAGTTTCCTGATCCACAGCTCTAGACCTGTGCCAACCCAAATTACGATAAGCAATGTCACTGCAACACAATGTTGAATGGTAAGAAGTTTCCTTAATTGCCATGTTGTCTTTAAAAAGTATTTAAAAGATGTAGGCCAGGTATACTGCTATATATGCCACAGACTGTTCCATTTAGAAAATCCACAATAGGAATGATAGACAGTGGAGAATCACATGCATGAGCGGGTAGGAGGAGGGTGGATGATGAGAAATTACTTAATGGGTATAATGTACATAATTCAGGTGATGGATACCTAAAAGCCCTGACTTGACCACCATGCAATCTATGCCTGTAACAAAACTGCACCTGTACCCCAGAAATCTATATAAAAATAAAAATAAATCAAATTTAAAGGCCACTATAATCTATTATTACATGAACTATAAGATCATCTCAATCAAATCTCAAAGTGGGAAGCTTGGCAATATTATTTTTATGTTTTCATGTTTTACTTGGATGATGTTCATTATGTTCCATGATGTATAAATTCTCACAACAGGTATAAGATAACTGGTAAAAATGTAAGAGACAACCCAAGTTCTAAACCTACCAAACATTTTAGTTCTTGATGAAGGAGGCAAAGGAAATAATAAGACAATAGCAACCTGCCCTAACAGAAGCTCTGTCTCACCCAGCTCTTTTGCCTAAAGAACATTTGCTGATGTGTCAAATCCCTAGGCCAAAGTTAGAAATCAATCTAAAACTAAAATCAACAAAATAGTAGGCTCCAGTTTACTATTTTGTTTTTCATTACTTCAGTCATAGCTGTCCAAAAACATAACAAAAGCCTCCTTCACAGATGTATGGTTTTGTCAATTCTAATGCAGTCCTCAAAAGTAAAAATACAGCCAGGCGCGGTGGCTCACGCCTGTAATCCCAGCACTCTGGGAGTTTGGGGTGGGTGGATCACAAGGTCAGGAGTCTAAGACCAGCCTGGCCAAGATGGCAAAACCCCATCTCTACTAAAAATACAAAAAAAAATTAGCCGGGTGTGGTGGCAGGCACCTGTAATCCCAGCTACTCGCAAGGCTGAGACAGAGAATGGCGTGAACCTGGGAGATGGAGGTTGCAGTGAGCCAAGATTGTGCTACTGCACTCCAGCCTGGGCGACAGAGGGAGACCCCATCTCAAAAAAAAAAAAAAAAAAAAAAAAGTAAAAATACAAAAATCTCAAGAAGAGATTTTAAAAAACACTGAGATAGAAATGTTTGCAGGGCAGTTACAAAGGAGTTAAGAAGCAGTTAATTTAACTAACTTCAAGTCATGAGTAAAGCTGCACACCAAATCAGTCTTTTATTTAAAAACAAAAATCAGGCCACATACCTTTCCCTGAAAACAAAAGGACACACTGAAAACAGCTACAAATTTCCTATGCAGCACGAACATTCTGTTCTACTCTAATAATTGATTTGAAGTCTCTTCCCTTACTGTATAGATGAAAGAATCTCATCATTTAAGCCCCTAATTGGTTTTTCAAAAGTAACTTGAAATACAGGAAACATTCTAGAAAGCTACAGGAAGAAAGAACCGCAAGTAGACAACGCTTACACTGACCTTCCACTCTACATCTAGCATTTCATGTGGAACCCTATTCCCAGACTGCTTGTCTCTAAAACATGATTTCACTCCATTTTCCAATATAAATGTCTTTCAGTGGCTTCCTATTGTTTAGTCAGTTCTAAGCCCCTATCTGCTTTTCATACATTTCAAAATAAAGCTCTATTATAAATAATCAGCCTTATGTCTAATTACTCTCAAACAGAACTTCTTTATTACTTTTATTTTTTTGAGACAGAGTCTTGCTCTGTCACCCACAGCTGGAATGCAGTGGCGCAATCTTGACTCACTGCAACGTCTGCCTCCTGGGTTCAAGCAATTCTCGTGCCTCAGCTTCCCGAGTAGCTGGCACTACAGGCATGTGCCACCACGCCCGGCTAATTTTTGTATTTTTAGTAGAGATGGGGTTTTACCATGTTGGCCAGGCTGGTCTCAAACTCCTGACCTCAAGTTATCTGTCTGCCTCGGCCTCCCAAAGTGCTGGGATTACAGGCATGAGCCACTGTTCCTGGCTTAAAACTTCTTTATATTTTTAAAAAAGATATAAACATACTTGATGGCTCATACAAAGTTCTTTTACATTTATATTCTATATAAATTATAATAAACAGATATAGATAACTTAAATTTTAAATAATCATTATAACGTTGAGCTACTATTAATCCTACTTTGTAGCTGAAAAACAGAAAAGTTCAGAAAAGTCAAACAATTCACCCCAGATCACATGGTCAGAGGCACAATTCAAATGGTTATTTTACTCCAAGTCCACCAGCCTTCCCCTTGACAAATGGCCTTGTTCTCATTTCCACCTTCATGTATCATTAGTTTGGCTTCTTTTCCTTTCTCACTATCCAGAGCTCTGCAAATCTTCTGGGCCATCAGTTCACATTTTACTATTTCCTAGAAATTTCCCCAGACTATCAAAGCTTTTGATCATACCGCTCAGCATGAACGTGCTCTCTGTTGCATGTACTACACTGTGTTATGTGGTGTGTGTGTGTGTGTGTGTGTGGTGTACATGCACATGTGTCCATGTGTGTGGTGTGGTAAGGTAGCATTATATTCTGAGGAGATTACATCCCCATGATTAAATTGTGAGCTCCTTGTCCCCTATGGCTTCTAAAACCCCTACAGTTGCTACTTATAATTAAATACATCATAAGTTTCATACATATTTAGGTACTGGCTCAAATGTTTCCTTATCTTCTAATGGGAAAGAAAAGATATACTTACAGCCGAACCAGATTGGTGAGTCCTCGAAATATGTCTGCATTCAGACATCCTATTCGATTGTTTGTCAGATCCCTAAGGAGAAGGGTGGAAAAGTGTCTTCAATTAGTTCTCTTGGTTAATGAAGGTCTCATGCATTCAGTATTCAAGAACAGCACCCAGGTATCACACAAGACCTTTATTCTAGCATCTTTGAGATATTTACTCTACTCAAATGAGATAAAGATAGCAGTGAGGCCGAAAATCATCCTTGCTTTCACTTACTGCTGGCACGCACAGACTCAATGCTGCTCAATTATAGTGCCCTCTATATTTCAAGCACTTACTCTTGCAAAATTACTCAAGATAAAACTGGAGTAGTAAAAATGAGACTGAAACTATCTTGCTGCCTGCAATACAATTCCTTAGATGACCTACACAGTTAATTATGCTGGGGCAGTTGGAGAACTGAGTCCAAACTCAGGCAGTAAATGACAGATAATGGATAAAAGGGCAAAATACTACAATGATGGAACTTTCATTTCCTCAGGAACATCTGAAAATACCACTTTCTGACTTCATTCCTTAAATACTCAGAAGTTTCAACTATAATGAAAAAAAAACAACTGTGTTAGCTTTTAGTTTACAGATCTATCATTCAGACTCCTAGCCAAATTACTTTAACAATATCTATGATATGGCCCAATTATTTTTGCAATCACTCCTCATTTCTATTTCCTATTAAATGTTACCTCTAAATATTTTTTACTTCTCCTCAATGAAACCTTTTTCTTTTTACCTATGTAAAAGTTTTAGTTAATATTTTGTTCTATCCCTCTTTATTTACTTTGCTTCACATCAAGGACAATGAACATAATTTTATTTTTACATTTAATCAGAGACCCGCGCTGGTTTAAAAGTAAAAACTTTATGTTGGGAGACAACCACTGACAATATCTGTAACTTACACCTGGGATGGCATGACTCGCATCACTGTTTTCAGTGGATTTAGTAAGCCCTATGCAAGAAAACCCTAAAACAATGAATCTTAAGTTTTCTTAGTTGCTAGACTTGGAATAATTCATCACACGTTGAATTCTGACAAAATAATTAGAATAAGCTCCCTAAGTCAAACTTTCAAAAATATTTTCATCATATTGCCTCCAATGTCCCTATTATTCTCTGTCAGAGAGGTACGCATTCTTTGAGTTACTCTTCAGTAAGGCGATCTGCACCATCCATTTCAAACTAAAAGTATTGGATTCCAAACTGTGTACTTGGTCATGTAGTAGTCTCACCAGAAATTCTAAGAACATAATATTTGAATCAGGTACCTAACTCATTTGTTTTTTTTCCTTGACTATTTCAAAAGTTAAAATGAGATGGTTTAATTTTAGGTGTCAACTTGGCTGGATTGAGAGGCCTCAATGGCTGGTGAAGCATTGGTTTGGGTGTGTCTGTGAGGGCGTTTCCAGGGGAGATTGGTGCGGGAGTCAGTGGACAGAGAGAGGAAGGACCTGCCCTCAATATGGGTGGGCACCATCCAATCAGCTGGGGCCCCGCTGGGACAAACAGGCAAAAGAGAGGGCTTGTCTCTCTCTGCTCTCTTTCCCCTTCCACAGCAGGATGTCTTCTCCTCCTGTTGTTGGACATCAGGCTACAGGTTGTCTTTTGGACTCTGGAACTTGCATCAGTGGGCTTCCTGGGGCTTTCAGGCCTTCGGCCTTGGACTGGGGACTGCAAGGTCAGCTTCTCCAGTTCTGAGGCTTCCAGACTTGGATTGAGCTATGCTACATAATTCATAGGCCCTCCAGCTTACAGAAACCCTATTGTGGGACCTCTCTCCCTCTGTGATCATGTGAGCCAATTCCCCCTAATAAATCCCCTCTCATACATCCTACTGGTCCTCTCTCTCTGGAGAGGCCTAATACAGCACCTTAGGTAATCCTGGTCTTCAATAATTTCATAGTTCTGCCTTCCCTCTCTTATGGCAACATTTGATAAAAGAATCTTAGGCAATACAAGTCTTTATCTGTACTCGTTTTTCTGTAGCTCCTAAGTATTTAATCACGTCGGACTTTTTCTTTCAAATCCCAGTTGATTTTCCTTTTAATTCTGGGTTTCACTGTTAACAAAAATTAGGCATCTTCTTGTAAATTGTTGCGTAAACAAGCATATCTAGGCTCTATTTATAATCTTGTCTCAATTCTGAGCTTTAAATGGTGCAATTTCCATTGATTCTCTGGGAAACAATTTCATTACAGCTATACCTACTTAAAATGGTATTTAGATATTGATAATGGGTTTTTATTTGGATTGAGAATCAACTTAAATTCGTTGATAAAACACAAGAGAAACTGATGGATCTAGGGTTCACCTACTTCTGATAGTATATTCTTCAGAAAGCCACTTCAACTTCCTGATTCAAATTATTTATAAACTAAAGGCAAAGGCATGGTATAGTAACAAAAATACTTTATGTGTTCTTGTTAAGGGAGATGCACAATTGAAATTAATGACTTAAGAACCCATAAGAAAAACAGTCTGTATCTATGAGCAACTAGCAAACATTACTACTGTCAAATATCTTTATATTCCGTTGAGTTTACATACAGGACTTCTTCAGCTTGCAAGTTGTGTACCCTAAGTTAATTATAAGTCATCTGTTTGGAATTAAGAATGTATCTTCTAGTGGGAAGAATATTATAAATGGCAATTACCTTCCTAAGAACACAAGAGACTACTTAACGTGTAACACAGTGAAAGACTACTAAGGCAATGCCTGGTACAATATCAGTAATTACATTAAATACTCCTGAACGAGAATTTTTAAAATTCATTTTGGATGGCAGTGCTTGAGAGATTATTTACTGAAAGATAAATAACTAGATGGAGAATCTAAGATAGTCTGCAGTATCTAAAACATACTGAAGAAACTGCTTTTTATTAACAATAGGTTTTCTTCAACCTATATCTCAGCATAGAGATACAATCAGCATTAATATTTTTATTTCCTAAAAGCTGTGACTACAACAGTGTGGAACACAGAGGGAGGGGATAAGAAAAGGACCTGACAGTATAATTTCACATTCCTCCCATTGAGGGGAAAAAATAGATTGGAGGGAAAAATATTCTAAAAGTTCTCATACTTTCACATCAGCATCACTAGGAGGGATGGTTGAAATAAAAATCATTCAGCATCAGCACCAGAGTTTCTGATAGGGTAGATCTTAGCCCCTACACTTTTGCTTTCTACTTGAGGACTCACGTTCCTAGGCATGGGGGCAAAACTGACTCTGGCACAGACAGAAGCACAAAGAAAGTGAGTCACTGCTATAAATCACACTCACCTGCTGCTGCCCCGCAACTCCCTAATGACCTGTGTCTGGAGGTGCAGCCTGTCTACGGTCATGCTCCATATCCCCTGCCCGTGTCTGGATAGCTGAGTCCTAACAACTTCCAAGACTCTTAGCAGCTAAACTCTAGCTACTGCTTCATCTCTTTGTAAACGTATTTCAATTCCATGTGCAGACTCTTGGCCGGTGTTCGTAATTCCATTAGACTGCAAACTCCTCGAGAGCTTCCTGATTTACCTGTGTGTCTCCAGACCCTTGCTCACAGCTGGGCTCACAGGATGAACTTCATGAATTTTTGTTGAACTGAACTGACGCCAATCACCACCTTATCACTTTGATTACGCTGCTACACCTGTTTGATAGTCCTTTTACTGAACTCTAAACCTGGCTTAGTCCCATGCAATCTGATGCCTAATGTCTACCCTCCTATAATGCTTACCTTCCTTACCTAGAACTCCAATCTCCACTACCACCTACCCCAGACCAGCCAGTTTTTCTAACTTGTTCCATTAAAAGCCTTCACTAGAAAATAATAAAGTACAGAATGGGCAGAAGAGAAGAAAACTGATTAGTAGCAAGATCTCCTCCAGATGGCCCTGAGTTTCTAATGAGCGCAGACAGACTGATAAACACAGGGGACCACCACTCGCCCCCAGGAAACACTGGGCATGAAATTCCCTGCTGATTCAAATTGTAACTAATTTTAAAAGACAAAGAGAAAATCCTTTAACTCCCACCTTTCTTAATCTTACAGAATTCTGACCCTTAAGACTGCCTAAGAGAGAAAAATAGGAGGAAAGCTACAGACGATAGGTTTTTAGATGAAAGATATTTTACTTGCAAAAGCAATAAAAAAATCTTTTGCAAAAAAGAGCATGACCAATTTTTACAATTGGATTTGACAATAAAAAGGAACGGGTTTTGCAAATACTGAATGTTCTCACTTATAAACGGGAGGTAAATGATGAGAACACATGGACACACAGAGGGAACAACACACACTGGGGCCTTTTGGAGGGAGGAGGGTGGAAGAAGGGAGAGGGTCAAGAAAAACAACTAATGGGTACTAGGCTTAATACCTGGGTGATGAAATAATCTGTACAACAAACCCCCATGGCACAAGTTTACCTATGCAACAAACCTGCACTTGTACCCCTGAACTAAAAAGTTAAAAAAAGAAATAGGTTTTAAATGACTAAATAAGACAGAAGATGTCAAAAGTATTAGGATGGAGAGTCAATGTCAACATTTAAGTCATGGCATAATTAAACTAAAAGCAGTCATACCCAGTGTTATTATGCAAATACTACAGAAAACTAGTAAGACATAAAAAAATACCCACACACATTGGAGGGGGAAAAAAAAGTAAACTTTAAGTATATAAGAACCCCAAAAAACAAGAGACAGAGCTCGCCAAAAGGATGACTATAAGGAAAATAAAACCATGGATCTGGTCTCTCTCCCTGATCTTTTGTCCCTGGTCTCCCTACATTTATGTGGTTTCTCCTTATTGCTATCAGAAATATTCTGAAATACAAATCTGATCATGTCAATTCCATAATCAAAAAGTTCTGGTAGCCCCCCACTGTCTAAAGAACAGATTCAACATTTTTAATATAGCAGGTCTTCAAAAGCCCAGTCCCTAACCAGCCTGATCTCCCAATATTCTTTGCCCTCTTTCTACTTTCTGGTCTGATCAAAGAACTAAACTATTGTCCCAAGAGATACATTCTTAAACACCTGCACCCACTCTGTTTGGAAGGCCTTTTTAATACATATTCATTCCTTGGGAGCAAGTTCAAATCTAAACAAGTCAGTGGCTCTCATGGCAGGCTGTTCCCATTGCAGGTGGTCTCTCCTTTCCCTAGCAGGTTATGTTTATGATTTTACCTGTTACAGCACCTGTGTGTGCATTCAGATGTATTTTCACTAACGACTGAAGGGTAGCAGAACATGCCACCCAAAACATGTCATGTTGGCATAAGGACTATTTCCAGATACAGTGATTGAAAAGCAGATAGATACAAGAAAAGCTCTCTGCTCTACCCTATCTGACTAAAAGCAGGACATAAATTTACAAAGGTGTCCCTCCTCCCCTCTCCACCAGAAAGGACAAAAGTTCCTCCCAGGAGAGGGCTTTAGACCCTTATCACCTTAGACAAGGCACCAAAGGAATCTACGTAACAAACATTACTAATTAGACTTTATCTACCATTAGTCTCCAATATATTTGCCTTCCCACAATTTGCTTTCCCTTAAGAGACTCAAGGTCCTTTTCCTTTGTCTTGTCACTTCTCTAAAAATGTATTCCTCCTTGTTGAAATACTACATAAGCCAGAGTCCTAAGCCACCTCTTTTGAGAATTACTCTTTTCCTGAGTTTTCTCAATAAACTTGTTTTTCTCTTGTTAATCTGTCTTTTGTTAGAGGTCCAAGCTGAGAAACTAGAAGGGTAGAGGGAAAATTATTTTTCTTCCCCTACATTATCTATCCTCCCCACCCCAAGAGTCTGCAAGATCTTCCGAAGAAGTCAGGGCATGGTAAGTTGCAAGTGCTCAGTAAACACTTTCAGAAAGGATAAAGGACGGAGAGACAGTCCTCAAGGCTTTTGTGTAGAGCCACTTCTCAAATGTGGGCCTGCTCAGACAGCAACTGTGAAAGGAGCTTCGTATAGGAGATAGGGGAGTTGTTTAGCTTCAGAAGCAATAAAAACTGGTCCTTAGGTTTTAAAATCGTAATATATAGATACACATGAAAATGGCAAGACTCTAAATCATTACTTAAAAGGAACCTCTGTTTATATGGCATTTACAACAGACACAGTTTGAATGGATTCATAATTTGAAAATCGTCTACAGATTATGTCCGCTGGCAAAGCCAACATGGTAATGATTTTAGTAGCATAAGAGTAACACAGCCATCCACCACCAAACAAATCAAAACACTGTGCAAATTAACCACCTTCTCAGCTACTTATATAAAATATTCTTTGTTTTTCTTTTTGTTTTATTGAGGCAGAGTCTTGCTCTGTCATGCAGTGGCACAATCTCAGCTCATTGTAGTCTCCCACTCCCAGGTTCCAGTGATTCTCCTGCCTCAGTCTCCCAGGTAGCTAGGACTACAGGCACACACCACCATGCCAGCTAATTTTCATATTTTTAGTAGAGATGGGGTTTCACCATGTTGGCCAGGCTGGTCTCGGATTCCTGACCTCAGGTGATCTGCCCACCTCAGCCTCCCAGAATGCTGGGAATACAGGCATGAGCCACTGCGCCCAGCCTCTTTCTGTTTCTGTATCAGGGACCTGGCCAGGTAAAGCTAAAAAAATTATTAAATGTCCACTTTTCATCATGTTAAAGTAAGTTGACAGCTATTTATACAAGCAACAATTCAAACTCATAAGCAAGCAATTCAAACACTTACAATCTTTTTAGAGATGACAGTCCCCAGAAGGCACCTGGATCTATACTACTAATAAGATTGTTTCGGAGGTCCCTGTTAAAAATAAAATAAAAGCTATTCACATATCAACACTGCAACAAGTATTCAGGCACAATACACTTACCTGCTATACAAAAAAAAAACGAAAGTATAATAATAAGAGGAGGAAACTGAAGCCAAAAGGGTTAAGCCAAGATCAACCCAGTAGTAAAAGGGAGAGTCAGAATGCAAATTTGACAAATCTGGCTCCACAGCCTTTTGGTTTCGTCAATAAAATAATAAAAATATACATCATAAAAGAAATATGTGACCTAATATTATTTAACTTCACAATTATCACTGAACTACAATCATATACATTATTTCTATAATTTCTTCCTTAGTATGCCATACTTTGAATATCAAAGTAAATCTAATTACAACTGTGACAAACATCATTCAGTTGAATTTTTAAAAACCATCTTCAAAAATAGACACTCTAAAATTCATGTCTTTTGGTTGTTCATATATTTTCCCTTCCCTGGCCTTCTATATTTAGGTTTTTGGGGGGGGGGGGGGTTTGTTGTTGTTGTTGTCATTTGAGACAGAGTCTTGCTCTGTCACCCAGGCTGGAGTGCAGTGGCGTGATCTTGACTCACTGCAACCTCCACCTCCCAGGCTCAAGCAATTCTCGTGCCTCAGCCTCCTGAGTAGAGGGGGTTACAGGTGCCTGTCACCATACCCGGCTAATTTTTTGTATTTTTAGTAGAGACACGGTTTTGCCATGTTGGCCAGGCTGGTCTCGAACTCCTGACCTCAAGCAATCTGCCTGCCTCAGTCTTTCAAAGTGCTGGGATTACAGGCGTGAGCCACTGCACTCGGCCTATGGTTAGGTTTTCTATGAGGTGAGGATATAAAATAAATGTGTGATAAAACACAATATATAGCTCAAAGCAAAGATGCACAAGCTTCATACCATGTGGTATTTGATAGCAATCACCATTTATCCTATTCTTCTCAAGTATGCTGGCACGTCCATGCAAGAGCATTACCACTTGGGGGTGGGAGGCAGCAATGAGTGTCTCAGCTACATCCCTCTACTCGTGTGGTTTTGCAGACACGCTATGGCTACAGCTCCCCTCCTGGTCGCTGGGCTCAGCTGGGGACTCGCCATTTGCCTATACAAGTGTTTGGCTAGACCTCTGTGGAGAGCTGACAGTCTAAATACAGTCCCTTTCCCTAGACCACACTCTTGCCAGTGGCTGGCCCACACTTCCGCTTTATGGGACACCCTCAGCTGGGTCTGTTTGTCAAGACTCACCTACAACCTTGTCTACTGAAGCCAGAGTGGCCTCTGCTCATCTCCCAGGGAAGCTGAAGCCATATGGAGAACTGAAACTCTTTTCAGTTTTTCTTCTCCTGACATCTTTACATAACAGTTGGCAACCTTGCCCATTCTTTACACAGCCACGTGTAAACTTCCAACACTACTCTTCATTTAAGGATGCACATGCCATTGGTGAAACAAAACAGACATGTAGAGAAATGCTCAGTACAAGCCAAAGTAACCAGTACCTCCAGGGTTCCTTAGTCCCTTACTTACTTGAAATGTACAAGGAACCGCTGGTGCCACCTGTCAGCACAACACTGTGCTAGGCTCTTTAATAACAATTGCTCCGTCATGGCCATGCTCACCTGTGCCCAGGCAATCTAAATTATTTAGAGGAAAATCTTCAGTTTGTCTTCTCCATCCTCTCCAAATCAGAAAGCAGCAGGCATCCCTTCTCTACCTATGCTCCAAGGAAGTCTGGCTGCAATGAGCACAGATTCATATGTTTTCTTCCATCCGATCAGAGGCACATTCAATGTTACTGTCCCACCAGCTAATGAAAGTGAACTGCTGTACATGGCATGCCTCATAACATGCGAGTTTTCTCTCAGGCTCATTCTAGCAATACAGCAAAAGTTATAACAACAAAGCTGGTTACTAGCTGGATTCCCCAGAAATTTCACAGAAGCATCCTGAGGAGGTTGGCCCTTTGCGCAGCAGCAGGGGTTGTCATTCATTTACCGTAAGCCCAGCATTTTTGATGTGTCGGTGGCACTGTGGCTTCCAAGCTATGTGTGCTGTTTAACACCTGGTGATAGAGACTGGACTAGAAATTCTCAAGAACGTTGCTCTGGAAATGCAACCTGTGAATCCTGGGATCACTGTGGCCTCCAGCAAATTCTATGGTCTTGCATCTCATCCTCATTTTAACACACAGGCACTCCTCAGTAGCTAAGGTTGGGATTGCAATTGTACCGCCTCCCCACAATGAGAACCAGGTTTTTCTAAATAAAACCAAACTCCCTGCAACCACCACCCCCAATACTTCACAATATTTTAAAAAACAAAATGATTATTAAACATCAGTATAAAATCCATGCTCTGATTACCATCACTGGATAGGTATTTCATTTATCAGAATTCTGAAAACTTCATATTCCACAAGAAGAAAACAGCTTTGTCAATGCTGGTAACTACCCTAACTTTTTGGGTTTTTGCACCCTGGCCTCTAAGACATTTTCTAAATAAAGTATCTGAAAAGATCTGAAAAAGTCAGGAAGCTTCACGAAATACATTTAAATGGTCAGAAAAGGTCTTAGTAGTCGGGTAAACTCACAAATCCCATCCTTCTCTCTGGACTTCCAACCAGCTTTTAAGTTCTCCTCTTAACTTGGAGTGAAAAGATGGTCCCTGGTGTAGCAATTTCAACAGAAAGAGGAATATTATGCAGAGGATAAGTTCCCTGCTGTGAACGCCATGGCCCCAGCATCCCTTATCTCCAGGCACCTGCTGCAGCAGACACTGACGGCATGGCAGCGCTCACGCCTGCAGTCCCTCTACCTGCAACTCTTCCCCATGCAGCTTTCTCTTGGGCACCTCCTGAGAGTCAACCCATGAAGGTCAGAGGTAAAGGGCATGAATGGTCACAGGAAGAGTCCTCACCCGGGAGGAAAATAGGATATCCCAGAGGGCTGGGGGGTCTGAGTGTGCTCCTTGCTGGCTCCCAGCAGTCCCCAGTATCAGCTGCCTGCCGCAGGAGCTGCTTGGGAAGACATTGCCCTAACGGCTGCCCTTGCTTCTCATGGTCCAGCACCAAATATGAGGGCTGTTGGGCAAACCTCCCAACCAAATCACTACACTGAAAGCTCACCTGGGGACTTGCTTCTGGGGAAATCAGCCTGGTAATGTGAACCAGCCAGTACCCAGGCCAAGCAGAGACCTAAGGAAACTCTGCCCACTCCATTCTGAGGACAAATAGCAAAAGGTATAGACCAGAATCCATTCAAAAATTCCAAACTTCTACAGTGAGTGAAGGTGGGAAAGGTTTGCAACTATCAAGGATTCCAAAATTTAATAACACTATAATTATTGCTATCAATTATTTAATGTTTAATTTTTTTTTTGGTTGGGGGAACAGCCTTCTCCATTGCTTTAAGGTGGAAACACCTCTACTTCTCCGTATGGTACAGGTAGTACCCCCAAATTTTCAACACCATCCCTTCAGGCATGACACCTGATCAACCTTGTGCAGATTTTTCAAATACTCTGGCCTTAGCAATTATATGACTTTGGTCTAACTAAACCTAGGACTTGTGGGAGAGGGAGGGATGAGCACAGACATTCCCACTGGTGTGATAAGAGGTCAAGATCTGAGACTGGAGCTGCTAACGGCCCTGTTGCTACAATCCGAAGAAGCCAACAGATGGGAAACGAGAAAAATGGTGAGCCCCTGGATCCAGCCAAGCCTGAAATCCACCTCTAACTCTGGGCTGTTTGGATGCACAAACCACTAAATATAGTGAGTTGGTGTCTATCACTTATCAGACCATTAAGACCTTAAAATCACCCTAGGAGGCAGTGTCATTGTTTCAGATGAGGAAACTCATGCACAGAAAGATTAAGAAATTCGGCCAAGTTCTTGATTTTAATAAGTGGCCAGGATTTAAGTGTATCTTTCTAACTGACACAGTGGAGATTTACTAAAGGAACCAAGTAAATTTATAGCTAAAATAATAGGAAAATAGGTAAACCAAACACACTGAAAAGTTGGCCATGATCAAGTTGAGTTGCTGGAGATAACTCTTTCAACTTCTCCATATGTTTGAAAAACTAAGTTATTTTATGTGGTAACCTCCACCCTTCCAATTAGGCCTCAAAGTCACTGCCTCTCTGTCCTGGTCATCATCATCACCCTAGCCCAGGTTGTAAACCACACAAGTTCTCACCTGTGTCCGATTCTCCATTTGAAGTGATCTTTTTAAACACAGACCTGATCAAGTCTCTGCTCTGATTCAAACCTCAAAAAGATCCACAGTCCCTCAGAAGGAAGTTCAGGTGCGTTAAGGTAACTTCCAAGGCTACCCGTGGTCCCAGCCTTGCCCACCTTTCCTTCGCCAACTCTCACTTCTCATCTGCTCAACACCTTCCCTTAACACTCACCCTGTCTCTCTTCATTTATACCAGTCATACTGCAAGACATTTCTAGAAAGGGTATTTCCTCTCACCTCTAGACCTCTGCACCTGGGATTCCCTGTCCCGAACGCGTCTCAATCTCCAACTCACAACTTCACCTCATCCCTCTTCACCCACGTATCCTTGAGGCCTTGGGTGAAACTCCATTCCTTCCTCCAGAAAAATACCTGTGAATGCTGAGTACACTGGCTCACGCCTATAATCCCAGCACTTTGGGAGGCCGAGGCAGGTGGATCACCTGAGATCAGGAGTTCGAGACCAGTCTGGCCAACATGGTGAAACCCCGGCCAACATGGTGAAACCCCGTCTCTACTAAAAATACAAAAATTAGCCAGGCGTAGTGGCGCACGCCTGTAGTCCCAGCTACTCAGGAGGCTGAGGCTTGAACCCGGGAGGCAGAGGCTGCAGTCAGCCGAGATCACACCACTGCACTCCAGCTTAGCGACAGATCAAGACTCCGTCTCAAAAAAGAAAAAAAACCTGTGAACAACAGTGCTCTGTGCCCTGTCCTGTGGCATCTCTTATCATGCTGTACCAAGTGCACCTCAGTTATTTCAACTGTCTTCACTGAGAGACCACAGGTTCCACAAGAGCAGGCTCTGCTCCACTAAGCAAGGGGGAGACACGCAATATAGAGTGTGTGGATGGAGATGTTCATGGACAAAAGAACACACCAAGGCTAGGAGACAGAATTACATTAGCCTTTCTATAAAAATATTTTTAGTAAGTTATGGTTGGCTACAAAATTACAAGGCTGTTCATAAAGCCAGATATTATGGAGAATGCGGTATCTCATTACTAATCATTCCCATTTCTCCATGAAAGTAGACAGTCATGACGTCTGCAGTTGACCTTCGAATAATTCACCCAACATATGTAGGCATATTCCAATACAGAAGAAAAAATGATAATTACTGAATTGTTGAATCTGGGTAGGTAAATTGGTAATATGAAAGATCATGGCATTGCCCTTTCAATTCTTCCGTATGTTTAAAAATTTTCATAATCAAATGTTTGATCCCCAGCATTTTAAGTCCCAGGAGGTACAGTTAATCATCAGGACTGACTTATTAGTTCCTATCTCCCTCCCTGCAACTCCCCAACTGACCCTCATTTCAACAAGATAAGATTATTTTATGAAAAAATTCAACCTGTATGTTTTTGACTTGTTTTGCATAAGCTAAAAAGCTCTGTAAATAGAAATATATAATGTCAGTTCCATTTTTTTAAAACACACGTTTCCCTTTTCAGATTTTAAACAGCATCTACAACGGGAACTGAGTTAGCTAAGGCAGTACATCAATTTGGAGTCAATGATGAACTGCATATGTTTCTACAAAATACCTCTCATGAATAACTGAGTACTGTAATATGATTTAAAGATGTACTTTTTCTTAAATAAAAAACTCTTGACATATTATATAACATTTGATAATAGCCATATTAATCAGGCATTGCCAAAAGATATTTATAGTCAGATTCTCTCATTTAACATCCCCTTTTTCCCCCACCAACCCACAGCTTCCCTAGTAAACAGGAGTCTGACTTCAGGATGTATGGCTAAATCTGAATACACTGGATCATTAAAGCATAAATGAAAAAAAGCACAAGAACTGCTTAAATAGAACTAAAGGAATATTTTAAGTTCTTGGTAAAAGAACTACCTCCTGTAGGAAAGAACATGAAGTATACCAGGTAAGATGCCTTTAACTACAAGTATCAGAACCCTTAACTCAAAATGGCTTCCACAATCACAAAAGTAATTATCTGGCATTACAGGAAACCAAGAAGTCGGGCCTTTGTGGTTGGTTCCATGCATCTCTCAGATCCACCATCCTCAGAATGTAACTGTGCCTTCAGGCTGAGCCTATGGTATCCCAGGTTCAGAAATCACCTCCAACCACAAAGTCATAAAAAGGAACAGACTTTCTTCTCGTACCTCTCCTTAAAAGCCAGGAAATCTTTCTCCAAACCCCACAGCAGGCTGCTCTGCTCCTCATCTCTTATGGACTAGGACAGACTCTGTCAATAGCTGGAAGAGATACTGAATTACCTTAGCGGCCTAGGGGTAGGATTAACATTGGAAAGTCAAACACACTGACCAGTAGGCAACTGTAGTGTCAGCAGTGAAGAGAATATGGGGGAGGCATGTCACTAAATACTGGTAACTAAATATATAGCACAATACAAGAATGTCAGTTCCGTAAAACGAAGACAGAGATGGGACTCGGCGCGGTGGTTCATGTCTGCAATCCCAGCACTTTGGGAGGCTGAGGCGGACAGATCACTTAAGGTCAGGAGTTTGAGACCAGCCTGGCCAACATGGTGAAACCCCATCTCTACCCAAAATACAAAAATTAGCTGGGCGTGGTGGCACACACCTGTAATCCCAGCTGCTTGGGAGGCTGAGACAGGAGAATCACTTGAACCTGGGAGGTGGAAGTTGCAGGAAGCCAAGATCATGCCACCACACTCCAGCTTGGGCAATAGAGCAAGACTCTGTCTCAAAAAAAAAAAAAAAGACAGAGATGGAAGAAGGAAGGAAGGAAGGCTATAGACTAGTGAATGGATGGATGATGGATATAAAAGTCTCAGTGCTAAAAACAATCTAAAAAAAGGTATCTACCAAAAAACCAAGGGGAAAATTTATAGGAAGTATAAATTTTAGATAATTCTATCTTCTAATAATAATGTTTTTTAGCAAGTAGGCCAACAGGGACTATTATTATGCAAGTTTAGCAGCCTAACAGCATGAGGCTATAAGATCAAGGATCCAAAACATCAATTACCTGGGGAAAAAAAAAGACCCCTTGGTTGATGTGACAGAAGGGCCTATGTACTCTTCCTGCAGATGTCTGCTCACTTCCCTCCCTCACCTCCCTGTGTTCTGTGCTTTCCTCCTGGAGGAGGTGTCCCCGCACACTCTACTGAAAACCAAAGACACCCTCAACCCACAGAGAGCCCCCTCCTAATTGGTTTTGCTCCATGGCACTTACCACAATCTATCATCTTCTTTACTTGTCCAAATCATTTTATTTATTGTCTATTTTCTCAATCACTAGACTGTAAGTTACATGAGGCAGACAGTGTACACTACTTGTCTTTTTCACTTGAAAAATGTCCAACACACAGTAACTCTCGATCACTTCATTGAATGAATGAATCCTCACTGTATTTATCAGACCAACTGGTGCTTGACCCACACCCACTTCTTCCCACACTATGCTTTCTCCTAGACAATCTCATCGCCACCTACAGCTTCGAGCCCCTAGACTCAAATTTGTAACTCTAGCCCAAATGTACCACTTCTTTGAGTTCTCAATGTCTCCATCTGGAAGCCTAACAGCCATCTCAAAAGTCAACCTATCCCACATTCAGTGTGGTATAGGATACCGTAATCTGTGCCTTCACAAAACCCCAGGGGATTCTGACGCACATGAAGTTTGATAAACATGGTCTAGTCTAGGGCACTGGTCTCTAAACAGAGAGTAGGAGCTTTAAATTACCTGAGACCTGACACGGCTCCCTACTTCCACCCCATCCCAAATCGTCTCATCCAGCATGACCAAGGCTCTCTCTTCAAAGTCTTTCTAAATTTCATCCCATTCCACCACAAACTTGCAGACATTCACAGCGCTGGCACTCCCAAACTTGGTATCCTCTCACACATTTTCTTTATCCACAGTACTTGAGATTTGCTTACTATGTACATCCTATGTTTCTCCCTATTACTGCATATGTTCCATAAACCGCAAGCCTAGCACAGTGTGCGCACCTTAAATGTTTGTTGAATAAATTTAAATCAGCTACATGGAAAAGACTCATTACCTGTTGAGGCAATACTTGTACCAAACCTTCATATTAAGCTAACTACCTTTTTATGATTTTAATTAATATGATACAATACACATGCATCAGTTATCTACTGCATAGACTTCTAAAATAAAGCAAACTACCTTCAAAAAGGTGAACCAAAACTAGAAAACTAGCTTCGAAGACACCATCAGGATTTAGTTACTTTGTCATAAAAAATAAAACCCCAAATCCAAGCTCCTAAATTAAAAAAAAAAAAAAACTCAACCTAAATATTCCTGTGAAAATAAAGCACACACACACACACTGCTATCTTCCTACATGGGGCAAGATCAGAAACAAACGATGTGTCATGTTCATTAGTTCAACGGAGCCAGCTCTTACTATCTCAGCCCACTCTCCCCACCTTACCCTACAAAATCCTAACCTTTATTCTGTATGACTTGGCTCCTGTAATTTCAAGGCCACAGCTTTGAAGTTCTGACCTTGGTGTGAGTAATTCCTTCTTCTGCCAACCATCTTTTACACCATATCCTATCTGCTGTATTTTCAAGTCGTCCGGTTATTCTGTTCTCATCTTCAGGACTCTCTAACTAGGCAAATCTGAATGGCAAACATGTTATTTGGCCGGTTGTGTCTCTTAGGTGGAATTCTCCCAGACAAGGGTGAAAATAATGGCTTTGCTCAGGGGGTGACCCCAGAATGCACCAGTAGAAAAGTGGGAAGTGAGACAAGAGAATGATGCCCAACAAGGTGAGCTGCTGAAGACGTTACCACTGAGGTAGCTGAGACTCAGTCCCTGGGGACTCTGAAGCCAGTGGAGAAGGCACCTCAGGGCAGCCCCACCTGACAGGTGAGGCAGGCAGGGTAGTTATCCATCATCTGCTATCAGTCGCTGGTTGAGGGTTGCTGAAAGCAGGAGTGGGTGGATGGGGTGGCTTCCACCCCAGTACCAGAGCCAAGAATGTTCTCAGGCTTTCATTTGGAAGACATAAGGAGAGACGCACAGGAACAGTCAGTGCTGAAGGAATAAAGTCTGCTCCTCTGGAGGAGCAGGGAGCACCGAGTGTCTCCTTCCCAGGGCCAGAGCAGAGCAGCTAAGAGCCCAGCCTTTATTATCCTTAGCAAACTAACACAGGAACAGAAAACCAAATACCTTATGTTCCCACTTACAAGGGGGAGCTAAATGATAAGAACTTAGGAACACAAAGAAGGAAACAACAGATGCTCGGGCCTACTTGACGGGGGAGGATGGGAGGAGGGAGAGAAGCAGAATAGATAACTTTTGGGTACTGGGCTTAATACCTGAGTGATGAAATAATAAGTACAACAAACCCTCATGACATGTAACAAACCTCTTTAAAATAAAATAAAATAAGTATAAATGGGAAAAAAAGAGCCCAGCCCTTTCATCACTCTTTCTTTCTTTCTAAAGTGGGCTGCTCTCCCACAAAGACAGTATGGGAGGCAGGTCCCAACTGGGCATGCATGTCCCCCCCAACACTGCCAGACTGAGGCCAGGACTCAGGTCTGGACCGTGATGTGTGTGTACTTCAGATATGCTGAGCTTAGAGCCAGTGTAGATAAAGACGTTCTCTAACACAAGAGGCCCAGGTCTCAGGGTCAACACTGGGTTTTCACACTGAAGTACCCACTAATAAACTGGTCTTTCAAAGTCCCTTATCTATATATTTACCTCTGTGGTCCCAACAAAGGAGTGAGGAAGTATTTTGGGATTTGTGAACAAACAGAACCCGGCTGAAAACAATCACAGCACCTTAGTATCACCCAAAATGGCTACTTAATTTGTTTCTAACATGTACAGAGATTTGTTAGCTTTAAATGGCTGAAAATAAGGTCAAAGACAAGGGAAATTAAGAAATAGATGCAAAAAGGGTAGTAATTCACACCACAGCACAGAACATTAGCTATGCTGTCTATACTTTTTATGGTGTGCATGAACAGCCACATCAATCTTAGGTGCCAAAAATAAAATGTGTTTCTAAACACAACAGACACTATTTATAAACTAGGAGTGCCTGCCATCCTTCCTTTTGGAAAGGGAAGACCACACTAATGCCTTTCATTATCAACTAAGCACATACTAAATGCCTGACACTGTGTTATATGCAAATGGTATCTGTCAACCCAGTAACTTTTCTTTGCAGGGAACAGAAAACATAATAGGAATGTACTGTCTCACACAATGATCCAAGGCAGTCTTGCTTCGACAGGTCCTCCCAGGCTTCCTGTCTGCTTTCCTGATAGTCCCAAATGTCCATTCCTGAACCAGTAGTGACCATGGAATGTGTACGACGGACCGTCCTTAGCTTAGGCAGGCCTAGAGCCAAGGGTGTGATCAGCATACTCTAAAGCACATGGACGACATGGAACATGACAGGAATATTGAAATAAAGTGCTATTACTGTGCCAAGAACATTTAAAAATATTCCTGTGTTTCTGTGTGTATATATACATATATATATGTACACACACACACACACGTATATAACCTAACTTAAAGACATGTGATCTAAATGAAAAGAACAGAGACATGCACAAAGAAATGAAGAACACTAGATCATATATATTTACATACACATCAGGAACCTAAGCAATGAAGTCCTGCACAAGTTCAATCACAGGAGAAGCCTCTAGGTGAAAGAATCAAGAAAAGGCCATGCAGAGAAGTGGAGAAAGTGAAGCTGAGCAAAGAGAATTGAGAAAAATGAGGACAGTGTGTTATTCCACAGAAACGGACATCTCACAGTGTAGCTCCCTTATGTATTGTGAAATTTTATCCTAAATGCATGAGTTAACAAGGGAATTTGAAATGTGATCCCGGAATAGCATTCAGAATACAAGTAAATTAAATGTCCATTATCTGAAACTCACCAAAGCAAAAATGAGTGCTACCTGTAACACATCATAAGCAAACTAGACCTAATCTCTAAGAAAAATATATATTTACAAATATATCACATTCAAAGACATCTGAATAAAATATCAAAGTTTATACAAGCATTTTTCCCCTTGACTTCACATCCTTGCTACTGTTTTCGCCATGTGACATGAAAGCTTGGCCTTCCACCATGATTGTAAGCTTCCTGAGGCCTCCTTAGAAGCCGAACAGATGCCAGCTCCATGCTTCCCATACAGCCTGCAGAATCGTAAACCAATTAAACTTCTTTTCTTTACAAATTACCCAGTATCAGGTATTTCTCTACAGCAATACAAGAATGGCCTAACATGGCATACATATTTCAGGATATAGAATTTCAACACAGCATCGATGCTTTAAGCTAGCATACTTAAAGTCAACAAAGTATGGTCCATGACCTCTGGTATAAGTAAAGATTTACTGGAAGACATCCACATCGATTCATTTACCATTCCTAAGTATTGTCTTATGCAATACTCATTGGCTTATTATCTAAGGCTGCATTCACACTTCAACGGCAGAGGTGAGTCACTTGTGGCCAGCTGTGAAGACCCAATTTACTTACTATCTGGCCCTTTACAGAATTTAGATAGTTACTTGCTTTTTAAAATAAAATTCTTAAAATTTTTCATTAAAAAATGTTAGAAATACTCAATTTTTATTTTGAATAGTTGGGAGTTTAGTCACAGATTTACAATGAAGATTTACAACGAAAATCCATTAAACAAAATAATAATGAGATGATAATTAAAGAATACTCACAATCTTTCAAGGAGACTTAACCCAGAAAATGAGCCATTCTTCAGCGCGGATATCTTATTGTTACTCAGAATCCTAAAAAATACCAAAAAAAAATAAGTTGCCTAATATACACTACCAATATCAAAGTAATTTCGCTTATTATGTTTAAATCTATGAGGAATTCTAAGACATCATGTATTAGCCAGAATGTTTGAGATGGCTGAAAAAAAGTGAGTGTCTTCCCCTTTCTCTGAGAAACCAACTATTGAAAGTAGTTCACTCACGCAGCTTGTCACATCTAAATTATTTCTATCACACATAATCAAAACTTTAAGAGAGAAAAGTCAATATGTAATAGCTCTAAGTTCAACATAAAGAATACCATACCATGTACATTTATATAATTAATCAAATTATGCAAGTTGAATACACATTTTTAAACTGGAAACTTAGCAGAAAAATGCATAACCTATGATCTTGTAAAATACTGACTTTATAAAGAAATAAGGTATCTTCTAGATATCATTTCAATAAGGCTGAATATTATTTGTAATTTAACAATATACAAATCTACTGTCCATTTGTGTAAAAATATGCTTTTCACATGCACTCACAGACAAACACAGGTAGCTGAATCATAATATATCTCATGCTTTAGGACAATGTTTATCAAAAATAAATTGAAAACAAAAACTGACTCAAAGAAGTCATAGTTGCACCTATCCCAAAGGTCAGACTTGCCTAAGAGACTTCATATTATCTGGCACTCTCTCTAGGCTTTGTAACTTTATGTAGCTTTTGGAGCCTGAATATCAATAATGAGCATCCATGAATGAGGTGAAAATGCTAGTTATCTGAATTGGGGAGTGGGAATATCAAGGTAAGGAAAATGAGAAAACCAAGGCACAAAAGAGTTAAGTAAAGGGCCCAAGATTACACTAGCCAATGGCAGACCCAGGTTTTGTACCCAGGAGTTCCTACTCCAAACGCCAAGTTCTTCAACATACACTAATGTTGGTCACGAGGCACACTACAGGCATCTGGGGCAGAAAATTCTCTATCACACACAACATTGCATAACCTTCAGGGGCACCCTTCACAATGGGTACAGTGTGAGCTAGTGTTTCTTGAGACAATGCAACACAGCACTTCTTTGTATATACAAATGTAAATGGAGCATACCTCTGGGTCAGAAGATTTTAGGTATTATTATTTTGTCTAAAAAAAACTTGGATTCCTGGTATTAAAACAAAATAGCCATTTGACATTTGATTTTCTTTTATCTAAGTGAAATTTTAAAATCCCTGCAGATTAACATATCAGAGCCTTTTCTTTTAGGAATTCCTAAAGTGAAGCATACCTGGGTTTCGACTCCAGCTCTATCCCTTTCAAGTTATGTTGATTTTAGGCGAGTCACACCTCCCCTCAGTAACAGAGTTCCATTATTGATAAAATGGGAAGAATAAAATCTACCTCACAAACAGTAGAAGGAATCAGAAAAACCATGACATACTCAATGAGTATCCATTAAGTTTTAAATTCTGTTTCCTTGGTTCTAAGACACAGATCCTCCCTCATTTCAATGTTTTCTGACGTGTCAACTCAAGAATGGAAAACCAAACATGGTATGTTCTCACTCCCAAGTGCGAGTTAAGCTGCGAGAATGCAAAGGCATAAGAATGACACAATGAGGCCAGGTGCGGTGGCTCACGCCTGTAATCCCAGCACTTTGGGAGGCCGAGGCGGGTGGATCACGAGGTCAGGAGATTGAGGCCATCCTGGCTAACACGGTGAAACCCCGTCTCTACTAAATATACAAAAAATTAGCCGGGCATAGTGGTGGGCGCCCATATTCCCAGCTACTCGGGAGGCTGAGGCAGGAGAATGGTGTGAACCCAGGAGGCGGAGCTTGCAGGGAGCCGAGATCGTGCCACTGCACTCCAGCCTGGGCAAGAGAGCGAGACTCCGTCTCGGAAAAAAAAAAAAAAAAAGAATGACACAATGGACTTTGAGGAAAGGGTGGGATGCGGATGAGGGATAAGACTACACACTGGGTGCAGTGTATACTGCTCGGGTGATGGGTGCACCAAAATCTCAGAAATCAACACTAAAGACCTTATTCATGTAACCAAACACCACCTCTTCCCCCAAAATCTACTGAAACAAACTAATTTTTTAAAAAATGTTTTCTGAAGTCCAGATGTATCTTACAATCCAAGTATATTACTGGATTGTATTCTGTCCCTCCACCACCCGACAAAGCTATTTGTTAAGTTACTAAAGCAAGGATAAGTCTTTAATCATTGGAATCAAGAAAACATGGTGACCAAAAACATTCCGATGAAAATACAATTTCCTCTCATCAAAACCACAAAGGATTTGTTGTTGTTGTTTTTAAAAGGCAGTTAGCACAGGCAAAACAGAACTGAGACTCACATATGGACTCAAAGCTCACTTCTGGAGCAAGATTTCCCAAGCAGCCCGGCAGAGCATACCAAGAGCCTATGACCCTAGCTATCCCAAACAGTATCCATCCTGAGCCGGCACTCACCAAATTGACAAAAGGTATTTCCAGCGACTTTATGTCAGCATGACGTAAAACAGACAAAAATCAGAAACTCCCAATGAGGTCAGTTATAAGAAGAAGAGTTAAACAAATTATAATACATCCAAACAACAAAATTGTATGCCTCCAATAAAAATGATTCTTTCAAAGGAAATCTGATGAAGAGAAAAATGCATACAAGCTTTTAAAAAGCAAACATCAAAACTGATATCCTTGATTGACAAGATATTTCTGACTCTGTATAGTCAAAAATAATAATAATTGGGAAGAAAACCTATCAAAATGATCGCTATTTTAGTGATGAGGTTTCTATTAATTTATTCTTTTTGGGTTTTTCTGTTTTGGGTTTTTTTTTTTCAGACGTAGTCTTGCTCTTGCCACCCAGGTTGGAATACAGTGGCATGATCTCAATTCACTACAACCTACGCCTCCAGGGTTCAAGTGATTCTTGTGCCTCAGCCTCCCAAGTAGCTGGGAGTATAAGTGCCCACCACCATACCCAGCTAATTTTTGTATTTTTAGTAGAGACAGGGTTTCACCATGATGGCCAGGCTGGTTTCGAACTCCTGACCTCAGATGATCCACCCGCCTCGGCCTCCCAAAGTGCTGGGTTTACAGGTGTGAGCCACCACACCTGGCCAATTTATCTTTTATTCTTTATAATCCTGCAATATCTTTTGAAATCTCTAAAATAAGACTTTTTTTTAAGTATTTTTCCTCCTGGTAATAAATATAAGAATCTTAATTGCTAAGTACAGCTTGAGGTTGAGTTTATCTTAGAAATAAAAACAAGTAAATAATTTATGCTTTGAGATTAAAGAGTCACATTTATTTATTTATATTCAATAAATGTTTATATAGTGACTGACGTTAGAAACTTCACAGGCACTAAAAGTAGTGCAAATAACAATGGTGCTGTATTCAGAGTCTAGGGTTTTAACTGCAACCCCACAAGGAATAAATGATTCAGTTTGTGTGACAGTCACTTCACTTTTCTAGGTAGACTTCAACTTCATTTTTAAGACAAAAAAAAAAATTAGAATGATTACCGAGATCCTTTCCAGCTAGTTTTAATTTTCTATATTTAATTACTATGTTTTAATGAGCAAAGCTGTCAAACTTTGCAGTCACTAAGAATTTAAAATAAACCAAAGAACAGGGAAATGAAAACTACACAAACGACCAAGCTCAGTGACATTAGTGTTCTGTTTCTGAGTAAAGAATGAAACCCAAACATGAGTAGCTTATAAAACACGGCCAGGGGAGTGGCTGAATTACACTCACTGCAATTCCGGAATGTTTCGGCCAAAGGACTGTCATTTCCTCAGTCATAAAAGCTTTAGTACGAGAAATGATAGATTTTATTGACGAAAGTAAAAAGGAAGACATTTCATCACACTTAAAAAGTTATAACTGTAACCTTAAAAATATAGTTTACAACCTCAAGTTAATATATTCAGTCTACACATTATTTGATGTGTTTAAGGATTTTGTGCAAGTAAACAGAATCAGTATGAATAAATCTACTCTGCAGACAGCTTTTATACTCAATTTTGAAATAGGGGACTGTGGAACTAGCAAATGCATAATATCATGTATCATTATAAACCTAAAACCCATTCATAATCAATATTTTTGCTGACATCTTTGAAATTTCAAACTTTCTAGGAGGTAAGTAAATGAAAAATATAAAACTTGACTGAAGTCAGAAAGCTTATATACACCCATTTCTGTTCTATACTAATGACGTTACCGCCACATGATCTATAGACAATGCTCAGGAATGCTACTTGGAGCTCTCGCCTCTTGAATTTCAACACCGTTAAGGAAGTCCTTAATGTCCATTGCTACCATTTAACACAGTACCAAGTTTTAGTTTGGTATATCGCTTATGCTGGAATACAAAAACAGGAGTGAGACTTACTATACATATTTTTTTAAAAAATCAAAAAGTTTATGGAGCAGAAGAAATAAAAATTAAGTAGTATTAGAAGTTCTCAGTTGCTTGCTATTGCAAGTCCCAGAATGGAGTGAATCATGGAAAACTGTTGACAACACTCACACCTTGTATATCAGAAGGCACAAAATAATTATCCTTTTGAGAGAAATTTAAAAATATATTTCAAGAGTACTAAATATTCAGATCAAATATGTTGGAGCTATAATTTGGGGCATCAACCGTTATAGGGAAAAATCAGATAATCAAATAGGGTTATTGTAGCAGGTTGAATGGCTGAAGCGGGTTGAAAGGCATCTCCCGGAACCTTTGAATGCGAAAGTGTGAATGTGACCTTGTTTAGAAAAGAAGTGTTTGTGGTTGTAATTAAGTTAAGGTTCTAGAGAGGAGAGCATCCTGAGTTAGGGTAGGCTCTAAATCCAATGCAAGTGTCCTTAAAAGGTAAGAAGAGAAGACAGAGTTCAAGGCTCTATGAAGATGAAGGCAGAGAGATGAGCCTCAGAAAGAGACAAAAGTTTAAGAAAAGCAGATTTACAACCCATAATAACTAAGGATTTCCCAGAACTAAGGAAAAGAGCAAATAGGAAATTTGAAAATGTAGCACATTTTAAAAATTTCTTTTTGATTGTTTTTAAATCCATAAGCAATGTTAAAAGATAAACAATAAATATTTATAATTCCTATTAAAGGCAAAGGACTAATTTTCTAAACATACAAAGAATTCTTTAAAAAAAAACTAAGAAACAAAAAACCTCCCCAATAGATGTGGCCCACAAACACATGAAAAAAAGCTCATCATCAATGGTCATTAGAGAAATGCAAATCAAAACCACAATGAGACACCATCTCACACCAGTTAGAATGGTGATCATTAAAAAGTCAGGGGCCGGGCATAGTGGCTCACACCTGTAATCCCAGCACTTTGGAAGGCCGAGGCGGGCGGATCATGAGGTCAGGAGATGAAGACCATCCTGGCTAACACAGTGAAACACCATCTCTACTAAAAATATAAAAAATTAGCTGGGCGTGGTGGCGGGCACCTGTAGTCCCAGCTACGTGGGAGGCTGAGGCAAGGGAATGGCGTGAACCCGGGAGGCGGAGCTTGCAGTGAGCCGGGATCACGCCACTGCACTCCAGCCTGGGCGACAGAGCGAGACTCCGTCTCAAATAAAAAAAAACAAAAACAAAAGTCAAGAAACAACAGATGCTGGAGAGGATGTGAAGAAATAGGAATGCTTTTACACTGTTGAAGGGAGTGTAAATTACTTCAACCATTGTAGAAGACAGCATGGCGATTCCTCAAGGACCTAGAACCAGAAATACCATTTGACCCAGCAATCCCATTACTGGGTATATACCCAAAGAATTATAAATCATTCTACTATAAAGACACATGCACACGTATGTTTACTGCAGCACTATTCACAACAGCAAAGATTTGGAACCAACCCAAATGCCCATCAATGATAGACTGGATAAAGAAAATGTGGCACACATACACCATGGAATACTATGCAGCCATAAAAAAGGATGAGGTTATGTCCTTTGCAGGGACATGGATGAAGCTGGAAACCATCATTCCCAACAAACTAACACAGGAACAGAAAACCAAATACCTCATGTTCTCACTCATAAGTGGGAGTTGAACGATGAGAACACATGGACACAGGGAGGGGAACACAACACACAGGGGCCTGTCGGTGGGTGGAGGGCTAGGGAAGGGAGAGCATTAGGATAAATACCTAATGTAGATGACAGGTTGATGGGTGCAGCAAACCACCATGGCACATGTATACCTATGTAACAAAACTGCACGTCCTGCACATGTATCTCAGAACTTAAAGTATTTAAAAATCTCTTGCCAAACAAAGAAAAAAGAAAAATCGGCAAAAGCCTTGAACAGATAGTTCAGGAAAAATAAACACCAATGGATCACAATCAAATACAGGGATGTACGACAACCTTAGTCATGAGAGAAATACAAATTAAAACAAGATGTCACAAATAACTTTTCACAGTGGGGGAAAAATGTGATCACACGTTTTATATTCTGAGGGACACAGCCGCTCATATTTTGCTATAAATCAGTACAATCAGCTGGGCATGGTAGCTTCACTCCTGTAGTCCCAGCTACTCAGGAGGCGAAGGTGGGAAGATTGCTTGAGCCCAGAAGTTCAAGATCAGCGTGGGTGATATATATAGCAAGACCTGGTCACTTAAAAACAAACAAAACAAAAAAAATCAAAACAAAACTGTGGAGGGTAAAAGTATAAACATATATACACTATTTCATCCATTTATTCCTATTCTGAAAATTTACCCTAAAGACATACTTGCACTTGTACAAAATATATTACATATTACATCTCATATAATTATATACAACAAAATTATTCATTGCACTACTATCCATAAAAGCTAATTGCTGTATACTTACATTGGTTCCAATAATAGGGGATTTTATGGAATTCTTTTGTCTATCTACAAAATGAAATACCAGAAAGATGGAGTGTTGTAGGACTCAGGGAGAGGAAGCACTTTAGGTATTCACACAGAAAGATCAAGGCATGTATTTACATATTTAAAATTTCCACTCTTTGAGGCCCTAGTATGCCTGTAATCCCAGTGCTTTGGAAGGCCAAGGAGGATCGCTTGAGCCCAGGAGTTTGAGTTTATAGTGAGCTATGATCTGGCTACTGCACTCCAGCCTGGGTGACAGAGCAAGACCCAGTCTCAAAACAATAAAAATTTCCACTCCTTGACATTTCTGATTTTCCATTTTATAAATTGTACTAATGTAAATTGATACTGTGTTAGACTTAGCCTGTATAATAATATGTGTTATTGCTACAACATTGTTTATCAAGTACAAGAAAAAGAGATAAGAAAGGAAGGTTGGCTAGATTTTGGGCCAGGTGAGTCACTAACTTCAATTGGTACACATCCTAAAGTTTTAGAGCCACCTGTGATAAGCAAAAATCAGGAATGTTAACGCCTCAAAAATAAATTTTCAGTGCTTTCCTTCATTTACCCCAGTCATGAAAACTGGTGACTCCCAACATTCTTCAAAGTTCTAGTTCAGAAGCGAAAAAACCCAACCAGCAACTGGTTTTCTTTAAAGCCTAAGACCTCTAAGAACAGTGTTTAAATTTTTAAATGCATGAAAAACCAATCAGAACAATACCTCATGACACATGAAACTTGTATGAAATTCAAATTTCAATGATCTTAAAGGTTTGTTGAAAACAACCATGCCCATTTGTTTA
The DNA here is from genome assembly GCF_028885625.2 of Pongo pygmaeus. NCBI lineage: Eukaryota > Metazoa > Chordata > Mammalia > Primates > Hominidae > Pongo > Pongo pygmaeus. The sequence goes on from NC_072376.2 coordinate 21,579,463, forward strand.
CATATTATTGATGGCTGCTTTTTATTTTTATTTGTATGTTTTTGTGAAAGTTTTACAGAGTAAAACAGACTTGTACAAAGGATTTCCCCTAAATTTTCCCTTTCAGAAGATACCTCCTACAATAATTTTAATAGGACCAAGAGTTACCAAATATTGACGATGTGCTAGGACAGCAGAGTTGAGTGGTGGCAACAGACATTCTGGTCTGTAAAGCCTAAAATATTTACTAATTGATCTTTTACAGAAAAAGTTTGCCAACTCCTGTTTTACTCTGTCTCAGCTTATTCTGTTTTCAGATAAATGCAAATCAAATGCTATTTTCTAAAATAACTCTTCCTAGCAAAAATGAGAGTATCTACTGAATCTCAAAATTCTCCATCCATTTGATCATTCTTCATATTAAAATTACATTTAATTCCACATGGCATCAGCGATTAAATATATTTTGTCATAAGCACGGTTAGTTACTTGGTTAATCAATGTCTCTTCCTTTGGTTGGATGCACTGACTCATTCATTCATTTTTGCAGAAAATAATTCTGGCTGGTATGCTTTAGCTCTTGTGTGTCAAGAAATGTTTTACCTTCACTCTATTCACCTTGTTTTAACACTTCTCATTATTTGAAATCACTCTGTTCAGGCATCTGTGTATCTACCATTTCTCTCACAACAAAGTAAAATACATAAAGTACAAAAATATTTTCCAATTTGACCATAATTGCATCCTCACAAAAAAAGAACATAATGGTGAATATCTGAGTGATCAATATTGTGCAGTGAATATACTCAATCATTCTTCACCAGAACCCTGTGATATAGCTGGGTCCGGTGGCTTACACCTATAATTCCAGCAATTTGGAAGGCTGAGGCAGGAGGATTGCTTGAGCCCAGGAGTTAGAGACCAGCCTGGGCAACACAGTGAGACCCCAACTCTTAAAAAAAAAGTAAAGACAACAGCCTGGCGTGGTGGTGTGAGCATGTAGTCCTGGCTCCTTGGAGGACTGAGTAGAGGGGACTGCTCAAGCCCAGGAGGTCAAGGCTGCAGTGAGCTATGACAGTTCCACTGCACTCCAGCCTGGGCGACAGAGCAAGACCCTGTCTCAAACAAAACAAAACCCATGATGTAGATATTATTATTTTCTTCAAAACAATTACCAAAAATTTGCAAGGCAAAAGAAATTAGCTAACTTGCTCAGGTTCACATGCAGACTAAATGGCAGAGTTAACATTCCAGCAATGTCAAGTACGAGTGACTGTTGCAGCCACATGCTCCTACTCAGCTGTCTTTCTAAAAGAGGGCCTTGGGTCAGGAGAGCAGTTAGCTGAGGGTCCCCAGCCACAGATGTCTAGAGGATCTGCCTCCGTCAATTTTCAAGCAGAGTCATGCGCTTTGCAGGCAGTCCCCAGCCAATGACTGAGCACAGCAGTGGTAGCGGGGCTCTGCATTTCTACCCAGCAGACTTCTGGTGGGCAATCTCTACCAGAGTTTTGCAAAGGGCTGGCCAAGCCTTTCTCATAGCTGTAACACAGTCTCAGAACTTTCCTTCCCCTCTCCTTTCACAGGTGCTAGACCTGCAATTCCCATCTGAAGACTTCTTAGGCCTGTTTCTGTTTTCTCTCTTTATTTTTCATAGTAATTCCCCCTAGTAAACATCTTAAACTCCTAGCTCCACTCTGGCATGTGCTTCCCAGGAGACCCAACAGACAAGGTCCCACAACATCTATGCAATGAATGAATGAAGTAAAAAATAAAACTGGGCTTAAGTTTCTATGTTCAAAGATCCTTCCCTGAGGATATAATGACATAGCACCTATAATTTACTGGCATGCAGTGGTACAGATCAGAAATATAAATCTCAGTCCCAGCCTTATTCCTTCTTAAGTCTTATGGGATTCTTTTTGGAAATCAAAAATTCTACCAGAGTATGTCTAGTATTCTTTCTTCTCTTCATACTGCAATAAAAGTGTCCTAAGATACTTTTTCTACATGTTAGACCTTCTAAACTTAAAACCACCTTAAAACTGATAGCAAAAGAATCTTCCAGCTGTTAGGAAAAGGAGGAAGTTAAGCATTTATCAGTGGTTGTCATTGTTGGCACACACACAAACTGGTTGAATTTTAAGTCTGGATCCTTAATTATGGCTTAATGTTTATACATTAAGGTTTCACTATGATGCAGCACTGAAATAAACAGTTGTGTAATAGAAGATTGCATATGCTATGACAGTCAGCATAATTAAAGGCAGAGAAATATCAAATCTCTCAGAATTTGACGTTGAGGAGAGGATGGAGGAATTTATTCGTGTGTCATAGAGAACTATCATTCAAGCAGCTCACAACTCTGGTAAGCTGCCGGCTAACTTATAAGAAAAACGGTTAAACTTCCAATGATGCATGATTACATTTTTTTAAAGCTTGTTAAATTAACCCCAAGTAAAAAAATGCAAAACCTAACACAGGCATCCAAATTATATTATCACAATCTAAAGATGCTAAAGAAAAAGTCAAGATTACTTTCATGAAAAACTGTGCAATTACAATGCAGGCAATATACCTTAAAATGATTTTAAATATATTTTCCACGCATATATAAAAAGAAAAAAGAATAAAGGGGTAAAATGCTAGTAATATAGGAAAATCAGGTAAATCTGGGTAAAAAATACACAGAGGTTCTATCCATTATTCTTATTCTTTTAATAGTCATGTAAGTTTGAAATTATTTTCAAATAAAAAGTGTAAGCAGGCCAGGCGCAGTGGCTCATGCCTATAATCCCAGCACTTTGGGAGGCCAAGGCGGGTGGATCACTTGAGGTCAGGAGTTCGAGACCAGCCTGACCAACACGGTGAAACCCCGTCTCTACTAAAAATACAAAAATTATCTGGGTGTGGTGGTGCACACCTGTAATCCCAGCTACTAGGAAGGCTGAAGCGAGAGAATCGCTTGAGCCCAGCGGGTGGAGGTTGCAGTGAGCTGAGATCACGCCACTGTACTCTAGCCTGGGCGACAGAGTGAGACCATGTTTCCAAAAAAAAAAAAAAAGGCGTAAGCCGCTTTGTATTAAAATGACACCATGCAGAACACAAATGGTTAAGTGACTCAGCATGAGAAGGCTGGGGGTGACAGAGGTGCTAAGGAAGTGGCATTTCATTGGCTGGGAAAAAAATATGTACACATTTAGAGAAACCAGCTCTTAAGAATAATTACATCTCTGGCTCCCTCGCTGAAAAGTTGTTTGGAAATAAGCATCTGACTGTTGATGGCATCCTTGAATCAAAGAATTGTTTAGGCTGCCTTTTTTTTCTCTATCTGCTCTTAGCTGGATATTCCATCTCTTAGTTCCAGCCTTCACATTTCTTAATTCTGCTTCAAAATTCTCATCTTAATAACGTTCTGCTTTGAATTTTGGAATAAATCCTCGGCTTAATTTTCCAGAAGACTAATTTTCTTAAGTCCTTAGTTGTTTCCATTTCTCCCTTCAGCCCACCTACTGACCCCACACCAGCACTTTTTTTTTTTTTGAGACAGGGTCTCGCTCTGTCACCCACGCTGGAGTGAAGTGGTGCCATCTCGGCTCACTGAAACCTCTACCTCCTGGGTTCAAGCAATTCTCCTGCCTCAGCCTCCTGAATAGCTGGGATCACAGGCATAGGCCACCGTACCTGACAGTTTTGTTATGTTGGCCAGGCTGGTCTCGAACTCCTGGCCTCAAGTGATCCACCCACCTTGGCCTCCCAAAGTGCTAGGATTACAGGTGTGAGCCACCATACCTGGCCCACACCAGAGCTTTTTAACATTATAATCCCACACTTAACTTGTAAGAACTCCTCCTTTGCTCTACCTTTTCCATGAGATGCTTTTTTTTTTCTTTATCAGTTGCTCTGCTCTTGGATCTGAGACTATGAATTAGAATTTTCCTGTGTTAACTTTTCCCCAGTGGTTCCATGGGACTGGTTTGGTGGCCTCTCCATTCTGTTGATTTATTCTCAAATGTCTGATGATCCTTCTTGGTTGCTGGCTCATATTTACAAACGTGGGGCTAGAATGCTCACTATTAGTTTCTGCGGAGGGCTTCTTTAGCACACATGAAAATAATGGGGAATGAACTGCCTTTACTTCTAGGTTCAGAAACCTCATATCCATGGAGATGGAGACACAAAAGATACCTGGCACCTGCTACAACTTCTCCCTCCTGCTATACAGTCGCCCACTATATTCTGCCTTGGCAAATCTCCCAGATTATTTAAAACTAAGCTAAATGGCCTTGTTGCAGAAGCAAACTGGACCACTATCCCCTCAGAGCCAGACTGAGAGCAGAACTGGAGCAGCTGTTTCAGGTTATTAATTCCTGGCCAGGCGCTCTCATTAGCCACTTTTGTTGCCACCCCCTACGGTTTCAGTTCTTGGGAATCATCCAGGATGCTGTTAAGAAAATCCATTTTTCTAGTTATTCCCACTTCTGTCTCTATTGGGTTGTAAGTTCCTAGTTCCTTTGCTGTGGAGTTTTGCCATCAATCTGATCCCATCTGCTTTATTTATTCCACAACGTCCTCAATGCTTCCGGGGTCTCTGGAGCACCTTTCTCATTTTTCAGCCCTGTTATGGATCTTTTCGTATTTTTGTTTCTTCTATTGTTTTCAACAGAATTTTGAAAGGAAAGAAGAAAAAGTAAACAGATGCGGCTCACTGTATATCCACTTAGGGGGCCATAAAGGGGTCATTTCCTAAAAGTAGAGCCTCCATCCTCTTTTATATGTCCTCTCTGGATGCTAAGTGATTCATGAATGGTTTGGTTTCTAGCCCATCTTTTCCCCGTCGTGCAGGGAAAGCTACAAATCATAGAAAAAAGCTTGACCATTATTACTTTTAATCACAAGGGTATCTGCGTAAAACAAGGAAACCTCATACATCAACTAAAATCTAAAGTCCCAGGTCCTCTGTAAAACAGTCAGATGTCCCTGACCACAACCCTTCTTAAAGTGCCATACTCATCTTGCTCCAACAACTCAAAGAAAGGGAGGCAGATGCAGGGGAACCTCCAAGGGGTGAGAATGTGGTTCAGTGCCCTGGCCGGCAACTCTAACCTATTTTGTATTTAGGGTCATTTTTCCAGTCTCCACCCTCCCTCAATAATTACTGAGCATTTAATAGTAATCGCAGAAGGCAAACTCCGGAATACAAAATACTAGAATTTGAATCTTAACACCAGGATTTGGCTTCATGACTTTGGACAAGTTCTTAACCTCTCAGTTACTTAATGCCTCATCTGTATATCATCCCAGGCCTTTCTAAGAGACAATACAAGGCTTTTGTAAATATGTATGAGAATGTGCGGTGAAGCAATTAAAGCAGGCCCTATGACTGCTTTCTAAGATCCAAGCAACTGGACATCACAGCTAGAGAATGATAAAGCTGATAGTGGACGTTTTCATTACCAGCATCTTCTGGTTGAATACCAACCAGGCTGGGCTATTGTGCTCTCTCCTGAGAAGGTCAACAGCATCTACTCCACCACACCAGTCTCTCTCAACTGTTAACACCTCTGGGGTTCACGAACATGCCTCTAAACATGTTTTCACTAACAAGGTAAAATAAACTAACTCAAACCTACAACTTCACAGATATTGTTTAGATAAGTATTTTTAAATGAGCAAAATTTAAATTGAGACAATATATTCTAAATCAGAGGTCCTCAACCTTTTTAGCTCCAGGAATTGGTTTCACAGAAGACAATTTTTCCATGGATGGGGGAAACAGGGATGATTTCAAAGGCATTAGATTCTCACAAACAGCATGCAATCTAGCTCCTTCGCATGTGCAATTCACAATAGGGTTCATACTCCTATGAGAATTCTTAATGCTCAGCTGATCTGACAGGAGGTGGAGCTCAGGCAGTAATGCTTGCTCACCCGCCACTCACCTCCTGCTGTACAGCCCCCATTCCTAACAAGCCATGGACTAGTACTGGTCCAAGGTCTGGGGGTTGGTGACCCTTGGTCTAAACAACAGTATAAGTGGTATCTAATGACAAAGCAGGATGACGGCACACTGTACTCATCTAAAGTTGGAAACACTATACCATTTTCACCAACAAGAGAGCCACAGAGCAGGACAAGAGTTTGAATACATAGCCTCTCCAAAAAGCTCTTTGGCCAAATGCATTTGGCAAGCACTACCTGCCAAATAAAACCATTCTAAATTGAAGATACTTACTCGAATTTGTGTTGTTAAATATTTCTCCAATTTATCTAACCAAGAAACTCTCTGAAGTGATAACACTACAATGGCCTGCCAAACCCACTTTACAGAATGTTGAACTACAGCTGCCAGGCGCCTGGGAAGCAAAAGGCAAAAGTGTGGCGGGTGAAGCCAGAGCTTGGGGTGCCGGATGTCAGGATGCCTAGATCTGAATCCGTGCTGCCACCTGACACTAGTATAAACTTAAGTGACAAGTGATCCCTGCTCTGACCTTCAGTGTCGGAATCTATAGACAGGAATAATGGTGCTGATTTGTTTAGAGCAGGGGTCAGCAAACTGTACCCTGTAAACTGCTTTTATAAACAACATTTTATTGGAACCCAGCCACATTCACTCATCTGTGAATTGTTTTATGGCTGCTTTCACATGTATAGGGTTGTGTAGCTGCAACAGAAACTGTACACCTAAAATACTTACTAGCCGGGCCTAGACAGCAGGAGTTTGCCTACCCTTGGTGCAGAACATTGGTTCTCAACTCTGACTGCACATCAAAATAATTTATGAAGTTTTAAAAAAAAAAAAAAAAAAAAAAAGTCAAAGCCTTGGCACCCCCTGGATCAACAGACAAAATCTTAGGCTGTGGAGATGTGACATCATTTAACTCCCCAGATGAGCTCAGTTGGTGCCTACAGCACCATGCTTCAGGGGGCTGGGACCACCCCTGAGCCTCGTACAATTCACAGGCTAACAAGAGCTGTAAGGGGTTAACCCAACGCAAGTGTGAAGAGGACCATGGGAGGCAGAGAAAAGCACGGCTACTTCAGGGATCTAGAGGCCAGAGAAAACGTGGGAACAATCCAGAAGTCTGCTTTTAAGGACACGGGGCTATCAGAGGAGACAGAAAGTAACAGTATAGAAATATAAAAGCAGACAGACCTGAGTCAACTAAGAAAATTCAATAACAGCACAGAAAATTAAAAATTTGGGGAAAACATAATTTTACTTTAATTCAGTAAACAAAAGCCACTACTGGGAAGCAAATCATGAAGACCCCTATAATATATGCAAGTAATATAAGTCTCCTGGGAGAAAGAAAGGAGAAGAGTGGCAATAATTAAAGAAATAAAAGGAAATGCCTCCATAGAAAGTAGAATAGAGGTTACAGGGGCTGAGGGAGGGAGAAATTGGGGAGATATTATTTAACAGGCACAGAGTTTATGTTGGGAATTGTGTTAGTCCATTTTCATGCTGCTGATAAAGACATATTTGAGACTGAGTAATTTATAAAGGAAAAGAGATTTAATGGACTCACAGTTCCACATGGCTGGGGAGGCCTCATAATCATGGTGGAAGGTGAAAGGCACATCCTACATGGCAGCAGGCAAGAGAGAATGAGAGCCAAGCAACAGGGGAAACCCCTCATAAAACCATCAGATCTCATGAGACTTATTCACTACCATGAGAACAGTATGGAGGAAACAGCTGATGATTTAATTATCTCCCACCAGGTCCCTCCTATAACAGGTGAAAATTATGGGAACTATGCTTAAAGATGAGATTTGGGTGGGAATATAGCCAAACCATATCAGGAATGATGAAAATATTTTGGGTATAGATCATGATGGTTACACCACAGGCAAATGTCTTTAATGGCACTAAATTGTACACTAATAGTTAAAATGATAAACATGTATGTTTCCCCACAACAAAAACATAATGTATAAATACAAATACGTACATAAGCAAAAAAAATAATGAAAAGGAAATATCTTTCATTTGAAGAGAGACTTGTAAGACTAACTACAAGCCAGGGAAACTGATGGAAAAGATGCATAGCTGGACACATTCTACTAAAATTTCCAAATTCCGTAATAGAGAAATGATCCTTCAAGTTTCCAAACAGACATGAAAACTTGTGGGTATTTCCATCACTCGGTTTTAATATCTTTCCTACAGATTTGGTGAATGGAGGAGAGTTCAGTATATTCTGCCTTCCCAAACCATCTACAATAGTACTTCTAACTTCAATCTCTGCAAGGTAAACAATTATTCAAAATGAGACAGCCAGTCAAACATATCAACAGGTAGCATATACTATAAGGTCACAATACAATTTATCATCAAACACACTTGAGGATAAAAAGAGTTGCCATTAATAATTACATTGAGACAACAGATTCCAACCTGGGCTCGTGGTTATCCTTAACTCCTGACATGGTTGAATAAATAACCATTCAAGTTTCCAGGCATTCTTATCAAAGATCTGACATTTTAAAAAATAAAGGAGGCCTGATTTTTTTTCTATTTTCAATTCTTTATTTAGCAGTGTCATAAATAAAAAGGAAATAACCTATTTTTCTGCCTTAGCATTAAACTGTAAGTTTACATGAAATTAAATAGCATTTCGTTAAGAAAAATTGAAGCGTTTTTAATGCCATAGTAGGTATCTTTCAAAAATGCCTAAAAATGAAAAACTGTTTATTAAATAACACTTCATCTTATCTTATGAACACATTAGCTTCAAGAGAAAAGACAACCCATTTTTTAAGGTGTCTGTATATCAATAAAGAACACTGGACACTTAATATTTATGAATATAATAAAAGCCGTTTTATTTGGCATTTTAATCTAATTGAAAGCTTTCTACTGGGACAATCCTGAGGTTCTCATAGGAGTCTGAGTCTCTGACTCTTTTTCAGCCAAAATTATTGATGTCGGACCTATTACTCATTATTTCAGAATATATTTGAGCAACTATTGTGTCCTGGGAGTGACAGCAGAAATACAAAAACAGACCTCAAAGACTAATATTACACAAGTGTACACTAAGTGTTAAGTGCTACAAGAGGGATATGTAACTGATTCCAAGGGAATACAGAATTCCAGTGTTGCTGAAAAGTAAGATGATTAGGGGAAACATTTCTGAACTTTACTGTAAAAAGAAAAACAAACAAAACTAGTGGAAATTTAAAGGGCAGACAAAGAAGAGGAAAATCATTTAAAGTGAGATAACCTTGCAAAGATCTGTATTTGTTTTCTATTGCTGTGTAACAAGTTACCACTAACTGAGCTGCATAAATCCACACCTGTTTATTAGCTCACAGTTCTGTAGGTCGGAAGTCCAGGCACAGGGAGTGAGCAGATCCTCTAGTCAGGTGTAAATGGCCCCAGAGAACCGAGATACCAATAGTGAGGGTGTTCCTGAGTTCATGAATGGGTCAAAGGAGGGAGGGAGAAGGCAAACAAGTGGTCAGAAAAAGACAGGCAGGCAGATGTTCTGGGTGTCCAGCTGAAAACATCCAGGAAAAAAACTGGAAAACAATGTGTGCTAAATTAGATAAGCTCTTTCTGCCTGCAGCCAGCACTCTCAGAGCAGTGAGCACAAGGTCCTCCTATCAATGGTAAACTCTGTTTAAATATAAGCCTGTTAAAATTCACGAGAAGAGTAATAAAACTCCAGGGCAGAAGTCAAGAAACTTGCCAGGTGCCAGACAGCAGATATTTTGGGCTTTGCAGGCCAAGACGTAAGATCCATAATATGATGTAGGTACTTATATAATGAGAGGATACAAATACTTACACAAGTTTTTATTGACAAAAATCAAAATATAACAATTGGGTATAATTTTTTCTAATACTTGGCAAAGATGCTCTCGACCAAACCTTTAGTCAGGTTCCTTTGAGCCCTCTTCTCGAGGGGGCCTCTACTTTAGCCTTCAGTGTCTGTCCCTGCAGAGTTTTGGCAAGAATCCTCCAAAGTCAGTTTAGAGAGAATGCTCCCACCCACGATATCTGGTCAAACCCCTCTCTTCCAACATCCGCCAAGTGATATCTGATCATCCCGGCCTGCCTTCAACAAGAATCCTCTCAGGGTCCTTTAAGCGAGAATCTCGCTACCCTTGATGTCTCCTCTTAGCAATTTCCCATCCACTGACTCTCCAACCTCTTCAGCTATAAACCTCCACTTGTTCTTGTTGTATCTGGAGTTGAGTCCAATCTTTCTCCCATACTGTGACGGTCTTGAAACCCATCACAACAGTCTTAAACAAAGTCTTTCTTACCATTTTAACAAGTATTGGAAAAATTTTTTCTTTAACACACTGGTCAACTATGAGAAGAATGGATTTCTTTTTGTTGGGGGAATAACATTTGACTTAATCAGAGTTCCCAATCATCAGATCAACTGCAAATGCATAAAGCTACTCTTAGCTACATAAAAGCAGGCAGGGTTGGGATTTTTGGTCCTTGCTCTTTAGAATGCACAAGGGAGAGAAAATAATATTGCTAAGAAATCCTAATACACGTATTCCTTCCAATACACTGCCCGTGTTACAGCACCACAGTAGCACTGGAAAAACTGCATTTGGTGTCTCAGGAGGGAATGCAGGAATGTGGAGGCGAAATAGCACATCAAGGAAGAAAGTCCATCCCATCCAGCCCTTTGTCTCCTCCTATTTCCTTAAGACTAGTTCCATTAAAAAAAGAGAATACTGGAAATAGATCTTAAACAACAGAAACTTACTGGCTAGATAAATCTAGGCCTGGTTGGAACTTTTAATAGTTTGCACAATGGTTTTTAAACTTGACTGCAACTCACCGTTTTCCTTCAATAACCCAATACACATAGACATTGGACATTATTCATTCATATATTTAATTACAAAGATTTACTGAGTGCCTACTATATGCTTGATAGTATTCAGGGTGCTGGGGAAAACAGAACAAAATAAAGAATCCTGCCCTTATGGAGTTTACGTACTAGTGGGTGGAAGAAAAAATAAATAAGCAAAACATAGAATATGTTAGCTGTTGAAAATTTCTATGGAGAAAAATAACATAAGAAACAGTGACATAACAAGAAACAGTGGAGGTGTAGCTGGGTGGATTTCTCTTTTAAAGAGTGTGGTAAATGACATTCTCACTGAAAAGATAGCTTTTCTCTAAATGATTTTTATTTTACAGTAACAGTAGGCGTGCAATGTAAAGAATTAGAAAACAAAGACTAGCCAAACCAAGAAAATAAAAGCATATCCCCATCTAGAGATGACCATTTTAACACCTTAATAAAGCTCGTTTCCAACATTGTCACCCACATATATTTACAAGTGTGCATTTTGCATACACAAGATGAGATTACACTGTAGATACTACTGTTACCAGCTTTTTAAGCTGTTGATCTCCACCTTTCTCTTTTTAAGAGACAGGGTTTCACTCTGTCACCCAGGGTGGAGTGCAGAGGCACAATCATAGCTCACTGCAGCCTCCAATTCCTGTACTCAAGAAATCCTCCCATCCCAGTATCTCAAGTAGCTGGGACCACAAGTGCACACCACCACGCACAGCTAGTTTTTGTATTTCTTTGTAGAGATGAGGTCTTGCTATGTTGCCCAGGCTGGTCCCAAACCCCTGGCCTCATGCGATCCTTCTGATTCAGCTTCCCAAAGCACTGGGATTACAGGCATGAGCCACTGTGCCCAGCCTCCACCTTTCCATTTCAGTATCTTTCTAATCTCATCTAACACTTGTATAGGGTTAATCATGTGTTAGATGAGATTATCAGGCAATAATCAAGTTTCTAAAAGAAGACCTCCAAAGATCTTTCAAAAAGATCCTTCATAGATGGTTTATCCAAACCAGTATCTAAGACCACATGTGTATCTTGAGTGTGTCCCTTGCAACATAACAGCACCATCCAACCTCTCTTTTTTTGTTAGACAAAAAAAAAAAATAATGACTGGTTTGGTTGGGTCTTTGTGGTGCTGTTTTGATAGTTTCTCTGCTCTTCTGGCAATTCCTGCAGACTGGCATTAGATCCAAAGCAGAGACTCCCAACCTTTTTGTGCATTAGACTATGTTACCAGTCTGGTAAAGCACTGGGACTTGTACCGAAGGTGGGGCCTAGCAATCTGTTTTAACAAGCCCTCCCGGAAGATTCAATGTGTACTCATTTTGTCAGAGGCACATGAACCAGGGCAAGTCCATCTTAAATAGGAGCTAGGCAAAATGAGGCTAAGATCTACTGGGCTGCATTCCCAAACAGTTAGGCATTGTAAGTCATAGGATAAAAAATGAGGTCGGCATAAGATACAGGTCATAAAAACCTCGCTAATAAAACAGGTTTCAGTAAAGAAGCTGGCCAAAATCCATCAAAACCAAGGTGGCCACAAGAGTAACCTCTGGTGGGCCGGGCACGGTGGCTCACGCCTATAATCCCAGCACTTTGGGAGGCCGAGGCGGGTGGATCACAAGGTCAGGGGTTCAAGACCAGCCTGACCAACATAGTGAAATCCCGTCCCTACTAAAAATACAAAAAAATTAGCTGGGCATGGAGGCGGGTGCCTGTAATCCCAACTATTCAGGAGGCTGAGGCAGGAGAACTGCTTGAACCCAGGAGGTGGAGGTTGCAGTGAGCCGAGATCGCACCACTGCATTCCAGCCTGGGCGACAGAGCAAGACTCTGTCTCAAAAAAAAAAAAAAAGAGTAACCTCTGGTCGTCCTCAATGCTACACTCCCACCAGCGCCATGACAGTTTACAAATGCCATGGCAACATCAGGAAGTTATCCTATATGGTCTAAAAAGGGGAGGCATGAATAATCCATCCCTTGTTTAGCATATCATCAAGAAATAACCATAAAAATGGGCAACCAACAGCCCTCGGAGCTGCTCTGTCTATGGAGTAGCCATTTTTTTATTTCTTAACTTTCTTAATAAACTTGCTTTCACTTTACTCCATGGACTCACCCTAAATTTTTTCTTGCACGAGCTCTATGAACCCTCTCTTGGGGTCCGGATTGGGACCTCTTTCCTGTAACAATTTGAGAACCTCCTGAGTAACACATGCTATATCCTACAATCAAGAAAACTACTACACATATTACCCTAAATAAAACTACTACAAATTACTATAAACTGAGTGGAGCTTTACATTTTTTTAGTTCTTTTTGTTAGAACACTAAAGTTATATAGTCAAAATCTTCAATTCTAATTAAATCTTCTGTGTGTTTCATTTTCAACTTAAAAGATTATTTTTAGTTATTTTTAACTAAATAATACATTTACAGAAGTCAAAGGTGAAAACTATATACAAAGAGAACCAACTTATTTCAGTAGACCCCCTCATGTGGGGCATACTTCCAAGACCCCTAGTGGATACTTAAAACCTTGGATAGTAGCAAACTCTACATACACTCTGCTTTTTCCTATACTTGCATACCTATAATAAAGTTTAATATATAAATCAGGTACAGTAGGAGATTAAAAACAATAAATAACAAAATAGAACAATTATAACAATGTACTGTAATAAAAATTATGTGAATGTGGTTTCCCTCTCTCTCTCAAAATATCCTATCGTACACTCTTCACCCTTCTTATGATCCATCCATCTAATAACCAAGCCAGCTACTAAGTGACTAACAGGCAGGTAGCATAGAAAGCATGGATACCTTGGACAAAGGTCTGATTCAAGTTCCAGGCAGGATGAAGCGGGACAGCACAAGACTTCTTCCCACTACTCAGAATGGTACACAATCTAAAACTTATGGCTGCCCACAGTGGTGCACACCTATAATCCCAGCACACTGAGAGGTGGATCGCAGAGCCCAGGAGCCTGGGATCAGCCTGGGCAACCTGGTGAAACCCCGTCTCTAGATAAAATAAATAAGTAAAACTTATGAACTATTTATTTCTGGAATTTTCCATTTAACTGAAACCACAGAAAGCAAAACCATGAATAAGGTGGGGGACTACTATTTTGGAAATAGATAAAAAAGGAAAACAAACAAGGACTTATCTTGGCCTTCCTGGATAAAGTGACTTCCAGAAAGCAAAGTAATTGATCAGGAGTAAATTTCTTTTATAAAAGTATCAGAGTTATAGGTCAGGCGTGGTGGCTCACGCCTGTAATTCCAGCACTTTGGGAGGCCGAGGCAGGCGGATGACGAGGTCAGGAGATTGAGATCATCCTGGCTAACACAGTGAAACCCCATCTCTACTAAAAATACAAAAAAATTAGCCAGGCATGGTGGTGGGTGCCTGTAGTCCCAGCTACTCAGGAGGCTGAGGCAGGAGAATGGCATGAACCCAGGAGGTGGAGTTTGCAGTGAACAGAGATCACGCCACTGCACTGCAGCCTGGGGGACAGAGCGAGACTCCATCTCAAAAAAAAAAAAAAGTTTCAGAGTTAATACATGAAAAAATAATAATACAATTAGAGTATCATCATTCTGCAACACTAATTATAATTGATTTAGGCAATGATACCAACAGCTGTTAAACATCATTTTTTTAAAAAAAAAGATATTCTATATCCCATTAATGTAAGTATATACATCACCTTCTTGCCAGAGGCACACTTAAATCTCAGAAGTGAAAAGTGGTACCTCAAAATAATTTATATCTGTCAATGTGAATTTGCATTCCCTTTCTGTGAAGATCTGGAAATCTCCTTTGACCTTTACAACACATTGGTTATGAGGACAGGCTCTGGAGTCGGGCTGACTCGGCCCAAGTCCTGGTTCCATCACTTACGTCTGGGTGACCTCAGGGAACTTAATGAGCTTCTATGCCTCATTTCCGCAAGCACAAAATAAGGATAATCATAATGATCTCGTTAGGGAACTATGAAAAGCAACCAACACAACATTTAAAACACTTACCACAGGATCTGGCACACTCGGAAAACATTACCTATTATTATTTTACCACATTTTCAATGGATCATCTGTCTTTTCTTACTAATTTACATCAGTTCTTAATACCTAGCAACCAGCATTTTTCCTCACTACAGTCCGTGGTCCAAATCCTGGGAACCTCTCTCTATTAGAATATACTGGGACAGCACACTTTGGAAATTATGATTCAAGAGTGAAATTGCTTAATATTAAGTACAGAATCTAAATAATTCTACCAGTAAGAAATCTTGAGACCTTTTGTAAATATAAGTGGCTGAGCCACTGTTAAAGTAGGTATTGAAACTCTACTTCAAACGGTGAGGAACCCTGATATATACAAAAGGCCATTATGAGTCCAATACTGGACAACCAAAGAAACAATTAACGCACGTATATAAACAGAGTTTTGGGCTTCCGGGGCCACTGGCAAATGATGGCACATGTGCCACCACCCCCCATACCATACCCATGACAGATCATTATTCAGTCCCGTCATTTCCCTGATAAGCTCACAAAGCACTTCCAATAGCTATTCCCAATTTATGGGGGCAGCCATTCAAGAAATCAACTGGCACCACTGGTTCTACCGCAGAAACCATCAAAGGCAACTATGATCCAAATGTACTTTTATAACTTTTGGGGCGAATCATAACCAAAAACAAGCCTGCCCACTTAGAGAGAGTTAGGTGGGGAACAGAGGGAGACAACAGAAGGTCGACGGGGAATCGGCCAGAACACTGGTGTCAAAGGATTCTGTAATAAATATGTGGTAATACAGGCAAAGTCATAAAAGGTGGGGGGAAATGCAGGCAAGAAAAATAACACTGTGATGTGATAAAGAACCTGCACGATGTCCATAAAGTCTGGAAATTAACTTTTTTTAAAAAAAGTGTGCGTATGTGTGTGTATTTGTATACACAGTCATCAAGGACATCTTCACTATAAAAAAAAGTCTCTGTTTCTGACATGACACCCTGCAGGTTCACCTGGTACTCAGAAATTCAGAGAAGCAGGCTGGTCTACTCATGGAGTTGGAGTTCAAAAGCCTATATTCCTATAGCAGAGAGAGGAACAAGAGACATGCAAAGGGGCAACCAGAGTTCACCTATTAAAAGAGCTCCAGTGAGGCCGGGCACGGTGGCTCACGCCAGTAACCCCAGCATTTTCGGAAGCCAAGATGGGAAGATCACCTGAGGTCAGGAATTCCAGACCAGCCTGGCCAACATGGTGAAACCCTGCCTCTACTAAAAATCCAAAAAAATTGGCCAGACATGGTGGCGGGCGCCTATAATCCCAGCTACTTGAGGCGTAGGTTGCAGTGAGCCAAAATCGCATCATTGCTCTCCAGCCTGGGTGGCAAGAGCAAAACTCTGTCTCAAAAAAAAAAAAAAGGGATCAAGTGTTCAGGCTGGGTGTGGTAGCTCATGCCTGTAATCCCAGCCCTTTGGGAGGCTGAGGTGGGGGTATTGTTTGAGCCCAAGAGTTCAAGGCTACAGTGAGCTATGATCAAACCACCGCACTCTAGCCTGGGCAACAGAACAAGACCCAGTCTTAAAAAAAAAAAAAAAAAAAAAAAGGCCAGGGACAGTGGCTCACACCTGTAATCCCAACACTTTGGCAGGCCGAGGCAAGCGGATCATCTGAGGTCGGGAGTTCAAGACCAGCCTGGCCAAAATGGTGAACCCCGTCTCTACTAAAAAATACAAAAATTAGTCGGGGGTGCTGGCGGGAGCCTGTAATCCCAGATACTCAAGAGGCTGGGGCAGGAGAATTGCTTGAACCCAGGAGGCGGAGGTTGCACAGTGAGCCGAGATCGTGCCATTGCACCCCAGCCTGGGCAACAAAAGCGAAACGAGTTTCACAAACCAAAAAAAAAAACAAAAATAAATACAAATCAAGTGTTCAGATCTTAAAGACAGGAACTCAGGGACAAAAAAAGAAAACCAGTTAACAAGGCCGGGTGCAGTGGCTCACACCTGTAATCCCAGCACTTTGGGAGGCCAAGTTGGGTGGATCACCTGAGGTCAGGAGTTCAAGACCAGCCAGATCAACTTGGTGACACCTCGCCTCTACTAAAAATACAAAATTAGCAGGGCATGGTGGTGCATGCCTGTAATCCTAGCTACTCGGGAAGCTGAGGCAGAAGAATCACTTGAACCAGGCAGGCAGAGGTTGTAGTAAGCCGAGATTGTGCCACTGCAATCCAGCCTAAGCAATGAGCCACACTCCGTCCCAAAAAAGAAAAAAGGAGGGCCAGGCGCGGTGGCTCACGCCTGTAATCCCAGCACTTTGGGAGGCCAAGGTGGGCGGATCACAAGGTCAGGAGTTTGAGACCAGCCTGACCAACACGGTGAAACCCCGTCTCTACTAAAAATACAAAAATTAGCCAGGCGTGGTGGCGCATGCCTCTAATCCCAGCCACTCAGGAGGCTGAGGCAGGAGAATTGCTTGAACCCGGGAGGCAGAGGTTTCAGTGAGCAGAGATCACACCACTGCGTTCCAGCTTGGGTGACACAGCGACTCCATCTCAAAAAAAAAAAAAAAAAAAAAAAAACACAGAAAACCAGTTAACAAAAAGAGAGCTCAAGATCCCAACACAGGCATTAGCCCTAGGGGAAAGAGGGCAGGTCTCAGCTTGTGAGGGGAATTAGTAGTGAGAAAAGGCAAGCAAAGATCAGGAAGCAGGCAGGCCTGAGGCTTAAGTACAAGTAGCCCCAATGCCCCCCTTCCCCGAACAAGTAAACAACCCTCACCCTTACTATTATAATGCAATATAATGGTACAATCAGCCAATTCTAATAAAGCGACTGGAACTTCATTAAATGTGCATGTAACTTCTGTGGCTTTAAAAAATACACGTTAGCAATGTTGTTAGGTTTGGTTTCATACGTAAAATCACAGAACTTTAGCAGTTAAAGAACCAATAAAGATAGCCTAGTTCAAAAACCTTATTTTACTAGTCAGGAAAGTGAAGGCCAGAAATGTGATTTGCTAGGCGACACAATTCTATTTGGTAGAAAAACCAATGCGAATCCTCACATCCATTCACAGTCTCATACTATTTCCCTTTATCCTCCATTCTGATCAACTTTATTAAATAAGGTATAGGAATGACTGTTCCCTGCTCACCCAGCAAAAGCATGACATGTAAAGAGAACTAGAGTGTTACGAATTCATGTCACTTCAGATGGAGGCCTCCCAAAAATGCATCTACTCCCCCTATGATGTTCTTATTCATCTTAACATGGCAGCTGTTTGAGATAGGGTCATTTATTATTCCACGATAAAATTTTCAATCTCAAGAATGCAGCAGATAAGCAAAGAAAGACTGATTGTATAATAAATGGATGATGCTACAAACCTAAGTATAAATGCCATTGGTCATCTCCACAACCACTTAATCACAGTAAAATAGGATGTTAAAATTCTTTCCTTCAACAGTTGTTAGTTACTTGGACAAAATATGCACTAGGTGAAAATTCTCAGTTACAGGTTGCATAGCCCTCATTCTAAATGTCTGGGACCAAGAGTGTTTTTGATTTCACGTTTTTTCAGAATTTGGAATATTTGCATTACACTTACTGGTTGAGCATCCTGAACTCAAAAATCTGAAATCCAAAATGCTCCAAAGAGCATTTCCTATGAGCATCATGTCAACCCCAAGAAGTTTTGGATTTTGGAGCATTTTGGATTTCCCATTTTCATATTTGAGATGGTCGACCTGCACTTTGCTTTCCCGTCTGTCAGCCATCGCTAAAGGAATGCTTCCATGTAAACAAGTTTTCTGTAACCTGTTCTACAAAAGGCTTACCCCAACAACACTACCAAAGAAAGCACTTAAGGTGTGACTTTCATGAAAACAACAGTACTCAGAATTGAAGGCCAGAAGCCAGGCCCAGCAGCCTATGTGTAACCTGAGAAGATCAATTTACTTGTCCACGCTTCAGTTGGCACTCCTGTAAAATGTAGACAATACGGAGCTCATAAAGCTGTTTTAGCAACCAAGTGAGAGGTTGTACGGGGAGCATTTGGCACAGCACCTAGAACACGATAAATATTCCAATGTTGGTTGTTATTAGAACTTTCAAATCAGTTAAGGACACTTACAACAAAGTTCTGAAAGTCAAAGAGCTCTACAGACACCTGAAGTTTCTCTAGTCACAGTAGTTCACGAATATTACCAAATCAGTTTTAGGAGGAAGTTAAACTAGCAGTAGAAATAAATCTCTCCTTTAAAAAAGCAAGACAATAACAACAACAGGTTTTTTTACTCTGTTGTGATGGTTAATTTTACTTGTGAATGTAAACTAAGAGGTGCCCAGATAGCTGGTAAACCATTATTTCAGGGCGTGTCTATGAGGGCATTTCCAGAAGAGATTAGCACTTAAATTGATAATTGAGTAAAGTAGATGATCCTCCCTAATCCACTTTGGGGAAGACCAAAGTAGACTGGTCCTCTTTAAGTAGACCGCCTACTTTAAGTGGGCATCTTCCAATACACTGAGGGCCTGAATAAGCAAAGAGGCAGCAGGGCAAATTCGCTCTGTGCTAGAGCTGAGACACTTGTCTCCTGCCCCCAGACATCCGGCCTTAAGTTCTTAAGTTTTCAGACCCAGCCCAGGACTCACACCCTCCCGTCCACCTGATTCTCAGACTCTCAGACCTTTGAACCTGGACTGAAACACATCACCAGCTGTCCTGGTTCTCCAGGCTACAGATCATGGGACTTCCTTATAACCATGTGAGCCAACACCTACAACAACTCTCCTCTTAAATCTATCTCTTCATCTAGCCTATGGGTTCTGTTTCTCTAGAAAATCTTAATATACCTTTATATTAGGTAACTCTACAGGGGTTCCATCAAAACGAGAAACAGGTCTATGAAATTAATTTCATGAGAAGGCTAAAGAGAAGTGTTTTCTGAAATCCCATTTTCTTGAAGGAGAAAATGAGAAAGGCCAGGATCTTCAGTTTTCCTTTACTATCCAGCAACATCCCAACAAAAAAATAAAGGCATCACTAGAAAATAAACTTTGGGTCAGAATAAACTGCAACCATTAAGGCTTATCAGCTTCATAGACCAGCAAAATAACACAGAAATTAAAGAGCAAGAAAGAATCTGAATGAGTCATGTTATGCTCACCTCCCAGAACTCTCTTACCAGTCACGGAGGGAGCCTGTTATTCATTGACTGCAGGTCCTGGGGACTCCCCACGTTTCCTTTCCATTGTAAAGCTGCCACCACCTACACTCCCTCTGGATATACTAAGACTTAGTATAAAAGGTCTAAACAATTTCCTCTCCCATTTTTTGCTCCACACAGTAACAGAACAATGCCAATGTAAAAAGTTTTATAATCACAAAAAAATGGGAAAAGATGAAAAAAAAACTAATACGAGAACTAAGAATATTATAAAACTTAAAAAAAAAAAAAAAGTCTTACAAAGTTTCTGTCTGTGGTTGCTAACTTCTAGCTAAGCTGATGGACAAGTTTTTCAACTTTATCCCTGAGGGAAGAACTCGAATGTGTAATTTTTTTTTTTCCCATCAAGGAGCTCTGAAAAGTCAAATCCTAGTAGAACAGTTCACTAAGGTTCTTTAAGTGGGCAATAATCTCAAGCAATCTCCATTTCTCATAGGTTCAGACTGGAAGACACCTATTCCCAGGAGCCTTATCTCAAAAAGCATAGCAACCCCTAGGAGGTACTACCCCCTTCCTGTAACTATTTTGGAAGGGAAACCACTCAGCCAAGCTAGCCAGGTCCTCCTGAGATCGACAACCAACCCAAACCACGTGAGGGTGAAAGAATGGTTTAAGTAGTAAATACAGTTGCCGAATGCAATAATTAGTAAGTATGAAACCAGGTGTGTCCATCAAGCTACAGGACCAGAAGAGGAAGAAGTATGTAGTGATGAACTTTAAAACGGTCTAATCTAGGCAGACTTCAGCAAGAGCATGGGACAGAAGATGGTGGTATATAGGCCACATATAGGGTGGAATGCTGGAAATTAGGACAGGCATTGAGATATATCACATGCAGAATGGCAGATATATCATATGCTAGACAGCAATAGGCTGAAACTGAAATAAGAGTTTGTAAGGAAATGAAGAGGATGGACTCAAGCTAGTTTTCAAGAAGTTCACTTAAGAAAGAGTGGTCACTCAAGCATGGTGCTACAAAGGAGTATTCTGGGGAGAGGAGCTTTTTTAACAGAGGAGGAAAGGAAGTGGCTATGTGCAACAAGGAGAAACATCACAAACTGGGAGAGAACTTCAAAACAGAAAAAAGAAAAGCAATGGCTTCTCAAGAGGTAGGTGGGAACTGGATCAAGAAATGAAAAAAAAAAATCTGGGTGAAAGATACTTTTTACTATCAGATGAAGAGTGGGAGTTTAAGCCTTGACCTTGTATGTTGGTTATGTTGCTTTGAAGAGTCTCAAGTTTATCCATGACAGATTCATCCTGCATAAGACTAATGCAAGATTCTGACCAGTCCTACTTAAGGAAAAAAAAAAAACAGTAAGAAAAATGAGACCTCTTTGTACAAAGATTTACTGAGTGCTTACATGCTAGACTCTAGGGATGCAGAGATAAACATGGCCATCAAGAGTCTACAATCTGGTAGGAGAACTAGGGTTGTAAATAAATAATTCCAAAACAGTATGACAGCTGTCATAATGCAAGCAAACAGGAGGTAAGAGATGGTCCCAAGGAATGGAAGAGCCAGCCTAACACTGTCCACTGGGGTAGACTGCACTTCCAGGTTACTGGAAAGACTTTAGAATTCCAACTGCATCTTAGTCACAAAGGAAGAGTTTGCATTTGGTCTCATTTAAAACAAATAAACAGGTTAAAAATAATAATAAATCTAATAGAAAGGATATCCATCTTAAACACTGCCCTGGAGATGAATACACCAGTAGTCAATCTCTCTTTGCCTTTCTCATAAGAAAAGAATCAGGAAGAATTGCACAATAAAACAAAGAATGTTTTTAAGTCTTATCTTGATGGGAAATGAATTAATTACTTAGATCCAAGCAGGCTTAAAGAAAGAACATTTCAACAACTATGTTAAAGAACCTGCATTACAGTTATATCTCCATAGTTGCTCTAACTTTCTTTCAATTAACTAGAAGGAGGCACAACCTGCTTTCTACTATTCCACCCACAATACAAGGCCATGGTAGCACTGGCTGTTAAATGCCTGTCACTATACTAGGTGCTACGGATACATGAGGAAACGAAGTCTCTGACACCTCAATAGAACTGACATTCTAGATAGGACCAGGTCACATACTTGGAATCATGTATTCTAACTGAGCAACGTCCTCATATTGGGAGTGAATTTAATTCACGAACATTTACCGATCGCATTTAGTAATCACATACTGTGTATGATGTATACAGTACTTGGGGAGAGGGTAGAGAATGGCACTGAGACTGGGGAGCTTAGACAACTTAAGGGAACCTCTACGTCCCCCTAGTCTTGGTAGGGGCACATTTATTCTTCCTGTGTGGAGACATCTCAGCCTTCAAGAACAATTCTTGAATACGTGGGGTGCAGCACTTTTACATACAGTTAGCAATTTTCACAAAAGATTTTTTCACGCTTATCATAGCACTGTCTTCAGACAGAATTATAAAAAGGGCTTAATAAAAATTCTAAATAGAGTGAAGCCTGAATTGTCCATGGTGAGGGTGATGGATAATTTAGCCGTGTGTGTGATACCCAATTCTACATACCTGCCCCCAATCATGGTGAGTACTCAAGAACAAAAGATTGCAAATGTGCACAATTCAAACGTTATGCAATTTAAACTTCAGAAGGCAAAATAGGGGAAAGAAAAAAAAAAGACAAAAAAATGTAAGTTTGAAAAACTTTATTTAAATTAAGAACCAAGAATGTCAGTCATCTGAAATGAGGCACTAAAAGAAACTACCAAATGCCTAATACCCGAGTTGGTTCAGTTTCGCAGCCTGACAACAAAGCTATGTGTCCTGAAAAAGAAAATCTCGTGTCTCTCCAAGGTGCCTGTCAACAGCAGGCCCTCAAATACTGTTGGACAGATGCTTGCTGCTGTTAGCCCTCTCATTTTCTTCATTTAACTCCACAGTACATCTCTAAAACCTTGTTGTCCTTACCCTTGGCTTCAGCACACCACTCTCTGCTTTACCAATAGTCGTTTTTCCTGGCTCCTATGAATAAGGCGCTGTCCTGAAGCTCTCAGCTCTCTGTCCTAGAAATGTCTCTTGATTTCATCGTCTCTGCTCTGCTTGGACCAGCCCCTCCCTCCCACATGAGGCAGCTGCCCTCAATTGGCTCCTGTGCTCTTTCTTCTACCTTCTTTTGTTGTGGCAGATGACTAGGGTTAACCCTTCAGGTCGCTGGGCTACTAAGCAGCAGGTTCTCAACCCAGGTGTTATCAGAACCACCCCACGGGGCTCTGAAAAATACCAACGTCCAGGCCCCATCCCTGAACAATACATCAGAACATGAAGTCTGTGGCCCAAGAATCTGAACTTTTAATGCTTTCTGTTGATTCAAATGCAAGGTTGAAAACCTCAACCACAAACTGACCAACCAGGTTACAGGAAGGTAGGGATAACTACTCCTCTGATGCTGGGACCTGGATGGATGCAAGCCTAGTGCAAAGGGCTCTGGCCAAGAGCATCCTTCACCATTTCACTCCAGTGCACACATCATCATTGTCTATCTGTGTCATGGCATGAAAAATCTTGGCTAGAACTGCCATAAATAATGCAGGTGACTGTGTGAGTCACTTAGCAAGTCTAAGACATTCTAGGTGGAAAAAAGGTTTTGTGCCCAGCAGTGGGACATGGGAAAAAAAGCAATGATGGTCACAGAGCAAAAAGATCCATCAGTCCCTTTGGCAAGGTTGTTCTTAAAACCGTCTTGCAAATTCTCCTTTAGAAACTCCTGTTGCCCATTTAGAATTTCTGAAATTCTGGCCAGGCACAGTGGCTCATGCCTGTAATCCCAGTGCTTTGGGAGGCTGAGGTGGGCGGATCATTTCAGCGAAACCAACCTGGCCAAGATGATGAAACCACATCTCTACTAAAAATACAAAAATTAGCTAGGCATGGTGGTGGGCGCCTGTAATCCCAGCTACTCGGGAGGCTAAGGCAGGAGAACGGCTTGAGCCCGGGAGACAGAGGTTGCAGTGAGCAGACATCGCACCACTGCACTCCAAGCTGGATGACAGAGCGAGACTCTGTCTCAAAAAAAAGAATTTCTAAAATTCCACGGTCATCCCCCTGCTGTTTTAGCAGAGTATAACAACAGAGAAAGATGCAGATTAAATCACATCAAAAACAGCTACAGGGTCACATCTAACCGAGGGGAGGTATGACAGATATTAAATAGCTACAAGGCAAGAGGTGAAGCTCTAGGAAGAGGTACAAGACTAAGATAAAACTGGTCTAGTAGACCAAAAGAAAAGTCAAGCCCAGAGGTAAGAAGTCACATACATCCACAAGCTGGGGTGGCACTGAATATTTGCTAAATGAATGCAAAAGCAAGTTTAGGATACAAATTTAGGAAACTAGGGCACAAATTACCAAGAATGCAACTGGAGAAGAGTAAATACCAAAAGTGAAAGTTTTGGTCTTTGGCCAGCCCACACTGTATGCAGGAAGGCACAGGAAGGCATAGATTTACCCTGGGACTCACCACCTGCAGACAAAAAAGAACAAAACAACCAGGGGTGTTGAAGATGGGGGGAGAAGTAGGAAGGTGCTGGAGTATTTTTCTAGCAACCTCTTAAACCTTCCATTTTTACCCTTCAGGCCCCGAACAGGAAAGATCTGAGGACAAGAAATGCTTTGCTGGATGAAAAGCAAAATAAGGCCGGGCACAGTGGCTCATGCCTGTAATCCCAGCACTTTGGGAGACCAAGGTGCACAAATCACTTGAAGTCAGGAGTTCGAGACCAACCTGGCCAATGTGGAGAAACCCCAACTCTAGCAAAAATACAAAACAGCCAGGCATGGTGGCGCGTCTGTAGTCCCAGCTACTCGGGAAGCTGAGGCACAAGAATCACTTGAGACGGGGAGGCAGAGGTTACACTGAGCCAAGATCGCACCACTGCACTCCAGACTGGGTGACAGAGTGAGACCCTATCTCAAAAACGAACAAACAAACAAACAAACCAAGGCAAAAGCAAAGCTTAGTATCTGCAATGTGCTCAGTGTGGTACTAAAAGTGGCCAAGACAGACATGTGCCTTCTGGGAGGCACCTACCTCATCTCTGTCCCACTCTACCCACTACACATAAGTAATTCCCTTACTAGACATGCAACATTTCTGAAACTTTAGTCAAGACAGAAAAAAAAAAATCCTTGGGAGGAATAGTGTACTTCTGTAAAGCTCCCTCTTCAGACTAAAATTGTATTTGAACATAAATGCAAGCTAAACTGTACATCAAGCATTAAAATTATATTGTTTTACATTAAAAACTTATTGAGCAAGTTTGCATCTATAGCTTCCTAATCTTTGCAAAAACTGAGTTAATAAGCTACTAATACTCGGCTGGGCGCGGTGGCTCACAACTGTAATCCCAGCACTTTGGGAGGCCGAGGTGGGCGGATCATGAGGTCAGGAGCTCAAGACTATCCTTGCTAACACGGTGAAACCCCATCTCTACTAAAAATAAAAAAAAAAAATTAGCCAGGCGTGGTGGCGGGTGCCTATAGTCCCAGCTACTCAGGAGGCTGAGGCAGGGGAATAGTGTGAACCCAGGAGGTGGAACTTGCAGTGAGCAGAGATCGCGCCACTGCACTCCAGCCTGGGCGACAGAGCGAGATTCCGTCTCAAAAAAATAAAATAAATAAAATAAGCTACTAATACTCAAAGAACTCTGTATTCTGATCTTTGTTTATAAGAAAAATGTTGACACAATAAATTAGCTATGTTCTCTAGAGTTAAGATTCCTCCATAGCATCAAGCCAGTAAACTACTGCCTCCTGAGAAGCAGCTGAATGGAAAAATAAGTCATTGAATAGTCTTCCAAGAAACTTCATCCCGTGTCATTTTCTGAGTTACTTTCAGGAGTTTTTACTTCTGTCTTTGTTTTTTAAACCATCTTTACAGGCTCCTGGGAACAGAAGCTGGAGCTGCACTGGGAGCAACCTCACCAAAACATTACCATATTCGTTTGTTTTGGGACTTGGTATCTTGCCAAACCCACCAACTTCTCTCATGTGCTCTCCTGGTGCTGGAGGACTCCAAGCAGGCAAGAAACAACAGGATTTTGAGTCTGGGTGATACGCAACCCTGTCATCATATCAGAAAAGCTTACGACTTGCATTCATGGACCAAATGCCAAACTGTGCCCTCAATCCTGCAAGATTTCTGAGCAATATTCCCGGTAGGAATTCGAGCCACTTTCCAACACAGTCTTTATGTGTGTGCTTGCCACACACACAAGATCAAGTAGATCACATGTGACTGCAGATAGATTTAACATACCCATCCTTGAATCAGGGATCCCACAGCTATGAACCTAATAAACTAAATAAACACATGTTCTCATTTGCTATAATAAGGTAAACATGAATTTGCATCCGTCTTCTATCCCCCACTTTTCCTGCTTTTCCACCACGTAGTCGTATCTCTGTTAGCATTACTCTTGCCCATAAAGAACAATTACGTACCCACCCATACTCGAGGCGCTGTGCGAAGACAAGTCAGAGTCCTTGCTTTCAAGGGTATATGCATTCTGAGAGAAGCACCAGTATCATAGAAAGTGACACAAGAGCACAAACACTAATAGCTACCTGGGTTCAGGGATGGAAGGATCAAAATGCCACAACAGTGAAGAGTTCGTAGCAGCTGAGTTGGGTATTAAAGAATATCCCAGAATTTCCCAGACAGGGGTTCCAAGGTAAGGGTGTCAGCAAAGGTACACAGGAAGCAAAATATAAATTCTCAGGGGACATTGAGAGGTACACCTTGGTGAAGAGCAAATAATTTGTATAAAAGACTGACCCTTGGATGAAAGCATCACGTCTTATTTTAACCCTGAACCACTGGCCACTGTATTTACAACATAACACCGCCTCAACCGATGTCCATGGAAAAAGTAATCCGTGCTGGGTATTGAGAAATCAGGCTGCAGACGTATATAAGATTTTGCATTCAAAGATAACAATCTTACTCTTGATCCAGTGGCTCTGCTGGTGAGAATTCAGGCCGTGACGTCTTGCTGGGCTACAGATTATAATCACTTTGCTCCTCTCTCCCCTGGCTGCACTCACCTGGCAAAGAAGCAACCTGGCCACACCCAAGGATTCCCATCACTAGGCTGAATCCAGGTGGAGAAAAACAATTGCACTGACCATCTCCCTTTGAATCTGATCAGAAGGCAAAACTGGAAAAAGATCCTCCCCGCTGACTTTTCTGCAATCCCCAGTAGGTTCACATTCCAAAAGAACATTTCTCTTCTCTTTCCCCTTCCTCTTGGCCCCTTTTTCCCTCGCCCTGCCTAGATGTCTTTGAGAAAATAGAAGCAACGGGGCCAGAATTCCCTCTTCGTCCCACCTGCACCCCACTGCCCTCCCGCCTGCCTTGACACCCATGTTCCACCCTTTCTCCCAAGACAAGGTATTCTGCTGAACCCCTACCCACTCCAGAAGGAATTGCGCCAGGTTCAAGAAGAAACCCAGAGCTAGTGAACAGAACATGGAGTTTCACTGAGGGCTTACATGCAGGGGAGAGAGTTCAGTGCTGGTGGGCTGGACAGGAGAACTGCATGCCCTAGTGGCTACAGGCTGAGCAGAGAAACTTTCAACTTGCAAAAAGCATGCAGTTCACAGCCAGGAGTGGTGGCTCACGCCTGTAGTCCCAGCACTTTGGGAGGCCGAGGCGGGCAGATCACGAGGTCAGCAGTTCAAGACCAGCCTAGCCAACATGGTGAAACCCTGTCTCTACTAAATATTCAAAAAAATTAGCTGGGCTTGGTGGCATGCACCTGTAATCCCAGCTACTCGGGGGGCTGAGGCAGGAGAATCGCTTGAACCCAGGAGGCAGAGGCTGCAGTGAGTCAAGATCGCCCCACTGCACTCCAGCCTGGGCAACAGGGCGAGACTCCATCTCGAAAAAAAAAAAAGCATGCAGTTCACTCAGCATCTTCACTTAGCACCTTCCCCGCAACAGTCTCCACCTGGCAACCTTCAATTAACCCTAAAGGGCCTTGATCCCCCATATGGCCCATGTTCCATGGGATAAGATGGAGACTCACGTGTTCCTCATAGATAAGAAATGATTTTCCGGGTGGGCCACTCCCAGGCTCCCAAGCTTGGAACTCCAAACCACATTCAGATGCGTCTGCCATACAGTCATTATCAGGCTATACTTAAGTTATTGCTATCTGGTGCATTGACTACACATGTGGAG
This sequence comes from Pongo pygmaeus, assembly GCF_028885625.2. Taxonomy (NCBI): domain Eukaryota; kingdom Metazoa; phylum Chordata; class Mammalia; order Primates; family Hominidae; genus Pongo; species Pongo pygmaeus. The sequence continues at coordinate 21,607,748 of NC_072376.2, forward strand.
AATGAACTTCCCAGCTGCCATCAAAAGCCAAACCCTTCATCTGTGCTCCCATCCCACTTCTCTTTTCAGGCCACCCAAATTGGCTTATTCACCTGTGATGCATGGACACTGCTCACGGAGGGCACCAGACTCCAGGCCATCAAATCCAGTGGTGTTTATTCCTTGGTCTTTCTGGCTTAATCTCTCAACACCTCAACTGGGAGGGCCATTCCAGCCTTGACACATAAACTTCTCTTAGCTTCCAGGATGAGATTCTCCCCTGGTGCTCCCCACAGCCTCTGCAGAGGCTCCTTCTCAGCCTCCTGTTCATGTTCCTCCACGTTCCAGTGTGGTTCTGCCTGGGCTACCTCCTCTCCCCCCTCTGTGCACTCTCTCCTAACTGACCCCAACCAGGCCTGTGTTTGAAATACCACATACGAGCCGATGGTTCCAAAAGCCCTCTCCACTATTCGCCCGATACAGTCTCTCCACTTCAAGTGGGCCAGCCACCACCTGCCACCCTTCCTCCCGAATGCCTTCTCCCCACTATCCAATCCTTCCCTTCCTTTAGCCCATGCTCAAGTCCTAACTTCTCCAGGAAAATAAAATACCTTCCAAGGACTCCCCAGCCACACTGATTTCTCCCGTTTGGGCTTCCTGAAGCACTGAAACAGTCTCCAGCACAGGATTTATTACTTAATGAGGGATAGTCTTTTAATTGTTCCCTAAATGTCTGCTTCCTATTGTGCAAATCCTTCCTCCTAACTAGATTTAAGTCTCTGAACAATACGAGCATTTCTTTTCTTGTACTTTGTACTGAGCCACACTGGTGATGTCCAAAATAACTATTAGTTCTTTGATAACAAACATGAAGAACCAAAACTCTACACACTATTTTAGTGTGTTAGTCTGAGAAAAACCTGGAGGTTATCTGACAAATTACAAGTAATTTTTGTTTTATATTTTTATTTGTCTAGAGTCACCATGTAGCATCACGAGGAACCTGCATTTAGAAAGGCAGTGATAAATTTGTAAAACTTTCCTTCAATGAAATCCTCAGAACTTTCAAAACTTACATTATTGAGCAAGATTTAATATAAATCACAGAAATATAGTAAATAAGTATATTTTCAACAAAAACATTAAATGTAGGTAAATTTTTATTCAATTTCTGTGTTGTAATAATAGAAGCAGTTTAATCCCTCAATACAAAAGTCTACCTGAGACACGGGGAACACACAGTTAAGCCTAGGATTTCTGCCAGACCTTTCTTTAAGCATAGCTACAGAAACAAGTGGTGTTCATCGATACTGTCGAAGGATCTGACTTTCAGGCTATGATGAAGACCAGTTCATCCACTAAATAGAAATAGCTTTATTTTTCATGATTAAAAAAAAATTAAATCCCATCTTTGCCATTCTCCCAGTTCCCATCAGTTAATTTTCTTCTCTGTGGCCACATCACAACTCAGCTGAAAACACCTGGCCACACCTAAGTGATAAAGGCTCAAAACAGGGAGCCTGGCTGTCCTCGACTCGGCCGCTACAGACTCCTCTCTGACCACCCTGGGCACTAGACACCTTTGACATTCCAGCAACAGCAACTGCACAGCAGCATAACCAGATACTGTCCTCTCCAAACCCGTGGGCACCTGGGGTCCCCCACTTCCAACCCATCATTTCCTCCCCTTGTTCCCTCACCGTTTTCTTCACAGTTATCTTTTTCTTTCTTTTTTTTTTTTTAAGACAGAGTCTCACTCTGTCACCCAGGCTGAAGTGCAGTGGCACGATCTTCACTCACTGCAACCTCCGCCTCCCGGTTCAAGCGATTCTCCTGCCTGCCTCAGCCTCCCTAGTAGCTGGGATTACAGGTGCAAGCCACCACGTCTGGCTAATATTTGTATTTTTAGTAGAGATGGGGTTTCATCATGTTGGTCAGGCTGGTCTCGAACTCCCAGCCTCAAGTGATCTGCCCATCTCAACCTCCCAAAGTACTGCGATTACAGGTGTGAGCCACTGCGCCCGCCCCACAGTGCTCTTTTTCCTCTTTCCAGAATTGGCTCAGGATCCTCAATCCCACTAGGATTGAGGGAGAAGGAGGCCTTGGTTGCCCTCCTCTGGGTTTCTTTTGCTGCATGTGCACCCTGGTAATAGAGCATCGACCATACTGTTCTGAGACTTAGTCATGAATTTTTCTCCCCAAATATCTGTAATTTCCTGGAGAAGAAAGACCATGTTTTTATTTGTATTCTGTCGTGAGCTGCACAGTGTTTCATAGAAAGAAACGTCCAAGTCCTGACCTTTTAACGTGATCTTACTTGTAAACAGGGTCTTTGCAGATGTATTTAATTAAAGGATCTTGGGATGAGATCATCCTGGACCTAGGGTGGACCCTAAATTCAATAACTGGTATCCTTAAAAGAGAAAGGAGAGGACTTGACACACACAGACACACAGGGAGAAGGACTTGAGACACACAGACACACAGGGAGGCCAATGGAAGACAGATGCAGAGACTTAAGTGATGCTGCTCCAAGCCAAGGAAAACCAGAAGATGAGAGATGCAAGCATAAATTCTTCCTAAAGTCCTCATAGAGAGCACAGCCCTGCTAATAGATTGATTTGGGGCTTGTGGCCTCCAGAACTACGAGCGAATAAATTTGTTGTTTCAAGCCACCAAGCCTGTAGTAATCTGCAGCAGCCCTAGGCACTACCACACAGTCCAAACTTCAACACGCTACCTACTACCTAGGGGCCACTCAACAAAAACTGTGCTCAACTAAGATGAAGGCAAGGTGAGGAATGAGAAAGCATCGGAACTGCAGGATGGGAATATGGGACGTGGACTGAGATGCTACTATGAGAATTCTAGTGAGCGAGTCCCTTATCTACAGTAACTCTAACTCTTTCCCCAGTAAAATGAGGAAACTGGCCCATAAGACCCCTCTATGGGGGGCCTCATATACCTTGAACCCTCTTCAGCCAGAACAACTTTTCTCTTTTTTTTTTTTTGAGATGGAGTTTCATTCTTGTTACCCAGGCTGAACCGCAATGGTGCCTTCTCGTCTCACTGCAAACTCCACCTCCTGGGTTCAAGCAATTCTCCTGCCTCAGCCTCCCGAGTAGCTGGGATTACAGGTGCCCGCCACCATGCCCAGCTAATTGTTTGTATTTTTAGTAGAGATGGGGTTTTAAGCATGTTGGCCAGGATGGTCTCGAACTCCTGACCTCAGGTGATCCACCCACTTCCACCTCTCAAAGTGCTAGGATTACAGGCGTGAGCCACCACGACTGGCAGAACAGCTTTAATTGATCCTTAATTGTATCTTCTTCCCATTCACTAAACAAATTTTATTATTATTTTTTGAATCGGAGTCTCACTCTGTTACATAGGCTGGAGTGCAGTGGTGCGATCGGCTCACTGCAATCTCCACCTCTCGGGTTCAAGTGATTCTCCTGCCTCAGCCTTCCAAGTAGCTGGAATGACAGGCATACGCCACTATGCCTGGCTAATTTTTGTATTTTTAGTAGAGACAGGGTTTTGTCATGTTGGCCAGGCTGGTCTTGAACTCCTGACCTCAAGGGATCCACCCGCTTTGGCCTCACAAAGCGCTGGGATTACAGGTGTGAGCCCACCATGCCCAACCTTAACTTTATTTTCATCTAAAAAGCTTTCAGGCAAAAAAAAACAAACAAAAAAACTGGATTAAAATGACATTTCATAGTTACTTATATTTTAACCAGTTCCTAAAAAATGTAGTAAAATCGTTTAACTGATAATATGCTCAAAATCAATTCACCACCATATCCCCTATTTTTTTCTGCAAAGCAAAATCAACAATTTACTAGTAGTTGACCTAATCCAGCTGAAATTGTGGACAATTTTAAGTCAGAAAAACTGGACCTAAACATGAGTCAACGTAAATGCCACTCATTGACCCAAAACCTAAATGTTTATAACATAACTGCATGATGACTAATTTTTGCAGAGTAACAAAGAAAATCTCCTCCAACATTGGGATCTTCTCCACTTGGACTGTAATTAAAGTCCCATACCGAAAATTTCCACTTCAAAGAATCTGGCTAAGAAATAAATAAATATAACTGCTGCCACCACCAAATGGTAACGTGTTAGTAACGGAGTCAAACAAAACAAAAACTCTTTCACCCATCTTCATGCCTCCATAAATAGACACATAGACACAGTTTTCATGGTTAAATGTTTCCTAATTCAAAAAATGGAAATGAACGGTAAACAAAGGTGTTAGTAATGAAATGTATACCTGGCCTACCTGTATATACTCCTGCTGAATTTGGGTTACATTTAAAACCATACTTTAAGTGTTTTCATAGATCATGCTGCGGCCCTTGCATTCATGTTTGTATAGTGGCTGCCTTGATTCTTTTTTTAGGAAACCAACCAAAACAACATAGAGGAACCCCGAGCCAAGGGACTCACATTTCAGTTGAACAAAATACCCATGAGAAACACTTAGACTCAAAACTTTCCAAACCAATTCATCCTTCTGCAAACAAACTCGACAGTCACTGGGGCCAACTGTTCAGCTAGAATTGGCAAAACTACGTTTGCAAAACTGAACCGTGAATCCCAGCACAAGTGAGTTACCAAAATTTTTCCTTCCAGGTGGAAACTCAATCCGAAAATCAAAAATCCCTCGAGTTGGAAGGCTCAACAAACCCACAGTTTTCAGTTCCAATGTTCCTGGCTTTTAAATATGAGCCCTCACAGACACGAAAACGGGACTGCAAGGTACATAAACAGATTGATCTGAAAGGTTTCCAGCCCTTAATAACAACTCTATCTTAAAAGGTGCTCTTTAACTGTAATAAAACTAAGATAGCAAAAGGCAAAGGAAGCGTCTTGGGGTTTGGGCTCGCACACAGTCCTTGTGTTTTGCAAACTCTACCACGTAAGTGTAACTTAATTTGCAAAGAAGCAGAAGGACTGGCGCTTGTAATCAAGCACTGTGTTTTCTGGAAACCCAAGCCCAGGATGAATGAGCTTTAACTCTGTCGACTGCGTGTTTACTTGCATCCTCACGTGGCACCGCGCAGCCCAAAAGCGCTGCGCCGGGGACAGCGCGGGGAGCGTCTAAGAACCCGAAAACTTTACTTTGCAAACTAGTGGAGCTGGGAGGCAGCTCGGACGCAGATTCCCTTGCCTTTCCCTGAACTGCACCCATGCCAAGCACACGAGGTCTTTCCTAGCACCACCCCCTGCCTACAGCTCCACACAAAGGCGCGTGGGTGCCGGCTGGCCCCCGCTCCAAAGTTGAGCGGAGAGATAAGAAAGAGCCGAGCGGGGGAGGATCGGGCGTCGCGGTAGATACTCACAGGGTGACCGTGCGGTTGGGCAGAGTATCTGGGGGCACGACCTGCGCGAGCTCCAGGCTGCTGCACACCACCTTGCCCTCGGCGGCGCCCGCCGCCCTGCCAGCCCCTCGGGGCCGCCCATCGTGCTTGCAGCCGGCGGGCAGCGCCACGGCGCCGCCGCCGCCGCCTCCCAGCAGCGCGAGCAGCGCTAACAGCGGGAGCGGCAGCAACAGCGGCGGCTGCGCGCGGCCCCGCCGGCGTCCGGGTGGCTCCATGCTGCGGGCCGGGGCCTGCGGGGCGAGCGGCGGCGCACTGGCCTAGCGGGCCGCCCCGGAGCCCAGGCGGGCAGGAGCGCGGCGCGGGCCCAGCGGCGACCGGAGCCTCATGGCGGCCGGACGACTGGCCTTCCCCGGCGCCGACATGCTCCTTTGTCCGCTGCGGCTGCGCTGGGCCTCGAGGGAGCCGGGGGTCACGGCCGCACGGGTCCCAGCGCCGCTCTACTGCCCGGCGCGAGCACCGCCTCCTCCTCCGCCGCCGCCGCCGCTTTTGCCGCTGCCTCCTCCCCTGGCCAGGACCCGCGGCGGCTCCTCCCCGCCCGCCGCCGCCGGCCGCCCCCGCCCCCTCCCCTCCTCCTTCCCGGCTCTCCTGCTCTCCGTGTCTGCAGCTGCCCGGGACTTCGGGGAGGAGGCGCGCACTCCCGGGACCTGCCGAGCCCGACTCCGACCCGGTGCGCGCCCGGGCCTCGGCCTCCGGGCAGGAGTTGTGGGGAGCCCGCGGGAAGGCGGTAACTCGTAGAGAGAACGGAGGAAAGTTCGAGACCAAACTCCACCCGCAGTGGCCACTCTCCTGCTCGTTTCCCTTCGCCGCCACCGCGCTCGCACCTCGGTCACAGGACAAAGCCGTCTTGTGCGCTCCTGGAGACTGCCCATGTGGCCCAAGGAGCCTGGCCCCGGAAGATGGAGTAGGGACGAGAGTAGGGAATTTCCCTGACCAACCCTATGGGAAAAGTACCCAAAACCAAGTGTTTCGGAAGGAATCGCCTTCTCACCTCATTATGGTAGTCTTATTTGTCCCAAATACACTGGAGCCAGGAAACAGGTTCCTCTTCAATACAGTGAACAATCTGAAGCTGTTTCTGGCCTTCAGCAACAACAGCGATGGTCTCTAGAGGATGCATCTGGACCTCACTAGAAAGGCAGCCTTTTGAAAGAAATTTGACAAGCAAAGATGCTTGAGATGTTCACCAGTTCGAGCAATAATGAGCAAACCCTCCAAGAAACCCCAGCAGAATTGATTACTCTGACTTCCAGCCTCGCCCTAACATTTGCAAGCCCAGGGCTTACCTACTCTATGTTTAAAATTTTACAAGGACTGTATCATGCTAATAAAATATATTCTGTGCTCCTGCCTTGAGAAATTACCTTCATGACAACCTGGAAGGTTTGTAAGCAGGATTCTCAGACACCTTGGAGTTTCTCCCTGAAACATGGCAGGTGGGAAAGAGTCAGATCCAAATCTTTGGCCTGTACAACCTCACCGCCTTTGCTTCCTGTGCCCAGCTATCTTCAAGGACAAGAGGGGATTTTTTGTACCTGTGTGTGAACACCGCAGCCCACAAAACCAAGTTCTGTTCACACTTTCTAACAGCCACCCTCTGTCTGCGTTTCAATCTCAGGTGTGCCTATACCAGTTGTTGGGTCCTTCATCGGGAGGACAGTTCTCAGAAGAAGCTAGCTCAGGGCCAAGAAGTGGCTTTGGTAATACCAGTCAGGGAATTCCAGGGTCCTGGGTTTTGGGGACATAGTGGGTACCCAGTCTATAGGTGCTGGCCTGGAGATTTTTCACCCCATAAGAAGAGTCAGGTTGGTGTCCTCTAAAATGGAGGGCGTAGAACACAGTTTTTCTTGCTTGGGTCTAAGGACACTACTGCCTCTGGCCCCTACAAAATTTATCTTAGAGACCAATTTGCAGGAATCTATTTATCTGGCTAGAGCTTTCTCAATGGGAAGTAAATAAATGGTCTCCATTTATCATACAGTGTTGTATTAAATTTGAATAGCAGTTCATTTGACCAACCCAACCATGTCCAGTGCTGTCTAATAATACATTCTGTGATTGTATAGCTGTTCTAGTTCTTTGCTGTCTAATATGGTGGCCAACTGTGGCTACATAGTGTGTGGAATGTAGATAGTGTGCAATAAGAATTAAATTTTTCATTTCATTTTAATTAATTTACATTTGAATTTAAATGCCCAGTGGCTACCCTGTTGGTGTTGAACAACATAAGCCCAGACTCTATGATGGAAAGAAAAAGTGGGAGATTATCTGCACCATTAAGTGACTTCGGATCTATACATAACCTTAGCAGGCAAACTGGTGCCTCTGTGTTGAGGTGGGTGAAATGGATCATATTTCTCTTGAATTTATCTGAAGAATTATTATTCCCTAACAAAATCATGATCTGTTTTTTGATTAAGATAAAACTTTACTACAGATTGAGCATTGAGCATCCCTAATCCAAAAATCCAAAACCTGAAATGCTCCAAAATCCAAAACTTTTTGAGTTCCAACAAGTAATACCTCAAGTGCAAAATTCTACACCTGACTGCATGTGATGGGTCACCATCAAAATGCAGACACACTATGCAGTTTACTAGCCTCCCCAAGGGAAAAAAGCCCCTCCCAGCCCTTTTCTGCTGCTATGTATCTTTTCAGGGCATGCCCAGATTCCCCCATGCAAGCGTGCCCCCCAAAGGTAATCAAATGGCATGTGTGCAGGCTGGATTCGCCAAGGACAAGTTCCCCACAATGCCCACACTGGGCCTTCATCTACGTGCATTACTCACTGTGGGTTTGCTTTTTTGTTGTTTTTTGGTTTTTGTTTTCCTTTTCTTTGCTCTGTGGTGTAAAGCTATTGTTGATATAAAGAAATATCAGGCCAGGCGCAGTGGTTCACGCCTGTAATTCCAGCATTTTGGGAGGCCAAGGCGGGCGGATCACGAGGTCAGGAGTTTGAGACCAGCCTGGCCAACATAGTGAAACCCCGTCTCTACTAAAAATACAAAAAATTAGCCAGGTGTGGTGGCGGGCCCCTGTAATCCCAGCTACTTGGGAGGCTGAGGCAGGAAAATCGCTTGAACCCGGGAGGTGGAGGTTGCAGTGAGCCGAGATCGTGCCACTGCACTCCAGCCTGTGTGACAGTGCAAGACTCCATCTCCAAAAAAAAAAAAAAAAAGAAATATCAAAAAAGCCTGCAGTTAATCTGTGGTTATCAGTGATAAGAAAAAGAGGAAGCATTTATTATGTTTATGCAACAGAGAGTCCAGCTGTTAGAGAAACTGGACAGTGGTATAGGTATGAAATTTCTTACAGAAAAGTATGGTGACAGAGTGACCGCCATGTATCATCTGAAGAAACAGAAGGATAAATTGTTGAAGATCTATGCTAAAAGTGATAAACACAAGTAAATGAAAAATAGAAAAACATTGTATGATGCAAAATATGAAGATCTCAATTGTGCACTGAAAAAGTGGATCCATCAGCATCACAGTGACCACATGCCACTTAATGGTATGCTGATCATGAAACAAAGATCTATCACAATGAATTTGAAATTGAAAGGAACTGTGACTATTCGACAGGCTGGTTGCAGATATTTAAGCAAAGACACAGCATTAAATGTTTAAGGATTTGTGGTGATAAAGCATCTGCTGATCAGAAAGCTGTGGAAAAAGTCATTAATGAGTTTGCCCATATCATCGCTGATGAAAACTGGATACCGGAACATGTCTATAATGCTGACGAAACATCACTATTTTGGCATCATTGCCCCAGAAAGACACTGACGGTGGCAGATGAGACAGCCTCTATAGGAATTAAAAATGCCAAGGACAGAATAGCTGTGCTGGGATGTGCTAATGTTGCAGGCAGGCATAAGTGTAAACTTGCTGTGATAGGCAAAGGTTTGTCCTCTCTTTTTTTCAAGGAGTGAATTTCTTACCAGTCCATTATTCTGCTAACAAAAAGGCATGAACGACCAAGGACATCTTTTCTGATTGATTTCACAAACATTTTGTACCAGAGGCATACAGTCACTGCAGGAAAGCTGAACTGGATGACGACTACAAGATTTTAGATTCCTTGACAACTGTTCTGCTTATTCTCCAGCTGAAATTCTTATCAAAAACCATGTTTATGCCATATACTTCCCCACAAATGTGACTTTATTGATTCAGCTATATGACCAGGGTATCCTTAAAGCATTGAAGGATAAATATAAAAATACTTTCTTGAACAGCATGCTAGCAGCAATAAACAGAAGAATGGGTGTGGAGGTTTTCAAAAAAAGTTTAGTATGAGGCCGGATGCAGTGGCTCATGCCTGTAATCCCAGCACTTTGGGAGGCCGAGGCAGGTGGATCACCTGAGGTCAGGAGTTCAGGACCAGCCTGGCTAACATGGTGAAATCCTGTCTGTACTAAAAAATACAAAAATTAGCCAGGCCTGGTGGCGGGCACCTGTAATCCCAGCTACTCAGGAAGCTGAGACAGGAGAATTGCTTGAACCTGGAAGGCGGAGGTTGCAGTAAGCTGAGATCGCACCATTGCACTCTGGCCTGGGTGACAAGAGCGAAACACCATCTCAAAAAAAAAAAAAAAAATTTAGTCTGCAGGATGCCATATATACTGTTGCCTATGCTTGGAACATAGTGACTATAGACAGAGTTGTGCATGCCTGGCACACTCTCTGGCCTGCAACTATGTTCAGTGATGATAAACAAGGTAGTGACTTTGAAGGATTGTGTATGTCAAGTGAGAAAAAAAATAACGGCTGATCTACTTACACATGCAAAAAATATACCCCCAATGTCTGTCTGTCTGTAAGCTGGAAGAAGTGAATATCAAACAATGTTTGTCATGGATAATGAGGCTCCAGTTGTTCATTCGCTGACCAATGATGAAGTAGCTGAAATGGTTTTGAATCAAGTTGATCATGATAATCAGTGACAATGAAGATGATGTTAACACTACAGAGAAAGTGCCTATAAATGACATGGTGAAAATTTGTGATGGGCTTACTGAAGGCCTAAAGCAATGTTCATTCATAACAGAACAAGAAATCATGTTGGTTTATATAATCAAAGAGGGACTTCTAAGACAAAAACAGTTGGTAATGGGGCAGATGACTGGAGAAAACATTTTAAAAAGGCATCCAGCTGAATGCCTCAGAGGACCCACTTTCTAGTCCTTCAACTATTTCTAAGATTTCTTCTTATCTAAAAAAATAAAATACAGTGTACAGTAACTATATAATTAAAACACAGCATCGTAGGTGGAGACCGAACATGGCTGTTGCTTGTTGTTGTTATTGTTTAACAGCTGATGGAGGTATTCTGGGGGTGCTACTCTGCTGCTTAGTTACCCTGAACACTTTATTTTTTCACTGCATTAATGGTATGTCATGTTTTCTACTGTTAAGTACTTATGTGTGAATAAATGTAAGAAAATGATTATTTATCAGTAGCGTATACATTCAGAGTCAGGAATGATGGTGATGCCAAACAACCATGGATTATCCACTTGGGTGGCTGAGCTAGGGACACCTTTGCTCTCTGATGGTTTGATAAACACAAACTTTGTTTCCTGCATAAAATTATTTAAAATATTGTATAAAATTACCTTCAGGCTATGTGAATAAGGTGTATATGAAACATAAATAAATTTTGTTTTTAGACCTGGGTCCCATCCCCAGAATATCTCATTATATATATGCAAATATTCCAAAATCCAACATAAAAACACTTCTGGCCAGTTATGGTGGCTCATTTCTGTAATCCCAGCACTTTGGGAGGTCAAGGTAGGAGGGTCTCTTTGAGGCCAGAAGTTCAAGGCTGCAGTGAGCTATGACATCACCACTGTACTCCAGCCTGTTGAAAAAGCAAGACCATGTCTCAAAAACAAAACAAAACAAAACTTTTGATCCCAAGCATTTGAGATAAGATGTGCAACCTATATAGCAATACGATAGATTTTAATAACCATAAAAACCATTTATATTGATGTAGCCAGAAATAGTCATGTGAAGTTAAAGTATGGGAATATTTTGAAGTCTATAGTTGAAGTAAGTAAATGTGTCTATTTTGAAATGTTTACCACTAATACTAATATCAATTTGGTATATATCCTCTTTTTACTTCATTGTAATTGAAAAAGTTATTAAAAAGTACAGAATTTTCAGAAAAAAAGAGATATCCAAGTGGTACCTTGAATCCAAGGATTAATATGGAGAAAATGTTTTTATTACAGGGATAATTTCAGCCACTGTTGCACAGAAATCACTCATACTATCTTTGAAAAAAACAACAGGTCTTTATAGATCACATACACTAGTATATTAAAGCTGGAACTAACTTGAGAAAGTATATTTTTCAGCACTGTAGTCATTCGAATGCCCAGAGCCCTGAATTATTATTATATCCCAGCGTGGGTTTATGAGGACATGACAAACAATCCTTTCTACACTTACAAAGGTCTCAGAGGATGACACTTTCTGAAATTGTCTCTTACCCCTCAGTCACACTAGAATCTAAGCTTGAATTAAGCTACCCTAGCATGGACAGCCTCTTGCCAAACAGGTCTATCTACTGCTGATCCTCCCTCAGGCCTCAAGAGCATCACACTATTTGCAGCTGAAGAAATTAATAGGTCCTTTGAAAGTTCTCACTGTGTTTGTAATTGTTCTACTTTAGAATGTGCTATAGAAATCACTTGTTAACCATACTCGGGCATATATTGTCCAGCAGAACTGTATTGCATCAACTGTTGCTTTAAGGATGGTAGATGGACCACATTCCAATGATTCTGTGTGGCGAATCCTGTCTTACTGTGTTATGTGAGGCTCGTAGGAGAGTCAAGAGAAATACACAAATATGCTTTGTTTTTCTTCTTAATAGAGAAACTGTATTAACTCTGTGTAGGTATGTGTGTAAGTATATATATTTATATGTGTAAACAATGAGTATGTATATATGTAAGTATACATGTTTATATAAAATATGTGTGTATCCATATGTATCATTAATGATTTTTTTCATGTCTTTCTTGTCTACCAGACTGAGCTTCTGAGAGCTTTTCTTTACCTGCTTCTTAAATCACTCCGTCCCACCTTCCATTATTGCCTATTACATTACTCTAGAATCTAGACTTGTTATCTAGATGGAATCTTGATAATCTTCACAGCTTTTCCAAACCTGCACATAGCTTATTTTCTTATTTGTTTACATTTTTATGTTGTTAGCCTCCCCCACTAATATCAGCTCTATGATGCTCTTATTTACTTTTTATGACACATACTGTTGGTTGCTGCCACAGAGCCATTCTCAAACTTTTTCTCCCTTAGAGCTAGGTAATCACTTTCCTAGCCTCTGTTAGTGGTCATATGGCCCAGTCGTAGCCAAGAAGAATTAAAGGCTATGCTATTCAATATGGTAGGTGTGAACCCGGAATATCTGAGACAGGTCTCAGTTAATTTAGAAAGTTTATTTTGCCAAGGTTGAGGACATGTGCCTGTGACACAGCCTCAGGAGGTTCTGACGACACGTGCCCAAGGTGGTCAGGGCACAGCTTGGCTTTATACATTTTAAGCAGGGAGGGGACTTCCAGGTCACAGGTAGGTGAGAGACAAATGGTTGCATTCTCTTGAGTTTCTGATTAGCTTCTCCAGAGGAGGCAATCAGATATGCATTTATCTTGGTGAGCAGAGCGAAGACTTTGAATAGACTGGAAGGCAGGTTTGCCCTAAGCAGTTTCCAGCTTGACTTTTCCCTTTAGCTTAGTGATTCTGGGGTCCCAAGATTTATTTTCCTTTCACATAGCCTCTAGACACATGTGGGTAACCAAATTTATTTATGTATTTATTTTTGGGACAGGATTTCGATCTGTCACCCTGGCTGGAGTGAAGTGGTGGGATCATAACTCACTGTGGCCTTGAACTTCTGGGCTCAAGCAGTCCTCCCACCTCAGCCTCCTGAGTGGCTAGGAAAATGGGCACACGCCACCATGACCAGCTAATTTTCTTTTTTCTTAAGGGATGGGGTCTTATGTTGCCCACGATGGTCTCAAACTCCTGAACTCAAGCAATCCTCCTGCATCAGCCTTCCAAAGTGCTGGGATTACAGGCTTGAGCCACTGCGCCTAGGTATAAATTTTAATTTTAATTAATTAAAATGAAATAAAACTAAACATTCAGTTCTTTAGGCAGTCTAGCCATACCTCAAGTGCTCACAAGCTACATGCCACTGGTGGATACCATTTTGGACAACACAGACTATAGCATAGTTCCAACATCTTAGAAAGTTATTCTGGTCAACACCAATGTGAGGGGAAGTTGACTGAGAAGCTGCAGGATAGAGTGGTGTGTGTGTGTGTGTGTGTGTGTGTGTGTGTGTGTGAGATGAAAAGAGGCTTCCATGAGAAGACCTCTCTCTCACCACACCCATTCTTCATGCTTTGGACATGGCCTTGTGAGAACATTGTCCTGTGAGGCCTGGAGCTGAAGCAGGTATTTTGTGACCACCAGACAAACAGCCTAAAGGAAAATTCCAACATAATAAAAGGTAATGGAAGGACAGAAACCATTTAGGTCCCTGAGGTCATAGTTGAACTGCCAGTCAACTCTCTGGATTTATTTATCAATAATGAGTATTCCCAGGTTTAAGCCACTCCTATTATGGTTTTCTAGGGCCAAGAACAGTGCCTGACACATAGAGTGAACTCAAAAACACTTGCTGATTCACGTAGTTAAATTTTATTCATTTTTATGTTCTAAACATCATGGTTCCTTGTGTATATTGGCTAAGGACTAAAAGTTTTGTTAGAAATAAATATTTTGAATAACTAGGCATAGACTCCCAGCTAAAGTCAAATAACTTGAGATGATTGACTAAAGTTCAGTCTTCTCTAGTCAAATGGAAATCTGTAATGTTATGATGAAATTAACAGCAGAACAGCGATTTTTAGCACTTGAAATGTCTCAATGACACCTCTTTAAGCCCTGTTAACAACAGACATTCTCTGTTTATTTTTGCATCATTTAATGTTAATTTGTTAATTTTGACAGCTGTAGTTTATATTTTTGGGCATTACATAGCATGTGCTATCGTATGAGCTTGGTCATTATTCAGGATCCAGATAGGAACAGCAGTAGTATCTCAAATAACCTCCAGCTTCTTTAGATAGCATTGGCTCCTGTTCTGTCTTACTAGTTGCTAGAAATACTGATGTTTGGCAAGTCGCTATATCTCATCTTTCAAAATGAAAGCTTGAACTGGAATCAGTTTTAAAGTGCTATGATTTTTATCCTGCTGAACCATGAATTCTTCTTTTGTTTGTCTGCTGCAGCCAGACTATTATTGGAATGTATTCCTGTGACAGTTAAATGCTCTCTTTAGATGATCAAATACCTTTCTGAAATGGTATATTCTTTACCCACTCCAGTGTAATTACCATCAATTGTAAATATAAGGAAGAAATATAAGGCAAAAATTGACCAGCAGTGCCATGTGGGGAATTACTTTCATGCAATGGTAGTTTCCAAGTATACAACCAGGCAGGTGAGCACAGATGTCATTGAATAGGAAGGCTCACAGTTCAAATTAAGATGCTCAAATCACACAGTTTATTCTATCTATGTTTAGATCAATCTAAAACATACAGTGAGAAGCAAAGGAAAGAGGGTAGATTAATCCATGAAGGATAGGGTACAAACAGATGAAAGGTCACATCACCTGAATATCACACAACGCTCACATGAACTGTCTGGATTAATTCACATTTTTGTCTTTCTCTTGCCAAACTCAGCCACATCAGCTTTCCCCACTGACGGTGTGATTGCAAAAACCAGAGTTGAGGTCTGAGAACAAAGTGGCCCAACAGATGTAAAATACATGGGGCCAGTTGCTTTATTAGAGAGATGCAGGGGCAATGATGCCGGGCCACAATTATAACTTGCCAAATAGCCCAGTAAGCATTTATGTACTTTATTATTCCTCTTGGACAGAGGATATATGGGGCCAGACTGTATGTCACCAATGGGTGGCTTATTTTCAGTGCAATAAATATTGAGTGCCTCATATGCCTCATATGCATATTTCATGAATCAATGAATATTTGGTGCATACTCAGTCCTTCTATTCTTTACTATGTTTAAGTACTTTTCTTATTTGTTCCACTGTTTTTGCCAGTTTACCACATAAGTACTCAACTTACTTTTTCTATGTGTCATAAGCTATTGGCTTCTGTACTTAGTATTATATATTCTCCTTGCTTTCCCCCCTTATTTTCCATAGCAGAATTAAATATTCCTAAATAATACTGATAACATATTACATGAAAGAAGAAAGAACAGAGTTAGGGAGAAATTTAAAAATATAGCCCATACTAGAAATATAGCTAGTTTCCCCCCAAAACATTATTTTCTGAGTATCTATTGCCCAAAGATAATTGCAATCTGCCTTTTCATTTTGGCTATGTTATTATCAGATTTTGTCCTGATAATACCAACTATAATGACGATCATCTGTCAGCCAACTAATAACTGTTAATGATAGGCTCAGTAGCAGATTTGCCAATCGTGAAATTTCATCAAAATCTTTTTTCTTAAGCAAAGGAAAAAAATTCTACTTCCTTTGTGTCAGTTAACATGCCAAAATCCATTTGTTGAGCCAAGCAGAATGAGAAGGGATATTTGAAATTATGTCTTTCTTAACAAAGTAATTACAGTGGTAGTCTTGAATCTACCTCTGAACAGTATGTTGATAACACAAATAACTTCCTGTTATTTGGACTTATACATTTATTTTTTAATACTTTGTTATATCACTTAGAGGCCTCAAACATTATTACATTATAAATAATTTGGTTGTATAAATTAGTGAAATATAAAAAATTTTAATTTAAGGCTGGGCACAGTGGCTCATGCCTGTAATCCCAACACTTTGGGAGGCCAAGGCAGGTGGATCACCTGAGGTCAGGAGTTCAAAACCAGCCTGGCCAAGATGGTGAAACCTCATCTCTACTAAAAATACAAAAAATTAGCCGGGCGTGGTTGTGGGTGCCTGTAATCCCAGCTACTCGGGAGGCTGAGGCGGAGAATTGCTTGAACCCGTGAGGTGGTGGTTGCAGGGAGCCAAGATCGCGCCACTGCACTCCAGCCTGGGTGACAGAGTGAGACTCCGTCTAAAAAAAAAAAAAAATTTAACGTAAATACATTACTTTACTCATTACATGAACATTTTTAGTACTTTGGTAATATGATTATTTTAGTTGACATGTCAATAAATCAAAACACATTTATATTTTTGTATAACTCCAAGAATGCTAAGTTTAAAGGAAAGTACTCAATAAGCATTGAGTGCCTCATATATATTTAGTGAATCATAAATATTTGGCATATATTCAGTCCTCCTATTCTTTACTACATATAAGTAATTTTCTCATTTGTTCCACCATTTTCATCTGTTCACTACATAGACAGGAAAAACAATTGATTTTGAAGTCAGGAAATCTGGATTAACATATAGACTCCAGCTTTAGCTGGCTTACCTTGGGCAAATTACTTAACTTCTTGATACCTAATTTTCTTCATTTTCTGTGAGGGTTCAATTAAATTAAATTAAAAACAATTTTTAAGAGATAGGTCTCACTCTGTCAGCCAGGCTGGGGTGCAGTGGCATGATCATAGCTCATTACAGCCTGTACTTCCTAGGCTCAAGTGATCCTCCCACCTCAGCCTCCTGAGTAGCTGGGACTGCAGGTGTGCACCACCATGCCTAATTTCTTATTTTTTGTAGAGATGGGGTCTCACTTTGTTACCCAGGCTGATCTCCAACGCCTGGGCTCATGTGATCCTCCTGCCTCAGCCTCCCAAAGTGCTGAGATTACATGCCACTGTGAGCCACTGTACCTGACCTAATTGAATGTAACTTTGAAATCATGACTTTCACATAACAGATGCCTAATAAAGATTGGCTGAATATGAATCTAGCCCATTGCCTCATATTCCAGATGAAGAAATCGAAACCGAGAGAGGTAAAATGAATGTGTCTAAGGTTATATCCTTGGTTCATGTAAAATTTGAACCACAACTCTGGGTTGTGGCATAATTCCATTCCCTTATTAACCTGTCATCAGATTTTCCTATAAATCTAGTAAAACATTATGATTTAGATAAGTCACTCACTAAATTTCTGTTTCCCTACCTGCAAAATTGAAGGGTAATAATTGTCTCCCTACATTCCAGCAATATTAGAAA
Organism: Pongo pygmaeus; assembly: GCF_028885625.2. Classification (NCBI taxonomy): domain Eukaryota; kingdom Metazoa; phylum Chordata; class Mammalia; order Primates; family Hominidae; genus Pongo; species Pongo pygmaeus. The sequence goes on from NC_072376.2 coordinate 21,625,368, forward strand.
GGTGAAGAGATAACGCATGGGAGAAACCACAGGGAAAAACATTCTATGTAGCCGTATCATTATAAACATAAATTTGAAAAGCATTTAATCTTTAGTAACACTACATTGCAATTACATATATCAGTTTTTTCATCTCTAGATCTCTAAATCCCAACAATGTGAGTGCTGTGAACATTCTTAGACAACAATTCCACCAGCAAGGCAAAATGGAGAATTGAGTCAATCATACAGAAAAGTCAGGAGAAGGCAAGCCCATATTCTTCACATTGCCTGACTTTTACAGTCCTGTTTGTCCAATGAAGTACCTCGATTATCCTCATCCCTTTGTAAGTGAATATCCATCCTTCTGCAGATTAATATACATACATTCTAAGTTCAGCTCAGTAAAAGCTTCTGAATGTATGTTGCATGAGAGAGGAAAGCTTTTGTCTTATTACTGTATTTTCAGCACTTTGAATAGTGCCTGGCATGCAATAGACACTCCATAAATATTTACTGAAAGAGTGAATAAGCAAAAGAATGGATAGTATTTCTCCATTCATCAATTAGAAGGAAACCTCTTAATTATGTAAGCATAAAAAATATAAAGCAAGAAGGTACCCATTGCCTTGAGAGGGTCTTTTTTTTTTTAATAGGTTGACTAAAACTGTTTTTTTTTTTTTTGAGACAGTGTCTTGCTCTGTCACCCAGGCTGGAGTGCAGTGGCGCGATCTCGGCTCACTGCAACCTCTGCCTCCCAGGTTCAAGCAATTCTCCTGCCTCAGCCTCCCAAGCAGCTGGGATTACAGGAATGCACCACCACGCCCAGCTAATTTTTGTATTTTTAGTAAAAACGGGGTTTTGCCATGTTGGTCAGGCCGACCTCAAACTCCTGACCTCAGGTGATCCACCCACCTTAGCCTCCCAAAGTGCTGGGATTACAGGTATGAGCCACCCTGCCCAGCCTAAAACTGTTCTTTTAAACATCTTTTTAACTTTAGCACAGTCATATGCTCTAACTAACTAAAAAATAATAATAATCTCATACCCTTGCTGAAAATTCCAGACTATTTATAATATTGCCTATTCAACATTGCCTCTTAAATGTTTAAAATGGTCCTCAGACTCAATGTCTCCCAATAGCATCACGATCCTAACCTGTAAAGCAGTCTTCCTCCAGGATTTTCTATCATAGTGAAAGGGGTAGGGGAAGTGTCATGTGAGTAAACTTATAGGGGCAAAGGAGATTCTTGGTAGAAGGGATGGAGACTCTGAACACCAAGACCCTTTTGACATACAGTAGCATTATGTCTCTCTTAAGTAGTCTTGAGGTAGTTCTATTGTGAGTAAATAACATTTTAGCTGCACTCTGGGAGAGGGAACAGCTGGTGGAAGGATCTTGTAGCTGGAAAGAAAATGGAATATTTGGGAAAATGAGAAAAGACCAGGGCAGTGAAGCAGAGGGAAAGAGTGCTATCCAATAAGACTGGTGATATAGAAAAAGCTAAGATCCAGGGAGGCTTGTGGCTTTGTTTATTAAGAATGATGTTTTTGGCCAGGCATGGTGACTTATGCCTGTAATCCCAGCACTTTGGGAGGCTGAGGCTGGTGGATCACCTGAGGTCAGGAGGTTGAGACCAGCCTGGCTAACATGGTGAAACCCCGTCTCTACTAAAAATACAAAAAATGGCCAGGCATGGTGGCATGCGCCTGTAATTCCCAGCTACTTGAGAGGCTGAGGCAGGAGAATGGCTTGAACCCGGGAGGTGGAGGTTGCAGTGAGCTGAGATCATGCCATTGCACTCCAGCCTGGGCGACAGAGCAAGACTACATCTCAAAAAAAAAAAAAAAACAAAGAATATTTTTCACTTTAGTGAAGGTTGAAAGCCATTGAAGGATTTAAAGCAAAAGAAAGACAATAAAAGTTGCATTTTTATATGCCTCTTTCGACTCCTGTGTTGAGATTGGAAGGTGATGAGAGACTGCACAATAATATATTCTGGGAAACCATTAGGAGTTTGTAGCTATAGATCAGAGATTCAAGCACCTTCAACTAGAAAGATGGGAATGAAGATGAAAAGAAGTGAAAGTGATGACACGGTATTTAAGAAACAAGACTCATTTTCATGATCGTTTGGATAGAAGACATAAGGGAGGGAAAATGTGAAAAATTACTCCGTTTTTTTCCCTGAGTGGATGTGGATGCCATTCATTCACCACAGTATGATGCTGTTGGGAGATGTTGAGTCTGAGGTCCATTTTAAACATTCAAGAGGCAACGTTGAATAGGCAGTGTTATAAATAGTCTGGAGTTTTCAGCAACGGTGAGAGATTATTATTATTTTTAGTTAGAGCACATAAACTTTATTTGAAACCATATGTGTGGATGGGATTCCCTAGGTAGAAAAATTAGAAGAGAAAGGAAAAAGGATAAGGTAGCATTCATCCTAAAGAAAGCCCACTTTTTTATTTTTATTTTTATTATTTTTTTGAGATGGAATCTCTCACTCTGTCACCCAGGCTGGAGTGCAATGGTGTGATCTCAGCTCACTGCAACCTCCGCCTTCCCAGTTCAAGCAATTCTCCTACCTCAGCCCCCCGAGTAACTGGGATTACAGGCGCCCGCCACCACGCCCGGCTAATTTTTATATTTTTAGGTTTCGCCATATTACCCAGGCTGGTCTCAAACTCCTGGCCTCAAGTGATCTCCGGCCTTGGCCTCCCAAAATGCTGGGATTACAGGCATGATCCACTGCACCCTGCCAAGAAAGCCCACTTTTAAATGCTGGGAGAGGAGAAGGAAATGCAGAGATGGAATAAGAGAAGGTGTTGACAGCAGAGAAAGAATGACAAGAGAATACAGAATGAAACCTAAGTGTGGCATTTCCTTACGAATAACATAATCAGAAACTAGTGATAAATCCCTGTGATCATTTGATGTTTTCTTCCCTTGCCAAGTTAATGAGATCACTTACTGTCAAGCAAGATTTTAAAAAACCTTTGTTTATCAAGAACACTATGTATTTTAAATTAACCCCGCTTAAATTGCCTTCAGAAACACCAAAGGAGTTAAACACCAATTTAAACACAAAAGGGGAAGAAAAGACCAAAACGAAAAGCACAAAATCCGCTGTCCTCCATGCCATGCCAAGCTACACTCTGTCCTCCCCACCTCCATCCCCATCCCTGAGCAAACATATCCTTTTACCATTGGTGGCGCAGCTTTTTGTGCGATTGCCTCTGAGTTTTACTAGTAACTATTGGAATTCCAGCTGACTCCTCTTCAGCTGTTACAAGAGTCAAAAGAGAATAATTATTTTCTTTGTGTCTCTGCTCAGTTCTCAGGAGACAGAACTGAAAATTTCTTGCCAGATGGCACCTGAGGATGCACTTCTGAGGATTTTTACTGTCATCAAGTTATAATGCGGGATGCCTGAGAAGTTAATCATTGAATCAGGGCCAACTTTTGCCCATTTGTGGCCCTTAAAGATAAATATTTAGTCTAATTTTTACAAGGTCTCCAGCAAAAGCTTCCTCTTTGGGCAAAAATAGATAAAAGTATTAGGGCAGACTTTTAGAGAGAATTTTTCTTTGTCTCCAGAACATTAGAGTAGAGGTTGGTAATCTTTTTCTGTAAAGGACCGGATGGTAAATACATTAGCTTTTGCTGGCTAACACAACAGTCTCAGTTGCAACTACTATGGTGAAAGCAGCAATAGACAATACATGAATGAATGCAACTGTGTTTCAATTAAACCTTATTTATAGCCATGGAAATTGGAGTTTCATATAATTTTCATGTGAAATTATAATTTTATATGATTTTCATGTTGTTATTCTTTTGATTTACTCCCTATGCACTTAAAAAATACATAAACCATTGGAACTTGTGGACTTCATAAAAACAGATGGTGGATTGACCCCTGCCCTAGAGGAAGACCATCATGGCAGCTTTTCTCCTGAGTTGTCACCACCTGCTTCCCTCCCCTAATAAGTAATTCAGAAAATTCAATTCCAGTTGTTGAAAATGAAAATGTTAAACCTTAGGGATAAAAAAATCCCTAGCAATATTAGAGTTCAGTTTCTCCAGCATTCTTATTTAAGGCAATCTTAGTAGTCTGCACCATCCGAGGATAGCCATTTGCTTGTGGTTGATAAGACGTAATGGTGACAGCTCAGATAAAGCTCCCAACTACAAATTCTCACAACTCAAGCTGAGGTTGAATCAGAACTGTTGTCAGTAAAGATGGTGTCTGTCAATCTTTGGGCTGCAAAAACTAGGACAGAGCTGTGATTGTTGCTGCAGATGTTTGAAATGTAATTAAAAGCACTTAGAGCCATTTTGAGAGGGAATCTAACCCAAGAAGTTCTTCTTTTGGTATCAGCCTGTAAAATCAATATGAATTCTTGAAATTCATTTTGAATGCTCAGGAGCCCTTAGCCTGAAATGACCTTGGGCCAATAATGTTTAGTAGGATAGAATGTGATACAACTTTTTTACAGTTATTTCACTCTCTGTATTTGTTCCTGGCTGACTGTCATAAATTTAAATATTGGTGGGAATGCCTCAAGCCCTCATATTGAACAAGTAACCTCAATTGCACCATCTACAAGAAACACAATTCTGGTAAAAATGTAAAGATAAGCATGAGAACCAACTCCCTTGTGAGTCTTTCTCCATTGGCAAATGGATTTAATTCACATCTTAAAGTTTCATAACAGGAATATATTCCAACAAGAGTCTGCATGTGTTCAGAATTTTTAGAAGTTTTTCCTTGCAAACAGGCTGCCACAACCATTGTTGCTAAGAGATAGCACTAGGGCAATGATTTGTTCCTCTCTAGTAATAGGGACACTCATTTTACCAGTAAAGTTATCCAACACATTCAACAAGTGCATTTAGTCACAAAAATTGCATCATCTGTACCCTCTTTAATCCTCTGGAAAAACAGAGTGAGCCAACCAGCCAAACCACCTAGATTCACCTAGGAACGTTAACTGCCTACTCAGAGTCTTGACTTGAGCCCTGATGATCCCTCATTCCTGCCTCTACAGTCAACATTGATTATCCTCTTATGAAATAATTACTGGCAGGCCAGGGGGGATCTATACTGTTTTTGATTTTATGAGACTCTTATTTGATTCCATCCAATATACGTAAGTATTGCCAGGTTTTATTAAATCCACTTTTGTTTATCACCCGCAGGTCAATTATGTCTTTCCCCTAGACATCCAACCACAGCCCTTACATGAATTTTAGGTTAGAGACCTAGTCTTCTGGAAGAAAAAAAAATCCTGAATCCAGGTTGAAAGGACCTAACTCTGCCCTCCTAACCACCAACACTGCTGCAAAGCTATAAAGAATACAATCTTGGATAGATTTAAACACCAAAACTGAAACTGATTTGACAATGGTATAAATTTGGACATTCCTCATTGCCCTGTGTAGTTATTTAAGAATAAGCTTATGGTTGTCTTTTTTTCTTTCTTTCTTTCTTTTTTTTTGGAGACAAAGTCTCTCTCTGTTGCCCAGGCTGGAGTGCAGTGGCACCATCTTGGCTCACTGCAACCTCTGCCTCCCAGGTTCAAGCGATCCTCCTGCCTCAGCCCTCCTAGTAGCTGGGATTACAAGAAGGCACCACCATGCCCAGCTAATTTTTTGGTATTTTTAGTAGAGATGGGGTTTCGCCATGTTGGCCAGGCTGATCTCAAACTCCTGACCTCAGGTGATCTGCCTGCCTCGTTCTCCCAAAGTGCTGGGATTACAAGCATGAGCCACTGTGCCCGGCTTTATGGTTGTCTTAAACAAGAGGGAGGGAGGTGTGATAAGGTGTGATGGTTAATTTTATGTGTCATTGTAACTGGGTAACTGGGTTACGAATGCCCAGATTGCTGGTAAAACATTATTTCTCAGTATGTCTGTGAGGGTGTTTCCAGAAGAGGCTGGCATTTGAACTGATAGATTAAGTAAAGAAGATCACCCCCACCCATGTTGGTGAATATCATCCAATCTGTTGCGGGCCCAAAGAGAACAAAAAAAGACAGAAGAAGGACAAATTTGCTCTCCCAACTTGAGCTAGTCCATCCATCTTCTCTTGCCCTCAGATACCTGGTTCTCAGCTTTTCAGGCTTGGATTGGAACTGGGTAATGTCACAGAAGGAGAACAGATCTGGCTTGCAGAAAATAGATCATGGGACTTCTCAGCTTTCATAATCACATGAGACAAGCCCAGTAAATATCTCTTTTTGTCTCTCTCTCTCTCTTCTGTTCTATTCTATTGGTTCTGTTTCTTTGGAGAACCCTGACTAATACACAAGGCCAAACGTGAGGCCAAACATATAACTTTCTCCCATTTTCTCAACCTGCTGACAAGGCCAGACATGTACCCTTCACCTTTTCCCCTTAGCCAGCTTCTCATTCTTTGTCTCATGAGTGATTAGCTAAGATTAAAACTGTATCTGTCCTGAAATTAACCACAGAGATAAAAGTGTCCTCTTTAGCTAGTTAACTAAGCCTCTCCTGATTGCAAAACAATTTCAACTGTAGGTTACTTGTACCTTGTCTATGACCCCCATAAAAGCCTAAGGGAAAACCACCCTGCTGAGAAACTCTGATCTTGAGATCTAGGGTGTACTCCCTATTGCAACAGTAAGAATAAAATCAATCTCCTTACTTGATCAGCTTGTGTCTTTGACAGATCTAAGGCAGGTAGAAAGGGACATTTCCATCTTCCTTTTGGAATTACTTTACTGGGTTTGGTCTCCAACAAGTCCAGTCATGTGTAAGAGTATATTTCTAGGTAGTGAGAAGAATTACCTTAGCTTGATTGAGGCAGATCTGGAACTAGGTATGGGACTAGTAAGAAAGAAGTTCTACAAGGACCTCCTCATGGAAGATAAATAAATTATATAATTGCTATGGTTTGAATGTGTCCGCTCCAAAATTCATGTTGAAACTTAATCCCCTTTGTGGTAGTATTAACAGGTAGACCTTAGGGAAGTGATTATGTCACAAGAGCTTTACTCTCATGAATATATAAGTGCCTTATAAAAGTGCTGGAGGGAACTAGCTCAGGACCCCTTTGCCTTCTGCCAAGTGAGGACAAAATATTCAGTGCATCATCCTGGAAGCAAAGACTGGATCCTCACTAGATATCAAGCCATGATCTTGGACTTTCCAACCTCAATCACAGTGAACAACGAATTTATGTTCTTTATAAATTACTCAGTTTCAGATATTTTGAGCACAAATGGACTAAGAAAATAGCATAAAGTTGATCATTTTGTAGCACGTTACTTTTGGTATTTCTTTCCCTTTTTGTACCTTTTAGCCTTCAGTACTCAGTAAATTACTTTCAGTCTTTCAGTCTGGTTCCAGCTGCACCATGAAAAATTAAGAGGAGAGTCCTGTGTTCCTTCCTAGAAGAAAACGTCAAGGAGGGAGCCACACCCTCTCTAGGTAGCAGAGAAAATTAATGAAAAATCTCTTAATACAAGACCAAGGTCTTTGAGGTCTGACTATCTCTTTCACCAGATATTCTTCCTGAATTGACAATTTCTAAGCTGAAACACTAACAACTTAAAGAAAGCATAACATTTTCTCTCACTTCACAGGCAGGTAGGAATGTAGTTTGTGAGCCTTCTTTTGAGTAGGGGTGAACACTAGCCATATAATGACATAAGATATAATGAAATAAGAAAGTAATATTGGAAATTCAACTCTTTGGTTTTTCCCCTCACTTATATAACTAGTATATTACAATGATTTAGGACCTCCCAAATGTCTCTGTAATTCATCTTCTACCAATAACATAAATACAGTGTAGACATATGGACTTAAAGCTAAGAAGCAGGCCAGGTGTGTTGGCTCACGCCTGTAATCCCAGCACTTTGGGAGGCCAAGGTGGGAGGATCACAAGGTCAGGAGTTCCAGGCCAGCTTGGCCAACATGGTGAAACACTGTCTCTACTAAAAATACAAAAATTAGCCAGGTGTGGTGGTGCATGCCTGTAATCCCAGCTACTTAGGAGGCTTAGGCAGGAGAATCACTTGAACCCAGGAGGGAGAGTTTGCAGTGAGCTGAGATCATACCACTGCACTCCAGCCTGGGCAACATAGTGAGACTCTGTCTCAAAAGTAAATAAATAAATAAAATAAATAAAGTTAAGAAGCAGAAGCATTAAACTCTAAGCCTTCTAAACTCTTGCTCTCAGGGAGGATGTTTAATAGTGTTAATATCCACAACACAATTTAGAATTACCTCAAAATACAGAGAAAGAAAAGAAATTCCTGAGTTCTAAGTAACTAGGAGTACACATTATGTGGAAAGAATAGATGAAAGACCTTCCATTTTTACTGGAGATGATGATGTGTCTGCATCAATAATGTAAACTTCGAACAATTACAGATGCAGAGACTGGAAATAATTCTCTACAAGACTGAAAGTTCTCTGAAGCTGGTAATAAGCCTCTGATTAATGATGAGAGAATGAAGTAGGGCCACACCTCAGAAGATACAAGAAAGAAGATTGGCAGAACTCATAAATGAAGAAGAGAAAAGATATCCAATGGATCATTTTTAGAGACGCTTTTTTTTTTTTTTTTTTTCGAGATAGGGTCCTGCTCTGTCCCCTAGGTTGGAGTGCAGTGGTGCAATCATGGTTCACTGCAGCCTCGACTTCCTGGGCTCAAGTGATCACCTCACATCAGCCTCTGGAGTAGCTGGTACTATAGGCTTGGGCCATCACACCTGGCTAATTTTTTTTTCTGTTTTGAAGAGATAGAATCTCACTGTGTTGCTCAGATTGGTCTTGTACTCCTGGATTCAAGTGATCCTCCCACCTTAGCCTCCTGAAGTGCTGGTATTACAGCATGAGCCCCTATGTCCAGCTCAGAGATGCTTTACTAGCATCTTAATCACAAACCTGCTGGATCATCTAAACACTGTCTATGCTACATCACTTTAAAAATAAATGTATAGAGAGATTATCTATAAACATATGTATATACCTTGTCTATGTTATATAATTTATCTACCTATCTGCAGATTATTCAATGACAACTTTTCCGATTTGAATACAAAGGTCAAGAACTGAACCCACCAGCCCTCCCTCACAGCTTGGACACTGAGGAGCAGAAATGCCTGCTCCTCTCACTCCCCCTACAGTTAACTGTTTATCTTAACATGACTTTATTTTCCCATTGTCTTCATTGGTGTGTCTTCATTCCCCAATTACCCATCAATTCTTCACTGAAAATCATCAACAGATGGTTTGCACTCTATGATTCTTTGAATGTCTCACCTTGCTGTTTTCAGCAATCCTGGGCTTTTGTATCTTAATCTTTACACAATTCTAACCAAGCTTCCTTGCACTGAAAGACCTACCTTGAACTAAACTGATTCTCAATAAATTCTGACTTTGCTTCCCTACTGAGACATTACCAAAGCTATGCAGAAAGGTATTCTCCCTTAATATAGTGAACAATTTGCTTAGCTTCATCTTATCAAAAGATTATGTAATATTTGAATAGCTGGCTTTCTACAAGATCTTTTTTAGTTGTTTTGCATAGAGCAGAATTACACATCTAGCTTTCAAGAACATTTATAAATGGCCAATTTGTGCTGTCCTCTTTAAAAGATAAATTGTAACTTTATTTAGAAGACAGCTTTCAACAGCAATTGCTATATTATCATGGTAATCTTGAGAAGTATATAATGGTCTTAGTAACTTTGCTATAAAATCTTGCAAGGAGATATGGCAGGTGGGATATTTATTATTTTTGTTGGCACATCATGACTGAGGTTGTCTTCTTTCTTGCCCTCATATAATGTATTATGTGGACTCTGTCTTACTCCTGGCCCTCAGGGGATTTGCTGCTGGGTGAAGAATGGAGATCACCTGATACCACATGACGTGCACTGCTATGACAGTGCCTGAACTCCTTTCCTAATGGCTTTTGAACAGCATATTCTCTTAAAGTAATCCTTCCTTTGACAGAAAATGTATTATACAATGTCATTGCCACAAGCAGAGAATTAGTATAAATATCTGAGTTTGAGCCTAATTACAGGTTTGCCAGTACTAAAGAGTATGCAGCTTCTATGTACTCATAGTATATAGGAGCTCATATCCTATTGGTTTATGTGCCCTAACTCTGTGTTAAAAGCACCTGTAATATTTAGAACTGAAATCATATATTGTCTGCAATTTATTTCAAACAGTCTGGTGGGGGTTAGGGGAAGAAGATTTATAGATGAAACAAGATTAGCCTTGAGGTAGATAATTTTGAAGCCAGGTGATGGATGGATAGGGTTTTAGTACATTGTTCACTCTACTTTTGCATATGTTTGAAATTTTTCATAATATAAAGTGGAAAAAACTCCACATATTCAGTTTGGAAGTGGGTTCTAACAGTTGTATTTGTTAGCAATCTTTTTGGTTCTTTCAAAGGGTCAAATCTGTTATAGTCAAGAGATATAGGCCCAGCATGGTGGCTCATGCCTATAATCCCAGCACTTTGGGAGGCGGAGGCGGGGTGGATCTCTTGAGTCCAGGAGTTTGAGACCAGCCTGGGCAACATGGTAAAAACCCATTTCTACAAAAAGGTTCCTAAAAAATCAGCCAGGGACGGTAGTGCATGCATGTATTCCCAGCTAATAGGGAGGCTGGGGTGGGAGGATCGTTTGAGCTCAGGAGGCAGAGGTTGCAGTGAGCCAAGATCACACCACTCCATTCTAGCCTGGTGACAAAGTGAGACCTTAAAACAAAAACAAAACAAAGGAAAACAAAACACCATTAGGGAGCTTGGAATGATTTGAAATCAGTGCTGAAGCTCTAGGAAGAAAAGTAAGTAACAAAAGAGAACATTGTGGGGCTATCAAAGTATTTTGCTAAATTTCAATTTATGAAAAAGGAATGAATATACCTCAAAGATTTCAAGATTTATCTAGTCTCCCAGTATTAGGCGAAGAACTAGTTTTGATTCATTTTTATAGCATGAGATGGAATCCCTCAAGATGTTCAACTGAAAGAACATTACATAATAGTTTATAGTAAAGCAGAGGTATGCAATTTTTTTCTGAAAAGGCCCAGATATTCAATATTTTCAGCTTTGCAAACCATATGGTTTCTGTTGCAACTGCTCAGTTCTTCCATTAGAGCACAAAAGTAGCAATAGACAATAAGTAAGTAAATGAGCCTGGCTGTGTTCCGATGAAACTGTATTCATAAAAATGGGCAACAAGCCACATGAAGTTTTTCGGTTATTTTATCAGAGTATGGAATGTGGAATCAAACAGAACTGTGTTTGTATCCTGACTTTCCTATTTGTTAGCTATGTGATCTTAGGCAAGTCACTTGATCACTTTGAACTCTAGTTTTTTCACTTATAAAGTGAGGAATTATAATATCTGCCTCATATGGCTGTTGAGAAGAATATGTAAGATGGTGCATGTGAAGCACTTAGCTAAGTGGTTGGTGACAAGAATTATTAGCTATTATTAGTCAATGCTTTTTTGGGTACTATGTAATTTATTACTTATATAGTTACATGCGTTTTACCGTTTTCTTAGCAGACAGCACTAAGATCTTTTGACATTTAAGAAACTGAGATTCAAGTGTAAAATATCTATGCAGAATTATCCCAATACACTGGTTTTATCACCATCACCATTGTCATTGTCACCTTGTTGAGGTTCTAGTTGATCTACCTGATAATACTTTTTCTCTACTTCTGTCTCCAAAATTGACCCCTAATAAAGACACAGGAGTCAGGCTTAGATGGAAATTAGGATATCAGCTTTAGTCCTGATAAAACAGAACTGAGGAATGTGGTTTAATCCATGGCCACCAGGGTTGTCAGATATCCTCCTACATTAGATGATTTTACCTACTCAGTCATAGGCAGTGTTGGACAACCATGTTCCTCCCTTTTGCATGAATCAAATCTGACACAATAAGCTTTGTGCATGGCAAAAAAAAGGTGACATGAATGCATGTATCCTTCCTGTAAGCTGGCTCCAAAAGGAAAGAGAAAAGGGTCTGAGCTGGACAGACCCAACTTTCTTCTCCCATGTTTACAAATAAGATAAATAAGAGGAGTAGGAAGAGAATTCATGTGTGTTACTATAGCTAAAGTCACTCTCCAAGAGAATACAGAGATAGAGAAATGGAGAATTTCCACCGGTCTCTAATATTAAGTCAACCATGTGCTGGGAATGGTGCAAGGAGCTTTATTTTGATTAGCCTGTGGGATCTTTACAACAGTCCTTTGAGGCAAACTTATGAATAAACAGCCTTAGAGAGGGAGTGATGTATCTTCTCCAAGGTTGTTGCCCAGGAAGAAAGTATTAGAGCCAGGATTCAAATCCATGTTCAGTTCCTTGACTCCAAAGCTCAGGGAGCTCTTGCTGCCAAACCTGTGCCTTCTGAAAATAAAACAAACAACAAACCAAATGCAAACCAACAGCAAAGGCAATGAATTCAATTTAGACCTTGTGTTTGTGAGCCCAGATTGATGCAGAACTATCAGTACTTTATTTTCTAGATGTTTACAATGTATTTGCTTAATAGATCCTCTCTTGGATTTTTATCTGAGATCTATGGTTGTTGCTTTAAAAAAAATCTATATTTTATTTTTTAAAAAACAGAGCAACATAGAGCTACCTTTAATTTTCTGACTTCTACACTACTCTTCATACCAAATAGCAGTGCGAGATTCCATCTACAAATTCCTTCAGCTTCTGAGGATGTAATTTGCTTGGTCTTAGAGACTTAAATTCAGAGTGGCTAAGTTCTCTTTTTACTATATTTTCAGCTATCTTGGGCTAGGATTCCTTTTTTTTTTTTCTTAAATTGGACCTTTCTAACTTGAAGGAGACTAAATAGAAATATTTTAGTATTCTCTCACCTGTTAACATTTTTTTTTTTTTGAGATGGAGTCTCGCTTTGTCGCCCAGGCTGGAATGCAATGGCGTGACCTCAGCTCACTGCAACCTCTGCCTCCTGGGTTCAAGTGATTCTCTTGCCTCAGCCTCCTGAGTAGCTGGGATTACAGGCACCTGCCACCACACCCGGCTAATTTTTGTATTTTTATTAGAGACTAGGTTTCACCACGTTGGCCAGGCTGGTCTCGAACTCCTGACCTCAGGTGATCCGCCTGCCTCGCCCTCCCAAAGTGTTGGGATTACAGGCGTGAGCCACCATGCTGGGTCCATTGTTATCCTTGAAAAGTAGGCCTATTCCATGATTTATTTTCTTGCTCCAAACAGTTGAAAAATCCTTATCATCTTTAATGTCTTTAGTACCTAATTCACTTAGCTTTTTGCCTTTCTAGGTATTGTTAGAGGTTCCTATTACTCTCTTATATTCAGCTTCAAGTGTTAAGACATTACATCATAGGATGGATGCAACAGTAATCCCCTATAGGGCCATATAGCATACCTTTCAATCTGTTCTCAATACATAGTATTGGTATTGAAAGGCAATTTGAATCAAATTGTTAGGTTCCATTTTAAAAATGAGTAAGATATTCTGACATTTCGATAAAATTATGTCCTTTTCGATAGCCATACATTTAGAAGTTCTATTAAAACAACCAACAAGATTATCTTACAAGGTTTTTTTTAAATATACTTTTAATTCTCTTGCTTTCCCAATTGCTACAAATTTTTTTAAAATGTGGAATCTGTTGTATTTCTAGATAATGCTAGTTTTAGCAAAGACCAGTTATAAAAAATTTGGTGTGTTTTAGGGAATTTGGTTTAGATTGCCCTTCAAATACAAAATTAAAGCTACTGACCCACCATTAGTAGGATACAAAATTTGAGTTATTTCCCCTGTGTTGGTGATGGATTGTGCTGCCTGAGCCACTGGCACTCCTTTTCACATTAGCCATTGTGACTAATCGCAGGCATTTGCAAGATGATTAGCCAAGATTAGGGGTACATTCTGTGATTATGAAACAGATTTTTTCTTTATGTGAAAAATTACTAGTTTATAATACCATTAAATTATGATTTTGCTCCGTATTCTAGCCAATGATAGGTTGTTAATAGCAATTTATATTCTTATGACTATTTATGTGCTGTTTGCTAAGACAGCTCCTGAATAGAGCCCCGTCCCGTCCTCATTTTTCTCTCCTTAAATGTTTACAACTGTCAAATTTACCAATTTCACTGCTAAAGAAACAGTAGTTCATTTATTTATTCAACAAATGTTTATTGAACATTTACATGTTAAGCTCTGTTCTAGCACTAGGGATACAGCAGCAAACACATCAGTCTTTTCCTTCCTTGAGCTTTTATTTTGTTAGGGGGAAAATAATACACATAATTACTTATAATATATATGTATATAGGTAAAGGCATAAGTAGATATAATAAATAGAGAGAAGAATATATAAGGGAAGGTAAAAGGGCCAGGGAGGAAAATTGTTTATACTTTATAAGGTGATTAGGGAAGGTCTTACTGATAAGGAGACATTTGAGCAGAGATCAAAGAGTGAAGGAACAAACCATGTGGATATAGACAGAAAAGTTTTCAAGCAGATGAAAAAGCAAGTACAAAGATTCTAAATAAGGGAGCATGCTTACAGGTTCAAGAACATCCAAAAGGTCCATGTGAAACAAAAACACAAGAGTGAGAATCACAGGAGATCAAGTCGGAGAACTAATGGCGGCCTGATCAAATATGACCTCAATGCCTAGCACAGGATTTTGGCTTTTACCCCAAGTGAGATTGAAAACTGTTGGTTGATTTTAGGTAGAGGAGCAGCTTGATCTGACTTTTACAGTCCTTTTGGCTGCATTTAAGGTTAGACTTTAGCGAGATACATTAGTTAACTATTACTATGTAACAAATTGCATCAGTATTCAGCAACTTAACACAACATCCATTTTTGTGGGGTCTTCACAAATTTGTAATCAAGGTGTTGACTGGGGCCTCAGAAATGCCAAGGCTCAACTGGGGCAGAATTTGCCACCAACCTCATTCAGTTGTCAGCAAGGTTCAGTTCTTCAAGGGTTGTGGGGCTGAGGGCCTTAGCTCCTTGTTGGCTAATGGCCAGAGGCCACTCTCAATTCTTACCCAGTAGTCCTCTTCATCAGGACAAGCAAGTATGAAGAGCCAGAGATGAAATCTCAGTAAGATAAAAGTCAGTGTATTTTGTAACCTAATCATATAAATAACATTCTGTCACTTCTACTGTGTTTGTTTCATTAAAAACCAATTATGGAAACAACTGAATTGTCCATTGATGGATGAATGAATAAAGAGCTGTGGTATACATATACAATGGAATATTATCAGTCTTTAAAAAGAAGGAGTAGGCTGAGGCAAGAGAATCACTTGAACCTGGGAGGCGGAGGTTGCAGTGAGCCAAGATCATGCCGTTGCACTGTAGCCTGGGCAACAAGAAGGAAATTCCATCTCATAAAAATAAAATAAAAAAAAAAAAAAGGAGTAAAAAAGAATGATATCATAGTTTTTGCAGCAATATGAATGGAACTGGAGGCCATTATTTTAAGTGAAACAACTCAGAAACATAAAGTCAAATATCACATCTTCTCTCTTGTATGTGGGAGCCAAATAACGTGTATAATTGGACATAGAGTGGAATAATAGGCATTGCAGACTCTGAAGGATGGGAGGGTGAGGGGGTGGTGATGAATGAGAAATTAATTAATAGGTGCAAGGTACAGTATTCTGGTGATGGTTACATTAAAAGCCTAGACTACATTACTACACAACATATCCACATAACAAAACTGCATTTGTCCCCTTACATTGATACAAATAAAATTTTTTAAAAAGAGAGAAAAAAGAACAAGATTCTTCCATTTGCCACAACATGGATGGAACTGGAGGATATTACACTAAGTGAATTAAGCCAGACACAAAAAGAAAAATACTAATACTACATTATCTCACTTATACACAGAATCTAAAAAAAAAAGTGGTTAAAACCACAGAGATAGAGTGTTTGCTATGGGTGGTGGGAGTGGAGAGGAAATGGGGAGATATGGAGATATAGGTAAAAGGATAGAATGTTGTAAATATATAGGATAAGCAAATCTAGAGATCTAATGTACAACCTGGGGACTATAGTTAATGTTGTATTTGGGATATTTGCTGTGTGGATTTTAGATGCTTATGACACACACAAAGGAAATTTAACTATGTGAGATGAGAGAGAGGTTGATTTGCTTGACTATAGCAATCATTTTTCTATGTATATATATGTATATATCAAAACATCATATTGTCCATCTTAAATATATGCTTTTTTTAAAAAAGCAAATCATTATGTCCAGCCTACATTCAAGAGGAGGAGATTATATAAAGGCACGGGTACCAGGAGGCAGAATTATTGGGATCCGTGTCAGAAGCAAGGAGGCAAGGAAAGACACAAGGAAACAATTTAGAGTGTTACTAATATACTGTTAGAGATATTGATGTTTCCTTGGCTTTGTATATGTGGAATGCTAGTGGCTAAATTGTTCCAAAAGCTCTGCTTCCTGTGCAGATTCTGGATGTATTCTGAAGTTCAAACTAATAATATTTAGTGAGGTATGGGATATAGATGTGAGAAGAAGAATAGACGCAAGAGTAACTATGGCATTCTGTATACGCCACTGGAAGAATGAAATTGCTGTTTTCTGAAATGGCAAAAACTTGCAGGAAAATATTTTGTCAAGGATAGGAAGGAATCAAGTCTTAGGTTTTAACATGTTGACTTTGAGATGCATTTTTGATCCCCAAGTAGAGGAGATGACTTGGTGCTTGGATATATAAGCCTAAGTCTAAGGTAAAAGGTTTGGCTATAAATAAAAATTTGAGAATCATTATTATTTATATTGCATTTAATGCCATTATGCTAGATTGAATCACAGTGTATGCCAGAACTTCTAGAGACTGTGGTAAAATGAAAAAGAATATTTTTGTGAGAGATTCATGGCTGAAGACCAGTTAAACCTGTATAGTTTAATTATTTATGTCCCCTCCTGTATTAGTACATTTTCACACTGCTATAAAGACATACCTCAGACTGGGTAATTTATAAAGAAAAGAGGTTTAATTGACTCACAGTTCTGCATGGCTGGGGAGGCCTCAAGAAACTTATAATCATGGTGGAAGGGGAAGAGGCACATCTTACATGGTGGCACATGAGAGAGAATGAGCAAAAGCAGGGAAACCAGCCTTATAAAACTCTTGGATCTTGTGAGAACTCACTCGCTATCACTAGAACAGCATAGGGAACCACTCTCATGATCCAATCACCGCCCATTTGGTCCCTCCCTTGACATATGGGGATGATGGGGATTTCAATTCTAGATGAGATTTAAGTGGGGACACAGAGACAAACCATATTACTCCACTCCTCATTTCTCCAAAATTTCACATCCTCACATTTCAAAACACAATTATGTCTTCTCAACTGTCCTCCAAAGTCTTAACTCATTTCAGCATTAACTCAGAAGTCCACAGTCCAAAGTCTCATCTGAGAGAAAGCAAGTCCTTTCTGCCTAGGAGCCTGTAAAATCAAAAGCAAGTTAGTTAATTCCAAGATACAGTGGGGGTAGAGGCATTGGATAAATGCTCCCATTCCAAATGGGAGGAATGGTCTAAAACAAAGGGGCTACAAGCCCCATGCAAGTCCAAAATCCAGTGGCACAGTCATTAAATCTTACAGCTCCTAAATAATCTCCTTTGAGTCCATGCCTCACATCCAGGTCACATTGATGCCAGAGGTGGGCTCCCACAGTCTTGGGCAGTTCCCCTGCTGTGGCTTTGCAGGGTACAGCCCTCTCCTGGCTGGTGTTGTGCCTCCAATTTTTCCATGTGCATTCTGGGGTCTGGAGGACAGTGGCCCTCTTCTGACAGCTGCACTAGAAAGTGCCCCAGTTGGGACACTGTGGGGGGCTCCAACCCCACATTTCCCTTCCACACTGCCCTAGCAGGGGTTCTCCATGAGGGCTCCACCCTTGCAGCAAACTTCTGCCTGGACATCCAGGCATTTCCATACATCCTCTGAAATCTAGGTGGAGGTTTCCAAACCTCAATTCTGACTTCTATGCACCGGCAGGCCTAACACTACATGGAAGCCACCAAGACTTGGGACTTTCACACTCTGAAGCAATGGCCTGAGTGGTACTTTGACCTCTTTTAGCCATGGCTGTTATGCAGGGTGCCAAGTCCCAAGGCTGCACAGAGCAGCAATGGGGCCCTGGGTCTGGGCCCATGAAACAATTTTTTCCTCCTATCCCTTCAGGTCTGTGATGGGATGGTGTGCTGTGAAGGTCTCTGACATGCCCTTGAGACATTTTCCCCATTGTCTTGGTGATTAACATTCTGCTCCTCGTAACTTATGCAAATTTCTGTAGCTGGCCTGAATTCCTCCTAGGAAATGTGTTTCTCTTTTCTATGACATCGTCAGGCTGCAAATATTTCAAACTTTTATCCTCCTCTTCCCTTTTAAACTTAAGTTTAAATTTCAGATCATCTCAAGTTGAAAGTTCCACAGATTTCTAGGACAGGGGCAAAATGCTGGCAATCTCTTTGTTAAAGATAGCAAGAGTGACCTTTGCTCCGGTTCCCAACAAGTTCTTCATCATGATCTGAGACCATCTCAGCCTTGACTTCATTGTCTATATCACCATGAGCATTTTGGTCAAAACTATTCAACAACTCTCTAGGAAGTTTCAAACTTTCCCACATCTTCCTCTCTTTTTCTGAGCCCTCCAAACTGTTCCAACCTCTGCCTGTTACTCAGTTCCAATGTCATGTCCACATTTTCACATATCTTTATAGCAGTACCCCACTCTTGGTACCAATGTACTGTATTAGTTCATTTTCACACTGCTACAAAGACATACCCAAGACTGGGTAATTTATAGGCTTCATTGACACACAGTCCTGCATGGCTGATGAGGCTTCAAGAAACTTACAATCACGGCGGAAGGAGAAGAAGCATGTCTTACACAGTGGCAGGCAAGAGAAGGCAAGCAACCGCAGGGAAAACTGCCTTATAAAACCATCAATTTCATGAGAACTCACTCACTATCACTAGAACAGCAAAGAGAAAACCACCCCCATGATCTAACAACCTCCCATCTGGTCCCTCCCTCCACAAGTGGGGATTGTGGGGTTGTTATACAATTCAGGATGACATTTGGGTGGGGACACAGAGCTAAACCATTTTATCGCCAAAATTCAAGTTTCAAATTCCAAGGTGATGATCTTGAAATGTAGGGCCTTTAGAGGGAGTTTAGATAATAAGAGTGGAGCCCCAATGAATGGGATTAGTGTTCTTATAAAAGAGACCTGAGGGAGCTTGTTTGCCCCTTCCGCCATGTGAAGAGACAGCAAAAAGACACCATCTATGAGAAGGTGATCCTCACCAGATACCTAATCTATTGGCACCTTGGTTTTTGATTTGCTAAGCCTCCAAAATTGTGATAAATAAATTTCTGCTATTTATAAGCTACCTAGTTTATGCTATTTTATTGAAGCACATAGAATAGACTAAGAGAGCAGCCACCTTTTCATCTCTAACAAGAACAACTTTTTGCGTTATGCAAATCAGTTAAGTTTCTTATAGTCCTGACCTTCCAGAACAAAATTCTGGCTCCAACTACAGGAGGACAAATCTTTAAATAATCTTGACCACTCCACTCTTTCCCCTCTTGCTTGCAATCTTGTGCAGAATATACTGAGAATGCAACATCCTGAGATAAGAAAAAAATGTCTAGAACAATCTGGGCTGTGTTCTGATTCTTTCCAGAATGGAATGTTCTGCAATTCTTGTGCTCCATCATCCCTGTACTGCCCAGGGTATAAAACCCAGAGCAGAGTGCTTGTGGGGATCCTTAGCTATAAGTCATGCGCAGACAAGACTCCATCCAAACCTATGCAGCTTTCTGGAGCCTTGGGGAATGGGCTTGCCATAGATCCTAGGCTTCTGTTTATTCTTGTTGCCTATTTGTGAGTAATACATTTGCTTTTCCTGACATGTGTAAGTATTCTGTCTCACTGGATTCATACCTTGGGAGCTGGGTTTATGCAAAACCTCTTGCCAGACTTAGGAATCTTTGTACTGCCTTTCCATTTTTTTCTAGTCAATATTTATCCAAACCAAGAATTTGGATTGCTTAAAGGCAAAAGCAAGCGTATGTTAATACAAAGTGAAACTTCTGCAATTACAGGTCTTTCTTAAAAGAACTTCACAGATAAATCTTTTTTTTCTTTTTTTTTTTGAGAGAGAGTTTCACTCTTGTTTCCCAGGCTGGAGTGCAATGGCATGATCTTGGCTCACAGCAACCTCTGCCTCCCAGGTTCAAGCGATTCTCTTGCCTCAGCCTCCCGAGTAGCTGAGATTACAGGCATGCATCACCACGCCCGGCTAATTTTGTATTTTTAGTAGAGATGGGGTTTCTCCATGTTGGTCAGGCTGGTCTCAAGCTCCCAGCCTCAGGTGATTCGCCTGCCTCAGCCTCCCAAAGTGCTGGGATTACAGGCGCGAGCCTCCATGCCCAGCAGATAATTCAGTTTTTAAAGGCAAGTTTCAGTTCCTGGAATACATTTTTCTAGCTCTTTCTTCACTCGTTGATGAATCTCATTTATTATTTTTACCTCAAAAGTCATTTATATACTGACAAGCTCCAAAATCTGTATTTTACACTTCAAACTTCTTTCCACAAGTTTCTGTTCCTTAATTTTACCTGTCCTCTGGCCATCTTGACCTAGAGTCCTAGATAGATTGGAAGTGAATTCATGCTGATTTCCAAGAACCTATTCTGTCCCTTTAAGTTTATGGCCTCATCATCTATGTAGCTTCCTAAGTCAAAAATTTAGGGGGCGTCCCAAGATTTCCTTCTCTCTCACGCTCTGAATGTTAATGACAATAAAATTAATGACATAAAGGAGATTTATAAATATTATATCTAATTGTCACAATAACCTCATTGTATAGCTATTATTATATCTTATTAATAAGAAGGGGGAAATAATTTGTCCAAGATCAAAAAGCAAATTAATGACAAAACCTAGAGTTGAGCTAACTCTTCCAGGCTACAAATTCAGCACTCTTTCTACTTTTCAATGTTGCTTCTTCAATCATTTATTAATCTTGTCAGTTCTATATTCAGAAGCATCTCTGCATTTCAATCTCTCCTTTTCTAATGTGTTGTCAAGAACTTAATCCAGAACTTGATTATTTCTCACCTGGACTATTAAAATTTTGTCCTATCTGGTCTCCATTCTTATTGCAGTTTGTAGTTAAAGGGTCATATCAGAGTCATCCTTCCAAAAAACAAAAATGATTATACCATTCCATTTCTTTTATTGTTTTGTTTTGTTTTTTGAGATGGATTTCACTCTTGTTGCCCAGGCTGGAGTGCAATGGTGTGATCTCGGCTCACTGCAACCTCCACCTCCTGCATTCAAGTGATTCTCCTGCCTCAGACTCCCAAGTAGCTGGGTTTACAGGCATGTACCACCAGGCCCAGCTAATTTTGTATTTTTAAGAGAGATGGGGTTTCTCCATGTTGGTCAGGCTGGTCTCGAACTCCTGACCTCAAGTTATCTGCCTGCCTCAGCCTCCTAAAGTTCTGGGATTACAGGCGTGAGCCACTGTGCACGGCCCATTCCATTTCTTATACAGCTTTTTTTTTTTTTTTTTTTTTTTACTCTCACTGCATACAAAATCAGGTGCAAGACTTAATTTAATATTTTATTTTCACATTTAAGATCCTTTTCAAATTCTACCCAAATCCAAGTTCAGAAGCCACCATGCATCCTTTGTTCCAGAAATTTCAAACTTTTTTTCATTGCCTGACTTTGATCGTTTTTCTAAAATGCTCTGCCCTCTCCTCTAACTATAAAAGCCTTTCTCAGGCTTTAAGGTCTAATTTATTTTTAATTTAATTTAATTTTATTTTATTTTATTTTTTGAGATGGACTATCACCCTGTCTCCCAGTTTGGAGTGCAGTGGCATGATCCTGGCTCACTGCAACCTCCACCTCCCGGGTTTAAGCGATTCTCCTGCCCCAGCCTCCTGAGTAGCTGGGATTACAGGGATGTGCCACTACACCTGGCTAATTTTGTGTTTTTAGTAGAGATGGGGTTTCACCATTTTGGCCAGGCTGGTCTCGAACTCCTGACCTCAGGTCATCCACCCGCCTTGGTCTCCCAAAGTGCTGGGATTACAGGCATGCTCCACCACGTTCGACCTAAGATCTAATTCAAATGGTTCTTCCTCTGTGTGGCTTATATATATTTAGCTAAAGCTAATTTATCTTTCTCCTGGGCCCTCAGAACTAATTTCTGTTTACATCTCTCCTTCTCACAGTAGAGATTTTTTTAAATAATTTTTTTTACGTTTCAAAATGTGATTTTAAAAGTTGGGAAATTCATCAGTTCTATAGTGGTAAGTACAGTTATTACAAAATGTGATGCTGTGTATTGGGACGCTGTATATTTGAGTCCATGAAATATTTGAAAATTTTGCCCTAAAATTAATTCTTTATGTAGAATATTTTGGGCAGCACCCAAGTAATCTGGAAAAATGAATACTGTACAGAGATGTATCCTCTTGACCTTTCTTGGTTTGGTATATTAGTTTGTTGATGCTGCCATAGCAAAATGCCACAAACTGGGTGGCTTAGATAACACAAATTAATTTTCTCACTGTTCTGGAGGCTGGAAGTCCAAGATCAAAGAATTAGCAGGTTTGGCTTCTTCTGAGGCCTCTCTCCTTGGCTTGCAGACAGCCACCTTCTCTCTATTCCTCACATGGCCTTTTCTCTGTGCACGTGCATCTCTAGTTTCTCTTTTTTTATGTCCAGATTTGCTCTTCAGACAAGGACATTGGTCAGATAGTATTAGGGTCCACCCTCATGACCTCATTTAACCTTCAATATCTCTTTAAAGCTATATCTCCAAATACAGTCACATTCTGAGGTTCTGGGAGTTCATGCCTCAACATGCGAATTTTGGGGAAGGAGTGGGGCAAAATGGTGCACGTAACAGGATTGTATGGAAGTATAATTTCTCACATAATATTCAGTTTTCAAAAATTTAATTGTACAGTAAATCACTTAAAGTCATCAATGGGATCTTGGGAACAGTGAGTTTAAGCAAAATGACGTATCACAAAGCCAGTTTTGCTATAGGCAAGGTGATTAAGCTTTTATGGCATATTTCTGGTCACAAAAACATCACCAAAGTCCTAAATAAAGACCAAAAGACTTCTAATAGTAAACATTAAAATAAATATGTGCTATATACATACTTAAGAAAGATTAATAAAAACAAGTATGATTATTATTTACCCAATTTTTATCTCAGATTAGGGCTGCTGGTTCTTGGAGCCTGTCTAGGCAGCTCAGAGTACAAGGCAGGAACCAGCCCTGGACAGGACACCATCCCATCACAGGGCACACTCACACACACCCACATTTACCCTCACTCAGACTGGAACCATTTAGACATGCCAAGTTACCCAATGTTCACAGCGTTGAGATGTGGGAGGAAACCAGAGTGACTGGAGAAAACCCACAAACGTAGGGAGAATCTGCAGACTACATATAGACAGTGGGCATGGCTAGGAAGAGATTTTTTTTTTAATCTGTGTTAAAATGAAATGTTGTTGAATGAAACGATGATATCTGAGGGGTTGTGTTTTGTTCTGATATAGTGTGGTTAATATTATCTAACATTATAACATTATTTTAGTGGCAAATATGAATTTGTATGACATAAAAATAATATTTGTATATATTCAGTGGCTTCTTAATTCTATATTTTATTTATTTATAATTAAAATAAGGATACTGATTATATAAATTAAATCTTATATTTGATTCTGAGTCACACAATATTTCGGGCAAAGTCTTAACAGCTCACACTTATTTACATGAATTATTTCCTGTTAATCATATGCAATTATAAGATGCAAGGTACATCACTGATTTCCCCTCAGAAAATTTTGAAGATTTTAATTGGTTTTATTACTTATGGTTGCATAACAAATTACTCCAGATATTAGGCCTAAAGATAACAAACATTTGTTATCTCACACAGTTTCTGAGAGTCAGAAATCTGGGATCAGCTTAGGTGGGTGGTTTTGGCTCAGAGTTACTCATTTCACTACTAACATATCAGACCTAGGGTCATCTGTAGGTTTGACAGAAGCTGGAAGATCCACTTCCAAGCAGCTCACTCAAGAAGCTGTTGGTTGGATGCCTTGTTCTTCAGGGCTGATGGCAGGAGGTCTCAGGGCCATGAGAACCTCTCCATAGGATTGCTTGAGTATCAGCTCAACATGTCAGTTAACATCCTTCAGAGCATGTGGTCCAAGACAGAGCAGGCAGAAAGCCACAATGCCTTGGAAGTGTAGTCTAGTCTTGGAAGTCACACAGCATCATTCCACAGTATTCTACTTGCTAGAAGTTAGTCACTAAGGTCAGGCTTCCACAAGTAGAAGGGAATTAAACTCCAACTTTCAAAGAAAGAAGAATTGAAGCCTTTGTAGAAATATTTAAATCTAGCACACTCTTCTTGAGCAAGATAATACTAATTAAGAGGATATCTTAGTCTGTTTGGACTGCTGTAACAAAATACCTTAAGCTGAGTGGCTTATAAATAACCAAAATTTATTTCTTACAGTTCTGGAGTCTGGGAAGTCCAAGATCAAGGTACTGTCAGATCAAGTTACTGTCAACTCTCTGGTGAGGGTTGACTTCCTGGCTTATAGATAGCACCTTCTCACAGTGACCTCACATGAGTGAGGTCCCCTTGTGGTAATGAGTGAATTCCAGCTCTGTTAGTTCCTCAAAGTCTCTCTGGGAAATCTTTTGTAAGGACGCTAACCTCATCATGAGGTCTCTTCTCCCACGACCTAACCACCTCCCAAAGGCCCTACCTTCAAATGTAGGATTTCAACATACGAGTTTTGGTGAAGGGGTACACAAACATTTGGACCGCAGCAGAGGATCACTTAAATTTATATACTGAAAATCTTGGTATAAGAATCCAGAGCATGAGCTATTAACATGGGAAGAAAATGTTATATATTATAAATTTAAAAGGAATTTGTAGCCCCCCAAAAGAGCACTGTAAAATCAAAGATAATCAATTCCTGTGGTTTGAAGCCACTGTCTGTGCTAATTTGTTACAGTAACCTTGGGAAAGTACCACAGTACCTTTGCAAGAAAACAGACTATAAGAGGACTGAGGCACTTTCAATTAACACAGTGAACATGGGAACTGTAATTCAAAGAACTATGGGGCTTAGAACATATGGAATTATTACTAGATGGGCCATGAAGGTTGCAGTTGCTATTTCCACTGTTTCTCTCCAACACCTGGCAGACAGGTTGTTGTCACTGTCAAAGATGCAGTGCCAATCCAAGTTCATTTTCATCATGGGTGTAGGGCAGCCAAGAAGACTTTATATCAATACATATCTGCAGCCAGAGTCTATGTAAAGGAATTCCAATGAAATACCTGCCTTGCACCCAGCTGGCTCAGCCTATGAACCTCCATAGCTGTATGGTACAACAGCCCATTATCTTAGATAAACACAGCTCATTCAATGTCTGCTCTGCATAATGAGCCAGAGACTCATGGTCAATGAGTCCAATCACGTTACAATCACCACCAAAACAAGGTACAAATCAAATATGACCTTCAAGTTGTCCAAACTAGAAGGAAATAGGCTTACCCCTAACATTTGTGGGCTCTGGAGAACAGTGCAAATGGAGG
The DNA here is from genome assembly GCF_028885625.2 of Pongo pygmaeus. Taxonomy (NCBI): domain Eukaryota; kingdom Metazoa; phylum Chordata; class Mammalia; order Primates; family Hominidae; genus Pongo; species Pongo pygmaeus. Next base: position 21,651,110 of record NC_072376.2, read on the forward strand.
TCTATTTACCATAGGCCTAAATATCTGAAAGTTATAAATACAAATTAACAAACTGTTATATAAAAGATATACCAATTGCCTGCTTTGAAAAATACACCTTTACAATAGAAAACATGAACATATGTGTAAAACTATGGTTTTTATATGATTGGTAGCAAAATAATGAAGATGACTGAATTTAATTATTAATTGCATATGCCTCAGTGTCTTCTTGATAAAATAACAATGTTAGGATGAGTGATAAAATATAAATTTGTAAATTTTTATGTATATGTTTCCTAAATTTTTTTTATTTTCTCCATTTCAGGAGTATCAACAATTATATTACAGTGAATATTTTCCCATTTTATACTCCATTGATAGCAATTATCTAAAAGAGTAAAAATTTCCATTTTATTCTAAATAAATGCAGTTCAATATGTTTTCATTAAAATACAAATTAAATGTAAGATATTTTCAAAATATCTTCAAGTCTAAATATTTTCAAAAACTTATTTCTATCTTAGATTACTCAAAATATAAATATGAATAACAGACATAAAAATTTTAATTCAAAATTACTCATTAAACCTGAAATTCATTTATTTTTAAATACAGTTACAAAAATGAAACTATTCACATTCCTTGTATTCCTCGTCCATCAAATTGCTAATTAAAGGTTGTCATTAAGCTTCACACATGTTATGTCTAAGATAACGTAATACAAATTTGAGATAATATTAATAACTATTACAAAATATCCACCAACTGCCATGTGCAATATTGTAAATATCATGCTAATGAATTCCTGAATACCTCCTGAGCCACATCTTGACATACTGACAGTAAAAGATACTTAAGCCTGAGTCTGTGGCATTTATGTTACCTGAGAGAAAGGATCTGGTAGATTAATTTGTTGATGCTCATAAAGCATTTCCGCTGTTCAAATCCTTCCTGCACTCTGAAACATTATCAATGCTTTCAATGCCCCCAAAGAAAACCTTTACGCAATAACAATCACTCCCCATTCCCCTGCTCCAATTCACCCCAGCCCTAAAAACATAGTTCATTTTCTGTCCTTACAGATTTATCTATTCTGGACATTTCACATGACTAGAATTAGACAATACATGACTTTTTGTGTCTGGTTTATTTCACTTACCATGTTTACAAGATTCCTCTATGTTGTAGCATGTACAAATCCATTTCCATTTATTGTTGAATAATATTCTATTGTATGGATACACTTATACATTCATCAGTTGATGTAAATTTTATTGTTTTCATTTCTGGCTATTATGAGTAATACTGCTATGAACACTTGTGTACAAATTTTTGTATGAATGTACAAAGGAGTAGAACTGCTAGGTCATGTGGTAACTCTATGTTGAAAATTTTGAGGAGTACCAAACTGTTTTCTAAAGGAATGGCACCTTTAGGCATTCTCAACAGCAATGTGTGAGGGTTACAATATCTTCACATCTCTAACACTTGTTATTGTCTTTTGTTTTTATTATAGCCATCTTTGTGTGTAGGAGACGATTTTGATTAGCATTTTCCTAATGGTTAATGATGTTGCTGTGGTTTGAATATTTTCGCCAAACTCATGTGGAAATTTAATTGCCATTATGAAGGTATTAAGAGGTGGAACTCTTAAGAGATTTTTAGATTTTGAGGGCTCTGAATGGATTAATGTTAATATTGAGGGAGTGGGTTTGTTATTATGAGAGTGGGTTGTTATAAAAGCAGGTTCAGCTCTCTCTTGCTCTTGCACACTCTTTTGCCTTTCAAACTTCTGCCATGGATGATGCAGCAAGAAGGCTCTCACCACATGCTGGCACCCGGATATTGGACTTAGTTCTTCCAGAACTGTCGAAAGTAATTTTAAAAAAGTAAATTACCCAACCTGTAGTATTCTGTTATAGGAATACAAAATGGCAGAGACAGAAAATTGGTACCAAAGGGTGGGCGTTGCTATAACAAATACCCCAAAATGTAGAAAGGGCTTTGGAACTGGGTAACAGGTAGAGGCTGAAAGAATTTGAAGGAGCAGACTAGAAAAAGCATAGATTGCTATAAATGGAGCATTAAGAGCAATTCTGATGAGGGCTTAGAGGAAAAGAAAGGCTTAGGAAACATTTGAAACCTTTTAAAGATCAGTTAACTGGTCATGATGAGAATATTGATAAAAATATGGACAGTAAAGGTCAGTCTGATGAGGTCTCAGGGAGAAATGAGGAATCAAAAACTGAATAAGGCTGTCTTTATTATAAAGTCTCATAGGACTTGGTTGAATTGTTTCCATGCTTGAGGGCTTTATGGTAGATAGAATTAAAAAGTGATAAACTGGGATATCTGGCAGAAGAAATATTTAAGCAAAATATTGAAGGAGCTGCACGCATTTTGACTGCATATAGTAAGATGCAAGCAGAGAAAAATTATTTAAAGATGGAATTTATAATTAAAAGAGAAGCAGAACAGAAAGATTTAGAAAATTCACAGCCTAGCCATGTAAAGAGTAAAAAGGTGTGTTTATGAGAGCAAACCAAAGGTGTGGCCAAGTGACTGTTTTCTACAGAGATTAGTAAGGATAGAAGAGAGCCAATTACTACTCATAAAATAATAGAAAAATGACTCTGAAGGCATTTCAGAGATCTTGGAGGCAGGTTAGAACCTTGAGGGCAAGGTTTCTAGAGAGGTCAGGTTGGACTTCAGCATTTGCTTCCCAGGGCTGGTTTGGAGATGGCTCAACCATGCCCAGGTATGGTTCGTGCCACAGCTCCAAAGGCTTCAGGCTATAAACCTTGGCAGTGTCCATATGGTGCTGACTCTAAAGACACACAGAGTTCATGAGCTGTGGTACCACAACAGCCTCCACCTAGATTTCAGAGAATATTAAGGACAGCTTGGGGGCCCAGGCAGAGACTTGCCACAAAGATAGAGCCACTGCAGAAAGCCCACACTAGGACAATGCCTAGTGGAGCCCTGGAGCAGTGCCAGGGCAGCCCCCAAGACCACAGAACTGTAGAGCTATCGCCATGCAACACTTGCCTAGGAGAGCTGCAGACAGAGACTCCAACCTGTGGGAGTTGCTGGGTGCACTGTGCACAAAACCATAGGGATACGGTTGCTTGAGGCCATAGGGGCCCAACTTTCAACTTAATGAACCCAGAAGGCAGGACACAGAGTCCAAGAAAAATCATTCTGGAGTTCTTAAGTTTAATGCCATTTTCCTTATTGGGGATTTGGAACTCATTTGGGGCCTGTTACTCCTTTTTTTTTTTTTTTTTTGAGACAGTCTCGCTCTGTTGCCCAGGCTGGAGTGCAGTGGCGCAATCATGGCTGACTGCAACCTCCGCCTCCCCAGTTCAAGCGATTCTTATGCCTCAGCCTCCTGGTTACTCCTTAAATTGCCTGTATCTTTCTTTTTCAATGGGAATGTCTGTCCTATGCCTGTCCCACCACTGTAATTCGGAAACATGTAATATGCTAATTTCACAGGCTCACAGCAGAAGAGAAATCTGCCTCAGAATGAATTGTGTCTTGAGTTTCATCCATATCTGATTTAGATGAGACTCTAGACTTTGAACTTTTAAGCTGATGTTTGAACAAGGTTAAGACTTTTAGGGTTATTGGGATGCGATGAGTGTATTTTTTTTTATGTGAGAAAGACATGAGTTTTAGAAGTCTGGGGGCAGAATGATATGACTTGAATGTCCCCTTCAAAACTCATGTTGAAATTTAATTGCCTTTGTCATAGTATTAAGTGGTGGGACCATTATCTCCCCATTAGTCCAGGAGAGCTCTGCCCTTATCATGGGAGTGAGTTTCTTATTTTGAGAGTAGGTTTTTATAAAAGTGTGTTTGGCCCCCTCTTGCTTGCTTGCTTTCTTGCTGTCTTGCTCTTCCACCTTCTGCCACAGAATGATGCAGCACAAAGGCCCGCACCAGATGCTGGTGCCATGCTCTTGGACTTCTCAGCCTCCAGAACTATTAGGTAAATACATTTCTCTTCCTTTTAAATTAGCTAGTCTGTGGCATTTTATTATAGAAACATAAAATAAGCTAAGATGATGATCATTTTTTTCATATGCTTATTGGCCACTTGCATATCTTCCTTGGGAAAAAGCCTATTCAGATCTTTTTCTCATTTTTAAATTGGGTTATTTATCTTTTTATTATTGAGTTCTAAGAGTTCTTTACTGGATATGAGTTCTTTCTCAGGCATATGATTTGCATATATTTTCTCCCATTTTCTGGGTTGTCTTTCACTTTCCTGATTATAATGTTTCTGGTACAACAGTTTTTAATTTTGTTAAAGTTTATATGGTGGTTAATTTTATATGTCAATTTTACCGGGTTACAGGGTGCCATTATTTGGTCAAACATTATTCTGGGTGTATCTGTGAGAATGTTTTTGGATGAGATTTATATTTGAATTGATATACCGAGTAAAACAGATTGCCCTCCCTAATGTGGGGGGACCCTCGCTCAATCAGCTGAAGGCCAAACTAAAACAAACTGGCTGATTCTAAGAGGGGACCCACCTCTCCTCCCTGGCTGATTGAGCAATGATGTTGGTCTTTTCCTGCCTTTGCACTTGAACTGGAACATCAGCTTTCTTGAGACTCAAGCTTGCTGGTTTTCAGACTGGAATTTATACCAATGACTCTCCTGGGTTTTCAGCTTGGGAACTGCAGATCTTGAAACTTCTCAGCTTCCATAATCATGTCGGCCAATTCACTATAATTAATCTCTTTCTATATGCATCCTGTTGGTTCTGGTTCTTTGGAGAACCCTGACTTATACAATATAACTTATTTTTTCTTTTGTTATTTATAATTTTGGTGTCATATCTAACAGGCTTTGCATAACCCACAGTCATGAAGATTAATGCCTATATGTTCTTCTAAGTGTTTTATAGTTTTAGCTCTTATATTAGGATTATGATCCTTTTTGAACTAATTTTTGTGTATACTGTGAGAAATGATTCCAACTTTATTCTTTATATGTAGATATTTAGTTTTACCAGCATCATTGATTCATAACACTTCTTACTGCCCATTGAATTGTCTTGGCACCCTTGACAAAAATCAATTGACCATAAATATGGGTATTTATTTCTGGACTCTCTATTCTATTCCAAGAACTTATGTGTCTACTGTTATATTACCACACCATCTCGATGACTATAGCTTTGTAGTAAGTTTGAATTTGGGAAGTGTGAGTGTGAGCATTCAATCCTCCAACACTAAGTATGATGGTAGCTGTGTTTTTTTGTAGATGCCCTTTAAGTTGAGAAGGTTTTTCTCTATTCCTAGTTTGTGGATACTTTTTATCAAAATGTTGTTGGTTTTGTCAATGCTTTTCCTACATCTGTGGAGATAATCTTGTCCTTTATTGTATTCATGTGGATGGTGTAGTACGTTCATTAACTTTTGGATGTTGCGTTAACTTTGCATTCTGAGGCAAATCTTGTTTTAAAATTCTGAGTCAGTGCTCTTTTGACACGTAATGCTGAAATATATTAATAATGCCAGATAGCTTGTTATAACATGGTGGAACCAACTCTATGATGCTTGGATTTTTGAGGTTTTTCAATCTGAAGACTGGATATACCTTAATATTTCAACTGTGAATTGAAATTTATTTTCCTACTTGTGTTCCCATTTTCATTTTCTTTTACTCATGTAGCAATGAAATTTTCAACTCAAATGAAAACATGATGAGAATTATAAGCCCCAAAGTTAAAAATAGAAATCACACAAAAGTTGGCCCACAGCATTAGTTTGCTAAGGCTGCTGTAGCAAAGTACCACAAACTGAGTGGCTTAAACAAAAGAAGTGTATTGTCTCATATTTCTGGAGGTCAAAAGTCTGAGATCAAGATGTTAACAGGGTAGTTTCCTTCTCAGGGTTGTGAGAAAGAATCTGTTCCATGCCTCTTCCTTATCTGCTGGTGGTTTGCTGGCTATCTTTGGTATTCTTCAGCTTACAGAAGCTTCACATGGTGTTTTCTGTGCCCAAATTCTCCTTTTTATGAGGACACCAGAAGATGTTGGATTAGAGCTCAGTTTAATGACTTTGTTTTAACTTGATTATCTCCATAAAGACTCTGTCTTCAAATAAGGCCACTTTCTGAGTTCCTCAAGGTTAGGACTTCAACATATGAATTCAACCCAAACAGGTATCCTTTGAGAAGTGAATCAAATTATTTTCTGTAGCTTCCAGGTAAACCCTTGAAAGAAGCTTTAAAATAACAAACTTGAAAATGATATTTCCATATTTACAGTATTTAATTCTTATTCATGGAATAAGGTAAAATACTAATTTTTGCATATTTGAAATTTTTTGTTTGATGCTAGAAACAGTCTAGATAAGAACTAACTGCCATATATTCTAACACCCATTATTCTTTATGATGGTTAGAACAGATAATTCTATGAAGAAAACGCTTATAATAATGGAATTCTAGGGGATGTCAGGTGTACTAGCTGTGGTTTGAGTAAGTAAACTTTTGTTGTATTGGGAGAGAAAGAAAGAAAAAGGAAAGGAAAGTGAAAAAGTGGGAGAGACAGAATGAACGAGAGCAGTAGACAAAGTAGAGAAAGAAGAGAAAGAGACAGCAACTCTGATAGATTAATTCTTCACTGGTGATATGACTGTCAGAGACAAATGGTTTAGAATTACCATAGATTTTAAAGTCAGATTCAAACAAAACTCTAATAAGTCTCTGTTCTGCATGGATAATGCTGTTAAGATGATATGATTTTTTTTCCATTTTATGTTTTAGGGTGCTGTCAGAGGATTCAAATCTTTTGCATCTACTTCCAAAATTTACATATTCAACTATACTGACATTTACCTAAATGTTTTATCTTCTTCCTCCCATTAAACAAATCATGTTTGAGCTTTGCAAGTAGAAATCCAAGTTTTGCAATGCAAACATAAGCTGAGTAAATACCAAATAATTATTAGACAACTTGTTTGGAAATTTAAAAAACTAGGGCAGTAACTTAATATTCTAATTATGAACAACTACATAACTGAGAGCCTTTTATTGTTCTAATAATGTGTATGTAAACTAATTATATGAGCTAATCCTCTAAATAAGATTAATTGTGATTTATGGAACATTAATTTAAATGGTTGTCCAAAGCCTGATATTCTCCAGAGTCCATTTTTAAAAATATAACTCTTTTAAGAAATGAAATATGTTAGACTATGTAAATTTACTTAATTTAAAAATTGTAGTTAGTAGCTTCTTGAAATGACTTTGAAATAATGTATTCCCAAGCTTTGCTTTTAATAGATACATTAAAAGTTGTTTTTATCTTGTCACTCTTAAGCAATGGCATTACCTGGTCATAACAGAAATTATACATTTATTTAAAAGAAAATCTCCATTGAAAATGACATTTTCAGAGGTTCACAAAGATCAGAGAGCTAATATCAGCCTTCAGGGCTTGCACATATTAGGAATGCATAAATGGATAATTTGCAAAACAATGAGTAAATCTAGGATATATACAACATATACATTAAAAATTATAAACAAATTAAGGTTGTTTTTGAAAATATTCCTCATTCCTCACAGATTTTTATATAGTAAAATTTGAGGCTTCAGGGCAATAACTCAGGGTAATAACAGGTTTATGAACCTTATTATATCTTTTAAGCTTACAATTTGACTTAAATTTTTAGTGCAATAAATCTTGTAGACCATGAAATTAATTTTTTTCTTTTCTTTTTTTTTCTTCTTGTACACACAGCAGAGTGTCTAGTTAGAAATCAGTGCTTCCTGCTGGAGAATGAAAGATGAAGGAAGACATACGATATTCAATATTTATTAGCTGATTATTTTTCATCTGCATAAGAACACAATGTTGTAAATAGAGCAAGGATGCTTTTCATATATTCTGATGGACCCCAAACATTGTTTTAGTGCATATTTATTGTATGCTTATAATATTTTCTTTTATATAACAAGAATTAGCTACTCTAGCATTGACATCTGAATTAGGGATTTTTGGGGGGGCTATTTTTTCCGTGAGTTTGGAGATTTGTTTTGCTCTGGCATCATAAACCCAGCTTTCTGAGTTTAGATTTCCATCTCTATATGTTAAAGTCCTGAACTCCAGTGGAACTGTATTTGGAGTTACAGCCTTTAGAGTGGTAATTAAAGTTCAATAACGTCATAAGTCTGGGGCCCTAATGCAATATTACTGATGGCCTTAAAAAGGTCCTAGATATGTGTATACACAGAAAAAAAGCCATGTGAGGACACAGTCAGAAGGTGGTGATCTGCAAGCCAGGGAGAGAGTCTTAGGAGAAACCAAACCTGCTAACAGGTTTTTGTTTGTTTGTTTGTTTTTGAGATGGAGTCTTGCTCTGTTGTCCAGGCTGGAGTGCAGTGGCATGACCTCCTCTCCACCTCCTGGGTTCAAGTAGATTACAGGCACCTGCCACCATGCCTAGCTAATTTTTATATTTTTAGTAGAGATGGGGTTTTACCATGTTGGTCAGGCTGGACTTGAATTCCTGACCTCAAGTGATCCACCCACCTTAGCCTTCCAAAGTGCTGGGATTACAGGTATGAGCCATCATGCTCAGCTGAAACCTGCTAACATCTTGATCTTGAATTTCTAGCCTCTAGAACTGTGAGAAAATAAATGTCTGTTGTTTAAGCTATCCAGCCTATGGTATTTTATTATGGCAGCCTTAGGAAACTAATACAGGGACACTTTATATATATATATATATATGCACAGGGTCAACCGGTCTAACCTTTATTAATTGGAATCTTACAAGGAGGAGGTGACAGAAAACATATTTGAAGAAATAATGGCTGAAATAGTCTAAATATGATGAATAGTATAACCACACAGCTACAAAAGACTCAGTGATCCCCAAGAACATAAAAACACTCCATCAACTCCCTTATACCAAGGCATATCATATTCAAATTGCTGAAAACTAGTGGTAAAGGGAAAATCCGAAAAGCAGTGCAAGCATAAAAGACACAGTCTATTCAATAGAGCAAAAATAAGAGTTATTAAAGTTTTATCATCAGAAACTCTGCAAGGTAGAAGAAAATAAATTGGCATCTTTAAAGCATTGACAGAAAATTTCAAACTAGAAGTCTATATTTAATGAAAATATCCTTCAAAAGGGAAGGCAAATAAAATTATTTTTGAATAAGCAAAGCTGAAAGAATTCATTACAGACAAATCTGCACTAAAAGAAATATTAAATTACCCATTTTTTTAGGTGAAAGAAAAAAATGGTATCTGATAGAAATTAGGATCTACACAGAGAAATAAACAGCACTGAAAGTGATAAATATGCAAGTAAACAAATACTTTTTCTAATTTTAAAATTTCTGTAAAATATAATCAATTATTTAAAGGGTAACAACATATTATGGGGTATAGAATGTATGTAGAATTATTATTTTTCTGTACATAGCACAACATTCAAAAATGTATATAGATTTTAATACATGACTAAGGTATGACAACAATAGCACAAAATGTAGAACTGGGGGAAATAGAAGTATATCGTTTTAAGAGTCTTTCACTATATGTGAGAGTAATATAGTATTATTTGAAGTTGAGTTTCAATAAACATGTTTATTTAAAACCCTATAGCAACCATTAAAAAATAAAACAAGGAGATAGTTATTAAAAAGCCTACAGTGGGGATAAAATGGAATATGAAAACATGGGAGAAAATTTTTACAATCTACCCATCTGACAAAGGTCTAATATCCAGAATTTACATGAAACTTACACATATTTAAGAGAAAAAAACCCATCAAAAAGTGGGCAAAGTATATGAACAGACACTTCTCAAAAGATGACAGTTATACAGCCAATAAACATACAAAAAAAGCTCAACATCACTGATTATCAGAGAAATGCAAATCAAAACCACAATGAGATACCATCTCACACCAGTTAGAACGGCGATTATTAAAAAGTAAGGAAACAATAGATGCTGGCAAGGCTGTGGAGAAATAGGAACACTTTTACACTTTTGGTGGGGATGTAAATTAGTTCAACCATTGTGGGACACAGTATGGTGATTCCTCAAAGATCTGGAGCCGGAAATACCATTTGACCCAGCAATCCCATTACTAGGTACATACACAAAGGATTATAAATTATTCTACTATAAAGACACATGCACATGTATGTTTACTGCAGCACTATTTACAATAGCAAAGACGTGGAACCAACCCAAACACCCATCAGTGATAGATTGGATAAAGAAAATGTGGTCCATATACACCACGGAATACTATGCAGCCATAAAAAGGAAAGAGACCATGTCCTTTGCAGGGACATAGATGAAGCTGTAAGCCATCATCCTCAGAAAACTAACACAGGAACAGAAAACCAAACACCACATGTTCTCACTCATAAGTGGGAGTTGAACATTGAGAACACATGGACACAGAGAGGGGAACAGTACACACATGGACACAGTTGAGAACACATGGACACATTGAGAACACACATGGACACATTGAGAACACATGGACACAGTTGAGGGGGTGGAGGGTGAGGGGAGGGAACTTAGAGGACAAGTCAATAGGTACAGCAAACCATTTTGGCACACATATACCTATGTAACAAGCCTGCACACTCTGCACATGTATCCCATTTTTTTTTAGAAGAAATAAAGAAAAAAATATGTACATAATAAAAAAAGAAAATATACAAAATATCAAATGAAGTTAGGGAAAAAGGATAAAATGAGTAAAAAACAGATGAATAAAAGAAAACACAAATAAAAAAGTAGTAAATATAAACCAAACCATATGAATACTTACATTATATGTAAATCTTCAATACACTCCAACTATAAGATATCAATTATCAGACTAGATGAAGAAAACAAGACCTGATTATATGGTGTCTATGAGAAACTCAGTTTCCATATAAAACATATATAAATTTAAAGGAAACAGATGAACAAAAGATATGCCATGCAAACACTAAGATTAGAAAACAGAAGCGTGTATGTGAATAGCACATAAAATAGATTTCAGAACAAGGAATACTACCAGGCATGAAGAGTGACAGTTTATAATGATAATACATGGATTAATCCATCAAAAAGACATAAAAATCCTCAATGAATATATATCAATAAGGGAGCTTTAAATTTCATACAGTAATAACTATCAGAAGTGAAAAGAGAAATAGAGAAATCCACAATTATAACTGGAGGTTCCAAGGATCTACTTCTACTAGTTGATGGAGCAAGAAGGCAGAAAATCAGGAAGGATAGAGAAGACTTCAATTGTTAACTACTGTTGACCAAATTAAACTAGTGGACATTTGTGGAAGACTTCATCCAACAAAATCAAAACACAAATGTTTTTTGAATACACACAAAACAGTCACTAAAATGCGTCATAAGCTGGTTCATAAAGCAGGTGTGAATACATCTTAAAGAACTGAAATTATACATTGTAACATAATGGAAAATAAATATTTAGTCATTGTCCTCAGTTCCTGGCACATGGCTCCTAAAATCCTTTGGAATCTTTAGAATGATAAGAGTGTCTTTAGTATGTGAATGAGATGATTGGTGGTTGGGAACACCTAGATAGCTCCAGGATGGTGGCGGGTCACCAGAAAGACCAAGGCATGATTAGAGAGTTGGAACTTTCAGCTCCACACCCTGACATCAGGGAAGGGAGATGGCTTGCAGGTTGAGTTAATCATCAATATTCAATGATTTAACCAATCATGCCTACGTAATGAAACCTCCACAAAACCCCTAAGTGATGTGGTTTTGAGAGCATCCAGGTTGGTGAACTTATCCCGGTGCTGGGATGGTGGCATGCCCAGAGAGGGCATGGAAGCTCTGGGCCACACCCCACACCCTCTATACATTGTCCTATGCATGTCTTCCATTTTGCCCTTTCTGAGTTATATTCTTTACAATAAACTGGTAATACTAAGTGAAGTGTTTTCTTGAAGTCTGTGAGCTGTCCAAATAAATTATCAAATCCAAAGAGGGGTTCATAGGACCCCCTGATTTATAGCTGGCTGCTCAAAAGTATAGGAGGATCAGGATTTCAACTGGTGTCTGTAGTGGGGGCAGCCTTGTGGGGTCTGCCTTAACTCTGGGTGTATAAAGTCGGAACTGAATTAAATTGTAGGATACCTAGTTGGTGCCTAGAGAGTTGGAGAATTGGTTGGTGTGGGGCAGATATTCAGTGTCAGAAGTATCGTGAGTAAAAGAGTTCATACATATTATCTTCCCTGACCACACAAAATTAAATTAGAAGCCAATAACAGAAGACATCGGGAAAATCCCCAAATATGGAAATTCAGCCCATGGGTTAAATAATAAATCATAAGAAAAATCAGAAAATTTTTTAGTGAAATGAAAAAAATGTATTAAAAATTGTGACTGGCATGGTGACTCATGCCTATAATCCCAGCAGTTTGGGAGACGCAGGCAGGAGGATTACTTGAGCTCAGGAGTTCAAGACCAGCCTGCACAACATGACAAAAACCCATCTCTACAAAAAACCCAAAAATTAGCTGGACGTGGTGGTGTGTGCCTGTAGTCCCAGTTACTAAGGAGGGTGAGGTGGGAAAATCGCTAAAGCCCAGGATGTTGAGGCTACAGTGAGCTGAGATTGTGCCAATACACTCCAGCCTAGGCGATGGAATAAGACCCTTTCTCAAAAAAAAAAAGAAAAAGAAAAAAGCGTATATGCAAAGAAGTTAGAGTAGCCAAAAAGCATTTTGAGAAGGAACAACATTGTAGGACTTAACATTATCCAATGTCAAGATTTACTATAGTAATCAAGGCAATGTGGTTCTAACATTAGAATGTAAAAATACGTTAATTGAATAGAATAGAGAGTTCAGAAATATGTAAACACACACACACACACACACACACACACACACACACACACACACACAAGTTTAATCAATTTTCAATGAGGTGCCAAGGAATTAAGGGGGAGGAATAGTCTTCTCAACAAATGGTGCTAAAATAACCAGATATCCATAAGAAAAGAAATGAAACACAACCTTTATATCATACCATACACAAAAATTTACTTGAAATGAAACATAAAATATAAAGTTATCAATATAAATAAAGTGAACATTTACATATAAAGCTATAAAACTAAAATCATAGGATAAAAACTTCCTGGTCTTGGTATAGGCAAAATATTTTAGGTAGGCCACAAAAATCATGAATTACAGAAGAAAAAATACCTGGGAAATTAATTTGGCTTCATAAAAATGAAATATTTTGTTCTTTGAAAGATAACGTTAAGAAAATAAAAGGCCATGAACTGGCAGAAAATATTTCCAATGCATAGACAGTCATGTGCTGCATAATAACATCTTGATCAGTGGACTGCATATATGATACTGGTCTCATAAGATAATAATGAAACTGAGGCCAGGCGTGGTGGCTCACGCCTGTAATCCCAGCACTTTGGGAGGCTTAGGTGACTGGCTCACAAGGTCAGGAGTTCGAGACCAGCCTGGCCAACATAGTGAAACCCTGTCTCTACTAAAAATACAAAAAATTAGCCAGGCATGGTGGTAGGTGCCTGTAGTCCCAGCTACTCAGGAGGCTGAGGGATGAAAATGGCTTGAACCTGGTAGGCGCAGGTTTCAGTGAGTTGAGATCGTGCCACTGCACTCCAGCCTGGGCAACAGAGCTAGACTTCGTCTCAAATAATAATAATAATAATGAAAATGAAAAATTACTGTCGCCTCGTGAGATATCATAGCGGTCATAACATCATAGCTCAAGTCATACCTTTGTGTTTAGCTGTGTTTAGATAAACAAATACGTATCATTGAAATATAATTGCTTACAGTATTCAGTACAGTAACATGTTGTACAGGTTTATAGCCTAGGAGCAATATGCTATTCATGTCCTTTGCTCACTTTTTAATGGGAATATTATTATTATTATTTACTGTTGAGTTGTTTGAGTTCCTTGTATATTCTGGATATCCTTTGCGATGCAGAAGTTTTTTAGTTTGCTTTTGTTGCCTGTGCTTTTGAGGTTTTAGCTATAAATAGTTACCTAGACCAATGTCCTTAAGTGTTTCTCTCATACTTTCTTCTTATAGACTTAAAATTTTGGGGTTTACATTTAAGTATTTAATCCATCTTCAGTAGATTTTTGTGTATGGTGAGAGACGGGAGTAGACTTTCATTCTTTTGCATATAGATATCCAATTTTCCCAGCACCATTGATTGAAAAGGTATAATTTCCTCAGTATATGTTCTTGGCACTTTTGTTGAAAATTTGTTGGCTGTAAATATGTAGATTTATTTCTGGGTTCTCAGTTCTGTTTCATGGTCTCTGTGTCTGTTTTTATACCAATACCATGCTGTTTTGGTTATTATAGCCTTTTATATATTTTGAAGTCAGGTAGTTTGATGCCTTCAGCTTTGTTCTTTATGCTCTGGATTGCTTTGACCATTTGGGCTCTTTTGTGGTTCCACACAAATTTCAGGACTGTTTTTTTCTATTTCTATGAAAAATAATGATAAAATATAATAATTCCCTTGGGTAGTGTGGTCATTTTAATGATTTTAACTCCCCGGATTCATGAGCATGGGATGTCTTTCCATTTGTTTGTGTTCTCTTCAATTTATTTTGTTAGTATTTTGTAGTTTTCCTTGTAGAAAGGTCTTTCACCTCCTTGGTTAAATTTATTCCCAGGCATTTTATTTTTATTTTTATAGCTATCATAAGTAACATTGCCTTCTTAATTTCCGTTTTTTTCTTTTTCTTTTTCTGAGACCGAGATTTGCTCTTGTTGCCCAGGCTGGAGTGCAGGGGCACAATCTTAGCTCACTGGAACCCCCACCTCCCAGGTTCAAGCAATTCTCCTGCCTCAGGCTCCTGAGTAGCTGGGATTACAGGCGCCTGCCACCATGCCCGACTAATTTTTTGTATTTTTAGTAAAGACGGGGCTTCACTATGTTGGCCAAGCTAGTCTCAAACTCCTGACCTCAGGTGATCCACCTGCCTTTGCCTCCCAAAGTGTTGGGATTACAGGCGTGAGCCACTGCACCCAGCCTGCCTTCTTAATTTCTTTCTCAGCCAGTTCATTATTTGTGTATAGAAATACTGATTTTTGTATGTTGATTTTGTATCCTGAAAACTTACTAAGTTTATGTGTTTTGTCTAAGAGTTTTTTGGTTGGATCTTTAGTTTTTTCTAGATAAAAGATTATGTCAGCTGCAAAAAGGGACAATTTGAATTTATTGTTTACCATTACTGCTGGTATTCTGTAGTGATAGCATTTAAATCCTTTTATAGACAAGTGTTTAATATTGTTGTTTGGTGGTTTTCCATACTGGTAGCATTTGAGTCCTTTCTCTTTCTATTTTTGTGTTTGCTCTGTGATGGGCTTTTTACTTTTGTGTGTTTTCATGATAATAGATATTGTATTTTTGTTTATAGGCGTAGAACTCCCTTAAACATTTGTTATAGGACCAGTCTAGTGGTAATGAATTCCTACAGCTTTTACTTTTTTTGGGAAAGAAGGATTTTATTTCTCCTTTATTCATAAATTATAACTTTGCTGGGTATATTATCCTTGACTGACAGGTTTTTTTTTTTTTCCTTTCAGCACGTTGAATGCAACACACCATTTTATCCTGGCTTGTAAGGTTTCTGCCGAGAAATCTGCTGTTAGACCGATGGTGGTTTCCTTACAAGTAAGTAGATAACTTTCTCTTATTGTTTTTAGAATTCTCTTGTCTTTGACTATAATGTGCCATGAATAAGATCTTTCTGAATTGTATCCGTTTGGAGATCTCTGAGCTTCTTGTATCTGGATATCCAAATTTCTTGCTAGACTTAGAAAGTTTTCAGCTATTAACACATTAAATAATTTTTCTATCCCGTCTGTTTCCTTTTTGCCTTCTTGGACTCTGGAAATTTGAACATTTGCTTATTTTATGGTATCCCATATCTCCTATAGGCTTTGTTCATTCTTTCTAGTTTTTTAAAATTTTTGTCTGACTATGCTATTTCAGAAGACCTGTCTTCAAGTTCTGAAATGTTTTCTTCTGCTTGATTCACCCTATTATTGGAACTTTTGAATGTATTTTGTATATCACTTAATAAATTCTTCAGTTCCAATTTTTTTTCTAGTTTTTAAAAATAATATATATCTTTTTGGTAACTTTCTCATTCATTTCCTGAATTATTTTTCTTATTTCTTTGTATCGTTTTTCTGAATTCTCTTGGATTTCACTGAGCTTCTCTAATATTATTTTGAATTCTTCTGGGATTTCAAAATTGTTTTTTGATTGGGTCCTGTTGCTGAAGAATTATTGTGTTCCTTTGGAGGCATCTTATTTCTTTGTTTTAAAAATATTTTCTGTGTCCCTACATTGATATCTGCACATTTGGTGTAACAGTTGCTTCTTTCAATTTTCTGATTTTGCTATCATAGGGCAGGACTTTTTTCCTGAAGATATATCTCTGGTGTTGATTGGGTAGGGTACTTGGCTTCAGTTCTGGATATGCGCAGTGATGTAGTCTCCATATGATTTCTTAGTTGTAAAAAGCATCAATAATGTCTGTAATTTCCTCAGCGGCTTAGAGTGCGGTGGTTAGTGGAGGCTGTGGTGAAGTTTTCCTGGGGACTTGGACACCAGGTGGGCCTCTCCTTGGGCCCCAGTGGTGGTAGCAGTGGGCCACACATTCTTGTCTTTGGGTCCAAGTGTATTGTATACTGTCACTAGTGTTCTAAGTTCAAACTGATTCTTGGGCCTCAAGGAGTCTTACTTGGGTGCCAGTGGTAGCAGTCCTGGGCTAGGAGGGTAGGCAGGTTCTTGGGCCACTGGACAGCAGGTGTGGTCTTGGTGATGTTAGTAGCAGTGGCGGGATAATTCTCTGGCTCCCAAGCAATTTGTGCTGGTGTTGGTGGTGACTGTGATGGGCTGGGTGAGCCAATTCCCAGGCTTGGGGGCGTGTGTGAGTGGATGCCAGCTGTGGTGGTAGCAGCAGGTTGGGTGGGACAAACTTCAGACCTTCAAAAGGAATGCTCAGGTGCTAATGATGATGGATTGATCTGTGTGGTCCCCAGGCCCCCGAATGGTATGCTTAGGCACTGGAAAATCAAAGCTGAGCCGGGAAGACTGTTCTTAAGCCCTATGATGGTGTGTGCAGGTACTGACTGTGGTAGTCAGGAGGAGATCTCCAGGTCTCTGACAAAATGCTTGGGTTGAGTGGCAGTGATTGTACTCTAGTCTTGCTGCTTGCAAGACTGGGACTGCTTTCATTGGCAGCAGCTATATTTAGGTGCATGGGGAATACTTGTTTTCTCTTGTTTTTTCAAGGTGGTGGTAGGCCACAGTGGCAGTTGCTGTTGGTAGGGGAGTATTTCCTTGGAACATGTAAAATGCACAGTTGCTTTGCTACGGGGGCAGCAGGGAATTGTCAGTGGCTCACACTTCGGCCATGGCAGTGGCTGCAGGCCCGGAATGTCAATGGAGCTCCAGCAATGTGGAGATGCAGTAGCTGTTGGGCTATTCAGCCAGGATGTAGTCTGGTGGGGACTGGGTTCTCAATAGGGTGTCTTACTGTAGCTGCTTAGGGTTCAGGGGTGTGTGGGACCCAGCATGAGCTCCCTCTCAGGAACAATGCCTTCATGCAGTCTCCAGGCAGCTGCCTAGGTAAGTTTTGGGGCCTGCTAGTATCTAGAAGCTCTCCCATGGCTAGGATTACAGGAGTCCACGGTGGGAATGTGGATTGCCGAGGGCCACTCACTCTTTACCTGCATGAGGGAGCCTCCCTAGGCTCCCAGCAGATCCCAGATGATCAGGCTGCCTTGCTTCCTTCTCCTTCCTTGCTTTAGGTGTTTCTAGTCACTTCTCTGGAACAGATATTTGAGTACCAAATAAACAGATCAAATAAACAGGTATTTGAGTACCACTATATGTCATCTCTTATTCTTTGTCCATGTCTATGTTTTTCTCTTTTGTGTAAGCATACCTAAGATTACTACTATATATATACATATATGTGTGTATATATACATATACATGTCTAAAAAATATATATGTATATATGTATATATGTGTATATATGTACATATGTGTATATACATATGTACATATATACACATCATATATATACATATATATGTATATATATATTTTTTTAGACAGAGTCTTGCTCTGTCGCCCAAGGTGGAGTGCAATGGCACGATCTTGGCTCACTGAAACCTCTGCCTCCTGGGTTCAAGCAATTCTGCCTCAGCCTCCCAAGTAGCTGGGATTACAAGTGCCCACCACCACACCTGTCTAATTTTTTTTGCATTTTTAGTAAAGACAGGGTTTCACCATGTTTACCAGGCTGGTTTTGGATCCTGACCTCAAGTGATCCACCTGCCTCAGTCTCCCAAAGTGATAGGATTACAGGTGTGAGCCACCATGTCTGGCCTCCTACTTTATATTCTTTATCTTATAATTTAACATAGGAATCTTTTAGGGGTTTAATTATGCCATTTTTAAAAAATCTTTCTAACGTCTCTTTTTTGTGTTGTTTCTAGTAGTAAGCTTATTATATACATACAGTGCCTTTACCTAGTGTTGTGCTAATAAACTGGTTCCCATTATAAAAAGCCAAATTTGTTTGCCAATTTATATGGTATAAATGTTCCCATATAGTCAATTTTGATACTATGTGCCAGTTAGTACTGCTAGTTTGACATCACTGAATGTGAAGTTGAAAAGAGGTGCACACAATTGGCTTTCTCAAGTAGGTCTGCAAGAGACAGCTCCAGCCCACCACAACCTTTATCTGTAGAAATCCTACTACATTAGGATTGAGAATCCATTCTTTATAGGGAATTTGACTTTGCTTTTGTTGAGCACCTGAAACTGTTCCCAATGTCAGGCCACTTTATATTAATTTCTTAGCTTTTTTGGAGCATGTAGATAGTTTTGAGTTGGATCCACAAATTTATTTGAGGAATGCTTCTTTTTTGTTATGTTTTTATTTTTTTAAACTGACAGTCATAACTAATTGCATATATTTATAGGTTAAAATGTTATATTTTGATATGTGTATACATTGTGGGAGGACTGCTTCTGTTAACAGATTCTCAGAGGAGAAGTTCTTTTTGTATTTTCCTTCACTCAAAGCCAAAAATAGTTCCCAGTTATATCCTTTGCAAGGCTGATATTTTTCTATTCAGCCTCCCATTCAGAGTGTAGCCCTTTAGGCTCTTGGCTTTATTCAGCATTTCAACTTCAATTCCCTATTTTGTGAAGGCTTAAGACTTTCAGCTATTAAAACCCAAGGCTCTTGCTTTTTGGAGGTCAGCCAATGCCCTTGGGCTGGCTGCCAGCTTTGGCGCCTGCTTACCAGTCTAGATTCATTCTGGGATCCTTCACTTCTGAATACTTTCTTATTCCCTTGTGAGCTTAACTATGCATTTAAAATAATTGTGAAAAAATGTTTATACAGTGTTTTAAAGTGTTTTATAATGGAAAGGTTTTGAGGATATGTAGACTGTAATATTTCTAGAAGCAGAGTTTCCATTTTAAATTTCTAAAATTCTATACACCTTTTCTGGTTATCTATCTCTGCATAATGAATATTACAAACTTAGGGTTTGTAAGAACAATCAATTAATTATGTTTATGATCTGTGGGTTAAGAATTTGGACAGGGCTCAGCTGAGTAATTCTTCTGCTCTATATGGTATCAGCTTGTTCACTTGTGTTTTTCAGCTGGAGGCTTGCCTGGTTTGGAGGGTCCAAGAGGGTTTCACTCACATTTCTGGTGCCTTGGCAGGGACAGCTGAAAGTCTGATCTCAGTTGATTTGTTCTGTTCTATCTGTCTATAGTCTCACAGCCCACCATTATGATCTCTCCAGCAGAATCACTGTACTTCTTAACATCATCACTCAGGGCTCAAAGAGTAAATGCTCCTAGAGTCAGAAGTGGAAGCTACCAATTTCTAAGTCTAAAGGTCTGCACATTGTCACCTTTGTCATATTCTATTGGTCAAAACAGTCCTTGAGCGCAGACTGAAGAGGAGGAGGCAATATAGAGATCACCTCGTCTCACATTTTCCCTCAAAAGATGAAGAAGCCAGGATCTAGAGAGATCAAATAAATTGCTACAGTCACACTGTGGCTAGTGTCATGCTTTGGATCCAGTAAAGAATAACCCAGTTTCTGCAAATGAAATCGTCCAACTGGAATAGACCCAGGAATCATTGCTACAAGATGCTGGTAGGAAGTCCAGAAGATAGAACAGGTAATGATAACCAGAAAGTAAGCCAACAGATAACAGGTGGTAGTTTTACACATTAGTTGGTCTGCAGTTCAGTGTTTAATAACTAGGTATCCCAACAGGGGAATAAAAAACTGGTGATATTCAGAAATCCAAGAGACAATTAATCAAACAGATATTGAGGACCACTATACTCCAGGGACTGAAGCATTAGTGAGACAAGGGCAGACACAACACAGTTCCTGGCCTTGTAGGGCTTAGGAATTGGGCCAGCAGAGGGCAAGCAACCAGAAAGTCTATTAACAGGGAATAAGGCCCTAGCTACTGGCAACTTAGACAGGCAAGCAGAGTTCTAGTTCTAGAAGTGCCGGAATACTGAGATATTTTCCAAGATGAGGACGTGAGTGCAAAGGCCAAGGTAGAGATCTCGTTCTGATTAGAGTAAAGATGTGTATCCGATATTAGGGACAAAGCATTAGCATATTTATTGAAACTGGATAGGTGGACATAAAGATGTGTATGCTGAGTTTTGGAGTTTATGGCTAAAGATCCTTAAATTTTTTAGGATTTTCTCCGAGGCTCACCTAAACAGAAATGAAGAGATTGAAAACATAACCAGTAGTTTATTTTTGAAAACATAGGAGATGACTAAAGGAAGTGAATCATAGATACTGATGAGCAGCAGCAAACGATAAAAGGTAACCAAATGGGTAGGCAAAGAAATTAAGTTGTCACAGCTAGTAAATGGGTGATTCACAAGTGTAATATACAATAATGTAAGTAGTAAAATTGGACTCTGTATTTCAGAAGTTATATAGTTAATAGCCTACGAAGGCTAGGCAGCAAACATAAATTAGGATGCAGGCTGTTTTGGACTGAATTGTGCTCCCTGAAAATTCACCCCCTTAAATCCCCATGTGACTGTGTTTGAAAATAGTATCTTTAAGAGGTAACTCAGGTGAAAAAAGTTACAAGAATGGGACCCTAACCTGGTAAGACTAGTAGCCTTATAGAATAAGGAAGAGAGACAGAGAGAGAGAGAAAGAGAGAGATCTGCATATACAAAGAAAAAAGGTGATGTGAAGACACAGCAAGAAGGTGGCAGTCTGCAAGTCAGGAAGAGAGCCCTCAGCAGAAACTGAACTTGTCAGCATCTTGACCATGAACTTCCAGGCTCCACAGTTGTGAGAAAATCATATCTATTTTTTAAGACACCCAGACTTTTGTATGTTATTATGGCAGCCCAAGGAGACTAATACACAGACCAAATTTAGTATAACAGGGCAAGCAGTAGAGAATACAATTGGGATTGGTAGACAGAGCCTTGAAGTAGAGCACAAAAGCCTCTTCCAAAAGGAACAGATGCTACTGAGCTCCAGTGAATTGAGGTTGAGCTTGGTGGGAGGGAATAGGGAAATATATGTAAAAAAATGTGGTGGTAGATATTGATAGCTTCTTTTAGGTTAGGCAGGGCTCTGAAAGATTATCCTCAAACTGCTCTCCAAGGTCCTCATTTGCCTTAGGCCAAAATGTTTTTTAAAATGAATGGAGATGATATACATGAAGTTCAGGGTAGGGCGAGGGGGTAGTTGAGACAGTAATCCTTTCAAATTTGCAGACCACCTGAGGTGGAGGGTGGCTCATGGCCCTCAGTGGGTTCCTCACATGACTCTCTCCCTCATAACCTGCCAGAATTGATAATCTTCGAAGCCCTGGGGTCGAAGCTCTGATCTCTTAGTAGATGTCTCTGCCCTAAGCCTACTCTAGGATTCCTAGTTCAAACCAATTAAAAATATTGTGCGGTTTTGACTAGATAGTTCTCCAAAGTAGATATACAAATGGCCAAAGAGCACATGAAAAGATATTCAATATCACTAATCAGTAGGGAAGTACAAATCAAAATCACAATGAGATACCATCTCATATTCATTATCATGGCCATTATATATGTAAAAAAGAAAATAACAAGTGATGGTGAAGGTGTAGAGAAATTGGAACTTCTGTGCTCTGTTGGTGAAAATGTAAAATGGTGTAATTGCAATGGAAAATAATATGGCAGTTCCCCTAAAAATCAAAACTAGAATTATCATATGATCAAATAATTTTACTTCTGGGTATAAACCCCAAATAATTAAAACCAGGTTCTCCAAGAGATATTTGTACAACTATGTTCATAGCAGTATTATTCCTAACAGCCGAAAGGTGGAAGCCACTCAACTTTCTATCGGCAGATGGATGGTTAAATGAAACGTAGTATATACACATAGCATGTTTATATGTATATAAGCAACATTTGGCCTTAAAAAGGAAGGAAATTCTGACACATGCTACAACATGAATGAACCTCGAGGACATTAAGCTAAGTAGAATAAGCCACTTACAAAAAGATAAATACTGTATAATTCCACTTGTATAAGGTACCTAGAGCAGTGAAATTCATAGAGCCCAAAAGTGAAATGGTAGTTGCCAGGGGCTGGGGTGGGGAGGAGAAAATGAGGAATTTTTAAACGGATATAGAGTTTCAGTTTTGCAAGATAAAAAGTTCTGGTGATGGCTGCACAACAATACGAATGTGCTTAATACCACCGAACTGTACTCTTAAAAATGATTAAGATGGCCAGGCACCATGGCTCACGCCTATAATCTCAGCACTTTGGGAGGCCAAGGAGATGGATCACTTGAGGTCAGGAGTTCAAGACCAGCCTGGCCAACATGGCGAAACCCTGTATTTACTAAAAATACAAAAATTAGCTGGGCATGGTAGCAGGTGCCTGTAATGCCAGCTATTCAGGAGGCTGAGGCATGAGAATCTCTTGAACCTTGGAGGTGGAGGTTGCAATGAGCTGAGATCATGCCACTGCACTCCAGCCTGGGCAACAGAGTGAGACTCTGTCTCAAAAATAAAATAAAAAATAAGAGGGTAAATTTTGTGTTACATGTACTGTGTCATTATTAAAAAATTATTTTGCAGGCTAACACCACATGAACCAAACATATTGGTGAGCTGGAACAGCCTACGAGTTGCCAGCTTACAACCTTCAGGATTTAGCAACAGCTGAAATGGCCAATATAGGACCAATAGTAATGACTGAATTCAGCACGATGATCTTGAAGTAAAGAATAAATTCAGCATTATGATTTTTTTTTAAAGATGTTTGTCTATTACTCAGGCAGGAAAAGTTACTTCCCATTGAGGTTCAATATTGAAATCTTATTTAAATTTGTATGTTGTAAACTTTGATATAACAATTGATAGCATGACTGGCAAGGGAAAGAGGTATATCATAAAACAAAGAAGAGCTTGTTGCTCAGATAAGGAATGAAAATAAATTTGAAAGCTTTAAGACCAAGATAGGAATTTGTAGAGTTAACAAAAATGAAATGAATTTATGAAAATACATAGGTTCTTATTGCTAGAAAATAAAAAAATAGAAGAAACAATTTTTAAAAATCTGGTCATTCACTATATGCCTGTATATATTATTTATACACATATATTTATATCTTGTTTATACATAAATTATGTAGATGGTCTTTCATACTTACTCTAGATGGGTAACCCAGTGGTGAAATGAAACTTCTGTACATGAGAAGTCTGGAAACTGAGCTGAGGTTTCCTATTATTTCCCAGTGGACTAGTAGAGAGTACCTTCTTTCTCCTTTTACCAACAATCTCTAAGAAAAGGACAGTGTTTGAAAGCCTCCACTTTTATAGAGTTTTCCGGTATAGCCATTCTAATGCCAATACTCTCAAAGTGAAAGTGAACTAAAATAGTCAAACCAAACTATGCATGAGATAAGTGCTTATATAACCACAGAAAATGAATTCTGAGGGAATCTAGAACAAATTAATTTGATTTCCAGTGCTTCCTGGAATGCAGTCTAAAAACAAAAGAAACTGCCTAAGCATGTGAACTTTGGTAGCTATTTTTTGTCTGGATTAAATTTTAAATTGTGACTTTAGGATTTTTTTTTTGTATTGTTGGTAAAGCAAGTAAGTAATTTGTTTCATTGCAAGTCAACAATTTCAGTGTAAGAAAAAGGAGATGTAATAACTGAATCAATAGTTTAAATAGGAATGCTGCACTACTGGAAAGATTAATATAAATTTGTGGTGTTCCAGGGCTGGAAAACATTGTTTACAGCCCTGTTCACTGACATGGTCCAGGGCAAGGTCATTCTGTGGTCTACGCTAGTGTTCAAGAGCAAAGGACCTTTTAGAAAATGGTTCATTGCATGTATGGGCTGGAAATACAATGTGAAACTCTACGATCAGGTTGTGCCAGGAAGGAGGGAAGCTTTTGAAGATTCATGGTGTTATGTCAAAAGACCACAGCAACCAATTTAAGGTGTACTTGAGACAATTCGAGCACCGAAAGGAGGATAATAGTTTTGGTCAGTTGACACACTGTAAATCTGAAAAACTATTAGTTCATAATAATGTGCAAAAGAGAAAAAAAATAACTGAGTGTTGAGTCTTGTTATTCAATCATGTTAGTGTTATTAACTAATTTATTGTATGGCTAAAGAGTGTAGAAACAAAAAGTGTAAATGTGTCAGCTCAATGCATTTTCTGACTCAAAGGGAATATGAGTAGAATGATACCACAAGTTGTGACCTTAAATCAGACATAAAATATTAAAATTAGATTGTGTATATATACATATTAGGTTGGTGCAAAAGTAACTGTGGTCTTTGCCATTTAAAAGAAAAAAGGCAAAAACCACAACACAATTACTTTTGCACCAATTTAATACATATATAAGCATATGTTCTAATATATTATTGGTAATATATAGTGATATTTTATATTGATGTATTAATACACAATAATATACATTATATATTGATATATAATCATATATATTATACTGATATATGTTCATATATCATGATTATATATTAATATATCATGACATATTAACATATATACATCATATTAATATATAGTATACCATGATATGTAAACATATATGATATACCATGATATGTAAACATATATGATATACCATGATATGTAAACATATATGATATACCATGATATGTAAACATATATGATATACCATGATATGTAAACATATATGATATACCATGATATGTAAACATATATGATATACCATGATATGTAAACATATATGATATACCATGATATGTAAACATATATGATATACCATGATATGTAAACATATATGATATACCATGATATGTAAACAAACATACCATGATATGTAAACATATATCATATATGATATATAAACATATATCATATATGATATATAAACATATATACAATATATATGATATGATATTATATATCATTATAGATTACCAATAATATATTAGTACATATACTGATATATATGTATTAGGTTGGTGCAAAAGTAATTTTGCTTTTTTGCTTTTTTGTATAGTTCTATAGTTCTAAGAATAAAAAAATTTCGAGAGTCATCAGGCCCAAAGGATTTAAAGTTACATTTCTCAGGAGCCCATCAAAGGCAAAGGCCTTCAGAATTAGAAGAGGGATCACGTTTCTATTACTTGAAGTTTTCCAACTTGAGTGAAAGAACTCTTACTAGACTAAAGAATTAGATCATACAGATAACCCGAATCCATGGGAGTAGGCTAACTGATCCTCTTAGAGTTGTGAAATCATTGGGTTTCAGCCAACCAAAAATTGGGTTCAGCAACCATAGTAACAAATAGTATCCTTGTGAGGTAAATTTCTCTCAATAATGTCAATTAAAAGGTATGGGGACTGTTTTCTTCACATGAATTAGCATGTTTTTCAACCTGAGAATATTTACAACTAAGTACAGAAATGTTAAGAATGAAGCTCTACGCTTCTGCACAGCAAAAGAAACTACCATCAGAGTGAACAGGCAGTCCACAGAATGGGAGAAAATTTTTGCAATCTACTCATCTGACAAAGGGCTAACATCCAGAATCTACAAAGAACTCAAACAAATTTATGAGAAAAAAACAAACAACCCCATCAACAAGTGGGTGAAGGATATGAACAGACACTTCTCAAAAGAAGACATTTATGGAGCCAACAGACACATGAAAAAATGCTCATCATCACTGGCCATCAGAGAAATGCAAATCAAAACCACAGTGAGATACCATCTCACACCAGTTAGAATGGTGATCATTAAAAAGTCAGGAAACAACAGGTGCTGGAGAGGATGTGGAGAAATAGGAACACTTTTACACTGTTGGCGGGACTGTAAACTAGTTCAACCATTGTGGAAGACAGTGTGGCGATTCCTCAAGGATCTAGAACTAGAAATACCATTTGACCCAGCCATCCCATTACTGGGTATATACCCAAAGGATTATAAATCATGCTGCTATAAAGACACATGCACACATATGTTTATTGAGGCACTATTCACAATAGCAAAGGCTTGGAACCAACCCAAATGTCCATCAATGATAGACTGGATTAAGAAAATGTGGCACATATACACCATGGAATACTATGCAGCCATAAAAAATGATGAGTTCATGTCCTTTGTAGGGACACAGATGAAGCTGGAAACCATCATCCTCAGCAAACTATCGCAAGGACAGAAAACCAAACACTGAATGTTCTCACTCATAGGTGGGAATTGAACAATGAGAACACTTGGACACAGAAAGGGGAACATCACACACTGGGGCCTGTTGTGGGGTGGGGGGATGGGGGAGGGATAGCATTAGGAGAAATACCTAATGTAAATGACGAGTTAATGGGTGCAGCACACCAACATGGCATATGTATACATATGTAACAAACCTGCACGTTGTGCACATGTACCCTGGAACTTAAAGTATAATAATAAAAAAAAAAAAAACCAGAAAAAAAAGAAGGAAGCTCTCTGCCTTGTTGATATTTTATAGGCTAATAATAAACATATTATTGGCCAGTGGAGTCACAGTCTTAAATAATTTGAAATGGCTATTTAAATAATATGCAGTATTTAATTTATGACTTTAAGAAATAATCATATACGGTTTTATCTCATCTAAGAAAACATTAGGTTTACATTATTTACAAGCATTGCTCATTGAATTTATAAGAATTATTGAAGACCCAGGAAAATTTTATTTCCTGTATTAGCCAATTGTAGTATTTAAAAGGCAAATTCTTGAGGTGATCCAACTGCTAAGTGTTCTTCCATCACAGAGTATCACTCCTCCCTATTGTCACTCCTATTCTGTTCCCCAACACCTCACTACCTGATCTACAAATTGGGGGTCTGAGTGTTCAAAGGCCACCTAAACATGGCAGGTTATTTAGTCTCCTTGTTCACAGGCTCTGGCTGTATCCAGAAAAACTTCTCATGGCCTAATTCACTGCTCCCTGTCCTAGTCTTGTTATTTCATAAAGTGACACACTGGAGGATAACAATAATAACAATAAGAGCAGGGTGCTTTGATTTTCTCGAATAACAGTATCTCATCATGTGTTCTGCTCAATTTTTTCTATTTATTTGTTTATTTTATTGTTTTTGAGACAGAGTCTTGCTCTGTCGCCCAGGCCGGAGTGCAGTGGTGCTACCTCAGCTCACTGCAACCTCCGCCTTCCAGGTTCAAGTGATTCTCCTGCCTCAGCCTCCCAGTAGCCGGGACTATAGGCTTGTGCCACCATGCCTGGCTAATATTTGTATTTCTAGTAGAGACGGTGTTTCACCATGTTGGCCAGGCTGGTCTTGAACTCCTGACCTCAGGTGATCCACCCATCTCAGCCTCCAAAAATGCTGGGATTACAGGCATGAACCACTGTGCCCAGCCCATTTTTTCTATTCATAATGATATGGGAGGTGGGCAGAGAAGTGCTGGGTAGAGAAGAATGGGGCCCCTGGAGAGGGCCACATCCTTGGGCCTGTGCCCTATGGACCTAGGTGAGAACGGGGACTCCTGTTTTCATGCCCAAATGTTGCATTTTTCAAGACCACTCTGGTCCTCCATGCCCCCCAACCTGTGCCCATATAAACCCGAGACCTTAGTGGGCACAGACACAAGCACAAGCAGCTGAATGTCAGAACTAGCAGACCAGTGATGATGGAACAACATGGCAGAGAAAGAGAGAAGAGGAAGGATGTCTGGATGCCCAAGAGAGTTCAGCCAGGGGCAGTTGGAGAAGAGTCTGGCCGCTGGGAGGCCCGATTCTAGGTGAAAACCACCTTCCCACTCCATCCCCCACCTTCCGGCTCCCCATCCATCTCAATGAGAGCCACCTCCACCATTCAATAAAACCTTGCACTCATCCTTTGAGCCCAAGTGTAATCTGATTCTTCTGGTACACTGGGCAAGAACTCTGGGTGTTCTCAGGGTGACAGCCTCACCCTGGCCCCCTGCCCTTGCAATAAGGCAGAGGGTCCACTGAGCTGATTAACACCCAAGTCATCTGCAGATGGCAAATCTAAAAGAACTTGGTAATACACACCCATAAGCACTTCAGGAGTCACAGATAGCTACTCCGAGAGGCTGCCATGGGTCCAGCCTCTGCACCTGCCCATCTGCATGTTCTCCCTGGGGATTTGAGCTGTGGGGAAACCAAGCAGACGACACCCCACAGACTAATTCTGAGGGGAATCAGAGAACTGTCCCATTTCAATAACATTTATAAAGCAGGGAGGCCAGTACTATACAGGGCTCCATTGGGTGGGTAGGGGTTCTGCACTCATTTAGAAAATGACCACAGGTGACCTTTGAACAATGCGGGTTTGAACTGTACGAATCCACTTATACGTGAATTTTCTTCACCTATGCCACATCCGAGATAGCAAGACCAAGCCCTCCTCTTCCTCCTCCTCCTTTCAGCATACTCAATATTAAGATGATCAGGATAAAGATCTTTACAACGATCCACTTCCACTTAAGGAATAGTATATATATTTTTTCTTCCTGATGGTTTTCCTAATAACATTTTCTGTTCTGTAGCCTAATTTATTGTAAGAATACAGTACATGATACATATAATGTACAAAATATGTGTTAATTGACTATGTTATTAGTAAGGCTTCAGGCCAATAGTAGCTATTAGGAATTAAGTTTTTGGAGGAGTCAAAAGTTGTACATGGATTTTCAACTGGGAGGGGGATTAGCTCCTCTAACCCCTGCATTGTTCAAGAGTCAACTGTATCTGACTTTTCCATCAAAGGGGTTATGCCCATGTCCTGGTTGTTCCATATCTGCTCTTTGGATGGGCTAAGGGTTTCCAAGTTGTATTAGTGTCAAAAATAAATTGCTCTAGAAATAGATTTCTTTCAGGGGGTCATAGACTCAGATCAAGGTTCTGATATTATAGAACATACTTTCTACATGTATGTAAAATCCTAAATGTCAAATAATAACCTCATATTTTTTCCCACTCTCAGCACTCTGACAAAGTAAGAAGAGGAAACTATGACATTAAAGAAACACTAAGTAATTTTTCAGTGAATAAGGGTGCAAGTGGCTGAGACCTTCCAATGATCAATACATGTGAGAAGCCATTCTGCATTCTGCGGGCTTCAGGCCACTGAAATCATCAGGAACAATGCAGAAAGCTTCCAACTTATATTCTGGCTATTTCTCTCCAAAGCTAAGAACACGGTAATGCCATTTACAAACACTTGTTCTGGCTGCCCTTCCTTTTCTCTATACATACGGGCTACCAGTTCAATAATATATTTTACACCAATGAATTCTTTCCAGCTGGAGATCGTCTGTGTAAAGGAATTTTGGACTAAAACTGCCTTATACCTGGATGGACTGTGCCCTGTGAAATTCTCTCAATCCCATTGCTGAACTGTGCTTAAGATCACTGTTATGTATGCTCCCGTCTCATCGTTAAGTCTTCCTGCATGTTAACCAGGGACCTGCAAATTCTAGGCCTTAACTACATCAAAGTAATCATGGAAACAAGGGGGATTTCTATAATTTACAGATACCACTGAAGAGTTGAAAAGCTCAGAAAGGGACTCTTAGTTTTTACCACTTTGTGGCAGCCTCAGATTTAAAATGGGAAAACGCAATTGCCTTGGGCCATTAGCCACTGGCTAAGGGAAGTCCACAACATAATCTTTTTTTTTTTTCTTTTGAGAACGGAGTTTCACTCTTGTCACCAAGGCTGGAGTACAATCGCGCGATCTCGGCTCACTGCAACCTCCGCCTCCCGGGTTCAAGCGTTTCTCCTGCCTCAGCCTCTGGAGTAGCTGGGATTACAGGTGCCCACCACCATGCCTGGCTAATTTTTGTATTTTTAGCAGAGATGGGGATTCGCCATGTTGGTCGGGCTGGTCTCAAACTCCTGACCTCAAGTGATCCACCCGCCTCAGCCTCCCAAAGTGTTGGGATTATAGGCGTGAGCCACAACATAATCTTAAAGATCTGGGAGAGGAGGGACAAGCAACCTCAGGGCCACAGCTTCAAAATAAAAAAACACTTGGTTAATTTTGTGGCTGCCAGTAGAAAGGTCCTCCTTTCTTGTCTCTCTGCATCCTACTCTCCATCTGCTTGTAGACCGCCTCTCAAATTCATCCTTCTCTAACTCTTCCTCTGTCTTTTGATGACATGGTTGTTTCTTCTTTTTCCATATTTTCCTCTCAACCCATGGTTACATGTCACTATGAAGTCCTTTCCTTCCAACTACCGCCATTTTGACCCTTCTGCCCATTCCCAGGATGCTTGTAATAATTCTCTGCTTGAGATTTTTTGGACCACCCAGTTTCTGCCAACTCAGGCTGCAGATCAGCATGAGAACCAGTTGTGGTTACAACTTCAGAGTGCTTTTCCCCCTTGTTAAGGATAGAATTCAGACAGCTACTTCTTGTAGACGTCTGAGGGTGTAGAATGAAAGTGTTATTTCTAGTTCACCCTTATTTTGAGGACAAGTCCTGGCAAAGATTCTTTGTGTGGCCAAACTTCAATCAGACTTCTGAACTTTTTCTTAGGCCTGTCTGTGCACTTTCTTATAACATCTAGTTTTAGCAAAGAACGCTACTAAGTCAGTTTAGCAAGAACCCTCCCACTCCCAACATCTGGTCATTCTTGATCATATCCCTCATCCTCCACCCACGTCCTGGCGTAATGTCAGATCACATGAACAGCCTTCCACAGACATCCTGGCAGGTGGATTCAGCCAGAATCCTCCTTATCCCTGATGTTTTCTTTTCATAATTTTCCACCCACTGACCCTTACCTTGCTCCTTGGCTATAAATTCCCACTTGCCCAGGCTGTATTCAGAATTGGGCCCAATCTCTCTCTTCCACTGAAAAATCCCATTGTAGGGGGCCTTATATCTTTCATAGTGGTCCTTAGTAAAGTCTGCCTTACCATGCTTTCACAAGTGTCATTGAATAATTTTTCCTTTGGCATCCTTGCTTTGGAGGAGAGTGTTTCCTATTATTTTCCTCACTTTGCAAGGCCTTGTCTCCTGTATTTGTCTCCACTTTAGGCCTTATCTCCTGTACTTGCAGAGCTGTGACAAAGTGAGGATTAACTTTCCAGGATTCAACTAATGCCTTCATGCTGAAGGTCATCACACGTTGAAGTGCTCCTCTGCTCTCTGGGTTATTACATCCCTTGTTGTATTGGGAGTAATAGCATCTTCTCTCAACCTGGATATTGAGGACTCTATCACATGGTGAGTGTCCATCCCTTCAAAATCGGTAGTAATACTAATTTCTTCCCTCCTGGATATAAGAAAGAGTCTCACAGGTGTGGTGTAGGCCCCTTGCAATATTGGGAGTAACATCACCTCTCCCCATGTGGTTATTAGGGACAAAATCACAGGGTGGGTGTACACTTCCTATGTTATTGGGAGTAATGTCATCCACAAACCCCCTGGATAGCAGGAACCATATCACAGAAGAGGGTATACAGCCCCTGCGATATGGCCAGTAATATCATTGTCTCCCCCACTGGATATTAGGAACAATATCACAGGGGTGTGTACACCTCCTGCACTATTGGGAGTAATATCATTCTCTCTTCTTCTGGATATTAGGAATAATATCACAGGCGGGGTGTACAGCTCCTGCGGTATTGGCAGTAATGTCACCCTCTCCCAACCTGGATATTCAAACAAAATAACAGGGGGGTGTATACCCCCTGCGATATTGGTAGTAACATCATTCTCTCCCCCACTTGATATTACAAAACAATATTCCAAGAAGGGTGTACACCCTCTGAGATATTGAGAGTATTATCATGCTCTCCCCAACTAAATATGAGGAACAATGGTGGTGGGGGGGGTGTATATCCCCTGCGATATTGGGAGTAATATCCTCTCCCTCCCTGGATAGTAGAAACAATATCAAAGAGGTCGTGTACACCCCGTGTGATATTGGGACTAATATGATTCTAATCCCCCCGTGATATTAGGAAGAACATTATGGAGGGCGTGTACACCCTCTGCCATATTGTGAGTCATATCATTTCTCTTCCCCTGGATATTAGGAACAATATCACTAAGGAGTGTACACCTCCTGTGGTACTAGGACTAGTATCATTCTCTCGCCCCCTGGATATCAGGAACAATATCACAGGGGTGGTGTACACTTCCTGCGAATTTGGGGGAAATGTCATGCTCTCCACCTTTGGATATTAGAGACAATATCACAGGAGGGCTCCATGCCCCCTGCAATATTGGGAGTAATATCATCCTCTCCCCCCCTGCATATCAGGAACAATATCACAGAACGGATGTACACCCACTGGGAGATTTGGAGTAATGTCATCCTCTACCCGCTGGCTATTAGGAACAACACAGGTGGTGTATGCCTTCTGCGATATTGGGAGTTATAACATCGTCTCCCCCTGGATATCATTAAAAATAATATTTATTAATATTAATAACAATATCAATTATTAATATTAATAAAATGATGCTAATTAATGTCAATCATTACTGTTAGTAATTAAAGTGCTTATAATGAAATTAATGTTAATTATTAATATTAATAAGAACGATTCATATTAATCAATATGGAGATTAGCAATGGTAATTAAAAGCTTAGCAATTGATATTAATAACAACTATTACTATTAATAGTTGATACCATTATGTTAGAAATCAGTATTCGTTACTATCAATAATTAATAGTATTAGTAATTAATAATCATTCATAATACTATTAACAATAACTATTAATAATACTATCATTAATTAAGAACTATTAACAATACTATTAATAATTATTAATCATACTATCGATAATTAATAATAATTAATGATTAATAATGACGTTATCACTATTATCACTTCTAATACCGCACAGGGTCTACACCCAACTGTGATGTACCCCGTGTGGCATTAGAAGGGAGGGAGAGTATGCTATTTGTTTCAATATCACAGTAGGTGTACATCCACCCTGTGATATTGATTCTAACACCCATGGGTCAGAGTATGACATTGCTCCCAATAGAGCAGGGGGTGTCCAGCCACTCGGTGATACTGCTCCTACTATTCACAAAAGAAGAGAATCATATCACTCCCAATATCGCAGGGAGTGTACACCTCTTCTGTGATATGGTTCTTAGTATCCAGAGGGGGAGAGGGTGATAATCCTTCAAGTATCGCAGGATGTGTACAGCCACCCTGTGATATTGTTCCTAATATCCAGGAAGGGAGAGGATGATGTTACACACCCCACATAGCAGGAGGTGTACACCCACCCTGGGATATTGTTCCTAATGTCCATGGAGGAGAGAGGCTGATATTACTCCCGATATCGCAGGGGGTGTCCATCCACCCTGTGATACTGTTCTTAATATTCAAAGGCCGAGAGGTTGATATGATTCCCAACATCGCGGAAAGTGTGCAGCCCCGTGTGATATTGTTCCTAATATCCAGAAGGGGAGAAGATGATATTACTCCCCATATCACAGGAGGTGTACAGCCACTCTGTGATTTTTTTTACTATGCAGTGGGGGAGAGGATCATATTCCCAATATCGCAGGGGGTGTACATCCCCCCGTGATATTCTCCTTAATATATGATGTGATACTTTATATACATGGAAATATATGAAAATATATTTTTATATATTCAGATATATATGAAATATATAAAATAGACAATGTGATATTTATTATATATAGTAATTTTTTTAATAGGCTGGGGGGAGAGGATGATATTCCTCCCAACATCGCAGAAAGTGTACACCCCCACCCCCCCGTGATATTGTTCCCATGATCCAGGAGGGAAGAGGATATTACTTTCAATATCGCAGGGGGTGTACACGCCCCCATTGATACTGTTCCTAATTTCAACGTGGGAGAGGATGATATTACTCCCAGTATCGCAGAGGTTATAAACGCTCCTTTGAAATTGTAACTAATATCCGGGGGGGAGAAGATGATATGACTCCGTATATTGCAGAGGGTGTACACCCGTCTTTGATAGTGTTTGTAATTTCTAGATGGGGAGGTGATATTCCTCACAATATCGTAAACACGCGGTGTGTCCACCGTGGATCGTAGTATGCAGGGGAAGAGAGAGGGGTGACATTACTCCCCATATCGCCAGGGCTGCCCAACCCGCCTGTCATATTGTTTCTTATATCCAGAGGGGAGAGGATGATATTACTACCAATATTGAAGAAGTTGTACACGCCCCCTGTGATATTGTTCCTAATATCCACATTGGAAGAGGATGATATGACTCCCTATATCATAGGGGGTGCACACCCCACCTGTGATGGTATTCCTACTAACCAGAAGAAGAGAGAATGATATTACTCCCAAAAGTGCAGGGGGTGTACACCCACCATGTGATATTGTTCTTAATAGCTAAAGGAAAAGAAGATACTATTACTCCTTCTACTGCAGGGGGTGTACACCCACCTGTGACATTCTTCCTAATATCCAGGGAGGGAGAGCATGATATGACTCCCAATCTTGCCATGGTTGTACACCCACCCTGTGATATTGCTCCTAATATCCACGGGGTAGAGTATGACAGTACTCCCAATAGAACAGTGAGTGTACATCCACCCGGAAATATTACTCCTAATATTCAGAGAAGGAGAAAATGAGATTACTCCCAATATCACACAGAGTGTACAACCCTTCCGTGATATTGTTCCTAATATCCGGAGGGGTAGAGGATATTACTTTCCATATTGCAGGCTGTGCACACCCATCCTGTGATATTGTTCCTAATATCCACGAAGGGAGAGAATGATATTGCTCCCCATAGAGTAGGAGGTGTACACCCACGCTGGAATATTGTTCCTAATATCAAGGGGAGGCGGGAAGAGGTTGATATTACTCTCAATATCACAGGGGGTGCACATCTCCCCTGCGACACTGTTGTTAACATACAAAGCAGGAGAGGAGTACATAACTCCAGATATCGAAGAAAGTGTAAACCCTCCTGTGACATTGTTTCTAATATCCGGAAGGGGAGAAGAGGATATGACTCCCCGTATGGCAGGGGGTGTACATCCACTCTGTGTTACTTTTCCTAATATGCAGGGGGGAAGAGGATAATATTCTTCCCAACAAGGCAGGGGACGTACACCCACCTGTGAGATTGTCCTTAATATTCAAAGGCGGAGGGGATGATACTACTCCCAATATCGCAGAAAGTGTACAACCCCCAGTGATATTGTGCCCATGATCCGAGAGAGTAGAGGATGGCATTACTTTTAATATCACAAAAGGTATAAATGCACTTAGTGATATTGTTCCTAATTTCAACGTGGGAGAGGACGATATGACATACAATATGACAAAGAGTAACAACAATCCTGTGATATTGTTCCTAATATCAAGGGTGGGGAGAGGATGATAATAGTCCCAATGCCGCATAGGGGGTACACCCGTCTGGAAATAGTTCACAGTTGCGAGAAGGGGAGATGACATTCCTCAAAATATGGTAAACACGCGGTGGGACCACCGTGGATCCTAATATCCAGGGGGGGAGAGGGGGGTGATATTACTCCCCGCCTCGCGGGGGATGTCTTCACCCCCCTGCGAGGTGGATCATAATATCCGGGGGGGAAAGGGGGGTGATATTACGCCCCGCCTTGCGGGGGATGTCTTCACCCCCCTGCGAGGTGGATCATAATATCCAGTGGGGGAGAGGGGGGTGATATTACTCCCCGCCTTGCGGGGGATGTCTTCACCCCCCTGCGAGGTGGATCGTAATATCCTTCTATATGGGGAGTAATATCATCCTCTCCCATCCTGGAGATGAGGAAGAATTTTCACCCGGTGTGTGTACACAGCCTGCCATGTGGAAAGTAATGTCGTCCTCTCCTCCTCCGGATATTAGGAACACTATCCCCAAAGGGCTGTACACTTTTTGTGATATTTCGACTAATATCATCCTGTGATTCCATGAATATTCGGAGAGATATCACAGGGTGGGTGCATCTCCACTGCTCTATTGGGAGTAACATCCTACTCTACCTCCTGGAAGTTATGAGCAATATCACTGGGGTGCATAGCCATTGCCATAGCAGAAGTATTATCATGCGCTCCCTCACTGGTTTTTAGGAACAATATCACAGGAGGGTGTACACCTTCTGGGGTACTGGGAGTAATATCATCATCTCTTCCTTTAGAGATTAGGTACAATATCACGGGGGGTGTACACCCCTTGCTCTGTTGGAAGTAATATCATTCTCTCCTCTTCTAGATTTTACGAATATTGTCACAAGCGAGGGGTACATCCCTTGTTATATTGGGAGTAATAGCATCTTCTTTCACCCTGGATATTGAGAACAATACTAGATGGGGCTGTACATCCCTTCAATATCCGGAGTAACAGTATCTTCTCCCCTCCTGGATATAAGAGACAATATCACAGGCGGGGTGTACACCCCTCGTTGTATTGGGAGTAATAGCATCTTCTCTCAACCTGGATATTGAGGACTCTATCACATGCTGAGTGTCCGTCCCTGTAATATTGGTAGTAATACTAATTTCTTCTCTCCTGGATATAAGAAAGAGTATCACAGGTGTGGTGTAGACCCCTTGCAATATTGGGAGTAACATCACCTCTCCCCATGTGGTTATTACGGACAAAATCACAGGGTGGGTGTACACTTCCTACGTTCTTGGGAGTAATATCAGCCACAAACCCCCTGGATAGCAGGAACCATATCACAGAAGGCGGTGTACAGCCCCCGCGATATTGGGAGTAATATCAGCCTCTTCCCCGCTGCGTATTAGGAACAAAGTAAAGGGGGGGGTGCGCTTTACACCCCGGCGATATTGGGATTAATGTTATTCTCTTCTCCCTGTACATGAGGAACTATATCACGGGGGGGGGGGGGGCTGTACACCTCCTGCGATATTGGGATTAATGTTACCCTCTTCCCCACTGAATATTAGGAACAATATCACAGAAGGGTGTACACCCCCTGCGATAAGGCCGGTAATACCATCGGCTCCTTCCCTGGATATTAGGAACAATTTCAAAAGGTGTGTACACACCCTGCGCTTTTAGGAGTAATATTATTCTCTCTTCCCCTGGATATCAGAAAGAATATCATAGGCGGAGTGTACACCCCACCCCCTGCGATATTGGGGGTAATATCATCCTGTTTTAACCTGGATATTAGGAGCCATATCACAGGGGGCGTGTACACTTCCTTCGATACTGGGAGTAACATCATCCTCTCTCCCCGTAACTAGTAGGAAAAATATCAAAGAAGGGGTGTACATCACTTGCGATATTGAGAGTAATAGAATCCTCCCCTCACCTGGATATTAGAAATAATATCATGGGTGGGGTGCACACGGCATGCGATATTGGGAGTAATATTATTTTCTACCCCCATGGATGTTGAGAACAGTATCACAAGGGCGGTGTACACCATCTGCGATAATGGGAGTAATATCATCTTCACTCCCCCTGGATATTAGGAACAATAGCACAGGCAGATTACACACCCGCTGCAACACTGGGAGTAATATCATGCTTTCTCCCCTGGATATTAGGAACAATATGTCATGGGAGGTGTCCAGCCCATTCCATTTTGGGAGTAATATCAATTTCTTCATTGCTGGAAATAAGAAACAATAGAACAGGGGTGGCGTACACACCCTGTGATATTGCCAGTAACAGAGACTCCCCTCCCCCACGGGATATTACGAACAATATTAAAAAGGGGTGTATGCAGCGATATTGGGATTAATATCATGCTCTCCCCCATGGATATTAGGAACAATATCCAAGAAAGGGTGTCCACCCCTTGCGATATTGGCAGTCATTTCATCCCCCTCTCCGTGGAGTTTAAGAACAACACCACAGAGTTGGTGTACACGCATTGTGATACTGGGAGTAATGTCATCCTCTTCCCCCTGGATATTAAAAACAATACCACCGAGGTAGTGTACAACCCCCGCGATGCGGCCAGCAATATCTGCGTCTCCCCTACTGGATATTAGGAACAATATCACAGGGATGCGTACACCTCCTGTGCTATTGAGAGTAATATCATTCTCTCTTCTTCTGGATATTAGGAATAATGCCACAGGTGGGGTGTACGACTCCTGCGGTATTGGCAGTAATGTCACCCTCTCCCAACCTGGATATTCAAAACAAAATAACAGGGGGGTGTACAGCCCCTGCGATATTGGTAGTAACATCATTCTCTCCCCCACTTGATATTACAAAACAATATCCCAAGAAGGGTGTACACCCTCTGAGGTATTGAGATTATTATCATTCTCTCCCCAACTAAATATGAGGAAAAAGGTTGGTGGGGGGGGGTGTACACCCCCTGCGATATTGGGAGTAATATCCTCTCCCTCCCTGGATAGTAGAAACAATAACAAAGGGGTCGTGTACACCCGGTGTGATATTGGGACTAATATGATTCTAATCCCCCCGGCATATTAGGAAGAATATTATGGAGGGCGTGTACACCCTCTTCCATATTGTGAGTCATATCATTTCTCTTCCTCTGGATATTAGGAACAATATCACTAAGGAGTGTACACCTCCTGTGGTACTAGGACTAGTATCATCCTCTCGCCCCCTGGATATTAGGAACAATATCACAGAGGGGGTGTACACCTCCTGCGAATTTGGGGGAAATGTCATGCTCTCCACCTTTGGATATTAGAGACAATATCACAGGAGGGCTCCACGCCCCCTGCAATATTGGGAGTAATATCATCCTCTCCCCCCCCTGCATATCAGGAACAATATCACAGAAGGGATGTACACCCACTGGGAGATTTGGAGTAATGTCATCCTCTACCCGCTGGCTATTAGGAACAATACAGGTGGTATACGCCTTCTGCGATATTGGGAGTTACAGCATCGTCTCCCCTCGATATCATTAATAATAATATTTATTAATATTAATAACAATATCATTAATATTAATAAAATGATGCTAATTAATATCAGTCATTACTGTTAGTAATTAAAGTGCTTACTATGAAATTAATGTTAGTTATTAATATTAATAAAAACGATTCATATTAATAATCAATATCGACAATAGCAATGGTAAAGCTTAGCAATTGATATTGATTAATAACAACTATTAATATTAATGACTAACAATTAATAGCATCATATTAGAAATCAGTATGCGTTACTATTAATAATTAATAATGCTATTAATAATTAATAATTATTAATAATCCTTAATGATTAATAATGACATTATCACTTCTAATACTGCACAGGGCCTACACCCAACTGTGATAGACCTCGTGCGGTATTAGAAGGGAGGGAGAGCATGCTATTCATTTCAATATCGCAGTAGGTGTACACCCGCCCTGTGATATTGATTCCAACATCCATGGGTCAGAGTATGACATTGCTCCCAATAGAGCAGGGGGTGTCCAGCCACCTGGTGACATTGCTCCTACTATTCACAAAAGAAGAGAATCATATCACTCCCAATATTGCAGAGAGTGTACCCCTCTTCTGTGATACGGTTCTTAGTATCCGGAGGGGGAGAGGGTGATAATCCTTCAAGTATCGCAGGATGTGTACAGCCACCCTGTGATATTGTTCCTAATATCCAGGAAGGGAGAGGATGATGTTACACACCCCACATAGCAGGAGGTGTACACCCACCCTGAGATATTGTTCCTAATGTCCATGGAGGAGAGAGGCTGATATTACTCCCGATATCGCAGGGGGTGTCCATCCACCCTGTGATACTGTTCTTAATATTCAAAGGCCGAGAGGTTGATATGATTCCCAACATCGCAGAAAGTGTGCAGCCCCGTGTGATATTGTTCCTAATATCCAGAAGGGGAGAAGATGATATTACTCCCCATATCACAGGAGGTGTACAGCCACTCTGTGATGTTTTTTTACTACGCAGTGGGGGAGAGGATCATATTCCCAATATCGCAGGGGGTGTACATCCTCCCTATGATACTCTCCTTAATATATGATGTGATACTTTATATATATGGAAATATATGAAAATATATTTTTATATATGGAAATATATGAAAATATATTTTTATATATTCAGATATATATGAAATATATAAAATAGACAATGTGATATTTATTATATATAGTAATTTTTTTTAATATGCGGGGGTGAGAGGATGATATTCCTCCCAACATCGCAGAAAGTGTACACCCCCACCCCCCCGTGATATTGTTCCCATGATCCAGGAGGGAAGAGGATATTACTTTCAATATCGTAGGGGGTGTACACGCCCCCAGTGATACTGTTCCTAATTTCAACGTGGGAGAGGATGATATTACTCCCAGTATCGCAGAGGTTATAAACGCTCCTTTGAAATTGTAACTAATATCCGGGGGGGAGAGGATGATATGACTCCGTATATTGCAGAGGGTGTACACCCGTCTTTGATAGTGTTTGTAATTTCTAGATGGGGAGGTGATATTCCTCACAATATCGTAAACACGCGGTGTGTCCACCGTGGATCGTAGTATGCAGGGGAAGAGAGAGGGGTGACATTACTCCCCATATCGCCAGGGCTGCCCAACCCGCCTGTCATATTGTTTCTTATATCCAGAGGGGAGAGGATGATATTACTACCAATATTGAAGAAGTTGTACACGCCCCCTGTGATATTGTTCTAATATCCACATTGGGAGAGGATGATATGATTCCCTATATCATAGGGGGTGCACACCCCACCTGTGATGGTATTCCTACTAACCAGAAGAAGAGAGAATGATATTACTCCCAAAAGTGCAGGGGGTGAACACCCACCACGTGATATTGTTCTTAATAGCTAAAGGAAAAGAAGATAATATTACTCCTTCTACTGCAGGGGGTGTACACCCACCTGTGACATTCTTCCTAATATCCAGGGAGGGAGAGCATGATATGACTCCCAATCTTGCCATGGCTGTACACCCACCCTGTGATATTGCTCCTAATATCCACGGGGTAGAGTATGACAGTACTCCCAATAGAACAGTGAGTGTACATCCACCCGGAAATATTACTCCTAATATTCAGAGAAGGAGAAAATGAGATTACTCCCAATATCACACAGAGTGTACAACCCTTCCGTGATATTGTTCCTAATATCCGGAGGGGTAGAGGATATTACTTTCCATATTGCAGGCTGTGCACACCCATCCTGTGATATTGTTCCTAATATCCACGAAGGGAGAGAATGATATCACTCCCCATAGAGTAGGAGGTGTACGCCCACGCTGGAATATCGTTCCTAATATCAAGGGGGGGCCGGGAAAAGGTTGATATTACTCTCAATATCGCAGGGGGTGCACATCTCCCCTGCGACATTGTTGTTAACATTCAAAGGAGGAGAGGAGTACATAACTCCAGATATCGAAGAAAGTGTAAAACCTCCTGTGATATTGTTCCTAATATCCGGAAGGGGAGAAGAGGATACGACTCCCCGTATGGCAGGGGGTGTACATCCACTCTGTGTTATTTTTCCTAATATGCAGGGGGGAAGAGGATAATATTCTTCCCAACAAGGCAGGGGACGAACACCCACCTGTGAGATTGTCCTTAATATTCAAAGGCGGAGGAAATGATACCACTCCCAATATCGCAGAAAGTGTACAACCCCCAGTGATATTGTGCCCATGATCCAAGTGAGTAGAGGATGGCATTACTTTTAATATCACAGAAGGTGTAAATGCACGCAGTGATATTGTTCCTAATTTCAACGTGGGAGAGTACGATATGACATACAATATCACAGAAAGTCTAAACAATCCTGAGATATTGTTCTTAATATCAAGGGTGGGGAGAGGATGATATTAGTCCCAACGCCGCATAGGGGGTACACCCGTCTGAAAATAGTTGGCAGTTGCGAGAAGGGGAGATGACATTCTTCAAAATATGGTAAACACGCGGTGGGAACACCATGGATCGTAATATCCAAGGGGGGGAGAGGGGAGTGATATCACTCCCCGCCTCGCGTGGGGTGTCTTCACCCCGCTGCGAGGTGGATCGTAATATCCAGGGGGGGAGAGGGGGGTGATATCACTCCCTGCATAGCGGGGGGTGTCTTCACCCCCCTGCGAGGTGGATCGTAATATCCAGGGGGGGAGAGGGGGGTGATATCACTCCCTGCACAGCGGGGGGTGTCTTCACCCCTCTGCGAGGTGGATCGTAATAGCCACGGGGGGAGAGGGGTCCCCACATCGCGGGGGGTGCCTCACCCCCCGCGATGTGGCTCCTAATAGCCGGGGGGGGGGAGTGGGGGTAGCTCTCAGTCCCCGCATCGCGGGGGATTATTGTGTGTCCATTCTTTGCAGTCTCGTTTTTCCAGGGTATTAGGAACAATTTCACGGTGCGTGTGTACACAGCCTGGGATATAAAAATTAATAGTATCCTCTGCACCTCCGGATACTAGGAACCATATCAGCCATTGGGTGTACACTTTTTCTGTGATTTGAGTAGTGTCATCCTGTGTTTCCCTGAATATTCGCAGAAATATCACAGCGGGAGTGTGCCCCCGCTACTCTCTTGGGAGGAGCATCATACTTTACCTACTGGAAATTCGGGGCAATATCACAGACGGGTTGTCAAGCCACCGTCATATTTCAAGTAATATCATGCTCTCCCCCACTAGTTATGAGGAACAATATCACAGGTGGATGTGTACCTTCTCCGGTATTGGGAGTCATATTATCATCTCTTCCTTTTGATGACTGGAACAATATCACAGGGTGGGTGTACACCCTGTGCATTTTTGGAAGCAATGTCGTTCTCTCTTCTTCTAGATGTTACGATTACATCACAGGAGGGGTGTACACCTCTTGTTATATTGGATGCAATCTCATCCTCTTTCAACCTGTATATTTAGAACAATATCCCATCGGGTTTGTACATCTCTTCAATATTGGTAGTAATGCCATCTTCTGCTTTCCTGGATATAAGAAACAATATCACAGGAGGTGTTTACAGCCCTGGCAATATTGGGAGTAATACCACCTCTCCCCTGTGGTTATTAAGGACAAAATCCCAGGGTGGCTGTAGAGTTCCTACGTTGTCGGGAGTAGTATCATCCACTCACCCCCTGGATATGAGGAACCATATCACAGAAGAGGTGTACACCTCCTTCGATATTGTCAGCAATGTCATCCTCTTCCCACCTGGATATTAGGAACAATACCCCGGGGTTGGGGGC
This sequence comes from Pongo pygmaeus, assembly GCF_028885625.2. Lineage (NCBI taxonomy): Eukaryota > Metazoa > Chordata > Mammalia > Primates > Hominidae > Pongo > Pongo pygmaeus. The sequence goes on from NC_072376.2 coordinate 21,694,922, forward strand.
GGTGTACACCCACTGCGATATCGAAAGTAATATCAGCCTCTTTCCCGCTGGATATTAGGAACTATATCACGTGTGTGTGTGCACCTTCTGGGATATTGGGAGTAATATCAGCCTCTACCCCGCTGCATATTAGGAGCAATATACGGGGGGCGGGGAGGGTTACACCCCCTGTGATATTGACAGTAATATTATTCTCTTTTCCCTGCACATTAGGAACTATATCACAGGGGTGTGTACACCTTCTGCAATATTGAGATCAACGTTATCCTCTCCCCCATTGAATATCAAAAACATCACAGAAGGGTGTACACCACCTGCGATATGGCCAGTAATATCGTCTCTACCTTTGGATACTAGGAACAACATCACAGAGGGTGTCTACACCCCCCTGCGATATTGGGCATAATGTTATCCTCTCTTCCCCTGGATATTAGGAACAGTATCCCTGGTGGGGGGAGGTGGAGTACATTAAGAACATCACTGGGTGTGTGTACACCCCCTGCGATATTGGGTGTAGTATCCTCTCTTCCCCAGGATATTAAGAACAATATCACAGGAGGGGTGTACAGCCCCTGCGTTTTTGGGAGTAATAGCATCCTCTCCCCCTCTCAATATAAGGAACAATATCCCAGGGTGGGTGTACATCCCCTGCGCTACTGGGCGTAATGTCAACGTCTCCCAACGTGGATATTGGGAATAATGTCACAGGGGGGTGTACACCGTCTTCGATATTGGGAGTAATATCATCCTCTCCCTTCAGCATTGTAGGCAAAATATCGAAGGGGTTTTACAACTCGTGCGATATGGGCAGTAATATCATCCTCCTCCCACCTAGATATTAGGAACTTTATCACAGACGGCTGTACACTTCTTGCGATATTGGGAGTAATATCATCCTCTCCCATCACGGATATTAAGAACAATATTACAAAGGAGGTGTACACCCCCTGCGATATTGAGAGTAATATTATGCTCTCCCCTTCGGGATATTAGGAACAATATCGCAGGAGGTGTGTGCAACCCCTGCGATATTGGGAGTAATATCATCCTCTCCCCCTGAATAGAAGAAACAATATCACAGGAGGATGTACACCCCCTGCCATATTGGGAGTCACATCGTTTTCTCCCCCTCTGGATATTCGGAACAATATCACGGTGGGTGTGTACACCCCCTGCGATATTGTCACTAGTTTTTTCGTCGTCTCCCTCCCAGCATATCAGGAACAATATCATAAGCGGGTGCACACCCCCTGCGATATTGGGGGTAATATCTTCCTCTCTCCTGCTGGCTATTAGGAACAATGTCACATAAGGGGTGTACACCCCCTGCTCTATTGGGAGTGATATCATCCTCTCCGTCCCTGGATATTAGGAACAATGTCACTAGGGAATGTACACCTCCTGCAATAGGGAGACTGATATCATCCTCTCGCGCCCTGGATATTAGGAACAATATCACAGGGTTGGTGTACACCCCCTGCGAAATCGGAAGAAATAGCATCCTCTCCACCTTTGGATGTTAGGGACAATATCACGGGGAGGTCTACGCCCCCTGCGATATTGGGAGTCATCTCATCCTCTCCCACCCAGGATATTAGGAACAAGATGACGGGAGGGATGTACACCCACTGCGATATTCTCCATAATGTCATCCTCTACCCCCTGGCTATTAGGAATAACATCATAGAGGGGTGTACACTTTCTGTGCTATTGGGGGTAATATCATCCTCTCCCCCCTGGATATCAGGAACAATTATTATTAATATTAATACACATGATAAACATTAATAGTATTCATCGAAATTAATAATTACAATAAAGATAGTAAAAATTAATCCTGGTTAAAAATAACGATTAGTAGTAATAATTAATAGTAATATCACTATTAATAAAATGATGATCTCGGTAATTAATATTAATTAATTAAATCAATAAGTGATTAAAATAATTTAACAAATTATTAATAAATAATAATTTTAAATATAATTTTTATAGAATTATAAATAATAATTATAAATATTTACAATCAATTATAAATAAATATAATAAAATATATAAAATATATTAAATATATTATATATGTTTATTATATATTTTATATATTTAATATATAAAATAAATATTAATATTCATTAATAATTAATAAATAAATTAATAAAAATAAGATTAATAACTAATATTACTGATAAATGACATTAACATCAATAATTAATTTTAATGGTGCATGATCGTATATTTAAAATAATTATCGATATTTAATGTTACACTATGAATTAATATTAACATTGATAATTATTACTAAAATTGATAACTGATGTTTAATAATTGATAATATTATATTATTACTCCTAATACCGCAGGGGGTGTACACCTACCTGTGATATTGTTCCTAATATCCAGAGACGGAGAGCATGATTTTGGTTTTAATATCGCAGTAGGTGTGCACTCACCCTGTGACATTGATCCTAATATCCAGGGCGTAGAGTATGACATGACTCCCAACATAGCAATGAATGAACAGCCACCCGGTGATATTGCTCCTAATATTCCCAATATCGCAGGGAGTGTACACCTCTTCTGTGATATTGTTCCTAGTATCCGGAGGGGGAGAGGATGATAATAATTCCAGTATCGCAGGCTGTGTTCACCCACCCTGTGATATTGTTATTAATATCCTGGAAGGGAGAGGATGATACTACTCCCCATAGAGCAGGAGGTGTACACCCACCGTGGGTTATTGTTCCTAATCTCCACGGAGGGGAGAGGCTGATATTACTCCCAATATGGCAGGGGTGTACATCCACCTTGTGATATTGTTCTTAATATTCAAAGGCCGAGAGGTTGATATTACTCCCAATATCGCAGAAAGTGTACACTCCCGTGTGATACTGTTCCTGATATCCAGAAGGGGAGAAGATGATATTCATCCCCACATCGCAGGAGGTGAACACCCACTCTGTGATATCTTTCCTAATACGCAGGGGGAAAGAGGATAATATTATTCCCAATACTGCAGAAGATGTACACGCCCCACCATCCCCTCCCCCCGTGATATTGTCCTTAATATCCTTCTCTGCCCAAGGCAGAGAAGATGATATCGCAGAAAGTGTACACCCCCCAGTGATATTGTGCCCATGATCCAGAAGGGAAGAGGATGATATTACTTTCAATGTCGCAGGGGGTGTACACGCCTCCAGTGATCACGTTCCTAATTTCCACGTGGGAGAGGCTGAGATTACTCCCAATATCGCAGGGGTTATAGATACTCCTTTGATATTGTTCCTAATATCGGGGGGGGAGGAGAGGATGATATTCCTCCCTGTATTGTAGAGGGTGTACATCCGTCTTTGATATTGTTCGTAATTTCTAGAGGGGGAGATGACATTACTCACAAAATCGTAAACATGCTGTGTGTCCAACGTGGATCCTAATCCAGGGAGAGATATTATTCCCCATATCGCGGGGGTTGTCCACCCCGCCTGCCATATTGTTTCTTATGTCCAGGGAGGAGAGGATGATATTGCTACCAATATCGAAGAAGTGTACACGCCCCCTGTGATATGGTTCCTAATATCCACGTTGGGAGAGGATGATATTACTCTCAATATCACAGAGGTTGTACACCCGCCTGCGAATTTTTCCTACTATCCAGAATAAGAGAGAATGATATTACTCCGAATAGTGCAGGGGGAGCACCCCCCTCCCCATGGGATATTGTTCTCAAGAGCTAAAGGAAGAGAAGATCGTATTATTCTTTGTACTGCAGGGGATGCACACCCACCTGTGATATTGTTCCTAATATCCAGGGAGGGAGAGCATGATATTACCCCCAATATCGCCGTGGGTGTTCACCCACTTTGTGATATTGCTCCTAATATCCATGGGGTAGTGTATGACATTACTCCCAATATAACAGTGGGTGTACATTCACCCGCCGATATTGCTCCTAATATTCAGGGAAGGCGAAAATGATATTACTCCCAATATCGCAGACAGTGTACAACCCTTCTGTGATATTGCTCCTAATATCCGGAGGGGGAGAGGACGATATTACTTTCAATATCGCAGGTTGTGTACACCCACCCTGTGATATTGTTCCTACAATCCAGGAAGGGAGAGGACGGTTTTGCTTTCCATAGAGTAGGAGGTGTACACCTAGGCTAGGATTTTGTTCCTAATATCAAGGTGGGGAGAGCGTAATATTACTCCCAATACGGCAGGGGGTGTACATCCCCCCTGAGATATTGTTCTTGCCATTCAAAACAGGAGAGGATGACATTACTCCAGATATCGAAGGAAGTGTAACCCCCCGTGTGATATTGTCTCTAATCCAGAAAGGAAGAAAAGGATATTAATCCCCATATCGCAGGAGGTGTACACTTACTCTGGTATTTTTCGAAATATGCAGGGGGGAAAGTGAATAATAATATTCCCAATTTCGCAAGGGTTGTACACCCCCGTGTGAGATGATGGTCCTTAATAACATCCCAAGGCGGAGGGGATGATATTGCCACATATATGGCAGAAAGTGTACACCCCCCAGAGATATAATTCCCATGATCCTGGAGGAAAGAGGACGATATTCCTTTAAATATCACAGGTGTACACGCCCCCGTGATATTGTTTCTAATTTCGTCGTGGGAGAGGAGGATATGATACACAACATCGCAGGGAGTAGAACCACTCCTGTGATACTGTTCTTAATATTCAGGGAGGAAGAGGATGATATTGCTCTCAATACAGACGGGTGTACATTCTCTGTACAACGAGGGTGTACACCCGTCTGTGAAATAGTTCATAATTTCCAGAGGGAGAGATGATATTACTCACAATATCGTAAACAGGCAGTGAGTCCACCATGGCTCCTAAGAGCCAGTGGGGGAGAGGGGGTGGCTCTTAGTCCCCGCATCGCGGGGGGTGTCTTGACCCCCCTGCGAGGTGGATCGTAATAAACATCCTTCTATATGGGGAGTAACATCATCCTCTCCCATCCTGGTTATGAGGAACAATTTTCACCCGGTGTGTGTACACAGCCTGCCATGTGGAAAGTAATGTCGTCCTCTCCTCCTCCGGATATTAGGAACAATATCCCCAAAGGGCTGTACACTTTTTGTGATATTTCAACGAATATCCTGTGATTCCATGAATATTCGCAGAATTATCACAGGGTGGGTGGACGCACCTCCACTGCTCTATTGGGAGTAGCATCCTAATCTACGTCTGGAAATTATGAGCAATATCACCGGGGTGCACAGCCATTCCCATAGCAGAAGTAATACCATGCGCTCCCTCACTAGTTTTTAGGAACGATATTACAGGGGGTGTACATCTTCTGGGGTATTGGGAGTAATATCATCGTCTCTTCCTTTAAAGATTAGGTAGAACATCACGGGGGGTGTACACCCCTTGCTCTGTTGGAAGTAATATCATTCTCTCCTCTTCTAGACATTACAAATAATGTCACAAGCGGGGTGTACATTCTTTGTTATATTGGGAGTAATAGCTCTTCTTTCACCCTGCATATTAAGAACAATACTAGATGGGGCTGTACATCCCTTCAATATTCGGAGTAACACTATCTTCTCCCCTCCTGGATATAAGAAACAATATCACAGGCGGGGTGTACACCCCTCGTTGTATTGGGAGTAATAGCATCTTCTCTCAACCTGGATATTGAGGACTCTATCACATGCTGAGTGTCCGTCCCTGCAATATTGGTAGTAATACTAATTTCTTCTCTCCTGGATATAAGAAAGAGTATCACAGGTGTGGTGTAGACCCCTTGCAATATTGGGAGTAACATCACCTCTCACCATGTGGTTATTAGGGACAAAATCACAGGGTGGGTGTACACTTCCTACGTTCTTGGGAGTAATATCAGCCACAAACCCCCTGGATAGCAGGAACCATATCACAGAAGGCGGTGTACAGCCCCCGCGATATTGGGAGTAATATCAGCCTCTTCCCCGCTGCGTATTAGGAACAAAGTAAAGGGGGGGTGCGCTTTACACCCCGGCGATATTGGGATTAATGTTATTCTCTTCTCCCTGTACATGAGGAACTATATCACGGGGGGGGGGGCTGTACACCTTCTGCGATACTGGGATTAATGTTATCCTCTTCCCCACTGAATATTAGGAGTAATATCACAGAAGGGTGTACACCCCCTGCGATAAGGCCGGTAATACCATCGGCTCCTTCCCTGGATATTAGGAACAATTTCAAAAGGTGTGTACACACCCTGCGCTTTTAGGAGTAATATTATTCTCTCTTCCCCTGGATATCAGAAAGAATATCATAGGCGGAGTGTACACCCCACCCCCTGCGATATTGGGGGTAATATCCTCTTTTAACCTGGATATTAGGAGCAATATCACAGGGGGCGTGTACACTTCCTTCGATACTGGCAGTAATATCATCCTCTCTCCCCGTAAGTAGCAGGAAAAATATCAAAGAAGGGGTGTACATCACTTGCAATATTGAGAGTAATAGAATCCTCCCCTCACTTGGATATTAGAAATAATATCATGGGTGGGGTGTACACGGCATGCGATATTGGGAGTAATATTATTTTCTACCCCCATGGATGTTGAGAACAGTATCACAAGGGCGGTGTACACCATCTGCGATAATGGGAGTAATATCATCTTCACTCCCCCTGGATATTAGGAACAATAGCACAGGCAGATTACACACCCGCTGCAACACTGGGAGTAATATCATGCTTTCTCCCCTGGATATTAGGAACAATATGTCATGGGAGGTGTCCAGCCCATTCCATTTTGGGAGTAACATCAATTTTTTCATTGCTGGAAATAAGAAACAATATAACAGGGGTGGCGTACACACCCTGTGATATTGCCAGTAACAGAGACTCCCCTCCCCCACGGGATATTAGGAACAATATCAAAAAGCGGTGTATGCAGCGATATTGGGATTAATGTCATGCTCTCCCCCATGGATATTAGGAACAATATCCAAGAAAGGGTGTCCACCCCTTGCGATATTGGCAGTCATTTCATCCCCCTCTCCGTGGAGTTTAAGAATAACACCACAGAGTTGGTGTACACCCACTGCGATATTGGGAGTAATGTCATCCTCCTCCCCCTGGATATGAAAAACAATATCACCGAGGTGGTGTACAACCCCCGCGATACGGCCAGCAATATCTGCGTCTCCCCTACTGGATATTAGGAACAATATCACAGGGATGCGTACACCTCCTGTGCTATTGGGAGTAATATCATTCTCTCTTCTTCTGGATATTAGGAATAATATCACAGGCGGGGTGTACAACTCCTGCGGTATTGGCAGTAATGTCACCCTCTCCCAACCTGGATATTCAAAACAAAATAAGAGGGGGGTGTACAGCCCCTGCGATATTGGTAGTAACATCATTATCTCCCCCACTTGATATTACAAAACAATATTCCAAGAAGGGTGTACACCCTCTGAGATATTGAGAGTATTATCATCCTCTCCCCAACTAAATATGAGGAACAATGTTGGTGGGGGGGGTGTACACCCCCTGCGATATTGGGGGTAATATCCTCTCCCTCCCTGGATAGTAGAAACAATATCAAAGGGGTCATGTACACCCCGTGTGATATTGGGACTAATATGATTCTAATCTCCCCGGGATATTAGGAAGAATATTATGGAGGGCGTGTACACCCTCTGCCATATTGTGAGTCATATCATTTCTCTTCCCCCGGATATTAGGAACAATATCACTAAGGAGTGTACACCTCCTGTGGTATTAGGACTAGTATCATCCTCTCGCCCTCTGGATATTAGGAACAATATCACAGGGTGGGTGGTGTACACCTCCTGCGAATTTGGGGGAAATGTCATCCTCTCCACCTTTGGATATTAGAGACCATATCACAGGAGGGGTCTACACCCCCTGCAATATTGGGAGTAATATCATCCTCTCCCCCGCCGCATATCAGGAACAGTATCACAGAAGGGATGTACACCCACTGTGAGATTTGGAGTAATGTCATCCTCTACCCGCTGGCTATAAGGAACAACACGGGTGGTGTACGCCTTCTGTGATATTGGGAGTTATAACATCGTCTCCCCCTCGATATCAGGAATAATATTTATTATTAATAACCAATATCAATTATTAATATTAATAAAATGATGCTAATATCAGTCATTAGTGTTAGTAATTAAAGTGCTTACAATGAAATTCATATTAATTATTAATACTAATGAGTAATATTAATAATCAATAGTGACATTAGCAATGGTAAATAAAAGCTTAGCAATGGATATTGATTAATAACAACTATTAATATTGATAATTAATAAGTAATAGCATGTTAGAAATCTGTATTCGTTGCTATTAATTATTAATAACACTACTTATAATTAATTAACACAATTCATAATTAATACTATTCACAATTAATGATTATTAATAATATATTGATAATTAATAATCATTAATAATACTATTCACAATTGATAATTAATACTATTCACAATTAATAGTTATTAATACTATTCACAATAATTAATAATACTATTCATAATTAATAATACTATTCATAATTATTGATAATACTTAATGATTAATAATGACATTATCACTAATATCACTTCTAATACCGCACAGGGTCTACACACAACTGTGATAGACCCTGTGCGGTATTAGAAGGGAGGGAGAGCATGCTATTCGTTTCAATATCGCAGTAGGTGTACACCCACCCTGTGATATTGACTCTAACATCCATGGGTCAGAGTATAACATTGCTCCCAATAGAGCAGGGGGTGTCCAGCCACCCGGTGACATTGCTCCTACTATTCACAAAAGAAGAGAATGATATCACTCCCAATATCGCAGGGAGTGTACACCTCTTCTGTGATACGGTTCCTAGTATCTGGAGGGGGAGAGGATGATAATCCTTCAAGTATCGCAGGATGTGTACAGCCACCCTGTGATATTGTTCCTAATATCCAGGAAGGGAGAGGATGATGTTACTCCCCACATAGCAGGAGGTGTACACCCACCCTGGGATATTGTTCCTAATGTCCATGGAGGAGAGAGGCTGATATTATATTACTTCCGATATCGCAGGGGGTGTCCATCCACCCTGTGATACTGTTCTTAATATTCAAAGGCCGAGAGGTTGATATGATTCCCAACATCGCAGAAAGTGTGCAGCCCCGTGTGGTATTGTTCCTAATATCCAGAAGGGGAGAAGATGATATTACTCCCCATATCGCAGGAGGTGTACAGCCACTCTGTGATGTTTTTGAATACGCAGGGCAGGATAATATTATTCTCAATATAGCAGGGAGTGTACCACCCCCTGTGAGACTGTCCTTCATATTCAAAGACAGAGGAGATGATATTACTCCCAATATCGCAGAAAATGTACACCCCCTAGTCATATTGTTCCCATGATCCAGGAGAGAAGAGGATGATATTACTTTCAATATCACAGAACGTGTACACGCACCCAGTGATATTGTTCCTAATTTCAAGGTGGGAGAGGATGATATGACACCTAATATCGCAGAGAGTAAAAACACACCTGTGATATTGTTCTGAATATCAAGAGTGGGGAGAGCACGATATTACTGCCAATACTGCAGAGGTCATACACCTGTCTGGAAATAGTAATTTCAAGAGGGGAAGATGAGATTGCTCACAATTTCGTAAACAAGCTGTCGGTCCACCGTGGATCATAATATCCAAGGGAAGAGAGGGAGGTGATATTACTCCCCATATCGTGGGGAGTGCCCACCCCCCTGCGATGTGGATTGTCATATCCAGGGGGCAAGATGGGGATGATATTACTCCCCATATCGAGGGAATGTCTACCCCACTGCCATGTGCATCATAATATCCAGGGGAGGAGAGGCGGGTGATATATTACTCCCCGTATTCTCTTATGATCTCATGCCTCCTGCCCAGCCCAGAGATGAGACTTTCCTTACCTAATGAGGAAAGGACAGTCTCTTCAACAAATAGTGCTGGAAAAACTGGATATCCACATGTGGAAGAATAAAAATTGACCCTCATCACACAACATACACAAAAATCAACTCAGAGTGGATTAACGACTTAGATGTATGACCTGAAAATGTAAAAGTACAGAAGAAAATAGAAGGGAAAACCCTATGATGTTGATCTGGGCAGTGATTTTTGGGATATGACCCCAAAGGCACAGGCAACAAAAGCAAAAAGAAAGAAATGGGATTATGTCAAACTCAAAAGCTTCTGCCCAAGCAAGGAAGTAATCAACAGAATGAAGAGACAACCCATGGAATGGGAGAATATATTTGGAAACCATATATCTTATCTGATAAGTGGACAATATCCAAAATCTATAAGGAAATCAAATGACTCAATAACAAACAAATAACCTGATTTACAAATGGGCAAAGGATCTGAGTAGATATTTCTCCAAAGAAGACATGGAAATGGCCAATTGGTAAGAAAGTAGATTTTAAGTGTTCTTTTTACGAAAAAATGATAAGTATTTGAGATAGGGCTTTGTTAAATAGCTGAATTTGGCCTATCAACAATATATATGTATATGGAAACATGTTGTATACTATAAATATATACAATTTTTACTTGTCATTTAAGGTAAACAAATTTTTAAAAATGAAACAAACAAAAAGATCTGACAATTCCGGAATGAATGACTGAGATAAAATGTAGTGATCTGATCATCTTGAAAGGTCATTACAATTGATGGAATTATTTTGGCTGTTGTGGAATATTTTCCATGTGGCCTTGTTTGGAAGCAGGGTTATAAATAAGGTCATCCTTTCCTGATTCTAGGGATGTGAAATCAAACTTAGTATTTTAAAATTTTGTTTTGAGTTGGGCTTCCACTGGTAGAAAAATAAATGAGAACTTAATTCCCATTCTTTGGAATTGAAAAAATAGATTTTTAAACCAAATAATTTGTCTACCTGTGCTGTGGTGGAAAAGTATGGGTGTCTGTGACAGTGTTTCTTTTATCAAGTGAAAAAACTTCAACCCAGACTAGGCTAATTTTTCATTTGGTAATATGGCCGTATCAGGGAAGCAATCATTTCCAGATCTTCACTGGCATTTTAATTACTAACTTTTACATTTCACATGTTTAATGGAATCTGGAAAAGGAGACACAGATTTTAGTCTTCTTGGCTTGTTTGTGGGTATAGAACAATCTTAACTCAGATATCGTGGAAGTCAGTGGGCTGTGTAGACAGGATCTTCTGGGGAGCTGATTGTTCACGCACTGCAAAACTCTCTTTCAATTATTGAAATCAACTTTTTTCCAATGCCTCCCAGCAAGGACGATTCTGAGGCCTTTGAAAGCAATTTTTCATTTTATTTATTTGCAAACTGACACATCTCGATGTTTGCTATATAACAGAAGAGCTGATTTAAAGCAGTAGGCTGCTAAACCTAGCTCTCTCCCTACCTCTCCCTGCCTCTGCCACCCTGGATCCTGTGGCCCTCAGTACTGTTCTGTGTCATATGTTAGAATCCCAGAATGGCATTCTAAATAGGAGACAGGCGACAGAATAGTAAAAATTGAGTGAATTTATGATTCAACTGAGAAGATTCTCTCTCCAGTATTCTTTTCCCCAGTAAAGTGATTGTACTGATTTCTTTGTCAATTTGGTCACTTGGAAAGTTCAAAGGATTGAGCAAATTGCTTTTAAAGAATCTCCATTTTCTACATATGTATGTCACCTACTCAAAATCTTATTGCCCAGTTTAAATTGTTTTCTAACAAATATGTTATACTTCCCTCAGCAATCCCTCAACTGTAAGAAAAATGCATTTTTTTCTTCTAGTGATAACTAGTAAGTTCATTGCATTTCTTAGAATAGAAACATTGATAATTGATAACCTCCACACATCTCCCCAGTCCTCCTGTCTGCATTATTAGCTTCATATGGAAAGACTGTGTGTGTGTGTGTATGTGTCCATAATAAAAGAGAAATCTATTGTGCTAAGGAGAGTTTCCAATCAACAAGTTTTGCCTTGTGAATTACAGTTTTAAAGTACTTTTGATTATTAAATTTATTGCTATTTAAAATCCATCTTTAGGAACCTTGCTATTAATACTAGAACTTTAGTTACAGTCTCAAGTTTGAACCCCTCCCAAAAAATCTCATCTCCTGGAGCCTGCTAAAGTGTATAAAATATGTTCAGAAAAATACATCTTGGCCACCCATGGAGTGGAATGGAGAGCTGGTGGGATGTATGGCTGAGAGGAGAGGTCCAAGACAGTGCCTTTCCTGGTCACAAGGTCAGGGTCAATATGGCTCACATGGGTGATGCCATTTTCTTCTTGTTCTCATAACATCCAGAAGATGTGCTGGCTGATCAGCATTTTTGCAGAACTGCTACTTTGGTTCTCAGGGAGTGCTCTAGAATATATTTACATAACTTGAGAAAAATGTCTTGAGCATATACTGTATGGCCAGTACTGTGCCTGAGCCCTCTTAGTGTCTAGATGTGAACTGTAGTTAGAGTCTCATTGTTAAAAGTTGTTTTGTAGTTCAGTCTCTTCTGCCACCTGGTTTTTCAAATGTTTTCCTTTTTGAGACAATCACAATTACCTGTATATGTAAATTTTATTGTTAAAGATGAGTACTGATCTTTGGACTTGATTTTGGGTCATAGGCTTGCAAAGCTTTACTTAAGACGTCAGTAAGTAAAGGCCCATGACTGATTTGTAGAATCACTGAAATAATAGTAAGACTCTACTTCTCAGAAGATGAAACAGAGTCTTAGAGAAGTTTATTATTAAATTAGACACTTTTTTTTTCTTTTTCTTTTTTTTTTTTTTTGAGATGGTGTCTCACCCTCTTGCCCAGGCTGGAATACAATGGCACGATCTTGGCTCACTGCAATCTCCATCTCCCGGGTTCAAGCAATTCTCCTGCCTCAGCCTCCCAAGTAGCTGGGATTAAAGGTATGTGCCACCCCGCCGGCTACTTTTCGTATTTTTAGTAGAGATGGGGGTTTCGCCATGTTGGTCAGGCTGGTCTCGAACTCCTGACCTCAGGTGCTCTGCCCGCCTTGTCCTCCCAAAGTGCTGGGATTACAGGCATGAGCCATTGTGCCCAGCCGACAGTTGCGTTTTTAACTTGAATTTTATACTCTAATTTCTGATAAGAATTTTTATTTGGGGTGTATTATGATATTTGAATATCTGATATTTTGTGCGTATGGAGATTGCAGATGATTTACCAGATTTGCAGAGCAAGTAATAGAGGACAGTTTATTCCTTCTTAGTTTTCACTTGCTCTTCTTCCACATGCGTTAGCCACTGTCAGCTCCACTCCAGATGAGATAGAGCTTCTTTTCTGTCTGAGCATGAATTTGCTAGGAGCCATGAGATAAGTTTTTTTCTTAGGTCACACAGTTATTAAATAAATATTCACTGAGTTTAATTTATGAACAACGAAAGTAAAACCAGACATGATTCCTTCCCAAAAGATAAGCGCATGTGAAACAGTGGGGAATGCATCATCTTTCAGGTTACCAGTGTATGGTGGCACTACAGGATCAAGGTTGTGTATTATAGACAATAAGTAAGGAAGACATTTCTGAGCTGATTCTAAGATCAGAATCTGGTGATGTGTTAATTGAACACCTGGCAATTGCTTTCTTAGTTTACCCATTCAGATTACTTATCCTATTGAGGAAATGAAGATAGAAAAGATTGGTGGCTTTATTATATGTTACACTGATGCTTTGGGTTAGAGAGCATGGGTTGTATAAAATATTTTAAAATGCGGATGGATAATTTTTAGACCAGTTAGGATGGCTATATTAGAGAATCCAAGGCAATGTCTGCCATTATCTTTACAACACACACTGATTTTTTTGTGTACCTTGTCATTATGTAAGCTGCCTACAGGGCTGTGGTAAGTCATGGACAGCGTTAAGGAGAAGGGTACATGTCGAGAAACTAAATCACATTTGGAGAGGAGATGTAACAAAGGTAGGGTTCAGAGGTTTACTGTAACAATCCCAAATTTGGAATGAAAAAGTTACTCTCTGTTTAGCGTTCAAGTTGGGAGTTTGCCCTGCAAGAGACAGTCAACCACTGACTTCACTCGAATGTGCTTGGAAAGGGAAGAACTTAAACCAGTCATGAACAGGAAAAGAAAGCCAGGTTTTCTGGAAACATCGCCAAAACCCAACAATTTCTCAGAATTTTCAGAGGCGCCAGGGGGGTGTTTGCATTTCAATGGAAAAAGTCCTGAAAGCGCCTTTCCGGCGGTGACGACCTACCCACACGAGAACATGCCTCTCGCAAAGGATCTCCTTCATCCCTCTCCAGAACAGGAGAAGGGGAAACACAAGAAGAAACGCCTGGTGCAGAGCCCCAATTCCTACTTCATGGATGTGAGATGCCCAGGATGCTATAAAATCACCACGGTCTTTAGCCATGCACAAACGGTAGCTTTGTGTGTTGGCTGCTCCACTGTCCTCTGCCAGCCTACAGGAGGAAAAGCAAGGCTTAGAGAAGGTTGTTCCTTCAGGAGGAAGCAGCACTAAAAGTACTTTGAATCAAGATGAGTGGGAAACCATCTCAATAAACACATTTTGGATTAAAAAAAAAAAGTTCTGAAAGCTCTGGAAACTATTCTCAGTTTTACTTTCTCATTGAAAGGCAAAAACCATGGCTGTAAATAAGAGACAGAAGCACTTGCTATGGCTTTGTTAAGAGTTAAGAAAAGGGACCTCTGGAAAATTTGAATTGTCCAATCCTTTGCCACAGAGCCAAGACAAAGTGGTCCAAGTCATAATGGCAAATAGAAAATAAAAGTACTTCCTCTCTGAGAGAAGAAATAGAAGTAGCAGTTTTTATGGGGGCCCTGGGGTGGGTGTGGGCATTCACTATCTTCAATTTCAGACGTCTTGAGTTTAAGGTGCCTTCGAGAGCTGGAGGTAGATAGCAGGACTGAAAAGCTGGGTATAGATTCAGGAGTTGTTGGCTGGCGGAGGTGCAGCTGGATTCACGGGCCTTGGTGGCACTGCCCAGGGAGTAATTTATAATATTACTCTTAATAACATATCTTTTGTGATTTACCTTGAATCTACATAGAAGTGCAGTTATATTTCTTCACACCATCAAGGAGACCTAATTGTCTCCAGTCACTGATAAGATAAATGATGGGAGAGGGTGGGGTGCTCAAAAGCCAGTCTTTTCTGGGGACATAGGTCAGTGTGTCTCTCCCGGGTCCCTCTGTGCCGCAGCTACTCCTCTTAAATCTTGATTCAAGGGCTTCAGAAGCTGATGGCATAGTTATGAGAGGGGTGAAGACTGTGACTGCATTTCCAACAGACCCTGAGGACAGTTGGGAAGAATGTGAGTACGGAGTCCTAATATCCAGTGCCATCTGCCCCATCTCACTCTCCATCCTTACCCTTTGCCCTTCCACCTTCAGTTATTCATTCAACACGTGTTTTCTGAGCACAAACTGTGCTCCAGGCACTGGGCTGTGTGTTGGTGGTATAGCTAGCAAGACAGATTTGGTCCCTGATCTTATGGGACATCCTTGGGGTCAGGGTGGGGTAGGGAGATACAAAAAAGAAAGCCAAGAATTATACTTATGGGAGGTAATGAGATGGAAAAAACACTTGGTGCATGAAAGTGCAAGAAAAAATTTGGCGCAGGAAAGCATGAAAGAGGAATCCTGGCTCGCAGGTGAGGGAGGGTATCTGGGAGAAACTGAGCCAGGCAGAATCATTTCCGTTTCCTGTCTCCGTGACTTATTTCCTTTCTCTTGAATATTCTTCTCCACTTTGTTTGCCTAGTTAATAGACCAGGGCATGGAGCAAGCTGGTTTAATCACTGCATCAAACAGAAGAGTAGATACAGATAAGCTCATTTTACAGATTAAGAGCCTGAGCTCAGAGAATTTAAATAATGTGCCAAGTTAACACAGCTATTGCTGGAGCTGGTGTCTCAAATCTCTGTCTTAGTCATGTCTGGCTTTTCTCAGCTGCATCATATATTAAGCAATCTATTTCTTGTTTAATGTCCGTTAGATGAACTGATGTCAGGAAAGCACCAGGCATATGCCTATTACAAGAGAGTATGGTGGTTAGGAACATGGATTTTTGAGTCAGACAGAACTGGTTATGTGTCCTCTTCTGTCGTTTTCTCTCTGGGTGACCTTGGTTATCTTGTTTTTCTGAGCTTCAGTTTCCTTATCTGGAAAATGAAGATAGTAACAGCATCTACCTTGTTGGATGGTAGGAAATGCCTGTAGAAATTCCTTAATGTAAATATGTTCTCCATAAATATGAGATATTTTTATTGATTTAGGCACTGAATATTTTTGAGCAATTTCTATATGATAAGCAGTTTTTAGGTAAGTATTTGTTTTTTATTCTGCTTTTTTCATCTCTTTCTCCTCTTCCTTCTCTCTTACAACATGTAGCAAAGTTAAATGTTCAACGGCAATAAAAACGAGTGAGAAAAAAGAGAAGGATAAGACAATTGAGAGATAGAAATGGGAAAGAGAAAAGAGAAACTTAAGTGGAGGCAAAAGCAAAGAAAGAAAACAGAAGAAAAGAAATCACAATTATGGGTAACAGGAAGGAACAGTGAACACTTGAGGAGAGTGGGTAAGGAGAGAAACTACTGAATTACAGTCTCTCCAAGCTATGATCTTTCCAATATTTCAACTGCTTCGACACAAAACAGCTGTTTCTGTTGTGAGGCTATTCAAGTTGGTCCAATAAGCTAATTTCTATGGTCCTCTTGGATGCAAGGATTGAAACTGTGATTTTATTTGCCAGTTCTTTCAATTTTTGGATTTAATTCCTATTTTTTTTTTTCTGCTTGAAGCCAAACAAGCCTAAAATATGAGGACTGAGGACGTAACACAATGTGAATGTCAAGGAGAAGTTTCTATTGGAAATAGTGCTCTGGTTTGACAAGACCATCAGAAGCTGAAAACTGACATAATCTTAATGTATATAAGTAGATAAGGCTGCTCCCCAAGGGGTTCAATATGCTTTTATAGATTTATCATTCTATCTTCCTTCCAAGTTTTGCAGGAAAAATGAGATGATTCTTTTGTTTGCAAATTTACAGATAAATAAATCAAGATAGACTTGTGAAATAACTTGCCCGAGGTGACTCTGTAAAATGAATGGAGAAGTCAGGAATGTAGTCCAGTTCTCTAATTCTAACCCGGTAAACATTAGTTAGCAGACTATCTTGTTTTTTAAAGAAACTCAAAACCTTAAGGAGGAGCTGCAACTTGATAAATGAAACACATTCAAAATGTTTGGCCCTATTTTATTTCTTAGGTTTGTGTCTGTACATATTAAATGGGGATGGCAATAGCAAAAACCAATCAATTACATTTGGCAGGAAAGAAGTAGAATAAGTTGGCGTTTTCACTATTAGGATTTATACATTTCATTGGATTTCAGATATCTAATAGATTTGGGATACGGCTCTTTAATATTTCCATGTATTTAGTTGTCTGAAATTAGTATTGGTCAGCCAGCCTCCCCTCCCCTTGCATTTCAGGTTAATGCCAACAATGATGTGTGTGTCCGAGAGGGTTATGGAGGAGCAATGGAGGGGTGCACCCTGACTCTGACACCTTGTTCTGAAGTATACAGTTGCTAGACAGAGTTCTTTCTCTTGTTCTCTGGAATGCGGTGAAGAGGAAGGAACCAGCTGTCTTGGGTTGCAATTTCAAAATGTCAAGTTTTCTTTTTATGTGTATGTGTGTGTGTGTGTGTGTGTGTGTGTTATGGCCATGGCTTGGCAAGAAAAAGATTTTCACAGGTGAAGGGATGGCCTGCCCCTCCACACCTGTGGGCGTTTCTCGTGGGGTGTGACGAGAGACTGAGAAAAGAAAGAGACACAGAGACAAAGTATAGAGAAAGAAAAGTGGGCCCAGGGGACCAGCGCTCAGCATATGGAGGACCCGGGCCGGCACCGGTCTCTGAGTTCCCTCAGTATTTTTGGATCATTATCTCTACCATCTTGGAGAGGGGGATGTGGCAGGACAATAGGGTAATAGTGGGGAGAGGGTCAGCAGGAAAACGTGAACAAATGTCTCTGTATCATAAACAAGTTAAAGAAAAAGGTGCGGTGCTTTGATGTGCACATACATAAACATCTCATTGTATTAAAGAGCAGTATTGCTGACAGCATATCTCACCTCCAACCCTAAGGTGGTTTTCTCCTATCTCAGTAGATGGAATATACAATTGAGTTTTACACCGAGACATTCCATTGCCCAGGGACGAGCAGGAGACAGATGCCTTCCTCTTATCTCAACTGCAAAGAGGCCTTCTCTTTTACTAATCCTCCTCAGCACAGACCCTTTATGGGTGTCGGGCTGGGGGACGGTCAGGTCTTTCCCTTCCCATGAGGCCATATTTCAGACTATCACATGGGGGGAAACCTTGGACAATACCTGGCTTTCCTAGGCAGAGGTCCCTGCGGCCTTCCACAGTGTTTTATGTCCCTGGGTACTTGAGATGAGGGAGTGGTGATGACTTTTAACAAGCAAGCAAAGCACATCCTGCATAGCCCTAAATCCATTAAACCTTGAGTCCACACAGCACGTGTTTCTGCAAGCACAGGGTTGGGGGCAGGGTTACAGATTAACAGCATCTCAAGGCAGAAGAATTTTTCTTAGTATAGAACAAAATGGAGTCTCTTATGTCTACTTCTTTCTACATAGACACAGTAACAGTCTGATCTTTTTCTTTTCCCCACACACAGGCAAGGGGGATGAGTCCATAAGATGACACTAGAATAGGGGATTGGCTTGGGTGCACCAGGGGGCCAGAGACATGGGTCATCCCTGGAGACAGGAGTTGGGACGCTCCCCTGGGATGGAGACCGGAAGTGCAAGAGAGAAGAAAGTTGTGAGGTCAGGAGCACAACTTTCTGGCATTTGGAGTCCAGAAAGTTGTGAGGTCAGGCTGGATAGATCTTCAAAGTATGAAGAGCATTAGCTTCTGGGTCAGATCGCCCAGGTCTTCCACCTATTAATTGGGTGATTTTAGGACAATGTCATCATTCCTGGCTCCCTAGAATCAGACCTTAAGTCAAGGGGTTGAGACCAAGTTATTAATTTCGTGTTGATTCCAGGAAACACTGGCAGGAGAGTAGGGAACTGAGAAAGGAAAGGCACAGAATACAGGGTGGATTATCGAGCAAGTTAGCACAGTGGGAATAGGAGCTGAATTCTACTGAGGAGCCCTCAGAGCAAATGGAGAACACATCTTCCCAGAGTTATTCCACACAATCCTATTGAGGGAAGAGAGAGACCCTCTCATATTGTTTTATATTGTTTTATACTCAGTACCTGTTTTAAGAAAAAACAACAAGGAAGCAAAACCAAAGACAGGCAGCCCGGCGCCAGGCCCAAAACCGGGCCTGGGCCTGCCTGGCCTAAACCCAGTAGTTAAAAATCAACTCATAACTTAGAAACCGATGTTATTAATAGATTCCAGACATTGTATAGAAGAACACTGCGGAAGTCCCTGCCCTGTTCTGTTTCTCTCTGACCACTGGTGCATGCAGCCCCTGTCACGTACCACCTGCTTGCTCAAATCAATCACGACCCTTTCATGTGAAATCTTTAGTGTTGTGAGCCCTTAAAAGGGACAGAAATTGTGCATTCAGGGAGCTCGGATTTTAAGGCAATAGCTTGCCGATGCTTCCAGCTAAATAAAGCCCTTCCTTCTACTACTCGGTGTCTGAGAGGTTTTGTCTGTGGCTCGTCCTGCTATATTTCCTGGTTCCCTGACCCGGAAGTGAGGTGAGGTGACTGAGGGAGGGCCTGGGCAGCCCCTTAGGCAACTTAAGCCTGCCCTGTGGCGCATCCCTGAGGGGGACTCCGACCAGCCTGAGTGAAGCGATCCAAAGAGCACTCCTGGGTAGGAAATTGTCCCGGTGGAACGCCTCACCAGAGCAGCATGTAGCAGGCCCCCGCGGAGGATTAACACAGTGGCTGAACACCGGGAAGGAACTGGCATTTGGAGTCCAGACATCTGAAACTTGGTAAGACCAGTCTTTTGAACTTGCCCCACTCCATCTGAGTGGAAGCATGGCCTGATCACCCATGGTGTGCCTGTACTGGCACTTTTGTTCTGGTTTTGACTTGAACTGGATACTTTGGTTTTGGTTTTTGACCTGGCTTGGATTTGTGGATACTCTGATTTTGGTTTTGATTTTGGTTTGGTGTAAACTGCAAAAGTGTGTGTGTGCCCTTTTACCTGTTCTTTGTTTTGTGGTGTGTGTGTGTGTGTGTGTGTGGTGTGAGCGTGGTGTTTTGTCTCGAAAAAACATGGGTCAGGTGCAAAGTAAGCCCACCCCACTGGAAACTATGTTAAAAACATTTCAAGAAAGGATTTAATGGAGACTATGGAGTCACTATGACTCCAGAAAAACTTAGAACTTTGTGTGAAATAGACTGGCCGGCATTAGAGGTGGGTTAGCCATCAGAAGGAAGCCTGGACAGGTCCCTTGTTTCAAAGGTGTGGCACAAGGTAACCTGTAAGCCAAAGCCCCCAGACCTGTTTCCGTACATAGACAGTTACAGCTGGTTTTAGACCCCCTTCACCCCTCCACAGTAGTTAAGAGAACAGCAGCATAAGCGGCTGGCAGAGGCAAGGAAAGACAAGCAGAGAGTAAAAGAGGCCACCTATACCAATTCTAAGTTAATTTAGACGAAACAAGGTCTTATTAATAGCAAAGAATAATTGAAATCCCAAACTTACAAGGTTTTCAACAAAAGTGAAGTTTGCTGAAAGTTAACAGTGTAACATGTATTATGGTAACTTCTAATCTTGTGGCCTTAGACAGTCTAGTTCAACGACATAAAGAAAGTTTGCTTTAAAAAAAAGAAATGGTTATCTTCAAAAAAGAAAATCATAAGGAGACATAAAAATGTAAATTTTTACCTACATTAAGAGGTTAAAAAAATTATTGTTTTAAAAGTTTAAGCAAGTTTTAAAATGTTAATTGTAAAGAAAATTCTGTGTGTAAACATATTAGCTAAAGTTAAAAAGGTATCATCCAGTTTTTCTGTGAACTGGACATTAAAAATGCAACAGGTTTTTCTTAAAGCAGCAATCTGCTCTTTAACAAAAAATATAAAAGGTTAAAAAGAGTCTATAAAATCTTACCTTATGGTCAAACATGAAAAATTGAATAAATATATCTACAAGGTTTTCTTAAAATTAAGTTTGACATTAATAACACACTAATATAAAGGTAAAATTTAACTTCTCTGGTATAAAAATCATACAAGAAGCATTATTAAATATAAAATAGTGTTTAGCTTCCTTTGGTCTAAAAACTAATAAAAATAGGCGCTAAAAAGACATTCATTTTACTAGAGGATCATAGAAGTTAAAGACTTAAAACAAACTTTGACAATTAAGACAGCGTACCAAGATGCAAATGCCTGGGTGAAATGGATCAAATATTCCATCTGCACGTTAAACAAAAGCAATTGTTATGCTTGTGCACATGGCAGTCCAGAGGCCCTGATTGTCCCCCTTCCACTAAGGTGGTCCTCCAGTCGACCAGGCGTGGGTTGCATGGTAGCTCTTTTCCAGGATTCTACAGCCTGGAGTAATAAGTCATGCCAAGCTCTCTCTGCTCTATCTCGAAGTCCCTGCGGGTCAGCCACCGAGGGCCATCCAGCTTCCGTCTCCCAACACTAAGTTCACTTCGTGTCTCTCACGGGAGGGAGGAGACTTAGATTCCTTGGAGACCTGAAGGGATGCAGTGAGCTTAAGAATTTTCAAGAGCTTATCAACCAGTCAGCCCTTGTTCATCCCCGAGCGGATGTGTGGTGGTATTGTGGTGGACCTTTACTGGGCAATCTGCTGAATAACTAGAGTGGCACTTGTGCTTTAGTCCATTTGGCTATCCCTTTCTCCCTGGCATTTCATCAACCAGAGGAAGGAAATAATAATAATAATAATAAGACATCATAAATCGAGAGATGCCCCTTATAGGTCTTTCAACTCTCACATCTATTTAGATGCAACTGAAGCCCCGCAAGGAATACCAGATCAATTTAAAGCTTGAAATCAAATAGTTACAAGATTTAAGTCAATATTTTGGTAGATGACAGTCAATAAAAATGTAGATTAGATAAACTACATCTATTACAACCAACAGCAACAAGCTTTTCAGGAGTTAAAAAAAAAAAAACTCATGTCGGCCCCAGCCCTGAGGCTACCTGACCTGACAAAACTCTTCACACTCTATGTGTCAGAAAGAAAAAAAATGGCAGTTGGAGTTTTAACCCGGAACGTGGGGCCCTGGCCAAGGCCAGCGGCCTCTCTCTCAAAACAACTAGACGGGGTTTCCAAAGGCTGGCCCCCATGTCCAAGGACCCTGGCAGCAATGGCCCAGTTAGCACAAGAAGCAAATAAGCTAACTCTTAGGCAAAACCTAAACATAAAGTCTCCCCATGCTGTGGTGATTTTAATAAATACCAAAGGACATCATTAGCTAATAAATGCTAGACTAACTAGATACCAAAGCTTGCTCTGTGAAAATCCCTGCATAACCATTAAAAGATTGCAACACCCTAACCCCGCCACCTTACTCCTGGTATCAGAGAGCCCAGTTAAACATAACTGTAAAAGTATTGGACTCAGTTTATTCTAGTAGGCCCAACCACCGAGACCACCCTTAAACATCAGTAGACTGGGAGCTGTACGTGGATGGGAGCAGCTTTGCCAACGCCTGCAAAGTGACTCTGAAGAAAACGACAAGCCCTGCTCCAGTCACACCCGGAAGCTGACTGGTCCATGCACGGTCGAAACATGAGGAAACTCATTGCGGGACTCATTTTCCTTAAAATTTGGACTTGTACAATAAGGACTTCGACTGACTTTCCTCAGACTGACAACTGTTTCCAGTATATACATCAAGTCACTGAGGTAGGACAAAAGATTGCTACAGTCCTATTATTTTATGGTTATTATAAGTGTAGCAGGACTCTAAAAGAAACTTGTCTGTATAATGCTATTCTATCCAAGGCATGTAGCCCAGGAAATAACCAAACTGATGCGTGTTATGACCTATTTTAAGCCTCCCATGATCACAGTTTTTAAAATAAAATTAAGAACTGGTCCTTTTCTAGGTGACACAAGTAAGGTAATAGCTAAAACAGAAGAAAGAGGGGTCCCCAAAAATGTAACCTTCAAATTTGATGCTTCTGCTGCTATTGATAGTAAGCAGCATGGGATAGGATGCGGTTCTCTAGATTGGAATAAAAAGTTACACAGCAGAAAATAAGTACATCTGTCAAAAATCATATTGATGTGAGATGTGTCAATATTGGTCTTGTGTCATTTGGGCTACTTAAAAAAAAATAAAATAAAATCCTGTTTGACTCCAAAAAGGAAAAGTCAGCCCCTCCTGCATGAGTGGGAGTTGCAGCCTTTTAAAATTGACAATCACCAACCCCTCAGACTCAAAGTAAAATTAAAAAAACATTAGGCATTGATGAAAAAGGACTAGATCCTAGTGTAAGCATCCTAATAAAAGGAGAGGTTCAAAAATGCTCTCCAGAAGCAGTATTTCAGACTTTCTATGATAAACTAAATGTGCCAGTACCTGAGATTCCAGGAAAAACTAAAAATTTGTTGTTGCAATTAGCCGAACACGTAGCCCAGTCTCTACAAGTCACCTCATGTTATGTTTGTAGAGGAACTGTAACAGCAGATCAATGGCCATAGGAAGCCCGAGAATACGTTCCTACAGACCCAGTTCCTGATGAATTCACAGCCCAAAAGAATCACTCTGATCATCTTTAGATTCTAAAAGTCTCAATTATTAGATAGTATTACATAGCTAAAAAAGAAAAAGGATTCATTCATCCTGTAGGGCAGCTTAGTTGTCTTGGGCAAAAGCTGTATAATAGTACCACAAAAACAGTTACATGGTGGAGTTCCAATTACACAGAAATAAATCCATTCAGTAAATTTCCAAAGTTGCAGACTGTTTAGGCCCATCCAGAATTCCACCAGGACTGGATGGCCCCCACCAGGTTATACTGGATATGTGGACACAAAGCTTATGCTAAGCTGCCTGATCAGTGGACAGGTAGCTGTGTAATCGGCACCATTAAGCCATCTTTCTTCTTACTGTCCATAAAAACAGGTGAACTTTGGGGCTTCCCAGTCTATGCTTCCCGGAAAAAAAAAAAGAGAAAGTGAAGCATAGCCATAGGTAATTAAAAAAATGATAAATGGCCCCCTAAAAAAAAAATCATACAATACTATGGACCCGCCACTTGGGTACAAGATGGCTTATGGGGATATCGGACCCCCATCTACATGCTCAACCGAATCATACGGTTGCAAGCTGTTTTAGAAATTATTACTGATAAAACTGGTTAAGCCTTGACTGTTCTTGCCCGGCAAGAGACTCAGATGAAAAATGCTATCTATCAAAATAGACTAGCTCTTGACTACTTGCTAGCAGCTGAAGGAAAAGTGTGTGAAAAATTTAACCTTACTAATTACTGTCTACACATAGATAATCAAAGGCAAGTAGTTAAAAATATAAAGATATAACAGAACTGGCACATGTACCAGTGCAAGTGTGACACGGACTCAATCCAGGAGCCATGTTTAAAAATTGGTTCCCAGCAATAGGAGGACGTAAAACTCTTATAATAAAAGTAATAATAGTAATAAGAACCTGCTTACTGCTCCCTTGTTTACTATCTGTACTTCTTCCAATGATGAAAAGCTTCATCACTACCTTAGTTCACCAAAATGCTTCAACACAAGTGTACTATATAAATCACTATCGATCTATTACACAAAAAGACATAAGCAGCAAAAATAAGAGTGAGAACTCCCATTAATAAAAAGTGAGAGTCTCAAAAGGGGGGGATGAGGGAAGAGAGACACCCTCTCATATTGTTTTATACTCAGTACCTGTTTTAAGAAAAAACAACAAGGAAGCAAAACCAAAGACAGGCAGCCCGGCGCCAGGCCCGAAACCAGGCCTGGGCTTGCCTGGCCTAAACCCAGTAGTTAAAAATCAACTCATAACTTAGAAACCGATGTTATTAATAGATTCCAGACATTGTATAGAAAAACATTGTGGAACTCCCTGCTCTGTTCTGTTTCTCTCTGACCACCAGTGCATGCAGCCCCTGTCACGTACCATCTGCTGCTCAAATCAATCACGACCCTTTCATGTGAAATCTTTAGTGTTGTGAGCCCTTAAAAGGGACAGAAATTGTGCATTCGGGGAGCTCGGATTTTAAGGCAGTAGCTTGCCGATGCTCCCAGCTGAATAAAGCCCTTCCTTCTACTACTCGGTGTCTGAGAGGTTTTTTCTGTGGCTCGTCCTGCTACACTATCAGCTGTGGTTGAAGGTTTCTGCAGGGAGAGTTGTGGCAATTCCAGTCTGCTCTACAGGCGAGCAGGGTGGACTCACTCAGGTAGAGTCACAGGTGTGGGTAGTTAGTTGCAAGTCTGGCTAGAGTGCAAGAGAATGTTAAGAGATGAATAAATATGGGAAGGCACAGCTAGCACTCTTACAGAGAGTCCATTAACATTCCTGAGTCTTTTTTCTCATTTTTAAAGTGGAAATTCCAAGAACTATTTTGGAAATGTTGATATGTAAGTGAAGACATTGGCTGGATCCAGGACCCCAAACACTCTGTCTTACCATAGTAAGAGATCCCAGTTCTGTCTTCCTATACTCACTCTTCCTTTGGAAGTGTCCATGGTGTATGTTTGTGTCTATGCACACAAACAAGGCTGAGAAAAGGAACACACTACAACTAGATGGAACCCTAATCCTGTTCAGCTAAGACTATATAGATTTGTGGGAATTCTGTTGCTCAGAGAAGGCAATCCTAACTTTGGGCAGGAGGCCTCTTTGGACCCTTTAACCAACAGCCATGCTAAAATATCAGCCCTCTGATTCTCATACTCTGATACTGGGAAAAGATAAGTCTTTTTGAGAATTAACTAGATAAATGCAGCTATAAAGTACCTAGTACAGTACCTGCCATATAGTGTCTGCCATATAGTAGGTTTCTCCAAAATGTGAATGCATCCTGTCTCTACGCCTTTCTTCTCTGATTTTCCTTAAGTACCGGGCACATCATTTATAATGCTGCTTTCCCAACTTCAGATTCAGATGACTATGAGAACAGGCCCTGTGCACATAAGCAGTCACAGAGGTGGACGCTAATTCAATTAATAGTATCCACAGGCCAGTGGGCAACCAATGAGGGGACCTGGAGCAAGAGACACTGTCCAAGTGGGTAGAAAGTAACTAGCTAAATCAATGTGTCCATTTCCCTTTTGGGCTGTAGACTGGAAAATATGGAGAGTGGCCAGTTATTAAGGGGTAGGAGGAGAGAGAGAGAGAGATGAAGAGAGAAGAGGAGGCACAAAAGTAGCAGAATAGGAGTCTGAGAGGGCATCTGAGTCAAGATAAGGTGAAGCTGGGGGCTGTGATGTAAGTGACAGTCCTTTTCCAGGAAGCAGCATATACCTGCCCCAAACCCTGCCCAACACGCCAATGCCTGCTAGTCCAAAGCCACTTGAGTCCTGGGAGCAGCATTGCCATGTGCGAGAGTGGTAGGGGCACTGGCAGGAATGCATTCCATTTGTCTCACTGGATTAAACATGTACTGGTCCCAGATCAGATTGGCCTGTGTCAGCACCTTTGAGTGACACACACGCCCCTCTGGCTTATGTCACTTGCATATTTGACAACTCAGCTATACTCAAGGCAGCTCCCCAAAGCCTGGTCTAACTCTCACCGGAGAGCAGGTAGCTCACACTCTGGCACTACCACGTTACCTGGGCCCTGAGTTAGGAAGAGAGATTGCCTGTGGTATCAGATCATGCCATGGGGATTCTGAGTCCATGCCGAGTGGGGTTTTTTTCAGGATTTCATTCTGAGAAAGAATGCAAATGAAGAATATAGAATTACACTAGCAGCAAAGTAGAAGGACAGAAGGGAAGATAGGAGTCAAGTGGGTTGTCATATGATGAGGTCAGAGTGAATAGAGCCCTAACGAAACTAAGCGAGCATCAAATGGATATTTGCAAGGTCTATGTATTCATGCATTCAGATACATTCTATCAACTTTATTTTTAGAATATTATTTCATTAACTCTAAATTTTGAAGCTTTTTGGGGTTTCCAAAATGGGTTACCTCTCCTAAAAACAGTTGTACTTGATTCAAGATGCCAATTAAATGGGTACTGGAGGCAGCCATGGCCACGGACTCTCCTTTTGTTCTCTTTGTGAGGGCAGGTATAAGCTGCACTGATCCTGACCTTTAGGCATGAGGATGAAAGTCTTCAGTATCCGTACAACTTTACACCCAAGAGCTGGTGTAGAATGAGTTCCTCTGGCCATGGGAGGATCGCAGAGGGGTGCCTGCCACCTGCAGCCCACCCTCAGTAAGTGCAACTGTGCTGCTGGCAGAGGGGAGGGAGCTGGGGGCACGCCAACCCTTTCTGTTACTTCCTGTAGGCATAGCCCAAGTCTCAGGAAGCAGAATATACACAGGGTAGGGTGGGGTGGGGGAGGGGAGGGGAGCTGTTTCTTCCCCCACCCATTACCTACTAGTCCAAAGCCACTTGAGCCATGGGAACAGCAATGCTAACTACAATAGCTGCAGGGACCTGGAAGGGGACTGGTGATGACATCAAACTGCAATGCTGTTTTACATTGAGATGTTGATGGACAGGAGTCTACCTAGTCTTCTCTAGGGACACACATATCATAAAGCAGGCAAGTATAACTCTCTAAGCATTTCTTAGATGCTGTATTATCACCCCCTTCCCTCACTACAATTCTGTAATCTCCACCTTGGGAGGAACAAACACGTCTTATTGCACCTTGCCCAGAAATAATATCACAACTTATTAACTCCATCTACTCCCCACACAAGGGATAACGACTGTCCACAGAAGGGGTAAGGAAGTCTCAAGTGTCGCACGGGGAATTTTCCTAGGGCCTTCCATCATTTTAGGCCACTAGTAACTCACCTATAGCCAGTACTGTAGCAAGTTGAGAGTGTATGGATTTAGGTACCATTCATCTGTAAAAAGCAAAGACAAGACTTGCACTTCTAGATTAATTCACAGACCTGTGGGAAGACCCTCTTGTCTCACCTGTGACTCATGACCATATTTTGAGATTCCCAAGTCCCTGGAGCCTGCTTCCTCCTGAGCAAAGAGGGTTGTCTTTATTTCACTTGGCAAGGAAAGTCCATTTGTTTGTCTCCAGTCCTGCCAGCGGCTCCACTCTCCTTCAGTTATGGGAGACCTCCTGAAGCAAGGCTGGAGGGAGAGGCTGTGTGGTAAGAGTGAGTTTTGAATGAGTATGAACTGAGGGCTTTACATGCACCAGGTGCTGCACAAAATAATTAATTTAATCCTCACTCTGGCTCTGACAGGTGGTTGAGGTCATATCTTTATTAAACTTAGCATTTTACAATGGGCAATTAATTGCTGGAGGTGGGATTAAAATCCAGTCTTGTCCAGCTCCAAAATGGTATGTCTCTCACTACCTAACCCATGCTTGCCTCTCAGTGACATCACATCTGTAACTATAGGAGTGTTTCCTTGCTATCAGATACAAGTGAACACAATCCTTTGTACCAAGTTACCTTGAGGTAGCCAAATGTGCCAGAGTCAACTCTAGTTAGAATGAATGAGGACATCACTCCACCTTTGGTTGCTTCAGTTCTCCAATTTAAAATAATATATGTTAGGTACCAAGAACTGATGCTCTACTGAACAATCCCAAATACTTGGAATGACCAAAGTACTAGGCTCTTGCTCCCGGAAAACAATGATGTAAGCCAGCACTGCTTGGACTTTGGGTCTTTCCTCAGGTAGCATAAACCACACAGAGATTGTGATCATCTGCTCAGGTTTTATGCCAGCCTTGCAACAAATCTCATCTTCGTGGGATCTTTGTCTTCACTTCTGCCTCCACATTACTGTTAGAAACATATACCGAGACTTGGTGGTTATGGAGTAATAATATCTTCACTCCATCGATGTTGGTTTTTTTCAAGAAAATTTATTTTAAATCTTGGCACTTCCACAGCTGCAAATCTGGGAGAACGAGCCAGCCCTTGTGGGGCTGTGTGTGTTAGCTGGATCGGGGTGAAAGGGGGCAAGCTCAAGGTATCTTTCAACCCCTGATAAACTCCCAGGGACCAAGGAACCTGGTACCCATGGCTTTTTATCATTGAGATGCTAGCTCTATAATGCCATCTCCCTGGTGATTTCTATATTGAAGAACATTTGTTTCCTGCCACCAGTAAGAGACCACCTGAGTGTTCAGCTGCAGTATCTTCAACTCCCCGGATGCATCAGTAGCATTGTCTTCTCTGGGCTTCTCTTATAGAACTCATTTTTAGCAAAGTCAAGTTTCCATATTCTAGGTAGTAACTTATCAGATGGATGGTCAAAAAGATGGAAGTAAAACATTTTCATGTACTGCATTTCAGTTATTTTCTCTGGGGTTTTATCACCCTTCAGGTGGTTGTCTCCAAAATAACAGGTGTCATTCTGCTCCATTAATCAGGTTCCCCTACCTTTATCCGGGCACTTTTCTCTTCAGCGTCTTCTTCAAGGTATTTCCAGTTGCCCGCCCTGAACTGTTTCAGAATGAGGAGGACATCTGGAGGAATTTACAGGTGCATAGACCAATTTGCAAAAGAACCTGTGAGCCAACGTAGGTTGTGAGATGCATATCCCACATCCAGTTCAGCCCAGTAACTTGGGAAATGGGGGAGAGGTAGCTCTGAAGGCCAGACTTAGTACATTTTTACCCCCATCCATGCTTGCAACTGTAAGTTGATCTTAAATCAGTACTTTTAACCAAGTCAACCTCAATCACTGGAATAGGATACCCAGCTGAAAAACTTGGGGTCACTGAATCAATCTCTTATCTGTAAGAGATAATGATGTCTATCCAATGGGGTTCTGAAAAATATGTAATGCCTGACATGTAGTGTATACTCACTGAATGTGGCTTTTAACCACAACATTTATATTTTTGCCAAGAGTATCACCTTTCTGCAGCAACCCTGAGAACCTCACACTAATCTTGTCTTAGATTGCTCATTCCTTTCCTATATTTAGACACCAAACTCTGTTCATTTTTCCCTTGAAATGTTCATTCCCATGATCAAGATTTTGCTTAAACACATTTTGTTTTCATGTCCAGATTATTATCTCAGCTGGAAGAATAAATAAGCAACAGTCACCCAAGAAGTATTTACTGAGCACCTACTATGTGCACTATTTTCTGGTGTTGGGGCTAGGGGCAAACGACTCTGACAAGTCTCTGTTCTCAAGGCACTGACATTCATATGGGTGAAGATAGATAACAAACAAGGAAAAAATTGGACAGATAAAAAATTTAGGTGGTGCCAAGTATGATGCAAACACCAAAACAGTGACGCAATAGAAGATGTCAGAGGGAGAGTGGGAAGGTTACATTAAATAGATGTCCAAGGAAGATCTCTCTGAGGAGAAGCTACTAGGGCTGAGATCTTAATGACAACAAGGAACCCAAGGGCTGGAAGCGGAGCGTTTCAAACATGGCCAGTGGGTGCAAAGGCCCTCACACGTGAATGCGCCCGGCCAGGTGGAAGGACAGAGGGCAAGGCTGTTGTGGTTGCCCTGCAAGTGTGAACGGCCCAAGATAGGATGAAAGAAGAGGTCAGGACTACACCGTATAGGAATATCAGATCATGGTCAGGGCTTTGGATTTTTCAGGGGTGCAGTATAAGCCATGGGGAGTTTTAGACAGGTACAGAAGTAATTTACATTTTCTTTCTTTTTTTTTTTTTTGAAACGGAGTCTCACTCTGTTGCCCAGGCTGGAGTGCAGTGGCACGATCTCAGCTCACGGCTAGCTCTGCCTCCCGGGTTCATGCCATTCTCCTGCCTCAGCCTCCCCAGTAGCTGGGACTATAGGCACCCACCACCACGCCTGGCTAATTTTTTGTATATTCAGTAGAGATGGAGTTTTGTCCTGCTGGCCAGGCTGGTCTTGAACTCCTGACCTCAAGTGATCCACTTGCCTCAGCTTCCCAAAGTGCTGGGATTACAGGCGTGAGCCACTTCGCTCAGCATTATAGTCCCTTTATATATAATCCTTTTTTAACTTATCTCAATCTGAATGTGGCTTCTGTTTCCTTTGGGACATTTACTGATAGTTGGTGCCTTTCACCTGGGGACAGGTGCAGCTGCTGGGGGCTGGTAGAGTAGGCTTGTGGCATCACCATCGCCTGGGGTAGTTTGCTTATCACCTGAGTATTGAGATCCAAGGCTGCTGCAGGAGGTATCTCGGCAGGTGTTTGGTATAAATGGGGAGAAAATTGGCAGGCGGTAGGTGATAGATGGTAGATGGTGTGTTTATGAGTCAGGTGGAACAAACTGAAGACCTCTAGAAATCATTCTGAGATGGGATGAAGCCAGAGAAACGGTTTTATAAAAGTTTTTTTTGTGTATTTGAAACTTTAAAGCTGACATTTTCTGAGAAACACCCATTACTTCGATGAGAAAATTGAGAGTTCAGTAAGTTATTAATTTACCCATTTAGTCATTCATTCAGAAAATACTGAGGGCATATTATGTACTAGGCACTGTATTGGGCATAAAGTGAATGAAACAAAAACCCTCATGGGGCCATATTTGAACCCAAGTCGGTCTGCCTCTCAACACAGAGTTCTTTCCACTGTCTCAAACTGCCTTCTATTAAACATTTGATAACTCTCATTTTTCCAAAACATGACATGAAGGACTCAGTCCTCTGCCATTTCCTGGAATCATGGGCTACTTTTGCATCTTTTCTTCTAGATGTGCACTTTCAGCTAAGCTTGGCAGGATCTCCAAACTCCTAAACTCTGTGTCCTGGTAAGTCATCACCAGGACTAATCACAAACGTTAATGTTGGTGCTTATTACTGAGCCGTTGGGCCTATTTTTAAGAACACAAAGAATGAAAAGATTAGCTCCCTACAAGCTCCCCCATCTGTTCAAATGGAAAAACTTCACAAAGCCCTAAGATGCTGGGCAGCGCAGATTCCAGCTTGTGATTTTAAGGAGTATTAAAAAAAAAAAAAAAAAAGGAAACAATTATTTCAGTGTCTCTCCAAATGAAAACATCTATTTCAACTCAAAGAATACTTTGTAGCAGCAGAATGTAGTGAGTAAGATCACAAACTTGGGTGTCAGTAAGACTGGGTTCCAGGACTAATTCTTCATTTTAGTAGCCATGTGACTTCAGGCAATTTCCTTAGCATCTGTAAACCTTGATTTAGCCTTCTAAAATAGAGATTATCAGAGACAATCCCTACCTCGTGAGGTTTTCATGGGGACTAAATGATATCATGCACGTTTCATACTTAGAGTAGTGCAGGTCACATAGTAAGTGCTCAATAAATATAGTCACTATTGTTATATGCATTATCTCTTTCACTTACCACAACCTTAAGAAGGAAAGAAAAAGTGATTATGTAATCTAAATATTTGTAGCCGGGAAAGCAAATAGTTCTTCTTACAGTTTTATAAGGAGAACATTTTTGATTAATTTAAAGGGAAACCATAGACATTTAAAATAAAAAATAGAAGCAGAACCCTGATGTGGCTAACACAAGTTAGACAACATTTATTAAAGTTCTAAAGCTTTATAAAAATTGTAGACCAAATAGAAATCCATAAAATTTCCTTTATTTTATTGCTCATAACTAACTTAGCCACTAACAAATTAGTACAATATTTTATGGATATTTTCAGAGGCAGCTCTTATAATTTTCAGTTGACAACCTCAGCAAGGTATTGGTTACATGAAATGCATGTTCATTCTCAACCACCCATCTGTTTTTTTTCTCTCCAGAAACAAATATTTTCATTTTAGACTTCAAATTCCTATTTCCCATTTAGTGTGCGTTACTTATATCTGCTGTTTTATTTTTCTTGATGTATTTGTAACAAGTGAGAAAATCAGATCTAGGCCCAGCTTACAGTTATGGAAGTTCTAGTGTTCTTCAGGGCAGAGCTTCTCAGGCAGCAGACTATGGGCAGTAAACAGGTGTGCCACGGTATTTGCCCCCTGGCTCCTGGGTCTACCAGTCAGGGCCTGGGCCAGCCCAAATCTCTAAGCTCATTGCCCTCCCACCTTCAGCAGAGCAGCCTTGTCCACTGTGTGTGCTACACAAATACCACCTCCTTCCATGTGTGCTTCTCTTGGAGAAGGAGGCGCTTTGAGCTGTGCCCTTCCAGAACAAGGCTAAAGGAAATGTGCAGGATTGACCCTGTGTTTCAGAGTAGAGCAGAAGAAGAGAGCACGAAGCAACCAGGATGAGGAAGAGGTGACATGAGGGACAAATGCACAGGGAAAGGAGGGAAGATGGGAGGTCTTTCTGCCTAGTGGTCAGAAGGAAGGTCAGATGGCGATGGCAGGATCCTTAGACTAGAAAATAAGAGGCTTTCCTCTTCTTTAATGTCCAGAATCGTGATTTATTTCTTTCCTTCATTACTTGTAGTTGTTCAAAGTGAAGAAATTCTTGGGAAGCTATTACGAAAACTATTTACAACTGAATGCATTCCCAATTACAAGCACTGGACCAGCATTATTTGGGTTTAGAATTTGAGCTGACTGAATGGATTATGAGACTCATGTGAGTGTCCCCTGGCTGGCGGGTCATGGCCTGAAGCTGCACTGTGCAACCCGCAATGTGTTTCATAAAAATACTCAACTGAGGTAGCAAGTACTGGTGCTGGTGGCAGTGTTATTTCCACTCACAGGAGCAGTGTAGCTCCGTAGCAGTGCTATCAGTTTATAACTATGTGAAGATTTGCGTATGAGAACCTCAGTGAACTGACAACACATTACTGATTTACTCCAGTAGTGTCCTGTGCTTTTTATAGATTAGCACCCCTGGGCAGCAGTCCATCTGGCTTGCCCTTTAGTTTGACCTGGCCTGTAGCATGGGTTTTGGAATTCACAGACCTGAGTTCAAGTCTGAGCTCTACCACCATCAGCTGAGCAACACCGGGCAACTTATTTAACATCTCT
Source organism: Pongo pygmaeus (assembly GCF_028885625.2). Taxonomy (NCBI): domain Eukaryota; kingdom Metazoa; phylum Chordata; class Mammalia; order Primates; family Hominidae; genus Pongo; species Pongo pygmaeus. The sequence continues at coordinate 21,729,014 of NC_072376.2, forward strand.
AAGCCACTGATTGCAAATCAGAGAGATGTGATAACAATAAAATTTACTGCACGGTGTTGCTATGAACACTAAATGAATAATGTGTGCCACGTATCTAGAAGAGCTTAACACATGTTCACTCTCCTCTTCACTCCTGCAGCAACAGCAAAAATCATCTGTAGAGTTAACGGTAAGAAGATCTTATATTAGTAGCATCAGATGCTGAATAAACTCACAGAGATCAGTGCCTCATGCTCCACTGGTAGGCCTAGTGAGGGACTCAGGAAGAAAACATCTCATAGGAGGACAAGAAAGGGTGTCAAAGAAGTAGACACTGAGGAAACAAAAAAACCCTCTGGAACCCTGACTACCATTCAGTGAGACAAGACTGACAATTAAAACAGAATAGACATAATACGATCCATGCCTCAGTTCCTATGCCTTATGTTATACAGTTTGGCAAAAAGTACATAGTTTATTCATAATGCTGCTTTTAATTTTCTCAACTGTTTTTATTTCTTTCTAAAGTGTCTGGCAATCCCAACTGATAGACTCAATTGATCATTTAGAGTAGAAAGGGTAAGTTAGGAAAATCCAATCTTGACAATTTTTAATGATTTTTCTGATGTGTTAAAAATATGGGACACTATAAAAACTATGCTTTATATGACAGCTCTTGTAAAAAATCAAGGACAAAGTATAATTGAAAATATTCTTTCATTTTTCGAAAGAAATCTCTTTTAAATTCTTGGAAAAGATCAGGCACAGCAAAAGTGAGATAAAGCCTTAAAAATATGTTACTGGTGTCTTAGACTCCAAAGTAGAAATATACACTCATTTTAAGTTGCAAGAATAATAATCTAGATTTTGGGGATTTTAAAAATTTCATCTCTTTTCCTTAAATGATTTTGAAACAAGGCATGAATATAAATAATACATATAGTACTTCTGGATTTAAACGTCTTTGATGAAATGATGGTACTGGCTTGGAATCTCTCTCTCTCACCACACACACGTTCATATGTGCACATGTACGTGTACCTGTGATGTAGCTGTTCAGAATTGTTTGGCCTTCCAATGGATTGGCCACAGACCGTCCTGTCATGGCACCATCTTACCAGTCATTCTTTCAGCTTCCTAGCTCCCCTGGCAGTGGTGGAGAAGATCCCAAGTTATTATCAACTGAACAAGTGAAGGAAAGTTGGGTATTTTAAGGCACATGAATTATTTTAGGATTTCTGGTTGTCCCTGGTTAAGTTTTTGATGATTACTGAAGATAAGAAAACTAGACTTAGACTTAATTATTACTTTCAAAAAAAAAAAAACACTAAACAAACAAAAATAAAACAACTCCTGCAGAGTTTCAGAAGATTCTGGAAATTGACATGATTTCCTAATGTTCCAATTGGTAGATATCTTGGGCTGGCCTGAGGACTTGTCATTTCAGTCTCAGGCAGAAACTACAGATACGCTTTTTGGGGGATGGGTCAAAAGGAGACTGTGACTGAAACACTGAGGGCTTTATTCTTCCTTTTGTGAATTCTAATACTAATCATATTCATCATAAAAGATGTTTCCAATACTGAGAGAGTGTAAGGCAAAAATCAAAAAGATCACTTCACCCTTAATCACACCCCCTATGTCTTTAAAATCAAGAAGACAAATACAAAAATCCTTGTATATGCAATGAAAGCTTTCTGAATGCTATGTAAGGAGCCACTTATATAAGGGACTGCTTATCTAACATTCTGAAAGTTTTTGTTGCATTTACAGGGATTTTTATATTTGTCTTTTTGCTTCTTACACATGTAGGGCCATGCTGTAGATGCTCTTCAGCTACTTCTGTTTTTTGCTTTTGTTTACCAGTATATTGTAAACACCTATTTTGTTGGTCCCTATAGATCGACCTCATTGTTTTCAATAACTGCATTGTATTCTACTGAATAGAAGTCCTATAATTTTGTGGGCAGATAACTATTGTGTTTAGAAATTTCTTATTACAAGCAATTTGTCAATGAACCTTCTTGTAATCTTTGTGTACTCATGCAAGTATATTCTATAGGTTAAATTCTTAGAAGTGGAATTATGTGGCCAAAAGGTGTGTGTGATGGTTAATATTGTGTCAACTTGATTGGATTGAAGGATGCAAAGTATTGTTGTTCCTGGGTGTGTCTGTGAGGCAATTGCCAAAGGAGATTAACATTTGAATCAGTGGATTGGGAAGGGCAGACCCACCCTCAATGTGGGTGGACACAATCTAATCAGCTGCCAGTGCGGCCAGAATAAAAGCAGGCAGAAGATGGAAAGATTAGACTGGCTAAATTTTCTGGCCTCCATCTTTCTCCCATACTGGATGCTTCCTGCCCTCGAACATCAGAATCCAAGTTCTTCAGTTTTGGACTCTTAGACTTACAACAGTGATTTGCCAGGGGCTCTTGGGCCTTCGGCCACAGACTGAAGGCTGTACTATTGGCTTCCCTACTTTTGAGGTTTGTGGACTTTGGGACTGGCTTCCCGGCTCCTCACCTTGCAGATGGCCTACTGTGGGACTTCACCTTGTGGTGCTGCGAGTCAATTCTTCTAATAAACTTTCCTTCGTATATGCATCTATCCCATTAGTTCTGTCCCTCCAGGGAACCCTGACCAATACAGTATGGAAATTTACACTTTTGGTTATTATTGCTAAATGACCATAAAAAGGTAATATATATTTACACTCCTACCAAAAATGTATGAGAGTTTGTTATTTCACCCACATCCTCTAGCCTTTAGCATTGTCAGACTTTGAAATTGTTGGCATTGCTATCTCATGTTTTTAACGAACATTTAAAAAAATTATGAGTGAGGTCAGTGCTTTTATGTTTACTAATCATTGGTGTTTATTTTTCTATAGCTTGTCCATTTTCCACACATCTAGTTTTTATTTATAATAGTTTTGTTGCACATTAAAGGAAATAGATACTTGTGTGCCAAATTCTAAATAAGTTTTAAGTCTGCTGTGTTTTGAAGTCATGAAAATTTTTTTGCATGTGTGTGAATGTCTTTAATATGTGTATATAAATAAATATTCTACAATGATGCATGCATTTCATACCATTCTTAGAAAGGCTTTTCTCAATCCACAGCTGTTTTTTAAAAATGAGCTATTTTCTCCTATGACTTTTACAATTTTTTTTGATGATTTCTTACCTTATAGTTAAAAATTTAACACATTTGAAATTTATTTTGGTGTAATGCTTGAGGAAAGGATCCAGATATGTTTGTCTTCTGGGTGGTTGGTCAGTTTTGCTCAAAATACTGATTGAAATAATATATCTTTCTTCTACTGATTACCACTTTACTTACACAAAATCTTCACATGGGTTCAAGTCTACCTATACTCACTCTGTTCCACTGACTGTTCTCGTTTGAATTTATGCAGGTTTTTTTTTTTTGAGACTGAGTCTCGCTCTGTCACCCAGGCTGGAGTGCATTGGCTTGATCTTGGCTCACTGCAAGCTCTGCCTCCCAGGTTCACGCCATTCTCCTGCCTCAGCCTCCCTTGTAGCTGGTACTACAGGCGCCCCCCACCAGGCCTGGTTAATTTATTTTTTGTATTTTTGGTAGAGATGGGGTTTCACCATGTTAGCCAGGATGGTCTCTATCTCCTGACCTTGTGATTTGCCCTCCTCGGCCTCCCAAAGGGCTGGGATTACAGGCGTGAGCCACCACAGCTGGCCACGAATTTATGCACTTATATTTTAATATTCTTTACTAGCTAGTCTTCTTTTTGATTCTCTCTCTCTCTCTCTCTCTCTCTCTCTGTGTGTGTGTGTGTTAAGCCCTAATAATAAAAGGATAGAAGTTTCTATACAGGTGGAAGGTGACCTTGGGTTGTGAGTATATATTTGGCAATTAAGCTGCCAGATAAAGATGAGTTTATTCCACAAAATAGTTCTTGAAAGCCTACTGGGCCAGGCACTCTCCTGGGCTCTGCAGACACAGCAATGAATAAGAAAGAAAAGGCTCCCGTTCTTGCTGAGCTTACATTAGAGAGTGGGGGAGGGGCGTACAAACAATTAGCAAATAAACAAATGTATACAGTCTTATTGTGTCATGAAGTGAAATGAAGAAAATAAATTAGGGTGATGAGCTAGAGAGTGAGGGAGGAGGGAGATATTTTAGATAAGTTATTTGGGGAAGGTTTTCTGAGTGACATTTGAGCGTAGCCTTAAGTTAAGCTTCAGTTTACCATATCTAATTTCTTTCTAAATAGCTTGACCTTGATACTTCAGTGTCTAAAATAGAATTTGTTGTCTTTCCCTTAAAATCTGTTCCCCTCTGATCTTCACCGTTTTGGTCAGTGTTATCATCGTAGTTCTTAGCTGTCCAGACCCTGAAATTCTGGGGCCATTTGCTTCTTTGTTTCCTTTCCCATATGACCCATTGGTAGGTCCAGAGCACCTTCTCCAGGGTGTCTCCAGCATGTTTCTGCCTTGGCCATTACCATGGTGTGTGCTTGAAATTGCCTACAATGAGATTATCATGTCTGCCTCTAAACCAGTGTCTCTGCCTCCAGTGTCTCCCACTTTCAACCCAGACTCACCCTGCTGTGATGTTAAGCTTCTAAAATACAGATTTCTGATCAAAATCTTTGAGCTGCAAATGGAAAATATTTTGCTTATAGAATGACATTAGACTGCTTTATTTCACATTCAAGATCTTGCAAAATCTGAGATCTGCTCAATTCTCAACTCTTCTTTCCAAATGAATGCTTCCTATCTGCCAGGTACAATTCTAAATGCTGTATGTATTGATTCATTTAATCCACACAACAACTCTTTGAGGTAGGTATTATTATTATTATTATTTTTGAGACAGGGTCTCACTCTGTCAGCCAGGCTAGAGTGCAGTGGCACAATCTCGGCTCACTGCAACGTCTGTCTCTGGGGCTAAAGCGATTCTCCCGTCTCAGCCTCCCAAGTAGCTGGGACCACAGGCACATGCCACCACACCTGGCTTATTATGTATTTTTTGTAGAGATGGGGTTTCACCATGTTGCCCAGGCGGGTATTGAGCTTCTGGGCCCAGGTGATCCTCCTGTCTCGGCCTCCCAAAGTGCTGGGATTATAGGCGTGAGCCACGGTGCCTGGCTGAGGAAGGTATCATCATAATTGCCACCTTATAGATAAGGAAACTGACGCATGGAGAATTAACTGACTCGTCTAAAGTCGTGGAGCCAGCACACAGACATCCATCACTGCAATAGAAGAAATCTGGCCTCTTCCCTTGGTGGTATATGTTACCTTCTAATGTTTCAAGATCTATTCCTGCTTGTGTGTGATTGAATGTTGTTCCTTCTGGCAGAAATCCTCTTTTCCCAGCTAATTTTTGCTTGTCTATGTCCTCAAGTCCCAGCTCAGGTAGCCTCCTATCCCCTTCTCTCACCAGCCTCATCCTCATTAGTGGCTTCCACCCCTGAACTCTCAGGACAGTTTTAAGATATATCACCCACTACTACACAGTGGAGCAGATGATTTTGAGCACATCTTCTGTTTCTGCAACTAGATTGTAAACTACCTTAAGGTAGACACAGTGGCTTATTCCTCTGGGGCCCTAAGAAAGACCTAACTGCATAGTAGGTACTTAATGTTGATTGTTGACCATGTCAGTCATAGAACACTCAATGGAATAAAGCTTGTGTCTAGATATTGGTGACAACTTTAGCACATTTAAAGTATGCTGTGTAAAAATTTCAGAATAAAGACAGAGAAATTCACTCAACAAACACTTATGAAGCATATGCTGTGCACCTGGCATTGTTGTCAGTACTCAGGAGGCATCCCTGAACATGTGAGACATAGTAAGAATAGACTAGGTTGTGTTGCAATGGCAAACAATTGACAAGTCACAGTGGCTTAAAAGGAAAGGTTTATTCCTTTATCATACTCTATGTCCTTTGATGGCTGCCAGGGGAATAATGTTTGAATTAATCACTCAGGGAGCGAGCCCAGTGGAGCAGCCTCCATCTAGAAAGGTGCAGATGCTGTGTCAGAGGGAGGAATGGACATGGCAGATGTGCTGGCTGGGAAGAGCTCTGCCCACAGCAGCAGCACGCATCCCTTCTGCTCACTTTCTATTGGCCAAAGCAAGTCACAGCCACGCCCAACTCAGGGGCTGGGGGGCAAGGAAATCCACTCCTACACTAGACCTGGAAGGACAGAGCGCCCATGGCTATGGATAGCCCCCACGACTCCCCACAGACAAAGATTTCTGCCTCGTGGAGCTTATTCCAGTGTCTCAAGGGGGACACAGACAGTAAGTAATAGACACAATAGGTAAGTTAATGGTAGAACATGTTAGAAGATGACAAGAATTATGAGGGAAAAAAGCAGAGCAGGGTGAGGAGACTGTGGTGGAGGTGTGGCAGGGGTGTGGAGGGGAATGGGGTTTTCATTAAGATGGTTACATTGGGCCAGATGCTGTGGCTCGAGCCTGCAATCCCAGCACTTCGGGAGGCCGAGGCGGGCGGATCACTTGAGGTCAGGAGTTCCAGACCAGCCTGGCCAGCATGGCAAAACCCCATCTCCACTAAAAACACAAAAATTAACCAGGCATGATGGCATGAGCCTGTAGTCCCAGCTACTCGGGAGGCTGAGGCAGGAGAATCACTTGAACCCGGGAGGCGGAGGTTGTAGTGAGCTGAGATCGCACCACTGCACTCCAGCCTGGGTGACAGAGCAAGACTCCAACTCCAGAAGAAAAAAAAAGGTGACATTGAGCAACGAATTGAAGGAGGTGACAGAGTCAGTCATGCAGCTATCCTGGGAGAAAGAGTTCTAGGCAGAGGGAGCAGCAGCGCAAAAGCCCTAAAGGGAGAGAGAGCATGGCCGTGTGTTTAGGCAGCAAGGAAGCCAGTGTGGTGGAGCAGATGGGGACTGACAGAGTTTGGGGCATGAGGCCTTGGGGATTCCAGCTTTTCCTGCAAATGGTACAAGGAGCCGTGTCAGAATTTGAGGCAGAAAAATAACCCGATTTCACTAACTTGATAAAGGATCTGTGTTGGGAATGGGCTCTGGGAGGGTAAAGCTGGAGGCAGGGGGTGGCGGCGAGCAAGACAGTGATCCAGATGAGAGCTGAGGCGGCTCACCGGGGGATGGCGCTTTTCCTTGCCATGGGCTCTGATATCAGATTTCCTTTCAAATGTGTGTTTTAAAATGCAGCTTTGGCTTCAAACGCTGCGTGGCACTAAGAATGAAATCCAGTTTCTTCCCACGACCCAGAAGACGGCCGAGCTTCACCCTCTGGCTTCACCCCCTGGCACCCCGCTCCGCGTTTACTGAAGCCAGCTACACTGGCCTCCTTTTGGTCACTTGATTACAACAAATTCTTCCAGCCTCGCAGACATTCCCTTTACCTAGAACATGTTCTCTCCTTTTTCATGTCTTAGCTCAAATGTCTCCCATTGGAGAGGCTTTCTCTGACCTCAAGGAGGCCTCTCCTGTTTATTGTTGGTCTCACCACTCCGTGTACCTCCTTCATGGTGGTTACTGCAGTCTGCAGTCCTATAGTTTACCTAATTTCTTTTCAGTGGTCTATTTCTTACTGCTAGAACGTAAGCTCTATAATCAGACAGCTGGGATTGGCTGTGTCTTGTTCTGTGTGGAAATTCCAGTGTCTAGAGAAGTACCTGGCAGAATTAGGCACACAACAAGTGTGTGCATGAAAACAATGAATGAGTCAAGAGTCCCAAGGGATGAGAAGGCATCAAGGAGGTGAAGGTGCGGAACAGTGAGTAGAAGGCCCCAAGTTCAAGTAGTCTCATAAAAGCTGGAGAAGGTGTTGGTTTAGATCAAGCTTATCCAACCTGCCGCCTGCAGGTGGCATGCAGCCCAGAATGGCGTTGAATGTGGCCTAACGTAAATTTGTAAACTTTCTTAAAACATGAGATTATGTTTTTTTGCAATTTTTTAAAGCATATCTGCTATTGTTAGTGTTTCTGTATTTTATGTGTGGCTCAAGATAATTCTTTTTCTTCCAATGTGGCCCAAGGAAGTCAAAAGACTGGACACCCCTTTAAACGGGAAAGTGTTTTTTGAACCCCAAAGTGGGTGCCATCACTCTGAGCATGCTGGGCCCTTATCATATTCTAATGACCTGGTTTTTGTATCTGCTTCCCCCACCAGGGGCTATGTGCTATTCTTATTTTATCCCTGGTGCCTACGGGTTCAAGGAATATTTTACTGCACCAAACTATACTGACTGCTCATGTGTTCTGACTCTCATGTTGAGCTCTCTAATTAGATCCTCATTAAAAATAAAATCTTATCATGAATCTTGTAGGGCTTTCATGGAAAAAAAATTGTGCATGCCTGCCATGATATTTTGGACACACTGAGATGTTTTTAATCAAGCCACCATCTGGGCCATATATTTTGGTAACTCTATTTTATTGTGTTCCATCAATTCATGGCAGCCTCACACAATCTAAAGTATGGCATTTGAACTATGACCTATAACAACTCAGGGAGATGCCTATTTCCTTCCTGAAGTTTTAAGATCCAAGGCAACTTGAAATGAAAGAAATAAGGGACTAATAAGATGAAAAGCAGTCTTCAGGAGTGGACAGTGGATACAGGCAGGCATGGCAAAGATGGTTAACCAGGTGAAAAACTGTGAGTAACCAAAAGAAGCGAATGCAACACTTTCTCTAGTCACTATCAGTAGTGTGTTTTCTGTATTTTATAACTGCTGTTGAATTGATTTCTTCTGAAACCCTATCGGTGACTTTAGCTTTAGGTTATAATTTTGTTTCTGATTTAAAAATTAGCTTCCTTATGTTTGCATGGTGCCTGGCAGCTTTCAAATACTTCCATCATCCATGATCTCATCCGGTCCTCCCAACAAGCATATAGTAGGCAGAGCGGGCATACTTATTTTCTTTCTTTTTTTTTTGAGACAGGGTCTCATTCTGTCACCCAGATTGGAGTGCAGTGGCCTGATCTCGGCTCACAGCAACCTCTGCAGCCCAAGCTGAGACGATTCTCCTGACTCAGCCTCCCGAGGAGCAGGGATTATACGCATGTGCCACCACGCCCGGCTAAATTTTTTGTATTTTTAGTAGGGATGGGGTTTCACCATGTTGGCCAGGCTGGTCTTGAACTCTGACCTCAAATGATCCACCTGCCTTGGACTTCCAAAGTGTTGGGATTACAGGCGTAAACCACTGTGCCCAGCCCAGGCATACTTATTTTCATTTCACAAATGAGGAAAGAGAGGCTTGGGGCTCTAGGCTCCTTGCTCCAGGCCAGAGAGCTGTTACACGGCAGAGTTGCAAACATGGGTCTTTTGATAACACACCTACTGTGTCCTGCCACCATTACTTTGTTGTTTAAATCTATTGTTTTATTAGATAAGGTTCTCCTGAGCCAAGATTTCAGTTGCAAGTGATGTAGTGAGCAAGTGCTTCCAGGAGAAGCCAGTGAGGGTGGAGGGAAGAGACACAGGGAACGGGAAGGAGCCCACACTCAGCCTGACTTTCCTTTTTGCTTGTATAAATGTATGGCATACAAGTATAATTTTGTTACATGCAGAAATTGTGCAGTAGTGATGTCAGTGATTTTAGGGTATACATCACCCAAATAATGTACAGTGTACTCCTCACATAATACCTCATCGTCTGCCCCCTCCCACTGCCCCCACCACTCCGAGTTTCCGTTGTCCATCACTACACACTCTAAGTCCATGTGCACACATTATTTAGCTCCCACTTATAAGCGAGAACATGCAGTATTTGTCTTTCTACGTCTGACTTACTTCACTTAAGATAATGGCATTCAGTTTCATCCACATTGCTTCAAAGGACATGATTTTATTCTTTTTAATGGCTGAACAGTATTCCAATGTGTGTGTGTATATATATATGTGTGTATATATATGTGTATATATGTGTGTGTGTATATATATATATATAAAACATTTTCTTTATTTTATTCATTGATGGACACTTGGGTTGATTCTATATCTTTGCTAGAGTTCAACCTGATTTTTGAGGGAGGGGTACTGCAGAACATAAATTACATCTCAGAATTTATTCACCTTGGGGCAAAGGAGTTGGCCTTTTGTATTCCTACATACTTCTGTTATTGGCCAGTCAGCAGGAGGTGTCCCCCACCACAGGGAGGAACCAGGAGAACAAGGAGGACTCAGTGCACTGAGCAATCTTCTCATGGGTGGGAGTGCCAGCCTGTTAGCAGCAAAGCACATTAGAGGGCCTCCAACAATGTACTCCAAATCTACGCTCAACAGGAGGACTAAATAAGTGGGATAAGCAAAAGCTACTTAGAATTTTAAAAATGCTGCCTGAATATAAGAAATCATTTTATTCTGGTGCATTCTTAGGACAAATGGAATCATTCCAGAACCTTCTTTAAAATCAGAATCAGATACACTTGCAGTAATCTGACTCTCTCCCTGAGGAATCTGATATGAAGACACTCATTTAGAAAAATGAGTTGTGGCTAAAGCTAGATATTGTTTCACTGAATTTACAAAATTAATTCTTTTAACTCATTCTTTTCAGATAAAAGATCAAGCCCAGCGGACAAGTGATTTAGCCCCAGGCCACATAACTGGTAATTGACAGAAGCTGAATGTAAAGTCAGGTCTCCGGACACCCAGTCCAGAGTCCTTTCCAGTCCCTGCCTGCCCAGCATTAGGAAGCGATTTTGCTTTCTAGCTGGGCCAGACAGGGATCCAGGAGGGAAGAAGTGAGGGAGACATCCCCTTCTTTGACTCTGATCTTCAGCATTTTTGAAGCCCACTCACACATGGAGAGAGATTAAGTCTATTGAATGCTTTTCAAGTCCTTCTCTACCGTGGATGGGAAGGAAAGCATTCCTGTGACTCATTTGTAAAGACTGCATGTGTGACAAAGTCACATGAATACAGGAAGTCATCAGGCCACAGTGAGGAAAGGAAGCTGGGGACAGGGGGCTGCTTTGCTCCTGAGAAGGCCATCACAGTGACAATTGTGATCTGAAGGTCCTCAGAGTTTAGTAGAAGGAAAAAAATCCATCTCCTTGCATTTTTCTTCAGGCAGTCTTATGCAGTGCTTATGTACAGCTGCCTCGTCCAAGGGTTTGTCATCTTGTTTCTTCCTCTTTTATAAGGAAAGATGTTATTTGAAGGAAAAACGTGAGTGAGAGATGAGGGATCTGAGCAGTCTCATGTACCCTGCCAGGCCCTTTTATGGACTGGGAGCATCCTTCATGCAAAATTCATGGAGTCATTCTTATGAGAAGTTCAGCATGCATACTGTTTTCTATGGTCTTAGATTTCTAAGAAAAATGTGCATCTCTAAAGAAAAAAAGTTACTTGCCAATATATAAAGCCTTTCAATTTGTACTGAAGCTTAAAAAAAAAGTTTAAACAAAACCCAGATGGAAGCTGTCTAAAATGCTTGGGTTAGAAAGAAGATTGCATCAAATACAATAGCAAGTCCTAAAGCAATAGCCTGCTGCAGGGAGTACAAATCTATCCTCATTTAGTCTACATGTAGAGTAGCCTTTCACTACCAAGCCTTGAGCTTAAACTTGGCTGCAGTTATTGGAAATCATTTCCAAAGGTAATTTGTTTAAAAAAAAAATAAAAAAGAAAAAAAGAAAAAAAAGTAATACGGATTTAAAGATACCTTCCATACATGTAGAAAGCCAAGTCTGCCATGCTAGTTAAAATAACATGGGAGAAATCATTGTTGCAGTGATGAGTTTTGAAAATAATCTAAAAGGTCTAGGGCTATACAGATAGCAATTTAATTTTCTTTCCTTATCCATTAGTAGAATTGTTCCTATGTGTATTGCTAAGCTAATTTACCAACACCATATTATAAGCATCTGAAAAAGAATATGCATTATTACACTTACGAGGGAATTACTGAGAACCATTTGCTTTCATTAGGTCAGGGATATTACACTGAGGCCAGGCAGAGAACATTCCCATGAGCAAAAGTCTGACTCTCCAATGACTTCTGAGAGTCTTGGTGACTCTCAAATGTCACCAAGTGGTGATATTTATATGCAGGGTGTCCAACATGTCATTAGAGATTTTTCAAAGGGCATATATAGCCAAAGTCACTAGGGCATGATGCGTGCACTACCTTAATAAGTTAAAAAAAAACTTCACGGGCTCAGCAGGAGTACACCAATACTCATGTTCATCAGTGAATGCTAAATGAGTCCCCCTTTTTAGATGCAGGCAGAAAGAGAGCAGGGAAGTGCATGTGTAAGAAATAAGACATGTTTTGATGATTCTCAAAGACATCTGCTCTTTTCCTGTGTTTTTTTTTCTCCCAATTTGTTTAAAGGGGAAAACAGATTTTTTTTGGAATAAAACAGAAATTCATAACAAATTTTTCTATTTTATTTAATTAGAAATCTGTCTCAAAATTTTTCTTTTTACTCTTCCCAACTAACCCATTTATTTTCTCTTTTTCTGATGCGTGCGTGTGTGTGCTGCTCTTCAGAGTGGATTCCTAAGGACAATGATAATATCTATTTAGATACTTTATTTAGGACCTGTTATGTTTATTAAGTTTTAAATCCTTTCATTTATTGTTTATTAAGTATTAATAATCCTTTAATTTATTGCCACCCCTCACAAATGTATAGAGCATCTCTCGTGTGCTAGAACTTTCTTAGCCACTTGAACCCACTTAGATGAAAAATAAGACATCTCTTCTGTTCTCACAAATATTCGTCTGTTTTTGTTAGCAAAGACAGAAGTGTCTATCATGTGAGTTTTGTGATGCAGAGGAATAAACACATGTTCATAAAAACATCTGACTTCTAGTGTTACTTCTAACACTTACCAGCTTCGTAACCAGAGGGAAGAAACTTCATCTAAGTCTTAGTTTCTTCAACTGTAAAATGAGAAAAAATAGTATCAGTCTTACTTACCTCACAGGGCTGTGGAGAAAATAAAATGAAAGTAAACATTATGAAAATGCCTCATAAATTTCAAAGTGTTATGCAAATTCAAGGCACTAATGCATTGAGCAAATGGCAGGCTTGGTGCCTGGCTCAGAGCTGAGCAGAGTGGGTTCCCTACAAACGGACGAACCCAAGAGAGAGTCAAGACCTTAGCCAATAAGAATTTTCTAGGTGACTTATGTGACATGGCCTATATCTGTGGTTTTCGTTGTTTGCTTTTTTTTTTTTTTTAAAGATTGTGGCAAGTATGTCGGGGCACAGAAGGGTCTTTTATCCTTGGGCATGTTACCTTGTGCTTTTGCCTTTTGGAAATATGCCCATCCTATTTTGTTGTGAGAGTTTGACCATAAATAGTTCTCTTCTAAAATGTGAACACTTTGTGCCTTTTATCTTCCTGCTGGCAACCCCTTGCATCTTTCTTTCATTTTACAAATAATAATGCTTATAATAGAATATTTGGGGAAGGCCAAAAAGGAGAAGTGAGAAAAACATCATCCATAAGACAATCACTATTAACATTAATTTCTTCACTTTCTTTTTCACTATGCATATATGGAAAAAAACTATATTTGGTTTTATATAGTTATGGACAAACTGCATATCCAATGTTATAGTCTGCTTTTGTTTCCCACATAATGTAAAATAATAAATTTCCCTTATTTCCATTTTTTTCTGCCCTCTTATCATTCAAAACTCATGTTCTGCCCCATCTTCCTTTGGTAGCTCCCCATGATTTGCTGATTTGATTTACAAGGCCTCATTTGCATTCTAATGACATGTTTCTGCTACTAGAATCCATCTCTCTTCTTCTTCTAAGAGTTAATTTAATTGTCTATATTTCTTATTTTACCATGAGCTCCTTCAAGTAGGAGCCATGTCTATTTGACTTTTTGTACACAGAGACCAGATCAGTGCTTGGCGTAAACTGCTCAAGAAATATTTGTGGAATAGACTACCAATTCCTATGATAAATTCTTAGCAAAAATCATGTGTGTCTGCCCTCTAGACCATTGAGTTGATAAACTATAATTTCCTTAAAAATACCTCAATTGCTGGTTTCCATACTGTTACTACATTACAATTAACATTTTAAATGTATTTTTTCTGTGTTGATTGTTTTTAAACTTAAGATTCATAAATGAGAAATTCTAGGTCTCAATATTTTTTAATGACATTTGACATGTATTTTCCAATTGCTTTTAAAGAACTTGGATCTACTTTCATCACTTTCAAGATATATCCCAGAGTTCATCAAGACTGCCTTAAGACAGAATGGATACTCCTTCCTCCAGGAACCCTTTTCTGTTTCCCTACCTGCTCTACTTGTTAAGCTTAGGTGTGTCTCCTCTGCGCTTCTATATAACCCTTCACTATAGAGTTAGGATGTTTTGTTATGGTTATATATTTATTTGTCTTTCTTCCAAAGAAGACTATGAGCTCCTTTAAGGGAGGAGGCAAATGTAATAAATTATTACAATCCCTAGTGCCTAGAGGTGTAACAGATTCACAATACATTCTTATTGACTGTAAGAAACCAGTGCTTAATCCAACTATATAATAAAATTGACCCATGAATGAGGATAATAATGGCAATGATTATGTACCAAACATAAATTGGAGGATGAGAGAGACGAGTAGACTACGGATTTATTCTTTACTCTGGAAACTTTGACAGAATTAATGTTCAGTACATGCCATAATGTTCGATTATTCCACAGTTCACACACTGGAGTCAGGAAGTTGCCCAACACTGAATCTTCCCTTTTCCATCAGCCTGCCTTTACTTCATTTTATACGTCATGTTTCCTTCCTCTAAAAATTCTTAGGGTTTACCACTTCAGCATGCAGATTAAATTACTGGTAGTGCAGCCTAAGGCAAGCAGTCCTATCAGTGCTAAATCTGTTAAAAAAGAAAGTCCACACTTTTCTTGGGGGAAAAAAAGGTTTTATAAGAGTTCATAATGAATATTTTACCAAGGGCAGAAAATGAGCAAAGAGGTATGAAAGAGGCTACAGGATTATTTCCTAGCAACCCATCAGCCAAAACAAAGCCTAAATATGCTATGTCCTAAATCCCAGTGCAGAAAGAATATAAGTGATCTTAAAGAATATATGTGCTTTTTTCTTTGTTCAGTTTTTCTTCAACGTGCTGATCAATATCATCTGTATAGAAATGATCATTAAATATGTGAGGAGAGTTCTGTGATGTTGATGGAGCCACAGGAGGGTCCCTTTTTCTTATATTCACATTCTCTAATAGCAGAGTTGAATTATTGCATTTTTTCTAGTTTCCCAAGTTAAGAAGTAGATTGGGAAATTAGAATTGGTTACAGGCTGAATTTTACATGTTAAAGGCTTTACATGTTAAAGGCTTTTGACTTAAAAAGATATTGGTAAGAAAGAGCCAAGGGTTTCTTTTTATAAGGCCAAAAACATAAATATGCGTAACCAGAGAAAGTCCTTCACACCTAAATACCAAGTTATAAAAAAATCTTGCTCCTAACCCATGTAGACATGATGCTTACTCTTCAGGGTGAGGTATCCATCTCCATTCCACTCACAAAAAATAGCCACTTATGTCTAGGATCCATCAATGTGTGAATTCTTGACACTTAGCTGCAGCAAGTATTTGCTAAGTGGCATATTCAGAACAGAGCCGGATCTATCACTCAAGTGTTACTAATTTCCATTGTAATGAGCACTTGAGAATGAACAGTAACTTCATTGTTCAGGAATACATGTGCAATCCTGCTGTTGATCGCCAATAAACGTGAACTCATTTTCCAACCCTCAGAGCTTGCCTCTGGCACATGGAATTTGGAGGTATGATTTCTGTGAGTAATTATCCCACTTTGCATGTGTACAGTGCTTTGTAGTTAACAAAGACTTCCACATCCAGTAGAAGCGGTGGCCTGACAATTTAATTATTACTATTAAATTGAAATCTAACTGTAATCATTTCTGACAAGTTCCCTATCTTTGTCAGCAAATTTAGTGGGTTGAGTCAACTACTAAGTTGAATCCAGTCCATTTTCCTCCATGCCGTCATTGCCCTAGTTGAAGTTCTTATCAGCTCTCTCGATCAGCTGCAATATTTCTTCTAACCGGTCTTCTGTATTCCAGTCTCCCATCCTCCGCTTCCCACTTCCCAATAAATCCTCCACACAGCAGTCAGAATGACCTTTAGAAAAGCAAATCTATTATGTTATTTTTCCTCCTTAATGTCATTCAATGGCTTACAGCCACCTTTAAGATAAAGTGCAAAATCCTCCACAGAGTAAAAGACCCATGATCTAGCCTCTACCCAGAGGCTGAATTCTGAGTCCCTCAACACTGAAAAGATTACAGTGATCCACTTTCTACTTCCTCCTCTCTTCATCCACGTGTAATTAAGAAGGGAAGAAACTATAAAACATGAAACAATGTTGTAGTTAAAATAGTTTCTTAAAACAGTTCTGTTTACAAAATTCTGGATAAATTTATCAAATCCACCTCCCTTTGATCTCTGGTCAGAGGATTACTTACTTTCTAGCCAGCCCTTTGATGCTTGTAAGATGACTTTTAAAAGATGTTATTTTAATTTTTTTTTTTTTTTGAGACAGAGTATCACTCTGTCACTCAGGCTGGAGTGCAGTGGCTCACTGCAACCTCTGCCTCCCGGCTTCAAGCAATTCTCCTGCTTCAGTCCCTGAGTAGGCAGAACCATAGGCGTGCACCACCACGCCTGGCTAATTTTTGTATTTTTAGTAGAGACGGGATTTCACCATGTTGGCCAGGCTGGTCTTGAACTTCTGACCTCAGGTGATTCACCTGTCTCGACCTCTGAAAGTGCTGGGATTACAGGCATGAGCCAGTGCATGCGGACTTATTTTTAACTTGGTTGGTTTTAGTGGAAGGGTCAGTATGCAAACCCAGCCTACCATATTACCAGAAATGGCCCATTACAAGATTTTCTAAAGTTGAACCAGACTCCTGTCTTACAAGAAACCCAAACTGGTTATATACTATTTTCAGTTGTTTTTTTTTTTTTTTAACTCATTGCTGTATTTGGTTTGCCATGATAATATTGTTTTGGGGGTTTTGTGTCTGTGTTCACATGTCAGATATGTCTATAATTTTCTGTGCTTGTACTGTCCTTGTCTATTATTTGTGTCAATGTTATATTAACCTTGGGAAATGACTTGGGAATTGTTTCCACATCTTTTATTCTTTCATAGAAATTGTATAATATTGAAATTAAAATGTGACAGATCATGACTGTAAAATGAATATGTTTTGCAGAAATATTAAAAATCAGTGATTTTGTCATTAAGCATTTAAGTTTTCGATTTCTCGTTGAGTCAGCTCCAGTAATTCAGTATTTTTCTAGGAGTTTGTCCTCTCACTTAAGTTTTAAAATTTATTGGCCAAGAGTTTTAAAAACCTTGTGGTGTTTTCATCCCTAATGTATCCTTAGTTGTTTCCTTTACATTTCTAGTATTGTTTCATGTTGCTTTCTTTTTTTCCTGATCTATCTTTCCAGTGGTTCATAATTTTGTTAGTTTTATTTGCATATAACTTACATTTGGCTGGACTGAATGTCAGTATACTTGTTTTCTATTTTATTAATTTCATTTCCTATCTTTGTTATTTTCTTCTTTTTATCCTTTTGAACTTATTATAGTTCTTTCTTTACCTTCTTATTTTGGATGCTTAGAGCTTAATTTTCAAGTTATTTGTTTTTCTAATACTGACTGAGTCTAATCTAAAAATTCAAAATCTGAAATGCTCAAAATCTGAAACTCTTTTGAGCACTGACATGACACTCAAAGAAAATGCTCATTGGAGCAGTTTGGATTTCAGATTTTTGGTTTAAGAATGCTCAACCAGTAAGTGTATAATGCAAATATTCCCAAATGTGAAAAAAATTCAAATTCTGAAATAGTTCTGGTCAGAACTATTTCGGATAAGGAATACTCAACCTGTATATATACATATTAGGCTATAAATTCCCTCTGTAAACATAACTTTATCTCCCACAATGTTTGATATGTACTATTTTTATTGTGAAGTTTTATTAATTTCAATTATAATTTATTTTTTATTTTTTATTTTTTTTCATGTTCTCAAAAATATTTAATGATACAAAGGTTCATCTGTTAACTGAAAAGAGCTGAACAGAAACCATACATATTTTGTAAAATACACACACACACTGCAGAACCCCAGCTGAGACACCTCACAGTGTCAGTGATTACTATGTGGTGGTGGGCTGGAGGATCATTTTCTACATGTGTAAGCTGCTTATAAAATTGTAAAAGCAACAAGTGGGGGTTTATGAAAAACTTTCAGGAATGGGTTATCTGTGGTGGCCGTGAAGCTTACTTCCTCAATGGCTTTTTGACCACAGGAAGCTTGGCAGCAACAACAATTTTAAGGTGAACCTGCCAGAGGCAAGATGAGTAAGTAGCTGTGGATTCATTTAGTTTCTGCATCCCTCCAGCATGACCGTGAGTAGCACAGCCGTGGTGCCAGCCTCCTGAGTTTACCATCTCATCAGAGGCTAGCCACACACTAGGAGTTACTGACCGTTTCTACATGCTGGAGACTGTGCTAAATCTCTTATAGACATGACTTCACTTACTCCTCACCCAGGAACACTGAAGGAAGGACAATTACCCCATCTTCAAAACACAAAACAGACTCAGGCTAAGCATCTTCCTCCAAGTTACACCACTGACAAGTGGTAGAGCCAGGATTTGAACTCAGAGCTCTATAATCAAAGCCTGCTGTCTTATCCATGATCTTGCCATCCAAACCCAAAAACAAATGACCTAGGCCGGGCGCGGTGGCTCATGCCTGTAATCCCAGCACTTTCGGAGGCCGAGGCAGACGGATCACGAGGACAGGAGCTCGAAACCAGCCTAGCCAACATAGTAAAACCCCGTCTCTACTAAAAATACAAAAAAAATTAGCTGGTGTAGTGGCGGGCGCCTATAATTTATTTTTGTTCTTCTGGGTTACTGAAATTTTTGTCATTGGTTTACATCTTAACTATATCAACGAATGTGGTTTGTGTGATACTTATTATTTACAAACTGTGGATATTTGCTTTATGGTCTAGTACATGGTGAAATGTTTATAAACATTCAGTGTCTTCTGTACTTGTTAAGTGAAGTGTTTTACATGTATTTCTTAGATCAAGTTTTCTAATTGGGTTGTTTAAATGCCCTCTATACAGTTTGTGTGTGTGTGTGTGTGTGTGTGTGTGTGTGTGTGTCTTTTAGTTGTCAATTGCTGAGAAGGAGTATGCTAAAATTTCTCACTGTGATGAGGTACTTACTTGTAAATTTTATCAAGTGATTTTACAAATTTTCATTTTTTCCAACTACAACAGCAGTATATATTAGTTATAAAAAACTCATTTATAGTTGTAAAAATACAAAAATATATTAATGTTAAGATTGAATAGGCCTTGTATTTCCACATAATAACCGTGAGCAATTTGGTATATAATTCTTTCACAATATGTTTTCTAGGTAAGGGTGTGTGGGGTGTGTGGGGGGTGTGTGTGTGTATTCCTAGAAAGCATTATGACAATCGTTTTTAAATTGGGAGACTACATTAGAGTAACACTTTAAAAGGAACAGCTGTGACCACCATTTTACTGAGGAGAGGCCATTTTAACACCAAAAAAAAAAAAATGTAATCCACCTGTCAGATTCTTCCAATTCCTTGAGGACTGGATAAATTTATCTTAAACTTGACTTAAATCTGTGTGGCAAACTCCATTACCTTATTCTAGGTTTGTCTGAATTCCCAGGTACCTTATATTCTCATGGCTGCATCTTCCTTTGAATTCATACTGTTTTGTGCACAAAGGTGACAACCAGCTTCTTCGAAAACAGTCACAACAACAGTAACAATCTCCCCTCTCCATTCATGAGTGTAGTAGGCAAATCTGAAGCCTGTGACTGGTGTAGGCAGGATGGTAGTGAACGGTGTGTGTGTGTGTATAAAGTGGAAGGAAACAGAAAGGATCTATTTGACTAAGAAGAGAAAATTCAAATGGAATATCAGACCGCATGACTCTAACTAAGCAAGTCCTTCAGCCCTCCTAACCCAGCCTCACTCTTCTCTAGAATTTTTTATCTTGCTGACTTCTCTCTTTTTCCCCTTGTTTCTCTGTCCCCACTTTACTTCTCATTCCCGTTTTCCAAAACAATCAAATTTTTCTTTTTTCTTTTAGGAAAAATCATTTAACATTCAATTCTTTTGAAGTTTGGTCATGCTCTAATATCACTTTGATTCTTATTACAAGACATTTTCCCAAAAAGTTTACTCACTAAGAGGGGGTCTGGAACTGTTAGGATAGCAAATCCTTTCCACTTTTTATGAAATAATATTCCCAGGAGTGGGACTACTGGATCATATGGTAATTCTATTTTAATTTTTTGTTGAGGAAATTCCATACTATTTTCTGTAGTGGCTGAACCATTTTACATCCCATCAACAGTGCACAAGTGTTCCAATTTCTTCATATCATTATTGATACTTGTTTTCTATTGATAGTGGCCATCCTAATGGGCTTGAGATAATACGTCACTGTGGTCTTGATTTCCCCACAAGACACTTTTTTTCTACTTGAATTGGAAGTCAGACATAAAGTAGAAGCCATCATTTTTTCCTTAAAGTTAGGGTTGCCAATAAAATGCAGACTGCCTAATTAAGTTTGAATGGGGATAAACAAAAATAATTTTTTTTAGTATAAGTATGTCCCAATACTGCATGACACATATTTATATTAAAAGAATATTTGTATGCAATATTTGGGACACATTTATACGTGCCTAAAAATTATTTGTTGTTTATCTTAAATCTAAATGTACCTGTGAGAGGCGACAGCGTGCTAGCAGCCCTCACTTGCTCTCCGCCCCTCCTCGGTCGTGGTGCCCACGCTTGAGAAGCCCTTCAGCCCGCCGCCGCACTGTGGGAGCCCCTCCCTGGGCCGGCTGAGGTCGGATCCGGCCCCTTCCGCTTCCGGGTAGGTGTGGAGCGAGAGAAGCGGGCGGGAACCGGGGCTGCGCGCGGCGCTCGCAAGCTAGCGCAAATTCCGGGTGGGCGCGGGCTCGGCGGGCCCCGCGGGCCCCACACTCGGAGCGGCCGGCCGGCACTGCCGGCCCCGGGCAGTGAGGGGCTTAGCACCCGCGCCAACAGCTGCGGAGGATGCGCCGGGTCCCCCGCGCCGCGTGAGAATTTGCCGGGCCTCAACCACCTCCCCACGGGGCAGGGCTCGGAACCTGCAGCCTGCCATGCCCTCACTCTCACCCGCAGTGGGCTCCCGCGCGGCCCCAGCCTCCCCGACGAGCGCCGCCCAGTGCTCCAAAGCGCCGGGTCCCATGGACCGCCCAATGGCTGAGGACTGCGGGCGCACCGGCGTGGATTCCACTAGTGAAAGCCAGCTGGACTCCTGAGTCGGGGACTTGGAGAACTTTTATGTTTAGCTGGAGGATTGTAAATGCACCAATCAGCACTGTGTCTAGCTCAAAGTTTGCAAACGTACCAATTGGCACCGTGTCAAAATGGACCAATCAGCTCTCTGTAAAATGGACCAATCAGCAGGATGTGGGTGGGGCCAGATAAGGGAATAAAAGCAGGCTGCCAGGGCTAGCGGGGGTAATCCAATAGGGTCCTCTTCTATACTGTGGGAGTTTTGTTCTTTAGCTGTGTTTGATAAATCTTGCTGATGCTTGCTCTTTGGGTCCGAACTACATGTGTGAGCTGTAACTCTCACCGTGAAGGTCTGCAGCGTCACTGCTGAAGCCAAGGAGACCATGAACCCACCAGAAAGAAGAAACTCGGAGCACGTCCAAACATCAGAAGGAACAAACTGCGGGCACACCATCTTTAAGAACTGTAACATTCACTGTGAGGGTCTGCGGCTTCATTTTTGAAGTCAATGAAACCAAGAACCCACCAATTCTGGACACACGTGGACATTCTCTATTTTTATTTGCTGAAGCTGGCAACATTAAGTGCAGGGCACCAGGCACTGCTGTGGCTCAGGCATGTCGCTGTGGATAAGTGGTTCATCTTTCAGCCTGGGGAAGCAGCCAGATCTAGAACACCTCCAGCAATTGCCATATCTTTCAGCTTCAAAAGGCCTCCAGTAGGGGACAGGTGAGTGGGCCAGGTGTGTGTGTAGCTCTTTGATGGAGAGAGCAACTTACCCAGCAGGACAACCCTATCATTCATACTAGAAGCTGGGAGATAGTGAGACAGCTACATGGCTTCCAAAACATTCTAGTTGATTCCGTGTAGCATTGCAGGTTACAATTTGTCCTTCATGTTCATCTCTTCTGGAGTGCTGGACATGATGACTTCAGGCTATAGCCCAACCTCAGCCTCACCTTGATGATCTAATTGGCTCTCAAAACTGTGTAAGATCAAATCTTTGGAATTAATCACATATAGCATCCTTTCTCTCCTCTCCCCTCGCCACTAATTCACCTTCTCAGAACAAATCCTGAATGATGCACGCTGGAATGTGCTCATATCCATTTTTATATAAGGACACTAGATCTCAAAGATACTAAGTAACTTGTCCAAGGTTATAGAAATAGCAAGTGGCAGAAGGAAGCAATATTTGATCTTGGTCTATCTACCTCGAAAAGACATGGTCAGATTAATCTGTCTTCAGAAATACAATGGGGTGATCACACATATGTGGAATATTAATTGATCGATGAGTGTCACATTCAAAACAAGCAAGGTAATTAATCTAATTCAGCACGAGTGATTAGGTCTCATTAATACTGTATTTAGTAAGTGAGCATGTAATTTCTTTTAAGAGACATAGATAAATTGGAGGAATTTTTAGAAGACCAACTAACCAGAGAGGGATTTAGGAAGAGAAAATGTTAATGAAATAATGCAGGCAATGAAGTATACGGCAAAGAAGAGGAGTTCTAGTTAGAGCATAAGGGATTCAGCAATATGCACGGAAGTGGGCAGAGAAAGACATACAAGCCCAGGGCATTAACAACAATTTTTAAGACGAGCAAGTTCCTTGCACATCATCTGACATTCTAGAAAACTGTAAAAGGTGCATACAATTCCTAAACTACCAGTTAAATGCTTAAGTATCTCAAATTATTTCAAATAAGTGAAACTTCCCAAGCCAAAGGCCTGGCCCCCACCACTTACTCCCATATTTCATCTGTTATAAGATGTCCTTTTTTTCCCCACTTTTTTTTACATAACAAATTAGGATGCGTTTAAGTCTCGTTGTTTTGCTTTCTTAGCAGTATATAATGGTGCATATTATAATCAATGGTATTTTACCATTTGTAAAATATAGTAACTACGCGATCTTGGGCAAATTTATCAATTTCTCTGTGCCTTCATTTCCTCGTCTCTAAAGTGGGATAATAATACCTCTTGTATAGGCTGTCATGAGGAGTAAATGAGCAAACTAAACGATGTGTTTAGAGCAGAGTGACAGTTATCTGTTGACACAAGAATGCTGCATTACACGCCACACCAAAACTTGTGGCTTAGAACAATAATCGTTTATTATTTCAGCTTGGTGGTTCTGCTGAAATGAGCTGGGCTTCACGGGGCTTACTTGTGCATCTGTGGCCAGCTGGGGTCCAGCTAGGAAGCTCTGCTAGTCATGGTGGGGCTCTCTCCCATGTCTGGAGCTGTGACTAGAAAAAGCCTTTGCTTCATGCGTTCTTTGATCTCTGGCAGGCTACCCTGGGCTTACTTTCAGGGTGGTGGCAGAGTTCCAAGAGCAAGCATGGAGGCCCAGGCTCAGAGCTGGCACGCCATTATGCCCATGGCATCCTATGGCCAAAAGCATGCCACAAGGCCAGCCCAGATTCAAAAGGTGGGGAGATAGACTCCATCTCATAATTTGGGAAGCTGAAAAAAGCCTGGGTATTAAGTTGGGGGCTGGATAATTAGGATAATTAGAACATTTTGTTGGATAATTACAGAAACATTGGTTTAAAAAAGCAATGTACTGCAAATGCTGCCTGGCACACAGTGTGTGCTCAAGAAATCTTAACTATCATCGCCATCATCATTATTAATAAAGTCCCTCAGAAATTATAAATTGATTCGGGCTGGTTTAGTGCAAGTTGGTTAAAGGAAGGATAGTAAGTTGACGGTGGGTATGAGGTGTGTTGGGTACAGCCAACGTACCTGATGTGCACATCAAAGGCTCAGAAGTATTGAGTCTTCGAATATAAAAGTTAGAAAAGCTGAGAGTCCAGCTACTCTCAGTCCTTTACCTTATTGGGACGAAAAATGAGTTCAAGGGAGGTGAAATGACCTGTTCAAATTTACATAGCAGAAGTACCTGAATGCCCAATTTCCATGCCAATACTCTTTCTACCATAAAACGCTGCTTCTCTTCCAAGTATGACTGAGGGGAAAAAAGATCCTATTTCCTTTTAAGTCCGCAGCAAAATAAAATCTCAAATGAATACAACACGTAATAAAATAAGCCCTTAAATAAACGATCATAAATACATGTTTATTCATCGTGCCACTTTAAATATAAGCTTTTAGTTTGTTGGAACTTATGAGTCCTTTTTAATGATGTCCAAATATTGTATAATATCAAAATAATTTTAATTTTAATGAAAGTCATCTATTTCCAATTTTATATATGCATAGAATAAATAGATTTTTTGTTAGGCTTCTGTAAGAATGGGCAGCACATAAAATTCATATACACTTTTTAAGAAGCAGACAAGGATAAATTTCTGTTGGTTTAGAGTTAGAATAAAAACACTTAGTTTTAAATAGTAAACTTGATTTACTATTTCAAAGAACAAAGTCTGCAAATAGACTTAGTAGAATAATTGAGCATCAAAGACACTGAAAATATTTTTTATTTACAAATAAGTTGGTCTGAAATTCACAAATTGAAGGTAACATTAAAATGCCCAGCAAAATGCGTTTATTGTTTTGTTTACTAATAAGAACTACACACACTGCATAAGATCTAATCCTTAGAATATGGAATTAATTATATATATGTGTATATATATTATATATTATATATATAGTACTTATATTTGTATGATTGTGTATGTGCTATTTGCTCCCATATACTCAAGGGTACGTTTATTAGAGTGCAATGGAGAGAACACCAGGTTTGAAATCAGAAGAACTGGGTGTGAATTTGTCAGTTATACAGCCTTGGGTAGTCTTATAACTTACTTGCATAGAGGAATGTTATATTTTAAATATTTATAGAAGAAGCCGTGTAGATAAAAGACAAAAGAAGTTTCTTGTATTTCCACAAAATATTTGCCTGCCTTAATTTTTCTTAAAATTATGATAAAATTTACTATCATAACCTTGTTAAGTATACTGTTTAACAACGTGAGTGTTTAAACACACTCACACTGTTGTGCTACCATCACTACTACTATCCACCCACAGAACTCCTCTTATCTGTCTTGCAACACTGAGCCTCAATAGCCCTTAAACACTAAATAACTCTCTATTCTCTATCCATTAAACATTAAATAACCCCTCATTTCCTGCTACCCCTAACCCTGGTAACCACCATTCTACTCTCCTATCTCTATGAATTTTACTACTCTAGACCTCTAGACACCTCATATAACTGAATCATAGAGTATTTGTCCTTTTGTGACTGGCTAATTTCACTTAACATAATGTCCTCAAGGTTCATCTATGCTGTAGAATGTGTCAGAATTTCCTTCCTTTTTCAGGTGGAATCATATTCTACTGTATGTGAGTTGTATATTGATACTGTACATACATATATGTTGTATGTTCAGATGGAATATGTTCAGGTGGAATATATGTTCAGGTAGAATATGATTCCACCTGAAAAAGAAACGATATTTCTGAAAAAGAAATGAATATTTTGCTTATCCATTCATCCATTGGTAGACATTTGGGTTGCTTCTATCTTTTTTAGGCTATTATGAACAATACTATTACAAACATGGATGTGCTCCACAAAATATTTTTATTTTTGACATACTAAAAATATACAAGTTGACATCAGGGTTAGTCAATGGTATGGTTTGAATGTTTATTATCCCTTAAAATTTATATGTTGAAATGCTAACATCTAAGGTGATGACATTAGAAGATAGAAGTTTGGGAGGTGATTAAGTCATGAGGGCAGAACCTTCATAAATACAATTGGTGCCGTTTTGAAAGAGCCCCTGCTGGGCGCGGTGGCTCACACTTGTAATCCCAGCACTTTGGGAGGCCGAAGCAGGTGGATCACAAGGTCAGGAGTTCGAGACCAGTCTGGTCAATGTGGTGAAACCCCGTCTTTACTAAAGAAATACAAAAATTAGCTGGGCATGGTAGTGTACACCTGTAATCCCAGCTACTCAGGAGGCTGAAGCAGAATTGCTTGAACTTGGAAGGCATAGGTTGCAGTGAGCCGAGACTGTGCCACTGCACTCCAGCCCAGATGACAGAGAAAGACTCTGCCTCAAAAAAAAAAAAAAAAAAGAGGAAGGAAAAGCCCCCAAGGGAGCTCATTCCCCTGTTCTACCTTGCGAGGACACAGCTCAACAGCACCATCTATTAATCAGAAGTCAGGCCCTCATCAGATACAAGCACTTTGATCTTGGACTTCCCAGCCTCCAGAGCTGTGAGAAATAAATTTCCGTTGACTCAGTTTATGTTACTTTGTTATAGCAGCCAGATGGACTATTCATTGCAACAAAATTTCCAATTCATTTTGGTGGATCTGGAGAGGCTTAAACAGCTCTTGAATTAAACCCTTTCCACTGTGGAGGGCATAATTGTTTATAGACCATAAAGCTACGTATAAAAATACATATTTTTTTTTTTTACTTTTATTTCAAGTTCTGGGTACAAGTGCAGGTTTGTTACTTACACAGACTTGTGTCATTGGGGGTTGTTGTACAGATTATTTCATCAGCCAGGTAATAAGCCTAGTACCCATTAGTTATTTTTCCTCATCCTCTCCCTTTTCCCACCCCTAACCCTCTGAAAGGCCCCAATATGTTTTGTTCCCCTCTATGTGTCCAAATGTTCTCATCATTTAGCTCCCACTTACAAGTGGTAAACCAAATGTAGTATTTAGTTTTCTGTTCCTGTGTTAGTTTTCTATGGATAGTGACCTTCAGCTCTATCCATGTCCCTGCAAAGGACATGATGTCATTCTTTTTTATGGCTACATAGTATTCTATGGTGTTTATATAGCACATTTTATTTATCCATTCTATCATTGATGGGCATTTGGGTTGATTTCATGTCTTTGCTGTCACAAATAGCGCTGGAATGAACAGATGCATGCATGTGTCTTTATAACAGAATGATTTATATTCCTTTGGGCCTATGCTCAATAATGGGATTGCTGGGTTGAATGGTATTTCTGTCTTGAGGAATCATCACACTGTCTTCCACAATGATTGAACTAATTTACATGCCCACCAACATGTTCCTTATTTCTTCACAACCTCAACAGTATCTGTTATTTTTTGACTTTTTAACAGCCATTCTGACTGGTGTTAGATGGTATCTCATTGTGGTTTTGATTTGCGTTTCTCTAGTGATCAGTGATGTTGAGCTTTTTTTCAGTATGATTGTTGGCAACATAAAATTTTTAAAGGAAAAAAATGACATGTGTGAACACTGTCCTGAACTGCCATTCTATATGAAGAAAAATCTATGTAGTTCTCCATCATTGCTAGTAACAGATTAATGCACTTACCGAAGATCTGCTTTATCCAACGAAAGGTCTTTTCTGGTTTGATGTCTCTTCTCATATACTTCCCTGATCCTCTCAGGATCATGATACACTTCTGGATGGTTTTTTTTTCATGCTTATTGGAGCTGACAGAAGCCTCAGTGTAGGCTCAGGTTCTCTCTGCCTGCATACATCATGCCAATGTTCCTGATGCTGCTTCAGGGTATTGGTGCTGCCACTGGTTGTCTTCTTAAGACTCTCTACAAACTGGGTTTTACTGGCTGAAGCCCCTCTGCTCTTGGATTTCTCCTAAACTCAGCATACTTCCTATCTACCTTCCCCTCATTGCTTGCCACACCTCCTTAGAAATGCATACTTCTTTCACAGGAAAACCATCAGTAATCCAGACTACATTTTGGTTCCTCAACTATTTAGTGCCTGGTCTTTAGTTGGAGACACACTTTGTGACCCAATTCCTTTGAAGCTTGGCTTTGCCTACATAAAATCCAACTTTTTTTTTTTAATATAAAGAGAGAGAAAAGGGAAACTTAAAAAAAAAACCTAGGTGCCTATAAGTTAACTGCTAAAACAATTTTGGTACTCCAAAACCAGTTAACTCATTGTTCTATTTGATATAATCCCTTCTCTCAAACAACACATATAGCTAATTGCACTGGGGCGGAGTTAAAGGGAAAAAGGATAATGAACTCTAGGTTTTTACTCAGGCCTGGGTGATCCAAAGATAACTATAGATGGGGAGGAGAAGAGAAGTTGAGAAAAAGTATAGCTTGGAGGATTTGATTTGTGTGACTGCGACTTGAGCATGGAGAGGGATGGGCTGGCTTTCAACACTTGGGTACCACGATTTTCTCTTCCATGCAATGAGGATGTTAAGTGGGAAGGAGAGCTGATGGTGCTATGAGGGATGGGCAGGAAGGAAGGAGGTTCAACATGCACTGACACCTGCCAGGTCTGTGCACATTGGATATATTATCTTATTGATCTGCACATTGACAGAAGACAGGAAGAATGATGAGTTCCAATTTTATAATAAGAAAAAGATAGGACCTGGGGTTAGAATCTTAAAACCTTAATTAAGCATCATATCTTTTATTAATATCATACAATTTCAACTCAAGATTATTTAGGAATAAACCAAGAAGAAAGGTGGTGCTCCTGATTCTTTAAACTCAGTTGATTCCTTCACTCTGTCTGCATCTCTGTTTACCCAAGGGATAAACAAAAAGATAGGAAAGGGGAGAAGAAAAGGCTTGCAACCTTTTTGTAGGGCCTTGAATCATTTGGTATTGACTGGAGAAACTGCTGCCCACTGAGGGTGACTATGGAATTAGAGACCAAAGCCTGAGCTCTTCTACTAATGCAAATATCTTCTTACTTATAATTTTTATGTTCGATTTGTGCTTATTAAAAATCTTTTTATAGCACCCCTGAAAAATAAGTGAAGTCATGTGGCTAGATTAATACTGGGGGAGAAAGAAGGGGGGAAAGTGAAGTAGTGAGGATCAATTAAAAATCAAAGGTCACCAGATACTTAGTAGGAAGACCTCAATCTGTCTGTTCATACCTGTGCCCAAAGACTGTGTATTCTGATATCAGTCCTGTAAATTTCTAAGTGACTATATACTGGTCCAGTCACCCTTGAGCAAATTATTCAATTAGAATTTTTTGTCAGTATGTAGTATCTAATACACAGTATCTAACAATAGGATTGTGGAGAGATTAAGTAAGAAAGCTTATATAAGGTGCTGAAACAGGGCATGGTTTGATAAAGGATAATAAGGAAGTTAGGAACATGGATCCTGCAACCAGATTGTCTGGATTCAAATACTGTACATACTGTTTACCAGCTGGAAAGACATTTCGCTTCTCGTAGAAATTTCTGAGGATTAAATGAGTTAATCTATGTAAAATGCTTAGCAAAGTGGCTAATAGAAAGTGTCCAATAAATGTTAGCTACTAATATTCATACTGTGAGCATTGTAATCTACTCTCAAGATGCTTTCAGATTTTTTTTAGCATCTATAATTTATTGTAATAGTCTGTTCTTGCATTGCTATAAAGAAATTACATGAGACTGGGTAATTTGTAAAAGAAAAGGTTTAATTGGCTCACCATTCTGCATGCTTTTCAGGAAGCATGGCTCCCTCATCTGCTTGGTTTCAGGAGAGGCCTCAGGAAACTTGTAATCATGGTGGGAGATGAAGGGGGAGCAGGCACATCACGTGGTGAAAGCAGGATCAAGAGAGAGGGAGGAGGTGCCACACACTTTTAAACAACCAGATCTCAGGAGAACTCACTCACTATCCCGAGGACGGTACCAAAAAGATGGGACTAAACCATTCATGAGAAATCTGCCCCCGTGACCCAGTCACCTCCCATCAGGCCCCACCTCCAACACTGGGGATTACATTTCATCGTGAGATTTGGGTGGGGCAATATCCCAACTACATTATCTCTATTATATCATCTGCATAACATTCATCAGGTTCGCTACCAAAGGTCATGTAACCTACCGTGTACAGTGTGTTAAAGGAAAATCCTTGGCCAAATTAAATTTAACAGAGTTTAACTGAGCAAAGAACAATTTGCTAATTCGGCAGCCTCCTTAACCAGAGTAGGCTCAGAGAGACTCCAGTACAGCCATATGGTGGAAGGAGATTCAGGGACAGGAAAAAGAAAGTGAGATAGAGAAAATGGAAGTGAGGTACAGAAACAGCTAGGTTGGTTACAGCTCAGCCGTTGCCATATTTGAATGTGGTTGGAACAGTTGGCCCCCTTTGCCCAAAACTCGGTGACTGGTGCAAGTGTGGGCTATAGTCTGCTTATACCTTTATTTAGGTTATAGTTTACTATGTACAGAGAAATTTTTAGGCTGAACTTAAAATATTGTAAGGAGACAGCTTTAGGCTAAACTTGATTTAACAAACAAGTGAAAATACAGAATTAGGAAATAACAATGTAATTAGAAGAATTCTTAGCATCTTCGTATGTTCAGTTCTCTTTATTTAGTTCATTACCTGCAATTAAAAACGTTTTAATCACAAGTCTCTCAGTCTCAAACCTGTTGTTTTGCATTTGGTAAATGTCTGTTATTTCTAATAGGTATTTGCATCATTTTATCATTTTTCCTATCTAATTTACTAATATTCTTCATGAAATTAGTTGGTTTCTTGAAGTGCTCCCCAGAGTTTTATTAGTTGATAATTTCTTTGTTGATGATAGTAGCTTTTTTATCCTTGGAGAAAGTTTTCTACAATATTAATGGGAGTCTGAACTGATCTTCTAACCTTCCTACATGCCTAGAAACAAGCTTTTTGTAGAAGGATAGCGATTATAGAACCTTTCTCAATTTTGCCAGTCAGACACCTTGAAGAAATCAATTAGTAGGCAAATTATTAACTAATTGAGCATTTAGAGTGTTCTTACTTTTGAAAAATCAATTAGGCCTTTGCCCTTAGTTTTCAAGCATTATTTCATTATTAATTGTTTTAAACAGCAGTTCATCTGCAGTGGATCCAGATCAGCTGACAGTTGTTTTTTGTTTATATTCTGTGCTTAATTGATTAATACAATAAGCTGAAAACCTTTAACATCATTGATCATGTCATGGAATGCTGAGTAATTGGCTGGCAAAATGTGATTTTTAAAAATTAACGATTCAGTGGTTCAAAGGAATTCAGTAGCAGATTGCAGTCAGCAAAAAAAGAGGATTTTTGGTATTTCTTCAACATGGATGATCTGAAGGATAGTTCCACCTCATTCTTGCAGCCAATTTTTTTTTAAATCTTCATTAGTGATAATTTCTTGTACTATATTAAGCACAGTAGGTCACATTTATTATTTTAATGACGCTTTTATTTCCACTATGTAAACACAGCTTTCAATGAAAATTTGAAAAGATTGCCATTTGTTGTCAAACTGTTGTCAGAACTACAAAAAGAAGATTAAATTTGTAGGATACAGTTTCATACTTTATAAGGTCTTCAGGTGGAAGCAATGGTGGGAACTGGGTGGAACAGGAGTTAGAGGTCTTAGCTCAGGAATTTGCTCTGCTAAGAAAATTTTCCTGAACCTTGTCTCTGTAAGCTCTGAGTCCTTTTCTAAGCTCCCATGGCTCTTTAGATGTAGCTGTGTCCCTACAGTTGTCATAATATTATTGGGTTTATTTGCATGGCTTCCTTGTCAATGAGACTAAACTTTCAGAGGTCATGGACTTACCTAAGCACTTTTGTATGTTTAGTATGGCACCTTTTTTTGGAACAGAATTGATGCTGAATAAATATTGGCTGACCAAATGCAAGGAAATGTGTACACACACACACATACACACACACACACACACACACACACACACACAGAACATTTCATTTAGTCAGGAATACATATTTTGGTTATACATGTGAAAAATCCACTATTATTATGATTATGTACGTATGTATCTATCTATCTATCTAATTTACCCATCTTTCCTTAACATTTGAAATCAAAGTCCCTGAGTTTCCAAGATATATCTCACAAACATGTAAAATTTTTTCCTTTGGCAAAACCTCAGAGTTCAGCCAAGGTCTTAGGTCAACTGCTGAAAAGCATTTTAATCCGTGTTATCCCTGTTTCTTCAAACACTTCTTGAGCTAAAATTTTAAATCAGTGTTCTCCAAAATGCATTTGATAGAAAAAGGTACCTCAAGGTATTACTAACAAAAGGATCAAATAAATTTGATAAAACACGGTAAATTTATCCCTTTGGGAAATGCACAATGTGCATTACAATATTAAAGTTTCTCAGAAGTCCAGTCACAACTTTGCACATCCCAAATTTTTTTTACACTGAAATTCTTTTTTGTGAATCATTCACTAATATCTCTGGGAACTAATGGTCTATAGAATCTGTTTTGAAAAATGCTGCTCTAACAACAAATAGGTCAGAGATTGTGATTTTTGTTGTGTTTCAGGTATGGAAAAAATGTGATGAGGAAAATCAAGGTCTTACAGACTGCTCACAGGCGTTCTAGCCTGTTAGTATGGCAATTTTAACTGTTTCATTTTCCATGTATTTGTTGCTTTCTTTTTTAGTAATAGTTGTTTATTGCAGAAAACTTGTAAAACAGTTAAAAGGAAAAAGGAAAAAGTCTTTCTGGCTGTTTTCTTTAAAAGGTTGCATCCTCAAATAGATTTGGGAAGTGTGGGGTTAAACAAAGTTAGACTTTTATGCCTTTTCAGGACTTTAATATGATCACTAATGGACAACTTGTTTCTCCACCGGGGCTATGGTATACGGTTTTTCCCAATTTTGTGAACACAGGCTGCTCTTATTTCTAAGCATTTTGGGGAACAAGGCTTGTGGGAACTCTCTGTGTATAATGAAGAGACATTTGGAAGACCTCCATTGATTGCTACCGATACTCACTGGGAGGTCAAGGTCTCCCAAGATTACACAATCTGAGACACTGGAAACCCATTTCAAGACCCAACAACTTGTGACAGTTATTTTTACCCAAGGACTGAGCTGTGGCTCAGGACACAAGGACCCAGATGGAGAGAGCTAAAAATAATAAAATTAAAATTAATATGCATTTGGGAAACAATTGCTCAGGCAAACCAACATGCGCAAATAATGGATTCTGTCCAAAGCTTCATTTTCCAAACTGAAGAACAATAATATGCTTATTAACCCAGGTGAATGTCTAAACAGATTCTTGGCAGCCTATGATTAGATAAAGGAGCTCATGCATCCTGAATGCAATTTATGTAGTTAAAATTAAGCACCATCACAAAGGGACAAAGATGAGATGCAGTAAAGTTCAACCGATTGTTACTTTCAAATTTTCTTTCTCACGTTCTTAATTCCAAGTAACTTTGTAATTTAAACATAATTTTATTTTCTTTCCAAAATGGTTGTCTGAGTTTTACCTTAATCGTTGGGTGTTCGGGAGGCTGTGGTACAAGATGTTTATTTCTTAGAAAAAAAATTGTTAAGAATCTATAAAGAAACTTAAATTATGTAACCTTTTTATGCTGTCAGTAATTCATGGTTAAGGAAAAATCGTGGTTTAATACTTTTGTCATTTGTAGATGTAGCAGCTGCTGATAAAATAGGAGGAGATTCCTTAAAAACAATTTGCAAATGATAAAGATTTAATATTTAGAGGAGCTTGATTTCAAAGCACATTTAGTGTATAAAAGTCTGTTTCATCATGGGAAGAAAAGGGTACTTTTTATAAGTACAAATTTAAAAGCAAGTGAATAGTAAAATTTAAAGGAATCATGGAAAAATTCTTATAAATATTTTATTTAGAAACACTGTTGTGTATTATAAGCTTGGAAGTAAGTTATGTTTTATAAAATTAATATTTTTAATTGACAGATCATAAAGGTATACCTTATACAGTAAAATGTGGTGTTCTGGTATACGTATATGATGTGGAATAATTAAATCAAGCTAATTAAAATATCCATCATCTTACTCGCTTATTTTATTTTATTTTATTTTTTTTTGAGACGGAGTTTTGTTCCTGTTGCCCAGGCTGGAGTGCAGTGGGGTGATCTCGGCTCACTGCAACTTCTGCCTCCTGGATTCAAGTGTGACTCTTCTGCCTCAGCCTGCAGAGTAGCTGGAATTACAAGTGCCCGCCACCATGCTGGGCTAATTTTTTGTGTTTTTAGTAGAGATGGGGTGCCACCATGTTGGCCAGGCTGGTCTAGAACTCCTGACCTTGGGTGATCCACCCGCCTGTGCCTCCCAAAGTGTTGGGATTACAGGCATGAGCCACCGTGCCCAGCCCTTACTTGCTTATTTTTTGGTGGTGAGACATTTGAAATTTACTTTCCTAGTTATTTCGAAATATGCAAAATATTATTATTGACTATAGTCACCCTGCATGCAATAGATCTCAAAACTTATTCCTGCTATCTGAAACTTTGTACCCTTTGACAAATAACTTCCCATCTCCTTGCTCCTCACTGCCCCTCCCCAGACCCTGGTAACCATCCTTCTACTCTGTGCTTCTATGAGATCAGCATTTTTAGATTCCACATGTGAGTGAAGTCATGTGGTATTTGTCTTTCTGTGTCTGTCTTATTTCACTTAGAATAATGTCTTCCAGGCTTAACTACATTGTTTCAAATAACAGAATTTTCTTCTTGTTAAAGGCTCAATTGTATTCCGTCATGTATGTATACCACATTTTCTCTAAACATTCATCCATTGATGGACACTTACATTGATTCTATACTTTGTCTATTGTGAATAATGCTTCAATGAACATGGAAGTACAGATATCTCTTTAACATACTGATTTCAGTTCCTTTGGCTATATACCCAGAAGTGGTAATGTTAGATCATATGGTAGTTCTGTTTTTATTTATTTGAAGAACGTCCATGCCATTTTTCATAATGGCTGTACTAATTTACATTTCCATCAACAATGCACAAATTCCCCTTTCTCTGCATCTATGTTAACACTTCTTATCTGGTATCTTTTTGATAAAAAGCCGTTCTAACAGGCATGAGGTGATACCTCACTGTATTTTTGATGTGCATTTCCCTAATGACCAGTGATACTGTTGACCATTTGTATGTCTTCTTTTGTGAAATGTTTGCGTAGGTGTTTTTTTTAAATTTTTAAATTTTTACATTTTAATTTTTTTTTTTTTTGAGAGAGAGAGAGAGTCTTGTTCTGTTGTTACCCAGGCTGTAGTCCTGGAGTGCAGTGGCTTAAACTCAGCTCACTGCAGCCTTGAGCTCCCAGGCTCAAGCGATTCTCCCATCTCAGCTTTCTGAGTAGCTGGGACCACAGCCATCAGCCACCACACTTGGCTAATTTTGTTTTTTTATTTTTTTATAGAGACGGGGCCTCACCATGTTTCCCAGGCTGGTCTCGAACTCCTGGGCTCAAGCAATTCGCCCACCTCAGCCTCCCAAAGTGCTGCGATTACAAGCGTGAGCCATTGCGCTTGACTTCTTGCCCACTTTTGAATTTTTTTTTTTGTATTTTCTTGTTATTGAGTTGTTTGAGTTTCTTATATATTTTGGATATTAACCCCTTATCAAATGTATGGTTTGCAAATATTTTCTCCCATTCTGTGGGTTATCTCTTCTCTATGTTAATTGTTAAAGTAAAAATTTGAAAGAGAAAAGAAATCAATAGATAGAAATGGTTAAAAATAATTTTTTAAAATCTGGTTTTGAAATAGATATAACCATTTGCTGAGCACACGCTGTATATAGGCATTTACTGAATATTTTATGTGAATTATTTCATTGAGGCCTGCTATCCACCCAGAAGAAAGTATACTTTGTTTCACTTTAAACCTGAAACAAGGTAAAGAATGCCTAGCACAGTAAAGAGAATTAGTATAGAACACAGCTAGCGACAGGTTCTCATCAATTTTGCAATAAAATGATCATAGTATCACCAAATCACGTTGTTTTTTTCTTTTTGTCATCAAAGAATGAATCAGAATGCCACATTTGATTCTCTTCATAGGTGGATTTTTCTTCATTTAAGAGCATTAATTTTTGATTTCTTATAAAAGATATATTTCATCACTTATAATTCTTCTCTTTACATCATCAATAAAAATCTGGATAAAATAAGCCTTTTTATTATGTAGAATTATAATAATTATAATCATAATAATTCTTCCCATCTTTTACTTAATGTAGCCTAGGTAAATGACAGTGAAAAAGCATTTTGTGTATAAAAGTGCTATCAAGAGCGCTACCTTCCAGGAACATAAATTGATACGTGGAAGAAGAAAGGAGCCAGGTGTGATAGCTTCCAGCTGCGATGGTAGTGGGTATAGAAGGAAGAGTATGTGCATATTTTTTTGTCTTTAAAAATTTTAAATAAGGAAATGAGAGAAAGGAGAGAGAGAAAGTAACCCAAGGACAAAAAGCAGAAACTCTTTATGGAATTGTGTTTAATATATTGTCTTAATGTTATTGTAACTTTTTAGGGATTTTTTTAATAGAAGAGAAAAAAACTTGTGTTTATATGTGTGTGTGCATATATATATATACACAAATAAGCATGAAACTAACTGCATTACAAGAACTACAGATACCCTTCTTTTTAAAACTCATTTTCTTTTCATGTTTATGAAGGTGAGGTTTAAAAACACAAAAGGCATTCAATTCAGAATTATAGTTTTCACAGAAATTGCAGCATAATTCTATTTCACACTTATTCATATTTTATAAAACATACGACCATTTCCAAAACCTCTGGGTATAATATATTTTAAAATACCAACACAATTACCAGGCTGAAACAGAGCACTAACTAGGTATCCTCTCAAAGAAAACCATTTCACACACCTACTCAGACTTACATATTAAGCCAGAAATTTAATATTTCAAATATAAAAGAACAAGTGATCATTTCTTTGGGATTTGTAGCTTTGGATTTTAGACTTCTATTTAGTATTTCAAATGGGGCACTGCATTTATGTAATTTCTGGGTAGGTATTGAATATATGAGCTTTGATGATAAACTGACTCTCCTTCATTTCCTTGAAATCAACACAGAATTGAATACCTATTTTAATATGTGTTGGGCTTTCTGCATACAAATGAAGCATTACTAAACAATTCCAACTGTGTGTTTTAAGAAATCAGCACAGGTCAATGTTTTCCTAATGCTCTGAGTCTGGGGAACATAAATAATCATTTTAATTCTCTGGTAGACACTGAATTACATAGTAAATTATCTCAAGCTTGGGAAAGCTGTATTTTTTAAAACTCACATATTCCTTCTATATGAAGAATCTGAGATATGAGTTAACTCAAATGGTATTCAAAATTTTGACTAAAATTAACTGTAGCACTTAAAATAATTCTTACTATTTTAAGGAAGAAGCTTTGGAGACCATTTAAAAAAATGATTTTATTGAAGAAGAAAAAGGCAGAGAGAAGAAAGATAATTAATAGGGTATACTGAAGATGAGTAATGAAATGAAAATATACAGATTTGCCAGAGCCCCAAGCACTCAGTATAATATTAATCAAATCTTGCCAACTCTTAATTGAAATAATTAGAAAACATTCTTAGCCTGCTTGATCATGTTGGCATTTTAATTAAACCCTCTTGGATTCCAGAGAAAACAATATATATATATATTTTTGGAACTCTTTTTGTTCAACTATTACCAAAAATACTTTTGAAAGTAGTAACCAAGTAGTATAATTGGAGTCTGGATGTATAGGAACAGGACAGAACGTGCTACCATAGATTCAAAATGTTGGCTTTTCAAGAAGTTGTCTATAAATCTGCACCTACAAGAAACCCAAACAATGAAATGTGGATTTAATTAGAACGAACTTCCCACATTTTTGGAGATAATGCTATGGTTATTCTTCTATAGCATGTACCTAATAGAACAGTTCTGGTCTAGTGAAATAAAGATTTTCAATAAATAAATAGCTCACAATTTAATATATACTTATATAGTGTCCTAGATGCCAAAGACAAGTTCTTGGTGCTCAGAAATATTAACTCATTTAATCTTCATAACCACCTTCTAATATTGATGTCACTTTTATTCCCATTTTAATGATGAGGACAGGGAGGCACAGGGAGGTTAAACAATTTTTCCCAGATTGTATAGCTAACTAGCTGCAGAGTGAGGATTTCAACTAGGTAGTCTGATTTCAGAGTCTGTGTGTTCAACCTCCACACTATGCCTCCTAATGCTCCTCAGATGCCTTTTGCATATTCAGCAGGCTGATTTGGTGGTACACGTATATCATCACATTTAATCCGCAGCATGGTTCTGCAAAGGAAGTGTGATCATCATCATTTTACAGATGGGGAAAAAGAGGCTCAAGAAAATTAAACACTTGATCAGGTTTAGACTACCAGCAGAAAGGATGTCAGTCCATTTCTATCTGACTCTAAAGTGCATGCTTTTACTGACCTCTTTCCAATATATTATTGTGTTTTAAAGATTCAGGCATTTCATTTAGCTACCTTACATTGTAAATAAAATTAAGATATTATTTCAGGCAAATTGAACTTTAAGATATTATATCAGATAAATTGAAATTTTATTGAAATTTAATTGAAATGTATCTGATTGTGGAAGGTTATTCATTCTTGCACCCAACATTTACTAAACATCCATTAAGAATGGATTTAAAACTTGCCCCCATTTTCTGGGAACAAAATTACCCTAATTTTGATGTCACTTGCAATAAAGCCTTCTTCCTTGGCAATGCTTGTGTATTAGTCTGTTCTCACACTGCTGATAAAGACATACCCAAGACTGAGCAATTTACAAAAGAAAGAGGTTTAATGGACTTACAGTTCCACGTGGCTAGGAGGCCTCACAATCATGGAGGAAGGTGAGGAGGAGCAAGTCACGTCTTACATGGATGGCAGCAGGCAAAGAGAAAACTTGTGCAGGGGAACTCCTCTTTATAAAATGATCAGATCTCATGAGACTTATTCACTATCATGAGAACAGCACAGGAAAGACTTGTCCCCATGGTTCAATTACTTCCCATCAGGTCCCTCCCACAACACGTGGGAATTCAAGATGAGATTTGGGTGGGGACACAGCAAAACCATATCAACTTGTTATCTCAGTGATTGGTTTTCTGTGCAGTGAGCAACAAGGCCTAGGCCAAACCCCTAGCATTTGGCAATAAAATTCTGGGAGGAATCTGGGTTTTATGGGGCCAGAACCGTATATAATATGGGAGACATTCTTTAAGATAAAGAATACAAATTATGCATGTAAATTTAGATATGTAAGCATTTAATAACTACTCACTATGAATGACCAAAAATACAAATTATGAAACCATTATACCGTGATGCAGTCTACTGCCGATGACCTTATCATGCTGGGTGGGTTTGCACAGTAGGCAAGAGTTCTTTCAGTGGGAAATTAGCAACAGCTTAATTATATTAATAGATGGCCAGGGCCTTCCCAGGCTTTTGAAATAGACATGGGTGTAAGCTTCATCAGCTCCCAGTAAATCCAGATTTGCAGTAGGTCTTCTGGCAGGCACCCTTTCTGTTCAAGGCAACGTTTTGCCCTACAAGAAATGGTGAATTTGCCAGCCTCAAATAGTATTAGGCCAGTAGCAGGATTATGTGGATCTAGAGGGCTAGAAATATAGGCAGCAAGAGAAAAACAAACAAATGAAAACAACTGTGTTCTTTATTTTTGGTTGGATTATACTAATCTGGAAAAATTGAACAAAATTCATAATGATTTATAAAAAGTGAGAAAATAAATCTTTGTACTGTCTCCCTACCCCCAAAGTTACAAAGAACATTGGTAGGTAGAAACCTTGCCTTAAAATTTGATGCAGACTGAGATAGAAGGAAAAACAAATTTCTAAGCTTCTCTTGAGGCTTTCTAGAATTAAGAATGATGAGCAAATGTAGCGGGAAAGTCATTGTAACGCTCCCAGTTTCCTTTTCATTTTTAAGTTGACTAATAATAATTGTACATACTCATGGGGTACATAGTAATGTTTTGATACATATAATATATAGTGATAGATCAGGGTAATTAGCACTTTCATCATCTCAAACCTTGAGCATTTCTTTGTATTGGGAACAGTAATATCCTCCTCCTAGCTCTGAACCCTTCATTTGGGCTGGAGAAGGAAGAGGAAAAAATGAGAAGTGAAAAGTCAATGATAGAAAGTTTATCTCCATTCTGGGCTGGGAAACCTTTGGAGATTCACTTACTCATAAGTAATTATTGTCCTTATTATGCAATGATTCATTTGATTACTTGAGTAACAAAAGGCATAAAGTGAATTAAAAAAATAAAAGTACCCCTCTTCTCAGCTCCGTTTCCATCTCCTCTCAGCAAGTATTTGCATTGGTCATGGGAGACCAGAAGCCTATAGGAAGAATGAAGAGTTATCATTTCACTTTACACTAGTCTAGGGACAAGAAAGAGATCAAGGCCTCTCCTGTCAAAGCAAATACTAGATTGTTTCACAGATTCTCTACCAAGGAATATTTGCAGTAGAGAGGCTGATCTCTGGGCGTATGAGAGTCTTCATCTTTTTTTCCTTTACGAGTGCAGAGCCTGGGGCACAAGAACAAACGGAGACCCAAATGCCAATTGTCTAGTTGTTTGAAAGTTATAAATCAAATAACAAATCATTAAATAAAACGTAGTTATTTCCTACCTGGAAAAGATGTGCTTTCATAATGACGAAATGGAAAAATATGTGTAAAGCTGTGAATTTCAGGTGACTGAAAGTTGGCTAAATGTATCAAAGATGACTGATTTTATTATTTTGCAAATGGCCAGATGTTCCATTGACAGATCAAAGATTTACAGATAAATAATAAATATGTATGTAATATATACATTATATATTTAGTTTATAAAATATGTCACCTGCATTTCAGCAGAATCACTAATTGTCATCAAATTTTTACATAATTTGTGTTTGCTTGGCAGGAATAATGTAAAGTAGAGGATGGGGAACATCTTAAAGAAGCAGTTACTGAATATTTAAGGTTTTTCCAGCTATATTGTTTCTGTTACAACAGGTCAATTCTGCCATTATAGCACTAAAGCAGATACAGATAATATGGAAACAAATGGATGTGACTATGTTCCAATAAGACTTTATTTTCACATGCCTTAGTTTGTTGACCATAATCTAAAAGATTTAAAAACAAATTAATATTTAATTTTTGTACACAATTAAATATATTCTCATTAAGAATGTAAAGCAAATATTAAAAGAAACAGTTTTTCACATATAGGTATCCTTTAAAATATTTACGTAATCTATTAAAATTACAAGAAAATCAAATTATGCTTATTAAATTATAATCAATGATATCAAATGTTTAAAACAAATTATTTAAATGAAGCTAAACTTTTAATCTTTCAAAGTTTAATTATGCTTTATTAAAAATGTTTGTATTAAATATGTATGTTTCTTTTTAATTTTGGCATTCATTATTTTTTCATTTCTGGCATTTGATATCCATCTAGTTGCCAGTGTAATGAATTAGTAATACCCATTATGAATGTTACATCTAGACCTATACCTATACAAATTTAAGTGTATTGTGATTGCTTAGCATTTCAGAATGATCTTTACTCCCCATTTGCAATGGTTGCAAAAACGTAGCTAATTCATAGTTGCTAATTTGCAACTATGAACTGAATCACAAAGACAAACAAGAATATTGATAAATGGCATAAGCTATACTTATATGCAAGAATCTATTGTATTCATGCTATGGAAGGGAATGTCTTTTCAAGTTAATGAATTCATATTTCCTCCTGCTGAATTTCTTCTCCTGCTCAAATGGTGTGCTTACTCTGGATCCCTATCTGTCCCTATCGTTGGCAGTGGCACAACCCACCAGCCCACAGCATTTGAACATAATTACTTTTTATTTAGGTAAGATAGGTCATGAATTAACATAGGTATTTCTCTGAGGACTGAATGGTGTTAGTCACAAAGGTGATGTTTAGCGATGTACATACTACCTTGCTTGTTCTGAGAACCAGTTATTAAATGACAGACACACTCATTGTTTTAGGAGAGAAAAAATGTTTCTAATGAGACAGATTTGGGTTTGGATACTTTTTTTGGTAGATAATATTT
This sequence comes from Pongo pygmaeus, assembly GCF_028885625.2. Taxonomy (NCBI): domain Eukaryota; kingdom Metazoa; phylum Chordata; class Mammalia; order Primates; family Hominidae; genus Pongo; species Pongo pygmaeus. The sequence goes on from NC_072376.2 coordinate 21,771,291, forward strand.
TTTAATACAAAACTTTAAAAAAATTGTGACATAGTTTACTACAATAAAGTGTACAGATTTTAGATGTAAAATTAGATGAGTTTTGACAAATGTAAACACCTATTTAACCAACACCAAGATCATGATGTTGAACATTCCATCATTGCAGAATCTCTCTCTCTCGCTCTCTTTTTTTTTCCAGACAAGATCTCACTCTGTCACCCATGCTGGAGTGTGCAGTGGTGCAATTGCAGCTCACTACAGCCTCTATCTCCTGAACTCAGTTGATCCTCCTGCCTTAGCTTCCAAAGAAGCTGGGATTACAGGCTTGCACCACCACACCTGACTAATTTTTCTATTTTTTTGTAGAGATGAGGTCTCACTATACTGCCCAGGCTGGTCTCGGACTCCTGGGCTCAAGTGATCCACCCGCCTTGGCCACCCAAACTGCTGGGATTATAGGCGTGAGCCACCTTGCCTGGCCTTGTCTGTCTCCTTCTAGTAAATCTCTATAACCAATCAGAGGTAACCACTGTTCGAATTTCATTTTGCCTGTTTTAGCACCTCATATAAATGAGATCATATGGTATGTACTATTTTATGTCAAGCTTCCTTTGATTAATGCAATGTTTTCCAGATTAATCCATTTTTTATTTTGTGTAGTCTGTAGTTTTTATGGCTGAATACATATAACTTATGTAAATTTATATTTAAAATTCCTAGCATAATATATATTTATTATAATATATGTCTATTCATCCTTTCACTTGTTAATGGACATTTGGTTGTTTCCAGTTTGGACTATTATGAATAAAAAAGATCCTTACACAATTTTTTGTAGGGACATATGTTTCTTTTTGATAAATACCTAAGAGTAGAATTATTAAGTCATAGGGTAGAAACATGTTTAACTTTATTAAAAAACTTTCAAATAGTTTTCCAAAGTGGTTGTACCATTTTTGTATGAGAGTTCCCACTGCTCCTCATCTTTGCCAGCCCTTGAAATTGCATTAAAAAAATGTTGGCCAATCTCCTAGGTATAAAGTAGTATTTATTTTCGTCTTAATGTTCATTTCCATGATGATTACTGACATTGAGCACCTTACAATATGCTTTTTGGCCATTTGTATATCTTCTTTTGTGAAATATTTGTTCATACCTGTTGCCCATTTAAAAATAATTAGGCTGTTTGTCATTTACTATTGATTTGTAGGAATTCTTTATATATTTTGGGCATTATATATATATACACACACATACACATAGACATATATATTACACATATATATGCATTTATATATACATACACATATGTACATATATAATGCATATTTGCATATATATGTATTATATATGTGTGCGTGTATATATATGTAATGCATACTTTCTCTTACTCTGTCATGCCTTTTCATTTTTTAAATTTTATTTTATGATAAAGATAACTTTAAAATTTTGATGACCCATATGCTCTTTTACACGTTGTTGTAAGGCTGAGTTTATGATATGTAGGGTTCCTGGAAAGTACTGGGTTCAGGTTAGCAATCCCTCTTCCCGAGGTCTAAGCCTATTCTAGCTCCTTTATTTTTTATCTGCTCTCAAGGGAGACTTGTAGTTTTGGAAATATTCCAAACCCTGTTCTCTCTGATATGTGTTCTTGACATTCATTTTAAAGGGCCATGTTACAGTTGAGCCTTGAACACCATGGGTTTGAATTGCACAGTTCCACTTGTACGCAGATTTCCTTCTGCCTCGGCCACCCCTGAGACAGCAAGACCAACCCCTCCTTTTCTCCTTCCTTCTCAGCTTTTGCAACATGAAGATGAAGATATAGGACTTTATGACGATCCACTTCCGATTAATGAATAGTAAATATATTCTCTCTTCCTTACAATTTTCTTAACATTTTCTTTTCTCTAGCTTACCTTATGAGAATATAGTACATAATATATATATAACATACAAAATATATGTTAATTGACTGTTTATGTTATCAGCAAGGCTTCCAGTCAACAGTAGACTATTAGTGGTTAAGTTTTTGGTGAGTCAGAAGTTATACCCTGACTTTTGACTGCATGGAGGGTGAGGACCCCAACCCTGGGTTGTTCAAGGGTCAATTATATTTGATTAGCAAGAATAGGAGTGCAGAAGAAGATAGAGTCTTTCTTGCTGTGATGTCTCCTTCAATACATTACATGTATGGTTGAGACAAGTTACTGCAGGTCTCATACCTGGAGTATTACTTATTTTTTTTTTTTGAGACAGAGTCTCTCTCTATTACCCAGGCTGGAGTACAGTGGCACGATCTTGGCTCACTGCAACCTCCGCCTCCTGGGTTCAAGTGATTCTCCTGCCTCAACCTCCTGAGTAGCTGTGATTACAGGCTCCCGCCACAACGCCCAGCTAATTTTTGTATTTTCAGTAGAGACGGGGTTTCACCATGTTGGTCAGGCTGGTCTCAAACTGCTGACCTCGTGATCCGCCCGCCTCGGCCTCCCAAAGTGCTGGGATTACAGGCGTGAGCCACCGCGCCCGGCGAGTATTACTTCTTTAGAAAGAACTTGCAATATGTTTTAGGCCCCAAATCTGAATCCTTTAAATAAATAGTTTATTAGCTTTCTCTGGAGCTGTTCTCTCCAGAAAGCTAGGCATGAGTGTAAGTGATGAGTTAATGTAATCTGAGGTAGATACTTCGTCTTTTTCACCACCTTTATCTCCTAAAATACATGCTAGGGGACTTGGCTAATGTGCTCAGGATACACCAGCCACAAGTTCTTTGGACAGACCTAGACATAATTAAGACCCAAGATCAGTAAGTATGATTTAGACAAATAAATGGGTAAGAATTAAAACAACTAGAATAATAACTCTTTGAACCCTTCTACCACTTGCTTTCACACACTAATCTCATTGGTTTTTCCTTATTTCTAAACATGCCATCATTTCTCCTACCTCAAGATATGTGTACTTTTTCTCCTTCTTTTTCTAAAAATGTCTCTGTTTTCTCTTTACTTCACTAGCTAGAACTGTTTCAGAAACTTCAAACAATCGCCCTTGGTTATGATTTTAATTTATGTAAAGTTGACATCAATGCTGTGACACAGTAATATAGTTTGAGGTGGTATTTTATTGGGACTTCATTATACTGCCTCTTTAATTATCTAGCCCCCCTGAAAAATCACTTGCGCCCAGACAGTGTGTTTTGTTCGTTAATAAACCCTGGTACCTAGCATCTTGTTGTGCTTGAGTAGAGGCCCTGAACTAAGCTTCCAGTTTAACAGTGACACCTCTGTATTAGGAAAATACAACTTCACAGTCATTTGACATTCCCCGTTTCATTGCAGTGTTCATGCGTCCACTAAAGTTTATAACCAGGACTAGACTGGGGCTCTAAAAGAATCCCTCCTTCCATCTCCCAGGATGCCTGAGGGTTTCAGTATCTTTTCCATTTCTTAAAGATTTAGGGCACTGTTATTCTGGGGATGTTGAGCAATTAAATAAGATGTCTAGGCTAGTTCATATTATAATCTACTGTTGAGAATAGGGAAAGGGGAAGGGGCACTGGTATTAATAGAGACTGAGTATTGGCAGACACAGTCTAGGAGCTTTACATAACCAGTTTCATTTATGATAGCTGATAGGACATTAAGTTTTTTTGAGGAGATAGGGATAGGAATATTGATAACAAGTAATGATTAAAACTGTGAATTCTGGAGTCAAGAGATTGGCATTCAAATGTTTGCCCCACAACATGTAAGCTCTATTATCATAGACAATTGGCTCAAAAGCTCTCTAAGCCTCAGTTTTCTCATCTTTAAAATGTGCATAATAATTATATGAGTCTGTTTTGTGACAACAAAAAAAACATAGATTTAGTAGCTTATAAGCAATAGAAATTTATCTCTCATAGTTCTGGAGGCTGGGAAGTCCAAGATCAAAATGCCAGCATATTTAGTGTCTGTGAGAGCTCACTTTCTCATTCATAGATGGCACCTCTCACAATGTCCTCGCATGGTAGATAAGGGCAAACAAGTTTCCTGGGGCCTCTTGTATAAGGGCACTAATCTCAACCATGAGGGCTCCAGCCTCATGACCTCATAATTCCCCCAAAGTTCCCACCTTTTAACACCATTACCTTGGGGGTGACAATTTCAACATATGAATTTGGGGGGACACAAGCATTAAGACCATGGCAATTATAGTATGTACTTCATAGGATTGTTGGGTGATACGTGATTTAAAAGAGTAAAGAACCCCAAATGTAGTGCCTAATGTATAATAAATGTTCAATAAGCATTAGCTATTATTATTATTATTATTGATATCAAGGATAAGACCTCTGGGACATGAAAGCTCTCAAATTTAGGTGAGAGAAATTCTGTGAAGTGGGAAGAGTTGGCAAGGAAAAGGTCTGTTGAATAATTTTGTATCCCCAAACACTGTCAGTATGTGTATGTTTTGAAGGGAGTTGTAAAGGGTAGAAAATAATTAGGATGACTTGAAATTTGGCAAAGAGAGGGGTAGGGTAAAGCAAGGGTCCCCAACCTCTAGGCCAGAGACTGCTACCAGTCCGTGGCCTGTTAAGGAACCCGGCTGCACAGCAGAAGGTGAGCGGGGAGCTAGCGAGCAAACTTTCATCTGTATTTACAGCTACTCCCAGTCACTTGCAATACTGCCTTAGCTCTGCTTCCTGTCAGATCAGTGGCAGCATTAGATTCTCATAGGAGCACGAACCCTATTGTCAACTGTGCATGCAAGGGGTCTAGGTTGTGTGCTCCTTATGAGAATCTAATGCCTGATAATCTGCTACTGTCTCCCATCACCCCCAGATAAGACTGTCTAGTTCTAGGAAAACAAGCTCAAGCTTCCCACTGAGTCTACATTATGGTGGGCTGTATAATTACTTCATGATATATTACAATGTAATAATAGAAATAAAGTGCACAATAAATGTAATGCACTGGAATCATCCTGAAACCATCCTGGGCCATGGAAAAACCATAACCATCCTGAAACCATCCTGGTCCATGGAAAAACCATAAATAAATAAAGTGCACAATAAATGTAATGCACTGGAATCATCCTGAAACCATCCCTGGTCCATGGAAAAACAGTCTTCCATGAAACCAGTCTCTGGTGCTGAAAAAAATTAGAAAATGCTGGAGTGAAGGAAGTAATTTATATCACTTCTTTTGTGTCTGGTTCTTTGATCCCTAATCCCTTTTTGGGGGGTTTTATTAAGCAAAGAGTCAGAAATTAATAAGCAACAAGCACTGCTGACATTCCTTTCACTCCACCTTCCTGAGAACTTCCAACAGGCCGCTGTCCTTCCAGTCTGTATCCACCCTACCCCACTCCACTCTTACATGGGTACTATTGTGTGCAGGGTTCAGATGTGTTAGATTGGGGACAAGTAAACCCAGCTGAAACTCCTGCATCTGCTGTCAGGAGACTGGCCTCTCCTCGAAGGACAAAAAGCGGTCTTCATGCTTTTTTGCTTCTCTTCCTGCATCTTCCGTCACTTCACATGTGTGCATGTGGGGTATCTCACTCCTCTGTATCCCCAGCTTGCAGTTGTCAGAGCATGAGTGGCAGTGTGGGCCTTCTGCAACATGGAGCAGAATTTATACAAAACTTCGTCAGGAGGGTAAGGGGAGAAAAGGTCTCTTATCACACAAACCAGAAAAGGCAGAGGGAAACTTGCCTGGCAGTGCGAACGGCATGTTGTTGCTCATCTAAACATCTTAGATATTTGGGAAAAATGAACATATGCATGCAAGCTCCCACATGCATAAAAGGAAATTCCATTCTTCATTAGCTATATTTTCCAGCTTTTATCTCTCATTTCATTCCAGATTCTTTTGTTCTCATAGCCGTGCTTTCCAGCAACCAATTAATGTTTTCTCTGATAGATGTTTCTTTTAAAGGGTAATCTGTCTTCAGTGTTAAGCTCAACATTCTTCTTCTAACTTCTAAGAGAATAGAAGATACATAAAATTAAAGAGCTGAGGAGACGAATACGATGTGTTACCTTCCTGAGTTCTGAAATGTCAGCTCCAACTAGTTGGATTTAAATACTATAATATTTTCTGTCTTATTCATGACAGTACTCTTAGCTAGGATTTTAATGCATGTCCATATAGGGTAAAAGAGAAGGGACAAAATTCCAAATCCACATTCATATGTGGTTTCACCTAGAGAATAATGAACTTTTGGTTATGCTCAGTGTTTGCCAAGGAGATTTATATAACAAATTGAGACCTGAGAGGACACAGCTCAAACTCTTGTGTTGTGTTGGTTAAAATTAGAGCAGGTTACAGGAGAAACAGTGACATATAATACATCTAGAATTTAAAATAACTTGTAGTTTTGTTAATTTTTGGAGATTGGGCTTGGTATCATATATTTCCACTTCTAATTCTTAAAGGAGTGATTAAAACAATTTCCTAAATAATTGTGAGATTTTCTCTTCTTTATGAAAGTGCATGTATTGTTTTGCTTGGTTTCCTTTGCAAAGCATATGCTGGTAGCTATCAGGCTGTATTTTTAAGATACATAACTTGGTTCTGTGTGGCCAATTATGAGAACCTTATTGGGGTTTCGTCACTGGAAATAATAATGATTCTGCCTAGTCCACCATGTTCTACATTACAAAGCATAATGGCATTCCCTATGTCCCTCAATGATATGCTACAGAAATTATGTAACTACTTTGTAAAAACCTATGCTCTTTCTTGCTTTTCATTAATATACTTCTGAAATAACATTTTCAGTTTTCACATACAAGTCTGACCTTAGAAACCCACAGAGTTAGACACATTTGCCAGCCTGTGGGACAATTTGAACAAGTCAGATGATTTGGGCACAGAAGTGTTCAGTTCTTCCAGGACATATTTGATCATTTGCATTCCATCAAAGATTTCCAATCCTTATTTACAGGTGTCATCAAATAATTCAAGGATCAAATTCCTACAATATTGACTTGAATAAAGTGAGTCTTATGCATGATCTGGCAGTTGTGAGGCTATTCATACCCTTTTAAAATATTATCCAGGTGTTTACATATTTCCAAGCTAAAAAGAAAAAAAAGCTTAGGCCTTCTTATCTTCCCTTTCATCCTTTTGACTTTCCATTTTGTAGGCCCAAATTAAATTCTGTTTTTACATCTTCAATGATATAAGCATTCAGGGCACCATGAAAAATAAAGGCCTTATTACTTCATAATATGTTCGGAATTGTGCGTAATTACGTTCAGTTGATTAGTTGGCTGTAGTAATTGCAAGACCATGGAGTGACTGAAATTAGAAATGGAAAAGACCAATTGGATATCATTATCTTTCTTTCTGTCAAGAGAAGATTGTTCTCTGAAATGCAGTGTGTGTGTGTGTTTGTGTGTGTCTTAGCATTCTCCCTCAGCTACATAAATAAGCAATTTGATACTCTTGTTTAGATAGAAGTAATAGAATGCTGAGAAATAATAGAATCTAGTTTGGATGTTGCCCCACCCAAATCTCATGTTGAAATATAAAATGTAATCCCCAGTGTTGGAGGTGAGGCCTCGTAGGAGATGACTGGCTCATGGGGGTGGATATCTTGTGAATGGTTTAGCATTATCCACTTGGTGCTGTTCTCATGATAGTAAGTAAGTTCTCGAGAGATCTGGTTGTCTAAAAGTGTGCGGGCTCTGGTGTCTGCACATAGCATGAGGCCCATTTGGTATGGGATGAAGCAAGAGGTGGAGAGAAAATGGGCATGTGGCACAGCTGGGGCTTGGGGGTCAGGGATGCGGATCCCCACATTTTCACATCCTGAAACAGAATTCTAAGAAGTCTTAGACTCTAAATTTGTGTCTGGCCTTCCAGTTGTAACATAGGAATAATTTTTTTCAAGGTGAAAGAGCAGAACATATTTTATTTTATTTAAGAGTTTGTTAACATGACTTATATCTTCTGATATTTAGCCATATTGCATATGACTGTCCATTTTTGCTATTGTCCTGTACTCTGCCAGTGTAGGTGGCAGGCCTGTGCATAAATCCTAGGTCTTAGGTAAAAACCAAAATATTTGGACACCCTCTCTAATTATCAGTGTCTGACCTAACTTGTCATACCTAAGTGTCATTGTCTGAATCAAAATGCTCCCTTTGGGTTAAAGCCAGCTACAAATTTCTGGGATCTGGTGTAAAATGAAAATGTAAGACCCCTTTTGAAAAAGCTGAAGAAAAGTATTAACGATGCTTAAATATAGAGTTATTTTCTTTCTTCTACAGGCCCTTTTGAAATTTTATGGTTCTTTATTTGCCATTTCATGTCATCATAACTTGAAAAAGTTAATTATTAGCTAGCGTAGGCTTTATCATTTGTCTTTATATTGTGCAATGCCAATTTTAAATGCAACTATAAGAGCATTTAACTCACATGTGGAATCACCAAAATTATGTAATTTATATTTTATAGCTTATACATGTATATCAACAAAAGGAGTTGGACAATAGGAGGAAGAACATAGTTGATCCCATGAGATAATTTGGGTTGAGAGCTCAGTTTATGAACCCAGTGAGACACTCACATGGACTTCTAGAATTAGCTATCGAAGAGTTTACAGGAAGCAGGAAATCCCACAGAAACGGATAGTTCTAAAATTAGGAAATTTGGACCATCTGTTAGTATATTGTTTTTACCCGTGGGATGATGAACATTAAGGTAATCTGGGATAAATATAAAATGAAAGATGAGGTAATAATCACTTCCTTTTACTTCTGTGTAGATTCACCACGAAAGTGTGCGTGAGAGACACCAAAGTTCTTTCTTGCTTACTTTTTAAATAAGCTTTGTGAATCTATTTTTAAAATGGCTTTATTGAGATGTAATTTACATACCATAAAATTCACCCATTATCACTGCACAATTCAGTAACTTTTAGTAAATTTACAAAGTTGTGCAGCCAGCACCGCAATCCTGCCTTGGAACCTTTCTATCAACACAAAGGGTTCCCTCGAAGGCAATTACCACCCCCGATCCCAGCCCCAGGCAAGCATTGATCTGCTTTCTGTCTCTATGATTTGCTTTTCTGAAAATTCCATATAAATAATCTAATATTTGCAATCATTTATGTTGGGCTTCTTTCACTAAGCATAATATTTTTGAGGCCCACCCATGTTGTAGTATGTAAAAAGTAATTCATTTCTTTTGGTTATTGACTACTATCTTACTATATGGATAGATCACATTTTGTTTATCTTTTCACCAGTTGTTGGCTGTTTGAGAGGCTTCCAGCTTTTTGGCTGTTATAAATAATGCTGCCATGATCATTCACATCTTTGGTGGACATCAGTTTTCATTCCTCTCAAGTAAATGCCTAGAATGGAATTGCTGCGTTGTATGGTAAGTTTCTGTTTACATTTTTAAGAAGTAGCCATATTGATTTCCAAAATTTCAAGGTGTTCTCCCATTAGCAAATCCTGACCAATATTTGGTATTGTCATTCTTTTTGATTATAGCTTTTCTAGTCGCTGTGAAGTAGTATTTCATTGTGATTTTAGTTTGATTTTTCCTGATGATTACTCATGTTGAACATCTTTTCATGAACTTCTCAATCACGTTTGCATCTTTCTTTATGTCTATTCAAATCTTTTGTCCTTTTTTTAAAAAATGGATTGTTTGGCTTCTTACTGAGTTATAAAAAGGCCTTTTTTTTTTTTTACCATGAGTACAAGTCTTTTCTTAGTTATATATGTTGCAAATATTTTATCCCAGTCAGTGTCTTGCCTTTTCATTATTAAACTGTATATTTTGAAGGTAAAAAGATTTTAATTTTGATAAAATTTATCAAAGATATCCAATTTATCATTTTTTCATTTAACACATTTTGCTTTTGGTGTCATATCTGAGAAATACTTGCTTAATCCAAGGTCATGAGGATTATCTTCTATTTTTTTTCTAAATTTAATAGCTTTAGCTCCAATATTTAAGTCTATAATCCATTTTTGAGTTAATTTTTATAGATGGTGTGAGGTCTGAATTAAAGTTTATATTTTCAGTGTATAAAAATCCAGTTGTCTTGACATTTGCCTTTCCTCAAAGATGACAAGTCATTGACATCTTTGACAAAAATCAATTGACTATAAATGTGAGGGTTGAAGTCTTTCTGTGTTACATTTACCCTCCTTTTTCTGGTCTTAAGGACACAGGGGATGATAGAATATCTCAAAATTACATGTATGCTCATCCCACATTATGCACAGTAGTGTCAGAATAACAAGACTAATATTACCAGCACTGGCACAGTGGCTCATACCTTTAATCTTGGCACTTTGGGAGGCCGAGGTGGGAGGATCACTTGAGCCCAGGAGTTCTGGACCCACATGGGCAACATGGTGAAACCCCATATCTACAAAATATATAAAAATTAGCTGGGCATGGTGGCTAATTTTATGTTGTTCTTTTATGGTTCTCCCAGCTACTTGGGAGGCTAAGGTGGGAGGATCACTTGAGCCTGGGAAGCAGAGGCTGCAGTGAGTCGAGATCACACCACTGCACTATAGCCTTGGTGACAGTGAGATCCTATCTCAATAATAGTAATACCAGCACCAATATAACTTTCCATTGTAAAGGAGAAAAAGGATTCTCCTTTCCTTACCCATCATAAGATTTAAGACTGACATTCTTCTAACAAAAGACAGATTAACAAGAGAAAAACATAACAAATTAATTTCATCAACATTTTACATGGCACAAGAGCCTTCAGAAATGATCTAAAGACCCAGGGAAAACTAAATATTGTTATGGATCTGTGCAGAAGTGTGATTGGAGGACAAAAGGGTATGATCTAATGGATATAAACTAGGGGGAACTTAGCAAGGCCTGTTTGTTCTGATTATTCTTTGCCTCCAGGTATAAGTCAGAATCCCTCTGGAATGAGGGTCATATCAAGTCACACCACATATTTTGAGGGGAAGTAAGTCAGAGAATTCTTTTTATGACCTCAGGAGAGAAAGGTAGGAGAAATCAGAGAAAGAGAAGATCACAAAGACCTTTCTGCTTCTGCAATTTTCTCAATTTCCTTCAACTTAAAATACTCAGTATTCCAAGATGTCATATTTTGGGGGTAGCATTTCCATCACCCCATCACCATTTATTTTTAAAAGTGATCCACTGAAATGCCGACTGGAAGCTCGGGGTAAGAGCCTCTCAGGTTGAGGCTCCACTCTGGTGTGATGTGGCTGGGCGGTCATTGAGGAACCCTCAGATGCCATTATCCCTTGATTTTTCTTCTGTTTTCAGTTCCCCCATAAAGAGATTCTCTAATCTCCAGCCAGTAGACAGTTCTGGAAAGCAGGAAAGGAAAGAGGTTGCACCATAAATACATTTCCATATAGTCACCCTTTTCATGCTGTAACTTCTTAATTAAACTGCATGTCTCTGAGTCCTGTGTCTCTGACATTTCTTCAGAGAATAAGCAGCCATTCTTTGGTTGCAGAAAAAAAAGGATAATTCCTCTACTGCTTAATAGGGTCAAACAAGAGGTGTGGTGGAGCTGGCTTGAGCCAGCTCTCTGGAAGACATGTGTTCATGTCTTCCCAGTTCTGTGTTGAGTAACATTATATTGATAGCTTGAAATTGGCCATGATGGGAATATTTACATCATAAAAATTGGCAAACAGGGCTTTTTATTGGGGGTGGGGTGGAGTAGGGAGCTGGTTACCAGCACAGCATTGGATCTTATCTTGCTGCTTATAAGACACATTTTTGATAACTCCTTCATTGCTCAACCCTACCTAGAATATCATTTTTAGATTTTGGAATTCCAAGGGCTAAGTCAGCTTGCCAGCTTGCTTCTGCGCTGTCTCCTACTGGTAGCTTTGGTTTTGTTTTTCTCTGTTTTGCTAAATCTGTTAATACTTGTCCATTTGCTTTCCAGTTTCTCACACTTTGTTATCTCTTCTCATTCTGTTTGTCAGTTTATCCTTACATTGTTATTTTAAGATTATTAGAAAGAAGGATTGAACACAAAATAAAGGAGTATTCATTTAACCATATTTAATTTTAAGTAGCCTTTAGCTTTAAAAAGTTTTCTTGGGTTTTATACACATGAAAATACATAAAGATGCTATGCCTCATCTTTCTGCTCCCTCAGCTCTACTCTACAGATATTAAAAATGGGTTTAAAATAGCCATTTTCTGTCTTACAGAAGAACATTGTGAAGAATTATGTAATAAAAGGGGGTTCTCATGTTTAAAAGAACAAAACATAACACGGTGACTGATAGGATGTACTTCAAGATGTTAAATGTTAATTACCTCTGGGATTGTGATTCCTATTTTCTTATTTTTGTTTCTCTAATCTAACACATCTACAATAATTCTTCATTATTTTAGAAGCAAAAAAGTAAAAGTTATTTTAAATGGAATACAATTTACATACAAACGAACCCAAAAGTATTATGATAGAATTATTTCGCAATTCTTGGGAGTTTACTGAGTTGAGAAAAGGAGATGTAACATTAGAACATAACCTAATTCTAATGTCTAATTCCAGGGCGTGTTGTGTTTTTTGGCATATCCCTGCATTCCTCAAACATATGTACACTTTGGGGTTTCTAAAAGTAGAACATTATTACATAGATCTTGGTGGGAAGTGGAAAGTTGCAAACTGTTGTCACTTTCAGTTTCACATTTCTTCCTGTAAATTGAGAAAGACATTGTTCTGCCTCACCAACTGAGATATTCTATAAATGTTCAGCACACACATGTGTACAATAACATGAAAGCTTTCATTTGTCTTATAAAATCCTTGGGTGGCAATACCACTATATTTTTTTTAAATCTATAGAAGAGTGGGCTTTTGAAATTTGAGACCTTGCTTCTTACCCTGAAGGAAAATTAGGAAGGAAAAAAAATTAAAAGGACCCTCTATTTTCCTGGTAATTTCAATTTCTTATGCCTTGTCTTTCCCAGGGATTTCAGATACTTCAACTGTAGTAGACTTGTTGAGGCATTCCCTACTGGCTGCTGTTCTGCCAGTAATCACCTTGACAGCTTTCTCCTTACTTAGCCAGTGTTAGGAGCACCATGTGAGAGAATATTCGAACTGGCCAGAGAATGAGTGGCCAGAGCCCATTTTGAGTAAATTTGACAGCTTTCAAATTCCGCTGAAGATATAAAACCCAGACATAGAAACAGGTAGGATTTGTAAAGGTCAAGGAATACAGATGTCAGCTGTTACTAGAGGACCCATCTCTGAGATCTCCCTGGAAGACCAGTCTCTGACATCCTTTCTTGGCTATGCTCCTGAGGCCAAATGCCAGACCATCAACTATAGGGCAGCACTGGCAGGAAGAGAAGTGTTTTATATGTATATATTTTATACTTTAAGTTCTAGGGTACATGTGCACAACGTGCAGGTTTGTTACATATGTATACATGTGCCATGTTGGTGTGCTGCACCCATTAACTCGTCATTTACATTAGGTATATCTCCTAATGCTGTCCCTCTCCCCTCCCCCCACCCCACACAGGCCCTGGTGTGTGATGTTCCCCTTCCTGTGTCCAAGTGTTCGAGAAGTGTGTTTTGAATGATCTGATGGTCTGCGGGGGACTCCACAGGCAAGGAGCTTCACATATAGTGCTTCTTGGTTAAAAGTAATGATCTCTTAAGTAAGAGGTGGTTGGGGTAGTTATTTTGGTCTCAGCAAATCTCTAAGGAGAGAAAAAAAATTAATTCACAGGATCTCGAGGGGCAGGACTAGGCTAATTTCATGTGCTAAGATTATGACCTAAGCCCTTAGTGGCCCAGCAAGAGAAGGCAGGGAGACTTGTATGATTAAACAGAGAACCTCCATGCTTTGAAATGAAACATGAAGCTTGTTAGAATTGCAGCTAATATGGGTATGCTTGGACTTGGACATGCTGAAAATGCATGCTTGTGATTGCTATTATAAAAGATGTCAATATAAAGGCTTTGTGCTGTCGGTGAGCAGTTGTCTTCTGCCATTTTGATATCTGAGGGGGTCCTTTAATTGCTCCCAATCTTAATCTTTTTTTTCTCTAAGCTTTTAATATTTTCTCAAAAGTAAATCTTAATCGAATCTCTTAATCAGGCTAGCTTCTCTTCTTTGAAATTACTTCCCTTTGACAATATCTTAATAGTAACTAAGGCATCCATGCAGAAAATTAGAAACGCATTGCCTGTTCACCTCCCATTATTATCCCCTACTCAGGAAGCTGGGAATGGTGAGTGGGTGCTGTTGGCTGGAGCTCAAGGTTTTGTGAAGCAGGGAGATATAAGAAAGACTAAACCTTCTTACAGTCATTATACCATTCTTGGATTCCATCTCCTTTCTCCTTCTTTCCTTCCTTCCTTCCTTCCTTCCTCCTTTCTTCCTTCCTGCTTCCCTCCCTCTCTTCCTTCCTTCCTTCTTCCTTCCATCCCTCCCTCCCTTCCTCCCTTCCTTCCTTCCTTCTTCTTTCATTTCTTCAGCTCTTTTTCCTCCTCCTCCTTCTTCTCAAATATTTAATAAGAAGCTACTACACAAGAGGCTCTGTGCTGAGTGTTAGGAAGAGATATGCAAATTAGAGCAATACACTGCTTCTGTTCTAAAGGAATACCCAAACTGCCGGAGAAGCTGCTAAGACATAGAAATGAAAGATTCAGGACTTGGAGTCAGAAAAACTGAGTTCCAATCCTGCTCTTCTGTTTCCTGACTATAAGTCTTTGGCCAAATTATATGCCTTTACTTAACCTCTATTTTCTTATCTATAATATGGAGTAAATAATAATACTTTTCTCAGGTAGTTATTTTTGGAGGATTAAATGACATAGAACAGTGTCTAATATATATTAGGCACTTAAAACTGTTGGCTGTTTTTAGGGGAGATAGGATAGACGTACAAATCATGTAAAATAGTTTATATTAAATTAGCATTATATCAGTAAAATATATTAAAAATGAAAGGGAGACAAAAATCAGTTATTTAAGAAAATGTTAAGGAAGATACATAGCAACATAAATTCTATGAAATGGGTAATTCTTACAGCTCATAAACTTTAAAACTAAATGATCTTAAAAGCTCTTTCAATGAGAGTAAAAAGTGTGCTTCATTTCTCTATTTTTGACACTAAAACCCACTGTCACCTTTACTGCTGACATATTTGAAGTGAGTGAACAGGCACATGTCCAAGATAAAGTGGATTCTGGGAAAGACATGAGAACTTGAAGAGAGTGAAACATCTCAGAAAGGTGATGCTGTTAGGCTGTCAGAAGCGTGCATGAGATAAACAAGAAGCAGTCAAGAGATGACTCATGGAAGTGCCTTTGCTGTAAAACTGGGTGTTTAAATTGTGTACATGATATATTGCAATGTATAGAATGATGGAGAATCAGTCAGGCCACACAAAAAAAAGCCCAGAGTAAGAATATATTGTGTTTTCAGTTTTAAGCCAAGATAAATAGGCTTTTATTCTACTCAGTAGTTCTTCCTTCTTTCTTATTTAATTTAAAATTATTTGCTCTGCATACTACTTGCTTTTTGTAGGAAAGGAGCATGCCTCATACCTCATTTTTTCATGGAATGCAGCAAGATGCTGAGCACCTTAGTCCTTAAAGGAATCTTATAACTTTAGTTAACCCCAAAGCTCTTGTTTTACAAATGCCAAATATTAGACTCTTAACTAATGTCTGTATGTTGGTTGTACGGATTGAGAAGGGTATTTAGGAAAAATAATCTCTAGAAGATAAAAATTCAACATTCTTTATTTTGACCCACAGAAGCCTGCTGAAGAATGCTTTGGTCTCCTACGTAGATTATCTCACTGCCCAAAAATAAACTTTAATCATCCATGTGGAGATATTTTCCAGCACATTTCAAAAAGAGATGAAATTTCTTTTATCTGGATCCTGGAGTTAAATTTACGAAGATTTGGAGTATTAATGAAATCATATTTAACCATTACATAAATGATGAATTCATACATATGAAATAAACGTGTATATAATCACCCATGATGATTATATATCAGAAATAGTTCTAAATATTCCCTGTAAATGAAATAAGTTAATTGTAATAACTCTCAAAAATATGTACTATCTCTGTTTTGTAGTTGAAGAAATTGAAACATAGTTTGACTTTAAGTACTTACAACTATTGAGTACCAGATCCTGAATTTCAACTCATGGAACAGAGCATGTGCTTGTAACCAGTACACCTTACTGGTTTTTGTTGTTATTGTTCAAGAGCAAGGGTGTTAGGGGGGCTTGGTTATGTTAAAAGAAAAACTTCACACAAAATAAATTTAACAGAGTTTATTTTCACATAAAAAATTTATGAATTGGGCAGCACTCAAAACTGGAAGAAGTTCAGAGAGCTTCACTTTAGCAGCATGAGGAGCAGGCTTTTACAGGCTAACCACAGAAATAAACAAATTACCTTATTAGGTGGGAACTGGATCTTAGAGTTGAAATAATCACATCAAGTCAACAGTCAAAATACTTCTTAATCTTTGCATAGTGCTTTATAGTCTTCTCATTTCTTCATTCATGAAACATTTATTTAGCATCTTCTATGTCCTACAATCAGCTACTGTAATTACTAATAAAATAAATTATATTTTGAGAAGTATCATTTTGCTAGATTTATTTTTCCTGAGCTTATTTATACCTACCTGATTTTTACAACAACCCACCCAATTTTAGTACATGCATATTACAGGTAGTAAAATTGAGGCATAAAGAGACGAAGTATCTTGCTTGCTGTTCTCACAGTTGGTAAACCACAGAGCTGATTCAAACCCAGATATTTATCAAGCTCCAAAGTTCTATGCTACTTAGGAGAGCTACCTTCCAGGGGCCCATGGTCCAGAGAGAGCATCAATATAAAAGTAATTGTGATGTATTAGGATAGGAATGAACACAGAGTCATGTGGATGTTTGTGGCTTATTTATTTCCTCAATTTTTCATGTGTTTTGTTCACACATTCTCATGATTTTGTAAGCTATTATAGTTTCTCTAGTATGTTATTTTTTTCTCTCTCTCCTGCCTTAGTTTTTAATGGAGAAAATATGAGTTTAGAGTAGATTTAATCAAAATAATCAGATTGGTGAGTGACTGAGCTAGGATTGAAATACAGGTTGTCATGTGTTAAAAAATACAAGTTCTTAGTTGAATGAGGTGGTATGCACCTGTAGTCCTAGCTACAGGAAGCTGTGGCAAGAGGATCTCATGAAGCGAGGAGTTTGAGGCTGTGGTGTTCTCTGATTGCACCTGTGAATAGCCACTGCACTCCTGCCTGGGCAACATAGCAAGACCCTATCTCTAAAAATAAAACGGACGCACACACCCACACATACACAAAATAACTATACCTTCTACTACTTCTTGAAGTCAGTTCGGTGCTATGGTATGGTGGGGAGAATTTACTTCACCTGCCTATAGGACTCCTGGCTGACAAGTGGCACTTGGACTGAGGCTTGCAGGATAAGAAGCTCACCAAGTGAATGAATAGATAGAGGGCATCATATATTGTAGAGATAGATTATGCAAGCACACCTGGGAGAGAGAAGCAGAGTCGATTTGGGCAAGAGAGAATCATTTGCTATGGTTGCTGACATGAAGTGACATGTCAGATGAGCTTTGATTTCACATAATATAAATAAAATACTAGTTCAGAGAATGTAAAAAAATAATGTTGACTCTAGGGAAATTAGATAGAATCTCATAGGAATGATGTTTGAAACTTGAAGGATGAGTAAGAATTGGACAAATGGAGATGGAGAAGAAAAACTAATCCACACAGCAGAAACAGCATTAGAAAAGGAAAAAATAAATATTCGGTCTGTGAATATAAATCATGAATAGTCATTCAGTTTGACCAGACTTAGGTATATGAGTCTGAGAAAAGAAGCTCTGCCAAATCTAGGAAAGCTTTGACTTCCAGGCTAAGGAGTTTTATTTTACTGGGAGGATTCACTGACAGAACCTATAATCAAAAGTGTGTTTTAAGAAGTTGGAAGTTGATATAGAATTAATTTATAACAAACTTTAATTAAAAGTATTGTTAGATTAATTTTTGTCAAAATCAACATTAAAACCAATAACCCAATTTTACCTGTGTATCATGTTTTTTATTTTATAACAGGTTGTAGGATTCCTCTGATCCTTAAACAATAAAAGTGGCAGGCAGTTGAGGAACCTTGAGAAATAAATCTTAGGAAATGTTCCCAAGCCCACTTTGTTCCTAATGGTTATTCAGATCTGACTCCGGGCTGGGAATTTTCTGAGTATCCTCATGGTTGGCCCTGGCATGTTTTGGGTTTTGGTCTGTTTAGTAGGAACAAAAGGCACCGAAGTTGTCTCAGCCAAGTGGCCTCCCAATTAATTATTTTAATAGTTAATATACATGCAAAATAAGTGACATTTTTAAGATAACAGAATTATTTCTGGACTTGACTGGATATCTATAACAATGCTTTATAATAACAATCACAATGCAAATCTATACAGTGATTTATGTGAAAGTAATAATTCAAATTTACAGGCTTCCCAGTGGCTGTTAAGATGATCTTTGTAGCATTCTAATCCCTTTATGAGCACCCTCCAGCCGACCTAGCATTGTTCATGTTAAGAGCAAGTAGAAAGCAATTAATTCTGGGACTGATTCCCATGGATCTTATAACTGTCAACACCTGTCTTAAATTTCTAATTTATAAACTAAGGCAAGTGGAAATACTCTCTAAGATACTTTCTGATCTTAAATAAAAACAACCAACATTTTACCTTTCTTTGCTTTATCTTCATATAATTACAGCAAAAGGTACCTCCACTCGCTGCTGTGATGCTTGCCATGGGTATCAGATGCAGCTGCTGGAACTGTTTTTTTTTTTTTTTTGGAGTGACTTATAAATCATGAACAAGTCACAAATTGTGAGGTCTTAGGGCCTGGGCTTGTTCACCAACAGAAAATTAACTTTTGCTGATGAAGTACATTTGAGCCACAAGTAAGTGATTGTCTATTCAATTTACGGGTTTTAGAGAGATTAAGGGAGGCCTCAAGATGAGAAAGAATGACCAAGATGATTCATGGAAGATGGACATGCAAAGATGTGGCAGAGCTGTAGAAAGCTGGGTTTGAGTCCATTTCCCTCCCTCCCTCCCTCCCTTCCTCCCTTCCTCCCTTCCTCCCTTCCTCACTTCCTCCCTTCCTTCCTTCCCTCCTTCCTCCCTCTTTTCTTTCTTTCTCTCTCTCTCTTTCTTTCTCTCTCCTTCTTTCCTTCCTTCCTTCTCTTTCTTTCTTTCTTTTCTTTCTTTCTCTTTCTTTCTTTCTTTTTCTTTCTTTCTTTCTCTTTCTCTCTTTCTTTCTTTCTCTTTCCCTTCCTTCCCTCACTTTCTCTCTTTCTTTCTTTTTTTCACCAAACCTTACTTTTTTCCCCTGATCCTTCCTTCCCTCCCTGCTTCCCTTATTCAATGAGAATCCCAGGAGGGCAAGGACAGGTTATTTGTAGATATCACAATAGTTAACATAGGGCCCAAGTACTCAAGGATCTTAAAATCTACCTAGAAAAGAAACTTTCTAGGTTTTAGACAAAAACCTAGACAAAGGAAAGAGTCTTTTAGACAAAGGAAAGAGTCTGTTAGTATAACCTTTTAAATAAAGGTGGTAACAGTCTAGAAAGTCAGAAGTCAGAGCCCCAAACAAAGGTGATTTATGTTTCCGTGAGTGTCCAGAAGAAAAGGAGGATGGTACTTGGGTTTTAATCTCTAGTGATTCCCACACAATAAAACCACAGTTCCCACATTCCAAATAACTTTCCTTTCACCTATTGATGTAAATACACAATCTTACTTCTGTGGGAAGCCTCTTCCTTCTCAGCCACATTTTGTTAGGAAAAGTCTGGATTTTGCCTAAATGGAAAATGATGATTTTTAAAAAAAATTTAGCCTCATAAAAGGCAGAATGCGTGGGGCTGCAATGGTTGTCCTCTTGCAGAGTGAAGAGCCAAAATCTTCACACCCTCTTCACACATTGGAGCTTAGCTTTGAGTGTTTAGTGGTTTAAGGAAGAGTCATGACCTGTGCTGAAGCCAATAGATTTTACTGTCAAATAAATCCCGATTCCACTCCTTTCTAGCTTTGAATTCATCAGATTGCTTAGTCTTAATAAACTCCCATTTCTACATCTGTAAAAAGAAAATAAGACTTCAAGCCTTTAGGACTGTTGTATAGAGGAACTAAGCTTTGCAAAGTGGGTAGAATAAAGCCTGGTTACACTTGATTCCCTTCCGCCTCCCTCATGAATACCTGGTTCCACTATGAAGAATGAGAAAAGCCTTAAGATAAACTGAAGCGGTTAAACCTGTCCCAGGCCTGGGCATTGTGAACCCAAGTCCCATACATATTGTCAACAGTTACTGAAAGAATGACACAGCTGCCTGTCTGTTTTTCTGACCTCTCCTTCCTCAAATCATCTGTAGTTTATCTATGGATTAGGTGTTAAAGAAAAAGAGACATAAATGGTCAAGTCTTGGCTTGGAAAATCTACCCTATCTTTTATTCAAATCTCACTCTGTAGTGCAGGTCTCCGGACTCAAGCTGTGTTCTGGAATGTGACATTTAAGCTGAGGTGGAAAACTCAAGTGCTGGAGCTGACTTCAGCTGGTGTAGAGAAGCATGACTTTTTTCCTGCCTGTTGTTGCATGACTGTTGTTGGGGCTCAGGAAGTGATACTCCAAAGTACAGCACCTTGGTGCACTGAGTACTTTGAACTAAAGTAGATTGGAAGGGCCTCAGAAGCAAAGTCTTTCTGCCTTTTTCCCATCCTCCTATCTCCTGTTTTTTTCTCCCTTGGAATTGATTCATTGAAAGCAATATTCTTTTCCCCTAAGGTGGGTCGTACAAACTCATCTTCCCCAAAGCAAGTCATAAAACCTAAACAAGTCACACTCCCTCTTTTCCTTTGAAGCAAATCATTTCAAATGGATCTTGTCCCATACCCAGGAGGAAGAAATGCTACATAGGGAGGCCAAGAAGTATCTGAATAGTCTGGCCTTGCTGGGTTTCCCCCTGTTACCATTAGATCATACCCTTTTGTCCAATCATATTTCTACATGGCTGTCCATTCTTCATTTAATCTAAGCATAAAAAAATGTTAGTTTTTCCTGGGTCTTTGAGTCTTTATACCCAAAGTCTCCTGTGTCACATAAAACTTTGATTAAATAAATTTGTTATACTTTCATTAACCTGCGTTTTAAAATAAGCTTTTAGAATTGACACATAGTATTTGTATGTATTCGAGGTACATAGTGATGTTTTGATAGGTGTAATGTATAGTGATCAGATCAAGGTAGTTAACATATATTTATCATTTTTTTGTTTTGGGAACATTCAATATCCTCCTTCCAGCTATTTGAGACTAGATATTATTATTGTTAAGTATAGTCATCCTACAGTTCTATAGAATACTAGTACTAATTTATCCTATCTGGCTATAATTTTTTATTTTTATTTTTATTTATTTATTTTTTTGAGATGGAGTCTCACTCTGTCACGCAGGCTGGAGTGCAGTGGTGCCATCTCAGCTCACTGCAACCTCCGCCTCCCGGGTTCAAGTGATTCTCTTGCCTCAGCCTCCCGAGTAGCTGGAACTACAAGCACGTGCCACCACGCCTGGTTAATTTTTGTATTTTTTTAGTAGGAATGGGGGTCTCACCATATTGAACAGGCTGATCTCGAACTCCTGACCCCGTGATCCACCCGCCTCGGCCTCCCAAAGTGCTGGGGTTACAGGCATGAGCCACCATGCCCGGCTGAAATTTTTATTTTTTTAAAAATCTCTCTCAATCCCCCACCTCTTCTCCCTACTCTTCCCAGCCTCTAGTATCCTCTGTTCTACTTTTTACTTCCATGAGATCAACTTTTTTTAGCTTCCACATCTGAGTAAGAAGACGCAGTGTTTAACTTTCTGTTTCTGGCTTAATTCACTTAACATAATGTCCCTCCAGTTCCATCCATTTAATCTGTCTTTTCTCATAAGACTGTCAGTCATGACCCTTTGATGGGGTAGAAAAGGTATCACACCATTCCACACCTTGTCAAAGGCAAGCTATCTTCAAAAAGTATTATTCTAAGCTATGTAAATTAACCCAAGTAGATTCTTTGTCTTCTTTTTATAACATCATTTAAATAATGGCAACTTTTTTTAAAAAAAGCATTTTGGTAGTGTTCTCTTCTTTAAGTATAGTGCTGATCCAACAAAATGGAGTGCCAGAATTCTGGTAGTATGTTGACCCTGGCAAGAGATATTTGCCTAAAATATGCTGTTCACTTGAAATCTCCCTCTTGGTTTGGAAACCTGGTTTACTGTTTTCCAGTCAACGTGCTACCAATTATTTTTGAGTGAACCAAAATATCATGGGTTTTCTTCACTGTGGTTATTAAATCCAGTGCCAAGCATGTATCAACACATATTTCCAGAGTTATTTCTCTCTTTGCTACTTTTACTTTTATACCAGAGAAAGGGAAAAAGTAGAGGCAGTAATTTCTCCTTTTGTTCTCCTCCTCCTCCTTCTCTTTCTCCTCCTCCTCCTCCTCCTTCTTCTTCTTCTTCTTCCTCTTCCTCTCCTCCTTCTTCTTCTTGGAATGGAGTGGGCTGGCACAATGGCTCACATCTGTAATCCCAGCACTTTGGGAGGCAAAGGTGGGCAGAGGAGGGAGTTGGAGACCAGCCTGGCCAACATGGTGAAACCCCATCTCTACTAAAAATACAAAAAAATTAGCTGGGTGTGATGGTGCATGCCTATAGTCCAAGCTACTCTGGAGGCTGAGGCAGGAGAATCTCTTGAACTCGGGAGGCGGATGTTGCAGTGAGCTGAGATCACGCCACTGCACTCTAGCCTGGGTGACAGAGTGAGACTTGGTCTCAAAAAAAAAACAAAAAAACAAAAAAAACAAAAAACAAGTAAGAGTGGAGTGAATAGACTTTGGCCAGGAGTAAAAAGAATAGGAATGGAGTGAATAGACTTTGGCCAGGAGTGTAATTTTTCTGCTCCTTTGGTTATTGTTGGAAATATGCCTATTGGAAAGTGGAACCACCAAGTTAATGTGCCTATAAAGAGGAATATAGAATTCTCTGATGTCCCAGCATGCTAAAACATCAAAGTAAATTTGGGCAAAACTCTTCTAGTATATGAACTCTAAGGTAGAAATATGCTCTGCCTGCAAGAATAATAATAGACTCTGTCTTCAAATGGGGAATTAAAATGCTGGAAAGAAAGATAGGACTTGGAATGAAAAAAGCTGGACTTGAGTGCTGGCTTTGCTGACTTATTACAGAGCTCCTTCAGGCAGTTCTCTGGTTCTCTTCTTCCTTTATAGATGTTGTGCCTTACTAAATGACCCTTAATATCATTTCCATCTCAAAAGACTCCATGACTCTAACTGAGGATTCCTCTCCAAATTCCATGAACAGAGCCTTTTTAGTGCTATGTTTTATGATTCTGAATGAAGGTGTTCCTTTCCTTTGACCACTGTAGAAAAGGGGGAGAGGGTCCTGGCAAGACACTGTGGGTAGTTAACTGCTATGCCATATGACACAAAGAACAGCTGCACTACAAACATTTCCCCTTCCAAATAAATAAATAAATAAATAAATAAAATGATGTGCTGAAGTGCACAAAAAAAGAGTAGTAGAAGGGCAAGAGCTTCTGGAATGTTAGCTTTATTTAGCCCAAAATGATTGGCAGCCAGTTGTGACTTTATTACTGAATGCATCTATGTTGCCATTCCAAACAGTTGTTGCAAGTGCTCGAGAGAGAACAGTAAGCCTGTGTAGCTGTTTTTCTTCTCTCTTCTAGTTGGGTGAAGAGAAGTGCACATTAAACCTGCTTTGAAAAATATTAGTGATTAGAATCAGGGTCTGTCGATAGTTCTGTAGAATTTATCTACTCTTCATGTGGTCTTATTTCAAGAAAAATGTTTTCCCCTTACTGACATATAATGCCTACTTATTGTATAACATTTGTAAAAACACAAATGTAAATGAAAATAAATATTGTCATAACCTCAACACCAAGACATAACCACATTTTGGAAATATATCTTGTAAAAAGCCAAAGGGGAAAGGGTGATAGGAAATGAATACATATGAAAATTGAGACCTGGAGAAGTAACCTTTGCTGCATCTACGGATTCTTTATACTACAGCGCACTTCCTCAGGGGCTCAGCTAAGCATTTCAGAAGAGTGAAAGTGTTGTTGACATTTAAAAGCTACAGCATGGGCTTGGGATAAGGCAATTCTGTTCTCTATTTCTTAGAGAAGAAAAGAATCCCAGTGCACACCAGGAAAATAATTTTGGAAACTCAGTTAATTGTGAAGGTGAGGCTGAGCCAGCTTGTGGTTAAAGCTACAAAGGAAATATTGTTCACTTCCCATAAATGATTTCCCGTATGTAAAGTGGGGCCGATCCTAGCAGGTGATTTCAGAGACATGGAAACATTTAACCACAGATGAATAAATCTTGCAAACACATTTTTTAAAAATGCAAAGAGTAACCTTTAAAATAAAATCTGTGGCTGTCACATTTGGAGACTGAAAGTTCAAAAAGCAGGGCTTGTTTATACCAACCACAAAGGCTAGGGATCTGTGGTTTTATTGGATTTCTCATCCCAAGAAAATATTTACACTTGGAGGAGAAGATGCGTTTTTAGCTATAAAAACCATACATAGCATATTTATGGACAATATTGCAAATAAAAATATCTTTTTTTCCTTAGCCTGACAAAACAGACAGTTCAGTTTAAGGCATCAAAAAATTAGGTAAAATAATCACAGTTCTTTTAAATGTGTGAGGCTTTTTATTTTTAGTGGAGATGTATATGGGTGGTTGCCATGAAGGAGAAAGATCTTTGGTGAGTGTCCTGCTTTCTGCTGCCACAAAATTCCAGTCACTAGAGTTTTTGGAAGTCTCGATCTGTGTGCATGAGAAGAGAAAAGAATACCATGAGAGAGAGCTAGAAAGAAAAAATAGTATGGACATAGCTCAATTGACCAAAGGCGAAATGAAATAAATTAACATTGTGTGGGAAAAAAAGACAATTTGGGGAAGTTTAATAATGTTGGTCATTTATTTATTTAAAAAAAATATATATATTTTTGAGATGGAGTCTCACACTGTCACCCAGGCTGGAGTGCAGTGGTGGGATTTTGGCTTACCGCAACCTCTGCCTCCTGGGTTCAAATTTGAGACTCTGTCTCAAAAAAAATAAATAAATAAAAAATAAAACAATGATTCTCCTGTCTCAGCCTCCCAAGTAGTTGGGATTACAGTTGCATGTTACCATGCTCGGCTAATTTTTGTATTTTTAGTAGAGTCGGGTTTTCGCCATGTTGGCCAGGCTGGTCTTGGTCTCCTGACCTCAAGGGATCCACCAGCCTCAGCCTCCCAAAGTGCTGGGATTAGAGGTGTGAGCCACCACGCTTGGCCAACAATGTTTGTCATTTAATGATTGACAATCAAATTATTTTTAAAAAAATTGATTTAAGGGTCAATTGGTTTGAGGGGGAAAAAACCCTTCAAACTAAATATTAGCTTTATGCATTAGCATTTATGCCATAAAACAAAGTTTTCGTTTTTAGTTGAAGCTTGGACGTTTCTGAGCAGCAGAGGCAGAAATAAAAAAAAAAAAAAGCTGGCTGGGCATGGTGGCTCATGCCTGTAATCTCAGCACTTTGGGAGGCTGAGGCGGGTGGATCACAAGGTCAGGAGTTCGAGACCAGCCTGACCAACATGGTGAAACCCTGTCTCTACCAAAAATACAAAAATTGGCCGGACTTGGTGACACGTGCCTGTACAATCCCAGCTACTCAGGAGGCTGAGGCAGAAGAATCGCTTGAACCCAGGAGGCAGAGGTTGCAGTGACCCGAGATCGTGCCACTGCACTCCAGCCTGGGTACCAGAATGAGACTTTGTCTCAAAAAAAAATAAATAAATAAATAAAAAATAAAACAAAAGCTGTCTTCAAGCTGGGGAAAGTGATCCAGAAATAAGTGTGACAACACAGACTGGTCTTTTGTCTTTCCAAAACTAATAACTGAATGCATTAGAATAGAAGGGATCAGATCTCCTCCTGAATATCCCCTATCTCCTCCCTCATTTTTATAGTTCAGATTGCCTCACTGAAGGATATTAGGAAAACTCCATGACAAAACCATATAAAGAATTTCTCAAACTGTACTGTAGGGCTGAAATTTAATTGCAGCAAGGGTAGTGCAGGGAGATGAAAGTTTACCTCTATTCTCTTAGGGTTCCAGCTGGGCCTGAGAATTAAATTGACATAAGATAGATTCACAGGAGGATAACATGCACAGTTTTACATGTCCACGGGAGCCCCTGTTAGGAAACGAAGACCCAGAGATGTGGCAAAACCTGAGTGCTGATATACTAGGTTGAACAAAGAATGGCAATGGTGTAAAAGTAGCTAAAATGTACAGGGAGGCTGAAGGAAGGTACGAGTTACAGCAAGACCTGTTTGTACAGATTTTTCTCAGCTTTGACTGCCTGTCTCTTGTGACAAAAATGTTTCTTCTCTCCTGGTAGAAGGTAGGCATCTTTCACATGGGCGTTCTCTCCTGTCTCCAGTTACAAGAATATTTCCTTTTTCTTGGTACAGAGAGGGCCGATTGTCCTTTTTTTCCTGCTATTTTTTAAGTGCCTTTAGATCAAAATAATCCTTATGCCAAAGTGGCATACTATGGGGTGGCACATTCTGTCACCCTTCAGTGCAAATATTGTTTGGAATATGAAAATGAGTGATGGCAACAAATGTTTTTGGTTTGCTTGTTTGTTTTAGGTTATGATGGAATTTCAGGACAATACTATTTCAAAATATGACCCCTTGACATTTGAGAAAGCAGGAGACACAGGAAAGTCACTCTCACCTTCCCCTCAACCTTCTCCCCTGAAGCAGGTCATAAAATCCGGGAAGGCCGCTCTCTGACCTTTTCCTGCACTTCTTTCCTGAAGTAGGTCATAAGGCCCTCATGTGAGGGACACCCCTCTAATATCAAGAGAAAAAAAAATCCTTGTCTCAGAAGACTCAGCAACACAGTGAAAAATATGAACAAACAGAACTTGCTAATCTTCCCCTAGTTTATTACCATCCTATCATACCCTGTTGTCAGCTGGCTTATTTTAGCTGTTGTATTCCTAGGAAAAGAATCCCTGTCTAACCCAGGTTATACTCTCTTCAGAATCATCTGAAAGCCAAGTTACTACTTTGAGTAAATAGCAAGGTACCAACTGTGGGCCTGGCATTATTTTCAGGGATTCGCATGTATCATCTCATTTAATCCCAGCAACCATCCTGTGAATTAGGAGTGATGACCGTTGTTTTACAAACATAAACGCTTTGGTTTAGGGTGGTCAAGGAATGCACCCAAGCTTAAATCATATCTAGAAAACAACCAAACTGTGCCTCATGTCTGGCTTGTCAGTTGATACCCAAGCCTATGCCCCTACCCCTCATTATTCTAGAAAAGAAATGTCACCCGTAATTTGAAAATACTAACTCAATATTCAAATCACTTTCCCAATTAAAAAATGATCAATCCTTCTTTATGGTTTGAAACTTCTGCAGTTTCTACCCACTTTTGCACAATCTTCAGGTCCTTCGAAAAGTTGTTCTTGGTGTTACGTTTTGAGTTTGTAATTGAAGTTGGCAATAGGGTAAATCTGCCATCATCAAGCTACTCTGCCATTATAAGAAACTAGAACTTTTGTTTTTATCCCAATTATAATGTCTTTGTGTTTTCTCTTTTTGTTGGTGTGTGCAATGTCTGTCTTTTCAATGAACCACTAATCACATGAGAGGCGTGCCATAAAACAAAGCTTTCAAGGTAATCTGCATTTGTCACAAGCTCCCTCCCACTGACTTTGACTGCCACTGCATATTTTATGACCTCACCTTGATTTCAGGAAGAATACAAATATATGGCTTATGCTGTGTGAATTTTGATTATTGTATGTGAGCATTACAGTGCAAAAAATCATTAGTCAGAATGCAAACACATACAACACACATGAGATGAGAATATAATAATCTTTTATAATCACTAAAATAAACAGATTATATGGTAGCTCCAAATGTTATGGAAATGAAACGTTAAGTTCAGGGCTGTTATTGTGCCATGTACCATTGGGCAATTCAGAGGCCCCCCAAAGAAGGGAATGTGAGTACAGTACAACGTTGCCTTACAGAAGATGGAGAGGAGAGACTTTCTGTTGGGTGCAGAGCCAGGGAGATGCCCCTCCCCATCAGAACACCACACTGGGTGGACGGAGCTTTACGTCAGCTACGCTAAGATCAGGAACCTTCCATTTTTCTGATGAAGTCCTCTGAGGAACATCCTTATCTGCTCCCTGAGCCTAAATCCCGATTTCACTTCAGTCAGTGCTCTCAGAGGTTTCCTTCCCCCCATTAATGACCTCCTGGACACAACAGAGCAAGGCAACACCCCATAGTTTTCAGTATATTCTTCTCTCTGCCTCTCCATTTCGTTTCTCTACTCTGAATCTATAAGGTATTGGGAGGAGGCATTACCTCTAGGAAAACTAGAGGTAACGGCCTACTTACTCTTAGATTCTTCCCCAAGTAACAAGGAGTAAAAATGGGATGCTATTAAAACAAAGCTGGGGAACTTCAATTAGTAGACTATAAGAGGACTTAAATGTGGACCATATGTTCAGGGACTAACTGGGTTGGCTTGGCTCACCATCGTCTTTCTAGAGTTTAGTATGGTTCCTGGCTCATAGTAAATGCTCCATGTATTTTTGGTGAATGAATTGATGAGAAAAAAAGACTCAATGAGCCTTTAATTCTTAGCTTGCCTGATCAAGGGAATCCCTACTCTCAGAGAAGTTATGAATTAATGAGGAAGACAGGCAACTAAGCAAGTTTTAAGACAAAATGTTATATGAGTGTTATGCAAAAAGGCATAAAAGGGACAATGGAAACACAGTGCTGGGGGACCTGGCTTGTCCTGGGGAATCTGTTCTTAAAAAAGTAACCTTGAACTGGTCAATGGGAGATAAGTAAGGATTAGCTAAGATAAGGGAGAGAAAAGTTCCAGACCAGGAAACATCATTTATGAAGAATCAGCCCCAAGAAAGAGCATGGATCATAGTAGATTTGAAAAGCTGAAAAAAGTTAAATACACTTATGAGAGGAACACTGGTGTGCGTGTAAATAGAAGGAGACAGGAAACTGATAATGCATACCTTGCTGATATCAAGAAGTTTGAACTTCAGGGACAGAGGCAATCACTGAGCAATTTGTGTTTTGGAAAGTACTCAGGCTGCAGTAGAGTATGTTGAATGTGAACAAAACTGGAAGTTGGGAGCCTATTTAAACCTTTCCAGCCCTGAAGGGATTTCTTTTGGCTTTGATTAGAGAAGAGGCCACAGAAATGAAGGTAAATTGACATACACAAGACATGTCAAGGAATCAGAGTCCACAGTGTTTGTAAGGGGGTTGCAGGTGGCAGGAAGCAGGAGGAGGATAAATGAAGGGTTTAGATGGCATCCAGGCTCTGCAGCAGTCTTTAATTATGGACCCAAGAGAGGAAAGTCTGGGCAGGTTCTCCCAGTTCTAAAGCTGTGCTGGCTTTCCAATCTAGCTGATCTAAAATAATTTTACTATCACCAAAATTGTTCTGTTTCACTCTGTTTTTATACTTTATTTGGCTTGATTTCATTCTTTTATGCTTCCTTTCCAGATCATGGGCTTCTAATGCATTGCTTGATTTACTGTGGGAGGAAAGTGCTTTTGAAGTTCCAAATCCAATCCCTGAAGCAAGATTAATAATCAGAGATCCTCTCCAGTGTGCAAATCCTGATGGGACTTAGGTGGATTAGCTACAGCCTATTCCCGAGGCATGTGGCACACCTGTGCGTTGCCACAAATAGTTCAGAAATAACACCAGTTCATGTCTACAACAAGGCCTTTGAACTTGAGTATTCTCTTTCTGGTATTCAGTGCTGGAGCTGCAGTGAGAGAGTGCAGTTACCTAAATTTTGCCCCCGAGGCACCTTACTTATCTCACCATAATCTCAGTTCATTTGAACACTTCTCCAGATACTCTGTAGGAATACAACGGAGTTAGCTTGTTTCAAGGGAGAGTTTTTTTATTGGGACGATGACCTAATTGGCTAAGTCCAAGTTTGTGGAAAGAACATATCTGAGGAATCTGAATCAGATCAATGAAATAGAGTTTCTAGCAGCTGCACTGTGAATAACGTCCTGAAAGATGCTGCTGCTAGAACTCGATTCCACAGCTATGGGTGTTTGTTGGAAGGTACCCAAAAGGGATTCCAAGGGCCCTGCCTCTACTGACTGCTGTTTATTCTTAAAGCACTAGGCTCAACAGTTGAGCTTTGTGTGGTATTGAGTGGGTTTTGTGATTACTTGTTTGCCATTGTTAGTGTCAGCCTGTCAACACCTTGAAGGGCAGAGCATTTTTTGTTTGTTTTGAAAATTACTCAATAGCAAATCCTTAATTATACAGCAGTATGGCTTTTTGAAAGGTTGAGTGATGTACTGCTGTTGTTTTAGATTTCTTTCATGCTAAATCTTATGGGGTGTATGGCCTTCAGTAACTAAATGCAAATAATGCAATCGAATCCCACTTGAGCCTGCCATTAATTATCTCACATATATCTTCATTTCCAGGCTGGTGATGTGGGCCAGCATTCAAGACAGCTAGAAAAAATACCCACTAAAGGTTTTGAAGTTCCTTTATGTGGAGGGATTTATGATACATAGACACGTGTGAACCATACACACATACATGCATGTATGCACACATCTGCTTTCACATCTACACACATCTCCACACATCTACATCCACATAATACCACATGCATGGATAGATGTAACACATGCACATATAAATGTGTCACACACATCTTTACACATATATGCACACTCACATGTTTACTGTGTTTGAAATTTTTGGTTGCAAGTAACAGCAAACAAACTCAAATACACCTAAACCATAAAAGGAATCCATAATTTCACAAAGGTTATTTCATTCCCTCTTTCCTCTATGTCCCAAAGTTGATCCTCTTTATGTTTGTGAAATGGCTGCTAAAAACTTCCGTATTGAGGTGTAGCAGGAAGAGTATGTCTTTCTGGATAGCTTCTTTGGAAAAGTGAGGAAGCTTTTTTCTCAGAAATCTTAACAGACCTTCTCTCATTTTTTATCGTTGGAATTGGGTTTCAAGCCCATCACTAATTTAATCCCTGTAACCAATGAGATGTAATATGAAGACGGCCTTAAATGCATCCCTGGAGCTGACGAGTTATTACGTGGGGCCCAGGGTCAGATTTTCCAGAAACATTTAGGCTGCATAGGGTAAAAAGCAGATACCCAGTGGAAAATCAAATTCTGTTACCAAAAGGTAGGTTGTCCGAATCCTGGGTGGTTCATGTTAATAAATGTTCCTACCCCTGGCTCCTGCACATGTACACACACACAACACAGCTGTCAGAATTTCCACAACCAAAGATTCCCTTTGTTACTGAATTACTTTCTACACCTCATGTTTTGACAGATTCTGTCTACTAAGAAACTGAGAGCAATATGATAACTAATTCATTTTTGCATTTTCATGCCTGAGAAGCTGGTATTACCACAATGAGTTTATGTAATTCCAGCTAATATTAAAGCAATACAATTGATGTTTTAGGTAGCCTGGGAGACCTTATAGGAAGTAAATGTACAGTTGTAATTAGAATTATTGAAATCATAAAAATAGCAGATTACTTGCAGGAGTTGGGGGCCTTTTTGAGAAGCAATTTTGTAAAATCTGCCTTCTTAGGTCAAAATTTGGCTAGACCTTTCTTGGTAAATGCAGGAAATCATGATGAATAATCCATTGCACAAACCACTGCAAGTAGATGTGCCCTTTGCACCTGCCCCTCCTTCACGTTCCCTTCCACTTCCTTTCTTCTCCAATGACATGGTATCACTGAAGAGGCTCTTCTCTGGAAGAAAATACTTTGAAGTCATTTAACTATGTTAAAAAAAAAAAGCTCGAGGAAGCAGTTTGTTTTCAGAGAGTGTATTTATCAGCAACTCTCCACTCTCAGTAGTTTAGAAAAATAAAAGTTTATTTCTTATTTACGCCATAGTTTAAAGTGGGTTGTTCACAGGCTGTTATGTGGCTCTGCTCCATGCTGTGATACAGAGAACCAGGCCCCTTCCATCTGAGAAGTCCTAGGGTCTTGGAGTCTTCCAGTGGAGCCTGTATATCCAGCCAGTGGATGAAAGAAGAATGATGATATGTGGCTGAAACATGAATGATTATGCAGGCAGATTGTAGTGTCCCAGCCTGGCAGTGGTACACATTACTTCTGCCTACATTCCACTGGCCAGGACACATAGTAATGTGGCCACAACCATTTGTAAAGTTGCTGAAAAATGTAGTCAAAAAGTGTGGCAAGATGGAAAGGGAAACAAGGGCGGTTAGAACACACAGGCATCTTTGCTACAGATAGACAAACGTTCATTTAGAATCTTACTTTTTCTCCTACACAGGTATGCAGGAACATTTTGAATGCCAGAGTTTTTGAATCTCAGCAATTCAAATTGGGAGGGTCAAGATCATGACTAATAGGGCTGAATTCTTACTAAAGAACAGCTTGTTTTACAGTTAACAAATAAAGTTTTCTGCAAGATTTTTTTTCCCTTTTTACCTAGAGGTCCCTGAATTTACAGTCTCTTCGTGATATGGTTTGGCTCTGTGTTCCTACCCAAATCTCATGTTGAATTATGATCTTCAGTGTTGGAGGGGCCTGGTGGAAGTTGATTAAATCATGGGGGTGGATTTCTGCCTTGCTGTTCTCATGAAAGTGAGTGAGTTCTCATGAGATCTGGTTGTTTAAAAGTGTGTAGTCTCACACCTGTAATCCCAGCACGTTGAGAGGCTGAGGCGGGCGGATCATGAGTTCAAGAGTTCCAGACCAGCCTGACCAACATGGTGAAACCCCGTCTCTACTAAAAATACAAAAAATTAGTTGAGTGTGGTGATGCATGCCTGTAATCCCAGCTACTCAGACGGTTGAGGCATGAGAATCGCTTGAACCTGGGAGGCGGAGGTTGCAGTGAGCCGGGATCACACCACTGCACTCCAGCCTGGGTGACAGAGCGAGACTCCGTCTCAAGAAAAAAAGAAGTGTGTAGTCCTCCTTCACTCGCTCTCTCCTGCCGTCACTTGAAGACATGCTTACTTCCCCTTCATCCTTCTGCCATGACCGAGGCCTCCCAGCCCTGCTGCCTGTATAGCCTGTGGAACTGTGAGTCAATCTAACCTCTTTCCTTCATAAATTACCTAGTCTCAGGTAGTTCTTTACAGCAGTGTGAGGACTGATTAATATACTTAGCAGTCTCAGGACTTCTAGAAAGAGCACACCTGTAGACAAAACTATAATGCAAGTAACTTATGTTTGCTTGGGGAGTAGACAGAGGTTGGTGACACTCATGAATAAAAAGGTTTGTTGTGCTGTTCTGAGGCAGTACCTTTAGAAGGTGGCAGGACATCAGAGGAACTACTGTGTGGCTGTGATGAGCAGCAGTTGAACATAGAACCTCAGAGCTTCACCCCTGGAGAAGCCTTGAGCCCCGAGAATCAGTGGACTTGAAGAGACCATAGTAGACCTGGAGAGTGGGCATCTTGGCATTAACTGGTACAGACCAACACTGGGAGGTAGGGGAATAGAAACACCAGGTATTACAAAGAATTTTGGTCTTCATAAGACCCAAATTTTCCTGTGTGGCCCTAAAATGAAGTGGAGGGGGCCCAAATACAGTAATGACAAATTAAATTACCAGCCAATCTTCCTGGATGGGACCATGACGTCAGACTACTTTTTGTATACAGAAAAATCTAAAATACAATAATTCTTTCTTACCTGAGATGATGGCTACAAATTCATGCCTTAGAGCCGTTTGGGCCCTAGTGCAGGGCAGATGAGTGAAATGAGCTCTCAGAAACGTGAGAAAGATACAGAGGGGTGCTGGGTTGCAGTGGAAGGTCTTAGGAGAGGGGTGGAAAGTGAGTTCAAGGAGGGCTATGGTTATGAAAATGTGTTCTGTGGACTCCTTGAGGTCCTCAAGACCCATTTGGGTGTCTACCAGGTCAAAACCCTTTTTATAATGATGCTAAGATATGATTTGCCTTTTCCACTCTTGTCTGTTATGCTTCTGTGAGTGTACAGTGGAGTTTTCTAGAGACAACAAATTGAATAAGAAGCAGATAGGAGCATTAGCTGTCTTCTATTAAACCAGGCATACAAGAGATTTGTAAAAATGTAAAACAATGACACTCTTCTCACTAAATATCTTTGTTTGTTTGTTTGGGGTTATATGGTTATTTTTCATAAAATAAGTAACTTCTGTTAACATGCTCTTCATTGCTGTTTAAAATGAAGTCAACAATAAATGTTTTTTTAAAATCTCAGTTTTAATTTCTAATACAGCAAATATATTAATATAATATTAAATATAACCCACATGAAAGAAAAAAAGTTCTTTTGGAACCACAATTATTTTTAAGAGTGTAAAGAGATCCTGACACCAAAAAGCTTGAGAATGTTGGATTAGAACAACAACCCAATCAATGTTGAGAGAAATTAATTCTGCCACTTGCGGACTAATAACTTCAGAGTATGTGAAGCACTGAGAGGATAGATTGTTTCTTCTGGAGAAGTATCTTTAGAAGAGCAGTAGTAATTAGCCAGGGGCGACTGGTGTAGACAGCCATTAGTGAAATAACTGAATTTAATACCACTTTATACTGCAACTTGCAAACCTAAAAAAAATTGCAATACTGCCATCTAGTGTTCTATCGTGAAAACATTTCAATATTTATTTTTTCTCTCAATTTACAATTGCTTCAGAACTGAGTGACAACATAAGCCAAATTTAATAGTTTGCCATGCATTTGTTAGGCAATTTCACCAAACATGTACCTTTAAATATCTTCAGTGTCTTTTCCAATTTCTTTCTGTATATAATCTCTTCTTTCTTCTTAGAGTTAGGATAACTGGAGAAGGTAGGATTTCAACCTACTTATACCTGGTTTCAAACTTTATGTTCCTGTCATTACACAATGTAGAATGATTTAATGGGAATGTAGAGAAACCGAATAAGTAACTTTCCTCACTTTGGTTATACATACCTCCTCTCTTTCCATAGTCTTTTGTTTGTTTGTTTGTTTGTTTTTTGAGATGGAGTCTCATTCTGTTGCCCAGGGTGGAATGCAATGGTGCAATCTCGGCTCACTGAAACCTCTGCCTCCCGGGTTCAAGCGCTTCTCCTGCCTCAGCCTCCCGAGTAGCTGGGATTACAGGCGCCTGTCACCATGACCAGCTAATTTTTGTATTTTTAGTAGATACAGGGTTTCACCACATTGGCCAGGCTGGTCTCGAACTCCTGGCCTCAAGTGATCCGCCCGCCTTGGCCTCCCAATCCATAGTCATTTTTTTTTAAATAAACTTTTTATTTTGGATCAATTTTAGATTTACACAGAAGCTTCAAAGATAGTACAGGGAGTTCCCATGGCCCCTTATCCAGTTTCCCCTGCTGTCAACATGTACATTTCTGTGGAAACCCTTACCCACTGGGTTCCTGGCACAGTGGACAGAAGTTCCACACCAATGAACATGACTGAAATTTCAGAAATAGAAACTTGGGGGTCAGTGAGGGTGGGCTGGGGAAACAAAAAAGTTTACATATAAAAGAACAGGACTTGTATTCTCATCAAACTTGTCAGTAGCCACACCAGAAGCTAGAAAACCAGGAACCAATGCCTTCAAAATTCTGAGTGAAAATTATTTTCATCATAAAATCCTGTACAAAACTGCATATTAAGAGCAATGTTAGACTAAAGACAATTCCAGAGCAACTACAGAGTTTTGAAATATTTATGTCCCATGCTCCCTTTATCAGACAGTTATTTGAGGATGTGCTTCTCTAAAGCGGGAAAAGAAACAGAGAGAAAGACCAGGGGAGAGGTGAAGAAGCCTCTCTGAATGATGTGAAGGAGATTGTGGGTCAAAGCTCCATGGTGTCCTAAAAAATAAACAGTGCAGAATGGAGCAGGAAGACAGAGTTGTTTGAACAACGCAGAGGTGTATTCTTCTGTCAGAGTGTTTGGGGATGAATTAGTAATAGGTATAAAGAAGATGAAATAAACATAAAGATCAGGCAGTGGATTAACCCTAGAGAAAATTAAAAGTTGCATGGAAGCATGGTATGTATACTATATGGCTCGGCTTTGAGCCATACAGACTCATAGTAATATAAATATTGAATTCATTTAAATGAAAAGGTAATTTTATCATGTTGGCTAGATGGGAGAAGGTGGAAGAGAAAGAGGGAGGGAGGAGGAAGAGAGAGAGAGAGAGCACTAGATCCTCTGCCTTATACCCAGAAGTCAATAATTACCTAAAATTGAAAAAAATAAGAAGCAACACCCTATTATTTAAACAATGTGGGATTAAATATCAGAAGAAATGGTTAAAAGTGGTTACCGCTACAGAGTACGGATCAGGAATTGGGATGAATGAACTAAGTGAAAATTCTAGTAGGATTATATGACTTTTTAAAACAATGTTCATGTTACTTTAAAAGGCAAAACATCAGGTAAACGGGTGCCCTGCCAAATCAGGGACTTAGCACCCAGGGTTATCAACTCTGTTAAGAATCAGGGAGTGCTGGGGGAAGAAAGTATAATTGATGGCCTCGTACAAAGTGTCTTGGATTCTTATCAAGGCTGTGGCAGTCAAGTGTCCTTTGCCCCTGCTTCCTTCTTGTTTGCATAAATATTTGCATTCTGAGGCTCCATTCTGGGGTGAGAGCTCATTTTCTGTTTGCACAATTGCCTGGCTCCGCTGGCCAAAGTGTACTCTGCTTCTGGCCACTGAGGATCCCAGTAGACAGCTTCTTAAACCATGGCTTTCCCTGTGGGATTTGGATGGGCGGCAGCCACTGCAGCTTATCAAGTAGAAGGTAGGGGACACTCTCTCCCCTTCACTGGGATGGGAATGCTTTATTTCTGGTGTGTTCTGTGTACCTGAGGAAGATGGTGGGGTAAGGAGGCAAAAAGAAAAGAAGCAAAGAATTGAACACTCCACAATGTTATCAATGAATTTGTTTCCCTTTTCAAACATGTCAGGGGTGGGGGCTTACATTCTCTTGTCTCTTTCTTTAGGCACAAGGAAGGGTGGAGGGATGAAGAGGTGAAAACCAAACTGTGGCTGGATTTTCAGTCAGTCCAAACTCAGCTGAGACATCAGTTTACATTGGACCAGCTGTATTAGTTGATTTCTAGAATCCATTTGCCCCAACTCCTCTACAAAGGAGAATCATTTTTTTCTATTGGATGGAAAAATATTGGGTCGATTTTTTCAAAGATTGGGAAAAGTTCCCTGTTCTGTTCTTGGTGAGCGCCAAGCCAAGCCTAATCTTGTAGGCCACCATATTTCCTGGGGCAGCTGAGAAGTAAATCGAAGCAAATAGTAAAGAGCACGCAGAGTGGCTGTGGAGCCTGAGTTCTGGTCCTCATCCTACCACACACGAGTGTGTGAATTCTTTGTCCTCCTTGAGTCTCAGTTTCTTCATCTGTGAAATAGGAAGATTAGCTTTACTTTTCTAAAACACGTTTGTCCCCACTTCCCTCCTGCAGGGAATTAGAGATTGTTAATAGCTACCATGGAGAAAATATTTATTTGGTTAAATAAGTATGTGAAACCCTGGATTAAACAAAGCAAAGTGAGTTATTGTAGTAGCTTCCTAGGATTACCGTAATAAAATATCATAAACTGTGGGGCTTAAACAACATAAATTTATCCTCTTACAGTTCTAGAAGCCAGAATTGGCCACTGGAGGATATAATTAGCCAAGTTAAGGTGAGATCATACAGGAGTAGGGCAGATATGCAATCCAATATGACTGGTGTCCTAAGAAGGAAATTTGGACACTGAGAAATTTGGAAATTTGAAAGAAGAAAATTTGGACAAAGAGACAAGGAGAACACCATGTGCGTGAGAGGGAGATTGGAATGTTACAGTAAGCTAAGGAGTAATAGTCGCCACCAGAAATTAGAAAGAGGCAAGAGGGATTTTACCTAGAGACTTGGGGGGCCATGAGCCTGCTGACACCTTGATTTTGGAATTCCAGCCTCTAGAACTGTGAGAGAATACATTTCTGTTGTTTAAGCCTTTCATTTTGTGGCACTTTATTACAGCACCCCTAGAAAACTTATACACCGAGAAAAACAAGTCAATCAATCAATGAAATAATGACTGCTGTGGTAAGTGCTATGGAGATAATAGGATGTTGTGGGAAAGGGTCACGTGAAAACCAGTTCTTCAGGATGGGTCATCAAGGAGGATCTTTGTGAACTAGCATCATTCCGTCTAAACTTAAGGTATGAGGAGGAGAGTGCCATTTGAATATGGGGAGATCTTTCTAGACAAAGAAACAGGACAAGTTGATCCTGGTACAACCCATGCTGCCTGTGATTCCTAGCTTCAATTGCTATTTTGCCATCCTCTAGAATGGGAAGGAGGAATCGCTACTACACAGTTGTGATAACTGCCATGTAGAAGACATCTCCCACTGGGGGATTATGTATATTATTGCACATATATGATCTGTGATACAAGGCTCTTTTAAAGGAACGTCTGACAATGTCCTGGTTGGATGAGATTCCATGCCACCTTTCTCGCTACATGGGATCTTCTTTCATCTTCTTCTAGATAATTTCCACTTTGTTGTAGAGGGTGACTGAATAGGCTGACCCTCTGGAAATAAAAACAAAAGCAATGATCTTGGTTAGTTTCCTTCTCAAAAGAGAGGTTGGAAAAATCCGAGAAAGCATGGTAGAGCACCAGAATGGTGTAAATAGAATCAGATTCTAGAAGCAACAAAGCATTGGTGATTATTAAGATGAGTTTTGGGGGAAGACTCTTTAGACTTGGATTCGATCTCTCCTTTTACTAGATTTGTGACTTTGGCCAAATGACTCATCTTCTCTGTGCCTCCTCACCTGTAAGATGGAGATTATTATGGTGTCTCCTGTGTAGCACAGCTGTGAGGTTTAAATAAGATAATGTGTGTTAAGTGCTTGGCATTTAGTAAGTGCTCGATGCATCATATTCATATCTGGGAGGATCACAAAAGGATTACAAAGAATGATTCACTGTGGAACTCTACAGTTAACTTGGCATAAATATGCAGTTAGTTATACAAGACAATAGAGTGGGTTTCAACTACCAACTTTCAGTTCCTGCCCACGTAGGACCTGGAGGTAACCTTAACTGGCCCATTCTGAGCTCCGCTCTTCACATGACCTCAATACTGTTGCATCTCTTCTGTCTGCTTGGAGCCAGTTTGTCCTATGATCTTCGGACTTGGGCTTGCTTCTGCCATATTTTGAGGTCTTTATTTGCAGCCTTTAACCTGCTATTAACTATCTATAGTTTACTAGGTAGGGTACTTGATCCAGCATGCTCTGCCAAGAGCCATCAGCCTGCTATCTTTGTCAACTCACAGAATAACTTTTGCATGCTTGCTTGCTTTCCACCCTAGGAGCTTTTCCTGATCCTTTTGTGCTGTGTGTGAATTTTAGCTCAAGCACTTACTAGCAGAGTGACTTTGGGCAAATGATATATTTAAGCCTCAGTTTTCTTATTTGTGAAATTTGAAACATAGTCATACTCTCTCTGTAGATTTGTTCTAGGGACTGAAGAGGTAAGCATATTTAACTGTGGTGTAAGAGTGCCCCCATGTAGTGCTCACCAAATACTAATATTAATGCCAATACTATTATTATTTTTCTTTCTCCTGGCTGTATTCTCTTGCACTCTGAGAGAAGGAGAGTTACACTGTCTACTCCATTTAGTGGGAATGGTCATTTCTTGTTTTGACTGCTAGTTAGGATCTATTCCCTCCTTGCTCATGCTTGACTACTTCACCAGCAGTTGCCAGGAGAGTTACTGTTTAACCATTTCTCCTGCCATCGACTGGATTACAGTGCAGGAAGTTCACTCATGGCTTTATCAAATCAGCATGGCTTGGATTTAAAAGCCGAGAACAGCCTGTCTCTTTTTGATTTTGATAATCTTTGCAGTTTTGTGCTGCCCTGGCCTTGGAAGGTCTGTAGATGCATTGGAAGTCACGAGACACTCAGCAGAACTGAGGGCTGAGCCTGAATTGTATTTGTAAAAAAAACTAACACTTTTAAAGATTTGTTATAAAACATTACCACGTATCTCTTTCTACTCTCTCTCTTTCCACTGTATTTCAAAATACAGTTGTCTGTATAGGTATATTTGTTTTCGGATACTCTCTTGGAATCCCTGAAGAATAACTAGCATACTCTCCCTCACCCTCACTGCGAAAATGGAGATATTTTGTCTCCATATAGAAAATACTGTCAGGGTCTTTGCAGGTGGGGCCCACTGACAGGGGCAGGGACTGGTCTTATCCCCAGGTCTCCTAACACATTGACTACTTGGTTGCGTATCTTGCCGGAATCACGGCCTTTCCTTTGTCCTGTCCTTGTTCAGATCCTTTCTTCCT
This sequence comes from Pongo pygmaeus, assembly GCF_028885625.2. Lineage (NCBI taxonomy): Eukaryota > Metazoa > Chordata > Mammalia > Primates > Hominidae > Pongo > Pongo pygmaeus. Next base: position 21,811,900 of record NC_072376.2, read on the forward strand.
CTCCTCTGGCTATTTCACTGTTCATGGTCTTAGAGAAGAGTTTAATGTTTATTACATAAGAGTTGACTGCATGGTGCCTTGAGCCTTTTGGAAGAAAGCACAATATAAATCCAATAAATAAATAATAAATAAATGGTATAAGCAGGAGGAAAATTATGTGTTTTAGGTGAGTTGTAAAGAACCATGTAAAACCTATAAAATGTATTTGTTAGACTAAGAGGCAGGGAAGAAAGTGCAAAAAATCATTGTACATACAGAAGTGAGTCTCCCGCAATATTTTTAAGTAGAGAAAAATTCCCATGATTTTTAACCCCTTGTGAAGCTGACTCTGTCCTCTGTGTTTGGCTGGAGGGAACGTGAGGCGCAAAAACATCAGGTAGCTCTGTGGCATTTTGTTTACTTTGATGGTAGGCCGTGGAGGAGCTATGAAAATGACATTGAGGACCCAATTCTACACTTCTTTTGAGCTTCTAACTCCCAGTGATTTCAGGGAAGGCTCTTAAGGAGCGAACATGCTTTGCAAAATCCCACAAATCCTAAGCAAAGTCTAAACTACTGTGTTAATGCTTCCTAGTGGGATCTGAGTTTGTGGTTTTTAAGGAGCCAAAGGCCTCAGTTTTATGAATGCCATTGTGAATCCTTGATATTAATCTAATATAACAGTTGATTTTAAGTTTGACTTTGGTTTTATGTCGGCAGAAATTGGGGATTGCCTCAGACTTTGGGCATCTCTATTTGCCATACGTTAAAGGTGGATTCTTGTAGTTAAGACATTTGTGTGTGTGTGTGTGTTTCCTTAAAAAATTGGAAAAAGAACATGGCAGCTGCATTTTTTGGTTTTAAGTTGAGTTTACGGTGTTTCTATATAGGCTGTTTTTTCTTTGGTCCTTTTTTATAAAAAAACTCAACTGATTCACACAAACCTGAGCTGGAGACACACTTCATCTGCTCGTTGTAAATGTCAGCACAAGCCCCATGTTTCTCTAAGACCACTTCCTGATTGCTTTCTTCACTCAACGGATTTTAACTGTGTGTCTTGGTCTCTATTTTCTGCCAAATCCCATGGATTAAACATCGCAGTCTGAGACTTGATCTCTTGGCTGCTCTTGGTACTCTTCAAGAAGAGGAATATCCAGACAGATATGCTCCTTGTCTGGACCACCTAAGAAAGAAGGAAGGGAAGCAGACTTATGGTCATTTATTTCTCAGTATGTAAGGAAACAGGGAGCAGAGAAGTGGGCATTTACTCATGAAATTTATCATAGCTTAAAAGTTGACATGACAGAAACCATTCTTATTTCATTCTCCCAGTTTCAGATTTGAAATTCACAAAAATATCAGATATTTCCCTCCTTTTTTTTGTACCATGAAATTAATGATGTAGGCATCATTGGAAGAGTATAGGCTTAGAGAGGGATGATATTCAAATATTAATCAACAAATACACTCCCCATGCTCACCAATCAGATGCCAACTGTAAATAGTAGGCATAGACTAGACTGACATTTGGATTGACTGGTCTGACTGGACGTCAGCCATACACAACTACTGAGGCCACATTTAGATGTATTGATTGAATTTCAACCTTGGGCTTAGGAGGGGGACACATCTAAAATATATCGGACTCCATTTATAGACTACTATATAGTTTAATTATTTAACTTCTCTAAGTCTCCAATTTCTCACTTGCAAATTCCTAATGCTGATCTCTCTTTCTTTTTAAAAAATTTCATTGGATGAATGTTGGAGACCTTTTTCTTACATTTTGTGCTTCTTTGGATCTTGATTAATTTCTTCAACTTTTTATTCCAAATGACAATACTTTAACTGTGTTTGGACTTTAGCTGAATTCATTCTATTTTTCAACTCCTCTATTGAATATTTATTTTTGGCACTCATATTTCTAATTTTTAGGAATGAATTATTTAATTGCTTCTGTTTCAGGAAGCCATATTTTATTTTCTGGATGTTGTCACCTCTCAAATCTCTTTAATAATGCTAATTTAAAAAATTAAGTTCCTGATCCAGCAATCTCACATCTGGGTATTTACCCCAAAGATTTGAAATCAGTTTGTAAAAGAGATGTCTGTATTTCCATATTCATTTCAGCACTATTCACAATATCTATATTGGAATCAATCTAAGTGTCCATAAACAGATGAATGGATAAAGAGTATGTGGAATATATACACAATGAAAGACTATTCAGCCTTAAAAAAAACGAAATTCTGCCCTTTGAGACAATGTGGATGAGCCTGGAGGACATTATGCTAAGTGAAATAAGACAGGCACAGAAAGACAAATACTGCATGTTCTCACTTATGTGTAGAATCTAATACAATCAAACTCATAGAAGCAGAGAACAGAATAGTGGTTATATAGCTAGCGAGTGGGGGGAATCTTGGAAGATAATGATCAGAGGGTAAAAATCCTCAGTCAGATAGGAGAAAAAAAATTTTTTTTGAGATCTATTGCATCTCAAAAATTATTAACTATATAGTTAATAATATAGTGTGTTTCAAATTTGTTAAGAAAGTAAATTTCAAATGATCCCACCATAAAAATGTTAAGTATTTGAGGTGATGAATATGTTAGCTAGCTTGATTTAATTTTTAAAATTCGTATTCATAAATAATAACGTCACTTCATACTGTGTAAATATACATAATTATACATGACCAATTTACAATAAAAACTTTTAAAATTAATTTCTCTTTCTTTTTTGTGTGTATCAAAGAATTTTGGTCCTTATCTTTTGGGTTACTTGTTTTTTGTCAAATGCCATATGATGTTTATGAATGAATGATTATCTTGATTAATATCAGTAACTGATTTAGGCTTCCTTTGAAGTTAGATAGTTCTATGAACTGAGTCAGGGATGGCTCTATAAGAAAACAGAGTTCTGTATAAGTTGGTGGGATCTATTGACAGTCAGTCGTCTCACAAAAGATTATGGGCGTGAGTGGAAACAGTCAAAATTTAGACCTTGATAACTGCCATATAGCAAGGACTTTAAGGAAGAGTATGCTTGATTTTAACTTTTGTGTTTCCTTTCTGCATGTCCTTTCAAGTTCATGTTTTTAGCTCTAGAGTTTGTTCTGCTTTTTTTCTGTGGCCTCAGTAGCCATGATAGGAGTCCTCCCCAGTCACACCTCTCACTTTTATGAAGCATTTCTTAGGACTTCAACATGGGGTAAAGGCAGAACCAATGACCCTGTTTATGGAGAAGAAAAACCCATCAAGCGAGCTATAAGATAGATAATCCTTTAATTACCATAATGATTGCTCTGAGGCCTGGTCTTCTCTCCGAATTGGTTGGCCCAGAAAAGTACTTTAGTAAGTGTTTTGTTCTATTGGGACCTTTTTTGTTTGTTTGTTTTCAGCTCAGTTGTGGATTCCTTCTCTTATTTACTGTTATTTCAATGGGGTTGTGAGAAGAAAAGGAATTAAATATGTTCACTGTATTCCCCACCTTGAATTGGAAATCTTTAAAGACTTTAACATAATATTAACTTATGTAGAAGTCTTTATTAACATGCATTAATATTTGAAAGTGCCTCATAAATCATGAGGTTCTATTCAAAGTTAATGAATGAATTGCCCGCTTTTACCATTATCATCCTCCTTGTCATCACTGATATATCCAACTTCTAGAAGTTTTCTAGTCCTGTGCTTTTTAATAAAGAAGATGAGTGCTATAGACTAAATGTGTGTGTTCCCCTCAAATTCATAGGTTGAAACACTAATCCCCATATGTGATGGTATTTGGAGGTGGGGCGTTTGGGAGGTGATTAATCAGTGATATGGTTTGGTTGTGTCCCCACCCAAATCTTACCTTGAATTGGAGATCCCATAATTCCCACATGTTGTGTGAGGGACCTGATAGGAGATAATTGAATCATGGGGGCAGTTTCCCCCATACTGTTCTTGTGGTAGTGAGTAAGTCTCACAAGATCTGGTGGTTTGATAAGGGGTTTCCCTTTTCACTTGGTTCTCATTCTCTCTTGCCTGCCACCATGTAAGACGTGCCTTTCACCTTTTGCCATGATTGTGAGGCCTCCCCAGCCATGTAAAACTGTGAGTCCATTAAGCTTCCTTTTCTTTATAAATTACCCAGTCTTCGGTATGTCTTTATCAGCAGCATGAAAGCAGACTAATACAGTCAGGAAGGCAGAGCCCTCACGAATGGGAATTCTGCCTCATATTAAATAAAAGAGATTCCAGCCATGTGGAAATGCAGAAAGAAGTCAGCCATCTATCAACCAGGAAGGCATCTTCACCAGAACTTGAGTGTGGTGGCACCTTGATCTTAGACTTCCAGCCTCTAGAACTGTGAGGAATAAATTTCTTTTCTTTTTTCTTTTTTTTAAATTTTACTTTAACTTCTGGGATACACGTAATTAACGTGCAGGTTTGTTACATAGGTATACATGTGCCATGGTGGTTTGCTGCACCTATCAACCTGTCATCTAGGTTTTAAGCCCGCGTGCATTAGGTATTTGTCCTAATGCTCTCCTTCCCCTTCCCCCACACCTTGTGACAGGCCCCAGTGTGTGATATTCCCCTCCCTGAAGACAGCATGGTGATTCCTCAAGGATGTAGAACCAGAAATACCATTTAACTCAGCAATCTCATTACTGGGTATATACCCAAAGGATTATAAATCATTCTACTGTAAAGACACATGCACATGTATGTTTATTGCAGCACTATTTACAAAAGCAGAGACTTGGAACCAACCCAAATACCCATGAATGATAGACTGGATAAAGAAAATGTGGCACATACACACCATGGAATACTATGCAGCCATAAAAAAGGATGAGTTCATGTCCTTTTCAGGGACATGGATGAAGCTGGAAACCATCATCTTCAGCAAAGTAACAGAGGAACAGAAAACCAGACACCACATGTTCTCACTCATAAGTTCGAGTTGAACCATTTCTGTTCTTTATAAGCCAGTCAGCCTATGGCATTCTGTTATACCAGCCAGAATGGACTAAGAAAATGAGCTAATGTGGAATTAATGGAATTTCAGACAGTATAACAAGAGAAAGCAAAATATTCAGATACTGTGAGAAAAGTCATAGTAGGGGGAGGTGACTATGACCGAGCAAGAACACATGTCTCGTCATCTGCTTTTGAGGTCAGCTGATCCAATCCATTTGCATTTTTCATAATTTATTACCTCCCTCAATTCCTGAACACAGATTCTGCATCTACCAAGTTTTCCAGTACCTCAGCTGGCTTCATGGGCAGTGCCGAAAGATATCTGCTGTCCTCCCTATGTATATATGTAAGTTATTTATTGATAAGAGTCAGTCTGCCTGTTTGTATGTTCTTTTTTTTTTTTTTGGAAAGGTTTATTTATTTATTTTGAGATGGAGTCTCACTCTGTCGCCCAGGCTGGAGTGAAGTAGCACGATCTAGGCTCACCACAACCTCTGCCTCCCAGGTTCAAGTGATTCTCCTGCCTCAGTCTCCTGAGTAGCTGGGATTAAGGCACCTGCCACCAGGTCTGGCTAATTTTTGTATTTTTAGGAGAGACGGGGTTTCACCATGTTGGCCAGGCTGGTCTTGAGCTCCTGACCTCAAATGATCTGCCTGCCTTGGCCTCCTAAAGTGCTGGGATTACAGGCGTGAGCCACTGCGTCTGGCTGTATATTCTTTTGTATCAGCAAGGTTCTGAGTAGAGTGGGTGCTAATCACATATGTTTAGAAATGTTTTTTGTATTATGAAAGGAATACAAGATAATTTTAGGACATTTAAAAGATACAAACAAGCCAAAAATAGAATAATCAGCCAGTAGATATTTAAAATTTTAGAATATGTATTTTCAGTATTTTTCTATGTATCCATAGACTTACATGTACATATACACTTATTTCTCTGATAAGAGCATTCTGTAAATTGTTGTGGTTTTCTTAACACACTTAGAAATATCTTGATAAGCTATAACATTTCTCTGCATCCTTTCTCCTCTTCCTGTTCCCTTTCTCCCTTATCTGTGTTTCTACAGTGCATAAGGATGTTACACAGAAAGCTAAATGTGAGCCAATATATTTAACTTTGAGAAACCAGATAAAAAAACTGTATCTTAATTATTTGTTTGTGTAGGGGTTCTATCTGTTGGACCACACAGTCATACATGAATTTTTTTGTCATTACTAAATTAGTCAGTTAAGAGAGGACATTTGTTTACTTGAATAAATATGTGCCAGCCTTGTACTGGAGGAAAAAAAGGTGTTGGTTGTGCTGTTCCTTCCTCAGATTGCCCATCTGGTAGGGGTTGCTTCCTAGCTAAGTTCACTGGTGCACAAGGTTAAATGAATCTTTAAAAATTATTAGACCGTCACACAAGTGCCCAAACCAGAAATATGCTAGACTGTTCCTCTTACTCCTTCCTTTATTTTACCAATTCCTTTTTATTCGATCTCCTCTAAACCTCTTGATTATACCCATCTTCTTCATTGCTACTACCTTTCCTTTACTTCTGGAACATAGCATTTCTTATCTTCTTAAAGTCTCCTTCTCTCCTCTCCACTCTTCTCCAATTTCTCCTGCATATTACTTCTAGCACTGTCTTTTACAAATCTGACCACATTATTCCATTTTCTGAGAGAGAGGATGAGCTCTGAAATCAAACAGACTGGATTTAAACCCTGACTCCACCACTTACCAATTGTATGATCTTGGAAGATATCTAAGCTTTGCAGGCCTCAGTTTCCCTATTTGTAAAATGAGAATGGTGATAGTGCTTATCTTGGGATCATTGTAAATATAAATGTATTCATAAGTAACAAATGCATAGAACAATGCTGTGCAAATCTTAACTGTTCAATAAATTTCAACAATTATTAAAAAACTTGAAATGTCTTCTGACCTTCTACAGGATAATTTCTGAACTTCTTGAATAGCAGAAAAAAACCCTGCAATTTTCTCTCTGACTACAACTCCAGTTTCACCTCTTGCTTCTTCTCTATTTGTATCCTGCTCTTTGACCAAAATAAAGCATATGGAATTTGCTAAATGTGCCATGACCTTCATGCCTCTGTACCTTTGCACATGCTGTTCCCTTTGCTTGAGTATACATGACTATTGGCATCAACAGAGATCAAAAGTTGATAAAGATCCAGCCTTTCTCACTTCCAGGCTGGAGCTTGAGCTACTCCAGCACACTGCCTCTTTCATCTTTTATGCTACTCTCCCAAGTGTGTTACTGTGAACTTGGCAGTGGTAGTAAAGGGCTCGATGACTGATGGGGCAAAGGGAACCCCTAAAAGAGGTTTTTAGTATATATGAACAAACATTATATTAACAATTTGGAACAGCATGGATAATATGCCTTTTTACCTGGGGGCGTTTGAACATAACTCCATGTATCTAAAGAGGACTAACATCATGAGAGGTGTTGATATGACTATTGCAGCCGTGTGCTTGTATTTTGCATGTCGTGGGTGGTGCCGTCAGCAGCAGCTGGGGCCCTGCTCTTTTCCTTCTGTTCTACTATGTGGCCCTCTTCCTTGGGGCACCCTCAACCAGACGAGCAGATCTATATTGGCTTTGGATCTTTCTCAAGGTGCCTGCTCTTCCTTTCATTAGCGTGGATAATCAGCATTTGATTGTAAAGTATGCCCAGGCCAAATACAAGGGCTTTTAAAATCGTCTGCTGTTTTAGATTATCCAGGCCACTGATCCCCCTTCCTTAGCGTGGATAATTGAGAGTGGACTGGGCTGAAGAATGTTAAGCAGAACCGATTGACAAAATAAATGAGATTTTAAAAATCCTTTACATTTTAATAATAGAAAAAAGTTTTTTTAATCTGAAAGAGCTTATTTTATATTTCAAAACTGTAAATTTATTTGGCTTTAAATTACTTCAAAATAGGAAAATATTTCCTATGATGCACCCATTTAAAACCTATTTAAAATGTATACTAATTACAATATGCACTTAATGGAGTTAAAGGAAAAATGGAACATACAGACAAGAGGTTGGAAGTTTCGGATTCAATGTGAAATCTTCTTATAATCATGTTTATATTTCATCAAGGTAACAGAGGGTAGGAGCCACTTCCAAACTCTGAAAATCTCTCTCTTGATAGTGGAGGCTGCAATTCTTTGCTTCTAGTGAACAATAATCATTTAGAGACAGGCATTAAAAATGTATGTATAAGATGAACAGAATTCTGATTTCTGGGAATATATGATCAAATTCACCCCTCATTATTTCATCTTTCCCCATGCCCCTCCAAATGCAGGTAGAAATGTATTTGCATGTCATTTGACTGGGAACTGAGAGGACGTTTTCCCAATGGAACAATGCTGTAAACGGGGGTAGGTGTCACTAAATACCCTTCAGGTGTGTAATGAGGATAAATAGATTTGGGGGTTGGCCTGGGAATTGGAAACATAATGTAAGAGGCAATGGTGAGTTTCTGGGCAGGTGACTCATAAACAAGGTTTTTGAAACATTACCCATTTTAATGTTGGGAATTGCCAAGCTCAGCCTTAACGTCTCCCACAACACCTATGAATAATCATTTAAATACAGGCTTTGAGACTTGGGGGAAAAAAGCATATTATTTACTCTAAAGACAATAATCTTCCTTGGAGTCATTGTATTCCATCATGCAGATGCATACTTGGGGATCTTTGGAAAAGCAACATTTTCTCTTGATGGTCCATTACTTCATTTATCTTCTAAGTTATTATCCAGGACTAGATTGCAGACACAGGTTAGGGCTGCACGTCAGCCACTCTGTAACAGTGTGGGAGACTAAGGTTCTTTCACAGGGAGAAATATTACAAAGGGGCTTTGCTCATTCCCTATTGCGTTTGTGTGAAGAGCAGGATACAGTAATGGAGGTAATGGGGACTCTAGTGCATCTTTTGGTTCCTTATAGTGCTGAGAACTTGGCAAATGTAGGCACACATAAATTCTTGTTCCCAAGTAGTTTGATGAAGGGAGAACTGAGAGGTTTTCAGCATAGATATTATACAGCTGAGACCAAATATCCCCTTAGGGTCATCCTAGTACTCTTTCCATGGCTGAAATAAAGACCAGATACAACCATCCTAAAGCTATGATGTGGTTGGCTTGTTGCTGGATAATGACTTTTCTCATGCTTGGAGAAAATTACGTAAGAAGATTCAGAAAAGTTCTATCCCAAAGATCCGCATCTGCAAAGATGAGCAAGATTGCAATGTCTGGATTAAGTTCTCTAGAATTTAAAGTTCTGTCTCATGTTGTATTTGGAGACCTGGCTTCCCTAGCATGAAATGAATAATTAAATTACATTTTATTTTTTATGTAGCTAGTAGTTAATCCCAATTAGAAATTTATCTGCTGCGGGTAGTAGAGCCTGGGAGTATAAAGGTGAACAAAATGATCACTTGAATCTGACATTCTGGGTGGGGAGAGAGGCAGGTACATGACTACAGTAGGATGTGACAGTCCCAACAATAGAACAGACAAAAGGGTGTTTTGCAGCAAAGGTGGGCAGGATGGGGAAATAAGAATAAAGTGTGTGAGGCCGGATGCGGTGGCTCATGCCTATAATCCCAGCACTTTGGGAGGCTGAGGCAGGCAGATCACGAGGTCAGGAGTTCAAGACCAGTCTGTCTAACATAGTGAAACCCCATCTCTATTAAAAATACAGAAAAAAATTAGCCAGGTATGGTGGTGTGCTCCTGTAATCCCAGCTACTCGGGAGGCTGAGACAGGAGAATCTAGTGAACCCAAGAGGTGGAGGTTGCAGCGAGCCAAGATCATGCCATTGCACTCCAGCTTCCAGCCTGGTCAACAGAGAGAGACTCTATCTCAAAATAATAATAATAATAAAGTGTGTGAGATTACTTCGGGTATCTAAGTTGGGTATTATGAAGACATGTTTTCTGTTTTATTTTGTTTTGTTTTCAGGAAAAGACACGAGAAAGGGCATATCAGCAGAAAAAATATTTTGACATGAGACATAAAAGTATAAATACTTCTGTTGTATTTTTGGAATAGTGTAGTCATGTACAGTTAAGTAGGCACATGAGTTAGAATTCTAATACTTTAGGATGTATTTGAATCACTTGGAGTTCTAGTTAAAATGTAGATTGGGGGCCTCATATGAAACTATAATAACAGTATTCACAGATGAGGGCCCGGAATTTATATTTTTTGTAAGTGCCTATGTGATTGTTTTGTAGATTGCTCATGCTTTGTTAAAGCCTGCCATAGGCTGTGTTTTCTGATGACAGGGTTAATGGCAGAACCTGAAGCCTTATGTTGTGATGCACAGAAAGTGCTAGGCTAAGGAATTAGTGTTAGCATCATGTGCATTAGCTATTTGACAACCATAAAATATACTTAGTCAAAGGGTGTAATACAGTCAGGTCTGTATATTTGAACGAGTTTTGATGGCGGTGTGGAGAATAAACCGAAAGAAGGAGATACAGAGCTTGGGAAAAATTGTTGGGTTATTGCCATAGATGAGGCAGATGATGATGAAGACCTGAATTTGGGTGTCAGGAACAGAATGGAGAAAAAAAGAGTAAAGAAACATTGAGGGAAAACCAAAAGGATATGTTCATGAATGCAATTTAGGGCATAAAGGAAATAGGAGGAAGACTAAGGTGACTTTTGTGATTATGGTTTAGGTAACTGACTGGCTGAGGATGCCATGAAGAGAAGTAAAACACTAGAGAAGGAGCAGACTTGGAGGTTGTGTGGTAGAAATTTAACAGCTTCAATTTGGATTTGAGATTCCTTAGGGTATTTATAGAAAATTGTCTGGGAGGCAACTGAAAATTTCTGTCTCCATTTCAGGTTGGATTTTCTGGTAGAAAACCACAGCTGATGGTGAAAGTCATAATGAAAGAGAATGCTTGAAAGAGGGTGATAGAGGGAAACAAGAAGAGAAGCAAAGATGAGCAAGGTTGCAATGTCTGGATTAAGTTCTGTAGAAGAATTGAAAAGTCTCAGGGGAAACCCACACAGAACTGACATTCTTACAGAACCTTAGAATGACTGAGAAATAACTTTAGAACATTTCTAGTCTGGTGGTTTTTAAATGTGTTTTGACGTAGCAAAACCAGGTTTTCAAGCAAATCTAACTAGGTCTTCTCTATCGTTGCCGATGAAACCCTTCTTTATGCTGACAATAGATATATAGCAACAACATATGTAGCTACCTTTATCGGTGTTTAGCATGAAAATTTCAGAAAACTGCATTCAGGGAGCCATGTTGATACACCAGAAGAAATCTGCCAGGACTAAAGATCGACCCAATAATTCCCGAGGTACCTTCAGGAAAGTCAATTTATTTTTGAGTCAAAGGAACCTCAAATTATCCTAAATGGCATTGCTGCCACCAGAGAGTTCTGTTCTTAATTTAATAAGCTGCTACAAGTTCCAAACCAATGTTCCTTCTTAGAAATATGCTATGGGATGTAAATCTTTTTAAGTGCATTTCATTGTACCAATTGTTTCATTTTGAAAAAGCCCATTGGTTTATTATTAAGTGGTCTATTTAATAGTGTCAATAACTTCTAAAACTGGAGACTAGGCATTGTTATTTTAGATGCTTTAATGATCTCAATTGTCTAAGTTGCTTGCTCTTGGCTTATTTGCTTGACCTTTGTCTGTTTTAATGATCTGGAAAAATTCCTCCAAACTATACAGAGTTGACATAGTGGCTCTTTATATATGTGATACAAATCTGAAAATACTTTATTAGAATAAGTTTACTAATAGTATTCAAATGACTGGACTAGGTCTATACAATCAAAGTGAAGTTGATAACTGCAAATTTTAGAAGAACCAAAAGCTTCAAGTAAAAATTCAATTTCTGGGAGGTGGGGTGGGATAAGGGTTAAAAAATTACCTACTGGGTGCAATCTTCAATATTTGGGTGATGGGTACACTAGAAGCTCAACTCCCACCATTATGTATGTAATACCCATGTAACAAAGAAGCAAAGATTTTTCCCAAATCTAAGGAAAGAAAATCGACAAAACCCAAAATAAGATCACAGTTCAATTTCTTGCAAAATAGGTTTTACTTATTACTTCTGTGTGTTGAGTTAACTATAATTATAGAATTACTATCCAGAAAAAAACTGGACGATTATACTGCAAAATACTAATACAGAGAGGTAATATAAACTGGTGGTTTTTAGTGATTCTACACTCTTGAGAACCAAAATTTCAAATAAGAAAGCTAAAATTCCAAATTTGACTTCTTATATTCAAAAGTAATGTGGTCTTGTTCTTGTTTAGTATCTTTAAGGCTTACTTTTCTCAGGCGAATAACACCTATTGGCAGTTTATTGGAGTTTATTGGCAGCATAAAATAATTTAGGTAGTCTCTTAACACAGGGCTTGGCTTTTAAAACAGGACTTCAGTAAATGCTAACCTTTATCATCATAATTTTTATCACCGCTATTACCACCACCGTTATCATCATCATCATCATCATCATCATCCTTCTCATCATCTTCATCATTATTGCCATCAGGTTGTATGTTAGTTTGGCTCCTGTGAGAAACAGATACCAAGATGATATTGAATGTGCGAGAAATTTATTCAGGGAAATGAACATCAGGGAAAATGGGGAGGGAGCCAGGAAAGGCTATCACGCATGTCTGACAAGCGAAGGAGAGAGTAAAGGAAGAAAGGGAGTTGGGGTGAGCCATTTAGACTACAGTGCAATTCAAAGGGAAGTTCATCAAGATCTTTGGAGAGTCCTTGATCCAAAGTCACCTTTCAGAAGAGTCACACATCCTCCAGGAACAGGCCTACTTTCTTAGCTTTGCCACACTCAGCATTGACTGAGATCAGCCTGGGGAACTGTGGTGTCAGTAGAAATGCTGTGACATGTTTCACTGCTCAGTGGCTGAGGACTCAGTCAGTTATGCTCCCTGAGCTTGGAGGTAGGTTTGTGTAGTGTGTTTCTATAGGTGTCACAGACAAAATTGTGGGTGATTAAAAAATATCCCATTTTTTGGTATTTTATTAATTATCTATATTTAACCTGCATTATTTAATATTTGAGGGAAGAAGTAAAATAAATAATTAAAAATATTTCATTTTGCTTGGGTAGCATTAACTCTTTGAAACTTGCCCAAATCTCACAGTAACTGTTTAGCTTTTTAATTTGCATGAATATTCTGATACAGCTCTGCTATTACGTCAACAGCACCTTTCCACGACAAGTTTTATTTTCTTGTTCCAACTTTTTCCATTTAGAAACCTGATTTGATTACAGTGTGAAAGTTTAAGTGTTTGAAACAGGATTCAATTAAACTAGGTCATTCTTGGGGCTCTGAAAATGGTAACTGGCCTTAGGCAAATGAGAACAAAAGTTATAAAACTCAGTTGGATGCATCACAACATTTAACATCTTTAAGGAAGACGTCTTGCCTAATAGATTCAATTTAGAAATATTTAGTGTAGGTCATCAGCTTAAGCACCTAAAAAATGTGTTTGTTTGTTTCTCCCTTTAGTTATAACTAGAATCGGAACACCTGGACTCTAATCTACAAAATAAACAATTTGTGCTGGGACCTTGAAGAAAGTCAATTAGTTTCTGTGACTTTACCAGTAGGTTAAAAAGGAGATTGTAATATTAGTGAATAATGTGCTTAGAGATGTTTGCATAAAAGATGCTTTGTCATTGTAAAGTATTATTGAATATTTATGGTCTATCAGACTGAGCCAAATGGCCCAGAGGAAAAAACAGTCAGATTTATGTAAACCTTGTTCAGTGTCCCAGATACTTCAGGATGGGTACTCTATATATGAATAAATAAATAAATGGTATAAATATTATTTTAAAATTTGAAGGTACGTCAATATTATCTGGGGTGTTAGCCAATGTGCCTGACCTATGACATAGAAATGAAATGTCTGCCTCCAGGTAACTATTTCAACCTCATAAATATTTTTAAAGCCAGAGGCATTGATGGCAAGTAATGTTTTCTTAGAGTTTTGTGTCTGCAAATAAAGGTAAATTATATCTTTACCTAAAATCTACAAGAAATGATTGTCTCTCATCCAAAAGGTTGCTCAGAGAATTCCCAGATTGAAATTGCCTGTTATACTTCTTTCCCTTTCTTCTAAAAAAGTATTTTACTTACTCTTGCACAGTAGTTTTCTATCACATTATTGTGAGAGATCAGAGCCTCTAAGAAGAAAGAAATTAGCCATAAACACTGCCCAAGGACTTAATGGATCTTACTGAGCCACACCATGCAGATGTATTGGAACATAAATAGGTATAGGAGATAAAAGGCACAAAAGCAATCTGTTTGGATTGGGTCACTGCTTAATCCAAATGGGTTCAGCAAAAGAATTCATGAAACGTGACAGTGTGCCAAGAGGAACTTGCTGTGACATTTCAGATTCCCCTACCTCTTCTAATTAACCACTTCAAGTATAACAAAACTTACAGCACATACAAATCTAGTGCAACCCATCTGTACCAAGCGCAGATCTGTCCATGGAGGATGGATGGTTCTGCTCTCAAGCAATGGACTATGACACAATAATATCTCAAGTTGGGCTTTTAATTTCTATGATACATTGATTCTGAACAGCATTTTTCTAAAAGACAAAAACTATACCAGAGTTGCCTTTTGACATGGCCTGTCATTAAATGCATTTGGATATATTGCATGGATCGAAATATACTGCAAGTTTAATAAGATATTTGAAAATATAAAAATCACACGTAGAAAAAGCTCACCATCATGGTAATGATGAGAATAATAACAACAATAGCTGCCTTTTAAAAAAAGCAACTATTACTTGCCAGTCACTATGCCAGACATTGTACACATGTCCTTACAAAAACTTTGCGAGGTGGAGATAATTATTCTCTTTTTATAGAGGAGGACAGAGACTCAAAGAAGTAAAGTTGTCCAGGGTGAATTAGTATGTGGAAAATGTAAAAATTTTTGTGGAATTACAGAAAAAACTCCACAAACCCACATTCCTGCTTAGGCAAGTCAGGAATTCTTGCCTCTTTAGTTGATGGGTTTAGAATAATTTTTTCAGTTGCTAATATCAGGGTATAACCCATTTCTCTTCATGTACAGTTCTTCAAATCTACCTGTTTGCAGCCCTTCTTTCTTCTCTTGAGAAATAGAAACTAGGATTTAAACCTCAGAATTATGCCTCAGTATCTACAGCACTGTAGTGCCTCATAAATATTAGTTGAAATGATAAATGAAAGATACAATTGCCCCAATGCCTCTGATATTCATTAGTCAAAAGAGGATGGAATTAGCCCATTTCCATGAATGTAAAATTTATATGTGTATTCTAGAAAACATATATCAAAATGGAATTATTTTAAATAAGATGTTCATATTTAACTGGCAAACAGAATCAATCTACCGTGCCTAGTTCATAGAATAGATTTGGGGAGTCAATTTTTGTGCTTAATTGTTTGTACAAAGAAAATCTTTGACTTATGAATGATAAGAAAATAATGAAAATTGAGTTAGTGCTTATAAAATTCTCGAATTCTTTTGCTTTTGCAATCAAGCCAGGCAGATTTCTAGGAGTTGAGGTTTCTTGGGGTATTTTATGTTTCACATGACGTCACCAAGAAGTTACGGGTCAATAGAACTTTGTAATGTTCATGTAGCAGAGGGAGGAAAATGTTAAAGGATTTAAGTGTTGCAAAGGGTGCTTCTTCTGGGCAACAGAGGTTTGAATGTAGGGCACCTTTTGCATTTTAAGCATTAATGTTTGAACTCTTGTCCTACAGTTACGTAATAAGACAACTTTATTTTTTTTTAAAAGAGAAACAGAAAAAAACGTCTACTGAGAAAAATACTTGCTGCCCTTGGGGACAGATTTTGCAGTACATTTTTGAACAGGAGTCATTCTCTCCTGTCCGAAAGCTCTGGAACAGGATGAATGTCCTTCTCAAGGTTCTTAGAGCCCAGAGTCATGACTGACTACACGCGTCAGAAGAAACACAGAGATGTATGGGCAAGATTCAGTGGGCACACCCACAGGTCTGAGAGGTCACTGGGCTGGCGAGGCATTGCAGCCAGGCCACCAGCTAGTCTAGAAAAAGAAACCAGAACTGCAGTCGTCGGTAGACTAGCTAGATAAGGGTCGGTTCCCTCAAGGACTAGTTACTCTGAGATCTGTTCTAAGGGGAGGCAGCCCATGAGCAAATATAGCCTAGTATAGTAGGTATAAGAACTGTAAATTAACAATAACATTTATGTACTGCCCCCCAGCAAGTCAGTTTTAAATTCAACAAATTTTCTCAGTAACTTTGGCAAACAGGAAGACCAGGTGTAATCCTCATTCTCATTTTACATATGAGGAAACTGAGGCACAGGGAGGTTGAGTGAATTTCCTAAGGTCACAGTGATAGTAAGCTACAGAGGTGAATTAATGTATAGAAAATATTGACTGAAAGGCTGGAGAGCACAAACTTTGTTCAGTAATATCTGACTTACAATTTTAGTTCTGCCAACTGCTAGATCTATGACCTTCTCTAAATCCTTGAACTCAAGGAAACTTCAGATTCCTCATATTTAAATGGAAGGGAGGGAACATGAGTAGTTATGAAGCATGTAAAGTGCTTAGCATAGTGCTTACCCCATTATAAGGGCTCAATAAATGATAGCTACTATTACTATCATGATTTTTTTTCCACTATACCATTCCATCCTTCCAAATGGAGCTCAGATTAGCATAGTGACAGTCAGAAGCTGAAACCAACATAGAGTGATCAGAAGCTGAAACAAATGTAGATGGATGGATTTTCCTATCCATATCCAGTCTCTATGTTGCAGCTTAGACCAGCACCCAAAACACTAATTGTTATCTTGGTGCTGTAGTTGACATTCTACTTTGTCATCTGTTACATGTATGTTGTACTAGTTATATCTATGTTTCTAGTTTACGTATTTAGTATTCCTTAGCAATGCTCTGATGGATGGAAAGAAGAGTTGAGGTTTTGTTGCAAAGACAGAGCAAAGTGTCTTTCACTAGATAGCGTGATTCAATGCATAAATAACTGAATGCAAAGAGGCTTAATTGAAAGATAAAAGAATAATTGCTGTAGAATAGCAGAGGCAAAAGCAGCTATGACAAAAAGCCGCCTGTCTTAAACAGAGCGAGAATAAATGAAGAAGGAGTTTGAGAAGTCTTTGTAGCAAAAGATCATAAGAAAAGAAACACCAGTGCAAGGCTGGAGTACAGAAGAACAAGTCCCAGAACCAAGACTGATATATTCCTGTCAGAATTTATCACTTCTCTAAATTACCAGGTCAGTAGTTAAATTATAATCACATTCTGTTATGTATTATACTGGTTCGGTCAACAAATGAGACTTTTAGGAAACACTTATAAAAGGAACTTTGTTTCTGTTTCCCAATATCCCTTTACACTTGCTTGGTGGAGATAACTCTTCCCTTCCATTTAGAAGAAAATGTAGGTAGGTTCTATTTCTCTGGTCACCTTAAATTTTATTGTGTACTGGATATTTTCTATTTGCCTATCCATATCCAGTCTCTACTTTTTCTTGCTCTGGGCCAGCCCATGTGGGTTGGCATCAATGGATTCCATTGTCCTTTATCTTCCATTTGGACTTGATCAGTGGGAAACATTAGCAAGAGATAGGAAGGTAAGTGGGTGGAGAGAGAAACCAAAGTCTTTATCCTGCTGGTTTCCTTCCTGCTGGACTGCAGTGGGTTGGCTGTGTCCCTCGACAAATCTCCTCCTCTCATGCTAGGCAGCCTTTGGCAAACTGCTACTCCCTGCAGGTTTTGGAAACCAATTCTGCCCCAGCCCCTTCATGGGCAGCAATGACTTCCTGCTGTTGCAAGCCCTGAGCTACTGCACTATCCCTTGTTGCTTTCCTTGAACCCTGCTCACACCATCGTGAACAGTCTTTTTTTTTAAGCTTTCCTCAATAACCCAGTCTGAGTGCTGTCTGTTTCCTGCTAGGACCCTGGCTGATGCATATGGACACTTTAAGTTGCAAAATACTGTCTAATTTTGATGCTTAGAATAATCTAACTATGAAGTAGTTAAAATTCCAAATTGAATTTAGAATTAAGTCTTTCTTAGCTCTATCGGAAGAGGGAGCGAGGCCGTGGTTCTTTCTCTGCCCCCTCTTATTTCTGCCTGTTTACCATGGTTTCTGACCTAGTTGCCGGAGAGGTAATAAAATGGAAAATTCTTAAGGTGGCATCACATGCTCTGATTTCGGTAGATATTTAGAGTTGATTCTTTTTCTTACAGACATTTGTGTGGCCGACTGCTGAGAAGTACTCTAGTATCTTAGATGCAGGTGATGCTGTGTTCTTTAGTTCATCACTTTCTCTGTCCTGTGGGCATCTAGCCATTTACCCTAGCTTCCATTTGTTGAGGTCTGCAGTGATTTGAATAGCGACCCCCACAAGATGTGTCTGAGTCTTAACCCTTGGTCTCCATGAAAGTGACCTTCTTTGGAAATAAGATTTTTGCAGATATAATTAAGATAAAGATCTCGAGATGAAATTACCCTAGATTTAGAAGGAGCCCTAAATTCAATAAGTGTCCCTTATGAGAGATAGAAAAAAAGAAGACACAGAGACACAAGGGGGAAGGACATCAGAAGACAACAGCAGAGACTGGAGTGATGCATCAAGCAGCCAAGAAATGCCAAGAATTGCAGCAGCAGATGGAAAAGAGGCATGGGATAAATTCTTACTTCAGTGACTGCAGAAGGATCCAACCCCACCAACATCCTGATTTCAGACTTCTGGGCTCTACAACTATGAAAGAATACATTTGAATTGTCTGTAGTCACCAAGTGTGTAGTGATTTGTTACAACAGCATTAAGACATGAATACAAACTCTGTTTGCCTTTGTAGGCCTCCTTGGAGAGATGCTAAAGCATCACTGTGCTTACTCCTTCACCTGTGCCGTGTCTTGTCCAGGGGAAACATAAGCATAAGCATATCCTTTTCTCAGTCTCTAGGGCTGCAGGAAGATCCCAACCCAGCTTCAGTTTTCCTTTGCTTCTTCTTTCTTTCATCTTCTTTGTTTCTTTCCTCTTGATCTCTTCTTGGGTTCTTGATTCATTCAGTAGAAGTTAAGACTCCAATTCATCATATTCCTTTAACTGAAGGGACTCATACCATGACCTCTGAGTAGTTCATTTGAGTGCTGAATTAGTCTTCTAGGGCTGCTCTAGCGAGATACCACAGATTGGGAAGCTTAAGCAACCAAAATTTATTTTCTTACAGTTCTGGAGGCTGGAAGTCCAAGATCAAGGTGCTAGCAGGCTTGTTTTCTCAGGAGGCCTGTCTCCATGGCTGGCAGACGTCCACCTTCTCGCTGCCCTCACATGGCCTTTGTCCTATGCCTGCATCCCTGCTGTCTCTTCCTCTTTTTATAAGTACGCCACTCATATTGGATTAGGGCCCCATCCTAGTGGCCTCCTTTTAACTTAGTTCCCTCTCCAAAAGCCCTGTCTCCAAATATAGTCATATTCTAAGGTATTGTGGGTTAGAAATTCAACATATGAATTTTGAAGGAACACTATTCAGTCCATAGCAAGTGTCCACTTTTAGGTTGAAGTGAAAGGAAAGTAATCATCCTCCCATTTTCTTTGAGGCGTGAAACGCACATTACACGGAGAGTTCTGTTCAAAGAAAATACCTCTTGAAAATCCTCATTAATCTCCACCCTTGATGTGGGTGAGAGAGTCAGGTATTGTGACCCCTGTTTGGGAAAATGCATTTGTGTTTGCAGCTTACACCAGCACCCAAAACACTAATTGTTATCTTGGTGCTGTAGTTGACATTCTATTTTGTGATCTGTTACATGTATGTTGTACTAGTTATATCTATGTTTCTAGTTTACGTATTTAGTATTCCTTAGTATTATTCATCTTAGAGTTGTTTTGATTTATCTCAACTCAGTTTTCAAAATCTCATTTCAGAGTCTCACTTAAATACTGTTAAGTACTTAAGTGAATAAATGGAGGAAAGAAAGAGAGAAAGAGAAAGGAAGAGAGAGAAAGAGGAAGAGAGAGAGAAAGAGAAAGAGAGTAAGAGAGACAGAGTAAAGTCATTCAGCCATCTAGTTATATTTCTTTTAATGTCAGGAAACCAGTTATTTAGATAATGCATTAAATTAATAAATATTTATTTGGTCAGTTTTAGTGATCCTTTTTAAAAACAAACAGGTTATAGCTATATCTACAGAGGGAATATGATGTGTGTGTGTGTGTGTGTGTGTGTGTGTGTGTGTTAGGGAGGGTGGTGGGAGGGAATGTCCTCGTAGGCAGAAAAGGGAAAGGCCAATCTTAAACGAATAGTTGTCCATCAAGTCAATACTCTCAAAATATTTAAGACGAGTTTGGACACTTATATCTCATGAAGTAACTATGTAAGTTGTCTAATATCACACAGTCACCCAGTCACCCATACTTTGAAGAAATAATTAAACTTAGTGACAAAACTGAATTCCAACTCCTTCCATATGTTAAGTTCCACAGTGAGATAAAAGCAAGTATGGCTAAGCTTGAGTCTTTTATCCTGGGAATGTAATTTACTTCTCAAGTCCTAGAGATACTGGTCTTAGGAGGGCTGGGGAGCTTTATTTCTTAACAGAGAAATCTTGAATCATGTCATTTGTCTAGGACCATTCCTGGTGTAAAGATTCTTGAAATGCTGAGTTGATTTTAGGGTTTCACTGTGTCTTTGTGAATGAGACGACCAAACAGGCACAATATGCCTAACCAAACTCTTATCTATTTTCTAAGGTAAGAATTTCTGAAAATCTGGACAGTAAACTCTCCAATTGGGAAAAGTCCATTTTAAAGCATTTAGCTGCATTAAAGATGTTTATTTTCTTAAAATAACATTAGTAACACATTTTTCCTTAAAATTATTCTGCTTTTATTTTCTTAATCTAAGATTTAGTTAAGAGTTTTTTTAAAATTCCAAGCATATAGATTGGAGAAGGTGGTATGTAGACTTATTTTTTTGTTGTTACTCTTTCTTCCTCTTTTCTCCTTCCCTCTCGTTCTCCCTTCTCTCCTTCCTACTTTTCTTTTGTTTTTCCTTCCTTCTCCTCTTTTTTTCCCTCTTTTTTGATTGGTTGTCAGATAATGTAGCCTGTATGAATTATATATGAGTGAAAGTAATTTTATTGTTATTGTTGAGTATGAATTTCTGTCTGTCTCATTCTTTCATATGGATATATGTATCATTTGTATGTGTGTATACACATACATACACATATAAATATACATAGACATATATACACATATGTGTGTACCATACAATTTTACAATAATTTTATTGCTGTTGAGTATGGATTTCTATCTCTGTCATTCTTTCATGTGTGTGTGTCATTTGTATATGTGTATATGCATACATACACATAAAAATATACATAGACATATATACACATATATGTGTAGCCTGTATGAATTATATATGGTGTTTGAAAATAATTTTATTGTTGTTGAGTATGAATTTCTGTCTCTTTCATTCTTTCGTACGTGTGGGTATATCATTTGTATGTGTAAGTATACACATGCATATACATATAAATATACATAGACATATATACATGTACGTGTGTACCATGGAGAATAACTTTACAAACTATTTTAATCAAATTATCTTTTTCTTTGTCGGTTTCTGAGAGAGTATCTCATTGTGTTAGTGGAGTTTTCAACATATTACTGCATCTAGGGAGGTTTTTACCTGTAGATTTCAAAACGCGATTGTTACATGCATAAAAGTTATTGTATATAGTTTTAGTACACTGTAACTTTTAATGTGAAAATATTACTGTTCATTCAATTTAATGCTTTCTAATTGTATTAATTTAAAATATTATTAATATTGCTAAATGTACTTTTTAAAAATATTTGCACGGTAAATACTTTTTTCTCTTAACCCTTACCTTTGTTCAAACAGGAATATTTAATGAATTGGTAATTTTTGTGCTTACCAATATGTTTCAACTTCTTTTGGCCATATTACTATGGTATATTTTCTAATGCTATAGTTTCCTTTTGTATTTTCTTTCTTCTCTTCTAGCTTTTCCCCCCATCATTATGTTTTGCTTTACTCTTTTTCCCATCTAGTGCAGTGTTTCCCAGGAGAGGTGCTATTGACGTTCAACATGGCCATTTCTTGTTTGTGTTGGCTGCTCTCCACTTTATTATTGGTTGTGCCACTAAATATCAGTAGCATCCCAGTCACTGGGACAACCAAACAACATTTGTTCCTTTCCACATGCCTCCAAGGGGTGTCATACCACTCTGAACTGCAAATAGGTGCTCACTACTTTGGGATCTAAAAGTCTATGAGTTCTCTTCTCCTGTGGTTATCTTTATTTTTCTAACTGAATGTTTAGTTTTGTCTCTGTAATATATGTGCATGGTTTAAAAATTGAAATAGAACATTGAGAGTCATACCACCCAATAGCAAAGAATCATCTTTTTTTATCACTCTACTTCTTATGTTTTTGAATGCCAACACTTTTAATTGTATTTACTTCTATGTAAATACATGCATATATAGTTATTTGATTTTTCTAGTTGTAAACATGACATATTGACTTCCTATTATATACGATGAATTTTTTCTTTTTCTAGTCTGAATACAACATTATACAAAGTAAACTTTCTCTTCTCCATTTTTCTAATTTGGTTATTTAGCAAATTTTGTTTAAATTGTGACTCAGTTCTTACATCATTTTTAATGTAAATATTGTGCACAACTGAGCCACTGATGTCCTAAGACTGATTTTTTTCAGTAGAGTTTTTGTTTGGTCTGAGTTAATAATTGTCTTTGTTTTTGTTGTCTTTCTTTTTTTTTTCCTTTTTATTATTATTATTATTGTTATTATTATTATTATTATTATACTTTAGGCTCTATGGTACATGTGCGCAACATGCAGGTAAGTTACATATGTATACATGTGCCATGCTGGTGCGCTGCACCCACCAACTCGTCATCTAGCATTAGGTATATCTCCCAATGCTATCCCTCCCCCCTCCCCCCACCCCACAACAGTCCCCGAAGTGTGATGTTCCCCTTCCTGTGTCCATGTGTTCTCATTGTTCAGTTCCCACCTATGAGTGAGAATATGCGGTGTTTGGTTTTTTGTTCTTGCGATAGTTTACTGAGAATGATGATTTCCAATTTCATCCATGTCCCTACAAAGGACGTGAACTCATCATTTTTTATGGCTGCATAGTATTCCATGGTGTATATGTGACACATTTTCTTAATCCAGTCTATCATTGTTGGACATTTGGGTTGGTTCCAAGTCTTTGCTATTGTGAATAATGCGGCAATAAACATACGTGTGCATGTGTCTTTATAGCAGCATGATTTATAGTCCTTTGGGTATATACCCAGTAATGGGATGGCTGGGTCGAATGGAATTTCTAGTTCTAGATCCCTGAGGAATCCCACACTGACTTCCACAAGGGTTGAACTAGTTTACAGTCTCACCAACAGTGTTAAAGTGTTCCTATTTCTCCACATCCTCTCCAGCACCTGTTGTTTCTTGACTTTTTAATGATTGCCATTCTAACTGGTGTGAGATGGTATCTCATTGTGGTTTTGATTTGCATTTCTCTGATGGCCAGTGATGGTGAGCATTTTTTCATGTGTTTTTTGGCTGCATAAATGTCTTCTTTTGAGAAGTGTCTGTTCATGTCCTTCGCCCACTTTTTGATGGGGTTGTTTGTTTTTTTCTTGTAAATTTGTTGGAGTTCATTGTAGATTCTGGATATTAGCCCTTTGTCAGATGAGTAGGTTGCGAAAATTTTCTCCCATTTTGTAGGTTGCCTGTTCACTCTGATGGTAGTTTCCTTTGCTGTGCAGAAGCTCTTTAGTTTAATTAGATCCCATTTCCTTTTCTTAATTTTTTGCCCACTGTCTGCCAGAAATGTAAATTGTGTCTTGATTTACTCAAACGCATCAGAAACTTTCTTTTTCTTTTCTTGGAGGGATCCTTCTGGAAACTTCCATCCTCCTGTGACATAATAATAAAGTGTGCTTCCACGTGGTGTGGTGGTTTCCCTTGTGACTTTGGAGGCTCTTGTCCTGTGCTGCTTCTAGATCAAGGCATCTTTGCTTACCACAGCCTCAAAGCTTTCCATACCATGCTTATGTGTAACACTCTTAATGAATGTTAGTTGTAAAAATAAACAAAATTTTCTTCTGAAAGAACACCAAATCACAACTTATACGGGCATTGACTTGAACTTTTAGTCACATTTTACCTTTCAAATAAAGAATTTTCAATTACTTACGAGCACGACGAAGATAACTTCTGCACATGTCTGTGAAGCAATGAGACAGTAAACACCAATATTCCTATTTTATGTGAAGCACACCCCACAAAAAGCATTTTACTGAGCGTGCACTATTTTGATACATGATTCTTACTACTGGAGGGACACAGACAGGTCAGTAAAACATGGACCCTGCTTTGACAGAGCTCAAACTAAAGGAGGCCAAAGAAAAATGTTTTTAAAATGACTCAGCCAGGCGCAGTGGCTCACGCCTGTAATCTCAGCACTTTGGGAGGCCGAGGCAGGTGGATCACGAGGTCAGGAGTTTGAGACCAGCCTGACCAACATGGTGAAACCCCGTCTCTACTAAAAATACAAAAATTACCTGGGTGTGGTGGTGTGTGCTTGTAATCTCAGCTACTCAGGAGGCTGAGGCAGCAGCATCGCTTGAACCCTGGAGGCAGACGTTGCAGTGAGCCGAGAACGTGCCACTGCACTCCAGCCTGGGTGACAGAGCAAGACTCCATCTCAAAAAAAAAAAAAAAAAAAAAAAAAAAAGACTCTAGCACTATGTGTTATTTGCAGGGTGGGTATTCAGAGGAGGATGTGATAATGGTGGGGAGTCAGAAATGCTGCCAAAAGGAGGCAATGTGGTGATGTCAGTTTTGAGTTTGGAAGGAAGAATAAACAGACAGATACTTACATACATGTACCCCATCCCCCTTAGTTATTTATTTCTTACTTGACATGATTTCCTTTGTGCAGGGTCTGTGACCTCGCAAAGGCATTGTCATGGCAATTGTTAAAGTGATATGATACCATTTGTAATGATGTTTTCTATATCAGGAAGCTGAGGGCCCTACAAACCAAGTTATACAAGCCAAGACATTGATTCTTAACCACAGGCAAGTATGCAAATATTAACAGTTAGAGTCTTTTCTACATGTGCATTCTGGCATCAATAGGGAGGCCACAGAGAGAAGAAAAAAACAAACAACAACTGGTCATTTGCATTGAGCCTAAGGGAGGAGAAAAGAACTAATACTTGTTGAGTGCATATTATTAAACATCTGCCATGTACACTACTAAGCATTTTTTCTCTGGCTACTAGAACCCTACGAAGTAGATAGTATCTTCCTATTTTACACACAGAGAGGTCATGTAAACAGTAAGGGGTAGAGACAAGACATAACTCATTTATGCCTGCCTCCAGAGCCTATGCTCTTTCCATAATCCTTTGCAACGTGGGAAGTCTTTGATATTTGATAAAATATCAGTATTTTACATTTTTGTGGAAATCCCTTCTATGTTCTAATAGGATGAGAATTACAAACACAATTTTATTTTCTTCCAAATTACTAAAAATAAAACACAGGATCTTATCATTTCTTGCCAAACATATTGCAATATAGCTAACTGGTCTGGTTTGGGTCTCTATGCATTCTTTCTCCAGTCACCCCAGCACAGCCATTGAATTATGCACTTGCTTTCCCTCGATGAGAACTCTTACTCATCTTTGAACACCCTGGCTTAAAATGTTTTCTCCTGGGCAAGTATACCTGACTTCCAACAACAGAATTAATTATTGAATGCCTGTTCATTAATTTTCCCACAGTGTTTTTTTTTAAAACAGGTTTTAATACAACTCTTAATGTAGTTTAAGAATTTCTTTGTATAATATCAACTAGATTGTGAGACCCTTAATGAGACCTCACCTAAGTTGTAAGTATTAGTAATAGTCTTCAAGGAGGTTAATCTATTGGTGTTGATAAGGGAAGACTCTAAGGGTATCACATTTTGCTGTTCGGTTATCAGCTATGTGATCATGGGAGATAAACTCAATATTTACATGCCTTGGTTTCCCTTTGTACTTATTTGGAATAATCATAGTGCATTTTTGAAGGGTTAGAGTGAGGGAAACAATGGGATGGTTGAAGTAAGCTGTTGGTGTAGTGTTGACAGAAAACTAGTGCTCAATAAATGGCCTTTACTATGAACAATGAAATTATAAAATTGATTTTGTTAGATACACAATAGATAATATTTATAATGTCTGTATATAGTATTAAAAATGATATTCACCTACTCACCACATTTCCAGAACCTCCTCCAATATCGTCTGTCTAGCCCTCTGCCCAGTGGTATCCAGGAAAGTGAATTTTGCATTTATCAATTTTTTGCTTATATGGTCTTGCTACATGAGAATGTATAGCTCGATAATTTATTATTTAATTTTACATGCTTTGGGACACTATATAAATGGCAATGTATTATGTGTATTTTTTGCAACTTGCTTTTTCTCTCTCATAATATTTGGGAGATTTATGCACATTGATCTGAGAAGTAGTTCAGTCTTACTCCTGTACAGTCTTTCATTATAGAAATATGCTATAGTTTATTGATTTATTGTCCCAACAAAGGAAATTTGGGTTGTTTTCAATGTTTTTCTTTTTTTTTTTCCTTCTTTTTTTTCCCTGACTGTTGCATTCATGGATATATATGTCTCCTGGTCTATTGTAGAAACAGGGTATACAATGGTATGTGAATTACTGGGTTTTGGTGTATGTGCTTCTTCAATTTTGGTAGATGTTTCCATACTATTTTCCCACCAGGACCATATACACATTCCTGCTGAGCAACAACCTCTCCTACGCTGGATACTGCCCAACTTTTAAATGTGTGCCAACTGTGTAGGTGTAGAATTGTATCTCATTGTGGCTTTCATTTGCATTTTCCAAATTTTTAACACTCTCTTACCTT
Organism: Pongo pygmaeus; assembly: GCF_028885625.2. NCBI lineage: Eukaryota > Metazoa > Chordata > Mammalia > Primates > Hominidae > Pongo > Pongo pygmaeus. The sequence goes on from NC_072376.2 coordinate 21,838,943, forward strand.
TTTAAAGAAATGTTTACTAGCCATGTGTTTTCCCTTCTGTGAAGAAACTCTTCACGTCTTTTATCCATTTTTCTGTAGTCTTGTTGGCCTTTTTAATGGAAATATTCAAATATAATTGCGGATTTCTTGTAGTTCTGTAAGTTTTTGCTGCATGTATGTTGAAACTCTGTTATTTCGTGGATAAACATTTAGGATTGTTAGGGCACTACTCATATGTGAGTTCTGAGTACTGTCACTTCTAATCCTTTGGGTGATTTTTCCATCAAACTCAGATAGTTTCTTCACATATGTGCCTTAATCAGTATCCTGCATGCTCAGGTGTGACGTTCTATGGTTTTTGTTCTCTCTCCTTGGAACTCTTTCCTCCCTGGTGCTCTACCCTGAGAATTCTAGACATCTAGGTCTCCCTGGGTCCTCAGCTTTGTCTCCTCAGCTTAAGAAGTCTGCCAGACTCTGGGTTTCTCCTCTCTGCACTGTGTCTTGGAAACTTCACAAGGTAACAGGATGGAACAGTTGTAGGGCTTATTTTTTCCCTGGCTGTGGATGATCACTGTTCTTTGTTGTCTGAGGCCAAATGTCTTCAATTTCACTGTGTCCTATATTTTGTTTGGTTTTCAGTTGTTTTAGGCGAGACAGTAAATCTAGACCCTGTTACTACATCTTGGCAGAGAGGAGACATTCAGGTCTTTTGTATTGATTTTTAGGAGTTCTTTATGTGTTCTAGATAAAAGTTTATTATTGGTCATGTATGTAGCAAATATATCCTCTTACTTTGTGCCTTGCATTTTAATTTCCTTAATGACTTCTTTTTGTAAATACTATTTCTTAATGTAGTTGAATTTCTGAGTTCTCCCCCTTTAGGTCTAAGCTCTTTGAGTCTTTTAAAGATCTTATTCTCTTACCTGAGGTTACAAAAATATTCTGTGTTGTCTTCTAAACATTTTAGAGTTTTCCTATTTAATCCACCTGTTTATTATGTATACGTGTAGTGAGGTGGGCATCCATTTTCACTAAAAAATATATAAATCAATTTTCCCAGCATTATTTACTGAAAAGTGCCCCTTTACTGACTAGAATGCCATCTCTTTTGTATATTGAATTTTGTATATTGAATATGCATGGTATTATTCTGGGGTCTCTATTAAGTCCACTGATCTATTTATGTAGGCCTATGCCAGTGCCACACTAAGCTACTTATTATAAATTTAGTCTAAATCTTACTATATTTTAAGATAAGTTTCATACAATTTTTTTGAGATATTTTAAATACTCTTGGCCCATTTATATTTCATACAGATTTTAAAATCAACTTACTAAATTCCTTTAAAAAACTATTAGGACGGGTTGGAATTGCATAGCATTTATAGATCACTATTAGGAGATTCAGAATCTGGATGACATTGAATCTTTGTATTCATAAACATGATATTCCTTCATCTATTTAGATATTCTTGAAAGAAAATTTTACTTCCTTTCTTATCTTTCAATAAAATTTTATAATTTTCTAGACAACATGCTTATACTTCATTTATTATATATACATTTAGGTTTTTTTGCTATTTATATAAATGTTACATTTTATAACTGTTACTATGTATAGAATGCATTGTCCTTTATTAATTTTGTATCAAGCAAGTTTACTGAGCTAAACTCTATAAATTTTATTCTATTTTAATTTATTTTATTTTCAGTTCTGGGGTACGTGTGCAGGATGTGCAATTTTGTTACATAGGTAAACGTGTGCCATGGTGTTTTGCTGCACCTATCAATCCATCACCTAGGTATTAAGCCCTACATGCATTAACTATTTTTCCTGCTCTCCCTCCCCCAATATCCCCTGCCCCAGACAGGTCCCCATGTGTGTTGTTTCCTTCCCTGTGTCTACGTGTTCACATTGTTCTGCTCCCACTTATAAGTGAGAACATGTGGTGTTGGTTTTCTGTTCCTGTGTTAGTTTGCTGAGGATAATGTCTTCCAGCTCCATCCATGTCTCTGTAAAGGACATGATCTCTTTCCTTTTTATGGCTGCATAGTATTCCATGGTGTATATGTGCCATATTTTCTTTATCCACTCTGTCATTGATGTAAACCCTTATTTTTATAATTCATCCTTACATTTTTTTTTTGGAGGTTTTACGTAGGTAATCTTACAGTTAACAAGTGATTGTTTTGTTTTGTTTTGTTTTTTTCCTTCCTAGGGCTTATATTATTTAGTTAGTTTTATTTCAGTGTACCTCTAATTAACAAACCTTATGTAATGTTGAATAGAATTGATTATAGCAGACATCCTTGACTTTTTCTTGATCTTAAAAAGAATGTTTTTTATCATGTAGGTTTTTTGTAACTATTAGTTACTACAATAGGGAGATTGCCTTTTATTTCCAATTTACTAACACTTTTATTCATGTATACATATATGATGTTAACATTTGTATGTATTGAGATGACCACATGGGTTTCTATCCATTAATCAGTGTTTAATTACATTAATGAATTTTCTAATGATAAACTAGTCTTGTATACCTGGACTATAACTCAGATTTGTAAAACATCCTTTTTTATACCTGTTCAATTTGGCAACCCGTTATTTTATTTAGCATGTTTGCAACTGTGTTCATGAGTGAGATTGGCTTATACTTTTTGCTTTATTGTAGTACCATTTTCTGGTTTGGTATCAAGATTATAGTAGTCACATAAAATGAAGAGAATATTTTTTTCTTTTTTATTTTCTGGGAGAATTTGCACAAGAGTAGAATTTTTTGTTTGTTTCATTTTTTAAATGATTGTTGGAACTCAGTTGTAAAACCAACTGGTCTGGCATTTTCTTTGTGGAAGATTTTACTACCAATAATTAGTAACTACTGATTTAATTTCTTAAATTGTCAAAAATTTCAAGTTTTTCATTTCTATTTGAGCCAATCTTGATAAGTTATAATTTTCTAGATTTGTCATTTCCATCTAACTTTTCAAATGTATTTTATAAAGTTTTTAAAATAACATATAGATGCTGTCAGTTTAATCTCTGCGCTTCTTTAGCTATGTTCCCCTTTGCATTTCTAACATTTATTTTTACCTCCTCATTTAAAAAATACACACCTCAGAGGACTTACTATTTTCTTAGACTTTTTTTAAAAACCATCTTTGGTTCTGTTAATCTCTATCCTGGGTTTTTTTCTATCTTATTTTTTCTAATCTTACCTTAGTTTCTCCTTCTGTTTTCTTTACCATCCTTCTCTTCCTTCTTTTATTTTTCCTCTTCCTCTTCCTCTTTTATGTGATTAGCTCAATAACTTTGAGGTTTGCTTCTTTTCTAATATGTACGTTAAGGCTTTCTATTTTGTCAAGGCTTTCTATTTAAGTACCACTTAAACCAGATGACACAATGTTTTAATATTTTGTGTTATTTAGTTTTTATTATATTTTTGGTAACTACTATTATTTATTCCTTCTTTTTCCCTTAAGTTCTTTGTGTGTGCATTTTCATATTTCTGAACTTTTGGGGTTTCCTAATTATCTTTATTTATTGAATTCTAACTTAATTGGTCAGATATTGTTATCTGTATTTCCTCAAACTTGAAATTTATGAAGAGTTTATGGAACAATTTGTGCACAACTTTTGTAGTGTTTTTTGTCTGCTTGAAAAGTATGTATTCTTCAATTATAGTGTTTGTTATTTTGCAATGTTATATATATCAATTAGATCAAATCTGTTAATGTCTGACTCTTTTCAGTGGCTGAGAAAGAGGTTAGTTAAATCCTCCCATTTTGGAGGTGGATTTGACAACTTTTTTCAGTTGTGTCAATTTTTGCTTCACATATTTTGAAGCCATATTCTCAGGTGCATGTATATTTAAAATAGTTTTATCATTATGTAGTGACCCATGTTCTCTCTAGTAATGGTTTTTAAGTCTTTTTTAATACTGTTTTATTTGGTGGAGGGGCAGAGTATCATATTTTGACTTTCAATTTTCTTATATCTCCATGTTTTCAAAGTGTGAGTATAGTAAACAGCATATCATTGGATTTTTAAAATTTAACAAACAGTGCATGTTCTCACTCGTAAGTGGGAGCTGAACAATGAGAACACATAGACACAGCACACAGCACGAGGAACAGCACACACCAGGGCCTGTTGGGGGGTGGGGGGTGAGGGGAGGGAACTTAGAGTACAGGTCAATAGCAAACCACCATGGCACACATATACCCATGTAACAAACCAGCACGTTCTTGCACGTGTATCCTTTTTTTTTTTAGAAGAAATAAAGAAAAACAAAAATTAAAAAATTAAATATGGTACTGAAGCAAATAAACCACTAATAGCTGAAAAAAAAATTTAGTCTGACCATGTTTTTTCACCGAGTTTACTTCATTGACTTACATTGTTAGAATGGATCAGTTTTATTGTGTCCTACCATCTTACTTTATGCTTTTTATTTTGCTATTTTTCATTTTTTTATTTTCTTGCTCTTTTTTTGATGTATTTAGTTTTCCCCAGCTGTCATGATGGTTAGGAGTATGAGCTCTGAGATCCAACTGTCTCAGTTAGAATCTTAGCTTTAGCATTCACTAATCTGGGCAAGTTACTTACCTCTCTATTTCTGTTTCTTTTTCTAAAAAAGGATGGCAGTTACTTTATAATGTTGTTGTGAGGAGTTACTATATATAACATGCTAGAATGGAGCCTGGCACAGAACTTGCTATTTGGCTTTTCTTTAAAAACTATAAGTTTCATTTCTAAGAGTGCTTTACTATAAATTTTGACCTAAATACAAAATGTAACAAAGTAAAATATTAATCAATATCTTTTTTCCTCTTCTTAACAATATAAATGCCTGAGAACACTTTAACTCTGATATTTTACCATTTGATTTCTAGGGTTTTTTCTTTTTTGCTATAGCATTTTAGTTTTATCTACTTGTTACTCTTTTTAATTCTCAAAAAATAGAAAATTTGTTATTGCTTTATATGTTAATAGTTTGTTTAGATTATCTACAAATTTACTTTTTTTACTGTTCTGTCTTTTCTAATGTTTAATATAATACATTTTCTTAATTTATTTTCATGCTAAATTTATTATAATAAAATGACTTAAAGAATCAAAACAAGATTGTTTCTGAAACCATCAATATCTTGCCACTTTCATGTCCCCTTCTCTAGAAGGCGACTCTTTTAACTCTGTCATCTTTTTACCATTGACTTCTGAATTTTAAATTAACATGCTATTATTACTAGTTCTTGATGTTTTCTACTGTAGGCATAATCAGTTAACTTCTCATTGTGAAAGATGAGGATTTATCTGTTTGTTAGTTTTCTTTCCTTCTATCTTCCTACCTTCACTACTCCGTGAAAGATTCCAACACCATAATCACCCCCAAATAATCAGATTTTAATTGTATTTTGATCGGTGGTCAGGGGTTACCTCATTGTAACCACTGAAACTTATTTACACCTGAACCACATAGTATACTATCATTATTTTTATTTTCAAGAACAACATTTTCACACAAAGTTAATACTTGTTTTCTATTTGTTCATTTTGTTTTCTGTGTGTTTATTGCTAAATAAATCTAATATTATTTTTTATTTCTATACATTTTCTGTCATTCTAACATACTAGATAGCCCTAGTGATTAGTGATGTAAGGAATCTTTCATGTACTTATCACTACTAATCATTAGGGAAATGCAAATCAAAACCACAATGAGACATTGCTTCACACATAATATGATGGCTACTATTAAGAAACAACAAAAAAACCCAGAAAATTTCAAGTGTCAGCTAGATCGTGGAAAAATAGGACACCTTGTGCCCTGTTGGTGGGAATGTAAAATGGTGCAGGTGCTATGGAAAACAGCATGGTGGGTCTTCAAAAAATTAAAAAGAGAATTACCGTATGATTTAGCCATTCCACTTCTGGGTATATGCCCAAAAGGTCTGAAAGTAGAGTCTTAAAGAGATACTTGCATATTATGTACATAGTAGCATTATTCAGAATACACTGGAAATAACCCAGTGTCTATTGGGAAATGGTGGATCAACAAAATGTGGTACATATGTATGATGAAGTTTCACCAAGCCTTTAAAAGGAAGAAAATTCTGACTCACGCTACAGCATGAATGAAGCTTGAGGACGTTATGCTGTGCAAAATAAATCAGTTACAAAAAGACAAATACCGTGTAATTTCACTTTTCTGAGGTACCTAGAGTAGTCAAAACCAGAAAGTAGAATGGTGGTTACTAGGGGCTTGGAGGAGGAAGGAATGTTGAGTAATTGTTTAATTTTTGCAATGTTTTAGTTTTGAATATTTAAAAAACTCTGGAGAAATGATAGTGTTGATGGTTGCTAAACAATATGAATATATTTCATGTCACAGAACTATACACTTAAAAATGGTTACGATGGTAAATTTGATGTTATTTTACCACAATTAGAACAATATTTTTGTTACTTCAAGATACACGTTAAAATGATTACAGATTGAATGAGGAAGCTTGGGTGGATTCAGACAAAAAAGATTGGCAAAATGTTGAAAACTGCTGCAGAGGAGTGACAAGTACATGGGTTTCATGCTATTCTACTTTTTATGACTGTTGAAAGTCCCATGATAATTTATTTTTTTAAATAAAACCTACGTAATGGTTACTTTTATGTGTCAACTTTACTGAGCTATGAGATGCCCACATAGCTAGTAAAATATTATTTCTAAGTGTGTCTGTGAGGGTGTTTCTGAAATAGATTAGCATTGGAATTGGTAGACTGAGTGGAGAAGATTACTCTCATCAGTGTGGGTGGGCATCATCTAATCAGTTGGTTTGAATAGAACAAAAAGCAAAGAAGGGAAAATTTGCTCTGAGCTGGATATTTATTTCTTGCCCTCATACATTGGCACTCCTGATTCTCGGACTTTCAGACTTAGATTCAGTTATACCACCAGCTTAACAGCTTTCCTGGTTCTCCAGAATGCAGATAGAAGACTGTGGGACTTCTTGGTTTCCGAAATTGAGTGAGCCAATTACTATAATAAAACTATATATCTCTACCTTATTGGTTTTGCTTTTCTGGAGAACCCAGACTAATACAACATACTAGATATTCTATTTGTATCATCTTCTCGAGGAAATAGCTCTCATAGCCTGTCGCCTGCTCAAACAGACTGGATACTCCCTGTGTCTACTGCATAGCTATCATCCTGGAAGTTTCCCTTTGCCTTTATACTCCTGCATGAGTTTGCCAGGACTGCCAAAACAAAATACCTTTTGTCTGGATTCACACATTCCTGATCTCTCTCTCTCTTTTTATAAGGACACTAGATGTTTTGGATTAGACCCTCACCCTTATAACCTCATTTAACAATCATTACCTCCTTCAAGACCCTATCTCCAAATCCAGTTACATTGGGGTTTAGAGCTTTAATATATAAATTTTGAGGGGCCACAATTTAGTCCATATCTAATATGGTTTGACTGTGTCCCCACCCAAATCTCATCTTGAACTCTAGTTCCCATAATCCCCACGTGTCATTGGAGGGACTTAGTGGGAGGTAATTGAAACACAGGGGCGGTTACCTCCATGATGTTCTCATGATAATGAGTGAGTTCATCTGGCTTTACTCTGCACTTCTCCTTGATGCTGTCATGTGAAGAAAGGCATGTTGGCTTCCCCTTCTGCCATGATTGTGAATTTACTGAAGCCTCCCCAGCCCTGAGGGATTGTGAGTCAATTAAACCTCTTTCCTTTATAAATTACCCAGTCTCTCAGGTATATCTTTATTAGCAACATGAGAACAGAGTAATACAATATCACTCAGTGATTTTGTCAATTTCTTCTCCTGAATTTCTTTTTTCCTGGATCCTATATCTTTATCTTTCTTGATTACATCATTGTTTTAGTAAAATTTATCCTCCAGTAATATCCAGAGAGGAAATTTTTGAGAGCTCATATATCTGAAAATATCTTTTTCCCATTCTCACACTTAATGGTTTGATGGCTGAATTGTGGTTACAAATATCGAGGAGTAATTTCCCCTCTCCACCCAAGTTTGAATCAAGCTAATTTTTTTGTTCTCTCTTTCTGCAGTTTGGGTTTGTCTCCAGTTTTTTCTTGCATAGGACATGAAGTCCTTGCATACCAGCTTTTTGTGACCATCTGTATTTATACTTTTCATCTTTGATGCATCTTAGACTTTGTCTCCTTTCTCCCTTGTTCCACAAGTCATTAAAATGAAAGCTCGGATGGTCTGAACTTAGCAGACACTCCCAGTACAAAAGCCTGCATCACTACTCACTTAGGCGTCTGAATTACCCCTCCCCCTTTGTTTTTGGGTCACCTAACCTCCTGCTAGAGTAACAGTGTATTAAAAAGTGTATTTCCTATATGTAATCCAACAATCATAATTGTCTGGAGGATGGCTCTAAGTATGCAGTCACCTGGAAACAGTAGTCTTATTCATCATAAAGGACATCATGCTTTTAGAATGTGGGCATAATTGCAATGGGAGAAAATTTCTAATGGACAAATGAGTTATTAATATCATTCATATAGTAAGATTTACATTAAAACTACTAACAAATATTGGCCTTTATATGATTTTTATCCAATTTCAGTTATAATTGTTAGTTATCAATTTGAAGATTAGTTTTTTTTTAGAAACAATGTTGTTTAGTTCTGCTTTGTCTAGCTAGTACATGTGGAGAATGAGGGACTCCACCTCAGTACATGTTCCTGCTAAGTGACATTGACCTGTTAAAATTGTCAAAACTTGTTTTAGTTATGTTACTTGTACTGCTTTCCAAAATGTATAGATTATGTTTTGCACTTCTTAGTCTTGATAAATGAAGTAGTTTGATCATCAGTTGACTTTTTCTTCATCACTCTGTGTAATTATTACTAAGAGCAACATGGTCCAATGGCAGAATCTTAGACTTCTAAGATCTGAATACAAATTTTAGCACTGTTACTTCCTAATGGTGTGATCTTATTCAAGTTACTTGTAAGTGATGTGGTGAAGCCAGCTTGTGCTGACTCATGAGAGCCTACTGAGTTTGTGTGAGCTGATTCTTTAACACAGACTTTATTAAAAATTACTTATATAAGCTTATAGGTAAATAATGTATATCAAAAACAAAGTAAATACTTAAAATCATTACTTAACTAATTACCAAATTTCACTGTTTCTATGGCCTTGAGGTAATTTAGATCTCTTGTATCTGAATAGGAGAAACACTGTAATACGGTGTGCTGCTACTGCTCATCTTTTCCCAGCTCTGCCTTCACTGATACCATGGTTGCAGAAATTGGCTGATGCTAGAAGTCATTATTTGATTTATTGTTTTGCTAGTTGTCTAGACCTTAGGAAGTGATAGGAAACATGTTAATAGTACGGATTCAACTTAAAAGTGTGTCATGTCTGTGGCTGTGGTGTTGTGAGTAGCACCAAAAATTGAGGAGACAGTTACCAGTGTTTGAAAACTGTTACCTGATTCAACAAAGAAGTAGCTCATGTCAGTGGTAAAAAGTGAAGTTCTGGTACATCTTTTGTCTTCTTTTCCTTCTACCTGTGAATATAAGGAAAAATATTAACCAAAAGTCATATGATAACTACATGCATTTGTCAAATTACAACTGTAGGTTGGCTACTGATATGGTTTGGCTCTATGGTGCCCCCCACCCTGCCCCAAATCACATCTTGAATTGTAATCCGCATGTGTTGAGGGAAGGTCCTGTAATCCCCACACATCAAGGGAGGGAGGTGATTGGATCATGGGGGTGGTTTCCCCCATTGCTCTCATGATAGTGAATGAGTTCTCATGAAATCTGATGGGTTTATAAGTGTTTGAAAGGAAGCACTCCTCCTTTACTACTTCTCTCTTTTTTGCCACCTTGTGAAGACAGTACCTGCTTCCTCTTCCCCCATGATTGTAAATTTCCTGAGGCCTCCCCAGCCATGCAGAACTGTGAGTCAATTAAACCTCCTTTGTTTATAAATTACCCAGTCTCAGGTAGTATCTTTATAGCAGTGTGAGAACAGAGTAATACAGCTACCAATATGACTTTGCCAAAAATCTAAAAGAGCATCCTATGAGAATCAGTTGGTTATATGGAGTTCACAGAAAAGGGCATTGCATAGTTTATTATTTGTAAATTGTGTATTATGCATACTTTATATCAGCAAAATTGATAATAATCATATATACATATAGGTCTATACTTATTTTTTAACATATAGCCAGTTAAATATATACCAATACACCATTGCTTAAGCTGAGATTAAGCTTTTTCATTTATTAAATCAATCATTCAAAACTATGAGCATCATACTTCAAAAATTTTAGTTTTGTGTTTGTTCCTATTTCATTCTATGAATACCACTCTTCTTTTATCCCTATTCCTCTAAACCCCATGTGTAGACATAACTTGAGAGTCATTGGAATGTGTAAAACTGTTTGCTTCTATAATTACATGGCTCCAAAGTAAAATACTTTTGAATATTCATAGCTTTTTTGTATAGATATTTAGTATTCTACCTTGATATCAATGACCACTTTTGCTTTTGTCAGAGCTCCTTCTTTTAGCAGCCTCTTCTGTATCCTCTTGGCGCCGTCCATGACTTCTTATCACTCCTGCTGTCCTGAGGTTGGAACTGGAGACTATACCTAATCCTTTTAGATCTGTGCACAAAATATGAGTATGTAGATGTTTAATGAGGTCATTGTTTTCATCTATTTTACTCTAGCTGTGACCTCTTTTCTTACCTAATAATTATAAGATATTACATATTAGGCTTATAAAAAGGGATTGCGAAAAATGTAATAAACAGTCCCTCATATACCTTCTACCTTGTTTAATGTGTGAAACATAAGAGATGCATTTGAAGGCCCTGTAGACCCCTCCCTGGTTCCACTTCCTTCTCTTTTCCTCAAAGGTAATCACTCACCTGAATTGATCATTCCCAGGCATGTGATACTTCTACCTCACATGTATATGCTCAGAACATACGTGGATTGTTATACATATTTTTAAATATATAAAATATGATAAACATACTGGGTATATTCTTTTATTAAATTAATGGACTTTATATTTTAGATCAGTTGTAGGCTTACAGGAAAATTGAGCAGAAAGAGACCTCCTCTGACTCCAGCCCACACTTGGATAAATGCCCTTCCCTGGTTTCTGAAAAAGAAAGGGCCTTTACGTAAATTCCCCAAAACATGAGACACAGAGTAGTTCACTCTGGTATCCCCTGGACTTGTTATCCTGCTTGACACATAACATTTGTTGACTCAAGAGCAGTATGAATGAATGAATTTCAGATAGCAATATCATATAAACAATGGTGGAAACCAGGGCTCCCTCCCCTCCAGAGATGGACTGGAGCAGCACAGCCTCCATTGTCAGAGAATAGGAGAATAGGGTTTAAATGTCAAGGGCCACACATAAAGTCCCAAGATCCTGTCATGCATAAGGACAAGGCGTGTCAGTCATGGCCAGGGGGGAATGTTTGCAAGGAGGAGATGTTTTCAACTCAGATATTCATAAACCAGGGCCTGCCTCTGTTTACCAGCTGGGAGATCTTCAGATAATGAACCATGAAAGCCTGCTATGCAGCGGCGCTGTGCAATAATTTTTCATTTGCCACCAGTTAGCTTCAGGGATCAAGGACAGCTAAACACATAACCCGCTCATGCATGTTATTTTAAAGGCATATTTTAAAGTTATAAATATGGTACATTGACTTAATGAGGTATGTTCTTTTGGTGACAAATATTTACATTCCACATATGCCTCTTGATGTCAAGAGTGTAACTGTTTCATTTTCTTCTTTTTCTCAGGAGGCTGGGATGCAGATGGAAAAGGCCCTTGTGTCTGGGACACATTTACTCATCAGGGAGGAGAGAGAGTTTTCAAGAACCAGACTGGCGATGTAGCTTGTGGCAGCTACACTCTGTGGGAGGAAGATTTGAAATGTATCAAACAGCTTGGATTGACTCATTACCGCTTCTCTCTTTCCTGGTCACGTCTGTTACCTGATGGGACGACAGGTTTCATCAACCAGAAAGGCAAGTGTTTCTTAAAAATAGAAGGTTGCAGCTTTAATTCAAGGTTATTGCTGCAGTCTGGCATAATTAATCCAGTATGCTATTCTGCAATGTAGCTTTCAAATTGCAAGTTTTTAGAGTGATTATGGGATAAATTTTTTGAAGTGGGTTTGCATTAGTTTTCACAGTAATATTTTGGTTTTCTTTGACTGTTGATATCTTTTCTGGGGGTGGCGAGTGGGAGGGAGGTTAGAATAAGTGTTTTATTATGTAACATGAGTGTTAATCTGAAGGTAAATTAAAAAAATTTGTATTAAACTATTTTCAGTTGTGTAACCCTGTGATGAGTTATGAAAAGTCCTGAAGAACTTGAGATGATTCTAAGCACTTCAATTAGGGCTGAATTAGTGGAGCTAATTAACTAGCATGGGGTTAACACCAAGGCCCCTGGAGTTCACTTACTGAAGATTAAGTCCAGCTACATCACTTACTATCTGTATAAACATCTCTTGGGCATCTCTCAGTGCCTCAGTTTCCCCATGAATAGAAAAGAATGCTGTAATAGTGACTAATTCAGAGAGTTGTTGGAAGGTTAAATGAAATAATCTTTGTAAAGTGCTTAACACAGTAGCTAACATTTCAAAAGCATTTAGTAAGTGTTAGCTATTCTTCTTATTATGCCTTGTAAGTAAAAGGACCAGTCATTGCTCTATTGAATGCCTGTTATTTGTGAGGCATTTTCACCCATTTTTTTAATTCTCACCAACAGTAGGGAAGGCATAGTGATCATATTTTAGAGAGGTGTATGTCCAAATCCACATATTTGGCAAATGGCCTATCTGTTATTTAAACCTAAGGTCTAGCTAGCTCCTTCTACAAAACATGGTTGGAAAACTGTGACCTGAAGGTCAAATGTGGCCTGTCACCTGTTTTTGTAAATAAAGTTTGATTGAAACATAGCCATGCTTGTTCATTACGCATCATCTACAGTTACTTTTCCACTTTAATGGCAGAATAGAGTAGTTAGGGCAGAGACCATATGGCCTGCAAAGCCTCAAATATTTGCTATCTGGTCCTTTACAGGAAAAGTTTGCCAACCCTTGCACTACAGCATATGGTTTCTTAATGAAGACACTTTATTACTACTTTATCTTAGAAAAGATTTTACACCATCCATGGTGCTGGGACTAGGTGAAGCAATGAGGTGCCTAGGGCATAAAATTTAAGGAGAGCCTCTTAAATTTAAGGAGAGGCCTCACTTGCATGACCTAAGAGAACACCTACTTGCCTCGCCATACTTCCCACCCCAAGAACCTTTGTTAATACAAAGGCATTATTTATGAGTAACTTATGTGATTCCCTATATAGAACAACCCTTGATGACAATTCCTAGATGGGCTTGTGCACTTGAAAAGAAAAGCTCATTTTATTTAAGGTGGGATAATCTTCACATCATGAAATAGATTGCAGCTCATGAACTCACATGTAGTATCAGCCTTAGAGTAGCTTCCCCAAAATAGGGACAGTTTAGGATCATCAGGCTCCTTCCCTGATTCTAAAGACATTGGCCCATGACCAGTTGCTGCTGATTAGATGTCTACTTTCTTGCCATCTCTGACTAGTTTTATGTTGAACGGAAGGTAATTTGTTGTTCAGTTTAAAAGCGAACTTACTATCTTCAATCTTCCTAATCCAACATCCGTATTCTCCCTTCTTTCTGGCACTACCATACTCCAAAGTCTAAAAAACAAAAGTAACCTTTGAATCCTTTCTTTTTCTTTTCTTCCTCCATCTAATGGGTTGCTGAATATGGTCCATTCTAATTATGACTTTTTAACTTATCTTCTAATCTTTCTTTTTGCCCCTGCCCTAGTTTAGGTATTTGTCATTCTTACAAGGACTTCTTGATATATCCTTGATGAATCTATCTGTTTTCACCTTCTGTCTATCCTTTACTTTCTATAAGATGCCATCATAGCAATTTTCCTAAAGCTTGACCCAAATCATATTGGTTTGGATCATCTCCTGCTAAAAATGAAGCAAGATGTGCGGTGGCTCATGCCTATAATCCCAGCACTTTGGAAGGCTGAGGCAGGTGGATCACCTGAGGTCAGGAGTTTGAGACCAGCCTGACCAACATGGAGAAACCCTGTCTCTACTAAAATACAAAATTAGCTGGTTGTGGTGGTGCATGTCTGTAATCCCAGCTACTTGGGAGGCTGAGGCAGTAGAATCGCTTGAACCCAGAAGGCGGATGTTGCCATGAACCAAGATTGCATCATTGCACTCCAGCCTGGGCAACAAGAGCGAAATTTTGTCTCAGATAATAATAATAATAATAATAATTTTAGTCACCCAAAGCCTCAATATACAGTCCATACTCCTTCATATATCATTCCAGGCTCTATTTGACTTAGACTTAATCACCTCCAAAAACTTTGCAGTTTTGGAGGTGATTACCCCACGCGTATGATCACGCAATATCCCAAACACACATTGGTACAGGTCTATAATCTTTTATCTGTAAGTATAAGTAACCCACTACTTATTAAACATACCATGCAGTTTTCCACCTTGTAGGAATTTGCTTAAGCTTTTTATTCTGCCTAGAATGGGCTTTCATTAACCCCAACTATACCTGCTGAAGGCCTGTCCTGCTGTTCAGGGGTAGCACAATTGCCCTCTTCTTTACGGTATTTCTCTATTCTAAGCCAGAAAAAAAAATCTCTCTTTTTTTTATTCTCATGGCACTTTGCAAACCTCTTAAGATATTTCTCACATTCTTCATTGTTAACTGTTACTATAGCCCATGTTAGACTATGGGTGCCTTAAGTTTAATTCAATTCAACCAAAGTGTGCTGAATGTTTATTGTGTCAGGGACTGTGCTAAGTACTCATGACATTCATATTAGAGAATCCCTGGAATTGTTTACAGTGTAATGGGTAGATAATTCTGCCTTGTTACCCTTGTAATATAGTCCGGCACCATCCATGGAAGGGATTCAGTAGAAATTATTGAATTCAATTGAATTAGGTCAATAACAGTCATAAAAATAACTCTAAGTGTAGTAATGCTTGCCTTTCATTGAGCATATAATACACAGAGCTCACCATGCAAACATTGCACATATTTTTGTTGATTTAATGTTCATAACAGTCCTATGAATGAGGGACATCTCTAAACAGAAGGAATAATGCTAACATGGGAAATAAGGTTAGGCATAAATTTGCCAAGATGACAAATTTAGTTAGGTTCAACCTAGGCTTGTCTGACATAAAAAATCTTGCATCTAGTCTAGAGCTCAGTCAGTCTGGCCAAACCACTTGAATTCTCTGTGCTACATTTCCCTGTTGGTTAAATGAAGTAGAGGCCTCATGGTACTAAAACTCCTTGCATTCATTCTAGGAGTTTAGAGTTTTTACTGAGCTTCCATTTGGGTGGTAAACAACAACAACAACAAAAACCAAAAACCTACCAACTTGTAGTATTGGTCCACAATGCCATATCTGAAGTTCTAAAATCCAAAAGGCTCTTATTACTAAATCTTTCTAAAATTAAATTGGCAGCAAAAGCTAACTTGAATTGTTGTGAATATTTATTCTGTTTGGTGAGAATATTTATTTATTTTACTACAGACATATTAAGAGATATTGACTCAGATTCACTGAGAGTGTTAATATATGGTATATGCTCTGTGTTTCCTTTCTAAAACTCAAACATTCTGAACTCATATGCCCCTAAGATTTTCAGATACAAGATTATGTACCTGTACCAGTATGTCAACATATAAAGCTTTGAAAACCAACTTGAGATACTCAGAAGTTTGTAGAGACACATTGTAGATCAGAATCCAAGAGCCGGGAAACCGAAACCACTGGATAGTGGAGGTGGCGGTACCGGAGTCATGGAAACCACCTGAATATTGTGGAGAAATTGCTCATGCAGATCTCACGTGGGGATCACGTGCCCGTAGCACTGAGCTTTTTGTGTTTGGCCTCAGCTTTGGTAAAACCGTAGCTGATTAATATTGCAGACTTTGCTTTGAACAAGAGGGCACTGGAGGTGCATCCAGGAGGTGGAATTTCAATAAGCAGTTGTTCATTCTTGTGCAGTGATCTGTTGAAGCAGTTGGAATGGTTTTAACTTGGAAAGGCCATCTCTTTTTTCCCATTTAAATATTTTCTCAAAAAGCATGCAAAGAATTAGAAAATCCCTGTCACTGTTCTTCCCAAGGAACCCCCTTTTTGTGTTTGGCTATCCATTTCAAAGCTTGATTATAGGACATTTGGGAACTTGTAAAATTCTGTGTCCCCAAACTAGAAGAATGTTTTTATGAAGTGGAATTGTTACAGACTGTCTCTTTCAAATGTCAGATTTTCAAGGTTTAACAAGAAAAGATTGAGTTGGCAACTGAAATCACATATTCCTGTATTTCTCAACTGTTCAAGTACACGTTCTTATCTGCCACAAATGTAAATTTCAGGCGATTAGTGGGAAGCCCAAGTATTGCAAATAAAAAAAGGGGGAATATTTGTGCAGAATTTAGTGCTCACTTTAAGGTTTAAAATATGAGTTCTCTTAGTAGGAATGGTTTACATAAATTAAGTAAACAAGCATTAATCTTGTATTCTATGTGGGGCACTATAATAGACTGAAAATGGCCCTCCAAATGTGTTCATGTTCTGATTCTTAGGAATTGTGAGTATATTAGCTTGCATGGTAAAACGAACTTTACAGATGAAATTAAGGGAAGGATTTTGAGAGGAAGAGATTGTCCTGGACTATCTGTGTGGTCGCAGTATAATTACATGGGTCCTTAAAAGAGAGAGGTAGAAAGATCAGAGTCAGAGAGAAGAGGTAAAAGAGATAAAAGCAGAGGTGAAAGAGAAGAGGTGAGGATGAAGATGGGAGAAGAAGCCATGAGGGAAGGAATGCAGGTGGCCTCTACCACCTGGAAAAGGTAGAAAGATGAATTCCACCTGAGAGCCTCCAGAAGGACTATAACCTTGCTGACGTCTTGACTTTAGCCCAATAAACACTGTTTTGGACCTCTGGCCCCCAGAACTGTAACATAGTGCATTTGTCTTGGTCCTGCCACTAAGTTTGTGGTAATTTGTATTAGCAGCAATAGGAAACTAATACAGGCAGTGTGGCAAGAGAACACAGGAGCAGTTAAAGAAATTGATGGGAGGTGGGGGATCACGAGGTCAGGAGATCAAGACCCTCCTGGCCAACATGGTGAAACCCCATCTCTACTAAAAATACAAAAATTAGCTGGGTGTGGTGGCACATGCCTGTAATCCCAGCTACTCGGGAGGCTGAGGCAGGAGAATCGCTTGAACCAGGGAGTCAGAAATTGCAGTGAGCTGAGATCGCACTCCAGCCTGGGTGACAGAGCGAGATTCTGCTAAAAAAAAAAAAAAAGAAAAGAAAAGAAACTGATGGTGTGAATGGTGTGAATCTAGAAAAGTGTGAACCAAAGAAAGGTGTAAACTTGATGCATGGTAGGCATGAGATCAAAGTGAATTCTATGTTACTTTTTTTGTTGAAAGAGGATTCTTGATCATTTTTTTTTTTTTTCAATTTGAGACATCATCTTTGCAAGTTCCAGCCACGCCCTCTTCTAGGGGAATTCCCCTATATCTTTGTTTTATATAATCCTGCTTGACTCCAGGTCACAGCTGACAGGACAAAGGAAAGACATTTTTTCCTGGATTTATAATGAGCTGTGACCTCATGGAAAAATACGAGCTTGCTCCATTGTTTTCCTCTCTCAAGGATGTTTGGAATTGAGGTACTGAGAGGCTGAGTTGGTTGGTGGTTGGCACTGGGGCTCAGAAGTAGCTTTGGCAGGTGGGACAGCCATTTTGAGACCATGACAGATTGAGTGTGTAAAGAAAACTGGTTCTTTCTTAAGTATATATTTTTTGATTTTGTCTCTGCTGCTTGACTCAGAAGGGAAAGCTGTTTCTGAAAGAAGAAATGGAGGAGACGTGTTGAGAGAAGCTGGGATGGAAGAGATCAGTTTTCCCTGAGAAGCAAAGATTTTCTCAGCTCCCAACTTCAATTCTTTTGACTTCCACTTGCCGTTATTTTCTGTCATTGAGTCCCTGATCTATTTCTGTCATTTAAAATAATGTCCACTGCATCTATATCTACGACCCAACTGCCCCCAATGCCACCTTTGTATTTGAGTTCATCTGGGTTGGTTGGTTTTACTTATATCCAAAAGACCTCTACCTCAAATATGTTTCATATTTTCTAAGATCAAATAAGCAGAAATGAGCTTAATTAGAGAAGATAATATTAACTATGAAAGAAATCTATAGAAGTTTTAACCCTTAAAATAATCAATTCTGTCCTAAATACCCAGAAGCAGAATGGGATCCAAATGACCTCTCAAAGTTTCAAAATCCCTAGATTGGTAACAGGTGATCATTTAAAAAATACACATTTATTCAGATAATTTGTTTATCAGTGACTTACACCATTCTGAAAAACAAAGTTAAATAACCCTTTGACAGATTTATTCTCATTCAATACTCACATGTTCCTAAGGTGGCAGTATTAACATTGCCATTTTACAGATGAGGATACTGAGGTGTAGAGAGACCAAGTGATTTGTCCAAGATCCTTTGACTGAGTTTTCTGGGTCTGGGGCTCTCCTCTTAAAAATCCCACTCTGGCCGGGCGCGGTGGCTCAAGCCTGTAATCCCAGCACTTTGGGAGGCTGAGGTGGGTGGATCACGAGGTCAGGAGATCGAGACCATCCTGGCTAACACAGTGAAACCCTGTCTCTACTAAAACTACAAAAAATTAGCCGGGCGTGGTGGCGGGCGTCTGTAGTCCCAGCTATTCGGGAGGCTGAGTCAGTAGAATGGCGTGAACCCGGGAGGAAGAGCTCGCAGTGAGCCAAGATCACGCCACTGCACTCCAGCCTGGGCAACAGAGCGAGACTCCATCTCAAAAAAAAAAAAAAAAAAAAAAAAAATCCCGCTCCACTTCATGGAAAAGTTTCATTACAATATTGAATAAACTGTATGATCAAGAAGTGAAGTGCTTAATTCTGGGATAGTGAATATTAATTATGCAATGCTCTGTTGCTCTGCTGTGCTGAGTGAGAAAAAAATTTTCTTAAAATTTACTTATCTTCATTTCAACAGACGGTTATCATGTGGTTTGAATTACATTGATTGGCCATCGTTAATGACTTCTCCACAAAGAGGGAAAAAGGAATTTGATATTGTGATCAGGTCCGAAGTAGGTGACCATGAAGGCTGGTAAAATAGAGTCACATGTTTCTGGCTCAGGAACATTAGTAAACATGAGAAGTGGGATGTCATAGTGAGAACAGCTCAGTCTTTGTAGTGAGACAGACTGGGATTAAATGTGGCCCATGCCATTTGTCAACACTGAGACTCTGAATCTCAGTTTTCTCATTTTTAAATGGGAATAGAAACACCCATCTCTAGAGCTTAGCGCTTGGATTTGGCAAAATGCATGACATCTGGTACATATAGTACGAGTTCAATAAATGAAAGCTAATATTATTTTCATGTTCAAAGTCAATGGAAAGAGTTGGCTATGAAAACCCTCACACATACCAATACCCAGATTATTTTATCATATTATCTTTAGATATCTCATTCACAAATATAGAAATGTGGGTTTACAGGGGCCCAGGGGTGGGATGGTGAAATACTGTCTTTGAGAGAAAAAAGGAAAGTTTATAAAATTTCATGAGTATATTAGTTTTACTGCTACTGTAACAAATTATCACATATTAGCTGCTTAAAACAACAAAAATTTGTTACCTTAGAGTTCTGTAGGTCAGAAGTCTGACATGGGTGTCTGTGAGGCTGAAATCAAGATACCTGCAGGGCTGTGTCTCTTTCTGAGGGATCTTTGGAAGAGTCTGTCTCTTGGTGCATTCAGGTTGTTGGCAGAATTCAGTTCCTTGTGATTGTAGAACTGAGGTCTTTATTATCTTGCTGGCTATCAGCTGAGGACTGTTCTCAGCTTTGAGAAGCCATCTGCGTTCCTTGGCTCATGGTCGGTGTCCTTCCTCCATTTTCTTTCTTTTGAGATGGAATCTCACTGTGTTGCCCAGGCTGGAGTGCAGTGGTGCGATCTCGGCTCACTGCAAGCTCCGCTTCCCGGCTTCACGCCATTCTCCTGCCTCAGCCTCCTGAGCAGCTGGGACTATAGGCGCGCACCACTACACCCAGCTAATTTTTGTATTTTTTTAGAGATGGGGTTTCACCATGTTGATCAGGCTTGTCTCAAACTCCTGACCTCGTGATCCGCACAACTTTGCCTCCCAAAGTGCTGGGATTACAAGCATGAGCCACTGCGCCCGGCCCCCTTCCTCCATTTTTAAAGCCAGCAATAGTGGGTTGAGTTTCTCTCAAGCTGCCACTTCTCCTCCTCTTCTTCCGTTGTTGCATCTCTCTGACCCACTCTTCTGTCTTACTCTTCCACTTCTAAAAACTAATGTAGTTATATTGGATCCACCTGGACACTCTAGGGAACTCTTCCCGATTCAAGGTCCATACCTTAATTGCATCTGCCAAGTCCCTTTTTCCATGAAAGGTAACATGTTCACCCGTTTCATGGATTAGAGAATGGACATCTCTGAGGGGAGGATGAGTTATTCTGCTGCCAAGTGAGAAATAGCACAGAAGTGTGTCTTCCAAATATGGAGTTGTTATGCATGATTCACAGTACATTCCAGTTTGCAAAATAAATGAGCTGGTGTCAAAAATACCCACTTACCCAGACAGAGAGAAAACACATGATTGTGCATAATTTGGCTTCTGCTTACCTTGCTCATCTCTCACCATTCTATTCCTCTTTTGACACACTCTCCTTATACTGAACTTTTTATTCCCAGAAAGTGAGTGAATATACAAACACTGGCCAGGTCATATCTGATAATAAAACTCCGACTGACAAAGGAAACCCAGGAAGCCAAACCTTAGCCTCTGCAGCAGTCAGCCCAGAATAGTCACAGTGTGGTCAACTGATACCTTCTCTATTTTCTAACCCCTGCTCCCTGCTTCCAACTCAGGTGCAACCTGAGAAAACCAAATGTGCTCCCCAAACTAATCAGAAAGGATGCCCTGCTTCTAGTTAGCTCTCCAATAGCTTCCCAAGGCCAACAGCCTTTAATCAGGGCACACCCAAGAGTTCTCTTTTTTCCACTCTAAAGCTTTTCCTCTGTCCTGACTGTATTTGAATACCTGCCAAATGCAAGTATTGGTGGCTGACTCTCTTGCTATAGCAAACTCTGAGTAAATAGTCTGTTTTTCTCGTTTGAGTGGCCTTTATTTTAACATTTCCTTTGTGTATTGTTTTTGTTTCCTCTTTTTCTCTTCCTTGATCACATTTTTCTCCTTACCTTAAGTGATTAACTTGTATTCATATTTTAAATATCAGCTTAGATGTCACTAATAACAATAATAATTACTATTTCGGTGATAGCTAACCTGTACTGAGCCCTTACCATATGCCAAGAACTGTTCTAAACATGTTTAATTTATCAACTCATTAAACTCTCACAACAATTAATTGAAGATTTCTCTTATTATCCACATTTCTCATACAGGAAAAGATAATTCAGAGAGATTAAGGATCTTGCCCAAGGTTGCAGAGCTAGTAGGTGAAAGACTTAGGACAGAATTTAGATGGTCTGGCACCATAATTCACTCTTGAAACAATTACGCTACATTGCTTTCAGAATATTTTCAAATACCCTGAGTTTAGGATGGATATCCCTTCTCATATGTTTAAATAGGACTCTGTAATTTATCTACTACTCTATTGTAATTGTTTATGAATTTTTCTGTAGTCTCTGCTACTAAGCTCCCTGAGGGCAAGGGTGGTGTTTGTTTTGCTTATGTTTGTATGTCAAGCATATAGTAGTTTCTCTATCAATGTGTATTTAAGGAATTAACAAACAAATGATCGAATGAATGAAATACATACAAAAGTGTGAATTGTTATTTTTAAAAATTGAAGGCTCTTAAGAAAAAAGAAAGGGACCTTTTCCTTAGGCAAACTTTCAATGCAACACACTTCTACATATGACTTCATAATCTTTATCCAGGAAACAACTTCTTAAAACAGGGCAGCTTCTGTTGTCTAAGCTTAGGTTGCCTCCATATTTTTAAATATAAAACCACATGAAATACTAATATCAGCCTCTTCCCAGAAAGCCTCTTCCAAGCTAATCGTCATCATTAAGCTGGACTCAGTGAATTCTTGACATAAATTCTGAGCCAGGGCATGTTCAATTTAGAAACTTTCTTCTGAACTCTGCAGCAAGCCTAAAAACTCTCTCTTACACACTTGCAGTCCTGGAAAAACCACATGAGAGCCAGAGGTGGCTATGTATCCCCATGAACTATGTTGGAGTTTTAGAGCAAACCTCCAACTGGGTACTTTTAATGTCCTAAGCCTCTGGCTGTCTGTCCTTGTAACCCAGATTCTGGGGCAGATGCTGAGCTCTCGTTCATTCTCAGTAGGTCTCTTTTCCTAGACTTGTGAGACTAGTTGTCCTGAAAAAGCATTAAGGCAGTCATCTGGATCAATTCCTTTACTTTATATTGAATATCATTGGATCCATGCATTTATTAAACAAATATTTATTAGCCTGTAAATTTCTGGTACTATCCCAGGATTTGGAGATCCAGAGGTGAATTAAACAAGCCCCCTGCTATCATGGGGCTTATAGTCTAGTGGGGCTAAGAGACAAAAATGAGCATACATACAAATGCATGAAATCATTTCAATAAGTATGAAAATAACACAAAGTTAGATAACAGCGATCTGCCTAAATGTATCCATTTCAATATGTTTATCTTTCAATCATGTCACCCCATTAAACTCCTATTTCTTGATCAACTACTCTTCTTTGGAACTCTCAATGTTTCCTCTCAGTCTTTCATTGATCATATCGAGGAAGTAATAAAACTTGTTTTGAAAAAAACTCATTCAGAAAATTGTTTTTGATATTCTCCCTTTTTAAAATGTATTGCCAATATACTACAAATAACTTTTCTTCTTAGGGCACTTTTTTTTTCCTCCTAGGAATTGATTATTACAACAAGATCATCGATGATTTGTTAAAAAATGGGGTTACTCCCATTGTGACACTCTACCACTTCGATTTGCCTCAGGCTTTAGAAGACCAAGGAGGTTGGTTGTCAGAGGCAATCATTGAATCCTTTGACAAATATGCTCAGTTTTGCTTCAGTACCTTTGGGGATCGTGTCAAGAAGTGGATCACCATAAATGAAGCTAATGTTCTTTCTGTGATGTCATATGACTTAGGTATGTTTCCTCCAGGTATCCCTCACTTTGGAACTGGAGGTTATCAGGCAGCTCATAATTTGATTAAGGCTCATGCCAGATCCTGGCACAGCTATAATTCCTTATTTCGAAAAGAGCAGAAAGGTATGGTGTCCCTATCACTTTTTGCGGTCTGGTTGGAACCAGCAGATCCTAACTCAGTGTCTGACCAGGAAGCTGCTAAAAGAGCCATCACTTTCCATCTGGATTTATTTGCTAAACCCATATTCATCGATGGTGATTATCCTGAAATTGTCAAGTCTCAGATTGCCTCCATGAGTCAAAAGCAAGGCTATCCATCATCGAGGCTTCCAGAATTCACTGAAGAAGAGAAGAAAATGATCAAGGGCACTGCTGATTTTTTTGCTGTGCAATATTATACAACTCGCTTAATCAAGTACCAGGAGAACAAGAAAGGAGAACTAGGTATTCTCCAGGATGTGGAAATTGAATTTTTTCCAGATCCATCTTGGAAAAATGTGGATTGGATCTATGTGGTACCATGGGGAGTACGTAAACTACTGAAATATATTAAGGTAAATGCATGATTTTTTGTGTGTCCATGTACACCCAATTATGTGAAGGTGGGCAAGACAGGCATATGTATATATATATGGACCTGAAAAAAGAATTACTTTAGGTAATAGCATATACATTTGCTGGCCTGGGAAGAGCAGATTAGGATTTGAGTTGATGAGGGGTAACTAGCCGGTAAAGGCTTCAAAAGCAGTGGTCAAAGTCTAGGATTTGTTGTTAAAGTTAGTTGTGGCTATAGAAGTAATTTGGACATATTTTTCAATGTGGTGTTACAACTATGATTATAAAAGACATTTTAAGGATTGAGATAGTTGGATCCTTTCTTTGAGTCTCAGCTATATTGGATGATATCCAGTTAGCTAAAATTAAAATTTCAAGTACAGGTTTTCAGAACCCCTCCTGTGGGGGACGTACAATGTAGCTGCTGGCAGGACTGAGGGGTTAAGGAGCAGTGACAATCAACAGATGCTGATGGAAGAAAGATATTTCTGTCTTCTCATTATAATAAGAGTCATTTGACTGTCTTCATGGACATTTGCACAGTTTTGCGTTTCCATTGTTAGTTATAAAAGGTCAGTGCATGGAAAATTAAGTTAATAGGGTCAGTGCAATTTGATGAAAACTAGTTTTGGGGTTGTAGCTAACAGAAGATAGAGGGTAACGTACCTGATTTTATGAGCTTTCTTTTTTTAAAACATCTGTTTGGAATAAAACTTCTGTTCTTTTTTTCTAGGATACATATAATAACCCTGTAATTTATATCACTGAGAATGGGTTTCCCCAGAGTGACCCAGCACCTCTTGATGACACTCAACGCTGGGAGTATTTCAGACAAACATTTCAGGAACTGTTCAAAGGTACAGTTTGAAATGATGAAAGATCAATTGTGCAAACTTAATGTAATTTTCCCATTTGCTTATTTGCATTCAGCAAAGACCAATAATTTTTGAAAGCTGAAATCCATGTAAATCAATGCAAAGCCATATAATTAGGAGAGGGGGAAAAGAGTATTTAGGAAAGAGGAAGTGGAGGATTGTGGCCTAGCTACAACCTCCTGAAATTGAATCAAGTAAAAAGCGACTGTCTTCAGCATTTTGTGACTCCCGGGTGAAGGTGACAAGAACAGAAGGAGGTGGTGGCTGTTGGGAGAGAACATCAGTTATTACAAAAAAGATTAGCACTGATCAACTATAACATGCTTATTTGCATATTTTAATATCCTAACTACCAAAAAAAATGAAATGACAGGATTTTTAAAGAACCCAAATTAAGCATCTGTGCAATAAACTTAAAAATGTCACAAGTCCTCCATCAATGTATGTTGCATTTAAGCTGTAACCAAGCAGCCCAGTTAGAAACATTTTTATTGTCATATGGAAAATGTGAGTTGTGTTTTAAGATAATGTTATTTTAGTACCACTTTTCCCTCCATGGAATTCTTTTCATATGAATTCTTATCATATTTGAAAACAGTCATGAAGGAATAATCTTTAACTGGTAACACACATTTCTAGGCCAGTTAGCACCTCCTCTCCTATTATTTGTTGTTTCCCAAATTTAATTCCTCTTTTTTCTTTTTTTTTGAGACGGAGTCTTGCTCTGTCGCCCAGGCTGGAGTGCAGTGGCGCTACCTGGGCTCACTGCAAGCTCCGCCTCCCAGGTTCACGCCATTCTCCTGCCTCAGCCTCCTAGTAGCTGGGACTACAGGCTTCCGCCACCACGCCCGGCTAATGTTTTGTATTTTTAGTAGAGATGGGGTTTCACCGTGTTAGCCGGGATGGTCTTGATCTCCTGACCTCATGATCTGCCTGCCTTGGCCTCCCAAAGTGCTGGGATTACAGGCATGAGCCACTGCGCCCGGCCAATTTCTCCTTCTTAAAAAGGAATCATGTCATAGCAACAAAATCCAATGTAAAATAAGACTTTAAATTTCCTTTTTTTTTAAAACCACGATAGCCACACTTATGTCTTATCATTCTGAGAGGTTCCGACATTATTCTTTCTAAAATTATTCAGTATTACACGGGTAATAACCAGAAGGAATTCTGGAAAGTGACACAAAGTGGTCTTTCTCCAAAACCTGAAATTTATTGACTGGATCCTTCACTCAGGCCTGGAGTTTATTGGCAGAGAGCAACTGGATTCTTGCAATTTGACCCAAGTGAAGAAATTATTTTGTATTACACACAAAATAGATTCTTCCGGGTAGGAGTTCATCTTCTGATAAGAGAGGGAAATCTCTAGTTTTCTGAGATTCCTCTCCACTTCTCCCTGTAGATGGGTCCTATTCATAGTTAATCTATTGATATTCCCAGGCTTTATCCTGAAGAACAAATAGTCTAGTTACTACCCAGCAGATTTATGGATGGCTACAGGGAACACAAATGACTTGCCTAAAATTGCTGTGTGTATTTTTGGGAAAAGAGAGATAAACAGAAATTGCTTTTTTTTTTTGTTTCCATTCCCAGCCTGGTACTCTGTTCAGCGCTAATCATATAGAGGCACTTCGTTGTTTTTTCAAATAGTTTCAAGTACCTTATACCATCCTTTACATCTTTAATGCTAAATGCTTAATGATCGACCCCAAACTAAGGTGATTCAAGGATAGAAAAGTAACAGAAGGTAAGAGTGGAAAATGAGAAAAGATTTGGGTTTCTAAGAGACAGGAGAGAATAGGGTTAGGACAAAAAATATGTTTCTCAATTTGTTGAACTTCTATTTTGTCTTCAAATTACTTGATGAGAGGTTTATTAGGCATGTAAAACATTTACTGTCTACAGCATCTATGTTCTCTTCTGAATCTTAACAGTAGGCTAGCTATATTCACTGTAATAGACACATACTCTTTTTGTTTTGCCTTTTAAAAAAACTAGACTTTTTAAATGTGTAGAAATGTATATATTGAGAAGAAAAACATACGCATAAATGTATTTATTCTGGACTGGGTATAGTGGTGTGGTAACTTTTTTTTTTTTTTTTTTGAGATGGAGTCTCGCTCTGTCACCCAGGCTGGAGTGCAGTGGCACGATCTTGGCTCACTGAAAGCTCTGCCTCCTGGGTTCACGCCATTCTCCTGCCTCAGTCTCCCAAGTAGCTGGGACTATAGGCACCCACTACTACGCCTGGCTAATTTTTTGTATTTTTAATAGAGACCATAGCCAGGATGGTCTCGATCTCCTGACCTCATGAGCTGCCCGCCTCGGCCTCCCAAAGTGCTGGGATTACAGGCGTGAGCCACCGCGCCCCACCGTGGTGTGGTAACTTTTTTATGTATTCTCGTAGTGGACACCAGTTATTTCTGCTATGGTGCAACTCTCTTTCCCCTTTCTTCTATAAAATACTCGCCTCCCCATCTACATGCTTACCACAGGGACATCCATGCAAGTGGAATACAATCCTCCTCCTTGAGCAGATAATTGACTGGTCCAAACGTAGGCACAGGACGTGAGCTGGGACAATTTCAGTTCTTCCCTGGGACTTAGAACGTAGACCAATTAGTTTCTTAATCTCTTGGACTGGGTTGGGTGGATGTAGCTTTGTGAGCCACCGGTGACTCGGTTCTACCCTGTAAGCTTAGGCACAGTGAGAAGGGAAGATATCCATGCATTAAAGGAAGGGAAAGTAAACATGGAGAACTTCCAGACAGCACTGGAGCCTCTGCTTTTCATTTTTCCTGAGATCTGTCTGCATGCAAGTTCTCGAGAGACATTACTTTCATCATAATAAAGTGCTCTTTGTGCTTAATCTTATTCTAATTGGGCTTCTATCTCTTGAATAAAAAGAGTTGTAATTGATACCATCATCTCGTTTCCTTCTCAAAACAATGATATGAAGTCATTACTCCTACTTTATAGATGAGGAAACTGAGTTTCAAAGAGGCTACATTATTTGCTAAAGATCATAAAGGCACTAAGTAGTATTTCCTGGAACAAGGCTGAATGCATGTATATTATTATTATTATTAACTATTTGGTGTGAGATATAATCTGTGAGTTCAGGGCTCTCTGAGTTAAAGTGTTTATTTGTCCCACCACACAGAAACTTTTCCTTATGTTTGGTTACTTTGGGCTTGCATGTATTTTTTCAAAGTGCTTCATGCTCTCTGTGAAAGAGCGGACAGGTTCTGTGACCTTGAGCAAAGCTCAGACGCCCCATATCCTAGTTCTCATCAAAAGAGCAGAGCTGAACTTGCTAATCAATTTTCTGAGACTCCTCCGAGGTAATGCTGATGATTTTGGTTGGCAAGAACTTTAATAGTAAGAAGCACCCTGTGAGCAATTAAAAATAATGACAGGCCAAGAAGATATTCCTGGGAAGTGCTGCAAGTGAGAAGTCACCAAAACCCAGGGAGTCAGATGGATGATAGCTCTGTGATTCCCATGAACAAAGCCTTTCCTCCGACATCACACAAACGGACAGGCACATAATGATACTACAGATGGATCAATGGGTCCGCTTGGAGGTCTTACTGATCTCTTCAGGTAGATTCCCACAGCAATTAATCGAGCATTAAAAGGTATGCTAATGTTTCTGTTTCCTTTTGGAATATGAGGAAAAAGAGAGAAAAAAATGTCATTTTAGAATAAAAAGAGAGAAATCAGCTAGTGCCTTTTAAATCTTTGCATTGTTTAATTGTATTAAACACCTTTAAATAGGTTATATTTTAATTAATATAGATGCAGGTGAGAGTAAAGGATACCAAAAACTTGAAATAACATATAACTAGATTTGCATTCCAGATCTGCAAATTATTCAGTAAGGCACCTTTAGCAAATTGCTCAACCTGTCTAATCCTCAGTTTGTTTATCTATAAAAATGGGGATAATGTTTTTTTTTTTCTGGCAGGGTTGTTATATTGAGATTCCATTTCATGAGCTAATGTGTAAAATTCCCTTAGCAACTGCCTGACCGATAGTAGCTCCTTAACCAATGGTAACAATTATTATTATTACAAAATGTGCACTTTTAAAAACATATCTATTATCTCCAAGTTATTCTCCTTGTTATTAAAAAAATGCCATTCCAAGACTTGTTATTTTTCTATCCCCCCCACAAATTATAGCAGACTATTTCCCCATATTTATGTGTTTCTCTTCCTTTTTGAGGAACTTCTGGATGTGTGTTATAACATTGGTCCTCTGGCTTTTTCTAGTGTGAATTGCACTGAGGAGAAAGCAGCACCTCCATTCATTATTTCCCTGTGGGAGGTGACCAGATTAGGTGAAAAGTCAAATCATTGACAGTGGAAACTGCTGTCAAGCAACTGGGAATTGTTCCACCACTTGAATCTTTGTATATGTTTGGGATTCAATGACATTCAAATAGCTAAAATTTTCTTGTATCATAGGAATTTTTATTATATTCATAACATATATGCCACTCCTTGATACTTAAGAGCCAAGGGCAATTTTGGCTTCATATGTAGATGCACACAAATGGATACCTCTCCAGTCTAAATGCTTTCATGGAGATGAAGAAGGATGGGGAGCCAGAGGCCATTGCTCCAATGGCCGATACTGCCCCCATCACCTAAATTATCTTGAAAGGGGATCTGAGCGGTGCTCAACCTGTTTCTCATACCTACCCAGCACATGTGTGCTTTTAGCCTGGCTTGTGATCCTTCTTCCACCTGGAATGCCACGCTCTTTGCTTTCTTCCTGGCCCACTTTTGTTTGAAGTAGATGAGTGTGCTTGAAGTCAGAGAAAACATAGGTTTGAGACCCTGGTTCTGCCCATTATGAGTCCAAAACTTTAGGGAAAATCCTGAAACAGGCAACCACTTCAGTCATCTAATCTCTAAAATGGGGATAAGAAGAACATTGATCTTCTAAAGAGTGGTGAAAAATGAGCAAGATAATGCTTATGATGCCTAAAAAAAGTCTGGCACATTTCCTAAGGATTCTGTAAATGATTGACTAATTTTTTTTGGGGGGTGGGAGTGCTGTGAATTCTCTGAGGGCCAGAGCTTTGTCTTTTTTTTATAATTTTATCTTCAGCTCTAAGCACCATGACTGTTATATAGCAGTGTTATACACATATTTGTTGAATTTGGTTCTATCATGGAAAGGCTAGATAATGAATAATGAGAAATAAATGACTAAATGGTTGGGAGGCATATTTTCTTTCCCTGAAGAAATATACCCCACACACTAAAAAAAAAAATGCAGCCTTCTGAAAAGTTTCTGAGCCAGTCCAACTTTCCAGGCAGATCCATGCCTGAGTTAGCACAGCGGTAGATGATTGCAGAGAAGGTTTGTTAATGACCAGCTTTCGGCTTTTAATGACAAAACCCCTCAGCAAGATGTCATCGAAGTTATTGAAGACTTCACTGAAAGTGTTGAAGCTGATACATTGTAACAAGAAGGTTATAAATCTTGCAGCTTGGATATACCACCAAGACAAGATGCTGAGCACAGAATCGCCCTGCTGTTGTCTGTCAGCATTCTCCCTCCCCCTACGTCTTTCCCTTCCCACAGAGAGCAGGTAAAGGAGAAATACATCTATTTCCCAAAGTAGTGCAGACCTGGCAGCCACCTGTCTATGCCAATTTCAGATCACAGAGGCCCATTTAACTGGACAAAATGTGTTAAGCACCTGTGTTTTTCTAAATGTGCATTAGAAAAAAATCCTAAGCATTAGGGAAAGATCTCAAAGATTAATATGGTGACCTTTTAGAAACACCAGCCAATTAAAAATCTATTGCAAACTCAGAATAGAGACCCAAATACCTGAATATAGATTCTCACTCTGTATCTATTGTTTTATTGCTTCTCAGAGGACATCTTTGTCACCTTGGCCCCTAGGAAGCAGTTCATGTCATAACTCCTGTTAAATATAACTGTATGGCTTTGGGGCCATGTGGGGTGGGATTTGGATTGACTCAGCACTGCTAACAAGGCTGCTCCTGGCTGCACTGGATGGCTGCTAGCCACAAGGGGCCAGGTCAGAACACAGAGGAAGAACGAGGTTGAAGGCTGGGCATGAGAATGGCTAGTGGGTGCTAGTATACAGAGTGTGCAATTTTTGTTTTTTAATTTTTTTAATTGACAAAAATTGTATCTATTTATTGTGTGCAACATGTTGTTTTGAAACATGTATACAATCTAAAATGCCTTAAACACATGCATTACCTCACATATTATCATTTTTTTTTGTGGTGGGAATGCTTACCATCTACACTTTTGGTAATTTAAAAGAATATAACAGATTGTTATTAATTCTAATCACCATGTTGTACAATAAATCTCTTGAATTTGTGCCTCCTATCCAACTGAAATGTTGTCTCTTTTGAAACAGCATCTCCTGAGTTCCCCAGCCCCATAAACAAGATCATTTATGTCTACATATGCTCTGAATGCCTTAAAATGTTAGATGTTATTCTCACCATCTACTCTCTGCTTCTATGAGATCCACTTTTTTAGATTCCACATATAAGTGAGAGCATGTGGTATTTGTCCTTCTGTGCCTGGTTTCTTTCACTTAACATAATGTCCTATAGGTTCATCTGTGTTGTTGCAAATGACAGGATTTTATTCTTTTTAAGGTCCAATTGTAGGACCATGCTGTTTTGGTTACTGTGGCCTTGTAGCATAGTTTAAAGTTGGGTAATGTGATTTCTCCAGCTTCACTCTTTTTGCTTAAGATTGCTTTGGCTACTCGGGCTCTTTTTTGATTACATATGAATTTTAGAATAATATTTTTCTAAATCTGTGAAAAATGACACTGTATTCCCCATTTTCTTTATCCATTCATCCATTGTGGACACTTAGGTTGATCCCACATCCTGGCTATTGTGAATAATGGTGCAGTGAACACGGGAATGCAGATATCTCTTTGACATACTGATTTCATTTCCTTTGGATACATGATAGTTTTATTTGTGGAATTTGAAAAGTCATGAAGAAAATAATTTCTTATGTTTGTGTCCCACTAGTCTACATATGTAGACCACACTTAGACTCAGCCAGGGTTTACAGAGTTAACCTTAAAAAGGGATATGCCAGATGCCCTTCTCGTTTATTTCCCCCTACTACTTCCACCCCTGGCATACTTGTCGTTCGCCCTTCCTTCCCACTGGGAAGCGTGGAAGAGGAGAATGCATCGAAGTAGAAAGTCTGCAGGCTTTGGAGAGGAAAGATGAACATAGTTCTGTGCTCTAGTGGTGTGTCTTTGGGTAAGTCGTCATTGGTACTCTCTAAATGTCAATTTCCTCATCTGCAAAATGGGACTAATGCTAACTGCTGTTCTGCCTAATCCAAGGTCAGTTGTGAAAATAAAATGAGATCATTTATATCTACATATGCTCTGAACACCTTAGACTGTTAGATGTTATTCTCATATTTGATATACATACTTTATGCTTCTGTTTAAGGACATTCATCACTCTGGTCAAAATACGTTATCTGGACCTCAACATTCTCCACTGCCCAGGAAAGGGGTTGGTGTTCATTATTTGGGTCTTTTCAAAGTCTAGATTCTCAGATTTTATGAATTTATTTTCCTGCACCTTTCTATACTGCTATAACATTGTGACCAATTTAAGAGTTTTTAGAGAACATGTACTATGACCAAGTGATTAATATAGTGCTTAATAAAGCCAGAATAACACACACATACACACACACATTCACACATACACAGAAATATATATATATACATACATATAATCTGTATGTCTCTATCTAGCTACCTATCTGTGTAAGTTTATGTAAGTTTTTTGATGAGCTACTTCACCACACTTGTCTGGTGAGGCATATATTGATGTGGTCAGAAACCTAAACCATTTATCAGGCACATTCTCTTAGAAACATAGAACCTGGCATACCTGCTTCACAAGAACAGGTTTCACGGAGTTGCCCATGTGAGAAGCAGCTTGATCACACATCAGAGAATCTTTCCTTGTGCTTTTTAACTGGAAACCATTATCTTCTCTGTCTGTAGTATTCCATTATCTATGCTGTGCTCCAACTGATGGACATCGCTTTGGGCTTTTTAACTCAGTTTCAACTACTCTGAAGTGATACTTAAGGTCTCCCACCATCTCAGGTCCAGTGAATTTTAAGAATACAATAAAGCCTTTAAAAAAATCAGATGATTTCAAACTAACCTTTCTTTTTTTCTTTTTCTTTTTTTTTTTTTTTTTGAGAAGGAGTCCCAGGCTGGAGTGCAGTGGCGCGATCTCAGCTCACTGCAAGCTCCGCCTCCCAGGTTCATGCCATTCTCCTGCCTCAGCCTCCTGAGTAGCTGGGACTACAGGCGCCCGCCACCACGCCCAGCTAATTTTTTTTTTGTATTTTTTTAGTAGAGACAGAATTTCACCGTGTTAGCCAGGATGGTCTCAATCTCCTGACCTCGTGATCTGCCCGCCTTGGCCTCCCAAAGTGCTGGGATTCACAGGCGTGAGCCACCGTGCCTGGCCGTAACCTTTTTTTCATGAAAATGTATAGTGTAACAGTAAGCAGAAGCTCAGTTTTTATTTTCACAACTGTGAAGACCAATAAGGAAAACAATTGTTATTTATCTGAAAAAAATTAGCCTTTCCAATATAAAGAGTTGGCTGAATGGAAACTAGAAAAAGGGGAAGGGAGAGAAGAGAAAGAATTCAATAATGATTTTTATTATTTATTGATTTATCTATTTTTTTTCTATTCCCTAGATAGCTTCAGGGAGGATTCAATAATGATTTTTAATCATTATTCCAAGAGAAAGCCATGTTGGAATATTTTAGTGATTAGAGGGCTACTGGAATTGAAGCAACGTGAATTTCTCAGGTTTCCCCCAGAGTGTAGATGAAGTGGTCCTCAAGCATCTGTCTGCATTAACTCTTATTCCCTGATCTCCAGAATAACCTGGTTACTATCTGCCTCTTAGTCATCTTGGGAGTGAAAAAGCACTGCCTTTGAATGAAGCCAGTAGAGTTCAACTTTAGTGTGATTCACAGGCGTTGCCTGGATAACTGTGTTAAGGATTCTGTTGGATAGCTATGGGCTCATGGAAAGAATCAAAAGAAGTAGATGGTCAAATGCTATCTATTTCTGCTCATGAAACTTAACACGAGTTTTTCCATGCTTGGAAAGAGATATTCCTCATTATAAATAAATACATTGACATTAGGTTTTGTAAATAAAAATCTTGTTCATTAGTAGGGATTAACTCTTGGTGCAGTGAAAAAAAAATGAAATGGTGGATTTGCAGTGCTGATTATCAGACCTTAGGCGGTGCTGATCTCACCAGTTCTATAACCTTCCTCTCTGTAGTCTTCTCATCTTACCTTTTTATAGCTTCAATGTTACTTATATTGGCCAGTTGCTCTACAGTGATATAAATATTGTTTCTGCCAACTTTCACAGACTCCTAATTCTGTGAATTACTGGTTCACTACCTCCTATCTTATTTTTTTCAATAGTGAGCCTGATACTATGTAGACAAAAATCAGCAATATTATGATTAAAAACATTAAAAATTGATGCCATGACCACTGCATAGGCTTCTAACTACAGCATTCTAACAAATACTTGTTGAATAAGACAATTGAATATATGGAACTTGAGAGATACTTTGATGCTTGAAGATGATATCCATGATAATCTTTGGAAAAAAAAGAGCATTTTCAGGAGAAAATGAAAGTTATTAAAAGGTAAAAGAACTCATAGGCAGAAGAAGTGTACCTAAAGATTTTATTCACCATTTTTAAAGACAAAATTCTCACCAGAAAAAAATTTTGGAGTTTTGAGCTATATACTCAGCATTCAGTAAGTGCTCAGTAAATGTTTAATAACTGAAAGGAGACTGAGCCTAGATTAGCAGAAAAACTGAATTACTTACTTCTGGGAATTTCAATGAAATATTAGACTTATGCCGCCATTGTGCTTTTTTGACTTCTAAAGAAGTGGCAGATTATTTATTCTGTTATAAACAATTTGTATGTATTGGAATATGCATGAACCCTAATTATATCCTTTTGATATTAAACTTCTGTTTGGGACAACAATAATTTAAATATATGCTAGAGTTTTAAAGCTCTCATGTATAAATTCTCTTAAGTGCTCCATGCTTCAGTTTCTTTAATTGAAAATAAAAGGGCTGAACTAGCTGATCTTTTGGGATACTGCCAGCCTAAGAATTTTGTGACCTTCTAGATAGTCGTTCTGCAGAAGTATGTCACGGATCACATTTTATTAGAACTATTTGATAATTTCTTAGGCTATAAAATTTAGTCCAAGGAATTATAATTAATGGTCTTTTTTATACAAAAAAAAGCCTCATTCTTCTTATCCAGCTACCTAATTTGAAATTTAACACCTTTCTTATATGGACATAAAATTAGACCTTGCTCTTCAATGCGCTGTTTCTATTGATATTGATTCAGGTTCCAGGTAACATTTTCTTGACCTTCAATCTGAGTGTTTCCTCTTCTATTCATTCACATTGAAAATGAACCTCACCTTTCTTTGCTTGAGAAAGTTTTCCCTTGGAGTTCATAGAGTCAGAAGGGCACTTCAGACTCAAGTTTAACAAAGTTACTGTAGAGAGCATAAAATCTCAGAGAGGAAACTGGATGAGCCAACTCATTTCAAAGCATTAGTATAAAATCCCCAGCTGAACAACTTCACAGCAGTTACAATCACCAGCAGTAAAATCACCTTTCAAAACACGATTATGGCAAGAGGCAGCTAATCTATTAAATTTTAAGATAGTTAAGTATGAGTTTTTGAACTTTGCCATAAATGCATAATTTATTTCAATTAGAAAGCATAGTAATTTTAACTTTATGTATATTTAACTTGAACACTAAACTTTTGTTTCTGGGTAAGATCCTGAATTAGAAGGAGGGATTATGTTGCAGCATTTTCAGAATTACGGTCTCATCATAAGTCTGTGCAGAGACTTCACATAGGCAAGTCTGTTTTTCTATTCTGACTTTTGAGCGTAGAGCTTATTCCAATCAGTACCGCTTTTACCTCAAGTTACTGTTTAGGTAGGATTTTCTTCAATACAATGAAAATATCACTCTGGTGCTAGAGATGAAAATAGTTTCTTTTAGAAAGTAATTCTTAAGGTTTATCTGAAAAGGCTATGTGCAGAGATAGGGGAGGAAGGCCTGTCTCATTCAATAGGGTCATCTCATCAACAGCAAAGTCTCCTGTGTGTTGAGATTAGCTAATGAAACAGTATCATGGCCTGAGATTAGTTTGTGCTATCCTAAAGCTCGGCCACATTTCCCCCCTTGTTTGTGAAAGTCTGTTATAGGAATCACTGTCTGCTTTAAAAATAAGTGAAACTATTGCGGATGGAGGAAGAAAAGGCATTTGAACCCTGAAGAATTTTAATTGGTGCTGGTGAGTGAAGGTGAACAAGAAGCCATCGATGATTCAGGTGAAAACGTTAATGAATGGGGACTAAACAATAGATAATAGGAGTAGGGTAGGAGGAGGAATGTTTAACATTTGCTGATGAAATAACCTTTTTTACTCTCCTGGCAACAAGTGGAATTCATTTCTTTAATATTTAGACACAGCTCAAAGTCTTAAATAATTTTAAATGACCATGTTCTTTTATGAGTCAGAGTCAAGTCAAATATGTTTCATAGTTGAAAATGAGCAGAATAATAAAAAATTAGATCAGCACATAAAATATGAGCACATGAGTCTATTGTAAGGTATACATTTATTAGTAGATCATTTTTATGTGGTTGAGGCTCTGTGGGTTTAGTCCCTTAAAACATTTTTTTTCCCAAAGATGTTCAGGATATGTTCTTGATACTTTGAATGAGCAGTTGGCCTTAAAAAATAAAAAAAAAAGAAGCTTCAAAAATATTTTATGGCCAAAGTTTGCTGCCCTCATGAATAGATGGTAACAATGTCAAGAATAGTTCAGAAAAATCCTTTAGCACTCCTAGAAAAACACATAGCCTAACCCATTGATTGTGTACAAGTTTTGTACAGACAGGCAGAGAACTTTATGAATACTCTTATGCCACAAGGATTTGCTTGTTTGACATACTGAAAGAGCATATTCTTTGATTGATTGATTGATTGATTGACTTAGATAGATTCAGGGGGGTACATGTGCAGGATGTACATAGATACATTGTATAACGGCGAGGTTTGGGCTTCTTGTATACCTGTCACAATAGCGAACATTATACCCAATAGGTAATTTTCAACCCTCATCCATCCTCCAACTCTCCCCACTTTTGGAATGGCTAGTGTCTATTTAACTTCCTTCTGTATGTCCATGTGTGCCGTTGTTTAGCTTCCACTTATAAGTAAAAGCATACAGCATTTAATTTTCTGTTTCTGAGTGATTTCTCTTAGGATAATGGCCTCCAGCTTCATCTATGTCGCTGCGAAAGACATGATTTCAGAAAGAGTATATTCTTTAAAGACAGATCCATGTTCAGAATCTGGTTCTGATACTCTTTCACATTGTGAACCTTGGGCAAGTTATTCTACCTCTATGAATATCAGTTCATCATCTCTGAAAATTTATTTTTGGTGCAGATTAATGGCATACTTCATATCCTAGAGAAATGCCTACCACATAAATCCTCCAGATGATAACTATTGCAGTGAATTATTTGTTACCAGCATCTAGTAACCAGGATTTTGGAAAAACTGCGACTTCCTGCACAGTCATCAAGCATTGATAATTTATGCTTCTCTTGATGACCCCAGAATGCATTCTGAATAATTAGAGAAAGATTAAATTATAATCAGTTTAGTTTCAGTGTTAAGTGTATTTTAATTTATTCTCATTCTTTAAAAATTTGTAATCCTTTTGCATGTGGCAACAATTAACAAAAAACATTTGATTAGCTGGGGCACCACATTCCCTGACTATCAAGCTAATAAAGAGTTTATTGCAGGTTGTTGGAACTCAGACTTTTCCCTGTGCATAAACTGGGCATTTGCCGGATGGAGTCTCTTCACACCAGTCTTCTATCCTTTCTCAGAGCCAGTGTGTTGACTGTTGGATATCTTAGA
Source organism: Pongo pygmaeus (assembly GCF_028885625.2). Lineage (NCBI taxonomy): Eukaryota > Metazoa > Chordata > Mammalia > Primates > Hominidae > Pongo > Pongo pygmaeus. The sequence goes on from NC_072376.2 coordinate 21,876,857, forward strand.
TTTAATCTTTATGTATCCTTGAACAACAGTCTTGGAACCTATACCAGACACTTTTTGTGTATTATTTTGATGCAGGGTCCTAGTCCTGGTCATCACTTCTGATTTGGTGCAGATGAGGACCTAAGTCTTCTATCTCTGAGGTTGTCTGTTCTTTTCCTATGGATTTCTAGAGATGAACATCTCAGCTGACTTTAGTAATCACTCTATCTTGGTGTTTCATCAACCTCTACTCTTATCCAATCATGTTTTGGACTTGTTCTCACTAGGCTTTTTAGGCTATATAACCTTCCTGATGAAAACTTCACTATGCATCTTATCATTTTTGTGGTTCTTTGAACTTTCCACTTTTTTTCCATTTGTCTTTTTCCCCCCAACACACCAATGTCATACGTTGCTGTAAAAAGTGCCTTAACACCTGATTTGTGTTAAAAGGCATCTCTTCAAAAATTCATTCATATTATTGTTCTTTTGTGATCTTGATTATGGTACGTTTTCAGGCAAGCAGATTGAGTTTTGTCATTTGATCGATCAACATAGGACATAGGATTCATCGGTTCCTTTTCGTCTCCCTTATTCTGCCTTCCTTTAAATATCTGCCTTACTCCAAAGCCTCTCTTTGCAACCTGACACTCTCCTTTTTCATAATGTCCTTCATATCCCAGCTGACATCCCCAATACTTACTCAGTGAATGAAGTAAGGCAAAGACTGCTTGTTTCCCTTAAAGGGAGAGTGAGGCCAAGGGGAAAAACAGCTGATAAAGAAATAATTTTGCACTGTAAGCCCAGGCAACTCTTGGGCCTGGTGTAAGGGGAGGATTGATTAGGATTCTCTTGTTAAAATGTAGAAGCCTTCTTTGGTCATGTGTGGGTGGGTGTCCGGTGAGAATCGGAAGCCTGGGTGCCCAGCCAGGACGCAACAATTAGCATTCTACTTTAATTCTGTGATTTCTCTGATATGGAGCTCACTGGGTAGCTGCAGTTCAGTTGGTCAGGCAGGTTGCCTGTTACTGCTACTGTGTGTAATTTCTCCCCAAAGTGATATTTTTCATTATATAGACAAACATTAAAAGTCAGCAACTCAGTCGTAAAGCAGTCACTGTTCCTCTAGCTGTGGCACACCTCTATTTAGCTACTGCAAATACGTTTAATATTTGGCAAAGCATATGTATATTATTGGGCTATTTTGAATTTTCTGGGAACTATGATTTTGAGCTTTGCTGTGTTTGAATGATCAATTGCAATGCTTTGTTGAATAGACTTCTTTAAAAAATGTGACATTTTCATAAATATAGCATAAGATCACCTGGTAAACAAATGAATTTATGTTAATAGAAAGTGTGAAAATTTCAGAATATTCACAGAATTGAAGTTAAAGTATGTACACTATCTTTATGTATAGATACATTGTTGGTCACAGGAATGACATATTAGGGTGGGTGTGGTGTCTCGTGCCTTTAATCCCAGCACTTTGGGAGGCTGAGGCGGCAGGGGTCGGGGGCGGGGGGATCGCTTGAGGGCAGGAGTTTGAGACCAGCCTAGCCAACATGGTGAAACCCTGTCTCTACTAAAAATACAAAAAATTTCCCCGGCGTAGTGGTATGCACCGGTAATCCCAGCTGATTTGAATGTTGAGGCATGAGAATTGCTTAAACCTGGGAGACAGAGGTTGCAGTGAGCCGAGATCACATCACTCCACTCCAGCCTGGGCAACAGAGTGAGACTGTCTCAAAAAAAAAAAGGAAACAATTGCCATATTAATACGTGTGTTGCAAAGAAGGAAACAACAGTCACTGGGGTCTACTTGAGAAGAGAGTGGGGGAAGGAGGGAGAGGAGCAGAAAAGATAACTATTGGGTACTGTGCTTAATACCTGGGTGATGTAATAATGTGTACCACAAACCTCCGTGACATGTATTTATTTATGTAACAAACCTTCAGATGTACCCCCAAACCTAAAATAAAAATTAAAAAAAAAAAGAAAATCATTTCCATGGGATTCCAAATAAACTAGCTCATGGAGTATGGAAAAAAAATGTGTATTGGATGATAGTTGAAGGCCATTTATATACCATATTCTTTAAATTTTGACATTTTGAATGCTGGATTCTCATGAATTTGTGTAATGACATTCACACTAAAAGTGCTTTCTTTTATTTAAGGGATATTTTATTTTATTAAGAAAATGCTCTTTTTGTATTTCTATTTAAAAAATTTTTTTTTGGTTAACACAAACACAGTAGTTTCCCCTTAACCATGGTTTCACTTTCTGTGCTTTCAGTTACCTGAGGTCAACCCCTATGCAAAAATAATCAGTGGAAAATTCCAGAAATAAGCAATTAATAAGTTTTAAATTGTTCACCATTTTGAGTAGCTTGATGAAATCTCACAAAGTCCCCCTCCCTCCTCTCGGGACATGAATCCTCCTTCTGTCCAGCATATCCATGTTGTCAACGCTACCTGCCCATGAATCACTTAGGAGTCACCTGGGTTATCAGATCTGCTGTTGCAGTATCACAGCGCTTGTGTTGTGTTGATACCCTTTTTTTTACTTAATAATGGCCCCAAAGTGCAAGTGTAGTGATTCTGGCAATTTGGATATTCCAAAGAAAAGCATAAAGTCCTTCCTTTAAGGGAAAAAGTGAAAGTTCTCAAATTAGTAAGGAAAGAAAAAAAATTGTGCTGACATTGCTCAGATCTATGGTAAGAATGAATCTTCTATCTGTGAAATTGTGAAGAAGGAAAAAGAAATTCGTTTATAGTGTATATATGTTTTGGTACTATCCGTGGTTTTAGGCATTCACTGGGGGTCTTGGAACGTATCCCCTGTGGCTAAGGGGAATTACTGTACTGGAAAACCTTTGTGATTCGTAATAATTATAGAGATGACAATTAAGAAATGTCAGTTAAATCATTGAGAGGTATTAATTTTTGTCAGTTATTGAAGATGGACCATTTTATTACATTGAGGTTCTTGATAAAAAGAAATACCAGCTCATAAATCAGTGGTAGGGAGGGAGGTGGGAGGATGTAAATATACTAACTGTAGTTGTTGACATAAAGCTTGAACACTGGCTTGTAGCCTCCTGGCATTCAGGTCAAAAGGAATTCGCCATTGGTTTTCAAACTGTGCTCTCTGGAGCTTTCTGATCTATGAAGGTATCTTTGGGGACTCAGTTAGATGCACAGAGGGTGGGAGGAAAAGCAGAGCTCCAGGGCACCTCTGCTTTTATTGGTTGTATATATTAGGAATCCATAAAAATTTTCATTTGAAAGGAAGACTCTGTTGCTAAGAAAAAAAGAAAAATTGGAAAACCACTGAATAATACGGATCTCATTATCATAGGGGCAGAAACATAGTAGCTCCTTTGGGGAAATAAAGCACAACTTTCTTTCTCTTTCACTTAAAAAATGAGTTATTTCAAACATACAGAAAAATACAGGTACCCATATAACTGTGGCCCAGATTTAACACATGCTAATATTTTGTCATACACATGATACATGAAAAAGGAAATTAAATATTATTGGCCCAGGGGAAGTCCCTTTATATCTTTCCTGTATCTCCTTTCTGTCTTCCTTCACTTGGGTTAACTCTGATCTTGAAGTGTGTGCACTACACATTTTGCTACACATTTATACATCCATGGCCTATCTGTATAATGCTTTCTGCATTTTACTATTTACATAAATGGTGTCGCACTATACACATATATATTTTCAACATTATGTTCTTTGAGATTTATCCATATTGATCCTTTTAGCTCTAATTCATTCTTTTTAGTGGATCTATAGTATTCTGATGTGTGAAGAGACCATATTTATTTATCTCTTCTTCTGCTGATGGATGTATGTGGGTCTTTCCTTTTTTTTCATTTTTATAAACAATGCTGCACTGAATATCCTTGAGTGGCTCATAGGCTGAAAATGCATTTCTTACATGGGAGTTTATGAGGCAGCCCTGCTGCTAGCCCACATGATATCTTTGTACCATTAGAATGAAGTTTCCCGTCCTCAAAAATGTTACATTTTTAAGAAAATGGTTGCAAAGACTATACAAATTTACAATGACTTTATATCAGCAGTGTTCTTTAAAGTTTTGACATTAAAAAAAAGCAGTAGTTCTATATGTAGGGGATGCTACCATAGCAACCTGTAGGGTATAAAGAGGTTGGGCGAACTAATGTGTTTAACAGGTTAGAAGCTAATCTAAATAAAAGACTGTGGTTAGCCTATATAAGAGGTTTTTCTAGCTAAATGCAGGGGCTGGGGAAATTGTTTTCTTCAGAAACGGTATGTTGCAAGTAAAGAACACAAGGAAAGTGTGTAAGGCTTTTGATTTTTCCCAGGTTGCAAGGCCAATGGCAGGCCCAAGTGATGTTGTAAGGGAGACCTTATCCATCAGTTTTCCCCTTTCCAGAATACAGCCCTCAAGACTGTCTATGTAGACATGTATACAGTGCAGGCTTCTACCAGGCTCCATCTGCTAACACAACAGTGTGCTAACAATGAAGAGAAGTTGCCTAGGGAAGACAAATAAGCCCTTGCTCTGGGAAGGAAAGTTTGAATTGTATCCAGAGGAGGTAGTGAGCCTCCCAGGAAGACTGACGCTATAAGTCCCAATACACTGAAATAAGTTCATGTTCATCCAAGTTCCATTGGTCCTCACTAGATGGCTTTGCCTGGGGAGGGAAACAACTCCACAGCAGGCAATGCAATGTCTTCTCTATTCTTTATGAAAGTTAGTAGGGGAAAAATTCTTTCCTGCTTTGGAAACTTACTTTAGAAATTAAATTTGGAAGTACTCAAGAGTAGAAGCCTGGTGGAAATTGTTGGATATTCTTCATGGAAGTAATTATATATGTTGTGGTCATTAAAAATTTGCCTAAATTAAGATGTGGTAACATCACTCTCTGTTTATATCTGTAATACTATTTCCCACCCTGGGAATCATTGGGCATTAACATTAATATTCACAATCTAAATTATACCCAGAAGACAGGATCTACGATGATTGTGTGTATGGAGAAGCCTGTTAACTTCTGTTAATTCTTTTAAGAACTGTCAGGTAGAAGACTAAAAAAATTCATTTTATGTTGTGTCGAGGGCAGAACCCATGCCAGTAGGGGACCATTACATGAAGACAGGTTTTAGTTCAACATTAAGACAGAACTTTCCAACAATTAGAGTGGCTGAGTAAGAGAATGAGTGTCCTTGGGAGATCATTAGAGGCCTGTCAATAGATGGCAGAAAAGCAGATGCCAGATTCCCAGCTGCCAAAGATGCTGTTGGGAGGATGTCTGCTCCATGTGGGAGGGTCATTCCACAAGTGTGTACAATCACCTGCTATTTATTAAGTACCTACCGTGCACTTGCTTTTGTCGGGGATAGGGAATGTTGTAGGCACAGCTGCTGTCTGGATGTGATCATCTTCCAATCCTAAATTCTGTGAATCCCAGGGAGTTTTAGCCAGGTCCCTGATGAAATTTTCACAAATTCCACATTAGAGCGGTCTGAAGTAATGAGGTCTCACAATGCGGCTAGCCTAGTGGTAATGCTTAACCTTACTCCCAGCAGGAAGGATATGGCGCAGAACACCACTTCTTAGCTAAGACCTGCTTTTGTCCCTGGATTTCAGCTTTGGCTTGGCTTTTGTGGCATGAAAGATCTCAGTATATTAAAGTTAGTTTCTTTTCTCTGGTTCACTTCCTTCTGGTCTTGAAAATTAATATAACTTCTGAGCTCCAGATGATGTGTGTCAGCTTTATTTAGTCAAACTCTGTCAAGATAAATATTTTTGCATTGGAATTGAATCTCTGTAATTTCCATTCATGACAAAAGCATGAATTACAAAGTGGAGACTTTATGGCATTATAACTAAATACACTTAATTCTTTAAAGTCAAGTCTGCCTCAATCACAAAGTGTTTGACTTGGAAACCTCCTTTAGTCCAGTAGAGAATATAAATAAATAAATAAATGTATGGAACAGTTTTGAGATTAGATCTGGATATTATATTCTGAAGCTAACATTTTGGTCTGAATTCTCTGGCCTATGCTGAAGACACGACCTTGGCTGCCTCATGGATATGGCCTCTCTGTCTTTCACACACTTTAGAGACAAGTGTGTGAGAGTCCCATTAATGCACAGAATGGTTCCTGCAGCTCACTGATGCACAGGCTACCACAGTGACATGAAGAGTTAAGGTGCCCACTCCTTAGGCTACTTCACATAACATTGAAGCCACTTTGACCCAGAGTAGACTAAAACCCCATATATTCAATATTTGCTTTCATTAATATATTCATAAATATACAAAATCATTGAGTGGTCTTTTAAACTATTCCTTCGTTATATAGTCTGGGGCCCTAGCTATTTCTTCTATTGGCTGAAGTTTCTTTGTGTGTGTCAGCTTTTCATTTATGGACCCTGAAATTAATCCGGTTTAAAATTATGCTCTTCAAATGTAGTTCAGATAATTCTGTTTTGAGGAAGAAATGTAGTACAGAGGGAGTCTTTCATGAAAACAGCTTTCCCAAGCCATTGCTCTGGAGTTGCTAAGGGTGATCAGCCAGCAAAGCCCAAAGTGTTCATTTAGTATGACATGCAAGTATTTTAAAAGGATCTTAGCTGGAAAAGCAATATAGTTGGCAAATTAAAAATATTAAAATGAAAATTTGCACCTTCTGACTAGGGAGAAAACAGTGCCCTTACATTGTTCCTTTTTTTGTTGTGTTTTCTGCTCTGTGTACAGTAAAGATTTGTGGCACTGCTTCTTTTAAAAAAATTTTTATTTTACTTTAAGTTCTGGGATACATGGGCAGAATGTGCAGGTTTCTTACATAGGGTATACATGTGCCATGGTGGTTTGCTGCACCCATCAACCCGTCATCTAGGTTTTAAGCCCTATATGCATTAGGTGTTTGTCCTAATGCTCTCCCTCCCCTTGTCCCCACCCTCCGACAGGCCCTGGTTTCTGATATTCCCCTCCCTGTGCCCATGTGTTCTTATTGTTCACTCCCACTTATGAGTGAGAACATATGGTGCTTGGTTTTCTGTTCCTGTGTTAGTTTGCTGAGGATGATGGTTTCCAGCTTCATCCATGTCCCTGCAAAGGACATGAACTCATTCTTCGTTATGGCCGCATAGTATTCCATGATGTGTATGTGCCACATTGTCTTTATCCAGTCTATCGTTGGTGGGCATTTTGGTCGGTTCCAAGTCTTTGCTCTTGTAAATAGTGCTGCAATAAACGTACGTGTGCATGTGTCTTTATAGTAGAATGTCTTTGTAGTAGAATGATTTATAATCCTTTGGGTGTATACCCAGTAATGGGATCGCTGGGTCAAATGGTATTTCTGGTTCTAGATCCTTGAGAAATCACCACACTGTTTCCACAATGGTTGAACTAATCTACACTCCCACCAACAGCGTAAAAGTGCTCCTATTTCTCAACAACCTCTCCAGCATCTGTTGTTTCCTGACTTTTTAATGATCGCCATTCTAACCAGCATGAGATGGTATCTCATTGTGGAGCACTGCTTCTTAATCTTAGCTGCACAATGTAATCACCCAGAAAGATTTAAAATATACTGTCATTTGGGTTTTATCACCAGCTGGACATTTAAATATCTTAATGTCTGGGGTGCTGCATGGGCATTGGGGATTTTACAAGTTCTGCAGGAGATTCTAATATAGAGATAATGCAAAGAATGATTGATTGGAGGGCTTTGATCTTCTAATATTAAAAAGAAATCTAAAAATTTCTCTGTTATTATTTGTGGAGTATCATTTGCATGGAACCTAGACTGCCTGTGAATTTAAGAGTTGAAAAAGTCTCAGTTTTTGAGATACTTCACTTGGTATTCTCACTGATGTTGGGCCATTGTGAGATGGTAGATAATTTTTCTGAAAAAGACTTCAGGAAGAGTTTGTTACAGGTGCAATGTTTTCAGAGCATTTCCTAACTGCATTGTTTGAGAATGTAATTCTGCTGCCTTTGCACATAAATAGCAATTTATATGTGTCTGAAATTCTTTTTCTTCTTCACCTCCTCCTGCTCTTTCTTCTCCTCACAGGAGGTCACAAAGATTTAAAAACAAGAGAAAAAATAAAAGACATGGGGAACAGATTCAGAAAATCCAAACTCTGTGTAAAAATATACTTCTCTTCTTCCTCCTTCTTTTGTTTCCTTCTAATTAAAGTTTTGCTCCATTTTCTTCTGAGCATTATTGTTGTGGAAGAGAAGTCTGTAGATAGACTGATTTTTATTTCTTTGTAAGTGATTAAGTGTCTTCATGAATGCTTGTAAGAATATTTATCCTTGAAATACATACAGACGATCTTTGTCTTTTCATTTACATAATCCGTCAGTAAGCCATTTGCAACAATAGTTTCAGGTTTTTTGTAAGCTCAGGAAAAAATTATGCCATCATGTCTATAATAATTAGGTCAGCCTCATCTGTACCATGATCTACAACTGAGAATTAATTTTTACATATAGATTATTGGATTTTTCTTATCTAGTCTCCATGTCTATTTTTTCTCTTATGTTTAAATCTTTTTACTTTTCTCTCAGATTGGGACAGATTTCCAACCCTGTCTTCCACTTTACTGATTTGATTTTCAGCTATGGCCAATTTTCTGATCTCTACCACCACCACAGTGATTTTTTAATCCAGCAGTTTATTTTCTCCATATGTTCTTTCCTGATCTTATGGCTGTTTACTCTAGTTTCATAAATACAATAAGAGTTCACATACTGTTGAGATTAAGGTGCAAAATTTATCTAAACATGTGTACTTTTCTAGCAGTAAATCCCTTTCAGAATTGATATGGTTTGGCTGTGACCCCACCCAAATCTCATCTTGAACTGTAATTCCCACAATTCCCACATGTCATGGGGAGGTAACTGAATAACTGAAATATGAGGGCGGGTCTTTCCTGTGATGCTGTCATGATAGTGAATAAGTCTCACGAGATCTCATGGTTTTGAAAATGGGAGTTTCCCTGAACAAGTTCTCTTCTCTTGTCTGCCGCCATGTGAGACATGCCTTTCACTTTCTGCCATGATTTTGAGGCCTCCCCAGCCACATGGAACTGTGAGTCCAATAAACCTCTTTCTTTTGTAAATTTCCCAGTAATGGTTTTGTCTTTATCAGCAGTGTGAAAACAAATTAATACAAGAGTCAATTATTTTCTGTAAGTTTTTGGAGTAGTTTTTTTTTCTTATGAGGGGCAGTGCTTTTCAAGGGTCTAATTGTTTTTCTCTTCATTTGGGAGGAATCCAGGCTGTGATTTTCCTGCTGATGATGTCTACCTTTCACGTGAGTTTTCTCTACTTCCTGTCCACGCTGATCTGTCCTCCATTTTTCCTTCACCCTGGTGCCATCTACCCTCTCTCAAGCAGAACAAACGAGAAACTACATTTTTTGGCAAATGGAACACATCTTTTATGGTTTTCAGAGGTATTACAGGTTTTACTTACTATATAGTTTGAAATGTTCCACAGGAATGTGGAAATTGGGAAAATTAGCTACTTGTGCTCACACTAACAGATTATCTAACATCATGATAAATCTTTGGAGAGTATTTTTTCCACCCAGCTTACATTTACATTCTCAGGATATAGTTCTATATGGAAAATTACTAAGTCAAAGAATATGGCCTTTTATTTTTTATATTTTATTTTTTAATTTTTAAAAATTTCCAATAGCTTTTGGGGTACAGGTGGTTTTTGGTTACATGGATGGGTTATATACTGGTGAAGTCTGAGATTTTAGTGCACCCATCGCCCGAGTAGTGTACTTTGTACCTAATGTGTAGTTTTTTTTATTTCTAGCCTCCCTCTCTCTGTCTCCCTTCTGAGTCTCTAATGTCCAATTATCCCTCTGTATGCCTTTGCATAATCATAGCTTAGCTCCCACTTATAAGCAAGAACATATGGTATTTAATTTTCCATTCCCTAGTTACTTTACTTAGAATAATGGCTTACAACTCCATCAAAGTTGCTACAAAATACATTATTTCATCATTTTTACTGCTGAGTAGTATTCCATGGTGTATATATATATACCAGTTTAATTTATCCACTTATTGGTTGATGGGCACTTACGTTGGTTCCATATGTTTTCAATTTGTGAATTGTGCTGCAATAAATATATGTATGCATGTGTCTTTTTCATATAAAGACTTCTTTTCCTTTGGGTTGATACCCAGTAGTAGAATTGCTGTATCGAATGGTAGATCTATTTTTAGTTCTTCAAGGGATCTCCATACTGTTTTTTACAGGGGTTATACTAATTTACATTCCCACCAGTGGTATACAGGCATTCCCTTTCACCACATCCACACCAACATGTATTGTTTTTTGACCTTTTAATAATGACCATTCTTGCAGGAGTAAGGTGGTGTCCCATAGAGGTTTTAATTTGTATTGCCCTGATGATTAGTGATGTTGAGCAATTTTTCATAGTCAACAAGTTTGTTGACTATTTGTATATTTTGAGAAATCTCTGTTCATCTAATTTGTCCACTTTTTGATGGGATTATTTGTTTCGTGCTGATTTGTTTGAGTTCCTTGTAGATTTTAGATACTAGTCCTTTGTCAGATGCACAGTTTACAAATATTTGGTGCCATTCTGTGGATTGTCTGTTTCAAAGTGTGTGCACTTTTAAAAGCACTTAGATACATATTATTAAGTTGATTTCTAGAAAATTTTCTCTTAACACTTGTTAGGATATTCATTTTGCCACATTGTATTAGTCTGTTCTCACATTGCTGATAAAGACATATCCAAGACTGCATAATTTATAAAGAAAGTATGTTTAATTAACTCACAGTTTCACATGGCTGGGGAGGCCTCACAATCATGGTAGAAGGTGAATGAGGAGTCAAGGCACATCTTAGTCTTACATGGTGGTAGGCAAAGAGAGCATATGTAGGGGAACTCCCCTTTATAAAACCATCAGATCTCATGAGACTTATTCACCATCATGCGAACAGCATGGGAAAGACCTACCCCCATGATTCAATTACTTCCCATCAGGTCCCTCCCATGACACATGGGAATTAAAGAAGCTACAGTTCAAGATGAGATTTGGGTGGGGACACAGCTAAACCATATCACATATTATCACCAATACCAAATGTTCTTTTTAAAACACACATGCACACAACACACACTTTGCTAACTTGACATCATACATACATTAAAAGTATATTTTTATTTTCATTTACATTAAATTACAGAGAAGGCAAAATATTTTATTAGTTTATTTGAATTTCTTCTGTCAGGTTTCTGTCCATGTTATTTGACCATTCTATCCTGGTTTTTGTGTTTAGTGTGTATTTTTTAAAAAACAATAGCCATTATAATAAGTGAATGCTATTTCACCTAGCAATCCCAGGAAGTTATTTAGAGATGATGATTCCAATATATAAAACAAACTCTTCAATTTTTAAATATTTTAAAATATTGAATCCATTCATTATAATCTTGGCTGCAGTTTTACATACTTTTTTAAAGCTTAAAATAATATTTTAAGATGCCATTATATGAATGACATCATATGAAGACAGCTAAATGAAAATGAAGTGAAGGAGAGGGGCTCGGAGTTCTGCCTTCTCAACTATAATACTCTTATAGTTTCATGAGACACAATTTAAAAGCCAGAGTTTAGAGCTTTCTTTTCTGTTCATGCTAATCAAACACTTTGGTATTATTTTCCTGTAACTTCATTTATCTTCAGCTTCAGCAAATCAAATGGAATATCCCCATAGCTGCTTACTGCCTACATACATACTTACATGCTGATATCTATCTATCTATCTATCTATCTATCTATCTATCTATCTATCTATCTATATATATATATTCTGGATATGCGTTATGAATTTAGCAATGATAATGAAAAGAAAAAGGCTGCTTGTTGAATCCTAATTAAAACCAAAGTTGTTTTTTATGATTCCTTAAATCTAGGCCACACTTTAATTTCACAAACATATCCCAAAGAGAAGGCAAACATAAATACATTGTATGATTTTTTTCTAGAGGTGCATGATTTATGTTCTCTCTGCATACAAATATGTTCATATGCTATTGCAATTGTGACAAATTGAAGGTGTGATATTATACATTAGAATCTGGAGTAAAACAGACTGAAAATTAAAGTTTCTGTTAATGGAAAAGATATGTTTTCAGATGTCGCTGAACTTTGTAGTCAGCACTCAATATATCTCAGTATAAAAGATAGATATAAAAATTCTTCATTTCTCGGGAAAATGATTTTTTGAGCCTCATTTTAATTTTTCTTGCTGATTTTGTGATGGTGCCTTCCTTTCTTTGATACGACCTTTCCTCTTCCTCATTGACCCTTCTTTGTTCACTGTTATTCTTTTATCTGTAATGTACCATTCAGCCTGACTTGGAATAGTTTTGTATAAATAAGAGAATTGTGTTATATGCTATTCAATCTTACGGGATAAAAATGATTTTTACTTTAGTGAAAAGAAGCAGCACCATGTTTTAAAATTATAGGCTTTTAGAGCTGGAAGGAGCCATGGAAATCATAGAGTCCATCCTTCTTGTTTTATGGATTAAAAGTGAGCGTGCAATCATTCTGTCATAGGTAAAGGCTGCTCTGTGTACTCTGGGGCTTGCTTCATATATCTTGCCTACCTTATTTCCTCAGATTAAGTTTAGCCAGAGTTAGACTAAAGTATAATAGTTAAGAGTACAAGTTTGAGGTTAAACAGGTGTGGATGCAGACTGGGCCTCTATCTTTCAGCTATTAGAGCTTGAATAAGCCACTTCACTCTGCCAAGCTTCAGTTTCTTATCTGTAAAACAGGGCTAAGAATATCTACCAAATTAAGTCATTATGAGAATTGAATTATGTTTGCAAAATATTTAGTTCACTGCTTGATACTGTTACCAAATAAGTGTCCAAGAAATGGCAATTTCTTTTATTGAGATTCTTTTTTTGTTGGTGTTGTTTTTTGTTTGTTTGTTTTTGAGACAGAGTCTCACTCTGTTGCCAGGTTGGAGGATAGTGACACGATCTCGGCTCACTGCAACCTCTGCTTCTTGGGTTCAAGTGATTCTCCTGCCTCAGCCTCCTGAGTAGCTAGGACTCATGTGCCACCACACCCAGCTAATTTTTTTTTTTTAATATTTTTAGTAGAGAGAGGGTTTCACCATGTTGGCTAGGATGGCCTCAATCTCCTGACCTCATGATCTGCCCAACTTGGCCTCACAAAGTGCTGGGATTACAGGCGTGAGCCACCTTGCCTGGCCTACTTAGATTCTTTTACTTGTCCACCTCTCTTCCTAGACTGAGATTTCTCAGAGCCACCAAGTCTTGGAAATCTCTTTATGGCCCATTGCCTTCGCATGGCATCTCATTCATTGACAGCTCCAAGCTTCGAATTACTTGAGTCCAAAATTTCAGAGTCATTTTTGTCTCTCTCTTTTTCTTTTTGTATACTCTCAGAAAATTAATCTGCAAACTCCTAGCTTCGAGCCACCATTGTCTTTTTCTGGATTCATGGAATTTGCTCTTAACTGGTCTCCCATTTATCCATTTTGCAGCAGCCAGAGTTGTCCTCTTAAAGCATAAGTCATATCTTATAAATGTTCTGCTTAGACCTCTTCAAAGGCTGTCCATCTCTGGACAGATATCAAACCCTTAACTGAACAGTCCAGCACCGTCCCCTTCTTAATCAATCTCTTTAACCTCATCTTCAGTTGATATCTCTCACACTCCACACCAGTCACACTTGCCTTTCTGCTGTTCTTCCTGCAGTTCTTTCTCAACACTCCACCCATACAATTGCCCCGAGTGAGGAGTAGAGTCAGATTTTTAAAGAAAGATAGTTTGTGGCAGGAACAGAAAAAAAAAATACTGCATGTGCTCAGTTGTAAGTGGGAGCTAAACACTGAGCACACATGGATGCAAACATGTTGTATTAGTCAGGGTTTCCTAGAGGGACAGAACTAATGGAATATATGTGTGTGTGTGTCTGTGTGTGTGTGTGTGTGTGTATGTGTATATATATATATATATATATATATGAGTTTATTAAGTATTAGCTCGCACAATCACAAGGTCCCACAAGAGGCCCTCTGCAGGCTGAGAAGCAAGGAGAGCCAGTCTGAGGTCCAAAACTGAAGAATTTGGAGTCCGATGTTCAAGGGCAGGAAGCATCTACCACGGGAGAAAGATATAGGCTGTGAGGCTAGGCCAGTCTCTTTTCCATTTTTCTGCATGCTTATATTCCAGCCACGCTGGTCGCTAATTATATGGTGCCCACCCAGATTGAGGGTGGGTCTGCCTCTCCTAGTCCACTGAGTCAAATGTTAATCTCCTTTAGCAACACCCTCACAGACACACCCAAGAACAATACTTTGTATCCTTCAGTCCAATCAAGTTGACAGTATTAACCATCATACATGGGAACAATAGACACTGCAGACTATGAGAAGGGTGGGGGGATGGGTTGAAAAATATCTATCTGGTAGTATGCTCACGACTTGGGTGATGGGATCTGTACCCCAAACCTCAGCATCATGCAATATATCCATGTAACAAACCTGCACATATATATCCTCTATCTAAAATAAAGGTTGAAATTTAAAGAAAGGTGGGACAGGTGCCATGGCTCATGCCTGTAATCCCAGCACTTAGGGAGGCTGAAGTGGATGGATCATGTGAGGTCAAGAGTTCAAGATCAGCCTGGTCAACATGGCAAAACCCCTGTCTCTACTAAAAATACAAAAATTAGCAGAGAATTGTGGCACACACCTGAAATCCCAGCTACTCGGGAGGTTGAGGCAGGAGAATCGCTTGAACTCGGGAGGTGGAGTTTGCAGTGAGCTGAGATCACACCACTACACTCCAGCCTGGTGACAGAGCAAGACTCCATCTCAAAAAAAAAAAAAAAATGAAAAGAATAATAAAAAAAGATGGTTTATGCACTACAAGTACACCACAAGCTAGCTCCTGCAATTTAAATGGGTGTTTTGTAGTCTACTTGCTTTCATATGGGAGTAGAGAACACTTAAAACTAACATGTGAAATTCAACAGATTAGAAACAAAAGTGCAAAACTAAAGGAAGGTGATTCTTTAGTAATTGAAGGTGGTCTGGGACATCCTACCATGCAAGGTAGTGTATCGGAAATTGGTGGGTTCTTGGTCTCACTGACTTTTAGAATGAAGCCACGGACCCTCGTGGTGAGCGTTACAGTTCTTAAAGATGGTGTGTCCGGAGTTTGTTCCTTCTGACGTTTGGACGTGTTTGGAGTTTCTTCTTTCTGGTGGGTTCATGGTCTCGCTGGCTTCAGGAGTGAAGCTACAGACCTTCACAGTGAGTGCTACAGCTCTTAAGACAGCGCATCTGGAGTTGTTCGTTCCTCCCATCCAGAGTTGTTCATTCCTCCCAGTAGGTTCATGGTCTCTCTGGCCTCAGGAGTGAAGCTGCAGACCTTTACAGTGAGTGTTACAACTCATAAATGCAGTGCAGACCAAAAGCGTGAAAGAACAAAGCTTCCACACTGTGGAAGTGTACCCAGTTGCTGCTGCTAGCCTGAGCAGCCTGCTTTTATTCCTTTCTCTGGCCCAACTCATATCCTGCTGATTGGTCCATTTTACAGAGAGCTGATTGGTCCATTCTATAGAGAGCTGATTGGTCCATTTTGACAGGGTGCTCATTGGTGCGTTTACAATCCCTGAGCTAGACACAGAGTACTGATTGGTGCATTTACAATCCTTTAGCTAGACACAAAACTTCTCCAAGTCCCCACCAGATTAGCTAGATACAGAGTGCTGATTGGTGCATCAACAAACCTGGAGCTAGACACAGAATGCTGATTGGTGTATATACAATCCTCCAGCTAGACATAAAAGTTCTCCAAGTCCCCACTTAACTCAGGATCCCAGCTGGCTTCCCCTTGTGGATCCTGTACTGGAGCCGTGGGCGGACCAATCCCGTGCCTTGTGCCTGCACTCCTCAGCCCTTGGGCGGTCCATGGGACTGGGCGCCACGGAGCAGGGGGCGGTGCCTGTTGGGGAGGCTCTGGCCGCGTGAGAGCCCAGAGCGGGGGTGGGGCTCAGGCATTGCTGGCTGCCGGTCTGCATTCCTGCTGGCGGGAGGCGGCTGAGGCCTGGCGAGAATTCCAGCGTGGCGGGGGTGGACTGGCAGTGCTAGGTAACCCGGCGCACCCTCCACAGCTGCTGGCCTGGGTGCTAAGCCCCTCACTGCCCAGGGCCGGCAGCAGCGGCCGGCTGTTCCAAGTATGAGGCCTGCCGAGCCCACGCCCACACGGAACTCGCGCTGGCCCGCGAGTGAGGTGTGCTGGCGCCTCTCCCTCCACACCCCGCCACCCACCCCGCAAGCAGAGGGAGCCGGCTCCAGCCTCAGCCAGTCCAGAGAGGGGCTCACACAGTGCAGGGGCGGGCTGAAGGGCTGAAGTGCGACCAGAGTGGACGCCGAGGCTGAGGAGGCACCGAGAGCTCGCCAGGGCTGCTAGCACGTTGTCACCTCTCAGTAGGACCTGGGCTTCTAGTTCCATTACCCGAATAGTGAACATTATACCTGATCAGTAAGTTGTCCACCGTCTCTCCCCTCTCCCCTTCCCCACTTTTGGAGTGCCAGGTGTCTATTATTTCTATGATTATGTACATGTGTACCTCATTGTTTAGCTCCCACTTCTAAGTGAGAACAAGGGCATATTTATCTTTAAAAATGCACTAAAATTTTTACACTATTTGATGGAGGGAGGATATAGACTGAGACTGTTTTGAAATTTAATTCACTTAAGAATAACTGTGTGCAAAAACTGTTAGAAACGTGACTTTTTGTGGAGCGTTGATAATTTTTATGGTCTTAGGGGACCACTGTAATGCAATGAAAAGAAACTTAGATTTAACCCAAGAATCCGAGACCAAAAAGATGTGACCATAAACAAGTCGATTGAGACCATTTTGTCATGATTTGTGAAATAGGGGCTCATTACAGCTGTCAAATTCCATACAGTGTTTTGGCTTTTGGCTACTTTGAATGAAGAAATCACAATATTTCAACCTACAAAGGACTCTTCTATGCTTCTGATTATAGTGGAAGTTGATCCTTTGCAATGAAATTAACCTGATGACCTGCATGGCTCTGGTAGTTTGAAGGATATGAGCAAAAGGGATGATACCTAGAGGGTCCACTCAGACAGTTGGACAATGTCCTTTGGAGGACATTATTGTGACTGGCCACAGCCATGATCTTCAGCTTTGTTTGCTCAGAAACTAAAGTTTTGTCAACATTCTTAGAGAATATCCATTTCTCCTGAAATAGACTCATATCTAGCAACTCTCAAGACAATGATACAGAAACCAAAATGTCAATTTATAAATTTATGATTTAAAATACAACTGTCAAGGACATAGAACATTTATGTCAATTAGGCATATCTTTCTGGAAGACATCTATACGTGAGCAGAAGTCAAACTTAAACAATGGCCAGATGATCACGGCAGGACAAAGACTAAGAGCATTGTAATCTTGTAGTCAGATATATCCATCTCTGTTTTATGGTTATTTCTACTTGGGGGCACAGAATATTGCACTAGTTGCCCAGGGCATCCAGTCCTTGGATGTGCTGGATACATATTGACAAATCTCCCAATTTCCTGTTTGGATGGCAGAACGTCTCCTTTCTCTTGCTACATCCTGCCTTTAGGTGTAGTCGTACCTTCATTTTGGCTCTGGTCAGCTCTGTCCTGTACTAGCAAAAAGTGCTGTTCGCGAGGATTTCTGCAGTTGTCTGCTCTCACTCATTTTTATACGGGTGATGCTTTTCTAATTCACTGAGTTCTGGGCATGCATTTTGTTCCCCTTGCCTGTGTTCCATCCACATCGTACTGCACGATTCTCTTTACTGTGTGTATGTATATTTTGGCAGTAACAAAAGGAAATCTCTTCAGGATCTGCATTCCCAAAGCATGAGTTATCTCCCAGCCTAAATGCTGAGGGAGGGGATGGGAAATTAGATGGAAGGGGATGAAGGGAAGTCTGAGGGGAGTGGCTACTCCCAAAGACAAATAATTTGTCTTTGCTTTGTCCTTGCTGGGCTCAAACCTTGAAGGATGGATGTTTGGTATTTAGTTAACACTTGCAGTGGTCTTGGACTCTCTTTTTGCAGACCTTGAATATTTACCCCCTCAGGGAAAACTTGATTCTCAAGAGTAAAATGAATTATCTATTTAGCTAATTAGCTAGAACATAGCAAAATTCTCAGGAGGATCGTCCCATCTGAGGATTGATGTAATGTATGCTTGTTTTTGCAGAGTCTATCTCTTTTCATTTGCTAGCCTGGCCATCCTATCGCTCATGCTTCACAGAGAAGGGAAAATTGTCCAGTAAGCAAAACCTCTTTTTCTTTCCTGCGCTTTTCTGCCTTCCTTCTCTTGCTGTGCCTCATAACTTCTGATGCTCATGGGTGACCTAAGGCACTTGATCTTTGCATTTTCCTGCTCTACAGATTACCCACTTCAGGAGGTGCAATATGCTTACCCCACAACACTCACCAAGACTAACATTCTCTGTACACTCTTCTTCTCAGATGCCACAATCTGCAATCAGTGAACATACCAATATCTTGAAGAGTAGAAGAGTAGCTATCAGGGGCAGGGAGATGGAGTGGAGGTTGGAGATGTTGGTGAAAGGATACAAAATTAATTGGGAGAAATAAGTTAAATCTATTGTATAACAAGATGACTTAGTTAATGCATTGTGTTCTTGGAAATTGCTGAGAGTAGATTTTAAGTGTTCTCATCATGAAAAATGAAAAGTGTGATGGAATGCATATGTTAATCAGCTTGATTTAGCCATTCCACAATGTATACATATATCAAAATGTGTGGTATACCGTAAATAGATACAGTTTTTATTCATCAATTTAAAAAAAGAAAAATAGTGTACAAAACTACACTGCATAGGTCCTGCCTGATGCATTGTTTACTCAGAAAGTGGCATTTCCTTCTCTCCCTGAAAACAGCCAGAGACATAGCCTAGTGGAGTAGTTAAGAACATGAACTTAGAGTAAGACTGCCTGGGTTCAACTCCTGGTCTCCCCACTTTGGGGCTAGTAAGCAAGGGCAAGGTAATTATTAATAATCCTTCTGTCCATCAGTTTCTTCATCTGTAAAATAGAGGCAATAATAGCATTTACTCCGGGGATTAATGAGGAAGAGCAAGGACAAGAGGCAGGAGATGCTAAGAGCAGAGAGTGGAGGATTGGAGGCGAGGGGCTGGTTATACACGTCTCACCTAGTAGGGGCCTTTTGAAGATAGACTTCAAGAAGCTGAGGGTACAAACATCTGAGGAAAAGCTTCCAGAAAGAGGGAAGCACCAGAAGAAAGTCTCTGAGTTGGGATCTGGCTTGACATGGCCCAGGGACAGCAAGGGAGCCCCTGTGGCTCGAGTGGCATGGGTAAGGGGGAAGATTATGAGTGAGCAGTGAGAGGTCACCAGTGGGAGAGAGGGAACCTGGATGATGAGATTCCAGAGGACCAGGCAGACCTTTAACAACAATGGCCTCTACTTTGAAACAGGAGCTTTTGGAGGGTTTTGTGCAGAGAAGGGACAGAATCTGATGTGCGTTTTAACTGGATCTCTGGCTGCTCCCCTGGGAAGAGATTTGGGGAGTGTGTTAGTTTGCTAGGGCTGCCATTACAAAGTACGAAAGACTGGGTGGCTTAAACCACAGAAATTAATTTTCTCACAGTGCTGGAGGTTGGAAGTTCAAGATCAAGGTGCTGGCAGAATCGGTGTCTGGTGAAGGCTGTCTCCTTGGCTTGCACAGAGGAAAGGCTGTGTGTGGCTGCTTTCTCACTGTGTCTTCCCATGGCATTTCCGCTGTTCATGTGCATCCTAGTATCCCTTCTTCTTTTTGTAAGGACAGCAGTTTTATTAGGTTAGAGCCTCACTCCTTTTTTTTTTTTTCTTTTAAAGACGGAGTCTCGCTCTGTCACCCAGGCTGGAGTGCAGTGGCATGATCTCGGCTCACTGCAAGCTCTGCCTCCCAGGTTCATGCCATTCTCCTGCCTCAGCCTCCCAAGTAGCTGGGACTACAGGCGCCTGCCACCACGCTCGGCTAATTTTTTGTATTTGTACTAGAGACAGGGTTTCACTGTGTTAGCCAGGGTGGTCTTGATCTCCTGACCTCATGATCCCGCCTGCCTCGGCCTCCCAAAGTGCTGGGATTACAGGCGTAAGCCACCGTGCGCGGCCCAGAACCTCACTCTTATGACCTTATTTCACCTTAATTAACTCCTTAAAGGACCTATTTCCCAATATAATTATATTGGGCGTTAAGGTTTCAACCATATACATTTTTAGGAGATCCAGTTTAATCTACAACAGGTAGTATGATGGTTAATTTTATGTGTCAGCTTGGCTTGGCTGTGGTGTCCAGATGTCTGGTCAAACACTAGTGTAGATGTTGCTGTAAAGGTGTACTTTAGATGTGACTAACATTTAAATTAGTAGAGTTTGAGTAAAGTAGGTGACCCTCCATAATGCAGATGGGAATTGCCCAATTCGTTGAAGGCCTTAAGAGAGAAAGACTAAGGTCTCTGAAGGCATTCTGCCTCCAGGCTGGCTTTGGATTTGGGCTGCAACATCAACATTTCTCTGCACATTTTGGACGTAATCATGTGAACTGATTTCTTAAAATAAATCTCTAATATTATATCTAGATTTTTATTAAATGATCATAATGTGTAATTCCATATTAATTATAATATCACAGTGTGCATATTATATTATAGATAGGGTTATTTACATCTGTCATAGAAGGCATTTTATATTCTACAAAAGAACTGGGATCCCACATGAGAGAAACAAAATGGGCAGTTTTTGTAAGCATGGCATGTATAGGCTTATGTTTTGTTGTGAACTTGGTCCCTTCTGCAAGGTTTTAAAGGCACATAATATTCAGCAGATTGTGATTATAGCTGACCGAGAACCACACACTGGGCTCTTAGTAGCTTCTCAATGCATATTTCGTAAATACATAAGTGTGAGGGCCATGGCTGGTTAGAAAGAAACCTTTAGGGGCCCTCAGTGTAATGAAAGCTGCCAATGAAGCATCTTTAGCCCATTGCGTGCTCTCTCCTTGGGGCAGTGGAGGATTTGCCTCTTTTATAGTTTTAGGTCCTCAAGGTGCATCACTCATCCTCTCTCTAATGCCTGTATTCATGGTAAGTTTATTCTTCAGGAAATCGTGCTTCAAAAGCTTCATACTGTGATGGTTAATATTGAGTGTCAACTTGATTGGATTGAAGGATGCAAAGTATTGTTCCTCGGTGTGTCTGTGAGGGTGTTGCCAAAGGAGATTAACATTTGAGTCCGTAGACTGGGAGAGACAGAGCCAGCCTCAATGTGGGTGGGCACCTTCTAATCAGCTGCCAGCTCCGCTAGAATAAAGCAGGCAGGAGAAGGTGGGAAAGCAGACTTGTTGAGTCTTCCGGCATTCATCTTCCTCCCATGCTGGATGCTTCCTGCCCTTGAACATCAAACTTCAAGTTCTTCAGCTTTTAGACTCTTGGACTTACACCAGTGGTTTGCCAGGGCTTCTCAGGCCTTTGGCCACAGGCTGAAGGCTGCACTGTTGGCTTCCCTAATTTTGAGGTTTTGAGACTCCGACTGATCCACCACTAGTTTCCTTGCTCCTCAACTTGCAGACGGCCTATCGTGGGACTTCACCTTGTGATCCTGTGAGTCAGTTCTCCTTAACACACTCCCTTTCATATGTACATATATCTTATTAGTTCTGTTTCACTAGAGAGCCCTAATACACATACCTTAGTTATTTTGAGGAAGGAGACAGAACCCAAGATCTATTATTTTTAGTAGTGAGACTTTGGACAGGTAGCCTAACCTCTTACACTGAATTTCTTCGTTTGTAAAATGGGGATGACAGAGACAGAATGCAAATTTGTTGTTGCCATGGGCTGGATGAAGGGAAGAGTGAGCAGTTAAGAATTAACTGCTTAATGGGTATGACATTTCCTTTTGGGACAATGAAAACATTTGGGAACTAGATAGAGGTGGTGGTTGCACAGCATTGTAATTACACTAATTCATTTTAAAATGGTGAATTTTATGTCAGGTGAATTTTACCTCAATAAAAAAAAATGTAGATGATAATAGTACTCAGTTTATAGGGTTATGAGACTTATGGATATTAAATACTTAGCATATGCCTAATACTCAGCACATGGTAACCAATCGAAGAATGTTGGTCTCCTCTTTCTCCTCCTCTTCTTCATTGCCACTGTTGTCATTGTCATAGCCATTCTGGAACCAACTTCTTTTTAAATAAAAGTGCTAACCTGCATCTATTGTCACTCAAAGGGCAATACTGGGATATAAGGCTGGAAATAAGGCTGGGACTATGTTATGCCTACCTGAGAGAGGGAGAGAATGTACGTAGTACAGCAAGGGACCACTAAAGATACTTGCGTAGAAGATCAAAGGGAATCAAGCTGTGCTTTCAGCCAATTAGCCTGGCAGCCATGGGTCTAGTGGTTTGAAGTGGAAGAGGCTGAAAGAGGGGGACACAGTTAGCAGGTTACTCTCAACAGGGTTGTTAGATTTCCCTTTCTTATTTCCTCCTCAATCACCTTGGATTTGGCTGGCTACATAGCAAACGCTTAATAAATACTTGTAGATTAGTTATTTTACACTTGTTTAATGCCCTTCTTTGAAGTACTTCCAGTTGAGATTACTTCTACAAATCACATAATACAAGATAAAACACCCTATATATCTGTCAGTTTTCTCTAAGACTGTTTTCTAAGTATTATATGTGCTTGGTTCATGGACTGGGTATTCAGTTGCTGAAAAAATAGAAATCACTCCATTAGTCATGCCTCTGCAAATTTCACATTTTATATTCCAAGTCTGTGGTAGGTGATATTTAAAGCATTTTTTTTGTTTTTTGTTTTTGTTTGTTTGTTTTGCTTGCTATTGTATCACTACAGCTGTATATTGCTTGTGGACATGTTGATCTCACATCTCAAGAAAATGATGATGTTCCATTTGTTATCACTTTAAGGGAAGCACAAAAAGACCTTAAAGTGAAAAACACAGCTTAATTAGCGCGTTGGTGATTTATGTTACCCAGTGTGAAATCTCCATTAGTACCAAAAGAAGGATTTTTTAAAAAGGCATCTTTTGGATTTTTAAATTATTTTTTGGTCTTATTCAGAATTCACAATCTTATTTCCATGTCTCTAATCTGCAAATCCCAAAATGTAACATCGTCTCAAAGTTATTGCATTTCACAATATCATGCAAAGGAACACAGCTTCTTATTGATTAATCACCAAGGACAAATGTCCTCTGTACCATTTTATATGCAGGTTTATACCTTGATTTATATAATACAAAAGCTCTTAAACATCATAGAGTTTTAGAATTTGAAGGGACTGCTAAAATTTTCTAGTTATTCCTGTACTATATATTGTTGAGGAAATCCTAATAGAAACACTTAAAAAATTTATATCAATTCATATTTTATTTAACACATTATCTACATATATTATAAATATTTGAACATCTTTGTACTAGACTGAACAGTCAACCTATAGACTGTACATATCAGATACAGCTCTGTCAGTTACAAAAACTTAGAATCTGGCTTAAGAAACAGGGAAATTTATTTCCTCAAGTGACTGAAAAGTCCAAGAACAATTCTTCAAATTAGCAGGACCCAGAGGCTCCAAGGGATGTTTCTTTTCCATCTCGTGGCTCAGCTTTTCTGTGGATTTTCAACTCCTAGGCTCTGTCTGTGTGGCTGTTACCTGATCCAGGCTTATATCCTTTAGGTTCAAGACCAGAGAAAAGGGAAAAACTTCCTGTCACTTCTCCACCCAATCCTTGGCTTAGCTCTGATTAGACAATTTGAGTCAGGAGTCCATCTTTAGAGCAATCACTGTGACTTTAGTTTTAGAAACGAGTGATTGACCTGAAAAAGGGTTTGTGTCCGTACTTGAACTCGGAGCCCATTGAAATCATGTGTACTGAGTGTGAACAGAATGGTTTTTCCAGAGAATGTGGAGTGGCTGTTGGAAGATAGGTGTAAGGTGGGCAAAACCATTGTATGCCTGTGAGACAGTCACAAGTGGATTCCAGGATATCTTCTGGTAATAACAGAATGGGAAGGAGAAGGTGTAAGGAAGAACCCTCCCCCAAAAGACTGTAAGTCTATGGATTAGCACCCCTGTTTATATTTCAACTTTTTCATGAAGATGTAACCTCAGAAAAACCAAGTGGCATGCCCATGGAATCACAGTTAAAAAAGTAGAGGCAGGTTAACACCATTCTGATTATCCTCCAACAGACAAGGACATTTCTTAGGTTATTCATATATATGATTAAAAATAAATCGTAAATTTTTGAAAGTGATAGTTTTGCCTAATTTCAAAAATTTGGATAATTAAAAAAACACGAAAATAAAGTAAGCAACTACTCTTACTTTCTCTCTCTCTCTCTCTCTCTCTCCGTGTGTGTGTGTGTGTGTGTAATGAGAACTGTCATAAAAATTCTGTTGAATTATTTTGATTTAATTCTATGAAAGGAAAACTTACACTATTCCTATTTAATCAGAGTCTCTGATAATGTCATTTTTTTTCTTTTTTAAAATACTTTCAACTTTTATTTTAGATTCAGAGGGCACATGTGCATATTTGTTACATGGGTGTATTGTGTGATGCTAAAGTTTGAGATATAAATGATCCTGTCACCCAGGTACTGATAGCATAGTACCTGATAGGTAGTTTTTAAGCCCTTGCCCCTCTCTCCCTTCCCTCTTCTAGTAGTCACCAACGTCTATTGTTCCCATCTTTAGGTCCATAAGTACTCAGTGTTTAGCTTGTAGTTATAAGTGAGAACATGTGGTATTTGGTTTTCTGTTTTTGTGTTAATTTGCTTAGGATGATGGCCTCCAGCTACATCCAACTTGTAGCAAAGGACATAATTTCATTATTTTTTATGGCTATGTAGCATTCATGGTTCATATGTACCACATTTTGTTTATTCAGTACACTGTTGATGAGCACCTGGGTTGATTCTGTCCCTTGACTATTGTGAGTTGTACTGTGATGAACATATGAGTTCATGTGTCTTTTTGGTAGAATGATTTATTTTCCTTAGGGTACATGCTCAGTAATGGGATTGCTGAGTTGAATGGTAGTTCTGTTTTTAGTTCTTTGTGAAACCTCCAAACTGCTTTCCACAATTGCTGGACTAATTTACATTACATTTCCACCAACAGTGTACGAGCGTTCCCTTTTCCCCACAGCCTCACCAACTTCTGTTATTTTATGACTTTTTACTAATAGCCATTATGACTGGTGTGAGAGGGTATTTCATTGTGGTTTTGATTTGCATTTCTCTGATGATTAGTGACTTGATTTGGCTATGTCCCTACCCAAATCTCAGCTTGAATTGTAGTTCCTATAACCCCCATGCATTGTGGGTGTGACTCAGTGGGAGGTAATTGAATCATGGGGGCGGTTACCTGCATGTTGTTCTTGTGATAGTGAGTGAGTTCTCACGAGATCTGATGGTTTTATAAATGGTTTTTCTCCCCCACTTCCCTCTGTACTTCTTGCTGCGTTCATGTGGAGAAAGATGTGTTTGCTTCCCCTTCTGCTGTGATTGTAAATTTCCTGAGACCTCCCCAGCCATGCTGAACTGTGAGTCAATTAAACCTCTTTCCTTTATAAATCACCCAGTCTTGGGTATGTCTTTATTAGTAGTGTGAGAACAGTCTAATACAATTGGTGATATTGAGCATTTTTTGTATGTTTGTTGGCCTCTTGTATGTATTCTTTTGTGGAGTGTCTGTTCATGTCCTTTGCCCACTTTTTTTTTTCTTTTTTTTTTTTTTTGAGACAGAGTCTTGCTCTGTCACCCAGGCTGGAGTGTAGTGATGCGACCTCAGCTCACTGCAACCTCGGCCTCCTAGGTTCAACTGATTCTCCTGCCTCAGCCTCCTGAGTAGCTGGGATTACAGGCATGTGCCACGATGCCTGGCTAATTTTTTTGTATTTTTAGTAGAGACGGGGTTTCACCGTGTTAGCCAGGATGGTCTTGATCTCCTCACCACATGATCTGTCTGCGTCGGCCTCCCAAAGTGCCGGGATTACAGGCATGAGCCACCGCGCCCAGCCCTTTGCCCACTTTGTAATAGGGTCATTTGTTTTTTTGCTTGTTTAAGTTTCTTATAGATTCTGGATGTTCGACCTTTGTCTGATGCGTAGTTTGTGAATATTTTTCTCATTCTATAAGTTGTCTGATTATGCTATCGAGTAAGCAGAGTTTTGCACATTGTTGTACAAAAGCCCTTTAGCTTAATTAGAGCCAATTTGTCAATTTTTGTTTTAGTTGTAATTGTTCATGAGGATTTAGTCATAAATTCTTCATCAAAGCTGATGTCCAGGATAGTATTTCCCAGAATGGTATTTCTTCTAGGATATTTATAGTTTGAAGTCTTACATTTAAATCTCTAATTCATCTTGAGTTAATTTTTGTATATTTTGAAAGGGTAAGGGTTAAGTTTCATTCTTCTGCATATGACTGGCCAGTTATCCCAGCACCATTTACTGACTAGAGAGCCCTTTCCCTTTCTTATTTTTGTTTACTTTGTCAAAGATCAGCTGATTTTAGGTGTGCAGCTTTATTTCTGAGTTCTCTAATCTGTTCCATTGGTCTATGTATCTGTTTTTGTACTAGTGCCATGCTGTTTTTGTTACTGTAGACTACAGTTTGAAGTTAGATAATGTGATGCCTCCAGCTTTGTTCCTTTTTCTTAGGATTCCTTTGGCTGTTTGGATTCTTTTTTGGTTCCATAGGAATTTTGGAATAGTTTTTTCTAATTCTGTGGAAAATGATGTTGGTAGTTTGAGAGGAATAGCATTGAATCTGTAGATTGCTTTGGAAAGTATGGTCATTTTTATGATATTAATTATCACAATTCATGAGCATGGAATGTTTTTCCATTTTTTCATGTAATCTCTAACTTCTTTCAGCAGTGTTTTGTAGTTTCCTTGTAGAGATCTTCCCCTTAATTGGTTAGATGTATTCCTAGGTATTTTATTCTTTTTGTGGCTATTTTAAATGAGATTATGTCCTTGATTTGGCTCTGAGCTTGAACATTATTGGTGTATAAAAATGCTACTGATTTTTGTATGTTGATTTTTTTATCCTGGAGCTTCATTGAAGTTGTTTATCAGTTCTAGGAGCCTTTTGGCAGAGTCTTTAGGGTTTTCTAGGTATAGAATCATATCATCAGCAAAGAGAGATAATTTGACTTCTTCTCATCCCATTTGGATGTCTTTTACTTCTTCTTGTTGCCTGATTGCTCTGGCTAAGACTTACAGAATTATGTTGCACAGACATGTTGAGAGTTGGCATCCTTGTCTTGTTCCAGTCCTTAAGGGGAACGGTTTCAGCTTATGCCCATTCAGTATGATGTTGACTGTGGGGTTGTCATAGATAATTTTTATGATTTTGAGGTCTGTTCCTTCAATGCCTAGTCTGTTGAGGGTTTTTATCATGAAGGGATATTGGATTTTATCAAGCGCTTTCTGTATGTCTACTGAGATGATCATATAGCTTTTGTTTTTAATTCTGTTTATGTGGTGAATCACATTTATTGATTTGCATATGTTGAAGCAACCTTGCATCCCAGAAATAAAGCCACTTGATCGTGGTGAAGTAACTTTTTGATGTGCTGCTGGATTTGGATTGCTAGTATTTTATTGAGGAGTTTTGCTTCTATATTCATCTGGGATATTGGCTTGTAGTTGTCTTTTTTTGTTGTACCTTTGCCAGGTTTTGGTAGCAAAGTAATGCTGGCTTCATAGAATGAGTTAGGGAGGACATGAAGAGGCCTCCACCCCATGATGACATTTTTAATGCAGAAAATTTTCACTGAGTTGTTTTGACAATTTAGGTTGCATGTGTGGAAAGCTACATTTGAAATTTCTTTGATGATCTACAACCTGAATTACATTATTATTACATAAAAGGCATTTGTTTTAGGGTAAGGGGCTTCTTGCAGGCTTTTCCAGAGCCTTTCCTTCACTGACTGGCTGTCACTCTTCTGTGTGGCAGGTTCCCAATGGGCTGCCTCTTTTGGGTGCTCATAGTACAGACCTCTTCACACTTGCCCTACACAGTCTGCTGGCCCAGAATCATGGCTCAGTTTTGACCTCTGCCTGTCAGCTTCAGCCCACAGTTGGCAAACCACCCAACCTGTCTCCCCTTGCTATAGGGTCCCCTCGCTCATTGAGTGGCCCTTTTGGGAGTGCTTAAATCCATCTGTACACTGACATCTGATTGACATATAGGAAAATCTCCATATGTTTGCCATGGTTAATTGTGGGGGTGCAGTCTGCCCCATACCACTGCCTGCCTTATCTCTGCTGCCCAATTCCTGCATTTTGTCCTACATATTTGCAGCATTAAGCACTCTGAAGATCCCATTGCTCAGCCCTTCAGGCAAGAAATGATCACCAGTCCCTGACTTAGTGGAGGTGGAGAGAACATTTGGGTCCTCTCAATATTATAGAAGGCAGTGGTAGAGAAGTCCAAGAAGAAAGGATGTCAGCTTCTCCAAAAAACTGTTATAAGGTGACCTCTCTATGCCTCTTATTCTAGTCAGATCTACCGAGCTGGATGGAGGCTGAGGTGGTGATCATGGTGGTGAGTGTTGAACAAAGCTCCCAAATGAAGCAAGCTCTGTGGGGAAGTGCCTGCCTTTGACTCCTGACAGTTCTCTAAACTTAGGAAGTGGAGGAATCAGTGCCTTTTTGGTCTTAACTATGATTGCTGCAAAAATAAGATTCCACCTTGCCCCTAACCCCATCCTACCATACAAGTCCTGTGTAGATGAAGCAAGCAGGTCTAAAACCTCTTAAAGTGATGATAATTTTGTCAAATAAACTTTTTTAAATAAACTAACTTTTCTCTCTGCCTGCCAAGTTCTCCCTTCAGAATTGTACCCAGTTGTCAATCTTTCCACGAATGTGGTATTTTAAGTGATGTTTTTCCTTCTGATTTAATGCAGTAAATATAAATTTGTGTCTATAACCTATGAGCCAAGTGCTAGGCTAGGTTCTGAGATTCAAATAACACAAAACAACATAAGGGTCCATCTATTGGGCTTTGTCTCAGGCCTTGTACTCGTGTTATATGAATATTATTGCTAATTCTTAAATCTGAACTGCAAGATGAGTATTTTTTGTGTTTTTATGATGTAGCAATGGAGGCATAGAGAGGTTTCATAACTTTCTGAAGGTTTTATATCCAACAAATTTGGAAGTCAGAGCCTATTTCCACTATATTTACTATAATATTTCTTAAGAAATAGGAATAAAGACACATAGCTCTTGCCTTCAAGGCACTCACCATCTAGTGAATTTATTAGTGAGTACCCAACCAACAATAACAGAAGCCTGATTGTGGTACTGTAGTCCTTGAAGTGGTTAACAAAGGAAATGAAAGGCTAAGAGATTCCAGCTCAGTTGTCAAGGGTAATTTCCCAGAGGGGGTCTCAAATAGGAGTGTTTATTCTATCTCCGGATTCCTAGATGATGAATCTGAGAACAGAATTGAGTGTATGTGATAGATAGGCTGGATGTGTAGATGCAAGCTGAAATGGACGGCTGCTTCCCTACAGCCCCACTTAGGAGTGGCCCTAGAAAAAGCCATGTGAAGACAGGGAAATCCATCCAACTGGCAGAGCTTTGGGTGGTCTACCTGGTCATCTGCTTGGTGTGGAAAGAGAAGTGGCCTGAAGTAAAGTATATGCAGGCTCATGAGCAATGATAAAGGGTTTGGCTGGTTTGTCAGACATCAGGACGGAGAAGTCTTTGCCTCTGCTGGCGGTCAAGGGGTCCCTTTGTTCCTGAAATATCAGCTCTTAAAGAGTTTTGTCTCAAGATGCAGTCTCAGACTCATCTTCCTTTTCTTGTTACTATTTCAAGGGTCATCATGAAACTTTAATATTTCAATCTCAGGCTAATCCCAGTGGTAGGTCAAGCGTGGATTGCTACTTTTTTATTCTTCCTGTTGCTCTAATTCTGACTCTATTTGTATGGCCCTACTATTGGCATTTTGGACTAGGTTCTGGGCATTCCAGCCTGTGTCCTGAGAACTCCCACAATGGCCGTCACAGTTCCTACAGCCGCTTCTTTCTGCTCAGTTCTCCTTTGTGTGTATGAGAGAGTGTGGGTATGTTCTTTGGATCTCCTTTGAAGCTAGCAATGCAATGTGTGTTCAAGAATGTATCATTTCCAGGTTAATTGCAGTGTAGGAAGCTTCTTTAAAACACTTAGATATTCATAATTATGCCCCATTCTGTTTTTGAACCCATTCTATAGGGCCTTTGCACCCGCTACTTCAATAAAGCATCTCTTATAAGAAAACCAATGACCTCTAATTGCCCAATAAAATGGTGATTCCTGAGTCCTCGTCTTCCTTTATCTGTAGGAAGCAACTGACTTAGCTGTTCCTTGATATACTTTCTTCCTTTGGCCTCCAAGGCACAATTTATTCTCTCTTAATTCTCCTCCTGCTTCACAGGCAGCTCCTTCTCAGCTTCTTTCGCGTATCTCTCTCTTCTTCTTGACTTCCAAACACTGAACTACATCAGGATTCAGTCTCCAGAAATTTTCTTTATCCGTGTTCACTCCCAAGATAATCTCAGCCTGTCTCATGGCTTTAGGTAACTCTATAAGCTGATGATTCTCATTTCTATAACTCCAGCAAAAACTCTTCCCTGAACTCCAGACTTGTACATTCAACTTCCTACCCAACATTTATACTTGGAGTCCTAATAAACATCTCAAATTGTAACATGTTCTCAAGGAAATTGAAGAATTGTCTCATAGTCTTCTCTGCCCAAATAAATGATACTTCTAGTTGCTCAGGCTAAGAATCGTGGAACTATTACTGACTCTTCACTTTATATCATACACATCAGTTTCTCCTAAATCTGTCCGGAATCCTGACTGTCTTCATTAGTACTACACTTCCACTTCACCATCATCTTTTGTTTGGACTATTGAAATAGCATCCTAACTAATCTACCTGTTCTATATTTGCTTCCTAGTCATCCAGTCTTTGCATGGCAGCCAAGTTAGATCATGTTGTTTCTCTTCTCACAACACTTCTAATGGCTTTTCATTACACTCTCAGAATCAGATCCAAAATCATTGCTGTGGCCTACAAGACCCTTAACTGATCTAGTGCTCACTACCTCTCTCCCACCTGCTGTTTCATTCTTCCTCTGCTCATTTAAATCTAACCTGGGATTCTTGTTGTTCTTGCACATGTCAAAAATGCTTCTTACCTGAGGGTCTTTGCATTTTCTGTTTCCTCTGCCTGGAATGCTCTTACCACATATTCTCAGGATTTGTTCCTTTAATTTATTTTTTATAACTTTTATCTCAAATGTCATTTTATCAGCAAGGTCTTTCTTGAACATTTCATGTAAAGTAACATCTTCTAACAATCTTAGTTCTTACCCCAATTTCTTTTTCTTTATATCATCTATCGCCACCTGATATATACATATCTGTACTTGTTTATTGACAGTTTTGTCCCAGGGACTTTTCCTGTTTGGTTAATTGCTATACTCCTGCAGTCAGGGCGACACCTGACTATTGGTAGCTCTTAGTAAATACTTGTTGACTTAATAAGTGAATGACAGATGAATAAATTAAGGGTGGATATAGTAAAATTGAGACAAAAC
Organism: Pongo pygmaeus; assembly: GCF_028885625.2. Taxonomy (NCBI): domain Eukaryota; kingdom Metazoa; phylum Chordata; class Mammalia; order Primates; family Hominidae; genus Pongo; species Pongo pygmaeus. The sequence goes on from NC_072376.2 coordinate 21,908,674, forward strand.
AAAGAAACTTATTTCAAAGTTCCAGTTGACTGGTTTTAACCAAATGCAAATTTCAAATCCCCGACAGAAAAGCCAGCTCCTCTCTTAATTTTGACACAATAGTTTTGACTGTTTCCATTTTTGTAAGGAATAACTAGGGAGCTGCACAAATGGTGAGAAGCCCTGTGGGCATTTGATACCATACATCATTTCTTCTTTGCCAGTAGGGCTGTTATTGCATTCCACATTTTTACTCCCACACGCTCATGTGATGGAAGCTACAAGACCAGACTAGGTAACTGGTAAGATCTCCTTTTGCTCTAAAATGTATACCCTGTGCATTTCTTTTCCTTCCATTCCACTCTGTGTGCATTTAGTGCAGACATTGTTCCTTTTCACCTCATCTGTATTGTTCACCTGCTCATAACTTGCAGATGAAGCTATTGTGGGACATGATTTGGAAGACTGATCTTGACTGTGTCTTTCAAATGTGAGTTAATGGTGGCTGTAGAGGCTGCTAATTTGGGAATATGATTCAGATAGTGTGGATGATGCACCTATTGTTCAGACTAAGGCTCTACTTGAGGCTATCAGTTTTCATCTGTAGAGCCGTGTGGAGTTTAGGGCTCCGAAGGCCATTAAAAATGGCTTCTTTCCATTTAGTCAGAGATTTTCAGAGGTGATTTTTCAGTTGGTCTCTGAGGTTGTAGACAGAAAACAAGGGACAGGGCTCTTTCTGTAAACATTTCTCACCAGAATTTTTAGCCTCTCATTCCTGGCATAAGATTTTTGTTACATTTTTGCCTAAAATCAATACACTTACATTTGTCTGGGTCTAATAGAATTATGTGCGTGTTTGGTTTGTGTTTGTGTGTGTGTGTGTGTGTGTGTGTGTGTGTGTGCGTGTGTTGTTTTTTCCCTTTTAATTTACGTAGCGTGGGAGAAGGAAGATTTTTATGGCTGGGATGACAGAATGTTTGGGTTGAGCACATTTCCAGCAAAGAAAAGGAAAGAAAACAAAATAAAAGCCCTAACTTGGAAGGAGAAAGTTTATTTAGAAATAGAACTAACCTGTCTTGAACATGATAAATGCCATATTTTTCAAAGGTTTGTTATAGAATTGATTTCTTTCCATATGTTGCTAGTAGTTTAATTTGATTGGCAGAAGAAAACGTTACCATTTGATGTGGGAGAAGTTATTTTTAATGCACAGGACTGTAGGTGTAAATTTTATTTGTGTTAATAATGTTGAATAAACAGCATTTCTGTATTGGGTTTATTTCTGGCTACTGTGCTATTACATAATTTGATTGTTCAGTTTTCAGACATGGATTTAAATCTTTACACAGCTGGGAATTAGCTAGTCACATTGTATTTGCTTCTGCTTGTGGAATCAGGAAAATGACCCAACTAAGGAAGAGGAACTATTTCAAGGTTTTCTTATCTTTTTTTAAAGTACAAGAATATTTTCTGTAGGAACTTCTTAATGAGAAGCAACTTAACTGTTGCCAGAAATGTGTTTGAATAACAAGTCTGAAGGTATCCACTTCTGACTTTTCTATTTAATTGCTACATATTGCTAAACAGAAGATGTAATATGTTTTCTATATTTTCTTTTAACAAACCTATTTTTATTCTTTTGAAAGAGATTAAATATAAATTAAAAATTGGCTTTTATTACATTATAAAACTATTATCTTCAATATTTACCCTGACAATTATAATTTTCAATCACTGATCTTCAAGTACTCAAATTTGTGAAATGGTTACAGGGGTAATGCTGTTTCAATAATACTAAATGTGTAGTAGTCTTATATACTAAAGTAGACTTAAATTTTTGTAGACTGTAAAATTATTTGATCAAGTTGCATAGCTTCAGTGACAATTCCAGTTAATTCAGGCAGGATTTTAATTTACTTTTCAGTGTCTGTTCTACTTCTTAGGCTAACTGTTGCCCAACTCCAGTGGAGTTAAGACTGTGAGGCTTTAGTATACATATACTTTGATTTTGTTTTGAAGTCCTCATAAAATAAGCCACCTTTGGCTCAGGAGTAAGGTAGGCTTTTTTCCTGGCTTATTTTATTACTAATTTGCTCTATGGATCTGTTAGGGTTTAAATGTATGTGTCTCCCCAACATTCATATGTTGGAATCTAAGATCCAATGTGATGGTATTAAGAAGTGGGCCTTTAGGAGGTGATTAAGGTAGGAGGGCTCGACACTCATGAATGGGGTTAACAACCTTTCAAAAGGGCTGAAGGGAACTACCTAGATCTTTTTTATTTGGCAGTCCTTTCTTTCACTATCTGAGGAAACAGCAAGAAAACCTTCACTAGACAACAACTACTGGCACCTAGATCTTAGACTTCCCAGATCCAGAATTATAGGAAATAAAGTTCTGTTTTCTATAAGTTACCTAGTCTTAGGTATTTTGCTATAGCTGCATGAATGGACTAAGATAAGATATGACTGCATGTTTGTCCAATTGGATACCAAAACATGACTAGAGCTTAAATGGTTGGAATTATTCAGTCTCAAAGAGTTAGTACTCATGGATAGTAGAGCTAACTCACCAATATTCAGTCCAGCTGATTCTCAACAGGAATGACAAAAATTTAATCAAGAATGTCAGTCAACAAAAAAAAATCTATTGAGTAGGTGATCCTGGTGGGTATGAAAGTAAACATGAAATCTGTCTTCAAGGAGCATAAAATTAAATTGATGAGAAAATTATATCTAATACTTAGCTAATGCTCAGGCATATGAAAAGTTACTTAGCTACATAGTAATACAAACTAATAATAAAATATAACTTAATTGCCAATTGAGGGATATAGGGGATACAACAAATGTCCTGAGTAAATTTGTTTTTTCAAACCTGAGTGAATTTATTCTCTCCCCTGACTTTTTTTTAATCCCATTTCTTGGGTTAAAAAAGGTGGGTTGTTGCATATAAATAAGCAAGAACAGTAAATAGTATCAGTTCATATTTACTGAATGGTTCCTATATGTGGGGCACAGGTTTATTACCTCATTTGAGACCGCTAAATCTCATGCAATTATCCCCATTTCACAGATGAGGAAACTGAGGACAGAATATCTTGTTGAAGACTGTACATCTGGCAAGCACCAAGACTGAGATTTGAATCTAAGCAGTCCAGGCTTAGTGCCAGTGGTCTTTGCCACCACCCCATCCTGCCCATCGAGCATACCTGATCCTGTGGTGTATCAGAGAGGGAAATCTGACCACAGAGAGCCAGCTTCTTTCTTGCTGCAAGTTTACTTTCACAGGGCTCCGATTAGTACACTGAAAGAGCTTATTTACTAAACGGGCTCTGAGTAATTGGCTAATGGGCTTGGGATGAGTGGTGTCCTCCAGAGGGCTATTTCCTGGGGCTGACATATCGGGCAGTCAAGCCAGCGCAGTTGTTTATCCCACTCCAGGATCACACAGCCAAGCACATTAACGCTGCCGGAAAATGATTCTGTATTTAAAACTCAAACTGGGTGAACAGAGCCTGGCTCTAGGTTTCTTTCTTTTTTTTTTTTTTTTCCGACTTTTAGGTTCACGGGGTTCATGTGCACGTTTGTCACATCGGTAGATTGTGTGTCATGAGGTTTAGGGTATGAATGATCCCGTCATCCAGGTAGTGAGCATAGTGACCAATAGGTAGTTTTTCAACTCAGGACTCGGAGCCCAGCAAGGTGGTCCTGGGTGTACTAGGGTGTAAGCTTTTAAGCTGGGGGTGGGGTGGGGGAAATAGTTCTTATCTTTCATTTATGGGTGAAAACAGTGGGGGCTTGTGTCTGGGTTTTCCCTCAGTTCACATACTCTGAAAGAAGCATGGCCTCCTGTGAAAGGGGCCAAGTCACTCAGCTTTACCACTCTGTTGTTCTACTCACCATTATCCTAGATCCTGCCCAAAGGGGAAACTGTAACATGTAGATCATTTGTCCCAAGTGACACATTTTATTGCTGCCACCTCTTTGTACCCCATGTGTTTCTTCTATAAAATGGGGCTAACAGTAATACCCAATAATACCTACCGTATGGGATTGTTGTGAGTGTTAAGAGTTGATAAAAATAAGGTACTTAGAAGAATGGCCAGGCCACAGTAGGCATTCAACACATATTAGCTATCTCATTATTATTTTGCTACTATTATTCTTTGTCTCAGATTGTGCAGTAGAAAAAAAATGGGCTTTGAAAAGAGTTCAGGTTCTGATTATTCCATTTACTATGATTGGGAGCTTGAGCAAGACACTTACTCCTTCAGCTTAGTGTTCTCATCCGAAGTGAGAAAAACAACTTCATAGGGCTGTTTAAAGGAACAGTCACAAAATAATGAACATCTATCAATTTCATTTGCAAACTGTAAAGCTTCATGTTCATTATCATTAATTCCCTAAACCTGGTTCTTCTATTGAATTCTCTTTTGTATTAACCCAATGACACAACTATTAAACTAGGAGTCATCTTAAGCTCTTTTTTCTAATTAGTTGGCCCTTAAGATTTGTTGATATCTCTAGCATCTGGCCACTTCTTCCTATTCCGTTGCAACTTCCTTAAGATAGGGCTTGGCCGGGCGCGGTGGCTCACACCTGTAATCCCAGCACTTTGGGAGGCCGAGGCGGGCAGATCACGAGGTAAGGAGATTGAGACCATCCTGGCTAACATGGTGAAACCCCGTCTCTACTAAAAATACAAAAAATTAGCCGGGCGTGGTGGCAGGTGCCTGTAGTCCCAGCTACTCCGAGAGGCCAAGGCAGGAGAATGGCGTGAACCCGGGAGGCGGAGCTTGCAGTGAGCCGAGATCACGCCACTGCACTCCAGCCTGGGCGACAGAGCGAGACTCCGTCTCAAAATAAATAAATAAATAAATAAATAATAAAAGATAGGGCTTTAGCAGCCTCCCAGTTGGCCTCCTGCCTCCAGTCTCTAGTCTGCTGGCAGGAGGATTGTTCAAAAGTACAAATTCAGTCTTGCCATTCCCTTTCTTAAAACTCCCTAGTGGTTCCTCATTGCCTTCAGTATAAAGTTCTGATTTCTTAGCACGGCAGGCAAGGCCTTCCATGCCATGGCTTCCATTAACTTCCTTAGGGTTGCTGTTACCTTTTACCTTTGTCACACCAAATTAAATGTACCTCCCAGAATATATCTGTTGTGGTTCACTTCATGTGTCCACTTGACTAGGATATGAGATGCCCAGATATTTTGCTAAACGTTATTCTGGGTGTGTCTGTGAGTGTGTTTCTAGACAAGATTCACATTTGAATTGTGGACTGAGTCTAGCAGATTGCCTCCCCAATGTGGGTGGACCTCATCTAATTTGTCCAAGGCACCAATAGAATAAAAAGGCTGAGTAAGGGAGAAATTGCTCTTTCCGCCTTACTGTCTCTGAGTTGGAGACATCCATCTTCTCCTGCCTTTGCATTCAGGCTAGACCTTTCCCATCGGCTCCCTCGGGTCTGCAGCTTGCTGACTGCAGATCTTGTGATTTCTCAGCCTCTATAATCACATGAGCGAATTCCTTATTAAAAATCTCTCTCTCCCTCATATATATTTCCTATTGGTTTCATTTCTCTGGAGAACCCTGCTGATACAGTGTCCTTGTCTCTTTCTTGTGCTTTCTGGCCTTTTCCTTCCCATCCTCTTCTACTTACCCTTCAAGATTACTCTAGCATCTTACATCTAGCACCTACTCCAAAGAAACCTTCTCTGGCAGTCCCTTTCAACACGCTGGCTGAGTTAAATGTCCCTCCTCTTTGCTCCCATTGCACCCAGCCCAGTATTTGCTTGGATCTGATCACATGGTACTGTAGCTGCTCTTTTATGCTTCTATCCCTTTATGGAGGAAACCTTCAGGATTCTACTTATTTCTGGATTCCTAGTGGGTTGGGAAAAAAACAATAAACATTGATTGAATGAAAAAATAAACATTATAATTAATAAAAATTAAGATTATGTAGTTGCCTTTCAAGAACTATGTCCAAATTGCCAATTTGCTCTACTCAACAAGAAGAGACCCTACTTGAGATTTATTACTAAATAAATGACTTTGAGCAAATGACACAACCTCTCTCTGCATAAGTTTTCTCAACTTGTAAAATGGGACTACAAATTGTATCTGCCTTCCTTATTTTTGGAAAACCTAAATGAAATATGCATATTAAACTTTTAAAGCAATCAATGCTTTGGTGCTTGGTATCCTGTAAACACCCAGTGAATGTGAATTTCTACTGTCTTATTAGCTCCAAAATCGGAGTAAACTTACTCCTTCATTCAAGATAGTTGCTATTAGAGGTGGTCAATGAAATTGGTGGGAGAGCTGGTCTATGGATTCCCTTGACCCCACTGAAGTAGCTCATAATAGAATGCATTTACTAAAAATCCCATGAAGTAAATATAAGGTAAAACAATGGAACTCACAGACTTAAAGAGTCCTGGCATGACCCAGAGGAAAAAAAAATGTTGATCTCCTCTCCCTTTGTCTGATGGTTTTCTCTGCCCTGCAGTTCACAGTGAAATACAAGGTTTTTAATTCCCATGCACATTCTCTAATCTTTCTCCCTTTCTGCTGATGTCTTTTGGGTATATTTTTGTCTTTTTAATATTCAAAACCAGAAAAGAATAACTGATATATAAAAGACAGGGAGGTCAAATAAGGAGAGATGCTAGTTGGCATGTCACTGTCAGTCACATGCTCAGTGCAAAGCACCTGTCTAGAGTTCCTGTGTCACCTCATTTGCCATGGCCACCTGCAGTGCTGTGATCAACAGTCTTTTAAAGCATAGGTACAATAAATAAAATACCAGCGATCCTTTACATCCTAAACTGGGGCATGAACGCTGATGAAGATTAATCAGCAAAAGGGCAAGATAGGGTCTTAGAAAGAGCATGGATTTTGGAGGCAGACAGCTGGATTTCAATCCTTTCTCTACCGTTTTTCTTTTTTTCTTTCTTTTTTTTTTTGAGATGGAGTCTCACTCCGTTGCCCAGGCTGGAGGGCAGTAGCGTGACCTCAGCTCACTGCAAGCTCCACCTCCCGGGTTCAAGTGATTCTTTTGCCTCAGCCTCCCGAGCAGCTGTGACTACAGGCATGCACCACCATGCCTGGCTAATTTTTGTACTTTTAGTAGAAGGGGGGTTTCATCATATTGGCCAGGCTGGTCTTGAACTCCTGACCTTGTGATCCATCCGGTTCGGCCTCCCAAAGTGCTGGGATTACAGGTGTGAGCCACTGCGCCTGGCCCCATTTTTCTTAATTACTTTGAACATATTTACTTTCTTTGAACTTCATTTTCTGTGTCCATATAATGGACTTAACAGCATCACTCTTTAAGGGTTGTTGTGAATAGCACGGGTTTTAGCAACAAATAAGAGCTGTTCTTTCTTCTATGTGCAAGGGAAGTATGTTCAAGGGAAGTATCAGGTGGCATCTTTGGCAATCTTCTGATGTTCTCCTTGAATCTGAAAAGCATTGAAAGATAATATCATGGCTATATATTTGTTGAGAGCTTAGAGATAAAAAGAGTTTAGAAATACTGTTGATTGTGTAAGTAAATGTTTCTCCCTGCCTCCAACCTTTCCCTCCTTGCTCCCTTCTTCCCTCCCTTCCTTCCTTCCTTTCCTTCCTTTCTTTTCCTTTCCCTTCCTTTCCCTTCCCTTCCCCTTCCCCTTCCCCTTCCCCTTCCACTTCCCCTTTCCCTTCCCCTTCCCCTTCCCCTCCCCTCCCCTTCCCCTCCCTTTTCCCTCTCCTTCCCCTCAATATGTTTCCCAAATAACGACCCTTAGTCAAAGAAGCTCATCTTTTTGCATGTTATTGATGCCATCATCAATACCTCTAGGAAGCAACACTTACTTCTTTTATGTGTCTCCAGGTCTACCATGTAATTTTGTAGTTAAAATCTTCATTTCATCTATCGCTATTGGTTCTACATTCTTCATTTTATAGTACAAGTATGATATCCTTCTATGACACAAGTCAAAGGCTCTTTTGATGTTGAACAGGCGGTTCGGGGGAAAAAGAATCTTAGCAGGAAAGACTCAGCCACTCTATCATTGTGCATCATGATTAGGCTAAGCCATCTTATATAAAATCCATACTTAAAATCCTAACAGGTACCACTGTGCACTGTTTTAGAGTAAATAAATAAAAGGGTTTCAAATTTTATGTAGACTCTTAGTTTGGGAAGAGATTTGAGTGCAGTGGATCTATAATAATGATCCATTCCGAACCAGTCATTTAATCATGTGAACACTCACAGATACACATGTCTTGTTCATGGATAAGCTAATTAAAGACAGAGGTGGAAACAGCACTTGGGGCTTCAAAGTGGATCACACTGCCCAGGGCCTTGGGAGAGGTCAGTGAAAATGACACGTGAACATAGTTTCAACCCCAATGTAACTCATACCTTCTCTTTAATAACTAGCTGGCAGACCCTCATTTACTTTTCAATTTTCTATTCAAATGCCCTTTCCTTTGGAAAGTTGTCCATGAACTTCCCAGAAGGGCTAAGTGATCCCTTCCTTTGTACCTCAAGTTCTTTTTTTTTTCTTCTTTTTTTGAGAGGGAGTCTCACTCTGTCACCCAGGCTGGAGTCAGTGGCACAATCTCAGCTCCCTGCAACCTCTGCCTCTTGAGTTCAAGCGATTCTCCTGCCTCAGCCTCCTGAGTAGTTGGGACTACAGGTGCGTGTCACCACACCCAACTAATTTTTGTATTTTTAGTAGAAACAGGGATTCACCATATTGGCCAGGCTGGTCTCGAACTCCTGACCTCACGATCTGCCTGCCTCAGCCTCCCAAAGTGCTGGGATTACAGGCATGAGCCACCACGCCAGGCCCATACCTCAAGTTCTTTTATAGCTCTTGTTTCTCTGTGTTTCCAGACCAGTTCTTTTGGGTGTACTTTTCGAATGAGACCATTTATAGCTGAGGGCAGAAACTATGTGCCATTTATCTCTAAATCATCACCCTTAGCCTGGAGTCTGGCACATAATAACTGCTCAATGGATATTTGTGGAGTGATAATGAACAAACTGTGCTTCTTACATATTTGGACCAGATGTGGAGTCACAGGGCTCACTTGTGAAGGAAAGCTACTCATACCCCCTCCGCCCCTGGCATTCCTGATGAATGATGTCCAGCCTAAATGTATTTCACATGCTCTCCTGTCTTTCCAGGGCTGCACAGTGCATTGCTTCTTTTTCTTTTCAGGAAGAGTGGAGGGTTTTGTATGCGATGTTGGAGACTCCAAAGTTTAGGAGGAGAGATATATATCATGGCTTTTATTCTGAGGCCTATAAGGAGTTTTATTTTCTGAATAAGTATTGATCGCAGCTTACAAAATACTGCAAACCCATATAATTAAAAATAATGAGACCAGTCATTTGTGGGCAGTGCATGGCTAAGTATAAGAGAAGACAAATTCTTCAGGTGCCTGAGATTTTATAATTGTACTTGGTTGGGAAGCTTATTAAAGCCTTGCAGGTGCAATGTTTCATCACAGAGTAGTGAACCTTTGAAAGATATGCATAATAAACAGAGTTTGAAATATGTTTTTATTCCAGGCCATATGGTCCTGTCTGGAGCTTTCCTGGATCTTTGGGTCAGTTCATTGTTGAAAGATGGGCTTGCAAGGACCCACCTCTCGGAGCAGCTGTCAGAGCCCTATCAGAATGAATCTGCTTTTGCATGATTATTTATTTTATGTGGCTGTCTGAAATGAGCCCAGCCCTGCTCAGTAGCTGAAATGTGCTGAGCAAAGTCTCTTCCCTGAACAGCTTGTGGCCATATCACCAAGCAGTGTCCTTCCTTGTCCTTAAAAAGCAGACTAGCGAGACTTGTACATTAGGTCAGGATGGACAGTCTGGGTGAGGTGTGCCCACCAGGGCTTGAACTTGGTGCCAGCAATATGAAAACTTACACGGTAGCATTTTAAAGAGGTGTCATTGCTCTTTCTTCTCAGCTGTACTCATTTTCCTATCTCTCTCAACTCTAGGCAATTACCGTGACAGCTGTCCATAAGCACTTGAGGTGTTTTTTGTGGTATAGTGGTGAGAACAATGCTAACACGGGCTCTCCTTTTGTAACAGAGGGTGGCATTGACTCCTCTGGGAATGTCTTTTTAAGAGACATTTAATATAATTTATTCAGTATTTATTGCGCATATATATATTTATATATGTATATATACACAAATAGCAGTTATTGACAAGAGACTTGGTTTTGAAGTCCAGTGATCACAAGAAGATGTTCTGTTTCCTAACATAGAAAATGGGCAGTGAGTTGATTAGAATGGAAGAAGATTAAATCTCATATCTCTTTATGGTTATTTGAAAAAATTGAAGTTGAATTTTGTCATCTTGGTCAAGGGGAAAATCTTGCCGTTTTAGGAAGTGTCTTTTCTCTACTCTTATATTGCTGACATTATATTCAATATCATATATATTTGTAGCCATTTGTTCATTTGGACTATATTCATTAAGCACCTGTCCTTTACTAGCCACTGTGCTAAGACTTGAGAATGCAAGAGCCCCAGGATTCTTGCCCTCCTGAAACTTAGAATCTGAAGTAGAAGACAGACATTGAAAATACAGTTAATTATGTCTTACATATGTTACTAAAAGAAAGTGAAAGATATTGAATGAATGTACCTAGCTAGAAAACCTATGTGTGGTCTTTGGATTCTACTTGCCTTAAAGAAAAGTCTATGTCAGATTTCTTTCCTCCTATATAGGAATCACTCTGCCTGAAACAATAACTTGTATATAGTACTAGATGCTTATTTTAGTCCATTTTCTGCTGTTATAACAGACTATCTCAGACTGGTTAATGTATAAAGAATAGAGACTTATTTCTTACAGTCCTGGTGGATGGGAAGTCCAAGCTAGAGGACCTTCTTGCTTTGTCATAACATGGCAGAAGCTATCATGTAGTGAGGGTGGTGGGGAGAGAGAGACAGAGAGAGAGAGAATATGATATAAATACCTTCCATTAGGCCCAATCTCCCAATACTGAGGCATTCGGGATTTAGTTTCCAACAAATGCTTTTTGGGGAACATGTGAAAACCGTAGCATTACTTAATAAAAATTTGTGGATGTAACGGAGGAATGAAAGTAAGAAGAAGAAAGTGTTAAGATTATTTCATTAATTCAGGCTACAGTTTAATAAATTATCATTTGAAAGCCCTAAATTAGTTTTACGGTAAAACTACATATTTTTCTTTTGCCGCCACATTCAGTGTTGCCATTTTAAAATTTACCCATGGTAACTGTTTTTCCATTTCTGTAGTCATAGAAGCTAGAACTTAACCTTTTACTTGAGTACAGAAATATGAGACTCTAATCTTTCTCTCCAGGGTATCAGCTGCTTTCTTTGGGGAATATTCTTAGGTGTCTTTGGTTGGTAGAAATGAGCTATTTCTTTTCTTCTTTTTTCTTTCTTTTTTTTTTTTTGAGATGTAGTCTTACTCTGTGGCCCAGGCTGGAATGCAGCGGCTTGATCTCGGCTCACTGCGACCTCTGCCTCCCGGGTTCAAGCAAGTCTCCTGCCTCAGCCTCACGAGTAGCTGGGACTACAGGTGCATACCACCACACCCGGCTAATTTTTAATTTTTTAGTAGAGATGGGGTTTCACCATGTTAGCCAGGCTGGTCTCGAATTCCCGACCTCAGGTGATCTACCCGCCTTGGCCTCCCAAAGTGCTGGGATTATAGGCGTGAGCCACTGTGCCCAGCTGAAATGAAGTATTTCTATACACAAGTAGATCAATATTCTTATGGACTAAAAAGTGGTAGCTATTTCAAAGTGTGTGTCTTAGGCCTAGGGATAAAACCACATGATGGAAAATGTTTTCTTCCATCTGTACTATGGTAACCTAAGGGACTCCCAGGACCAGGGAGACACCATTCAAGTTTCATGCTGTGCCCAGGAGAGTGCGGTGCTATTACCTCAGAATATCTGAAGCTTTCAGAGTTAACAGATCAAGAGGAAAACACTCAAGAGGACTGCAGCCAAGGGCCAAATAGAGAGTTCTTGAGAAGCATCGGGAATCAGAGTTGGAAGTGTGGTAGTAGCCACCAAGACAGTGGAGGAGCTTTTAGGCAGTGTCACAAAGTAGCAGGACAGTGGGAAGCGATGGGGAATATCTGGTCTGAATGGATGGAGAGTTGAAATCGTCAGGTTGGGACTGGAAGCAGAGGCTGGTTGTGATGGGAGACAGGGACTACCGGCAGTGGTAGTCCATCTTAATCCAGAGATTAAGATGCTGGATAAGGACTTGAAATCAATGGCCACTGAAGCCTTTGTTGTTCAGCCTGGAGATGCTGTGATTCCACCACCCAGATGGGAATAGTGAGACCAGAGTCCTATTAAAGTCATGTTAAGATGATCCCTCTTTGCTCCTTCCCTTTCTTCCTCCCTCTCTCCCTCCTTCCTTTGTTTCATTCCTTCTCCTCTCATATCTCTTTCCCTCCCACTCCCACTTGTTCCTTCAGCAAGTGTTTACTTAGCCTCTACTATGTGCTGCTTATTGTTTATAGGGTGGGGTATATTAAAAAGAACAGATGAATATGGTCTCTTTTTCTCATGAGCCTTTCAATTTTCTGGGGGAAAATAATACAAAATGAGTAAATACATGAAGAAAACACTTTATTTTAATGTTAAGGGCCACAAAGAAAACAATACATGATGACATGAGAGAGAATGGGTTGGTTGGCAATAGAATTTTAAACTGGAGAGTTAGAAAAAACTAACTAAGGTTGAATTGGAACTGAGACCTTAATGGCAACAAAGAATCATAAAGTGATTGATCCAGAATGATCCAGGCAGATGGAAAAGCTAGTGTAAAGGCCATGAGATGGTCAAGAGCTGGCACATTCCAAGAAGAAAAAGGATCTCAATGTCCCTGGCAAATGGCAAGTAGAGAGCAGGGCCTCATCATGCAGGACCTTGAAGGTCATAGAAGGATTTTTGTTATTAGGGGTCTGGTGTTCCTGGTGCCTCTCCCACTTCCACCCACTTCATGTTCTCCACATGGTCTAGCATTGTTCTTCCCATAGTGGCTTTGACTCCTGCTTGTCACTTCTAGTCCTTGTGTTCTAGATTTGCAATCTTTCAATGTTATCCATATGGAAAGATCATGGGCTTTGGAGTCAGACAGCCTTTGGTTCTATCCTCAGATTCTCCTTGTATTGGCTGTGTGACTTCGGTAAAATCACATCCACAGAAAGCATCTCTTGTGATTTTATTAGCTTAAGGGTCTGGGGGTATTTCTGGCCCCCTTTCTCTGCCTCCCTTTTCCAACCTGTCTTTAAAAGCTGGAATGCTGTAAGGCTTTTACCAAAGTCTTGTTTTCTTATTCTCTAAATTTCATTCAACATCCATGATTTCAATTACCATCTCCCCATCATTATCCAAAGTTTCCATCTCCGTCTCGGACTCTACTTTGAGCTCTTTATCTGTTTATGCAATTACCTTTTCAGCTCTTTCTTTGGAGGTCAAAAAAGACAACGTAAAGTCATCATAACCAAAGTTTGATTCATTATCTTCCCTGCCACTCCCCTAAAACTTATCTATGTCCAATATTTTCTAATTCAGACATTGAAAACATTCATTAAATTGTGCTAACTTTGCTTTCTTATCTCCTTCTGCACTGATAGTCAGTGAATTGCTAAATCTTGTTGATTTTTATCTGAATATCTCCTCTGTTGAATCCATCTGGTTTGCTCCATCTTCACTTAAGCCATCCAAGACCAACCTCTCATCATCTCCCTTGTGATTTACTGCAATCACTCCTAAATGCTCTCTTTGATTCTGTTCTTGCCACACTCAAATCTGTTTTCCACAGAGGTCACAGTAATCTTTTAAAACACAAATTAGCTAAAGTAACTCCCCTGCTTAAAACGCTTTGATTTTTTTGTTGTTGTTGTTGCTGTTGGGATAAAGATCAAAATTTTTAAAATCTTTAAAGGGAGCTGAATGTCTCAGGCACTACTTTGCGACTTTCTCCCCATAAATTTTTTATAATTTATCCTGCTGAACTGTCTTTTTTAAGTTCCTTAAATGTGTTGTGAGCCCTTCCCATAGCTGAGCTTTCAGATGTGCTATTTTGTTTTCTTGGATTGCTCTTGTCGTTCTTCATCTAGTGCTGTAGACATATGTCATGTTTTCGGCTGTCTAGCGTTTGTTGAACACATTGGTTACATTTGAAAGATATCCAGCATTATGAGTTTTGTCTAGCCAAGGTAGAGAGTGAGATTCCCCAGGTTTCTCTGGAGCAAGGGAACAGACATGTGTCCCACCAATCAGACTCATCTGTGTGTGAATTTAATTCAAGGGGAACAGCTTGACGAAGGCAGAACCTATTGCGCTGGTAAGGATGGCAGAAGAGACATCCAGCTTTTGAGAATAATAGTCCTTGTAAGGTCTAGTTTCTGGTACAGAAGTTGCCAAGATGTTGGTGTCTGCTAGGATTGCAAGAAAGTTGGATTTGGGGAGCCACATGAACTGCAGAAGCTCATGCTCATTGGGTCATTAGCAGTTGAGGCAGTTTCTTTCTTTTTTTTTTTTTCTTTGAGATGGAGTCTTACTCTGTTGCCCAGGCTGGAGTGCAGTGACGGGATCTCGGCTCACTGCCAAGTTCCACCTCCCGGGCTCAAGCAATTCTCCTGCCTCAACCTCCCAAGTAACTGGGACTATAGGTGCCTGCCACCACTCCCGGCTAATTTTTTGTGCTTTTAGTAGAGATGGGGTTTCACCCTGTTAGCCAGGATGGTCTCGATTTCCTGACCTCATGATCCGCCTGCCTTGGCCTCCCAAAGTGCTGGGATTACAGGAGTGAGCCACCGCACCTGGCCCAAGGCTGTTTCTTTAACCAACTAGTTCTGTGATGTGCTTCTGAGCACTGTTCCTGAGAGCTTTATTTGAGCCTATTTTTTCAGCCCAACACTTTCTATGCTTCAATAGCCAACTTCAGCTTCTGTTGCTTACAACCGAGAAAGAGCCCTGCTGGTTAGTGCTAGGTAATCCAACTCATTTGTGGACACTCAGCTCTAGTTTACTCCAGGAAACTGTTCCATTAGCCTTGTTCTGCCACTTTTGCTGATTAGGGCAGATCTTCCACTCTTGTGTGCTGTCAAGACTCAGTATGGCATGGTGGCTTCACCTGCTGCTGCTGTTGTTACTCTGCCTGGGTTTCTGTGTCAACTCTCCTACTTGCTTGATGTATGAATTTTGCAAAGGTTACCTAACCGCTCCGTGTATCAATTCCTTTACCTATAAAATAGGGACGCTGATAATAACTATCTAACTCATAGGTTGATTGTAAAGACTAAATGGATGAATGCATACATGTAATCCTTAAAGTGGTAACTAAATGTTCAATAATTGTTAACTAAAATGTTCTCACATTACCCACTTCCTTCTTTTCATACTACTTTTCACAGACAGTAATTCGATACTCACAGAGTGATAATTTGATTTAGATATACCTTCCACATAAGCTGTAAATGAAGGGCTGCTTATTTTGTTCATCATTGTATTCCCAGTTCCTAGCACAACGTATATTTACTTAATGGATGTAGGATGGATGTTGCAGGATCCCAAAAACCTTGAGTAATGCCTTCCCCATCTCCCAGCACACTAAAGCAGGGGAGCTTCAGCAGTATCCAGTGTTCCTGGCAGAATCACCTCGAGCTCCTTGTTTTTGCTGATTATTTCTCGTGACCCACAACTGACCCGTTCTCACAGAGCACAAACCCTGTCCCAGATGCTGAACTTTCCCTCTATGCCCTGATTTCTCTGCTTCTCAGTACCGATCATTTTGTGCTGACTCTATACCCTCTGTAAGTTGTTTGAAGCCAGATGGGAGAAAGAGAGAAAACCGATATCGTTCATTGCCCTCCCAGACTCTGAGGGAAATAAAAACAATAGCAACAACAAGGTAGTTTATATTGGGTGTTTACTAGGCATTATTCATTATTTAATACTCACCGCAATCCTATGAAAAAGATACTATAACCCCATTTTGCAGAAGAGGAAAGTAAGTCCCAGAGGAGAAAAACAAAAGAAAGAAAGGAAAGTAGAGAGAAAGGGAGGGAACGGGGTAAGGAAGGCAGCTTTTCCAATAGAAGAGAAATTCCCTTGCTGAGAAGAAATTTCATTCCCATAAAAGAAACTTCTCTATTGGAGGATAAGATACTGTAAAAATAATATTGATAGAGAAGTTATAGAAGATGACCCAGAACATGAACCTAGCCTCAGATCAGCTTTAATATTTAGATTTTTAAAATATAATTCCTTTCAACTACTTGCTATTTGCAGCCTTTTCTCTCCAAAGTCTAACGTAAGTAGTAGGAATAATACTGATAATTAAGAAATCTATGCAGTTTTTTTCTGGTTAATTGGCATTTTCCTATAAAATATTTAAAAATTAGCTTTTGGTTTTCAAAGACTCTCTTTTCAGAAAGTCATAGTTTTTGCTATTAAGAGTTCCCATCTGCAGGTGGGGCTTCCTGCACTGGGATTATTTGGGCATTTTCACAGATGTTGTCCAGCCACTGATATTCAGCTGGAGTTGGAGCGGGGGGCTTATGATGCATTTTCTATGTTTAGATCTTCCTGATGTTGTTTTATTTATTTTTTCCAATGAAAAGAGAAACCAGCCAACATGCCAGTTTTCTTGCAAAAACTGTTATCCAGCTAGAGATGCCCTCCAATGGTAATGCTCTTGTGCATTTCAACCAAACTCAAAGAAACACATTTTCAAAGTGAGTGTGGGTGCAATTGCCAGAAAATTGGCTTCAAGCTGGGTCCCCGGAAGGCTTGCTTTCTCCAGCTTTGACAGGCCTTGAGAGAGGTTCTCATAAGCCCCCAGGAAGATCAGGTGGGTGGTTTGGGACTCAGAGCCCAGTTGGCAACCACTCTAAAAGAGCATGGTGCATTAGTTTCCCGTGGCTGCTGTAAGAAATTACCACAAACCTGGTGGCTTAAAACAACAGAAATTTATTCTCTCACAATTGTGGAGGCCAGAAGTCTAAAATTAAGGTGTCAGCAGGACCGGTTCCTTTTGGAGGCTCTAAGGGAGAATTTATTCCATGCTTCTGTACTGGCTTCTGGTGGCTGCTGGCAACCCTTGGTGTTCCTTGGCTTGCAGATGTATACTCCAATCTCTGCCTCTGTCTCCACGTTGTCTTCTTTCCTGCGTGTCTTTGCCCTTTCTCTTATCTTCTAAGGACACTTGCCATTGGATTTAGGGCACGCTGTCTTCCAGGATGATCTCATCTTGAGATCCTTAACTGAATTACATTCTCAAAGACTCTTTTCCCAAGTAAGGCCACATTCACAAGGTTTGGGTAGACAGACTTATCCTTTGCAGGGGCCACCGTTAACCCACACACATGGTGAATTGAGAGAACTTTTCCTGATCCACTGGGGATGAAGCTGGATTTCAACTAAGCAGTGGGCTAAAAAGGCATTTGGCCCTGCTGAGCCAAAGCATCTTCTTAGTTTCTCAGTGATCACCGTACATTTCTGAAAGGAAATATGGCATTTGTCAGCAGAGGCTAACTTCTCGCTGTGTCCTCACATGGTCTTTCCTCTGTCCATGTGCCTTCCTGTTTATTTTACCTTGGGTTCTGCCTTCCTTATTATTTCATTTACTCTTTAACATCACTAGGAGTAGATAATAGTGTTTCCATTGTATTCATGAGAAATGAGAGGCTCCTTCCAGCTAGCAACTGGTGCAGCTGGGATTAAAATGTAAGCCTGTAGAGGTTCCCTTTCCAAACATGTCACCTCAGCTTTTCTGGGTTCCTAACCTGAAGATATTTCAAGTTCGTCTGTTTTCCTTAAGCATGGTAAATGTGGTTATTGTACAGTCTGTATGAGAATTCTAATAACTGAGTGCTTTGTGGATTTGTTTCTGTTGATTGTGGTTATTTCTTTTTATTTATGTCATAATTTTCCATGTCTTTCTGGTTATATTTGATTATATGCTGACGATTATACTTAAAATATTGTAATAACTATTGGAGTTTAGAACATACAGATCCCTCTTTTCAAAAATAATTTGAATGTCCATCTGCCAGGTACTTGGGGGTACTACCAGTATGCCATCACCTCAAACCAAGATCCAGACTTTACACTTGTTGAACCACCAGGGATTAAACTCAAGACTTTCCAATGACTAGTTTGTCTCTGGCACTCTCTCACCATTACACTGAGTGTTTTGTCTTTTGAGCGTGTAGTCTTCTCTGGGTGGGGTCTCATACTAGACTTCCCACCTGCTATGACTCTGAGTTTTTACATCTAGCTTTACCCCAGGAAACAGAAAAATATTTAGATTTTCTAAGATTGGAACATTCCATCAGGCAAAAGTAGCTCCCATATCTACCAACCTCAAATTCCACTTTCAAATTTGACTTGTTAATTCTCTACAAACTTGTCAGCTTTCCATTGTTTTGAAGATTTATTTTTAAAAACTGTATCAGCATTCTTTACTTATTTGCCTTAGGAAGGTTTCCTTGAATATTGTAGCTTGCCATTAGCTAAACACAAAAATCTAGAGGCCTATTTATTTTTTCTCCCTGCTCATTCCTGGCACTTTACTCCTCTCTTTTTTTTCCTTTGTGAGGCGGCTGCTTTTTGCACTGTCCTGAATTTTTCCATTGATTCTTGACATGGCAGCTTGGGTCTATGGATGAGTGGTTTTTTTTTGATAGCTTGATAGTTTTGTCACATCCACGGGTATCTTATATAAGTCCTAGACCATCGTGAAAACGAAGACTACCTCTGTTTATAAATTGCGGAAAAATAAATTCCATTGATGCTGAGCTTCCAATTTCTAGAGTTTTGTAATGTGACAAACACAGGCATAATTAGGATGTTTCATAAACCAGTAACTTAAAAAGATTCTGCCCCTTATCATAAAATAATGAGTTTCTAAAATAATGTCTCTATGTATGAGAGTATGCACACACCTGTAGTGAAGAATTAAATTTTGTTCAAGAGTAGTTTGGTTTTTGCACTCAGCTTCTAAGAGGCAATCTATGTCATAATTGAAAAAATCTCTTTGTTTAGGTTGGGAGCTCATCATGTCAGGAAGACCAATCACATTTAATGTGGGGGCTTTAGGTTCCTGGCATCAGTTAACCAGGAAACTGAGTTAATCCACTTGGGCAATCAATTGATCAATCATGCCTCTGTAATAAAGCCCTTGTGATGGTTAATACTGAGTGTCAACTTGATTGAATTGAAAAATGCAATATTGATCCTGGGTGTGTCTGTGAGGGTGTTGCCAAAGGAGATTAACATTTGAGTCTGGGCTGGGGAAGGCAGACCCACCTTTAATTGGGTGGGCACCATCTAATCAGCTGCCAGTGAATATAAAGCAAGCAGAAAAACGTGAAGAGACAAGACAGGCCTAGCCTCCCAGCCTATGTCTCTCTCCCATGTTGGATGCTTCCTGCCCTCAAACATCGAACTCCAAGTTCTTCAGTTTTGGGACTCAGGCTGGCTCTCCTTGCTCCTCAGCTTGCAGACAACCTATTGTGGGACCTTTTGATAGTGTAAGTTAATACTTTATATATAAAGCATAGTTTATATACATATATATCCTGTTAGTTCTGTCCCTCTAAGAGAACCCTGACTAATACAGCCCCCAATAAAAACTCTGGACACTGAAGCTCAGTTGTGCTTTCCTGGTTGGCAATTCTCTATGTGTATTGTGCACGTTAATACCAGGAAGACAATGGCTCTGACTCCCAGGGGAAAGCATATGCAAACTTCATGTGTGGAACCCCTCAGATCCTGTGCTATGCATTTCTTTCTTTAGCCAATCTCTATCTCTTCCTGTAATAAATCAGAACCGTGACTATAACAGTTTTCTGTGAATTTTGTGAGTCTTTTTAGCAAATTACCAAAACTGAGGGAGGTTTTGGCAAACCCTTGATCTTGTGGTTGGTGTCACAGTGAGGACACAGTCTTATGGTTGATGTTATGCCCTCAACCTTTTCAGTCTGGCTAACTGGACAGTGTGCTTATGTGTGCATGTGTGTGTGTGAGAGAGTGTGTGTGTGTGCATGTGTAGAGTACAACACTAGCATAGGGTTTTTTTTTTGTTAGTTTGTTTTTATTTTTAGACAGAGTGTCACTTTGCCACCCAGGCTAGAGTGCAGTGGCACGATCTTGTCTCACTGCAACCTCTGCCTCCTGGGTTCAAGCAAGTCTCCTGCCCCAGCCTCCCATGTAGATGGGACTACAGGCACATGCCACCATGCCCAGCTAATTTTTGTATTTTTAGTAGAGATGGGGTTTCACCATGTTGGCTAGGCTGGTCTTGAACTCTTGACCTCAGGTGATCTGCCCATTTTGGCCTCCCAAAGTGCTAGAATTACAGGCGTGAGCCACCACGCCTAGCCCACATAGGATATTTATAATTAGAACAGCCTGAAAGAAGCTATAACATAATAGCAAGGCTTAGATACTTCTCTTACATTTTTATTTCCAACCTGCTTACTGTGAGACGTTTTCCACTGATCTTGTAGTCCAAACCCATACCCTGACTTTGTGATGCATGTCATTTTTATCCTAGTGTGCTCCATATTTACCCAGAGCTTCTGTGTTTATTTTGACTCCAACTCTGGAAACAGAAAGTGAACTCATAAAAGTGTGTTTTTTTTTTCCCCCTGGCAAGATTTAGGACCTCATAAATCATGGTGGCAAGAAATGTAATGATGGTCTCTTTCGGTTCTTGAGGAGATTGGAAGAGGAGAGGCGTGCAGGTTCCAATGTGGTTTTGTAATTTTTCCCAGTGGTGGCAAGTGAGGAAGATTCCAGCAGGCTAGTTCCTCAGTCCTAAGTAATTCTCTACTTGAATGTTCGTGCAATGAAAATGCACAGACATTCACGAGTGTCGCTCGGGCAGTTTAGTGCCTGCTGCGGAACTCCTGGCAGTTAACAATGAAATTGTCAAGATTTCCTTTTTGTTCCCTTCCAAGCAGGCAAGGCATCGTTTTTGTCCAGTGGTTTAGCAGATGAATCAATCCTTTTATATGTGATCAGTGGGACCATGTGTGTTTTCAGAAACTGTCTGGCTTTATACCTGGCAGGGTTTCTTGTTGGGCAGTAGTTCTGCAAATGAGAAAGAAAATATGCAGATTCTCACATGTCCCCAGATTGAATTATAAGGCAAAGGAGACTATTGCTTTCTGGCCTGGTATTTGGCTTAAAAAAAAAATATATATATATATATTTTTTGAGATGGAGTCTCACTCTGTTGCCCAGACTGGAGTGCAGTGGCATGATGTCAACTCACTGCAATCTCTGCCTCCCAGGTAAAAGTGATTCTCCTGCCTCAGCCTCTCAAGTAGCTGGAACCACAGGTGCCCGCCACCATGCCCAGCTAATTTTTGTGATTTTGGTAGAGACAGGGTTTCACCATGTTGGCCAGGCTGGTCTCAAACTCCTGACCTCAGGTGATCCAGCCACCTCGGCCTCCCAAAGTGCTGGGATTAAAGGCATGAGTCACCACGCCTGGCCAGATCATTTTGATACTTAGAGATATGCCATCTAGTGCTTAAACTGGGTTCTTGAAAAAATAAATTATGTAAAACATTGTTATTTTCCAGATTATAACTGATGGAGGAGGAGACACACATAGCAAATGTGGACAGGTAGGAGAAAAAGGGACATCTAGTAATGCTTTCATTCCTGTACAGCTTAATGTGCTTATTGCTATATTTCTTATTTCTCAATAATATTTATTTAAAAAGAGCTAATATGTAAATCCGTACAACCACTATGGAGTACAGTGTAGAGGTTCCTCAAAAAACTAAGAATAGAGCTACCATCCAGCCATCCCACTGTTGGGTATGTACCCCAAAGAAAGGAAATCAGTGTATTGAAGGAATATCTGCATGGCCATGTTTGTTACAGCACTGTTCACAATAGCCAAGATTTGGAAGAAACCTAAGTGTTCATCAATCAATGAATGGATAAAGAAAATGTGGTACATATACACAATGGGAGTATTATTTGGCCATAGAAAAGAGTGAGATCCTGTTATTTGCAACAACATAGATGGAACTGGAGGACATTATGTTAAAGTGAAATAAGCCAGGCATAGAAAGACAAACTTCACATGTTCTCACTTATTTGTGGGAGCTAAAATTTAAAACAATTGAACTCATGGAGATAGAGAGTAAAATGATAGTTACCAGAGGCAGGGAAGGATAGTGGAGGGTTTGTAGGAGGGGGCAAAGTGGGAATGGTTAATGGGTGTAAAAAATAGAAAGAATGAATAAAACCTAGTATT
Organism: Pongo pygmaeus; assembly: GCF_028885625.2. Lineage (NCBI taxonomy): Eukaryota > Metazoa > Chordata > Mammalia > Primates > Hominidae > Pongo > Pongo pygmaeus. Next base: position 21,930,974 of record NC_072376.2, read on the forward strand.
TGATAGCACAACAGGGTGACTAGAGTCAATAATAATATAATTGTACATTTAAAAATAATTAAAAGTATAATTGGATTGTTTATAACACAAAGGATAATGCTTAAGGGGATGGATACATGAGATACTTCGATATAGACATGCAATGTGTAATAACAACATCATGATAAATCACATCAGTTACCGTGTGGTCGTCGTTGGTGTCACAGTGAGGACAGCCTTATGGTTGACACTGTACCCTGTGCCATTTGCCATGATATGATTATTACACATTGCATGGCCATATCAAAATATCTCAGGTACCCCATAAATATATACACCTACTATGCACTCACAAAAATTGAAAATTAAAAAAAAAAAAGAAAGGAGTCAATCCAGCTTGGCTTAATTCCTGCCTCAAGGCTATTTATAAAAAACTCTCTAAGCAAAGCAGATATTACACCTCCATGCACAAATATCTCCATGCACAAAGCAGATATTACACCTCCATGTACACCTCCATGCACGTATTACACCTCCATACGTCAAACTGTTGGGGGCCTTTTGTCTACGGAATATCCATAGAAAATAATTCCAAGAATGTTTGGAGAGCAACACGTGTAGTGGAATATAGATATAGTGCTTTTAAGAGACCTGAAATACCAAATTGACACCAATGAAAAAATTAAAGGTTAGGTATTGTTTTGCTGAATATTTAGCTAGAGGAGTCATTTTGGTTGAAAGCAATCTCTGAAACAATTAAAATATGATTTAGTATATGAATGTTTATTCTCACCTAGCTTATTTAGACATATATCCACCTTATAAAGCAACTGGCCTTTTAATTTAATTTGTCTACTGAGAAATGGATATTTGGTGTTTTAGCGAGTGTATCCCATAGGTTGGGTTTGTTTATTCTGGTTTTAAAAAAGAAAATGCGCAATGCAAGGACTCACAAGACCTCAGAGTTTTGCCAAGCTTAAAATGCTAAGAAAATGTAAGCTAAATTCCCTGAATAAAGTGATGGAAATCAGTGTGAAACTATGTGGAGAATAGTTATATGTGTTGAATCTACATTTTGATGTCTTAACATGGAGTCTGTGGATGGGCTTCTGGGCATCCACAAATAAAATCATACCAAATATTTATGTATGTATACACTTAGTGGAGAGATACTCCATTGCTTTGGCTCTTAAAGGGCTTAAGCATCATTTTGAGTTTAGATGTGGGGCAAAGGGGATGTGCTATAGATGGAAAGTTTTGCCTCCCCCAACCCCCGACAAATTCATACTGCATCTTAGCTCCCAGTATCCCAAAGGTGGGGCCTTTGGGTGGTGATTAAGTCATGTGGATGGAGCCCTCATAAATAGGATAAGTGCCCTTATAAGAAGAGATATGAGAGAGTTCCCTGGCCCCTTCTGTCACATGAGGACACAACAAGAAGGCACTCATTTATGAACAGGATACAGTCCCACACAAGACAACAAATCTGTTGCCACCTTGATCTTGGACTTCCCAGCCTTCAGAACTGTGAGAAATAAATTTTTTCTTTTTATAAGCCACCCAGTGTATGGTGTGCTGTTATAGCCACCCTATCAGACTAAGAAAGGATGCCATAGCATTTCTGTACTCCCTCAGTCTAGGATATAGTCATGGCTAAAGCTGCGTGCTGACCCTTGACTCTTCATTTTGGAGGCTGTCTCTCCAGAATCATAAGACATGTCTCAGTTTGACCATGGGGACAGCAGGTAAGCTCTGAGGCTTCCTCAGGCATGCTACTGTTATCTCTTCCAATTTTCTAGTGAACTTTCTGGAATATCTGGAGGCCATACTTACAAACGGAACAGTGTCTTTACTGAATACCCTTCTAGGTACCATAGAGGAACTTGTGTGTGTGTCTTTGTGCCTGAAAAGTGATAGGTACTGAAAAATTGTTCATTGAGTAAATGAATGAACAAAGTAAATTCGAAATGAATGAATTGCCGAATAATTAGAATAATATATAACAACTTATTGAATTAAGCCCCTGCTTGATTCAAGCAGAAAACTGGAAAAGGGGATTTTTAAAATAGACAAATAAAAATTGGATATATTTAGGGTGTACAACATGATGCTTTGATATATGTACAGCATTGTAGAATGGCTAAATCAAGCGAATTAGCATGCATTACCTTACATACTTATCTCTTTTTTGTGGAAAAGGGGGATAGAGAACAGGTTTTGCTTCTCCCACTGTGATCTCCTGCAGAGAAGGAGAAAGAGACCCAGACTGCTCATCAGTGATTTTGTCTGTGTTCTCATAAGGCCTTCCCAGAAATGATAATTTTCTTTTTTTTTAAATTTCAGCTATCCAACTTGATAAAGTCAATCTTCAAGTATATTGTGCGTGGTCTCTTCTGGATAACTTTGAGTGGAACCAGGGATACAGCAGCCGGTTTGGTCTCTTCCACGTTGATTTTGAAGACCCAGCTAGACCCCGAGTCCCTTACACATCGGCCAAGGAATATGCCAAGGTCATCCGAAACAATGGCCTTGAAGCACATCTATAGGCAAGATGGCTGAGAAATACAGGAGAGGTGTCTGCTTTTGGAAAGGAAATCTGCTTTGGTGATGATCTTTCAGGCAATCTCAACTTAGTTCTTTAATCAACATTTAATATCAATGGATCTGTGATTATAAAGTCTGAATATGTAATGCCTTGTGAAGTATTTAATAATGGCCTTTACTTTATTTGTATTTGGATCAATGAGGTTTTTAAAAAAAATAGAAGAGAAAACCACTAACCTTGATTTTTATATTGCAAAATCAGATAGACCTGGAAACATAAATTTAAATCCTTAGACATTTTTCTAGAAAAAAAATGCAAAGTTTATAAAGATAATACAACCATGATTTGCAACTGTAACAGGAGACCATTTATGATAAGCATACCTGTTTGTGAACTTAATTATTCCGATTCCATAAGCTGTTTTTGCTTAGGCGATTCACTGCCATGTGATCCATAATTTTTCTACATAAAAAATCAAAGTTAAAAGTTAGTCACATTATACAGTTATGCATTCATTTCAACAAAATAGTGAATTGATAATCTACTTGTTAATATATTCGGCCCATATTTTGTGTGTTTGGACAAGTACATCTCCCTTTTGCCTAACGAACTTTTGAAAAATAATAAAATAATAGAATAAATTAGACTTTGAATGGCAGAAAAAGTATTTGAGTGTTGATGTTCAGTAAAAAACAGATTCCTAATTTGGCAGAGTGGTGCCAAATTAAAAGCCAAGTGATAAGCAGGGCATAATTTCCACTTTTGAATGTTTCTTTAAAGTTTAGAACCTTAAGAACCTCATGAAAAAAATACATGAAGTGAATGACCAACCTCAGTGTAGGCAAAGGTGGGGTGGGGATTTATTACCCTGGTAGTTGAAATGTCTGAGATTGGTATGAGGTTGACTGGAATTGGACATTTTACTGAACTTCCTAAGGTAGGGGTCAGGAGTAGAGGCAGGGCTCCTTCTGGCCTCCATGTCTTCCCCTCCAGCAAACCCTTCATGTATGTGGAGTTTGGCCTTTCATATCCATATTTCAGTAGACTTTAGTAAGCACCTAGTTACCTGTTAGACTTGAAGCTAAGAGGTTTAACTATGATCATCCCCATTTTGCAGACTGAGAAACTGAGGCCATACTGTTGTGTGTCTTTCTCAAGCCATTTGGGTTCTGATTAACTGGACCTGGCACTTCCCTTGGCATCAGCCCTATTCTCACATGATGGCAAACTGTAGTGCCATGGAAGTCTTCTCTGCATTTTCTGAAGACAGGAACAAAGACATAGAGGTGTGGAGTTGCCTTATGCAGGAGGAAGGGGAAATGGTTTTTTGCATGCAGCCCCTGCTTCCCTGAGGAAACTGCACATGCTTTTGGCATTCTTGTAAGGCTTTTGGCCCTGAGCAGATGCTCTGTCACTTTTTTTCTGTTATAAACTGTGGTCAATTTCTGGATCGTTTTCATGTTCATAATCAGGGAATTATTTACAGCAGAGAAACACACTCTCAGTAACTTTGGACAGAGTAAGAAAGAAATGGTTGTAGTAGTTCAATAAACATGGATGCACTGGGGAAAATTATATTAAGATTAAAATGGTATACAGAGGAAATTCTATTACATCTTTGCCACTGGTTTGTTATTTTTATTGTTCAATGAGACATTATCTCACAATTTGTGTTCATTTAAGAAGCACATTTCCAAATCTTATTTCATTCCTTTCCTATCCAGCCTGTCTTTTTCATTTTTACCATGTATCTTATTTACAATTTATGTGCCCTTTTGTATTATCTTGCAAGACAACTGAGTTTTCCTTTTAATTAGGATGTTGCTTCGAATATTACTTATCCTACAGGGCATATTTACAAGTTTTACAACAATACAAATGAGCACTGTATTTTCGTTACCAAAACCAAAAAATTAATATTCACACTGTAAATAAGATGATCCGTCATGTTTGGTCTACCAGGTGAAATAAAGATTCTAGCTGCTGGCGCCCAAGCTTACTTACAGTGCTGTGGCCTTCTGCAGTTCTTTGCTGGGTTTTAAAGGCTAGCTCTTTATCCTAGAGATGGATCATACAAAGGGTGCTTCCCTAATTGGTCATGTAAATTAGTATTGCCACAAGGTTAAGATGAAGGAAAAAAAAATAACTCACCATCTAAAAACCTAACAGCCCCTGCAGTGTTTCAATTAATGTTATTTTTAATTACTTCTATTAGCATTTGAGAACAAGACTGATTGGCTTTTGCCTGTTGAGGAAACAGAATGAAAATTCTTTAAATAGAAAAACAACAGTTGTTAATTATACTTAAAAATCCATAGATACTGTACTGAGATGTCTTGAAGGTCATCTGAGACTTGTAAAGCACATGTTTTATGTCTGTTTTATCTAAGGAGAAACCTAGATATCACAATGATGAATTGGATCTCCTTGTATTTCCTTCTCTATTATTTTCCTCCTTTCTTTTTTAGAAGAGCATGAACACATGTTATTTACATTCTATGAATCACTTTAAAGAAATTTTTTTGACAGTTTTTATTTTAGGGCTAGTCATTTCTGAATTTCTAAAAACATATATAAAATAACAGTAGCCCAGTTTCATTTTAGATGTTTAGAGTTTTAGTTTTGCAACTCTTGGTTATATCAGGAATTATACTATGAACACCAGGAGGAATTGTCTACCTAAGCCCTTTATCGAAGGAGAAGGTAGAAGTTCTCATTAAGAAGCCCATAAACTCAGAAGCTGGCCACCTTGGTATTTGGCAGTGGGATGCCAGTCAGGTTTTCGTGTTCTGGGAATTTGTGTTTGGCCTGTAGCTTTTAATTATTTTTATGAACTAGGGAATAATGAATACATTTGTAATATATTGAAAAAAAAATCTCTAACACTGGCTGACCAAAAAGTAGATTTATATGATAATTCTTAAACACCAATTCTATTACTCAACGCTAGGCAGAATGAAAATAGAATACTGAGCCTTATTACTGAGAGAGCAGAGTATAATCAAAGCTGGTAGAATTAATACTGTTTAATTATTAGCAATACGCCTCACCCGGAGAACACATATCCATCACTAATCAGAATATTTTAGGCTCTTGTCTGAGAAGGGACATGGTAGAGAGTACAAAGCATCATGAGCCCTAAAGAATGAAATTAGGAAAAATGTGACATAGAGACATTTGATGATGGTCTTTCATAATATGGGTTATGGTGATGTGAAGGGAGAATAAACCTTATTAACTGCGGCAGTAGGTAAGATGGGGAAGTGGGGGTTGAAGTGCCGAGGTAGGGCCTGCCACAGGAAAGAACAACCCCCAACTATGTGAGTTGCTGAGTGTGTCTTGAAGAGAGTAGTAGACAAGGCCTGTGATCCCAGGCTTTCCCAGTGTCTGAATGTGATACCTGAGCAATGACCGACCTAGATGACCTTGCCAGACTGGCTGTTTGTATCTGGTATCAGGCAAATGTAATGCATCATTAAGAGTGTGGGCTCCTGAGCCAACTCACCTGGATTCATATCCTGGCTCTGATGTTTATTATCCAAGTGACATTAAGTAACTTACTCAAGTTTCCCATGCTTGTTTCCCTATCTGCAAAATGGAGATAAACTTCCTTATAGGACTGTTGTGAGAGTTAGTTAAGCTGATAGATATAACATGTTTATATCCTGAAGCATGGTAAAGGCACAGTTAGTGTCGAGCTATTATTTTCAACTCTCAAACTTGTCCACACTGAGCCCCCAGCAATTCGTCAATTATAGTTTGGCTTTTCCTGTTCTGGGACTATCTCTGCTTCCCACAGAAGTATCTGTTCATGAGTTTCTGTCCTGGTAAGCTGGGATTCAGGTTTTGCCTGTCCGTGTCTTTAATTTTGGTGTCAGTGGTTTTTCCTATGACCTTAATTCTCTGATGACTCTAAAAAGAGATGTTAATTTTCTCTTCAGCTGTTTTGCTTGTATTAGGATGGGAGTGACAAGTTCTGAGCTCCTTAAATGATGGGAGTGACAACTTCCAAGCTCCTTAAGTGCTGGACTGGACACCCAGAGATGGCGTTATTTATATCATTAGAGTTGAAGGTGTCCAGCTGCTGAATCAGTACATATTGATTAAACTAAACTGTGCAATACTTTATAGAGATGCAATACTGCAGACAAGACAGTTCTCCAAAGAAGTTCATGAACTGGTTGGGGAACTAGGATAGAGACTAAAATGATAGCAAACAATGCTGGGTGAATTTTCAGAGAATCAGAGTTGTACAGCTATGTATCACGTAACAACATTTAGGTCAATGACAAACCACATACACGATGATGGTCCCATAAAATTATAATACAGCTGAAAAATCTCTATCACCTTGTGACATCATAGCCATCATGAAATTTTATAGCACGTGTTGTGCTAAGATGTGTTTGTGGTGATGCTGGTGTAAACAAACCTACTATGGTACCAGTTGCATAAAAGTCTAGGATAGATGAGTGTGTGTGATACACAGTATTTGATAATGATCATAACAGATTGATACAGTTTTATGTGTTTACTATACTTTTAATCATTCTTTTAAAGTGTTCTCGTTCCACTAATGAAAAAAATTTAACTGTACGATAGCCTCAGGTGGATTCTGCAGGAGGTCTTCCAGAAGAAGGCATTGTTATCATAGGAGAAGACAGCTCCATGCCTGTTATGGCCCCTGAAAACCTTCCAGTGGGACAAGGTGTGGAGGTGGAAGACTGATACTGATGATCCTGACCCTGTGTAGACCTAGGACAATGAGTGTGTTTATGTCATAGTTTTTAATAAAAAAATTTAAAAAGTAAAAAATAAAAATAGAAAAAAGCTTAAAGAAAAAGGATATAAAAATATTTTTGCACATCTGTAAAATGTGTTTGTGTTTTAAGCTATGTTATTACAAAAGAGTCAAAAATTAAGAAATTAAAAGTTTATAAAGTAAAAAGTTATTTTAAGCTAAGATTAATTTATTATTGAAGAAAGAAAATTTCTTTTTATAAATTTAGTATAACCTAAGTATACAGTGTTTGTAAAGTCTTCGTCTACAGTAATGTCCTAGGCCTTCACATTCGCTCAGTACTCACTCACTGGCTCACCCAGAGCAACTTCCAGTCTCGAAAGTTCTATTCATGGTAAGTGCCCTGTCATTTTTTACGTTTTAAAAAACCTTTTATACTGTATTTTTCCCATATCTTTTCAGTGATTAGATATGTTTAGCTACACAAAACTTGGTTTTGTGCTACAATTGCCTACAATGTTCAGTACAGTCACATGCTGTACAGGTTTGTAGTCTAGGAGCAATTGGTTCCCCCACATAGCCTAGGTGTGTAGTAGGCTACACCACCTAAATCTGCGTAAGTGCACTGTACGATGTTTGCACAATGATGACATTGCCTAAGAATGCATTTCTCAGAATGTATCCCTGTCATTAAGGGATGCATGACTGTGTATAAGCAGACGAGAGTGAGGTGGGTGGGGATGGCTTTCATGGGCAAGGGAATATAATACAATTAAAAAATAACCTGAGTGATAATACAAATAATATAGGTAAAAATATGGAAGTAGAAAGCATAAAGCCTGTGGGCTGTTGGGGGCAGTGCTCAGGCCAGTTCACCTCAGGGAAGAGAGCAGGCAGGCTGGGACTTGAATGTGGAGAGTCTCTAATGTTCTCCAAAGAACCTTCAGTTTTTCTCTCAGAGTAAGTTGAAGGTTTCTGAGCAGGATGGTGATGATTTATAGGTAACACTTTGAGGAATAGTAAAGGAAGTGGGATATAGGAACCAGATCATAAGCTTATGGTAGAGTATAGTTGATGTGTTAAGAGTCCTATGTGGGGTGGGAAGTACATATGTGGAAAGTTAATTTATAATTGTAATTAATGTATCTAAAGTACATGGGAGCTGAAATGAAAGATGATTTTTTGGATTAGATCCTGGAACAGAAGAAAGAACATTAGTGGAAAAACTGGGAAATTCAAATAAAGCCAGCAGTTTGATTAATACTGCTTTATCAGTGTTAACTCATTAGTTTTGATAAATATACAACAGTTACAATTAGGGAATGCTTGGTGCAGAATATATAGAAGTCTGTGTACTCACTTGAAACTCTAAGTACAAAATTATTTCAAAATGAAAAATTAAAAATGTATATGGAAGAGTTAATAATATATTTATACAATACATTAGATATAGGATATATATTTTAACCTCTCTCTCTCTCTCTATTATATACACACACACACACACACACACACAAAGAGAACACATGGAAAGAAATAACCACTATGAATATCTAAATTTTTTCTAGGTTGTGGTGTTATAGCTAATTTTTCTCTCTTCTTTATAATTTATTCCCATGTTTTCCATACTTAGCTTCTGTTTTCTTTTATTATTAGAAAAATACATTTAAAGATAAAGACACATTTCAGCAGTCAAGATAATTCATTGGATATTTGGATAATGGAAACGGGTAGGTCAGTAATGGCTCTGAATATGAACAGTGGTCCAATTGATAGACATTGGCCAATATATACAATACTCCATCTAGGTGTGCATTAAGACAACAGATATTTTTTCCATTTTAATAATTTTTAAAATGATATGTAATAATTGTAATTTTTTAGTACATGTGATATTTTCATACCCATATACAATGTGCAATGACCAAATTCAGGCCACTGGGGTATCCATTACCTCAAACATTTATCTTCTCTTAGTAACATATTTTTAAAGTACTTGTTAAAGTTTCGAGATACTTAAAAATTAACTGCTTCCTCTAGTCTGTAATCGCTAATTTATATCTCTGTCACACATGATTTATTTTAAACCAACTGCTTCCTCTAGTCTGTAATCACTAATTTATATCTCTGTCACACATAATTTTTTTTAACCAACATCTCCCCAACCCCTTTCTACTCCCACCGCTAGTCCCTGGTAACCACCATTTTACTCTCTACTTCTGTGAAACCCACTTGTCTAGATTCATCATATAAGTGAGATAACTCGGTATTTGTGTTTCTGTGCCTGAAATATTTCACTTAACATAATGTTTTCCAGGCTCATTCATGTTGTCCCAAATGACATAATTTTGTTCTTTTTAAAGGCTGAGTAGTATTCCATTGTGTAGATTTGTATGTATATACATATATTAGTTTACATATAGTCCATCCACATCTATATCTATATCTACATCTATCTATATATATCCATATCCATACATACATATGTGTCTGTGTCTCCCACATTTTATCTGTTCATCTGTTGATAGACACTTAGGTTGATTCCATATCTTGACTATTGTGAATAATGCTATAAGGAACATGGGAGTGCATATTTTCCTTTGAGCTTCTGATTTCATTTCCTTTGGATATATGTCCAGTAGTGGGATTGCTGGATAATATAGCAGTTCTATTTTTAATTTTTTTAGTGTACTTTAAGTTCTGGGGTACATGTGCAGAACGTGCAGGTTTGTTACATAGGTATACACGTGTCATGGTGGTTTGCTGCACCCATCAATCCATCATCTACATTAGGTATTTCTCCTAATGCTATCCCTCCCCTAGTCCCCCACCCACTGACAGACCCTGGTGTGTGATGTTCCCCTCCCTGTGCCCATGTGTTCTCATTGTTTAACTCCCACTTATGAGTGAGAACATGTGGTATTTGGTTTTCTGTTCTTGTGTTAGTTTGCTGAGAATGATGGTTTCCAGCGTCATCCATGTTCCTGCAAAGGACATGAACTCATTCTTTTTTATGGCTGCATAGTGTTCCATGGTGTATATGTGCCACACTTTCTTCATCCCATTGGGCATTCTTCATCGATGGGCATTTGGGTTGGTTCCAAGTCTTTGCTATTGTGAACAGTGCCGCAATAAACATACATGTGCATGTGTCTTTATAGTAGAATGATTTATAATCCTTTGGGTATATACCCAGTAATGAGATTGCTGGATCAAATGGTATTTCTAGTTCCACATCCTTGAGAAATCGCCACACAGTCTTCCACAATGGTTGAACTAATTTACACTTTCACCAACAGTGTAAAAGCATTCCTGTTTCTCCACATCTTCTCCAACATCTGTTGTTTCCTGACTTTTTAATGATTGCCGTTCTAACTGGTATGATATGGTATCTCATTGTGGTTTTGATTTGCATTTCTCTGATAACCAGTGATGATGAACTTTTTTTTCATATGTTTGTTGTTTTTGAGAAACCCCCAAGCCATTTTCCAGAATAGCTAGACTAACTTACCTTCCCCAACAATGGTGTGCAACGGTTTCCTTCCCTTCACGTCCTCACCAGCACTTATGTTCTGTCTTTTTGATAATAACCATTCTCACAGATGTAATATGATACACACATACTGTTTTCAGTGTTTTGGTGGTTTTGAGATACTTTGTCCTTCCAAATGGTGAACAACTTGAAGTCGTATTCACATTTATATTTCCAGTATCTATCACAATATTTGGCATATCTAAATAATTTATAAATGCATATTAAGTCACTGATGGAATAGATATTAAGTAGTCAAGTTCTTATTTGCAATGAAAACTTAAGATGTGGATTGACTCACTTAATCCTCACAAAAACTTTATAACAAATTCTACGATTATTTTCCCAATTTTATAGATGAGTAAATTGAGGCAGAGCAGAGATCAGTAACTTGTGTAAACCATGGAGTTGGGAAGTGGTGAAGCCAATATTGAGACCCATACACTCTGACTATAGACATTAATATGCTGCCTTGTATTCTTTCCCCACAAGGTTGTAGCAGAACCAGGCCTGGCACCAGGACTTGACTCCTGGTTATTTTCAATGGGCTGCCCTGACACAGCCACACCACAACCTTTCATCATAAGATGGTCTATGTCTCTAAAACTTCAGCCAATTTTCCATACCTCACAGCTAGTCATTTCACAGAGTAGTGGAGGTATAGTTTCTTTTTATCTAAGATTATGATTGTCCATGTCAAAAATTATTTTATTCGTTTCTACATTCACCCAGGCCATTTTGTTTTTGAATCCTGGCTTCTAATAAGCTTATTACTCTTCCCAGCAATGACATTGACCAAACTAGAATTATTCCCATGATTAAAGTTTTGCATTTCCAGGCACCAGTTGAACAGATGTGATGGTTAAGCATGAGAATAGTGTCACATAACTCAGTGTGTGATTATAGCTCCACATTTTATGGAACGTGTGACATCAAGCTACTTACTCATATCTTTGCTTTTTATTTTCACGATTTGTAAAGTGAAAGTTAAGGAAAAATACTTTATAAAACTTCAGTGAGAATTAAATGAGATGATATATGTAAAATAACTTAGAACATTGTCCACTAAGTGCTCATTATAATGCTATTGAGTGGTAGCTATTATTATTATTTCCCATTAATTTTATTGTAAAGACTCTAATATTATGGAAATAATTACAGACAATCAACTCTTGCTACATGCCCACCATACTTTCTTATTCATTGCATCTATACCAGGGCAATTGATTCCAATGAAGGGCATTCACTGGTAGCTCCATGAAAGCATCTTATTCTTCTTGCAGTGTGGGCTTATTCTTCCCTGGACTAGAGTTTCTCAATTCCATTGCTACTTTTCCAGATCTATTATGCCCAGAAGATGGAGGGCTGCCTTCCAGAAGAGTGGCCGCCTTCCAGAAGAGTGGCCACCTTCCAAAGCTACTGCCTATCAAGTGATGATTTAAGAGGTGTCCTGAGTGAAGTATAATTCTGTAGTGGGCTCCATGTGCCTTTTGTGGGTTCGAGTTCCATGTCGTGCAAAAGTTAAAACATTTAGCATTTGTATAGCAATGAAGATGACTCTGGAGAAATCACACTGTGTTTTCCTTTTCCTGCAAATGTCTTTCTCTCTTTTTACCTCCCTGTAACTGCAATACACAGTTCTTGTTACCTAAATAAACTGAGATATGGTCTGACTCTATGTCCCCACCCAAATCTAATCTTTAATTGTAATCTTAATTGTAATACCCATGTGTTGGGGGAGGGACCTTGTGGGAGGTGATTAGATCATTGGGGCAGTACCCCATACTGTCCTCTTGATAGTGAGTGAGTTTTTCATGAGATCTGATGGTTTCGTAAGGGGTTTTTCCGCCTTCTCTTTGCACTTCTCTCTCCTGCTGCCACATGAAGAAGGACGTGTTTGCTTCCCCTTCCACTATGATTGTAAGTTTCCTGAGGCCTCCCAGCCATGCTGAACTGTGAGTCAATTAAACCTCTTTCCTTTATAAATGACCCAGTCTTGGGTATTTCTTCATGGCAGTGTGGAGAATGGACTAATACAGACCGTGAATGGATTTATGTACAAAAGGGAACTAGTGAAAAGTTTGGCTGAGAATGAACCTTTTTTCCCCTCTGTGTTTCATTTTTTTACAATAGAGTGCATCCCTGAAAACATTCCAGATTCTCTACCTTCTGATCATACTGTCTATTATAATTCTGCCTGATGGCAAACTTCTCCTTATTGACTCTAAATTACATTTAATCTTGTTAGGATCACCTCTTATTGAAAGGCATGTGTTGTGATGGCATTGACGGGAATCCAGAAGCTGTGATGCCCAGCCAGAGGAAAATAAACTCTTGGAGCTTTCTAATGCTTGTCATTTTCATGCTGGGTCCAGCTGTGTAGCCTCTTGAAGGATGTAGAGGATTGGAGTGCTCAGTGCAGATAATAGTGGGCTCCCAGGTAGTGTGGAGAGCTCTCCGCCACAAGAAAATAATCTTTTGAGTCCAGTGGACTGAGAACCAAAGGCCATTTTGAGCTTAGACAGTATAATTCTATTAGTGAAAAGCCCTTGCAGAAGGAAATTGCCTGTGTTAAAATCTGTGCACAAATTAAAATAACAGGGCTAAGGGGGAAAATATCTCTATAAAAGGCTTTATGACTCCAGTGGATAATAATATCCTTTTCACATTAGGATCTGGGGACCTAAAGATATAAGAAGGTCTTTTTCATTGTTATTGTTGTTTTCACAGCATATGAGCCTTCTTTTCTCCACTTCAGCCTGTGGAATAAATTTATTCTTGGCTGCTTATTTTATGAATTTGGATGCTATGTCAAAGCATTGTATTGTTTCTTATCAAGAAAGTAGAAAATAAGGTCTGCATCATTGTCATTTATTGGCACCTTATAAGATTGATATCATCTAAAAGCTCCATTTTGGCTAAATGTATCAAATGTGTAAGTTCCCTGTAATTTGTGTGGGATTTTGTGGGCACAAGTTAATATAGCTGTTTTGATATAGCATGTACAAAGTATTTAAATACATATCTCAGTTTAGAATAGATTCATTAGAAAGGACTGAATAGGGAAAAAAGCTGTCAGCACAACTGATGTTCATTTTCTAGGGTGACAGCATTCAGAAGTCCCAAGGACTGTAACTGTTGGATAGCTAATGCTGCATATCGCAGCCCTATCCACAAAGCAGGCCCTACTTATTCATTGGATGGCAGCTGCAAGTTTAAGACTTAGGCTACATTTTCCTAATTCCATGAAAAACACAACATGAGCAATGGGCTGTCATGTATTTGAAAATTATGCCATGTAAGTAAATAAAGACACAGTTCATAATTCCACGAAAGGATGATGGCAACATTTATTCCAGAATTAAGCAATAATGAAACATGATTCTTTGAGGTCTAGCAATGAACCAGGGAGTTTAAGACCAACACATCTCTCTCCTAACCTATAGCAAAATTAAGATAGTAACCAACTGGTTTATTTTCTTCTGCCTTTCCTCGCTCCCTCCTTCTTTCCTTTTATCTCTCCTCTCTTTTTCTTCTCTCACCCTTTCTTCTCCATTACTTTACCTTTTTTCCTCATTCTATTTCTCTCCATCCACTCACTCACCCACTCACTTATTCTTTAATTAGACATTTATTTAAGAACCCATCTTGATTCAGGCATTGTGCTGGCACTGAGAATACATTGTGGCTAAGACTGAAATAGTTTTGGTCCTCATGAAACTTACAATTTATGTGAAAACATTGCTGGATTGTCCATTAGGAAGACCAAGCCTGTGCTTATGGTAATAACAAAAAAGGAGCCATCCTTCTCTCATCTGTTAAAAATTAAGTTTGAAGATGTTAGCAAGAGGGTCCACTAGAAGCTCCTAGTAGTGCTCTCCCTGCTCCCCTTCCCTCACTGCCAGAAAAACAAACAACAAACAAAAAACTACATTTTGACCAAAATAACTAAAGGAGGGCATCGGAGAACAGCAAGGAGGCAGCAGAAGTCCTGTAGATTGCAGAAACCCAGGATGGCTGCGTGGAGAAGAGGAGGAATCACCATGCCTCTCCCACTTCATTCCCCTAATTAAGATCAGCTCAGAACTAGAAGGAACTTCTCCCTGTGGAGGAAAGGTAAAAAAGAGGACCCCAGCAGCCCCCATTGCCACTGTGGACACCTGCAGTCTTTGCTACTGGAGAATCCCACAGTCCTCAGAGACTTGGAGCCCATCTGAGAGAGCCCTCTTGAGTTAACATGCTGAGCTACCCCCAGAAAAGGAGCTGAGGCTGTGCCTCACATGCTTGTGGCCCATGTTGTTGCTGCTCTGTACCATCTTGCAACAGAAGTCACTGCTACAGTGTGTCCTGCCTGAGGATGAGACCCATTGCATCCCTCCATCCACCCCTGAGATTCAGTCGCTGCCTCACTACACCCACCCAAACACATCATTTCCATGGAGAGCTGCTGCTATACCCTATGCCCTAGAGCTGCTTCATTTTCCCATCCCAGTCACTAGTGCACCCCCCTACTAGGGTCGAGCTGAAGTGGTACCCTGCTCACAGGGATCCAGAGCCTCAAACTACTGGAACAGCCATGCCCCTGGTGCCACAGCCAAAGTAACACCCTGTTCCTCCACCCCTTCAGGGCTCTGATATTCTGGCACCCTGAAGCAGTTGCACCTCTTTAACACCACAGCTTACATGATGCCCCACCCCCAGGGATCCAGAGGCTCTGCTGACCCACGTGGCTGCATGTTGTGTGGTCAAATGGATGCAGTGCCTCATATCCCAGGAAATCAGAGACTT
Organism: Pongo pygmaeus; assembly: GCF_028885625.2. Taxonomy (NCBI): domain Eukaryota; kingdom Metazoa; phylum Chordata; class Mammalia; order Primates; family Hominidae; genus Pongo; species Pongo pygmaeus. Next base: position 21,946,559 of record NC_072376.2, read on the forward strand.
GGGTGAGCTGTGCTACCCTGGCCTACAGGCCAAACAGCCATGTTCCTTGTCTATCTGGAACTAAACTAGTCCCCTGCAGTCCAAGCTACTGAAGCACCTGCCTTTTGGGATTTGAGTCATTGCTGCACTGCTTTCTGCTCCTTGGGGTCCAAGCAACAGCAGGATCATGCTATTTCTGGTTCCTCGCTGCTGTTGCACCTGGCCTCACTGAACCCAGACAACTTCTGCATCCCATCAACCCAGAGTCCAGAGTCACCACTACATGGTACATCATTCCCTGGAGCCTGAGCTGCTACCGTGCCCTGTTGGTTTTGGGTCCTGAATTGCAGTTGTGCTCTACTCCCTGCAGCTTGAGCCTCTGGAACACCTTTACACCCAGGAATCGTGCCAGTAATGTGTTCTGACCGCAGAGTTATATCCACAGCTGCATTCTAGCCTGCCTGGGTGTTAGAGCAACATACCCTATCTTAGTGGCTGAATTACATCCATTTATGCCTTGGAAAGTTAAACTATGCTTCAAATCCCAGGTACAACAATAGTTTCACAAGACCCTGAACCCAGGAAGCTGGCCCTGCAGCTGCTCTGAGCACCTGTGTCCTGGATCCTGGTACTGATGTAGCTTCTTATGAGCTGTGTCAGACTCAATACAAAGAGAGATATCATCAGCTAATACGCCTCACTGTGAAGAAACAAAAACAAAAGGATCCCTAAAGCCTTTACCCTAATAACCTATGTAGCTACTGTCACTGCCACAAGTTCCTACAGCCTAGATCACTGACACTCCCACAGTCATGACTAATGTTGATCCCAACTGAAGAAGCTGTATAGAGACCACACCACTATGTCCACATAGAACCAGAGCCACTGCACCCTGCATGGTCAGCACCCTCAGGCTCATCTTCAGGGGAGTCTTCCTCTGTGAAAGTCACTCTGTAAAGTTTGAAAGAGGTGACCACACCACCAGATGTACAGACATTAATACAAGGACACAAGAAAAATGAAAATGTAAGGAAACATAACACCACCAAAAGAATAAAATAATTCTCTAGTAACTGACCTCAAAAAATGGAACTTTATGAATTCCCTGAAGAGAAATTCAAAATAATAATCTTGAGGAAACTCAGTGAGACACAAGAGTACAAATGGAGAATTCAGTAAAGTTAGAAAAACAATTCGTGATCTGACTGGAATTCAACAGAGAAATGAATATCATATAAAAGAAACCAAATCTTACAGCTGAATAATTCAATTAACTAAATAAAAAGAGAACTTCAACAGACTAGAGTAAGCAGATGAAATGATCTGTGAACTTGAAGACAGGTCTTTTAAAATGATTCAGTTAGAAGATAAAGAAAAAAGGAATGAAAAAGAATGAAGACACCCTACAGTACTTTGAAACACCATTGATCAAACAAATTTTGTATTATAATAATTTTATGAGGAGAAGAGACAGAGAAAGTCACAGATAGCTTATTTAGTAAAATAATTATTGAAAACTTCTTAGGTTTAGGGACAGATATGAAGACCTAGACACATGAAGTTCATAAGTCTCCAAATAGATTCAACCCAAAGAGATCCTCTCTGAGGTACATTTTAATCAAACTGTCAAAGGCGAAGGCAAAGAGAATTTTTAAAAAAGTAAAAGTATCAAGTTACATATAAGGGGATCTCCATTACACTGTCAGCAGATTTTTTAGTAGAAACCTTGCAGGCCACTAGAGAATGTGATAATATATTCAAAATGCTGAAAGAAGAAAACTGCTAACCAAGGATATTATATCCAGTAAAGCTGTACTTCAGAAATTAAGGTGAAATAAAGTAAAAAGCAATTTCATAACAAACAACAAAAAGGCATAGTAAGTCCTTATCTATCAATAATAACCTTGAATGTAAATGCATTAAATTATTTAATCAAAAGACAGAGAGTGGCTAAATGAACAAAACACAAGATCTAATTATATGCTGCCTATAAGAAATCCAGTTAAGCTGTAAGGGCACACACAGACTTAAAGTGAAGGGATGGAAGAAGATATTCTGTGCAAATGGTAACCAAAAAATAGTAGAAATGACTATGATTAAATCTGATAAGATAGACTTTAAGTCAAAAACTTTCACAAGAGACAAAGAAGGTCATTATTTGATTATAAAAGGGTCAAGTCATCAAGGGAGAATAACCATTGTAAATATGTATGCACTCAACATTAGGGTACCAAAATACATCAAGAAATACTAATGGAATGAAGGGAGAAATAGATAGCAATACAATAATAACAGGAGACTTCAATACTCCACTGTCAACAATGAATAGATCAACTAGAGAAGATATTAATAAGAAAACACAGAACTTAAATTTCACTTTTGAACAAATGGACCTAACAGATACATAAAAAATATTTTCATTCAATAGCAGTAGAATGAACATTTTTCTCCAGTGTACATGGAACATTCTTCAGAATAGACTACATGCTAGTCCACAAAACAAGTCTTAACAAATTTAAGAAAATTGAAACCATACCTAGTATTGCTTCAGACCACAGTGTTATGGAAATCAATAACAGGAGGAATCTTGAAAAGTTTACAAATATGTGAAAATTATACAACATGCATTTAAACAATCAATGGGTTAAAAAATCAAAAGGGAAATTAAAAAATAACTTGAGACAAATGGCAATAAAAACTTACAGAATGCAGCAAAAGGAGTTCTAAGAGGACAGTTTATTGCAATTAATGCCTACATTAGAAAATAATGAAAATTCCTAATAAATAGTCTAACACTATGCCTCAAGATAATATAAAAAAAAATAAACCAAAAATTAGTAGAAGGGAGGAAATAATAAACATTAGAACAGAAACAAATCAAATAATGGAAAAACCATAGACAGAATTAATAAAACTGAGTTGTTTCTTTAAAATAAACAAAATTGACAAACCTTCAGCTATCCTAAGAAAAAAAGCGTGAAGACCCAAATAAATAAAGTGAAAAAGAAAATGTTACAACAGACATTTGAGAAATAAGGAGATTATAAGGGACTATTATAAATGAGTATATGCCAACAAATTGGCTAACCAAGAGAGAATGGATAAATTCCTAGAAAAATACAACCTACCAAGATTGAATCAGGAATAAATAGCCTGAAGAGACCAGTAACAAATAAAAGAGAGTAAAGAAGTAGTAAAATATCTCCCCAAAATGAAAAGCTCAGGATCAGATGGCTTCTCAGCTGAATTCTATCAAATATTCAACTAATTAACATCAATACTCAAACTCTTCCAAAAAATAGAAAGAAATACCTGAGACTGGGTAATTTATAAACCAAAGAGGTGAAATTGGCTCATGGTTTAGTAGGCTGTACAGGCGGCATGGTGCTGGCATCTGCTCAACTTCTGGTTAAGCCTTAGGAAACTTTCAATCCTGGCAGAAGGCAAAGAGGAAACAGGCATGTCACATGGCAAAAGCAGGAACAAGACAGAGAGATTGGAGGGGAGTTGCCGCACACTTTTAAATGACCAGATCTTGTGAGAACTCACTATCATGAAGACAACATGAAGCCCTAAGGGATCCACTCCCATGATCCAAACACCTCCCAATAGGGCCCACCTCCAGCACTGGGGATTGCAATTCAACATGAGATTTGGGTGGGGACAAATATCCAAACTATAAACATGCTGAAGACAGACAAAGATATCATAAGAAAAGAAAACTACCGGCCAATTTCTTTAATGAACATTGATGTGAAAATTCTCAATAAAGTATTAGCAAACTGAATCTAACAACACATTAAAAAGATTATACACCATGACCAAATGAGATTCATCCCTGGCATTCAAAGCTGGTTTAATAAACATGAATAAATCAATGTGATGCATCACATTAATAGAATTTTAAAAATCACTTATCATTCCAATCGATGCAGAAAAAGCATTAGACAAAGCCCATCACCCATTCTTGATAAAAATTCTCAACAGTTTAGGTATAGAAGAAAAGTTCCTCAACATAAGAAAGGCCCTTTATGAAAAAATCCACAGCAAGTATTAAAATAAATGGAGAGAAATTGAAAACTTTTCCACTAAGATCTGACACAAAGGAAGTATACCCACTCTCACTATTTCTATTCAACATAGTACTGGAAGTAGACAGTTGACTTTTGAACAATGTGGAGGTTATGGGCACTGATTCCCATACAGTCGAAAATCCATGTATAACTTTTGACTTCTCCCATACTTAACTAATAATAGCTCACTGTTGACTGGAAGCTTCACAGATAATATAAATAGTTGATTAACATATATTTTGTATGTTATATATAATATATCCATAAGCTAGAGAAAAGAATATGTTGTTGAGAAAATCATAAGGAAGAGAAAGTATACCTACTACATATTAATTGAAATATATCACCAGAAAAGTCTTTATTCTTGTCAACTTCCATAGAGTAAGCTGAGGAGGAGGAAAAAGAGGAGAGGTTGATCTTGTCTCAGGGGTGGCAGAAGCAGGAATCCCACATGTAAGTGGACCTGTGCAGTTCAAACCTGTGTTGTTTGGGTGTCAACTATACATACTAAACCAATCAGACAAGAAAAAGAAATAAAAGGCATCCCAATTGGAAAGGAGAAGTGAAATTACCTCTATTTGCAGATGACATGATTCTACATGCAAAAACTCTAAATATTCCACAAAAAATTTTAGAACTAATAAATTCTGTAAATAGTGGGACATACGATAATCAGTAGCATTTTAATACAAAAATACCTAACTGAAAAAGAAATCAAAAAAGTAATCTCATTTATGATAGTATCAAAAAAATCACCATCACTGGCCATCAGAGAAATGCAAATCAAAACCACAATGAGATACCATCTCACACCAGTTAGAATGGCAATCATTAAAAAGTCAGGAAACAACAGGTGCTGGAGAGGATGTGGAGAAATAGGAACACTTTTACACTGTTGGTGGGACTTTAAACTAGTTCAACCCTTGTGGAAGTCAGTGTGGCGATTCCTCAGGGATCTAGAACTAGAAATTCCATTTGACCCAGCCATCCCATTACTGGGTATATACCCAAAGGACTATAAATCATGCTGCTATAAAGACACATGCACACGTATGTTTATTGCAGCATTATTCACAATAGCAAAGACTTGGAACCAACCCAAATGTCCAACAATGATAGACTGGATTAAGAAAATGTGGCACATATACACCATGGAATACTATGCAGCCATAAAAAATGATGAGTTCATGTCCTTTGTAGGGACATGGATGAAATTGGAAATCATCATTCTCAGTAAACTATCACAAGAACAAAAAACCAAACACCGCATATTCTCACTCATGGGTGGGAATTGAACAATGAGAACACATGGACACAGGAAGGGGAACATCACACTTTGGGGACTGTTGTGGGGTGGGGGGAGGGGGGAGGGATAGCATTGGGAGATATACCTAATGCTAGATGACGAGTTGGTGGGTGCAGCGCACCAGCATGGCACATGTATACATATGTAACTTACCTGCACGTTGCGCACATGTACCATAGAGCCTAAAGTATAATAATAATAATAATAATAATAATAATAATAAAAAGAAAAAAAAATCACCTGGGAATAGATTTAACCAAAGAGGTGAAAGATCTGTGCATTGAGCACAATAAATGGATGGAAAAAAATTAAAGAAGAAACAGATAAATAGAAAAATATGGCTTATGGATCAGAAGAATTGTTATTTTTAAAATGTTTATACACCCAAAGCAATATACAGATTCAATACAATCCCTATCAAAATCCAAATAGCATTCTTCACAAAAATATAAAAAAAATCCTAAATTTGTATGGCAGCATAAAACACCATAAATAGCCAAAATAATTTTGAGAAAGAAAAACAAAGTAGGAGTCATCACAGTTCTTGATTTAAAATCACATTGCAAAGCTATAGTAATTAAAACAGAATGGTAGTGGCATAAAAACAGACACATAGGCTGATGGAACAGAATGGAGAACCCAAAAATAAATGTGTTAATTCATTTTTGACAAAGGTACCAAATGGACACAATGGGGAAAGTGTAGTCTCTTTAATGGATGGTGTTGGGAAAACTGGATTTTCACAAGGAGAAGAATGAAATTGGACCTTTACCTTATACCATACACAAAAATTAACTAAAAAATGAATAAAATACCTAAATATAAGAACAAAAACTATAAAACTCCTGCTCCTGGACATTGGCCTTGGCAATGATATTTTGGATGTCATTACAAATAGCTCAGGCCACAAAAGCAAAAATAAATAATTGGGACTGTATTAAACCAAAAAGCTTCTTCACAGCAAAAGAAACAATTAATGAAATAAAACATTAGCCTATGAATTGAAAAAATATATTTGCAAACCCTGTATCTGATAAGGGTTAACATCCAAAATTTATCAAGAACTCATACAACCCAACCCAATGGTCAAGAAACAAATAACTTGGAAACAAAATGGATAAAAGACCTGAATAGACTTTTCTACCAAGAAGACTTGCAAATGACCAACATATATAAAAAGATGCTGTGCATTGTATCATCAGGGAAATGCAAGTCAAAAAACACTACGAAATACAACCTCACACTCTTTAGAATGGCTACTAGCAAAAGGTCAAAAGATAATAAATGTTGGTGAGAGTGTGGAGAAAGGGGAACTCTTACATTCTGTCTGTGGGAATGTAGACTGTTACAAACATTATGGAAAATAATATGGACTAAAGAAATTAAAAATAGAACTACCATATGATCCAGTAATCCCTCTTCTGGGAATATACCCAAAGCAAATGAAATCACCCCTTCATAAAAATATCTACAATCTCATATTTATTGTAGCATCATTCATAATAGCCAAGATACAGAAAAAAACCTAAATGTCTGCCAATAGACAAATGGATAAAGAAACTGTAGTTCATATATGCATAATGGAATATTATTCAAGCCTTAAAAATAAAATCTTACTATTTGCCACAACATGGATAAGCCTGGAGGGCATTTTGCTGCGTGAAATAACCCAGACCCAGAAATAAAAATATTGCATGATCTCAAATTTATATGTGAAATTAAAGAAAAATTAGTTACTGGGAGTCGGGGCATGAGAGGAAGGGAAGAAATGGAGAGATGTAGATCAGAGGATATAAAGTAGCAAACATAGTATGAACAAGTCTAGAAATCTAATATGCAGCACGGGGACCACAGATAATAAAATTGTATTGCATATGGGATTCACACTAAATGAGTAGGTTTTAGCTGCTATTTGTCATAAAATTTTTAAAATGGATAACTATGTGAGACGATGGATATGTTAATTTGCTTCACTATAGTAACCTTTTTACTATCTATATGTAGCCCATAACACAATGTGATATATCTTAATTATATAAACTAAAATTTATTTAAAACATTAAAATAAAGTTTAGTATACGATATTTGGAGTAAAGCAGAGAAGCACTCACGATGGGTAAAATTGAAACCTTATTGGATTTCTTGAACTTATTTTAAAGTTTTGATTTTAAAAAAATTTCAAAATCCATCTGGTGTTGGAAGAGACACACCATTATCTTGTCAGAGCTTAGGGCCTCTGAAGTCTTAATAGAGAACATGTGGGGAACAAGTAATTAGACAGTGACATCGAACGACTAATTAGAAGTGTGATGAGTACTGTAAAGGAGAAATACAGAGTGCTAAGGAACAAATGACAAGGGGACCCTAATATTCCTTTTCTTTTCTGTATGAAGTCCAAGACATATACATTTTCAAATGTAGTGCAAGAAAGCTCTTGAAAGAGTTGGTGTTCAGAAGCCTGATATGCACAAGGAGTTGGGGGTGGGAATCACCCCATCTGGCTGCCCATGAACTGAACAAAAAACTGAAAGCCTTGAAACAGGACTTGGATAGGGTAAAGATATGTTACTCTAACAAAATTGAATAGTTGGACAATCTTGATTTTTAGAAGGGAAAATTATTTCCTTTACCTTCCATTGGTAGGAATATAGGGAAGAGAAGCTGCCAGCAATGGCCACTTCACATTGTATGGATAAGCTTGAAACATTTTACACCTCATGACTTTCAGGTTTTTGGAGCCTTGATTATCGGAACTATTTCTATGATAGCTTCATAGTACCAAAGCAGGAAGATACTAGATTGTCTCTAGAAAGTTTGATATAAAATTGTATGTCAATCACAGTATGATCTAAGCTACTACATTTAGCATAGGCAGTGGTCTTCAGTTTCAGTGGGCATCAGTGTCACCTGGAGGGCTTGTTAAACTATGGGTCGGTCACTGGGCCCCACCCTGGAGTTTTTAATTCATAGGGTCTGGTGTGGAGCCAGAGGATTTGTGTTTCTAATCAGTTCCCAGGTACTGCTGTTGCTGCTTCTGCCCATTTGAGTATGCCAATGAGTTAACTAACCTTAATGATGGGAGGTTAAAGAGGATTGCCCTAAAAATCAGAAGACCTGAGTAGAGCTTTAAGCTCCACCGTATAAATGTCTTGACAATCTTAATCTTAATCTTGTCATTAAATTTCTTCCTTCGACCGTAGGATGCATGTTTTACAACAGCATTGTCATAGAGCTAGAGAGTGTATATATTATACAATATATGCAAAAGTGTTTTGTAAACTGAAAAAATAACCTGAGATTTAAAACTTTTTCTTAGCTCTCATCATAATCATATATGTTTGGATAGCATCTCTGATGAACAATTTTCAAAAATTGGGGGTGTCCTAGAGGGCTGCAAGAGCAAATCTCTGACCTCCAACAGGTATGGTGGGAGGAAGAATGCAGTGACTGTTGATACACTACAAATTAGACATTCCCGAAAAATTTACTTGTGACCAATTGTGTGATGCTTCTGGAAGCTCCTGTCATTGTTGCCTTTGGAAATATGTCAGTTATTTTAGAAATCGGAGCTCTCTGATCCAATTTTGGGTGAATGAATGAAGCCTCCTGGCCAAGTATAATTGAACATCCCTCAAGAGTGATAGGGTATCAAGAAAGAATGGTATTGTTTAATATTAAATGACATAAAAACAAAAACAGGAACAAAAACAAATAAGCTATTTTGGCTTTGGGAAGCAACTCACTTTTATTGATGAGCTTTAAAAATCCCAGCTGCCATTCTTATTCTCTGGCATATTTACCTATGTATGGTTACTTTTATCCAAATGTATTAGGATTTTGAAAAAAAAATTAAACTGTAAACCAAAAACCTTTCTATTATTATCAGCTAAAATCAAGGTCCCATATTTTATTGACTGTCAACTATCTAATGTGCTTTATCTCTAGTCTCAGCTGGGCCCTCCCTGACCTGAGCTGCTCCATGAGAAATGGGCCACTCTGAACGCTGGTGAAAATTGGAACATCAATGTGTCCTCGAAGCAAATCTGTGAAGTGTCCTGGGAGAACTGCAAAATTGAGAATCCTTTCCGTGAGGTATCCTGAAATCTTTTATTTGGCCATTAAACTGTTCATAAAACTTATCATTTCAAGTGGCGACAGAAAATCATTGAGAAAGATTCCTTCTGTCCAGCAATGACAAAGAAAACATCCCTGCATATTGGTTGTCCCGGTCATGGTTGTTCTGAGCCCTGGGTGAATGCCAAATGACTGGCCAGGTAGCCCTCAAGGTTTGACTTGAAATATGGTTTTCCCTTAAGCTTTGAGGGTACATGCTTTCTTGTGTTTTTATAATTATAGCTGGAAGATTTCCCATAGGAGTCTGAATTGTTGTTCAATAGCATTTCTAGGGGTGAATAACAGATAAGGGAAAAAACGTATTTAAAGAGTAAAGGACTGAAGGATTAACAGGAGATCCTTGAGAACAGTCCCCAGATCTTAGAAGAGTGGCCCATCAGCAGCTGTAAGATTCAAGTCTAAATTAATAGCTGGGACTCTAGAGTCAGACAGTTGGGGCTGAATTCTTTGTTCCGTCACTCTCTAGTTCTCTGACCTTGAGTAAATAACCTTCCAGAGCCTCAGTTTCCTCCTTCACAAAATTAGCTTAAAATATTTCCTTCCTCACATATGTATGGTGAAAATTACTGGGATAATATCTGTTAGTTTCAACTAGATTATTTGTTCCTTTAAAGAAGAGAACAGGCCAGGCACAGTGGCTCATGCCTGTAATCCCAGCACTTTGGAAGGCCGAGGCAGGTGGATCACCTGAGGTCGGGAGTTTGAGACCAGCCTGACCAACGTGTAGAAACCCTGTCTCTACTAAAAATACAAAATCAGCCAGGCATGGTGGTGCATGCTTGTAATCCCAACTACTTGGGAGGCTGAGGCAGGAGAATAGCTTGAACCCAGGAAGCGGAGGTTGTGGTGAGCTGAGATCGCACCATTGCACTCTAACCTGGGCAACAAGAATCAAACTCCGTCTCAAAAAAAAAAAAAAAAAAAAAGAGAACAAGGTCTCTGTCCATTTATTAATACATATTGTTTGGAGAAGCTACAATGTGCTGGAGACTGGGGCTATCTGCCTCCAGCTGCCTACTCCATCCCGGTATGAATAGCTCAATGGTCAACATGGAGTTGGCACTTACATATACTTGATTAATTAATTAAGTAAACACTTCTCAGTTAGCTTCTTTAAAATAAAATGGTACAGTGTGTGTCAACTCCTTTATTCACGTCTCATCCTCCCCTAAAATATGTGCAACCTTTAATTTGGACACCCTAGTATTTAAAAAATAAAATGGTGAAATTTCTTCACAGGTCTTCCATGTCTTAGTATTTCCTGGGGACACACTTGATTAAAACTTGACATGAGCAAAGTTTTTATTTTATACAGGATGAAATATATGCAAAGGACCATGGCTTTGTCACAATCATAGTTTATATTCTTGAAGTTTGGATCTAATTTTTGATTTAGGCACTTTGCCCCAATGAAATATTATGTATTATAATGTAGTAGTTAATAAGATCTGATACAGTGACTTTAAATTGAATTTCATTAAAAAATAAGAGCATAAAATGTCTTCCTAATAGTCTTAATTAGGGAAAATGGAAAACCATAGTATTTCTATATTAATGCACTAACTAAGGTAATTGGGATAATATAAAATACATAGAAAAATAGGAAGTCTGGAAGCCAAAGGAAAAATAACCCACTATTTTCCAGTTCTTAGTATTTTTGTTTCTGGACTGAGGAGGCTCACCAGATGTCAGGCATAACGTCTTTAAGCAATTATTCTCTTTTATGTGTATAAGTCAGTATTGTCTTGTTTTGTGGTGACTGTAGCCCTGGTTTTGTAGTGACTGCTTCCCTGGGAAAGGCATTGTTCTGAATCTTACTGCTTCATAACAACTGCCACTTGTCCTCCTAGTTAGGGCATTGTATGAAAACAGTGCATTCATTGCCGGGTTCTCACTAATCTCTCTCCTTTCATCCAGTGCCTCCCAGTTTCTCAGAGAGCTCTGCCTTTGCATTTTTAATTGAATACTCCTAAAAGTTTATATTCATGTATTCTGCTTGCCAGAAATCTCTGTTCATACCTCACTATGAAGGTCTTATCTTTCTCTTTTATATTTCAGTCTGGTCAGGGAGTGAAATTAAGCTTGATTCCCTAATTGGGAGCCACATGGGGCATCTGCATGATGATAACTGTACCAGAACTCAATAGCTACCCAGCACTCTGAAACAGAAGGTCGCCATTTTGTATAACCAGAGAAAATGCTACTGGGCATTTTGCAGAATTGTCAATCAGGACAGAATGGACACTAATTGCTTCTCCCACAGCTGTTAACATTTCTCTTCAGTAGCCAAGCAACCCTTAAGACAGAAAGAAACTCTCTAAGACATCTGAAAATTTTCTGCAGACCTAAGTATAGGCTTCCAAGGTGACATCTGTGATGAGTCATCTGTTGATTAATATAAATGAAGAGCTAACACTTCTGAACAGATAAAATATTTCAGACAAAGAGATCTGATTCTATTGGAAGGATATAGTAATCAGATAAATAAAATTATCCTATGTGTACAATTTTTGGGAGTGTTGATATTGTTATAATTTTCTGTGTCTCTCTATTGCAGTGTTCTCCAAAGTAAATGTGGTCACATCTGGAGATGGACAACGCAATTTAGTGGGTATGAGAACAAGTTATTAAAACTTCTCTCTATATTCATTTTTATTTAATAATTAAGAAAAACTATAAGTAACTTATATAACTCAATAGCAGAAAAAAATCTAATTAAAATATGGGGAAATGACTTAAGTAGACTTTTTAAAATGAAGATACACAAATGCCCAACAGGTGTATGAAAAAGTGCTTAACATCACTAATTATTAGTGAAATGCAAATTAAAACCACAATGAGATAACACCTTATACCTGTTAGAATGGCTATTATCAAAAAGACAAGAGACATCAAATGTTGGTGAGAATGTGGAAAAAAGGAAACCCTTTGCACTGTTGGCAAGAATGAAAATTGGTAAAGCCATTATGCAAAAATGTATGGCAGTTCCTCAAAACATTAAAGTTATGACTGCCATATGATTCATTAATCCCACTTCTGGGTATATATCCAAAGGAAACAAGACATTGCGACGTGGATGAATCTTGAGGACATTATGCTAAGTGAAGTGACATAGACAGAGAAAGTCAAATACTTCACAATAAGCGATTATAAGTGGAAAATAAGAAAGTGAAACTCATGGAAACAGAGTAGAATCGTGGTTTTCAGGGGATGGGGTTTGTGGGAAATGGGTACAAATTTAGTTACAAGACTGAAAAAGTCCTGGGGATCTAATGTACAGCATCAATGACTATAGTCACAATACTGTATTGTATGCTTGAAATTTGCTGAAAGAGTGCATCCGAAATGTTCTTAATGCACACACACACACACAATGGTAATTAAATTAAGTAATAGATGTGCTAATTTTATTGTGGTAATCATTTCATAATATATACATATATCAAATCATCACATTGTACACTTTAGATTTATGCAATTTTATTTTCCAGTTGTACCTTTATAGAGCTGAACAAAATAATATTAAGAAAAGATGCAATCTTTACTATCATTTAGTTTGAATATTTAGCACATATTTAATTCATCAAGAGATATATACGTATATTTATATATAGAGAGAGAGAATATATAAAGAGAGACAGGAAGAAGGAAGGAGAATGCATGCTCCAAAAATTTTTACTATTGGGAATATGTATTAGTTAGCTACTGCTGTATAGCAATTACTGCCCCACCACCCCCCGACTCCAAATAACAGCTTACAACAGCAGTTATTATCTCACAGTTTCTGTAGGTCTGGACTCTGAGTGCAGTTTAGTTGGCTGCCTCCAGCTCAAGGTTTCTCATATAATCCTGGCCAGGGCTGTGGTCACACTGAAGGCTCAATTGGGGAAAAATCTGTTTCAAGCTCACCCACCTGGTTGTTGATGATAGGCTGAGAACCTCAGTTCTTCACTGGCTGTTGACTGGAGGTCTTCCTCCTTTCCTTGTCTTTTTATAGGGCTGCTCACAATATGGCAGCTGTCTTGCCTCAGAATGGGTAATGGAGGAAAGAGAGAGAATGAATGAGAGAGAACATCCAACTCAGAAGCCAAAATCTTTTAATAACTTAATCTTAGAAGAGGCATGCATCACTTTTGCCATATTCTGTTCAACAGAATAAAATAGAAGCAATTTGAATAGAAATAGGATAGGATAGAATAGGATGGGATGGGATGGGATGGGATGGGATGGGATGGGATAGAATAGGTGTGCCACTAAATCCAGCCCATGCTCAAGGGGAGTGGATTATACAAGGGTGTGAATAAAAGGATGCATTCATCTTTGTTTTTTGCTTTCATTTTTTGTTTTGAGACAGGATCTCACTCTGTCACCCAGGTTGGCATGCAGTGGTGTGATCTCAGCTCACTGCAACTTCCAAGTCCCGGATCCAAGTGATTCTCATGCCTCAGCCTCCTGAGTATCTGGGACCACAGGCACACACCACCACACCTAGCTGATTTTTGTATTTTTAGTAAAGACAGGGTTTTGCCAAAAGTTGGCCAGGCTGGTCTTGAACTCCTGACCTCAAGTGATCCTCCCGCCTCAGCTTCCCAAAGTGCTGGGATTACAGGCGTGAGGCACTGCAGCCAGCCTCATCTTTGTATTGATGAGTATCTTTGAGGCTGCTCACCACACAGCATATAATCAAAAAGTCTGGAGACCCCTTCCCTAGAGCATAAATGGGCCATCTCTTTTTTGTAAAGGTCCACATTATAAATATTTTAATCTTCATGGGCCACATGTGATCTCTGTTGAATATTTTCTTTAACAGCCTGTAAAAATATATAAAAATCATTCTTAGCTTGAAAGCCATACAAAAATAGGCAACAGGCCAGATTTTATACAGAGACCATAGTTTGGCAATACATGTTCTAGTGGACTGTGAGGCAGATTTTAGCTTAGAATTCAAAAGAGCTCTAACAATTAAGGCTATCCAATGATAGAACCAGTTTGCTCCCTAAATAAGGTGATTGCCTTATCCATAGGATTATTTAAGCAGAATTATCTAGTTCTCTCACATTGGATGAAGGATAGCTGGAATTGAGAGATAAAGCAAGAAGAAATGGACCAGTTGAACTCTTCCCAGAAAATGAGTTTCAAAAGATATGACTCAATAAAAGTACCTTCTGGATAAATAAAGTTGGAAATGTATTTACTATATTTCATTTTGAGAGAAACACAAACTATTGGCATATCAAAGTCTCTAAGAAGTAAGAAAACTTGTTTGATTTTGTTTTCTCCAAACTTATTTGACCAAGGAATCTCCCATTCCCTTTGGTTGTAGTAACACCCCTTAATTTTGTTCCATTGCACAAAGTTAGGAAACAACAGATTAACTGATATGTAAGATCTCTTCTGACTTTTAGAGTTAATGATTCTAGACATGTAAGATGGTATTTGGTTTCATTAACTAATAGTTAATATTCTCCTGTATAGCTATCTCCCTACAATGTTTAGTTCATTGTAACAAACATTTACCAAGTACACGCATTAGGCTAGGCCCTCTTGCTAGGCATAGAAAGGTAAAGATGATATAACTCATGTCCTCAAAAAGCATATTAATTTCTTCTAGGCTCTGAACTTTAGCACAGTGCTTCTCACACAGAAGGTTTTCAGGATAGGTCTATTGAATGAATGAAGAACAAATAAAATGGAGCTGTTGGAACACTTTGAACCATTTGGGATTATGGACACAGAGGATAATTCCCTGTCTGTCTCTGTGTCTCTCTCACTTTCTTTCTCTCTTTCTCTCTCTCTCTCTCTCATGGGGAGAGAAAATTCCCCTCTGTGTTTATAATCCCAAATATATGTGAAGAGAGAGACAGAGTGAATCAATGAATTCCGGATGAAAAGTAACAATGCAATCAGTTTTCCCAATGTGGCCATAAATCTAGATATATGTTCCTGAGCAATCAAACTAAGTTTATCACCATTATAAATGAAGATTAAACTAGAATTGTGCTTCTGAAATTCAGATTTATATTAGAGTCTGCCACTTTAAAAATAACCCTTGCAGATTCAAGTTGACGTCTTTCCACTAGATGGTTTGATATGACTGTGGCTTTCATCTTTGTATAATAGAGTATTATCTGGTTACAACACATAATTCAATTAACATTATCCTTTAAATTTCTCCATCCTTTGTTGAAATGCTTGAATTTATTCCTCTTTTATCCTCGCCTCTCCTTTTTCAATCTTGGAAACTACTGTCATTAATCTATATCTTTTGAGGTTATCATTTCACTTTAGCTAGGAAGCATTTCATTCTTATCAGCATCCACAGTGCATCATCTGGGCTGTTCTTCTCTATATTGTGTATTGCCATCAATATTCCATCCTTATATATTTTTAATCTCCGCCAAGAATGTTGTATCATTTTCATTTCTGGTCAGATAAAATAAATGTTTCATTGGATATGTAAATGATCCTGTGAGCTAGATGAATTTAGGAGGTTTTGCTTTCAGTGTTGAAATAAGATCTTTATCCTTAAATCAGACAGTATGGAAACAAATGAAATGTTACATGCTGACATATTTTTAAATGCTATTTTTTTTAACCTCTCCATGAAGGAAAAAATGACATCTGCAACTTAGGATTTGCTTTGGAAAATGAAGTCTTTTCATTTATTTACCAAAAAAAAGGAGGATCAAGAGCACTTAGGGAAGCTTTAATTCTTTGTCTATCGCTCCAGCTGTCAAGTCATAATAGCATCGGCCTCTGCTTGCCTGGGCTGGAAGCAAATGATGCCCCGCAAAGCAACCTGGGAAATAAAATCCAGAATATTTTAACTGGAAGGAACCTAAAATGATATCTGGCCCAGCTCTCTGTTTTTAGAGTTGAGCATACTAGGACTTAAAGAGATTAAATAAAATTAAAAGCTACATGGCTCTCAATACTTGCTAGGGCCTAGATTTCCTGACTCCCAGCTCAGTGCTCTTTCCAACCCATCACATTGTGGTGCCTCTTCTTGTTGAAGTTTTCCTGAATAGTTAAGTGAGAACTTTGTGAACAGATCACAGTTCTTAGTAACAGATGCCCATTAGGAACCCCGGTAGGAATATTAAAGCAAAGAAGACCTTAAAATAATGAAATAAATGTAATTTTGACCCACAACTTGTAGGTAGGTCTGCTATAATAAAGTCAGAGATATGAGCGTGCGAGATAGTGGCAACTAAGTCCTCCATGGTGTTCAAATGAGTGGTGGCGTTAAGACAAAAAAGGTCCACAGAAAGGGAAAGCATGAATAAGAGGCAGGATATTTAAAGGTTTTCGACCCTTGGATGCTCCTGTTCAGAAGTCTAATCTATATTTATTTTAATTGTCTTTTACAAAGATATTTAAGATGTTTTGGAATGTTTAAATAAGCAAAAAACAAGTTATTTGTATTTAGATGCATCTAAAGGGTACTGTCTGTTATTTTAAAATTCATTTTTAAAGATCTGAGAAAAAAAGCAGATCATGGAATGCAAAACAAAAGCCATGAAAATCAGCAATAAAAGGAATCAATAGAAATCATTCTGATATTGAGAAGCAAATGTCACAAAAAATTCTGATTATAACACATGCAATAACTTCCATTATGATTAGGCATCCATGAATATTAAATCTGCTGTTTATGATTTTGTATGTTTGATGATTGGAAGAATTCTTAACAGACTAGCTTCTGGTTTCTGACATTTCAAACCCTGTTTATTTTCTAATGCCTACACACTTTCAGTTATGGGTGTCTCAGCTCATGTTGCCATGTGACCCTTGGACCTATACCTTTTATGTCATAAAGTCAGATTAGTCAGTGCTTTTTAGGTGGCGGGAGTTCCTTAAAGCCATTTATGTATCTAGACAGCTATCAGTAACTTAACTATCAATAGAAGTGACTGTGAATAGAGATACTAAATCTATCCCCCTAACCTCAGACTAATTGTGTCCCCCAAAGACTTTTCAATTTATAAAGAAAAGCAGAGACCCAGGGCAGATAAGTTATGTGGCTTTGTTCATCAGCTAGTTAGCGGTAGGGCTAAGACTAGAATCCAAATCTCCAGCTTCTATTTAGGTGGCTTTTTACCTTCCTTCATTCTTGGATTTTTCCTGGATATCTTTACTATACTTTCCTTTGGGCACTAAGAAGAGGCCTTAGAACTTTTCCCAGTTTTCCAAATGGGTGATTGGCCTGATGCCAGCGCTTCCTTAAATTTTTTTTTTTTTTTTTTGAGACAGAGTTTCGCTTTTGTCTCCCAGGCTGGAGTGCAGTGGCGCCATCTCAGCTCAACTTCTGCCTCCCTCCACCTCCCAGGTTCAAGCAATTCTCCTGCCTCAGCCTCCCAAGTAGCTGGGATTACAGGCATGCGCCACCATGCCTGGCTAATTTTTTGTATTTTTAGTAGAGACGGGGTTTCACCTTGTTGGCCAGGCTGGTCTCAAACTCCTGACCTCAGGTGATCCACCTGCCTTGGCCTCCCAAAGTGCTGGGATTACAGGTGTGAGCCACCACATCCAGCCCCCAAAATTTTTTTTAATCATGCTTTCTAGATGGAAGATTTATCAATGGATTCCCGTAACTTTGATGGCACAATTGCAGAAAGGTCCCTAAGTATGGAAATTCCACTTTTTCACAGTCTGGTTCCTGCCAGGTTCACCTGTCTTGTCTCTTGCTCTTCTCCTAGGTGTACATGCTGTTTGCTTAGGAATTTGTACAGTTCTTTGACATTTTTTCTCCTTTCTTTTAAAATTGTTCTTCTCTATGTTGAATCCCCTCCTGCTTCCTTTCTGCTTGGCTAATTATTTCTAGTTTCAGCTTGGGAAATAGATGAAGAAGTTTTATATCTCTTACCAATTTTTCAGTTTCCAACAGTCCCCAAACAAATTGTATGCAGCACCATGAGCCTACAAAATTACCTTAAAGTACAGCAAATGATTGCATTAAAATATCACCTTTTATCCCTAGGAGGAGACTGTGCAAATATTCAAAAGTGATGGTTTGTAGTTAGCAGGGAATACAGGGCAAGCCAGCTCTTGTTTTTAAATGTTATGCCCAGAAGAGATCTTTGAAATTTTATAAACAGATGGATTCTTTTTGCTTGATTCACTAATGTTTTACAATTAACTAATTAACAGGTTTATTGCCAAAATTAGCAATAAAAAGTGTTCAGGGGCTTCGACCAAAGCAGTCTTTTGCAATTACATAGTTACCAAAACAATCTGCATGATAGTTTGAGGCTAAACGTTGCTCAAATCAGAATTTCACCTGCTGTTTTCAAATAAAAGTTGACAAATACAAAAATGAACCCTGTAGATTTTCAGACACCTTTCATATACACAAGCCTCTGCCTTAATTAATAATAATTACAGGTAACACAAACTATAGTTGGGAGGATAAAATGTACCCAGATTGCCTTCAAATGTGCAAAACTGCTTAGCAAACACAGTTCTGAAGGACTATCAGGAACCATATTTATGTAAAGTCCATCTGCTGTCCTCTAGCTAGCAGGACCTTAAATGACCTGTTCAACCTGATTTCCTACTGTTCCCTACTACAAGCCAGGTCACTCTCCTGTCTTGGGAGTTGTCATTAGACTGCCCCTCTGATGTTACCCCTCATCTCTCTCCAACACACTGCAAGTTTCTACTATGGGCAAACCCTTGGAGTTCCTTGAAGACACCACATTCTGTATCCTGCTTGGGCATGAGCTATTTTTCTGTCTGGAATACTTTGTAAGCTCCTTCAGGATTTAGCTTGGGCATTACCTCTTTTGGGATATATTCCCTGATCAACCCCTATTCCTGTCTCCAGAAGGTAGAATGAAGCTTAGGAGGGGAAGGAGGGTTTTCCTTTTGGTGTTCTTTCACTCAACTGCAAGCACTTCCAGAGAAGAAATGTGATTTCGATTTTTTAAAAAAATTCTAAGCTCAGTGAATATCAGTTGGAAGGAAGGAAGGAGTAAAAGGAGGGAGAGAAAGAGAAACCAAGCTTTTGTTTGTTTTAGTATCTTCAGTACAGACTGTTCTCTCTGCCCAAAACCCTTTGGCTTATATTTCTAGGTTTGTTTCTCAGAACCCTCATGTAAGTTTCAGTTTGTACCAACCCAGCTATTCCTGCTGTTTTTGAGCCTTGCTATAGCCCTGTATTTTTTCTGGCATGAAATCTGCTTCACCAATTAGGCTATAAGCTTCTTGAGTTGGAAGGTATCAGCACTCAAAGGGGCTTAGAGATACATATCACCCATTCTAACAATTTTCCCAATGTGGGAATTCCACTGGCCACAGTTCAGGCACTTCTGCTAATTCTCTTGAAGTTTCTTTGGTGTCCGGACCTTGATAAGCACTTTCTGTGCATGACTAACAATTAAACATTCCTGTGTTTAACAAGATTAAATACTGTTCTTGTGACTTTACTGATGTACTAAATTAATTATCCTTGTATTTTTACCCTGCTATGTTCCAAAAGAAATACATGCAGTTGAATACAATTCAGTTATGATCTCTTAACCCCGTGGTATGGCCGGAGTAGTAAATTAAAGTTCAGTATATATGCCTTTATTTAAGTTCCAAGAAGCAGTTTAGTCGACATTTTCTCCTGGAAACCCTCTACAACTTCTCCATTAGAAGGTAGGTATTTCTTATCTGTAGTTCCAAAGCACTACTGTGCTTACCTTTATCATAACACTTATTAGACTTTGTATAACAAAATTTTGTCCTCTGATTTTACCTGCTTTTTCCACTAGGCTGTAAGTACCTAGAAGGCAGTGACAGTGTCTTCTTCTTCTTGGTGTGGCTACAAACACAGGGCCTAGGGTGTGGTACCCTTCTCCCAGTCCATCCTCCGTGCTGTTCCATGAGCTCTCCTCCTGATAGAACCAAACCTGCATCCAACACTTCCCTGCAAAAAATCCCCTGAAGGCTCAGGATCTTCTGTAGGAGAAGGTACAAGCTCTTCATTTTGGAATAGGTATCTTTCATAATATGTCTCAATCTACCTCCAAGTCTCATCTCCACCCTCAATGAAAGCAGTCAAAACTTCTCAGGATTTACATATCCATAACTTGTGTGTTACCTTAAACTTTGAGTGGAGAAAACAATCTTTCTCTTCTTTCGTCCCTGCTAGATTTATTTCTCCACTTGGAAATGCCCTCATTTTTCCTTCAAGATTTAGCTCAAATATTACATACTCCTTGGTATTTAAAAAAATTCTTTGACCTAACCAACCTCATAGTCATCATTCAACTAAAATTTCATTATGCAAGTAATATGAGACAGAACTGAGAGACAGGGACTCACTATGCAAACATGGAACCTCTTTACTTGTTTGCTTCACTCATCCAGCTGGGTAGGAATCCTGATCATGTTGTTCTTGTATTTCTCTTTGGCAAAGTAAAACGTCTGGCAAGTTATGATAGTTTGCATGAATATGTTCTTGGGCATCTCTTAGTTGCTGATTTGTCGTCAACCTAAAGTCAATATTCCATTTTAACAACTAGTATTTGTACTCATCACTTATGAAAATGCAAATGACTATAGATAGAATTTCCATGAATGAAATTTTTCAGATCCTATAGTAGAGAACTCTGTATTAATTCTAGAAGCTGAAAATATCTTCTTGCTACCATCTTTCAGATCTGTCCTTGTAAAATTCCATTCTTTCCCTTTAACAATTTCCTGTAGTTAATTTTTGTATTAACATTATCTTTGGCATTGTATTATACATAATGCTTTTTTTTACATAATGTATGGAGAATTAGGTATACAACTTCCCTACTGATAATGGTAATACTGATAATAACAACTTTAATGCTTAAACTCCTTGCATATTTTATTAAACTGTATACCATTATTTTATCCTTTCTTCAGGGGCTGAGCAGACACTATTCAGGCAAATTTAAAATAAATACAAGCCTTATTAACTGTCATCTTTTTGTTAAACAGTAATCTGTTGCTTTGCTTTTTATGGTGGAATAGTGCTGTATGGGAAGAGATATAGCCCATAAAGAATGAAATTTTATATGCTCACAAGTACTAAGGGAGTTAACACACTGTCTTAACAATGCAGGCATTGCTGTCAGACAAACCCATATCTAAGATCCAGAGCAGCCTACAATAAATCAAACCAGGAGCACTCAATTCTACTAGGTCTTCTCTCCTCTCCTCTCTGCCTCAGAGAGAACACATCCGAATAGATGTATATACTGTGAAAGGAAAATAAATCTTGGGGCTCCCAAATCACAAAGCTAAAGGGAAAAGTCAAGCTAGGAACTGTTTATGGCCAACCTGCCTCCCATTCTATTCAAAGTCATCCCTCTGCTCACTGAGATGAATGCATATCCGATTGTCTCCTTTGGAGAGGTTTTTATTTCCAACTTATTCCACTGTGGTCTGAGAGAGTACTTGATATAATTTCGATTGTCTTAAATTTACTGAGACTTGTTTTGTGGCCTATCATATGGTCTATCTTGGAGAATGTTCCATGTGCTGTTGAAAAGAATGTATATTCTGCAGTTGTTGGGTAGAATGTTCTGTAAATATTTCTGAAGTCCATTTGTTGTAGGGTATAGTTTAGGTCCGTTTCTTTGTTGACTTTGTCTTCATGACCTATCTAGTGCTGTCAGTGGAGTATTAAAGTTTCTGACTATTATTGTGTTGCCATCTATCTCATTTCTTAGGTCTAGTAGTAATTGTTTTATAAATTTGGGAGATCCAGTGTTAGGTGCATATGTATTTAGAATTGTGATATTTTCCTGTTGGACTAGTTCTTTTATCATTATATAATGTCCCTCTTTGTCTTTTTTAACTGCTGTTGCTTTAAAGTCTGTTTTGTCTGATATAAGAATAGCTATTCTTGCTCACTTTGGGTGTCCATTTGCATGGAATACCTTTTTCCACCCCTCTACCTTAAGTTTATGTGAGTCCTTATGTTTTAGGTGAGTCTCCTGAAGACAGCAGAAAGTTGGTTGGTGAATTCTTATTCATTCTGTCATTCTGTATCTTTTAAGTGGAGCATTTAGGCCATTTACATTCAATGTTAGTACTGAGATATGAGGTACTATTCTATTCATCATGCTATTTGTTGCCTGAATACCTTGTTTTATTTTTTCATTGTATTATTGTTATATCGGTCCTATGAGATTTATGCTTTAAGGAGGCTCTGTTTTGACGTGTTTCCAGGATTTGTTTTAAGATTTAGAGCTCCTTTTAGCAGTTTTTGTAGTGCTGGCTTGGTAGTGGCAAATTCTCTCAGCTCTTGTCTGGAAAAGACTGTTATCTTTCCTTCATTTGTGAATCTTAGTTTCACTGGATACAAAATTATTGGCTGATAATTGTATTGTTTAAGGAGGCTAAAAAAGGACCCCAGGCCCTTCTAGCTGTAGGGTTTCTGCTGAGAAATCTGCTATTAATCTGGTAGGTTTTCCTTCACAGGTTACCTGATCCTTTTGCCTCACAGCTCTTAAAGATTCTTTCCTTCTTCTTGACTTTAGATAACCTGATGACTATGTGCTTACGTGACGATCTTTTTGTGATAAATTTATCAGGTGTTCTTTGAGCTACTTGTATTTGGATGTCTAGATCTCTAGCAAGGCCAGGGAAGTTTTCCTTGTTTATTCCCTCAGACATGTTTTCCAAACTTTTAGATTTCTCTTCTTCCTTAGGGACACCAATTATTCTTAGGTTTGGATGTTTAACATAGCCCCAAATTTCTTGGAGGCTTTGTTCATTAAAAATTGTTTTTTCTTTGTCTTTGATAGATTGGGTCAATTCAAAAGCCTTGTCTTCAAGCTCTGAAGTTTTTTCTTCAGCTTATTTGAATTTATTGCTGAGACTTTCTAGTACATTGTGCTTTTCTCTAAGTGTGTCCTTGATTTTCAGAAGTTGTGATTGTTTTTTATTTATGCTATCTATTTCACTGAAGAATTTTCCTTTCATATCTGGTATCATGTTTTTGATTTCTTTAAGTTGTATTTCACCTTTCTGTGATTCCTCCTTGATTAGCTTAATAATCGACCATCTGAATTCTTCTTCTAGCAATTCAGGGATTTCATCTTGGTTTGGATTCATTGCTGGTGCACTGGTATAATCTTTTGGGGGTATTAAAGAAACTTGTTTTGTCATATTACCATAATTATTTTTCTGGTTCCTTCTCATTGATAGAAGGAAGATCTGAATTCAAGGGCTGCTCTTCAGATTCTTTTGTCCTATGGGGTGCTCCCTTGATGTGGTGTTCTCCCCCTTCCCCTAGGAATAGGGCTTCCTAAGAGCCAAACTGTAGTGACTGGTTTTGCTCTTCTGGGTCTAGCAACCCAGAGGAGCTACCAGACTCTGGGCTGGTACTGGGGAGTGTCTGCAAAGAGTCTTGTGATTTGATCCGTCTTCAGGTCTTGCAGCCATGGATACCAGCACCTGCTCCAGTGGAGGTAATAGGGGAGTGAAGTGGACTCTGTAAGAGTCTTTGGTTGTGTTTTTGTTTAGTGCACCTGTTTTGTGTGGGTTGGCCTCCAGCCAGGAGGTGGTGCTTTGAAGAGTGCATCAGCTGTGATCCTATAGGGAGGATGCAAACTTATCCTAGGGACATCTGGGTAAGTGTTCAGGTTTCTCAGGTGGTGGGCAGGGCCATAGAGCTCCCAAGAGATTGTGACCTTTGTCTTCTGCTATCAAGGCAGGTAGAGAAAGACCACCAGGTCAGGGCAGGGATAGGCGTGTCTGAGCTCAGCCACTCCTTGAGCAGGGCTTGCTGTGGCTGCTGTGGAGGATAGGGGTGTGGTTCCCAGTCCAATGGCATTATATTCCCAGGGGTATTACGTCTGCTTCTGCTGAGCCATACAGGTTGCCAGGGAAGTTGGGGAAAGCTTGCAGTCTCAGACCTCACCCCATTCCCATGCAGTCCCAAAGGCTGGTCTCACTCCCACTGTGGCCTGTCAACAGCACCAAGTCTGTTTCCAGGCAGCTGTTGACTGGAGTTGAGAACTTGCTCCAGACCATGAGCCTCCCCATTGAGAAAGCAAGCCAACTTAGTTTTTCAACATCTCAGCAAGCCTGCAGCACTAATTCAGTTCCTTCAAAGGGTTTGTGGATTCTCTCAGCTTTCCTGGTATTTCCTGAGGTAATTCTTAAAGCAAAAGTTCACTATGTGTGTTCACTTAAAGCAGAGTTCACTATGTCTGTCAGAGCAGGAGCTGCAAGTCCTGCCTCCTATCCACCATCTTAATCTCCTATCCGCCATCTTAATCTCCTATCCGCCATCTTAATCTCCTATCCCTCTTTCTTGAAATAATGTTTTTCCAATGCCCTACAAAAAACACTTATTATTATACTTTAATAAGGTGATGTCAGGGAGGAGGGCATGTTGAGAGTTTTAAAGAAAATAAGAAGGGCTTGAGTGGGGCAGTTAACTGCCAGAGCTCATTCTTCTTCTTTCTAGGGCCCAGGTCTCCTCTAGGTATGCAGGGGCCTATGACAATATTTTAAAAGATAACGATTTGTTCAAGAGAGATAGGATTACTTTCAAAGCACAATAAAAGGGAATATTGAGGTTCTAGAAACTCATAATCTTGCAGAATTGGGAAAGCCAAAAGATCTGAAAGCAGCAACTAGCAAAGCCTGTCAATAGATAAAATGACTCAGGATAAAATCACATTAATGGTGTGGCTACCACATTCATTGTTCCAGATAATATTAAAATATCTACCATTAAACTGAAAGAGAGAGAGAGAGAGGGAGAGGTGGGGGACAAGAAAACAAAGAAGTAAATATATCTAAAAACAAAGTTTCTAAGAGCACTTATGATATCATTATTGGTACATGTAAATGACTGGAAGCAAATAAATCAGAAGTTTATTAAATTTATAGGAAAGCTTTATTGGCAAAGAAAATACAAACCTGGATTTAAAAAAATATGCTTCTAAGATTTAAAACAATGCTTGGGTTTTAACTTTCTATAAGCACTTTAAGGAAACCAAAATGGAAATTAATGCTGCGTTACTGGTATTGTTTATGTAAGAAAGATGACAAGGCAGTCAACTTGAGAAACTTAATTTGAAGAGAAGACATTGGATTCACATCCAAAGATTTGTAGCTACTAATATCTTGGGTATGTATGCATCACTTTTATAATTACAACAAAAGAGATCTTCTAATAACCTTCAATCTATATGTACATTTTAGTTAACTTGTAGTAGACTATGTGTATAGAATATTTCTTGGAGGTGTTAATTTTGTTGTAGTTTGGGATAAGATGGCAGGATTATATCTCAGCATTGCCCAGCAAACAACTTTTAAATGGCCATTTTACATCCTTCATTCTTGAAAAAGTTGTTGGGTGATCTCTCTTTAGTCATTCCTTTTTAACTCTTTGTTCCTGCTTCTTACCTTCTTCATTGTTTCTGTCTTCTGCAGTCTTTCCCCAAGTTTTTAGCCTCTGGATTTAGGTCTATTTTTTTTATACCCAAATAAATATTGATATATTTTGTATAACATTGATATTGTCATATTGATCTATTTTGTATAACAAAGGTAGTTCTTATCCTTAGGAGGAATTTTTTGTCTTTGATTTTAAAAGTTAACTATTTTTCTTAACGACTTTTATTGGTTGTTTTATGCCATTATAAATTTGCCAATCTCTTCCACATGCTATCTTATTTAAAGCCTCATAACAACCTTAGCAGGAAGGTATTATAAGTTTCATTTTACAGATAAGAAAATAGAAGACTAGAGAAGTTAACTTGCCCAAGGCCGTAAGCTAGAAGTAGTTAAATTTAGTCTTGAAACCAGAATTGCCTGACTCCTGTGCTCCTATGCTCAGGCTTTCTTATCATAATATCACATTGCCTTCTACCCTTTTTGGTATCACTTGAGCCTCAGCTATATCCAGCTCTAAACCACCAGCATTATCTAATTTCTTTCAATGCTAAACTAAATGGAAACTGAACAATCCACTTTTTCTAATGTACTATGGTGGGGGTGCGGAGGCGGATTTGGGACTAATTTTTCCCCTATCCAGTCAAACCAAACATAATTAAAGTTCCTCTATAATTTTCCTCTAAAATGATTTCAGTTCAGACATTCAGTTCTCTCTTCAGCATGATCATTAGACTATTAGCTTCAAAATGACAGTTTTGTGCCTTTTTCATCTGTGGATCTCTAATATCTCCCAATATGCCCAGCATGTAGTAGGCATCCATATTTATTAAATTGAAGAGTTCTTTTCTCCTTTTTGTTGCAACTTACAACTTCCCTTAGATTTCCTCTCCAACCCTCATTTAGTCTGATGGTCATCTCCCAGGTGACTTGGCTTAAGTCATTGAGTATGTGTAACTCAAGAGTCTCACAAAATTCCAAAAGTATTGTTCTTTGAGAAGAGAATAGAATTACTAAGAGAGAAAATAATATAAATAAAAGCAATAAAAATGAAAATAAAAATTATTTTTACCTCCCAAATTATCAAAAATAAAACTAAGATGATACTCGGTACTGGCAAGGGTGCAATAAAACGAACAGGCTCATTTTTGCTACTGAGACCATAAAATGATACAACCTTTGTTCAAAAGTAAGTTGTCAATGTGATCAAAAGCTGAAAAAGCATTCTTACTGTTGACTTAATTTCCTAAATGAGGAAAAGGCTTTACATGTGAAAATTATCATCACAGCTTTATCTTTAAGAAGCCATCCACCACCTAAATGTCCAGAAATATTAAAATATGATTACATAGGCTATAGTAATTCATATTAGTATGGTACTATACATCCATTTAAATTATGTTTAGAATAACTTATAATAATGTATAAAATTCTGTTTTTCTTAGGCTGGTCCTTTAGGAAGGAGAATCTGAGATGAAGGCTTGTGTGCAGGTCTTTTTTTTTTTTTTAGGATGGGATTCCATGGTGCAAGTATGCAGAACACAAGAGAGTGGCATAGAAAGAGCCAAAATAAGGATGTGTTTTTGTGTTGTTCATGGCTGACTGGAGTTCAAACCTGCCAGGACCTTCAGTGGTGTCTTATCAAACAGAGGTCAGAACTATCTTCCTTAGTAACAAAATGGGGAGATCTTGCCTCTCTTTGATCAAGAGTGACCTCATGCGCAAAACTCCAGTTTGTACTTAGGGTCCCCACGAGTGCCCCTGTTTGTAGAATCAGAGAAACCTTCAGGCTGGAAGCAAAAGTCTGCATGAGGCCCTCTCCAACTGTGCCTGCCTGAAGCCCTTCAAAACCTGCATGGAACTTGCCACTCTTGCAGTGCTTGGAGTTAGTGGTGAGACTGAGGGGATAGTGGACTGACATAGATTCTCCATTGACTCCAAGATGCACTCACTGTATTGTTATAATGTTGTGAGAGAAAGCTAGGAGCTAAAGTTACATGCTCAGTAGTATCTCAGTTGATTCATACATTCAGTAATCTATTGAGTGCCAGATATGTCCCTGGTTCTGTGAAATCAAAGAATAGGACAAAACTCTTTTCCTCTTGGGAGCATACATTCTAGTGCAGGAAGAGAGGGGGACAGGGCTGGGTAACAGACAATAAACAAGTAAATGTGCAAAGTAATTAGGTTATGATTAGAGCTAGGCTAGAAGTGAACAGGTGCAAAACAAATTAACAATGCAGCAACACTTAGAAAAACGACTCATTAAAGATACAACAGAATGTTATCAGTGGTAGTTCCTGAGTAGTAGAACTTGTTTCATAATATTTCTGTATTTTCTAAATTTCCTATAGTCAGCATAAACTTTTCTTAATAATCAGAAAAATCACAATACAATTATTATTAAAAATTATTAAAAGAAAAGTCATTCATCACTACCCGGGTAGCCCCTGGAAATGTATCTATACCTCACTCTGTACTTGGTCTTCTTTCTGTGTGGCTTTGAGCTTTTCACAGCCTTTCAGAAATTTCACACAGGGAAAACAGATGTATGGTTTGTGTGTGTGTGTGTGTGTGTGTGTGTGCGAATAAAAAGAAAATCCCTGAAAACAGGGACATTTCCAATGTTGCTGTGCCCTTAACACAGAACTTGGTGAGCCAGTGCTTCTGAAATATAACTTATCCAATTTTCTACTTGCTAACAAGGCCAGCGATCCATGAAGTTGATTCTTTTTTGGGTTTTGGTGCCAGAGCATTTAAATTAATGGTTTGAGAGTAAAGTCTATTACTGTATGCAGCATAGCCAGCAATTGTTTAAATTCAGAATAAACTATGGATAGACTTACATTTTCAGTTTTCAAGGTGCCTGCCTAGTACTGTGATTGGCAACTCAACATTGCTTTCCTGTTCCCTATTACAGAGTGTCGCCAGAAACACAGATCTTTAAGGGACTCTGCTGCTTACCATCTGCTTGATACTCAGGGTCTCCAAATGGCCCCAAAAGGTGGTGGCTGTTTGCAGCGCTCGGACTTTTGAATTACATTAAGTACCAATCTGAATTTTCTATTTGGCTGACCTCTAAAGAATGACAGAGGAGGCCAGTGCAGACATCAAGTGTTCAGCAAAGCAACCTTTCGGGACAATAGTTGCTCCCGTCCCGGATGCCAGTGTGACCAATTCAGCAATTGTGTCTTTCCCAGGGATAAAATGAATATTGTGTCAGTGAAGCTAGAATCATAGAGTGATGATCTGAGAATCAGTGAGAAGAAAGACACTGACCTTGGAGAGGTTTAAGAATGCCTTACAAATAGCTATCCAGAACATAATTAAAGGCATTTTAACATCATAAGCCTTGAAGAATGCAAACCATCACTACTGCACACTGGGGAGTAAAAGATATTGCTTTTATAGCTGCAGAGCTTATGGTCAGAAGTGATATGAAATATTAGAAATGTGACAGTTTTATAATAATTTTATTCTTGCTCATTGTGATAATTTTCATTTGCAGCTTTTTACCTTTGAATATCTTGAATTGCATTAAGCCTTTCTCACTCCATCTTTGTCCTGTAACATTAGGGGCTGTGGTTTTAATCTAAGGAATTACAGTAAATGCTACAGGCACAAGCAAACAGATAATGGTGTTTATGATGCTCTTGTTATTTGAAGAATTAAAAGTTCTGAGTGAATTTATATCCCAGTTAATAAAAGTAATAGAGCCCTAAATGAAATATGGCCTCTTCTTTCTTTTTACATTGTCACTAACTCTTCCTATATCCTATTTCCTCTCTTAGTTGCTGTGTATTTTGGCTATGGAAAGGGGGGCAGAATCATTTCTGTCAGTTAATTTATTCTGCTCTGTCTTTTTTCTTATCTGTATTCTTCTCCCAAATACCATATGCATTCTCTTTTTTTAATAACCCAAGTTAGAATTAGCACTAGAGCTCATCTCGTTTAAATATTTTAATTTCTCAGATGAGGTAAAATACAGTCACAAGGCAACATAGCAGCAGAACCAGGACTAAAGTCTAGACCCAACGCCATGAAAACAGTAGCTGACACTCACTGAGCATTTGCTAGGTGACAGGCAGAAGCTCTGAACACTTTGCACGCACAAACAATTTTAAGCCTCAGAGTGTCTGTATGAGATAGGTCTTGCTATTCTTGTCACCCCCATTTCATAGTAGAGTAAACTGAGACACAGGAAGTCTAGGGTACATACCCAAGGTGATACATTTCCTGGGTGCCTCTAGCTGAATAAAACGGGTTGTCGGACCTGAACTTGCACATACTGCTGTATTTGAGTGCCCAAGGATCTTCACAAGGTTCTTTCCTTCCTTTCTTGTCCCAGAATGCTTTCTAGGAAGTATTGGCCACTCGACATTCCTTTCCTGTTCCTTATTACAAAGTGTTGCCAGAAACACAAATCTATAAGGAACTCTGCCGCTTACCGTCTGCTTGATACTCAGGGTCTCCAAATGGCCTCAAAAGGTGGTGGCTGTTTGCAGCACTCGGACTTTTGAATTGCATTAAGTACCAATCTGAATTTTCTGTTCTATTAAAATGCATGAAGTACCAATCTGAATGTCTGCATTCGCATGTAGAGTCACACACACGTATGTGCTGCGGACTTGTTTTGATGCTGATTTGTTAACTGGTTCTCTGTCCATGGCTGACAATGCTGTTTAGCACAGGAGTTGGTCTTTTGAGGGATTTGTAAAAGAAACAGGGAATATGGTGCTTGGCTTTTAAAATATTAAAATGTAGTTGTAGAGTCAAAGCAGTTAAAATAAAATCACATCAAATGTACTGAGTAATTATTATATGGAGTACAGGGTACCAAATATTCATTGACTTATGACCAAATCAGGATCCAAAAGGCTGGTTATTAGTTTATTTATTTTAAAGTCCTGGAATACTGAGGTTGGGGGTGGTGGCTCACGCCTGTGATCCCAACACTTTGGGAGGCTGAGGCGGGTGGATCTCTTGAGTCCAGGAGTTCAAGATCAGCCTGGCCAACATGGCGAAACCCTGTCTTTAGTAAAAATACAAAAATTACTCGAGCGTGGTGGCGCGTGCCTGCAGCCCCAGCTACTTGGAAGGCTGCAGCATGAGAATTACTTGAACCCAAGAGGCAGAGATTGCAGTGAACATAGATTGTGCCACTGCACTCTAGCCTGGGCGACAGAGAGAGACTCTGTCTCAAAAAATAAATAAATAAAAATTTTAAAAAATAAAATAAAAATAAAAAGTTTTGGAACACTTTACAAGTAATCTTTATGAGCTGATTTATATAAAAGTAAGTTTTGTAGAAGAACTGTGACTATTTGAAATTTCTGATTTTTTTAACCCCTAAAACATTTTCTAAATATTCCTTCTTTTTGATTTTTAGAAATCACTGGTAAGTTGCAGTGTGATCGTACTTTAGATATGCTATTATTTAATAAGGGACTTGATGGTCACATCTCAGGAGACCACACCCAGAGAGCTATGGTTGGTTGGCAAATGCTTCACTTTTCATGAGAACCTTTCTGACTATGAAAGTTTGTAAATTGAATGTTCATAAGAAAGGAAACGTCTGAATTATGCATTATGGGAGATACAAAGATGACAAAAATATTCAAAGCACAGTTGCTGTGTTTAAGAAATAGAGAATTCAGTTAAGAGACAAGACATAATAACATTTCTAAGATCCCCTTCTGATTATTCTGTGAGTTTATACAAGGGTTAGATTACTTTCACCAAAGTATAATGCTCAAAATCTATCCAGGGGTGAGCTGGCAAATGAATGGCATGGATCAGACTGGAAAAAAGTGTATGAACAGATGTCAGGCAGGAGAGGGGGTTTGAGCTGAACCCTTAATGATGGATAAGCTTTAGAAAGGTGGATAGAGGTGAAGAAAGAGATGGGACATTTCATCTCAATGTCAAAACCAATGATCAAGGAAACCATAACAGGAACAAACTTGCACTTCTCTTCCACTTTCCATCTCTTTCGTACTTGCTGCCAATAAGCAGGTGCTAGTAAGACTGCTCAGATTCTAAAGTGCTCCTTGGGCCATACTGTTGTTACGGTATGGCTAAAGTCCTTAAAGGTGGAAATGGCATCTGCCCCTCTCCCCTGTGATTTCTCTTTATATAATAAGCAGATTTATTATAGGAAGAAGCTGCTATCCTAAATAATAAGTTTCCTTATTTTTCAATTTCCATTAGAATATGGCAATTATTTCAGGTCAGGGCCTGCTCTCCATTTTTACCATTCATTTATTTTCTCTCTCTTTTTCTCTCTTCTCTGTACCCTCCTCTCTGTCTTGCATCTCTTCCTCCCTCCCTCCTTCTATGTATTTAACAAGCATAATTGTCTCAGCATTTCAATTTATAGGAAGAAAGTTTGAGGTCCAGTTTAGCTCTCCAGACAAAAGCTTACTTGTTCCAATTCTGTCATGTAACAGAGCAAAATGGAATAAGGATCTCATGCTGCCATTCACTTAGTGGTTCTTTTATTCTAAGCACCCTGCTCCTATATTTTGCACATATCTTTCTTGGAAACTGTATGGGGAGATAGGGATATTTGTCAGGGCAATGTGTAAGCATTCTTAAGTCCTTGGCTATTCAACATTTACCTTAACATTAATATAAAATGTTCTGGAAGAGGGTGCCTTCAGTTTATCTTTGCTATACCAGTAGGTAAAGAACTATTAGGTGGCTTGATTACAGAAATTTGGGATGGTATTAATAGTTATAATTTTCTTTAAATTATGTCTCTGTTACACTGGCTAATTCATTTGCTAAGTGATGAAGATGAGATTTTTCTTAAAGCCTGATATGGTTTAGCTGTGTCCCCACCCAAATCTCAACTTGAATTGTATCTCCCAGAATTCCGACGTGTTGTGGGAGGGATCCAGGAAGAGGTAATTGAATCATGGGGGCCAGTCTTTCCCATGCTATTCTCGTGATAGCGAGTAAGTCTCACGAGATCTGATAGGTTTATCAGTGGCTTCTGCTTTTGCTTCTTCATTTTCTCTTGCTGCCAACATGTAAGAAAGGCCTTTTGCCTCCCACCATGATTCTGAGGCCTCTCCAGCCATGAGGAACTGTAAGTCCAATTAAACCTCTTTTTCTTCCCAGTCTCGAGGATATCTTTATTAGCATCATGAATACAGATAGATACAAAGCCTCTGCCTCTGTTAAGTCACTTGGCTGGTGTGTGTGTATGTGTATATTTGCTTGCATATACAAACCTTATGCTGGTCAACATGGTAGTGTCACCTTCGTTTATCTGATATCTAACTATTGTATAGCTTAGCTCTGTACTCTCAGTTTTAAAGGAGTCCTCTTTTAGGCCAAATTCGTAGTTACTTGCAAAGACATTTTATAACTTAAAGTTGCAAAGCAAATGTCAAGCAAGCAGCATCTAGACCAGTGTTCCTTAAATTGTGGTTTGTGGTCTATCTACATCAAAACTACATGGAGCATGTGTTAAAAATGCAGATCCATGGCCATGCGCAGTGGCTCGCGCCTGTAATCCCAACACTTTGGGAGGTCGAGGCGGGTGGATCACGAGGTCAGGAGATGGAGACCATCGTGGCTAACACAGTGAAACCCCATCTCTACTAAAAATACAAAAAAAAAAAAAAATTGATTGGGCATGGTGGCACATGCCTGTAGTCCCAGCTACCTGGGAGGCTGAGGCAGGAGAATGGTGTGAACCCGGGAGGCAGAGCTTGCAGTGAGCCGAGATTGCACCACTGCACTCCAGCCTGGGCGACAGAGTGAGACTCCGTCTCAAAAGAAAAAAAAAAAAAAAGGCAGATTAATTTAACACAGATCTACTGAATAGACATTTGAATAGACATTTTGAAAAAAGTTACAAGAATCTATGTTTTTCACATGTTCCTTATGTTATTCATTTGGCCACCCAAGTTTGATAACAAAGGATGCTGAAATCTATTGAGCCTATACATCTAGAAGTATAGACGTAATAAGTATTGAGAAGTCCTGCACAATTGGTTAAAGAACAGACCTGACTCCATCTTTGGCCATGTGTGTGATGTGGCATCTGTCTAGTTTCACTGGACAATTCCTTCAATAACTTTCTTTACTACATCCATAGTAGCTTCTGTTATATCTGTAGTCTGGCCATTTGCTTGAGAGTGATGGGATGTGATTGTGACAGTTTTAATATAGTTTCCAAACATTAATTCTTTAAGCTCAGCAGATTTACAGGCAAGCCCATGTTCCAAAGTAGAATGTACAGCAATTTATGCATTACAAATAACTGACAGAGTGCGCTACTTCTGCAGCAAATATTTAAGTAAATTAAAAGGAGTTGGAGAGAATTTGATAAGTTCTGGAATAGTCCTGGTGAATTTATCTAAATTCTTGACCAATGTTTCAGTTCCCAAGTAGTGTTTGCTTCATTTGACAGGAAAATGCCAGATATGTTTTAGTTTTCCGTTGTGTTTTCTGTCACCATTATCAGCATCGATTTGAAGCCATAGCTAAAAGCTAAGCCAACACTTTATGTAGTTTGGCCAAGATAATAAGATGTCTGCTTTCTGTAATGTTGATTCTTGAGCATATTGAAAATTGATTCACAGTGCTTTCTATCATCCAGCTTTATTTTTATTCATACTAAAATGCAGTGCTTTGGAAGGTAACAAGAAGATGACCTGCAGTTTTCAGAAACCATGCTTTATTAAATAGTATAATGTGTATCAAGTACTCAACACAGAACCTGACACTTGGTAGAATTGAATTAAATAGTTACAAATATGTTTTCTAAAAGTTAATTAACCTTACCCTACTTCCTCTGTATAAGTGACAATTCAACGGGAAGTCAGGAGTTAAATATGTATACTTCAAGTCAGGAGTTAAATATGTATACTTCGAGAAAAACTTCAGCACTAACTTGACCACATAAAAATTACAGAAAGTGGCCGGGCGCAGTGGCTCATGCCTGTAATCCCAGCACTTTGGGAGGCTGAGGCGGGCAGATCACGAGGTCAGGAGATCCAGACCATCCTAGCTAACATGGTGAAACCCCGTCTCTACTAAAAATACAAAAAATTAGCCGGGCGAGGTGGTGGGCTCCTGTAGTCCCAGCTACTCGGGAGGCTGAGGCAGGAGAATGGCGTGAACCCCGGGGGGCGGAGCCTGCAGTGAGCCAAGATCGCGCCACTGCACTCCAGCCTGGGCGACAGCGAGACTCCGTCTCAAAAAAAAAAAAAAAAAAAATTACAGAAAATGAAGGAGGTTTCCTGGAAAGACTGATGCCTACCCAACAGCATCACCAGCCTCGTTCCTATCTTGTAGAGCCACCCTTCCAAAGCCTACAGAGGCTAAAAAGCCAGTTCCTTGCTTGCCTGGCCTCCCTTGCTGCCAGGGCATTGGCTTGGGTTCCAATCCTGACCAATAGGACCTAAGACCAAACCAGTTGAGGATGTTGTCAAAGACTTTCCACCCTAATATACGAGAAAGACAAACAAGGAACACACCTTTCCCCATTTTCCCTGCTTTTTATATTTTTGTATATGTGTGAGGGTGTATTAGGCTGTTCTCACATTGCGATAAAGAACTACCCAAGACTGGATAATTTATGAAGAAGTTTAATTGGCTCATGGTTCTGCAGGCTGTACAAGAAGCATGGCTGGGGAGGCCTCAGGAAACCTACAATTATGGCGGAAGGCGAGGCACAGCACGGTGGTAAGCAAAGCACATCTCCCATGGTGCCAGGAGAGAGAGTGAAGGGTCACTGCCACACACTTTTAAATCATCAGATCTCGTGAGAATTCGCTCACTATCACAAGAACAGCATAAGGGACATCCGCCCTGTGATAGTTAATATTGTCACGTTGATTAGATTGAAGGATGCAAAGTAGTGTTCCTTGATGTGTCTGTGAGGGTGTTGTCAGAGGAGATTCACATTTGAGTCAGTGGACTGGGAGAGGCAGATCCACCCTCAATATGGGTGGGCACCATCTAATCAGCTACCAGCACGGCTAGAATAAAGCAGGCAGGAGAACATGGAAGGACTAGACTTGCTGAGTCTTCCAGTCTCCATCTTTCTCCTGCACTGGTTGCTTCCTGCCCTTGAAAATCAGACTCCCCAAGTTCTTCAGCTTTTGGACTCTTGGACTTACATCAGTGGTTTGTCAGAGGCTCTCAGACCTTTGGCCACAGACTGAAGTTTGCACTGTTGGCTTCTCGACTTTTGAGGTTTTGGGACTCAGACTGATCCACCACTGATTTTCTTGCTCCTCAACTTGCAGATGGCTTACTGTGGGACTTCACCTTGTGATCATATGAGTCAATTCTCCTTAATAAACTCCCTTTCATATATACATATATCCTATTATTTCCGTCCCTCTAGAGAATCCTGACTAATTAACATGCTCCCGTGATCTAATCACCTCCCACCAGCTCCTTGCCCCAGTATTGGGGATTACAACTCAGCATGAGATTGGGGTGGGGACACAGAGCCAAACCGTATCAGAGGATGTGATGCTTAGAGTTAATGGCAGCAATCATTAGACCATGAGGATGAGGATCCAAGAGCATCACAGAGAAGCTGACATAGAGCCTTGTTATTACCGAACTGTTGAATGAACCCTGCATCCACCCAGACTCCTTTTTATGTGAGCAAGCAAACCTTTATCTCAAAGCCTCCTCGTTTTTCGTTAAGCTGTTTCTTGAAACTGAAAACATTCTATCAGATACACCTTTCTAAAAGTTACACCTTTTTTTGTTTAGAATATAAGCTCCATAAGGGCAGAGATCAAGTCTATGTCACTCCAAATTACAGTGACTTCAACATGATGAAATTTTTTTTTCATTCTTACACACAGTCTGGGCTGCTATAATGGCTCTGTGCTCTTGTCATGTGAATAGATTCCTTTTATCACATTGCTCTGCC
This sequence comes from Pongo pygmaeus, assembly GCF_028885625.2. Lineage (NCBI taxonomy): Eukaryota > Metazoa > Chordata > Mammalia > Primates > Hominidae > Pongo > Pongo pygmaeus. The sequence goes on from NC_072376.2 coordinate 21,983,337, forward strand.
ATCCGTGGGGTGCTGTCCTCATCTATAAAGTACAGGATGGCTCTCCACAGTGTCTGCATCCCAGACAGCAGGAAAGAGGAGGGGGAAGCAGAGGAGGCACCTTCCTTTTAAAGGCATCACCCAGAAGTTGAAAGCATCACTTGGCTTAATATCTTATTGGTCATAACTTAGTCACCTGGCTATAAGAACAAGGATAGCTGGGAAATAAAGTCTTTACTCTGCAGCTAAAAGTTCCACTGTTGTGCTTGAAAGAAAAAGCAGATATTGGGGAGCAAATAAGTTTCTACCACAGCATCATTAATAAGTATGAATAATACATATAAATAGACTTGAAAAGATTTTAAAAATTTAGTACTTGTTTTATTCAGTTGTTTCACTATGCTCTTTTACAAAATTTTCTCAATCAGTCATCACAATAACCTTATGACAGAGAGAGCGTTATAATTCCCACTTTGCAGATGTGGAATGAAGCCTAGAGTTCAAGCAAGTTGGCCAGACACGGTGGCTCACGCCTGTAATCCCAGCACTTTCAGAGGCCAAGGCGGGTGGATCACCTGAGGTCAGGAGTTCAAGACCAGCCTAGCCAACATGGTGAAACTCCATCACTACTAAAAATACAAAAAATTAGCTAGGTGTGGTGCAGCATGCCTGTTACCCCAGCTACTCAGGAGGCTGAGGCAGGAGAATCGCTTGCACCCGTAAGGTGGAGGTTGCAGTGAGCTGAGATCGCGCCATTGCACTCCAGCCTGGGCAACAAGAGCGAAACTCCATCTCAAAAAAAAAAAAAAAAAAGAGTTTAAGCTAGTTGCCTAAGGTCATACATTGAGTAATTAGTGAAACTTGAAACTTGTATTGAAGTCAAAGTCTATCCTCCTTTTTTTTTTTTTTTTTTTAAGATAGAGTCTTGCTCTGCCACCAGGCTGGCTTGCTGGCTCACTAGCACCTGCCCCCAGCACCCCAACTGCTTCACCCTGATTTTGTGGTCTGTGTTATGTTTAATCCCATTTCAAATTTTGCTTGTAAATTCCAAGGGCTCACATTTTTTTTAACTACTTACTTCTCATTCCAGTTTTCTGCTTCCCTTGAGTTTTATTCTCTACCCTTTATTTTTATAGCACTAGCTCCAACGTGGTACACACCTTTATCTCTCCTTGATTATCCTCCTTACCCCCAGTGTCAGTTATTAAGTAATTGTCTGTCCACTCCAAATTGACCCTTCTCTATTCCTTTCTGTGATGCAGGGCTAAAGCTGGACTCAGCTACCACCTTTGGCTTTGCCCGCTGCTCCCTAAGTTCTGCCAAGAGGAGGTACTAGAGAGAGATAATGAGACACACTGGAGGGGAGAAGGGATTCTCTTCTTCCTGTTTCTTTCCTCTTTGCTTCTTCAACTTTCAGTTCATGTCAGTATCATTCAGGGGATGCTTCCTCACCCTAGCAGCTGAATGCATGTTGAAGTTTTTCCAAAACTTCCAAGAACACCCTCATTATGTACCCTCAGGGACACCAGTTCCAGCCAAGTAGCGCCCCCTCCTCAAAAGTCTGAGTTTCAGCTTCCCTGGATCTTTCACTGTTTTGATGCCAACTTTCCCCCTTAGTTTTCCCAGTCCTAGTGGCGGTAGCCCCTTGATGCAATTGCTAGTTCCATAATACTTTACACTTATTAAGTTATACTAAACTTCTCCGCACTCTCAACTCCTTTAGAAGGCATAAGTGGCTATGGTCAGTTTTACACTTTTTTTTTTAAACTCAATTATATGTTGGCTTGTTTTTGTTTTCCTGAATAGTTCTGTGTTTTCATTCCTAGAGAAATCAAGAAACTGCATAGGTAATGCTTGGGTGAGGGCAGGATCCCATTCTGCTTCTCTGTGTGTCTGCTTCACACAGGGATGGGCACAGTCTGGAGGGCACAGTGGAAACTTTGTGAGCACTTGCATATTCATCATTGCCCAGAAGTTGCTTTGGTTCTCAGTTGATTGAGTTGATTGGATCATGCTTGGGCTCGGTAAGCTCAGAAGCATTACAGACCTGCAAACACCTTTACTCTCAAATCTCTGTCTGAGGAAGAAAAAGGACACTCATGGCGGTGTCCACTCAACAGAAGGGAAGACCAAGGCAGAGAAAGGAAGTTGACTAAGCTTTCAAATTAGACTGCAACAGAGACAAGAAACAATCAGATTCTTGGACTGCTTTCTCCTAAACCCCCTAGACATGGGAGGACAAAACTGACCTTTAAGGGCAGGATTCTTTTTGCTCTCTGACCTCTCTCATTGGCAAGTACAATCTTTCATTTTCCTGGCCCCCTATTCTGGTACTTTCCACAGGCATAAAATTCACTTCAGAGAAGGAATAGAAAAGTGAGATCAAAGACTCATATAATTTCACTTCTCAGGGGGAGAGAAAGCCTCTGCTAGCAGCCTGCTTTCCAGGAGTTATTCAAACCACTCTGCCTCTATTGTCCATAGTGAGTTAGAAGCAAGGAAGAGGACCTGGTGTCTCTTTTTGCAGTCACTAGTGATACCAGCGGTGGCTTAGGCAGCCACGGTAAAAATACTACTTGGAGGCACTGAGAGATGAGAGTGAGCCATAGGACTTCCACCAGAGGGATGGGGTGGCACACCGAAGTCCTTCAAGATTGCAGAAAACTGGAGCCCTACATTCACTTGGTTGAGAGTACTTGCTTGGCTGTTACCAGCCAAACAGCTGTTTCTGAGCCTTTCACCAAGTGATGTTTCCTTGGTAGTATCTGGCACTGTGGATACGTGGCTCAGTAATTGACTGATTGCATCTCCAAGCCTAGCATTTAAGTCAAGCTATTTTTATTTTATTTTATGTTGTGACAATGGCAAATCCTGCCACAGGAGGGGCGAGCTGATATGATAAGTTGCTTTGAAGATTGAGTGATATTTAATATTTTGAGTGACTGCATCTTGTCAAAGCAATTGGGCTCTTCAAGGACATGCTATCCATGTTTAAAATGGTATGTCTGGGGCTGCCATTGCATAATCGACTGTGAAATAAGCCCCTTGGAAAGGACAATTACTCCTGGGTCCTCAAATGCAAGTCAAGTCTCCTGTGGCAGTGAGAGGGAGGGTCCTGTTCGGTTTTAGTCAGGAATGAAAATGACTGTGGCTTTTATTGGACAGCATCGGCTAGTGTGTGCAGTGTAACCTCACCACGGCATTACAGAGATGTAAGCACAGCCCAGGTGATCATCCAGCAATAGATCATAGTAAGAGTGGCTGTTATGAACAATACACGAATCCATCAACCCATCCTGGCATTAATTAATTATTCAAAAAAATTATTGAGAACCTACTATGTGCCAGGTAAACACATAGGTACAAGGAACAAGGAGACACAAGGTATGCTCCTTAAACATATCCTTGAGTAGAAAATGTGAAAGAGAGAAAGGAGAGAGAGAGAGAGAGAGAGAGAGAGAGAGAGAAGTAACACCTATTAACATCTATTAGAACTGTACCATATGCCAGAAATTATATCTTTTTTAATTTTTATTTTTTTTTGGAGACAGGGTCTTGCTATGTTGCACAGGCTGGTCTTGGGCTCAAGTGATCCACCTGCCTCAGCCTTCCAAGGTTCTGGGATTACAGGCATAAGCTACTGTGCCTGGACCCAGAAATTATATATCTTATAAAGTTCTTCAACCACTTTATCAAGTGTCCATTTCACAGACAAGGAGACTGAGATTTAGAGCTGTTAAATAACTAGCCCAAGGTCACACAGCTCATAAGGAACAGAACTGGGAACCGGCTCCATTTGAATACATACATCCTTGCTGCCTTAATTGTGCATTAGAGGGAAGCTTAGTTAGCAGCCATAAAGTGATTGAGACTTTGTTTTCTCACAGTCACAAATCTTGAAAGCGTTACTGCTAATGTGGCCATTGTTATTTCTTTTTTTAAATGGAGAACTTTTTTCCCTAAGCTAATAAGGGATTCTGAAAGCTGCTTGGGTGGTTTTAGTGTAAGGTACATACTGAAGTCACATCATATTAGATGCACAATTACAATGACAGTTCACAAATACCCAAACCTAAGGCACCATATTGAACAAACCCCATAGAAATGTAAACCATTGCTTGACCTAAAACTGCAGCCAATATTTAAAATGCCAAGCTAATTCAAGAAATCCCGTGGATGGCTCCAGGATTCAGCAAGGCACAGTATAAGATGACAACTGTGGGCAGCCCTTCTGAGCCGAGAGATGCTTTTTCCTTATCAGTATTTCATTGTTCCCTACTGATAAATGCCCTTATCAGTCATAAAGCAGTTTTCTTAAAACACACACACACTCTCCAAAGCAGGAAAAATATTAAAACAACATTTTTGGTAACTAATAAAATATCTGATTAATATTTATTGACAATATAAATTAAAAACTTTTTTATTTGTTTACATTGGTTTCTCTGTTTCAGACTCTGGTTAGTTCCTCGTGCATATGGCAGCCAAGCAAAAATTCCCAAACCGTCATATTTATCATCTTCACTTTAATACTGTAATATAGTTTTGTGGATATTTTGGTTTGAATAATTTAAACCTCCACCTTCTTTCTAGTTGGAGACATTAAAGAGGTGAAAACCATCTTAAACAGCGTTTCTTCAAATTCTTTCTAGCCAGTGCTCTGGATTTGAATTAGCTTCCACCAATGAGTGGTTCTGTGCAATATCTAGGAGGTGCCAGTGAAGTGGAGGGCATCTTTCTGCCCTTCCTCTTGGACCAAGGGCGTGGATAGGTAGATGTTTCTGCAGCTGCATTCACTGTCCACTGTCAGCTTCCTGGGCATCTGGAGGCCATTATTGTGGGACAACAGATACAAGTGGGTTCTTGATCCTGGCCCAGCCCCAGTGCTCTCCAATGCAGTAGCTCTCCTGGTGGCTCAATTCTATGCTGATCCAGCTGTTCCTGGAAGATCAGCCTGGAACCATCTCTTCCAGCAGCTCTTGAAATTCTCTAAGCTCCCAATTACCTACATTAAATATCTTCCCGACGGAAATACCTGGTGTTATTTCTCTTTCTAGATTAAACCCTAACTGACACTGAGTTCTGGAAAGGAGGGTTGGGATCACTCTCTTGGGGCCACCATATGGCACCAGCTAACTTTTTGAACTTAACATCAACATTGCCATTTTCTAATTTTTTTCTGAATGACTCCCTACTTTCATGCTTTCATTTTCTCTGCTTAGAATGTCCTTCTATTCTTCTGTCAAGCCTCGGTTCAAATGTCACTCATCCAGAGAGTGTTTTCTCATAGATTTAAGGAAAAGTGAGCTATTTGTATCTTAGATACATATATTTTTGGGGGCTGTGATTTCACGATGGTCCACAGATATGGAGATGAAAGACAGCTCCTGATTTTGGGGGGCTTTCAGTCTAGTGTGAGTGCTAGATGAGTAAATATATAAACTCAGAGACACACAACTACATTAACATATTCATATATCTCTAAGAGTGTAGCACAGTGTTGATGCTAATAAATGTGTGCTAATGTGGTTTTATATGACATATGTAAGTGAAATAGTATATAGTGAAATTCACATGGCAGTACTTGATGCCACGGAAGAAGCACTGTCAGTTCCACTTTATGGATTCAAAGTCCACATTTCATTTCACCAGCTCTAGGATAATGATTTGCCCACTGCTTTGATCCCTGGAAGCCACTACGATTTCTTGTGGAAAGAGAATATTCTGATTATTTCCTTTCTACATAAAATTCAACATTCTTTGAATTAATTTCTTTCAGATGACATCCCACAAAGCTCCATTTGAGTATTTTTTTTAATGTACCTGATTAATCCCAGGATTAGAGTCCCTCCCCTAGCTAAGGAAGAAAAGTGTTAAGATGTTGGAATTATTACTTACTATCTCTGTTTTGTAAAATTGAGTACATATTAATGAAAATTTTAAATTGAAGTTTTATTAAAACAAACAAAAAAGGAACCCAACAAAAGAAGATATTTTTAATTCTTCAATTTGTCCACCTAGGAACGTGGCTACCTGCCAGCCGGAGCCACTGTCAAAACACACATACGATTCACAGTGACTTACAGCCTAATTTCTTTAGGGCTTCCACCTGTGCTCAATTAAGGACCTGCAGAACATGAAACCTGCTTTCTTTGAATCGTTTTCTTTGTTTCTTGTTGGGCAGCCTACTCTTTGCTGGGCAAATGAAATGCCCAGGCAGTATCCATTGTGTGTGCCAACAACTCTACAACTGCCCTCACTGCTCCCAGTTGTACCAGCTAAATTTCCAGTTGTAGCAGTTTAATGCATTCTTTCCTGATAACAATGCCGACTTGTTCTCTGTTCTCTCTTTTCCATATTTCTTCCACTTTGAACCTCCCTGCCTAGGGCCACCAGATGGCTCCAGCTTAATTTTTGGTTTTAACATAACGCTTAGCCCATCTCATCCCATCTCCTTATGGTTCTGTCCTTTGGATTCTTGATTTTGCCCTCTTGCCAAGACACCTCCTGAAACTTAAAACTGGTTATTGCTCTTCTGTTTAGAAAGACGCCAGGGCAGTCTAGATCTGAATATTTCTTTTTGTGTGTGTCCTGCCCAAAGAGAAATGTTAAAGTCCTTTTTTTTTTTTTTTTTTTTTAAAGACAGGGTCTCACTCTGTCACCCTAGCTGGAGTGTAGTGGCACGCTGTTGGCTCACTGCAACCTCAGCTTCCCGAGTAGCTAGGACTACAGGTGCATGCCTCATGCCTGGCTAAATTTTGTATTTTTCGTAGAGATGGGTTTTGCCATGTTGCCCAGTGTGGTCTCGAACTCCTGGACTCAACTGATCTGCCTGCCTAGGCCTCCCAAAGAGCCGAGATTACAGGCATGAGCCCATGTGCCTGGCCAAAGTCCTTACCTTTGGTATTTGGTACCCTTATTTAGAAACAGGATCTTTGCAGATGTAATCGAGTGAAGATGAGATCATCCTCAATTAGGGTGGGCCCTAATCCAATATAACTGATGTCCTTATAAGAAGAGAAACCAGAGAAACAGAAAGAGGAATGTCAGGTGAAGCTACAGAGACACACAGGAAGGTAGCCATGGGAAGATGGAGGCAATGCCAGAGTCATGCTACTGAAAGCCAGGGAACACCTGGGACTAATGGAAACTCCAAGAGGCAAAGAAGGATTCTTCCTTAGAGGCTTTGGAAGGAGCTTGGTTTGTTCACATCTCAGTATTGGGATTATAGCTTCCAGAACTGTGAGAGAATTGTGAAATCTGTTACCATGGCTATAGGAAACTGATACAGAAACTCAAACAGGATGCAGCCCGGTTGGCCCTTATGGTTGGGCTGAGGACATCAAGAACATCAGAAGCATCTGTTCTAGCTCTCTGTTTAGAAATACTTCCTTACATTCTAATATAGTGTTGAAGTTCACAGAACAGTTTTCATGTATATTATCTTCACGATTCTATGAGTTTGGTAAGAACCCCTGTATTTTACAGATGAGGTAACTGAGGCTGCATGTTGAGTGACCTGATCAAAGTGACACAGCTGGTGGATGGCAGAGCCCAGCTCATTCTCAGTTCTTTTGACTAAAAGTTCAGGGAACTTTCCACTACCCCACCCTGCCAGCCTGGCAGAGTGAAAAGAAGTCCTTGGAAGAGAACTCATTTTAACCCTGTGTGTTGCTGTACAGGTGAACTCTGGGTTTGACCCAAAAACTTAATCAGATCAGTGAAAGTAAACATGTGCCGAGCTGACTTACACAGCCAAAATGGTGTATGGCTTGAATGCTGCCCACCTCTCTTCATCTCCACTGCTACCACCCTAGTCAAAGTCACCATCATCTTTCACTGAACCCACTGCGCCAACTCCTGTGGGTGCTTCTGCTCTTGCCTTCACCAGCTGGTTGGCAAAGCAGCCTGACTGAACATTTAAACATGTAAATCACATGACAACAGTTCCTTTCAGAGCCTTCAATTGCACACAAAAAAATATGTACCTTGAACCACAAAGTCCTGCAATCCCTCTGACTTCATCTCATGTCTCATTTACCCTTTGTCCACTGTGTTACAACCTCCCTGGTTTTCCTTTTTTTTTTTTTCCCTTGAATTATGGCAAGACCATGTCCATTACCGGGCCTTTGTACTAGTTTTTTCTATGCTTAAGCATTCAGGTGGCAGCTCAGAAAGTTCTTCCTTAGAAAGGCCTTCCCTGAATAACCTATCTAAAGTAGTAGCATCACCATAGCCTCTCTCTACCCAATCTACTTGGTTTTATTTTCATCATAGAAATTGTTACTGTTTCAAATTATGTTGTTTACAATTTGGTTTTTTTGTTTGTTTGTTTATTGCCTGTCTCCTTTATAAGTCTCTAAGATTGTGAGGGCAAAAACCTTGTCCATATTTTTCTTTGTGATATTTCCAGCATATAATTCAGTGTCTGCTAGACAGTAAATGCTCAGTAAAGGTTGGTTGAATAAACACCAACTTCATAAGTGATAATAGCCAAGTTTTCCAGAGCTGACTATGCATCAGGTACTGATCTGAGCCTTACATAAATAATCTTATTTGCAGCAACCCTATGAGTTAGAAATGATTCTTCATCCCCATGTCGGAGATGAGACACTAAAGCTTAGATTGATTGAAGGATATGCTCGAGGTTACATAACTAATAAGTATAAGAGGCAGGACTCGAACCCAGGTATGTGAATGACAAGTTTGTTCTCTTGCTTCAATGCTCTCTGCTCATAGATTGTGCACAAATGCTAGTGGCTTCTTTCATGGCAGGCAATGACCATTTACAAGGCAAATGTTAGGTATCGAAGCAATGCTCTTTTCCTTTTTCTGGGGGTTGACTGGCTCGGTTCTCAGATCCAGAGCCATAGCTTAGTACACAGAGTCAGGAAAATGGCCCTACTCTTGCCAGTCCCATTGGTTTGAGGGGTGCCTCATTTACTTTGGTGTTTTATGGGTTTTGGGGACATGATCCTGACAAATCAATGGATCCCCTGATAATAGAGGCTCCTTAGAAACAAAGGGGTCATAGCAGAGCATTGTTCAATGCTTCCCCTCCTTCTCATATGCCTCCTATTAATTTCCACTTTTGCATTAGCAGAGCTGGCTGGGATGCAGGCTCCACTTAGCTAAACGATGAAACACAAACGTTTATTGAGACTGTGCTTCGAATCAACAGGGTTTTCCTCAGATTGAGTTGCCGCCAATTATCCTCCATGCAATTATGGTGATCCCAGAAGCAAGCAGATGGGGAAGAGTTTTGTTTTCAAATGGAGGAGAAACCAATATGTAGGAAGAAAAGGCAGCTTGTTCATTTGAACAGGCTCCAGGTGGCTGGTCGCCAAAAGGCAGAGAGCTGGGGAGCCGGGTCTGGCCCTGGATCAGTCCGACTGCCCACAGACCAGAGAAACCACCAAAACAACAGGGTTCTGCCTCTACTCATCTCTTCTGCCATCGTCCAGGTTGTTTGTGAGAGTGGAGGCCACGGGACAGACAGGCCACAGAGGCCCTCGCAGGTCAGGCTCTTGACCTTGATGCCATTGAAACATTGAGTCCTGCTATTTTGTTGTTGTTCAACAGCGACACGTCGGCATATTTTATTAGAGAAGAAAATTCAAGAAAAGGCATGCAAAAGCCCAAACCATATGGCAAATCTCCTTGGACAGACTTGATTATTTGGAGTTTCATAAAACCTAAAAGCTATTTCTTTTTTCTTAAGGATTACATTGTCCTGAATTTCTTGTTGGACCCTGACTCTTGAGGTTGCCATTCACAAGAGAACAGAGGGTGCTGTTGAATGATTACCATAATTATTTCTGTCTGAGTTTATATTTATAATTACACAATGCACCTAAGACTCCATAAAAAAATAGTCACTAATGTCAGTTCTAGGGGCATCAATGCTTACAGGGGATTTGTTCCCCTTTTGACAAGAAGGGAAAATTATCAGATTGAAATAAATCCAAGGCACATGGAGTGTGGAAATGATATTTACATTTACTCAGTAAATTAATTGAGGTAAGAAAGGTATAATTAAATGAGGAAAATTGTAATGCAAAAATCAGCCCAACTCATAGGCTCAATAAAGGTGTTTGAATTTTGGTTCATCACCCACATAGCAAATAATGATCTGCATTCTTGTTTCAAAAAGAGTAGCCATTTCCCCTAGATAAATAGGTGATAATATGTTTAGATACCTCAGTTACCTCAGTTTTAGTCTTTGTCCAGTCACATATATTCACATAATCTTTGTTAGATCACTCATCCTCTCTGAGAGTTTGTCTGTTTCTCCAGATTAAGGGAGCACTCTCAAGTTCTGTGATAAATTTCACTAATGGATCCTGACGCCTGCATTTTTGGGCAGAGGGAAAAAATAGCCTGACAAATTTTGGGCTTCTTAAGGGACTGATTGACTCTGTACATATCTAAATGAGATTGCTAGAGAGCATGTTGATGATTTCATAATGATTTCATTTTACAACTGTTGCACGCCTCTTACCTGAGTGACTATTGTGGGAATAAACTGGGAAATGCAAAGCAGAACTTGGCCATATAACAGCATATAGGAGATGGATGGTGTCTATTTTGATGGTAAGGGAAAAAAGCCCAGGAAACCTCTTAGAGGCAGGAAACAATTTTGGAAGTGCTGCAAAAGACAATGATATTGTTCTTGGTTTAATAGGTGATCTGCCCCATGAAATAAAGCTGCAGGGCCACGTTTGTCTTGGTTAATAATGTCAGCGGAATGAGGATGTTTAGCTGTAATAACAGTAATAACTGTGTCAATGTAACTGCTGGGGCAGAATTTCCATCTGCAGCCTCATAATATATGACCTTTGTTATGCCTCTACCTGTTGATTTTTTCAAGGCAAAATTGGCTTGTCTGTTCTGTTCAGGGGATAGAGGCTCAAACAGTCCATTTTTCCCTGGATAAATCAAGGTCTTGTGGGTGGTAATTTAATCTCCCAAGTATTGTTTCGGACTTGATTAAAATCGCAGGGAAAAAAAGTTGGGCATTAACAAATACATTGTTCATTTGATACTGAATTAGGTATGTTTAAAATAGGACATTTTATTTACTTCTTATTTTTCCCTTCATTACCTTCCTTTTATTTTTTTTCCCATAAAACAAATACTGACATCCGCATTTTCTTCCTATGACACTTTCCCTGAGCTTTCCCTGACCTCCACTGATAGAGTTAACCATTCTGTACTCCTGGAATGTGTTTTTCTTATTACACTCTTCATACTATTTTTGCAATACATTTGTTAATACATCTTGTCTCCATCAGTGGTCTGTGAGGTCTTTGAAGGTAGAGGCTAGGTATTGCTTATCTCTAATCTTTAAAACCTAATATGGATGTTGGTTGATGTTCAATGCTTTCTTGAAGTACAATGAAATATTCTGCTTGATGCATTTTTAATTCCAAATGTTTTCACATAATATATGTTCATTTTCCTCTCCCCATCATTTAATGCTGTGCTTAGGAGAGGTGACATACCAGAATAAGAAACAGATAAAGTGAGGAGGTCAATTGCAGGTTGGTCAGATTGCTCAGGGCTTCTTGGCTAATTAGTAGTGAACCCAGAGTCAGAGCTCTTGTTTTCTAATAATTAACCTTGAGCTTGGCCCAGCCCATGTGGGAATGGTAACCTCATGGAGCCTTTGGCATCATTGTTCCCCTTTACCATGCTCAGGCTCATACATCACTTCACCTCCTTTCTATCCCATCTTCCATCTACCCATTTTGCTTTTTCTATTCCATCCACTTGCTAATTCTATTTTTTACTTTCTTCCATTTTGTTTCTTTCACCACCATTGTCTATCAGCCTCTTTTTTCTCTTTTCTCCCATTCGAGGCCTTAAGCCTGTCAGTGACACATCCTGAAAGCTATTGCTTAGCTTTAAAAACCATGTTGAGAGTTTCTCTGGCAGGCCTCATCTACATGATTTATACCTATGCCTCAGAAAGTTCTTGGGAAGACTAAAAATTACACGTAACGGCTACCAGACAATCATATCTGGATGCATTGTAAACACTTGCTAAATTTGCCAATTACATTGGGGTCTTATCTTCTGTTGACTTCTCTCTTTTTTAGTATCCAGTTAAACCCACTCTGTCCTTCAAGACCCAGCATAAGTTTCTCCTTCACAACATTCCTCCAGAGTCCCTCTGAAGGTCTCAGTGTCCTCTGAAATTATAGCACTGTCTATACATACCCCTGGCTAGTCGTATGCTGCCTTATGGAATCTGTTACATTGTCAATTTGTGTTTTTGTTTATTTTTGCCCTGTTTTCTCTGCTACACATACATAAAACACATTTGAATGTCCATGATGAGCAGCAGTTTATGCTATACTCTGTGGGACAGCTGACTTCAAAGAGCTCATGACCATAGGATCATTTCTGATTATGTTCATATTTGCTTGGTGCTTTCTAATGGCTTTCCTGTGCATCTTTGCCTCACTTCTTTTCCCATATTTGTGTCTCCCAACTCTACTAGGTGGGCAAAGAAATATTCAATCTCTCCATTTTATAGAGGATCAGGCTGATCTTCAGAGAAGTGAAAGAAGTTGTTTTAGATTCCATGACAACCCAAATGTAGTGACGATGATGATGATGACAATATTGACACATTACTGGCAGGGATACACTTATTCATTCCCTGCTGTTTTTGTGGATTCTTTTAACCAATGAATTTCCTGGGGGAAGGCTTTCAACACTTCTTCTCTCTTTCCAGTTAGCCACCAGCCAGTGTGTTGATTCAAGTTTCTCATTACCACCCTGATATGACAGTAAAAACTCCAGCAGGAAGATCTGCCAATGATTCCAGCCAAAATTGAACAGTAGCTATTTGAAAATTCAATTCCAATGCTGATTTTAACCATAAAACAACTACAACATCATGGACCAATTCACAGAAAGAAACAAGAAGGCCGAAGAAAGAGAGTGGACAGCAGGAAACACAGCAGGAAACAGTTAGGATGCAAAATATTTGTATCTGGTGCTTTTGGCCATACATTTTAAAGCTCATATTGACAGTTTCCTCTATCTCAGTGTTCAGAGCTTTGTACTCTTCTAATGTAAGACATTTAAACCTTTGTTCCAATTTAGGTCAAAATCACTCAAGCAGAACCCTGAGTTAATGTATAAATTTTTCCCTAGGGTGTCCTTCATTTTGGAATGAAAAGCTTAGTCCCTTCTTAAGAGAATTTCAGGCATTAGTGAGCAGGCTTTAGAATCTTGGGAGGTGGGGGTTAGCAAGAAGAAATTTCTAAGTATTATTCCAAGAAAATATGCATATGAGTAGAATATACTCTCTTTTATCTTTTTTGAGTTTTGATGTTTCTAATATTCTCTGTTATTCAACTATCTGTCTCTTAGTCTGTTATTTGTAAAGGGAGAAAATGGAACTTTGTTCTTGTAGGTCTCTTTCAGCCCTTACATGATAAGACTCTAGGATTCCCCATTTGCTCTTATCTCCTCACCGTTCTTTCTAAACCCCCAACACCTTTGTTTATATTGTTATTATTTTTAAATTATTACTGATATGGTTTAGCTGTGTCCTCACCCAAATCTCATCTTAATTTGTAGCTCCCATAATTCCCACATGTTGTGGGAGGGACCTGGTGAGAGGAAATTGAATCATGGGGGTGGTTTCCCCCATACTATTCTTATGATAGTGAATAAGTCTCATGAGATCTGATGGTTTTGTAGGAGGTTTCGTCTCTTGCTAGATTCTCATTCTCTCTGGTCTGCCACCATGTAAGACGTGCCATTTGCTTTCCATCATGATTATGAGGCCTCCCAATCATGTAGAACTGTGAGTCCATTAAACCGTTTTTTTCTTTGTAAATTACCCAGTCTTGAGTATGTTTTTATCAGCAGCATGAAAATGGACTAATACGATTACATAGTGGAGTTAAAAAAATAAAAATAAAAATCTCTCTCCCTTTCTCCTTCCTTCCTTCTCACTTCCACTCCTTGCATCCATTGTTGACTGTGTTCTGAATCATCAGTCATAAGCAGTATCTGTTGATGTCCCCCCATACACACACCTCTGGAAAGGTATGGAAATAGTTTACTATCCACCCCTTCTACATTCCTCTTCCTAGTTTGTAAATCAATAAGGGGTTCATCTTTAATTTGTCTATCGGTTGCCCTTGTAACTTCAAATAGTATGCTTAAGCTTCTATTCCTTGGTCCTTCAACTCTAATAAGATGAGAACTCTTGTTTTTGTTTTCAATTCCATTGGTAGAAAATTTTCTGTGCTGGAGTCATCTTGGTAACAGGCCAGGCCTAGTTTTTGTACTGTAGATCAGCACATCCAGGAAAACAACCTGTCACCAGATGGCCAATTAAAACTTTAGGGGTAAAGACACATTGGAAGCCAATATTATAGAAGGTTTAGTGAAGTTAAAACTGATAAACTCAGGGCAAAAAAAAAATCAACATGATAAACAGTAATTGGGAAAATCGCTCACTTAAAAAAGAAACATTATCCAACAATTAGTCGAATTAGCACCTCTATTGATTCTTGGAAGTATTTCCTCCCATTTAACCTACTCAGATCAATTAGCTTGGCATCTGCCTCCAACTTCATATATCAATATAACTGTTTTCTCCCCAGCTAACTGCTACTTAGGAGATAATGGGAGGGGTGGACCATTTTACAGGACAATAACATGATTCCTGGAGAAATAACTCGGGAGACTGAAGAAATCAGATTTATTTCCAAAGAAAATGGTACATCCCTCCCATGGTGCTTAATACACCAGTGGTTAAACAATGAAGTTTATTTTCGGGTACAAAGTTAATTACTTTGAAAAGTCAGTAATGCTGCCATTGACAAATACTACCCTTAAAACCCTCAGAAATAACAAGGCAGTCACTCAGAACAGCTAAAATGGCAACATTTGACATTTGGTATTGCAGGAATTACGGTCTTCCTGCAAAGTTACCTGATCTTTCTCATCTTAACTGAACCTTATCAGGACAGGCTTTAGAAGTTATCTGGAGGTGGAGACTGAGAACCCCACCATTTTCCTTGTTAGGCCCAGCGAATATTCCCCAAATGACTGTTCACCTCGATTAGCTGTCAAGCACCTTTCTCTCAATTGTTAAATTTCTTGATTTTAAATTCTATTTAGGAACTAGGCTGGCCCCAAATGTCAAAGAACACCATCATAATGGCCAAAGAGTGAACTGAATCTTGGTTTGCTTTCTACAAAATTTAGATCCCTGTTAGAAGCAGTAAATTACAAACAATAGGAAAGTAATCGAGCACGTGTTAGACAATGTAAGATTTATATGGCCATTAAAAATAATGCTCTGAAATAATATTTAATGATAATGAAAATGCTGGCAATAAATATTTAGTTGGAAAAGGGCAGGATACAAAACTACCCTGGGAATCTAATTTTATTTAAAATAGGTGCATATGGATCATCATTAAATAAAAATAGATTTGAAAGAAATATTCTATGTTTATCACAGGATGATGAGTTTATGGATGATTTTTATTTTTTCTTTATACTTTTCTGCATTTTCCAAGTATCAAAAATATTCATTTAACACACATATCTTTCATAGTCTGATGAAATAAACTATTTTTAAATAATTAAAAGAACATTAAAGGATTAGACATTTAAGGTTAGACCTTAGACCATTTTACCTCCAACTATCGTAGGCAAGGAGCAGGATATCTCCACATTTCTCTTCTTTTTGTGGTTAAAAAAAAGGCTGATACCTACTTCTTTGCCACAGTGGGACATAACAAAATATGTCAGGATCATGCCTGCTGTGGTTTGAATGTGTTGTCTCCAAGAGTCAGGTGTTGCCTTTGTGATGGTCTTAAGAGGTAGGGCCTTTAAGAGGTGATTAGTCCATGAGGGCTCTTCTCTTGTTAATGGGATTAAGGTCCTTATAAAAGAGGCTTCCTGTAGCAATCAGCTGTCTCTTGCCCTTCTGCATTCCATCATGTGAGGACACAACAAGAAGGTCCTCACAAAATGCCAGTACCTTGATTTTGGACTTCCCAGCCTCCTGAACTATGAGGAAACATTTTTGCTCTCTACAAATTCCCCAGTCTGTGGTATTTCATTATAGCAGCACCAAATAGACTAAGACAATGCCTATAAAAGCTTTTATTTCCTTAGAGAATAGAAAGTTTATATACTCTTCTAATATTGTATTTCCTAAGTGATTGTGGGTCAGTTAAAGACCCAGCAGAAGACAGACAGAACATATCATAGAGAAGGGTTCAGTATAGGTCCTATTTACAAAGGTGGTGTCAGACTGAAGGGCAATCAACAAGGATGGTGGAACTGGGGAAAATGCTAGTAGTAGGAGAAGACCTCGTGACAGTAGTCACAGTCTTTGATGTGATAGGCCAAATGGAATACTGCAAAGCAATAAAATGTAATGAACTATTGATAGACTCAACAACATAGATACATCTCAAAATAATTATGTTGAACCAAAGAGTTCATACTCTATGATTCCATTTATATTAAATTCTAATGAAGGTAAAACTAATCCATAGTGACAGAAATCAGATCAGTTGTTGCCTGGGGCTGGGGAGATAGGGACTTGTGTCAAGAAACAAGTAGAAAACATTTTATGGTAATAGAAAGCTTTCTTTCTTGATTGTGGCAGTGGTTACATTTGTCAAAAGTCATCAAACGGTACAAGTAAAATGGATTTTACTGCATGCAAATAAATTAGTTAATAACAATTAAGAAGCCACCTCCAACAAGTAGTTCAGAAAATAAAAACCAGAGGTACAAGCTGCCAGTGTCCTTCCCTCCTGCTCTCTATTCTCTTGCTTCTATCTCTCATGGCTATCCCACCTGGAAGCCAGATGTGTTTTGAGGCAGGCTTTTAAGATCAGCCTTTCAGAGCCCAGAGCAGAGTAGAGAGTAGATCTGTAGGAGCCAGTGGAGAATGTCCTTCAGATTGTTTCCATGCAGTGTGAGTCCCTTAACAAACCACTGGGAGAAAATGATTAGGTAGGAAAGTACCTCCTGGTTAACAGACTTGCAAATAGGACAATTGACAACATAGGTCAAATTGATTGAGGACCCTGTCTATACTAGGAAAGTGCAGTGTGATATTGCAGAAAAATAATGCATGATGTATCCCTCTCTTTCCTCTCAACACACCTAGAAAGAAAAATCTGGATGCTGGCAGTTTGAAACTACTTTCTCAGGTGGTTATGTGCCCAACTGCAGAACCTTCTGCCTGAGAGTCCCAAGGGACCTGCTGAGCACAGCCATGCTCATCTTTCTGGATGTCAGTATCAAAGGTTAGGGCCTACTTTACACAGCCTTGTGTCCCACAGTGACTCATTAGGTGTCTGTAATCCCTTTATATGCATTTATTTAATATTTTATTTGTCTGCTGTCACCAAGTTAGAAGAATTGATATTTGAATTCAATAGATGACTGAAATGTGACATATATATTTCTCAAGCCCAAATAAGGACATTTTTTAAAAGTTATGGAACATTTCCAAGTTTAGGGAAATAAAATTCGAAACATAATTTTAGCATTTTTGGAAACATTTAGTTTAATAAGAATACTTACCCACTTCTATAAAATAGTGATGCATACATTGATGCTATTGGGAAATACAGGTCTTCCTTTCTCTTTATCAAATGGCCTCAGATTGCTACTTTTTTTTCTTCTTTTTTTTATTATTATACTTTAAGTTTTAGGGTACATGTGCACAACTTGCAGGTTTGTTACATACGTATACATGTGCCATGTTGGTGTGCCGCACCCATTAACTCCTCATTTAGCATTAGGTATATCTCCTAATGCTATCCCTCCCCTCTCCCCCCACCCCACAACAGTCCCCGGTGTGTGATGTTCCCCTTCCTGGGTCCATGTGTTCTCATTGTTCAATTCCCACCTATGAGTGAGAACATGCCGTGTTTGGTTGTTTGTCCTTGCGATAGTTTGCTGAGAATGATGGTTTCCAGCTTCATCCATGTCCCTACAAAGGACATAAACTCATCATTTTTTATGGCTGCATAGTATTCCATGGTATATATGTGCCACATTTTCTTAATCCAATCTATCATTGTTGGACATTTGGATTGGTTCCAAGTCTTTGCTATTGTGAATAGTGCCGCAATAGACATATGTGTGCATGTGTCTTTATAGCAGCATGATTTATAATTCTTTGGGTATATACCCAGTAATGGGATGGCTGGGTCAAATGGTATTTCTAGTTCTAGATCCCTGAGGAATTGCCTCACTGACTTCCACAATGGTTGAACTAGTTTCCAGTCCCACCAACAGTGTCAAAGTGTTCCTATTTCTCCACATCCTCTCCAGCACCTGTTGTTTCCTAACTTTTTAATGATCACCATTCTAACCGGTGTGAGATGGTATCTCATTGTGGTTTTGATTTGCATTTCTCTGATGGCCAGTGATGATGAGCATTTTTTCATGTGTTTTTTGGCTGCATAAATGTCTTCTTTTGAGAAGTGTCTGTTCATATCCTTCACCCACTTTTTGATGGGGTTGTTTGTTTTTTTCTTGTAAATTTGTTTGAGTTCATTGTAGATTCTGGATATTAGCCCTTTGTCAGATGAGTAGGTTGCAAAAATATTCTCCCATTCTGTAGGTTGCCTGTTCACTCTGATGGTGGTTTCTTTTGCTGCGCAGAAGCTCTTTAGTTTAATTAGATCCGATTTGTCAATTTTGGCTTTTGTTGCCATTGCTTTTGGTTTTTTAGACATGAAGTCCTTGCTCATGCCTATGTCCTGAATGGTAATGCCTAGGTTTTCTTCTAGGGTTTTTATGGTTTTAGGTCTAACATGTAAGTCTTTAATCCATCTTGAATTAATTTTTGTATAAGGTGTAAGGAAGGGATCCAGTTTCAGCTTTCTACATATGGCTAGCTAGTTTTCCCAGCACCATTTATTAAATGGGGAATCCTTTCCCCATTGCTTGTTTTTCTCAGGTTTGTCAAAGATCAGATAGTTGTAGATATGCGGCATTATTTCTGAGGGCTCTGTTCTGTTTCATTGGTCTACATCTCTGTTTTGGTACCAGTACCATGCTGTTTTGGTTACTGTAGCCTTGTAGTATAGTTTGAAGTCAGGTAGCATGATGCCTCCAGCTTTGTTCTTTTGGCTTAGGATTGACTTGGCAATGCGGGCTCTTTTTTGGTTCCATATGAACTTGAAAGTAGTTTTTTCCAATTCTGTGAAGAAAGTCATTGGTAGCTTGATGGGGATGGCACTGAATCTATAAATTACCTTGGGCAGTATGGCCATTTTCACGATATTGATTCTTCCTACCCATGAGCATGGAATGTTCTTCCATTTGTTTGTATCCTCTTTTATTTCATTGAGCAGTGGTTTGTAGTTCTCCTTGAAGAGGTCCTTCACATCCCTTGTAAGTTGGATTCCTAGGTATTTTATTCTCTTTGAAGCAATTGTGAATGGGAGTTCACTCATGATTTGGCTCTCTGTTTGTCTGTTATTGGTGTATAAGAATGCTTGTGATGTTTGCACATTGATTTTGTATCCTGAGACGTTGCTGAAGTTGCTTATCAGCTGAATGAGATTTTGGGCTGAGACAGTGGGGTTTTCTAGATATACAATCATGTCATCTGCAAACAGGGACAATTTCACTTCCTCTTTTCCTAATTGAATGCCCTTTATTTGCTTCTCCCGCCTGATTGTCCTGGCCAGAACTTCTAACACTATGTTGAATAGGAGTGGTGAGAGAGGGCATCCCTGCTTGTGCCAGTTTTCAAAGGGAATGCTTCTAGTTTTTGTCCATTCAGTATGATACTGGATGTGGGTTTGTCATAGATAGCTCTTATTATTTTGAGATACGTCCCATCAATATCTAATTTATTGAGAGATTTTAGCATGAAGGGTTGTTGAATTTTGTCAAAGGCCTTTTCTGAGTCTATTGAGATAACCATGTGGTTTTTGTCTTTGGTTCTGTTTATATGCTGGATTACATTTATTGATTTTCATATGTTGAACTAGCCTTGCATCCCAGGGATGAAGCCCACTTGATCATGGTGGATAAGCTTTTTGATGTGCTGCTGGATTTGGTTTGCCAGTATTTTACTGAGGATTTTTGCATCAATGTTTATCAAGGATATTGGTCTAAAATTCTCTTTTTTTATTATGTCTCTGCCCGGCTTTGGCATCAGGATGATGCTGGCCTCATAAAATGAGTTAGGGAGGATTCCCTCTTTTTCTATTGATTGGAATAATTTCAGAAGGAATGATACCAACTCCTCCTTGTACCTCTGGTAGAATTTGGCTGTGAATCCATCTGGTCCTGGACTTTTTTTGGTTGGTAAGCTATTAATTATTGCCTCAATTTCAGAGCCTGTTATTGGTCTGTTCAGAGATTCAACTTATTCCTGGTTTAGTCTTGGGAGAGTGTATGTGTCGAGGAATTTATCCATTTCTTCTAGATTTTCTAGTTTATTTGCGTAGAGGTGTTTATAGTATTCTCTGATGGTAGTTTGTATTTCTGTGGGATCGTTGGTGATATCCCCTTCATCATTTTTTATTTGTGTCTGTTTGATTCTTGTCTCTTTTCTTCTTTATTAGTCTTGCTAGCGGTCTATCAATTTTGTTGATCTTTTCAAAAAACCAGCTCCTGGATTCATTGATTTTTTGAAGAGTTTTTTATGTCTCTATTTCCTTCAGTTCTGCTCTGATCTTAGTTATTTCTTGCCTTCTGCTAGCTTTTGAATGTGTTTGCTCTTGCTTTTCTAGTTCTTTTAGTTGTGATGTTAGAGTGTCAATTTTGGATCTTTCCTGCTTTCTCTTGTGGGCATTTAGTGCTATAAATTTCCCTCTACACACTGCTTTGAATGTGTCCCAGAGATTCTGGTATGTTGTGTCTTGGTTCTCACTGGTTTCAAAGAACATCTTTATTTCTGCCTTCATTTCGTTATGTACCCAGTAGTCATTCAGGAGCAGGTTCTTCAGTTTCCATGTAGTTGAGCGGTTTTGAGTGAGTTTCTTAATCTTGAGTTCTCATTTGATTGCACTGTAGTCTGAGAGACAGTTTGTTATAATTTCTGTTCTTTTACATTTGCTGAGGAGTGCTTTACTTCCAACTATGTGGTCAATTTTGGAATAGGTGTGGTGTGGTGCTGAAAAGAATGTATATTCTATTGATTTGGGGTGGAGAGTTCTGTAGATGTCTATTAGGTCCGCTTGGTGCAGAGCTGAGTTCAATTCCTGGATATCCTTGTTAACTTTCTGTCTCGTTGATCTGTCTAATGTTGACAGTGGGGTGTTAAAGTCTCCCATTATTATTGTGTGGGAGTCTAAGTCTCTTTGTAGGTCACTAAGGACTTTCTTTATGAATCTGAGTGCTCTTGTATTGGGTGCATATGTATTTAGGATAGTTAGTTCTTCTTGTTGAATTGATCCCTTTACCATTATGTAATGGCCTTCTTTGTCTCTTTTGATCTTTGTTGGTTTAAAGTCTGTTTTATCTGAGACTAGGATTGCAACCCCTGCCTTTTTTTTGCTTTCCATTTGCTTGGTAGATCTTCCTCCATCCCTTTATTTTGAGCCTATGTGTGTCTCTACACATGAGGTGGGTTTCCTGAATACAGCACACTGATGGGTCTTGACTCTGTATCCAATTTGCCAGTCTGTGTCTTTTAATTGGAGCATTTAGCCCATTTACATTTAAGGTTAATATTGTTATGTGTGAATTTGATCTTGTCATTATGATGTTGGCTGGTTATTTTGCTCATTAGTTGGTGCAGTTTCTTCCTAGCCTTGATGGTCTTTACAATTTGGTATGTTTTTGCAGTGGCTGGTATCGGTTGTTCCTTTCCATGTTTAGTGCTTACTTTAGGAGCTCTTTTAGGGCAGGCCTGGTGGTGACAAAATCTCTCAGCATTTGCTTGTCTGTAAAGTATTTTATTTCTTCTTCACTTATGAAGCTTAGTTTGGCTGGATATGAAATTCTGGGTTGAAAATTCTTTTCTTTAAGAATGTTGAATATTGGCCCCCCTCTTTTCTGGCTTGTAGAGTTTCTGCTGAGAGATCAGCTGTTAGTCTGATGGGCTTCCCTTTGTAGGTAACCTGACCTTTCTCTCTGGCTGCCCTTAACATTTTTTCCTTCATTTCAACTTTGGTGAATCTGACAATTATGTGTCTTGGAGTTGCTCTTCTCGAGGAGTATCTTGGTGGCATTTTCTGTATTTCCTGAATTTGAATGTTTCCTGAATGTTGGCCTGCCTTGCTAGATTGGGGAAGTTCTCCTGGATATTATCCTGCAGAGTGTTTTCCAACTTGGTTCCATTCTCCCCATCACTTTCAGGTACAACAATTAGACGTAGATTTGGTCTTTTCAGTAGTCCCATATTTCTTGGAGGCTTTGTTCATTTCTTTTTATTCTTTTTTCTCTAAACTTCTCTTCACGCTTCATTTCATTCATTTCGTCTTCCATCGCTGATACCCTTTCTTCCAGTTGATCTCATCGGTTACTGAGGCTTATGCATTTGTCACGTGGTTCTCGTGCTGTGGTTTTCAGCTCCATCAGGTCCTTTAAGGACTTCTCTGAATTGGTTATTCTAGTTATCCATTCGTCTAATTTTTTTTCAAAGTTTTTAACTTCTTTGCCATTGGTTTCAACTTCCTCCTTTAGCTCAGAGTAGTTTGATCTTCTGAAGCCTTCCTCTCTCAACTCGTCAAAGTCATTCTCCGTCCAGCTTTATTCCGTTGCTGGTGGGGAGCTGCGTTCCTTTGGAGGAGGAGAGGCACTCTGATTTTTAGAGTTTCAAGTTTTTCTGCTCTGTTTTTTCCCCATCTTTGTGGTTTTATCTACCTTTGGTCTTTGATGGTGGTGACGTATAGATGGATTTTTGGTGTGGATGTCCTTTCTGTTTGTTAGTTTTCCTTCTAACAGTCAGGACCCTCAGCTACAGGTCTGTTGGAGTTTACTGGAGGTCCACTCCAGACCCTGTTTGCCTGGGTATCAGCAGTGGTGGCTGCAGAACAGCAGATATTGGTGAACCACAAATGTTGCTGCCTGATCGTTCCTCTGGAAGTTTTGTCTCAGAGGAGTACCCGGCCGTGTGAGGTGTCAGTCCGCCCCTACGGGGGGGTGCCTCCCAGTTGGCTACTCAGGGGTCAGGGACCCACTTGAGGAGGCAGTCTGCCAGTTCTCAGATCTCAAGCTGCGTGCTGGGAGAACCACTACTCTCTTCAAAGCTGTTAGACGGGGACATTTAAGTCTGCAGAGGTTATTGCTGTCTTTTGTTTGTCTGTGCCCTGCCCCCAGAGGTGGAGCCTACAGAGGCAGGCAGGCCTCCTTGAGCTGTGGTGGGCTCCACCCAGTTCCAGCTTCCCGGCCGTTGTTTACCTACTCAAGCCTGAGCAATGGCGGGCGCCCCTCCCCCAGCCTCACTGCCACCTTGCAGTTTGATCTCAGACTGCTGTGCTAGCAATGAGCGAGGCTCCATGGGCATAGGTCCCTCTGAGCCAGGTGTGGGATATAATCTCCTGGTGTGCCGTTTGTGAAGCCCGTTGGAAAAGTGCAGTATTAGGGTGGGAGTGACCCAATTTTCCAGGTGCTGTCTGTCACCCCTTTCTTTGAGTAGGAAAGGTAATTTCCTGACCCCTTGTACTTCCTGGGTGAGGTGATACCTCGCCCTGCTTCGGCTCATACACGGTGAGCTGCACCCACTGTCCTGCAACCACTGTCTGGCACTCCCCCAGTGAGATGAACCTGGTACCTCAGTTGGAAATGCAGAAATCACCCATCTTCTGCGTCGCTCATGCTGGGAGCTGTAGACTGGAGCTGTTCCTATTCGGCCATCTTGGCTCCACCCCCCAGATTGCTACTTTTTAAGGCTTTTGCCAGTTATGTTTCTTCTGTTAGACTATTGCTTCTCTTTACTTTCAGCTTGTCTGACTATGCGGCTGTTTGAGCCTAAGCAAGAGAGGACGGGAAAATCAAATTCCCATCTTTGTTAGAATTGTGTGTAAACTGAAGGTACATGGGCACCAAAAGACTGAAACATACAAGTTTTGATGAATAAACTTTGTAACACTGATTTTGCCTTTTACTAGTTTTTTAAAAAAGGTTTTCAGATAAGCTTTGGATTTTTAAAGCCCCCTTCAGTTATATATTTCTATATTTTCATTTCATTCCATACCATTTCTCAGGTTTACAAGTTTCTTATATTTATTATCTGTTTTATGAATTAATTAGTGTTTTAAGTTTACATTTCTCAAACTATAAATGATTCTTGTTTCCATATGTGTTTAGGGGATATGGAGAAAAAGTCTGTGACCTATGCATATTGGAATTCATTTTATAGGTTTGGTTACAGTCATGGTCAGTCAGGAATTCTTGCCCGTAGCCTTCCATTCTTCTACCCTAAATTACTTACTTTTCTGTGGGATCCTCATAGTTGACCTTACCTGCATTTTCCTATTTGATGATTCCATTTTTGGAGGCATGGTAAATGAGACCATAAATATTACTTAGTTTCTTTGGATTAGTAATTTGCAAGCTGGGGTAGAAATCCTTAACAAAGTCAGTATCATGATGCCTATTTTCCTGTTGAAGAAATTAAGGACTTGAAGAGATTTACCCACTCCCTTGGGTCTCTTTGTCAGTAGAGAGCCAGGACTTATATACAGGTTTTTCTGGCTTGATCCTCTTTTAAAAATAATTATCAGGTTTATATTAAGTTCTCTTTTACCCTGAACTTGATGCAGGCCACATGAATCATATGGAGACAACCATGAAAATAAGAAAATTGAGTGTGTGTCCTCTAGATTGGAAGCTCCATTTTGGAGTTGGACACTATCACATTCATTTCCTGACACATAGTGTCATCACAAAAAGTTACTTGACTAAAATA
Organism: Pongo pygmaeus; assembly: GCF_028885625.2. Taxonomy (NCBI): domain Eukaryota; kingdom Metazoa; phylum Chordata; class Mammalia; order Primates; family Hominidae; genus Pongo; species Pongo pygmaeus. The sequence continues at coordinate 22,008,205 of NC_072376.2, forward strand.
TCACTGATTTCTATACTTATGTTTCTATAGTTTTAGATTGCAAAATAAAATCAAAGAAGGTACTTTGCTAAGTTTCTAAATTTATACGTCTTAATTATCTGTAAGGAACCAGAAGATATTTATTTGATCATGCTAAGAATATTTATTGAGCAACTACTCAGTGCTCTACATCAGTTTTCTGTTGCTATGTAAGAAATTATCTCCAAACTTAGGGGCTTAAGAGAAGTTCATTATCTCAGAATCTAGGAATGTATTCACTAGGCACACATGGCTCAGTGCCTCTCACATGACTGCCATCAAGGTGTCCTTCAGAGCTGCATTCTTCTCAAGGTTCAAGTCAGGGAGGATCATGTTCTCTTGACATAAGGCCTGAGGCCTAGCTGGATGTTGATTGGAGACCTCAGTCCCATGTCATATGGGCCTCTCCTGAGGGCTGCCCAACGTAGCAGCTTGCCTTCCCTAGAGGAAGGGTGGACAGGGAGAATGCAGAAGATAGGAGTCACAGAGTTTTGTTGTAAACTAATATTGGAAGTGACATAACATCACTTCTTCCCCATTCCATTTTTTAAAACCAAGTTACTACGTTCAGCCCACATTCAATAGAAGATAACAAAAGTCGGGAATATCAGGCAGTGGGGAGTATTGAGAGCTATCTGAGAAGCTGCCTACCAAAGTCAGTCCCACTCAGTTGACAAGTATTTGATGACTGAGGACCAACTGTGTACCTAGAATTGATAAGGAGATTTTTGCGTGGCAGTGATGAGTTGGCTGTATGGCAGCTGAAAGATGGCTGAGAGTTATTTTCTCTGCAAGGAGATTGCAATGGGGCTGAGGAGATAGTCAATAACCAAGAGAAATAGTTAATATAAGGCTGTATGTAATTCTTTATTTAAAAAAAGTGGATCTTACCCTCAAGGGGTTTCTTATTACAGATGGGGCATGTTTTGGAATACCTATGATTTAAACTAGAAAAATCACAAGTCCTGCAAGAAAGAGATTGTGTAGCAGTGCAGAGAAAGGAAAGATGTCTGGGAAATTAAGACACTAGTTAAAACTAAATATTTACCTAAGAAGCCAATCATAATTTTTAGGTTTCAAAAAAAGCCTTCCTTATTACTTTCATAAATTGTAATTCATTAATTACTTACTATGCCCTATCCCCTCTCCCCATGTGCGGCACACCATGCAAAATATTACAAACAGAATCTTCTTTTATTCACATAATAACCTTAATGTTAGTTGTTATTCCCAAATGTGCATATAAGTTAACTGAGATTCTGGTATGCAGACTGGTTTGCTCAATGGTACTCTTGAGATCTAAGTTTGTAATGCCATGTTGCAAGACCATATCATCCATTCTTTTTTTTTCCTTTAATTTATTCAATAAATATTTACTGAGGAATAACCATGTTCCAGGACCTAATTAAGGTCTTGGAGATACAGAGATGAACAAGGCAGAAAAAGACCCTGATGTCTTCTGGTTTATATTCCAGTGGGAGAGGAATAGGTAGACAATTAAAAAGTGAATAAGCCAGAAAAACAGAGGGAAAAGTGATTTATCTGTTTTCTCTTATTGGAATATAAACTTGAGAACAAAGATGATGTTTGTCTTTTTGGCATTATATGCCCAAGTGCCTGGAAGAGCTTTCAGTACAGAGCAGGAGCCCAATCAATACTTTCAATTGACCAAAAATAAAATAGCAAGTAACAGAAAGTACCAAATAGAAAGAGAAATGATGATGTGACACAGGGGGACTGATGAATTACTTCGGATTAGGTAATCAGGGAGAGCCTCATTGAAGAGACTGGCTTTTGAACCAAGGTCTGAAGGACTAGAAGAAGCCAACCATGCAAATATCTGGATAAATAACACCCCAGACTCAAATGAACAGTTAGTGCAAAGGCCCTGAGGTGAGAATAGGCTTAATGGTCTTTAGCCAAAAAGAAAAGAGTTAGTGTCCTGAAGGATGGGGAGTTAGGAGAATAGGAGATAAAGCCAAAGAAATGAACAGGACAGTGTCACGTGTGTCCTAGCAGGCCATTAGGATGAGTATAGATTTTATTTTAAATGTGATGAAAACCACTGGAAGGTTTTAAACAGAAAGTCAGGAAACTAACACAATCTTTTGTAGTAGCTCAGGAAAAATGTAGTAGAGGCTTAAACTAAGGGGTAGGGATGGAAATTGAAGGAAAGGGTCAATGTTACTCATTGATGAACTACTTATTAATGGTTTGGATGTGAGGAGGTGTGTGTGTGTGTGTGTGTGTGTGTGTGTAAGGGAACTGGCAAGTCAAGGATGACTGTTAACTTTCTGACCTTGTTTTTTTGGACAGAGTGGTGACATTTCCTTAGATGAGGGAGGCTGGGACCAAAGTCTGTATTAGCTTTCTAGAGCTATATTAACAAAGTAGCACAAACGATGTGGCTTAAACAACAGAATTTATTCTCATAATTCTGGAGGCTAGAAGTCTGAGATCTAGCTGTCTGTTGCTAGGATTGATGCCCTCTGAGGGCTGTGAGAGAGAATCTGCTTCATGCCTGCTATGGTTTGAATGGATCCTTTCCAAAATTGAGGGGCTGCCAATGTGACAGTATTTATTTATTTTATTTACTTGTTTTTTTTTTTTTTTTTTTTTGAGACAGAGTCTCGCTCTGTCGCCCAGGCTGGAGTGCAGTGATGCAATATCAGCTCACTGCAAGCTCTGCCTCCCGAGTTCACGCCATTCTCTCGCCTCAGCCTAATTTTTTGTATTTTTAGTAGAGACGGGGTTTCACCATGTTAGCCAGGATGGTCTCTATCTCCAGACCTTGTGATCCACCTGCCTCAGCCTCCCAAAGTGCTGGGATTACAGGTGTGAGCCACCGCGCCCGGCCGCCAATGTGACAGTATTAAGAGGTGAGGCTTTTAAGAGCTGATGAGGCCCTGAGGGCTCATCTCTTGTGAATGCAATTAAGTCCCTTACGGTAGAGGCTTCACACAGCATTCAGTCTCATGCAACTTCTGCCACGTGAGCACACAACGCTCCTCCCCTCCGGAGGAGCTGCCCTCACCAGATGATTGAACCTGCTGGTTCCTTAATCTTGGACTTCCCAGCCTCCAGAATGGTGAGAAATAGATTTCTGTTCTTCATAAATTACTGAGACTCGTATTCTGTTACAGAAGCACAAGTGGACTAGGACACTGCCTCTCTCCTAGGTTCTGGTGGTAGCTGGAAATCCATGCCCCCCTTGGCTTGTAGATGCATCGCCCCATTTCTGCCTTCATCTCTACCTGGTGCTCTTCCTATGTCAGCAGGTTGAGTGGGGAGGGGAGCTCACAGTTTTTCTTTTGGTCATTTAAAATAAGATTTGACTGTTAGACTCAAAGCAGTGATATCAGTTACTGTAGGAGAGCAGAGAAAAAAGAGGCAGATCACAGCTGGGAAGGTTTCATGGAGAAGGGGCTAAGGATGGATAGAGCTTTGGCACCATCAAATGTCAGGCTCCTCTGAGACTCCCAAGCCATTTGGATAAGTAAATGGATAAACAAATGTGTTGTAACTACAGAGAAGCATTTATTGTTTTTCCCTTCACAGAAGGGAAGATTACCAAGAAATTATTACTTGTTATTCTGATCAGTAACTTTCACCATTTCCAGACGGAGCTGACAGCTACCCAGTAGGGAATGCTGAGTTAGAAATATCCCTTGCTTCCCAGTAAAAGAATTTCTCTTTCTGTGTCTGCTAAGACAGCAGGTCTCTACTGCTGTTGGTTTAGTCTTGCCTGTGCCCTGAAATATAAAATGAAGATAATGGGGAAAACAAAATCACTGGATTGGAAATGACTCTTACTTCTACCTCGGCATGATTAGATATGATTTTAGGAATCTGCAAAAAATTCTAGTCTGGCCGTGTAGCTTCCTTTATTAAAGACCTTTACTTGCTTCCCACTGCTTTTAGGCATGAGACTCCAATCCTAAACTTTGCCAAGAAGAGCTTGCATGTGTTGGCTTGGCCTAATTCTCTCTTCTCTGCATTCCAGTCTCAGTGGCCTTTCTTTATTTCTCATCCGACTTCCTAACACAACTTGCTCCCTTTTGACTTAAGAACTTTGTATGTATGACAAGCACCTCCCTTGTAAACTTGAGCTTTTTCCCCCCCCCTCCCTCTTCAATCTTGTTTTTTATTCATCCTCCAGGTGACTGAAGTGCCTAAGCTTTTAGGGGGCATCAAAACCTATTCCATCCTTGTCACTTGGTATTCCCCACTTGTTTGCTGCTTCTTTCTGTAATGACTGTCAAAGGAATAAGTAGGTTTTGATGGTGAATCTTTTGTCAACTACGGAATTTTATGATATTCTCTGCATCACCACTAGGGGGAGGGCTGCCCAAGTTTTATGGTTCAGAGCTTTGCTTACAGCTTACCTGATGGAATGAAGTCCAAAAGAAGAAAGTTAAGGACAGACGTCCAGCCACAGTGGGGAAGCCGGAGGGGAAGGCAGTGTTAGTGCTGGAGCATTAAATAAGTAAAATAACACAGGACAAAAAATTAAAGGAATGGTCACTGGTGATTACAGGTGTTAGAAACATAGCATTAGTTGTTTAAAAATGGATAATAAATGCCCTTGAGAGAAGACATCTTTGCAAAGGGTACTGCTAGAAGCTTTGGTGAGTGGGGACTCTTTATTTACTATTTCTTTTTTGTTGTTGTTTGTTTATTTTATTTTATTTTATTTTTTTGAGATGGAGTCTTGCTCTGTCGCCAGGCTGGAGTGCAGTGGCACAAACCTCACTGCAATCTCCACCTCCCGGGTTCAAGCGATTCTCCTGCCTCAGCCTCCCCAGTAGCTGGGACTAGAGGCACCCACCACCACGCCCGGCTAATTTTTGTATTTTTAGTAGAGACGGGGTTTCACCATGTTGGCCAGGATGGTCTCAATCTCCTGACCTCGTGATCCACCCGCCTCGGCCTCCCAAAATGCTGGGATTACAGACGTGAGCCACTGTGCCCAGCTTATTTACTATTTCTTGTTCCCTCTCTGCCCCACTAGAGGAAACTGAAGAGAATCATGTAGAAAATTCAACTGGGAATTATGTAAGACTTTTAATAGAACTGATTCTTGGTGGAGGTGGAGGGCAGGAGAACGTAATAGGGCAAGAGGCTGGTGGTGAAGAGCTTGGACTCTAGTGCTGGAATCTTTGCATTTGACTCCCAGCTCTATTATCAATTAGTTGGGTTACCTTGGATAAGTTACGTTACTTCTCTATACCTTAGTTTTCTCATCTCTAAATTGAAAATAATATTAGTCCTTAGAGAGTTATTGAGAGAAGCAATAACAGCTGAAAACGTCATGCTTATTATGTATCAGACATTATTTTAAGCACTTTTTATCTGAATCCTTTAGTCCTCACATCAACCCTATGAAACAGGGGTCATTGTTATTATTACTATCTCTATCTTACAGCTGAAGAAAAGGGGGCATAGAGGAGTTAGAAATTTGCTAAGGTCACACAGCTAGATGTGACAGAGCCAGGATTCAAGCCCATCAGGTACTTAGTGCCTGGTTTAACTTAGGTACTCAACACACATTAGACATTATTCTGCAATTTCCTGGGTAATCGCTGCCTAGCTGTAGTTGGTGGTTCAACAGTCAGGCATCTATTTTTCATCATCTCACTTTGTGTAAGAGGATGTAGGGAGGGGGTGAAGCCTGGCAGAGGAGAAACCACCCAATGCTTGGCAGGTGCAGCTTCATGACTGGTTTGTCACGCTTTGTGAGAGGATTCTGGAATGTTTGGGATATGAGCAGTACTATTTCAGAGTCCACTTGTATGGCCAGCCTGAGGAAACTGAGGCTTCCTATTTTTGTGTAAAACATACCATTGTTGCTCCACTTCCATGAGGCCTGAGAGGATCACAGTGCTGTCTTGGCACCCCCAAGCCCCTCAGCTAACAGTCTGGGGAGGATGGAACTAGGTTCCATCTTGAGCCCCTGGGTGGATATCTTTGTTCTCACTGAGAACTCTGGAGACAACAATGTGCAGAAGCTGTTTAAAGGAATAGGATTTCAACCAGCATGCTGAAGGGAAACAAGAAAACCCTTTATGAGAACATGTCACCCACCCTGGGGACCTCTAGAAATAGAGAATTTAGAATTGGGAAACCAGGAGACTGTTAACATGTGGGTGAGATCAACAGGCATCCAAGAGTGACTGCCCTCAAAGGGAACACATTCAAACAGGCTATTAGGCCTTGGGTAATAGGAGAAATATGGATCTATTTCCTTCCAATTAAGCTATTCTCTCTATTTTATGAAAGGGATATGCCTGATATATTATATAGTATTTATTCCCTGGGATGTCCACCTCATATCCCTCATATGCACCAAAGTTTGTCTTCTTGCACCAAAGTTTGATTGATTTGAGAGGTGGAAGCTATAGACAGATACCAAGTTGTAATTCAAGTTGAATTTATGGCTCAATATTTACACAAAATAGTAGTCAACACAGGTTTTGAAAACATATTCTCTTAGGAGTGTTCCTGATGCTGTTCTATGGAATTTACTATATAAATAAAGAACAAAAATCAATGTTATTAAAAATCAATATTTTAGTTATTTAACTTACTGGTGTGTCCATCATTTAGAAACAGAAGCATATGCTTGGAACCTATATGTATCCTCAGTATGGGCATCTGTGTTACCTCCTAGAGTGAGGACAGGTCGGCATTTGCCTATCTGGTTTTATATGATGTCCAGAATCCTGCAGGTTGTAGATGGATGCTCTGTTGATATTCTTTGAAGATAACGAGGCCAGTGATTTCTTTCCAATCACTCACTAGAGAGTACATTTGGAAAATATATCTAACTCTCCCAAAAACAAATGACCCCATGAGATGGGAAAGACTGAGATTCCTCTGCTAGAGACATGGATCAGAAGGACACATAACCAGCTTCAGAGGGTAGAGGGATGTCAACATGTACTTGGTTGCCACAAAGTAATGTTATTTCTATCAAATTTATTCTGGTCTGGTCAAGATTAATATATTTATAGTCACTGTTTCATTGGCATACTAAAGATGTAGGGCAGCAAACAATAATTTCTCTCCCCTTCTTTTTGTCCCCTTTCCAGAACAACAATTGGTTCTGGAATGTGACAAAGATGCGGCAGGATTGTATAAAACATGGTAGGAGTTAGCTGCTACAGCGAGGGTTTGTGAATATTCTATCAGATTGAGAAAACTTTACCTGTGAAGTTGCTTCCAAATATGCATCAGTCCCTGGTGTGATACAATGGCTTACTGCTATTGAGGGTAGATAAACTGGAAATGATGCCCCCATGTTTGAAAAGCTTTAATACAGGTATATGCAGAATTATTCGTAAGGATGGATGAGAAATGCTGGTAGTTTCATTGAGCCTTCCCAGAGCAAAAATTTCCCATAACAATTTTTAAAGCAATAAAACTCAAAGCTTAAGTATAAATAATACCTAACATGTACTGAGGGCTTACATCTGTGCAAGTAGACAAGTGAATCTAAGAAGTGAGCCAAACAACTCAGCATCTGCAATAGACTAATGTTTGTGTCCCCCTCAAATTCACGTGTTAACTCTTAACCCACAAGGTAATGGTGTTAGGGGATAGGGCCTTAGGAATTAAATGGGATTAGTGTCCTTCTTATAAAAGGGACTGTAGAAAGCTTCCTCCTCCCTTCTGCTGTGTGAAGACCAGTGAGAAGACAGCTGTCTGTGAACCAGGCAGCAGGCCTTCACCAGACACTGACTCTGCTGGCACCTCGATCTTGGACTTCCACCCCCAGAACTATGATAAATAAACTTTTGTTGTTTATAAGTCACCCAGTCTATGGTGTTCTGTTATATAGCAGCCTGAACAGACTAAGATAGTATCTTTGTTGTTTTGAGTTGTGCAACATTAGGCAGGCTGGGTTGGCAACTCTGATACTAAGCATTTATTCTTGCATTGGCTGCTGAACATTCAAGCATGAGGAAGAAGGCAAGTTGCTTTTTTCTATACTGAAGTTCTGTTCCAATTAAGCTTGACTATGGGAACATAAGTACAGTTAATACACAGCCAAGAGACTTAAATAAACAGATTATAAAATAGTAATAATAGAATTTTACCATACAAATTTTAATATTGCTTTGCTTTTCCTGATTTTCTTTTTTTTAAAATGGGGCTTTGTATTTAACATAGTTTGAGCAATTTATTAAAAATAAGTAAGTCTGGGGTTGAGAATAGTATGGTAAAAATTACATTTCATTGGATCTAGACTTTAATGGACAGATACCAGTGTGAAAAACAAAATCAAGTCAAAATATCTCTGGGATAAAATATCCTTCTTTGTAAAATGTGGAGAGCTAGACTAGACCATCTCCAAGGTGCTATTTAGTACTGAATTATATGATTTATAATGTGGGATATATATATATATATTTGTCAGTTAGGAATTCACCAGAAGTGCTATTATGACTGTTTTGCCTGGACATCTGACATTCCTCAAATGTAACTCACAAGAAGTATCTACACGGCGGTACTGATCCACTGATTAATATACCAGAGGAGCAGTACTAGAAAAGGAACACACTAGACTTTAATTCACAGCTGAAAGTGCAAATACAGTATCACAGGCAGAGACAATTATGGTTGAGATCCTTAGGAAAACAAACAACAGTTAAAAAACAGTCTGTTAACGCATCAAAGTAGACATTGCTGGGAGAAAAAAATCATATTAGCATATATACACTGGCATCTTAAAAGTGGCTGGAGAGAAGAGAGAGTAAAAGAAAAGGAAACATAAAGGGAGAGATAATAGGGTGAGAAGAAAATGGGAAGGAACAAAGTCATGAAGGGAAGGAGGGTGCAGATGGACGTTGTTGCGACTAAGAGAATGAGTGGCTTTTGAATCCATGAATTTGATGCTCAGCTCTGTTGATATATTCCTAATTGTGTGACTTTGGGCAGTTTCTTTTTTCTCTGAGCCTGAGTTTTCTCATTCATAAAGTGTGTCTAATAATACCTTGTGTCTATTTTCTTACCTCATTGCAATGTTATAAGATGACACAGATAAGCACTTCACTAAGCGCCTGGTCACATCTCTACAGGCTTTAGCTGTTATTAGTATTGCTGTTGTTGTTGTTGTGAGGATTAAATGTAAAATGAATCTGAAATTCTTAAGCAATTTCTGGCGCCTGGTAAGCAGAAAGTGGTAGCAAAAAACATTGATTGATAATATATTAATAATAACCTGTATTTATTAAGCACTACAACCTGGCAAGGTTGGATTATGACATCCACTTTATGGGTGAAAAAAACTGAGGCATAAAAGTTAACTGACCCACAGCCATACTGCTGGGAAAGTATGTGTTCAAAGATGTTATTCTGCGTAGCTAGACATGTGAATGTTCTGTTTCCTGCAACATTGCCAGGTACCATTTTTGGCTCATCGATATTTAATAGTTTATTTATTTATAGTCTATAATAACCTTGTGAGGTGAGTATTCTGCTTTTCTTCTATAGAAAATCCCAGAAGGATGATTGTATTAGTCTGTTCTCACATTGCTATAAAGAAATACCTGAGACTGGGTAATTTATAAAGAAAAGAGGTTTCGTGGGCTCACGGTTGCACATACTGTACAGAAAGGAAGATGCTGGCATCTAGTTGGCTTCTGGGGAGGCCCTAGGAAACTTACAATCATGATGGAAGGTGAAAGGAAAGCAGGCATGTCTTACATGGCCAGAGCAGGAGCAAAGAGATACGGTGGAGGGAGGTGCTGCACACTTTTAAACAACCAGCTCTCACCGTACCAGGGGGGTAACCCACCCCCATGATCCAATCACCTCCCACCAGGCCCCAACTCCTACATTGGGTATTACAATGCCACATGAGATTTGGGCAGGGATACAGATCCAAACCATATCAATGATCTGTCCATAATTCTGATATTTCAATGCCTCCTCTCCACATAGGCATGAGTATTACATACACTATGAAGTATATAACCCTCTGCAGACCAGTATTATTTAATGGAAATATAATGTCAGCCCAAAAGGAGCTGTGTATGTGATTTAAAATTTTCTAGTAGCCATATTAAGAAAGTAAAAAGAAACTAGTGAAATTACTGTTAATAATGTATTTTACTTAACTCAATACAGCCAAAGTATTTTCACTTAAATACACGTTCAATATAAAAATGACTCATGAGATACTTTACATTCCTTATTTTCTTGTGCTTAGTCCTTTAAATTCAGTATGTGTTTTACACTTACAGCTTGTGTCAGTCTAGACTAGCCACATTTCAAGTGCTCACAATTCACACGTGGACAGTGGCACCATGTTGGATTGTGGAGCTTTAGACAATTGCTTTGTCAATTTCAATGCTTCTCCAGCCTATGGAAGGCATTGAAGTTGGAAGCCACAGCAAGATTGTCATAGTATAACAAAAAGGAAAAATGTGATCAAAGATTTCACGAATTAATCCTGTCAATGAAATTTTGAACTGCACTTGCTGACTTATTTTGCCCTTAAAGAAAAAAAAGTGTTTTATTCACTCAGGACAGGACTTTGGTTCTTTTTTTTTTTTTTTTTGTAACTACATTTAAAAAAAAATGTAGGATTTCATATGGAACAGAAGTAAATATTTAGAATTCATTTACCAGATATTTAGGGAATACAAAATAGGGAGATGGGAGAATGAGAATTGTGAGGATGTCATCAAAACCTTTTATCAGCAAAGCTGTCACTATTTATAGAGACGTAATCTGACAGGCACTACGTTGAGTTTGCTTTGGTTGAGAGCTTCCACTTGTAAGGTGATTTTTATGAACTCGACTCAGAAATTAATGAGAAAAGGCAAGAGACTATATCACATGCTTCTTCCTCTTTTATTTACTGGTCACTGGAACCAGATGTCAGAACTCTTAAATTTGGAGATTTTTAAGTCCCATGATGAACTAGATAATAGTTAAAGTTGACAGTAAGGACTAAAGAGTTTCAAGAAAATGCTAAACATCTGTCATTCAGAAGCCACAGTTATGTAATACTTTACTGGAATGTTTAATAGTTCCAGAGAGCAGCAGTGGTTACCTAACAGCACCTTCCAAAAAACCTGAACAATAACCAGCTCCGTTTTTATGTTCATAGGTCAAGCAACCAAAATACATGTTTGTGCCTGAATTGTATGTAACAATCTTAGGTGTATACACTTGTATAGGTTAGTTCCTTATTTTATATCCCTTGCTTGACTTTTTTTCATCTACACTATTGCTTTATCAAACTCTCCTTATTTTTATTATAATTCTAGAACAATTAGAAATAGTAGTAATTAAATTGCTGAAATCTGCCTGTGTAAAGTCAAATAAGAACATTTCAATTCTATCAGTATGGGTGTTAATTATTTTAGGCAAGCTGTCATTGAGGCTTTCTAAAGTGGATTTTGTTCTTGCAGTCAAGAACATTGCTTAGTGCAGAATTAATTAATCATTATAAATATAAAACCTGCAGTATCAGCTCCTATGTTCAGAAAGGTTTCAAGAGGCAAGGTTGAAAGAGTCAACAGGCTGCTAAAGGGAATCTTATCATACACCCTCACCCCCAATCTGATAAAAGGACAATTAAACTATGTACTCCATCTTTCCATAGGCCCTTACTTCAAGTACCAGTTCAAAAATTGGAAGTGAATACTTTTTACAACACAAAGGATTTTTTTTTCCTTTTATGGAATATCTTTTTTAAAGAGATTTTTAAAAGTAAGATTACAAGGAAATGGCTGAAAATTGAAATTTGCTTTGGCTAAAGGAAGATCTTCAAACAAAACAAAACAACAAAACAATTTTATTCTCATAGGACTATGATGAATAGAACATGTTTTCAGTGGGCTCTGAATTTTCCCAAATACCCAGTAGCTACTTAAGAAATATTCTATACAATGGCCGTAATAATTGTTTTCCTCACAATAAGGCTCACAGTCATTTTGCTGCAGGAGAAAAAGCTCACTTTCTGCATCATGTTCTAACTGTTTTTTAAAATAATGGCTCTATGATATTGTTTCATTTCTCTGCCCTACAGTGAAAGCTAAATTCTACCAAATTAAACTGGAATACATTGACCAAAACACAGAGATCATAACTACACAGGTAAAGAAACATGTTGGCATAGTGATCTAGATAACAATATTAACGAACATTAATTAACTGACTACATGATAGCCACTCCAGATGCTTAAATATTATTGCTTAGGATAAATGCTTTGTATATAATTATCTCATTTGTCTTTACCACTCAGAGGCGAAGGGTGTTCCTCAATATAGAAACATTTGCATAAATTTTTATATTACATTGCTAATATTTCAAAGTTTTAAAACTGTCTGTTTAGGCCTGACTCAGTGGCTGACACCTGTAATCCCAGCACTTTTGGAAGTTGAGATGAGGGCATTGCTTGAGTCCAAGAACTCTAGACAAGCCTGGGCAACATCACAAGATGCTGTTTCTACAAAAATAAAATATTAGCTGGGGATGGTGGGGCACACCTGCCGTCCTAGCTACTTGGGAAGCTGACGCAGGAGGATTGCTTGAGCTCAGGAGTTTGAGGCTACGGTGAGCTACGATTACATCACTGCAATCCATCCAGGGAGACAGAGTGAGACCCTTTCTCAAAAACAACAACAATCCAACTGAACCAAAACAAAACAATTTTTTTAAAGTACCTTTATTTACAAATATGTGAGCATTTGATCTTCACAAGGTACTCTCCTAAGAACAGGACAATATGCACTGCATCTCAAACTTGAATGTATGCATAACAACTCAATCTTCTTGTCACACTGCAGATTCTAACTCAGTAGGTCTGGGTGGGGCCTGAGATTCCACATTTCTAGCAGCCTCCCTCGTGATATCCACATGGCTGGCTTGAGTACCACACTTTGAAAACAAGGACAGAGTCTATAGCTAGAGCAGTTTTGATAATAAAGGTCAAAGGACCATGGCATGATTGTTCTGGAAAGCTAATTAGTCACTGCATCTTTGGGAAAGAGGCCAAAGACTAGCAGTTGAGTTGGGCCTTGAATAATGACTAAAAATAAGTGTGTGTTGGGAGTTGCTTAGTATGTTCTTACTGGTTAATGAGTTGGTAGAAAAGATGTAGAATGTGTTCGTGTTGTAAACCACATTGGGATATCTACAGGGTGTTCGGCTCTCTCGGAAGAGGATCACCAGGGATCTGTTTGTTTTATTAGGATCCACACCTGCATCTGATGTGGCCTTCCAGTTCCTTCTTCAGTAATGGTAACAGGAGCATCTACCTACATTTGGGCAGGTGGTGACTGAAAAGTGTGATACCATCTGTGCCATACAGAGCATGAACTATGCAAGCACCCACAATTTTTTAGTTTATTTAAAAATACATCATTTTAAGATTAGCAGCACTATAGTTATATATCTAATGAGATTTTATTTGATTTGGCATCCAGTTTTTAAAAACCTATCTTTTAAAAATTTATTATACTTTAAGTTCTAGGATATGAAATATATATCCTATATATATACGTGTATATATACATATATAATATACATATATACACATATATACATATATAATATACATATATACACATATATACATATATACATATATATATACACATACATGTGCAGAGCGTGCAAGTTTGTTACATAGCTATACACATGTCATTGTGGTTTGCTGCACCCATCAACCCATCACCTACGTTAGGTATTTCTCCTAATGCTATCCCTCCCTTAGCCCCCTACTCTCCGAGAGCCCCAGTGTGTGATGTTCCCCTCCCCATGTCCATGTGTTCTCATTGTTCAACTCCCACTTATGAGTGAGAACATGCAGTGTTTGGTTTTCTGTTCTTGTGTTAGTTTGCTGAGAATGATGGTTTCCAGCATCATCCACGTCCCTGCAAAGGACATGAACTCATCCTTTTTTATGGCTGCATAGAATTCCGTGGTGTATATGTGCCACATTTTCTTTATCCAGTCTATCATTCATGGGCATTTGGGTTGGTTCTGAGTCTTCGCTATTGTGAACAGTGCTGCAATAAACATATATGTGCGTGTGTCTTTATAGTAGAATGATTTATAATTCTGGGTAAAATGGTGTTTCTGGTTCTAGATCCTTGAGGAATCACCACACTGTCTTCCACAATGGTTGAACTAATTTACACTCCCACCAACAGTGTAAAAGCATTCCTATATCTCCACGTCCTCTCCAGCATCTGTTGTAAAAATCTATTTTTAAAGCACATCTCAGTTACAACCATTCAGAAGTCAAACCAGGTTGGCACGCTGTAACTCATTGAGCCTAACTTGAATATGTTTTGATGTAATCAGCTAGGGGGAATTTGTGAGTCACCTGTCTCTAATAGCCTTTTAAAAATTTGTTTGTTGTGTTTTGTACTTCTCCAAGACTATGTCTATAGTCTAATGATATAAATAACCATTTTTACTGGAGAGAGTTCTATGGTCTTTGGATAAAAGTTACTGCTTCTGGTTTTGCAAAAGAGGAACTTTTCTAGGATGAAGTGCCCCTTTGTTTACATATTGCATCTGCAAATTATGATTTTTTTCACCCAAAGTCACATCTTCTGAACTCCTACAAAGGGTACTTTCAGGTCGTTGCTTTTTTTTCCTAGCCTTGGTTCACTGACATTTACTCACAAACTTAAATGCCTTAATGGTTCCTCCTTGTCCGTTGAAAAGACTCTACAATCAAGGCTCTTCATAGTATGGTCTAAGCTTAAACTTAAATCCAACTCTAGAATTTGCTATCTTTTCTCTTCCACCCCAAATACTGTGTACCTAATGATGTTGCTCTTGTTCTTTTTGCCTCGAGTAAGTCCTTTAATGGTATGGTCTGACTTGAAGACATTTTGAAAGACCAGTCCAGAGCCAACTTGAAGCAAGTGGTGATTGGGAACAGGAGGGGAGGGGACTGGTGACTTTCGGAGCCTATATAGAAGCTGCATGGAAGGAGCAAGTAGCCCCTTCATCGTCATCTCATTGACTCTATGTACAGGTAGCTCAAAAGAGATGGAGAGTTCTAAAGATTTAGGCAGTAAATGCAACACCAATTTCTTTTTTGTTGTTGTTGTTGAGACCGAATTTCTTTCTTGTTGCCCAGGCTGGAGTACAATGGCATGATCTTGGCTCACTGCAACCTCCGCCTCCCAGGTTCAAGTGATTCTCCTGCCTCAGCATCCAGAGTAGCTGAGATTACAGGGATGCACCACCATGCCTGGCTAATTTTGCATTTTTTGTAGAGATGAGGTTTCATCATGTTGGTCACGCTGGTCTTGAACTCCTGACCTCAGGTGATCTGCCCACCTCGGCCTCCCAAAGTGCTGGAATTACAGGTGTAAGCCATCGCGCCTGGCCGTAACATCAATTTCTTATGCCTATAACTAACAGTTAAAGACTTAAACCTCAAATGCCTGTGGTCTATAGCCTGGTGGAACTTTTGTTTTAATACTTATTTTAAGTTCGGGATACAAGTGCAAATTTTTCACACAGGTAAACTTGTGTCATGGGGATTTGTTGTACCGATTATTTCATCATCCAGGTATTAATCCTAGTACCCGTCAGTTGTTCTTCCCAATCATCTCTCTCCTTCCACCCTCCATCCTTTGAAAGATCCCAGTGTGTATTGTTTCCCTCTATGTGTCCATGTGTTCTCATCACCTAGCTCCACTAGTGCAGTATTTGGTTTTCTGTTCCTGTGTTAGTTTGCTAAGGATATTAGCCTCAAGCTCCACCCATGTCCCTGCAAAGGACATGATCTCATTCTTTTTTATGGCTGCATAGTATTCCATGGTGTATATGTACTACATTTTCTTTATCCAGTCTATAATTGATGGGCATTTAGGTTGATTCTATGTCTTTACTATTGTGAATAGTGCTGCAATGAATGTATGCATGCATGTGTCTTTACAATAGAACGATTTATATTCCTTTGGGGATATACCCAGTAATGGGATTGCTGGGTTGAATGGGATTTATATCCTTTACATTTTAAAATCCTGACCATAAGTAATGTCCAAGAAGCACAATAAAGGTGACTGTCCATTTACCAGTGTTCAAAAAGTCAACATACTGAAGCTCTGCCCACTTTGAGATGAGCCTTAGCTGGAATGAAAATGCATTTTTCGTACAACTAATCCTCATCTCAGCTGAGCCTGTTAGTTCAGTCATCCATGGAAGCCCACATAATTCCAGGCTCCCTAAACTCTGCACATCCCCAAACAGCCATACAACTATAAAAACTTTATTTGTTCTCCTGGTCCTTCTTGCCACCAATGAGAGTCAATATTTCCAGAAGCCTGGCTATACTGAGAGAGAAAATGACTTTCGCTTCTGTTTCCAAAGATAGGTTTTACCATATAATGAGGCAAGCCCGTCTGTCAAACGTCAGGGAAGCTGTAGATTGTACAGAAGGCAGGCTGTAACAGATGACCCAGGGGAAGTTTTTGTTAACCAGGAAGAACAGTAAAGCCCTCTAAGCTTCAAGGTTGTTCAGACCAGAGAGAGAAAGAGGAAGAACAAGAGAGGAAGAGGGGCTGGGGAAAGACAGGAGAGACAAAGATGGTGGGGAGAGGAGGAGAGAGAAGGAAGGGGAGGAAGGGGAGGAAGGGGAGAGAGGAGAGGAGGAAGGGCAGAGAGGAGGGGAGGAAGTGGAGAGAGGATAAAAGGGAGAGAAAGAAATAAGGTTGGGGGGGTGGAGACAAAGACAGAGGAATGCATACATGAGTTCACAATGTGTGTTTTGGCTCCCTGCTTAGGGCTAGTACCATGGTTGTGGCTTAGGAAAAGGTATATGGAGTAGGAATTAAGGCAGCCTCACACAGCCCCTCAAATTTCAGTGAGGTCTGGAGACAGCAATATACAATCCCCAGGTCCCCTTAGGTTGTTGGGAAATGCTGAGAAGACCTATTGATTAGGAAGGGCTTGGGCTGGGGATGAAGACACCACAGAGTGGGCATTCTGAGTATCAGCCACAGAAGGGGCCACAGGCCACAGTGGTGCATGTTGGTGCCATACCCGGTGGATCCAGGCATATCCAGCCACAGCAAAGAGGACTCTGGTGCAAGACATCCCATGACCTGGTGAAATAGACCATAATGGAGTCTAGGGAGGCCTGAGGGGAAAACAGAGCTGACCACTGCTCCCCCTGCTAATACCAGGAGGCAGGCAGGATCCCCTTGGGACTTCAGATCAGGTTTAAGGGGAGAAAGAAAAAAAAAGAGTGGGCAGAGATGCTGAAAACAAAGAAAACAACAAACAACAAAACAAAACACACTGGAAATTTGTTCAGACAAAAAAATAGAAAAACTATATGAGATTGAGTTTAAATAAAAAATGATGGAAGAATCTTGAAATGGCATAATTGAGTCTGTTGACCCCTGAAAGGTAGGAATTAAAGCTCATGAACAATTTGAGTTGAACTGCTCAACTCAACTATTTTTATACAAAAATAGTTACATGAGTCAAAGTGTGTAAACTTCAACCTATCCCTGCCATAATGCAAATGTCACTTCCCTCCTGAAACCTTTTCCATTGCTGTACTTGAATGTTTTCTCTTACTCTGTGTAACTTTCCTGTGTAACCTACTTTTGATTTTCTTGGTTCATAGAAATTGCTAACTTATAGACTCATAGATGCACGGAATAAGGAAGGACCAAATGGACCATCATTTAGAACTGTTCTCCCTCCCAAAAGATAATAATGTAATCTTTGAGGGTAGAAATAATCCCTTTTTTATAGCCCAAGGTACCATGGTAGGGCTTTGCTCATGCTAGGTATAATCCATGTGTGTTCAGCACAGGAGGTGAAGTCCTGTGGTTTTCTCACTTGTAAAATAAAGATAATAATGCTATCTTGTAGGTGGACAACGTTAACCCTTCCTTCAACTTATCTTAAATCTTTTGAAAGGATTTCACCCTTTTCAGTGACAGTAGGAACCAGAGAGAACAATAAGCAAAGGTTTTTCATTGTGTAGCTTTATAATTGTTGTTTTGTTGTTTAAACTCACATGGGCTGTTCAGAGCCTCATGAACATGGAATTGAATGAATGGACTTCTAAAGCTGACTTTGATCTCATGGGCTTAATTGAGACAGTAGCTAGATTATAAGAAAAGGAGTATTTTTATTTCCAGTTAAGCCTGGTTTCAAAGTAAGCAGAGCTGCAAGATGCGGAGTTTCTAACCTGTCAATATGTGTAATAATATCTTTATTGTTGTTTGCTTTTATTGTGTTTTCACCTAAGACTTCAGAATAGAACTTGAAAATGCAAAGGGCGAGTAAGTTCCACTGGGACATAGAAAAACTAGTATTTTAGATGTGAAACATTAAGTTGTCTTCTAGTTTTAAAGAACAATAGATTGGCTGCCCCTGAATTATTATTATTACTATCATTATTCCTCCCCTTCCACTTTCTGTCTGTCCTTTCCTTCCTCCCTCCCCTTTCTCTCCTTCCCCCTCCCTTTCCATTTTTGAGGAACCACATATAGAGAGGGTTAACAACAGGAATCTGAAAGAGCCAACTGCTTGGTTCCATGTGACTTGTTCAGAGTCCTAGAGTCATTAATTGAAATTCTCCTCCTTTATCCTCCTGCTTCACTTTGTTTTTTGATTTTTTGATTATAGCATTTCTGGCAATGGTTTTATATTTCAAATGCCTGGACACTGGCTTTAATCATGAAAGAGTTGTGAGTTTTATTAATAAACAGAGACTGATAGTGTTCTTGATATGTTGGAAAAGCTTCTTTGAATAATGGAGGAGAAAAAGTTGCATGATATTATCACAAACCCACAGGCCAAAAATTTACCAAGTATAGCTTGTACCTGAATGCCTTCTCTCAGAAATCAAGTGATCACGGAATTAGTGCATAGACCTGGCAGAGCAGACAAACAAAATTCAAGATATTTCAGATGAAAGTAAGACCAGAACTCAGGAAATGGGTTTAGTTCTAGGAACAGCAGAAGAAAGCTGAGGTAAAATTTAGAAAAGTAAAAATAAGCAGAGAGTACAATTGAGAAGAGCTCTATGATCACAGCCTGTAGAAGAAAAAGGGGTACTACAGGTGTAATTGCTCTTAAAAATGTCATGAGAAAAAGAATACAGAAGAATTCAAGAATTCTGAATTCTAACTTAACTTCCAGATTGTATTCCTATCTAGGTAGGAAAATAGAACATATTTTATTTCTCAGTCTGTTAACTTTTTTATTTTGTTTTTTTACATTTCATTCTTTTTTTTTTTTTACTTAAGTTAAAATACTTTGTTAAAAATGCATCTCCTGATGTACTATTTGGTTACTCTGCCATATTTTACATATAAGGAAACCTAGATACATGAAAAAAAATGTATTGTGAAGTTTATAACATATACGGAATTAAATATAGGAAAACAATAGCAAAAACAAGGGGAGGGAGGAAGTTTTCAAATTGACCCTTAATCATTATGCAATGTGCATGTTCATTCCCTGTGATAGTCCTTTTCGAAAGTCTTCTTTGTCTGATATTAGTATAAATATTCCAGCTTTCTTATGCATATTGTTTATATGGTATATCTTTACCCATCAGCTTACTTTCTCATGTATCTATATATTTATAACAAGTTTATTATAGATAGAATATAGTCAATTTTTGCTTTTTAAAAGCAAACCTGACTATTTTTTCTAAAATTATGGTGTTGAGAGCACATACACATACATTTTTAAGAGACAGAGTCTTACTCTGTCATTCAGGCTAGAGTGCAGCAGCACAATCATAGCTCACTGTAACCCCAAATTCCTGGGCTCGGCAGATCCACTGGCCTCAGCCTTTGGAGCAGCTAAGACTATGGGTGCATACCACCACACTTAGCTAATTTTTTTTAACTTTTTTGTAGCGATGGGTCTTGCTATGTTGCCCAGCCTGGTCTTGAAGACCTGGCCTCAAGTGATCCTTTAAATGTTTGGACAATGGTATGAGGGGCTCCATTTATACTGTTGTCCCAGGCCCTACAATGTTAGGGTGGACTTGCTGGTAAACATCAGAACTAGAAGTAACCAGCTTACCATCTCACGAGCATTGCTCATTCCCTTGGATATCACTGAGTCTGGATTGCACTCAGTGCTGGGTTAGGGGAGTATAATTTTGCTCTTGGGACAGGGGACTGGCTTGTTCTCTATATTTTGTGGCTGTGGAAGTATTGCTATAATAATCTATATATCCTATTGACTCTTTGGACATCTGAGAAAAAGGGGTACAAAGGAGAATTTGTACTGAACTAATTCCTGCAGGAATCACCTCCATTCCAGAGTGTTCAGCTCCTGGAGGAAAGCATTAGAGATAAATGCATCTGGCTGAGATGCAGAAGAATGAAACACTGGAAAGAATAAATTTAGAACCTTAATTTCAGAATTAGTTTAGACTGTAATGTCATTGAACACTAACTTAAAAAGAAATGAGGATTTAATCTTTGGACTTAAATTTTTATCTAGGAATGTAAAGGTTTAATTGTTTAAGTTTATAAATCTGGAGCATACATTTAGGTACTAATGTTGTATTGTTTTAGGACCTTTGTGTAGTTATGGGTTGTGTTATAGGTTAAACACACAGACTTTGTGTTATGGGTTGAATTGTGTACCCCCCAATCCCCCAAATGTATGTTGAATATATTTTCTCTCAGTTCTTATCTGAGAATGTGATCTCATTTGGAAATAGTTATCGCAGAGGTAATTAGCTAAAAGGAAGTCACTATGTAGTAGGGTTGGCCCTTACTCTAATATGACTAGTGTCCTTAAAAGAACAAGAAAATAAGAAAGAGTGACTATAGACAAGACATCACCATTTGAAGACACAGACACAGATGTAGACGCAGCTGCAGACACAGACACAGGCACATGAAGGGAAAAGACAGCCATGTGACTATGGAGCAGATTGGAGTGATGCCTCAATAAGCAAGAAACCTCAAGGATTTCCAGCAAATGCCAGAAGTTAGAAGTGAGAAAGGATTCTTCTCTATAGGTTTCACAGGGTGCATGGCCCTGCCAACACCTTAATTTCAGATTCCTATCCTCTAGACAATAAATTTCTGTTGTGTTAAGCCAGCAGTTTGAGGTAATTTGTTTTGGTATCCCTCGGAAATGCATATATTTGTACTTCTCTGGTAAGCCATGTAGGGTACTTTAGTGGAGACAACTTTGGATAGGAAATAGACTAGGAGATGAATTTTCAACCTTGGGTAGAACACGGCTTTGGCTCTATCTTGATCCATTTCGGAGGCTTGTTTAGGGAAAAGCTCAGCTGCCCTCCAGCTCTTCCAAAGAGGCAGTGGGATGGGAGGACCACTACATGCAAGTGGGAGTAAGAGTGCCCCAAATAAAATGCTAATATTTCACTCCTCCCCTAACTCTATTCAGGAAGGTATCTGCATTCTGGTTGACCTAGCTGAAAAATATTAGAAAAGGCCCCACTTTTCACTCTATAAATTTCTGTAATTAGCTGGGTTCACGAGGGAGTGCTAGGGGGTGGGGTTCCACTATGCCTTCCAGGGTAGAAATTTTGGAAGATATACTTTTGATAATTTTCCAGCACTTGCTCACTTCTCTTCCTTTGGAAAAATGTGCTTTTCTAATTGATGCGATTGAGAAGAGAATACTGAACATGCATGGCTAAATCCATTTCAGTTTTTCCTTTGGATCTAGCTGCCTGCAGCATAGATTTTCTGCTTTGGTCTTCCATATAGTTAGCACATGTGGGTCAGTATCTAACCTTGGTTTCTAAAAATAGGCAGAAATTTGGGTTTTTTATGCTAATAAAGAAAAAAATAACATGTGGCTCAAAGGTTCTGAGTAATGGTGTCTGATCTCCTTCAAATGGGTCTTCCCAGGGTGTACCTGTGGGAGTAGTATTAGAAAGCTGTAATATGCCTGCACCTTGAAGCCGGCTTTTCTCTTTTACTTTTACCTGTAATAAGGGGGATACTTTGCCTTCTATCTAATGTTTCTGCCCATTTCTCAAGAGATATGTGTAGAAGACAGATGTGATTGTTCACCATCCTAAACCCAAACATATGTTAAAGAGCTTATCCAGTGTAAAGCATGATAAAAATGCAATGGAACCATTTATATAGCGAGAAACAGCATCAAGCCTGAAGCTGGCTCTGGATTCAAATCCTAGTTTCTTGATTAACTAGTTATTGACCCAATTACTTAGCCTACCTGAGCCTCCTCTGTAAAATATCCAGCACAAAACCTATCTCACAGGGTTGTAAAGATTAAATGAGATAAGATATATATAACTTACTTCATTATCTCTCTATATCACCTAGCCTGGCATATAGTAGAACTCTACTGTGAGTTATTTTCCTCATTTCTCTTCTCTTGAACACGTGGCATTTATTTATCTCCCCCTTCCACTCCCATGCATACACATTGTCTGCACATTCATCGTGCTTATTTCACTTCATCATAATCACTTGACCTATTTTGAGAGAGGAACATGTTTTGTTGGGAATGCAAACGATTCAGTGCAACATCTATCATATATACACTCAATGAAAATTATGCTTATTTTTTTTCCTAACCAATACAGCCCCCTTGGAACTCTAAGTTTTGCCTTATGATATACCTGCATTTTAGAGTGTGATAAAATTACCCTAAGAAAACATCAGTCTCCTCATTTGCAAACTTATGAGTCTGTATCATAAGACTGGGAAGAAACCTTTTTGTTATAAAATTCTATGATTATATAAAACACCATAGTGTTATTACCCTTGAAATGATTTTGTTTGCAGTGTTTGCTTCACGTAATTTCCCTAATAATTAGCCAAATCTTATGTTTATAATACTTTTATACTTTTATTCTGTAGAATGATAGAGAAAAAATAAAATTCTTCTCCTTTATCAATGAAACCACAAAAAGTATGACCTCAGTGGGTGCTTCTGTTACACTGAAGCACAAAAGAGCTAATTTAAATGTGTCATTGCCATAGGTTCAGCCTGTATTGATCAATTACTTCTTTCAGTTCACATTTACTGAGCTCAACTCTGCCAAGCCCTGTGGGTACTGGGGCCATCGAGATGAATGAGATTTCTTCCCTGCCCTCAAGAGGCTCCTGATAAAGGGGGTTGGGGGGGAAGTGCAGGGTGATTGTCACAGTAAACATATAATCATTGCATCAGTCAGGGTTCAACCACAGAAGCAGAACCACTGGGAGACACATATAAAGAGATTTATTAAGGAATTAGCTTACACAATTGTGAGGACTATAGAGGCAAGTCTCATAGCTATAGGGCAGGTTGTCAGGAAGGGCTGGCTGAAGTTCGTGGACTCAAGTGGAAGCTGCTGTTCACAGATGAAATTTCTTCTTCATCAGGGGAGCCTCAGCTATTCTGAAGACCTTTCAGTGGATTGAATCATGCTGACCTAGATTATCTAGGATCAATTCTCTTACTTAAAGTCAACTTATGAAGTTTCATCCCATCTACAAAATACTTTCATAGCAACACCCAGATTAGTGTTTGATTGAATAACTAGGGGCTACAGCCTAGCCAAATTGATGCAAAAAACTGCCCATCACAATCATTATTTTCAAAATCCTCATGAATCAGAGATTGAATATAGAGCTCTCTCAAAATTACAGACAATATCTGGTGAGCAAATATTGTGAGAATCTGTTACCTAAACTGCTAACAATTTCACCTCGAAAATACAATTACTAGTTTTACCATGTCTTCAAAGATTCAATATTCTTGCTGCTGTTATGTCTTAAGGGAGGAATTAGGGGGAGAAATGAGTTTTATATTACTCCCTCTAATCCATGTGTGTGTGGAGGGGGAAAAATACAAGTATATAGTGGTACAAAAGAAATATAAACGGTTACTTCTAATAAAACATATTCCTTTTATTAGACTCACTGAATGCAGTAGTCAGCCTTTCCTAAAGTGGGTTCCACAGAACACTAGTTTCTTGAGATGAAATGCCTGTTTGCAATATTCATCTATCTATTTATCTGCATTTAAATACAAAACATGTGTTTGATGATATATGTAAATATATGTGTGTACATTTATATGCAAACATATTTTATAAATTTATACTTCAATTATGTGTGCATATATATTTATATATAGAAAGTTTCTGTAATAAAATGGGAGAAATGTCGAAACACATTTAAAAAGGCTTCTTTGCTACTAGATATTTCAGAGCTGTTAATACGTTGACATCATTGTCATCTTCAAAGGAGAAATTTGGAATTTAGCTTTAGTTAAACTCGTTTGACCATTAGATACCTTTATTCATGGGCTAACTCTTTGGATCATTATTCATTGCAATGGACTTTTAAGAATTGTGTAATAAAGTATTGTTTATAGGGTGAGGGATGAAAAGGATTAGCAATTAAGCAACTATACAAATTCAACCAAAAGTTGTGTCATGATGTGTCAGGGGTGGAAGAGAGCATAAAGGTTTTCAAGTCCATGCACTTGTCCAATGGATAATACTTCTATTTTTCTACAATCACACAGCTGGTCAATACTTCATATATAAAAGAAACTGCAGAGTTTGACAACATGATCCATCACATTGTCTTCATCATGATTTTGATAATGCCATTTGTCTTTGTTGAAGATTTCCAACAAAAATATTTCTAAAAAGAAAACCGACTGACTAGAAGAGAAAGCAATGCCATGCAGTGTGGTCTGCAAGCATTTAATGACTGTCTGTTACATGCAGAGCATGTGATAGCTCACCACCCTTTTATGGAGGAGATAAACATGCCCCCCAACTAATTAATGCACCACAAGTCATGTCTAGTTGTAATCACATTTGTACAAAAACACAAGTGGGTCAGGCCATTTTTTTCCAGTTGTAGAACTAACATATCCATCACCTCACATAGATACCTGTGGGGTGTGTGTGTGTGTGTGTGTGTGTGTGTGTGTGTTGAGAATCAGTAATATTTACTCTGTTAGCAAATCTTAAGTATATAGTGCATTATTATTAACTATAGTCACCATGCTGTACATGAGGTCTCCAGAACTTCTTCATCTTATAATTACAAGTTTGTATATTTTGACCAACATCTCCACATTCCCCCCAAGTCACAGCCTCTGGCAACCATCATTTTGCTCTGTCTCTGTGAGTTCATTTTTTTTTTTAACTTTTATTTCAGGGGTACATGCGTGGGTTTGTTTTATAGGTAAACCGTGTCACGGAGTTTGTCATACAGATTATTTCATCACCCAGCTATTAAGCCTAGTGTCCATTAGTTATTTTTCCTGATCCTCCCCCCCCACTCTCCACCCTCCACTATGCCCCAGTGTTTGTTGTTCCCCTCTATGTGTCTGTGTGTTCTCATCATTTAGCTCCCACTTATAGGTGAGAATATGCGGTGTTTGTTTTTCTGTTCCTGTGTTAGTTTGCTAAGGGTAATGGCTTCCAGCTCCTCTCATGTCCCTGCAAAGGGCATGATCTCAGGTTGTTTTAAGGCTATATAGTATTCCATGATATATAGGTACCGCATTTTCTTTATCCAGTCTATCATTGATGGGCATTTGAGTTGATACCATGTCCTTGCTGTTGTGAATAGTGCTGCCATGAACATATGCATGCACGTGTCTTTTTTTTTTCTTTTTCTTTTTTTGAGACGGAGTCTCTCTCTGTCACCGAGGCTGGAGTGCAGTGGTGCGATCTCATCTCACTGCAATCTCTGCCCCCTGGGTTCAAGCTATTCTCCTGCCTCAGCCTCCCGAGTAGCTGGGATTACAGGCATGCATCACCATGTCTGGCTGATTTTTGTATTTTAGTAGAGATGGGATTTTGCCATGTTGGCCAGGCTGGTCTTGAACTGATGACCTTAGTTGATTCACCCACTTTGGCCTCCCAGATTGCTGGGATTACAGGTGTGAGCCACCACGACTGGCCACATGTGTCTTTATAATATAATGATTTATATTCCTTTGGGTATATACCCAGTAATGAGATTGCTGGGTCAAATGGTAGTTCTGTCTTCAGGTCTTTGAAGAATCACCACGCTGCCTTTCGCTATGGTTGAACTAATTTACACTCCCACCAACACTGTATAAGCATTCGTTTTTCTCCCCGACCTTGCCAACATCTGTTATTTCTTGACTTTTTAATAATGGCAGTTTTGACTGGGGTGAGATGGTATCTCACTGTGCTTTTGATTTGTGTTTTTCTAATGATTAGTGCTGTTGAGCTTTTTTTATATGATTGTTGCCTGCATGTATGTCTTCTTTTGGGAAATGTCTGTTTGTGAGATCACGCAGCATTTGTCTTTCTCTGCCTAACTTACTTCACTTAGTATAATAACCTTACGATTCATCCATGTTGTCACAAATGGCAGGATTTCCCTTCTTTTTAAAGGCTGAACACTATTCCACTGTGTGTGTGTGCGCCACATTTTCTTTATCCATTAATCTGTTGACAGACACTGAGCACGTTTCTCTATTTTGGCTATTGTGTGTAATGCTGCAATGAACATGGGGATGCAGGTATCTCTTTGAGATAGTGACTGGCTTCCTTTGTGATTTATAAACATGGCAAGCTTTTACCAGCCAGCCCTTTTTTTTTTCTTTTTAATTTTATTATTATTATACTTTAAGTTTTAGGGTACATGTGCACAACATGCAGGTTTGTTACATATGTATACATGTGCCATGTTGGTGTGCTGCACCCATTAACTCGTCATTTAGCATTAGGTATATCTCCTAATGCTATCCCTCCCCCCTCCCCCCACCCCACAACAGTCCCCAGTGTGTGATGTTCCCCTTCCTGTGTCCATGTGTTCTCATTGTTCAATTCCCACCTATGAGTGAGAACATGCGGTGTTTGGTTTTTTGTCCTTGCAATAGTTTGCTGAATGATGGTTTCCAGTTTCATCCATGTCCCTACAAAGGACATGAACTCATCATTTTTTATGGCTGCATAGTATTCCATGGTGTATATGTGCCACATTTTCTTAATCCAGTCTATCGTTGTTGGACATTTAGGTTGGTTCCAAGTCTTTGCTATTGTGAATAGTGCCGCTATAAACATATGTGTGCATGTGTCTTTATAGCAGCATGATTTATAATCCTTTGGGTGTATACCCAGTAATGGGATCCAGCCAGCCCTTTTGCATTTGTAAACCCTACTCCCTGGAAGATGCTTCCTTCCAGATCATCCCTTGAAGGCTTATTTCCATCCTTCTGGCATTAGTGCCCATATCACTTTTTCAGAGGGGTCACTGCATTTCCCCAACACTCTGCCACCTAGGTCCTTTCAATCTCTACCCTGTCAATTTTCCTTCAAAGCATGACTCACGCTCTGTAACTGTGTTATTTTATTTTTTTTTTTGTTTGCTGTCAGCCTTTCTCCTTCAACTCCGAACCCCCATCTATAATGCAAACTCCAAGATTGAGGGACTGTGTCTACCTCCTTCAACTGCTTCTTTCTGGAGTCTAGCAAAGTCTCTAGTACGTAATAGATGCTCATCAAATAGTGGCTAAATAAATGAATGGAGTAGTATGTTTGAAACAAGTATATTTTTGCAATTTTTTAAAAGTCGAAATGGCTTTAATGTTTTATATTATTTCACTTTCACACTAAAGGAATATTTTTGGTTAATATATTTGCAATTAAATATATTATTTCTATCAATAAGTTTTAGAAAAACTATTTAAATTTTGGAGGCTATAACAACACATAGCAGTGAATTACAAAAAAGGTGTGTTTTTGACTTCACGTTTTCTAATACAAAATAATTTAAACATATACAACTTTAAAAAATGCATAAAAATCTGCATGAGACAGTATGTGTTATTTATACTATGTTCTTTGGCTCTGTGAGTCTGTGATGTGCGTTAGGTTGTATAACAGTGGATGAGGCAGCCTCGACCTTTGGGTAGCTTAAGCATTTAGACACCTGATGGCAATCTTTCATTAAATTTGGTGTAGTAGCAGCCTCTCTGGCAGGTAGGAGAGAACACAATTTGTTTTTCTTCAGCAATCTTCATACCAAATATCTGAAAATGTTTCCCAGTGACAGACAGAACTGAGAGCTTAATGTCTTTCTAGATGAGCATGGTAGCTTTCATCGGGGGAAAATACTGTGGGTGGATGAGCTCAATGAAAAGCAAAGAAAAGAGGAAGGAAAATGAAGTTTATGCATGGTCCAGATACATTTAGGGACTCAGGCAAACTACTTAGAGAGAGAGCAGGATGTGATGCTAATGGGCAGGAAATGAGTTCAGTGAGATTTATGTTGTGTTAAAATGCAGTATCATCTGGTGAGCCAGCGTTCCCTCCCTTCTTCCTCCCTCCTTGATCTCTTGCCACTGCCCTCGCCTTGGCTGGGGTTGGGAATAAAAGACACAGTTTTGGGCAGAAGGGTGGATATTTCTCCTCAGGATGAATGAAAAGGGCAGGATTGAATGAGGGTGTGAAATAGCAAACCTTTCTTGTGTCTCCAAGCTCATTCACTGGGCCATTTTCTGAGACCTTGATGATATAATACTGTGGGCTAAAAGCTACCTTTTATCAATCACCCACTATGTGCTAAAATCATGCAATGTACCTTACTTGGATTGTCTTCATATAATGAAGGACTTAAGTGAGAGAGGATTTGGTAACTTTCCCAAGTCATTTTGGCAGGTAGAGGGCAGAGTATGGATTTGACTCTGAGGCCTAAGCACTCTCCTCCTAAGCCTACTTGATATGGTTTTGCTGTGTCCCCACCCACATCTCATCTTGAACTGTAGCTCCCGTAATAACCCACATGTCATGGGAGGGACCCAGTGGGAGGTAATTGAATCATGGAGGTGGGTCTTTCCCGTGCTGTTCTTGTGATAATGAGTAAGTCTCACGAGATCTGATGGTTTAATGAAGAGAAGTTCCCCTGCACATGCTCTCTCTTGTCTGTCGCCATTTAAGATGTCCCTTTGCTCTTCCTTCATCTTCTGCCATGATTGTGAGGCCTTCCCAGCCATGTGGAACTGTGAGTTCATTAAAACTCTTTCCTTTATAAATTACCCAGTCTTGGGTTTGTTTTTATTAGTAGCATGAGAACGGACTAATACAGTACTGCCTTCCTCCTGTGCACAGTGCCAGCTTATCTCACTCCCATGGGGTAGAATACCATCTGTGTGCTGACAATTCCCTACTGAATTCTCCAGCCTAAGTCTTTGTTCTGAATGAGATCCATCACTCAGCTACCTGAAGCCATCTCCTCTCAGGTTATCTCCTGGGCACCATAACTTTACTCAAGATTAAACTCTCTCATCTCACCTCACCTTACCCAAATCTTTCTATCACAAAAAAGAATGCTGTGTCTACCCAGTACTGACACCAAATACATGGGAGTCATCCTTGACCCCTCCTCCAACCCCACACAAAACCCACATGCAAATAATCACTAAGACCTGCCACTTCTGTCCTCAAAATAAATTACAAATATGACCCCATGTCTTAGTTTCCATTAGCTTAGACCAAGCCACCATCACCTGGACCAGGTGATGAACAAAAAACAAAATTATTGTGAAATAAAATAAAAATTACACTCATATACATAATCTATTATATATAATAGAAGAATCTAGCTAGAGAACTTAGATGTATTGTATGAAGAAGAATAATAAAATTACATCCCTTTATCCATCAACAAGTTTAAGGTTTAGAACATTACCATTATATTTGAAGAATCTTTGATTTCATCTACCCCCTGCCACACCCCCTGAAAAATCCCCACACTATACTGCATTTTGCTAATTATTCCCTTGCTTTCTCTGCAGTTCTACCATGCATGTTTGTATCTCTACATCATATTATACTATTTTATAGTTTTGCATGGTTTTGAAATGTAAACATTTCAAAATGCAATCACAATTATGTTTAATGTTAATGTAATGCATAATGTCATAGCTTGCTCTTTTCCTCAGTACAGTCACATATCATTTAATAATGGGGATACATTCTGAGAAATGTGCCATTAGGCTATTTTCTCATCATGTGAACATCATAGCGTATACAGTACTTACACAAATCTGGATGGTATAGCTCACTACACCCCTAGGCTAGGTGGTATAGCCTATTGCTACTAGGCTACAAACCTGTAAAACGTGTGCCTGTATCAAATACTGTAGGCAATTAGAACACAAATCACTAGATGACAGGAATTTTTCAGCTCCATTATAATCTTATGGAACCACTGTTTTATACGTGGTCTGTCATTGACCGAAATGTTGTTATGCAGTGCATGATTGTATTAATATTTTTTATAATTCCTATGTATAACAGGGGTTGGCAAACCACAGCACATGAGCCAAATCAAATCCACTGTCTGTTTATGTAAATAAAGTTTTATTGTAATATATTGTCTCTAGCTGCCTTCATGCTACAATAGCAGAGTTGAATAATTGTAACAAACACCACATTGCCTGCAAAGCAAAAAATAGTCAAATCTGTCTCTTCAAAAAAAATGTTTGCCAACCCCTGCTGTAAAGAAATCTTGCCCATGAACACTTGGAGGCATGTACAAGAATGTTCACAATAACATTGGTTTTAAGAGCATAAACCTTGAAACCACTCAAATGGTGATCAACAGGAGAAATATAACTACATTGTAGTATATTTATTCAATGAAATACAATACAACGGTGAAAACGAAGTAGCTACCTAAATCAACATGAATCCAGCTGAACCATAATACTATGATTTTAATAGCCTGAAAGAGCATATTAGGACTCCATTTGTTCACATTTAAAATCAAGCAAATCTATAATACGTTACATAAAGATACAAAAATATGTGATTCAACTATAAGGAAAAGCAAGGGAGTAATTAACAGATTACAAGGTAGTCATTTTTGGAGGGCTGGTAGATCAAGAGTGCGTACGTGTATCTTATCCAAGTTTGTGATTTGTCTTTCTCTCTCTTTGAGGGTTCTTTTGATGAACTAACATTTATATTTTGAACAGTCAATTCATCATTTCTTTTTTCCAGAGATTCTCACATTGTGAATCATTTAAAAAGCCTTTCTGAAAAATGAGAATTCTTTTCTATATAACTTTTGAAGTTTTAAATGTTGCCTCTCACGTCAATTTTTGTATATGGTTTGAGGTACACACTTATTTTTTCTCCATAGAAATAACTAATTGTCCCAGCACCATTTATTGAATAGTTTCTCTTTTTCTCACTGATATACAACATCTACTCAGTCATTTATCAGATTTTCATATACGCAATGGATCTGTGTCTAGGCTGTCTAATCTGTTCCACTGGTTTTAGCAGCCTTTTAACTGGTCTCCCTAGTTCTACTCATTTCTTGTTCAAACCATTTTCCACCCAGCAGTTGGAGTGATCTTTAAAATGTGTCTCTGTGTGTGTACATGTATGTATGTATATGTGTGTGCAAACCTTTCAGTTACTCAAATCTGCTTTTGAATAATTTGGTTCTCTACTTGTTATTTCTTAGAGTTTGTAAAATCTTCTCATATACATATTGTCATTTTCTCTTCCCATCATCCCAAACTACAGATAAAGAAATTGAAGCTTAAAAAAGGAAAAGGAGCTTTTCCTCATACAGTGAAAAAGAAGCAGAATCTGCATTCATAGCTGCCTTTGCACTCTAGGATCCAGTGACACTTCTCTGCTTTCAGTTCCTCAGACTCTTTCTTTTCCCATGATCTCGAGTCTTTGGCTATTTTTCTCTGAGTGTATCCTTTCTTTTGCATTTAGGTTTTTTTTTTTTTTTAAAACTAAATATTATTAGCCCTTTCTCAGAATGACCCTCCTAATTAATTCTTCCTTTCCTTAGCCATTATCCTCAGCAAACTAACGCAGGAACAGAAAACCAAACACCACATGTCCTCACTTATAAGAAGGAGCTGAACAATAAGAACACATGGACACAGGGAGGGGAACAACACACACTGGGGCCTGTCAGAGTGGAGGTGGGGGCGAGGTGAGGGAGAGTATCAGGATAAATAGCTAATGCATGCTGGGTTTAATACCTAGGTGATGGGTTGATAGGTGCAGAAAACCACCATGGTACACATTTACGTATGTTACAAACCTGCACGTCCTGCACATGTATCTTGAAACTTAATAAAATAGAGTAAAAAATATATTCTTTTCCTTTTCTGGGCATTTTGCATAACATTGGCTTTCCAAAGCCTGTGTCTTCTGTCTCCTTCATTGTTAAAAAGCCAGCATATTCCTCCTTTGTGCATCTCTTACCTCTTTCTTCCAAGCATCCTCCCTCTGTGCTCCATTGCCCAACAAAGCCTGTAATGCATCTTTTTCTTTCTTTCTTCATCTCACATGAAGTCTTGCCACATTCACTCTTCAGAGATAAATTAAGACCTTCAGAGACTTTACAGTACATCAGGTCTTCAAAGAACGTCATTTTGTTCAATGTCCTTGCATTGTAATGTTGATGAGAGAAAAGATAAAAAAAAATCACTTCCCTGCTGAGGCCATGCTGTGTGGAGCTTGCACCTTCTCTCCATGTTTGCATGAGTTTCTTCCCACATCCCAAAGATGTGCACATTGGATGACTTCGCATGTCCACATTGTCCCAGTCAGGGTGAGTGTGGGGGTGTGTGTGAGTGTGTCCTGTAGTGGGACAGTGTCCTGTCCCGGGCTGGTTCCTGCCTTGTGCCCTAATCAGTCTGGACAGACTTCAGCCATCTGAGACCCTAAACTGGAATAACAGGGTAAATAATTACCTTACCTGTTTTTATTAATGTTTCTTAAATGTATGTGTAGGTCACATTTGTTTAATGCTTAATATTAGAAGTGTTTTGATCTTTATTTAGAATTTGGTGATGTTTTTGTGACCAGAAACATGCTATAGGAACCTCTTATTTTTGTCAATTAACCTATAGCAAAATTGTTTTCATTATATGTCATGTTGCTTAAAGCCACAGTTTCCAAGAACTGGTTGACAACGTTAAGATCTTGGTGTTCCAATACCTAGCCCTGGGTGCATATAATTTAAAATAAAAGCCTTATTAACAAGACTTATTAACAAATAAAAATATTTCAAAATGACACCAAATATAAATATATCCTTCCCTTAAAATGTACTTTCTGTAGAGTTTCTAACTCTCTTTTTCTTTCCTCCTGTGATCGCTGTTTCTCTGTTACTGCCTTCTGCTTAGTGGAGAACCTGGCCCTCTCTCCATTTATCCCCCAGGGGCCCTCTTTCAATTCCTGTGGATGTCCTTTTGCTGTGGAGCTTCATCTCTCCCACCCCTGCACTGTGTGTTCTTTCTTTTCTTGTAACTTTCTTCTGGAAGAAACTCTTTCTTTGCTATATCAAGCGTTATATTTTCTAGCTCTTTGCAGAAAAAAAAAATGCAGATTTTTGATCACGAAGCCCCAAACATTTCTTGCTTGAACTGTTACGGAACAGCAGGAGTTGAGTTTAGGTCCCATTGCTCACCTAAGAGAAAGCCAATCACTGAAACAACGAGCATTGTCAGGGAAGAAGGCTTTATTATTTTACAAGTGACATCAGCCAGAGAGACAAGAGCCAAACCTCAAATCCATCCCCCACTCCAGATGAAGGCCAGGGGTTTGCATAGCTGGGAGGAAAAACAGGAGGGGCAAAGAAGAGGAGTTGGTCAACAGACCGCAGGTGATTGAATGAGGGGGTCTCATTGTAACCACATGCAGGAAAATGGAAATTAGGAATTGGTAAAGAGGAGGAATTGGTCAACATGCAGCAGGTGCATCTCATGTAAGTTTCTCAAGCATCAGTTTTATGGGCATCTACATTGCTGGAAAATTGGGCTGGTTTTAAAAGCACGTTTTCTTCGAGGCACCTTAAAATCCATTATCCTAGCAACCAGGGTACTTTTAAACGTGCAAACAGGGGTAAGCCCTTCTATAGCCTCCCTTCACACTTAACAAGATAATTCAGCTCCAAGTCCCATTTCACAAGCCATGTATGAACTAGCCCTGTCTACCTCTCCTGCTTTTCCTTGCCCCACTCTTTTTCTCAGTCACTTTGGTTGGCTAAATAAGATAAGCTTGTTCCTGCCACAGGGCCTTTGAACTGGCTGTTTCCTCTACCTAGAATGTTCTCTTTCTTGTTCAGTAAAGGTCACCAGCTCCTGTTGTTATTTAGGTCTCAGCTCACGTCTCTATCAGAGAGGCCTTCTCTTTCTACTGCCCCTAAAGGACTCATCCTTTTCCTTTCTGACATATCAATTTATCAGAATGCTCCAAAGAGTTCTCATCATTATCTTCATTTTTCTTGTTTGTTTATTTATGTCTTATGTTTGTTTATTATATTTTTTCCCTGAGAATATTAGCTTCCTAAGGACAAGGACCTTTTTCTCTTCTTCACCGTTGTAGCACAGAGGCCTGCAATAGTACATCTTACATGAATGACCACAAGGACTTGATAAATTCTTCCTTTGCTGTTTATTTCATTGATTATAGTTTTACACATTAATTTTCTAGATTAGATCCCATAATGATTTCTATAAAGTCATATATCTGCCTTATAATAAAATCTGTGAATCCACATGATAGTATATAAACATCTTAGAGTCTCCTCTATGTCGTTTCAATTTCTGAAAAGAACAATTATTTTTAACTTCAATTTTCTTCTAGTTTTTCCACCTTAAACATGCTACTGCCTTCACCCAGTTGGATAAATCAGAATAACATAATTATCCTCAATTCCTCTTTATTCATCAATCCCCACATTAAGTCAGTCACCAAGTTCTATTGATTTTACCTCCCAAGTATGCTTCATATTCATGTATTCTTTCCAAGGCTAAAACCCCAGTCCAATCTCTTGTTATTTCTTGCCTAGATTTCTGCAATGAACCACTCACTGATTTTACTGTTAATACTTTTGCTTTTCCACAAACTTTATCCACACTACAATCAAAGAAATATTTCTAATATGCAAACAGAGTGCCACTGTCTTATATTTGGCCCTGGAGTACTTTCCTATCACATTAGGATAAAGTCCCAGGTCCTCAAAATGAAATAAAAGGCCCTGACTTCTTGGTCACTGCAACATCTGTTGCTGCTTCTTCAATTTAAATGGTGATGTTGTGTCCTTCCCGGCAGGTGCTATTCTCGAAATGATGTTAAGAACAACCCAGTGAGAAAGCTGACAATGCAATTCTGTTTTATAGATGGAAAAAGCAAGGACCATTGCATGCACAGGCTTGGCCAAGGTCACGTAACTGGGAATGATCCTTAATTTCTCTTTCTCAATCCCTGCATTCAGACAGTCATCAAATTCTATTGATTTTACATCAATGCCTCACACAGTTAAAAAGTAGCAGCACTAGGAACCAAATCTCCTGATTCTTAGACCATGTTTCATTTTCATTTTACTATAACATGATTTTTTTTCCCCTCCCCCATCATGTCCGATCCAGGACACCTAGAGGTCATTGGTGCTAATCAGGTTCTAGCTTATTTGCAGAT
Organism: Pongo pygmaeus; assembly: GCF_028885625.2. Lineage (NCBI taxonomy): Eukaryota > Metazoa > Chordata > Mammalia > Primates > Hominidae > Pongo > Pongo pygmaeus. Next base: position 22,043,658 of record NC_072376.2, read on the forward strand.
TAAAAAAAATTTTGGAAATATTTCTAAAATATTTCTGTAGTGTTAAAATGTTATGGAAAAAATTTGAGGAAATGTCACGTTATCTGCAGGCTGAGGATCTTAATCGTGACTCTGATCATATTTATTGACTTTTTGCATTGTATCAGGCACTATCCTAAGAGGATAAAATATAATAAATAATACCTTTTAGGTAATATTTATTGAGATTTTTCAATGTGACAGGCATAGTTCTTTGCATTTTGTAGATCTTATTAAATTCTCTCAGCAACTCCATGATGTAAGTACTATTATTATCCCCATATTACAGATGAGGAAACTGAGGCACAGAGAGGTTAAGAAATTTGCTAAAATATCTCACAAGAAATGAAAGAACTCTGGCATTAACTCAGCCAGTTTGTCTCTAGAGCCCATGATTTTACTCATAAGATTGTGGGGCTCTCTTCTGGAGTTCCTTTTTATAAGGGTTTTACAGTTGGCATAGAAGAGAGGCCCATAAATATAAGACAGTGTGATAAGTGCTATGATCTATTCAACATCTCTTGCTGGTGACCTCTATATGGTAGATATTTTGTGATGTGCTTTCACTTACATAGTGTAGAGCAAGGGATATGAATTCAGAAGTTACGGTTTTATTAATTGTGTCACTTTGGAAGAGTTATTTGATCTTTCCGAACCACAGTTTTCTTATAAATAAAACACAGATACCAATATCTATTTAAAGTTTTAAATATTTAATATATATGAAATAGACTGCACATAGTAGGCCAATCTGAAAACTTATATGAGTTATAGGAATGTTAATGAAATAGCTATGTATAAAGTGTCAGGTGAGAATAAAGGAAGAAATTATTAACTTTGCCTAAGGAGTGGGGAATGTTCCCCACAGTCAATGGAACACTTGAGTTGAAACATGTCTAAGGATTATTTAGACTGAAAGATTTCTATCAGGATCCAGATTTTTCTCTGGGAAACCACCTTTTCCTCCAGGTGTGTATACTCCATCTCACGTAGACCTGGTTGCTACTGACATTCATCCTATTACCTCCAGATGAGCCCCCCCAGATACTGAAATTACAAAAGGCAAAGGAGAGAGATGATGGCAAAAAAGTGGGCCCTTGATAATGCCAAGAAGCCACTGGTTCAACCAGATATGAATCTTGTGAACCTCAACTTTCCAATCCATGAGCCAATACATATGCTTCACTGTGGAAGTCCATTTGAGCTGAGTTTTTGTTACTCGCAACTGAACCCCTTCAAATGGCATAGAGTTCTATAGGAGGGCTCCATGTACAAAGGCTTGCAGAGAGATAGGAGGGAGAGTGATGAGTTTGGAAATATTTCATTGAGAAATAAGGCCAGAAGGTGGGTCACTGCCAGCTTTTCAAGGGCATTGACTTCCATTTTAATGAGCTTGGACTCAAGCCTGTAGGCAGTGGGGAGCAACAGTTTTTGAGCAGAGAAGTGACATGATGAGATTTGCATTATAGAAATATGACTCTGGCTGTGAAGTTGAGTTTGGATGGGAGTACAGAAGGCTGAAAGCAGAGAAAAGAGTTAAGAGATAACCACAATGGCATGGAGTAAGGGGTTACTGAACTTGGACAATGGCAGTGGGGAGAGGGAGGTAAGGATCTGGTCTCATTTTCTTTGGACACACCTTGTTATTATGTACTCACTGTTATGGATTCTCCTCAGCTCTTAATTCTGGGTTCACAGATGCCTCGCCAGTCACAGCTGCAGACTGGCAGACGGGAAACTCTTGCTCTGCAGGTGCACTCACTGCAGAGCCTTCAAAATCCAGAATGCAAGGCCCAGGAGCCTTCCAACTTTTCATATTCCCTGGCTGTTCTTATTCCTGCATCATGGCGATGTTCTTCTGCTAGACGTTAACAAGTGGTACCAAACTTTGTGGTCATCACAGAGTATAGATCAGAAAGCTGCTTCAAATATCCTTCTGAATTCATAGACAGTTCCCTCAGCTCCTTCTCTTGCAGGCAGGAGATGCCCCAGCATGGAATATCAAAATGTTCTTATGAAATTCATGAGTATTGCCTCTTGTTTCTGTAACAGAAAACCTCCAACAGGTTACTGTGGAGTTAATTTTGCCTCCTACTCTTCTGAGATCTTTTCAATAAGAGGGATGTGGGAATTGTATGGGAACAGAGATATATAAACAGATGCATAAACAGTTGCGTGGTTTTTGTTTGTTTGTTTGTTTTGAGATGAAGTCTCATTCTGTTGCCCAGGCTGGAGTGCAGTGGCAAGATCTTGGCTCACTGCAACTCATCTGCCCCCCGGGTTCAAGTGATTCTCCTGCCTCAGCCTCCCCAGTATCTGGGATTATAGGTGCCTGCCACTGCGCCCGGCTAATTTTTGTATTTTTAGTAGAGGTGGGGTTTCACCATCTTGGCTAGGCTGGTCTTGAACTCCTGACCTCATGATCCACCCACCTCAGCCTCCCAGGTGTTTAGTTTTTAGGTATATACTTAAAGAGAAAAAAAGCAGGCCTTCGTGTCCAGTCTTTCTGGCACTATGCTCTCATTTGCTGTATGCAGTTTGGTGCAAATTGGAATGGACGATTAAACATCTGTTAATAGGACCAGGGAAGAGTTATAACTCCACAGTTCCATGTGTACATACCATCCATGTTGTGCTAGTCTTCTGCTCAACTACAAAGTCATAGCTAGAATCACTTGGGGGGTTATGAATCTAGGCCAGGCAAACTCAATTCCATTCCTTGGCCACCACTGCCACCACCACCACAACCACAAATCAAACTCTTTCCTTTTCCTTACCATGAATGGATGGGGCAATTATATTATTTCAAATTTTTGAATTACAATATGGGAAAGAAACTTAGAGAGCATCTACTGTAAAATTACTAGTTTGTGATAATAGAAACTGTCCCAAAGTGTGGAGCTACAACCCATCACAAAGGAGACAAGTCAGTTCCCTATTTGTAAGATGGAAATGATTATAGTATCTACCTCTAATGGCTGTTTGAGGATTAAATAAATTAATATATGTAAAGCACTTCAAATGCCACTGGCACATATTAAATATCAAATTGCTTGTTACTGTGATATGATTGTTTGGAGATTCAGGTTTGCTGTCATCATGCAGCATGGGTGGGCTGGCTGGCTGCCTGGATGCTCAACTGGTAGAACTAAGCCAAGTTTCCTGCTTTAGAAAACAGGCACTTATGAGTTTGTCAGGGCAAGGGAGTGGTGAATATGTTCTATGAATCCATGTGGCTACACAGAAGACAGATTTTCATGGAGGGATCTTAAGTCTTGTGCAAAAGAGGCGAGCAGATCCTAGTAGAGAAAAGCTGGAGGTACTACTGGATTCCTAGAAACTGAGGAAGGGAGTAAGAAAATCAGCTGGAATAGAGACACATTCACCCTGTCAAAGGAACTGCAGGTGAGAACCCTAGTGATAGAAGGATAGAAGGATGAAAGCATCACACTTGCTTATTTCAGCTGAGTTTCTTACTCCTTTCCATCATAGTGGCTACATAATTGGCAAATATTCACTGAACGTTACTACATGCCAGACACTGTTCTGATGCTGAGAGTGTAGTAGAAGACAAAGACAAATCTCTGCTCTCTTGGGAATTTGATTCTACAGGGGAAAATAGATGGCAAATTAATAAAGAAATGATTGCATAGATAACAGGTGTGATGTGGGATTACTAAGTGCCAGTAAAAGACAGAAGCATAAAAAGAAGGGAGAAAGAAGGGAGTAAATGTGGTGGAGGGAGCAGAAGGAACTTCTGATTGCTTCTATTTTCTCAGAGCACTTGGAAGTGACAGCATGGAAGTGGGTAAGGAGGAGGCAGGGGCTGTTGGAGTTTTAAAGGGAAGGTATAAAATTGTCACCTAGAATCATGGGAGAGAAAACAGAATTGGGACTTGTAGTAGGATTGCCAGCCCAGCTTTGGAGACCCTCTTGAGAGCTGTGGTAATGATTACAGAATGACATGAATGAGCATGTGTGTGTTTCTGTAGGTCAGTTGAATTATCTTGGTGCAGGTACACAGAAAGTGGAGAATTAAATTTATTCAGAGTTGGGGTTTGCCCAGGGGATCATGAAGGAGGAAGAGAGGGGAAGGGACTTCAACCTGTTTGCAAGGAACTGTGGAATCTAAGTTGGATATAAAAGGGAATAAGGACAAGAGAAGAGTGAATGCTAGGATCAGTGGTTGACTGTCCCCTGTGGGGTTTATTATTTGCTTGACTCACACGAGAGGGAGTGAGTTATACAAAGAGGAATGGAGGATGAGGAGAGGATACTTAAAATGAAGATTATAGCAATGACAAGTCTAGGAAATATCTTGAGAATTGAGTGCCTAAAGTTGGGTGGACAACATCATGAAAAAAAGAGGTCAAGAAATCTCTGACCTATAAGCTAGAGCAGTAAAAGCAATAAAAGAACTATTTGGATATTGAAAGCCACCAAAAATTGTTGGATGCCGAAAGAGGGTCATGATCTACTCAGTATATCACTGGAGGCTATATGAGTAAGCAGCAAATTGTTTCTCATAAATGCAGAATGTTGGCAGACCGACAAACTGCATCTGCCACCCAGAAGGGATACTGAGGGCAGTCACACCCCAAGTGCAATGTTTCTTGTAATTAGGCAAATCTGAAGCCTGTTAGCAATAATGTGAACCTGTGGTCAATCAAGCAGCTGACCAATCATTACCTCCTCCTCTCCTGCTCATTCTACCCAATAAATACAAAGGGCTGTGGAAGTTCGAGGGCTGCCTTTGCTCACTAGAAGCAGGAAGCTCTCTTCTTCTTCCCCGGGACCCTTCCTTTAAAACAGTTTGTTTTGTCTTAAGTTTTCATTTCTACATTTGTCCTCATTCGTTCAGTCCTGTAATGATGATCTCAAGTAGTAACAGTAGTAACTCTCCTAATGACAGTCTCAAGTAGTAACAGTAGTAACTGCTATAATGACGGTCTCAAGTAGTAACAGTAATAACTGTCATAATGGTCTCAAGTAGTAACAGCAGTAACTGTCGTAATGATGGTCTCAAGTAGTAACAGCAATAACTGTCATAGTGACGGTCTCAAGTAGTAAGCGTGGAAGTCACAAAACTCATGACAGGAGTAATACCAAAGACTAATAAGGATCATGGTATTAAAATTGTCAAAAAGCGAGAAAGAGTGACTAAAGATCAGATTATAATGGAAGGTAGTAGTAGTAGTATAGACTAATAGAATTAAATTTGAAACTGTGAGTTTCAGTGAGAGGAAAGAGTAGTGGTCTAGAAGTGGCTAGGAAGTGCAAGGATGACACCCTGCTTCTTGGTTCATTGGTATAAGAGAAATGGGAGAGAAAGGGGCCACTGCTTAAGAAAGCTATGAGAAAAACAATGTCTTCAGCATAGAGTAAGGTTTCAGTTAGCCTAAGTCAGGGAAACGGAGGAGAATGGAGATAACGGGTGAGGGAAGTTGCTGAAGATGGACTGTGAGTTCTACAAGACTTGTGAGGAGGAGTGGGAGATGGGGTCAGATTAGAAGATGTAAATAATGTTATGGTGATAAAAGATGACCTAGGAGATAGGGCTTCTGGTATTTACTGACATAAATATGGTAGCAGAATAAGATCAGGCTAGTCTTGATATCCTGGTTTAGGCTGACTATGGCAGTGAGATTGCTGGGCAGGAAGGAATGGAGGTCTTGCTGGAAGAATTTACAGGCTGCTAAGTGCCATGGTCAAAAGAATGTGATAATTTAATCATGAGTCAGGGCTGGACTGGATTGGACTCTTGCACATCTGAAGCAAATAAGTTTCATCATACATACACTCAATTCAATCAGTTAGAATAGCTGCTTGGTGTCTGTATTAGTCCATTTTCATGCTGCTGATAAAGACATACCTTTGGGAAGAAAAAGAGGTTTAATTGGATTTACAGTTCCACATAGCTGGGGAGGCCTCAGAATCATGGTGGGAGGTAAAAGTACTTCTTACATGGTGGTAGGCAAGAGAAAATGAAGAAGAAGCAAAAGCAGAACCCCGTGATAAACCCATCAGATCTTGTGAGACTTACTCACTATCACAAGAATAGCATGGGAAAGACCAGCCTCCATGATTCAATTACCTCCCCCTGGGTCCCTCCCACAACATGTGGAAATTCTGGGAGATACAATTCAAGTTGAGATTTGGGTGGGGACACAGACAAACCATATCAGTGTCTTAGAGTGAGAAAGGGCTGAAATGGATTCATGAGATCAACATGGACGCAGGAAGAAGAGTAGTTTGCAAGCTTCAAGAGGGTCATCTCTTATTTTCGTATTTTAAAAACAGAGATACAGAAAGGTAAGTGGTTTACTCAAAATCATGCTATTTAGTGAGAGGGTCAGAACCACTCCACCAGGGAATACATAAAAACCCTATTTAGATAGTTCTCATTATCAAATAAATGCAATTTTGTATCCATGTTCAGTTGGTAATGGTTAGTAATATAGATACTGAGTTTTGGCTTTGCCACCTGTTGGCTATGTTTTTGACTGCATATCAGTTTAGGCTCCCCAAGATGAGATTAGATGTATGCTAGAGATTTATTTGAGCGAATTGCCTTTGATTAATAAAGTGGTAAGGAGCAGGAGGAGGCAGGGGAGCAAATGCAAGCCTGACATTTGTGAAAGAAGAGAGGGAAGGAAGTAGAATTGAGTAGAAGGAACCTCAGATTGTGGTGCAGCTCTAAGTGAAGATGACCTTCAGATGAATCCTGCACTGGGCAGGAGTGGGCTGTAGGGCCCCTTCTGTGCTCAGTCACTGGCTGGGAGCAACCAGGGAAACCATGGGTTTGAGGCATAAATATCCCCGAGAATTTGGGGAACCTGAGAGCTTAGCAGCTGGAAGCTGTCAGCCAACTACTTGTAGCAGATCCTCTTAGAGGAAAATAAAAGCAGTGCACTTCATGGTCAGCATGGTTCTAAGCCATTTAAAATGTATAATTTAAAATTATCTTTAAAATTGAGGTAAAATTTATATACCAAAATTAATCATTAATCATTTTAAAATGCATACTTTGAGGAATTTCATATATTTACAATGTTGTGCAACCATCACCTCTATCTAGTTCCAAGACATTTTCATCACCCTCAAGGGAGACCTTGTACCTCAAAATGTGAATCCATAAAAACAGAATGTGACAACACTAATCTATATTCTATCTTTATGGATTCACATATTTTGAAAGTTCACGTACATGTAATCACACACTATACAATGCTTTGTATCTAGCTTCTTCAGCTTAGCATAATATTTTTGAAGTTCATCCATAATAGCATATGTCAGTACTTTGTCCCTTTTTATTGCTGAATAATATCCCATTATAAGGATATACCACATTTTGTTTATCCATTCATCCACTGATGGAAATCTGGGTTATGTCTACCTTTTTTTGTTGTTGTTGTTGTTGTTTGTTTTTTTGAGACAGAATCTCACTCTGACACCCAGGCAGGAGGGCAATGATGTGATCACAGCTCACTGCAACCTCCACCTCCCGGGTTCAAGCAATTTTTCTGCCTCAGCCTCCCAAGTAGCTGGGGCTACAGATGCGCATCACCATGCCCTGCTAATTTTTGTATTTTTAGTAGAGACAGGGTTTCACCATGTTGGCCAGGCTGGTCTCAAACTCCTGACCTCAGGTGATCCACCTGACTCGGTTTCCCAAAGTGTGGAGCCACCATGCCTGGCCAAGACTGTTTACTCTTACAGAGAAATGGACCACACTTCACTTTGGCTCACTGTGGTCTGAGAAAGCAAAGAGCCCTTGGGACAGGATTAAAAGCATAATCACAACTTGTGACAATGGGTTTCTAACAGGGATGACTTTGTGGCCCCTCTCTCACTAGTGACCACACTTCCTGCAGACCACTGCCTCCCAGCAGAGCTGTCCTTGAAATAACGATTTCCAATTTGTAATGCTGGTCACCACCTTTCACATCTCACCAAATTTGGTCAGGCTCTTACAGACTCTCACTTTGATACCTTTATTTTTCTTTCTTTCCTCTTTTTTTTTTTTTTTTTTTTAGAGGAAAGGAGGAAGGAAAAAGGGAAAAAAAATATTAGATTAAAAATAACAGTCATCCCTTGGTGAGGGAAGAAAAGAGAACACAGGCTTAATTAGTCCACAAGCAATTTGGAAGAGAGAGGGGGATAGAGTCACTGACAGTGAGCTGTCTCAGGGACTGGTATGGATTACTGAGGAACATGTTGTAATTTCCTTGTCTGCAGATGTTTAAAATACTAAAAAACATCTGTCTCCCTTTGTCCCCAGCATAAAACCTTTGCTTCAGCCAAAGTAATGACTTCTACCATGACAATATAGTTTCTGGCCATTCTGGTGGGCAGTTTTCCTTGCTACCTTTCTATATTTGCTTATTTGTTTGTTCCCTTAAATAGATGTTTGTATGCCAAACAATGCCTGGCATACAGAAGGAGGAGCTCCACGAAGAGGTTTTCAACAAACTTCCCATTGCTGGCTGCCATTGTCTCTTCTTGGCAAACTTGGATAACCTGGAGTTTGTTTAGAGCACTAATGGAGTACGCAGGTTCTGGTATTGGACTAATTGGGTTTGGATGTTGGCATTACCACTTAGGCTCCGTATGATTTTAGGCAATTTACTCTGGGTACAAATAAAGATAATATTATTCAGTCTCTCAAGAGATTGATGTGAGGAATAAATCAGATACTTCCTGTGACATGCTTGGAAAATGCAAGACACATAATACGCTGGGTTGGTAGATGTTAGCCACTAACATTATTGACTGTTTGGTCTTGTTTTTTTATCCATTCTAGTCTTATCTCTCCTAGTAGAAATTTATGATTCTTGAGAGCAAAGACTGTGTTTTAGATATATTTAATACTTACAAAGCAAACACACACACATACAAACAAGCAAATGCTATTAACCAATAGATAGATGTATGGATTTAGTGCTTCAAATGTGTCATATAAAGTAGTAATATGTAAATCCAGTTTTTGAATAACCCAATGTGCTTTGCAAGACATATATAGAGATGAAAATTTAAAAAAAACCTTTCAGCAAAGAGTGGTAGTGTTTATTAAAATGTAATCTCCATGAGGGCAAGACTGTGTTCTCTAGAATAGAGAATGGGCACACATTAGGCATTTCATAAATACTAATGGAATGGGTGATTTAAAAAATTAGCACTAGGAAATGCCAGAAATTCTGCCTATGTTTATTAACTTAACTCTCACAATACTATAAGACATAGTTGTCTCTGTGCTAGTTAAGAACTGAGGTTGGCTGTGAGTTGAGACCTAACTATAACAATGTAAACAAAAAAAGCTTATTTTTATAACCTAATGTAATGAGGAGTCTAAGTTTCACTGGCTATAGTTTACTGGTTCATTGTTCAGAACCAAGGTCTCTGAAATTCTTTGTTTTTCATTACGGTCCTAAGGTGGTTGCTGCAGCTCCCGCTAGCAAACTCTTGTTATAAATTAGAAAGAAAAAAGAACAGAAGAGCACTTTTCCCACCTGGGGCCGTCCTCTTTGAGAAGGTTTCCTTGAAAACCATGTTTTTAAAGAACTTTTACTCATATCCAATTGGCTACACTCATTTGCAAATGGAAAAGATAGAGGGCTTCTCTTTTCCTCCTCCTCCCTTTTCTCCTCCTCTTCCTCTTCCTTTTTCTTGCCTGGTCATGTTGTTACTCCTAACAAAAACATGGTTCTATCATTAAGGAGGAAGAAACTGGTTATCAAGTAGGTACCAGTAGTCTCTGTCATCTTCTTCATTTTATAGATGTAGGAAACTGAGGCTCAGCCCCATAGAGGTTTTACATATTGGTTTTACTGTGGCTTTTGAGGATTTATCACATCACAGTGTCTTCTTTGGAGGACCTGCAGAACAAAACCCTCTTGGTAGTGATTCTTGAGTAGTCAGCAGCTTGTTGAAGTTGTAGATGGTGCAAATAGTTTTGTGTCTGTCTTTAGTTAGACCCACTGCTAAGAAGTCCCAGAAATTGAGGAGGTCTGTGTATGACAACCATTAGAGAATATTCTACTATGACTTTTTCTTTTCCAAAGTTTCCCTGCTATCCTACATGCGTTTTTTTTTTTGAGACAGAGTCTTGTTCTGTTGCCCAGGCTGGAGTGCAGTCATGCATTCTTGGCTCACCGCAACCTCTGCCTCATGGGTTCAAGCCATTCTCATGCCTCAGCCTCCTGAGTAGCTGGTATTACAGGTGTGTACCACCATGCCCTGCTAATTTTTGTACTTTTTAGTAGAGACGGGTTTTGCCATGTTGGTTAGGCTGGTCTTAAGCTCCTAACCCTAGGTGATTCGCCCACCTTAGCCTCCCAAAGTGCTGGGATTACAGGTGTGAGCCACCACGCCTGGCCCTACATGTATTTCTTCAAGGTACCTGAAACTATTATGAAAAGAAAAAGGTGATAAGTGGAAAATAACATGCATACACATGCACACACACAAATCCACTCACACATATAAGTGCATAAAATGTAAGCTCTGAGAGTTTATGTAATTAGCTTACATTATGGGTAGTTAGAGATGAGTCAGGAGTCTACCCCATCTCCCTGACTCTAAACTCTATCCTTTACCCTCTCCAGCAGTGGTTCTCAACCCTGGTTGCACATCAGAATCAGCCAAGAGCTTTAAAGAACTTCCATTTCTTAGGTCAAGTCCCAGACACATTGTAAATCAGAATCTCTGGGAGTTGAGCTCTGGCATCAGTATTTTAAAAAATCTCCCCCAGATGATTCTAATGCAAATCCAAGGTTGAGGACCACTACTTTTCAGATACTCTTAAGCAAAAGAAATGAAGTGTGGTGTTCTATAAAGAGAGTACTTTTTAAAAATTATTGTAACCTGTCCCAGTGGTTTTTCTCACCTGCTTTATTTTCTCCTAGTGGAACCAGCAATATGCAAAACAGATTAAAGCAGAGTTGTCATAGTTGAGGGAGTATCTGGCTCCACTTCTTCATCACCCCTCGACTCACCCCATCTCTTGCAGATGGCCCTTGTGGCCACCCACAGGACAGTGACCCACCTATTTCAGTGCATCCCATGGAATAGATGTCTTAATGATTCAACAGACATTCTGACCATCAAACTAACATGCATGACTTGGGAAAAGTTTCAGTCTTGTGGGTGATTGTGGTGTTGTCTTTCCTTCTGCAGACGAGCCTCCAATTTCCATCTCTCTACCTGTGGCTATTCAGAGGACAAGATGCTAAAAAGAGCCCCAGGATCAATAACAGAAACACACAGATATTGTCAAGGTTATGCTTTCTCTCAGCTCATGTGGCCTTGTGTGTATGTTTTATCCCCACACCCCCAGGAGTGCAGTTAATCATGTGGACCTGTAATGCCGAATGCTCAAACTCAAATGTCTACAGAGGCCAGGCCGAGAGAGAATATGTGAAGTTTCCATGTTTTGGTAGATGCTATGGGGAATTGGAGTGTCTATGTCCTTCCTAAAAGCATTTATATTTTAAAAAATATTTGAAACTGTGTCTTGGCAACCAGACACATACACACATGTTTTCTGGGCATAAGGTATTTTAGTGAGGTGCCTAGTGCGGTGAAATTGATTTTATTTTACATTTTGGCTGTAGAGGCTGTCAGTTCCTTTGTTAGGTGGACCCAGCTGGTAAGTTTAGAGTATCATTCAATTTTCAGGGAAGAGTTACTCAATTTTCTGATGGCACACTAAGTGTATGTGCATAAGTGTGGAGCAGAACGTTTTGAACCTTGATCAAACCTTCTCCCTCCAAAGCCACTTGGCTTATAGTTGATCAGATAACTGTAGGGACAGGAAATTTTGCATAGAGGGCAAAGTGTCACCTAGAAGAATAGGATGCAACTAGAATCTCTTTGATGGACTGAGATGGTCCCAACTGACTGGTAGGAAAAACCCAGAAGTCCCTAAAGAGAGTAGCTTTCCCATAAGGAAAGAGAATACATGAGTGACAGAAATCATTGCGGCCTAGATGTCATGGTGTGATCACTGGCCAGACCCTCCATTTCTCCCTTTGGCTGACATTTGGAAGCAGAACTGGACCCATTTATTGTATTGTCTTGTATTTTTTTTATTTCCATAGGTTTTTAGGGAACAGGTGGTGTTTGGCTACATGAGTAAGTTCTTTAGTGGTGATTTGTGAGATTTTGGTGCACCCATCACCCGAGAAGTGTACAGTGTACCTAATTTGTAGTCTTTTATCCCTCACCACCTTCCCACCCTTTTCCCCAAGTCCCCAAAGAGAACTGGACCCATTTAGATAAATACATCCTTCTAAACTGAACCAAGTGGTAGAGGAGACAACAGATTTACTGCTAATGTAAGCGTAGAGATATTTCAGTAGTTGTTTGGAATTATGGTGGTGTTTGTACCTTGAAATAAAGCAGGAGAAGCTGTGACTTCCTTTTGTTAGGTTGTGTACCTGACACTGCACCAGACATTGCAGGATCTGCAAACAAGATTAAGTCCTGTTACTGCAGAGCTGCAAGTTCAGTCGTGTGGAAGAGGGGAAGAAGCTGGAGCAGGTGGCTCAGTGATGTGAGGGTGGAGTTTAGCATGGCAAATCAAACAAATACTCAAGTAACTGTAATTTAAGGAGAAATGAAGTCTGATACAGAGTCACATTTATGAGATGTCATGGACACCCAGTGAAGGAAGAAAGCCCATGTGGTTGGACACAATTTCCCAGCATTTAGAACAGCCTAAAGTAATTTCATAATGGAAACTGGCAGGGAGAGTTTCAGAGTTAAGCAAATATAAAGCAATGTGAAACAATCTTGATAAATGCTGCAGAAAGGAATCTGCAAAAAAGGACTGTGTGGCTAATGAATAACACCTGATGTTTACCTTCCTAAGCTTGGAGCCAACTGAGAAGTAGATGCAGGAGTTAGGTAAATGGGGAACAAGGATCAGCTTTGTTAGTAATAAAGCTGATTCAAAGTGCAGCGTGGGGCTGGGCGCAATGGCTTACGCCTGTAATCCCAACATTTTGGGAGGCCGACATGGGTGGATCACCTAAGGTCAGGAGTTCGAGACCAGCCGGGCCAACATGGTGAAACCCTGTCTACTAAAAATACAAAAATTAGCCGGGCATGATGGCAGGCACCTTTAATCCTAGCTACCATGGAGGCTGAGGCAGGAGAATCGCTTGAACCCAGGAGGAGGAGGTTGCAGTGAGCCAAGATGGTGCCGTTACACTCCAGCCTGGGTGACAAGAGCAAAACTTCATCTCAAAAAAAAAAAAAAAAAAAAAAAAAAAGTGCAGCATGAGTGTCTGTTCCTCAACTGAATTCCATAAGATTTGCTTTTACAGAATTAAATATCTCCTCTAGGTTGAAGGCAAAGGAGGCTGTTGCTGTCTCTGTTTCTGTCCTGCTCTTCTGTTCTGTTCTGCCCTTATGGGGATTAGGTTTCTTATAGAGAAGGAGAGATGCATTCTGAACAGAGATGGTTCTGAAAAACAGAGGACTGAAAGGGCTAAGTCACACTTGCTTAGTTTCTTTAGAAAGGTTTTAGAATCTCCTGTTTTTCCTCTCCTTCTTCCGGAGGAACTATAAAAATGGGGGGCAGAGGCCAATTATTTCCATGGAAATACAAAAATGGGAAGAAGGAGGTCCTTCCGATCCTTTTACAAACTTTTCACTCCGCAACAAAGGAACAATTAGTCCTTCATTACTTTCTTGTGGAAAGAGCTCTCTCTGTCTGTGTTTTCTGTTTCTCTTCATCTATTTTTTACTAATGTAGGCCTTTGCCATTTATCTGTGACCCATGATGGCATCTTCTAAAATATACATAGTTTCTACAATGTCAATATTTGAAAAGATGACTTGTTTTCTCTTAAATTCCATGCCTGTTGGTATTTTCTTGTGTTTAGAAGCACAAGGCAAGTTATCTGGCTTTTTCATCTCACACTAAAGTTTTATATCTCACTTGAGGATCGTTTCTCTCAAAGAAACAAAGGTTTTATCACTCACTAGAGTAACTGTGTACACAAGATGAATAGAGAACAACAAACCCATGTTGAGATGCTGATGTTGGGCAGTTAGCTAGCAATTGAACTGAGCAATGCAGATTTGTGTAAGAAAGGCATTCAGCTCATTTCTAAATACGTGAAACTTCAGTTAAGTCTGACTTCCTGGGGATCCATGCCATAGTGTTTATCTCTCTGTATCTTCAGTGAGTGTTTGTGTCTTTTTCTCTTTAACCATATCTTGAGCCCCATGTCTTTTTTAAAGTAATAATGTCCCAAATATAGTAGCCCATTACAGAAACTCAATAAATATTCGTTGAATGAATGAATGAAGGGTCATTTATCAGAGCAGCATTGTACTCATTCTGAGCATCTCATGTAACCATTTTTGGACGAGGTCATTTTAAAGAAATGTCCATGACGCAGCGCACATCCTAACTTTAGGCAGGTGTGTATTTATTCTCTGTCTGCAGAATATAGAGTAAACACAACTGAGAGTTTGTGGATAGGGACAATCCTACCATCTGTGTTTTCAAGTATAAAAAAAGTTTGTCATGTTGTACATACTGGATCAACATGACTGGGTTATTGGGTTTCTGTAGGGTTCTATCACCCAGAAGCCCTAACCTCTGAAGTCCTGTGCTACTATATAGAGAAATAGAGAGGGTTGTGATGGGAAAACAATGCCTTATTGTTTTCCTTCTCAGGGTCTTAGGAAAAACTAAATGTGTTCTATAGAGATCTCTACCAAATTCTCCTACTTCCTGTTGTAGGTCTGGCTAGAATTGGGTTCTGAGGCCTGGAGCAGAGAAAGATTATCTCATTGAGATCAGGGGATGTCAGAACCTGAGTTAGAAAAATAAGGGTCTGTATTAGCTTCCTACAACTGCTGCAATAGATTGCCACAAACTGGGAGGCTAAAAGCAACAGGAATTTATTCTTTTGTAGTTCTGAACATCAGAAGTCTGAAATTAAGGCATCTGCAGGCTTGGTTCCTTCTGGAGGTTCAGAGGGACAATCTGTTCCATGCCTTTCTACTAGCTTCTGGTGCCTGCTGGAAATCCTGGCATTTCTTGGCTTGTAGACACATCACTCCAGTCTTAGTGTTCACCATCACATGGAGGTTCTCCCGGAATGTGCATGTCCAAGTTTCCCTCTTTTTGTAAGGATAGTATTCATTGGATAAGGGCCTACCCTAATCTGGTATTATCTCATTTTTATTTGATTACATCTGCAAAAACATATTTCAAAAAAAGTTCATATTCTGATGTTCTGGGTAGATGTGAATTTTTGGAAGATACTCTTCAACCCAGTACAGGGTCCAAGAAGCTAGAAGAGAATTCCATTAAAGCAATTGGAGTCCAGGTTCAGGGTACTGGACCTGCCACAAAAAAACAGGAAACCAAAGCCAAGGAGAAGAGAGCAAGTGTAAACATTTCCACATTAAGGAGTGGGTAGGGATTAGGTATAGATCCTGTGATGAATATATTGGATCCTCTACAAGATTTTCTTGCTGTCCCTGGCCTGCATTGCATGGACACAGATGTAAAGTTAAGCATGATTTTGTTTCCAAGACATGTCCACTTACATAGAATTATCAGTGAGCAATGTAGACTTTACTGAAGGTATTATAGAGGAGGGATTTGTACATTGTACTCCACAGCAAACAATTTAAAATTCATAGCACATGTTTTATTATTTTTCCTTCTAAAATGTCACTGACAGTTTATCTTTCTTGCCTTCTTCTCTTCTAATTCCAGAGTCTATCTGAAGTTCTTCTTCCTAGGTTACGCAAAACAATTGAATTCTCCCTCTGGCTATTACTGCAAACGTGTACAGACTTATTCACCCAATGCTCTCTAGAAAAAAAGCTCTGCTATTACCATTATTTAACCTTATCAGAAGACAGTCAGGATTAGTGAGTGCAAATACTTGTTTCTCATTGTACCCCAAACTGGACTGTTAGCTATTTTGATAGCAAGGACAATTATTTTCATCTCATATGCTCTGCAGCACCAAGCATGGTACTTCCCGCATGTAAGGAACTTAATAAATGCTGGTTAATAACCATTATTATTAATACTTTTGATGTATAATAATGCTAATACTGTTGATGTATAAGTCTGTATTTTTTGGTTTCCATTAAAAGTTTGTGGTGCTACAGAGATACCAAAACTTGAGCTTTTGAAGTGCCAAGTTTCTAAAGAAGTTGTTGAAAGGCTGGGAAATAATTTTCATAAAGTTACTTATTTCTCCTCATGAGCAAGTTTCTAAATATATTTACATGCATTCTAAGAAGGACTTATTCAATCCAAAAATATTTATTAAATGACAACTTTGTAAACACTAGGAGATTCAAAGATGTATAAGATAGTTTCTTCAACAGGCTTACATTCTAATTGCCATTATGTTTGTGTATGTAGGAGGAATATAAATCTTGTGGTTTGCTGTGATAGACTGGTTATTCAAATTCTCACTCTACTCCTAAATAGCTAATTGACTCAGAGCATATTGTAACCTTTCTGAGACTCAGTTTCCTCATATATAAAATAGGGAAAATAAGAGTATGCAATAGGATTTAGGGGAGGATAAAGTAAGATGTTTCTTATCCAGCAACATGGTGTATATTTAATGAATGCTAGTTATTATTGTGATGACGAGTGATGATTAATATTAATGATGATGACAAGTGGTATAATATTTTTTTGGAGGTGGTTTATTTTTTATCTAAAAAGATAAGGAAAGGTTGTAGAGAAGATAACATTTTTGAGATAGTCTTGTAAGAATGGGTAGGGTTACCAAAGGCTGAAGATATTCTTGCAGGGAAAATGGAATTATCACAAAGGTACTTTAGAAAAGACTTGAAGTGGGCTCAGATCAAACTGGAGAGACTAGAGTATTAAAGAAAAACTAGCCATCATAAAATGTTGAGAGCAAAGTTTTGTTATCACACAATTGTGTCTCACTTTTACTCTGTTCATCTTTCGGCCAGACTACAGCTCTTGGTGATATATTATACTTTATCTTCTACCCTCTATAGGTGTAATCACCTGGTACAAGCTTGTAGGAAGCATAAAGCTCAAAACTAGTTGAACTCATCTAATTAAATAATCCTAGAGCTTCACATGTTTCCTGTGAGCTGTTGTAAGCACACACTTGACTCCTTTCTGAAAGTTCAGATTAAAAGGAAGCAAACTTCTAAAATTAGAATTGTAATTAAAATTTGACTTTGATCAGTAGCAGCTGAGAGGGTCATTAAGAGTCTTGAATGTGCTGACACAGGGCGTTGTTGGGTGGATAAGGTAAGGAGGGAAGTGGGGAGATTGGAAACAAATAAAAAATTGTGAAAAAGCATTATCAAATTGCAAATATCAATTATGGGTCTATGGATGAGTGATTATAATATTAAAAACATTCTTGGCGGGCAGCCTGTATGGGTGTAGATAGCTGCAACTTCATCAGAGCTGGGCTTTGATTTTTGCAAACATGTTTTGGTTTCTTTTCTTTTGATTGATTTCAGAGAACACTGGACAACAGCTGGGTGGAAACTGCGTCTAACCCTCTGTGAAACTTATCAAAAATGTTTTCTGCCTCCGGCAAAGCTTGGAACACACCATCTCAGAAGGAGATGTGTGAGGGACAGAGAAGGGAAAGTTGCGGGGAATGAATGGGTTCCCACGCTGGGTGTAGAAAGTGATAAGGCTGAGTGCTGCCTTGCACAGAATCGAGGAGCAGTGATCAAAGAGGGAGAGATGAAGGAGTTGAGAGCTTGCTTTTGTTTCCCTGATAAAGAATAATTTATTGCTGGCATGAACAATGAGGGTCAATGTGGCAAAACAGTGCAAGAAAGATAGTAGTTTTAGCTCTCTGTGAGACAGCTGTGTGTTGTGACTGCCAAAAAGACTAATATGATCATAGGTTCCAATTATTGAGAATAGAACAAAATGATCATTACCCTTTCTCTGCACACTGGGAGTTACATATTCACTTTTAAGTGCCTGGAATGCCCCCTTGTCTTCTTGGTGTATCTCTAGTCATTTTTCCAAAGCTAGCTCAAGCTCACCTTTTAACACCTTTCCTGACCCTATATTCATCAGGTAGATTTAATCATTGCCATCTCTTCTGGGCTCAATTATACTACTATGTTCACCACTTTGCATTGCCATATTCCTTATATAACCATCTGCCCTGGAGGGCAGGGTCCATGTCCAATCAGATTTTGTACCCATAGGGCTTGGCACCTAGTAGGTGCTCGGTAGATATTTATGGAATTAAGTAGAACAGGCTAGCTGGAGCTTGTTTTGAGATCAAGTAGAAAGGTGGAAGAACCTAAAATCATATTGAAACCCATCTGGAATCAGGTCATGCTTCAGTTAGCGAGTTGGCTAGTAGCAGGTGTCTTCCCAGCTGATGGGGAGGGGCTCATCCTCCCATAGGAAGAACCACAGGAAAGGTCTGCAGAGTGACTGAAAAGAGACACTCCAAAGGAAGGCAGAAGTGACTCTACCATGTCCCAGAAGCAAGAACGAGAGAGTTATATGCAAAGGGAGAAAACGACTGTGTCATGCCAAGAAAGGACTTATGAATTTTCTTTCTTCTTACCCTTTATTTAGCAAAATGTGTCCACATATTTTCAAAGGAATTCAGGCAGCCAAACACATGACTGGATTTATGCCAGAAATGGAAGCATTTTCTGTGGATCTCAGAAAGTGATGCCAATTACTGAGGTCCCAAGGATGATGGACGCCAGAAACACCATATCGTAAGCAACAGAAGTTAAGGTGTAAGCCAGGTCAAGAAGACTTGAGATATCTCAGTCACCAGGAGTGAAAGGATGTGCAGAAGAGTTAAATTTTGTGGCATGGGGAATTCCAGCTTCTACTTACCATATGTCAATGTATTGGTTCTTGTATATATATTCTTACAGTTCCTTCTGCACAACCTTTACAAACCGTTATATAAAAGTGCTAGAATAAAAATCGAACAAGCGTTTCCTATGCTATATTTCAGATACAGTCATGCTTTGCTTAACAACAGGGATACATTCTGAAAAAAGCATTATTAGACAGTTTTGTCATTGTATAAATATCATAGACTGTACATAAACCCAGATGATATGGCCTATTGCAAATGTAGGCTATATGGCACAGCCTATTGCTTCTAGGCTAAAAACCTGTACAGCATGTTACTGTACTGAATACTGTAGGCAATTGTAACACAGTGGGAAGTATTTGTGTCTCTAAACATATCTAAACATAGACAAGGAACAGTACAAGTATGGTACTATAATTTTATGGGACCAATGTAGTATGCAATCTGTAGTTGACTGAAGCATTGTTACGTGGTATGGGACTGTATTCTTAGGAATAGCTGACTGTGAGGGAGGAAAAGGCAATAAGGGGAGAAAAGAAAACATTTGACACACAGCAGAAATTGTGAAAGATGCGCTGGCCTCTTAAAAAGTCATATCAGGAAATGAGGAATGATTTTGAAGAAGGATGTTCTACATTTTTACACATATAAAGGACTATAATATTAAGCAGGAATTACGCCTGTCTAAATTTCCCCAGAGGCATAAATACAAGATATGTGGGGTGTTAGAACTTTTGATTGCAGTTAATATTAATTGACTTAACTTAATTTTAGGCAACACTCAAATTTATAAAAGTGTCAGGTGCTCACAGATCTGAAATTTAAGTTGAAGAATCTGGTCTTTCAGGAAACCAGAATCTTCAAGGTACTGCCATTGGGATACATTTGTCCCAGCGTTTTTCCTTTTTACCTCCTTATACTCAGAATTTAAAGCTCTGAGAGTTACATTTGGATTGTCATAGCTTGGATCATGTGAGCACTTTTTGGCTAACGGAGAAGGGGACACCTCGACTGATGGTCCCATTAAGACAGCATATAATGGGAAAGAACAATTCCCCAAAGAAAATCAAAGCTCCTCCTTCAGAAGAAGAGGGAATGCAATATGCAGAGCTATTTGTCATCTGCTGCAAATGCATAGACTGTTCCAGAAATCCCCTTTGACTGAAGGCACTCAGATGGGGGTTGAGTGACTATTTGTCAAACACATTGTAGGCAAGATTCAATAATTGAGTGAGTAATTGGACTACAAAACCTTCTCTCTAACCCTGAAATTTTATGTCTCTGTGATTTTAGAATAAGAATCAAATCACAAGACTCCCTCCAGGAGGAATAATGAAACTGTCTTTATTATTCCTATTCATATGTTTATTTGAAAATATCTAGGATCAACCTGTATATACACAAACAAAAATACATCGATACGCAACCCACAGTGCCAACAGCTTGTAATTAAAGAACCAGACTAATGCAACATTTTCCCACTTACAACTCTTCCCCACTGCTAGCATTCTTCATGCCTTCTGTTATCAGGCAATTTAGTTATACACAATAAAAACATACACATGTGTGAGGAGATTTAAATATATTTTTCTAAATGTAAATTAAGGATCTTTATACAACTGCTCTGGTTTTTGAGCCTAGTTTATATTGGCTACAAATTGAAGCTGAAATAATTCTCCAGATAAGGTTATTTATTCTCATTTGAGAAGAACTGGAAAAGCTATGATAGGATTCTTTTAAATTTTAAAATATGTGGATTCTGTTACCTGGCAGATATTAATGACAGTTTCTTATCCTGATTATATTATGGGATCATAGAATTCTAAAAGTGGAAGACATGTTGAGATGTCCTCTAGTACATGCTCCTGGGACACCAAGGAAATTACTTTAGATGGACTAGAGAGACACATAAAATTTGGAGGCTTGGGCTCTATTGAGGGAAAGGTGGAGAGTATATCAAAAAAATGGTCTGAAAGCTTTCTCTACCATGTCTGAATGGGAGGAGCAGTCTTAGATAGGTAGCCAGGGCTCTGAAGTATTAAAGCTTCAGGGCCAGTTCATGGATTCATGTATTGAAGTAGTTCTCAACATACCTGCAAAACTTACTGAGGGATATTTTAAACGACTCTAAATAACAGCAATCTACTAAGACAATGATTCTCAAAAGTGGGGAAGGGAAACACTAGGGGACATCAGAAACTTGAGAGTGTGTTATAGCCCCACGTGACTTCCCTCACTGTACCTCCCTCACCTCCAAGTTGAGAGTGAATGATTTAGGGGGAAAATGATAGATGTTTCAAATTGAGATGGTCCCCCAAACCTACAGAGCATGGTGGGAAATGATAGAGGCTTGAAATTAGGATGGTCCCTGAAACCTGTAGAATATGGTGACCCTGAGTGTGCCATTGGCTTATAAGTAGGGAATAAAAGTCAAATAAGACATATTCATCATCTTCTATAAGTTTTCAGAGGTAGGAGAAATAAATGAGCTAACTTTTATAATGTACATAGCACAATGACTAGAACAGAGTAGGTACACAGTAAATGGTATCATTCCTTTATCCCAGCCATTAACTCTATTTCCATAGATATCTCTGAATGCTTCTTATTGTTAAATGCATATTTAAATTTATGTTTCACTATGATAATCAGATATTTAGGTTAAACCTGGATCTCTAATACTAAGAAAAGTCTAGTCTTTGCATTTGGAGTCCTTGACCATAGAGTTCCACTGCTATACTTCTATGGAGATCGATGTCTTTCTTCTCTGTTGCCATGATGACTTTCGCCATAGCTGGATGCCACTTAAAGGGTCTGACTGGCTGGCACAACTATTTTAATGCATCATGACTGTATACTTCTGAAAGGAAAATGTTTTCTTGGAGTGCAATATAAGTTTAGGAATATCAAAGGCAGTCAGATACTCAGCATAATTATAGGTTAGGTTTGTAGACCAGATATTCAAATCATCTTCTTTTCATTGGAGGAGTGTCTGGTTGATTAAAACACTGGAGGCAGCATCTGATACAAACATTCCAGAGAGCATGTCAAAGAGATCTGGTACCAAAAAACAGCTCTCTGAAGCCAGGAAGCCAACTCCATCCAAATAAACAGCACCAGAGAGGGAAAGATGATTCAGACGTAATGCCCATGTGTATGGATGACTAATTTTTTAGGACGCTTTTTTTCCAGTTCATGACTCTGAGGCAATTGCTAGATTTAGGACAGCATTTCCTTGCCCTCTACCACCTGGAAACACATGAGTGAAGATGTTCAAAGACAATGGCATTGACAGGATTATTAGAATTTCTTTAGTGTTAACCGCAACCTAACCCCTTTCTCTCTCACTCAAAAAAGCATATCCATGTGCAAATGAGCTAAGGCTGGCATTTTTCATAGGGCCATAAGGTGTAGGACATTTTCCATAGGGCATTTTCTTTAGGGCTCTATAAAGAGTGGTTTTAGATAGTTCATATACAGGAATCAAATCACATTGACACACATAGTCACTTTGTCCTATTTAAATTCTCTTTTAATTCTTTAGATTACATGGAGAAGAAAGACTCAGTTTGCTGCTAGTATTTCCTTAAAACATCTCAACTCTCTCTCTCCCTCTCCAACAGAGCAAAGGCCAGCTCTGACTCAGAATTCTCAGCTAGCAACAGTATCTAGCTACAATTTAACAACATTGTCTGGTAATGTACGTATTTTTAAATTTATCTTCGATTTTGGCAAGTGATATTGGATTTCCATTTATAGTAATGATATAAAATTTCCTTAATAAATGCATTTATTTAAGTCAATAATTGAGTTCATTTAAATAAAAATATTTAAGGAAATAATAGGCTGGGCACGGTGGCTCACACCTGTAATCCCGGCACTTTGGGAGGCTGAGGCAGGCGGATCACGAGGTCAGGAGATCGAGACCATCCTGTCTAACATGGTGAAACCCCATCTCTACCAAAAATACAAAAAATTAGCCAGGTGTGGTGGTGGGCGCCTGTAGTCCCATCTACTCGGGAGGCTGAGGCAGGAGAATGGCGTGAATCCGGGAGGCAGGGCTTGCAGTGAGCCGAGATCACGCCACTGCACTCCAGCCTGGGCAACAGAGCGAGACTCCATCTCAAAAAAAAAAAAAAAAAATAAGGAAATAATAGTAAAGATATATCCCATAGTACATAATAATACAGATATGCTATAATAATTATACAGATAGGAAAATATTCTGACAGTGCTACTTGATGGTGGAAGTTTAGGAAACACTGTTGTAGGAATAATCTTGAATATGCTGTAATAATATGCTATGATAATACAGATAACAAAATATTCTTATAGTACTACTTGAATGGTGGAAGTTTAGGAAATACTGTTGTAGGAATAATCTTGAATTGACCCTAAGTTTTCAAAAAAAATTACTTTCAACTTTTACTTTGATGATTATTACTAGCAAATTCTTTTATGATATGTTTCACAAATGTTTAGGGTGTTTCAGCACTTTATTCTGCTCTGGTTTAGAACTGCTGACCTATGTAAACGCATTATACAGAAAACATATAGAATGCAGAACTATTTCTATTTTAATTTTTTGGAATATGTTTCATGTTTATAATCTGTGCTCCTGCTCTTTTTAAAAAAATGGTAATAGTAAATGGTTCTAAAAGGCTTTTGTTGGGGAGATGGCTAGTTTTCTATACAATACTTTCTTTGTCTTTTTCATTGTAATACCATTTTAGCTGGGTATGGATATGATCAGTAAATTATATTTTTTCTTTTTTTTTTCTTTTTTCTTTTTTTTTTTTTTTTGAGATGGAGTCTCGCTCTGTTACCCAGGCTGGAGTGCAGTGGTGCCATCTTGGCTCACTGCAACCTCCACCTCCTGGGTTCAAGCGATTCTCCTGCCTCAGCCTCCTGAGTAGCTGGGACTACAGGCACCCACCGCCACGCCTGGCTAATTTTTGTATTTTTAGTAGAGATGCGGTTTCACCATGTTGGTCAGGCTGGTCTCGAACTCCTGACCTCAGGCGATCCGCCCCCCACCACCCGGACTCCCAAAGTGCTAGGATAACAGAATTATATTTTTTCATGTGGCAAAGTTCTTTCCCTTGGAGTGTGAGCACACCTCTTATCTGTTCTCCATCTGCTTCCTGTTGGCTGGCAACTGGATACGGTATGAACTCAACTTCAGCCATACAGATGACATCGTGTCTAAGGAAAGGTGGAGCAATAAGATGGAAGAAGCCTGAGTGTTGGAATGGCCAAGTAGAGCAGAGCAGCTCAGGGCCCCACATGGCACACATTGGAACTGTTATGTGACAGAAAAAGTCCATTTTCTTTTAAGCCTCCATATTGCTCTAAGTTCCTTTGTTACAGAAACTTAGCTTTTACCTTAATATGATGAATATGATACTTTTCCACCTCCCCAAACACTCTCTGTTAATATTAAATATAATTAGTTGGCATAATGAGAAAAGTAGGGAAAGAAGGTGTGTCACCTTGTGCCTTTGTAAATAAATTATATTTGACTGCTTCTACTGCAGTCTCTCTAGCTCCATAAGACTCAAAATGAGTTTGGGAAAAGAGTATTGGGGAGCAACTATTTAAATACACGTAGTCAAAAACTAAATAATCGCAAATCTGTTGCTTTACTCCTTAAGTCAGAGACTAATTCTAGGAATGTTAAAGGAAAAAATAATTCACTGGAAGGATTTAAGGAAGTTTATATAACCATGGGGAAAAAAATGGAAGATGCAGGTTTCATTAAGGAGGTAGACTGCAGCTCAGGGATGGGGTGGGTATTAAGTCTGGATAGCAAGAACTGTTAGGGGTTTTCTCCTCCAATCATTTGTTTTTTATTTGTGCCTTACTCCAGATTCAGATTCTTGGGAGAAAGAATCTATTTGGCCAGTCTTCATTTCTTATGATTACTCCTTTTCAGACAAAAGTGGGAGAACTTCATTGTTAGGTCCACCATGTGACGGAAGATGGACATTTACTCAAAGGAAGATTGAAGCTTTACTACTCTGCACTCAAGGGTGCACTGGAACCAGCCTGCGGTGGTTCATGAGAGCTGATGGTGAACATTTGTTTCCAACTCTGTCTTCACTAACACCTCCCTAGGGGCTTGAAAGTGGCCATGCTGGATGTATCAACACCACGGAAGCAGGCAAATGGTACAAATCAGAACCTTTTCTTCAAAGAGCTAGTTGTTAAACAATTACCAGCATACCACTGCCTATACTCTATTTCCTTTTCACCTGGTATTTTCTGTAGAATCTCATTAAGTAGGCTGGCTTTGCATCAGACTTAGGAGTGATAGGAGTTTTTCATTCTCTTAGGGAAAACATCTAAAGAAAATGAAAAGTTTTATTTTATAAACATGCCCCCAAATCAACCTATAGTATTATTTGATTTAAACACTAAATTTTATCCATGTAGAACATGTATCTAATTAAAATGAAGTTCTAGGGTAGTGTTTCAGCTTGTCCAGTTCTGAGAGAGAGGGTCCAAAAAGGCATTCTGTTTTTGTTGGGGAACAAAAACAGCCCAGCTTTAGTATCTGAGTAGCTCTCATCATACATTCTTTGACCATTTCATATGTAGAAGTATTGCCTTAGAGATGAATTGATTTTAATTTTGATACCATAATAATGAGAATTTTTGATTCTTTTTTACATGATATTTATTTAATTTATTCATTTATTTAATACATTTGTATTGACCACCTAAAAGGTATCTGGTTTTAAAATTCTGTATTGAGGATAGAGTAAATAAAAATATATCTCTAATCAAAAACTTGAGGCCATGGTAATTTTTTCAAAGTGTAGTTCTGATTTCAAATTTCTAAGAAGTTGGATTTTTAAAAATATCCCCAAAAAAGAAGAAAATAATCAACTGGCCAGGAACAGTGGCTTACGCCTGTAACCCCAGTACTTTGGGAGGCCGAGACGGGAGGGTCATCTGCGGTCAGGAGTTCAAAACCAGCCTGGCCAACCTGGCGAAACCCTGTCTTTACTAACAATACAAAAATTAGCCTGGTGCAGTGGTGGGCACCTATAATCCCAGCTACTCAGGAGGCTGAGGCAGGAGAATCACTTGAACCCAGGAGGTGGAGGTTGCGGTGAGCCGAGATCACACTATTGCACTCCAGCCTGGGTGACAGAGCGAGATTCCATCTGAAAAAAAAAAAAAAGAAAAAAGAAAAAAAAATCAACCTATGTCATGTGAACAGTTGAAGCTGAAGGTATCTTTCTAAATGCAGAACAATTGTTTCAACATAGTTAATTATTGAGAAAACATATATGCCACTTACGTCAAATATTGCTCTAAGAGGTTTACAAAAATTAACAAATTCTATTATCCTAATTTTACAGTTATGAAACAACAAAGAAAGGATAAGTAATTTGTTAAAGATGACTTAGATAGTAATGGGGGAATCCAGGACTTAAACCCAGGGGGTCTAGTTTCAGAGTCTATGCTCTTAGCCTCTCACTGTGCTGCTCCCTGAGATGGCCATAGGATCTGTAAGTATAGCGATGGGGCTGATGGGAGGGTGGGAAGGTGGTCAGGTAGTGATAATATGGCAGATCAACTGAGTGTGGAAAGTGTCCAGTGATGTCTTCAAAATGCATTTGTAAGAATGTTCTAAGCAGGGCATTATTCAAAATAAGCTCAGATTTTAAAAAATGCCATGCCTGTCAGCAGTAAAGTTAATTTAAAGAATGACAGTGAAGTGCTTTATAACAATGAAAATTAACAGGCTACTGCTGTCGACAACCATGTAAAAAAGTATCACAAACCTAATATTGAGCAAAAAATTGAGACACAAATTTTGCTCAATATTAGGCTCATGATACTGTATTATTCCGTTTGCATAAAGATTAAAAAACTACATAAATGTAAAACTAATCTATGAGGTAAGAAATTATAGATACGGTTACTTTTAAGGAAGAGGAAGAGATTAGTGGTTGGGAAGGGATATGGGGACTTCTGATGTGTTGGAATCTACTCTTTCTTCATCTGGGTGGTAGCCACAGGGTTCTGCTCACTGAGTGATGAATCACTGAGCTCTAGAGTTACGATTTTTGTCTCTTTGTGTGTTATACTTCAACACTAAAGTTAAGAAACACTGATGAGAGGAACAATAGGAAAAATGGTACAGTTGAGGCCAGAGAGAGGAATAGGTTGAAAAACAAGAGAATTAGGGTTGAGAAGAAAAATCATTTATATATGATATATTTATGAATTCAATCAGGTAATCTTAATTGATTGATTTAGCTATTTTCTGTAAAGAGCCAGATATAGTAAATATTTTAGGCCTTGCTGGCCACTTATGGTCTATGTCACATTCTTGTTAGTTTTTTTTTTTTTAACAACTCTTTAAAAATGTAAAGACCATTATGAGCTTTCTGGTGGAAAAAAAAAAAAAAAAGAAAAAAGAAAAAAACAGGCCACAGGCCATATTTCGCCTGGGAGTAGTAATTTGTTTGCTCCTCAGCCAGCTTCTGGTGACGCTAAATGATAAAAATGCAGTTTTTTGCCCTCTGTGTTTGATACATTCATTCATTCAACTTTACTGAAAACCTTCTATGAGCTTTAAGTTGGTGAGACAGATATACAAACCTGTGACTCACAGTGTGATATGATGAGGACCCTAACTGTAGTATGAAAGTGCTAGAAAAACACGAGAACGTGGGACTTTCTTCTTTTGATATTAAATTTTAATTTTTTCTTGAAGTAGGTAGAAACTTACCATGTAGAGAAAAGGGGAAGGCATTCTGCATAGGGCATGTACATCATTATTAAATCCACACAGGCGTAAAATAATAGCGTAAATTCATATGTTGTTTATTATATAACTCTGTGCAACTGGAACATGTATAGGGTGATAGAAGACAAGCCTAAAACAGTGTTTCCCAAACTTTTCAAGTCATAGCACATACAGAAAATGAAAATATCCTCTTTGTTTGGAGCACTAGGTTGCACAGATAAAGCCACTTGTGACTGGAAGCCATGGGCCCAGGGACTCATGGAGATGGGCCTGATTGGAGGGAGGGAAGGTAGTTAGGTAGTGATAATGTGGCAGGTCAACTGTGTATGGAAAGTGGCCAGAGATGTGGCTTGGCTTCCCCAAGCCCTCCTAGGCTTCCCTGAGACCTGAGTGCATTACTCTGCCCATTTAAACCCCTTGGCAATCCAGTTGGGAAGTTCTGAAGAAATTAGGAAAGCCTTGATTGAGCAGCTAACACATAGAGCAAGAGGAAGTTTGGTGGCTTTTCACAACCCGAGGCTTAGGCTCAAGTTCTTGTTCTATCACTTACTTGTTGGATGACTAAAGCAAGTTATTTCAAATTCCTTTTGCTTCCATTTCCTCGTTTATGTAAAATGTTACCTGCAGGATCCTACAAGGGATCTTGTCAAGCTTAAAATTAGATGTACTGTGTACAAAGCTTTTGCTGCAGCGTCAACTCTTGACAGATTATTTATTTCTTCTTCACATCCTCCCAACCTCCCTAACTGCAATTAAAAATATACATATACATATACATATATTTTAGTATATATTATACATATGTAATTAGTATATATATAATTTAGTATATATTATACATGTATATATTATATATAAATGTATTCTAGTCTATTATACATATATGTATCATGTATAATATATAGTATAATGTAATAATATAATACATATTTAATATAGACTAAAATATAATATATTTATATATGTAATATATACATATAATCTTGACAAGAAAACCCACGCCCTTTCCGATATCTACATCCACTGCCTGGGCATGGCAGTAGGGCTTTTCTGGCATGAAGAGAAGAATGATAAGTGAAGATAAACTATAAAATAATGAGCAAATATATTACTATTACATCAAATGGTGACTTTTTTTTCTTCTAGAAAGAGAAAGGTCAGCAATTCTTGGAACACTTAGATATAGGTTGTATTCTCAGTGTTAGGAAATCTCTTCTTTCTCTATCTGTCTCTTTCTTTTATAAGCCAAGGGTGCTGGGGCTCAGTGGGCTGTGCCCTGGAGGTGAACTGAGGACTCTGGTTAAACATGGTTATGTTGGAAACTTATCACCTGACTTCAACAGAAACATCTGTGAGTTCATATTGGCCGAGTCCCTAGAGATTCTTTCATTGCTGAACATGCTACTTCCCAACTGTTCAAGATAGTGGCTCAGAGCTGTGCACATATTTTGAGATGCATTCTGCTGACTGAATTATTTTTAAAGCTTATCTCTTATTTAAAGTATTTCCTTTAATTGCTTCTTTTTGGACTGATGCTAGGTCTCAGTGAGGTTGTTCCAAGTCTAGGATCACAGAATGTTACTCTCCAAAATTGGAAGTAGCCACCCCATCACTTTCCAAATGAGGAAATTGAGGCCCATGGGAGAAAAACCTTGCTCAAGTCACACAGATATCTTGTTCTTTCTTCCTACTCTTTCTTTCTCTCTCATACCCTTCCTCCTTTATTTACTGAATAGCTCCCAGATTCCATGCTTTGTTTTCAGTGCTAATGATGCAAAAAGACACATGACATAGACTACTAAACTCCCAGTCTAGTGCAGTTGCAGTGATGCAAGCCAATTATTAATCTAGGCATAAATGATTGCATAGAGGGTCACACAGAATTCCCAGACAACCTAGAAGAGGGGCAGTGAAATGGGACCTGGGGAACGATGGGAATCGACTTGAGTGGAGTCTTAAAGTGGAAGATGAAGGGAATGAGCTTTTAGAGTAGAGATAAGAGAAATGATCTTCTAGGCAAAGGGAAGAGTACAATGTAATAGCATTAAATACACATTTCATTTTTCTGAATTCATATATTTGTGGAGAGAGACAGAGGGTGTGAGAGGGCAAGGGCAAGAGGGTGAGTTAGAAAATTAGAGATAAAGAGAACACAATTCAACATTAAGGGTGATTCTGCCTGCTCTTCTAGGCTATGCTTGTATGCTGTGCCCATCTACCCAGCCCAAGGGGATTATAGTTGAGTCTCACACTCATGGGGCCTCACAGTCATCAATACTTCTCAGGTGTGTGTGAGTATCTCACCAAGCCAGCGTGACCTAGAGCTGTTTTGATGCCATGTGATTGTATATGCTAAGTATGGGTATGACATTCCTCCAAGATGTTCTTCCACTTATAAAGGCATTCCTACTATGTACTTATCCATCAAAGTTTTTGTTAAGGAGAACTAGTTTCCTGAATTGACTTTAGGAAATGCAATCCTTTCTATTGATTCAACGAAGATAAATTTTGTGGCTGCCATGCACCATCTTTTCTGATCTTTTTTATTGGAGGTGGTGGTGTTGTTGAAAGAACTGTGGAGTCAATAAACAAAGTTAACTAAGTGCA
Organism: Pongo pygmaeus; assembly: GCF_028885625.2. NCBI lineage: Eukaryota > Metazoa > Chordata > Mammalia > Primates > Hominidae > Pongo > Pongo pygmaeus. The sequence goes on from NC_072376.2 coordinate 22,073,907, forward strand.
CAACTTTTACTTTCCCAGCTCTGTGTGGGAGCCTGGAGGCAGTGTGTTTCTGAGATATGGCCTCCCCATAGGTTATGCCCAGGGGTTTCCATTATCTTTAAGCAGCACACACTCCAGAGCATCTTACTAATGATATTTAATTACATTGAAATTAATGATTTTTTCATCTGATCCTGGGCTGATTTTACAGCTTGGAGATAAGCTGGGGCGATTTTGGGTTCTCTGTCTCTCCATCTCAGCGTCAAGTGCCCCTTTTTATCTTTGTTGCCTCTGCTTTTTTCCAGGTGCCCATTTTCTCACCCTTCACTTATTCTCAATACCACTCCTCTTGTTTTCAGCAGTAATTAGCTATCCCAAGTCACAGAAATAATCCATTTCCATAAGAGGGCTTCCAATGATGTGGACAATGGATTTTTTTCTGAACAGAATTTAATTTGCATATGTACTGACCGTAACTTCATTAGGTTTGGAACACAGAGATTGTCAAATGAGCAATATCTGATAGCTCAAACAATACAGTAGTTTCAGCAGACTCTAGTCTCATCATGGTATACTTGAGTGCTCTGGGTTTTGCTGATGAAAATCTTTTCAGAAGTGAAATGGAGTATTCAATTCTCAGGTTCAGGAATTGTTATTATTTCCCAATGAAAATAATGGGGATTGTAGATAGAATTTACCGAACTTGAACTGTATTGATGGCTTTTGTTTTGTTGGAGCAAAAACAGGTGTTTGGAGGAATTAAACATGTCTGTTGTGAACTGAAATACAACAGCATTACGAATGAAATGTTTAAAAACTGAGTATAGGGCATGATGATGAAAGTGAATTGGATTGTAGAAATTCAGAGTTCAAAATCCTATGCTATTTAAAGGATTCAAAGAGTAAACTGGAAATATGCTTTGTTTGGATGTTTTGTTCTCAGGAAATGGTAAGAAGTGCATTTGTTAAATAATGCTTCATTGTATTGACAACTCAACTATTGATTTATTAGGGTGGAAAATAGAAGCATTACATCAAATAATTTCCCTATTTCTTTCTCTTCTCATCTCAACCTCTTTCTTAATCTTGACTCAGGCTCCCAAGAATAAACAAGCCCAAACAACAACTGAAATGATGCCAAAATAATAGTAACAACCACATATAAACAGCAAAAAATAAAATAAAATATCTCACTGCATCCATTCAGGCAAGCTTCAACATATTGGACAATTTAAAATGTCCTAATTATCTCTATATTTGATTCTAGGATAAACATATTTATCTTCATCCTACTCTCTTGGCTTACTTATGTGTCTATGCATTCATTGAACATGTATTTATAGACATCTTGTAGATTCCAGATATTATTATATTTTAGGCACTGGAGAAATAGGGTGGGCCAACTATAGTCTCTACCTTTATGGATATTATTTTCCAGTGGAGGCTGATATTAATCTATAAACCACACAAATAGAAATGTAAAATTATAATCATGAGAAATGCTAAGAAGAAGACATCTATGGTTCCAGGAGAGATTATAGAAGTGAGATTTGACCTAACTTGAGGACCAGAAAAAGACTTTTCTGAAAAAACCACCATAGATCTGAGATCTGAAGGGACAATAGGTATTTGTATATTTATGTCCAAGAGAAGATAGTGAAGGTGAGTGTTTCCCAAATGGAAAATACCACATGTGCAACAATCCTTAGTAGGAGGGGGCATGGTGTGATAGTGCAACTCAGGACTCTTTTGGGTAGTTCTGATCACCAACTTGACTCTATTTAAAGTCTTAGTTCAATCCAATCACCCAGAGTCAAACATAGCTGGTGTTAGCCAATACAAAATTAAATAACTCACTGATACAATTTAGGTCCTCAAAGACTTCATCTGAAATATTGCATAAGTAAAGCAAAGGGTCATCTATATTTTCAACAAAGAATTTATCAGGATAGATCTCCTGCAGATCTGAAACCAATCGAGAAGTTTTAGGATATTCTGGACTTTAGTGTTTCTATCATTGAAGGGACTGAAAAAGAGGGGATATCTAGAGTTTATTCTATCTCAAATATTTCACGCTAAATATTTCTTTAATCATTATCAAGAGGTGTTCGAGTCCAACAAGCCTGAATTCTCATCCTGGCCCTGTAATTCACTGGCCATGTGACTTTAAGCAAATTACTTAGACTCTCTAAATTTATCCTCCCTTTTGTAAAACAAAGGTATAATACTTACTTCACAGGGTTTCTGTAAAGATAAGTGGACATACATATGAAATACATTTATGTGAATCTCTTGTACATATTAAGAACTAAATAAATGTTAATGCTCTTCCTTTTTATTTCCATTTTCACTTAAGTTTATATGAGTTTCTTTGATCTGTAAGAGCTTACGTGCTTTAACTGGCCTCATGTGAAAACTTCTTGAGTGGAATGAGGAACCACCAAATTCTGCACTGTTCAAAGCCAATAATCATTCATAATATAAAATGCTTGAATTTCTTCAACACTCTGAAAGTGAAATACATCTCCATTACTTGCAATTATTTCACTTGTAATAATTAGGTATCAATCTTATGACTCATGATATTGCCTTATATTAAATTATAAGAAAGAAAAATGCTTAGGAAGGTAAGGGGAAAATGAGTGTGAGATATTAAAAAGTTCCCTATTCATTTTGGAAATAAATTTAGTGTTCTTGTTTTTGAAAGAATCACTGCTTCAGGGGAGAAAAGAGAAAAAAGTTTCTAAAGAAGTTAAGAGGTTCTTTTTATTTTCTTAAACAAATTCTTACTGCCAAGCATTGGCTCTTGAAAAATACGGTTAGCCAGCTATAAAGTTGTAATAGAAAATAGTAAAAGCAATGAAATGTACAATTAAGGATCACACACCCCAGATATCTTCTAGTTCATTAGTTATCCTCCTATCTCGGCCCAGGAGATTTCTCAATCTCTGCACTTTACTCCTAGGCTCAACTACACAGTGAAACTGATGACAAGGTTCACTCTTTTTTATAGTGTTTCCTTGCACAAAGCAATGATCTCTTAAAGATGAAGTTTAATGCTCCCTCAGGAAATGCTATTTTAGACTTTTTTTCTGCTTGATAGCCTTCTCTTTTTCTCGGTGATTGTTGTAAACTAGATCCGTAGTCGAGGGGATTTTACTGGATTCACCAGCAGAGGGAGTTCAAACCAAGTTGTGTAAAATTTGGGGGAAGGGATTGTTCTAGAATTTTTTAGGGTGCTGCACAATGTGGGCTGAATTCAGGGAACTGCAGGAATTGGTAATCAAATCAGATGGAACATTCAATTCTTTCAGCAAACACTGAACACTGGAGAGGCAAAAAAAAAAAAAAGGATAGGAGACAATGTGTACTCCTTTCAAAGGGTATAGTTTGGTAGAAGTGGGTCTATGTAAATACATTAACTATAGTGCTCTGCTCTTGGTATAATATAGGGATGCAGACAAAATGTGAGAACCACGAATGTATCCAGATTGGTGGGAGAAGGTCATGTGTTTGCTGTAGGTCCTAGAGTGACGAGAAGTCACCCTTCTCTCTGCTGGTTCTTACTAAGTCAGAAAAGTGGGGTCATGAATTCCATAAGCCAAGAAATGGATATTTAGCAGACACCTCAGAGATCTCAGGGACTTTCTTTCTTTCTTTCTTTTATTATTATTGTTATACTTTAAGTTCTGGGATACATGTGCAGAACGTGCAGGTTTGTTACACAGGTATACACGTGCCATGGTGATTTGCTGCACCCATCAACACGTCATCTACATTAGGTATTTCTCCTAATACTATCCCTCCTCCAATCCCCCACCCTCCGACGGGCCCCAGTGTGTAATGTTCCCCTCCCTGCGTCCATGTGTTCTTATTGTTCAGCTCCCACTTACGAGTGAGAACATACGGTGTTTCGTTTTCTGTTCTTGTGTTAGTTTGCTGAGAATGATGATTTCCAGCTTTACCCATGTCCCTGCAAAGGACATGAGATCATCCTTTTTATGGCTGCATAGTATTCCATGGTAAATATGTGCCACATTTTCTTTATCCGGTCTATCATTCATGGGCATTTGGGTTGGTTCCAAGTCTTTGCTATTGTGAACAGTGCCGCAATAAACATACATGTGCATGTGTCTTTATAGTAGAATGATTTATAATCCTTTGGGTATATACCCAGTAATGGGATTGCTGGGTCAAATGGTATTTCTAGTTCTAGATCCTTGAGGAATCGCCACACTGTCTTCCACAATGGTTGAATTAATTTACACTCCCACCAACAGTGTAAAAGCATTCCTATTTCTCCACATCCTCTCCAGTATCTGTTGTTTCCTGACTTTTTAATGATCGCCATTCTAACTGGCGTTGAGATGGTATCTCATTGAGGTTTTGATTTGCAATTCTCTAATGACCAGTGATGACTAGCTTTTTTTCATGTTTGTTGGCTGCATAAATGTCTTCTTTTGAGAAGTGTATGCTCATATCCTTCATCCACTTTTCGATGGGATTGTTTGTTTTTTTCTTGTAAATTTGTTTAAGTTCTTTGTAGATTCTGGATATTAGCCCTTTGTCAAATGGATAGATTGCAAAGATTTTCTCCCATTCTGGAGGTTACCTGTTCACTCTGATGATAGTTTCTTCTGCTGTGCAGAAGCTCTTTAGTTTAATTAGATCTCATTTGTATATTTTTGCTTTTGTTGCCATTGCTTTTGATGTTTTAGTCATGAAGTCTTTGTCCATGTCTATGTCCTGAATGGTATTACCTAGGTTTTCTTCTAGAGTTTTTGATCTCAAGGATTTCTAACCCCTTTTCTGCCACTGAATGGTTCTGTGACCTTAAACACTCCCTTAATTACTAAAGTCTTATTTTTTTTCCACTAGAAATGAAGGGGAATTGGTGCTTGAGGACTCGAGGTTCCCTTTCATGAGGGATATATAGAAGCATGACAAGGAGAGTTGTGGATAGAGGGACAGGAAACCTTGGCCTGTGTTAACTTAATTGGTGGAGTCATCTCCTTCATGTCTTTTGGTTACCTCCCCAAGTCCCTGTTCAGCATTGTGATCCTCTGAAACTAGCTTCTTTTCAAATCACTCTTCCTTACTGATCACTTGAGGTGTTAAGATTGTTCTTCTTAGACATAAATTAGAAATATCACATTCAAAAACTACTATCACATTCCCAATATTTGCAGTTGGAACAGATTCATTCGGGTTTAAGGGACTTTCTTTTGTGTTTTCACAGGTGCCGATGCTTACCTCTAGTATTAAAACAAACAAACAACCAACTGTGTTTGAGATAGGTTAGTTGTCTAGCCAGCTTTTTGAAAAGAGGAGGAAATCTTAGTAATAATCTCTCCAGCCCTCATCAGACAACTAGGCACATGGTAAATGCTTAGTTGTATGTTGGATGAATAAATGAATCAATGGGTGAATAAACTCACATTTTGCTAAATGGTTATAGAGAGTCTTCAGTTTCACCCAGGTAATGATAATATTAAACATGCCAGAAAGGTTAAGGTCCAGGCATACCTGTGATTTTTTATTTCACATGCAAATAGCCTTCATTTAGTAGAATTCTGTAGAAAAGTTTAGTATTATAAAGCCCTTCTCCTGAGATTGATTCATCCCCCAAATCTGTATGTGTGTCAAAATGCCAGAAATGAAATTAGAAATAAAAGGCAGTGAAAATTAGTCAAGGTGGGCAAGGAGAGGGGATCAGAGCAAGACTTTCAGAATGATTAGAATATTTTACATCTAATAACCTTATAAGTTCCTTGTAAGACTGTGTTAATTGATTCTTAGGTGAAGAGGCAAATCTTACCACTTTAAGCAAGATCCTTTCTTCTTGCCTATCTTGAATAATTTTCAATGCCTTTCCTCACTTCTAATCCTTTCTAACTTGCATCATATTCTGACTAGGGACACTTGCCACAAAATTCACTCTCACTGCATTTATTTGTTATACAAATAACTTTAGCGCTAGCAATAAAAATAACTGATATGTTTAATTGCATGGCTAAGTGCTTTCACTTATGTTATCACATTGAAGTTCTGCATACTTTCAAAAAAGATTACTGTCCCTATTTTTTAAAGATTGGAAAAATAGAGAGCGGTTAACTTGCCCAAGGTTTTGCAGTTTGTGTCAGAGTTAGAATTTATGTCAAGATCTGACTAATTTCAGCATCTGTAGTCTTTCACCTATTTCGTATTGTCTCTCATGGTATTAAACTCTTGATAGATGGAATAGATTCAGTCTAATAATCAGAAAATCTAATGAAATAAAAAGACAATCGTAAATCGTCAGTTCACAGAAAAATCAATTCATTGCCTGCATTTCTGGCTTTTGAATATCTTGTGAGGTACTATATCTCCAGATACTCATTTGTCCCATAAAATTAGAAATTCAAGGAACTTTGGAATTCATTTATTCAGACAACATTTATTAAGCACCCCCTGTGAGCCAGCTTTTGGGAACTTTGGGCATAACATAACTGAACAAAATTCATATTGTCAGCACCTTGCAATATACTGACGAACAACACAGACAAAAATCCATGTCTGCATGGAACTCTCCTTCCTATTTTTGTCTCAGTTATAATTCAGGTGGAATGAAATGATCCTAAGTTATGTGGATAATTGACTCTGCACTCTATTTCATTGCTTCTGTGGACTTGACCATCCAAAACACCCATTGGGACCCCATATAAACATTCTTTAAAAAAAAAAGTAAATTTGGAGATTTGAATATGAAGCAGAATATTTAGTTATTTTTTGGTCCCTGCTATGTTTCTCTGTGGTCTATATGAAAGAAATAGAATTTCTACTTTGGTGAAATGGTAATAAGCTTATCTGTTCCAGAATTATATAGGAATTAGGAGGTAGTTGACAATAATTGTGTCTCAAAATTTGTGAATTATTTAGTGGACTGAAGATGTGTATTTGCTTCATTAACTCACTCACACTGCACAGGTGTGAACAATATCCCCAAAGGTCATTGATGTGTGCAAGCTGAGCCCCCGTGGACATGGTAGATAGTAACTCACCAAGATACTCCATGGCTTTTTTCATTAGAGAAACAGCTTTTTTCAAAGAGAAAATTGGCCACCTAAGCGTTCCATATACATTAGCTAATTGTTTCTTCTTCTTTACGTGCCTCTTTGTGCTGGTAGATGAGTTATTCCAAGGAGAGTGCAATTTAAAAAAAATCTTTGAACCTAAGAATGGCGCCCATTATCATGTATCACCCCTTGGTAGAAAGGGTACTTGAATAGCCCCAGTTATTGGAACTAACAGCATATTTTAGGCATATAGTCCATTAGCTGCAGACTTTGGGATTCCTGGGATTTAAGATTTGCCATTTTGGGTGAGACCGTGAACATCTCTGACATGTAGTAATAGCTCATTTTTTTTTTAGGTCTAAATTTAAATCAACTGTAACTGAAGGCAAATGTGTAGGGTAGTGGAGGCATTTAGGGCAGTGTTTCCCATTTCCTGAGCACACAGCTCACTGAAGGACCTTACTGAAATTAATATACTGACTCCTTAGGTCTGGGCAGGGGCTAAGATTGTGCATTTTTCTCTGGAGGTGCTGATGATGTTGGTCCTTAGAGCACATTTTAGATGGCAAGGACGAATTTGTGAGTGAACCTGATGGACTATCCATTAATCAGAGCTCAAGGCAGCTTTGTTGTTTTCTTTTTATTGTTGCCCGCCCAGTAATTTTAATTAAAGTTTTAAAGAAGAAACTTAAAATTTATAGTTGTAGTTGAATGCATTTTATGAAGAAAATATATGCTACAGTGGTGTTCACAATTTGGGATTAAGAAACTCTCACTTGAAATATAACCCTCATAGATGTCAGGGGCTCATTGTGTACATTTGGGGAACTCCTTCACAAGCATTATCTTATTTGGACCTTAACACCTCTGTGAGGCAAGTCAGCCCAATATTACCAACACACTTTTATACATAACTAAAGTGAGAACATAGCAGTGATTACCCCCCACCTCCAAACACACACACCCCAAACTGAAATCACACACAGCACTGTAACAAAGCAAGGGTCTGAACCCCAGAAGCCCAGTTCTCAGTCTGGTAGCAGATCCATCTAACAAGATGGTTTTCACTGTGTCCTTTTCTGAAACCACAGAGATTCATTGTCTGGCTTCACTAAATCTATGTTCAACCTAAAATAATGATAAATGCTTCTTTCCAGTTTCATTACCATTATCACCTGCAGCAAGCAATGGTAACACTTCTGAGAGCACTTATTATGTTTATGGAACATTTTGTGTGTGTGCACATATAGAGATCAAAGCCTGCCCCTCAAATACCATTCAAATGACTTTAATCACAGCAGAAGTGAGGATGTTTGAAATATCAGATTACAAATATTAAATTAAAAGAGTTAATACAATTTTGTAGATGCTTAGTACCCAATAAATGCTAAAATAATGTTACTATCAAACAATGGTCTTAATAAATGCTATAGAACATTGAAGCACCTAGTGGTCAAGAAAAGCTTGACAAATGAGGCAGGATTTGTAATGGCCCTTAAGAAGTAAACTCACAGTGGATAATAGACAGGCTCTGGAATCTGGCTGCTCGGGTTTGAATTACAGCCTAATCACTTCTATGCTATGTGAATGGGGGTTAAGTAATTAATTGACTGAATTAACTCAGAGCCTGACTCTGATAAGTAATTCTGAGCCTTAGTTTTCTCATCAGTAAACTGGAGAGAAAATAATTGGTTCTACTTCAAAGGTCGTTGAGAGAATTAAATAAGACATGCAAAAACACTTAGTATATTGTCTAGTATATGGTAAATGCTCTGGAACCAGAACTAATTTTATCAAGTGTTTTCTACGTTCTTAGCACTACTTACATGTGTCAACTCATTTTATCTTCACATCAACCTTAGGAGTAGTGCATTATTATTCCCATCTTATAGATGAAGATCCTGAGGTCCAGAGAGATTAAACAATTTGCTTTAGTTCACGCAATCTGGAATTGTGATATCTGTGATTAAACCCTAGGCATTTGGCTCCAAATCTATGTTCTTTACTAAATTATACCAACTGTACAAACATCAGCCCTACTGCTATTACTACTACTACTACAATTTGCTTTAGTTCACACAATCTGGAATTGTGATATCTGTGATAAAACCGCAGGCATTTGGCTCCAAATCTATGTTCTTTACTGAACTATACCAACTGTATTGTTGTTGTTATTGTTATTATTATTACGTGTCATTAACACTTTCAGAAAGCTGACAAACTTAAAACAAACAGGAGTACATTCTAGTGTGAGCAAAGATAGAAAGGTAGAGATCTATCCGACCTAATAGATAGTCCCTAGGCCAGTTTGATTGAAGCAGGAGGCTTATGTAGGAAAGAGTAGGAAACCAGATAGGAAAGCAAGGTTGGAGACACATTGCAGAAGATTTTCAATATAACACTAGTCAGATAGGGCTTTGTTATCAGGAAAATGGGAGGATTTTGAATCATTTTAGTAAGAGAATGATTAACTTACATTACTGTTTAAAATAAAGTGGGCAAGGAGAGCAGGTAGATGTACATATAGATGATGGTTCATTCATTCATTGATTAATTCATTCATTTCCCATTCATGCATCCCACCCATTGTAATGCATATTCAGAGCACAAATAAAAAGATATACTTCTGTCTTCAGGACAACAAATACAGTTACATATCCGCAAACCTATGCTCTGTACACTAATAAACACATATCAACATAAAATGTGGCTTTAAAGTAATGAAGCTAATTGCACAAGACTCTTGTGTAATCTATCTTATAACTTTATAGCCTTAGCTCATGTATAAAAATTATATCAAAATGTAAAAGCTGAGGAATTAATCACATTCCTTAGAAGTTATTCTTCTATGTGACTCACTTAGTGGGTACGTGATGGAAGGAACTTTTATGGTAGGGAAATTCCTATCAGTCACAGCTTTTATAACTGCCTATTGATGATATACACTGCTCCATAATGGCAGTGCTAAAATTGGCTTTTACTTCCTTAAACCATCATTGTATTGAACCATGTTACCAGAAAATCACAATGTGGTGATTTCTCTCTACACTAATCCTCCCCTGAGCGCTTAATGACTTGTCTGTTCATCTTGGAGATAATAAACCTAACATTGAAGCAATAGCTGTCTTGGTGACTTTGCATAAATCATTATTTGTAAAAGTGAAGGAAAACCTATAGATAGGAGCCAAAGACTGGGATTGCTCAACTTTCAGGAATTAGCTCTGATAATTGCTGTGGCTACATTAGGAATGCACTGAACAAATAGATGCAAACCAAAAAGTAAATATTATTTCTCAAAGTGATCAATATAACAACTTCCAAGACAGGAAGGGCAATTATGAAATATCTTAGCAAGATTTGTCTAAGCAAAATAACATTATAATGAAATGCTTGCTAGGGGAGAAAATGGGAAACAAGCAAAGAACTAAAGAAATATGGATAGTTTACTCTTCTACAGCTAGAAATCAAGGTGATGTGTTGTAAGAAACTATATATGGAAAACAGTTGTTGTTAATATAGTACAATTTACAATTTTAAATCGACTTGTTTCCAATAATTTTAAAAGATGGCTGCAATTAAAATAGTTTTCTGAAGGCTGAAAACCTATTGGTTTCCCAAATGATTTTTATACTATTCTGTTTTGTTCAGCTTTTCTCTTCCTACCTTGAATCACTGTTGAAATCATTCTATTTCTCAGCATCCTCCTAAGCTAAAAGAACACAAACATTTTATCGAAGCAAATACAGATAGAATTTCTCCCTCAACATAGATTCACAAGAAAACAAGGCAAAGACAAACTGAAGAGAGAAGTAGGATATAGCACTATATTCAGTCCAGTTGCCTGATTTCCATTAGCCTTATCCTAATTTCTTTTAGGCTTTTGTCCCAGGAGCCAATTTCATTGTTCAAAAAGCATACAGACTTACAGATGGGTGGCTCAGCCAGCAAAATGTACTGTCAGATTAATCAAAAGGAGCTAGGTTAGTAGCTACTAATCCCGGAAAGGAAAGCAAGAATACACTGCTGAGTTTGAAGCTGATGGAATACCATACTAATGGGTTAGCAACTGGCTCAGAGTCTGAACAGGGAGTTCTGTTTTTATTTTTCATTCCCTAATGTCTCCTCATGCCTTCTCCTGTACTCTGATTCCTTTCTCTCTTTCTTTCTTTCTTCTACAATCTTTCCATTTATTCCTCCTACCTTGATTGTTGCAATGGCCTTCTAAATTGTTTTTCTGATCCCACACTTGCCCCTACAGTCTGTTCTTAGTATTGTAACTAGGGAGACCTTTTTATAACATAGGTAAGTCACACCCCTCCTCTGCTCAACACCCTGCCCTAGCTTCTCATTTCAAAGCTAAATCCTATGCCAAGGTCTTTAACATCCTACATGGTCCAGCCCTCTGTTCAGGTTTTATATCTCATCTTTTTTTACTCTTTTTTACTCTCTCCCAGGCAAGACAAGCCCACTCCCCAGTATCTGCATGACTGACCCTCACCTCCTTGAAGTCTGCTTAAATCTCAGCCTCTCAATGACCACTTACCACCCTATTTAAACTAAAATCAATCTTCCCTTCTCTTTCTTGACCATGGTATTCTTGATTTCTTTTAGCCTATTACTCATAACATATTACACAGTTTACTTATTTATGTTTATTGTTTATTGTCTGTCTTTTCTTACTAGAGCATAAGCTCCATTAGAATGGGTTTTTTGCTTGTTCAGTGTTTTATGCTATGAGCCTAAAACAGTGCCTGAGAAAAGCTGGCATCCAATAAATGCATTTGTTGAATAAACAAAAGTAATCTATCTTCCGAGAGGAAGACAGACAATACAACTCGTAAGTGTGATGATGGAGGTCTATAGCATGATATTTTATCATTTTTAATGGATACATAAAATTTCACATCTTTGTAGGGTACATGTGGTATTTTGTTACATGCATAGAATGTGTAGTTATCAATTATCAAATTATCAAGTGCTCATCCCTTTGAGTATTTATCATTTCTATATATTGGAACAATTCAAGTCCTCTCTTCTAGATACTTACAAATATAAAATACATTGTTAACTGTAGTTACTCTAATCTGCTGTTAAACAATAGAACTTATTATGCTTTTTTTGTAGTTGTAACTTATGCCTTCTATGTAGCTGTATCTTTGCACCTGTTAATCTACCTCTGTTTATCCCGTCACTTCCCCACCCACCCTTCCAAGCCTCTACTATCTTTCTACTTTCTACCTTTATAAGGTTAACTTTTTTTACCTCCTACATATGAGTGAGAACAAGAAATATTTGTCTTTATGTGCCTGGGTTAATTCACTTAATATAATGAGCTCTAATTCCATCCATATTGCTGAAAATGAAATAACTTTATTCTTTTTTATGGCCAACTAGTATTCCATTGTGTATATATACCACATTTTCTTTATCCATTCATCTACTGATAAACACTTAGGTTGATTTCATATCTTTGCTATTGTGAATAGTGCTGTGTTAAACTTGCAAATGCAGGTATCCCTTTGATATACTGATTTCTTATCCTTTAGATAGATACTCACTAGGGAAATTGCTGAGTTGTATGGTAGTTTTGTTTTTAGTTTTTTTAGAAATCTACATATGGTTTTGCATAGTAGTTGTACTAATTTACATTTTTATCAATGATGTACAAAATTTCTCTTTTTTTCTACATTATCACCAGAATCTGTTATTTTTGTCTTTCCATTAATAGCCATTTTAACTGAGCTAAGATGATACCTCATTGTAGTTTTGATTTGCATTTTTCTCATTACTAGTGATGCTGAGCTTTTTTCCATATACTTGTTAGCCATTTTTATGTCTTCTTTTGAGAATTGTCTATTCATGTCTTTTGCCCTCTTGTTAATGGTATTTTTGTTGTCGAGCTGTTTGAGTTCCTTGTATATTCTGGATGTTAGACCTTTGTTGGATGAGTAAACTGCAACTCCTTTCTTCCACTCAACAGGTTGTTTCTTCATTCTGTTGATTGTTTCCTTTGCTCTGTGGAAAATTTTTAGTTATTATAGTACCACTTATCTATTTTTTGTTTCAGTTGTCTGTGATTTTGAGGTATTAGCCGAAAAACCTTTGCCTAGATCAATGTTCTGAAGTGTTTTTGTCATGTTTTCTTTAGTAGTTTTGTAGTTTGGGGTTTTATATTTAAGCTTTTAATTCATCTTCAGTTGATTTTTATAGAGGGTGAAAGATAGGCATCCAGTGTCATTCTGCTTATGGATATCCAATTTTCCCAGTACCATTTTTAAAGAATGTGTCCTTTCCCCCGTATATGTTCTGGTGACATTGTCAAGTCAAATGGTTGTAAATATATGAATTTATTTTTGAGTTCTCTATTGCATTTCATTTGTCTTTGTGTCTATTTTTATACCAATACCATGCTGTTTTGGTTATTATAGCATTGTAATATATTTTAAAGTCAGGTAGTATGATGACACCTTTGTTTTTTTTTGCTCAGGATTGCTTTGGCTATTGGGGCTCTTTTTTAGTTCCATGCAAATTTTAGGATTATTTTTACTATTTCTGTAAAAAATGACATTGGTATTTTGACAGGTATTGAATTCAATCTATATATTGTTTTGTGCAGTATCATCCATGAGTATGGGATGCCTTTCCATTTGTTTATGTCTACTTCAATTCCTTTCATGGATGTTTTACAGTTATCCTTTTATCAGTCTCTCAGTTCTTTAAGTAAATTTATTCCGAGAATCGGAGGAGGAGCCAAGATGGCTGAATAGGAACAGCTCCGGTCTACAGCTCCCAGCGCGAGCCACGCAGAAGACGGGTGATTTCTGCATTTCCATCTGAGGTACCATGTTCATCTCACTAGGGAGTGCCAGACAGTGGGCGCAGGTCAGTGGGTGAGCGCACCGTGCGCCAGCCGAAGCAGGGGCGAGGCATTGCCTCACTCGGGAACCGCAAGGGGTCAGGGAGTTCCCCTTCCAGGGGTGACAGACGGCACCTGGAAAATCAGGCCACCCCCACCCGAATACTGTGCTTTTCCGAAGGGCTTAGGAAACGGTGCCCCAGGAGAGTATAGCCCGCACCTGGCTCAGAGGGTCCTACGCCCACGGAGTCTCGCTGTTTGCTAGCACAGCAGTCTGAGATCAAACAGCAAGTCGGCAGCGAGGCTGGGGGAGGGGTGCCCGCCTTTGCCCAGGCTCGCTTAGGTAAACAAAGCAGCCTGGAAGCTTGAACTGGGTGGAGCCCACCACAGCTCAAGGAGGCCTGCCTGCCTCTGTAGGCTCCACCTCTGGGGGCAGGGCACAGACAAACAAAAAGACAGCAGTAACCTCTGCAGACTTAAATGTCCCTGTCTGACAGCTGTGAGGAGAACAGTGGTTCTCCCAGCACGCAACTGGAGATCTGAGAATGGGCTGACTGCCTCCTCAAGTGGGTCCCTGACCCCTGACCCCCGAGCAGCCTAACTGGGAGGCACCCACCAGCAGGGGCAGACTGACACCTCACACGGCCGGCCAGGTACTCCAACAGACCTGCAGCTGAGGGTCCTGTCTGTTAGAAGGAAAACTAACAGAAAGGACATCCACACCAAAAACCCATCTGTACATCACCATCATCAAAGACCAAAAGTAGATAAAACCACAAAGATGGGGAAAAAACAGAGCAGAAAAACTGGAAACTCTAAAAACCAGAGTACCTGTCCTCCTCCAAAGGAACGCAGTTCCTCACCAGCAACGGAACAAAGCTGGACGGAGAATGACTTTGACGAGCTGAGAGAAGAAGGCTTCAGACGATCAAATTACTCCGAGCTACGGGAGGATATTCAAACCAAAGGCAAAGAAGTTGAAAACTTTGAAAAAAATTTAGAAGAATGTATAACTAGAATAACCAATACAGAGAAGTGCTTAAAGGAGCTGATGGAGCTGAAAACCAAGGCTCGAGAACTACGTGAAGAATGCAGAAGCCTCAGGAGCCGATGCGATCAAATGGAAGAAAGGGTATCAGCCCTGGAAGATGAAATGAATGAAATGAAGCGAGAAGGGAAGTTTAGAGAAAAAAGAATAAAAAGAAACGAGCAAAGCCTCCAAGAAATGTGGGACTATGTGAAAAGACCAAATCTACGTCTGATTGGTGTACCTGAAAGTGATGGGGAGAATGGAAACAAGTTGGAAAACACTCTGCAGGATATTATCCAGGAGAACTTCCCCAATCTAGCAAGGCAGGCCAACGTTCAGATTCAGGAAATACAGAGAACGCCACAAAGATACTCCTCGAGAAGAGCAACTCCAAGACACATAATTGTCAGATTCACCAAAGTTGAAATGAAGGAAAAAATGTTAACGGCAGCCAGAGAGAAAGGACGGGTTACCATCAAAGGGAAGCCCATCAGACTAACAGCAGATCTCTCGGCAGAAACCCTACAAGCCAGAAGAGAGTGGGGGCCAATATTCAATATTCTTAAAGAAAAGAATTTTCAACCCAGAATTTCATATCCTGCCAAACTAAGCTTCATAAGTGAAGGAGAAATAAAATACTTTACAGACAAGCAAATGCTGAGAGATTTTTGTCACCACCAGGCCTGCCCTAAAAGAGCTCTTGAAGGAAGCGCTAAACATGGAAAGGCACAACCGGTACCAGCCACTGCAAAATCATACCGAAATGTAAAGACCATTGAGACTAGGAAGAGACTGCATCAACTAACGAGCAAAATATCCAGCTAACATCATAATGACAGGATCAAATTCACACATAACAATATTAACTTTAAATGTAAATGGACTAAATGCTCCAATTAAAAGACACAGACTGGCAAATTGGATAAAGACTCAAGACCCATCAGTGTGCTGTATTCAGGAAACCCATCTCACGTGCAGAGACACACATAGGCTCAAAATAAAAGGATGGAGGAAGATCTACCAAGCAAATGGAAAACAAAAAAAGGCAGGGGTTGCAATCCTAGTCTCTGATAAAACAGACTTTAAACCAACAAAGATCAAAAGAGACAAAGAAGGCCATTACATAATGGTAAAGGGATTAATTCAACAAGAAGAGCTAACTATCCTAAATATATATGCACCCAATACAGGAGCACCCAGATTCATAAAGCAAGTCCTGAGTGACCTACAAAGAGACTTAGACTCCCACACATTAATAATGGGAGACTTTAACACCCCACTGTCAACATTAGACAGATCAACGAGACAGAAAGTCAACAAGGATACCCAGGAATTGAACTCAGCTCTGCACCAAGCGGACCTAATAGACATCTACAGAACTCTCCACCCCAAATCAACAGAATATACATTTTTTTCAGCACCACACCACACCTATTCCAAAATTGACCATATATTTGGAAGTAAAGCTCTCCTCAAGAAATGTAAAAGAACAGAAATTGTAACAAACTGTCTCTCAGATCACAGTGCAATCAAGCTAGAACTCAGGCTTAAGAATCTCACTCAAAACCGCTCAACTACGTGGAAACTGAACAACCTGCTCCTGAATGACTACTGGGTACATAACGAAATGAAGGCAGAAAGAAAGATGTTCTTTGAAACCAACGAGAACCAAGACACAACATACCAGAATCTCTGGGATGCATTCAAAGCAGTGTGTAGAGGGAAATTTATAGCACTAAATGCCCACAAGAGAAAGCAGGAAAGATCCAAAATTGACACCCTAACATCACAATTAAAAGAACTAGAAAAGCAAGAGCAAACACATTCAAAAGCTAGCAGAAGGCAAGAAATAACTAAAATCAGAGCAGAACTGAAGGAAATAGAGACACAAAAAACCCTTCAAAAAATAAATGAATCCAGGAGCTGGTTTTTTGAAAGGATCAACAAAATTGATAGACCGCTAGCAAGATTAATAAAGAAAAAAAGAGAGAAGAATCAAATAGATGCAATAAAAAATGATAAAGGGGATATCACCACCGATCCCACAGAAATACAAACTACCATCAGAGAATATTACAAACACCTCTATGCAAATAAACTAGAAAATCTAGAAGAAATGGATAAATTCCTCAACACATACACCCTCCCAAGACTAAACCAGGAAGAAGTTGAATCTCTGAATAGACCAATAACAGGAGCTGAAATTGTGGCAATAATCAATAGTTTACCAACCAAAAAAAGTCCAGGACCAGATGGGTTCACAGCCGAATTCTACCAGAGGTACAAGGAGGAGCTGGTACCATTCCTTCTGAAACTATTCCAATCAATAGAAAAAGAGGGAATCCTCCCTAACTCATTTTATGAGGCCAGCATCATCCTGATACCAAAGCCTGGCAGAGACACAACAAAAAAAGAGAATTTTAGACCAATATCCTTGATGAACATTGATGCAAAAATCCTCAATAAAATACTGGCAAACAGAATCCAGCAGCACATCAAAAAGCTTATCCACCATGATCAAGTGGGCTTCATCCCTGGGATGCAAGACTGGTTCAATATACGCAAATCAATAAATGTAATCCAGCATATAAACAGAACCAAAGACAAAAACCACATGATTATCTCAATAGATGCAGAAAAGGCCTTTGACAAAATTCAACAACCCTTCATGCTAAAAACTCTCAATAAATTAGGAA
This sequence comes from Pongo pygmaeus, assembly GCF_028885625.2. Taxonomy (NCBI): domain Eukaryota; kingdom Metazoa; phylum Chordata; class Mammalia; order Primates; family Hominidae; genus Pongo; species Pongo pygmaeus. Next base: position 22,091,523 of record NC_072376.2, read on the forward strand.
TTGATGGGACGTATCTCAAAATAATAAGAGCTATTTATGACAAACCCACAGCCAATATCATACTGAATGGGCAAAAACTGGAAGCATTCCCTTTGAAAACTGGCACAAGACAGGGATGCCCTCTTTCGCCACTTCTATTCAACATAGTGTTGGAAGTTCTGGCCAGGGCAATTAGGCAGGAGAAGGAAATCAAGGGTATTCAATTAGGAAAAGAGGAAGTCAAATTGTCCCTGTTTGCAGATGACATGATAGTATATCTAGAAAACCCCATTGTCTCAGCCCAAAATCTCCTTAAGCTGATAAGCAACTTCAGCAAAGTCTCAGGATACAAAATCAATGTGCAAAAATCACAAGCATTCTTATACATCAATAACAGACAAACAGAGAGCCAAATCATGAGTGAACTCCCATTCACAATTGCTTCAAAGAGAATAAAATACCTAGGAATCCAACTTACAAGGGATGTGAAAGACCTCTTCAAGGAGAACTACAAACCACTGCTCAAGGAAATAAAAGAGGATACAAACAAATGGAAGAACATTCCATGCTCATGGGTAGGAAGAATCAATATCGTGAAAATGGCCATCCTTCCCAAGGTAATTTACAGATTCAATGCCATCCCCATCAAGCTACCAATGACTTTCTTCACAGAATTGGAAAAAACTACTTTAAAGTTCATATGGAACCAAAAAAGAGCCCGCATCGCCAAGTCAATCCTAAGCCAAAAGAACAAAGCTGGAGGCATCACGCTACCTGACTTCAAACTATACTACAAGGCTACAGTAACCAAAACAGCATGGTACTGGTACCAAAACAGAGATATAGATCAATGGAACAGAACAGAGCCATCAGAAATAATGCCACATATCTACAACCATCTGATCTTTGACAAACCTGAGAAAAACAAGAAATGGGGAAAGGATTCCCTATTTAATAAATGGTGCTGGGAAAACTGGCTAGCCATATGTAGAAAGCTGAAACTGGATCCCTTCCTTACACCTTATACAAAAATCAATTCAAGATGGATTAAAGACTTAAATGTTAGACCTAAAACCTTAAAAACCCTAGAAGAAAACCTAGGCAATACCATTCAGGACATAGGCATGGGCAAGGACTTCATGTCTAAAACACCAAAAGCAATGGCAACAAAAGCCAAAATTGACAAATGGGATCTAATTAAACTAAAGAGCTTCTGCACAGCAAAGGAAACTACCATCAGAGTGAACAGGCAACCTACAAAATGGGAGAAAATTTTCGCAACCTACTCATCTGACAAAGGGCTAATATCCAGAATCTACAATGAACTCCAACAAATTTACAAGAAAAAAACAAACAACCCCATCAAAAAGTGGGCGAAGGACATGAACAGACACTTCTCAAAAGAAGACATTTATGCAGCCAAAAAACACATGAAAAAATGCTCACCATCACTGGCCATCAGAGAAATGCAAATCAAAACCACAATGATATACCATCTCACACCAGTTAGAATGGCAATCATTAAAAAGTCAGGAAACAACAGGTGCTGGAGAGGATGTGGAGAAATAGGAACACTTTGACACTGTTGGTGGGACTGTAAACTAGTTCAACCCTTGTGGAAGTCAGTGTGGCGATTCCTCAGGGATCTAGAACTAGAAATTCCATTCGACCCAGCCATCCCATTACTGGGTATATACCCAAAGGACTATAAATCATGCTGCTATAAAGACACATGCACACGTATGTTTATTGCTGCATTATTCACAATAGCAAAGACTTGGAACCAACCCAAATGTCCAACAATGATAGACTGGATTAATAAAATGTGGCACATATACACCATGGAATACTATGCAGCCATAAAAAATGATGAGTTCATATCCTTTGTAGGGACATGGATGAAATTGGAAATCATCATTCTCAGTAAACTATCGCAAGAACAAAAAACCAAACACCGCATATTCTCACTCATAGGTGGGAATTGAACAATGAGAACACATGGACACAGGAAGGGGAACATCACACTTCGGGGACTGTTGTGGGTTGGGGGGAGGGGGGAGGGATAGCATTGGGAGATATACCTAATGCTAGATGACGAGTTGGTGGGTGCAGCGCACCAGCATGGCACATGTATACATATGTAACTTACCTGCACATTGGGCACATGTACCATAAAACCTAAAGTATAATAATAATAATAATAAAAGAAAAAAAAGAAAATAAGAAATGAAAAAAAAAAATTTATTCCTAGGTATTTCAGTTTATTTTATTTTTATAGCTATTGTAAATGGGATTGCTTTCTTGATTTCTTTTTTAGCTATTTCATTACGGTGTATAGAAACAGTTCCTGATTTTTTGTATGTTGATTCTATATCCTGAAAACTTACTGAATTTGCCTATCAGCTCTAAGAGTTTATTCGTTGAGTCTTTTTTTTTCTAAATATGAGATTGTGTCATCTGTAAAGAAGGACAGTTTGACTTTCTCTGTTCCAAATTGGATGTCTTTTATTTCTTTCTCTTGTCTGATTGCTCTGGCTGGAACTTCCAGTGATATGTTGAATACAAGTAGTCAAAGTAGACATTCTTACCTTGTTCCAGTTCTTAGAGGAGAGGCTTTCACCTCTTTCCTATTCAGTATGATGTTATCTGTGGGTTTCTAACGCTAACATCGTATCTGTCAATATGGCCTTTACTATTTTGAGGTATATTCCTTCTATGCCTAGTTTGTTGAGAATTTCTATTATGAAAGGATGTTGAATTTTATCAGATGCTTTTTCTGTGTCTACTGAAGCGATCATATGGTTTTAGTCCTTAATTCTGTTGGTATAGTGTATCACATTTATTGATTTGCATTAACCATCCTTGCATACCTGGTATAAATCACATGTGATCATATTCTATTATGTTTCTGATGTGCTGTTAAATTTGGCTTGCTAGTATTTTGTCAAGGATTATTTTATCTTTGCTCTTCAGGGATATTAACCTGCAGTTTTCTCTTTTTGTTGTGTCCTTGTCTGGTTTTGGTATCAGGGTAATGCTGTCCTTATAGAATGAGTTAGGGTTAATTTTCTGTTCTTTATTTTTTTTTTGGAATAGTTTTCAGAGAATTGGTATCAGTTTATAATATATTTGGTAGACGTTGGCAGTGAATCCATCTATTCCTGGGCTTTTCTTTATTGGGAGAATCTTTATCACTGATTTAATCTCACTACTCATTATTGGTCTGTTCAGGTTCTTTATTTCTTCCTAATTCAGTCTTGGTAGATTGCATTTTTCCAATACTTTGTCCATTTCCTCTAGGTCTTCCAGTTTGTTAGTGTGTAGTTGCTCACAATAGTATCTGATGATCGTTTTTATTTCTGTGGTATCAGTTATAATCTCTGTTTTCATTTCTGATTTTTTTATTTGGCTTTTTTCTCTTCCCTTCTTGGTTAGTCTAGCTAATGGTTTATTAATTTTATTTATATTTTCAAAGAGCCAACTTTTACTCTTGCTATTTTTTTACATTTTTGTGTCTTTATTTTGTTTAGTTCTACTCTAATCGTTATTATTTATTTTCTTCTACTAATTTGGGGTTTGGTTTGTTCTTGCTTTTCTACTTATTTGTTGTACATCGTTAGATTGTTTATTTGAAATATTTCTACTATTTTGATGTAGGCATTTATGGCTATAACCATCCCCCATAGTACTGATTTTGCTTTACCCACAGGTTTTTTTATGTTATGTTTCCATTTTTATTTGTTTCAATAAGTTGTTTGATTTCTATCTTAATTTATTCATTGACCCAGTGGTCATTTAGGAACATGTTGCTTAATTTTTATCGTTTCCAAAGTTCCTCATGGTATTAACTTCTCATTTTATTTCATTGGGTCTTAGAAAATTATTGATAAGGTTTTGGTATTTGAAAACTCGTTGAAACTTGTTTTGAAGCCTAACGTGTGGCGTATCCTGAAAAATGTTCCATGTGCTGATGAGAAGAATGTGTATTCTGTAGTTATTGGATACATGTTCTGCAAATGTGTTAGATCCACTTGGTCTAACATTCAGTTGAAATCCAATATTTCTTTTTTGATTTTCTGTCATGATGATCTAATTCTGGGAGTGGGGTGTTGAAATCCACCATTATTATTATATTAGTCTATCTTTCTTTAGATCTAGTAATATTTGCATTATAAATCTGTGTGCTCCAGTGTTGGGTACATATATACTTTGAGTTGGTAAATTCTATTGCTGTGTTGATACCTTAGTCATTACATAATGACCATCTTTGTGTGTTTTTACTGTTTTTGACATAAAGTCTTTTTTATTTGATGTAGCTCTTGCTTGTTTTGGATTTCTATTTACATGGAAGATATTTTTCTGTTCTTTTACTTTCAGTTTATATGTGTCTTTACAAGTAAAGTATGTTTCTGGTAGGCAGCATAGAGATGGATCATGGTTTTTTTTTTTTTTAATCCATGTAGCTAGTCTATATATTTTAAGTGGAGAATTTAATCCATTTACATTTAAAGTTGTATTGATATGTGAGGTTTTGTTTCTGTCATATCGTTAATTGTTTTCTGGTTGTTTCGTATACTCTATTCCTTTTTTTTTTCTCTTATTGTTTGTCATTGTGGTTTTATGTAGTGGTACCATTTTAGCCTTTCTCTTCCTCATTTGAGTGTTTGCTTTACTACTGAGATTTATACTTTTGTGTGTTTTCATGGTGGCAAATGTCATTTTTGCACTTCCAGGCTTATGACTCCCTTCAACATTTCTTGTAGGACTAGTTTAAAGAATAACCTTTAAACTCAGTGGTGATGAATTCCTTCAGCTTTTCCTCATCTCAGAAAATCTTTATTTCTTCCTAATTTATGAAGGATAATCTTTCTGACTATACTACCCTAGGCTGGAAGTTTTTTCTTTCAGTAGTGTGAATATATCATCTCAGTCTCTCTTAACCTGTAACATTTCTGCTGTGACATCTGCTGTTAGTCTTATGGCGGTTCCTTTACAGGCAGCTAGATATTTCTCTTTTACTATTTTTAGAAACTTCTCTTGGTTTTTGACTTTAGACAGTTTGAATATAATGTGCTGTAAAGACCTTTTAGTATTGTATCTCTTTGGGGATCTCATAACTTCCTGTATCTAGATGTCTAAATCACTTGCTATAGTTGGGGAGTTCCCATCTATTATTTTTAAAATAGATTTTCCAATCATCCCATTTTTATTTTTGCCCTCTGAGACCCCAATAATTCAAATACTTTATGGGTCCCATATGTTATGATGGCTTTGGTAATTCCTTTTTATTATTTTCTAAAGTTTTTGTCTTGCAAAATTATTTTAAAATATCTGTTTTCAATTTCTGAGATTCTTCCACAGTCAACCGCTGAGAGTCTGTCAGTTACGTTTTTTCTCCCTGTACTGGGGAGTCTCTGTTAGCCTTCAGCTGATCTCAGCCAAACAAACTGCCTCACTTCCTTATCCTTTTTGCTGTAGGTATATCCTGTCATTTTTCTGTTGAACGCCAGTGTTCTCTCTTGGATGATCTATTTGTGATTATCTACTCGCCATTTTGGTTTTTCTTAGGGAGGAGGAGAGTATGAAATGTCTTTAGTCATTCATCTTGAAGCTCCTTTCTCAGAATATTGTTTTAAAAGCAAGAGTAGAAATTTCCCTTTCTTTGTTGGCATGAAGTGGGGGCACACTTGGGGACATATTCAGAGAAATAGTAACATCAGTGTAAAATTTGTAAGCATGAGTACAATTAAAACACCAGGAAGACTAGAATATACAGGAGGAGGAAGGGCATTTCAGGAAGAAAAAAATGATGTGTGAAAAGAGCCACTTTGTATGAATATTAGGGAGTGGAGGTCCAAGAAAGCTGCCTAGCTATGTTACAGGAGACCTACAGGGAAATGGTTGGAAATGAAGTTGTATGCATAGAAAAATAGAAAGGAGCCAGATGATGATGGATCTTACCTGTAAAGCTAAAGAGGTTAGAATTTTCTGGAAGACAATAGAGATTCATCAAAGTACTTTAAGCAGAGGAGAAACAATTAGATTTTTTTTTAATATAGTGATGGGCTTGGATAATTATGGGAGAAGAGTGCCTATGGATGCTAGAAGGCATTTGAAGGATGCTGGTGGAAATATCAATTAAGGTCCTAGAATCTGAGAGGAGAGGGGTCATATCTGGGAAGGGCTTAAAAGTAAGACTTCACACAAATCAGTGACTGATAGTATATGAGATACAAGGAAGAAGAGTGCATGTAAGATAATTTTGATGTCTTTAGTCTGAGTGACCTGATGGGTTGTGGTACTATTCGCTATAAATGAAAACTTAAAAGATGAGTATGCTTGAGGAAATGATGCTTTATACAGAAATGTTGAGTTTGTGGTGTTAGATAACTCCCAAGAGAAGTTATGAGGTAATTAAAAATAAATGACTTAAGTAGGTGAACTTAGGATAGAGGTTTAGGATGCCAGTGGTAGAGATTTAAGCAGTGTTTTTTCTTTCCAAGATGGCAGATTGGAGGCAGTGTTAGCATGCCTCTCCCATTTAGAAAAGCAAAATTGTGTAGACATTCACGCTGTGAACTTTTTTCCAAGAAGCAAGGCAGAAATGTAATAGGAAAACTGAAAGAAATTGCAGACTCTTTGAAAAAAGTGGCAAGCTATAGACTACACTGTGATCCAGGGGATAAACTATAAGTCCCCAAAGCATGAGATGGAGAAAGGCTGCCTCCAGGATATACAGCCCCACTGGGGAAGCTGGCAATACAGGCCACTGGGAAAGGCCTTAATCCTACCCAGTGCTAGAACTAATTTAGGGAGTGTGGAGAATTTGCAAGTAGAAGAGCCTTGGGGAAGAGCCTTGCAAGCTTTCCCAGTCTCTATCACAGAACAAGGGAAATCATTTCTGATTCTACATCACAGGGGACCTCCAAGAAGTCTGCTAGCTAACACAGGCAGTGGTTGTGGTTGTGGTTGAGAGAAGCTTCCAACTGAAATGTGTGATATAATATCGAGTAGAAAAAAACTCCCTTGGCGGAAGGTGTGGTGCAGCCATGAGTGCAGGAGCTTGGTGGACTGGGAGAGGGGGTGACCTGAAAGCTATCTCCACAAGGAAGACTTATGGTCTGGGACAGTTTGGGGTTCTAAGTGTAGACTCTGTGGAACTTAGCTAGCTGCTCCTAGTGGAACTCTGCAAGTGTGAGACCTGCCTTGCCAAATGTGTGGGAGCAAGGTGGGGCTTACTGCCACCTTCCAGTCTCCACTCTGTGTGCAAACTCTTCTATGCAGCAGAGGCAGATATGTTTCTCCCAGGAACATTACCCTAGTACCGAGAGAACTGACTTCCTATCCCCACAGGGGCTGCTGCTTGCCCCACATGTGGAGAGCCAGAGCATGGACCTGCCTGACCCAGCCCCAACCTGGCTTTGCCCCTTCACTCCCTTTGGTAGCTTAACACAAATGAAAGAAACTTTGGGGAGCTCTATAACCCTTCCCATTGCCTGAGAAACCAGCGTACCTCCCCTGGGTAACATATAAGGCAAGCGCAAATCCCACTGCTACTACCACAGCTGGCCCTCTTTTGCAAGTCTCATCTCCTGGCTGGAGGACAACCAACATAGTCCATTATGGCCTCTGCAGGTAGAATAACACTGCACCCAGGAAAGAGAAAATTTATACATGACCTCAGCTATCACCATTGCCTCTACCACATGACTAACCAGGAGGTCCTGAGTCTTTCCACATGACTAGTTCATTACTACGACAACCAGCATTTGAGAAAGTCAACACACTGAGGCTATTAAATAACCATGGAATCTCACAGACTTCATCAGTCTCCTGCCACTCCCATCAGAGCTGATGCTGGTACCCAGTGCTTGGAGACTTGAGGACAGGTCTCATTACTGGATCCCTTGCAGACATTCTCCAGCACCAGCCTAGAGTGAGGCAGTCCTATTGGGCTGCTAAACCCAGAGGAGCAGCATCATTCGCAGTAGTCTGGCTCTCAGGGACTCTCCTAGTTTAGGAGTCCCTAAAAATCAGACTACTGTGAATGTTGATCAAGGGACCACCCTGTGGGACAAGAGAATCTAAATGGCAAGTCTTGAATTCCAGATATTTCCGCTGGTGGGAAGTTTCTTTCAGCAGAGATACAGTTGCAGTGCTGGGCTCAGTGGAGAAAGCCTGCAGCTCTACCCCAACAGTCAGGCAGCCGTGGTGTTTATGAAATGTCATGAAGAAGGGAACATCTTTTCTTCCCCATCCACCACTGCAGACACAGCTGGGGCTTCTCCCGTGAGGGCTTGGCATAAGCGCACCTATAGACAGCCTTTCTGGAACACTCCAGGGTGACTGCATGCCCACAGGAGGACCACTCTCCAGGTTTAGGCTTGTGCAAGAGGCAGAGTCACAACTCCTCTCTACTTAGAACACCAACATTCTTGCAGATGAAAAGTGGTGCCTGTCTGATCTGAATAGCTAGAAAATTTGGTCAGGAGAATGTCTGAGATGTGTATCACTTTCCTGCTGGCCTAGCAGAAGGGCTGAGGTGGTCCCCACTCTTCTCTTGATAATACTTCAGTGCATTTCACTGAGAGCTCCTCCAGCCACTCTGTCAAGGCTGGGACCTCTGCCTACCATTGCATATTGCATTTAGCCACCTGCTTTAGCTACAATTAGTTTCTACCCAGGGATACCCCCGCCAATGGCCTGAAGCCTGGAACTGTTCAACCCAGTAAATAAAATACTGGAGAAAAAATAAATAAAAAAGAACACACCACAAGGGAATTATGTAAGTTTCAAGAGGCTTCTGCCCTTCCAGCTCCATAGGAGGTAGTGAACTTGTTCACACGCCAGGCACATTGCTACTACAATCAGCATATTAAGAAGCCATTATACAAAGACTCTCTATAACCAAGGAACTCAAACATAGTATTCACCCTTGAAAGCATCAGGAGCTGAATTAAGCTACAACAAACTGTAAGTAATAAAGTCACATCCTTAAAGGGGAAAAAATAAACTTAAAAAACACAGTTAAATAAAAAAAATTCAAGAATAATTAGAAGAAATAGTCTTCTAATGAGAAGAAATCAGAAAAATAATTCAGGTAATATTACAAAACAAAGTTCTATAACACCCTCGAAATATCACACTAGCTCTCTAGCAATTGATCCAACCCGAGGTAAAATCTTTGAAATACCAGATAAATAATTCAAAAAGTTGATTATGATGCTCCTCAAGGAGATACCAAAGAAAAGTGAAAACCAACATAAATAAATTTAAAAACAATTCAGTATATAAACAAAAATTTTTCTAAAGAGAAATATATTTTAAAAACCAATCAGAAATTCTAAAATGGAAAGACATATTTATGAAATTACAAAATGCAGTGGAGAGTTTTAACGATAGACCAAAATAAGTAAAATAAAAAATTTCAGAACTTGAACACAAGCCTTTCAAATTAACCCAATGAGACAAAAATAAAGAAAAAGAATCCAATCCAAATAAATGAACAAAGTTTCCAGGAAATATGACATTATGTAAAACAGCCAAACCTAAGAATAATTTGTTTTTCTAAGGGAGAAAAGAAAACAAGAAATTTGGAAAATTTATTTGAGGAAATAATTAAGAAAACCTCCCCTGGTCTTGCTGGAGATATATATATCTAAATATGTAAAGCTCAGAGAACTCTTGGAAGATTCACTGCAAAAAGAACATCACTAAGGCATATAGTCATCAAGTTATCTAAAGTCAATGTGAAGGAAAGAATTCTAAGAGCAGTAAGACAAAAGCGTCAGGTAACCTGTAAAGAAAAACCTGTCACACTAATAGCAGACTTCTCAGCAGAAATCTTACAGGCAAGACGGGACTGGGTTTTTTTTTTCTTTAGCGTCCTTACATAAAATAGTTGTTAGACAAGAATTTTTGTATCCAGCAAAACTAAATAAATGAAGGAGAAATAAAGTAATTTTCAGACAAACAAATGCTGAGGGCATTTGTCACTACCAGACCTTCCCCACAGGAAATGCTAAACATAGATCTAAATCTTGAAACAAACGTTTGATATGCACCAGAATAGAACTTCTTGAAAGAATAAAACTCGCAGGGCTCATAAAACAATCAGGCAATGAAGAAAACAAGGAAGGCATAATGATTGGAACAGCACCTCACATCTCAATATTAACATTGAATGTAAACATCCTAACTGCTCCACTTGAAAGATGCAGATTGGCAGAATGGACAAAAAAAAAAAAAAAAAAAAAATGAAGCAAATATCTGCTCTCTTCAAGAGACTCACTAACGTGTAAGATTCATTTGAGCTCAATGTAAAGGAGGAGAAAAAGATATTTCATGAAAATGAAAACCAAAAGCAAGCAGGAGTACCTATTCTTACATCTGATAAAACAGACTTTAAAGCAACAACAGAAAAAAAAAACCCAAAGATTATTATATAATGATGATAAAAGGGCCAATTCAACAATGGATATTGCAATCCTAAATTTATATGTACCTAACACTGGAGCTTCCAGTTTCATACGACAATTACCCCTAGACCTAAGAAATGAGATAGCAACACAATAATAGTGGGGAACTTCAACACTGGACTGATGGGACTAGAAAGATAATCAAGATGGAAAGTCAACAATGAAACAATAGACTTAAACTACACTCTAGATCAAATGGACCTAACAGATACATACAGAACATTCTACCCAGGAACTGCAGGATATACATTATTTTCATCAGCACAAGGAACATTCTCCAGGATAGACCATATGATAGGCCACAAAACAAGTCTCAGGAAATTTTTAGAAATTGAAATCATGTCAGCTATCTTCTCAGACCACAGTGGAATAAAACTAGAAATCAACTCCAAAAGGAACCCTTAAAACTACATAAATACATAAAAATTAAACAATCTCCCCTGAATAAATTTTGGGTTAACAGTGAAATCAAGATAAAAATTTTAATAATTATTTGAAATGAATGATAAAAGTGACACAAGTATCAAATCCTCTGGGATATGGCCAAAGCAGTGCTAAGAGGAAAGTTTATAGTACTAAATGCCTACATCAAAAAGTCCAAAATTGACAACATAATGTCACACTTCAAGGAACTAGAGAAACTAAAACAAACTAAACCCAAAGTTAGCAGAAGAAAAGAAATAGCAAAGATCAGAGCAGAACTAAGTAAATTTGAAACAAAAAATACGAAAGGTCAATGTAACCTTTGAAATTAAATAGCTGATTCGTTGAAAAGATAAACAAAATTGTTAGACTGTCAGCCAGATTAACCAAGAAAAGATTCATATAAGCTCAATTAGAAATGAAACTAGTAACATTACAACTGACACCACAGAAATACAAAAGATCATTTGTGACTAGTATGAACACCTTCATGCACACAAACTAGAAAATCTAGAGGAAATGGATAAATTCCTGAAAGCATACAGCCCTCCTAGACTATATTGGGAAATAGAAACTCTAAACAGATCAATAATAAGCAGTGAGATTGAATCAGCAATTTAAAAATTGCCAGAAAAAAAGCCCAGAACCAGATGGAGTCACAGCTGAATTCTACCAGATATTCAAAGAATTGGTACCAATCCTACTGAAACTATTCCAAAAGATTTAGATAGAGAGAATTATCCCTAACTTATTCCATAAAGCCAGTATCACCGTGATACCAAAACCAGGAAATAACACAACAAAAAAAGAATACTACAGACCAATATCCCTGATGAACAGAGATGCAAAAATCCTCAACAAAATACTAGCTTGCCAAATCCAACAGTACATCAAAAAGATAATGCATCATGATCAAGTGTATTTCATTCCAGGGATGCAGACATGGTTTGACATACTCAAGTCAACAAATGTGACACATCAAGTAAACAGAATTAAAAAACAAAACCCATATGATCATCTCAATAGATGGAGAAAAAGTATTCAAAATCCAGCATCCCTTTATGATAAAAACTCTCAACAAACCAGGTATAGAAGGGACATCTCTTTTACAATGGCAGCAAAAATAAAATAAAATACCTAGGAATACACTTAACCAAGGAGGTGGAGGATCTCTATAAGGAGAACTGCAAAACACTGCTGAAAGAAATCATAGATGACACAAGCAAATGGAAACACATCCCATGCTCATAGATTGGAAGAACCAATATCATGAAAATGACTATATTGCCCAAAGCAATCTACATGTTCAATGCAATTCCTATCAAAATACCAACATCATTTTTCACAGAATTTAAAAAAAAAACAATTTTAAAATTCATATGGAACCAAAAAGAGCCCAAATAGCCAAAGCAATCCTAAGCAAAATTAAAACCTGGAGGCATCACATTAACAAACTTCAAATTACACTGCAAGGCTATAGGTACCAAACCGCATGGTACTGATGTAAAACTAGACACATAAACCAATGGAACAGAATAGAGAACCTGCAAATAAAGCCAAATAGTTACAATCAATTGATTTTTGATAAAGCATACAAAAACAGAAATTGGGGAAACGGCACTCTATTTAATAAATGGTTCTGGAAAAACTGGATAGCCACAGGTTGAAGAATAAAACTTGATCCCTGTCTCTTACCTTATATAAAAATCCACTCATAATGAATCAGTTTGAATCTAAAACCTGAAACCATAAAAATTCTAGAAGATAACCCAGGAAAATCTCTCCTGATATTGGGCCTAAGCAAATAATTCATGACTAAGACTTGCTTTTGAAAGCAAGTGCAACAAAAACAAAAATAAATAAATGGGACCTAATTAAACTAAAAAGCTCCTGTAGAGCAAAAGAATTAATCATCAGAGTAAGCAGACAACCCATAGAATGGGAGAAAATATTTGCAAACTATGCACCTGACAAAGGACTACATATCCAGAATCTTCAAGGAACTCAAACAAATCAGAAAAAAAAAATCGCATCAAGAAGTGTGCAAATGAATAGGGAGTCTTTACCCATTTATTCTAAGAGAAGTAACTCAGGAATGGAAAATTGCTGATTTTGAGGAAATTGCCACTTCTATTTATTACTTGGGAAGTGAAATTCTTGTTATGTTTGAGGGAGTTAGGCAAAGGAGTAGGAGGGCTAAGGAACACAGAAAGTATCTTTAATGGCCACTGTGAGGAATGAAGAGTGATCCAGGGACATGTGAAAGAATTATTGAAAGGAATTGAAGTTCAGCTGAGTACAGAGAACATATATTTGCAGTGGTGTGATTTCCTCCAGAAGGGTTCAGCAAGATTACATAGGAGGTATATGTTTTAATTTATACTAGTTGGGGACTTTTATAGGAGTTGAAGTTCTTGAGAAAGAATGGTTCAAATAATACAGCATGAGATCTAGACTTGTGTTTCAGTTATCTATTGCTGCATAACAAACAGCTGGTAAACTTAATGGCTTAAAGCAACCTATTTCTTTTTTTTCTCATGCTCAGTAATTCAGGCAAGGCTCAGCTGGACAGTTCTTCTGCTCTGAGTAGTGTCATTGGGGTTATTCACTCAGCTGCATTCAGGTGAACCTAGATTGGGCTGGAAGGTCTATAAGAAATTCATTCTCTTGTCTGACATCTCATTGCTCCCCAACATAGTCTTTCTCTGTCTTTTTCTCTCTCTTTCTCCCTCTTTGCTTTGCTTTCCCATCTCTCTTTCTCTACACATTATGTTTCATCATTTAAGAGTCTAGCCCTAGCTTCTTTACAGCACAGAAGCTGGCTTCCCTAGAGAATAATGTCCCTTCTGCACTTTCCATTAATAACAATTCCAGCCCAGCTTCAAAGAGAATTATAGAAATAGGATTCACCACTTGATCAGAGGATTGACCTACATATACAGGGAAGAGGACAATCAGTGACAGCCATATTTGGAGACTACCCACCACAACAAGATAAGGGGAATAAAAGAAATACAGTTAGGTTCCAGATATGCAATGATAAAAACTGGGATTTTATTTGTACATATATAGGAAATAAATGGCTGGAGTTTATTTTATAGGTGAGGTTATTCTACTCCTAGAGGGAACTGGAGTATCTCTGCTAGAAGACTGAGTTATTTTTCATTATAGTGTCACAAATTTTCTAGCCAAAGTTTGAGAGCTCAGAAAAAAAACAAAAAACAAAACAACCCAAAAACTTCATATAGCCTTTCTTATCTGAAATTTCATTTTGACGTTAAGACTCAGTTCACTCTGAGGGAAAAAAAAAGTAGCTTGGACATGAAAATATCACATTAAATTAGGCTCTTGGCCTCTCGGCAGATGATAGAATTAGAATTTTGTATGAAAACATGTAATAATTTGAATCTTAGAGGTAAGGAAGGATATTCAGGAAATACATGAAGTCAGTATAGTAGATGTAGGATACTCTCTTTCTTTGGGGATTCATTCCATTTATGGCAGCACTCAGCCCCCTTTTGAACCCAGGGACATTCATTATCTAGGGCTTGCCATTCCTGGGTTAAAATATTCTCAGGAGCACCTGTCCTGGGATTTCCTTATCAGAGTTGGCTCTTCCACCTTGACCCTCTATACAGGTTCTCTGCCTGTCCCTTAGGGCTTAAGACTCTGGAGTGAATGTGAGTCTACATTTGTATCTCCCTACTTGTTCAGGCTTTCAGTTTTAGACCAACTACCTTTTTGGCCTACGGAAAATTGAACTACATCTTCTTGGAGCTTCCCTTTATTACTTTCCTGAGGCTGTGCCATAGTTCTGGATTCATTACAAAGTACCATGGACTGGTGTTAAGATTTCCTGGCTTATTATAGTCTAAATCTTAAGCTCTTTTGGAAGAGTGGGGTTTGAAATAAGAGGGATACACAACAAGAAAAGATTTTCCTGGCTGGGAGAAAGTTAGTAGGAAAAAAAAATGGACTATAATAAGCCAGGAAATCTTATCACAAGTCTTTCTTTGTTTGAGTCTGTTGCCTGCTTGAGTGGAGGCAAAGGACACGGAAAAGACAGAGATAACAAATGAATAATGCAAATGTCTTCCTGCCACATTTTCCCACCACTCCCAATCAATGATGATGTTTCTATATGTCTACCTCCAAAAGGGAACACTAGCTAGTCTGTTAAACAGTACCATCTAAGTGAATATAATCATTCAAAAGGGTGAGGGAAGCCTTTTGAGCTCCTACAATCCTCTTCCCTGACATATGTATCCACTTCTATAGTGGTCTTTTGGAGAAAATTCCTGTTTTTCTAGTCATTCAAAGAAATGAGTTCAGTGATATGCATTTCAATCTAGGTAGAATCAAAGGAAAATAATGAGGCAGATGAGGGTGTGTGGAGCAGTGTAAAATTATCTAGTTATAATACTTAACTAGTGGATTACTCACCTCTTGTAGAATAGGGTCTGTCAATGTGTATACATTGATGTGAATCATAAAAATGCTGATGTTAATATTGCTTTACAATATCTGAGCACTTTTCTATCTACAATTGCATTTGAACCTGGATTCTACTCATAGAACATTGCCATGAAAAAAAATTTACTTGTCTTTTCTTTCCTTACAATATAGGATTCCTAATTAAAAATATAATGAGCAGATGCAATTACTTATCCCCAAAACATTCAAGAAACAGAGAGCTCACTGTTTCATGATGCCAAGTATTTTAAATGTACAGCTCTAACTGTTCAAAAGAATTTGTGTTTTTACCAGAGCTGATAGCTATCATCCATAAATTTCATTCACTGGCCTCGATGTGGAGCTTAGAGAAAAAGAGAGCCAGTCTTTGGAGTCAGGTGCACATGGATCAAAAGAGTAACTTAAACATTTACTGTGTATGATTTTTGAGAAGTGGCACAAACTCTCCAAGTAACACTGGGTGATCTGTAAAATGCTGGTAATCATACTGACCACAGAGGATTTTTCTGAGTATTAAAAAAGTGTTGAAGCATAAGCCGTTAAATGATAGTAGTTTACTTAATCCTCTCCCAGTAGAGGGAACTTGGTGATGAACATCACCCATTGCTCTGTATTGTGTTACACCAGTTTTCCATTCAGGCTCCAAGTCACTGCTTTCACTGTGAGTGTGTCTGCTTCAGTTAGCATTCTCCCCACTCAGGTAGCGTTTCAGACTTGCTAAAACCATGCAACAGATAATCTCACACCTTACAGCTGAGGGTCGATTAAAAGGCAACATGCTCTGAATGAGGGTCTAGCCAAAGTCCATGTGTAGTTCAGGTTTAAGTTTTGTGGACATTCTTTCCCTGGCTCAGAGTTCCTTCACTTTTATTTCTGAGCTCCGTTAGGTTTTAAATTATTGGTCTTATTAAATGCTTGATAGTTTCTTCTACAACCTGTTCCTCCTTCTGCATACAACATCGCTATGCATAGCATCAATATCTTCCCAGTTACTTGTGCCAGAAACTGGGACTCATACTTGCATTCACGCTCAGCCTAAATACCACAATCAGAATAGGTTCTGTCAACACAACCTCTCAATTATATTTTATATCCATCCCCTCCTCTCTGTCTCCCCTGCCACCCTGGTCTAGATTTGTACCATCTCCCTCCTTGGAACTATTGTAGGGCTTCCCAAATGGATTATTTCAAGTTAACTGAAGAACTTGTAAAATTGAATTATAACCTAGCCTTTATTTAAGAAAACTGGGGTTTCTGTAATATATTTAGGAAGACCTCTATACCACTGCTGTCTGTCTTTCTTTTGATTATTAAAATAGTGAGTTTCAAGTTACCTGGAAAATTCAGTAATGTGGAACATCTCATTTAACTGTGATGAACAAAAAAGTGACTAATATAGTGCATTTATTCAAGATTGATTTTTGCGAAAGATTGTTCCCATTTGTAGTTTGTACTTCTGACTCATGGAATCTCTCTTTTTGTTCTGGCTGCTTTGAAAAGCCAAGCAAAAGTTCCTTCAAGCCCAGCAGTTAATTGTCACAGTGATGCCTGTTTGATGACTCCATATTTATTTTAAGAGGAACTGCATCTCGTTGGGCCTGCCAGGGTGAGTTAGCTGCGAAATGCATTCCTAAATAGCTAAATGATTCAGCGCAGAAACCCATATATAAAATTGACTTTGTAATGCAGCTACATGTCTCTCTGTTGGAAAGTCTATCTATTTCAGTTCTGTGCTTTATTTTATAATTCAATATTGCATATGAATAGGTAATGGAGGGAAGCTTTCCTGCCTCACAAAACCCATGTTACAACCAATATGTCGTTAAGACTTCACCCAGTTACTTGGAAGCTTCCTTTGATGAGGAGAGCTCAGTTATATGGAGGTAAATGTATCCGAAAATATTGACAATTGCACACTGCAGTTTGCAAATAACAACTAGGTTGCTCTTGAACCGAGAAACCCCCAAGAGGGTACTTACCTCCTTTGCATCAATAAAGTAAAACAGCTTCTTATCAGAGGCTGACTTTTGCTTACAGCTAGAAATCTGGGTAAACCCAGTTTCTAACCACTTAGAGACTTCAAATAATTCCCAAATTATACCTTCCTTCAAAGGGAATATGCTTTAAATCAAGTGTTTAATGTTAGGAAAATAATAATTCACATACTTGCACACCTTAGCAGCCTGTTTTAATTTAGAAACAAAGAGAACAGAGAACAGCACAGATTGTGCTTTGGTCCCAGCCTCCCCACTTCCCCCAAAAGTACTCAGGAAATATGCTTCTTTTTAAAGAATAAGGACTTAATCAGCACTGAACCCCACAGTGACTCAACTGGGCATTTTCCTCAACAAATAGTAGATTAAGGATAAAAATGTGGTGTTTTTCTGATATAGGCCTAGTGATGTAAGGTTGCTGTTTACAAGGTCCAGAGTACCACTTGGTTTTCAGTAAATTCTGTGTGTGTGTGTGTGTGTGTGTGTGTGTGTGTGTGTGTGTGTGTGATGGCTAATTTTAGGTGTCGACTTGACTGGAGAACTCGACTAATACAGTGTGTTTCGTTCCATTACTACCAAAGCAACCAAAGGCTATCAATGGACTGGGCATTTATATCTCCATGGCTCCCTGTATTCTGTGGACCACCTGAGAATTCTGGGGGGAAAACAATCCTTGCATTGACAAAATGTGTGATGTGGGTGGGATGAGAGATACAGCGTGCTGCCAAGGATGGCCCATCTTAATGAGAGTTGTGGAGGAGAACAAGGTCAGTGCTCCAGATATTCAGGTACTCAGGTAGATGGGAACCCGCTTTCTCTCCTATGTATCTTTATAGTCATTCAAATTATTTTTCTGCATTCTGTGGTTTAGTTAAGAAACCCCAGAATTAAACCAGTTAAGAAAGGCTGGTTGAGAATCAGGATGCACCATTTCTAATGTTGTCATGTCACAAAGTTATAAAATTTTGAGAAAGCCAATTAATTACATGTAGTATCATTTTCTTTATCTGTGAAACACATAAGAAGAGCTGATTGATTTCTGAGATGCCTTAGTGCTCAAAGAACCTGAGGTGAGTGAGAAGGACGGAGGAATGCAGAGGGATTATTCATACCGACGACCTGCTCAGGAGTTTTGTACCTTCAGAGTTCAAACTTTTTGTATATATTTTTACACTGGAATTTTTTTTCCTAGATCAAAACGAGAGAAACTGCCATAGAATCTAGTTCAGTCTTGTGGCCAACCTTTGAATTTCTTCTAAAATACTTTTACTAAATAACTACATATTCCATACTTGAATGCCTCTAGTTACAGAATACTCATAATCAGCAAATTTATTCACTCCATTTTTGAAGCATTTTCTAACCATTTTGCCCTATGTAATATGTTATTTTTTTCAGCTCTATAATAGGACTACGAAATGAGGTTACATTTTTTATACAAAATAATCTCTCCAAAGATGGTCTAGTTACTGGAAACTCACCCTTCTCAGTGCTTTCACTCCTTTCTCCTGATACTGTCTCATATAGACTTCAGACAACCCTTGGAGTCTTCTGTGTCAACACACTGAACCCACCATGGTGCAAGTTACCATGTTTTCTGGGAGAGAGGAAGCTAATGCCTGGCTTCCATATGAGAAGCCTAGTTACCAGGGTCATACATGGTGCCCCTGGAAAGAAAATGTTGTTTACAACTATAACCAACTCACACCAATTGGGACCCACATCAGTAGGGGCACATAGGCTGGCAGTGCCTCCAACATGGGTCCTTGAATAACTAATAGGCATTCAAGTTTCCAGTTCAGTTTAAATAACTGAGTCTAGTTCTTTATCATGGACAGACTACCTGAGAATAGTTAATCCAATTTGTGCTGTTTGTCCACACCATCATCTGGGTGCCATTCATCCACCCCACAAATTACTGTGCAACTGCTTTGGTGATGGAGGGGGGAAAACATCTGGTGGTGTTGGTGGGTGTTATGAGTGGGAGGCATCGGAACTGGAACCCTCTTCTGCTGTCTCTGATAGACTTCTCAGTAAGGTTGAGGTGAGTGGTGGTCAAATTGTGCTGGGAGCTCTCTGGTAGACACAGCAGTTAATCTACTTGCAATACTTTGAGAGAGCTGTATCAGAATGTTTTCTTTAATGGTTTTTGTACCGGGTGTTTTCTTCCTACAAGTGGATCTGAAGGACAGATGATCATTAATGTCCCCCTCTCTCTCTTATGTACCTCCATGAGTTTAAGTTGCTGAGCACCGGGGTTGTTACTTTCTCTTCACTGATCCAAAATCAGTGTGCCCATTCCAAGAGCTGTAGCTTCACTTTTTCTCCAGTCATCCCCTATTCACACTGAGATTTTTGTTAGAAACAGTCTATTAAAAAGGGTGAAGAACACTTCTATAAAATGTAGAGACACTAATTATGTACTCCAGTTTGTCTTACATGGGCCACCATAGAGGAACTCAGTGAGACAAGTATTCATTATCTTTATGATCTAGGGCCATGTCAGTATGACAGGAGAATCCAGGTGGATGAACTAGAATGAGCTCTGAATACTTTAGGTGTCCTTTTGGTAAGGTACCTCAAAGATATATCAACTAGATTTTGTTAGAGTTGCTGTTAAGGGAAAGAAAAAATTGTCGAGCTTAGGAATTGTCAGGCTAGAATCCTGAATTTTCAAAGTAGGTCTATATAATACATGCCACTTTCTTCCTGACAATTACTGACAATTACCCAAAAGGAGCTAAAAGGAGATAATCCCTTTCTGTGGAAAGGCTGTATTCAGTGACCAAACTGTCTTTCTAAGATGTACGGATTTGGAGGCATTGAGAGAGGTAGAGTCAAAAAGCTTTTTGAGTCCATTTTGGAGGCTGTTCCAAACATTGTGTACTGATGTTAGATTATAAATTGTACAGAAAGCTGAAAACATGACATGGATTAATTTTACAGGTCATAATGGTATGGCTAAAGTTGGATAATTGGGTGCAGCTACTCATAATCTGAAAAAGTATTGGCAGTGATGAGGCATCATTAATCGTCTTGCAAGGGGTTAAAGTTCTGACACACTCAATCTACAGAGAACAGATGGGGACCAGCCCCTGTGAAATATGGTCTTTCCAACTGCAAGAGGAACTGGTCAGCTTTGGGTAGGATTCATATCTGGTATGCAGTAGTGGTCTGTGCCTCAGAAACAAGAGATCCTTGACTTTGTGCCCAGTCTGTGATGGTGGATGCATTGTTATGTCCAGTACTATGAGAGATCCAGGCAGCACTAGTGACAAACTAGGCTTAGTTAGCAGCTTGATTCCAGTTGGTCTCATCATAGAGCTATCCCTTGCCATAAGGGTCATCTACATGAGTGACTCAGATGGTTTGGTTAGCAGCTGTGATTTGTCTCCAGAGTTTGTAGCCCAAACAAGGTATATCTTTCACCTGCCAACCCATGGTTTTCCAAGTGGCAGACAAAGAGCCCGGTTATTGAAAACAGGAACCACTAGCTCAAGGATTAGTAAGAGTTAAGAATGGCCTTGAGTTTTGTGCAGGGAGCCAACTGACAACATCTATTTTCTGTTTTATATGGCTGGAGCTGAGATTTAACAACTGCAGTAGCCAGTGAACATAATTGGGTTTCAGTTTAGATGAACTATTAGTAAACAAGGCCCAAGCATTTAAGGGAACTTTAACGTATTGAGGGCCCTACTGAACCAGCAGCTTCATGGAGTATAGTGTTTCTCCTGAAGGGATAACTTTCACTTTTTAATGAAAGTTTGAGATGCTGCTTGGGCCAGACTGATTACATTACTGAATATACCATTTCAATTTCATAAGCAAATTTTGTTGGGCCTTTTCTACCATGTTGGCCATTTATTTAAAGTTGAATCACTCTAAAATGGCAATACCTGCCTGGAAAGTAACAAGGATTCTATGGGTCAGGAGTTCATTTATGTCAAGAGCCCAAGAGCAAGTTGAAAGACAGTTTATGAAAGACATCTACTTGGTAGACTTCAGAGGCAATGACTTCTAACCTAAGAAACTCCTCTGGATTGAGGTTACCATGGTTTGCCTGAGGGTCCACTTGGCAAAAATCATCAGTCACAGAGATCTTTAGTGTTTAAAGGGATCATTGAGACCATGGGTCCCCAGAGATATTACCATTTCTTTATAGGCAGTTCTTCTCAGTCAGGAGAATCTCCTCAGGCACTGATGGGATGAAGAAGTATAAGCATACAGTACAACACTTTCTCTTACATATTCAAATGAAGAAGCAAAAAAAAAAAAAACCACTAAATTGGCCCAAAGGCATTATCCACAAGGTCATGTTCACTTTCCTTCCTCACTCTTAACCCAACTCAAATTCAATCATTTGAATCCAGGTAGGCCCTCTTGCCATGGGACTGGATTGGATGGTGAATTTAGCACCTTTAGCCAAAAAAAGCCGTGAAAGTTTGTGACAGTCTTCTCCCCGAAGTTTTACTACATACTCAATGGATATGACTTTCAGTCTCCTTTGGGAACAGGGAGAGCTTTGATCTACCCCAATCATCTTTATGTTTAGAGTAGTTAAGATCAGGGTGGAAGGTGATGGAGGGCTAGGGGTCCATGGAGAGGAAATGCTTCTGTGCCAGCTAACAAGGCTTCGCATTACTTTCAATTTTGAGTGACATAGCAGCAGCTCTTGCTTCAGTTAAACAAATTTTCAATGTTTCCAGCCCATATAGTACTTTAGGTGATGAGGTCAACATTATTGACATCATCTACTTCAGCTTTGGTGACTGCTTTTCTTAGCAGCCACAACCACATTGGTTTCTCAGTAGATCTACCGGTTTGCACACTGTGGCTGACTTGGGCTTGACTCCTACAACCCTTATCTTTTATTTATTTTATTTTATTTATTTATTTATTTAGAGGCGTTCACCTTAATCTGAGGCACTTGCTAACCCATTAGCAAGATAACATCTTGTAAGTTCTTGCCCAGTTTCAACATAAGAACTACAGGGAGCTTTCTAGGGCAGTGATGCTAACTGCAAGAATTTAATCTATGTTTTTTGGGGTCAGTGTCTCATTTTCCAATAGGCCATCTTTATCAGCACTGTAACCCCAGTCTGATCAATAAGAGCCCTACTGTTAGTGCTTCATCTACGGTTTTCCACAGGACTTTGTCTGTTTCATGGAAATCTGCCTGAGAGGGACAAAGCTCTCTTATGCAAGCCAGGATCCATTAAAAAAATCTGAGCATTTTTACTATCAGCTCTGATGGATCTCAGATGGCATGAAGATAAATTGCATCAGGCAATGAACTATAATATTTCCTATCTGTTACCATCCTTCCTTGTCAAGCACTACATACTCTATTCCCTTATCTCCCAAGACGAGCAGCCAAAGTTCTCATGAAATGCCAGTTTTCTGCCTTCAGTGGTGAAGAATTCCCTCTTTTACCCCTCAGTGTAAGTGCATGTCTCTGTAATCCTTGTCTAAAAGGGGACAGAACCTTCTTCCGAGGTAGGGCAAACCTTAGACTGGTTGCTACAGTGTTACAATAGGGTGGACCTGACCCTGATCATCAGATTGGTCCTCCTCAAGCCTAGGGGACAGATGGCAACAACCAAGGCACTTTACAGGAAGTTCCAGGGTTTTTATTTATTCATTCATTCATTTACAAACACTTAGTGTGTATCTACTAATGCTAGGCACTTTTCTATGTGCTAGGAATTTAGCAGGAAACAAAATAGATAAAAATCTATTTGCAGAATAAAAGCTCCAAGTAAGTAAATTACAACATATATTGGAAGGTAGCAAAGGCTGTGAAGAAGAAGCAGAAGGAGGAAAGAAAGGGAGAAGGGGAGGAGAAGAAGAAGAAGGACAAGAACAAAAGGAGGAGGAGTAGGGAGGACAGAATGAGATGGAAGAAGAGGAGAAGAAGGAGAAGAGAAAGTGGGAAGAGGAGCGAAAACGAGAATAGTATACTAGAATTCAGGTGTGGAGGGGGGTGGGGGCATGATGTGGTGAGAGCAGGGTGTAGCTTAGTTGAGGTCTGGACAGCTTGGTTGACAAGGCGAGAATTCAGTCAAGAATTGAAGGATTGGTAATTAGGCAAACTGAATTGTATGGAAAGAACATTTCATTTCCTATCATCTACCCACCACCTAGAACAGTGCCTGATACACAGTAGCTCAATGAAAACTCACTGAATGAATGGAAGTGCAGGCACCATCTGTTGAGTCCTGTTCTTTGTTCACAGACTGACGTGAAAATTCCACATTTTATCTTTGTTCAGTTTCCAACTCTCCTGTGAGCAAATCGATAAACACGAACACATAAACCCAATGATCAAATACTTTTTAGTTGTAAGCAGAACATTTAATGGTTCAATCTGGAATATTTTAACTAATCTGGTTTCCCTTAGGAACAAGAAGCAGATTCTCGTCATGCACCTACATGACTAAAGGAACTAACTAGAGGGATTCTCTCCCTGAACAAAAGGTGGATCTGTTCCAAAAACAAATTTCATTTTCTAACTAGAATGCAAAAATTGCTGGCAGACCCAAATTGCAGATTTCTAATTTCAAAAAAATGTGATTGAGACTCCATCTACTATCTATTACATTAAGCCAACATATGTCTCCCTAAATTTTGCCCATGGTCCCAATCCTACTTTTGGGGCCATAAAAATGAGTAGAATCCCTCTTTTATATATTGATGCTAAAATGTTTGAGGCAGACTGATGTCTTCCCTGCGTTTTCTCTTCTCCTAGAGTAAGTAACTTCATCTTAAAAAAAATGATTTCATTTAAGACATTGGAATTTCTCCACTATCTTATAAAATGTCCTCTAAAAATGTTCTAATTTGCATTAAATTGTGGTACTTACAATTGAATAAGTACACTAGGTGTGTTTTGAGCAGCACAGAGAAAAAATATTTCCATCTCATTTGTTCAAGATATATTTTTATTCATGTAGCTTAAGATCACATTCGCTCTTTTAGGGTAGTTTCATCTCCTCATAAGTAATTATTGAAACTATTTCCAGCTAAAACAATTGTTGTTTTCAGCTGTGCTCTGCTAAGCCAAGTTGTCCCTGTATTCTACTTGTGTAAGTTGTTTATAAGAGAACCCCAATAGTAACTTTACACTATTTCATATTAAATTTTAACTCACTAGATTTAATTACAATGCTTCGTTCTGTCAAAATATTTTTAATTTTGGTTTCATCACCCAATGTATTTGTTATTTTACCCAAGTTTCATCTTATTGTCATATCAGATCACTTGGTCTTTCTAATGATTATTCAAGGTAGTGAATTTAAAATTTACATGAACAGAAAGCTTTTTGAAGTAAACTGTTACACAGTATTGTAATATATAAAGATTGCACTTGTCAGTATAATTTTATTTTGCAAGTTAAATTATTAATATTTATTTATTATGAAGTCCTTCATATTAGCTAAATGAGGCAGTTATTGTTGAACACAAAATTTTCAAATCAGTGTTTATGGATGACAGCTGATATCAGATCAATCTCATTATCTAATGTACTTGAATATTTTATTTTGGTTGCACAGTATTGTGAATATTGTCACTGAAACAGAAGTAGTTGCAGTAGTCTGTTTGGTTGGTTGATTTTTAACTCCATTGTCTTTGCAATCTCAAGATACCTTTTTTAAATGAAATATGATGTTTGAGAGAATATTAGAAATTTTTGTCTAAAGAAAAGTACAAATAATTTTTACAACTGTTCTCAATGACTTATTCAACAAATATTTTTTGAGAATCTCCTATATGACCAGCACTATTTTACCTGCTGTGGGCAGAGTGATGTATAATGGAAAAAAGTAACTGGCTCTTGGTACCTACATTCTAACGATGTGAGACAGAAAATAAACAATGCACATATAGATATGTGTGTATATGTGCACATAAATTGATGTAGTTCAGTGTGTGTATATATATATGCATATTGTATGTGTGTGTATGGGGATGTTATATTATAAAACCCAAACCTGCATCTGTGCAGTAGGATAGGGCTGGAGAAAAAATACACAGTTTATGGACTCTTCTCACTTTATACTCATGTCCACTAACTTGAACAATACTACTTGGTGGTTATACCACATTTCCCCAGTCCACTCTTCTACTTTTCTTGAGGACTATTTTTTGCACCTTCTTTTCTCTTCTCAATTGTGAACTGTTTTCCCATTCTCACTTGTAGCCAAGGACTGTGCTTCCTACTTCTCTGAGAAAATAGAAGTTATCAGATGACAGAATGTGTAGTGTGTCAATATCTGCTCACCTTTCAATTTTTGTTGTCACTATAGCCTGCGTATTTCATAGATGAAGCAGCCATGCTCCTATTTAATGCCAACCTATCTACTTGTTCCCTAGATTCCATCCCCTTTTGCCTATTCAAATACCTGTTTGCAGCAATCCTCCTTTATTTTTCCTGCGTTTGCTTTCTACTGGATTAGTTTCTCCCATCAGTCCTCCTTTTGATATCACTTCCTCAAATAGCTACTGCTTCATTTCTTAGCTCTCCTTTGAAACAGAATTCCTCAGAAGTATTTTCTATTCTCATAATCTCTAGTTCTTCTTCAATTTTTTAATTGCTTGATACCTTAGTCTTTTTCTAATGACTTTGGTTTTTTCGTTATGAAATATAACACAAGCAAAAAATTACCTAAAATAAAAGTTGATATTAATAGCTTAATAAATTATTAAAAACTCATATGAAAACCACCAAAATCAACAAATTGGATATTTCCAGCATCTCAAAAGCCCTACATTGGCTTCTTCCAAATTACTACCTACCTCATCTCTTCCAATAGGTAATCATTCTCTTGATCTTTTATATTATTTCTTCATTATATAGCTTATATACCAGTTATGCATCTGATATGGTTTGGCTGTGTCTCCACCCAAGTCTCACCTTGAATTGTAACTCCCATAACCCCCATGTGTTGTGAGAGGGACTCAGTGGGAGGTAACTGAATCATGGGGGCGGGTTGTTCGTATGCTGTTCTCGTGATAGTGAATAAGTCTCAGGATTTCGTTATAAAAGGCAGTTCCCCTGCACATGCTCTCTTGCCTGCTGCCATGCAACGTGTCTTTGCTCCTCCTTCACCTTCCGCCATGATTGTGAGGCTTCCCCAGCCATGTGGAAACGTGAGTCCATTAAACCTCCTTTCTTTTATGCATAACCCAGTCCCGGGTATTTCTTCATAGCTGTATGAAAAGGGACTAATACAGCATCTCTAAGCAGTTCAGTTTTATGTGTTCCTGAACTTCGTTTAAATGGAATTATGTAGTCTTTGTGTCTGTGCATTCTTTGTATCTGGTTTCTTTTACTCCACATAATGTTTGCGTGATTACCTGTGTGTTATGTGTACTAGTAGTTTGTTCATTTTCATTGCTGTGCATGGTATAAATGTACTACAGTTTGTTTTTCCATTCTGTCATTGATGGGATTTGGTTTGCTTTTATATTTTATTTTGAAAAATGCTATTATGAATGTTCTTGTACATGTCTCTTGATTTTTATGTATACACAGTTCAATGGCATATATGAGACGTAAAATTGCTGACTCATAGGGACACATATCTTCAGCTGTAATAATGTCACATTATTTTCCAAAATGTATTAATTTACAGTCTCACCCTCAGTACCTGAGAATTCCAGTTGTTCCACATGCTTGAAAAATTCTTAGCATTTTTAACCTTTTTAATTTTTTGTCATTCTGGTGGGCCTGTGGTAGTAATCCATTCATTTTAAGTTTACATTTATTTTATGACAAGGATAAACACTTTTTTTTTTTTTTTTTGAGACGGAGTCTGGCTCTGTTACCCAGGCTGGTGTGCAGTGGCGCGATCTCGGCTCACTGCAAGCTCCGCCTCCCGGGTTCACGTCATTTTCCTGCCTCAGCCTCCCGAGTTGCTGAGACTACAGGAGCCCGGCTAATTTTTTTTATTTTTAGTAGAGACGGGGTTTCACTGTGTTAGCCAGGATGGTCTCGATTTCCTGACCTCATGATCCACCCGCCTCGGCCTCCCAAAGTGCTGGGATTACAGGCGTGAGCCACCTCGCCTGGCCGGATAAACACCTTTTCAAATGGCAACTGGCTGTTGGGACACCACTTTTGTGAAGTATCTGTTCAAGTCTCTTGCTTGTTATTTTTTGGTTGTCACTATTTCTTACTGTTTTGTGGAGGTTCTTTTACGTTATTCTGGATATTAGTTCTATGTCAGCTATATAGATGAAAATATCTTTTTCCAACTCATGCTGTCTTTTAACTTTCTTAATGATAATTTTCGTGAACGAAATATAGTTAAATTTATTAATACTTCTTTTACAAATAGAGCTTCTATATCTTATTAAAAACCTCCCAACTCAATGTTATGAAGTTATTCTCCTATATTATTTTCTACAAACATTATTTATTTTGCATTTTATATTTAGATCTTTATCCAAAAATTTATATTTGTTGATCATGTGAAGCATATGTTAGCTTATATTTTTTTTCTCCATGTAGGCATCCAATAATCTTTCCCCAGATATCCACCTGGCTAACTCCCTCTCTTGTTTCAAGTCTCTGGTCTCATGTCATCTTATCAATAAGGCCTTCCCTGACCACCCTAATCAAAATTGCAGCCTATATCCATCCTTCAAACACTGCCCCAGTCTCTGGCACTGTATTCTCTTATGATAAACTGTACAATTTGTTTATTATCTGTTTCTTCATTCACATGTAAGCTCCATGAAGGAAAAAAATCTGTGTCTGTTTTGTTCACTGATATATGTCAAGTACCTAGATGGTGCCTGGACCGGAAAAGGTGCTTAACTGATACTTGAACTATGTGAGTGAATAAAACAATGCACAAAAATAGGAGAAAATACTTTGTTCAAGTCAGTGCCTACACTTGTTCATGTAACTGTATGATTTATTGTATTGATGGTATCCAATATATGAAATTTTGAAATATGGTGCATTTGAGCATGTGCACTATTTTATTTATTTATTTAAAGCCTTTAAAATAATTAAATATTTTAAATGAATGTTTAATAAAATATTTTGGAAACTCTGAAGCTGCTCTGTGGACATCTAGGTTCCTTTGAAATATCCATTCATTCAACAGATATTCACAGAGCACCCACTAGGTGCCAGGAAATGTATGAAAAGCCCTGTGGAATAAGACTGAAGTTGTCCTTGCCTTCAGGCAACTTGCAATTTCCTAAGAACACAGTTTAAAACCACAAAACTAAGGTATTTAAATTTAATTCCAATCTTTGTGATTCAGGTTAAGTGGCTCCAGCAATGTAAGATTAGTGTCAGAGAAGGCCTAAAGAAATCATCAATGAAAGTTATTTTGACCATGAGATGAGGCCCTGGATCAGGTCAAGATCCACCCAGGACTGGACTTAGTGTCTAGGTCAGCCTGTGACCTACATGGCTTTAAGTAAGTTTCCTGAGGGTGGGTTTTACAGGACTTAAAGGTCTCCTGGGTAACCTTTAAGAGAAGGTCATAGAAGGAGCATTCACATGGAAGCAAAGACTTATTTTGAGTTTTAATTCACTCAATTGTTATATTATTCATTCATTCATCAAATATATATTGCATCTGCATCTTTTCAGGGTGAGGTAGGCTCTATTGCTACTCTCATAAATACTCAGAGATGTTTAAAAAAACTTGCCCAAATCTATAACATTTTTAGGTGGCAGACCTGGGCTTCATTCTTTGGCACTCTGGTCAGAGATCAAAATCTGGGCCCCTCCTTTATTCATTAACTCATTAACTGACCAATTAATTCCTTTGTCTAGCAGCTACTTAGTGAGTGCCTACTATGTTCCAGGAATTATGCTAAGAGCTGGGATAATGGGTGAACAGGGCAAAGGCTTTTCTGATCTTTTATGAGCTGATGGCCAAGTGATTACCCAGATGCAATGTGTTTTATAATTATGCTTGGACTTTCTTTATGACAGGTTTATTTTGAGCATCTAAATGACATACAAATTTGGGAGCATTTTTGTAAGCCACAAAGTTCTCTACAGTCAGCAGTTTATCATAATTATTATTTATTCAAAGGTTATATGATTCAATAATAATATTAAAAATTATTCTCACAATTTGACATTCCTTCTATAATTTTTGTTTGCTCTCTTCCTTTCTCCTTTATGTGAGTAAAAACAAATATTTACAAGGTGACATAATTTAAATGAGCCCCAGCTATAGGAATTTGAATTTCTAAAATTTATTTAGAAAAGTAAATTTAACAATAGTTCTCTTAGTTTACTTAAAACATCATTTAATGTATAAAAGTATTGGATTTGCACATATGTTTTCAAGGATATACTGTATATGTTTGCACTAACTGGTTGCGGTGCTTATATTGAAGCCATTTTTAAAAAATGAAACAACAGACCAAAAATACCACTTTATCCCAAAAGACTCAGGCATTTCTGTCCTGAGTTTTGATTTCTTGATTGCTGCCACATTAAAAATTTTTGAAAAAATTAGGAATATGTATTTTAGTAAATTATGTATCAAGTACATAAAATCTGGAAACAGATGGTAAGGCTTATTAGCTATATGACCTTGGGTGGGTCATTCAACTTCCCTGTTGTTGATTCTCCTTATTTGTAAAGTGGGAATGATCATAACAAACTATTTCTCAGTGTTGTTGTGAAGCTCAAGTGAGTCAGTATAAATCAACTGCTTATAACTAGGTCTGCTGTCTGGTAAGTTGTTGTTTCTATTTCTGCTAAAAAGAAACCTTAAATCTTTTTGAAAAAGAAAGAAAGGAGGGAAAGGAGGAAGGGAGGAAGGGAGGGAGGAAGGGAGGGAGGGAGGGAGGAAGAAAAGAATCATTATTAGATTTGGAAAACCTGACTGTAGTCAATTCTTTTCTCAGAGTTTTGATTGTTAAATGTCATTTCTGTTGTCAGAAAAAGAGCGAGCGAGAGAAAGAATAGCTACATGTGATTATCCAAAGCTGAAAGCCAAGCATAAGTTAGATAGCAGCCATAAATGCAATGCCCAGTTTTGAAGAGGAGCTTAAAACATAAGTCAGTGTCTGGACACATTTGTTAAATTGTCCTCAGCATTTCCATGTAGATCCTATTATTTCTACAAATTCCTTCATAATATTGCACTTTTTGTCATGATGAACACAAACCTCTCTTATCTCATAAGTGGGGTTTTCCAGCTGTTGGACTGAGGAAGCTCTATTCTTACGAGTTTCATATGGAAGCAGTGATAAGAAAGACAACACTGTGGTATTTTAACTAGCTGCTCTGATGAAAAGCTTCCATTGTCAGGTGGTGTAACACCAATTGTTAATTTTAATCAAAGGGAATCTAATAGCTTAATGAAATCATTGACATTAGATGTTCCTGGCCCTCCAGCAAATTGCTGACCATATTATGGAAGTTTATTTTTCACATATTAAAGTAATTTTACTGCAGAACCCAGCAAACTTATTTATCAATTTTTTTGTTTTGTATTAAAGAAGCCCTTAATTCCTATTTCATTATGCTCTATGTAGCTGCTTTGTAGGTGAGAGAAATACCATGTTTTTAACCTCTTAATTGATGTAAATCTTTGGCAAAATTCTATGGTCATACTGTTTCCTGCATTTTCCATCTGAGGGGACAAAGTGTATTTTTGTTTCCTAATATTTAGATATTTGTGAAGAGTCTTGATCAAACCACCTTTTGTTTTACATGATAATTATATAAAATTATTGGTTATTGATTGATCACTCTATCAGCTCTCATCCTGTGTGGTATCTTACAAATCACTCCTAGGATAGTTTCCATAACCTCAAAATGTAAAGTGGTTACTAATGAGCCTTCTAGCAGTCAAACAATAGGAGATTTTGAAATTCTGCTGTAAGAATTAAAGACCATAAAATGTAATTCTTAATTTTTAAACATAATTTAAAACATATTTATATTCATCTGCTTCTATATTCTATGCATGTGTGTGTGTATATATATATATATATATCACAATTTTCAGTTATAGGAAATTGTGGGCAGCTGATCAACTGTTATTAATCATAGCTATTTCTTGAACCAGATAATTTAGCCTCTGTTAATAGCATATAGTGTATTGATCTCTTAGTTAATTAATGATACATTTTGAGTGACAACTATATTAAAGGAAATGTGTTTGCTTTATTTGTGTTATTATTATCTTTCCAATAAAATTATGAAGTCTTTGTAACCGGGAAAATGGCATTTATTATTTTTATATTCCTCCTCCTAAGAACTACATGCTTATGAAATCCCTGATGATTGTATTAGTTATTTATTGATGTGTAGCAACTTACCTCAAAACTTAGTAGCTTAAAACAACTATAATTGTTTATTATGTCTGTGGTTCAGAATTCAGGAATGGTTTCACTGGTGTTTCTAACTCAGGATTCTCACAAGGTTGCGGTCCCAAGTAGCGGGGGGGTTTCAGTCTAAAGGCTTGACTGGGACTAGAATTTGCTTCCAAGGTAGGTTAATTATATTACTGACAAGTTAATACTGGGTTAGTGGCCGGACTCAGTTCTTCATGTAAGGCAGTCCATAGGGATGTTTAAATCTTCATGGTGAAGGTAAAGAATCCCAAGAGACTGAAGTTGAACTTTTATGTCTTTTATGACCTAGCCTTGGAAATCACATGCTGTCATTTCTGCGATTGGTCATAACCAGTTCTGATTCCATGTTAGAGGAGACTACATAAGGACACAGGTACCAGAAGGTAAGGACCACTGGGGGTTCCCTGAAAGGATGGCTACCTTACTGATTGATAGAGTTGTCTCCACTACTCAGAAGTCAACAATCTGTACTTGCTAACTCTTACCTGACATCCATTACCATAAAAATGATTCAGATAAAGATATCAGAAAAACTGATTATTTTAACATAGATGACTTAAGGTTTCATAACTCTCAACCATATTTGTTGTCTGTAAGAGAAAATTCAAATTATATTGGCTTAAACAAGGAGGGAAGTTGTTGATTTACACAATGCAAAAGATTAGAAATAAAGTGGACTTAATGTAGGTACTCAACAATGCCATGAAATACCTACTACATGTTTTGTCTCCTTGTTACACCCTCATCCTAAAATGGATTCCTTTCATGGTAGTGAAATGGCTGCCAAATACTCCTGGTAGTTTCTTTTGTATCCATGTTATTAGTTTAACAGTAGTTTTCTGACTGAACCATCCTTATGGCCATGGCAAAGGAACTATCCTGAATGCATAGGTCATTTGAGACCCACCCAAAAAGCAACGGTGCTACAAGATAGGGAAAGGATGAAAAAAAGAAAATACTGGGAGGAACTACAGTGTCTTCTACAGGGACAGATATTCATATTTGTTAAAATTGGTAGCCCTGATTAAGCTAACCAGATATATATGCTGTACCAAAATAAGGATATTTTATACTGCCCTTCTCTTCTTTCTGTAAAAACAAAGCAAATTCTTCAAAATTTTGATGTCTCTCCTAAATATCTCCTAAAGGATACATTGTTCTTTTTAGTCACTTTATTAAAATTCAGATATAACTTTATATATTTGCAATGCTAATACCTCGCTTTCAAAGTAAGTCACCACTTAAATAAGGTTTCAGTTATTTGAGATTTGCATATTTGGGCAGCAGTGATTCTGGTTACTTGCCAATGAACAAGAAAGTTTGAAAATAGACTCAATATTTGGGCCATAATTGTAATTAATTAATTCACTTGTCGTTCTCTACCAATAGACTATAAGCTTCTTAAAGTCCTGTACTATACCTTTTCTTTTTCTCTTCCCAGTATCTATTGTGTGCCTGGAACACAGATGAAAGTCAATAAATAATTAAAGAGTAGATGGGTGAAATTTGAGGCTACATTAATACTATTCTAGCACCCAGTCCAGTGTTTGATGCTTCAGGTAGTCAGTAAATGATGTCCATCTGCTTTAGAGAATTTCATACACATCACATTAAAGACTAACAATTGCAATTTCAACCTGCATCACTTTTCATTTTCTAGGCCATATGAGAATCTCTGTCAACAGCTTGCAGATTTCTCTGATTGAAAATCCCATATCTTAGAATAAAATAGACCTGAGTTCAAATCTTTACTTTGCTCCTTAGTAGCTGTATGACTTTTTGACTAATTTGATAACCTCCATAACTCAGAGTTTTCTCTAGAACAGATAATGATTATAGTGTCTACCTCATAGAAGTGCCAAAAAGTTAAATGAGATAATGGACTGTGTTAGTTTGTTTTTGCATTTCTATAAAGAAATACCTGAGACTGAATAATTCATAAAGAGAAAAGGTTTAATTGGCTCATGGTACCACAGGCTGTACAGGAAGCAAGATGCTGGCCATCTGCTCAGCTTCTGGGGAGGCCTCAGGAAACTTTCAGTCATGGCAGAAAGCAAAGGGGAAGCAGGTATGTTTTACTTGGCAGGAGCAGGAGGAAGACAGAAAGGGGGAGAGGTGCTACATACTTTTAAACAAAAGTAAAGATCTCATGAGAATTCTATTACTAGAACAGCACTAGGGGGATGTTCTAAACCGTTAGAAACTGCCTCTATGATCCAATCACCTCTCACTAGGCCCTGCCTTCAGCATTGAGAATGACAGTTCAGCAAGAGATTTGGGTAGGGACACAGATCCAAACCATAGTATGGACATAAATCTCCAAGAGCACAGTTCCTCATACATAGTATGCTAATTAAGCATCAGCTATTGTTATTCATATGTGGAGATTTTGCCCCTATCTCCCATAAAATACAAGGAGATTTCACATCAAAATTCAAAGTTTCGTGAAACTTAGAATCGCATTGGAAACCTTCTTGGCATCACCAGTATTTTACTCATGGGAAATTGGGTACTGCAGAGCAGAGGAGTGGAATGTAGTATAAAATATTAGTAAAGAGCAAGCACTTTGAATTCAAATAGGTCTGATTTGGTTACTGATGTTGCCACTTCTTACCTGTGTGACCTTGAGCAACTTACCTTACCTCTTGTGTTGGTTATCTATTGTCACATAACAAATAAACAAATTTAGTGGCTTAAGAAAACATACATTTATTATCTTGCAGTTTCTCTGGGTCAAAGAGTTGGGGCATTTTTACTGGGTCCTCCGCCTAGTGCCTCAGAAAGCTGCAACTCACGTTTAAATCAAGTTTGGGTTCTCATGAGAGGCTCAGCTGGGAAACACTCCATTTCCAAGCTCCCTCAGGTTGTTGGCAAAATTAATTTTCTCATGCCTGTAGTATTTATGGCAACTTGCATCTACAAAGCCACCAGTAGAGAAATTGAGTATGTTAGCAAGATGGAGCATTATGTAATAAATTGTAATCATGGGAATGATTCATTACGTTTGACGTGTTCTGTTGGTTAAAAACAAGTCACAGGTCTCGATCACAATGAAAAGGAGGGGATTATACAAGATACAGGCACCAGGAAGCAGGGAAGGAATGTAAGGGCCACCCTAAGATTTATCCACTGCTCCCTAAGCTTTCATTTCTTCTTTTGTATAATGAGTAAAAATAGTACCAACCATGTACAGTAATCCATACAAAGTGCTTAGCATTCTGCTTGGCACTTGATGACAGCTTATATATTGGTACAATCTATTAGTTGCTTATTAGGTAAGGGTAAAAATGAATAATTAGCCAGAGTGAGCTATCGAAAATCAGGACTACTTGCAGGTAATTCATCCTCATTGCTCCTACAAGCGCCTAAATTTAAGGTATTTCTGTTTCTGTTACGTGACACTTCTCAACATTGCTGTTATTTTTGATGCCACAAAGCCCTTTTCTTCACACTTCAGTGATACAGGCTTGACTTTTATTCCCTCAGAATCAGATTTTCTAGGCTAATAACTATATTGATAAATTAATTTTTGATAATAGGTAAAAGCCAGAGAAATACTTTGTCTTTTCTCCATCCCTTCCTCTCAAATGTAAAGCATACTTTAAACAGTGCCGTATATGAAACAAACACTTTTAGGGTAGAATTTGACAATTCACAAATTGCTGTAGCATACTTTACTGAGCTTTTGAGACGCTAAGTAGTCTTCTCTCTTTTCTGCAACTATACTACTGTAACACTCACTTGGAGATTCTCAAAAATATATGCCAAATTAAATTTTAACTAATGTCTATTTCAGAGTTTGTCCCTATGCTAACTTTAACATTTAAATAAATTAGTATAATAAGAATTTTGAACCAAGGGGGAAAATATCAAGAAGTTTCATTCGTCACAGTTGGGTAAAAGATTATTTAGAGATAAGCATTTGGGCTAATTCGAATCATACTAAGTAGGTAGAATCATTACATTGACTCCCAAGTTTAGCCTGGTTTGTGGTATAAAGGAGGTTCACAGCCTTATTCACAAGCATGAATAATCTACATTGGAATTTATTTATTTAAAAGCCAGACTAAAAATATAATGAAGTACTAGACTACATCATTACACCATAATCAACCACAAACAATAATAAAACTGAACAAAACATATAAATTACTGGGTTTGAGGCTTTGCACAATAGGCAGCACAAGACAATGATCCCTGAAAAATAAAAATGTATAAAGGGAACTGCATGATTTCTGTGGTTATTTGCCGGAAACAAATCCCCAACAATGGTATGAGGAGGGAGAATCCAAGAAAAGAAGAACAGTTTCTGCTGAGCTAAAGAAGCTAAGATCTAAGTATAGGAACCCTCCCTGAAGCAGTTGAAGTCTGAAAGAAAAGACATTGGGGCAAAGAGGCTGTTTATGATAAATACAAATCTGTGAAGGCAAGGGCTCCTCATGAGTTCCTGATTGAGGCTCATTTGCACATACACAGAAGAAAACTACCCAGGTCTACCAGGGAGCAGCTGCTATGGATTTTATAGCAAAACAGAGATATCAAAGTTTGAATAGTGCTAAGGAATATTAGAGTTCTGGCCTATGTAGAGTAGAAAAATCTCATTAACACTTTTGAATATAACTGAGATACCAAAGTAAGGCCCCTTAGGAGAGACTTCCCCTCAAAAATAAAGTCCACACATTAGAGTTAGTTCTACTCTGTAGCAGCCTTAGACAACCCCAAATCAAGTTCTGATGACAACTTTAGAATTGATAGTTTGGAGGTAGGATCTAATATTAGAAGGACTAAATAAATGTCTTTAGTTTTTTACAGATCCATCTAAAAACACACAAAAGCAAGCCTACACAGTTTACAGGGGGAAAAAGCCTATACAATTTCAGCCTCTAATTGAAATGCTTATTAAAACAAAAACAAAACAAAAATAAATACCCTTCAGAGGAAAGTAATAGAAACCAGAATCTCTACAGCATTACTGACAATGTCTAGTATGCAATAAAAATAGCTAGACATGCAAAGAAACAGAAAAATGCAGCTCAGCTTTAAGTAAAGAAAAACAAACAAGACATTAGAAATCAAGTTCAAGATGTCCAGGCCGGGCACAGTGGCTCACGCCTGTAATCCCAGTGCTTTGGGAGGCTAAGGTGGGCGGATCATGAGGTCAGGAGTTCAAGACCATCCTGGCCAACATGGTAAAACCCTGTCTCTACTAAAAATACAAAAATTAACTGGGCATGGTGGCGCGTGTCTTTAATCCCAGCTCCTCGGGAGACTGAAGCAGGAGAATTATTTGAACCAGGACCCAGGAGGCAGAGATTGCAGTGAGCCGAAATGGTGCCACTGCACTCCAGCCTGGGCTACAGAGTGAGACTCCATCTCAAAAAAAAAAAAAAAAAAAAAATCAAATTCAAGATGTCTTGATATTGGAGTTAGCAGACAAATACTGTAAAGCAACTAATATATTTTCAAAGAATTAATGAAATATGTTCAAATAAATAATAGAAAATATGCCTAAATGCATAAATATATAGGCAATCTTAGCAGAGAATTGAAACTACGCAAAAAACAAAACCAAAATTCTGGAACAAAAAAATACATTAACTGAAGTGAAAAATTAACTGGATGGGTTGATAGCAAATAGGATATGGAAGAATACACAGTCAATAAATTTGGAGACAATTAAATAGAAGTTGTTTAATTTGGAAAAGAAAGGGGAAAATTTAAAGAACGTTGAAAGATGTACAAGGATCTGATGGACAATATTAATTGGAGTTACAAGCATTACAGTTTTCTAAATATGATGAAAGACCTCACTGAGGCACATCAGATTTACTAAAATCCAAACAGAAAGAAAAAGTTTTGAAATCAGCTAGAGATCAAAGATGTATAACACACAGGGAACAATTATAAAAATAATTATTAGCTTTTCACAGGAAACAACAGACTCTAGAAGACCATGAATGACATATTTAAAATGTTAAAAAGTGCAAAAACAAAAATAGACTCTTAATGTATACTTGAATTGGCAAAAATACACTTTAAAAATAAGGATAAAATAAAGACATTTTCAGATTAATAAAAACCTGAGACTGTGTATCACCAGCAGACTAACACTACAAGAAATGCTAGAGAATATTCTTCAGGGAGAAGAAAATAATATGAAATGTAAAAATTACCTCTAGAGGTAGGAAAGAGAACCAAAATGGGAAAATATAAAAGAAAATATTATTTTTCTTGTCATAAGTTAATGTAAAAATAATATTAAAGGCAGAGTTAAAATGCACATCAAGGTAAATAAATGACAGCAATGGTACAAGGAAGCAAGGGTTACATTTGTGAAGTAGAAACTGTGAAGTGTAAAATGTAAAATGGGAAGTTTATTAGTTATTAGTAGTAATTAGTGATGTAATGAAGGGTGTGAAGTATGTGGGAAGTGTGAGGTGTGAAGTGAGAAAATATTAACTCTAAATACATTTTGATATGTAAAGAATGGATACTATAAATACATTAACTAAAAATAAAATAATTGTAGCTAATAAGCCAAAGAGGTCATGAAACATAACTAAATAATTCAAAAGAAGGCACACAGGAAGAAAATAGAATCAAAGGTCAGGTGAGAGAAACAGAAAAATAATAGCATGAATGTATAGACTTAAACCTAACCATATTTATGAATACACTAAATCAAATTATTTAAATATTCTAATTAAAAGCAAAGTTTATCAGAGGGGATAAAAAATAAGTCTCAGCCAGAGTTTATCTGTCGGAAATGTACTTTAAATACAAAGATGTACATAGATTAAAAATCAAAAGACAGAAAAAATATACTCTGGGAACACAAATCAAAAGAAAGCTATGCTGGGTATATTAACATCAGACAATAAAGGCTTAAGGACTATAAATATTAATAGAGATAAAGAGGAACATTTTACATTAATGAAAGGGGCAGATGTACATCAGGAAGACATAATACTAAAGATGTATACACCAAATAATAGAACTTTAAAATTAATGAAGCAAAAATTGACAGAAGCAAATGGAAAAATAAGAAATACATAATAATAGTTGGAAATGTAAACAACACTCTCTCATTATGATGAAACAAGTAGAAAAAGTTTTGGAAGAATATAGAAAATTTGAGCAACACTGTTCACCAAGTTAATTGACATTTACCGAGCACTATACACACAACTGCAGAATAAACATTCTTTTCATATTGATATATAATGTTCATAAAAATGTACCACACAATGAGCCACAAACTGCTTCTCAATACATTTCAAACAATTGAAATCTTATGATATTTGATGTTAGACAACAGTAAAATTAAATTCAATACCAATAAAAAGAATATATCAAAAAATCTTGAAATATCTGAAAATTAAATAGCAAACTTCTAAATATCTCATGGAGAGCAGAAGAAATCAGAAGATAAATCAGAACATATTTTAAACTGAATGATAATAAAACAAATCAAAACTTGAGGGAATGCTCTAAGCAGAGCTTAGAGTAGAACTTTAAGTATTAAATGTGTAGTTGAATGAAGAAAATTTTAAGTTAATGATCTAATTTTCTACTTTGAAAAGTTAGAAACAACAATAAATTCAACACAATAAGCAAAATAAAAATCAATGAATTAGAACAGGCAAACAATAGAGAAGATTAATAGCCAAGCATTAGTTCTTTGAAAAGGTTCCTAAAATTGAGAAATACCTGACTGGAATTATCAAGACAAAAAGGAATAAAATACAAGTCATCAATGTTATAAATGAAAAACGAGATATTATTACGCATCATACAGACATTAAAAGGAATATGGGAAATAAATAATATGAAGAATTTTATGCTGATAAATTCAATAACTTGGTTGAAATGGTCACATACCTTAAAAAATACATTTTACTTTAACTGATATAAGATGAACTAAAAAATCTGAGTAATTGTATATCTGAATGTATAATAAGATATATTATATATATGTAATAAGATATATAAAATTTGAATCTATAATAAGAAATATAAACCCAAGGAAAATTTAGGGTCCAAGTAATTTTACTGGTAAATAGTATAAACTGTTTATAGAATAAATAATACCAATTTTATGGAACAATAATAACAAAACTTTCAGAAAACAGAGATAAGTAGAATGCTTTTCAACAAATTTTATAAGGTGAGCATAAGCGTGATATCCCAATTTGACAATATATTACTAAAAAAGAAAAGTACATATTAATATCACTCATGAACATAGGCACAAATATTCTCAACAAAATATTATCAAATTGAAAATAGCAATCTTTTAAAAAAGGATAATATATCATGACCAAGCGGAGGCAAGTTTGGTTTAAGCATTAAAAAGAATATCAATCAATGCAATCCCCCATAACAGATAAAAAAGAAAAA
Source organism: Pongo pygmaeus (assembly GCF_028885625.2). NCBI lineage: Eukaryota > Metazoa > Chordata > Mammalia > Primates > Hominidae > Pongo > Pongo pygmaeus. The sequence continues at coordinate 22,131,619 of NC_072376.2, forward strand.
AATATAATTATATCAGATGTTTATGTTATATAAATACAGATATATAAATGTGTAATTATAACAGATGCAAAAATAATAGTTAATAAAATTCAACACCTATTCAAGTTTAAATATATCAGTCAACTAAGGATAGAAGAAAATTTTCTGAGTTAATAAGAAGCACTTCAAAATTCTAAAACTGCTGTCATGCATAATGGTACAACACAAAAAAAATTTCTCTCTACAAATGAGAACAAGACAAGAATGTCTGTTCCATTAAATATAATGCTGGAAGTCCTTGCCAGTATGACAAGAAAAAGCTAAAGTGACATACGTGTACCAGTTTGGAAGGAGAAATGTAAAATTGCCTTTATTTACAGACTATGTAAGCAAAAGAAAATATTAGGGAATCTTAAGCAATCTATAAAAAATTTTCTGGACTTGACAAATGAATTTAGCAAGGTTTAGGATACAAAATTTATAACAAAATCAATTAAATGTCTATTATATTTAAAAAATAAAATAATGACATAACAACAATAGCAACAGCATGAAAATACCTAGAAATGAATGTAACAAAAGGCTTGAAAGATGACAATATTGAAACTGACAAAGAAATTAGAAAATGGAGAGGGACATCATATTAATGAATTGGAAGATTCTGTATTTTTAAGATGTCAGTTCTTCCCAAATTGAACTCTAGTTTGAATGCAATCCCCATCAAAATCCCAGAAAAATTTTTTAAAAATAGGCATTGTTAGGTTGATTCTGCAATTTATTTCAAGAAATCAAACGCTAATACTTCTAGAAGAAAATATAGAAGAGAATGTTCATAACCTTGGGAAAGGCAAAGATTTCGTGGATAGTAAATAAAAAGCACTCACTATAAAGCATGTTGCATGAAGCTTAATCTAAAGTAAAACTTGTTTTTAAAAATACAGTATTAAGAATAAAAATTAAGCTACAGACTGGGAGAATAATTAAAATGAATAATTCTGACAAAAACTTCTATCCAGGATATATGAAAGCCTTTTACAACTTATTAATAAGAAGCTAGCAAATTAATTAAAAATGAGTAAAAGGACTTGAATAAGCTTTTTATATAAACTCTTTAAACACCTTTGTATACAAAGGTATCCAAATAGCCAGTAAGTCATGAAAAGTTGCCCAGTATTACCAGGCATCATAAAACACAAATTAAACCATTATAAGAGAACAGTTCACTTAGTAGTGTGGCTAAAATTCAAATGAACATGAATATCAAGTATTGGCAAGAATGTGAAGCAAATGGAATTCTCATTCTTTGTTGATTAGATTGTAAGATATTATTGAGAAATAATTATTCAGTTTTTATAATAGAAAGCAAACATTACCTTGTGACCTACCAATTTCACCCTTAGGTGTTTATTTTTGAAAGCATAGGCCCACAAAAAGACTTGTACACCAATGTTCACAGTAATTTTATTCATAGTTGTCAAAACTGGAAGGTAATATTCATTAATAGGTAAATATGTAAACAAGTTGTGGTATTTTAATACAATGAAATTTTGCCCAGACACATACAGGAACAGGTTACAGATGTAACAAATCTGAGAAATGACACACCACCACCTCTCTCCTGTTCCACTGGTCACAGAGATTGAACTTGTTGTGTGGGAGCAAACTACAAACAAAAGAATGAAGGCTGTGAATACCAGGAGGTTGTGATGATTTTGTCGGTTGGTTGCCATAGACATTTTTAAGAGGCAGTTATCTGATGAATATCTGGCGGTGAATTGGACTATGGGATGTCTGGAGTGAGATAGGCAGGAAACTTAACTTGCATGTGGCAGAAATCAAACTATCATTTTATCCAAAATAAATTGTAAAGCAACTCATCTGCAGCAATGAAACTGAAAATAATGTTGGATAAAACTCCTTCAAAAGGACTCAGTTTTGGAATCAAGACTAGGAAATACATGGTCCTCTTGTGTCCAAAGGTATCCAATTGGCTTGGCTCATTGCTGTATGTCTGTTGATGTTGATAGATAATTTGCAAATTGTGTTGTCAACACAACATTTAATCTGCTCTGAGCAGCTCATAAACAACAGTTTGATTAATTCTTTCAGTCCGTGTCTTCTGGACAAGATTTACAGGGCTCTGCTCATTTGGATGAAAAATAGAGAAAGACAAGCTGTCAGTAGAAGGGGAGGGGAAAATGGGAAGATTTCCTTTTCTCTTATTTTGGTTGAAGTTTAGAAGTGTTTTGAAATCATGATTCTTTAAATGTTTGGTTTTTGAAAGGAAGGATTTCAAAGTGAAATGCAGCAATTGGCATGAGACAAGACTCAGTGTCGAGGTGGCAAAAGTTAGGACAGACAGAGGCAGGTTGGCTGTGGAATATTGTAGGGAGGGAAGAGTAAGTCAAGCCTAAGGCAGGAGATGACTTTCTGAATTACCCAATTAATTCCAGAAACCTGTTGGATGATTATAACTCAGAGAGCTTGCCATCTATGCTCTCTATGGAATAATAAAGTATTGTGATGAGAATTTTGTTCAACAAGCACATCTTGGAAAAAATAGAATTAAAAAGAGGCTATCAATCAGTGACATGAATATAAAGGTAAATGTTGTATTATTAATAGTACTGAACAGTAATGAGAGACAGAGAGAAAGAGATTGAGTCCGTTGTCTTTTTCTTGTATTATTACATGCCAGTTTTGTTCCTAAGTCCCCAAATCTGTTTAGTTGAGTGGTTTCTATTAATTTTGGCTTTGAAATAACTTTCCATTGAAGCATGGCTTTTAATCAGCACCTCTCTACCTGTGTTGATTTATCCTAGCCAAGATAAGTGAATAGAGTTCTAAAACGCTGTTTATGAATACCCTTATATCACTTTGAAACATGAGGATCATCCAGGAGCTTAGGCATAAAAACCTGGAAATGAATGTCATTTGGAATAAGGTCCTTTCATAGCAATTATGACACAAGATGTACAGACAGTCTGTGGCTGATAGGGAAAAAAGATCCAAGAAAATAGCTATCTAATAATTTCAGGACTATCAGAAATGTAAATAACCCAACACCACAATTCCTCCTTGTATTTGTCCCCTTTTATGCCTGTCTCCTCTCAAAGGGATAAATATGATTTTTATGAGCTGTATTTTGGAATGCACACATTTGCAGTGATCATGCCAAGTGTTTCTTTTGTTGTTCACATCTGCATCTTTCGATATGATGAAGAGTCAACAAGAAAGTAGATTTGGTTTTGTTCCTTTGACAAATAAAGTTCACTTTGGGACACCATTGGAGACAAGGGAGAGAAAACAACATTGCATCCATACCAGAAAAACCAAAGCTGAATTTTCTATTAGTGGCGGTTATAAGTTGTAACTTATATGTGACGGTCTTTGGAAATATTAACCCAGATTCAGAAATGAGTAATTATATTGACCTTGACATCTGTCCTCATTACCTTGTTCCCAGCTCACACAATTAGTTTAGCTGAGAATGTCATCAAAACCCTGCGTTTTAGATCTATTTCTAGCAAGAAACTCCTTCAAATCATTGCCCCATGAAAATTACAATATTAAGGACACAAAGGTATACGTGTATCTAATTGCAGTAATTGTGTTGAGAAAGAATTCACATAAATCTCCTTTAGGGGCTTCATTCTGTTTGATGGACTTCATGTACTCTCTTAAAACTGAAATAATTTCAAAGCATTGTTCCACAAAAGATTATCAGCAATTATTGTATGTGAAAAGAGAAAGGGCAAAAGAGAACACTTGGAGAGGTTCATATTGTGAAATAAACTTCAGGCTTTTAACTTGAGGATGGCAGAGGCTGACTAAACCCTTGTAATTCTGGAACTCCCTGTTCACTGTGCTCACTCCCACTCCTACCCCTCAGACCACAATTTCTTGGGAGCATTGTTGTTGTACAAGCAATATGCTGACAGAGTTTAAATGTAACACTACCCTCCTGAAAAATGAGGGAACCACGTACTCATACAAAGAAGAAAATACCTAGTAATTTTCAATCTCCTAAAAATAGTAATAATAGTCTATTGGGTTTATTTCATGATTATAAAAGCCTAATAATCTATGATAGCTGAAAGCAAGCGTGATTTATTAGGGTCTCTCACAGACAGAAGATAAACCCATAATGTGCAGGCAAACATTTTTTTAAAGGATTGTGCTAAAAAGAAAATAGACAACAGCTTGCTTACTCTGTAGCTCCAGAAAGTGATGATTTGAGGCTCCGAAATATCAGAGTTGATGAATGGGAGAAGCAAAATTATAACTGTTGTTCCATGGTGAGATAAACTTTCACCTCCGTGAAGAAAATATAGATTGCTGAAACGGATTGCAAGCAATCAGCACTGTAGATTCTTCTTCCCTAACTGAGCAATGTTTGAATTTGCGCCTTTCAGACAAATACATTAATAACATTTAGCCACTAGGTATTTGTGGAAGACATTGGAAATTGTTTTTAATTTGTTGGTTTGGTGAAGCGATAATATATTGAGCCATAAGGGAGGGGGTTAAAAAAAAAAAAAACTATTGGTATTTGATTTCTATTTGCATATGTAAATATATAAATGCAAACAAAGCCATGTTGTTCTTATATACTCTCTCACACAAAGAAAAGGGTTAATAGACAGGAAGATTTTTTTTAAAAAAATGCATGACCATGTTGTGAAATATGAATTTAACACATAACTCATTGGAGGTTCCAATGAGTTATGGGCCTCATTTACTGCATATTACAGACATTTTTTTCATACTCCTTTTCAGCAAGGCATATGGTTTAAATTAGTTTCATCTTGGATTTTCTAGGGTCTTTTGTGGACTATTTCCTGCAACAAACTGTAATACTCTTGCTCTTTTAATTCTATAGTAAGATGCTATTAAATGCAGTTCTTTAATTACCATGTAAGGCAGTGCCTCAGGAACATATTCTGTAATAGCCACAAGCAGAGTAAGAGTTTAAATTACAAATTTATACTCAGTTGATTAACTTAAAGAAGCTGCAAATTCTTTATGGATGCCGGTGAATGGGTAAAAGGTCAGTGTTAGTTGAGGGTAGCAGTAGGGGCCATTTGGGATGAAAGTGTTCAGACCCACCTTCAGTTGAATCAGGCAAGGAGACTGTGATAGGTAACAACATCCTGAAGGGTTAAGAATATTAAAGGACCCCATTTCCCATAACTTAGCTCATAAATCATATTTTCAGGTACTTTACATGATTTATGAGAGGCTGGCTGTCTGCATGATTAGGAAGTTGCATTAAAATGGCAATTGGTGCTTCCAAAACAGAGCCTTATGATAAGAATCCAAATCTCAGCAGAGATGTCTCCATGTCTAACACTCAGAATGTGAAATCGAAATATTAAGTGGGAGAAACACTGACTGAAGTGATGATGCTTGGGTTTTTGATTTTTTCCTCGCTGTGACCTTAAGCCATTTATTTTCTTTGGATCTCAGTTGCTTCTTTAGCAAAATAAAGGATTGAGGGCACTCCTATCCCTGAATATGCATGCCTTGCACATAGCTTCCTTTTTGGGGCATATATTTATATTCTGTTTATTATCTATGTGCATATTATATGTTGTGTGATATGTATGTATGTATGCATATATATATTATGTATAGGATGGTGTTTCCTTAAAAATAAAATATGTGAAAGGAGCTAGAGTGAATATATACATCTTTACATATACATACATATAAAAGAATTCTATATTTGCATGCATTCATATGCATATATGTATAAAGTATATATTATAAAATGATGCATACATATGATACATGAGACAACTGGTCACTATTCAGCACTATCAGCTTAAGGGTCTTGTTACCTAGTTTTACCTATTGTTCTGAAAATAATAAATGCTGACTCCTAAAAATATAAAATTTATGAATGGGATTATAAAATATAATCAAGCACTCTATTCAATATTATAATTAGATAAGGATAGTATGTTGTTATCCTTTAGAAATGAAAACTTATAGGAAATTGGTATTTGACATTGATAGTAGGTAAATAAAAGATCAAAATAGAAGCTTCTAACGGATGTCTTGTCACTTTATGTTAGTGAGAATAAATTCCATTTCAAGGGTGAATTAAAATTCATAGCTTCGTTATTAGACCTTTATTTGAATGCAACTCATCCATATTTGGATTTTATAATGGAGGACTAGTACATCTTTTGAAGCTTTCTTAACAGATCAAATTCAGTATACATTGATCTCTTTGCAAAAGACATTTTATCCCATTAGGTTATCTGGAAGTTGTATTTTCAAACACACCAGCCGTGAGTAAGGCTCAACAGGTCACTGAGAAGCCAATAAGTAGAATGTGTTTGAGTTCAGAATTATTTGACATATTGAATCAGTTCAGACCTATGAAACCTAAACTTTTCATTATTAACAGGAATTTAGATAAAGGTTTTTTTCCCTAATAAACTATCCATAGTCACTGTACTCAAAAACACCACTGACCTCTGGTGTTTGCGCTCATTACTTAGAGCCATTACCTCTATCTCAAGCTCTTAATCAGCCACAGAAGAAATCAACAGTCCTTCAGATTTGGTCATTTGGGCTGCTGGCCCCTTTTTCAGTGAGACAAATTCTACTGTTCCAGTTAGTTTCCCATGGCTTCCTTCCCCACTGCTCCTGGATCCAGTTACTTTCAGTTAAGAATCTTCAATGTGCTTTGGACCAAGGGTCCTGTTGGTCATGATGCTAATCATATCTGTGTCTCTGACTCAAACATGCATCACTTTCTTCCCTTGAAGCCTGGGCAGCACATATGGGAGCCAAATTTGAGTTTTCTACATGAAACCAGCAGCTTTTTTTTTTTTTTCCACACCCAGCTAATTTTTTGTATTTGTAGTAGAGACGGGGTTTCACTGTGTTAGCCAGGATGGTCTCGATCTCCTAATCTCGTGATCCGCCCTCCTCAGCCTCTCAAAGTGCTGGGATTACAGGCGTGAGCCGCCTCACCCGACCCCAGCAGCTTTTAACATTAAAATTTTGGAAATATTTTTCAAAAAGTTCATTTGATTATTTTCTCTCTCTCTCAGTAAAATTGAGACTCTGCTAGGTCAACAAGTTATTTTGTTCACTGCTGTATTTCCAGAGGCTTGAACAGAGACCAGCATGTAATAACCATTCAATAAATATTTCTGAATAAATGAAAGTGAGGATGCACAAGAGTTCTTTGATTTAATTTCAGTGATTTGCAAATAAAGCTGTTTAGAAATAATATGTAAAAATGTTTTTAAAATAACAATTCTGGATGCCATCCCTGAAGATGATAAATCAGGTTTAGATAAGGCCAAAGAAAGTAGGTGTACACATATATACATACAAGCATGCATACATGTGAATGTATATAATAGATTTTGTAATATTTAAAAACAGTTATTAGCATTTGAAATATACTAGTATTTCTGTAGAATAGCTCTTAGAAAGTGAATTGCTGATTAAAAGGTAATGAATTTTATATATTTGTAAAATAAGATATTGTCAAATTTCCCTCCAAAAGAATCCTATACTAATGAGAATTTTTATTCTCAATACTCTAACCTACATTGAATATTAACAATTAATTTTTGTGTCACGTTATTCTAATTATTCTAAGATTCAGCTTTTTCTGTTTTTTAATCATGTATGTTTCCTGTTCTATAAATTTTTTATCCAAATATTTTGCTCATTTTTCTATCGAATTATTTGGTTTTATTTATTTAAAGACAGATTCTTTAAAATTATTTCAACTTTATTTATTTAATAATGTTGAACTGTATTTCAAGTATATCAGGTTTAACACAGCACATTCACATATGTACATGAATTTATTTCTCTAGACTATAATTTTCCCTCAATCTACTGAGGTATGGTATTGGCCCACACCGATACCGTATTATTTTAATTTCTGTAAATGTATAATATATTTTGTTACCTGGTAAAACAAGTCGCCATCATTGTTCTGCCTTTATAAAATTATCCTGGCAAGTCTTGCATATTTTCTTTTATAGAAATAGTTAAGATTACCTTATCAAGTTCTATGAAAAAATCTTGTTGGGATTTTGATAGGTATTTAACCAGAATTCCAGATTAATGTTGGTGAAATGAATATCATTTTTGTTGTTGTTGTTGTTTTTGTTTTGTTTCTGTGTTTGTTTTTTGAGACAAGGTCTAGCTCTGTTGCCCAAGCTGGAGTGCAGTGGCATGATCATGGTTCACTACAACCTCGGCCTCCTGGGCTTAAGCGACTCTCCCACCTCAGACTCCTGAGTGGCTGAAACTACAGGTGTGCACCACCATGCCCAGCTAATTTTTTTTTTTCAAGAAATGAGTATCTTCACAATATTATGTCTTCTTTTTGAGGAACATGGCATATATTTGCCTTTATTCAGATATTTTATGTCTCATCTAGTACTTGAAGATATAGTGACAATTAGATCCAATTTGACTTTTGATTTATTGGAAAAAAAAAAGTGTCCATATCTTCATCTTGCTATTTGTAAATTGCTTGCAAAAAGCAACTTGGAACACTTATATCCTGTCATATAGTCAAAAAACACAAACATATTAAAAAATAAATCAATGGTTTCTTTAAAATGCAGTTTTTAAAGATCCCAAATTATAAGCGCCAAAAAGTTTTTTGTCTTATGTTTTGATGGTACGAGCTACACTTAAAATTTAATCTACATTTTAATACTCATTAGTTCTACAAACAAAAAACAATATATGTTATTTTTGAATTTGTTTGTTAACAATTCATGCTTTTATTACATAATTAATTTAAAGTCAGTGAAACAGTATGCATCACTTGTTAAATGGGAAAAGTAAAAATTTGTCTTTATATTGTATGAATAATATTAATGGTTCTATTAGCATCTTTATAATATGATATTTAATAATGTATGAATCCAAAACCACTTTTTTCTTAAATCACTTATTATACCCACAGAAAATGATAAAATGATACAAAATAATAAGAGGGGGCTCTCAAGGTTCTATGTGACAGGAATGGCTGTTTTTAAAGACAAGCAAGATTGCAGTATATTTCAGGATATGTGATACGGTTTGGCTGCGTCCCCATCCAAATCTCGTCTTGAATTCCCACGTGCTGTGGGAGGGCTCTGGTGGGAGGTAATTGAATCATGGGGCAGGTCTTTCCCATGCTGTTCTTGTGATAGTGAATAAGTCTCACAAGATCTGATGGTTTTAAAAAGGGGAGTTTCCCTGCCCAGGCTCTCTTCTCTTGTCTGCTGCCATGTGAGACAAGCTTTTAACCTTCTGCCATGATTTTGAAGCCTCCTCAGCCACGTGGAACTGTAAGTCCATTAAACCTCTTTCTTTTGTAAGTTACCCACTCTTGGGTATGCCTTTATCAGCAGTGTGAAAACGGACTAATACAATATGTTTCTATGAATGTGGTTCCTATTCCCTAATTTGGAGTAAGTGCCCAGTGTGCTTTGTTTTTTGCCCTGGCTTGTCTTTTGCTTTTCATCCAAGATCTCCAATCATAACCAGACTGCTGAGACAGTGGATAGGGGCTGGAGAGAAGTTGAGGAACATAGCAGTCAAATACTTGCTCTTCATTTTACGATCATCGCTGTTTTTCTTTCAGAGCTTAAAACTATCAGGCTAAACATAATAATAATAACTTGGGTAACTTTGCATTCCTGTCTAGGACTTAATTTGAGGAACATTAATATTTTATCAGGAAATCAGCATTTGTCTTTTAAATATGTATTTTAAAAGGTTTATTGTACCCTAAGGTGTGATTTATGATATCTCGAGGCTCAGATATTTTCTATTGGAATGCTCTTCCCACTCATTCACAAAAGTCAACTGGCCAATGGAATTCAATATATAGAGCTTGCTTTTAGAGGTATTCGGGTCACGGTTGCTGTTTAGAGATTCAGAAACTATTCCCTGGATACAATGGTATGAAAAACCTGTTATTTCCATGAAACCTTCCTTATTTTATTTTTTGAGACAGAGTCTTGCTCTGTCACCCAGGCTAGAGTGCAGTGGTGTGATAATAGCTCACTGCAGCCTTGATTTCTGGGGCTTAAGCAATTCTGCCACCTCAGCCTCTCGAGTAGCTGGGACCACAGGCACACACTGCCACACCTGGCTAATTTTTAAATTTTTTGTAGAGACAAGGTCTTGCTATGTTGCCCAGGCTGGTCTCAAACTCCTGGGCTCAAGCAATCCTCCTGCCTTGGCTTCCCAAAGTTCTGGGAATTATAGGCATGAGCCACCACACCTGGCCCTGAAACCTTCCTTTATTATTCTGTGTTAGGTCACAAAGAAGTCTTGATTTGAATTATTTAAGTTTCACACAGAAATTTTAGTATGTAGCTTTAACATTTTTATGTAATATCCCACAAGCATTGGAGTTCTTTTTCAAAGAAAAATCAGAGAACAGGTACAGGAGGGTGGGCACCCCCCACCTCACGCCACCAATCCTGCATTAAAGCAGCTAGTATGCTCTGTGTTAAAGCCCAGGAGGAAGAATGTGGTAAATCAGAAAAGGCAGAAACCTGCAAGACTTCCTGGTTTTGGGTTCTAAAAGGCTAAGTGCATTAAAACAAACAGAGTGCTGGCTCCAATCTAGAAAATGACTTCCTGCTGCTGCAAGATACATGAGTCCCATGGCAGTATTGTCTTGAGAATGTGGCACACCCAGTAGCTGGAATCTTAGTCCTAGGGCTCCCAGCCTTTTGAGATTCTTGAGTAGCAGACTAGCATCATAGTGACAAACTTGAAAAGAATGCATTAACAAGGCTGATAAACATTTCATTCATAACCACTGTGGGCCAATGATGAAGAATGCAATGACCTTCCCACCACCAGCCACTTCAATTGACCCTAGAATGTCAGTGTAACACTGAGGAAGCCCCAAGATAAACTAACATCTTCCCACCAGTAGATGGTTGGCCTCTCACCTGCTCTCTCTCTCTCTCTTTTTTAATCCCTTCTTTCTATCTCTTTCATAAGTTCTTTCTGCTTTTTCATCCCCATTGCAGAATTGTGCCCTACATCTTTTCATTGTTAGTGATGCAGCTTACTAAAGGAATCTCAGCTTCAAATTTTTAGGAGATAAATTTGATGGGACAGGAGATGGTTCTCAGAGTCTAGCACTTACGAGGTCTCATGTTTTTCTTCTCATTATAATCCTGAGTTCATACAAACAAAATACCAGCGATCTAGCTCTTTATCCTTTTTGACATGGCCCAAAGTGCCTGATTTAGCTGTCCATATTTACCTAAGGCTCTTAAGTAAGTATCCATATTACATACAAGTAAAACCTTTGTGGCAGAAGATACACCTATGAAAATCACGTAAAATCGCACATGCAAAAAGCATGTAAAGTAATCAACGATAACATATTATGCACAAGGAACACAGTCCTTTTTAAAATTTCTCTTCCTTTTCCAAATTTTCTTCTATTTAGTACTTTATGCCATGCCTTAACTTTATTTTTTTCTTCTTTCTTCTTCAAAACTAATTCCCAAACATATTTCCTCCTGGTTCCTTTCTTTAAAAGCTATTATATTTTCCTTGCAATCTCACTTTGTGAAATTTCTGCAATGCATTATTCCAACAGGGTGATGTAATGATGGTTGATGTAAATTTCTGACCACTTTGCTCCTTTGTCTTCTCAGAACTCTTTACGATGCACAGGAGGCCAAGGTAGCCTTATTTGCTAAATCACTGCTTCATTAATCTCATTCCTTTACCCCAAATTTCAGCCCCTTAACAATTTTAAATGGATCCTGAGTTTTTCACTTCCAACTGATTTGCATTTTTCTTGGTTGTGTGCTGTTGAACAGCTGCTGTTTTCTCCCCAGAAGGGGGTGGGGGATGGTTTCCATGGAGATGGTGATGACTCTGCTAGATGTGGACACCTCCAATATTCCCACTGCATTTGTAATTTCTAGCATCCATTCCATGTGGAGTGTCTATGTAGTTTCATTTCCTTGTGGCAATAAACCTCTTGGAATTAGGACTCCAGAACTCCTTACTTGGCCCTGGTTTGTGACTACAAATTTGTTTAATTGACATCTAGATATATTTATTTATCATTAAGTCCTTAAGTGGCTATGTGCTACAGAAGGCAATTAAAACAGGTACAATGCCTTTTACAAATAGGACACCTTGCTGTAGTGCTAAAGTCATAGTAGACATAGAACAAATGCTTATTGATTGATTTGTGGCAGTATAAAGGAAACGTTTAAGTCTATTATGTTACTGCAGAAGGAAAAAAGAGAGACTAAATTAGAATCAGTTCAAAAGCAGTATTACCAAATTCATTAGTTACATTCTATCTTAGTCATCTTTAGTGTTACAAAATGCTAATTTTAGAGATAATCTTGCCTAACCTCATCATGAAAAATAATTTAATAACTTAGGCGATATAGCTGGCATTGTAGGGTAAGGTTGAGTCATGGGAGGGCAGATTGTTGAAGCACTGTTTAAAGAAGAAAAAAATTGTAGAAAGTAAAAAAAAAAATTAAGGCCTGTAATACAACCATTCATTTATTCTTTCCTTTAGTGATCCAACAAATGTTTATTGAGGACTACTATGTGCCAGCCACTGCCAAGCAGCACAAATAAAATTCTGAGCAAAATATATTCTTTTCCTTACAGAACTTAGAATCTAATAGAGAATATAAATATTAAACTAATAAACTCAGAAATATATAATTACTAGCAGTAATACTATTTTTTCCAGAAAGGTACAGAGTGGTATAAAAGCACTGTGTAACAAGAAGATAGAATCTAGACTGAGGTACATATGGCCAGAAGAAATCCAAAACTTGGGTAGGATTTAATTGGATATGGTCAAGGTGAAGTATTAAGCAGCATTAATGTTCTAAGCAGTGTTTAACAATGGCTAATACTTGTTGTTCAATTAGGATAATTGAGTCACATCTAAGTACTTTGCCATGAGCCTGGTTTTTTATTACTTCTACATATAAAGAAATGAAATGTAAAGAAGTTAAGACCAAGGTAAGAGAAAGGCAAGGCAAGGCCAGGACTGGGGCCCAGGCAGTCTGAAACCAGGGCACACACACACTTGATCATTACTATATATTTTCTTATGTGGTGAGCAGAGGCAATACTAGAAGTTTTTGTTCCAGTAATCCAGTGATTTTGTAAGACCACAAATATTAGGTCTGGGTCTAATGCCCAAAATGTTATCATATTAGTTAGGCGTAAAATGCGCCGAATCTATTTATGACTGCAGACAATGTACGTACTAAAGACATCATGAGACTGGTGAAGGATGTGAAGGGCTCTCACTAGAAGTCTGTGCAAAGTGTTGATCTCACACCACAATTTCCAAATGTCTTATGTCTTGCTCCCTTTTTGCCCTTCCTTAATAAGTGATGCAGACAGAATAATATATTTAGCTATAGTCCTCTATATGTAAGGACTGGCAATCAGAAATATATACCAATTTTATTTTTTGTCATTAAGGAAGAGATTCCTTAAGTCATCAAAAGCCAGAAAACACTAACAATTGTTTTGCTTAGTTTCGTTTTCCCCAGGAGTCAAGATGGTAGAATGGGATGTTGCAGTTTAAATTTGGGCTCACTCATGCTACGAGTAAATAGTTTTTAAAATTTAATAGCAATAAGATATATAAATGAAAAAGCTAAAGTATATGTGGTAATTCCCTATCACATATAAACTGAGTTTTTGGTGCAAAATAAAATAAAGCAAAGTAAAAATATGGAAGTTGGGTTTATTCAGGCAAATAGAGATAGAATAATATTTACACAGATTTCACTGGAAAGAGTCAATTTGGAAAACTCAAGTCCTCCCATCTTTTTTTTTTTTTTTTCTGTTTCCACAGTTGTTTCAGGCCATTATGTACTAAATATCTGGACGTTTCCCAACACTCCCCACTCATTTGGCCCAAGAATAGACATAGCCTAAAGTTGCTATTGGTCTCTTTTGAATACACTAACAGCTTAATTGTGTTTTAAAATGACTGCTAATGCCTAAAGCCTCCATAAGCGAATTTTTAAAACCTAGAAAATAAATAGAGGTCTACATTGTTGCAGGGAGAAGTTCTCCTTCATAACACTGCTGGGTCAGAGGGCTGCTAAGAAGTCTAATCATTTAATGTTTGTAAAGAACTTTAAAAAACATTACAGACCAAAAGAAACAAATAATAACACCTATTTTAAAAAACATTCATTACTTTTGAATATCATGCCAAATATATAATTTGGTATGCTTTTATATTAAAAATATTGAGAAAGTAATTTAAATTGACATTTGGTAAACTGCTGACATCTTGCCTTTCATTTTGTACAACATAGATCTTTTACACATTATGCAGATTTTAAATAAGAACCTCATACTAACCTTGTAAAAAAGTCAAGATTAGTAATGTTAATTTATTGATTAGTAAAGAAATGAAGTTCAGAATAAGAGAATGAGTTCTATAAAGGGGGCAGCTACAAAGTTGGATGTCTTAGTGCTCTTCCTACCACAAAACAAAAAGTTACAACTCATTTGGAAAACTTTGTATTGTATCAATTCTTTACAAGTATCAACTTGAACACCATCAAGAATTATCTAGAATAAGGGATTGAATCTCTAGCTAATGTACCAAGTTAGTGAGAACCATGCCTTTTGGGTAACAAATAAGCACAAAACTAATTATTTATATAACTTTGGTGGAACTCTGTTTTATTGGCTGTAAGTGGTAGAAATCTAATACAAACTAACTTAGGCAGAAAGATAATTGACTTGATACCATATCTAATTATTCCAAAGGATGGGACTGTTTTTGGTCTTGGTTGAGTTCATGGATTCACAGTGTGCCATTAGGACCCTCTGATCTTCTCTTGGTTCAGGCTTTATATCTGGCTTTATTTTCAGGCTGGCTGTCTCTATATAACAGCTAAGATAACTGTTGACAAGTCTAAGGCTTTCATTATCTTCTTAGCTTGCCATTCCAGAAGAAAGTAGCACATATTTTGAAGACTCAGAGGGGCCCAGTTTGGATCATGCGATTGCCCATGAGCCAATCAATGTGGCTAGGGAGATAGAGTGCTCTAATTGGACAGGTTTGGGATATGTGATGATTCCAGGAGCAAGGTGTAGTGGGGTCATCCCCACATGGTCTTAATGAGATTACTAAAGATTGCAGCAACCAAAGCTGCTCTACTTTTATCTTTTCAATTTGTTGAAACGCTTTAGATATTTTTGAAGAAAGGGTTCTATCACCTCAAAAAATCATAAATGACTGCTGTAGTGTAGAATGTTGATTAAAGCTAAGGAAAATGGCCGGGCGTGGTGGCTCATGCCTCTAATCCCAGCACTTTGGGAGGCCGAGGCAGTCGGATCATGAGGTCAGGAGATCGAGACCATCCTGGCTAACATGGTGAAAACCCATCTCTACTAAAAAAATACAAAAAATTAGCCGGGCGTGGTGGTGGGCCCCTGTAGTCCCAGCTACTGGGGAGGCTGAGGCAGGAGAATGGCATGAACCCGGGAGGCAGAGCTTGTAGGGAGATTCCATCTCAAAAAAAATAAATAAATAAATAAGTAAAAAATAAAGCTAAGGAAAATGTAATCCTTCTGGTGAGTTGATTATATTGGAGATTAGGATATGGAGTTGAACGACCTGGGCTTGATTTCTGGCTTTTCCACTTAGTAACCATGTGCCTTTGTGCAGAAAACCTGAGCCTCAGTTTCTCCATTAAATGGCTTAAACATAAAGCCTATTATGTTTTAAACAACATATGTAAAAGTGTTTTATAAAAGTTAGTTGTTGCTGCTCCAGTTGTTATTTATTTTATTTCTTTAATTTGCATATAAGTCCAGGTCCTGACAGAAAATAGATGGTACACTCAAAAGAAAAAACACCCTGAGACTAGCAACCATGAGAAACCACTATGGCCTCCATGCCTGAAGAGGAAAAAGAAAGGAAGAGTTGCCAGGATTGTATGAGAACTAGAACTCTAGGAAAGGCTACTAGACAAAATCTGTGGCTTTATGGAGAGAAACATAGCCACTGGCAAACCACAACTGCAGAAAGGGATGAAATGATGAAGACCTCTGCCTCTCCTTACCCTTTCCCTTGTGTCTCCTGCTTATGCTTTCCATTGCCCAAATACATCTGGAGTCTGGAGCTCAGGGACCCTGGTGGTGATGCACTCCTTCCTTATGGAGCTCCTGGGTCATAGAGCTCAGTATGGAAGATGGAGAGAGGGCTGGAGGGAGAAATAAAGAACATCATGGGCTGAACACGGTGGCTCCCAGCACTTTGAGAGGCAGGTGCATGGATCACTTGAGAAGTTCAACAGCTGCCTGGCCAACTTGATGAAACCCTGTCTCTACCAAAAATACAGAAAGTTAGTGAGGCATGGTGGCCGTGCCTGTAATCCCAGTTGCTCGGGAGGCTGAGGCATGAGAATCGCTTGAACCCAGTAGGCGGAGGTTGCAGTGAGCTGAGATGGTGCCACTGCACTCCAGCCTGGGCGACCTTTCACCTTAATTAGTTTTATCTTATTTAAGAACATCAATTGTTTCACTATTTCATTTTGTTTAGTTTTTAGCTTATTAAAATTTAATGATTGTTAAAACATTTAAATGTGGGCTTCATAAAAAATGTTGCTTGCATTAATATTTCGTTTTATTTTATGATCTGTACACGTGGACTTACAGAGTACCCTAAACATCCTTCAATGTCATATGAAATTCTGCCTCAGATTGCAAGGCCATCTCTCATTTTGCTTGTGAAAGCAATACACAGAAGCTATGTAATTTTTCTATAGCAGTATTTTCAGTTGTACTTTAAATTAAGTATTTCAAATAAGGATTTAATTTAGGTTTAATGAGGGAGTTATATGTTAATTAAATATCAACTGATTATTATGAGTATCTATTGGGGCATAACAACCTTTTTTATTAAGATGAATATCTCTTAAACAGTTGAAGCTTAGTAAATATGTTACAAATAATTAGCTTTAAACTAACATTCAATAGAAGGAATACATTTAAATGTACTACCTTGAATATAATGTGGTTATTACCTATTAAATATCAATAGATTATTGGGACTATGGTTATCGAGTTTCAACTCATACATCTTAATAAACTTCTAGTTGCACCTAAATAAACCACCATAAGTCATCTAGTATTTAATTAGCAGAAATATTTATAGCATCACATTTATATTAGCATATTTATAATGAAATAAATAATATAATAACTATTTTATTAAATCTAAATTAAATCCTTGCCAGAGGCATTTAAAGAGCAATGAAACTACATTGGCTACGTGGTCTTTAATATTTAACTCATTACATGATTTTTAAACTTTACTAATATGTTAAACAATAAATTAATATACTATATATATTCTAGGGATATTGCACATATATATTTAGGACTTAAAATATTTAGGTTAAACTGGACAAGAAAATCCTTGAGTTCTTTTATTTTGTGCCTAGAACTAGGCACGAATGTGGAACATGAGTAAAATATGTCATTATAATTGGCTGTATTTATTGTTGCTAAAGAGATTTAACCAACGTAAGTGGTGGACAGGGTTGACACTGCGGCATGTGAGGTGGCCACAAAAGCTTCTGTAAGCAGGAGTTTGAATGCCAAATTGCACCCATAAGAAGAGAAGCCCTAAGGAGGCCCTGTATATAGTTAGTTATATGTTTATAAAAATAGCCTTGCTTATCACTCCACAGATGAATCAGCAGTTGTCTTGCACAGTTAAAAATGGAGCATAATTTCCTTTCAAGAGTGAGGACTAAAATCTAAACTAATTTTATTTCAATATTGAAATGTCATAATTAAGTTTCTTTTCACACAAAGCAGCCGAGAATGCAAAGAAAGCATATGAGTCGAGATCCATCTCTTCTGAGGAGCCTAGTTAACTATTCCCTCGTCCTTGCTCCAGGTAGATAGCTTATTTCAGTAAACCTGTTCATTTCATGTTCTGCTGGGGGGAAAAAACCAAAACAAAACAATAAAAACACATTTTACTCTGCAGACATTAATTTCTAGGAAATAATTCCTAGGAATTAATTCTGTGAGGAAGCTGACAATGTGACACTAACTTGTGTATACATGTTTACACTGGCCAAGGAAATCAAGGAAAGGCTGCTACTAATAAGTGGGCCCAGAGCATGAGTGAAGAATTCCACACTTTCCTTAGTGCTAGTGAAATTCCCAGCTTCTTTTCCATAGATTGTTGTCAAGTGAAGGGGACATGGATATTGATAATGGTAATGGTGGTTTTACATTTATGGAGTGCTAGGCAGACTTGCTGTGTGCAAGGCAATGCTCTCATTGTCTCTATGTGGATTATTTTATTTAATGCTTGGATCTCCTTTGATATGATACTGAGGATATCTCTTAATTTCTCTCAGTGATCAGTAATAGAAATCAGTGGCCATCAGGTGATTCTTTGCAAATCACTATGAGTTTCCCAACTTTATCCAAGTTATTTTACATGGACAAAATGCAGAGAGGATGCACTAGGGCAAGTCTTGTACTAAAAATTTGCTGTTTTGATTGCTACTCTCACTTCTGTGGCTAACTAGCTGCGATTTCAACAGGTTCTTCATATATGAAATAAGGGGTTTAGACTTGAGGATCTCAAATCCCTTCTGGCACTAGGCTTTCATCCTTGAGGAAATTAAGAGTTTAGGGAATCACATATATTGCAAGAATTTGGAATATAAAATACCTTTATTTTAATGTTAGTCTAACAATACATTATTATTTTGATGGGAGCTGGTTATATTAGTCTTAATATTAAAACTTAATCTTTATGCATGTCTTGAAAGGAGAAGTAAATATGATAATTATTGAATCTGTACACCGACTGTCTCAGAGGTGTTTAATTACTTTCCATTCCATGAATACCAAAGGGAAAAACTTATAAAAAAAAAGAAGGCTATGTATTTTGAAGGAGGCTTAAATGTAGCAATTCTTCTACTCTATTTTTATATCATATTTCTTTCTAAGATATACTGATAGAATCTTTCAAAATTTGGCTCCTGTAGAAACAGAAGTTTTAATTCTTTGATTTAGCATTTTAGATAGTGACTTAATTTTGCCCCTGATAATGATTTGCTAAACCTGGTTCTTTAAAAAGGCAGGGAACCAACGGTGCTTTTCTACGTAGTTAAACTACCTGGATCAAATTTTCTAATGTCAGGATTGGCTTCCTTAGATAGAAAGAAGGTAAAAGATGACAGTGAATAGAAAGCCCTGAGATCCTCACTACCCAGAAGCTGGAAGTTTCAATTCCAGACTGTAGGGCTAAGGAAGTCAGTAGAGAAAGAGAGAGCTTAGTTGGGGTCTAATTGTGAAAAGGAGAATTCAGACTGGAATCAAAGTTTCTACTTTGAAATTTGATTTTTGTATTTGTATTTCTTTCCATATCTCTGTTGGATAACATCTTTAAGGGACTCTTTGGGTATTGCTGTATTTTGCATTCTGATTTCATCTAGTGGTATACAAATAATACCATCAATTTTGATATCTTATTTAGAAGTCAGATTAGGCAGCCACATATACATTAATAACACTAGTGCAGGGGCAGGTGCGGTGGCTCATGCCTATAATCCCAGCACTTTGGGAGGCTGAGGTGGGCGGATCATGAGGTCAAGAGATTGAGACTATCCCAGCCAACATGGTGAAACCCCATCTCTACGAAAAATACAAAAATTAGCCGGGTCTGGTGGCACGTGCTTGTAGTCACAGCTACTCGGGAGGCTGAGGCAGGAGAATTGCTTGAACCCAGGAGGCGGAGGTTGCAGTGAGCCGAGATCGTGCCACTACACTCCAGCCTGGCGACGGAGCAAGACTCCAACTCAAAAGAAAAAAAAAAATACTGGTGCTTCTCTTTGGCTGCTTCTTTTTCTAGTACAAATTAGGTATGCTTTTCCAACATTACAAATCATGGATGAGATTGATTTTGCCATTTATATCCAATTTTAGGGCATGGTACTTTTTTTAAGTTTAGATGAGTTTTGCCAGAACCATTGAACAAAGAAATCTAAGGTATAATAATCAATTTTAAAATATATCATGTGTGAATATAATGTTTCTACAGCTACCATCTTAGTTGTAAAAAACATCTAAAATTAACTTGCTGCTTTTAAGAAAATAAATTGCATGGCTTGGATCTCTTTGTAACTATTGTGGTTTAAATGTACATGCAATTTTTACATATGTTATTTTTCAAGGTGCACATTTGTTTTTGTTGATTGCATGGAATCTGCTGAAATATTCTTGAAAGTACAACTAGAAATAGGTGTAAAAACCACCTTTCCATTGAAATCCCAAAGAAAATAGGACATTGCATTTTTTTAGAGGTCAGTCAACAACTACATATTCATTTCAAGTGCAAAGCTCTGCTTCATCACAATAACTCATATTGCCTGTATCCAAAATATGTGATATTAAATGACTTGATCAAACAGCTTGTCTGGCAAAAAGCAGATAAACCTCTCTCTAAGTGGTGAAGATGAACCTAATTTGAAAACACATTTAGAAATCAACTCACAAGATCAAGGTTATTCCAATGTAGCTTGAGTATAGGAAACAGATAAAGAGAGACTTGAGGAAGAGAGACAAGAAAGCTCTTGGAGTGATTGAGAAGAAAATTAAAACGCCCAAAGTAAAGTACAATCTTATGTTACATGACTTTGCCTTTGTTACAAAGGCCTTTTCTTAAAACTATTGCATCTAGATTTCTTTATTTTTTCTAACATGTTATTTCTAGGATGTGTGTGTGTGTATATCTATATATATATATATTTTTATCCATAGCTTTTGTATTTCTCCTGAGGCTACCAGTTATTCTACACTTCCTTTTCTTTTCTGAAGTGGGAACACACTTTGATTAACCTCTCTTAACCCATTTAGATCTTGTCTCTTCTCTGTGTTACTATATTTAATTCTTGTTGTCTCTATCTACTTGAATTACAGACACTTTCCTCCATTTGCTGTAAGCCAGCCCTTCTATTTTACATCTATGAATCATTCACATGCAAGGTTGATTTATAAGATCTTAATGCAATAATTCAAAAGGCATATTTCTATCAGACATCTGATTTTCAAAAGAATAACAAATAAGTTCCCCTCCTTTTAAAATAAAATGATAAATGTAGGTTTAATCATGATTTTAAGCTATTTGTTTCATTGTCACTTTCACAATTACTTTAAGATTAGTTCAATGGTCATCTGAGTTTAGAGAGTGGATTTGGGTATCTTATGTTTACATCAATATTTGACTTTAATCATACAACTTGCCAAATGTATAGATAGGATTTATTTATTTTTCAGAGATAAATGGGATCAGCCCCAGACTCAATTTCTCTGTATCTTTTTTTTTCTAATACATTTCAGCTGGATCCACTGACCTGGAATGCCTGTACTGAAGCAGGTAGAATATAAAGAGTTCAATACCCTTAATGTGGGGCTTAGAATTTAGCTACTCATCCAGACAGACCCAGGGTACAGTGACCCCTACAAAGATGCCATGCTCTCCCAATTCTTTATGCTACTTCCCTGCAAATGGTTATTCGCCAGTTTCTAATTTTCTCCATGCTTACTGCCAGACTTAGCCAAAATCACCATCTCTCAACCTATTGTCACATTTTTTTTTCCATATATTTATCGTCCAGTTCATTATTTGAGTGTTTAGCTTTGAGATTGCTAGGACCCGCTCTGCCTTTGTTTTCCACTGTATCCTCAATGCCTAGAACCATGCCACCACTTCAGACTTCTAACTCCATCACTCTGCCTTTTCTAGACATTAATTCCTTAAATGCTGAGGCTGTATATGGACAAACATATTTACTCTCCCTTCTTTCTGCAACATTCCTCATCCTCTTCCTATTCTTTTTATATTTAATTTAAAAACTTGATTTTAAAAAATTTTAAAATAATTTCAAATTATATTTTAGATTCAGGGATACATATGCAGGTTTGTTACATGGATAAACTGCGTGATGCTAAAGTTTAGGGTACCATTAATCCTGTCACCCAGGTAGTAAGGATAGTATACAATAATTAGTTTTTCAACGCTTCCTCTCCCTTTTTCCTCCCACCTCAATTAGTTCCCAGTGTCTATGGTTGTAATCTTTATGTACATGAGTCAATGCAGTATTTGGTTTTTGTTCTTGCATTAATTCACTTAGGATAATGGCCTCTAGCTGCATCCCTGTTGCTGCAAAGGACATAGCTTCATTCTTTTTTATGACTGCATAGTGTTCTGTGGTATATATGTACCACATTTTCTTTACTCAGTCCACCATTGATGGGACCCTAGGTTGATTCCATGTCTTTGCTATTGTGAATAGTAAGGAAATGAGCATCCAAGTGCATATATCTTTTTGGTATAATCATCTGTTTTCCTGTAGGTATTCCCAGCAATGGAATTGCTGGGTCTAATGGTAGTTCTGTTTTAAGTTATCTGAGAAATCACCAAAATGCTTCCCACAGTGGCTGAACTGGTTTGCATTCCCACCAACAGTGTATAAGCATTCCATTTGCTCCTCAGCCTTGCCAGCATCTGTTGTTCTTTGACTTTCTAATTATAGCCATTCTGACTGGTGTGAGATAGTATCTCACTGTGGTTTTCATTTGCATTTCTCAGATAATTCCTAGCAAAATTAAGACAAAATATCTTTAGTGATTTCCTTAAATATATTTTCCAGGTTGTTTGCTTTTTCTTCTTCTCTCTCAGAAATGTGAATAATTTATACATTTGGTTGCAATTTACATAATCCCATGTTTCTCGAAGACTTTGCTCATTTTTAAAATTCTTTAATCTTTATTTTTGTCTGGCTGGGTTAGTTTGTAAGACTGGTCTTCAAGCTGTGAAATCTTTTTTTTTTTTTTTCTTTTTTTTTGGCTTGACCTTGTCTATTGATAACATTTTCAATTGTATTTTGATATTTCTTAAGTGAGTTTATTTTAATTCCATAAACTATAAATTTTTTAATGATGGTTATCTCTTTCTTCATTTCTTGGATTGCCTTAGAAGTTTCTTTGTGTCAGTTTTCAACCTTGTCTTGGATCTTGTTGAGCTTCCTTGCAGTCCGTTCTTTGAATTCTTTATCTGTCATTTCTGAGTTTCACTTTTGTTAGTGATCATTGTTGGAAAACTAATGTGAACCATTGGTAGTGTCACTACATTAAGATTTTTCATGGTACTGTAATTCTTGTGCTGGTTTATTTTCATCTGAATAAGTTGGCACTTCTAATTTTTTAAATTATTTTCATGTGGGTGGGATTTTTTTCTTTCTTTTCTATGTATATATATTTTATTTTCCTTTCCTTTCTGCCTTCCTAGGAATTGTGACTATAGAGGATGTTGAGTAGGGTCTTTTGACTTTGCTTTTACAGCCTTAGGCACCTCTGTTGGCAGGTTTTATATTATGCTGTGCAATTCAACCCACAAGGCAGTAGTTGGAAGTTATGGGAAAGAGCTGGCTGTGGCCCAGACAGCTGGGTATGTACTTGATTCTTGTTTACTGGGAGAAGCTCTCTGTTGCCTCAGGCAGTGGGCTGATCTATAAAGTGCAAAGTGGTCTCAGCTCCCTTCTCAGCCCTGGTAAAGTTGTGGGGCAAGATGGGCCAGATTGAACCAAGCAGGCTTATCTACCTGTTCCCTGATGGCAGACCTATTGATCTTCTCCCTCAAACGTCAGCGTTGAGGAAGAATCAAGTGGGTGGCCACCAAGCATGCAGAGGTGTGCCAAGGCATGGAGCTGGGAAACCTCCTTGGCCCCAAGTTCTCTGCACAGAGAGAGAGTGTGGCCTAGATTTCTAATCCAAGAGAGTGGGTGCTCCAGATGTCTGGAGATCTGCCTGAGCATGAAATAGGGAGGAACCCACTTCATCACAATCTGCACTGGAAGGATATAGTGGCTCAGGCTGCTAATCCACATGTGAAGGTGTCCAACTCTCTAGAGATATACCTAAGTGTGGGGCAGCCAGGACCTCGCTTCACTACTGTCTCTGTACAGGAAGAGTGGGCAGGCCCAGGCTGCTGATTTAGGTGAGCAAATGCTTCAAATGCCTGAAAATCTGCCTGGGCGGGAGCAGAGAGGGGCCTCGTATACTTGGATCTCTGCACAGTAAGGGTGGAGCAACTCAGGCTGCTAGTCTGTGTGAGCAGGTGCTTTGAATGCCTGGAAATCTGATCTGCCTTGGTGCAGAACAGAGATGGTGCCCCTGTACCATGATTTATGCCCAGGAAGGGTGGGGTGGGTCAGTCTGCTGGCAGGTGAGTGAGTGCTCTGAGTGCCTGGAGATCTGCCTGGATGGATCAGGCAATGGGTTGCCTGAGGATCTACCTGGATCTGCCTGGGGCCCCACCTGCACCAAGATCTCTGCACAGAAAGGGTGGGGCAACCCAGGATGTCAGTCCATGCCTCTGGGTGCTCTGAATGCCTGGAGATTAATGCCTGGAGTTCTGCCTGGGGCCGGAGCAGAGGGTGCACTACTGTACCATGATCTCAGGAGAGCACCCATAGACTCATTCCAGGTCACCAAGCTGTCCCTGACTGCAAGCCTTGTCACCCAGGAGAAATCACAGCTGTAGCAGCTCTCCTCCCACCTCAGGCCTCAGGGAGAGTACAATTCCATCACCTACTACTGCGGCACTTACCACCACTCTGGCTGTGGAGCCCCCTGCTCCACTCCAGAGCAAATGCTGCAGCCTCTGGCCCTAGACCAATATGCCTGCATGGCCACAGTACCAGGTCACCAAAGAATGACTGATTTTGTATGTGCTTGGATTAAATATGGCATCCTGTTTTCGTCCTAGGTCTGAGAAAATGCCTGCAACCTATCCCAGTGTCTTTCTCTTTCAGTGACCTCAAGCCTCTTCCCAAATTAGCTCCCTGGCTTAGAGAAGCAAAGTGTTTTATGTTTGCTTGGGTTGCTAGGGTCCCCACTGGAAAGGTGAGTCACAAAAGGAGGCTCCCCTTTTTCCTCATGTACTGGGGCTTCACTCATATCAGCTAGCCACCATCAGGAGGGCTGTTTGCTCATATTTTCCTGCCTGGGATCTGGGGTGTCCTTCACAATTCTGGAGGATTCCAATTTTCCATTTTGAATTAAAGTGAACAGAGCTGATCTTGATGAACTATCTTGCTATTTCCAAGTGGCTGAGGCACACTGAAAGCCTCTAATCCACCATCTAGGAAGGAAACAAGCAAACAAAAAAACCAACTTAAACGTTTGTCAACTTTTACTCATCTTTCGGGTTTTAGCTTGAAGCTAACTTTCATCATCTCGTGACCGAGTTAGACATTCTTTCAATGTTTACCCATAGCAACCCTACTCTTCTGTATTGCAATGTTTAGTGTATTTCTCTTTCACACTTCAGTGTAAGTTTCTGGAGGGCAGAAACCATATCAGGTCACTGGTGTGTCCCCAGGCCCTAGTAGATGCTCAGTAAATATCTGTAGAGGGTGGAATAAATGTTCTCAGATTTACCTTCATCCTATACATCACATTGGACCAGTGCATTGAGCCAAGTTTCTGCCTTAATCCTCTTTCCTAGGTTTGGGCTATTCTGCTTTGTTCTTAACAGTATTCTTTTTGGGGACCTCATGTCATACCCAGAAGAATAATTAGGCACCTGCTCCCTGAGGGTAGATCTTTAGGATAAGAAAAAATATGTCTGCTTGACCTTTGTGCTCTATCCACGTAATCGGAGATCCCTGTGCCGAAGTTTTCTTGTAATTGCATCTAAGGCTGATATGATTCTTATTCTAACTAAGCAAAGCTTGTGGCTGTAACTCAACCATCCTGGAAGCTTGCTCAAGTCCTAGATAACAACATTTAACAGAAAGGAATCTTTACAGGTGATATGACTCAATAGCTCTCAAACATGGTTGTGCAGTTGAATCAGCTGGGGAATGTTTGAAACGTACAAATTCTGGTTCTTCCACAGACCCACAGAATAAAAATTTTCCAAGGGTAGGGCCCAGGAATTTTGAGTTTTAAAAATATTCCCTGGTGATTTTTATATACAGCCAGTTTAGAAACCACTGTTTTTTTTATGTTCATATTCTGTCTCAAGGATCAGTACTATGAATCCTGAACTTGGAAAATATATTTCTTCATAAAGTAAGGAAAAGAGATAGTTTTAAACAGTATCAAATAACTGCCTAATTTTTCTTCAGAAAGTGAGATAAAAAGTATGTATCAGACAAAATTAATGAAGATATCCTAGAAAATGAACCAAAATTCAAATAGCTAAGGTAAAAGGCTACTTTCATTTTTTTTTCTAAAGACAATTACCAAAGTTTCCAGTGCCTTCCCCATTTCACCTCGTTTGTTCATTATATCATTAACAATTATTCATTCAGGGACTGTTACTGAGCAGACATTATTCTAGGTGTTAAGAATGTAAGAATGAGTCAAATTTGATCAAGTCTTGTACTTATAAGCCTTAATTTTTAGTAAGAACAAAAGACCAATAAATGAATAAACATATAAATGATGAGTTTATCTTAAAATATTAGGTTCTATAAAGAAGAATAAGGCAAAATGAAAGCATACAGTATTGCTGTTTTATCTAGGGTGGTCGGAGAAGGCATCTCTAAGAAGGTGGCAAATGAGCGGAGAGACCCGAACAAAGTGCTTAAGAGAGAGTTGCAGGCCACCTAGAGAAAAGTAAGCCCTAAAGGACTGAGGCAGCAGTGCATGCTTTTATGAGAGAACAACATTTGGTCAGTCATTTACCCCTTCTGAACCTCAATTTTCTCATTTGTCAAACGGAATGATAATTCTGCTTTGCCTAGTTTTAAGAGGAAGGCTGTGTATTGAATTAAGCAATCAATGTACGTAAATATTCTTAGGAAAAGCAAAAGCACCATACAAAGGGAATCTGTCAAGTATTAATATGCGAATGCTGATCAATGTTGCTTTCACCCAGAATAAAAAGCACAATTTTAGATACACCAGAGCTGAAAGGAATCTCAGGAAACCTACTTACCTGCTCTAGGCTTTGAAGTTGAAGCGATATTATTAACCTACTTTTCAGGTCACAAAATTTCATCCCAGAAAAATTAAGTGACTTGCCCAAGGTGACATGGCCAGTTAGGACTGGAAGGGATCTGGTAACTTAGTTTTCTGCTTTCTGAGATAGGGTTCTTTCTACTAGAGACTTTTTTGGGGTACCATCTTATTCAGTCATTTTGGCTCTCAAAGTCCCTCTAATGTGTTTAAACATCAAGCACTGGTGAAGAAAATGCAATCCAGTCTCTCCGCAGGCACTGTCCAGGCTCAGAAGTGGGGACAGAGAACCTTCTGGTCCCATTGCTAAGATCATAAATATGTCTCTTGCTGAATTAGCCCTGGGGCTGCAATCCTTGACTCCAGAAAATGACTTCTGCAGCTGGGCCTTCCATCACTGTTAAGTGATATACATCATCATCTGTTATGGATTGGTCAACGTAAAAAAGCTCCTGTGTGCACAAATATTTAGTCATTTTACTGAGAAATGGGACTTGAGAAATTGCCCAATGTCATCCTTACTGTAGCCCCTCCCCGAGAAATGGATATACATGGCTTGGTCTGAGAATGCTGTAGTTTAGAAAAAGTCCATTGGCCTGGAACTAAGAGAGCTGACTTCATGATTTTGGGGTGATGAAATCTGTCATTGAATTCCTTGCAGGAAAAAGTCCTAGAGGGCAGATATCATATTGGTTTATCCTGCATAGAGCCTTGGTGAGCAAATTACGTAGAAAGGGTAGCATAATAATGCAATCTCTTTGTGCAAGAACTGGTCAATTTGGAAAGCTGCCTTAACTCATGCTTAACTCAACACTTTGGGACCTTTGAGTAAATTATTGCCTCACTGGGAGCAGCTGGCTCATTAGGCTGCCACATATACAGCAACCATGGCTTTATATTTCCATTCCTAGGAATGTTTGATAGATATTAATGGACTCTATTAAAGACTAGAGGCAGGAAGGATGTCTATTAGAAAGATAGCCCTCCATTTTATTTTACTGGCTGTGCTTTCAATCTCTCAGGTCTCAGGGGGAAAAGACGTATTCACTGAATGCCTACTATGTGTCAGTTGCTTTGCATAGGATTTTACTCACCGACTCTTACTGACAATCTCTATTTTCTAAATTAGGGTACTAGTGCTGTCTGTATTAATCAGGGTTCTTCAGATAAACAGAAACAACAGGAGGTCAATTTCTGTATCTATATCATCTGTATCTATCTATATCATCTATCTATATCTGTATCTAGCTATTATAAGGAATTGGCTCTTGTGAGTATGGAGATTAACAAGTTTCAAGATCTGCAGTGCAGAGAACCAAGAGAGCCCATGGTGTAGCTCTAGTCTGGGTCTGAAGGCTTGAGTACCAGGAGAGTCAATAGCTTAAGTTCCAGTTTAAAGGTGGGCAGGCTGGAGACCCAAGAAGAGTCCATGTTTTAGTCTGAGCCTGAAGGCTGGAAAAGACAAAAGTCTCAGCTCAGCTGCCAGGCAGAAGGGGTTTTCCCTCCTACTCAGCCTTTTTTTCTCTCCTATTCAGGTTTTCAATTGATTGCAATGAGGCCCACCCATATTAGGGAGGGCAATCTGCTGTACTCAGTCTACTGATTCAAATGTTAATCACATCCAGAAACACCCTGACAGACACACCCAGAATAATGTTTGACTAAATGTCTAGGCATCTCATAGCCTAGTAAAATTGACACATAAAATTAACCATTACAGACTCAGAGAAAAAAGGAACTTGCTCAATGTCACACAGATCTGGGTGAACATATTTCTTTGTCTCAAAGCTTGAATCTTTTCTTGTACCTCACTACCCCTAACTACTTCCTAACTTGTCTCTCTGTGTGGAACAGTATGTGTTTTAATAATGTGACTTGTTTTCTAACGACTTCAGGAGCTACCCCTACAAGTTTATCTTTCACTATTCTCTAACATTAAAATTCCAACTCATTTAAACTCATGTCATTTTCAATGATGTATTTATGATCGATTGTATATATGTGACTATAACTTATATTGTATCAACATCCTATAGCAACTCCTATCCTGCTTCTGTACCTGTCCTCCTCTACTCATTACTTGAATGTTTTTAATTTCCTACCAAATGCTGGAAATTGTGCTGAACACTAATAACATAGAAGTAATACGAATACTAGTGATAGTTATTATGTATTGGGTATTACTCTGTGCCAGACATGTTTTAACTATTTATACATATTAGTTCATGATGGTCCTTACAGAGCTACCATTCTGCCCTTTGTTCCAGGAGACTAACCAGCATGGGCTACATCAAAAAGGCTGTCATCTACTTTCTGCTGGGTAGGGGCACCAGAGAGACTTGTCAGAAACTAGAAGGAAGGTAGAGTGCGAAATCTGAGTGTTAATTCCCTGGCTTCATCAAAGGACACCGGTCTTCACAAGGAAACAGACTACATGATTCTCCTTTTGGGCTTCAGTAAAAACCCCCTCCTTTCATCCCTTAGTCTAGGGATGGTAAGAGGTCAACAGCTAAGAATTCCAGGTTCTTTGTGGTTTTCCCGTATACATGTCTTTGATGATAGCCCCTTTGGAAATAAATTCTCCTAGACTTTTTTTTTTAGGGTGATTGGGTCATTGTTTTTTCTCCTGGAACCCTGAGTCCTCAAATCAACCCTATCTGAAGTGTACCATTATTGCTACATTTTATAATAGAGGAAGACAGATGGCTTATATAATTTGATGAAGATCACACATTTTGTAAGAAGAGCTGGGATTGGAACTGTAGCAGTCTAGCTTTTCAGATCATGCTCTTGATCACCACAATAAGTATCAATAAGTGTCAATAATCACTATAATAAGTGCCATTGTAGCATAATGACACTCTACTTAGAGCAATAGCTAAGTTCAAGTCATCTTTTCCTATGAAACTTTCCATTTATTTGACTATTATTGTTTCATAGACCCTACCCCTCAAGTTTATTGAGGGTCATACTTAAATTTTCTATGCTTGTGCTCTTTTTTAATAATCACAGAAAGAGTGTACCTATCTAGGGGGCAGAGACTACAGGTTCAGTTTTTTCACCCACGGCAAGTAGTCCTATCCTGAGAACATGGTACAAATTTAATAAATGTTTGCTGATTTATTTAAAAGTTTACTTGCACTTTATAAGTAGCTCAACAAGGAATATCTTCTTGAATGTGTCAGGAATATGGAAAGAATTAGGCTGCCATAGAGTGGAAAATCTTGGGTCTGGCAGCAACTCCAACTATTCTTTCTTCTTAGCTGTGTGACCTTGGATGAGTCACTTAACTTCTCTGTATCACCATTATCTCCATGAGAGTAGTTACCATGTTTGTGCCCCATGTATCTTGTGTGGACCTTGGAATCTATTAGACATTTGAAAAATATGTGTTAAATACATAAATAAATGTGTATTTCAAAAATAAACTTTACTTTTAGAAGAGTTTTAGGTGTACAGAAGATAGTACAAAACATTCCCACATATCCTATACCCAGTTTTCCCTGTTATTAACATCTTGCATTAACATGGTACATTTGTTACAATTAACGAATCAATACATTATTGGTTTATTATTTTATTAACTCAAATCATACTTCATTTCAATTTTCTTATTACCTAATGTCCTTTTTCTGTTCCAGATTCCTATCCAGGATACCACATTACTTCAGTTGTCATGTCTCAGGCTTTCTTGGCTGTTGGTGGTCTTGATAGTTTTATGTATTCTGGTCAGGGTTTTGTGGGCTGCCCCTCTATTGGGATTTGTCTGTTGTTTTGTCATTATTATACTAGGGTTGTAGATTTCTTGGAGGGAGAAAACAGAGGTAAAGTTCTGTTAGATATGAGTTCTAAATTTTCTCTTCAAAGAATCAGTATGTTAGTATGTTCAATTCTTTGCCTTCTACTTTTAAACTTAACTTCCTCATAGAGCAACCTTTTTCAATTACCTACTCCACCCTGACTCATTCCGATTACCTGCTCTATCGTAACCATTTTTCCCGCCAAACCACTCACCCCATCACTCTCTTTAAATTAGTCAATCGGAATTAGTTTAACCTGTGCGGTCTAACCCTAGCCAATAGGGGAATGACACAGCAGCAGGGGCCACCTGCGTCAGGGATCCCTTCCCCTCCCTTGTCCAAGTGTGTGCTCACCATTGCTTCATCTGTGAGGGCGCACCCTTCTGTAGAAATAAATTGTCTTCCTGAGGATTAAAAAGAAAATTTTATATTCAAGTGCTATTTCTTTTGCAGCACCAAAACTTTATTTATAACAGTTCATTCTCATCACATTCTATCAAGGGTATATACTATCCTCCTAACTTAATGCTGTTGTCTCTCTGTTGCTGAGGTAATGCTTGTCAGATTCCTCCACTGTACAGTTTTCCCACTTTTCATACTGTGGAATAAGGTCACTATGTTTAGCCCACACTTAAGGAGTGGTGAGTTATGCCTCACCTTCCTGAGGGTGAAGTATTTACGTCAATTATTTGGAATTCTCCTGCATGGGAGATCTATCTCTTTTAACCTATTTACTTGATCATTTATTTTAACCAGTATGGACTCATAGATATTTATTTCATTCTATGGGGTATAATCCCGTACTACTTTATTTTGTTGTTCAAATTGTTCCAGGTTTGACCATTGGAAGCTCTTTCAGTTGGCTCTTCTGTCACGTTAATATACCCCATCATTGTGTTTTGGTTTGCTCTGTGTGTGTGTGTGTGTGTGTGTTTGTGTTTTGTAAAGAACTTCTTTACTTTCTTCCACTACGAGATGCTCCAGAGTCACATGGTACATCTCCCATCCTGGTCTTGGAATCAGCCATTTCTTCAAGGAACCTTGGTTCTTTTTATTGGAGAATAGAATTAGAAATAAAGATCTGGATACAAGATACACTCAATAAGTTTGTCTTTAATGAGGGGAAAGGAAGAGGAAATGTTTCCCAAACAAGGACCCGTTGCTACTAAAAATAACAAAATGACTTGTGGTGCATCGCAGGCACTGTCCATTTGGATAACATGTAAAAGGTGTTTATGTCTTTACAACTTTCTTCTAATTCTTCTGGTTCAAGGAGAAAACTTCAGTTTGATCCTGGTAATCTCAAGCTTCAGAATCTCCTTTCTAACAATGTGAAGAAACCTCAGGCTCCACGCCTCTGGCAAGCAAAAACATTGAGCTAGAATTTAGCAATATCGTTTTGTTTCATTAGTAATATTGTTTTGTTTCAGTGTATTCATTTGTATTATCACCAACAATTTATGGCAAATTCAACTAATTTTCCACTGCAATAGCAATACATACTTTTTCTCTTAAAATATATTAAGTAAAAACTGTAAGTCAATTTATAGGAAAAAGGTATTAGTGGTTGGTGCAACATACAGAAAGTGGTGAGTGAATGATTGAGTTTGGAAAAAATTGGAGAGTCAGGCACAGTGGCTCACACCTATAATCCCAGCATTTTGGGTGGCTGAGGCTAGAGAATCACTTGGACCCAGGAGTTCAAGTTCAGCATTGGCAACACAAGGAGACTCC
This sequence comes from Pongo pygmaeus, assembly GCF_028885625.2. Classification (NCBI taxonomy): domain Eukaryota; kingdom Metazoa; phylum Chordata; class Mammalia; order Primates; family Hominidae; genus Pongo; species Pongo pygmaeus. The sequence goes on from NC_072376.2 coordinate 22,164,174, forward strand.
TGTTTCTACAAAAAATTTAAAAATTGGCATGCAGTAGTGGCTTGTGCCTGTGGTCCCAGCTACTCAGGAGGCTGAGGTGGAAGGACCACTTGAGCCCAGGAGGTCAAGGCTGCAGTGAGCTGTGATTGTGCCACTGTACTCCAGCATGAGTGACAGAGTAAGACCCTGTCTCAAACAAACAAACAAACAGACAAACAAACAACTGGAGAGAGTAATCTCAAAAATCTCTTGGATCTCTAGAATTTGATATTCTATGTCAACCAGCATCTATTATCTCACACCCATGGCCGTGTACAATATTTGGGATAGAAAATATTTTGAAATCTGAAGATCAGAGAGAAAGACGTCCTTGTTGAGAGCACTAAAATCTTTACAGTTATTTTCTTGTAGCTATTCTCAGCCCCAAAACAGATCTAAGAGCCAGGCGTTGGCAGAGAGGTGAGAAATGCCGCGTAGTGCCTCAAGAGAGCTGTGGCGTTGGGATCACAGAACTACAAACCAAGGGGAAGGTTGATCCTAATAGCGTCAATGGATAGCTTCAAAATATTCATAAAAATGAAAATATAAAGCAAATAATTGTGACAAGCATATTTTCTAATTAAGATGAATGGGACATGGTTCTTATGCATTTTAATCTGTTAAACAAACAGCATATTAATAAGGCTTAATTATATCACCACATACTTAAAGTGACTTTCTAAAATAAAGTTTATTTTGATTTAACATATGCTTTTTTCGTATGTTTTTGTAGCACTTTTACAAGCACCATACATAAATAACATCTTGAAATAAATCTCTTGGATGTGATCCCCATCTTGATAGAAAATTTTTCCTTTTAATTTATTGGATAATTCAGGATATGTAAAATAATTTTTTATTTTTGTGATATGAGTTCTTTCAGCCCTTTCATCTGAATATTGGAGAAATGACCTTATCTTCGATAGTGTTTCTTTGCAATTCTATTTGTTCTTATCCATTCCACATTTAGATGGTCAACATATACTTCTTATTCCATCTCAGAAATAGCTCCCTAGTCTGTCCCTACCTGCCCTTTATATCTATGGAGAATAGCTGCAGATTCTTTGACCCTCTCCCGTCAAGAGTTAGAGTTAATTTCTTCTCCCTTTGCATTTAGGTTGGCTTGTGACCCCATTTTTCACCAACAGAATATAATGGACACTATGACCTTCAGAGGACTGATGATTTCTACCTTGATCTCTTGAAGCCCCGAGCATCAATAAGTCTGACCACTACTCACCCTGCTGGAGGAACCACATGGAGAGACTCTGAGACTATAGGGAGAGGGAGAGAAGCTCAGCTGAATCTAACCTTTAGGCCATTTCTGCTAAGAAATCTATCAAGTGAATGAAGCCACTCGTTTACTCCAAACTAGCCCTAGGTGAACACCTGAGATTCATGAGCATAAGAAATTTTTAAGCTGCTGTTTCAGGGAATATGTATATAATAGATAACCAAGATAATAGATTTTTCAAAATAATGTTTGCTCTTCCCCATAAGAGATTTATAGCTCCCTACTCACCTGAAGTCCGATTTTGCCACCACCTGATTTCTGGCATTCTTCCCTTTGAGGGGATTAGACTTCCTTATCTCATTGACATCAGACTTGACCATATCATTCATTTTAGCCGATAAAATGTGAGCAGAAATGAAATGCCACCATGGCACGGAAGTTTTAGGAGCCATCATGTAGTTCTGTCCCCTACCTTTGCCCTCTACTGAGGGAATAAGAATGCCCCAAATGAGGGATATTCATTTGGCCTGGCTACTAGAATGAGGAAGGCAAGGAATGGAGGTGCAGCAGACTTACAGCTAACATGTAATGCAGTGAGAAATATTTCTTTGTTGAAAGCCACTGAGGTTTTAGGGTCTTCTATAGAGACAGCAGGGTCATCATCCTAGAAAATAAATTATATTATGTTATTCACCTACATAAAAGACACCACATCCGTGTGGTTTCTTACTATTTTGTTCTATCTTACCTCTTCAGTCTCACCATGCATGTACCTCACAATTCAGCAGGGCTTGTCCTAATTCTTTACTTTTGGATGTGTGTGGTCCACTCTACTTGGCACATACTTTTCAATTTCTCCACCTGCAAAGCTGATACTTTGAGACTCACTTTCGATGCCATTTACTTTGTGAAGCTTTTTCTATTTTTTCTGGACAAGATTAGTTCCTCCAATTTCAGTGTTTCCATAGCAATGATGATGAAGCAGCACAGGAGGAGGTTAGTGAAGAGGATGGTGGTAACACAGTCCTCTTTATGCACCAGGAATTGTCTTAAGTAGTTTGAATTTTCAATTTATGTAATCCTTGTAATAACCCCAGAAGGCAATTCTGGCATTTCCATTTTATAACACAGCAGACAAGCACTGAAATGTTAGGTAATTCACTCAATATCAAACAGTTATTTATTACTGAAGCCAGAATTTGAACTCAGGTGGTCTAGCTTCTGAGTCAGTGCTCTTTATTGCCATACTTCACTGTATTTACAGCTCACATTTTTAAGGTAGCATTTGTAAGCTGTAATAAAGTCGTCTGTTTTCATGTTTACCCCGGTAGACCGTGAGTTTCTGCAGGGCAGTGACCAGGTTAGTTGTGTTTATACTCTTGCATATAATCCAAACTCAGACATATAGACATGCAAGAAATAACTTTCAATAACTAAGTAAGGGTTTGAATTTAAATCCTGAAACTTTAAGTCCAGTTTTTATTTTCTCCCTATCACATTAGTCACCTTCATTTTATGTGGTTTTTCATCTTACTATTATAAATGAGTTCTGGAAATGCATCTGCTCTATTAGTTGAAATAGTAGCTGAGACATTTATTGAAGAAGACTACTATTTCATTTCAATTATTTCCTTTAATGTTACAATAATTATGATTCAAAAAGGAATGCTAATTTTATGAGATCTTGTTGTGCATGTTAAAATGTAGTCTAATCTCATAGCATCTTCTTCAAGGTCTCACATTTCTTTTCTGGAATGTTCCCCACTCTTCTATCCCAAATTATGTTTTCTATTATAAATGATCTGTAATTTTTTGGTTCAAAGTTTTTACTAACTACATTGGTTGAAAGGCTCTTCTTTTTAATTAATATTCCTTTTCTATCACTGAGGGCTTACTGATCCTTCTCTTTCCTTAGTGACACATTTCTATGGAAGTACAAACTATCTTGATACCAATGCCACTCATGACCACTATGACTGTGATCATAATCATGATCATCATCCTTGTCCTCATTCAAATATCAGGTGGGGTTGGTAACCTGGCCCATATCATCTCAGATGATTAGGTTCAGACCTGAATCCAAAGTAAATTTAACACCTATCCTAAGATTTTCATGCTCTAAGTTATTTCATGTTATCCTGTGGTTTTGAGGTCCTACTTTCTCTGAATTATTTCAGTTTAGAGATTATCTTGTTTCTGGACTTCGTTATCTTTTGGCTATAATGCATGCACCGAAACACAGAATTCAGCCATTTTCCACAATTTCTGCTGTGAAAACCTACTCACATCAGGATTCCATATGTGAAGCAGGCTTTCTAACATACAGGTGTGAAGGACTTGTATTCAAGTCAAAGTGAGAAGTACAAATTTAGTTGAGGCTTCTGATGTTCATCATGCTGTTTGGCCATACTTCTTTCATTCTTTTTCTCCCCTCCTCTGCTTGACCCTCCCCATAGGTGACATTTTTGTTCAAGTCTGACTTAGCTAACAAAATTCTAGCGACCTTTTTTTGTTGTCTTGGTTTCTCCAAACATATGCCTACCTCACCCTCCTCCAACAGGCAGCCTCTCAGGGTATGTTTTTCTGACCACATATGTCTTTGCTTCTGCCTAACAGACATTTATGTGCCATTATGTTTTTTGTTTTGCTTTCCATAATAACTGTTTTCTCCTATAGATGATATTTTATAGATCTTTAAAGTACTTTGTTTTTTTTGATATTTTTCTCATAATAGACCTGTCAGATAGGAGAGGACCAGATACATTAAACTTGTTAACTAAATAACATAGTTGAAGCATGTAGTCCCATGTTTGAAACATGAAGTTTATATTAGATAAGGCTTAAATTCTATTGTGTGTGTGTGTGTGTGTGTGTGTGTGTGTGTGTGTGTCTTAAAGTTGAAAGAGAACTCAGGGACCATTTAATATTAGAAAGATAAGATATTACAATTTCTGCTTTACAGATGCTTTACATGATGTCCAGAGAGTTTCAGTGATTTGCTAAAAGTGAGGACAAATGGTGACATGTAGTTGCAGAATCCACCCTCTTCTACTTCTTGGGCAACGTTCTTCCTCATTTCTCTAGGAAGTGTATCCTTTAGTGAAAGTTTGTGAAAACTGGGGAATAAGACAGTAGGGGAGCAGCTGGGCATGCATGTGGTTCTCAGATAGGTCACTGGGGGAGAGGATGCATTGCAAAAGGTTTAGAAATAATACCAAGGAAACGAATTGTTCACTTAAGTGTAGATTCAGCATAGGGAGAGTCTGTGAGAATGAAGATTTGTAGAGATGTATTATTAATGTTTTTATTCAACTTGCTACTCCTTGCATCATTGCTAGCATCTTTGGATGGTTAAAGTTTCATCAGAGAGAAAATTATGCTCTCATATTAAGATATTAGACCTTATAAAGACACGCAGCTACTTGTTTCACCAAGAGGTATAATCACCTCCAACAACATATATTTATACATTGATTTTTTAAAAATTTCTGTAAAGGACTAGGTCAACAAGTTTAGTTTATCAAAGGGAATTTCATTTCCTCATTGACTTTAAACAATGAAGCCCTTGAAACATTCAGTCAATACACATCTCAGGGAAGAACAAAGGCAGCATCTGAAAGGAGGATTAGTAAATTACCTGCCTTCAAAACTCAAATAAACTGCACAAAAGCAGTTCTGTAGTTTGGCTGGTAATTCAATAAAGAAAGTCAAATGAAGCCAATAGATCCTGGTTATGTAGAAATATGCAGCAAGCTGAAGGTTGTGATGAAAAGATGTTCAAATAAAGATCATTCCAATGAATATAATTAATAGAGGGCTGATATACATAATGAAAAATTTAAAAAAACATTGTTTCTGAATGGTTGACACACAATTGCAACATCACACAATTTGGGATTATAGAAAAATAATTGAGCTGAATCTTTTATGGGAGTGTACCAAAGTCAGGGTGGGGGGACCTTAAAATTCACTGAGTACCTACTATCCTATTAGTATATTGAGATATTTTTGTTTGGTTGATTGGTTGGTTTTTGAGATGGAGTCTTACTCTGTCGCCAGGCTGGAGTACAGTGGCACCATCTTGGCTCACTGCAACCTCCGCCTCTGGGTTCAAGCAATTCTCCTGCCTCAGCCTCCTGGGTAGTTGGGACTACAGACGTGTGGCGCCATGCCTGGCTAATTTTTGTATTTTTAGTAGAGACGGGGTATTGCCACGTTGGCCAGGATGGTCTCAAACTCCTGACCTCAGGTCATCCGCCCGCGTTGGTCTCCCAAAGTGCTGAGAATACAGGCATGAGCCACTGCATATGGCCATTATTATTTTTGATTCTTAGCTAACCTGAGAACAACAAAAATAAGGAAATTTTGACTCAGTGGCTAATGAGAAAGCTTCCTACAGGTTCACACTCTGCTTTTCTACATTTCTCTCCATTTTGTGCTATATTAGCACAGTTAACAATTAGAAAACCCATAATTGAAAAAGTAGTGACAGTAGCGGGAATAGTAAGAAGAGAAGAAAGCCAGTTATTTTCTTTCTCCTTTTCTCGCCCCTCTAGCATGATGGAGACTGTTAGAACAGTGATCTTCAGGGGATACAACTTAAACAGAAATAACTATCTAAAGGGTAGAGTCAAACATCAGTTTATAAGACAAACACCTTTATGAGAATCATGCAAGGTTTTTGTTGAGGTAAGGATTATTGAAAAAAAATAAAAGATTATGGGGAGAGTATGGAAATGTATTTGAAGCATAAAGTTAATTTTGGTATGGAAAGTGAATAGTGAGTAACCGTGTCCAGTTGACCTTTCTCTGGCTCAGTCACTGTGTTTTTCAGAAGGCAATAATAAAATCTTTCTTTACCACCTCTCTTAAGATAAGCAGGTTCTTGGATACTTGATGATACATAAGTCACATTTCCCTGTTTATATTATCATCATCTCTAGGAATAGAAAGTGATGAATTGCAGGGGTGGTCATGATCTTATTAAATATATTAAGATATTATTAAGTTATAAACAATAGAATTGGGACAATTTATAATATGGCTTTGAAAGATTAGACTTTAAGAATAATAAAAAAAGACATAGAGGTGCAAATTGAGCAAAGAAAGTAGTCAGCAGAAGGTTAGAATGAAAAGCAACATCAAAGACTAGGAACAGGTAGAGGATATTGATGTGTTATAGGGTAGATAAGCGGGCCCGATACAGATTGCTCCATCATAGGCACTTGAAAGGAAGGGATAAAATGAGAGTGGGGTTGGAGTAGAGAGGGTACCAATCTAGGTTCACAATGAGAGCATTGTTTCGGGATGGCAAGTAGACTGGCTGAATAAAAAAAGAGTCAATCCAATTACAATGAACAGGTAAAGGTGTAGTCCAGAACCCAGAGCCATGTTTCAAACCCAGATGGTAGCCACCTGCTTATCCCCTCCAAAACCATAGCAAGGTAATAATGTTGTTGACACAGTGGACACTGAAGTTTGTATTGGATTCAATAAAAAAGAATCACATTGCACTTTTTTTTTTTTTGAGACGGAGTCTGGCTCTGTCGTCCAGGCTGGAATGTAGTGGTATGATTTTGTCTCACTGCAACCTCCGTCTCGTGGGTTCAAGCAATTCTCCTGGCTCCACCTCCCGAGTAGCTGGGACTACAAGTGTGTGCCACCACACCCAGTTAATTTTTGTATTTTTAGTAGAGATGTGGTTTCACCATGTTGCTCGCGCTGGTCTTGAACTCCTGACCTCAGGCGATCCACCCACCTCAGCCTCCCAAAGTGCTGGGATTACAGGTGTGAACCACCGCACCAGGCCCACATTGCATTTTTCAAAGACAAGAATCTATTAGTGTTTGCTTTAACTTGGACTTATCCACTGTAGTTGCCTTCTTAATAAAATAACTTGAACCTCAGAGAAACTAATCCTACTCAACACTTCCTTCTCTGAATTGCTCTCAAAGGTGTAATGCAGACAGGAAACTCTTTTTATCTCCAAGAATCACTTTCACAAACTGAAATGTCTCTTGAATTGAACATTTCCAGCCAAAGCTTTGATTCTCATCATCTGTTACCTGTCTTGTATTTCAATGACCACTAAATGGGTATCCCTGCTATGATGGCTCACTCCCACCTATTATCCATGTTGTCACCAAAGTATCTTCCTAAAATGTGTACCTGATAATGTCATTTTCCATTTAGAAACCATCACTGGTTTCTTTTCTTCTGAGTTGTTCCTTATTTGACCTTAATATTTCTCCAAACACTCCTCCTACCTTCCAGGATGTGCACCTGACCCTCCAGCCCTGATGAAGGCTTCACCAGTGCCCCAAAATGTTGTGTTCCACTATGACTGTGTCTTTGCACATGTGTATATTTTCTGTCCCATTGACTTATAAACTCTTAAGCATATTTCAAACTTTACATCTCCAAAGAAGCCACTTCTATATATGGTAACATTTCCCCCTTGGTACACCCAGGTGATTTTAAGACTAATATAAACTTTTGACACCTCTTTCTTTTGGAGACCCCACCTCATATTATATCAAACATATAAAAATGCATCCAAATCCCCCAATAAATATATTTTCCTGTTAAGATTTTTGTGGAAATTTTTGTAATGGACTTTGAAATTGTTTGGCTGCATATAACTTATTTAAAGTTGTTATGATTTCTCAGCAGTCATTGTGCATCCTCAATAATTTTTGTAAACTAAGAGAATCCTTCAAATTGTTTTCAAGTGTAATGAAATGTTTATGAGTGTTGAAGTTGACAATGAATGAAATTGACATAATATGTTTATAGACATCTAATTGAACCTTTGTAAATTTTGTCTTAGCAGTTTTAATTTAATATTTTACAGCAGCAATTAGATTTCTTTTTGTCATGACTCAGGTATTTTTTTGGGCTTTCAAATGGTTCGTTGGCCTCAGCCACTGTGTTTGTAATAATGAGAGAGCTTCCTGTCTCTCATATTGCTAGGTATTGTATAACATTATCTGCCTGTTCAACTAGATTGAGTTTCTCAACATTTTACCCAGTACCATTACCTGACACGTAGAAGTGGTTGTATATATCTACATATATATGTAAATGAATATAGATGCCTTAGACATGGATATAGACGTATAGATATAGGTATAGACAGAGACATATATCTTGTTTGAAAAAAATTCACTGAAGCTAGACAGTTTAGTCTATTTGAGTCTAATGGAACTCAGAGGTTCCCGATTGTGAGTTCCAGATCTTGAGCCTAAAATGTTCATTTTCCATTTATGCAAGAAGTCTTCATTTGCTGTTTGTGCTGTATAGATAATTTGCACAATGTCAATTAAAACTTTTTTTGATCAGTGATTTGGCACTTTGTATCAGGCAGTGAACTCTATGGACTGGAATGAATTGTCTTTTCACATATTATTCACTCAAAGATTTTATGAGAAGGCATACATTGGTGTGTTATGCTTGGCGAATGATATATTCCTTCCATCTTATCATCTTCGTACTTTGAAAACATTTCCAAGAAATACTTTTCTAGGTACTGTGTGAAACTGACACATGACATAAGCATTATCAAATTGATTTGCCTTATTGCAAAGTGATTCTGTATCACCACACTGTAAGCCTTTCAGCAACCAGTGAAGTATCAAAGCTTTTACCATTAAGTGGTTAGTTTACTAACCATTAGATTTTACCATTAGGTGGCTACTTTATATGGCGTTACATAAAAATTTGTCAAATATTCCCTGCTATTAATGAAATCTTAATGACAGAGCTCATACTTTGACATCATTTTTGGCAATGAAAAGTAATTGCAGGTTGTTTGGCATAGATACTAATTGAGGTACTACTTTTTTCTCTATCATTTAAGTATAATATTTACAGTTTTTATGTGGTTCACTTACATACATTTGTCTACTAACATGCAGTGGGCTTTGCAAACTTAAATTCATTTTCATTGAACCATGCTAAAAATATTTCTGAGGTTGTATACTAACCCTCTGAAAGGATCAGGTGAGAATTTGAGGGGATTAGAGAATTCAGCATACATCTTGGTATATAGAATACGTTGTGGGCAGTTGCGTGATAACTTCTGCTAATAATATTGAGAACTGAACATCTAAATTTTTATAATCAGTACTAATATGATGTTCAGACTTGCCTAGAGTATATTACTTAAGAGTTAGCAAGCAGGGTCCCTTATTTTCCAGCACCTCAAGTTAGTCCATTATGGGCAGGCTTTGGCATGTTATTGACTGTTTTTATTACATTTATCAGAACACTCATATCTATTAAGTGCAAAAAGCAAAGGCTGAATACCATTAAGGTTCTGACACAAATGAACAAAAGAAATTTGAGATGCAAGCCAATGGCTTCTCTCCTTCTCTCTGTCTTTTTTTTCCCACTTGCTAGCATAGGCAGAGAGTGAATGAATGAGAAGGTAGCTAGAATTAAGGTAGAATTTCTACTTTCACTTGGTATTTCTGCTATGCATTATTGTTCTTTTCAAGGTGGAAATTAGATGTGTAAATTCCATCCTTCTGTATTAAAGATATTTGAGAGTCGAGGCTTTGGACAATTTCCTATAGACATTTGACTATACATGTGTGGACCCCTCAAGATCTATGAGCACAGGAGATGGGTCTGACTTATGCACCACTGTATCCCCAGCACCTAGTACATAGTAGACACTCAATAAGTATTGGTGGATTTGTGAATAAGTCTATAAACATATTCTTAGCCACAACTTAACTACTAAAACATATATTTGGGCATGAAATGTATACAGCATTAAGCATTAGATGTGAGAAATGCAGTGGCATACCTTATTCAAAGAATAATTATTTTTGCCCTTCTCTGGTTTACAATCTAGTGAGATAAGTAGTCAAAAATTAAACAAATAATCACGTTAGGTAATTACAAATTATGAGCAGTGTGCTGCAGGAAATACATCAAAACCTTGAGAGATCATTCCAAGGGGTTTTTATTTTTATTGAAGAATAAAAAAAGAGGTCCCTGAGAAAGTGTCATTTAAGCTCAGTTGTCCTTTGACAACTAGGAATTCACTCATTGAATGATAGAGATAAGAACATTCCCAACCTAGGGAAAAGCATGTGTAAATGTTCTGTGGCTGGAAAGAACATGGTGTCTTCAAGGAATTGAAGGAAGGCGAGGTATTCTGTGTAGACTAGAGATGGGGAGGGTGGCATGAATTGAAGAGGGAGGGGAGGGAAAATGCTTGGAATTTGAGTGTCATGCTAAAGCTTTGGGATTGGATTCTAAGATTTATGAGTAAATATTGAATGAATTTATGCACATACATAGGAGTTATGTCACCTATTTTGGATTTAATAGGGAGCCTTGTAGCAGCTTTGTGAAGATGGAATGGAGGGAAACTAGAGAGGAAATAAGATATCATTGAGGAAGCAATCACAGTACTCTAGGAAAGAGATGACGGTGGCTTGGACCAAGAGAGTGATCTTAGAAGTAGAGAGAAGTTGGCAGACTTGAGTCACAATTTGAAGATAGAACCAATACAATTTTCTGTTATTGATAGAGAAATATTGGAGGAGAGGAAGGTATCAAGGACAACTGCTGGATTTATATGAACATCTGAGTGAAAAGAAATGTTTTATTTAATAAGAGGTAAGAGGAATATATCTTGGGGAGACATCTAAAGTTTGAGATTATTATGAGATTTTTTTTTTTCTCAAGTGTATACATCATGCAGGCAATGGAGGTTAGAAAAAAGTCTAGATTGGAGATAAAAATTTGGGAAAAGCCAACATTGGAAACATGGGATTGGTATAATTCCTTAGGGAAAGACTGTGGCATAAAAAGATAAGGAATCACAGAATTGTGTACTGACTTAACTCAAGGTTAACAGAGAAAGAGGAAACTGGAAAGAAAAAAAAAAAGATTGCCAAAAATGTTTATGCCTTCATGGAATGGATGGAACTTAGGGACCCCAATTCAATGACTCTTAACCTGGGGCTCATGGTGTACTTGAGGATGTCCTCAAATAGGATTCAGGGAGTCTTCACCATGTGACAGTCATATGAAAAGTTCTGTAGATTTGTACTTGGATCCTTTCCTAATACTAATATTAACCCATGAAAACTCTCTAGGTGTCTGTTGCCTCGAGTTCCTTGACTTCTTCTATTTTTCCAAATCTTACTTAATTTTTTTCATCCTTCAGAATAGAGGAAGCTCTCAATTTATGTATTCCTGTCTAGAGAGATAATTTGCAAAACATGCTTGTGAATAAACAAATATATTCTTATGCAAGTGATGGACCAGTAATTTATTAGGAAAACCACCCAGGCTCCAGGGCTTCTGCTTTTTGGAAAATTACTGAACTATACTACTTATGCAATTTTATAAACACCATTTTTAAAAACTCCCAGAACTGTGTTTCCCTCACAGATTGAAGCATATCAAATGCTTAGAATATATGCTTTATATGCTGTGGAGAGGCATATAAAGCTTTATGTGTCTCTATAAGCATATTACATTCTAAGTATGTGATATGTTTCTAACTATGTGACTTACATATACTTAGAATGTGATGGGGTGTGTGTGTATAAAAGGGATGGAGATATATATATTTCTCCATCCATTTTTTTTGCAGAAACTTCTAAATGCTGCTGTATTTCACCAAGCTCCAGTTAATATCCAAATTGGACAACTCCTGTGTGCCAGGATAACGTGCTAGGCTTGCTTTAAAATGATGCATACAAATAAGATAAAGCAAAGAGACTCGGCTTTAACATTCAGTAAAACAATAATGTGTTTCTTAATAATAAACATTTGCACATAAATGCATCCCATTTTAAGAAAATGATACTTTACCTATGCTGTTTGTAAGTTATGTTTCCTTATAAATTCTATTTTCTTAGCAACTCTCTCTAGTTTCAGAGATGTCTTTCTACTTCCCCTTTGTTTCTCGTGGTGAAAGCAATAAATCAGCTTCGTGCTTATTGCCATGATGATAAATCTGCATGAGTATAAAAGGAATTGAGGACATGTACATTATAGAATTGTACTGATACATACTTTTTAAAATTTTTATTTATTTATTTTTTGAGACAGAGTCTCACTCTGTCACCCAGGCTGGAGTTCAGTGGCATGATATTGGCTCACCGCAATCTCTACCTCCCGGATTCAAGCAATTCTCCCTCAGCCTTCCAAGTAGCTGGGATTACAGCATCCACCACCATGCCTGGCTAATTTTTGTATTTTTAGTAGAGACAGGGTTTCACTATGTTGGCCAGGCTGGTCTTGAACACCTGACCTCAGGTGATCCGCCCACCTTGGCCTCCCAAAGTGCTAGGATTACAGGCATGAGCCACCGCATCCAGCCCTGATACGTACTTTATATGAACATATTCATTCATTTAAAAATTATTATTGAATACCTACTAGGTGCTTATCATTTTAATAAAGTATAGGAAATAGCGCCTGCCATCAGTGAACTTCTAATCGTGGGAAATGCAGACAATAAACAATGATGCAAAATTTATGTTTAACTTATAAATATAAGAAATGTATGTTTTAGTGTATATAATGTGTCAGTTTTTGAGTGTTGAATTTGACAGTGAATGAAATTGACATAGCATACTTATAGACATCTAATTGAACCTTTGTAAATTTTGACTTAGGAGTTTTGATTTAATATTTTACAGCAGCAATTAGATTTTTTTAAAATCACAACTCAGATGTTTTCTTGGACTTTCAAAAAGTTCATTGGCCTCAGCCACTGTGTTTATAATAATGAGAGAGCTTCCTATGTCATATTGCTGGGTATTGTATGACATTATCTGCCTGTTCAATTAGACTGAGTTTCTCAACATTTTATATTATTATTATATTTATATATTGTATTTATATACCAAGAGCACCAGACCTGTGAGAGAGGCCATCCTAGATCAGCCAGGTCCAGCCCAGCTGTGCCAGACCAGAAGATCCATCCAGCCAACCCATAGAATTATGAGAAATAGTAAATATTTGTTCTTTTTAAGACCCTAAGTTTTGGTATAATTTGTTACATACTAACCTTTACAGCAGACATTATTTCAGATATTGGATTTCTGTCCCTCTTAGCTTGCCTTAGCTTCCTAGATAGATGTCATATTTCATACCAAAGAACAGACAAATTACATCACTTATGTATTATGTATTTATGATGATGACAAAAGGGAAAAAGAGTAAAATGTTTCCCTCACTTCATTCCTATATTTGCTCAAATGTTACTCTCTCCAATAACCTAACCTAAAAAATAATATGCTTAGCCCACCATCACTCCCTAACTCTTATCCTGTCATTTTCTTTTATGGTATATATCACTACCTACTATTATTATGATGTACATTTCCATCATAACACACACACACACACACACACACACACAAACATATATACATACCATATGGTATGTGGTGCTTAATTTTATGTGTCAACTTGGCTATGCTATGGTGCTCAGTTGTCATTGTATTAAGCCATGACAACTTTGGAGCTCTTTCTTACTGCACCAAAGTTGATGAATAAATTAGGACTGGGAGTAAAGTGCTGCTGTGTCAACATCAACAGTAAGAACTTAAATTATATGGCATTGACTTTAGGGTTGGGCAGCAGAAGGCCAGCAGATTGTTATTGGAGGCTAGAAAAAATGGTAGCTTGTATTGTGAAGAGGCAAAACATTTAGTATAACTGTCATTTGTTATAACTTGGTAGGCAAGTCATCTGCCCAATGACTCTGTGACTTTTAGAAAATATACTTAAAGACACAATACACAAGTTTCCTTTAGTTGTAATTAACTGGATTTGACAAGATATTACCAGAAAGAGATGAGTTCAGAAAATGATCATCTGTTTGCAACAGCAGTGAAAGGAAAAAGTGGATTTTAGGAACTAAAGGATGCACCTGTCTCTCACTTTCAACCAGTAAAAGGTAAAGTTGAAAAATGATTTGAACAACAAAGGCAAATTAAAAGCCCTCCCTGGAGCAAAGATTGAATCAAGAGTATGGCTGTTATCCTTCTGTTAAAACCTATGAATCAGTTAAGAGGTAAGTGAGCAAGTCCTTTCAAGGCACAAAATGACTCAGGAAGAAAGAAACTAAGGGCATCATCCCATGGAGACTTGATTAGCTCTCTAGAGAGAGGAAGGCCTGGAATAGAATTAGAAGTGTGGTTATTGACATATGAAGATGGCTGGAGTCAAACAAAGAAACAAAACCAACAGGAGCAAAGCTTTTCAGAGAGTTGCACTGTCAAAAGCACTGGCAGCTTGAATGCAGTCTTTGAACAGATTATTGCTGTTCAAAATGTAAAATGACCTTTCAGTGCATGCTTCTCTACAGGGTGGAGTGAGGGTTGAGGGTGGACTCTTATTCAGCTATGCCCAGGGAGGATAATGCAACAAGGACCTCCCAGACTTCAGAATTGCTTTGGACCAGTGTAATGTGTGGCTCAAGTTTTTCCCCCTTCCAAAAGGGAGTAAATTTGTTTATGGTCTTTTTGGCAAATATGCATTAGGTGTATGGTGAACAATCTGTTTTTTGTTTTTAGTTCACAGAACACTGAATTAAGTGGACTGTATTAGTTTGTTCTCACACTGCTATGAAGAAATACCCCAGACAGTAATTTATAAAGAAAAGAGGTTTAATTGACTCACAGTCCTGCATGGCTGGGGAGGCTTCAGGAAACTTACGATCATGGGGGAAGGGGAAGCAAACAGGTCCTTTTTTACAAGACAGCAGGAGAGAGAAGTGCCGAGCAAAGAAGGAAAAGCCCCTTATAAAACCATCAGATCTCGTGAGAACTCACCATCACGAAAACAGCATGGGGGTGTGGGGGGGGGGCGGGTAACCTCCCCCATGATTCAGTTACCTCCCAATGTGTCCCTCTCACGACACATGGGGATTATGGGAACTACAATTCAAGATAAGATTTGGGTGAGGACACACCAAACAATATCATGGAGCCACAGCTATTCATGTTATAAATCAGGAGATCCAAGAATTCATCCCAATGCCAATTGGTTACTTTTAGAGTGTATTCCATGGATGGAGGTTGAGTGAATTTTGCTTTCATTAAGGGTGTAGGTATTTGTGACTGTGTCAGTAGACTGCAACAGATTGTATTATTTTCCCAGTGATGTGCTTCTCTCCTCCCTGGAAAGTGATTATACATCCTCAGCATTGCTGTTTCTGTGGGAAAGTGTACATCCTGCCCCACTGCTGTTGGGATTGATCATGGGATGTGTTTTGGCCAATCAGTATATGCAAGCTTAGTTTAGGCCACATCATAGCAGAAGTTTTAGAGATATCATAAGTTTCCTCTAATTCTCTTTCTTACTCTTTTCCCTTTGCCATAAGAAATGTATGTCTCAGCAAGGGCCTGATGATCCACCTGGGCAACAGAATCCAAGAACACAGGCCACAGAGGCATAGTAGCTGACGCACAGCCTCTAACATGTAAAGTGAGTGAGAAGTAAATATTATTATAAGCTACTGAAATTTGGTGTGGTATGTTACTCTCTAAAGCTGACACTGTGGGAATGAATTATTTTTAGAGAACTAGGACTCAGGACAACCATTTTGAGCCTGAAAAACTCTACATGTATTTTAAATAATAAGAGTAGTAGTTTTTCCCAGGACAAATACTGTTTTTCTCTGCATGATATTTCAACCTTGCTCTTTTTTTTCAGATAAGAGGTTTTATTTATTTATTAATTTTTGTTTCTTTCCTGACATATTTGTTTCCCCAGCTTCTTATGTAAGCTGTCTCATTTTCTCCGAAGCCATGTGCTTGTTTTACAGTATCATGTGGAAGAAATATTTGAAAGATTTAGACTAATTTTAAATCCTGCTTCTGCTGCTTGGCAGGAGCATGTCAACAGGGCCACCAAGATGACACTGAGGCCCCCACCCAGCATCCCAAAGGCAGTATCACAGCAAAAGGTGGTTGCCCAATATGTGTAATTGCTATTTTTTTTCCTCTAGAGACAACTTTGTATGCTTTGTAATCTGTGTGAATGTTTAAGACTATCTCAAACTCCTTACTTTCCCACTATCAGCCTCATTATGAATATTATATAAGGAACATTTCAAAACTTCCTTTCTTCCTGAAATAACCTTTTAAAAGGGTATCTCTTCACCTCTATTCTCAGTGTGCAGATCTGTTCAGTTTTGAAAGCCTTAAAATGTTTCAAAGGGTTCATTTGTTTTGAGAACTTCCTTTGGACAGATAGAGGGATGTAGAACATTTCCTGTCTCCACATTGTTCAAGCTACCTGCTTTCATTTATCACAGTCTGCTTGAGAGGGTCTATCTTTTTATATATATATATATATATATACACATACACACACACACACACGTATCTATACACATATGTATATATGTATCTATACATATGTATATACATATATGTATATATATAAATCCTACATATTTATATATATAAAACAAGATATACATATATATAAAACAAGATATATATATATATGTCTCTGTTGTTTTCATCATTCCACTTTCGTTATAAGAAATAGTGTAGTGGTGGCTTCTAGCTATTTGGTGTGTTTGGTTCTAGAGTTTAGAGTCATTTTATTTCTTCCTGATGAAGGCGTTTGTTCTGGGGTAAATCTTAGTCTATTGAGTCCTTGTATCCATGTTTGTTTCTTTTTTTCTTGCTTGCTTTATTAGCTCTGGAGTCCTCATGACTCATCCCTGTCAATACGCTCAGAAGATTTCTGGTGAGATGCCCAGTCCCTCAGTACCAATGCCTCTTTCTACTGTGAGGCAGTGGGGAAAAGTGTAGTTGGGGCCAGAGGAGAGTAAAACCTCAAGTTTCATAGCAGGATTTTTGGTTTTAACTCTGAGAGTACCACTGTGCTCCTTTCAACAAGTCACTTCCCTTCCTCAGTCTGTTTTGTCTTTTGTACCATAGGTGAATCCCAGGAATTTATGAGACTGCAAAAAAAAGTAATTTTCTAATAGTTCACTTAAATATGTCATTATACGCACACACACGCACACACACACACATATGAAGGTTTATATTTTGACCCAGTTAATGACTGTTTTTTCTTTTCTTAATGAGGAAACCATATAATGGTTTGGTCCCCACTTCTTTGCCTATTTAGACTTAGATTATATTTTCATGTAACAAGTGAATTCAGCTATACTCCTTTAGCAGAAATAGACATAAAGAGAGACATGAGATAAGTAGACAAAGATGGATACATCTTCATCAATAGAAGCAATGAATAATATACTTCAATACTTAAATGTTTGACTTGCTGAGAGATGATATATCAGCCACTTCCTAAAGAAAGTTAAAGGGTAGATTTTAACCTTGTGAGATGTTTACCTGCTCAGGGCGGGCCCTAATCCTATGTGGGATTTAGGTCCTCTGCACTGCATTTGGCGCTGGTTTAATGTTGGGCACACGTGCATCCTTTATGTCTCCACTCAGGCTGCCCGTAATGTGTTTTGCAAGAATAATGATCTTTGTGGAATGTCTGCTAGGTATCATGCACTTTACACACACATCACTGCCTGCTCTGTAATGTATATTTTACTTGTCCTGTTTCCCCCTAATGAAATCAGAGATACTTAGTCACATGCTCAGGGTCAAACACAGCAAAATTATTGCTCAGATGATGTGTTTCAAACCCACATATGTTTATTTTTGAGTCCAACAGGACAAAGTCCAAGTTCATCAGCATGGCATACAAAATATTTTTGTGATCTCACCGTTCCGTGCCCCTCCACACTTATCACCTCCTCCTGCTACACTCTGCTGCACCACTGCTGAGAAATGCTGACCTCTTCCCCAACACCATGTTGTCCCCCTCATCTTTGTTTTGTGCCTATGTTATCCTCTCTGTGCAGAAACATGCCTCACTTTGCCTGAGTAACTGCCATATGTCCTTTAAGATTTAAGACACTGAAGATACAATTATGTGATTAAGAATGTAGCCATGTAGCTCTCTGTCACTTTCTACCTATCTGCACTTGGGCAAGTTATTTAATTTCCCCATGCCTCAGCTTCCCTATTTGTAAAATAGCCATAAAAGTACATCACAGTATTGTTGAAAGAACTACATGAATTAAGTTATGCATGTATCCAGCACAGGGTAAAACATTACATGTTAGTGTTTGCCCCTTAGATTTGCCTCAGAAATCACTTCTTCCAGGAATCTTTGCTTGATTCCTACTCTCCTTTCTACCAAACAAGATTGAGTGTTCTCTTTTATAATCATCTACGATATTAATTTCTTTTAGTATTACCTGTTTAGATGTTTGTCTTTGCTACTATACATGTTTCCCCCCAAAAAACTCATAAAATAGAAACAGATATCTAAACACATAAGGCTAAAACACATGTATTTTTGAACACCTAACAGCTAGCACATTGGCTGCTACATAGTAGAACTCCACAATAATTGCCAAATGAATGAATGAATGAAATATTTACTTTATTATTGTTGTTATTATTGTATTATTGTTCTAACTAACCTTTACCGGTTACTTATTGTGTGCTAGGCACTGTTTTATGCACTTGGTATGCATTCTATAATTTAACCTTCACACAAATCCCATAACGTAGGTATGATTAACCCCATTTGATGGATGAAGAAACAGAGATACAGAGAGATTAAATAACATGTCCAGGGTCAATCACTAGTATCTATGTGAATATGAATTTAAACCAAGCAGTCTGATCCAAGAGTTCACATTCTTAGCTATTTTCTGTTGCAGCCTCCAAATGGATTTAAAGGGAAAATAAGAAAAAAGGAAAGGAAGGAATAGGAATAAATGAGAGAAAGCGGGGAAAAAGAGAATAACTGGAGTACCACAGTCTTGATTGGCATCACCTGAAGGCTTATGGGATTGCCTTCACTGGCTTCTGGATTTATGTTAAATCTTTGACTTTTCACAAAAGTCACTGCAAAAAATAGCCCTGTGGAATTTCCTTCTTCATTTGCTGTGAAAAATTACTAGTGAGCATCACCCATCATATTATTTGATTCTTCTTATATTATCCCCCGCCACACACACACACACAAACACACACATACAGAGTCATACACAGAGTTTCTTCCTTGTAAAACTGTTGTGTCCCTGAAGGCACTGGCCTACTTCCTTCTATATGATCACCACAGTTGCCCACTTAATGGAACTGCTTTGCATTGGCTGCTGTGAAACACAGAGCCAAGCTTCATGCTTGGTCACAGAAATTGTATTGCCCTTTGATTGGAATGTTAGTTTTTCTCTTTTGACTATCTTTCCATCCTAAACTTTGATTCCTATATAATTAATTGTATAATATTAGTATTTCTGTCTTCTGCCAGCAAAGTATAATTTTTTTTAAAGAGGTGGGTGTCAATATATACATTGAGTTGACTATCTGTATGGGATAACCTCCACCCTTAATGATTAATGTCATTCTAGAAGGGTATATTCAACCAACTCATGGTAACCATTTTAAATAATAATAATTTAATGATAATAATCTTTTGTAAATAAGGTTCAGAGGGGTTAGGACTTTGCCCCAAATCACAAAACTAATTAATGGCAAAGTCCAGGGACAAACAGAATTTTCACCTCTGTGTTGGTGCCCTGTTTTGCATATAATGGCCATCAATATTGATCTTTCGAGGTAATATCAAAATAGATGGCAATGCCTCCTAACACACATGAAAGCATTAATTGTTGAAGATGAAGTGTTAGGTTTGACAGAGCAATATTATGACTTATTATTGAGAAATTTAGGCTCTTGTACCATCTAAATATATTCTTTATGTCATTTATCTCCTGTTTTCAGCTTTAAAAAATAAATTTATATTTCCTTCTTCACAAATGTTATGAATACCAATTATAGAAAATGTAGAAATCCAATAAATTAGAAAGAAGAGAGAAAAAATTACTCAAAGCCTACCACTCAGAGTAAGTCACTTAACATTTATATGTATTTTAAGTCTTTTTGTTTGTATAATTATTTTTTAAAACTTTTCATAATTGTAATAATACTATTTTATACTCTCATTTGTTACTGAAGGTACCATAGGTATTTCTCCATGTTATTATCAGCACTTAGCAATAGAATTTTAAATAGCTGTAAACTAATTAGAAAAGTAATTCCTGATAATTCCCTTAACCTTTCCTCTATTACTGGGCTTTGAGTTTATCTTGGATATTATTCACAGTATTTCAATGAATGTTATGATGTGTGTAGCCTGTTTGTATTCAAATTACTGTGTTAGGTCATATTAGCAAAGATCTAATTGTTTGCCCAAAGCTTAGGTGATGGAGTGTGCTGGACAAAGCACAGGCTCTGGTGCTAGAGAGACCTGGATTGGAATCTTGTTGCCGCGTCCCACTAGCTCTATGGCTTGGAGGAAGTAGCCTCACAGATCCTTTGGGTCTTCTTTTATGAAATGGGGACATTCAGATCTGTCTCATAGGGTTGTTGTACATTAAATTAGATATTGTATGTAAGCTCAGCAGTAATGTTTTAAGGCTTTGATGCCTTTTGCCAAATTATTTTCGTGATGGTTGATCCAAGTTACTTTCTCATATTCAAGCAATGTATGAAAAGTTCCCATTTCATCTCAACCTTCCCAGCATTTTTTGAAAACTTGATAGGTAGTAGGAGTGTGTGGTGATTTTTCAAGTCCCCCTATGTACTTTGCTTCTCAGGGAGAATGAGCACGTTCACATGGTCTGGTTACCAGGGGTTCTACATCTTTTGTGATTTGTTGATCTTCTTTTCTTATGTGTTGATTGGGGTCAGTTATTGATTTATGAGGATTTTTTTCTTCCTCAGAAAAGAAATTTTATGTATAAAATGATTATTCCTGATTTATCTTATCCTTTACTGTCGGGTTTAAAATGTCTACTCCTTAACATTCTCCATAGTCTTTTCTTTATGTCTTCTCTTAAAGCCTTGTGATTACAGGATAACTCAAGGAACTGATTCTCTTATATACAAACTATTCTTGTTTACAGGTGGGATCTAATGAAATCTTACCTGCACGAGTAGAATCTTATTGCTTTACTAAGAGTAATTCACTATGCAAGTAATTCTTTTTAATACTTTATTTCTATATGTATGTATAGTTCTTTTGTTTCTATTTACTTCAGCTTAGCAAACATTTATTGAGTGAATACTATTTCCCAGACATCATGTGAGACTACAAAGCATATGTACCCCAAATGCTTTGTGGGTATAAACCAATGTGATCTGTGAACTTGGGTATGAAAACATTTATCTTTTTTCATTAACCTCTTACCAACTGATTATTAGTTCTCTCAATTGCAAATGTAAAGCCACAAATTCTAGCAGTACTAGCCATATCAGTGTCAGCAATAGAAATCACAGATATTCTATTTTCAAATGATAGCTATTGCTGATATCTAGAAATGTTGTGTTGTATTATTTCAAAATTATGTAAGTTATTAGTATAACTATTGGCACTTATTTTGTAATGTATTACTAAAAAAGAAATACATTACTATGTCATAAATTTGTTTTTTAAGTTTTCTGATGATTTTATATGTAAATATGCAAATGTTTTTATAATAGTTTTCATGTATAATTCTATGAATGTTATTTATGTATTTAAAAGCCTTTTTCTAGGAATACGCTATTCTGTACAGGTTACATCAGCTTGACAAAGGCACGGCAAAGAAATGTTTAAAAACCTCATTGAATGAATAAAAAATTCATAAAAATAAGGCTCTCACAGTACTTCAATTCTTTGGATTTTCCACATGTCCTCTGTATCTAATACAGATATTCTACTGGGGAATGGTGATCCTTTGGTATTCTTTACTCCTTCTTATATGACTTAAAATAATGCATGTGTGCCAAACTGTTACCATGTGCCCCAGATACTTCATGTTAACTCCATTATCTCATTTAATTCCTCAGAATGTCTTACGAGTTGAATACTATCATTTCCCTCATTTACCAGGTAATGAAACTGAGGCTTGGAGAAATTAAATAACTTTCCTATTCATGGTACCCTTTAGTGGAGGAAACTGAGCTGGTTCCAAGGCCCATGATCGCAGTTGTGGCCTCATTAAACAGGAGTCACTTGACATAATTAATTTTAATGAAAAGCCACCGAATAACATAACCCACATCCTATTACCTTAAGAGTTCCAAGAACTAAGAGGAGAATGGCATGCTTCCTCTCTCCAGCATGTAGAGGAGTTTCTATGCTGTCCATTTTTTATTTTCCCTCCAGTTACATTCTTTGTCCTTCTCAACCTGCACTCTGCCTCAGAAGTCTGGTCTTAAAAATTATATTACTTGGCCGGGCGCAGTGGCTCACACCTGTAATCCCAGAACTTTGGGAGGCCAAGGCGGGCGGATCACGAGGTCCGGAGATAGAGACCATCCTGGCCAACATGGTGAAACCCTGTCTCTACTAAAAATACAAAAATTAGCTGGGCGTGGTGGTGGGCGCCTGTAATCCCAGCTACTCAGGAGGCTGAGGCAGAAGAATTGCTTGAACCCAGGAGGTTGAGGTTGTAGTGAGCCAAGATTGCGCCACTGCACTCCAGCCTGGGCGACAGAGCGAGACTCCGTCTCAAAAAAAAAAAAAAAAAAATCATATTACTTGGGCTCCACTTTTTCTCTCACTTTTACTTAGGTTCTATGAATGGAAGTTACTTGCAAGAGTTGAAGAAAGGAAGGGGAGGGCTACCATTGTTTCTTTCTCTCCTGTATCCTGCTGGGCCATGGTTTTGGCACTGACTGTGTTTCTTTTTCTATGGGCACAACTCCTGGGTGGTGGTTCCTTTTCTTTTGCTACAACTTTTTCTGAGTACCAGTAACATCATTCTCATCCCTGCCCCTTTAGGCCTGTGTTAATAACATTCTCCCACTCTTGCTAGTCCCTGGGTACCTCACTATCTTTTGCTGGGAGGCTTAATTTTTTTTTCTCTGTGTAAATAATGCTTTCTTTGAGGTTTCTTCATTTAACACACTAAGTAGGCCATCTGATTCTTATCAGTACCCCAGCTGATAAAGTCTTCCTTTCACAGATGGAATGGCCAACCCTTGCCCTTACTTCAAGAAAATCAAAAGCGGTTTCTGTTCACTAAATGTTTACATTCTTCTGCCTTAAGATTTTCATATTTGATCAGAGTGCATTTTGATGGATGAGAATTTGAGCAAAAGAGAGGAATAAGTGGGAAGAATACTAAGTCAAAAAACTTAGGTCTTGCTTTTCAACTGTCACATCTTACTGAAGTAAACTCAGGCAAATTCTAGAGTCTTGGTGAAACTTGATTTCTTCACCATGGCAACGATGATAAGGATGCCTGTGAGGAAGTTGTGAGGAATGAATGAGATGATCAGCGAAAAGACTATTCTGTAAAGATACATATAAAGTGACATATTCTAAACCTGAAAGATTGTGCACACCCTATGTTTACTTAAAAATAGGTAATCGATATGGAAGCACTGCAATAATTAGACATTCTATAAAGGTTATTTAATTATTTATATTGTATATTCCAGAAATTTAGAAGCTGTTTATAGCATTCTAACAAAATATTTGAAACTAAGGAACTTATTAAAAAAACAGAAATGTATTTCTCACAGCTCTTGAGGCTGAGAAGTCCAAGATTATGGGGCCAATAGGCTCGACTGTCTGGCAAGGTCTGCTCCCTGCTTCCAAGATGGCACCCATTGCTGTACCCTCAAAGGATAAGAATGCTGTGTCCTCACATGGCAGAAGGTAGTGCAGCAATTTTGTACAGCAGGCTAGCCAAATGCTGCATGAAGCCTTCTTCATAAGGACCTTAGTACCATTCATGAGAGAGGAGCTTTCATGGCCTAATTACCCCTTAAAGGCCCCAGCTCTTAATATCATCACATTACCCATTAATTTCAACACTTGAATATTGGAGGAAATACACTGAAACCATCACGAATGGCAAATGGGAAATGGTCTGATGTGACTCTTACAGAAGTTGGCTGTGACAGAGAGGGGTGCTAGAAATAGTGCAAGCTCAGGTGAAGACTGGGACATAGATACAAAATAGGCTTCTAGGCTAAGATGGAAATTTTGTTTAATTAAGTAAATGTAAGCCAGAAGCAAGAGGAATAATCAAGATTAGATTCAAAGGTTCTAACTCGGATGACTGCATAGATAGCGGCACTCAACTGATCATAAGGAGAAACTTTGTGGGTGGACGTAACTCGCGCTCAGATGTGTAATGGAAAGAACCAGTGGGGCATATAAACAGAGATGTCTGACAAACTTTTTGAAATCTGGGTGTAGGATTCAAAAGACAGGTCAGGGCTGCAGAAATATGATATGAGATTTTATGAATGCCACAAACAATGCGTCATTTTTAAGAGCGAAACTTTTTGAATAGTGTGCGTTTATTACTTTAAACATTAAAACTTTAAAAAATCATTTGGAGGAAGATCTTTCTAAAATTTTATTGCACATTTTTCTGCCATCTTAAATGATGCATCTGGAACCAAATTTATTTTTTTCTTGTTGTCTCAGGGTCATCATTATAATCATCTGTTATGATAGCATGCTATAATTCAAAGATGTTCTTGGAATAATTGAGATGCACAGAGCTGTTTCCCTTTATTAAACAACTTGAGATCATTGCTGTGTTTTTTGTTCTTGAGTTTAATTTTTATCATTTCTATGGTTTCCATTTGCTCTCAGCTGTCACTTCCTGCAGCTATTAATGCGTCACCCAGAACTGATATACTGTGTCCTTTCAATAACTTGCTCCTCAGCTAACACTAGTTGGAAAACCAGATAATCCAACATATGGTAGCTATGTGCAAACAGTTTCAGAAGAAGGCACAGAGCATCTCCCCTAATAGGCAACTACACTTTGGCAATACCTCTTTGGACTCTTCAGAGGACTTTGGTGTTTATATTTTAGTTTTCAGCTGTGTTTCACAAAGTTGCATGTCTAAAATTTGAGTTCTGGATTAGTAAAATGTTATTATTGTATGCATACCCCCAAAGGACAAAATAAACCAGTGGTTTAGGAAAGTACAGCTTAATGTGTATTTTTAATTTTTTAGAGATAGAATCTGCTGTGATTTTCATCAATTATATAAGATTAAATTTTCAAACTATTTTTTTCAGTACATTTGCTATAAGAATAAAGAAGACAGTGTATCTGACTAGCAGGTCTTTAGTGTGAAGATTGTGCAAGGTCAGTATTCTAACAATTTTTTCAAGATGACTAGATTGAACCTGGTCGATTGAACACACCAGTGTTTGTGCAGGGTGAGCCTTCGTTGTTTTCAGTCCATGTGCCCTTGCATTGTTTTCCAGGCAGGTTTTCCTGATGCATTGTCTTGTGTTGGCCTATGCTAATACGCTGAAATGTGTTGCAGTTTCTTTCTCTAGTTGAAGTCGTCCTTCACCATTTGTCACCATTTGTCACCACAAATGCCGCTTTGAAGCTCTTTTTCTCTTCCACATGCACATTAGTTAGCAGTTTCTTGGTAGCATCTACTGGGTTATTTGTCTCTGAAGATGATCATTTTTGGTTTATTTTCTCTGATATTCATTTCATGATTTGTCACTTCAGCTCAAGCCATAATTTCCTGTCAATTATATTGTAAATTTCTCATGCATCCATCAGCATGTCTCCTGGTATTCCTCTTGTTGTGTCTTGTCTTCAGAAATTTTCTTTCTTCTATGACCTTTGGCTTTCTGAGGGTTTCATCTTTCCCTTCCTCTACCTTAGGACCAGGAAAGTATTTTCTGTTTTTACTCCAGCAGCTTTTTAAAAGATAGCAAGAAACATACATATAAGACAGCTCCCTCCATTCTCATTTTCTTGTAACTTTTGATATCTAGACAGACATGCACAGGCCAAGGGGGAATGCCATGCTCTGATTGGAGTTATGCGTTCACAAGCCAAGGAGCTACCAGAAGCTAGGAGAGAGACCTGGAACAGACCTTCCCTAGAGCCTTCAGAGGCGGCATGGCGTCACTGACACCTTGATCTCAGGCTTCTACCCTCCAGAAACATGTGACAATAAATTTCTGTTGCATGAGCCACTCACTTCATGATATTTTGTAATGGTAGCCTTGGAAAACTAAACCAGTTCCCACAATTTGTCTCTTTTTTAAACAAAGGCAGACTTGTCCAAAGAAAAATCCTTTGTAGAATCTGCTTTGCACACCTCAAGAAGGAGACTCTGGGGTTTTGGTATTGAAAAACCCAGGAGAAACTTTCTGCCCAGGCTTAAAAAACAGCTTTTCAAGACAGTGTTCCTCAAACCTAGCTTTGCCAGAAACACTTGGATAAACCTTTTATAAAAATGCAGATGTCTAAGTTTAACTTTCTGGAGATTCAGATTCAACCTGTTTGGGAAAGAACTTCGTTATCTATTTTGAATAATTTGTTTACATAATTATTATGATTGGCTCAGTATAGGAAGCACTTACCCAAGAATTTGAGTAATGAAGGAGAGATTTTGATAATTTGGGCATGTCATTCTTGGAAAAAAAAAAAGATAATCTAATAAAACTTTGACTTCTTTTCCTCCATTTTCATTGATTTTAAGATGGAATGAACTAACCACAAAATCTCTGACCTGAATTTTATTCTTGTAAAGCAAAAAAGACGGGGACCTTGAAAGAAAGTGAATGTAATAAACTTCTAGGAACTTTAACAGGCAGTGAATAAAATGTTGGGTAAAGTTGGGTATTACAGGAAATCAGATTCCATTCACTATTCATTCAACAGAGTTACAGAAGACCTACAATGAGCCAGTTAATATGGACATGAGCAAAGAAGAGATATGCTCCTATGACCAGAGTTTCTAAAAGAAGAGATAACTAAAGAAGAAATGACAGCAAGCTTGAAAATGTAATTCTGGAAATACGACCTCAGGTGCTACAGAAACCACCGTGACTGCAAGAGGAGCCCTCTTATGAGTCCAGATTGTCAAAATTATGTGCAAAATATTGAAGGAGAGACACATAGAAAAAGACTACAAAAGAATAACATGAAGCTAAGAAAAACAGGGCCAGAAAATCTAAACCCTTTGCAGTAACAGAGCAGGCATTATAGTTTTTATTCACAGATGGGTAAACTGAAACTAAGAAAGATTAAGGAACTTGATTGTATCTCATACCTAGTTAAATGGTAGTGAGGCCTGCTCTTTCATTCCATCCACTACCCTGCTGCCCAAAGCTAACGTTTCTGTTCTCTGTGGTGCAAACCTAAAGGAGTCACATGTTTCCCTGGAGAAAATAAACCAAAAATTCCAACCTTTCTTCATATTCATATAGACCACCTATACACAAAGGAAAAGGAAATATTTATTAGTCTTCAAAATATTCTTTTTGCTGAGAGTTGGAATAAGATAATCCCTGAGAAGGAAGGGATATCAATATACTTTTTCCTGACATCAAAAAATTGGGATATGTCACATGTTTAATTTTTTTCTAGGTCAGTTTTTATAATCTTTCATATGTTTTGAATTACTGTAGTCAGCTGCCTGATTTTAAAAGCTTGTTTGAATCCCAGCACTTGGGGAGGCCAAGGCAGGTGGATCACCTGAGGTCTGGAGTTCCAGACCATTCTGGCCAACATGGTGAAATTCCGCCTCTACTAAAAATACAAAAATTAGCTGGGTGTGGTGGCAAGCACCTGTAATCCCAACTACTAGGGAGGCTGAAGGTTTCATTGAACCTGGGAGGTGAAGGTTGCACTGAGCCGAGATTGTGCCACTGCACTTCAGCCTGGGCAACAGAGACTCCATCTCAAAAAAAAAAAAAAAAAAAAAAAGATTGTTTGAATGAATGAATGTCTCTTAGTCCTAGGCTTTGAGAATGTGGAGATTAATCTCTTTTCATGACCAACTTATAGCATCCCCTGATGTCCAGATATGGTTATAATTTAGGCTTTCATTAAGCTAATTGTTTTAGTTTTGATGAAAATCAGTAAAACCTCCCACTGAATACAACTCTAGCTCTATGACTGTAAGTGAAGCCAGACTAGGGCTCTGAAATACACCTAGAGATAGACTTTTAAATCGTTAGTTGACTCTTAAGGTATATTGGACAAAATCAAAGGGTTCTGTAATTACCTAATCAATCCTCCCAATAAGTCTTTGAGGTAGGTGGTTAATACCATTGAACTCATTTTGCCAATAGGAAACTGAGGCACTGGGAAAATGTATACTACTGCCATTTATTTATGTGTTATATGCAATTTTGAAAAAGAAATCCTGTTTTCTTTCCCACTTTTGATCTCTAGTCTAGAATAGGTTATTTTTCAGTAAATGATGAGAATAAGAATAAGAGAAAAAATACTAAACAGAAGTGAATACAGAACCAGCTGGAGTAAGCTTGAACACAGAAATAGGTTTTCTTTTAGAAAATCCTTCCATCATCACAGATATTTATAAACCTTGCCTAAAACATCAGACTTGACTGACATACTACACTGTTGAATCATGATCTATTTTAAAAGGGAGAGAGGGTACTGTCAGGGTGTCCACACAAAGGTAAGCAGGTATTCTGTTCTATTTGAAAAGAACAATGAGGATCATGACATGTAACTTGCAGAGAGTTCTCCACACCTCTGCAAGAACTAACTGGCCAAAAGGACATCAGAAATAGATCATGGAATTTCCAGGCAAAGGGCAAAGGAAGGATGTGTACAAAGTGAACTTTCTTAAGAGATGAGAGATTTGAATGCCAGTCAAGAGCGTCAAGGGGGTACCTGAGTGAGACTGAAGAGCAAGATAGCTGTAAGGAACTAGCAAGGGTCTGCGTCTTTAGAGTTTTACTATATACCCCTGCCTGTATTAGTCAGTTGCAAGCGTGCATGAAAATACTGTGGCAAGGTCTGATATTCGTTCCCTACCGTCTATTTCAACTGGTGTGAAAATTACCCAGACTTCTCTATGCACGAGCCCACCCTACAGGAAACTTACAGGGCATTTAGTTCAATGCTCCCATTGTACAGATGACAAAACCAGACACAAAGACACGAAGTGATTTGCCAAGGTCACACCACTTATTAATAACAGCCTGCAGACTAGAGCTAAGGGATCTTGAGCTCCAGAGCTTTTATTTCATGAACACTATGTTGTCCTTACTTTTTGTTAATTCATTTCTTCATTCAACAAATATTTATTAAGTGACCACTATGTGCCAGATACTCTGCTAAGTACTGCCTAGTGCCTTCTATTTTTCAAGAAAAAAATAAAGCAGTCTCTGACCTGAGACCCCACAGTTTAGACAGAGAGGCATATATGTATTAAGATACTGACAGCAAAATGATAAATACTGTAAGAGTGGTATGTGCAAAGAGCTATGGGAACGGAGAAGAGGGATGAGTGTGGAGCTTGCAGTGGCACAGAATTCGCTTTCTTCATAGGCTTCTTTTACGAAATCAATTATTTACCTAAGAATTCCAATTTAAATCTTTGATCTGAAATAAGATCATTTAAAAATTATATGCTTTGATTTTTTTTTCTTATAAATGTGAGTCAAAAGCCATCATAGGTTTGGAAATGTATTTTTTCTTGGAGGTTTAAGTTTTGAATAGGCTTCTGATACGGGTTGAATTGCGTTGCCCCAAAAAGATAGGTTCAAGTCCTCAACCCCAGTACATGAAAATGTGATCTTATTTGGAGATAAGGACTTTATACAGATATTCAAGTTAAAAAGAGATCATTAGGGTGAGTCTTAATCTAATATGACCGGTGTTTTTATAAAAAAGGGAAATTTGGACACAGAGGCAGACGCACACAGAGGGAAGACCATATGAAGACACATGGGGAGAAGATGGCCAGGAGAAGAGACTGCTATGATGCATCTGCGGGTCAAGAAACACCAAGAATGACTCCTTAGAATTTTGGATTTCTTTGACTTCAGAACTCCAGCCTCCAGAATTGTGATAGAGCATACTTTAAGGCACTAAGTTCCTGCTACTTTTTTAAGGCTGCCCTAGGAAACCAGTACAGCTTCCTTGGAGAGTGATCAAAGAGCAGAACTAATTTCTATTCCTAATACCTTGCTGCAAGACTTGGAGAAAAACACTGACATCTGTGCAGCCATTTTTTTAATGAACCTTGTGGAATCTTGACTTTACAACCAGCACAGTCAGACACTTGCAGAGGATTCTATGAAGGCTGAATGGAGATTTGAGGACATTCATCTATCCCCACCTCCTCCACATAACCATTTGTGTTCCTTCAGTCCTTCAGTAAGTTTTCAACGCTGGCTTCTTAACATTGTCACACAACTATCTCATGACACAAGAACTATGAACAACAGACCAAGGCTAATAACACCTCCTCCATCTCTTTGGGATTAGAACATCAGACTTTTTGCACTGAAATGATTGGGCTTGCAACTTTCCATTGACAAACTGTAATTCGGTGATTGTTGTTAAAAAGTAAGCTTATGTTTTAAAAATGATTTTGATGACCATAGCTGCAATAAGGGGTACAGTGCTTTTTAAAACCGTGAAACCATGACTGTAGGTGGCATTTGAAAAATACACTCTTTCAACATAAAAAAAGTTTATAAAAGTTATTAGGCAGCATCTTTGAGAGTTGTGTAACTTTACCTAGAAGACTGTCATAATTATTTGAAGACCTAGGTATTCACAACTTGTATTAGAAACATCAGCCCTTCTGCAATTGACTAGTTGTGCATCTGACGCACTTCGCTTACCCTCTCTGGGCTGCTGTTTCACAGAGCAGGAAACCTGAACAATGATATTTATTTCCTTAAAGGGTGATGAGGAAACAGAAATTTGTGTCAGGGATGCTTTTGAAATTCAACAAGTTGGAAAAAAAAAACACTTTTTATGCTTTCCAAAGCATCTTCAGGAGACTTGTTTTCAATTTATAAAGAGGAAATACATTCTTCCTGTACTTGAGACTTTTGAGAAGACCTGTTGTATATCCAGTCACTGATGTAACAAACCCATGGTGGAAAACGTTGGTTGCCAATGAAGCTAGAAGCTGCAAGAATGGCCTGAGATCTAGAACCTCTGTCCTGAGATTCAGCCAAATATTGGGCACAGCAAGTTATAGAGCCAGGAAGTTCAACCTCACATTGCTAAAAGACCAGGTAGTGTCACAGAGTAGAATCAGAATGTCAGTGTTAATGTACTAGTTCATGAACAGGAATACAAAAGCAAATCTGATAATACAAGCAGAGAGATTGCTATTGAAGGTCTTCTTGTATATGTTACACAATCACAGGAGATGGTTTTATTAGAAGGTTCTTGAAGGGTAATTGCTTACTTGTCTGATCAAAAGAGAGCATCAAAATCTTGATTTCCATCTTGAGGTAGATTTCATCCTGTCCAGCTATATCTCTACTTTTATTACAGATAATAATATTTAGATAGGTATGTTAACTTGAAGCATTGTACAGAAAAAGCTTTGATGAGGATGACTGAACTCATCTCTATGTTGAGAACTGTATACTGTTTATTCCACATACCCAAAACAAGTCACATAAGGGGTTATCAACTGTTCTGATATCAAACTCTGCTTTCTCTTCACTAGCAAATTGGTGACAATGTTTAACTAGTATAAGCAACAATATTGTCTCCCTTTTGTTCTGGTCTGTTCTACAGTCCTTTGTGGGCATTTCAAGCCACTCTTGCTTTCTGCTTTCTGCTATGGGGCACCGCTTCTTATATCAGTTCTTTTAGAATTAGTCCCTGAAGATCCTAGGCTTGGAAGGTTGACTCCTGGGTCTGCTGGATGCTGCAGCTCTTTGCCTCTTTAACCAGAGTGCACTGAGGTCATGTTCTCTGGGAACAGCTGGAATCTTTCAGTAGAAACACAATTTTCTCTGAGCTTAGAGACATTAAAATAGGGCAATGCAAAATCGTTTTCTATAGTAGAATTATTTACCTCTGGGTGCTGGCCAGTTGACAGTACCACGCCATTCTCTGTGCAGCACTACTGAATTCTCTCCCTATACTCAGATACATGAGTGTTATAGCTCAATTGTGTGTTACACTATAGCTCCAGTACACAATTCCCTTCCTAACGAATCCCCTCTCTTTTCTTTTTTCCTCACCTTTCTCTCTTTCTATTATTTCCTTTAACCCTCACTAAGCAGTTAGTACACTCTCAACACTGTACTAAGTACTGTACACACAAAGATAAAATAACCATATCTTTTATATCCCATCCTAGGCTCACAATTTAGTGAAGGAGATAGTTAGGTAGACAGAAAAACTAAGTAAGAGTGTGGTAAGTGCAAAATGAGCAGTCTGTAAAAACTACCATGAAGACAATTAATACTGTGTGGGGAATCAGGGACCTTTCACAGAGAAGGTGTTATATATGAACTGAATCTTTATGGGAGAGACAGAAGATGTTAGGTAGAGTAAGAACAAAATTATAAGGGTATATGAGTATGTGATATGCTAGCTATTGCTCTTTCAGGTCCAAGAGCTACCATTAATCATGGTTATCGCACATGATAGTATATTGCGTGTAGTAGTCATACCTATGCCCTGTCAAAAGCCACCTGAATATCTTCTTTGAGTTTTCTTACCTTCAGGGTACTCATCCCCAATTTTTACATCACTTTCTCATATGATGATTTTATTCCCTCCCTCATTCCTCAAATCCCACGAGTGCACATATGTTCTCATCCTGGCCTCTGTGGAAATGTTCAAGTTTTCCACCAGCCTTTGTCTTAGAATGTGTGTGAAGCCAAGAGAAGACTATTTCCATTCACTAGAACTTCTTCTAAAGTCTTCTGATAGATGTTGACAGATCCTATGACATCAGCAGGTCAGTGTAATCCATTGTGCCAGAGTAGATGGATAGATGATGGGCTCTTCCTAGACAAAACTCTGGAAAGCAGAGAGGATTTATCCTGTAAAACTGCTGCATTTTGCTTGCTGCTACAAAAGTCTCTCTAGCTCTCCCTCTCTAAAATGTTTTCAGGTACTTAAGTTTATAATGCAGAAAGTGCTGCCACCACTAAGGGTCTCCGTAGTTCGTCATAATTATGGTTCTTAAATCAGTTTTTAAAGTTCTTTTTATTCAAAATAGAATATAGCATCTCCTCCCACCTGAAGGGCACAATTAGGTATCTCTTTTTTGGTCTTGGAAGAAATTCAAGCAAGCATCATTTGGCAACATGCCTTAGGTCATTATAAACTTTACTACAGCAACTAATTCAACGTAATTCAACAAATATTTGAAGGTCTATTTTGTGGATAAGCATTGTGCTAGGCTCTGAGGAAAGGGAGGAATGTAAAAATGAATAAGCCATAGTCCCTGACTGCAAGGAGCTAACAACCCAATGGGGAAAATAGATATTCACACGGCAAACTATATTACAGACACATAAGGAGATTCCTATGGGAAACAAGAAGGCAGAAACATCACTTTTATTTAGTAGATGTGTATAGGCATCAATAAGATTACACCACTTGAACTGAGCATATTACCAGAAGACCAATACTTACATTGAAACCCCAAGAGCCTGTGGCTATACCTACCTGAAAAAAGGATTTGAGCCCCGACTTCACCAACTTATTGTGTATACTTATACAAATTGTTCACCCTCTTCATGTCTTAGTTTTGCACTTAGTTTTGCACTTAGTTTTGCTTTATTCTGTCTCTATGCCTTTAATGTGAAATAATAACATTAATCTCACAGGTTGTTGAAATGATTAAGTAAGATATAGGAAAAAATGCTTTGTCAACTCTAGAGGACTCTACAATTTTTAGTTGTTACGATTTTTTTTTTTTTTGGTTAATCTCCATGGGTGAAATAAGAAACATAATCTTATAGGATACTATAAACAACATATTTAGTTAAAAGGTAGAATTCATTAGAACTACAGTTCTGATCTGGGTCAATGCCTTCCCCATGACTCATCCAATAGTAGAACAATGGTTAAGCCTGGGTAGTCCAGTTCCTGGTTGTTTTAATACTGTGATATGAATGCAATATTGTGTATTCCTAGGATTTTCATTTTTTCTGAAGTTAGCTGTACTGTTTGGCAGGCAATAGTGTGGAAGGACAAATTATATCTTGGTCCTAGATAAATTTATTTTACATAGCATCTTCCAGAGCTTAACAAAGTGCTCCACAGTGACTGTGAACTGAAACACCGTGTTCCTAATTGCTAATTGAGATACCCAGGCTGGTCTCTGTCTACTTCTCATTCCACTGGCTAACTCAGAGCTCTTTTTATTCTCTCCATGATAACCATCAAAAATAAAGACCTTTGACTTTGTTGAATATTTGTGACTCTGAATTGCACACATGTTATTGAAGCTTGCTTCCCTTTCAAAGCAAGGCTATGGTTTTGCTCTGGAGTCTCAATTATCTCCTCTTGCTATAGAACAGATATGTCGGGTAACATTTCATTTCTCCTCACCACCTCTCAGACAAATGAAGAACTGGCATAGCAGGAAGGAATATCAAACTCATTAATGGGATTTGAGGGTCACCAATTGAAATACTGCTTAAATCAGCTGGAGGATGAAGAGGGTGAATTATATGATGCAAGATGACGTGCTGACAAGAGTCCTATCTTCATGAAAACAGATGATTCTGTAGGTTTCTGAACAGATGGACATTCATCTTATATTTTCCTGAGGCTATTGGCAAGTGACTCTGGCTGAAAAGTTTAAAACAAAGGTGAAAAATCATTGTGGTTCAGTAAAACCTCTGCATCAACTTTTCCTGATCTCTTCTAAAGAATCACTTTGTGAAAATACAAACTGTCACAGTTTTCTTGGATCTTGGACTATTGAAGATTTGCCATAAGGCAGAAGGGCCTCTGACCTCAGCAAATTGTTTCTACCTGTGGACACTTGGCCTGTGTTTCCTTTCTATAGCTCAAGGCTTTAAGAATGCAAGTGTGTTAGTCCACTCTCATGCTGCTAATAAAGACAGACCCAAGACTGAGTAATTTATAAAGGAAAGAGGTTTAATTGACTCACAGTTCTGCATGGCTGGGGAGGCCTCAGGAAATTTACAATCATGTCCTTCTTACATGGTGGCAAGAAGGAGAAGTGCTAAGCAAAAGGTGGAAAAGACCCTTATAAAACCATCAGATCTTATGAGAACTCACTCGCTATCACAAGAACAGCAGCACGGGGGTAACAGCCCCATGACTTCCCACTGGGTCCCTCCCATGACACATGGGGATTATGGGAACTACAATTTAAAATGAGATTTTGGTGGGGACACTGAGCCAGACTATATCATTCTGCCTCTGGCCCCTCTCAAATCTCATGTCCTCACATTTCAGAACACAACCTTGCCTTTCCAATGGTCCCCTAAAGTCTTAACTCATTCCAGCATTAACTCAAAAGTCCAAGTCCAAAGTCTCATCTGAGACAAGGCGAACCCCTTCTGTTCATGAGCCTGTAAAATCAAAAGCAAGTTAGTTATTTCCTAGATCAATGGGGGTGCATGCATTGGGTAAATACACCTGTTCTTAATGGGAGAAATTGGCCAAAGTGAAGGGGCTACAGGCCCCATGCAAGTCCAAAATCCAGTAGGACAGTCATTAAACCTTAAAGTTCCAAAATGATCTCCTTTGACTCCATGTCTCACATCCAGGTCACACTGATACAAGACGGGGGCTCCCTTGGCCTTGGGCAACTCTGCTCCTGTGGCTTTGCAGGGTACAGCTCCCCTCCTGGATGCTTTCACAGGCTGATGTTGAGTGTCTGCAGCTTTTCCAGGTGCACAATGCAAGCTATTGGTGGATCTACCATTCTGGGATTTGAAGAACAGTGGCCCTCTTCTTACAGCTCCACTAGGCAGTGCCCCAGTGGGACTCTGTGTGAGGGCACTGACCCTACAGTTCCCTTCTGCACTGCCATAACAGAGGTTCTCCATGAGAGCTCTCTCCCTGCAGCAAACTTTTGCCTGGATACCCAGGCATTTCCATACGTCCTCTGAAATCCAGGCAGAGATTCCCAAACCTCAATTCTTGACTTCTGTGTACCTGCAGGCTGAACACCATGTGGAAGCTGCTAAGGCTTGGGGCTTGCACCTTCTGAAGCCATGGCCCGAGCTGTACCTTGGCCCTTTTTAGCCATGGCTGGAGTGGCTGGGATGCAAAGCACCAAGTCCCTAGGCTGCACACAGCAACAAGGCCCTGGGCCTGGCCCAGGAAACCATTTTTTCCTCCTAGGCCTCCAGGCCTGTGATGGAAAGGGCTGCCACAAACAGTTCTGACGTACCAGGAGACATTTTCCCCATTGTTTTGTGGAAACTTGTTACTTAGGTAAATTTCTGCAGCAGGCTTGAATTTCTCCCCAGAAAATGGGTTTTTCTTTACTAGTACATCATCAGGCTGCAAATTTTCCTAACTTTTATGCTCTGTTTCCTTTTGAGTGCTTTGCCATTTAGAAATATTTTCTGCCAGATACTCTAAATTCTCTCTCTCAAGTTCAAAGTTCCACAGATCTCTAGGGCAGGGGCAAAATGCTGCCATTCTCTTTGCTCAAGCATAACAAAAGTCACCTTTGCTCCCATTCTCCAAAGTTTCCTCATCTCCATCTGAGACCATCTCTCTCTGGACTTTATTGTCCATATCACTATCAGCATTTTGATCAAAGCCAGTCAACAAGTCTCTAGGAAGTTCCAAACTTTTCCACATCTTCCTGTCTTCTGAGCCCTCCAAGTATCCAGGAAGGTCCAAACTTTCTCACATTTTCCTATCATCTTCTGAACCCTCCAAGCTATTCCAACCTCTGCCTGTTACCCAGTTCCAAAGTTGCTTTCACATTTTTGAGTATCTTTATAGTAGCACCCCACTACCTGCTACCAACTTACTATATTAGTCTGTTCTCCCACTGCTAATAAAGACACACCCAAGACTGGGTAATTTATAATGGAAAGAGGTTTAATTGACTCACAGTTCCACATGGCTGGTGATATAGCTTGGCTGTGTCCCCATCCAAATCTCATCTTGAATTCCCACCTGTTGTGAAAGGGACCTGGTGGGAGGTAATTGAATCATGGAGGCAAGTCTTTCCTGTGCTGTTCTCATGATAGTGAAAAGTCTCACGAGATCTGACAGTTTTAAAAATGGGAGTTTTTCTACACGAGCTCTCTATTTTTGCCTGCCACCATCCATGTAAGATGCAACTTGCTCCTCCTTGCCTTCCTCCATGATTATAAGGCTTCCCCAGCCATGTGGAACTGTGAGTTCTCCATTAAATCTCTTTCCTTTGTAAACTGCCCAGTCTCAGGTATGTGTTTATCAGCAGAGTGAAAATGGACTAATACAACTGGGGAAGCCTCAGGAATACAAGCCTCAGGAAACTTACAATCATGGCAGAAAGGAAGCAGACACATCCTTCTTCACATGGTGGCAGGAAAAGGAAGTACCAAGGAAAAGAGTGAAAAGCCCCTTATGAAGCCATCAGATCTTGTGAGAACTCACTCGCTATCAGCAGCATGGGGTTAACTGTCCCCTTGATTCAGTTACCTTCCACTGGGTCTCTCCCATGATAGGTGGGATTATGGGAACTACAATTCAAGATGATATTTGGGTGGGGACACAGCCTAACCATATCAGCAAATCAGTATTGTGAGAAGTTCCATCTTTCTGTATTCACCCTCAAGCATATAAGTCAACTGTAGCTTTTTCTCCACCACGGAAGTGGATAGATAATTCCAGTGCAAAGAGATAATTTGGTGCCCTCCTGTGTCTCGACCTGAGATTCTCTCTTTTGACCTCACAACCTCTTTTATGCCTATGGGAAAGGGTGTAATGCAATATATCTTTGGAGGGCTTCTTGGTTGCTTGCATATAACCCACATTTTTAGGGCAGGAATCCACCATGCCCTCAATATTATGTAATTCTCACAGGAGCAAGAGTAAAAAGAGAAAGACAGACCTGTTCATATTTTCTTTGTAGAAAGAGCTAAACATAACAAAAACAAGTATAAAATTTCAGTCCCAGTACCATCCCTTACAACTCTTTGTTCTTAGAAAAGCCATTTATCCTCTTTGGACCTGCAGAGATTTTTTATGGAACAAGAGCCTGGGGCTAGATGATCTCTAAGGGTCTCCTCAGATTCTATCACCCAATGATTCTGAAATACCAGGGAAGGAAAAAAAGTTTCCAGATGACTTTTACACTTCAACACTTGGTAAAATGACTTTTTAGCATTTTGGCAACTCAATTTGCTTTAAGAATTTAGAAAGAAGTTGCAGTAAAATGCCCACTTAAATCATGCATGGTATATAAGTAAGTATGTATGTAACCTAAATAAAATTTCTCATTGCACCTGCATTTTAGCAAGATGGGATGGCAGCTTGAGAAGTCATCAAGAGAAATCATTCTAATTTCCTTGTTTGACAAGGATGAAGAACATATAACTCTCTTTTTGCAGTGCTTACTGCTTGATAAATGGTGACCAGTAGATTACGAACTAATAAATGAATGGGAAAAGAAAAGGAACATCTGTCTTAACTCTTGATGCATACATAGAGAAAACAACTATTTTTATGACAATAAAGAACAAGAAAAACATCTACCTATGACTTAAATTATTCTCTTTTTTATTGCCCTGACCCCTAACTCAACAGTACAGCCATAGTGAATCTTACCATTAGAGACCCATTCATCCTGTTGGGTAGCAGTTGAGTATCCCCAGGGTTCTTCTTTATGTAAGCAGTTGTCTGGGGAAAATAACACTTTATGGCTGGTGGCAGAGGCTAAGTAAAGGATTGCTGAATAAATAAGGGGATATATCAAGTTATTATTAGTCATGAGCACTTTTGCAAGAATCAATTTGGAGAAGAATAGCAGATAAGTCCCAAGGAGAGAGAAATAAAATGAGAAGAGACTGGCAGAAGCAAGGGTATAGGGGTGTTATTGCTGGTGGTGATAACCCACTAGAACATTAAACTGAATTTGAGGCAAGGAGTTCTGTTTGGAATATTAAAATAAGGACATTAATTAGGCAGGAGAATGTTCTTTGACTTTAGACCTATGCTGCACAATACAGTAGCCATTAATCACATGTGGCTATTGAGCAATTAAAATATAGCTAGTCCAAATTGAGATGTAGTCTTACAAAACACACTAAAGACTTTTGCAAAAAGACCTAGTGCAAAATAAAAAGATGATTTTAAAGATTAGTGCCAAAAATGCATATAAAACTCTCATCATATTTTTATATTGTAATTTTTTAGACCAGAGACAATAGTAGCTTTGAACATGATGTAGCAATGATGAGAAATGGTTGGATTCTGAGTATATTTTGAAGTTTCCACCCACAGGGTTTACTGATGGATTAAATGTGGGGTATGAGGGTAGGAGTCAAGGATGACTCTAAGGGTGCATTTGCCATTAATTGGGATGAGGGAGTGTGCAGGAGGAGATATGAAGAAAGTCAGGCTTAAAGATGTTAAATGATTCACCCAAGGTCACACTGGTAATTCAGAGAGAAATGGAATTTATTGACCTGTTAGGAAACTCAGAGATCTGCTGGTCTTTCTTATTTTACAGATGAAAAATTTGGAGTCTAGTGAAGAGAAGTGACTTGCTCAAAGTCACACAGCACATGAGGAACAGAGCCTCTATGATGAATTTCTTGACAGGTAGGCTAGAAATCCTATATTTTGTTTTTTGAGATTTTTTTTTTTTGCCACTAAACTATATCTGTGAAAGTTAAAATGAAACCATATTTAGCTATGTCTCTAGATGCATTAAGGAAAGAAGAATCACTAGTGACACTTTAGGGGTGAGTCTTCAAAACTCTCAGGTAAAGCATATTCTAGAACATTGAATGTTTGTACTAATTAGATAAATCTAATTAGATAGATAACTAGCTAATTAGTACTAACATTCAATGTCAGCACTAGTTAGTACTAATACTAACTAATTAATACTAATGTTAGTACTAATTAGATAACTACCCTACTTGAATTTGGAATAAACTATTTCCTCTTTAACATTAATTTAATGTCATGATGAGTAATGATAACTATCCCTTAATGAGAAAAAGTTTTTATCAAGAGTACAAATTTCATCCTTAGCCCAAAGAAATCTCAAGGCTTACATCAGAGGAAGGGAGACAGATAAAATATAGCAGATTATAGAACACAAAAGCCATCCTTTCAATATTTTTCTCTAGAATGAGAGTTCAAGCTCAACGTATTTTAAAATAGTTGTGGGTATTCATCTATTTAAATATGAGACCCAAATATGTGATCATCTTGTCATCTGTTTCCTCATCTCCATTGATATTTTTCATAAAAAATTCAAAGTAGCATGGCATGTGGTGATTTTTTTGTAATGGACATTTGGTAGAAGTCAATTATTGCCACAATAATGTAGCATAACAAACCACACCAAAGATTCAGTGGCTTACTCTGTAATGAAGAATTTCACTGGCCTTTGTCCCCAGTTCCTGGGTGGTAGCCTTTAAGTCCTGTGGATTTCTTGAGCCATAGAAGTGTCTTTGTTATTCATGATGGGCCCTGAGAGTTCACTCAGAGGGGAGATTGGCCATGCCGGAAAGACCAACCATATGATTGGATGGTTGAGTTTTGAGCTATATGATAATATCCTGGCTTCTTGGGAGAGGAGGCTGACTGTAGATTGAGTGACATGGGGATGATTCAGTCACTCATACTTAGGACACAGAAGCTTAAGTAAACTTCCCTGGTTGACAATATTCTGAGCATTGTCAAAAAACGATGTGCCAGAAAGGAAACTCTGGACTCCATGAAGAGAGGACAATGGGGCTTCCATATGTGGGAGCCTCTCGGACCTTGCTCTGTGTCAATACATTTAGCTAGTTCTGATTTGTATTCTTTTGCTATAAGAAAGCTACAATTATAAGTACAGTTCTTTCTTGAGTTTTTTGAGTCATTTTAGCAAATTAATGAATCTGAGAGGAAGTGGGAGCGCGTGGATTTGTAGCCAGTTGGCCAAAAGTGAGAGTGGCCTGGGGACTCCTAACCTTGTGGCTGGTGTCTGAAGTGAAGGCTGTTTTAAAGAGGACTGTGCCCTTCACCTGTGAAGTCTGTCCTAACTACAGGTACTTGGTGCCAAAAGTCATTGCACTTACAAATAGAAGTATTTTTATTTAAAGCATATTTAATTAAATTATTTAATGTTATTTACATATTTTTAAATTTTTATTTATTTTAAAATTTATTTTATTTTGATATATTATTTTATTTATATGTATTTATTTTATTTAAAGCACATTTATTTACTCACACATCTGAGGGTCAGCTGGGAAGTTCTGCTTCAGACTGTGAACTGACAGGGCTTGGATCCAGTAGCAGGTCTAATTGATGTGTCTCATTCTGAACTGCAGGCTGGAGGAGCTGTGGCTACCTGGGATATGTTCTCTCCATGGTGATGACAAAAGCAACTACATTAGCACATTAAACTTTTGCTTACATCACATGTAATAACATCCTGTTGACCTAAACAATGTGAACAATTCAAAAATTATTGGGCGGGATATATAGTTGACCCTTGAACAATGCAAGTATTAGGGGACACCAACCCCTGCACAATAAAAAAACAAACAAGTAACCAAACAAACAAGCATACAACTTTATCTCCTCCAAAACTTAACTACTAATAGCGTACTGTTGACAGGAAGCCTTACCAATAACATAGTCAATTAACATGTATTGTATATATTATATGTCTTCTATATTGTATTCTTACAATAAAGTAAGAGAGGGAATAGAAAATGTATTTAAGAAAATCACAAGGAAGAGAAAATATATTTACTATTTATTAAGTGGAAGTGGATCATCATAAAGGTCTTTATTCTCATCAACTTCACATTGAATAGGCTGAGGAGAAGAAGGTAGAGGAGGGGGTGTTGATCTTCCTATCTCAGAGGCAGCAGAGGCACAAGAAGTAGAGGGGATGGAAAGGGAGTCAAGAGAGGCAGGCATACTAGGTATGACTTTAATTGAAAAAAAAATCCATATATAGGTAGACCTGTGCAGTTCAAACACATATCGTTCAAGGGCCAACTGTAAACTCAGTCCTACCATGATGCCATGAAAATGGCATGGGTATGTAAGTATGCTAGTAGGGGAATGACAACTGAGACTTTTATTCAATATTCTGCACATTCACTGAAGAACATTGCACACTCAGCACAAACCATCTTTAGCACTGTGTCATCTGACAATTCTGAACTCTCATGTTTCTGAGAGAAGACACACGTGTCTTCTCAGAACTCCTCCACAGTGCTCGGTGTCTCACTTACTGCCCTGGGCAACTCTCCTCTTATTTCAAACATAGATACCCTCATTCAAAAAAAACAAAATCCTGGAGCTAACTCGGCCTATTATTTTCTTGGATGCAATTTAGTGATCATTTTTTTCTTTTTGTGAACTACCAGTTGCTGTCTATGTGACCTCCTGCAAGTACATTCTTGTTCCTTGTCTTCCTTGTCTGTGAAATGGATATATATTACCTACCTGATAGAATTGAAATGGCATCGCAGTGAGATAGACATTTAAGCCCTTAGAACAATAACTGGAACAGAGTAAGCATTTAATGATAATCCTAGCAGTGATACTATGAGGTCAGTATTTTGTAGTTTTGTTTTTCATCCTTATGTTACACAGGACGAAATTGAGGACCAGGGAGTCACACAGTCCATAAGAGGCAGAGATGGAATTTTAACTCAGGTAGTTAGGCACTTATATCTACCCTCTTACCCTCCATATACTATTACACCCATCTTCAGAGCTAAATAAATGGTTGTTGTTGTTGCTCTTGTTTTTATTTGAGCTTGTCTTTTAGATCTTGCCCCTGCACCAAGAGACTTATAATAGGTTTTCTTCCAAGCACATTTAATAATATTCTTAAGAGCCCTTTAGATAAATGCAGTTTTCCCTCACTTCTTTACATTTATTTATTTCTGTTCCACTTGGTTATAAATGGGGCTTAATGCCTTTTGATGTAAAAACATACAATACAACAGGAAAAAAACATAAAGAAAATTGGCTTACACAGGAATTATTTTTTCTATATTGTAATAAATTCATCTAGAGTTTATTTGTAGACCCTCAGAAGGGGAACATGGTATAATGTCATGGAACATACTGTCAATGATATGGCTGCCACAAATAGAGTGGGAAGTAGGAGTAAAACTTTTCTTGTAGTGTTTCTCAACCAAACCTGTGGGCCAAGTGCCAAAGCACAGTATTGTAAAAAGAATTTCATGAGAGGCCAAATCATAGCTGAGGGATGTCAAGCCCAGTAACGCAGCACCTTGAAGCACCTAGCAACAATTTTTCTTAAGTTCCAAGTGTAATTATGAAGTACTGTGATTAATATTTTAATAAGATTATTGGAATTGTGCATCCAAATGCATGCTATCATTCCAGCTCATCACCTTGGGAGGCTGTGAAGGTGATGCTATGCTAATGATGCCACTGTGACTCAAAACTCATTTTAAAAATCTGCATTCAGTGCCAGTTTAAGGAATCAAACAAAACTACCAATCTCACTAGTTTGTGGTTATAAACCGCATCACTCAATTTTATCACCAGCCATCCCACCCACCATTCTACCCACCCCACCCATCATAGTACCCAAGGAATGACCAAATATCTTTGGCTGTATCAAAATGTAAAGCACCCTAAAAGAAGGTAGATTCGTTAAGAATAAAAATGATCTAAATAATATTGTTGGAGTTTCAGGGTGCTAATACATAACATCTGTATCTTCCCTCGCTGAATTTATTTATTTATTTGTTTGTTTATTTGTTTTGGGGGGACGGAGTCTCACTCTGTCACCCAGGCTGGAGTGCAGTGGCGTGATCTCGGCTCACTGCAACCTCTGCCTTCTGGGTTCAAGCAATTCTCCTGCCTCAGCCTCTTGAGAAGCTGGGACTATAGGTGCACAACACCATGCCTGGCTAATTTTTGTATTTTTAGCTTAGACGGGATTTCACCATCTTGGCCAGGCTGGTATCGAACTCCTGACCTCAAGTGATCCACCCGCCTTGGCCTCCCAAAGTGCTGGGATTACAGGCGTGAGCCACCATGGCCGGCCCCTTCTTGAACCTGGAACCAACGTAGAAATGGATGTTAAGAGTTAGATATTTATAGAGCAACTTGCTACATTTACAGTACTAATGCCAACCGAGGTCTGTGGAAATGCAAGCATGCTAATCCAACAGCCCTAGAATGAGACCAAATGACCTACCAGATCACTGACTGCTGGGATACCAGCAGACTTCTAGGGCAGGGGAAGGCCCCTTACTCATGGTGATCAGACCTGTGTGCACATCCTGGACAATCCAGGGTAGATGCTCTGCAATAATCCAGGAAGGAGAGAGAAGAATAGGATGACAGTCCCTAGAGTTTACAGGTTTTTATTAGATTCATTACAGCCAAATGGGAAACATGAACCAATTAAGGGCACCTAACAAACGGGAACTCACCCTTCCTCCCTAAGAGATATTGAAGTGGAGTAGGCAATCCAAATTTATACTCTAGCTAAAATTGCCTCATGGAAACACAGGGCCAAGGAAAAAGAGAAGATTCCCAAACTTCTCCATAGGGTCAACTATATAACCCCAAAGACTCTGAATGCAGAGAGGTTGTGAGCAACGGCTCCAATACTAGAATGAATA
The DNA here is from genome assembly GCF_028885625.2 of Pongo pygmaeus. Classification (NCBI taxonomy): domain Eukaryota; kingdom Metazoa; phylum Chordata; class Mammalia; order Primates; family Hominidae; genus Pongo; species Pongo pygmaeus. The sequence goes on from NC_072376.2 coordinate 22,209,055, forward strand.
TACATACTGTCATGGTAACTATTCTTTTTTTTTTTTTTTTTTTTTGAGATGAAGTGTCGCTCTTGTCCCCCAGGCTGGAGTACAATGACACGATCTCGGCTCATTGCAAACTCCACCTCCTGGGTTGAAGCGATTCTTCTGCCTCAGCCTCCCGAGTAGCTGGGATTACAGGTGCCTGCCACCACGCCCAGATAATTTTTGTATTTTTAGTAGAGACGGGGTTTCACCATGTTGGCCAGGCTGGTCTCGAACTTCTGACCTCAGGTGATCTGCCTGTCTCGGCCTCCCAAAGTACTGGGATTACAGGTGTGAGCCACTGTGCCCAGCCTGTCATGGTAACTATTCTAAAGGAGATAAACTTATCTACCTGAATGCTATTTAGCATTTTAATAAAGTATTTGCTACTACAGCTTTGTAGTATCTGTTTAAGAAATTCAATTCATTGTATACATTTACTGTATATATGACAAAAAGTTATGTACAAACCTTGTAAGTTTGGGTTACAGTTGTGCAGGGACTAAAATGATACTCCAGCAGTGCGGGTTTCTGAGCACCCTGCAAAAGCGTCTCAGTAGTACTTCTTCAGACCCCTGCTGGGCTAATCACCTTGACTCTAGAATGTGTCAGAGATACATGGGGAGACTCCCTAGTATGATAAAATTAATGCTGCCAGGCTTAAAAGATGGACTTATTTATAAATATGCCAAATACAATTATGAAAGTAAAGATGTAAGGAGAGGAAACAAACATGAGAAATTAGGAGCAGATGCACTGTTTCTTTTATATGAAGGTTTTTTGATGTATCACAAATGGATAAACACACGTGATAACCTCAGCAAATATTTCTCTACAAACATACAGTAACAAAAACAAATGTAACTTTTGAATTGGATATTGTTTAATAAATGAATTAATTACATGGAATTTGTGTTCTAAATTTGATGGTGGCAGTTTAAGATAGTTCCTAGTATTGCTCAATATTATAGCATTTCTGGGTATTTCAGGACCAGTTTTGCAGCTTACTAATCATCTCCTAATTATTGTCACACCCTTTACCAACTGCTGTTTGCCCCTATTTCTGATGCCATCATACTCTCTTCATTGAGTCCCACCTATGTGATCTTCTTTCCAGTTGTAATTTAGTCATTTATAGACATGTTTGGTTTTGCACCATTTAGGCATTATAAATCTTACTCAGAAATATGTGCTTCCTTTAAAAAGATTATAATCTAGAAAGGGAGCTAAGCATAAATTGCTTTAACCTAAGCAGAGTAAATGCCATGGACAAAGAACACAGGATGTGCTATAGGAATTCAGAGATCGAAGTGGCTATTTCCATCTGGGAACATCAAGAAAGATTTAATGGAAAAAGTAACATTTGAACTGGGTCTTGAATGGATTGGATTTGAGCATGAAGTGATAGAAAGAAAGAGGCAGAGAGAACAGAAGACACATAAGCTTGGCAACAGAAAATTGTAAGGTGCTCCCTATGATTAGGAAATGATCAGTTTGCCAAGGGATAAAATGAGAGAATTGGAAAGAGAGGGTAGGGTCAGGTGTTGGATGATCTTGAATGCACAATTCATTGAGAATAATCAAGTAGGAGACTGCTATGGGCAGTCCAGATCTGTGGCCCAGGCAGAGTAATCATGCATCAGTAAGAAAGATGCATGTATTATCAAAGACTGAAGATGCAGGGAGGATTAGGAAGCTGTTCCAGATAATATTTTGGGCTTTGACACAGAACTCATTTTCTCCAGTTAGAGCTTGCTTTACTGAGTACCTGTTAACACTCGGCACTTCCTCTTTGACTCACTCTTTTGTTAATTACCTTCAACATAATTCAGATCTTCACTAATATCAATGTAATCGGCTATTGTGTATGTTAAAATACATTCTTCCCCGACATGCATGCATGTATTCATCCAGTCTCCTCTGGTTCTATGAATGACTCCCAGAAAACAAGCAACTCATTATTCTGTTAAAATATGACTTGAGTGAGACCTATGCTCTTATTATTAAAAAAACTTTAGAAGTTACAAAGTTTCCTTCCCAGCATTTTTCCTCATCCTGTGCCCCTTCCTTCTGTCATTGGAACCTGTGACATACACAGATTTCACAGAATGACAGGTATAGGTCAAAAGGTGTCATCTTTAATCATATTTAATCACGTTTAAAGTATATACACATTCAAGTAATTTTTTCAGTCATATGAAATGACTTTTGAATGCCTTACTTCCACTCAAAGGATTAAATCATAACCAGAGTGTCCAATTCTAATTTTCTTGAAAGAAAGACTGCCTATTCATCTTCATGTTCCCTGAATCTAGCACAAAGACCTGGTAAACAGTGGGTACTCCCCACACACAGGCTGAATGAAAGAATGAATAAGTGAATGAATTACTGTTTTTCTGGCAGTACTTTCTAACATTACAAAAATAGCATTCAGTTGGACTGCTTATACTTTGACCTTGGCCATACAATCTTTCCAATTATCTCCCTTGCTCTGTTTTTCTCCTTATTATCTTGAATCGTTTGTTCACTCCTTTCCTTTGCTTTTCTGTCTCCCTCAATTTTCCACTTCCCCTTTAAAGAGTGTGATGAATATTAATTATGTTTTAATATACAAAAATAGCACCCTTATTGCCTTTGCTTTTTCTTTGACTTGTCCTTACTCTTTCTTTGGCTTGTCCTTATTCTTTTGATTTTTCATTATTTTATGTGAAGCTCAGTCAATGAGCCCTCTTTTTTTCATTTTATCTCGTCACTTCTTCCTTTTGTAACTGCATTTTCTTTTACTTTCCTTTAACTGTTTTTTCTCATTGTCTTCAAATTGTTTATGGTCATATCCCTTACTTTATACAGATAGCATCTAAATGCAAATATTCCCCAGAAAAATCACAGAGTGGCAGAGGAAAGTAATGGTTTGAAATAAACACAGTATATTCAATTGGTTTCCAAATCAGCACCAGCTAAACAAATGCCAAATAGCAGTCCTTATAGAGAGACAAGATTAGTATGTTCTGAAATGAGAAGTTATATTTTCCTCTCTCTAACTTCCCCTTCCTCTTTTTCTTTTAAAATAGCATAAAGAATTCTTGCAAACGACAAAGGAGACTTAGCTGAAACTTTTGGCCTCATATCAGAGAGTTCATGTTTGTCTTTAGACAAACAGATAAACAAATGGAATCTGGGAGAGGAAGCATTAATTTGACTTGCAAGCAAATCATTTTATACTAAATAAATGAAGATTTTGTATGCTATCCAGTTTCTTTGAGATGTATGTGCCTTATAAAGATGTTCCTAAAAGATTCAAAGCCATGAAAAGCATCCGTGCACTTTATTAAGGTGTACCTCTGGTTAATTTATGATGGAGTCAGCAAAGAAGTCCAGTAGGGCTTTCTACCTGTGAAAAGAACATGGTTTGAAGCCACCAAACAAATCTAAACTGTCATCTTTGTACTTACTAGCCATGTGGCTTTGGGCAAGATGTAGCCTGTCAGAACTCCAATTTCCTCATCTGCAAAATGTGGTAGATTCCAATTACATGTATGAAAGTGAAATAAAGCATTGCCTGTAAGGGCTTGTAAGAGTACCAACGGTTTTTGGAGCTCTAACTTGTGACAACTGCCCTATTAAACTATTTCTGAAAATAGTAATAAACATGTAATAACCCTAAATACATACTCTCCTGGAGTATGCAGTGATCTTTCACACATTCTTGCACACGCTACCTTCTTTTCATAACATGCTTTCTTCCCAGTTTGTCAACTGGGAACAAAGTGAACATTTATTCATTCTTTATAACCTATTTGACACCATCTTTTCAGGAAGTTTGCTTTGCCTTTCCTGAGCATAACTGATTACTTCAGGCATTGAATAATTCAACCAATATTTACCCAACGACTTCTATGTGCCAGGCACTATTCTAGGAGATATGGAAATGATTATTAAAAAAAAACAGTTAAAAAAAAAAAAACCTGCCTTCATGGAGCTTACATTCCACTAGGAGACAAGGACAGTCATCAAAACCAATAAGTAAAATATACAGAATGAAAAATGCACATGAGTGCTGTAAAGAAAATAAAGCAGAAAGAAGTTACAAGATGCCAGTCTTGGGGATTTGGGCAGTTTCAGTTTAAACAGGCTAATCAACAAAGACATTTCAACAAATGTATGAGAGAGGAGAAAAAATGAATTACTTGGAAACTGGGTGAAAATTGATCCAGGCAGAGAAACAGCACATGCAAAAGCTCTGGAGAGCCATCTTTTGTTTATTATACCTCTGTACCATATCTATTAATACATTTATTAAAATATTTTGTAATTATTAAATGTTTAAAATAAATATATTTATGTTATATAAATTATACATTTTAAGTTTGCATTTAAGTGTCCCAGGCTATAAAGGCAGGAATTGTATCTCATTCCTCTATTAATTGTGCTATGTAGCAGAGTCTAGTCTTGAGCTGGTACTCAAAAATATTTTTTCCATTGAATTTAATTATGATACTAATCTTTTTGGACAAATGCTAACCTTTAGCATTGTCAATTGCTAAAGTAGTTGGTCAGGTTAGGAAGTCTTAGCATGGTTTGGTAGTCTGTTGTTGGCTACTGAGCAATAGACACATTCCCTTGGTGTCTTACATTTCCTTTTCTTTTTCTTGCTAAATTGCTTCCTTGGAAGCTACTTTCTGATCAGAAGAAAGGTATTTGGGATATTGTAGCAGCAATAGGCATTATACTTTATTTCACTGCACTTTGAATATATTGTGTTTTTCACAAATTGATTTATGGCAATCCTGTATTGAGCAAGTCTATCAGCACCATTTTTCCAAAGCATGTGCTTGTGCTTCCTTCTTGTATCTTCATATCTTGGTAATTCTCACAATATTTCAAACTTTCTTATTATTTTATCTGTTATGATGATCTGTAATCAGTGATCTTTGCTGTTAATATTGTAATAATTTTGGAGCAACACAAACCACACCCACATACGATAACCAATCTAATTGATAAATGCGTATGTTCTGATTGCTACAGTGACCAACCATTTTCCTATCTCTCTCCCTTTGCAGGGGCCTCTTTATTTCCTCAAACATAACGATATTAAAATTAGGTCAGTTAATAACCCTAAAATGGCCTCTAAATGTTCATGTAAAAGGAAGAGTTGCACACCTCTCACTTTCAATCAAAATGATTAGGCTTAGTGAGGAAGGCATGTCAGAAGCTGAGACAGGTTGAAAGCTGAGCCTTCGTGTCAAACAGGTAACCTGCACGTTGTGCACCTGTACCCTAGAACTTAAAGTATATATAAAAAAAAAAAGAATGCAAAGGAAGGCCAGGCACGATGACTCACGCCTATAATCCCAGCACTTTGGGAGGTTGAGGTGGGTGGATCACAAGGTCAGGAGTTTGAGACCAGCCTGGCCAATATGGTGAAACCCTGTCTCTACTAAAAATACAAAAATTAGCTGGGTGTGGTGGCAGGCACCTGTAGTCCCAGCTACTTGGGAAGCTGAGGCAGGAGAATCACTTGATCCCGGGAGGTGGAGGTTGCAGTGAGCCGAGATCATGCCACTGCACTCCAGCCTGGGTGACAGAACAAGACTCTGTCTCCAAAAAAAAAAAAAAAAAAAAAGAGAATATGAAGGAAAAGTTATTGAAGAAAATGGAAAGAGCTACTCCAGTGAATACAAGAATGATAAGAAAGCAAAATAGCCTTATTGCTGATCAAACCAGCCTCAACATTTCCTTAAGTCAAAGTCTAAACCAGAGCAAGGCCCTCTCTTCAACTCATAGAAGGCTGAAAATGATGAGGAAGCTGAAGAAAAAAAGGTCTGAAGTTAGCAGAGGTTGATTCATGAGGTTTGAGGAAAAGTTCGCTCCATATCATAAAAGTGTAAGATGAAGAAGCAAGTACTTATGTAGAAGCAGCAGCAAGTTATTTAGAAGACCTAGCTAAGATAATTGATGAAGTTTGCTACAATAAACAACATATTTTTAATGTAGGTGAAATAACCTTCTACTAAAAGAAGATGCCATCTAGGACTTCATAGCTAGAGAGAAGTCAATGCCTGGCTTTAAAGCTTTGAAAGACAGGCTGACTTTCTTATTAGGGTCTAATGCAGCTGATAACTAAGTTGAAGCCAATGCTCACTTACCATTTTGCAAAACCTAGGGTTCATAAGAATTATGCTAAATCAACTCTGCCTGTGCTCTATAAATGGAGCAAGCCTGGATGAGACAGCACATGTATTTATAGCATGGTTTGCTGAATATTTTAAGCCTGCTATCGAGACCTACTGCTTGGAAAAAAAATATTTCTTTCAAAATATATTACTGCTCATTGACAATGAACCTTGCCACCCAAAAGCCCTAATAGAGACATACAAGGAAATTAATGTTATTTTCATACCTGCTAAAACAACATCCATTCTCTATTTCATAGATCAAGAACTATTTTGGACTTTATGTCTTATTACTCAAGGAAGACATTTCCTAAGTTACAGAGGCCATAGATAGCAATTCCTCTGATGGATCTTGGCAAAGTAAGTGGAAAACTTTCTGGAAAGAATTCACAACTCTAGATGTCATTAAGAACATTTGGGATTCCTGGGAGGGGATCAAAATATCATTAATGGGAATTTGGAAGAAGTTGACTCCAACCCTCATGGATGAAATCGAGGGATTCAAGACTTCAGTGGAGGAAGTAACTGCAGATGTGGTGGAAATAGTGAGAGAACTAGAATTAGAAGTGAAGCCTGAATATGTAACTGAATTGCTGCAATCTTATGATGAAATTTTAAGAGATAACGAGTTGTTTCTTATGAATGAGCAAAGAAAATGGTTTTCTGAGATGGAATCTACTGCTGGTGAAGATGCTCTAAACATTGGTGAAATGACTATTTAGAATATTACATAAACTTAGTTGATAACATGGTGGCAGGGATTGAGAAGATTGACTCCAATTTAGGGAGAGAATTACTACTGTGGGTAAAATGCTGTTGGACAGTGTTGCATGCTACAGAGAAATCTTTCATCAGAGGAAAAATCAATTGATGGAGAAAACATTGTCATCTTATTTTAAGAAATTACCACAGCCACCCCAACCTTCAGCAACCATCTCTGATGAGTCAGCAGCCATCAACATCAAGGCAAGTCCCTCTACCAGCAAAATGATTACAACTTGTTAAATGCTCAGATTATTATTAGCATATTTTAGCATTAAAATATTTTTATTTAAGGTATATACATTGTTGTTTTAGACATAATGTTATTGCACACTTAATAGGCTATAGTATAGTATAAATGTAACTTTTATATGCATTGGGAATTCCAAAAATAGTGTGACTCACTTTATTGAGGCATTCACTTTATTGCAATGGTCTGGAACCAAAACTGCAATAGCTCTGAGCTGTGCCTATATAGTAAAATAAGAAATTGGTAGATTTTAGCCTTTTTGCAGCTGTTCTCAGTCATTTTTGCAATATACAGTATACTTAGATTGGAGCCATGGCATCTTAAGTTGAAAAGAACCTAGTAGCATGTAGTCCAGGCATCATGAATGGCCATACCTATGGAGCCAGGTGGGTGACATATAGCAGTAGGATTGTGGCCAATGGAAAGTGACTCCTTGTCTAAACGTGGCTATTGCAACTCTCTTCCAGGCATCGGGTGTCATGTCAAAATGAAAGATTAGTTTTTCAAGGTGTTTTGAGCAGTATTAGATCTATACATTATATAAAATCTTCTGACTTTTCAATGTTGTCAACATATCCAGTTTTTTGAAACAAAAAAATATGCCAAAACAAAATGCCAAACAAAACATGCCTGGGTACTAAATTCAGTCATTTTACAGTCTCTTATCTGGTTAAACCCACCCATTTTATTTGGCAGAGAAAATAAGAAGTAGAAAAACCAAGTGCCTTGTCTAATCACAGAGTGAGGCAGGGGAAAACTCAGGACTGGAACCTCTAAAAATCCAGGCTGTTATAAAAAATCATTTCATTTTTCAAATGCAAATAATAGTTACTGTGTTTAATATACACATTCAGCTCTGATATTCAAATGCATTAATAAACATTGCATATCCTTTTTCTTTCAGTTTGTTTGAAGGCTTAGTGTAGAAACAACTTCTGTTACATCAAAGATCAAAACATCAGGTTTTGGAACATTTGTGTGCTCATTAGAGTTAGTGTCAAATGTATCTCCCTGGCTCACACCTACCTGCCATTGAAGGGAAAACATCTTATCAACTATTTATGGAAGACCCCAGGGGCTTCCTCTTGAGAGATCCTGAACATGTAATTTTCACCACTGCATGGCAACTGCCACATTTCCTCCACCTCTGCCTCTGCTCCCAAACAACCCTTTAATAGTTAGTCACTGGTATTAACACTGCTGTGGATTTTACCCTCCAAAGTCATGATTTTTAAATTGGCTCCTTTCATTTTATTTCTGGCTAGTGCCTTGCTACCCTCATAGCACACTACCGGAAAGAGGAGAAGCATTTTTTTTGTTTATTATTTGTATTTATTATTATTTTTTTTGACACAAAGTCTCCCTCTGTTGCCCAGGCTGGTCGCAAACTTCTGTGCTCAAGTGATCTTTCTCTTCGGCCTCCCAAAGTGTTGGGATTATAGGCATGAGTCACTAACCAGGCCAAGAAGCCAGTTTTTACTCACGCATTTCCTGTTATATCATTTTTGTTAGGGTTATCCCAAGGCCACTTATTTTGCCTTCCAAAAATTACAGGAGTCTGTGTGTGTGTTGCATATACGCATATGTGTGTGTTACAACTGTATGTGCAACAGAGAGACAGAGAGAGTCTTTGAACTTTAATTTGTAGGCTAAGTGGTTTTCAAAGGATAATTTAATGGCAAGAGAAAATAATAATGTTACAATATCAAATGTTTATTGAACATTTTTCTCAATAATTTCTACTTTCATAATTTGAAAAAAATGTATTATCAGTTGTTTAAATAATTTGATAATCTAATTAGTTAATGTATTTCTTAGTCTATTTTAAAGACAGATTTTTCAAAGTATAATTTACATTAACAAAATTTACCTTCTTAAAGTGGACAGTCAGGTGAGTTTTGACAAATGTATGCAGTTGTGTAACTATAATGATAATCAAGATGTGGAAAAATTTCTTCCCCCAAAATGTTCTCTTGTATAAAAGTACATAAAATGCAAAAGTCAGTCTACCCCTTATCCTATCTCAGTCCTTGGCAACTGGTGATGTTCCCTGTTCCTTTGATTTTTGTCTTTCCTAGAATGTCAGATAAATGGAGTCGCACAGTATGTAGTCTTTTGTGGATGACATTTTTTCATAGCATAATGTTTTAGAGATTCATCCACAATGTGGCACATCTGCTCCTTTCTCCTTTTTACTGTTGAATAGGTTTCTATTATATAAATATACCATGAATTGCTTATCCATTTACCAGGTGGTAAAAATTTGAGTTGTTTCCCATTTTTGGCTATTAATAGCTATTATATACATTTGGATACAAGTCTTTGTATGGATAAGAGTTTTCGTATCTTTTGGAGCAGGGTAGCTTGGTTATATGATCAATATTTGATCAACTTATAAGAAATGGCCAAAATATCTTTCAAAGTGCCTGTACTGTTTTACATTTTCACCAGCAATATATGAGAGTTAGAATTGCTCCACATTTTTACCCATTTTGGTACTATCAGTCTTTTTAATTTTAGGTATTTGTGAGGGCTAATTTTATTCATCACCTTGGCTGGGCCATGGTGCCTAGATATTTGGTCAAATAATTTAGATGTTTCTATGAAGGTGTTTTTGTACGAGATTACATTTGATTTGGTGGACTTTGAGGAAAGCAGGTTGTCCTCTATAACGTCAGTGGGACTGCTTCCATTAGCCAAAGACATAAATAGAACAAAAGGTTGACCCAACTTCCTCTGAGCAAGAGGGAATTCTACCGGCAGACTGCCTTCAAACGTGGTCTGCAACATCAGCTCTTTGTGGTTTGCCAGTAGACTGTCACTGGACTTAACTATGCTTTCCTAAATCTCTAGTCTGTTGGTCTCTCCCACCAGATTTTGGACTCACTAAGCCTCCACAATGGCATGAGCCAATTCCTTAAAATAAATCTCTTTATGTAGATATCTATGTATGTATGTATGTATGTATGTATGTATCTATCTATCTATCTATCTATCTAGATATAGATAGCTAGATAGATATCTAGATAGATACATCTAGATACATAGATATAGAGATAAATAGATACCTTGCTAGATCTATCTAGATATGTAGATATCTAGATAGATAGACATAGACATCTTATTGGTTTGATTTCTCTGAAGAACTCTTATTAACATCATGTTCTAGTGGGTTTATAATGATATCTCATTGTGGTTTTAATTTGCATTTTTCTGATGACTAATAATGTTGAATATTTTTAATGTGCTTAATGCTGTTTGTGTATCATCTTTTGTGATGTGTCTATTCAAGTATTTATCCAGTTATCCAGGTTTTTGTTTGTTTTGTTTTGTTTTGTTTTGGTGAGGGGGCAGGATTGTTTGCCTTCCTATTGTTGAGTCATAAGAATTATTTACATATTCCAGATACAAGTCTTTTATATAATATGTGTCTTCCAATATTTTCTCCCTGTGAGTGGCTTGTATTTTCATTTACTTACCAGTGTCTTTAGAAAACCAAGAGTCTTCATAAAATCAAATTTATTGATTTTTCTCTTCTGACTCACGTTTTGGGTTCTATTTAAGAAATGTTTTTACCTAACCCAAGTTTGCAAAGAACTTTCCCTATATCTTCTCCTAGATATTTTATAGTTTTAGATATTACATTTAGATCTGTGATCCACTTGGAGATAATTTTTGTATATACTGTAATGTAAGGGTTGAGATTTATTGTTAGGTACATGATTATTTAATTGTTCCGATAGCATTGGTGAAAATGCTCTCTTTTCCCAAGTAAATTATCTTTTCATTTTTCAAAAGAATCAACTAACTGTGTATTTGTAGGTTTATTTATGAGTTCTCTATTTTATTTCATTTAACTATATTTATATCAATAATACTATAGATTGCAAGTGAATCTCAAAGTAAGGTAATGTGAGTCTTCTAACTTTATTCATCTTGTTCACAATTATTTGGGCTATTATAGGTCCTTTGTATTTCCATATATAATTTATAATCGACTTGCAATTTCTGCAAAAATATGCTGTGATTTTAATTGGGATTGTGTTGAATCTGTTGGTCAATTTGGGGAGAATTGACATCTTAAGAATAGTGAGTCTTTCAATCCATGAGCACTGTATTTCTCATCATTTATTTACAATTTATTTAATTTATCTCAGTTATTATTTGTAGATTTTAGTGTACAGATCTTGCACATATTTTGTTAAATCTATCCCTGGGTATTCTATGTCTTTTAATGCTATTGTAAATGGCATTTTTAAAAAGTTTTTATTTCCAAATGTTTACTTCTAGATTAGAAAAATATAATCAATTTTTGAATATTGATTTTCTATTCTGCAACTCTCCCAAATGCAAATATTAATTTTAATAAGTTCAAAATTTCTTAGTATTTTCAATATACATTATATCGTTGTCTACAAGTGACAATAGTTTAATAACAATTCTTTAAATATTTAATTAATTCTTTAAGTCTTTCACCATTAGGCATAATGTTATGTGTAGTTTTTGTGCATATGCTCTTTATCATGAAAAGTAAATTCCTCTGCATTCTGAGATCGCTGTGAGTTTTTTCATGATGAATGTTAATTTTTTTGTCAACTACTTTTTCTGCATTTATTAAGATTATCATATGGTTTTTCTTTTTTTACTTGTTGATGTAATGGATTATATTGACTAATTTTCGAATGTTGAACCAATCTTGCATTCCTGTCATAAACACAACTTGTTCATGATGTAGTGTCTTTTTAATGTATTGTTGGAGTGAATTTGCTTATTTTTTGGTAATGATTTGTGTGTTTATGTTCACAACGTATTGATATGGTTTGGCTGTGTCCCCACCCAAATCTCATCTTGAATTGTAGTTCCCATAATCCCCACATGACACAGGAGGGACCCAGTGGGAGGTAATTGAATCATGGGGTAATGGTCTTATAAGAGGAGTGATAGTTTTATAAGGGGCTTCCCTCTTTGCTCAGCTCTCATTCTTTCTCCTGCTGCCCTGTGAAGAAGTGCTTTCCACCATGATTGTAAGTTTCTTGAGGCCTCCCCAGCCATGTGGAACTGTGAGTTAATTAAACCTTTTTTCTTTACAAATTACCCAGTCTCAGGTGCTTCTTCATTGCAGTGTGAGAACAGACTAATACAGATATGTTGATCTGTAGGCTTTTTTCTTCTATTTTATCTGCTTTTGATATTTGGGTGTTAATCAAATGTAGCCTAAAGTTGCCTCCTTACATATTTAACTTCAGCCTAAAGGTTTTTCTGTACATCGTGAACTGTAACAAGTGGAGGTATAAAACAACGGTAGTCCACACCTGTGCCAATCACTGAGTTCTGGCCAATCAAATGTAACCAACTGTTTGAACCATGTTCAAATAAGGCAAACACCTAGCTGTAACCAATTCAGTTGTTTCTGTATCTCACTTCGGATTTCTGTATGTCATTTCCTTTTTTTTTGTCTATAAAGAGCTAGAGTCTCTCTGAATCTGCCATGATTCTGGGGGCTACGACATTCATGGATCATTCATTCCTCAATTAAACTCCCTTAAATTTAATTTGGCTGAAGTTTTTCTTTTAACCTGGGTAATATTAACTTTTTTAAAATGAGTTGTCAAGTGTTTCACTCCTTCAATTTTCAGGAAACTATTTGGTAGATTTCACCAGTGAAGCCATGTAGGCTTAAAGATTCTCATGCCATCCCATTTATGTGTGTGTTAGTACAAAAGCTGTTAATTATACATGTACTTTCTGTAATAGATAAAGGAATATTCATGTTATCTATTTCTTTTTGAATGAACTTTGGTCATTTGTATCTTTCAAGGGATTTTTCCATCACATCTAAGTTGTAGAATAAACAAACAGTTGTCATAGTACTCCTTTATTATCTTATTAATAGCTGTAGGATCAGTAGTGACATTTTTTATTTTATTCCTGAACTTGGTAATTACATTCTCTCTCTTTTTAAAACAATTATTTATATATTTAGTTAGAGGTTTATTAATTGCATTAAACTTTTCAGAAACAGCTTTCAGTTTTATTGATTTTTCTGTTTTTCTCTTTTATATATAATTCATATATTCTTTTATCTACATTATTTCTTTCCTTCCTCTTTTTTAAGTTTAACTCATTTTATCTTTTTCTAGTTTCTTAAGGTAGAAAATTACAGCATTGATTAGAAAATTTTTGTTTTTCACAATATTAATTTTCATGCATTCAGTTCCTTTTGAGCACTGCTTTAGCTGCATTTCTACAAAATTTGATATGTTACATTTTCATTTTCAGTCAGTTCAAAATATATTCTAATTTCCAATGTGATTTTTCATTGACCTTTGTGTTATTAGAAGTGTCTTGTTTCATTTTCAACTATTTGGAGATTTTCCTTGTATTTTTCTGTTATTGATTTTTAGTTAATTCCTTGTGGTCAGAGAATACATTTTGTATTATTCCAGTGCATTTATATTTATTTAGATTTGTTTCATTTTTCAGAATATGGTCTATCCTGAGAAATGTCTATTTGTACTTTAAAAAAATGTGTATTCTGTTGTTGAGAGGCATGTTCTATAAATGTCAATTAGTTCAAGTTATTTAGTAGTAGTTTCATGTCTTTTATATCTTCACTGATTCTCTACTTTTAGGTCTATTTGGTTTGCTTTATGTATAATAAGTGCCAAATTCATCTCAATTATTCTATAATAGCTCTATATAATAACTCTTAGCATCAGGCCACTATTGTTAAGTGCTATTATTGTCTCCCCTTTGATGGTAAGAAAACATATGAAAATATTTAATTACTTGCCAAATGACATACAGCTCATACGTGGACTAGCTGGAATTTGGACCTAGGCATTCTAGAATTTATACATGGTAAAATACTAATTGAAATTAGAATGCTTAGTGATATGGTTTGGCTGTGTCCACACAAATCTCATCTTGAATTCCCACATATTATGGGAGGGACCCCATGGGAGGTGATTGAATTATGGGGGTGGATCTTTTCTGTGCTGTTCTTGTGATAGTGAATGAGACTCAGATGATCTGATGGTTTAAAAAAAAAGGGAGTTTCTCTTCACAGAACTCTCTTTTGGCCTATTGCCATTCACGTTAGATGTGACTTGCTCCTCCTTGCCTCCTGCCATGATTGTGAGGCCTCCCAAGCCATGTGGAACTGTAAGTCCAGCTAAACCTCTTTCTTTTGTAAATTGCCCAGTCTCAAGTAGGTCTTTATCACCAGTGTGAAAATGGACTATTACAATAAATTGGTACTGGGGATTAGTGGGGAGTTGCTGAAAAGATACCTGAAAATGTGGAAGCGACTTTGGAACTAGGTAACAGGCAGAGGTTGGAACAGTTTAGAGGGCTCAGAAGAAAGGAAAATGTGGGAAAGTTTGGAACTTCCTAGAGACTTGTTGAATGGCTTTGCCCAAAATTCTGATAGAGACATGAACAATAAGGTCCAGGCTGAGGTGGTCTCAGACAGAGATAAGAAACTTGTTGGGAACTGGAGCAAAGGTGACTCTTGTTATGTTTTAGCAATGAGACTGGCAGCATTTTGCTCCTGCCCTAGAGATTTGTGGAACTTTGAACTTGAGAGGAATGATTTAGTGTATCTGGCAGAAGAAATTTCTAAGCAGCAAAGCATTCAAGAGTTGACTTCAGTGCTGTTAAAGGCATTCAGTTTTACAAGGGAAGCAGAGCATAAAAGTTCGGAAAATTTGCAGCTTGATAATGAGATAAAAAAGCAAATCCCATTTTCTGAAGAGAAATTCAAGCCAGCTGCAGAAATTTGCATAACTAATGAAGAGCTGAATATTAATCCCAAAACAATGAGGCAAATGTCTCCAGGGCAAGTCAGGGGCCTTCACAGCAGCCCCTTCCACTACAGGCACAGAGGTCTAGGAGGAAAAAGTGGTTTTGTGTGCTGGGCCATGGGTCCCCATGCTGTGTGCAGTCTAGGTACTTGGTGCCCTGCATCCAAGCCACTCAAGCTATGACTAAAAGGGGCCAAGATATAGCTCAGGCTGCTGCTTCAGAGGGTGGAAGCCCCAAGCCTTGGCAGCTTCCACATGGTGTTGAGCCTGAAGGTGCACGGAAGTCAAGAATTGAGGTTTGGGAACCTCTGCCTAGATTTCAGAGGATGTATGGAAATGCCTGGATTCCCAGGCAGAAGTTTGCTGCAGGGGTGGAACTCTCATGGAGAACCTCTGGTAGATCAGTACAGAAGGGAAATGTGGGGTCAGAGCCCCCACACAGAGTCCCTACTGGGGCACCACCTAGTGGAGCTGTAAGAAGAGGGCCACCATCCTCCAGAGCCCAGAATGGTATATCTGCTGACAGCTTGCACTGTGCACCTGGAAAAGCCTCAGACACAATGCCAGTCCATGAAAGCAGCTGGGAGGGAGGCTGTACCCTGCAAAGCCACAGGGGCAGAGCTGCCCAAGACTATGAGAACCTACCTCTTGCATCGGTGTGACGTGGATGTGAGACATGGAGTCAAAGGAGATAATTTTGGAGCTTTAAGATTTGACTGCCATGCTGGATTTCAGACTTGCATTGGGCCTGTAGTCCCTTTGTTTTGGCCAATTTCTCCCATTTGGAATGGCTATATTTGCCCAATACCTGTACCCCCATTGTATCTAGGGAGTAACTAGCTTGCTTTTGATTTTATAGGCTCATAGGCGGAAGAGATTTGTCTTGTCTTGGATGAGACTTTAGACTGTGGACTTTTGAGTTAATGCTGAAATGAGTTAAGACTTTGGGGGACTGTTGGGAATGCATGATTGGTTTTGAAATGTGAGGTCATGAGATCTGGGAGAACCCAAGGGCCAAATGATACGGCTTGGCTGTGTCTCCATCCAAATCTCATCTTGAACTCCCACCTGTTGTGGGAGAGACCTGGTGGGACATGACTGAATTATGGGGGTGGGTCTTTCCTGCACTGTTCTTCTAATTGTGAATGAGTCTCACAAGCTCTGATGGATTTTTTTTTTAATGGGAGTTTCCCTGCACAAAACTCTCTTTTTGCCTGCTACCATCCACGTTAGATGTAACTTGCTCCTCCTTGCCTTCCACCATGATTGTGAGGCCTGCCCAGACATGTGGAACTGTAAGTCCAATTAAACCTCCTTCTTTTGTAAATTGCCCAGTGTCGGGTGTGTCTTTATCAGCAGTATGAAAATGGACTAATACACTAAGTGACTACATTTATTATTTACAAGAGAATGAGATAGAGCTGGGAAGCCAATAGTGGATATTACTATGTGGCAGATTTTGGGTGATTTATTTCTTCTTCCTACAGTTTTTCATTTTAAAAGCGTGCTTCTTAATTTTAGGTGTCACTTTGAATGGATTAAGGGTTGTCTAGAGAACTGGTAAAAGATTACTTCTGGGTGTGTCTGTGAGGGTGTTTCTGAAGGAGACTGGCTTGTGAGTCAGCTAACTGAGTCAGGATAATCCACCCTTAATGCTGGTAGGCACTGTCCAATCAGCTGGGAGCCTGGATAGAACAAAAGGCAATTTCCTCTCTCTCTGGGACCTGGGATATACTTATCTTCTCTTGCTGTTGGACATCAGAACTCTAGGCTCTCCAGCTTTTGGACTCCAGGACCTACACCAGCAGCCTCTGGCTTTCTCAGGCTTTTGGCCTCAGAGTGGGTGTTATACAATCAGTTTCCCTGGTTCTGAGGCTTTTGAACTTGGACTGAGCTGTGCTACTGGCTTTCCTGGGTCCTCAGATTGCAGAGGGCCTGTTGTGAAACTTCTCAATCTCTGTAATCATGTGAGCCAATTTTCCAAATAAACCTTTTCTCATTTTTCACTTATCCATCTATTTCATATTGGTTCTGTCTCACTAGAGAACCCTGACTAATACAGTAAGCTTTCTACAATGCCTGTATAAATTTGTTATAGAAAGAAAAAAATTAAATTATTATTTTATTTGCTTGTAGTTATTAGAATAATTAAAAAGAAGGCGAGTCATTCAACACATGCATTTTTAGTAAATAACTGTTGTGTTTATCTGCCCAATAATTTGCCATAATCTATTTAACCACACTTTTAATTTTATTTTTAGAATGCATCCAAATTTGTTATAAATAATGCTGTGCAAAATAGTATTGCATATAATATTTGACTGTATTTCTTATTATCTCTTTAGCATAAATTCCTAGAAGTGTATTACTGGCTCAATTGTACAAACAGGTCTATTTATTTTTAGTTTGTTTGCTTTGCCTTTAGACTGTTTTACATAAAACTTATGTTTCTGTTGGAAAAGAATCCTGTCAAACAAGTTAAGCATTATATTTAGTTTTTTCAGGAGTACTTTATTGAGCCACAGTACAAGAGAGATACACAGAATAATTTGCTATCTCAAATGTAAGAATTACATAGTTTTCATAGTTTAAGCTAATACACGTATACAAGGTAGGACAGGAGAAAAAAATAAAAGAGATTCTAAGATTTCTTTATCTCTTAAATATTTAACTAATAGCTGTGTCTGAGAATGTGATTTTATCCAATCACCTAAAATATTTTTTACAACACATGACATTCACACTGACATAGAATTGGATGAAATTATTTTTAAAGTAGATTTAAAAAATGACTAGTGATCACTCTTATCGTTTTGATTCTTAACAGCAGGTTGACAAGAGGGCTAAGAAACAAGAGGTACAGCAGTACTTAGCCTATGCAAACAAGATCCTCTGCTGACAAGGTGTTCAAAATAGTCAAGTCAGAATCATACATTGTATTGCCTTTGAATTAACCCTGTGTTCCTGGGATTTCTTCAGATTTTTCCTTAATGTATATAGATTTATTTCTTAAAAAGACACTCATATTTCTAATTTCATATTTATTCTTCTTAGTAAGGAGCATTATATTATCCCGTTTGTTAAAGGGTAGTTGAAGAAGTAGCAAAAACAGTTTTCTAATTGTTCTATTACCAAAACCAAAGCAGTCAAATTTGGCTGCATATTCTTCTACCTTCCTCCTTCTATTCACCACCTGCCCTCTGCTCTTCAGTAGCTGAAATTTGTTTGTTTTTCACAGGTTATAATGACATTTATCTGCATTTGTGAATCTGATGCTACAAGTGAGAAATTTTAAAAGTCTATTTTATTTTGTTCATTACAGGTTATTCTTACGATGAAAGATAATGAATCAAAATGAAATTCTTTTCATTTAGATTTTTTCAGATAATATTGTGAAATATCACCATTGCCTCGATACTTTCGCAGGTTCATTATTGAGGCTAATTCAGTCAAATGTATCATATAAATTGATGTTCTTGTTTAGGACATTGTGGTGAATAAGCTAGTTTTTGGACCATGGCTGTTTTAACAAGAAAATCACAACCTTTTTAATACCAAAACTTACTACTGAGGTTTTAATTTTGTTCAACTTTTGTTCAATGCATGTTGGCTGATACAGAAATACATACACACTGATATGGTTTGTCTGTGTCCCCACCCAAATCTCAACTTGAATTTTATCTCCAAGAATTCCCATTTATTATGAGAGGGACCCGGGGAGGGAGGGAGTTGAATCATGGGGGCTGGTCTTTCCTGTGCTATTCTCGTGATAGTGAATAAGTCTCACAAGATCTGATAGGCTTGTCAGTGGTTTCTGCTTTTGCTTCTTCTCATTTTCTCTTGCTGCTGCCGTGTAAGAAGTGTCTTTCACCTCCCACCATGATTCTGAGCCTTCCCCAGCCATGTGGAATTGTGAGTCCAATTAAACCTCTTTTTCTTCCCCGTCCTGGGTATGTCTTTATCAGCAGCATGAAAATGGACTAATACACACACACATATACACACATTTGAAGATAAACATATATGTAGAAATATGAAGATAGATAGATGTGTATATAAAAATGCAAGAATTCAGAAACCACTACATATATTTAATGCATTTATCTATCTATTTCTATGCCCATTTATATGTGTATATAAGTGTATCTTGATGTACATATAATCATCAAACCGGAAGTTGAAATATATACACACATACACCCATATACATACCCATATATAAATATAAATAAAATTGTTTCTGACTTCTTGTATGCCTGAGAATGTATTTTTCTTTGCTTTCAAGCAGAAAGAAAACATGGTAGAAAAAGCTAAGAAAAATCCTTCTCCTGCCCAGTAGATGTTGCCACACTGCCCTCACACTTTCAGTGTTTCAGATAAGAAGCTGAGATTAATTTCTTTTAGAATAACTAAATTTGGTTTTTGAAACTATATA
The DNA here is from genome assembly GCF_028885625.2 of Pongo pygmaeus. NCBI lineage: Eukaryota > Metazoa > Chordata > Mammalia > Primates > Hominidae > Pongo > Pongo pygmaeus. The sequence goes on from NC_072376.2 coordinate 22,228,498, forward strand.
AGCAGTTTCCTTTTTCCTGGTTTTGTCTGTGTAGGACATTGCTTTTTATAGTTATAATACAAAATTTTTCTAGGCTCTAATGTAAAAATTTTGCCAGGAAAAATATTCTTATTCTTTCACTTTTTTGTTGAAAACTTGATAAGACTGTCAACCTTGTATTACTTTTCTATTGCTGTATAGCAAATTATAAACTTAGCAGCTTAAAGCAACACACAATTATTTGCCCACAGCCTCTGTGGTCCAGGAGTCGAGGCATAGCTTGACTGGGTCCTACCTTAGGGTCTCCACAAAGGATAGGGACCTGGCTGCATTCTCCTCTGGATGCTTGCCTAGGGAGGAATCTGCTTCCAAGCTCATTTGGATTGTGGGCAGAATTCATTTTCTTGCAGCTGTATGCCTGTGTTTTGCTGCCTATTGGCTGGACACTGCCCTCAGTTCCTAGAAGATGCCTGACTCCATCGTCCCTCTGGCAATATGGTAAGTTATGTCTTTAAGCCAGCAAGGAGAATCTCTCTCCATCTGCTAACACAGGGCTTTATAATCTGTAATGTAAGCATTGGAGTAGCATCCCATTATCTTTGCCATGTTCTTTTGGTGAGAAGTGAGTCACAGGTTCTCACCTGTGCCAGCAGGGCATTCCAGGGAAGAGATTTTGGAAGGGTGTATGCATTGGACATCACCTTAGGGCATGCCCACATGAAACCCATTCTCTTTGAGCTCAGAAAATAATTTTCTTTAAGTCTGATTATTGGTTCTTTTTCAAATACTTCATTTTCTTCCTTGGCAACAATGGTAATTTGTAGTTTTCCTAGGCTGGTATTCTATATTTGTTAGGACTTTTATGATGCTAGTGACAGAAATTCAGAGCTGACTACCTTAAGCAAAACCTGAAATTTAATGAAAGGGTCCTGGGATAGTTGAAGGAATACAGGCAAGGCAGAGATCAAAAGAGCAATGGAAAAGTCCAGCAGGTGTCCGGAACAAATGCAAGTGGGAAAGGTCCGTTCTTGGAGTGGCCCTGGTTTCTGACTTCTGCCTTGTTCTAGGTGCTGCTGTTTCTCTCTCTTGCCCCATGCTGCCTACCTTTCTCCCAGTCCAAAGCTAGATAATAGAGGATTAAATGAGTTAATGCACTAGAGCCATTAGAACAGTGTTGGCGCATGGCAAATGTCTAGCCATTGTAATGTGTTATTATTGGTTTTTTACCATGAATTTTATTATTATTGCATCATGTGTATAATACTGTTGTAGGAGGGGAGAAGCTCCAGTGCTAAACAAGTTTGGAGAACGCTAGAAAGGCTAATCTCAGTTTGTCCCTAGAATTTCAATTTTCTCTTATTTTCACTAAATTGTATTGCTTTGTCTTTTTCTTGCGCATTCTCTAAGATCTCAAATTTTTATTCTGTATCACTGATTCTGCATTCCACTCTATCAATTGTACTATTTTTCATTTCAATGTAGAATTTGCATCTACAACGAACTCCATCTTTCTTTCTCCTGAAACTTTCTTTTCTCATGGTTTCCTCTTCCTCTTCCTTCTCTTGTTTGAAAGAGGAGGTTGTCCCACCAGTTTATTCTTTCCTATGCCTCTTTGCTTTAGTTATGCAGAGACTATACAGTATGTATCCTCCCAAGAATAGAAAACATTTCTCTAAACATTTTTCTGGTTCTTATAATAAATATTTTTCAGAGATTTTTTTCCTGTGAGCTCTTTACCTAAATATTTTTTTCTAGATTCTGTTGTTTTATGATTTTGTGTTGATTCTCTTCCCATCTAATGACCTTTCCAAAACAGATAGATAAGAGATTCTATCAGTCCCTACCCATATTTCTTTTCTACTCACCGCTCTGGGCAGGGTAGTAGCTTCATACTGCAAGCACCTGGGAATCTACCCATAAAGCCTTTCTTTGGCATACTTGGGGACAGGACAGAAGTGCTGGGGAGTTGGCATTCCTGACAGTAGTCCTCATGGGAATAGCTCAATAATGGAATGAAAGCTTCCCAGTTTCTTAGTCTCTTGGTTGAGACAACTCCAAGATATGGCCTAAGTTCTCTCCCAGGAGTCTGCAGTGGGTCTAACTGCCTGTTTCTCACAGCAAAACTTGCTTGGTAATGCCCCTTCCTGACTACCTTCCCTTCCTTTTGTTATTTCCTCACTCCCTGATTGAAGCTTCCAGGGATCCCATCCCGTATAAACGCTTGCCCTCCAACCTTGTCTTGGGCTTTTGTAGGGGAACCCATACTAAGTTAAGTCATTGTATTAGTCCATTTTCACACTGCTATAAAGAAATACTTGAGTCTGGGTCATTTATAAAGAAAAGAAGTTTAATTGACTCAGTGGTGGCCGGGCACTGTAGCTCAAGCCTGTAATCCCAGCACTTTGGGAAGCCGAGACAGGCGGATCATGAGGTCAGGAGATAGAGACCATCCTGGCTAACACAGTGAAACCCTGTCTCTACTAAAAATACAAAACATTAGCCGGGCGTGGTGGCGGGCGCCTGTAGTCCCAGCTACTCGGGAGGCTGAGGCAGGAGAATGCGTGAACCCAGGAGGCAGAGCTTGCAGTGAGCCGAGATCGCACCACTGCACTCCAGCCTGGGCAACAGAGCGAGACTTCCTCTCAAAAAAAAAAAAAAAAATTGACTCACTGTTGCACGTGGAGTGGAGGCCTCAGGAAACTTACAATCATGATGGAAGGTGAAGGGAAGACAGGCAGCTTCTTCACAAGGCAGCAGGAGAGAGAAGAATGAAGGAGGAACTTCCAAACACTGACACAACCATCAGATCTCATAAGAAGTCACTCACTAAAATGAGAAGAACCTGGGGGAAACCACCCCCATGATCCAGTCACCTCCCTTCCTCCACACATGGGGATTATAGATCTTTCCCTCTACAAATGGGGATTACAATTCAAGAAAAGATTTGGGTGGGGGCACAGAGCCAAATCATATCAGTCATCTGTCAAAAAATCAGGTGAATTATTTCCTCTTGGGATTAAATCACACTTTGGATTTAGAACTGTAAAGCAAAATGATGCACATGGTTCCTAATTTTAAATATTGTCATTTGGCTTTACATCATGAGGAACAGCATCTTATCTATCCTCAAGAAATTCACAATCTAATATTTCTGAACATGTGGACCATAGACTAGCTACATCAAAATGATGTGAAAGATGAATTTGGGACCTTATACCACACCTATTTTCTGTTTGTGTTTTCTGAGTCCTTGCTTGTCTGAAAATATTTCACTTCCACATGTTATAGACTTGGCTCAGCATACTACCTTAGGTTGAAAATAATTTATCCTTAGAATATTGAAGGCACTCTTCTATTATCTTCTAGTGTTCAATGTTGCTGAAAAAAATGCTAGTCTGATCAGTTTTCTCATTCTAGAAGCTTTTAGGATCTTTCTTTTTTCTTTGGGGTCTTACAGTTTTACAATAATATGTTTAGTGTGATTTTCTTTTTATTCACTGTGCTGGCACTCAGTGGGCCCTTTAAGTTTAATGTCACAATCCTTTCGTGTCTCTAGATGCTATTTCTTCAATAATTTATTCTTTTTGCCTTATTGAGAATCCTATTATTCTAGGCACTGGAACGTATGTACTGGTTCTCTATATGCTGTATTGTTTCTTACACATTGTCTCTCTCTCTTTCTCATTCTCTCTCTTGCATTCTTTGTTTTTCCCTTCTGTACATTCTGAGGGATTTCTGAGTTTTATTTGCCTTTTTTTTTTTTTTTGAGACGGAGTCTCACTGTGTCTCCCAGGCTGAAGGGCTGGAGTGCAGTGGCGCGATCTCGGCTCACTGAAACCTCTGCCTCCTGGGTTCAAACAATTCTCCTGCCTCAGCCTCCCGAGTAGCTGGGATTACAAGTGCATGCCACCACGCCCAGCTAATTTTTGTATTTTTGGTAGAGATGGGGTTTCACCATGTTGGCCAGGACGGTCTCGATCTCTTGACCTTGTGATCCACCCATGTCAGCCTTCCAAAGTGCTGGGATTACAGATGTGAGCCACCACGCCTGGCCTATTTGCCCTTTCTTATACAGAGTTTTTAATTCCAGCAATTCTGCATTTACTGTCTAGGAACTCTTAGTCATTCTGTGAGTATTTCTTTTTTATAGAATCTCATTCATATTTATTGATATAGTATATTGATGTTTTCTCCATGTTAATTTTTTTTAAAGGTCTCTTCTGCTTCCATTTTATCTAGGATTTACTTTTTTTCCTGCATGTTGATTTTGGCTTTTCTCCTTTTGCTGCTGTTTCCAAAATTTTTGATTATCCATTTATAGTTCTTAAAAAAGCTTTGTTAACTGATGTGTATTCATTTTTGTTTATTATATAGTTTGTATTCTCATTGGCCTCATTGGTAGTAATAATTCTTTCAAGAGTCTAGCAATAAGTTGACTTTAGTTTTAAATTGTGGAGAAGTTGTAAGACTATCTGTTTTATCTCTCTGTTTAGAAATTTTTGCAGCAGGCTTGGAGTGGCTACATAAGCCACTAGCCATGTGCCAATTAAAACTGGAACTGAGTCCTGTGTTTTCCAAATGAAGTTAACAAACTTGGCTCTTAAATTCATAAACTATGTAATGACATTGGCTGTGTATCAATTCTTGCTCCCAACTTGTGTTAAGTATTCCGGCACTGGTAATTTCCTGGTATATATATTGACCTTCGTTGAAAAAATTCTACCTAACAAATGTGATGAGCTGCTACTTCCAGGCTATTATTTGCACATATTGGGGGATATTTTAAAGCAGAGACTTCAGGCCAAGTGGTTTTAATCACCTGAAAAGCAAATTATCCTGGGGTAATTTATTAAGTTTTTTTTTTTTTTAATGTGTTTTTGTTCTCTGGAATCCTTAAATAGAAAAGAAACTATCCGAGACGGGCTTTTTTGGGCTGGAATACCATGGTGTGCATCTGCCTAATAAAGTTGTTGTTGAAGCCCTTCCTGTTGACTTTTAACCTCAGGGTCTGTGTAAAGCCCCTCATTCATTAAGCAGTTGATTCCATTAGCAGCAGGCTGTGTCTGGGATCCTGGAGACCCTGCACCTGGCCTGCTTTCTTTCTGACAAATCATCTAATTTTATTGATAGACACCTGGAAAATTATATTTAGGACAGGGGGCCAGGACACACAGCTCAGAACCCACTCCTCCAAAATGAGCAATGAGAGACAACCCCCTAGAATAGGCATCTCTGCAGCCAGTCCACAGAAATAGGCATTTTTAAAAGATTGGCTCAATATTGCTTTGCCAAGTTCACTCTGCTATTTCTTTCTCTGAGGGGTATTTTAAATGAGGTAAGTTTCTCCTGCAGCTCGCATTTCAGAGGGGGCAAGGCCAGCTCCCAGCCTGCCATCAAAAGTCTTCAATGGCCCTTTTACCAGAGTGCCTTGTCAACTCCTATATGACTGTGTCCCCCAGGCCTCACAAGATGCTTGTGGGGTGGCGCCTGGCAGTTCGGGAATAGCAATGCTTCTGACCCCTGGCAAGCCTTCTTTCTGGCTGCCACATTAGATCAAAAATTGTGTGAGATTATCCCTTCAGGAGGCAGTTCTCCTTTTTCAGTTGTTAGCGGGAGTTGCTGAACAGATTCACACTCTCTGGGGAGATGGGAAGCGCATCAGTGTCAGAGGGAGAGATTTGCTCCAGGTTAGTGGTGATGATGCCACACCTACACACACTTCGTGCAGTTCCCAGAATTTCATCCGGAGCTCTGAAGCAGTAAAGGGAAAATTGGCGAAAAGTGTTTTCTTCTGGGGCAGAGAGAACAGAAACCTTCTAATTACTACAGAGAAAGGAAGAATCTTTGTCAATTATGTTTCCAGAGATGATGAAAAGCTTGAGGGCACTCTCCAAAGTAGAGTCAGAAAACTTATTTTGAACAGAAAACAAAACCCCAGAAGACTGCACATGGTTTTAGAAATGAACCCATGTTTGCCCCTGTTCCTTCAGATTTGAAAAGGATGGAGCTTGAGATTTCTGTGGCTCTTCTAGCAGCTTAGGTCTTATGAGTTCAAGTTCTTAACAGTCCTTCTACATTGAGTTCTACAGTTGCAAATAACTAATCATCGCTGATTGGAAGTGGGGATTGACATAGTGAAAGATTGCAATGTTTAAATACTATCAAGAAATAATAGCTTTTGCATAGATTATGTAGACTTGTTGCTTTCAAGAGAAAGAAATTTTCCAAACTAGACCAACTAAAGTATTGCAAAGCACAGCTCCTTGGAACCTTGGAGTAGGGGAAATGACAGTTCATTTGGATTGGGTGACCCAGGCTTAGATTCCTTTCATATTTCCTATTGACTGTGAGATTTTGAACCACTTAGCCATTTAAAGCTATAGTTACTACTATCTCAGTTTGAGAAAAATGCAACTATATTACAGAGTTGTTGATAGAAGTAAAAACAAAACAAAACTATAAAACATGGAAGTCACCTTCTCATTTTCTGTAGAATAAAACCTAAATTCCTTGCCAGGACTTATAGGAGCCTGCATGCCCTATCCCCTACTTCCATCTCTAGCTCATCCACTGCTCAGCTCTGCACTCTCCTTGTCTTGGCTGCTTCCCACTGTATTCTCCCAATCTCAGCACAAATCTCTCTTCTTAGAGATGTCTTCCTTTACCATATAGCTCTAGGTAATATAGTGTCCTCCAGCTCTACCCCACGTATTCATTCATTTGACAATATTTATTGAGCATCTACTATGGGCCTGGCATTGTTCTAATAGCTAAGAATATAATACTGAACAATCTCCAATAGATCCTTGCTTTCATGAAACTCCAATTCTTATGGGGTAAACAGATTATTAACAAGCAAACAAAATGATTTTAGAGAGTAACAAGATCTATGAAGAAAGCAACATGAGGGTGGATGGGGCTAGCATACTTTGAGGTGTCAAGGTCACCAGTGAGGAGGTGGCTTTGAACTGAGACCTCTGCTTAAGCCAGAATCTTGCAACAAAAAGGAGATAAGTTCTTTTTAAAAGAAGAATTTCCTATCCCACTCCATGTTAAAGGAGCAGGTTTTGTGACAAGAATAAACCTGGATAAAAATGTACTTCTGCAAGATAAACTTGAGTTGCCGTATCACTCTTTCCCACCAAGTTCTCTGACTTGAGGAGGACAATAAAATTTTCCTTGGAAACTATTGTAACTGCTGGGAGAAAGTACCTACAATAAAGTCCAAATTTATAAGGTTTTACAATGCGTCACTTCAAAAGGGAAACTTTTGAAAATCCTGAGTTGGATGTGTGGCTGATGTTTTATTTCACCACGGAGAAAGTTGCACTTTTTTATTCCTCCTCTTCCCTTGGTCATCCATGTTTCCAAAACAACCATTATGTGACTGGCAGCAGGGCTCTTCTCACTGGTTGTACGGATAGGCTGTCCATGAAGTCCACAGCTGGCACCATGGCTCATTAGGCATTTATCCAAGGCAGTCATCTCAATTCTGACTGTTTTCAGACCATGGGTCTTTCCACTGTGGCTATTTCTTCCTCTCTCCTCTGATGTTTCACTCTCTCATTGCTTTAACATGTCTTCGGGGAGTTTCTTCTCAGTGTATCTGGGAGAATGTTTTTCTTGAATCCTTACTTAAAGAGAATTACGAACCACTGGGAAAAAGCTCTTCTGTTGATTAGGCTTTTTTTCTCCATTCGGGGGAAATCAAATGACTAAAATATAAATTTGGTTTGAACAGTTCTTAAATATCTTTTTTTCAACATTGACAGGAATTTTGCTTCTGCATTTTGATTTTGCACATGTAAAAAGTCAACCAGAAAGACTCTTAACAACTAAAAGTAGAAATTGCAAAAAGCACTCTAAATACAAACCAGCAAAAATGATGATGATAAAATGTCTTTTGCATGTCTGATCTGTAAACACATCTAATGGCTCACTCAGAGAATGATGATAGTATTATTGCAAGTAACATATTCTTAGAAAGTGAGTCCCAATTCAATTTTTAACTGTCCGAAAGAATTTGGAAAGGTTGTCAAATACAGTTTTTAAAAATGCAACACTCTCATAGACCTGCATTACAATTTGGAGAAAACAGAGAAAGACAGGGTAAGGTATTCATACTTTTACTAATGGATGAGGCATGTATCAAGTCAAAGAAATGATCACATATTTCACACAAGGCATAACATGAGCTGCTCCAGAATAGTGGTAGGTTTCAAGATGATTCTGCCTAGTATCCTGTTGTTCAGGATCAAGAGAGTTCAGCAGCAAGTTTTTCTAGATACCTTCATCCTCTGAGTGGTCCGTTAGATGGCCAGCTTTCCATCTTGAGTTAGTTTAGCTAGACCCTCAAAGAAACATCACTCCAAATGAGACAGTCACAACAGATGAACTGCTGGGATGAAACCATCCTGATTGAAGGCAACTGAAAGAACAGCTAGATAATGACTCAGAATGCACAAAGTTCCCTTGAACTTTGGTCTGATTCTTTCGGCAAGAAAGCTCACTGTTTTTCAATGCCATCTTTTCCTGCCACAGTGGCTTCCTTTCTCTACCCCTCTCCATTCTATATCATCATAATAACTAGACATTGAGAGGTAAGGGAAATTAGCGCTACCAGAATACAAGGAAATCTGTCTCCCTTATAAGGGTGTCAACTGCATTTCATAGTGCATGTCTGGTCTTTGTTTCTGATTCTAAATTGGAACACTAACATTTAGCTGTTTAGGGTGAGGGGAGCTGAGCATGAAGAGGACTTCAGGTATAAATCAAGGAATTCAGTGAGAACCTAAATGCAAAACAACAATACACATTCTGCTGGTTCAAAAATGGGTACTACTGCATAAAGAAGTTAGCAACATAATTATACTTTCAAGTATGTTATGGTAGATTGCAAGAGTGGAAACATTTTTCTCATCACTATGAGCATATCACTTTGTAATGTGATGCTGCTGCTTCTCCCTTTAAGAGGTGAAGTTGATTTCTTTAGTCCTTGAATTTGAGATTGTTCATGCAACTTGCTTTTAGCAAATGTGATGGAAGCAGAGGTGTACTGTGGCTTTTTCTCTCTCTAGATGACACAGAACAGAGACAAGTTATCCCATCTGGGACTTCGTAGACCAGAGATTAGCAGACTTTTTCTGTAAAGGGTGAGACGATAAATATTTTAGTCTTTGCAGGACATATGATCTTTGTCATAACTACTCAACTCTGTTCAACAAATGAGCATGATTGTGTTCCAACATTAAAAAAAAAACAACAAAAACGTGTGGTCCATGAGCTGTAGCCTACAAATTCCTGCTCCACACCAGTCCACCTGCCAAACACCAGCCAAACCTCCAGCTGAATGCAGATGTCAATAGGCAAAGATAATATCTGGCACAGACTGGAAGAACCACCCAAATGATACCTGACTCATAACTTTGGGTGATTTATTATTCAGGAGACAACAAATGATAGATATCATCTCTTAGAACTCATATGTTCATTTGTTTATAAACTCAAGTACCAAGTAAAATGAATGCTTTTTGATGCATCAAAAGATATTGGTGCATGAAACTACAGAGTACAAGTCAAAGACAAAAAGAAAAAGAAATAAGTCTCTCCAGAACGGCTGCAGCCCAATTTCTGTTTTTCTAAGAACTTAACAGTCACCAAGCCACAAATTCAAATGGAGAGAAGACTTGAAATATGGGTATATATAAAACATTTTCGTGTACCCCATGGTGGCAGCATCTTGGGTTTTGATAAGTTTAAAATAATTACAAATAAAAGGCCCATTGTTTATGATATTTACACAAAATATACGGTCCCCAGTAATACTAGGTAAAAACTAATATTGTGTGAGAAAATGGGCAGAGACAGCTTTGGAATCCATAGCCATGTGCTTGCATAATAAAATAAAAGCAGGAATTTGATTCATTTGTCTCAACTTATTTAGCCACACTTCTGATGGTAATATTGCTATTTGGTACGTCATTTCTCTTCCTTGAAATTCTTAACTGTCACTTTAAAAACCTGACTGTTTATTATTACATGTCATTCTTCAAGTCCAGAACAATCACCAAAAGAGACATATGAGACATTCTTTTAATGCCAGGATTTACTATAAATCACAATTTCTTCTTCTTCCTGGAAAAAGAAAGGGGTAGAAGACAAAGATGACAGGGGGCACCTGTGCTTAGTTACATATGATTTGAGACTCAAGTTAATAGCATGAAATATATTCATACAGTGAACTTCTGCAAATGTAAAATTTCTGTGCTTCAAATCGAAATTCATTATCAATGGAAAGGTATAAAACCAGAGAAAATGACTGGGAAAAACTGCTTGAAAATATAAAAGGCTTCAAAAGCAAGAGAAACACAAGATTAAACTAAAAAGAATGACCTGGTATTTAGTTGGTTCAGTAAGATTTTATATGCATAAAATCTTCATAATTATGAATGTACAAAGGAAATTGTGATAGGAAAATGTAAAGGCTGAAATTATATACATATTCAAACAAAATAATGATAGTATTTATGAGAGACATAAACTATATAGGTTCAAATTTATGTTGGAACTAGGTATAGGACTTCCCCAACTGTCACCATATATATAAAATTTTTAAACCTTTGTTCAAATTCACGTCACTGCAATTCTGACATGAAAACTAGTACCAAAAACAAACAAACAAAAATCTTCCTTTGAAGTAATTTGCAAATGATCTAATTAAATAAATGAAGTAAAGTTGAAATGGAGCAATTTTCTTACTTTTAAGTTTATTCACACAGTAATGAGAGTCAGAGTAACATGTGCCAACCCTGCCGCCTTTCAGGTGCAGACATTTATCAAATTTGACTTGAGAAATCAAGGAAGGCCAATTTCTTGAGGAACTGGTTTCCTGAAGAAACAGAAGAGTTAATTACTAGAGGCAGTGGGAGGCGGGGGAAGAGCATCTCAGGCTCCGGAAACAGCATGTGCAAAAGCCAGTCTTGTGATAAGAGAGAGAATTGTGCACGTGATGAATTAAAAGGAGTGTACCGCCATTCAGTCGTTCACTAAGATCATAGAGTCATAGGCTGGAACGGGCCCTTGGGATGCCCTAGTTCAATCTATTCATTTTACAGGTGAGGAAACAGACTCAGAGGGGTTAAGTGACTTGGCCAAGGTGACACTGCTAATGAGTGGTGGAGCTGGGATCAGGGCCCAAGGCTTCTAATTACCCTTTTAATGCTTTTCCACCACACCATGCTGATTCTTTGTATCAGCGCTAATGAGTAGATCAAGATGCTGCAAAATTAGCATAATAATTATTTGTATATAAATACTGCATTTAAAATACTGCTGTATAACATAACTTATCCTTCATGACCCACACCTACAAGCTGTCAAGGTATGACTCAGAAATAAATAATTAACAATTGGCTTTTCATCATTAAATGGTGCAGATCAACACCCAAGCTTGAGACTTCTATGTATTAACACAAACCCTATATTAATGCATTCTAGATTAATGACATTTTGTATATTGATTTATTTCTTTATTTAATAACCATAATGCTGTTTTCTAAGCATTATACTGGGACTAAAATGGTCTCATTTCAGGAAAACAAGATCCAGTTGCTTCTTTCAAGTTTATAATTCAGTAATTCTACTTATGCTTTACTCTTTTTCTCTTTGCATCTGAAAGCTGATATAAGTCTTTTGAGGTACAGCCTGCCACAAAAAGAATGAGATTTGTGGGCAGAATTTTGGAAGAATATCTCCCAAGAGAACATTTAGGACAGGTAACTTCTTAGATGAGAATGGTTTAGGGGTGGAGGGACTGAGGGTGGGTGGATGGGAGGAGACTGCAGTTGTTAGTAAATTAGACCTTGGTTAGGTCTTCCAATTGAAATTACCTGGTGTTCTCTTATGACAGATTGCACTGCTTTGGAGAGCTGGTGATGAAATCCGGCCATTGAATTACACTGCACTATAAACTTCATTTGTTCTTGGGTGCATAGTGATTTGCTATAATAATGATCATCCATTTGCCAGACAGCTGAGATTTTTTAAAAGCTTGATTGCTTTTGGCATGGCATTATTAGTCCTGGAAGAAGGCAGCACATTTGTAGCAATTCTCAGCTTGAGCAAACTAGAATATTCACCTCCCGCAAATGCCGGCCATTTAAGATCTGTGTGTTAGACTTTGGCATTTTTTCTAGCAATTCTACAACAGCATACACACTTTTATTTTTCATTAACACCATTGTGAATATGTCCATCTCTAAAATTTCAAGGGGGTTCACTTAAGCTGCTGAGTTTTATGGACAGAAGGGCCAAGAAAAGTCCCCAAAGAAGAGTGCATGCTGTCAACTGTCTTTTTTTTTTTTTTTTTGCTAATGAAAGCCAAACAATTCCAGACAAACCCTTTTCTAAGAAATGCACTACATATCTGGATCCAAATAAATACTCATCTGATAAGAATCTAAAAGCTCTACTGAATTACAGTGGATGAGAACATCATGATGGTGATTCTTTGAAGATTACTGAGGAAATCAACTCTCATGTCTGATTCTGATACTTTTTTAGTCCATCCATGTTGAAAATGTCTATGGAATAATTCTGTTGTACCTTGAGAAATGAAATTCATAGGCATGGATTCTCTCACACAGCAACTTTATATACAAAGATGAGAATAGAAGAAAGGTCATTTCCAAAGAAAGTGACATTTATTCTGTATTCACTGAAAAGCCAAAAGAATTTTCTCATTCACCCATACCGACTGAGCCCTGCATCTCCCCGAGAAGAGGTGAAAGAGACTGCTCCTATCTGTTCCTGCATCAAACTTCAGGCTCAAGACCTGTCCAGAAAAAAAAAATGTCTTCTTTCAGGGATGAACCTGCTGTCCTCATCAGAGGCCTTATTTTGTTTAGAATTCAAGCTCACTTGACAGGTATTCTATACTTTTTTCTTTTCAATACAACTAAGCTAATGCCCACCTCCTTTCTGAATTGATTTCATCCCAGTATTACCCTTCATAGCTTTCTCTTACAGAGTAAGACAATAGCTGAACAGGTTTACATATACATGTGTAAGTATCTAGATTGTATACAGGTGTGTGTCTAATATATGTATACATGGAATGTAGGTACATATATGTATGTATGTATGTGTTTATGTATGTATATCATGAAAAGTTACAATAGTTTCAAAAGGAACATAGGTAGGCATCAATTACTGAGGTTAGCGGAGGCCACGACCAAAGTCAAATCAACGTATCCTTCCCAAACCTCATATTAACCAACAACGCCATTAAGATCTTTTCCCAAAGTCCTTGCTAACCAGACTGCCAGAACGGAGTTTGAAATAGCAAATGTGGCAGAGAAGTCAAGCAGTTTTTAAGAAGTGGCTTTATATAAATTTGCATCACAGTTCCATCCATTCCCAGGGTCCTACTGAGGGCAAGGAGTACAGGTGCTGTAGCAGAGAAAGGGAGAATACTGGTATGATGGAAAGGTTTTCTGGCTTTCTTGCTTGCCTTAAGTCAGAGCTTTGTGGCCTCCATCACACATAATGAATAATTAAGAATTTATTGTCTTTTGCTCAATTGAAACTGATTTTGTTGTAAGATTGCATTGCAGAATGGTTAATCACACAGATTTTGAAGATAAATCATGGCTATGCCACCTACTAGTTTTGTAATCTGGAGTAAAGTCCTTAGCCTGTTCGTGCTTCTGAATCTTCACATGCAAAATAAATTTCATTTATTTTGGGTTATTGTGAAGATTAAATGAATTAACACATGTGAAGCAACTATAACAAATCTTGACATGCGGTAAGCACTGTAAATTATGAACCATTTAGGAATGCCCCATTGGAGATAATTTAGGTCACTCAGAAATTGTAAATTTTGAAAGGTGAGAGACCGTGTTGTTCAAGTTAGGGCTGAACTGGAACTGTAAATCTGATGGTTGAATAATAAACAGAGTAATTATTGAAGAATTAACAGCAACTCTTATGGTATTACATTTAAGACTTGAACCTTACTCAAACTACTTTTAACGTCTTTAATGTTTAAGGGCTATAAATGTCAGAGCTCACTAATTCTTTGGCTTTCAATAAATGCCAGTGACTTTGAGAATTGCTATCTCTTTAGCTTATCTGGCAAGAAGAGCACAAGCTTAAAGGGTATGCAAGAGGGCACTGATGACCCACTCTCTTCCCAGTGGAAAATGCAGGCTTTTGAAGTTAATCAGCTTCCGGGGCCCAAGTCCTTCTAGGGAGCTTTTGTGTGGAGTCACTTGAACTAGGTGCTGAATGAGGTTCCTAAGGTCAGAGAAGACACAGCCCCTCTGTTAAAGAATGCCTACTCACTAAGGGAAATATGTTGACAAAGACATTTAAATTACTCTAGAATCCTTGAGAATAAGATAATTTTATCTAATAAAATGTTTCAAATAACCAAAGCTTTTCCTATTTGGGTCTGCAAAAAAGCGACTTAAATATTTCAAATGGATATCTTTTAAATAGAAGTTGAACACACTTGACCAGAGACTCTGGAGAAGAATTTTGCCTTTACTTAATAATGCAAGATCATCATTATGGACATCAATTATTGAACTGTGCTATAGTATAGGGGGCTACTGAGGTATGAAGGACTGTTTGCCCCTGTCCGAAATAACCCCAGATGAACATCCTTTTTACAGCTCTTCTGTTTCTTTCTTTTTTAGATAGGTAGTTAGCTTTCTTTAAATAACGCAGCCTTTTCTCTTCTCTTAGTGGGCTGGACTTCCAGAATAAACGTTGTCAGAACTCTGCCCAACTGAAAACAAGCCTACTAAAAATAAATAAATAAATAAATAAATAGAATTTAAAAAAGTAATTAATTAAAGGAAACCATTTTCTTGAGCACCTCCCGTGTGTTAACAATCTCTGCATTCACCATTACCACCTAGTACTCTAACAATTTTTGCAACCCAAAGGAAGTGACTGGGCTCAAAGTCTTTCCTTATGTGACCTAGATCAGTGCTTCTCTAAGTGTTGTATACCTAAGAAGCACAAGAAGAGCCTGGTGAAACAATTTCCTGGGACTCATCTCCAGAGACTCTGATTCAGTAGGTTTGAGGTAGGGGCCATACATTTGCATTTCTAACAAGCTCCCAGGTGACGCTAATGGTGGTGCTCACCAAATAAAGTTTCCTGGATGATATAATTAAGTGATAGATGGAATGCCATCCAATGACTAATGTCAGAGTGCACTATTTTTGTGAAATCACACTGTTTTGAATATGTTGACATAAATTTTGTCTAGTCAGACATACATTTTGCTCATTTAGGAGTCTGAATTATTATGCTCTTAGTAGCTACATTTTGTGGATAGGTCGGTAGCTCCAGACTCAGCGATGTTGCTTACATAACTGGTTCCTAAGCTGTCTATGCATATATAGGTATTTATTTCATTTTGGTAAATATTGTTGGTCAGGTATTGTTATAAGTGCTGTTGATGAATATATCAGGAAACAAGATGTGGAAATTCTTCTTCCTAGTGGAGCTTGCGTTATGTAAGAGGGAGTCAGATATAACAACTGAAGTAAATAACAAAACATGATAATTTCAGAAAATGATAAGGGATGTGACGAACTTAAAAAGGACTGGCAGGATAGAGAATGATGACATGAAGAAGGCACTCTGGATTGGGTGGACAGGAGAGACCTCTTGGATGGGGTGGTATTTGAGCTGGTACCTTAGTGTCATGAAGGAACCAGGTCATTGAAAACTCGGCAAGTGAATCCCTTCTGATACAATGAAAAGCTCCTGAGCTGGGGAATTAGCTTCGTTTATTTAGAGGGAGAAAAAAGCCCATTGCGTCTGTGGTCTGCCTTGGTCACCAGGGAACAGTACAGGACACCTGGACAGAGTCAGAAAGATGACATAACATAGTTGAAAAACTCTTATTTCATCCCATTGCTGCATGGTGGCAAGGAAGAAAAATAAAACCATGAAGGTCAGGCGCGGTGGCTCACGCCTGTAATCCCAGCACTTCGGGAGTCCAAGGTGGGTGGATCATCTGAG
Source organism: Pongo pygmaeus (assembly GCF_028885625.2). Lineage (NCBI taxonomy): Eukaryota > Metazoa > Chordata > Mammalia > Primates > Hominidae > Pongo > Pongo pygmaeus. The sequence goes on from NC_072376.2 coordinate 22,244,521, forward strand.
GTTGGGAGTTAGAGACCAGTCTAACCAACGTGGAAAAACCCAGTCTCTACTAAAAACACATAATTAGCTAGGCATGGTGGTGCATGCCTGTAATCCCTACTACTCAGGAAGGCTGAGGCAGGAGAATCGCTTGAACCCGGGAGGTGGAGGTTGCAGTGAGCTGAGATCGCACCACTGCACTCCAGCCTGGGCAACAAGAGCGAAACTCGGTCTCAAAAAAATAAAAAATAAAACCATGAATGTGAGAGGAGTATCCAAGAAACTGAGAGAAGGACTTTGAGAAGGGCTGAGTAATAAGTGAGGATCTAAAGAGAGACAAGGGTGTACTTTGATGGTGTGAGTGTGAAGGAGACGGCTTGAAGAGTCTTTTGAGGTAAACAAGCTTCTATGGTGGCCTGAGCCATACATGGAAAGAATTAGTTATATTAGATAGTAAAGTCTGTTTATGATCAGCACTTATTAATACTTAGAGGCAATAGGTAAGGGCGGTAAGATGGCCTGGAATTTAGTTTGGTTATATATGCATACATATTTAAACAGTGATTAATTATAGCCATGAATTAAAATCACCTGATGCTGAAAACGACAGCTGCCTGAACCACATTCCAGATGAATTAAATTGGTATCTGTGGGTAGTTGGGCCTAGGGTGATACGTGTAGTTCTGATGCGCACAATACTCCCAGCTGAGAATCATTACCCTAGAGCAGGTGTTAGCAACCTTGACTGCACATTGGAATCACTTGGTTAAGCATCAAAAAATAACCCATGCCCAGGCCTCAACTTGGATCAATTAAATCAGAATCTCTGGGGGAAGGGGACCTGAACCTTGGTATTTAAAAAACAAACAAAACACCACCCGCCCCCACCCCACCCTTGCCAAAGTTTCTCAGGTGATTCTAATGTGCTGCTAGGGAGAAACCCTGCCTGGGGCTGCAAAGATAAATGAAACAAGGTCTCTGTCTCCTGAGTTTACACTCTAATAGGAAAAACGTGAATAAATGCAGGGCAGTGAGCCACTCTTTGTAACATTAAAAATAAAAAGTGGAGGAGCATTAGAGGAGAGAGGGAGTTATTTCGTAACTGAGGGATGGAGAAGGGTGGCCAACTCATCCAGGCTTGCTATATTTTTCTGGTTTTAGAACTGAAATTATAAGTTCCAGGAAACCTCTCAGTCTCATGCAAACCAGAGTGATTGGTCACTCTAGTTGGTGGTAGGAGTTTCTGATGAGAGTTTTGAATGGTAAAGGGCCTACCAAGTGGGCTGTATGGAAGTGCAGGGGAAGGTCGAGATGGGTCCATTTCAGGGAGTGACGACGACTTGCAAAAAGGTCCGCATGGATCAGGGCTTGGAAGCACAAGGAGCTTAGTTCTGTGGTGTGAAGGCTGTGAAGTGGGGTCGGAAGATGAGTCTGGAGAGGTAGCTGTAGGTCATGAATGGACTTTCTTATGTGTCCGGAAGCTTTGCGTTTCATCCTGAGGGCACCATGGGAGTCATTGATAATGTTGAAGCAGGTGGTGGGAGAACATAGTTGTGCTCTTCCCTGAATTTGGCTGTTCATTTTAAAAAGATCCCTGGAGGAGGCTCTGGGGTCAGATGCTTATTTCCTTTCAGCACCACGGACTCATTCTGGGACCAACTCATTTAACCCCTCTGTATATGCCAGACTCATTAGGAAAACACAGGGGTCACAATTTTCCCAGGACAACATTCAGATGAAACCAGTTTTTATCTCTTGTGAGAATTCTTCAGATGAAACAGCTTAGGAAGTTGCCCAGTATTCAGACATCAGATTTTGCGAGGCTCTGAAGCCCATCTGGGCTTTGCCACGCAACCCTAACAAGTTCATCAAGTTGAGTCTCGCGGTAGCAACTCTAAAGAACAGAGCTTGTCCTCTAACCCAGATGATGTGGAGATTAATGAAGTTTAGTTTGAAAGAGTTTTGCACTCTTGGAGGGAATTTCTCACATAGATGTTTCTGCTATTGTAGAAATAGTGGTGGCATCACTGATTTTCCCAAGTCAGTGTGTCTCCTTGCTGGAAAAAACCACACCAATGACAATCCCATTTTAATACTTGAAGTATTCTGATGCAACATTAACCTTTGGTGGATTATAACATTTTGATATGACTATTTTATCAACATTTTTCTGCTCTCTTTCCATACACTAATCCATTTAATTGAATGGGTCTTAGATAACATTTCATGTTAACTTTTACCTCATCTTCCTCACTCTCACCTAATTTTAAAAGAAACAAAGAAACAGCCTACCGAGTCTGATATGGTTTAGCTGTGTAACTATCCAAATCTCATCTTGAATTGTTGTTCCCATAATCCCTATGTGTGGTGGAAGGGGCCCAGCTGGAGGTAATTGAATCACGGGGTCAGGTTTTTCCTGTGCTGTTCTCGCGATGGTGAATAAGTCTCAAGAGATCTGATGGTTTTTATAAAGGGCAGTTCCCCCACACAAACTCTTTTGCCTGCTTCCATGTAAGATGTGCCTTTGCTCCTCCTTTGCCTTCTGCCATGATTATGAGGCTTCCCCAGCCGTGTGAAACTGTGAGTCCATTAAAACTCTTTTTCTTTATAAATCACCCAGTCCTGGGCATGTCTTTATTAGCAGTGTGAGAATGCATCAATACAGAGTCCTTAGTTCACAACATCACAAAAACAAAAAGAGGAATAATAAAAATAAGTAACAATAAAAATAAACCACAAACATTAGTCCTTGAAAGTGATGTATCTATATGAAGTATGTGGAATTTGTCAGTATGGGAGATTTGCCTCTTCTCTCCCATTTATTCATTTAGTCAACCATTTACTTACATTAATATGGACACCTGGATATTCATTTTATACTTTGGATTATAATCCAATACTATGTTATTTATTTTCTTGCCCAGAATACTCCATACTGTTCAATGAGGGAGCTCTTTCAGTTGCTTCTTGTGTGCCTTTGACCTGCTCCATTCTTTTGTTTTTTGAATCCTTCCTTACTTACTGGCATAACAAGGTGTTCCAGGCACATTTGTATATTCCCTGTCCCAGCCCTAGAATTAGCCCACTTCTTAAGGGCATTAGAAAACAAAATCAGGGTGCTGGCATGTCACCTTTGTTTTTGAGTTGTCCTTAGCCTGAAAATATTATTTTCATTTTTTCTATCTGGAATGCTGATTTACTGTTAATTCTGCTTTACAAATTTTACTGAAAGCAAATTCTCTTTAGCTTTTTGGATGCATGCAGTACCATCCTTAAATTCAGCTATAAAATTTACACACTGTTTTCAGGAGCTACCAGTCATGTGTTTAAGATTTGATTTCTGACTTTCTAGTTCTTTGTCCTGTTCTTCATGTTCTGGTGGATTTTCCAGAGTTTCCTATGTATGCCTTGCTCTATTTTTGGTTTGTCCTCTAACCCACTCAGGAACTTCTTTCTTGCACCTGAGCTTAGTGAAGATAAAGCTAAGGGAGGCCTTGGCCCGCTATGATGTCCCAGTACCTAAAGTACTATTTGGCATAGAGTGAGCATTCAATTACTATTTGTCAAGTGAAAGAATTAATGAATACATTCTGATAATAGGATTCGTGCAAGATACTATTGATCAGCAGTAGCTCAACATGATATTCTTTTGAGGTCTAAATTGGTGAAAACTGCAGATGAGATCAATGGTGATACTATGTTAAAGTGATGACAGCTGTCTGGGTTGATTAATCCCACCAATCATGTAGTCACCTTATCACCTTAGAAGACCTTTGGGTTAGAGGGGACATTAAAAGTCTTTAAGCCCATTATTGCATCTTCTCTATCTGATGCTCAGCTTTTCTGTGATTTAGAACGATTGATTCTTCACCTAAGGTGCTGAACACAGTCCGAGGAAGGTGGTGTCAGTGGAAGGAGCCTGGAGGTTTTATGGCATGGTGGGCAGAGAGGGGGACACATTTTTGTCTTGTGATGAATCATCAAGAAAAATGGACTGAAGTGAACATTCATTAAATGCCTAATATGAGCCAGACACTGTGATAGGTCACATTCTCTTCTTCCTCCTTTTTGCATTCTTTTTCTTCTTTTCGCTCCCCTTCCTCTTTTCCTTTTGCTTCCCCTCCTTTTTCTCTGCTTTTCCATATAACCATTTATCCATTGACCCTGTTCTTCTCTCCATCTCCTCTCTCCATCACCTGTTTTTCATCATCCGGTTTAATAATACTATGTGAGCTTCCTACTCCCTGTCTAGCATGTAAGAAACTTGGCAGTTATCACTCTGTCCTAACAACAAATAGCTGAACAAGCCAAACAATAAAAAATTGTTCTTAAAATCATCAGAGAAGTCAGGTCACAGGGCAATCATTGTTCCCCAAAATTGGAAAGATAGACAGATGAACACAGACAGTCACAACTTACCAGAGCAGGAACCTCTTTGGGAACCAGAGCCAAAGAAAGAAAATCCGAACCATAGTGGAGAAATTGCTGGAGGCTCAGAGTGCAAGTGCCTGAGGGGTTCTTTCTGCCCACTGCACAAATAAAGACCATGGCATTGCAGTAAAGAAAGTTTAATTGACACAAAGGTGGCTGTGCCACATGGAAGACGGAATTATTACTCAAATCAGTCACATCTCAGGATGGTAGATTAGTTTTCCAAAGGCAGTTTGGGGAAGGGGTGGAGGTGGCCAGCTAATGGGTGCTTGCTGCTGATTGGGGTGGAGATAAAATTGTAGGAGGCCGAAGCTGTCCTCTTGAGCTGAATCACTCCTGGATGGGGTTACAGGAGTGGCAAAGCCAACAGTCCAGGTGGAGCTATGGGGGTCAGACATGCAGAAAACCTGAAAAGACATCTCAAAAGGCCAATCTCCAATAGTGAAGCTGCTTCTCTCACAAGAGAGACCAGTCCACAGCTTACGACTGCTTCTCTTCTTCCCCTAGTCAGATGGTCTCTCATTAGTTTACAAAGGTGGTTGAGTTTTGGGGAAGGGCTATTATCATTTAAACTATAACCTAAATGTCTTCCAAAGTTATCTCTGCACAAAAGCCCAGGAATAATTAAGGGAAAGGAAAGATGGAGTGTGGGTTAGATCAGATCTCTTTTACTGCCATAATTTTCTCACTGATATAATCTTTGCAAAGGCAGTTTCAAGAGTAAACAAGCCTGGGAGTAAAAAATTCCAGGGGACCCACTCGCACTCATGGCCCACAGTTATCTGAGTTTAACCTTCAAGGGCTAAACCAGTTTCTCATAGTGAATATCAGAGAAAAATCCTCTCATGCTTCCAGCAGAGGAAGGGAAAATGTAGTCATTTTGAAATACACTAGAGCACTTGATTCTTCTTAACAAGGCCTGTCATTAAAAGAAACTATTTTTACCAGAGCCTAAACTATTGGAGTTTTATAGAGCCTAACTGACCTGGGGGAATGGAAATACTCAACTCCAGCCCACTTTAGGTATCCTGTCCTAAGAGCTTAGTGTGGGACTAAGAAGCACATGCAAAAATGTCCAGAGGTACAGATTCATCAAAAGACTAAGATGTAATCATAGGACCATATAATGCATTTGCTGCCCACCACACTGCTAAAGGCATATTTACCACAATTCCCTTTACCCAGTGTATCATATCCAACTAGAAAGAAAAAAATTGCAAGACATACTTAAAACCACAATTTAAAGAGAAGCAGCAAACATTAGAACCAGACTCAGATATGGCAGAGGTGTTGGAATACTGTGTGAGGTACCAGACATCAACCCATTTACATCCTATGTAATCCTTACAACCTCAAGAACTAGGTATGATTTTAGTCATTTTACAGATAAAACATCTGAGGCTCTGAGAGGTTAAGTAAACTGTTAAAGGTCCCACAGCTTCTAAGGGCAGGTGTAGAGATCATCAAGACACCATGTGGTCCAGGGAGAGCCTTTGTAATGATGCTTACCTGCTACAGTTGTGCCTTCCAGTACGGAAGCCACTAGACATTGGTGGCTATTTAAATGTAAATTAATTAAAATTAACGTTAAATTAATTATAATTAAATTAATTTTATTTCCTCATTTACATGAGCCAGGATTCATGAGCTCAATGGCTGGTTGGGCTAGTAGTTATTATATTAGACTGAGCAGATATAGAATAGTTCCACTATTGCAGAAATGTCTATTGGGTAGTGCTATTTAGAGTATTAATTGGCAGACCAGGAAACAATCTCCTTCACACCCAAGTTGAAAAGCACTTGGGCTGCAGATCGACTTCTATTTCTTACTTTCTTCCTACATTTAAGTCAAAGTTCCTGGCTCAGCATCTTCTCTTATTAGTATAACTGGACACCCCCTAGAGGAAGATGTATATATTACCAATAATTGACATGGTCTCCCACTGGTGGCCAGGTAGTGCCTTCCTGTTTAAGCAAAAAGCAGCTGATGTAGGTTTCACTCTATCTCTTCCTTCAGCAACAACTTAGAGTGGATGCATTCTGCTTTTTTATTCTTGTTTCAAAATTTATTTTTGTTAGTCTTGCAATATTGTAGCTTATCCAATTTACATCTGCCCTTCAAAGGCTTGTATTCTTCTTTTTCTCTCCAATCTCTAATTTGATCTGGGACTAATGTCAAATCTTTTTTCTACAGCTCTGGTACATACTTCTTATAAACAGACATCACCCCCATTTGAAAATTGAGACAAGAGTGTGCCTTCTTGGATAATGTAGATAAAGGTTGCTTTTGTAATTGTTAGACTCAAAATTTTTTTTTTTTTAAATACAGAGTCTCGCTCTGTTGCCCAGGCTGGAGTGCAGTGCTGTGATCTTGGCTCACTGCAACCTCCACCTCCTGGTTCAAGCAATTCTCCTGCCTCAGCCTCCTGAGTAGCTGGGATTACAAGCTTGTACCACCATGCTTGGAAAATTGTTGTGTTTTTAGTAGAGATGGGGTTTCACTATGTTGGCCAGGCTGGTCTCAAACTCTTGACTTCAAGTGACCCACCTGTCTCGGTCTCCCGAAGTGCTGGGATTACAGGCATGAGCCACCGCACCCAGCCACAAAGCTATCTTTTAAGGAGAAGATGCTCAGTTCCTGAGTAAGAGCTTGTGTAAACCTGGGGGTTATTGAGATAGCCAGTGGAACTCTCAACTCCTCTCTGACTTTCTAAATAAAAGCCTTTCACAACACAGTTGTCCCTTTGGGAGAGTAAGTAGAGGGAGGGAAAAAAACCATATATGGGGTTTGTGTGTGTGGTCATGTCTCCAAGAAACAGATAGGGAGCAACAGGCTTTGTGCCTCACTCTTGATTTGCTGTTATTCTTGCCTTTTTTTTTTTTTTTTTTTGAGACTGAGTCTCACCCTGTCGCCCAGGCTGGAGTGAAGTGGAGCCATCTTGGCTCACTGCAACCTGTGCCTCCCGGGTTCAAGCGATTCTCCTGCCTGGCTCACGGCAACCTGTGCCTCCCGGGTTCAAGCGATTCTCCTGCCTCAGCCTCCTGAGTAACTGGGATTACAGGTGTGCGCCACCATGCCTGGCTAATTTTTTGTATCTTTAGTAGAGATGGGATTTCACCATATTGGCCAGGCTGGTCTCAAACCCCTGACCTGGTGATCTGCCTGCCTCAGCCTTCCAAAGTGCTGGGATTACAGGCGTGAGCCACGGCACCCAGCCTGTTCTTCCTTTTTATATTTTATTTTAAATATCTTTGGGACAAGAAAACTCTGTGTTTTCCCAGGGAATGTTAGCACAGTGGAGAGTGGTCAGTAGTTTAAAGGACTTTCTTGTTTGAGGATTAAGAAGAGTAGGTGTGATGGATGAATGGGGAGATGCTAGTGAAATGCCCCTGGAAGCTGGAAACAATTCAAAGCAGCTTGCCTGCTGCACCTATCTTTAGGCTTAGTATAGCTACTCAGATTTCCCCGAGTTGATAGTCAAATATGAAATGATTATAAACAAAAGAAAAACAAACAAAACGAGATGAATTGCTCCCAAGGAACTTAAACAGAACAAGGAAGGAAGTCCCAAATATCAATCATATGAGACCCGAGTTTTCTGTATGCCCTTAAAGCCTCAATTACCTAAAATGAGAGAAACTGAAACTCAGGAGTTTCTTATTAACAACTTAAAGCTCAGACCCCTTCATAAAATTTCAATTCATTCAGGGCTTTGGCACAGAGATGGAGTCCTATGTGATTTTTTTCCCTGTTAGAATTGGAGACCTGATTTAGAAACACCACAATAAAACTAACTCAAATTCCCAAAGCACAAAATGCAGAAGCAGACATTTATTTCTTCAATACAGTGGAGATTTTCTATAAATTTAACGTCTGATTAGAAAACTTTTTACATTGGAAAATTTCAGCAATGAAATTTCAGTAATAAGCCAAATGCAGGTCTGCTCGAGGTCGAATGAAATTTAGATGAAAAATCCAGGATTATCAAAAAGAATGAAGGAACTTCGAGTTTCTGTACATCCAAGGTTAACGGGTTGGATTCTTTCGTTTTTGATTTTTATGGCAGCACATAATTTCTCTTTCTAGTTGGCTTTCTGCTTTTTTCAAGCAATAAGTTTTGAGTTAAAATAGTATACCTCACTTGTAATCAAGCCTGTGTGTTTTCCTATATGAATATTTCTATAGTACGTATCACTTTAGCATGGTATGGATTATTTTCTTTCATAGAAAATAACACATGAAATAGTCCTTTAGTAATATTTTCTTTTTTCTTTTCTTTTCTTTTTTTTTTTTTTTGAGCCAGAGTCTCGCTCTGTCACCCAGGCTGGAGTGCAGTGGTACAATCTCGGGTCACTGCAACCTTTGCCTCCTGGGTTTGAGTGATTCTCATGCCACAGCCTCCGGAGTAGCTGGAACTATAGGCACCTACCACCACGCCTGGCTGATTTTTGTATTGTTAGTAGAGATGGGGTTTCACCATGTTGGCCAGGCTGGTCTTGAACTCCTGACCTCAAGTGATCTGCCCACCTCGGCCTCCCAAAGTGCTGGGATTACAGGTGTGAGCCACTGTGCCTGGCCACCCGTAATATTTTCTAGCAGGATGCATTAATCCTAGTCATTTAATTATTGAGAAACTGAGGTATAAAGGAATGAGTCCATGGTGAGCAGTTCACATTGAACTTATCCTCTTCTAAATAAGAAAGGATATAACATTCATTAAGCATCTACTTCCACACCTATTTTCTCATTAATTTATAGCATATACTCTTTATAGCAATCGTTGGGGAAAGCACCCTAGTATTGTCTGTTTCTCTCTGCATTGTTGCCTTTCATTCTGATGCCGTCATAGCACCTTTATCATTCACTCTTTCTAATAAGACCGTAAATTATTTACGGGCGGCAATAGTGCTTTGAACTTGTGTTTCTCTCTCATAATGCCTAGCATAAATACTGGAACACAGTCTAATCCAAATGACAATCGTGACAAGAGATGCCTGCCAGACCAGTTGTTGGAGACCTCCAGTTTTAACTTGAGGCCTCACTTATGCTGTGTCTTTGGGAGAAAGTGAATAGGGGCTGAAGGGATATAGGAGGAAACCAGGGAGAATCTTCATCCTGCAAGATTTCCCTCAGATCAACGTTGTCTCCATAGTTTCTTTTGTGGGAGCCTTACCCTTTACTTATGCCATGTTGAATAGAGGGAAGGACTCAACAGAAGGGATTTATGGCTGAAAGCTCCCTTAATTATAGGCAAGTATAATAAGTCCTTCCACTATCTTAATGATTGGGGAATTAAGAAGCTCCTTAATAGAAATTGACAGGTTCCATTGTCATTGCAAAGAAGGTTCTGTTATGGTCTAGAGTACCCTGCCAACCATCCAAGGATTTAGGGTTCCCCAAAGGCTCATTAACATCTTAGACCATAAGGTCTCCAAAGGAGGCACTAATGGTTCACCTCGTTATGATCTGAAGATAATGACTGCTTGACATCCGTATCCATTGAGATGATAATGGCTCTGTAAAAACTGTTATGATGTCAGCAGCCAAAAAAAAAATCTCATTTGCACTTTATAATCTTTGGTTTCTAATATACTATAGTATTTAAATTATGCTAGAATTATTTTATGAATCTGGTTTAATAGAGGCAATGCATATGATGCTCTTTAAAAAAAATCAAGTCTCTTTTAAAAACAGCTGTTATCACCCTTATATCACTGCATAAATGAAGGGTAAGATTAGTAAAGCTCTTATAGCACCGAAATACTTATGAGTAATTGAATAAAAAACAAAGACTTAAATTTCCTTTAATTTACATACACATTTACTCCAGGGAGTGAAAAGAAATTCTCTTCTTAGAATGCCCCCAAACAGAGAAAAAAAGCTCATAGTGATAATAATACTAATAGGAGAGATTGTCAACTCACACCGAGTGCTTATTATGCACCTTGTCCTGGACTAAGTAATTGTCCTGCATCTCATTTTCACCTTTGCTGAAACATCTCTGAGGGGGCATCTCTCTTGCCCTCACTGTACAGATGAGAATAGGGAGGTGCACAGTGGTGAAGGATGCTGTTCATGATCTTCAAGGTGGTGCATAGCAAGGTGCGATTCAAATTGATTCACTCTGGCTTCAGACTTGTGCTGTAACGATGAGGATTGTGTGCCAGAAAGAGTTATGGGTTTCAGAATCAGGAGAAATGGGCTTATGCTTGGCCACTGACTAGCTATGTGAACTTGGAGAATTTATTTCACCTCTTGGGACATTCTGGACTAGTAAATCTTGAAAGCATTTTTTAGTACCAACGTTTTTACTGACAAGGACATCTCAGTAGCAGAGCTGAAATCAGAATTTTCACATTATTCTCTCAATAGCTACCAGTGTTCATGAGTAGTAACATCATCGTTTTCCCATTGTAATTCACTTTGGCTGAATGGTTTTCCACTTTGGTACCAAAGTGCTGATTTTAAAATAATCTTACTGCTTATAGAAAGCATATGGAAAAAAACCATCCCATATTATTGTTTAACTCTGTAAAGTATACCAAAAACCATTTTTCCAATCAATTTCTATTTGACTTTAAACAAGGGAAAAATGGAGATGAGTGTAAACAAAAATCTATTAGTCAGTGTTAGTACAGCCTTTTTATAGCTCTAAGCATTTCCCTGTGTATAAACATAAGAAAGCAAATTAACATTTTAAAGAGATTTCTCTATTGGGTTATATTTAATAACAAACCAGCATAAAAAGGAGGAATCTTGTAATAATAATTTTCTAAAAATCTGCAGATGCTCTTACAGCCTTGAAGCTTAGCTATTTGTTGGAGCTTAAGCTGCAATACCCAGATTCGTCCACTAGAGGGGTGAATTGTTCCTAATGAATAAGATCTCATTGTCTGGGGAGGGGGACAGGCTGGTGCTGATAACTTACAATGATACTGTGGACTCCAAAAATATACATGGAGTGGCTTTTACTGCAATATTCATATTCAGTGAAACTAGCCATAGGACAGAGTGATAGAAAAGAAGTTTTAACTATCAAGTCCTAATGGAAGTACAATCTTGTTATTATGAAATTATTTAGGCTATGGCTGGGAAAAGAAAAGATCGTTGTATCCAAGTTGTAACAAAAGATGTCAATTTGGCTGCAGAATGATAGATGAAAATAGAACTTCTGGGGGACAGTAAGGTAATTCTGAGTATCTGAGGAGAAAGTTCACTGAGAACCTCAAACATTTATGGTTACTACAGTTGTCTTGCAGAAATACAGTCATTGCAATTTTTACACAAAACATGATTAATTAGAAAAACAATAGGCCTGGGCATAAATAGCCAACATTCATGATTAATTAGAAAAACAACAGGCCTGGGCATAAATAGCCAACATTCTCTACTTTGTTTTTTAAGGAGAAAGGAATGTACTGCTGACAAATTCTCTTTAGCTGCACAGTTCATTTCCTATTTGCTACTGCGTTCTCCAGGGATAATGAAACGTCTGACTGTAGCAGGCAAAATATTGAAGGAATAGAAGTGTCATAAGCCACAAGGTTGGCCAAAAATATATATTAGTATGTCCTGACAATCATGGTTTAAAAAGTAAAAGTCAAAAAGTAGCTTCTAGTGTTCTAGCAAAAGCAGAAATGCTTTAAGTAAATAATTTCAAGTTATTTCCAGTCTTATGTGCGCAGAATATAGACATCATTTTGACATGTTGCTGATGGAAGAGATGCAAAGAAATAAAAATGAGCAGAAAAGAGGTATTTCAAAGGAGGCATACATATATATATATATATATATATTTTTTTTTTTTAAGAGAAGTTCATATGTTAGAGGTTGTTTCCAGTAGTTTCCAAGCTTTTTAAAGGATCCTTCTTGAGGAGACTTTACATAAAACTCTTCCATCAATGCACAGTCCTTTCAGTTTGTGTCAAGGAACAGTTTCTGACACAGTAAGAAGTACTAGCTGGTGTCTGGGATAAAATTTACTTCCATCTCACACACACACACACACACACAGAGTCAATCCTTATTCACAGATCCTGTATTTGCAAATTTGCCTACTTGTTAAAATTTATTTGAAACCACAAAATCCATATTTCAGGTGATTATTGGTCATTCCTAGGCATGCATGGGGTGGAAAATTTTGATCTGACCATATGCAAATACCCAGCCGAGGCTGACATAGCAACACTCTGCCTTCTTATTTCAGCTCTGACTGTAAACAAGGGTCTTTTTGTGATCCATTTAGTGCCTTTTTTTTTTTTCATTTGTGCTTTTTTGTTCGTGTTTTAAAATGGCCCTTAAGTGTCATGCTTAATTGCTGTCTAGTGTTCCTATGTGCCAAATGCTGGCATGTGCCTTACAGAGAAAATACATGTGCCAGATAAGCTTGCAAGTTCAATGTTATTGAATCAACAATAATATTTAAAAAGGTGACTTTAAAACATGATTATGTATTGGTCGATTGATTGAAATGTGACCAGAGGCTCACAGGAACCTGACCTTTCCTTTCCCTTAGGAAAGTTCAGCACCCATTAGCTCAGTGTTGGCAGAGACTTCATAGAACACAACTACTGTGAATAATAAGACTCACACGTGTGTGTACAGAGAGTGGAAGGGAGAGGGAGAACAGAGAAAAGAATCATAATTGCGAATAACAAAGTGTTCTTCACTTTGGAATATTCCTCTCTGCTGACAAAGACAAAAGCATTTATTTTAATTTTTGCTTTCAAACCAAACTCAATAGAAGTAGATCAAATACTCCAAAACTGATGAGGGGGAAAACACCCCACTACAACAAAGGCTGATAGTAAACCATTACCAGCAGTATAAATGAAGATTTGGTATAATAAGTATGTGTCTGCCAATAGCATAAGGTTAGCTCTAGTCTGCCCAGGACTCCATCCCAGCTATGCCAATTGCTACAAATGTGATCTTAGATGATTTATGAAAAACCTTTAGCCTCAGCTTCTTCATCTGAATAAACAGAAATAATATCTATTCAAATAGTTTCCATGAAGTTTGTATAATTTATATAATACATCAAGCATAATGATTATCTTATCAATGAGCATTATTTTACCTTTTGTATTCATTTTTCCTAACAGTTTTTCTTCATATTCCATATAGAAAAAAAATTAAGACTATGCTCTAAGCAATCGACAGCTTTTAATTTAGGATCAGTCATTTATGATCTCCAGCGTCACCCAGCTCCTTAGCATTTCTCCACAGTGCTTGTGTGGTCCTCTGTCAGTCAGTTCCTGTACCCATTTCTTACAATACTTACCTGGAACTGTCTCTGATATTCTCCTTCTACCCTATCATTTCCTTTGCTCCTCTCTCACATGGCCTGGATGTCTACTGTAAAGGACTGAGTGTTTGTGTCCCCCCAGAAGAAACTGTGGTAAAATCTCACTCCACAATTTGATGGTGGGAAGGTGAAGCCTTTTGGAGATAATTTGGGTCATTAGTCCTCAAAAATGAGACTATGCCCCTTATAAAAGAGGTCCCAGACTGCTCCCTAGCCCTCTTTCCACCACGTGAAGTTACAATGAGGAGTCAGTAGTCACAAACCAAAAGTGTAGTATGAGGGAAATAGAAGAAAGACTGAAGAGGTAGGCAACGGACAGATCAGAAAGACCTAGTGAGCTAAGACAAAGAGAAGTCCTCTTTTGCAAGACCAGTAAAGAGGCACTGTGGAAAGTTAAGGAGAGCTGTGATATGATCAGATTTTTGTTTCAGGAAAATTCAACTTTGACAGCAGTGGGGAGAATGGATTGCAGGGATCAAGATAAATGCTGAGAGACCCATTAGAAGCTTATGGCAGTAATCCAGGTAAGAAATAGATTATTACTATAGCCCAGCCACACAGGCACCCTGTGTGGATAACCCAACCACACTGGCACCCTGATTTCAGACTTCTAGCCTCCAAAACTGTGAAAAGTAAATTTCTGTCATTTATAAGCCACCAAATCTGTGGTAGTTTGCTATAGCAATCTTAATGGACTAAGAAACCTACTACAGAGAAAATAAACACTTTCAGAAGATAATTCCCTCAGCTTCCTCCTCTGTCCTCTAAGACACAATTATATGCATCCACCCCTATCCTTGGGTATGTATCTTTTATTAGGGTCCTACCAATTTGTGGAGAATTACACTAAATGCTCAACATATTTATCTTATTTAGTCCACGTGACAAATCTTTGACATAGTTCAATGCTTGGTACTCCAGGTGTGCCTCATTGAGGAAGATTCTGATGCTAAATCGGAGGGTAATGAGGAAGAGGTCTATGATAAACTCTTTGCATGCCGTGTGCACAAGAATGAGTTTTGGTGGTCCTTTTGCCACATGGTGGCCATCTCTCCTCTTGCAAATCTTTCAGTCTCCTATTGGCATTCTTTTTTTCTCTGTTCACTCCTTAAGTGTTGGCATTTCCTGGTGTTATATACGCACCATATGCACGTCCACTCTACATTTTCTCTAAGGCTGACTGCATCCACTGTTACAGCATCACTTTCTTATGTGAAGGTGACTTCTACTTCTCCATCTTTGGACCTCACTTATTTTCCTCCTAAGTCAGACCTCTAGTTCCATGTGAATTTTCATAGGCATGCGGCCCTCAACATAGCCAAAACGGAAGTCACCATTTGACCTTCTGAACTTTCTTTTCCCTGAGTGACTGCCATCTCCAAGAGCAGCATGGCGATCAGCTGACTTCCTCCCCATGCCACACACCCAAAGCCATTCTCAAGCTCCACCTTTATGACTACCCTTCATATTCATCACTCAAAAAGTCCTGTTAATTTGACCCATTGAATATTTCTGAGATCTGCCCTCTCTTTTCTATTTTCTCTACTATTTACTTAATTCAGATTCACAACATTTCTTACCTGGATTACTGCCATAAGCTTCTAATGGGTCTCCCAGAATTTATCTTGATCCCTGAAATCCACTCTCCCCACTGCTGTCACATTTGAATTTTCCTGAAACAAAAATCTGACCATATCACAGCTCTTCTTAACTTTCTACAATACCTCTTTATTACTCCTGCAAAAGATGACTTCTCTCTGGCTTAACTCACAAGGTCTTTCTGATCTGTCCCTTGACTACCTCTTTAGCCTTTCTTCTCATTTGTCCCTGATGCTCACTCCCATATCATAGTCACACTTAATTGCTGTCAGTTTCTTAATCATGATAACATACTGTATTTTGCTTCTAAGACCTTGTACTTGCAAATTCCCTTTCCTGGAGCCATCTACCTTCTTCTTATCAAAATAGCCTCCCAATATGTTTAAAAAGTTATCTCAAATACCACCTACTTCACAAAACCCTTTTCAATCAAAGTCCCACATGATCTCTATTGGGCATTTTTATAATATATCATTCTTAACTTTCTTAGAGCACATAACGTGATTTTGTAATGGCCTGCTTACTTGCCTGTCCCTGTCTTCATTTGAGTTCACTCAGAAGCAGATTGTGACACAAGGGTTCAAATGCAAATAATGTATAATGTAGCTGAGTTCAGGAACCTCTAGTAGGAGAGTAGAGAAATGAGTCAGAGGAGAAAAGAAAGCCAATAAAGTGTGTCCTCATGTAAGTTACCACTATTGGTAACTGGTCCATAAATCTGCTAAGGAACTCTGGGAATCAGTTTTGAAGATATGCTTCAGAATTGTTCCAATTGAAGGGTGAGGGAGCTGGGTTATTCATACACCAATACCCATTAGTCACTGTTGAAGGGCTGTTAATAGGGTGGGAGTGTTGGTGGGTAGAAGATAATTTGGGGACATGTCCAGTCTGCTGTGTTACACAATTCCTTAGCAAAAAGATGAAAATGCTATGATTGGAATTCAGGTGAACACAAGGCCCCAGAGTATAGAGACAGAGCATCGATCTAGCAGTCATCTACTTGAGAACTGCGGTCACTACCTGAATGTTTAATGTTAGAATATTAATTTCCCCATAATAGCATATGTAATAAAACTCAAGTGAACATTCTAATCCAGTTTTATCAGACTCCAAATTCTTAAGTCTTTTTCCCACATCAGACAGCCACCCATCTAGACACCAAATAGGAGAAAGGATGAAAATGAGCAGTGTAAAGGCAAGCTATCAATATAAAACAGGTACAATGGAGACTTTAGAGATGTTAAAATGTGCCTAAAAATTTCGGTTTAATTATGTGCAAAGAACTATGTTTTTCCTATGGGATCACAAAGAATAAGAGACTATCTCATTTTCAAGTATATCGTTATCTATGTGTATTTGGGTTTTTATGTATGAGTTTGTATGTGTCTGGGGTGAAGGGTGGTGGTGGTAGTGGTGGGATAGACATAGATGCCACTTCAAGGAATTTCTAGTAAAGAATGCCTATGCCACCCAACTAATTTAACTTTTACCAGCTTTACCATGGCCATAAACATTTCTGTAGGAAAAATTTACTTAGAATAAACCATTGTGTAGTGAAAAGAGCAAATCAGTAGAGTGTCAAAAGCCATGGATCCTATGCATAACTTTGCAGCAAAATTGCTGTATTACTTCTAGTAAGTACTGATTTTCCTGGCTTCATTTCATTATCTGTGGAATGGGGTGAAGGCAAAGGACCATTATTATTTGAGGAGCTCTAAGGTCCCTTCCAGATTTATAACTGTCATGTTGTGCCTTAAAACAAACTGTAAACTAGATAGTTTCAGATGAATGTTCTTAAATTCCTTTTTCTCCAAATGAGTTCTGTGACAGTTTAGTATTTGCTTTTTAAAAGAATCCTTGCATTTTCTTTTTTTGATGACTAAAAGTAACTCATTGATATTCCAAACAGAATATTTGTTAAGCCTTCATTTCACAATATGACCCTTTGCACATTAATAGTCAGAAAACTAAGACTTAAATAAATAGAAATTACTGTTTGTCCCAAGGATTAAAAGAGAACAAGTTTGTTATTGTAAAATAATTTTCACAAAGAATATTAGAAGGCCATGCATAGGTTTTATAATAGGACAGAACAAATTCAATTTTCTAAGTTAAGGCCTCAGAAGAAAAAGTATTATATATAAATAACATAAATTTTAAAAGTACATGTATTAATTTATAATTATGTATATATTTATATAGTATATAAAATAAAAAAGAATATACATTTATATATTGATGCACACTCAACAAGATAAATATTTTGGGGGCTGAAGTATGGCATTTTATGTTTGATTTATTTCAAACTGCAGAATAGTTATAAATATCTAGTGGACTCACAAGAAAATTTTTATTGACTATTGATTGATGCTGTGTGATGTTAGGACCAAAGAAAAAACTTTCTATAAAAGTTCTCAGCATATTGACTTAAAGACAACTCAAAAATGAAAAATCATAAAATTAGAGCCAGAGAAAAGAAAGAACACATTTGAGATCAGAAATATTGAAGTGTAATACCAAGTAGAGAAAAATACCCTTTTCATTATTTTCCTTTCATTTAATTAATACACCAACCATGTTACATTTGCTCTCATGTAAGAACCAATCCTATGCAAGATCCACCTCCTCAAGTTGTTTTCTGAAGTTTGCATTACTTTCTTAGAAATGTTCAATAACTACTATATTTTTGTTGTGACAGTAAGTCCCAGCTGGAGGCTACATATGTTTGTGGTTGATAAACTGATGTGTAGTATCAGTCATCTGAAGCTGATATTTATTGGGGCTTTTTTTTTTTTTGGCCAACAGAGCCCTGACTGGCGGAAAGGAAGATTGGTAAAATATAAAAATGGTTGTTTGAGGCATTACTTTCTGTCTTGAATCCTAGAATTATATTTAAGCCTTGAGAGAGAAAAAACAGGCAGAAGTCTAAGGCAATTTTTTTAAGTGCTACATCCTCTATTGGGAAGACCTAATCCATTATTTTCTTGATCTCTCTTCTTTTGGGCAGAATTATGCATAATTCAGGCCTAAGCTCTTTGGGGCACTTCCTACAGGAAGCATTCCCTACATGTCTCCCCTCTTCTGACCAGCATATGTCTTTCTGTTATTCACTCTGTTACTTCCTAGACGTTTTCAT
This sequence comes from Pongo pygmaeus, assembly GCF_028885625.2. Classification (NCBI taxonomy): domain Eukaryota; kingdom Metazoa; phylum Chordata; class Mammalia; order Primates; family Hominidae; genus Pongo; species Pongo pygmaeus. Next base: position 22,262,974 of record NC_072376.2, read on the forward strand.
GTCACTTACCACATTAATAGTTGACAATTAGGGTCTTTCTTGCCCCCAGACAGTAGCAACCATGCTCATCTTGTTCCCTAGTGTATTTTCAATACCCAACCTGGTGCTTAAATTATGTCAGTTGAAGTAAATGAGTGGTCCTGTTTCTTGCCCAAAGAACAAAGCCTGCTAGGTGAATATTTAACGAATTCTTGAACATTTCAAAAGCACTCTAAAAAAATAGTCATCTCAATTTTTGATATTTTATGGTACTAGAAAGCAAACTATAAATCAAGACCATAAAATAATGTTTTTAACATTTTCATTGGCAAAATTTGAAAAGTGTGATAATACCAAATGTTAGAGAAATCATAAATCAGCAGGAAGTCATCCACGTTGCTCATAAAGACATGTTAGAAAACAAGTGACATTGTCTTTTATGGCCCAGTAGTTCCACTCGTACATATACACCCAAGAGAAATACTTTTACATTTACCTTAGAAGTCATGTACAAGAATATACATAAGAAGCACTGCTCAAAAAGTGGAAGACTAGAAATATAATCAAGGCCCACTAACAAGAACGGATAAATAATTTGTGGTATGTTTAAATAACAAAATATTAAACAACAGCACAGTAAACTCAGCTATATGCAAAACTATGAATGAATCTTAATAATGCGATATTGAGCAATAAAAATGTCTCAGAAGAAAACATGCCAGATAATGATACCCTTTATTGTAATTAAATTTAAGAATCACAAGAAAATGATGTATATTTGAGGTATAGTTATGTATATAATAATAGAATTTTAGAAAACAAAAAGTAAATACAAGATCCAGAATAGTCCCTACCTCATAGCGTGGGGCAAGACAGTCAGAAGGAATGGGAGGTATTCAAATTCTTAGGTTGGATGGTGTATTCCCAAGTTTTCATTATAATGCCACATCAACTATATGAATAAATGAGTGTGTAATTGATGAATCAATGAACAAATGCACAAACCAGTAAATAGGTAAATGAATAAATAACAAATAAGGTCTGTGAACATACAAATTATTGCAATCCACAATAAACCAAAGTTTGTGATTAACATGATTTTGTGTTCCTGAGGTTCATTAAAAATGCATCAGAGTATATAATGAGTGGTGACAACTTTGATTTTATTTCTTTAGTTGCTCAGATTTGATGATGATTCTTATAAAGACCAAGATTAAATACCAGTTTGTTGCCCAAAAACTATCTTTGAAATAAGCAGACACATTTTTGAAACTTTAGGTTCATTTGTTCATTTATTCATCCACTTATTTAATTTTATTCTAGGACTATTTAGTGAGCATCTACTGTGTACTAGCAGCTATATTCAGTATGTCAAGAAGTGTGTAAACTCAATCCCTAAGACATGAATTAAGGCTCAACCTTAGAATAGGAACAAATCACTAATTACTACTGTGATAAATGCTTCAAAGGTAGACATAAAACGTATCTACTGTTGGGGAATTCTGAATGTTTCAAAAGTGGGAGCTCAATAACTAAAATTAATCTGTTTTCTGGGGCAACTTCTCTGGTGAACAAGCATCTGAATTGAGACCTGAAGGGTGAATAAAATATATCTAGGTGAAAAGAAAATTACTACTCCAAGTAAATAAACAGAATTAGAACCCCTGAAATGAGAGAATGACCTATTAAAGGAAGTAACACAGGCTGATATGGCTGGAGATAGGAAGAATAGCAAAAGATGAAACTGGTAAGGTAGGCAGAAGGGCATGTTTACAAAAGCTTTAAAGGTTATAAAGTCTGAACCATATTCCAGGAGAAGTGTAATTCCACTGAGGTTTTACAGCAGAAATATGGCAATAATAGATTTCTACTTGTTAAAGATCATACTTTCTACTGGGTGGGGGAAGAAGTAAAGGAGGGGTAGGTCAGTTGTAAGGCTATTTCAGTGTTTCATGGAAAGGATCATCGATACTTTGACTCAGGTTTTTGTGATAAAGATAGAAAAATGTTGGCTAGTTTGAAAGATACAGAGGAGGAATGTCATATACACAGAATTTTTGTGTCTTTTCCCCCCAAAATTCATATATGGAAACATAACCTTCAACATAATGATAATAGGAGGTGCAGGGCATTTGGGAGGTGACTAGGACATGAGTGTAGAGACCTTATGAATGGGATTAGTGCCCTTATAAAAGAGACCCTGGAGAGCTCCCTTGCCTCTCCTTCAACTATATGAGGGCACAGTGAGAAGAACCAGAAAGCAGTTCCTTACTGAATACTGAAACTGCAGTTGCCTTAATCGTGGACATCCCAGTCTTTAGAACTACTAGAAATACATTTGTATGGTTTATAAGCCCCCAGTGTATGGTATTCTATTACAGGAGACTGAATGGATTAAAACAGAAGTATATATAGAATTCGGTTTCTGATTAAGATTGTTCTTTACTTTTGTTCTACTCTTATTATATTAGTCTGGTGTAAATAAATATCGCTTATTTATCATGCTTTAAATTCACTGGTTTTTCTGAGTTCCAGCATATTGGTCCAGGTAATTAATTCTAGCTTCTATAACAAATAATCCACCACGTCATTGTTTTAACATGCTAAAAGTTTTATGGCCTTGCTCATGTGAACTTCAATGCAGATGTTCCTGATTAGTGGCTTTCCTGGGCTTTTGTCCTGTAAGCAATGACCCAGGTTTCTTTAAGTTTGCCTTCGGGTCATTAACTTGTAATATTTTCTGAAGGATGGAGAGGTGAGAGAGAGACAGAGATGAAAATGTGGGAGGCACCCCCACTCTTAACTATATCAGTCAGAAAGTGACCATCTCTTTCATTTCCATTCTGTTGCAGAGAACCAGTCAAATTACTCATCTAAATGCAAGGAGGGCTGGGAGAAATAGTTTACCTATATGCCAAGAGCAACTGACTAGTCTCCCATACTGAGGAATACAGTCTTTCCCCAATTCTAAGCATTTCAGAGTTATTAACTCTTCAAATACTGTCTCTGTCTCATTCTATTTTCTCCTTCTAGAACTCCATATATATAATAAATATAATTTAATATATATTGTTTTATATATAATATGTATGTGTATTTTGAAGTCTATATTTCATACTGACACCTCTGCTTCTTTGTACTGAATATTAGGTAATTTTTTTTCAGATTTTTTCCCAGCGTATCAGTTCTCTTCAGTTGTTACATTTAGTGCCTTTGTTCAGTTTTTTATTCCAATGACTATATTTTTTAGTTTGAAAATTTCTACTTTTAAAAACTTTGGATTGCTTCTGATAATCTGATTTTTATGTTGTATTTCAATTATACTTTATATTTATTTAAAACATATGCATACATTTTGTATCAGACAAGGCACAGTGGCTTATGTCTGTAATCCCAACATTTTGGGAGGTTGAGGTGGGAGGATTGCTTGAGCTCCAGAGTCAGAGACCAGTCTGAGTAACAGTGAGAACCCCACTCTGCAAGAAAATTTAAAAAATAAAAATAAGGTATAGTGGTGCATACCTGTGGTCCCAGGTACTCAGGAGGCTGAAGTGGGAGGATCACTTGAGCCCAGGAGGTTGAGGCTGCAGTGAGCCTTAATCTTGCCACTGCACTTCAGGCTGGGCAAGAGGGTGAAACCCTGTCTCAAAAACAAAACAGAACAACGAAAACCTTGTGTCTAAGAATGTCGTATCAGAGGTCTCTGGGAAGCCTAATTCTATTGCTTATTGTTTATTCTAACTTTTACTCTTAGTGGCCTGTTTCCCTATGTTAGTTTTGGATTATGGAATCTTATTCGAATGGCAGGGCTTTATCTTTAGAAATTCTGCAAAGCTTGGGATTCATTTCTTTAGAGAATATTTATGTTTGCTTCTTCCTGGTTCTCCAGGATTCTGCTAAGTTGAGATGATTTTGAAATAATTGTTTTTAGCTTGTAGTTTGTCAGATCATATACATAGTACAAATAACAATTTCAGATACACTTAAGAAATAGCCTGATTTTTACAAATTCTCTGAGAAACTTTTTACCTAAATCTGGGCTAAAATACATGTTTTCTTTATAATTGCTTTCAGGCAGACTTTTTTATGGTCCACGCTTTCACTGAATTCATGAGTTTTGAAAAGCTTGTCTTCCAATTCTAAACTCACCTTGAGTGGGCCTAATGTTATAAAACACAGGTCTCTTGAGTTGTGGAAGTTTCATGCATGTTGTCAAGGTGTAGGTATGGCTTCATCACATTTTCCCTTTGTTTCCTTATTTCCAGCATTCTTTATAATTTTGTCTTTTTAGAATCATAGAATCATAAACCACTGTTCACTTGCACACTCAGCTATACGTTTTCCAAGATAATTACTATCATTCAGTATTCCTAGATGTTTTATAGCAGAAAAGCTTTTCTGGTATGTAGTTAACCATGCTTTCAGATAGGTAAGTTCTTTGTCATCAATTAGATATGCAGAGTTTTCTGATATTTATACTCCCACGGGTTCACTTATGTTGCTGGCTGCTAAATGTATGGGTTATTTTTCTTCTTTTCTAAACCATTGACTAGTGTTTTCAGTTTTATGTCCATTACAGCCATTTTAAACATGTTATGCTTAAAATAGTATACCTCATCTTTCTTTCTTCTTACTTTGGGTTCTCCCACATCTGTTTTCTGCCTAATTCCCAAGTCTTATTCTCATACCTGGGTCCACTGGTGCAAGCTCAGTTCTGCCATGGTCTTGGGGGATATCTGGACTGAGTCACTAGATGTTGCCAGAAATCTATGGCTCATAAATCCAGTGGATATCACAATTAAGCCGTATATCCAGTCTTAAGATCAGTAGGTCATTGCTAATGAAAAGACCTTAAGGATACTTCTACTTTGTGAGCTAGTTCAAAGTGATGAGTTATATTTTCTTAGCAGGCTTTGGTAATACTAGAGAGTTAAGGGGCCTTCTTTATCTCAATGAGTGTTGGACTAATAGAAGGAGTGACAACAGTGTGGGGAGTTACAGCAATGTCACCTTCCAGTAGCAATGTCAAGGTCAAGTCACAAGGCAGAAAAGCAGCAGATTCAGGGTAGCAGGTAGGCGTGAGGTTGGCACTGTGAGCTTTATCAGAACCTGAGTATCTGCCAAGGAAATCACATGAGATACTTGGGACTCTCCCTGAAGAAGAAAGAGAATTAGAATTCTTGAATATTTAGAAATTTTGTTGAATGAATACTCAGAATCATAGACCCTATTTATGGCCATCACAGATGTTCTCTTTTAGGCTAGAATAGTAAGAGTTATCCATATATTACTAAAGTACATGTAAAAAGGAAAATTTTAATACAAATAAATATTACACATAAGTACTTGAAGTGGAGAATACTCTCATATTTATACTGCCACTGTTTCACTTACATTGCCTATTTGTAATAAATATTACTAATAAGAATTATACAAACAAGTGCCTTAATATACAGGGTTGGAGATGTAGTCAATTGGTTTCTGAGAATAGAGGAAATTGATGTATTTTATCCATTTCATTGCATAATATGAAGAACCAAATTACCTGCATTTGAGAGAATTTGGTTTGGGATTCCTCATGCCGAGACAATTTGAAATGGCTATTCAAGGTAAAATTTCCCTAAAGCAACAGTATTAGGATAGTCATGATTATTTGGTAATAGAAAAAAAAAATCCAACATCTTAGTGGCTTAACTGAATAGTTTATTTCTCATTCAGGCAAAGTCCCTTGAAGTCTGGCCAATTCACCTTTTATTTTCCCAAAGGGTGTTACATACTGTTATCACTTTAGACACACAGGTGAGAAGTACATTTGTTTTCACAAATCAGGGCTTAATTCTCTCATGAAGGGCAACTGCCTTCCACTTACTAAGGCAGTCATCTGGGCTGAGGAAGGTTCTACCATCCTCCACCTATATCGTCTGGAATATCTACTCTGCTCAGTCAACATGATAGAAGAAGAGACAGCTAGAGACGTATTGACCATCTCTTTGATACTTCTGCCCAGCAATGTCCTGTCATATATGACCACAGCCACTGACCAGACCTAGTCTCATGACTTCACCCAATTGCATAGTGGTAGAGAATTAGGATGAGAAAAGAACCAGACATTGGTGAACACTATAATGTCTACCAAAACAAATTGTGGTGATAGTTAAGAAATAATAAAATCTGGTTTTGATTTGTAATTTGGAGAGAAAAATATCTAATATTATATGCTTTACAGAAGAATTATGAGAAGAACATTCTTTGAAAAAGGTGTGACTTTTCTATCAACAGAAGGTGGTCTTAGGATTTTGATTATATATGGAGATAGGTAATATCACTGCAAACTTAAAAATACTTTGTGAAACCAAATTTTTAGAATTTGTTTATAAGAATATCAGTTTAAAAATATATCCTTGAGGAGTTACTAATCAACAGGCATACAGCTTCAGTTAAACAAGATGAATTAAGTTCTAGATATCTGTTGTACAACACTGTACCTCTACTCAGCAATTGAACTGTATTTAAAAATTTGTCAAAAAGGGAGATCTCATTTTAAATGTTCTTACCACAAAAGTAAACCTAAAAACATAAAAGAATGGCAGGATATAGACCAAAATATTGTCGACAGCTTTTCTTTAAAGAGCTGAATTTATTATGTTATGATTTTTGTTCTCTATTTCCTAATTTTTGACAAGGTACATGAATTAATAAACTTATGATGCATTCCTCCATGCAACTAACTGTACAATGTATATGCATATCTACAATGTATACATATTACTCTCATGGCACAAATATATCCAGTTGACCCTTGAACAGCAGGAGGATTAAGGGCGCTGACCCCTGCACAGTCAGAGATGAGAAAGAAGAACTGAAATCAGAAAGTCAGATATTAGTGTTCTTATGTTAACTGCAGCACTATTCACAAAAGCTAAGATGTGGAAACAACCTAAATGTTCATTGACAGATGAATGAATGTAAAAAACATGGTATATGCATACAGTGGAACACTACTCAGTCATAAGAAAATTCTGTCATACGCGACAACATGGATGAAACTTGATGACATTATACTACATAAAGAAAGCCAGTCACAGAAAGACAGATATTGCATGATTCCACTTATATGAGGTATCTAAAATAGCCACATTTATAGAATCATAGAGTGGAATGGTGGTTACCAGGGACTGGAAGCAGATGGACATAGGGAGTTACTAATCAACAGGCATAAAGTGGCAGTCAAGCAAGTTGAATACCTTTGAGGGATCAGCCGTACATTTTACCAATAGTCAACAATAATGTATTGTACACTTAAAAATGTGTGGAAAGAGTAGATCTAATAAGTGCTTTGACTACAATAAAATGATAATAAACACATATCTAAAAATAATTTCAAATTCTGATAACTGCTATGTAGTGTTAAGTTTTCTATAAAATATTACTTTTTGGATGGAATGGGAATGAAAAATTCTATGTAAGACATGTTAATTTTGAGACACCTGTGAGGCCTCCAAGTGAAGATATGACATTCCAGGGAAAAGGAAGCATGAAAAAGCTGTCAAAAGGCAGGCGAGCACCTTTAAAATTTGTCATACCTAATACATGATTTTCTCTGATCTATATAAATATGAAAATGACAAATATTTCATTGAGGTAGAAATTAAAGGCAGGCAATGAGTTTGTCTTATGGAGAGATTTATTGCCAAATCTACATTAAGTCCCTGCTTTCCAAGTATATTTCCATAAAATGCCTCTCCCTTTACCTGGTTTTCTATGCCTACTCTATCCACCAGCTCAGTCACACAATGATTCTTGAACTTCAAAGTGCATCAGAATCATCTGGGGAGCTAGTTAACAATCCCAGACTCAGGATCTGCTCCAGAAATGTTGTGGGGCAGAGGGAAGATATTTGCACTTTAAAGAGTTTCCTGAAGATTCCAATTATTAATTCATTTGTCAAATTATTCATTCAACAAATATTTATTGAGCATCTAGTATGTGCCAGACACTAGAATACAACTCCCTGCTAATAATAATAAACCAAATAAAACTCCCAGTTTTCATAGAGCTTACCCTTGGGGTGGGAGTAAAAGAGAAAGTGACAATTAAAAATATATAAACACAAATGTAACATAGTACATTTGAAAGTGGTAAGTACTATGGTGCTAGTAGGGACAAGGGGCAGAGAAATTCCAGTAAGAAAAGGGCGAGTCCCTGACAAAACCCCACCTTCAAGCCAAAAAGCACGAAACCCACAGCCCAAAGTGAGAACTTCTATCCCTGTGTCCCCAGTGAAATGTTGCCTTTTCCTAAACCACCCATGGCCCTGCCCCATCCCATTCTTTATATGCCTATAAAGACCCCAGACTCAGCTGGCCTAGGGGAGAAGCAGCTGAACACTGGGGACTATGGCTGGATGTAGGAGAGAAGTGGCTTGATGTCAGAGGGGGAGCTTGACGGTATAACTTTGAGGAATCTGGCCAGAGAGAGATGGATGTCAGGGGAAGATTACCTAGTTCCCCCATCCCCTTTTCAACTCCCCTTCCCATCAAGAACCACTTTCATCAGCAAGAAAATCCCCCACATTTACTGTCCTTCAATTTGTTTGTGCGACCTCAGTTTTCCTGGATGCTGGACAGGAGCTCAGGAGCCACAAGTGTGGATACAAAAGGCTGTCACACCGGCCCTTTGCTCTTGCTGGTGGAGGGCAGCTGCCTTATGTGAAGAGGCAAAGGGCCCACTGAGCTGTTAATATTTAAGCCATCCGTGCATGGCAGAACTAACAGAATACTGTAACATGCCCTCTGGGACTTCGGGGGTTGCAGAAACCCCCACCTGGTTGCTGCCAGGGAGTTCGCTCCTACTGGGGCTGAAGCAGCCCGCTGGTTCCAGTGCTTATCCAGTTCCCACCTTGTTTGCTTGCACGCTCCTTCCCATGAGGAGTTGAGAGCATGAGGCTGAGTAAACGAGGCAACACTGCTGTGAGTCCTGCAAAAGGGTTCAGGGAAACAGCCTCCTTCAGGGCAAATGAAAGCTTGAACTTTGTTGCCTTGGATTCAAGTCTGCCCACATTAAGCACTATTTTACCATCAGTGAGTTGGTCCTGAGCAAGAATATTATATTCTCATGTAGCAAGTATAAAATTTCCTGTCACAATATTCTATAAATGCCAGTGCCAAGGTTTACTTCTCTTTATTTCCCCTTTTAATGAAAACAAACCTTGTTCTTGAGGCCCTGTTTCTCCTAATGACTAAACCTAAGTCTTGTCAACTTTGTGAATTTGAGTGCTTCCATCTAAGTGAAGCCTATATTTCAAGATTCTCCTGTTTTGTCTTCTGCCCTGAGCTCTGTCCACAGGTCTGACATCTTATACTGGCAAAACAGGGAGGGTGGTTTTGGTGGTGGTTGCCTCTTGACTAGGTCTGCTGCTGGTGAAGTTGGCCATCTGTTCTCCTTGCAGTAGTAAAGATCAGTGAGGAGCTCGCTGTCTGCCCCTGCTGGCTGGGCTCCAGCTCTGACTGGTAGCGTTGGTTCTCCACGATACAATCACATTGTTCATTTCATTGTTAATCTGGCACGAGGCTTGAGTAGTTCATCCGAAACCACATGATAGCAACCCCATAGGCGATCCACCGGCTTTCAATTTTAATTGTCATTGCTTCCTCCCTGGACATGCAGGAAGTTTTAGAATATCCCCAACTCCCTACAGAGGCCATGGGAGACTCAGTGCCAGACTGCATCTCAGACATCCTTGCTGCCAATACAAGCCCTTGTTACTTCTACTCCACTGCAGCTGCCTACAGTTGGTGTGGGACATTGTGAGAAATCGTCTCCTTCCTGTCCCAGACAGAAGGGGGTCATGTCCCACTCATCTTCCCATCTGCCATTAAAATGCTTCTGAGATTTCTTCTACTCAGGGAGATTTTTGGCTGCTGAAGGTAATAAGGATCCAGGCCCCTACCTTAGCATGAACACTTTGACTCACCGCAACCTATCCTTTCAGACCTCTTTTCTACAGGCAAAGGAGTACAATTATTTCCTCCTTGGGCCCAGAAAAATGTCTTGAGTCCTCATTCCTTTATCTTTAGCCTATTTCTGGCAGACTAAATATGTTGCATCAAAAATTTGGAGCAAACCCAAAACATGAACAGTTATCAGGGCTAAGTTGAGATTTGTGCCCTGTAAGGGGTTGGCTAGTGCTGGAAGCTAAGGCTTTTTGTTTCATGGACTTGGATGGGCAGGAGTAGAGGCTTATGGTCATAGCCATTTTAATTCACAAAGTTAAAACTGAGAGCTCCTTTCCCATCCAGTTAAAAATAAGATCCTTAAAGGGTAATCTATTGTTTAAGAAAATCACCTACTAGCAAAAGGAAATAACACAAAAACATGGGCTAGCCTTGATTCCAGATGGGAAAATGTATCCCTGAAAATTTTGATCTATGGGCTTGCCATTAAACAAGTCTGGCTTTATACTACTCAGGAGGTAGAAGATTCTCCAAACTCACAGTACTCTTTCCAATATATCTGTACACTAAAAATAAAATTCTAAGCCTCCCCAACCATCTGAATGGACTTCCTCCTCAGCCAGGGCTCTTTTAAAATGTAACCTGAAAGACTGGTTCAGGACATGAAGGGAAATGGGGGTCGGACTTGCCTCATTATACCCCTCCAGCATTAACACCAGCATTAAGTCTGATTAGAAACATTTTACAACCTATTCTCTCTGAAGCCTACTACCTGGAGGCTTCATGTGCATAATAAAACTTTGGTCTCCACAACCTCTTAACTCAGACATTCCTTTTTTTGATCCAAGGTCTTTAGAAAAACTCAACCAGTTGTCAGCCAGAAAATATTTAAATTTACCTGTAGCCTAGGAGCCCCTGAAACTTCCCTGCCCTTTTCAAATAGTCCTGCCTTTCTGGACTAAATTAATGTATTTCTTAAATGTATTTGATTAATGTCTCATGCCTCCCTAAAGTGTGTAAAATCAAGCTGCACCCCAACCACCTTGGACATATGTTCTCAGGACCTCCTGAGGGCTGTGTAATGGGCCATGGCTACTTATATTTGGCTCAGAATAAATTTCTTCAAATATTTTACAGAGTTTGACTCTTTTCGTCGACGTATCAATTTCCAATCCCAGAATTTCAGGTCTTCTTTCTTTAGTAGCATTTATCTCTATTGTACTATGTATCTTGTTTGTTTATTTTCTCTGCCTCTGCAACATAGAATATAAGTAATGTGAAGGCAGGTGTTTTATCTGGTGTGTTCACTACTGTAGCCTCCAGTGATTAGAACAGTGCCTTGGTATTCAGTTAAGTCTTTTAGGAGTGAATGTTGCATTAAATATAAAGAGTGGTTTCAGGATAGGTAGTAATATCTCTGTAATCACAAAACAACTCTAGTAAGAGACCCTCCACTCAGGCCATATAGGATTTCTGCAAATCTTTCTGAAGATGAATTCCTAATCCAAAATTATAAAATTTACTAAGAATTCACTAGGAATGAGAGTCAGCGTATACTACAAAAAACCAAGATTAGATACTCAAGAACTTCAATTAAATTGTTAGATATGAAATTCAGTTGCTTAAAATGGAGACCTTAAAAATAATTCAAAACATAATAAAGAATAAAAACGTTTTAAAAATGATTTAGTATATTTGAAAAAAAAACAGCAACAGCAAACTAAACCTTTATGTTAGGAATAATGCTCAAAATCCTAAGGAAATTGAACACTCAAACAAAAGATTGTTAGCAAGCAATTTTACTTCTGTGCAGAGGGGTGCCTCCTTGGCCAGTTGCCATGAGAGCACACCTGAACAAAGGGGCACGAGAGCCATTATTCCTGATGCGAGTCCTGCCCCTGTACACTTTCCCCATTGGCTGGGGTCGGGTTGTACAATGTAAACTAATCCCAGTTGGCTAAACATTTGATTTTGTTTTTTTAGATGGGGTGGGCATGTAGAAGAAAGTGAAAAGGAAGGGGAAGGGGTGTCTGTAATGAGCTGGAAAGTTAGTCCTCTTTCCAAATAAGAAAAGGAATGTGAGCTGGTACTGATAACGCTTGGTACTGTGGTGTGCCTGGGCATCTAACAAAGGCAAAAAGGAAAAAAGGAGGAAAGGGAGGGCACTATGAATTAAAGAATAAATGATTGATCAGATTATTTGAAGAGAAACCTCATCATATCCCACACTTTAGAAATGAATCATGGAATAATTTAAAAACACAATAGCCAGATTAAACAAAAAAATTAAGTAGAGCCAAAAAGAAAATTAATATTGCACCTTAATATTTTAAATAAAACATAATTCCAGTATCTTATCTCCAAAAGATAGGATTAAGAATTTTTAACAATTTACTTCTGTATGCATTTTTCTATTTTAAAAGTTTTTCATAAAAAACATATATTGATTCTAAAATTAGAAAAAAAATTAGGAACATTCATGTTTGTTGACCTTTATAGTAATTACATTGAAACTCTCAAAGGAACAAAAATACTAAGTTAAAAGTTATTCAGCCAAAAAACAATGCTTACTCTTTGCTTGATGCTTTCCATAATTGCATCATTTTATTCTGAAAAAAATTTAGAAAACAATCTAAGCATTTTGAGATTTAAATATGAGAACGTCACTCCCTTTTTCCTATAACCTCCCCTCAGGGAACATATTCTTATTTTAAAAGTCTATAGATGACAATTTAACTACAAAATGGGAAAGAATGATTATTGGAGGATAATTTCTAAATACTATCTTAATAAATCACCCAGGGCAGAGGTGTTGATACTTGGAATGTCCCCTGGGGTGTTTCGTAAATTAGGCTAGCCTTCCTTTGTGAAGGGAAGGTAGAAAATGCTGGAACTGTGGGTAACACAGAGCTATTACATTTTTACCTTTGAGAAGAGATCCCCTAACGCTATTGGACAGAGTCTAAATTTAATGTTTATGTTGCAAGTCTATTTAGACCTTACTCAAAGCAGAGAAAAAGAAAGTAAATCAATGTTTTGTTTTTGTGGTTTATCAATAAGCATAGATTATATGCCAATATAAATGTAGAAATTGTTATGTTTATTATTTTCCTTCAGAGCCAATGAATAAGGTATAATAGGGAAGACAAATTAAGATTTATGTTAAATTATTAAAAAATTTTTTTTTAAATCAGTTTGATTCTTTATTCTAGCTTGAGAGTTCTAGAAAGGTTTACACTTATAAGCAGTTGCCTGAGACGAAAATTTGCCAGTGAGTAGTTATAGCTCAAATTTGTATTTTGGTAAGCCCTCTCCTAAAATGAAACTAGTTACTGACCACCTCATTTAGCAGTTCTTGGAATAGAGTCTTGGGATTCCTGTAGGTCCCTAAAAACCTTCGAAGAGTTTCATGCGCGTCCGTGTGAAGAGACCACCAAACAGGCTTTGTGTGTGCAACATGGCTGTTTGTTTCACCTGGGTGCAGGCGGGCTGAGTCTGAAAAGAGAGTCAGCGAAGGGAGATAAGGGTGGGGCCGTTTTATAGGATTTGGGCAGGTAAAGGAAAATTACAGTCAAAGGGGGTTTGTTCTCTGGTGGGCAGGAGTGGGGGTTGCAAGGTGTTCAATGGTGGAGCTTTTTGAGCCAGGATGAGCCAGGAAAAGGACTTTCACAAGGTAATGTCATCACTTAAGGCAAGGACCGGCCATTTACACTTCTTTTGTGGTGGAATATCATCAGTTAAGGTGGGGCAGGGCATATTCACTTCTTTTGTGATTCTTCAGTTACTTCAGGCCATCTGGGCATATACGTGCAGGTCACAGGGGATGCGATGGCTTGGCTTGGGCTCAGAGGCCTGACAAAGAGGACAATGAGATAAAAACTATTTTCATGATAATACTAAGAATTATTTACCTTTTTTGCTTTTTTTTCCATGAATGAATTGCGCAGTTTTCCAGAAGTTACATGAAGTGTGATAATGTCATTACTTTGATGGTTAATAGGATGCACACTTATATATTCTTATATTTTAAAATTTCTCCATTTTAATTTTGATACAGTAAATATTGATAGATATAATCCAAGTAAACATAAGCCTTTTGAGTTCCTTGTTATTTTTTAAGAATTTTTAAAGGAATTCCAACATCAAAATGTTTGAGAACTGATAACCTAATTCACTGAGCTGATACATACCTTCTCTCCTAAAATTAACAGCGGCCCTGTATTTGCTTTGGAGCTGATAAATTCAGGGTTTGTTTTTGTTGTTATCATTTGCTTTCTTTCTTTTTTCTTTCCCTTTCCATGTCTCTTCTAAACTTCTGTCTTTCTCCAGCTTTTCTCCTGTTGCTTGGAGCTTCCCAATACAAAACAAGAGTGAGATCTGAGGAAGAAGTTTTTTTCCCTAAGGAATAAAATATGTTTGTTAAAAATATATAAGGATGTTAAATTATTAAAATAGAGATGATAATTAAGATCTAAAGTGCCACATATTAGGTAACAGAGATGTGAGACAGAGCACCAAATAGAACTTACAGTAGTGTCCGGAGAATAACAGCACACTCTTTACTCCAACTCACTCAGAGTGCACAAAAGAAGCACAGGAATAAAGAAACTGGGAGGAAGGTGTCTTTGGGGAACTTTGTGTCATAGCCCCATGCAAGAGGTGAGAGGTAGGGTTACTTTATCTTTCATCGAAAGTCAAGAGAGAGGATCTTAAGTGGACCAGTATGAGCCAAATGTGAGACACTTGCATTTTGAAGAAATTTTAATTAATGATGTCTGACTTCCATCTGGGAAATTTGGAAGACCTGAAATGAATTAGCCACTGCTTTCTTGGTAGATGGGCCAAAGCAGAAATGTTTTAGATGGACATGAGATTGTATACTCCAGAGAAAAGAATGCATGAGTGATTGCACTGGATCAGATACGGACATGTTTTACACACACACACACACACACGTATATGTATGCACATATGATACACCATACTAGGAAAAAAACAAATCTTGATAACAGCAATTGAGATTGATGGGGAAGAATCTTACGTCATATTGAGTGGTCAGAGGCGGCCAGTCCTAGTCGGTGATGTTTCAGTTAAACTAAGAATAAGAAAAAAGTTAGCCATGCAAGGATCTCCGCAAAGAACATTCAAAGCAGAGTAAATAGCCAGATGTGAATAAATTCTGCATGCTCAAAGTCCAGGAAAAAAAAAAAAAACCCCAGGGAGGCTGGAGCCAAGCTGAATTTTGGAAGATGAGATGATGAAGGCAGGAACTAGATCAGTAAGGTCTTGTTGCCCAAGGTAAGACCCATATAGCTCTGCTGATGAGAGATAGGACTAGCTGGATTTCCTAGGCCGACTAAGAATTCCTAAGCCTAGCTGGGAAAGGTGACTGCAACTACCTTTAAACGGGCCTTGTAACACAGCTCATACTCAACCAATCAGGTAGTAAAAAGGGCTCACTAAAATACAAATTAGGCTAAAACAGGAGGTAAAGAAATAGTCAAATCATGTATCTCCTGAGAGCATTGGGGGAGGGACAGTGATCAGGATATAAACCCAGGCATTCGAGCAGGGAGCAGCAACCCCCTCTGGGTCCCCTTCCATTGTATGGAAGCTCTGTTTTCAGTCTGTTAAATCTTGCAACTGCACGCTCTTCTGGTCCATGTTTGTTACGGCTCAAGCTGAGCTTTTGCTCGCCATCCACCCCTGCTGTTCGCTGCCATCCCAGACCCGCCATTTACTTCCACCCCTCTGGATCTGGCAGGGTGTCCGCTGTGCTTCTGATCCAGCGAGGTGCCCATTGTCACTCCCAATCAGGCTAAAGGCTTGCCGTTGTTCCTGCACAGCTAAGTGCCTGGGTTCGTCCTAACTGAGTTGAACACTAGTCAGTGGGTTCCACAGTTCTTTTCTGTGACCCATGGCTTCTAATAGAGCTATAACACTCACTGCATAGCCCAAGGTTCCATTCCTTGGAATCCAGCCAAGAACCCAGGTCAGAGAACAAAAGGCTTGCTGCCATCTTGGGAGCAGACCACCACCATCTTGGAAGCGGCCTGCCACCATCTTAGGAGCTGTAAGAACAAAGACCAGCTGGTAACACTGATGTCCTCTTCCATGTCCTATTAAAGCTCTACAATAATTTTCCAAACCTTCAATGAATTTGAGGTTTCATATTCTTCATCTTGGAGCTTTCAAGGGAAGTCATAGAAACTATAATTTTATGGGTTCTGAGGAGATTGAGTATGACTGTCTCTGTAGTTTTATTAATATCTAGCTAATCCCATGAAGCCCTTTAATAATGGTCCAAAACATTAATTTTAACAAAGGCTGTATTTATTATATGAATGCTCTGAGTAGCAGTAGAGGTGTTTTGGGCCAGATGTTATAATTCCTATTCTATTTTTATTTCCCTGATCACTGTATTAACTCTTGATTTTAGGAACACTTGTACTAGAAAAAACTTTGACATTCTTTAGAAAAAAAACCCAAATCAACCAATTTCTTTGGCAATATCATAATTATAATGTTGGTCTTTATATTGAAGATATTTTATCTAATCTTGGAAGAATTTAAAACATTCTTTAATAGGTACTATTTTAGCTGTTTATTGTCTATTATTTAAAAAATATTGTCAAATATCCATTGTCCATTCTTTTAGGTGACTCTTTTTCAGATGTTGTCAAAATAAAGAAATGAAAAGCAAATAACTCTTCTCCCATTTCTTAAAGAATCTCTCAATCTACTTGGAAAGATGTGTGTGTGTGTGTGTGTATACACATATATATTCCAAATACATATAATTGAACATATAATATATACATATTTAAAATAATGCAGTTACAAAGTTTTAAAGATAAATGATATTATAGCTAATAAAACCTGCAGAAATTTAGAGGAGAGATTTTAATAGGACTAAGAAGACGATTGAGCATCTTCCTTGAGGAGGAACAAAATGAACACGAGCCAGAAGAATGACAGGAGTTGAATAGGAGAGTATGAGACAGATGAAGCATGCAGGCATGAGTTGATAGAAAAGATGGCTATGGAATCACATGAAACTTAGTTTGGAAAGCTGAGAAGGCCAATTTGGAAAAATGAGTGTATTGGTGAAAAGAATGGTAATAAAATTGGAAAGAAACTTTCAAGCCAAAGTGAGTTATCTTCTCTACTTTAACAGTAGATGTGACAGAACATCTAGAAGTTACTGTGAGGAAATATTTTAGATCTGCTTGGAAATTCTTCCTTTTTAGTAATATGTCAGTCACTATGAACAGCTTTTAAAATGAGCAGTCAAGACTTGCCCATGACCTTCCTGAGAAGCATGCTTACAAAATAACATTTTACAGTTTATAGACCATACTTCACAATTGGCAAAATTTTATCGGATGCTCATTTTGGCCCAACCATAATACACTACTGATTCAGCTTTAGAATCCACCAGAATTATTTATTAGTGCCACAGATATTCACATCTGCCCCCAGGGCAGCCCATCATTAAACAGTGCATGAGTAGGAAAAGGATTAAAAAAAATTCTTTAAGGTTAATGCATGTTTCTTTAAATAAATATTTGTAAATTGACAAACAACTTTATAATTTGGTTGCAAACTGCAAGGAAATGATACTTTTAAATTTAGGGTTTGCCCCTGAGAGATAGACTTGAAGGAGCAATCACACACAGGACACACTTGTGTCCTGCCCTAACTCTTTATATTGCAAGTTCAAGCACCATTTTATCTCCTTACATTTCTGCTGCAAATTAATTTCACTTGTCTCATGAAGATTAATTTTACCTCTAGTTTTGCTCTCTTTCAACTCTTTCTCTTCACTTTTGGCAGAATGGTCTTTCTAAACTGAGACAGAAGGAGATCTGATTACGCTACATTGTGTTTAAAATCTCAGTGATTCTTCATTTTTTTTTTTTTTTTTTTTGAGGGCGAAGGTTAGGCTGATTCAGATGGCGAAGAAAATCATCTCACCAGTCTTATCTCTGTTTAGCTATTACATCCTTAGAGAAGTCTCTGATACCACTTCCACCAGGTTAATTTCACCTGTTAACGCTTTCACAGCACCATGCATTTGTTACAGTTTTAGCATTTATCACAATTTTATATTTATGACTGGGGTCATTATTGATAAAATGTTTGTCTCCCTCACTAGACTGCAAGTTTGATGACGGCAGGGACAAAATATGCTTTTACAACCTATTCTTAGCCACTAACACAGGGCTTAACAAATAGAAAGAACTTGATAAATAGTTGTTGATATTTTGATGATGCATGAATGAACAGATTGACCTATGACTTGCACAGATAATGTAGCCATCACTTACTACATTCACAGAATCATAACGTGTTTGAGAAGAAAAGAATGTTGGAAATGTTTCATTCTAAATCCCTCATTACTTTGATAAGAAAATTAAAGCCCAGAAACTAAATGGCTTGCCCAAGATTATATAGCTAATCAGAATGAGAGCTGGGTTTATAATCTGGGTTTCCACTACTACTCTGAACTTTTTAAAAATTATGTTATAGCTCCTCTCAGCCAACCTTCTCATTCCAAAAGTGCAAGCTAAGGACCAGAGTCATAATAAATTTGTGTGGCAGTTTGGTGCTTGGGTCAGAGGTGTCTCCAAGTCTCTATACCTTTAGGGATCACAAAATAGTTGAGTTTCGTAAATCTGACAAAGTTGCATTTGACATGATCTCTTCACCGTGACAGAAACCTTTCCCTGACCCTTTCTTAGACTAGTGTTCTCAACATACATATGGTCACAGAAGGACTAGGAAATGAGTCTGAATGGAACCGGAAAATATCCACACCTCCAGTAAAAGAGCTCAACAATCAGATCCAATGATAGTAGTTTTAGTCCAGCCTGTTCACACAGCCATGCATGAGATGTGAGCTTATGAATACATCCCATCAGCTTCAGTTCATTCATCTCTAAACTCCTTAAAAATACTCTTATTTCTAAAATCCTTTGTTTCTAAAAATGTCCCAAGAAATTCTCCTCCTCCTCATTTTTTTAAACTGTTTTTCTGCTCAATTTTTATGAATTTGTTGCCTCTTAATTATAGCAGTGGAACTCAGTGTGAAGTAAACACCACTCAATGTGTCTCCCATTCATTGCAATGTCTCATTACCGAGTGGGTCAGATCAACTAATGTCTTTGCTCCCTTGGGAAGCTTGGGGTTACCCCTAGGTAGTCAGATAGAGTAGTAGGTTGGCCATTTAATCTCCCCCCATTCTCCATTTCACTTCCTTTCTTGTGAACACAAAAGAACTTTAAGTGATCTGTTCGCGGCATTGAAATGCCAACCTTAGTTGGTACTTTGAAAACTCAAAGCCTTTTACAAGATGAATAGCAAACTGTGGATGACAGCTCCTGTGGAGCCATTATTGAATTGCAGCCCTGATGGCTGCATTACTTTGGATTTAGATAAAAGACTCCATACAAGACAAATGGTAGGAGGACATCAAACAAGACTGTGTCCATACAGTGACAGAAGCAATCCAATTGAAGAAGCTGTTGATTTCCCCAAGGCTACATACTATTTCTTCCTGAGTAATTTATATTAAGAAACTAAAGATTGTATATTCATCTATTAATCTTCTATTTATACTTTTTTCTAAAAATACAAATGTCCAGTTGTCAAATCAAAGTTTTACTTCTCCGCTCTTGCCTGGAAGAGAAATATCGATACAGGAACATGTTAATTATTTTGTATTGTGCTTTATTTAACCACAATAGCAGTGTGTGTAAAGGTTATAGACTGAGAGTTACAATCTATAATGATCAGATAAAAAGATTAGTCAGCAAATCGATAGTTCCCTATACCAACAGGAAGCTTGGTATATTCAAGGCAACAATGAGTACAAAGGGTACAGATAAACATCGGGCACCTTTATTTAGATGAAAACTAATTCTAGAGAACTTCCACCACCTCATTAATTATGTACCAACCTTCAGGAGGAACTGGGTGAAACATCATTAGGGGCTTTTGGAATGTGTTAGAAAATGCTTCTGGCTTTATAAAAACTGTATAAAATCAGAGCTTTTCTTTCTGTTGGGCTGGCAGATGTTCACGCAAACCCAGTTACTCAAAATGGAAAGGGTTTCATATATTGAACTTGCGTACATTTTTTTTGCATCCAAAATCTTGGGAATGAGAATGTAGGAGGCTTTAGCTTCAGAAGTACCATCGAAATTGTTTAAAACACGGATTTAAATATTAATCTACTTAATAGGGAAATAACACCCTTTATATATGCTTTATCCTTAACCAGCTCTCTATGTTGACATCTTTTAAAACAAAATTAATGCCTTTCTGATGTGAACTTTGCATTTACTAACTTGCATAGTAACAATTTCCTTTACTTTTCATGTTTTATTTGGCATAATCCATCTTCCTTCCACCCTTCCCTTATCTAAAAGCTAATCCGTTGAAAAGTGGATTTGGATCGGCTGAATTGTGAACTTTGAATAGAATCTTTGGAGTGGAATGGGGAGCTTTGTTTAAATTAAGATCTCTTTTGGAATTACATGTAACTTCATTCATTTGCATAACCATCTTCTGAATGGGGACTCTTTTTAGCATTTTTGACTTTGGGTATTTCTAAAATCAGACCTGCTCTCTTCTGGAAAATTATTCAATTATTCAGGAATTCATCAAGATGAAAGCAGAATATCATTTGTTTGGAAAAGAGTCAGACAAAAGAATAGATTTCAATAAGCTCAAAGTTCTTAGAAATAGCTTTAATGGTGTCTAATAGGTAATTCCTGTTTCACACCAATAATTAATACCAAAGAAAATGTAAGAAAAGAAAAAAGAACTAAAAGAATCTGACAATTGAGCTCAGTAAAAACCGTTTGATTTTCCTGCAGCAATCCTCAGATATTACTTTGCATGATTGCTTTTAGCATTTTTTTCATCCACATTTTGCAAGTTAGAAAGGGTGTGTATTGATTTCCTTCTTCTGGGTCAAATTATTCCTGTAGATGTGCTCCTGCAACTCTCATACTGAATCCAATGTGAAATACAGCCTATATTATGTCTCTTAAATACAAAACTCTAGGGGGGTGTGTGTGTGTGTGCGTGTGTGTGTGCATGTTTAGTCAGTCTCCAGGAATATGTAAACAAACCTAGCCACTGCTAATTGTCCAAAAACAAAAAACAAACTGTGCTGTCTTTCCTGTTGCCTTTGGGAGGTTGTGTGTTTGGCAACGGCTTTCTTTTGCTGAGCTCACCTTAGCTGTGGCTATTTGTGTAGCAGTTGAATCATTGAAGAGGGGTTCTGATTAGCTTTCATTTGAGCCAATCAGCAGTCATCTGGAGAACTGGCTGAGGCCTGGGTTACTAGTAATCCTATTGCACCTCTAGGGTAGACCAACAGTTGTTAGCCAATTTAATGAAACACTTTGACTTCTAATGTCTATTTAGCTTAAGACTACTATTCCTCTCTGACTTCCTCTCCTGCCTTACTCATCTTCATTCTGTTTCTTCTTTCTCCCTCCCTCTTTTCTTCCTTTTCTTTCTTCCTTCTTTATTTCCTTTCTTCTCTTAACACCATAGTAGCATTTTACACTTCACAAAGTAATTTCACACTCCGCCTCTGCCATGATTCAGGCCTTCCTCATTTCTTGCCTGGGTTACTACCATGGACTCCTAATTTATCTCATTCCTCTCTCACTGGTTCCCACCACCCCTGCAGTTGCTACACCCTGATCCTCCACAATGCAGGCAGAGCAATCTTTCCAAAACACATTCTTCTGCTAAAAATACTTCAGTGGCTCTGTACCACATCTAGGAAAATGATCAAACTCCTTAGAAAGGCATCCAAACCTTTTCCTGGTCTGGTGATTGTTTATTTCCCTGGTCTTATCTTCCGAATTCTCCCAGGCCATACAGATTCCCAGGCATATCCAGCCTTCTCACACATCCCTGCCTTTGTATAAGCCGTGCAAAGTTCATCCCTTTTCTCCATATCTTACCCTTCACCTGGATCTCTATTTTTGGCCTGGCTAACTCTAATCTTCTATTTAAGCCTTAGCTAAAGAAATTTCTCTTTGAAGTCTTCCAAGACCAACCACCTAGGGCTGTCCTCTCCAGCACCCCCACCACACATGCACACACACACACACACACACACACACACACACACACACACACACACACACACACACACGCGCGCGCGCGCACACACACACACACACACGCGCGCGCGCGCACACACACCCCACCACCACCACCACACTCACATTGACTTGGGCTAGGATCCCATTATATCCCTACATGTCATTAACTATACTGCTGTGATAGTATTAATTCTAACATATTGGAATTGCTGATTTACTTACTTTTATAATTTTATTTATGTATTTATCTTTGAGACAGCTGTGTCCCCCAGGCTGGAGTGCAGTGGCTCAATCTTGGCTCACTGCAGCCTCTGCCTTTGGGTTTAAGCGATTCTACTGCCTCAGCCTCCCAAGTAGCTGGGATTACAGGCGTGTGTCACCACGCCCGGCTGATTTTTGCATTTTTAGTAGAGACAGGGTTTTGCCATGTTGGCTGGGCTGGTCTTGGATTCCTGGCCTCAAGTGATCCACCTGCGTTGGCCTCCCAAACTGCTGGGATTACAGGCATGAGCCAGCACACTGGCCTTCTGCAATTGTTGATTTACTTTGATACCTCTTCTTCTACAGCCAGGATTATTAAACCTGTCATACTATGAACCCCTGTGGCAATTTGATAAAAGCCATAACCCCATTCACTTCTGAACACATAAAAACCAAATATGTACAATTATAAAATATATACATGTTTATTTTCTAAAGCATTAAGTCGAGCACCAAGTCCACTAATGTAATTTGACAGCAGTAGTGAGTAAAAACATTTTAAGATATCATCAGCCACTGTATTATATTTGTCATTTCTAACTGTGACAAAATACTTCTGTGGTTTGTTGTCTGCATATATATATTTTTTAAATGATGTTTTATTTGGAGATATGTAAAACTAAAAATGTAATTATCATATCAAGGCAGTTCATGGAGAATCTGTATTCTAGAATTTTGTTTTAGTTTTAGACTATAAGGTCTTTGAGGTTTTCATTTTAATATATCCGTGCCTTGGACATAGTATTGGGACATAGCAAATACATAAATGTTTGTTGGCTAAATTAGTAAGAAAAGCAATAGTTTTGTATTTCATGTAATTTAAACTTTAAAACCTCCCTGTTAATTATACTTTTTTATTCTGATCACATATTAAGAAATTGAAGCTCAGAAAGGTTAAATACATTTCCCTAGTTCACAGGGCTTTAAATGTCTATTCCACCATAAAGTTGTCTCTCATTTATTAAGTTACTCAGTAATGACTTATATTGTATCTAACCTATCAAATAGTCAAGAGAAAAGGAACAAGCATGGAAAGGTTATACCATCAGTCTCTAAAAGGAAAAGTTTATTTATGATACCTTAGGTAACTCTTGGCTCCCATTATATTAATGTTCCATCATTATGGACCAGCTGATTATGTGGCATTCATTTGGACCTTAGAGAAAGTCTGAGCCCACATAGGAGATGAGCCTGACATCCCTGAGAGTTTGTCTCACTAGAAGAAATGCTTACTTGGACTCAGGAACAACCTGAGAATAGAAATAAGGATGGAAATGCCACTTCCTCAACAACCTGCTAAGGGAGCAGCGGTTGTATAGCCTTGGCTTTTTGTTTCATTAGCTCTCTTTGAGTGGAAGAATAAAAGAAAATGACTGAAACTAGGACAACCCTTTCACATTTCAGGATACGAGCGAAGGAATGTTTGGTGTGCTCTATTCTGCCCTGCGCATTGAAATGGTCAGACCATTGTGTGGCACAATAACTCTTTCTCCAGGACAGTGGTTGTTATTGTGCCCTTCTGCTGTTCTGTTTCTCTCCTGTCTCTTTGCCTTCTTTGATTTTTTTTTTCCTGTATCTAGTCTACAAAGAAACCACTTAGTAGCAATGCCTGGGCAGACTTCTTAAGGAAAGCGAAGTGAAAGAGAGAGACACCTGCCCCCCTTCTCTCCCTGACACATAACACACACACACACACACACACACACACACGAAAAGGAAGAGATGGAGGTGGTGTGAACCCTGGAACTTACAAGCTATCTTGATGCAAGGGTACAAAGTCACTTTAAACACATCAAACCCTTGTTTCCCCTGGCATGATAAATCAAACAAAACAGAAAACGATTTACACTGTCAAGGTTTGGGAACTTGGCATAAGGAAAGTTAAGCTCCTGCCATCTGATATGTGTCTAATTTAGGTATTTCTTGATCTTTTATTTTATGCCTATATATTTGATGAGTCAAACTAGCAACATCAGGAATTGCACAGTAGTTTCTAGGGAGCTCCAGCAGTAAGATGTGTTATATAATATTAGTTATACAAGACAGTGAGAACCTCAATAGCTAGGGTACTTTAGAACAGGGTGCTAATTTAACTGTGAGGCCATAAGGAAATCCTCATTGGTTCCCACTGTTACAATTTAAAAAAATACTCTAAATTTTTTTTCCATTTTATTGCTTAGAGAATGGTGACCATACTTTTAATTTTTATTGTCTCATCATATTAGTGCTGGTGTATTAGTCTGTTGTCACAGTGCCATGAAGAGATACCTAAGACTGGGAAATTTATAAAGAAAAGAAGCTTAATTGACTCACAGTTCTGCATGGCTGGAGAGGCCTCAGGAAACTTACAATCATGGTGAAAGGCACCTCTTCACAGGGCGGCAGGAGAGAGAATGATTGCCGAGTGAATGGGGAAGCCCCTTATAAAACCATCACATCTCGTGAGAACTTACTATCATGAGAACAGCATGGGGGAACTGCCACCATGATTCAATTATCTCCACCTGGTCCTACCCTTGACACTTGGGGATTATTACAATTCAAGGTGAGATTTAGGTGGGGACACAGAGCCAGACCATATCAGCTGCTATAATAAAATAACTGAAACTGTGTAATTTATAAAGAACAGAAATTTATTTCTCACAATTCTGAAAGCTGAGAAGTCCAAGCTCAAGGTATCAATGATTTTGGTGTCTGGTGAAGGCTCAGTCTATGCTTCCAAGATGGCACCTTTACCACTGTCCTCCAGAGAGGTTGAGTGCTGTGTCTTCACATGGCAGAAGGGATGGGAGCACAAAAATGGGCCTAGTTAGTTCCTTTCGGCCTTTTTATAAGGTTTATAATCCCATGAAATAATCACCTTCTAAAGGCCTCACTTCTTGATATTATCACATTAGGTCTTAGGTTCCAACATATTCATTTTAGGGAGACACATACATTTCAGCCGTAGCTATTATTATTATTATTATTTAATTTCGAGGCACCTTACTCTAACTCATGGGCATAATTCTAATCACTATTGCTCAGCAGTCATAATACTATAGACCAAGAGATAGATACAATTATGATGCCGAGGAACAATATAAAAATTGTTTTCTTCGCCTAGAGAAGGAATGTTTTTGGGTTAAGAAAGCACATAAAGGCTGGGCGCGGTGGCTCACAACCTGTAATCCCAACACTTTGGGAGGCTGAGGAGGGCGGATCAGGAGGTCAGGAGATGAAGACCATCCTGGCTAACACGGTGAAACCCCGTCTCTACTAAAAATACAAAAAAATTAGCCAGGCATGGTGTTGAGTGCCTGTAGTCCCAGCTACCCGGGAGGCTGAGGCAGGAGAATGGCATGAACCTGGGAGGCGTAGCTTGCAGTGAGCCAAGATGGTGCCACTGCACTCCAGCCTGGGCGACAGAGCAAGACTCCGTCTTCAAAAAAAAAAAAAAAAAAAACCAAAAAAAACACCCCAAGTCAGACAGCTCTGAATGTGACTCACAAGGATGTTATTTACAAGCTATGTGTCCTTCCACAAATCGCTTGACTTTTTTCATCCACTGGACTCCTTCAAAAAAATTGTGGTGGTGCAATTTTACAACCTGCTTAATATTGTTGTATTGAGAATTAAATGAGTTAAATAAATGGATGATGTTTGTACTGTGCTTAACTCAGTGTCTGGCACACAATGAGAATTTAATAAATAATGAATAGCTGTTATTATCTAAGTCCTGTTGTAAACTTGTTAAATTGTGATCTGCCTTCAAATGGAGTACACAGTAAGGACAATGTAATATTAAGTACAACTAACATTTGCCTACATTTTACTTTTGTACAAAGTATGATAAAATACATCATTTCATTTAAGTCTCATAAATTCCACAGTGTAGTTACTATTATCTTCCTCATTATAACAATGGGGGTGGGGCTGAATCTTGGACAGTTTAAGTGCTTGCTGAAGGTCCAAGCTAATATATGGTACAGTGAGGGCAGATTGTCTTCAAAAACCCACTTAGTGGTTCTCATGAACTGCAGTTTTACCTTAGATGTAATTAATTAAGTCGCTGATAAGTATAATTACTTTTTTTTCCCTCATTTCTTATAGTCACATGTATTGTCCAATAAAGGATACAGCTTTGGTGTGCAGAACAGCTATCTGGAAAGCTTATTAAAACATGAATTCCTTTCTTCCCTTCCCTCCCTGACTCTAAAAATTCTTATTCAGGATTTCTGGCATAGGGCAGAGAGGTTGCCTTCCTAACAAGCTCCAGGAGGTGCTGAGGGTACTGGTTCTGGGGCCACATTTTGACAAACACTGCCTCAAGCTATTTTTACCATCAGTGAATATCTTGCAGTACATTTCATGAAGAAACTTCACAGTCATTGCTTTATTTAGGCAGAAGGGATGCAGCAGCCCTCTTTTCCAAATAATTTGTCCTGAGATGCATCTTTTTGGCAATCATTCTATCGAGCTCCTAATCAGGCACGAATAGGATAATGCTATTTGTAATACTGGTGATGGAGGCACCCTTGCAAATTTCAGGCAAGGTTTTGGTGCACAGCACTTTTCACTGTCTTGCGACAGCAATTTCAGGCTCCTGCTGCCTGTCCCGTGACCATCTCTCGTTAAACCTCTGTGAGTAGCCCTGCTGCAACCATGAATCATACTCTGAGGGCTTCACACAGGCTGGGTTTATTGAGCTGCATTATAGGAGACTATATCTCAGATGGCCCCAGTGCAGCCAAAACAATCTGTCACTTTTAATTCTTCCTGTCACCTCATTAAGTATATGGCAACATTGACAATAAAACACATTTTCAAACAAACAACACACGCACCACCCCAATTGCAACATTTCCTCCTCTTGTATTCAGATGTGGTTATAAATATCCAGTCATTGAAAGATTCATTGAACAAACATATGTGCCAGGGTACTGTATATAACTGACAGAGGCACAGAATAGTCTCCATGGACACATAAAGCAATTAAAAATAACTGTGCTTCCAAGTGGGCTACTGTAATACAAAGGTCATGCCCATAAATATGAAGTGTGGCAGTAATGTCTTTATCCAAATATACCCCCAAACACATAACTACAACAGTTCAGAACTCAAAGGTTAATGTAAAAAAAAAAGAAAGCCCTGAAATTATTCCATATTCATCTCATGCCTTTTACTTCTTGTGGTCTTTTCATCAAAGGTTAATATATGTGAATACAGTGGAAAAATTGTATCAAGGCCAAATGTGTGTCATCAGGAACTATTTTACTCAATGGAAAATATTTACCCTTGTACATATGATAAAATGAAGGAGCTGTAGTACATTTTCTGTGAAAGAAAAAAATGTCTATTACTTCCTCCCCCTTTCTTTACTAGGTTGCTTGTTTTTATATTAACTGCACTGAAGTTTGAATTTTACTCAAAGCTGTAGAGAGACTGTTCTGAGAGCCGGGATAGTTTTTGCAGTAACAGACTGAGTGTGATAATAAGGTTTATGCATGGTTGTAAAGAATGTGCTGACAGATGGAAAAGAAGCCACCTCAGTCTGCACAGTATTCATTTTTATATATATTCAAAAAATTCATACAACACCTGACACTCATTCAAACAGCAGTTCTTCCTCCTGCTGTCTTCTGGAAACAGAAATATTTTAGAGTATGTAGAAAAAAATCCAACCCCCAGTGGACTGATTCACTAAAATTTCAAGTTCTGCGCACATCAGAGTAACACAGGCTCCTACATTACCATTCAAGGTGTCATGTGCAATGAAAAACTTATTCCCACCAAATATGGATCTTTACGTAGTAAGTGCCTTAGATAGTGAGCAAGTGAATTCAGCAAGGAAAAAGATGTGAACAGAATGTCTCCTACAAAGCAGAGGCATTTCCCACCCTTCCTCTGAAAAGCAAAAGGAGAGCTTCTTTGCCAAAGATTTGCTTTCATCAAGGGATATTAAAATATGAGAGCAGATTGTATTAGAGAATTTAGGTCATCTGTGCCTCTCTGTGATGTTATGACATTTGAGAGCACATTGATTAAAGGAAAAGAGCAGTCTGAGGTAAATTCTTTGCTCTTAATAATAATGAAACAATGACTAACTCACCTAGCACCTTGATTCTCTAAGGCATCAGCTTTCTACTAAAGAAAAAAAAGCAGCTCCCAAATTCTTCTCTCTCCTAGACCTTATTACCATTTTCTTAGAAAAGCCTAATTCTTGATTTAAAAAGGAGAACAAAAGTTTAAAAAAAAAAAAAAAAAACAGTTATTTTCCATTCATCCTCAACCTTTGGACTGAATGCATCTGTCATATGGTTTGGTCGTGTTCCCATGCAAATCTTATCTTGAGTTGTAGCTCCCATATATCCCACATGTTATAAGAGGGGGCTGATGGAAGGTAATTAAATTATGGAGCGGGTTTTTCCCATGCTGTTCTCATGATAGTGAATAAGTCTTATGAGACCTGAGGGTATTATAATGCACAGTTACCTTACACAAGCTCGCTCTTGCCTGCCTCCATGTAAAATGTGACTTTGCTCCTCCTTTGCTTTCTGCCATGATTGTGAGGCCTCCCCAGCCATGTGGAACTGGGTGTCAATTAAACCTCTTTCCTTATAAATTACCTAGTCTCAGCATGTCTTTATTAGCAGCGTGAAGACAGACTAATACAATCCATATTTGTTATCTAGGGCTGCTGTGCCAAAGCACCACAAATTGAATGGCATACACAACAGAATTTATTATCTCACAGCTCTGGAGGCCAGAAGTTCAAAATCAAGGTGTTGGCAGAGTTTGTTTCTTCTGAGGGCTGTGAAGGAAGGCTCTGTTCTAGGCTTCTCTCCTTGGCTTTTAGATGGCCATCTTCTCCCTGTGCCTCTTCATATCATCTTCTCTCTTGTGTGTCTTTGTGAAGTATTGGACTTCAATGTGTGATTTTTTGACAGGATACAATTCAATCCATAACACATCTTGTACTCAAAAAAGAAAAAAACAAACAATATCAACAAAACAAAACTTGGATCCTCCCACTTGTGCCATCTCTTACCCTGCTGCCTTCCCAAACAGAGATGATTCATACATCCCCAGAGCAGATTCCAAAGACAAGAGTAATTTTTTTCATTATTGCTAAGATGCTGCTAAATTATTGCATCCATTAACTTTCATGTCTCACAAATTCCAAAGAACCAGCTATGCATTTCCTATTTTTATGATGTGTTCTCATACACTAACCTCAAAATTAATCCTGACATTTGACCATTACTTGAACAGTTGGTCATTATTCTCTCATCAAATTCTGGCATGACTGTTGGTCACTTCTGTAGCCATGTGAATTAGCCACCCAGCAATCTACCCAATTTGCTATTGACCTTTTCAACTCAAGTGTCCTCAGCTACAGTCTACTGCTGCTGCCTAATCATATACATACTCTATCTGGCCTATACCTTGTATTTATGCATCAGCTCTAAAAGTTTAAATTTGAATACTCATTCTTTGACTTCTATCTGCTATGTCAGTCTTCTCCTTTCTCTACTTCCTTTATAGCATTGGTTACCAAATTATGTTATTACAAGGAGCAATAGTGTTTTAGCATGTTCATAGGAGAGACACAGAGAAAGATTTTATTAGTACATTTTCACATTGCTGTAACTACCTGAGACTGGGTAATTTATGAAGAAAAGAGGTGTAATTGATTCACAGTGCTGTAGGCTTAACAGAAAGCATGACTGTGAGGCCTCAGGAAACTTACAATCGTGGCAGAAGGCAAAGGGGAAGCAGGCATGTCTTACCATGGCAGAGCATAAGAGCAAGGGGGAAATGCCATACACTTTCAAACAGCCAGGTCTCACGAGAAACTCATTCACTATCATGAGAACAGCAAGGAGGAAGTCTGCCCCCATGATTCAATCAAGTCCCACGGGGCCCCTGTAGGAATTAAAATTCGAGATGAGATTTTGGTGGGGACACATAGTCCAACCATATCAAAGATAAAATGGTGTGTAGAGTTAATGAAAGTTGAAATGTTTCTTTACTGAAGAATTACAAACACTAACATTTATTCTGAATAACTAAGATTTTGTAATGGTTTTAACCAAATTTATTTGAACAATTAAAAAAGCCTGGTG
This sequence comes from Pongo pygmaeus, assembly GCF_028885625.2. Taxonomy (NCBI): domain Eukaryota; kingdom Metazoa; phylum Chordata; class Mammalia; order Primates; family Hominidae; genus Pongo; species Pongo pygmaeus. The sequence continues at coordinate 22,293,409 of NC_072376.2, forward strand.
ATCTACTGAACACCAGTTTGGTAAATAGTTATAACTGTTCTTTTGTCTATAACACCTAATACCTACTCTTCATTTTATTTACCCACTTCCTTAGCATTCTTTGATATATCCCTTACTGCACTCTTTTGCTAAATGTTCTTTCCACCTACTTTTATTTTCAAATCCACTCTGCAACTCTATGTCCTGTCTATTCCCATGCATATATTTATGTTCTCCAACTTTCAGTAAGCCTTCAGAACTGCAAATAAGAATATCCATGCTAATTCCTCTTCTAATTTCATGAACATGTCATATTTATTATTATTTTCTAGGTTACCTACTCATCCACCTAACTCTCCTCTATGTCACAAGGAAAAGCAACACTAATTGCCATTGTGTAGGGAAATGTTCAACTTCTGACTCTCATGTAAAACAGCATGCATGGCCACACACCCTCTTACATTCCCTCCATTTTCAGTGAAAAGCATTCCTTTCTGAAGGCAAATTCGTCCCAGTCTCTCTCTATTTCTCCTACCATCTCAGGGACTGTTCTTCATCTTTTGTCTCTCTTCTGTGTCTTCAGCCTCTTCTCTACCAATTCTTTCTCTAGGATTATTAACCAATTCCAAGGGTTCTCACTTTAATTTTGCTTTTCTTTTATTCAACTTCCTTGAATTTTGGACTTGTCTTCCTTTTCAACAAAGTAATTTACTCTCATAATTTCAATGTTCTCACTTCCAATAACTTTCTTCAATTTTCTGAAAATATGGGCACTTCCATCAGCATTAGAGTATAGCTTTCTTTTTTTTTTTTTTTAAGACTCTTATTTATGGCATTCATTTGGCACAGAGAAAGGAAGGAAGTGTGAACTTTGGATCCTCACACTAGAGTTTGCATTTCAATTTCAATTTTTCAGCTTCTTAGCATTATGGCCATTGGCAGTTTTTCTTAGTCTTCTTGAGCTCCAGTTTTTTCTTCTGCAAAGGGGCAAGGATAATTTTATCTAAGCAGGATTTTTGGAGGAATAAATTAGACATTTTATAAAAAGCTTCTAAAAGTTGGTCAATAAGTTTTAACTGTCTGATATTGTCTCTGTGTCCCCACCCAAATCTCACCTTGAATTATAATCCCCATAAACCCCATGTGTTGAGGGAGGCACCTGTTGGGAGGTGACTGGATCATAGGGCTGGTTTCCCACCTGCTGTTCTCATGATAGTGAGTGATTTCTTACAAGAGCCGATGGTTTTAAAAAGTGTTTGGCAATTTCTTTCATACCCTTGCTGCCATGTAGGATGTGCCTTTGCTTCTCCTTTATCTTCTGTCGTGATTGTAAGTTTCCTGAGGTCTCCCAGCAAGGGAGAACTGTGAGTCAATTAGACCTCTTTCCTTTGTAAATTATCTAGTCTTGGGTATTTCTTTATAGCAGTGTGAGAATGGACTAATACACTGTCCTACCCATTGACTTCACTCTTGCTTTATCCTTTGACACTGCTGCTTACTCTCTCATTGAAATTTCTCCCTCCCTGTTCATGTAGCACCACAGTCTCTTGTGCCTCTTCTTAGTGTTGTGGCTGTTCCTACCTTGTCATCATTCCTTCACACTTAATATTGATGTCTGTTGGTTTTCCCCTCTAAATTTTCCTTCCTTCTTAATATAAGTTTTCTCTAAGTTCCAACTACCATTTCTAAAGATTCATTTTTTAAAAAATTCTGCAACCTGGGAAATTTGTGTAATGCCAGACGGGTATGTCTAATTGTTTACTGCACATCTCAACATGAATTCATTTTTTTCAATGAAGTTAATGAATTTAAGTTTAAATTAAATTCAAACTTAAAATGTGTAATAATGAATTTATTGTCTGTCTTCATTATAAAATTGTCACCTTCTTGTATCCCTTGTCTCAATAAGTGAGACCACTATTGGCATACATGAGGCAATTTTAGGTGCTATACTATCACAGCAATAATTCAATTGAATTACATAATTAAAATGACATTCTTTTTTTCATTTTTTTTCAAGAGTTTCAGAATACAGCAAGAAGAAAGCTTCCGTTTTGGACTCAGTATGTCTTTGGTACTTTTAATGCACTTCAGAAGCTCCTATTTTAACAAATAGAGATCAGTTTTAGAACCTTTAACATGGTAAAATTTAAAAATGTTGACTTTGTCAATTTTGTCTTTAAATTCTATTTATGGTAAATAATCCATTGTTTTAAAAAGTGAACCAGCTTCCTCAAGAAATAGGATTAGCTAAACATCAGTGAACAATAAACCAATAAAAGTTTTCCAAGTGTGAGTTTTAAACTGCAAATATAAAAATACAGTTTTTAAAAAACAACTCAGGTACTTTAAGATTTTAAATAATAATCATAATCAGCTTTCTTCCTAAATGAATACCCTTTATTTCTTTCTCTTGCCTGACTACCCTGACCGGAACTTCCAATATTATACTGAATATGAGTGGTGAGAGAGGGCATCCTTGTCTTGTGCCAGTTTTCAAAGGGAATGCTTCCAGCTTTTGCCCATTAAGTAAAATATTGGCTGTGGGTTTGTCATATGTGGCTCTTATTATTTTGAGGTATGTTCCTTCAATACCTAGTTTATTGAGAGTTTTTAACATGAAGGAATGTTAAATTTTATCATAAGCCTTTTCTGCATCTTTGAGATAATCATGTGGTTTTTGTCTTTAGTTCTGTTTATGTGGTGAATTACACTTATCGATTTATCTATGTTGAACTACCTTGCATCCCAGGGATGAAGGCAACTTGACTGTGGTGGATAAGCTTTTTGATGTGCTATTTGCAGTATTTGATTTGGTTTGCCAGTATTTTATTGAGGATTTTTGCATGATATTCATCAGAGATATTGGCCTGAAGTTTTCTTTTGTTTTACTGTATCTCTGTCAGATACTGGTATCAGGATGAGGCTGGCCTTATAAAATGAGTTGAGGAGGAGTCCCTTCTTTTCAATTTTTTTTTTTTTTTTGGAATAGTTTCAGTAGAAATGGTACCAGCTCTTCTTTATAACTCTGGTAGAATTCAGCTGTAAATCTGTCTAGTCCTGGGCTTTTTTTGGTTAGTAAGCTATTTATTACTGCCTCAATTGTATAACTCTTTATTGGTCTATTCAGGAATTCCATTTCTCCCTGGTTCAGTCCTGAAAGAGTGTATGTGTGCAGGAATTTATCCATTTCTTCTAGATTTTCTAGTTTATGTGCATAGAGGTGTTTGTAGTATTTTCTAATGGTTATTTGTGATTCTGTGGGGTCAGTGGTGCTATAATCTTATTTCTGATGGTGTCTATTTGATTTTTCTCTGTTTTCTTCTTCATTAATCTAGATATCAATCTATTTTGTTAATTTTTTCAAAAAAACAGCTCCTGGATTCGTTGAATTTTTTTTTTGAGACAGAGTCTTGCTCTGTCTCCCAGGCTGGAGTGCAGTGGCACAATCTCAGCTCACTGCAACCTCAGCCTCCTAGGTTCAAGCAATTCTTCTGCTTTAGCTTCCTGAGTAGCTGGGATTATAGGCGCATGCCACCATGCTTGGCTAATTTTTGTATTTTTAGTAGAGATGGGGTTTCACCATGTTGGTCAGGCTGTTCTCGAACTCCTGACCTCATGACCTGCCCACCTCGACCTCCCAAAGTGCTGGGATTACAGGCATGAGCCACCATGCCTGACCAATTTGTTGATTTTTAAAGGGTTTTTTGTGACTCTATTCCTTCAGTTCTGCTCTGATCTTGGTTATTTCTTGTCTCCTGGTAGTTTTTGGGTTTCTTTGCTCTTTGTTCTGTAGTTCTTTTAGTTGTGATGTTAAATTGTTGACTTGAGATCTTTCTAGCTTTTTGATGTGGGCATTTAATGCTATAATTTTCCCTCTTAACACTGCTTTAGCTGCATTCCAGAGATTCTGGGATGTTGTCTCTTTGTTCTCATTTGTTTCAAATAACTTCTTGATTTCTGTCTTAATTTCATTGTTTATCCAGGAATCATTCAGGAGCAGGTTGTTCAATTTTCATGTAGTTGTGTGGTTTTGAGTGAGTGAGTTAATCTTGAGTTCTAATTTGATTGCGCTGTGATCTGAGAGACTGTCATGATTTCAGTTCATTTGCATTTGCTGAAGGAGTAGTGTTTTATTTCCAATTATGTGATTAATTTTGTAGTAAGTGCCATGAGGTGATGAGAAAAATGTATATTCTGTTGTTTTGGTGTGGAGAGTTCTGTAGAGTAATTAAAACAGCATGGTATGGGTAAAAAAACAAACACATAGACCAATAAAACAGAAGAATAACTCAGAAATAAAAATACACACCTACAATCATCTGATCTTTGACAAACTTGACAAAATGCAGCAATGGGGAAAGGAATCCCTATTTAACAAATGATGCTGAGAGAACTGGCTAGCCATATGCAGAAAATTGAAACTGGACCCCTTCCTTACATTTTATACAAAATTTAACTCAAGATGGATTAAAGACTTAAATGTAAAACTCAAAACTGTAAAATCCCTAGAGAAAATCTAGGCAATACTATTCAGGACATAGGCGTGGGTAAAAACTTCATGACAAAAATGCCAAAAGCAATTGCAACAAAAGCAAAAATTGACAAATGGGATCGAATTCAACTAAAGAACTTCCACACAACAAAGGAAACTATTATCAGAGTGAACAGACAATCTGCAGAATGGGAGAAAAATTTTGCAATCTATCCATCTGACAAAGGTCTAATATCCAGCATCTATAAGGAACTTACACAAATTTACAATAATAAGACAAACAACTTCATTAAAAGGTAGGCAAAAGATATGGACAGACACTTCTCAAAAAAAGACATTCATGTGGCCAAGAAACATGAAAAAAAGCTCAACATCACTGATCACTAGAGAAACAAATCAAAACTACAATGAGATACCGTCTCATACCAATCAGAATGGTGATTATTAAAAAGTCAAGAAACAACAGATGCTGGCAAGGTTGCAGAGAAAAAGAAATGCTTTTACACTGTTGGTGGGAGTGTAAATTAGTTCAACCATTGTGGAAGACAGTGTGGCAATTACTGAAAGATCTAGAAGCAGAAATACCATTCTACCCAGGAATCCCATTACTGGGTATATACCCAATGGAATATAAATCATTCTATTATAAAGATACATGCACGCCTTTGGGAGGTTGAGGTGGGTGGATCATGAGGTCAGGAGATCAAGACCATCCTGGCTAACACGGTGAAACCCTGTCTCTACTAAAAATACAAAAAATTAGCCAGGTGTGGTGGAGGGCGCCTGTAATCCCAGCTACTCAGGAGGCTGAGACAGGAGAATGGTGTGAACCTGGGAAGCGGAGCTTGCGGTGAGCCGAGATCACACCACTGCACTCCAGCCTGGGCGACAGAGGGAGACTCCATACCCCCCCACCAAAAGAAAAAAAGATACATGCACGCATATGTTCATTGCAGCACTATTCACAATAGCAAAGACATGGAATCAAACCAAATGCCCATCAATGATAGAGTGGATAAAGAAAATATGGTATATATACACCATGAAATACTATGCAGACATAAAAAGGAATGAGATCATGTCCTTTGTAGGACATAGATTAGCTGGAAGCCATTATCCTCAGCAAACTAATGCAGGAACAGAAAACCAAACACCTAATGTTCTCGTAAGTGGGAGCTCAGTGATAAGCGCACACAGACACATGGTGGGGACAATACACACTGGGACCTGTCGAGGGTTGGGGAGAGAGAGCATCAGGAAGAATAGCTAATGGATGCTGGGCTTAATACCAAGGTGATGGGTTGATCTGTGCAGCAGACCACCATAGCACACTTTTAGCTATGCAATAAAACTGCACATCCTGCACATATTCCCTGGAACTTAAAAGTTGAAGAAAATAACAACAAATAATAATCATCATCATCATCCTCATCATTATCATGATCTAAAATATTAGATTAAAGGAAAAAAGTAAATAATAAAAGAAAGTTTGTTTTACTTATCAAGAGATAGTGATTAGATACAAACTGTTTTTTAAAATAAAGTTTTAACTTTACAGAGAAATTGTAAAGATAGTACAGAGAGCTTCCATACCTCCTGCATAATTTCCTCTATTATTAACATCTTTTGTAAGTTGATCACCTGGCTAACATGGTGTTTGTGTCATGTTTCTCCACTGTAAAGTTTTCTTCTTCTCGTTGAACAATATATTCTCTTGAAGGAAGTCACTACGTTCTGTCCACAGTCAAGATGTAGGGCCTTATGCAAGCAGATTATCCACTTTATTGCAAGCAGATAATTTACTCTCTTGCAAGCAGATTATCCATATAATGTATGCAATTTATTATTAAAAATATAGGTTATTGGGAAATCCCAGGATGGAATGTAGAATGTGACAAATCAATCTCACTGTATTACAAATGTGGGAAGCAACATCACCACAAAGGATGAAGGATAACACGCTGATTTAAGTAGAAATGAGTGGAATTTGTAAAATTACATGCAAAAAACAGTGCATATTAAGTATGGGAATTCAGTGGAAAATGTTGTTTCATACAGAACAATTAGTTTAAAATTATTGTACTGCTATACATGTATACAAGAATTGAACAATAAGTAAGTGGATGGTGGGTAATGGGATCCAGGTGGGAAGTCAGGATTTACCCATAAGCAAAGGGAGGAGGCTAGAATAATCCATATTTTAATAGATAAGAGTTGTAGACATCAGTATGAACTCGTGTAACTTTGTATACATACGTATGGTTACGTAGAAGAAGTATTTATAGATGTGTATATACACAGGTTAGTATACATGTGTATGTTTTCTTCATCAACCTGGAAGTAAAAACATACTAGTATGTTAATGAGTATATCTGGAGCTCAGGTCTTGGTTCTGAGTACCATTCTTAAATAAAAGGAGCCAAAGCTCCTTTAAGAAATGGCCGATCTAGGCCTGGGGCTTGGAGCACCTTGTATTGCTGATGGTAAGGAAATGATGAGGAAAAAAACCCAAAAAAACAAAATTCTGCTCTGACGGAACCGTGTCAAAGGATACAGAGACACTCAAAGAGTTTCTAATAGCCAAACCTGGAATAATGGGAACTAATAAAATTAAATAATATTAGATTATAAAATGAATATGTATGCTCCCACATGGGTATCAATTATTGAATATGTAAATAAATGAGGGAAAAGAAACAAGTATCCCATGCAGAAAATAATTAAAATGTAATTTTATAAAAGATAAGACCACTAATTTTTTTTCAAATATTTTAAGGTTGATTCAGGGAAAAATACAGAATAAAAGCATGATTTTCAAATTACAAACTAGCATTAAAAAATAGTTAAAAAGTAGATCATGGGCAGAAAAAAAAAAAGAATGCAAATTGAGTATCCCTTATCTGAAGTGTTTGGGATTAGAAGTGTTTCGGGCCGGGCGCGGTGGCTCTGGTCTGTAATCCCAGCACTTTGGGAGACCGAGGCTGGTGGATCAGGAGGTCGGGAGATTGAGACCATCCTGGCTAACACGGTGAAACCCTGTCTCTACTAAAAATACAAAAAATTAGCCGGGCGTGGTGGCGGGCGCCTGTAGTCCCAGCTACTCTGGAGGCTAAGGCAGGAGAATGACATCAACCTAGGAGGTGGAGCTTGCAGTGAGCCGAGATCGCGCCACTGCAATCCAGCCTGGGCGACAGTGCGAGACTCCATCTCAAAAAGAAAACAAAACAAAGGCAAAACAAAAACAAAAAAAGATTCAGATTTTGGATTTTTTTGGAGTTTAGAGTATTTGCATCATACCTGGGTTAGCATCCCAAACCTAAAAATCTGAAATCCAAAATACTCCAATGACCATTTCCTTTGACTGTAACATTAGCGCTCAAAAAGTTTTGGATTTTTGAGCATTTTGGACATCACATTTTTGGATTTGAGATGTTCAACCTTCACTCATCAGAGAAATTAAATAAAAATGGAAGACTAAAGATCAAATGCAACATTTATTTTTTTCATATAAGAAATGTTAATTCATTAGTTCTGAGGTTATGCTAAAACCAATTCATATTGAAAAATTTTCCAGGCTATTCCAAATTGTATTGAATTTCGTGAGCTACTGATACTACAGAAAAAGTTTTTAAAAGTATCTATGTTACATTATGAAACAAAAGGCATGCAACATCTAATGCAGAGAACATTTTTGTAAAGATTATTTAAATTCTTTATACTTTTTAGAATATCAATGAAATGAACAATTTTCCAGAAGGAATTTTTTGTTAAAATTAATACTTTATGATGAAGCTTAAAATAATTTCATAAATATCAAATAAATAGAAAATAGTATCAAAGAAATAATTACCAAAAGATCATTCTCACCAAATAATTTAGGTTGTGTTTTGAAACTGATGTGTTTAACTAGTTAATATTATAAAAATTGATGGAAAGCTTCCAAATTTCTATTATGAATAAAGCAAAATCCTGTGCCAAAACATAAGAAAAATGGAACATTTAAAAAAAGAGATTAAACATCTTTGGAACCACAGCTGCAAAATATTAGCAAATCAGATGTAGCTCCTTACTAAATGATAGCGCACTCTGACCAAATAAGTTTTTATTCCAGGAATGCACTAATAATTCAATATTAGGAAACCAAATAATAATTCATCACAACAATCGATCAAAGGAGAAAAAAGAAAATTTTATCTTAAGAGACACTGAAAAAGTGCTTTAAACTAATTCAACTTCAATTATTGATAAAAAGTGTTAGTCAATTAGGAATTGGAGATCAAGAATAAATCCCCAAAATGATGAAGGCTAGCTATTTCAAACTGACAGCAAACATCATGTCTAACTGTAAAACATTAGAATCATTGCCCCTGAAGTCAGGAATAAGGGAACGATCGCTGTTATTGTTTTCTTGGTTAATTTATTTTTAAGTAAGTATTATTGATGTATAAACAGTAAAATAGTCTTTTAAGTGTACAGTTTGATGAGTTTAGACAAATGTAGTTATATAATTATCAGAATAAAAACGGAATTTTTTTTCAGTTCATCATATTTTCTCTTGCTCTTTTGCCTCTCTGTCAGTTTCCAGGCCTTGATGACAACTCTTCTGATAACTTTCCCTGTATATTTATCTTTTTTATTAGAATGTCCTGTCATATAGTATATAGCTTCTGTGCAATATATGATGCTTTCAAAATTCATCCATGTTGTTGCATATATCACTAGTTTATGATTTTTTATTGCTGGGTATTATTTCCTTATATGGATATATTACATATTGCTTATTCATTTATAAGATACATTTTTGCATTATTCCTGATGTTTAGTTAGTATGAATAAAATTGGTATAAACGTTTGTGTACATGTCTTTGTGTCAAGATAGGTTTTTGGTTCTCTTTGTTGAATATACAAAAATAGTGTCTTAGAGTGTTTTGTATTGCTATAACAGAATACTACAGACTGGGTAACTTGAAAAGAAATTTATAGCTCTGGAGGCTGGGAAGTCCAAGGTAGAGGGGCCCACATCTGGTGAGGGCCTTGCTGCTGTGTCTTCTAGGGATAAAGGTGGGAAGGCAAGAGAGCGGGAGAAAGTGAGAGAGAAAGGTGGCCAAACTCGTTCCTTTTATTGAGAATCCACTCCCATGAGAACTAATCTACTCCTGCTATAATCCCATTAATCCATTGATGAGGGCAAGCTCCTCATGACCGAATCACCTTTTAAAGGTCCCAACTCTTAACACTGTTGCATTGGGAATTAAGTTTCCAATACATGAACTTTGGGGGACATATTTAAAACACAGCAAGTAGAATTACTAGATTATATAATCAGTGTGTGTGTGTGTGTGTGTGTATATATATATGAAACTTTAAAAATATTTGTCAAACTATTTTCTAGAGAGGTATACTATTTTGCATTTCACAAGATAAGTATGAAAAGTTCTAGATTTCCATATCACCAGCATTTAATATTGTCAGTCTTTTTAATTTTAGTCATTTTAGCAGATGATAGTGACATCTCATTGTTTTTTATTTGTATTTCTACAATAACTAAAGATATTTAAACATTTTATGTACATATTTGCCTTCTGTGATTTTCTGCATCGTCAATTATGTTATTCATGAATAAAGATTTTTTTTAACTCTATCTTAAAATCTTGAAATCGGGTAATGAGAATTCTCTTTTTATTCTCTTTTAATTTCTATCTAAATTTTGGAATTATCTTCTCAATTTCTAAAAGTAAAACAAATACCTAATAATTTGGATTGAGATTGTCTTGAATCTATGCATCAGTTTGGCAGGAATTGACATTTTTTTGTATTGGTTCTTCAGAGGGACGGAACTATTAGGATATATGTATATATGAAAGGGAGTTTAGTAATGAGAATTGACTCACATGATCACAAGGTGAAATCTCACAATAGGCCGTCTGATGGGTGAGGAGGAAGGAAGCCAGTAGTGGCTCAGTCTGAGTCCAAAAGCCTCAAAGGTAGGGAAGCTGACAGTGCAGTCTTTGGTCTGTAGCCAAAAGCCTGAGAGCCCCCAGCAAACCACTGGTGTAAGGCCGAGTCCAAAGAAGGAAGAATCTGGAGTCTGATGTTCAAGGGCAGGAAGCATCCACAACAGGAGAAAGATGAAAGCTAGAATACTCAGCAAGCCAGTTTATCCCACCTTCCACCTGCTTTGTTCTAGCCATGCTGGCAGCCAATTGAATGGTGCCCACCCATACTGAGGGTGGGTCTTTTTCTCCCAGTCCACTTACTCAAATTTCAATTGCCTCTGGCAACACCCTCACAGGCACACCCAGAAATAATACATTACCAATTATCTAGGCATCCTTCAATCCACTCAAGTTGACACCTAATATTAACCATCACATTAATATTTAGTCATGTGACCCATGAGTACAGTGTTTTTTTTTTTTTTTTTTTTTTTTGAGAGGGAGTCTGGCTCTTTTGCCCAGGCTGGAGTGAAGTGGTGCGATCTCAGCTCACTGCTACCTCCGCCTCCGGGGTTCAAGCGATTCTTCTGCCTCAGCGGCCCAAGTAGCTGGGATTACGGGCACATGCCACCATGCCCGGCTAATTTTTGGAATACAGTATTTTTTAAATTTACTTAGGTCTTTTATATTTCTCAGTAATGTTTTGTGGTTTTCAGTGTACAGACTGCACATATTTTGTTAAATTTTCTAATGTTTTCCATGCTATTATAGGCAGTATTTCTAAAAATTTTAGAATTTCCAATTGAACACTGCTAGAAATAGTTGCTTTTGTTTCTAATAACCTTGTATTCTGTTATCTTGCTAAAGTCTCTCATTTCCTCATGAGCCTTTTTTATTAGCTATGTTGTGATTTTTCTCTGTAGATGATTATGTTATCTGTGAATGCACATAGTTTTTAAACATTTTTCTTATGTTAGTATTTTGTTTCTTTGTCCTGCCTTACAGTCTTTGCCAGAACTTCTGGTACAATGTTAAATAAATGTAGTGAGATCAGACATACTTGCATTGTCCCTCATCTTAGGGAGGAATCAGTCTTTCAGCATTTATATGTTAGATGTGGTTTTTTAATAGAAGTGCTTTTCAGTGTTAAATTCTCCATCATTAATTATGGAATTAAATATATTTCCTTGTATTTCTATAGCAAATATATTTTTGCATTATTATATTTTCCTGATAAACTTATCCCATTATTTTAATGTAATACAATATTTCCTTTTCTCAAGTCTAGTTTGTCTGATAGTAATATAGCCACTTCAGTTTTCTTTTGATTAGAGTTGTGTGGCATATTTGCTATTGATTTTAACCAATCTATGTCTTATATTTGTCATTGATCTCTTTGTTGGTAGCATATATTATTGTTTTTTATATGATTTTAAAATCTATGCCTTTTAATTTAGCATTTATATAATTTGCATTTAATGTAATTGATGTATATGCTTACATTTAAATATACTATCTTGTAATTTTTTTCTATTTATACTATCTGGTTTTTGTTTCTATTTTTACTTTCTATTTTTAATTTATTATAATTATATTAGTTACCATAATGTTTACTATATATATATATAAATATATATCTTTAACTTGTCACAGTCTGTTGCCTGATAATATTATGTCGCTTTATGTAAAGTATAACAAACTTAGAATACTTCATTGACTTCCTTCTACACTCTGTGCTATTTTTGGTCAAATATTTTAATTCTACATGTAAGTACCACAATACCTTGGTACTATTGTAGCTTTAGACAGTCACATCATTTAAAGATATTAAACATAAAGAATAATGTATTTTATATTTACTCACATTTTTATTCCTTCCTAGGTATTTTATTTCTTTTATAGATCCATGTTTCTATCTGGTATCATTATTCTTCTGCCTGAGAATGTCTTTTATTATTTCTGATGGTGCAGGTCTAGAGTGATAACTTCTTTTACCATGTGTATTCCTTAATATGTCTTTACTTCATCTTTATTTTTAAATTTTTCTTGATAAACTTTATTTTTAAAACAGTTTTAGGTTTACAGAAAAACTGAGTGGATAGTACAGAAATTTTCTATACATTTATCTCCCCCCACACACACATGGTTTCCTCTATTATTAATATGTGCATTTGCATAGTATATTTGTTACAGTTCGTAAGCCAATACTGGTGTACTATTGTTCACAGTTTATTCAGATTTCCTTCATTTTTACCTAATATCATTTTCCTGTTCCAGGATCCCATCAAGGATGCCACATTATGTTTCATTGCCATGTCTCCACAGACTCCTCTTGGTTGTGATGGTTTCTCACGCTTTTCTTGGTCTTGAAGACGTTGACAATTTTCTTCCATTGGAATTTGCTTGATGCTTTTCTCATGATTACACTGGAACTGTGACTTTTTAGAAGGAAGATCATAGAGGTAAAGTGCCATTTTTATTACATATAAAGCTTATTATTAACATAACTTCTTACCACCATTGATGATTTTCAGGTTCCCTTACTGTAATTCTTTTGTTTTTCAAATTGTAATCTTTGGAAGGAAAAGTCACTGCGTACAGTCTACACTTAAGGAGTGGGAGTCATGTTCCATCTCCTTTAAAGCGGAATCTCTACATAATTCACTTGTTATTCTTCTTCATTGGAGATGTGTCTCTTTCCTCATTTATTAATTTAATAATTTATAATAATATGAATACATTGATATTTATTTTATACTTTGGCATATAATCCAATACCATTTTAATTTGTTGCTCAAATTGTTTCAGATTTGGCCATTTGGGAACTCTTTCAAATGGCTACTGTGCCCATATGACATATCACCATCCAGTTTTTAAAACCTTTTTTACTTTCTACCATTAACATAATGCTCCAAGCTCATCTTGTACATTTCCCACTCCAGTCCAAGAATCAGCTGCTTATCAAAAACCTCTGGTTTATTTTATTGGAGAATAGTATTAGAAAGTAATATCTAGGTGCTAGATGTGGTCATTGTTGCTGAGGTGTAATTTCTATTTTGCCCCTTTTAGCTGACAGAGCAAGGAAACTGTCAAAGTAATTCTAAAATGGTTGCACTATTTTGCATTCCTATCGCCAATGACTAAGAGTTTCTGTTGTGCTGCATCCTCAAATATCAGCATTTGATGTTGTCAGATGTTTGGATTTTAGCCATTTTAATAGGTTTGTGCTATCTCATTGTTGTATTAATTTGCAATTCTAAAATAAAGCTTTTAAACATTTTTTTAATATCCTTATCATCTGTACATCTCCTTTGGTGAAGTGTCTGTTCAGGTATTTTGCCTGTTTTTAAATTGTGTTGTTTGTTTTATTATTGTTGAAAATTCACAGTTCTTTGTATATTTTGAAAATAAGGCCCCTATCAAATATGCATTTTGCCATAATTTTATCCCAGTCTATGGCTTGTCTTTTCATTCTCTTTACATTGATATTTACAGAGAAGAATTTTTAAATTTTTAATAAAGTTCAACTTATCAATTTTTTCTATCATGGAGCATACTTTTGGTTATATATAAAAACTATTAGGAAACACAAGTTTACCCACATTTTATAATATTTTTCTAGAAGTTTTAGGGGTTTGCATTTTACATTTAGATCTAGGACCAATTTTGAGTTAATTTTTGTAAAAGGTACAAATTATTAAATTCCTGTATTTTTTTGGTTATGAATATCTAGCACTATTTGTTAAGACTGTCTTTTCTCTGTTGTATTGCCTTTGTTCCATTATCAAAGATAAGGTGATTATAGGTAGGTAGGTCTAATTCTGGGATCTTTACTTTGTTCCCTTTATCTATGTGTCTATTATTTTGTCAGTATCATGCTGTTCTTATCACTGTAGCTGAAGCTGATGAGTCTGAAGATAATAAGTCTGAAGTTGAGTAGTAATATCAATCCTCTATTTTGTTCTTTTTCTTCACAATTGTGTTGGTTACTCCAGGTCTTTTATCTTATCATACAAACTTTAGATTCAGTTGGTCAATATTCATGAAATAGTTTGCTGAAATGTTGACTGGGTTGTGTTGAATCTATAGATCAATTTGGAAGAATGGACATCTGAACAATGTTCCATGAACATGGTATATTTTTCTACTAATTTACATCATTTAAAAATTTTTTTTTCAGGTTTTTTAGTTTTCCATATATACATCCTATACATATTTTATCATATATGTACCTAAATGTTTAATATCAAAAAAGATATTGATGTAAATAGTATTATGTTTTATTTTTAAATTCAAATTGCTCATTGCTGGCATAAAAGAAGTATTTTTCATATTTACCTTGTTTCGTATGACTTTGCTACAATTAATTCAGTGTTCCATTTTCTTGTTGATTCATTGGGATGTTCTACATAAATAATCCAGTCATCCTTTTAAAAGACAGTTTTATTTTTTCATTGATGATCTGTATACCTTTATGACCATTCCTTGTCTTACTGTACTAGGTAGGACCTCCAGTACAATATTTAATAAGACTGGGGAGAGGGGACATTCATTCTTTGTTCTTAATCTTAAAAGAAAAATATACAGGTACTCGCCACTAAGTATGATGCTATCTGCAGTTATTTTGTAGATGTTCTTTATCAAGGTGAGGAAGTTCACCTCTAGTTTTCTGAATTTTTTTTTTTTTTTTTTGCCATAAATGTATGTTGGATTGTGCCCAGTGCATTTTCTGCATCAATTGATATGATTATGTGATTTTTGTTCTTTAGCCTATTGATATGATGGATTACATAGATTGCTTTTCAAATGTAGAACTAGCTTTGCATAAATGGAATAAATGCCACTTGGTTATTTTGTATAATTCTTTTTGTACATTGTTGGATTCAACTTGCTAATGTACTGTTGAAGATATTTTATTTAGTTCCATAAGAGATATTGGCAAGTAGTTTTCCTTTTTTTAGAATGTCTTAATCTGGTTTTAGAATTGTATAATGCTGGCATCGTAGAATTAGTTAGGAAATGTCTATTTCTCTTATCTAAAAGAGATGGTAAAGTACTGGTATTGTTTCTTAAATGTTTGGTAGAATTCACCAGTGAAAGCATCTTGGTCTGGTGCTGTCTTTAAAAAAAAATTAATTATTTTTTCAATTTATTTAATAATTATAAAGCTATTCCGGTTATCTATTTCTCCTTTTGTGAATTTTTTGGAGTTTGTGTCTTTCATAGAATTGGTCTTTTTATCTAAGTTATTTAATCAGTGGGCCTAGAGTTACTCATAATATTCCTTTGTTATCCTCTTAATGTCCATTGGGTCTGTAGTGATGATGCATTTTTTTCTTTACAATATTAGTAATTTGTGCCTTCCCTCTTTTATTTTTTTGGTTAGCTTAGCCAGAAATTTGTCAAATTGATTGATCTTTTTGAAAACCAGCATTTGGGTTTGCAGACTTTACAGATTTCCTCATTTTAATTTCATTGATTTCTATTCTAATTTTCACTACATATTTTCATCCATTTTTATTAGGATTAAATTGCTCTGATTCTGTTCTTATTTTATAATATTTTATGTTATGAATATTATATAATTCATTACAGTATATAACTAATAATTGTTATAAAATGAATAATATAATAATATATTGTAATATTATTTCATAATATATGCAGTCAGTGCAATAAATTTTTTTCTATTGGTGCAGAAGGATATGCACTGTGGTGCAGAGTTTCATAGCACCATTTTTGCTATATTGCACACATTTTAATAAGTTGTCTTTTTATTTCACATAGTTAAGATTATTTTAATATTTCCATTGAGTTTTTTTTGTTTATGTTTGATCCAGGTGTTATTTAGAATAGTGTTATTTAAGCTGCATACATTTTGGAATTTTCAAGCTGTTATTAAAATTTAATTAAATCTAATTAATTTAATTCCATTCTAATCTGAGATTGTACTTTGCATTATTTCTATTCTCTTAAATATGGTATGGTAATTTTACAGTCCAGAATGTTGTCCATCTTGTTGAATATTCCATTTGAGTTTGAGAAGAATGAGTATTCCATTGTTGTTGAATGAAGTATTCTACAAATGTCAGCTAGATCCAGTTGATAAATGGGGGTGTTTATTTCAACCATGCCCTTCCCAATTTTCTACTGGTTGTATTTATCAGATGCTGAAAGAGGGGTATTGAAGTCTGTAACTATAATCATAGATTTGTCTATTTCTCATTGCTTTTGTCTCAGTTTTGTCTCTTTAATGATTTGTCTTCAGGCATGGAAAAGTGGTTCTTTTATTACTATGTAATGCCTCTCTTGTATCTCTGATAATTTTTCTTGGTCTGAATTCTGCTTATCTGAAGTTAATATAACTACCTCCACTTTCTTTTGATTAGTGTTAGCATGATACATATTTCCACGTCTTTACTTTTAACCTGTCTTGCTTTTTATTTAAAGTAGGTTTCTTGTAGACTACTTATAGTTGAACCTTGTTTTCTTTTTTAATTCAGTCTGATAGAGTGTCTCCTAATTGTTATATTTAGACCCCTCACATTTAATGTGAATACTGACATATTTTGATTAGTGTCTATTGTGTTTTGAATTTTGTATGTTAATTGCGCTTACCCTTTACTTTTTAAAAAAGTATTTTACCTTCTCTGGCTTTAACAGAGCCAGACTACTATTATTTTTTCTCTTAGTATATCAATGGTGCTTCTTTTCAAAGTATTTTAGTGGCTGTCCTAGAATTTATGATATACATTTACAACAAACCTAAGTCTACTTTCAGATAACACTATACTGTCTGGGCGCCGTAGCTCATGCCTGTAATCCCAGCACTTTGGAAGCCAAGGTGAGTGCTTTATTTGAGGTCAGGAGTTCGAGGCCAGCCTGGCCAACCTGTCTCTACTAAAAATACAAAAAATTAGCCAGGTGTGGTGGCGCATGGTTGTAATCCCAGCTACTTGGGGGGCTGAGGCAGGAGGATTGCTTGAACCCAGGAGGTGGAGGTTGCAGTGAGCAGAGATCACGCCCACTGCTCTTCAGTTTGGGTGACAGACTGAGATGCCATCTCAAACAAATAAACAAACAAACTCAGTATACTGCTTCAGGGGAGTGCAATTACCTTGTAAAAGAGTATCTCCAATTTCTCCTTTCTTTTGTTCCTTATAAAATTGCTGTAATTCATTTTACCTAACCATATTTTATCATCACTAATGTTATTCTTATTTCTTTGAACAAACAAGTATCTATGAAATCAATTAATAATTAAAACAATAAAAGATTTTATTTTATCTCCATTTATTCATTCACCAGTTTCTTTATGTGGATGTTAATTTCTTACCTATTTAAATTTATTTTCCTTTGAAGATTTTCTTTTATTAACAACATTTTACAAGACAGTTCTTCTGACAGATTTCTTCATATTTTGTTTGTCTGAGGAACTCTTTATTTCTACTTCACTTCTGAAGAATAATTTCACTGATTATAGAATTCTATCTTGGTGGTTTTGTTTTCATTTCTATACTTTACATATTTCGCTCCACTCTCTTCTTGTTTGCATCGTTTCTGATAAGAGGTCTACTGCAATTCTTATCCTTGCACCTCTAGAGCTAAGGCATTTATCCACACCTTTGGCTGCTTTCAAGATTGCATCTTTGATTTTCTGCAGGTTGAATAAGATTTGCCAAGGTGTAGGGCTTTTTGTTACTGTTGTCTATTTTTTTCCCCTACTTATGGTACTCAGTGCTTTTTGCGTTTCCTATATGTGTTGTTTGGTGTGTATCATTAATCTGCAAAAGTTCTCAGCCATCTTTAATTCAAATAATTATTCTGTTCCTTTCTCTCTTTCATCTCCTCTTCTCATTTTAATTATGCAGATGTAACAATTTTTGTAATTGTCCCACAGTCCTTGCGTGTTCTGGAATTTTTAAATTCTTTTTTTAGTTTCTATTTTAGTTAGGAAGTTTTCATTCGCATATCTTCAGGCTTATCGATTCATTCCTCAGCTATGTCTAGTCTTCTGATGAGCCCATTCAAAGTAGCCTTCACTTCTGTCAAAATATCCTTTAGTTCTATCATTCATTTTTGATATTTTTATCAAGTTTTCATCTCTCTGCTTACCACCTATACTTGCATGTTTTGTAATTTTTTTTTTTTTTTTTTTGAGACGGAGTCTCCCTCTGTCGTCACCCAGACTGGAGGGCAGTGACACAATCTCAGCTCACTGCAAGCTCCGCCTCCTGGGTTCACGCCACTTTCCTGCCTCAGCCTCCTGAGTGAATAGCTGGGAGACTATAGGCACCCACCACCATGCCCGGCTAATTTTTTGTATTTTTAGTAGAGACAGGTTTCACCGTGTTAGCCAGGATGGTCTCGATCTCCTGACCTCATGGTCTGCCCATCTCGGCCTCCCAAAGTGCTGGGATTACAGGCGTGAACCACCACACCCAGCTATACTTTTTTAACTAATGAATTTAAGATATTCATCATGGTTGTTTTAAATTTTCTAGGTGATATTTTGAAAGTCTGTGACTCTAACTAATCCCTGTCCTGATACTCATTTTGTCTCCTCAGAGATGGGGGTTTTTCCTTGCTTTGGCTAGTCTTGTACTTTTAGCTGAACTCTGGACATGATGTATTGCATAATAAGAACTGAGATAAATAGACTTTTCGTGTGAGATTTT
This sequence comes from Pongo pygmaeus, assembly GCF_028885625.2. Classification (NCBI taxonomy): domain Eukaryota; kingdom Metazoa; phylum Chordata; class Mammalia; order Primates; family Hominidae; genus Pongo; species Pongo pygmaeus. The sequence continues at coordinate 22,312,497 of NC_072376.2, forward strand.
ATGTTAATATTGCTAGGGACTAGGCTATGTTTAATATTTACAGTATATTTACATGTAAAAAACTTCCATTTTCTTCATTGTCCCTATTTATCTTTATTTTTCCTGTTGTCTTTGGATTTCCCTAAGAATACCTAAATCAAGTCCGTGTCTTGCAGTGCTTTCCATTGTAATAATCTACTGTTATTACACTGAAGTTATTTTGCTGTGGTGGTAAGGACTGAGGGAAGGAAAGCATTCTATAATCTTATAACTGCACTCCAGACTGGGTGACAGAGCGAGCCTCCATCTCAAAAAAAAAAAAAACAAAAAAAAAAACTATTTGTTGGACTGAATTTCTGAGTTGTGACATTCAGAAGAGTTTCTTAGCCTTCCCTCCACCCTCTTGGTGTGAGTCAGGAAAGCTAGAGAAGGATGGAGTTGACTAATTGCCTTTCCTCCAGGTAGGCAAGGCCCTGGTAAAACTAGGTTTTCTTGAAGAGCAAGCCTTTGTTATGATGAATGTTCTGGGTATATTTGAAATGGCTACATTTTTCTCACCCTAATTGAAACTGGAGGTAATGTCTTTTGGATCTTGCGAACCTGATTAATTTTCTGGAGGCAAAGTCCATTAAAATGTGCATCGAGGGCAGGGATCTTAGGCTGCAGCTTCTAGTAGCTTCTCATCTTCACTGTAGGCCACAGCCTTCAGCAGTTATTCACAATTGCCTTTTAAGTGTTCCCACCACTTTCTGGCTCCAGTAGCATCTGTTATAGGTTAGGTGGTTTGGGGCTGTGATTTTCTATATTCTCCTGTCTCTCCAGTTTTTGTTATGGCACTTTACTCTGTCACCTTAATCCTCTGATGGCTCTAAGAAAAGTTGTTGATTTTTAGTTTGTTCAGCTTTTTTCTTATTGTAAGAACAAAAGTGATGACTTCCAAGCTTTCTGGTTGGAGTTAAAACCAGAAATCTTGCCTTTGTTTTTTAAGAACATTTTCACTAGATATAAAATTCCAGGTTGGCAGTTTTTTCTCTCAGTACTTGAAAGCTATTGCTTTACTATCCTCATGCTTGGATTGTTTCTCAAGAGAAATATGCTCTTTCTTAACTTAGAACATATAAGAAGGAATAAAACAAGTGAGGGTTGGAGAAGAGGAAGAAAAGTCTTCGAAAACACAGGACACATTTATTAAAAGATGAATTACCACAACTGGAACAACAAATAGGGAATAATACGCCATTCTGAGGAGGGATACTCTGGCAGACCAGCTGCTAAGCTTGCGATGGTTTTGTCACCCTAAGTAAATTTTAGATCCACAGAACTGAGAAAGAAGTGAGATTTCAACACTCCCATGACTTCGAAGATGAGCGGTGGGAATCACTTTTACTTGGGGAGGCAGAAAACTTTTCCAAAAAAGTGATAGGAAATGTATAATAAAAAGTGTTCAGCTTTAGAAGCAGTCTTAATAAACCAAGCATTCAGGCCCCAAGTTCAAGAACATGGCATGAGAAATGGCAGAATGTCAGGAGTATTAAAAACTCTTGTCTTCCCTAAGATTGGAAATACAGCATCTCATAAATCAAACATAAACCAAATAACTATTAAGCACAGTTGAAACTTGGGAAGTAAGTACAGAATGTCAAAAATGTAGAATACTATTTTTCTTTTATTCTTTAGATGGTATTTCAATGATTTACCTCTAAATGAATTTCCTCAGTTTTAGGGTTCAGTCTCTGAGCTTTAAAACAAACACATAGTATAGCTATTTACTTATTAGAAAGCAATGTCAAAGTGTAGAACTTGTTGTTTAAGTCTCACCATAATTGGCCATTTTATCAAAGAGTAAAACGCACATAGCTGAATGCACTCATAATATGATTAGTTTGTTATAACATTTTGCTCGATGGGAAGGAAAGTTTCACATAACACAGAAAACTGACACAGAAAACCTAAACATTTTGGAAGTATAATAAATATATTACACAAATGTATAATCTAAAAGCAGAATATTATATGTCTTGTTGCATGAAGGTATCAAAGTGAAAAATAAGTAGCAGAATATTGCATACAAGACAAGGGAAAAATATGTGTGAGTGCTTAGATGGGGTATGAAAATCATGATTCTATTTATGGGCAGTTTTATTTATTCATTTATTTATTGTCAAAGTTTTTGACAATCTAGTGTATACTACATACATTTCACAAGAATAGCAAGTCAAGATGTATTGCTTTTGACATTCTCGAGGAATAGACTGGTTAACAGGCAATTAAATACAGCAGGCCATGTTCTTTAATAGGAATAGTTATTGCTTATTTTGAAGGGTCATAAGAAACTTTGTATAAATGAGGCAGGAAAAAAGATCATCGAATTAAGAATGATGTATAAGTGAAGAATAAGACTATCTTGATCTGTTTTCTATTGCTATCACAGAATACCCGAGAATAGATAATTTATAAAGAAAAGAAGTTTACTTTACTTACAGTTTTGGAGCTGTGAAATCCAAGAGCATGGTGGCAGCTTTTGGTGAGGGCTTTTGTACCACATTATAATGAGGCAGAATAGTAGAAAAGGAAGTGGCAGTTGCAAAAGGGGTGAAACAGAGGGGTGACCTTACTTTATAATAAGCTACTTTTTCAGTAGCTAATCTAGTCTCGTGAGAGCAAGAGCAAGGTGTCAGTCACTCCCATGAGAATAAGCCAAGTCCTGCCAGAGCAGCATTAATTTCTCTGACTGACTGACTTCTTAAAGGCCCAGTCTCCCAACACTGCCCCATTTGGAACTGAATTTCCAACCCATGAATTCTGGGGCAATCACTCAAACTACAGCAAACAGTAAGCTCACCTCCCCATCCCAGTATTAGCATATTGAAGGTAGATGGTTTTAGAAAGACTGTCCAGTGTTTCCTAAAGTCCAGTTGATGGCGGTGGCTGCTGCCATCATGATGGCTGCAGCAGGGAGGAGGGGCTGGGCTGCACACTTCATGGAGCCAGTGGGAGCCCCGCCCTTTCTGAGTTGGAGCCAGAGCTCCCCCAGTGCCACTGCAGCTGCTTTCCTAGGGACAAGACCTGGGCATCTATGCAGTCTGCACCCTCGGGGGCCCCATGAAGGACCTTTCTCTTTCCCCAACCCTGCAGGCTCAGGGGTGTCTGCTGCCGCTGACTGGCCTCTCTCTGCTCCAGGTGACTGCTTCGATCTCTCAGAGGGGGTTGGGGACTGGCCCCAGGGGCTATGAAAGGCGGTGGGAGGCAGATTGATTCCTAGATGCAGGGGGGTGGGTCCCCAGTAAGGCCCCACCTTCAGGTTAAGGAGGGTCTGAAGGCTGGGCGACAGGCTGACAGTCCTGCAGGCAACAGTAGGGACTCATGATGCCTCTTCCTGGCTGCCCATGGCCACCCATGGACCAATTGGCACACACTTCCTCCTCTCTGAGGTCCATAAAAGCCCTGGGCTCAGCCACAGCAGGGCAGAGGACAGCCAAAAGATAAAAAGGGCAGAGAGACCACCCTCTCTGCTGAGAGCTGCAGAGAAGACCTGCTGGCAGAGAGGAGCCACTCTCTGCAGGCCTCCTGTCCACTGAGAGCTACAGACCTCAGGATGACCAGTTGCAGAAAGGAGCTACCCTCTTCAGGGCCTCCTCTCTGCTGAGAATGGAGACACTTGATGGATGACCTGCCTACAGAGAGAGCTACCCACTGTGGGTCTCCTCGGAGCTGTTGTAACACTCAATAAAGCTCATCTTCATCTTGTTCATCCTTCACTTCTCTGCCTACCTCATTCTCCCTGAATGCAAGACAAGAACTCAGACAAAGGCGCTGTGGCCACAGAGGTTTCCAGCCAGAAAACACCCCAAAGATCCTGTAACACAGTCATTATCAGACCACCTTGTCCAATATGGTCATGTCCTGTACCAACTGTGCCATTACCTAATGATGTTCTTTATGCTAATTTACTCTTTTTTTCAAATAACTCTGTATCAAAAGAGAAGGTTTCTATTACTAGCATAAAGACAGTTACATAGAAAGTAACCATATAAAAGATGTGATAAAAACACAATTATTTAGATATGGTTGTCTGAAAAAGTTTGAGCACAGTGAGGTATGTAAGCGTTCTAGATTGCTGAAGATGGGTAGTACTAAACTGAGAATTTCTCTGTGACAGAAGGACAGAAAGAAAATTGAAATTATATTTTTTATTTCATTTGAGGTTTATGTGCCACAAACTAAATCTATTCCCTATGCCTGCTAAACCCATATGCCACATATGTCTTCTACACTTTGGGAAAGGCTGGGCTGTATGCAACAAATAGAAGGAGTAAAGTGAATACTAGAGCTAAAAGCAGGAAAAGGTGTGAGAAAGCTCTTTTTTCTTTCAATAAAAATGTATTATCTTATTGAAAAGAAAGTTAGACAACCTCAGTGTATCAGGATCTATCTAACAATATTGTGATAATTATTAATTTTCATGTTACATTATAACCCTTCCACTATTAGATCCCGTATTGTTATATTAATATTAAAGTCCAGCTCCATGTAAATCCCAGACACTAGTTCTACCTTCTGAAGAGGTTTACATATGAGAAATACTCTGTTGAGCTTAACTGAGTTTATGTGAGATTCCAGTGGATATACATTTACCAGGATCTCTTTCAATAAAGAATGAATTAATAAAAGTGATGTTATGGGAGTAAACTGGAATCTCTAATTTATAACAAGTGAGTCTCAATCACAGACTTGTAGTCTTTAATTGTTTTTAGTAACACATCAGTTGGGATTCACCTATCAAATGACTAAAAAGAAGTGTGTCCCCACTGGGAGATGTGTGGGAGAACTGCAGTTTCCATGGCACAAAGCAAGTCTATTTTTGTTTTCTTACTGATTTATAAGGGTTTAGGGATCACTATCATTTTCCCTGATTTTCTCTTTTCCAGTTTAAATACCCTCAGATATGTCAAGAAGTGATTTGAAATTGGTTTTCATTACACTTATTACTTGGGTTGCCCTCATCTGAGTGGACCTCAGTTTCTTGGTATCTTTCACTGTGTGTAGTCTCAAGGATAAATCCTAGTACTACAGCTATGCTATGTCCAGTGAAGAACATGGAATAGCTGCTCTTTCTTGTGAGTTCCACTCTCTGCTTCAGTTTCTGCTGATTCAGGTTCATTGTGATTATTTTACCTATTGGCTACTGCTGGTTAAGATCCATTGTGATTACTTTAACTGCCACATTTTATTGTTGGCTTATATATATATAGAATTCATGTTCAGTGAAAACCTCAAATCTTTTATTTTCCATGTGAATTGCTTATCATTATTATTATTATTTTAAAAATGTATATATAATCTTGGCTTTGTCTCTGCTGGAATTTCCAAACAAGGAAATTGTCTGCATTGAAATCTAGTTCTTATATTAACTAGCTGTTTGGCCTTAGATAAATAGCTTCTCCATACTTTTTCTTCCTTACTTTTAAAGTAGTGAAAATAATAGTGCCTACTTTATAGGATTGTTTTGAGAATGTGAATTAATATATGTAGCACAATTAGAATAGAACCTGGCACATAGCAATGTCATATATGTGTAACTTATTATTTTGGTATGAGACCCTGGGTATTCGTCTTCCCCTAACTTCAATAGAATACTTCATGGAGCATCTTATAAGTTAATCTCTCCTTTTAGTATGCCAGGAAAGCAACATGTATAAAAGAGGTAATTAAAAAGTAGTATTTCTAAAATTCTAATCCATGTATGTTCATTACTTATAAGCTTATTTCCCTTTTTTCATCCTATCTACCATTAAAAGTAAGTTTTTTTATCCTATCTACCATTAAAAGTAAGTTTTCAGGTTTTAGTCTTCCAGAGAAAAAGGAAAATATAACAAGGCAAAAGTCACTGCAAGACAGTAAGAGAAAAAGAAAAGCTGGTTCTTCCAGTCTGGTGATTTGTGGGGAGGAGAAGGAAGAGTGAGTGAAAGAAAGATCTCCTGACCTCCCTCTCAGAGGGGAAGAGACATCATAAACAAAAGAAAGATAAAAGGCACAGAGCTTTGATGAGTTCTCTTTTATAGTCTGTACAGAAGTTCTGTTGTACGGCTCCTCTCCAACATGGAGAAGCGAAATTGAAGAACGATGGTATAAGCTAAGCCCATGTTAACATTTCAGAGCTGCATGACCCTGAGCTCCTGAGTGGAAAGGGCCTGACAGGTGTGTAGGGGGGTAATTGAGCAGAGGATGATAAGATAATTGATGGACTGGTTGGAAAACTTAACAGGTAGAAGCGCTGTGACAGCAGCGATGTGGCTCCATAACTGAGGGTAACAGAGCAACACCGACATCGTGGATAGTCTGCTTGTCACAGTCTGTTCTGGAGGCATCCACAGAACCAGATAACTGAGGTGAGGCTAAGACCTCTGGCCATGCCAAACAAGTGGACCACAGGAGCCTCTGGGGCAGACAGCAGCAACATCTACCAGTAGGAAACCCAGAGACTGGACTAGATGTACATCTCAAAAGACATTCCATAGCACTCACCCAGAAATCAGCTGTCCTGCTGCGGAAAGCACACCAAAAAGATGACAGAGGCAAGGTAGAACTCCTCTACCAATACAAAAAAGCTAAAAACTTTCTCCTACTTGCAGTTGCCATCTTGGTAAGGAGGCAACAGAAAAAAGAATGTCTTCAAGAAATATTTACAGCACAGAGACTGACTTACATAGAAAGAAGAGGGATATATTCACAATTAGCAGTTTAGGTCAATCTCTATACTTCTGTTGGGTGAGGATTCTTGAGGAAGATGATCATAGAAAAATAAAGATGTGTCCATTCATTTATTCATTCACTCTTTAGCCTTTGTAAATTTGGTACAATTTAGCCTTCGTAAGTTTGGTACAATTTAGCTTTTGTGAGTTTGGTAAATTCGAAATGCTCTGGCACAGGCTTGTATGTAGCCTTTGGATTATATATATATATATATATATTTTTTTTTTTTTTTTTGCAGATCAAAATAGCAGTACCCTTTTACATTTTTCTGAGGGTATCCAGATAGTTTTGTCTATTAGCCACTAATTGGAAAACAAGCCTGCTCTAAGATAAGAGTCAGTGAAGTCTTTTGAAGGGGAGCTAAGGTAAAGGTGTTTTGTGTGCTACCTTGCATGGCATGAATTGGACCTTCACCTCTTTAGAGAGAGGAGGGGCAAAGTCAGGTGGTAGTTCACAAAGAAGACCTAAAAATGAGGGTTCTTTGCTTGGCAGATAAGACTGGAGTAGATTCTGAAGAACCTAGGTAAGTTGGGAATGGTGATGAGGGTGTGTTTGACATCAGAAACCAAGACTGGTGACCCAATACAGCAGGGAGTAGGGTCCACAGGGCTGGACTGGTGGGAGACTACAGAACACAAGGAACCATTTGGTTCTCTGGGTGCCTGGTGTGAGCCTGGGATATGGAAATGTACCAGAAACAATGCTTTTTTTAGAGAGATTTTCAATTTTGTGAGTAATCTACAAATTTAATATTTGTACATTCTATTCTATTGATTAAACCCCCATGATAAACTTGTGGCTCATGTGCTTGCAAGCAGAGAGCTCCAAGATAACCTGGTAGATTTTATTTTCCCAGCTCAGCTTAGTCATGCAAATTGAAATGTAAAAATCGCTTTTGAAAAGCAACACATTTAAAATGTCCATATCCTTAGAAAATAGTTTCAATTCAAAATATTAAACCGTTGATGTGTCATTACCACTGAGCTGCCCAAACAACTCCTGACAGATGCACCATTTGAATCCATAAGAGCTAAATATTAGACTGCCTAGGACCCATGAGTCTACTTTTTGAAATCCACCTTATGGTTACAATACAGAGATGAAAGATGATAATATCTAGGTTATAACATTAATAATACAGAAAAAAATGGAACGGAAACAATCTATTAGGTCATACACACATATCCACTATTTACATATACATACTTTATATATTTGCATGTTAATATATGTGTGTATACATATATGTATATGTATTTATATGTTCATTTATGCATATTTGAAAATACACATTTTCACATACAGGCATGCAACATGTATATGTATGTATATGATATTTTTGTGTGTATCTATATCCATCTCTATATATGTTGCATGTATGTACACATAGAGGCCAGAAAAAATATATCAAAATGTTAATAATAAACTGGAATTACGACTAATTTTTGTTTTTGTTATACTTGTCTTTTAAAAATCTAAATTAAAATATTAAGCAGTAACTTGATAATATAAACAATAACAAGGTGATTTCTTAAATGCAGAATATCATGGTAGAGGTTTTTTTCAATTTACAGTTGTATCAACAGTATAAATGTAGGAAACAAATACACCAGCAAACTCAGATCCAAAGCTGAACCATTCATAGTGAGCAGCAGCAGAGCCTGGAATATGTCTCAACCTTTTATCTCCTAACCCAAAGCACATCATTGTGTTGCTAAAGTCAAGACATTATGAATACCAAGGAGTGAAGCAGTGAGGGCTAGGAGCCATAAATGGAAAGGGAGAAGAGAACAATTACCGAGCTCTGACTATGTGCTCTCACCGCATTGCATAAGGGAGTTCCATTTGCCAAATTGTTCTACCCTCACAAATACCTGGGAAACAGACATTTTCCATAAGAGGGCCCTGGTGCTCAGAGTCGAGCAATACAGTGTCCAAGGTCACGCAGCACAGTAACTGGCAGAGATTTTTCTTTTTTTTTTTGAGACGGAGTCTCGCTCCGTTGCCCACGCTGGAGTGCAGTGGCGTAATCTCGGCTCGCCGCAACCTCTGCCTCCTGGGTTCAAGCGATTCTCCTGCCTCAGCCTCCCGAGTAGCTGGGACTACAGACGTGCGCCATCACGCCTGGCTAATTTTTGTATTTTTAATAGAGATGGGGTTTCACTATGTTGGCCAGGCTGGTCAAACTCCTGACCTCGTGATCCTCCCGCCTCGGTCTCCCAAAGCGTTGAGGTTATGGGCATGAGCCACCGCGCCCCGCGAGATTTTTCTTTTGTTCCATTTAACTTGGGACAGTAAAGAGGGAATAGTAGACATGCTTCCTGTTTTGGTGCAATGGGAAAGAATTTACACCAATTGTGTGCATTAGCTTTTCTTCTCTTTTGACATCCTTTGAATCATTCATCTCCTTCTATGATTCCAAAACTCTGTTCTGTCTAAAAAAAAAATATTAGTGCATTGATGTTCTAACACATTTATGTATGAATTTTTACCCATCTGAGAATGAAATAAGAAAAATGCATTTATTGTAGAAAATAATTTTCTATGCTTGTCATGTGACTTATTGAGTCTAGTTAAATTTTGACTGAGACATACATAAGAAATAAATGTATATCTTTTTAAAAATCACTTTTCCTCATGATCTGATTAAATTATTTATTAAATATCTAATGGTTAGCAACTTGGATACTCAAAAGATTCACTTATTTTAAGCTCTAAAATGTATCTGCCTGGATTTTATTTTGAATACCTTGTTTTTTCTAATGCCATTTCCCTAATATCAACGCTGAACTAAAACTAAAGATAGCAAGGGGGTAAGAGCTCAGAATAGCAGGAACTGAGACGATCAGTGTAATCAGCAAATTAGGGCTATGTACAAATCATGCAATTGGCATCTTGGGAGCAGCAAGGGCCACGCCATGTGGAGAAGAGAACACTCAACGTTGATCACTTTGATTAGCATTAACATTGATCGCATAATTCAGTTACCTCCAGGATGTTTCATGTTGCTAATAAATAAAAGATGACACTCTTTAAGAATGATAGCTTCTATAGTACTGTGTCCATAGACGGCTGAAATGTGGGGTGGAGGTGTTATTTATTTCACCTGCATTTTTGTTGTTGTTGTTTTTAATGCTGCTATGGCTAGGAAACCCAGATAGAGCTGTTTCTCAAAAAAGGGAAGCAAAACTGTAGTTGATGTTCTTAGGGAGATTTATGCAGCAACTAGCTTCACCTTCAGACCCAACTCCTCCTCTTTTCCTGGGCTTTCTTCTCCTATTTGACTGGGCTCCTCCAGCAAACCAACGTCCTGATTTTTGCCTGTTTAGTTCTAGGTCATCTTGGACAGCGTTTCATACTCCGTGCCTTTGTAGACTTCCTCCTCCTCGTAGCAAATGCAACCCTCATCCACAGTACTTTATAGGTTCTAATTGTTTGTTATACACAATATATACCAGAATCTCTTTTTCTCCCTGTCTTTCTTTATCTCTTCTTTCTCTCTCCATAAGGTTCAAAGGCCTTAAGAAATGTTTCCAAGTTCCTAAATCACAAGGATTTGTCACAAGGTCAAATTGTCTGCCACCTTAAACCTTTGTCTCTTTATACTACACCTTACTATTCTAACTCCTTTACTTTCTCATTTTCATGAACTAACTAGCATTACAGTGGTCATAGTTGATAAACATTACAAAGAAGCACAAAACCTCAGTACTAAAAGTCAATATCTAGCAGGCTAATCTGATAGCAATCGAGTGAGTAAATAGAGCTTTCAGAATCCATACCAAGGTAGCTGGGTGCGGTGCTGGCACCTGTAATCCCAGCTCTTTGGGAGGTCGAGCGGGGTGGATCACTTGAGGTCAGGAGTTTGAGACCAGCCTGGCCAACATGGGGAAACTCCATCTCTTCTAAAAATACAAAAGTTAGCTGGGTGTGATAGCAGGCTCCTGTAATCTCAGCTACTCGGGAGGCTGAGGCAGGAGAATCACCTGAACCCAGGAGGCAGAGGTTTCAGTGAGCCAAGATTGTGCCACTGCACTTTAGCCTGGGCAACAGAATGAGACTCCGTCTTAGAAAAAAAAAAAAGTAGAAGAATCCAGACCAAGTTCAGTTTCCTTGGATACCCCCGTGAGGAGGAGCTCATTTCTTCTACTTCCATCTTTCTATTGTCTTTTAAATTAGCTTTTGGTAGCAAGTTGAAATTTATTCCCAGAAACCTCTGGTTTTTGATTCTAGCTCTGGGTATGAAGTCAAATAATAATGTTAACTAACATACACATTGCTTACCTAAGTCTGTGTTTGTTCCAAATACTTTAAGCACATAAACATATTAAGGTAGTCTACTGAAAGGTTGCAATAAGTTCATTTTAAGATGGGGAATCTGAGGCTACAGAGAGGTAATTGCTGAGAAGTAGCAAGCTAAATTTACAACCGAGTATATCTCCTTAGCTGACACACTTAGCCAACAATCACCACTGTCTTGTGGCCACTTTTAATGTGCTAGACCTAACAGAAACCTACTTTTTAAAAACCGTTTAAGTTTGGAGTACACATACAGGTTTGTTATGTAGGTAAACTTGTGTCATGGGGATTTGTTGTACAGATTATTTTGTCACACAGGTATTAAGCCTAGTACCTATTAGTTATTTCTTCCTGATCCTCTCTCTCCTCCCACACTTCACCCTCTGATAGTCCCCAGTGTCTACTGTTCCCCTTTTTGTGTCCACATGTTCTTATCATTTAGCCCCCATTTATAAATGTGAACATGCAGTATTTGGTTTTCTGTTCCTAAGTTAGTTTGCTAAGAATACTGGCCTCCAGCTCCATCCATGTTTCTGCAAAGAATATGACTTGCTGTTTTTCATGGCTGCATAGTGTATATGTTCCACATTTTCTTTACCTACTCTACCACTGATGGACATTTAGGTTGATTTCATGTCTTTGCTATTGTGAATAGTGCTGCAATGCACATATGCGTGCCTGTGTCTGTATGACAGAAAAATTTGTATTCTTTAGGTATATACCCAGTAATAGGAGTGCTGGGTCGAATGGTACTTCTCTTATTAGGCCTTTGAGGAAGCATTTTGCACAATGGTTGAATTAATTTACACTCCCACCAGCAGTGTATAAGCATTCCTTTTTCTCTGCAACCTTGCCAGCGTCTGTTATTTTTTGACTTTTTAATAATCACCATTCTGACTGATGTTAGATGGTATCTTATTGTGGATTTGATTTACATTTCTCTAGTGATCAGTGATGCTGAGCTTTTTTTCCATATGCTGTCGGCCACGTGTATGTCTTCTTTTGAAAAGTGTCTGTTCATATGCTTTGCCCACTATTTAATGGGTTACCTAATTTTTTTTTTATAAATTTGTTTAAATTCCTCATAGTTGCTGGATATTAGACCTTTGTCAGATGCAATTTGCAAAAAAATTCTCTCATTCTGCAGGTTGTCTGTTTACTCTGTTGCTAGTTTCTATTGCTGTGCAGAAAATCTTTAGTTTAATCAGATCCTGTTTGTCAATTCTTGCTTTTGTTGCAATTATTTTGGCATCTTTTTCGTGAAATCTTTGCCTGTTCCTATGTCCAGAATGCTATCGCCTAGATTGTCTTCCAGGATCTTTATGGGTTTGGGTTTCACATTTAAGTCTTTAATCCATCTTTAGTTAATTTTTGTGTATGGTGTAAGGAAGGGGTCCAGCTTTAATGTTCTCCATATGGCTAGCCAGTTATTCCAGCAAATTTATTGAATAGGGAATCCTTTCTCCATTGCTTGTTTTTATCAACTTTGTTGAAGATAAGATGGTCGTAGGTGTGTAGTCTTATTTCTGCATTCTCTATCATGTTCCATTTGTCTCTGTGTCTGTTTTTCTATCAGTGCCATGCTGTTTTGTTAACTGTAGCCTTGTATTACAGTTTGAAGTTGGGCAGAGATTTTGAATTTTATCCTGAGATTTTTTTTTCGTCTATTGTGATGATCATGTATTTTCTTTTTAGTTCTGTTCATGTGTTGAGTCACATGTGTTGATTTTCATATATGTTGAACCAACCTTGCATCACAGGGATAAAGTGTACTTACATGATGATGATGGACTAGCTTTTTGGATTTTTGGTGTGCTGCTGGATTCAGTTTGCTAATATTTTGTTGATAAATTTGTGTCTATGTTTGTCAAGGATATTGGCTGAAAGTGTGCTTTTTTGTTGTCTTGCCAGGTTTTATATCAGTATGATGCTCATTTCATAGAATTATTAAGGGATGAATCCTTTCTCAATTTTTTGGGAGTAATTTCGGTAGGAATGATACCAGCTCTTCTTTATACATCTGATAGAATTAGACTGTGAATCCATCTGGTTGTGGACTTTTTCTGGTTGGTAGGTTTTTGCTACTGATTCAATTTAGGAACTTATTATTGGTCTAATCTGGGATTCAATTTCTCCTTGGTTTAATCTTGAAAGGTTATGTATTTCCAGGAATTTTTTCCATTTCTTCTATGTTTTCTAGTTTGTATGCATAGAGGTATGCATGGTAGTCTTTAAGTGAGGGTTTTTTGTATTTCTGTGGGATCACTGGTAATGTCCCCTTTGTCATTTCTAATTTTGTGTTTATTTAGATCTTCTCTCTTTCCTTCATTCTAGCTAGCGGTCCATCAGTCTTATTTACATTTTCCAAAAACTAACTACTGGATTCATTAATTTTTTAAAATTTCCATAGTTTTTAGGGAGCAAGCTGTGTTTGGTTGCATAGAAAAGTTCTTTAGTAATGATTTCTGAGATTTTGGTGGACCTATCACCTGAGCAGTGTACACTGTACCCAATGTGTAGCCTATTATCCCTCAACCCCTCTCACCCTTCCCCGAGTCCCCAAAGTCCATTATTTTATTCTTATGCCTTTGAGTTCTCATAGCTTGGCTACAACTTATAAGTGAGAATATATGATGTTTGGTTTTCCATTCCTGAGTTACTTCACTTAGAATAATCATCTCCAACTCCATCCAGGTTGATGCAAATGTCACCATTTCATTTTTTTTAATGACTGAGTAGTATTCTATGATATACATCACATTTTCCTTCTCTGCTCATTGGTTGATGGGCATTTAGGGTGGTTTCATATTTTTGCAGTTGTGGATTGTGCTGCTATAAACATGCTTGTGCAAGTGTCTTTTCATATAATGACCTCTTTTCCTCTGGGTAGATACCCAGTTGTGGGATTGCTGGGTAAAATGGTAAATCTACTTTTAATTCTTTAAAGAATCTTCATACTGTTTTCCATAGTGGTTGTATTAGTTTACTTTCCCACCAGCAGTGTAAGAGTGTTCCCTTTCACCACATCCATGCCAGCATGTATTATTTTTTGATTTTTTAAAATTATGGCCATTCTTCCAGGAGTAAAGTGGTATCTCATTGTGGTTTTGATTTGCATTTCCTTGTTAAATAGTGATGTTGAGCACTGTTTCACATGCTTGTTGGCCATTTGGATATCTTATTTTGAGAATTGTCTATTCATGTCCTTTGCCCACTTTTTGATGGGATTATTTCTTTCTTTCTTTGCTGATTTGTTTGAGTTCCTCGTAGATTCTGGATATTAGTCCTTTGTTGAATGCATAGTTTGTGAAGATTTTCTCCCATTCTATGAGTTGTCTGTTTACTTTGCTGATTATTTCTTTTGCTATGCAGAAGTGTTTTCGTTTAATTAGGTTTATCTACTTATCTTTGTTTTTGTTGCATTCGCTTTTGGGTTCTTGTTCATGAACTCTGCCTAAGCTAATGTCTAGAAGAGTTTTTCCAATGTTATCTTCTAGAATTTTTATGGTTTTAAATCTTAGATTTAAATCTTTGTTACATCTTAAGTTGATTTTTCTATAAGATGAGAGATGAAGATCCAGCTTCATTCTTCTACATGTGGCTTGTCATTTATCCCATCACCATGTATTGAATAGGGTGTCATTTCCCCACTTTATGTTTTCATTTGCTTTGTCAAAGATCAGTTGACTGTAACTATTTGGCTTTATTTCTCTCTTCTGTTCCATTGGTCTTCATGGCTATTTTTATACTGTTGCCATGCTGTTTTGGTAACTATAGCTTTGTAGTATAGTTTGAAGTCAGGTAATGTGATACCCTGAGATTTGTTTTTTTCTGCTTAGTATTGCTTTGGCTATGTGGGCTCTATTTTGGTTCCATATGAATTTTAATCTTTCTCTAGTGCTGTGAAGAATGATGATGATATTTTGATGGGAATTGCATTGAATTTGTAGATTGCTTTTGGCAGTATGGTCATTTTTACAATATCGATTCTACCCATCCATAAGCATGGGATGTGTTTCCATTTGTTTGTGTCATCTATGATTTCTTTCAGTAATGTTTTGCAGTTTTCCCTGTGGAGATATTTTACCTCTGGTTAGGTTAGGTATATTTCTAAGTATTTGATTATTATTTATTTTTTTGGAGCTGTTGTAAAGTGAGTTGAGTTTGTTTATTTATTTATTTATTTTGACTGAGTCTTGCTCTGTCATGCGGGCTGGAGTGTAGTGGCATGATCTCAGCTCACTATAACCTCAGCCTCCTGGGTTCAAGCTGTTTTCCTGCCTTAGCCTTCTGAGTAGCTGGGATTACAGGCCCCTGCCACCATGCCCAGCTAATTTCTGTATTTTTAGTAGAGATGGGGTTTTGCCATCTTGGCCAGGTTGATCTCGAACGCCTGACCTCAGGTGATCTGCCTGCTTTGGCCTCCCTAAGTGCTGGGGTTACAGGCATGAGCCACTATGCCTGGCGGATGTTGACTTCTTGCTTTGATTCCCAGCTAGGTCATTGCTGATGTATAGCAGTGCTACTGATTTATGTACATTGGTTTTGTATCCTGAAACTTTAGCGAATTCATTTATCAGATCTGGAAGTTTTTTGGATGAGTCTTTAGGATTTTCTAGGTATACAATTATATAATCAGTCAACAGTGACAATCTGACTTCCTCTTTACTGATTTAGATGCCCCTTATTTCTTTCTCTGGTCTGATTGCTCTGGCTAGGACTTCCAGTACAATGTTGAATAATGTGGTGAAAGTGGGCATCCTTGTCTTGTTCCAGTTCTCAGGGGGAATGTTTTCAACTTTTCCCTGTTTAGTATACACAAAATTTAGTTATAGTGTGTATTAAAGGCTGCAGATACGGGGATATGCTTGTATCTCCACCAAATAAACAGGCATTTTTATAATCCATTGGTAAGACCAGGATTCAGGCCTGGGAGGAGAGCTGGGAAACTGGTGTGTGGAACTGGTACACTATCCTAGGTGGTAAGTGAAATAAACTTCTTCACTACTGTATTAGTTCATTCTCATTCTGCTAATAAAGACATACTCGAGGCTGGGTAATTTATAAAGGAAAGTGGTTTAATTGACTCACAGTTCAGCATGGCTTCAGAGGCCTCAGGAAACTTACAATCATGGTGGAAAGGGAAGCAAACACATCCTTCATCACGTGGCAGCAGCAAGGAAAAGTGCTAAGCAAAAGGGGGAAAAGCCACTGAGGGTAACCACCCCTATGATTAAATTATCTCCCACCTGATCCCTCCCATGGCATGTAGGGATTATGAGAACTATAATTCAAGATGAGATTTGGGTGGGGACACAGCCAAACTATATCAACTACCTACTCGCTCTATCCTCTGTCACTCTCTTAGTCCCAAGTATTCATGAATGAAAATAATCAACCTTTGGAGACTCCAAATAATAATCTTCAGGCCAAACTAAATGAAGTTAAAAGGCATTTCGGTAGCTCCCAAATTTGTATAAATTACAAATATGCAGAAAGATACTGAAAATTAATAGGCTAAATTGCCAAAAGCAATAACTTGATTAGAAATGTCCATGTGCTTGAAAGAGAGGTACGGTATCTTTACCCACAGTTATATGTGATCTGGAATATGCTTGCATACAAACACCTGCCAATTAAAATCGGTTGTCTTTTAGAAGCATGTTGTTGTTACATTCCTCCAAGAATGGCATTTGACGATCAACTCACTTAATTCCCTCAGAGGTCTGAAATGACTTCCTTACATTTGATAATGGACTTAGAAGTTCTTTTGTGTCCTTAGAATCTCAGGTGATACCATTAATGCTGCATAAAACATCACAAAATACTAGGATATCAAACCAAGTAGCAATTACCAAAAACATGTTTCTGATACCTCCCCAGATTTTCCTTTAGGGAGTGCTAACTCAGTAAGTGTTCACTATACATAAACAAAGCACAGGCTATAACTCTGCAAAGAACTTATGGTCTTTTCTAAAGTGTTTTCCCTTGTTTGATAAAATAGTCTTTGGGGGAAACTCTAATGGGCAAAAGCTGATCCAAAGAAAGGAAACCTGATCCATTTGAAAGTGAATAGTGGGCTGCAGAGAAAAGTAAAAAAATATGCTGCTGCTCACTCAGAAAGTGCTGACTTCCTCTAGTAGGCCATCTTATAGGTCCACCTTATACCACATAATAGTGTAATTAAAAAGCACTGATGTTGGGTACCAGGAAGAATCTGCCCTCTTCAACCCTTGTTGAAACAGCAATGAATCTAACTTCAGTGGGAGTCACTGCAGCACTGCAATTTTAGCAATAGCTCAGGATACAATCAAACCTCATTAACTCAGACCTCACTAATTCTGAATTTACAGGAATTCAGATATGGCTTAAGAATTGATTCTTGCTGAGCTAAAATGCTCCAGATAATTTCTTCTTTTGTGAATATCAGGGTTTTATTCACAAGACCAACAGAGTCAAACTTTGTAGTGGTTGTATCAACAAAGGGCTTGCTATTCAAAGTGCTGCTGCAGTGTTTGAATCCTAATTTCCCACAGAAACTTATTACTACAAGAACTAGAAATGTTAGTCAGGCCCAGTTATTTCAAGCACAAAAATCAGTGTTATTGAAAGAATAGAGCCGAATACATCACAAAGTAAATTTAGTATTTGAGTTTAGATGCTGAGATTATGGATAATTTTAGATTCTACGTTTCTTTACTTTCTAATTTAGAAAAAAGCAACAATCATTTTATAAAGACTAAAATCATCAAAACAATTTTTTGGATTTGGAAAATAGTGGACATATACAAATCTTATTAATATAGTAATGTGAGCTTCTCCTGCCTAACTTCAATAAAAATATTCATTTCATCATAGTTTTATAATTTAAAAAATTAAAAAGATAAAAAATACATTTCTTTATTAGTTGTATATATATATATATATAAAATACACTAGTTTATTATATATTTTTTCTTTATAATACGTGGCCAACAGGGCATGATCTGACTTGAGGAAGTTTATAATCTTTGAAAGTAAAATAAATACTAAAAAGGCAATATTAACTTTTCCCAGGAAAGTGACTAGCTGCTTTTCTTTTTCAGTGTACTTAATTATTACCCAGTAGCTACCGTTACCTTGATCCCTCACTCTGCTCTCAATTAGAAAGCCAAATATTTCCCATTTAATTTCCTATTTGAGTCATTTACAAGGGCAAGTTGAGGACTTCTTCACTCAACCCCACCCTACAATAGCTACACAGGTTTTGCATCTAGAGTCTCTGGGTACGGTTCAATGGAGCTGAATGATAGAGTATTTTACTTGCTGTGAATGTAGATGAACATTCATAACAATTTCAGTATGAACAGGTCTAAATGATATGCAGTCTATCTAGTATAAGGGGTATTAAAATGAGAAAGTTTGAAGAAAAGAGATGACTCTTTCCTTCTCTTCTTCCCTCTTCCTCTGTGATAGCTTCTATGAACATGGTAGGTTCATTTCAAGGTACTGTAGCCTGTATCAGTGTTTTCTGCCATGTGATCTGTGGACAACAGTTGGTCCACACTGTTTGTTACTAGTACACAAAGGGAAAGTGTCTAGAAACTTTATGGCAATTTGCCATTGCTGTAATATTGAAGCCCATGATCAATGGACTTGGCTCATTTCACTGGTTACCAATTGGTTTTAATGCTGTTTATCTTGTGTCGTGGCTTGTGTGTAGTGTGAACTGCAAGTCAATATTGGTGCAGGAATTGGAAGAAAAAATTAGCCTTCACCACTGTGTGAACACTGGCCCACATACAAAGGATGATATGCATGAAAAGTGCAACTTCAGGTGGTATCTGAGTATGCTGTCCATAATAAGAGTGAATGTAGACAATCAGCTACAAACTAGATTATAAGCACCGTGGAGGACAAGGCGGTTGTCTGATTTATTCACCAATGTATGTCTGGAAACTAACACAGTGTTGGGTGTGTCTTAGACACTCAGTCAATCCTTGCTGACTAAATGTATAAATAAGCGACAGTGCAGTTTGTGATTACACAATTTTGGCTCCTTAGATTAGGGCACACACTTGAAAATAACTAAAAATTAAAAAACGTAAAATACAAAGCTTAACAAAGACAAAGAAGCAAAGCATTGAAATTCAATTGTGAATGTTAGTGTTGACCTCCTAGAACCTGGATGTATATGAAGTTCCCAAGATTGTACTAGCAAAATTGAGAAGTGTTTTATGCTTTTTTCAATAAGCCTGACCTCCTCAGCATCTTCTTAAAGATCTCTTTACTTGCCCAGTTATAGCCCATACCACCACAGAGACGGGTACTGCTATCTTGAAGAATTGTCCACTAAACTATAAACTGCATGACACTTGTCTGAGCTCCTTGTACACTTGGAGTATGCTTGATAGGGCCCAGAAAAACTTAGTTGATTGAGTTAATGCTTACTATATATTATAAGCTATGCTTGGTGTTTTACATGCATAGCCCCATGATAAATCAATGAGGAAAGTAATTTATTTTGAGGCTGGTCTGGCTCTGTCCCCTAGGCTGGAGTGCAGTGGCAAGATCTGAGTTCACTGAAACCTCCACCTCCTGGGCTCAAGCCATCCTCCCACCTTAGCCTCCCAAGTAGCTGAGACTACAAGGTATGCACCACTATGCCTGGCTAATTTTTGTATTTTTTATAGAGACAGGGTTTTGCCATGTTGCCCAGGCTGGTCTCAAACTGCTGCGCTCAAGACATCAGCTGACCTTGGCCTCCCGAAGTGCTGGGATTACAGGCATAAGCCACTGCACCTTGCTGGAAAGTAACTTTTTTTTTTTTACTTGTTTGGTGGATGAGGAAATTGAGACTTAAGATGGTGAAATAATTTGCTCCAGGTCACCTAGTTAGTAGTTAGTTAAATTACCTTTTAAATGTATTCTGTTTAACACTGGAGTTTTTATTTTTGTATTAGTCTGTTCTCATGATGCTATGAAGACATACCCAAGACAGAATAATTTATAAAGAAAAGAAGTTAATTGACTCACAGTTCTGCATGGCTAGGAAGGCTTCAGAAAAGTTACAATCAAGGCAGAAGGTGAAACAGGCACGTATTACATGGTGGCAGGTGAGAGAAGTGAGTGCTGAGTGAAAGAGGAAGCCCCTTATAAAACCATCAGATCTCGTGAGAACTCACTATCATGAGAACAGCACGAGGGTAACTGTCACCATAATTCAATTCCTTCCCACCAGGTCCCTCCCACAACACGTGGGGGTTATGGGGGAACTACAATTCAAGATGAGATTTGAGTGGGTACACAGCCAAACCATATCAGTTTTCAACCATGCTATTAAATTGTTTAATGGTTTCTACAACCTTAGCCCAATGGGTGACCCAACTTGTTGTGTTCCAACTAAATCCCTCTGCCAAGAAATGAAGTATAAAACGCCTTTCTCTCAACAGAAGCAGAGCAGACACAGAAGCAGCTACATAAGGAAAGGAGCTGAGAACATTAGCATTATTTTGATAGCGGCTATTTGCAGGGTAAGACAATTAGCTAGCATTTTACACTAACTGGAATGAGAACAGCGTGGCATCCAAAGCAGATGATCAGTCATCAGTCATGGATAAAAACAGCAACAACAAAAACAAAAACAGCAACAGCAACAAAATACCCTGCATGACCATACGTAACAAACAAGGGGAATATCCAGAGTTTCAAAATTTCTTAGTGAAGTGAAATTAGAGAAACAAATATTAGAGATGTGCTGTGTATAATTTGCAATATTTTGTACTTAAATTTCCACTTATTTTAATTGTGTATGGTTTTCAGTCTATGTCAGCCACCAATCTATTGGTGGTTGTTGGAGTCTTAAAATATTTCTTGCAGTATTGTTACAAACAGCTGTACAAATACAATAAATCACAAGTTAAAACTATTTCTGTGTTATCCTTACTGGTAACCACTAGATGCTTGTGGCTACTTAAATTTCAACTAAGATTAAATCAATTAAAAACTTAGTTTCTTAGTCATACTAGCCACTTCTCATGAGATCATAGCCAAATGAGACTAGTGGCTGCCACATTTTGGACAGATAGAATATTTCCCTCATTGCAGAAAGTTCTGTTGGATAGCACTGTTCTAGGTGCTTTTGAATAAAGTGTGCAAACCCAGTAAGCAACATCCTTTCTATAATGTCTTTCTCAGGCTTTTTGTATTCTGATATACCAAGGATACTTCTGTTTAAGCATGTTGACTTGGCATAAGTACTAATAGCGTCCCTCTTTTACTTTGAAAAATGTTCCAATTTGGTCAGTAAATTATGGCCACCTTAATTTGCCTTATGGCACACTGCTCATGATATTCACTTCCTTCCTTTCAAGTAATGAAATATGTGGCATGTTATTTTACCCGTTGGTGCTTCTCTTTCCTGATATGTAAAATGAGGATGTAGTGCTGTCTACTTTTTAGCTTCTGTTGTGTATTAGTTTCTCTTTTTTCGTCCTGCAATGATTCAAGTATATAAAAAATTCCTAAAAGACAGAAATTACATCCTAGGCTTTAGTACTTTTGCATCCCAGTGTGTAGTACAGTGTCTACTATATAATATGACACTCAAAATGTGACACTTTTTAGACACTCAAAAGCACACAGTTGCTGAGGAAAGTTCCAAGGGCCATTTTTCATCTCTCCCTGTCCCAGTACACCTAAGGGTGCATCTATAACTTACTGTCAGCCATTCAGGTGTTTTCTCCTGGTACGTTGCCTCTTAAGCACATGTTAAACACTGGTTAGAAGGTGTATATTGCAGCTGAAGTGCTGATACATTGTACAGTCCGTTCCTGCCGCCTAGCTCTGCTCAGTTTTCTAGTCTAACCCTCCAGCTCCAAGCCCCTCAAATTCCTCCAGTCAATTGTACTTTCGCTTAAAGCTAACAGAATTTCTCTCTATTATTTGCACCGAAGAACCTAAATAGTACAACAACCTTGAAGGGAACTTTTAAGTTGCAAACTCCCAGTGATACTAGCTGTACTAAGCAATGCTACACATTTTTATTGCAATTTGCTCAGTGCTGAGGCTCACAGAGACATCAGAGTAACTCTCCTCCAGATGTACATAATAACATCTACGTAATCATATGTTCCTCCACAAATTGAGATTGTAAGGTTAAGATGAGAGAGTTCCCTTCTTCAGAAGATTCTTCTTCAGATATTATCACAGCTTCTCCAGATGTTTATTAAGCATACATTCCCTTTATAATCTGCTTCCAACTGCAAGCCGGCTTCTGTCTTTGCTGATGCTCAGCTGTATTATTATGTGGGTCATGGTCAACTCTCCACATTCTCACTATCTAATTATTGTTTATGGTTTTACTTTGGATTCTGCACTTCAATTACCTACTCTGTATTGAACAAACATACTAAATTTCCCTCTATTTATTATATCTTCCATAAATTGTATTGCCCATCTAGGATAATGGGTATAGCTAGCATATTTGTAACATTTCAAATAGCCTAATTTCTTGATAGCTTAAGTGTAGGGTGTGAAACTGTGGGGCTTCAATACTGCATATTGGAAAAATGATAGACTTCTCGAGTTCTCCTAGCTGTGTGTTTTTATATTAAAGTTAATTTCCCCTTTGGTAGAGATTGCTGTACAGCTGTGACTGTATCTTTGAAAAGTCAATGAAATAAAGGCATACTATTCTCTCCATTTAAAACTTACAAATATTCCTCTATTAAAGAAAAATAAAAACCAGTGAGGAAGCTAAATTTGCAGAGAAATTCCACTGGCATCTGGGGAGGTCATTTCTTCCTTCGAGGGGGCAGAGAAACGTGGTTACAGAGACTGAGGTCGTCACATCCTTCTCCCTGAACTTGAGATTTCTAAAGACAGATCTGTAACCACCAAGGAGACCCTGGGCTGCCTATTATGCACTGTAATCAGTTGGAACTGATTACTCAACTCTGGTCATTTTCATCTACAAACAAATTCACAAGTTTTCCAGACAAATATGGATGGGCTGGCAAATTTAAATTTCAAATGAAAAAATATCTTCCTGTAATGAGTTCACATACCTTTTATTTAGACTTCCAAATGCCAGCATAATGTGATTAGTTTTGATGTTGTTTCTTTCCACCACTTCTGAGAAATCACCTCATCAATCATATTATCAAAATTAGATATGGAAAAGACCTCGCATGTCAACAGGACCATCCCTAGTGCCAGTGCAGACTTGTTTTAGCCAGTCTGCTGTACTTTTTAATATCTTCTTCAATCTAATATTAAACATCCCCTGTGATCCAGCATCTACCGTTTCCATTGTAATGACATAAATATAAAGAATGAGAAGTAGTTTTTTTAAGAGGATATATCTGTGTTTATCCTCTCTGTTTTTCAATAAAGAAAGCTTGTGGTGAACACATAGAAAATAAAGATAAATTGAATATATCATGATCAATAATTTTTGTTATTATCAATACTTATCCCTGATATTTTCATAGAATTTCCACATATACTGTGTAAGTGATACACATTATAGTAGTTGTTACATTGGTAAACATTACTTTTTAGAAAAAATGTATTGGGTGTCCTTTACTTGCCTTCAATTAGGTATACATAGATGTGTTTAGTTGTGCTTTGAAAAACAGTTTATTAAGACTTGATTGAGTAGTTTTAGCTTGGCAAGGTATAAACTTGAAAGGATTTTGCTTACCTGCAATCTATGTCTTTAGATTTGCTCTGTCAAAGTTTCTTCACACATCATTTGTTGAAAATTTGTGTAGGGGGATTTTAGTCCAGATTACAATTCTGAATTTGTCTAAAAGTTGCTTATACTGGATCCAGACTCTATGGATTTGAATTCCAGAACCACCACCACCAGCTCTGGATTTTTAGTTTAGTCATCACTTGGGTTAGTCACTCAAATTCAAATGGACTCCATTTTCTCAACAATCAAATGGAGAGGATAAAATAACCTGCATCCTATGACTCTTATCATTTGCTATATGTTGAGCACTTGGAACATTGCCTGACATAGGGAGAGAAATATGTGTTAGCTACTATTATAATTATTAATATTATTTTAATTATTGTTATTTTATCACTGTCTTCGTCTCACACTTAAGCCATGGCTCAAAGACATCTGAGGTTGGGAAGAGCCATTATTTTTCTTCTTCGTCCTATTCTAGCATCTGCCTCTTCTCAAAGCCCCTTGTATTAAATTTTGGCAGAAAAAATAGGTGAGAAAGGGACCACTTTTCCAGACATGTTGGTTGCAGGAAAGAATCCTTGATCTCATTCTAGCTTGGCCTATTCCATTCATTGTGGGTAGTCTCCATCAGTGGATTGGTCTCCACCTGTAGAGTATGTGTAGTTTTGCTGCAACTGTGATCAACATTAATTCAGCACTCTGTTACTGTTGACCCACTTAGGGCAGTCATATCTCTTTTTATTTCTTACCAGTAATCCATGCCTCCAACACATTATTTTTGCTTTGATCACATGGTCAGCCCAGGGTACCTGCTTCTATCTCAAAGCATTGATCACTTCGAAACCAGAAATAGCTGATTTCCTTATCAATGCCCTTTAAAGGTTGAAAGAAACTTAGATGAAGTGGGAAGCTGCTCCATCTTCCTCCTAGGCACATTACATTGTGATTTCTTTTTGTTCTGTTGTCAAAAGCAAGTCTCTCATCTTCTGAAATCTCCAGATAATGTGACCCCATGCTCTGTGCACATGTAAGCCCCTAACCTTGAGAAGATGCAAGTCATTCTCCCCAACCACTCTTTTGCTTCCACTTTGATTGATTCTGCAGTCCATCAATCATTTAGGAAGAAAGAGATCCAAGCCTTTATTTCTTTCAGACAATACCAATCTCTAAGAATTATCTTCCTAACATCATGACTTGACTTTTGAAAGGAGTGGAGGAGCACTTCCTTTCTAATCATAAACACCACGTTCTCCAGCACATTAGTCATTCTCAACTTTTTTTTCTTCCCAGTCTTATTTTTTTAATCATGAAGAGGGTTGTGGGGCATTCTGTTTTTGGCAGGTGGTGCTAGGGCCATTTCTAGTGACTTAAAGTAAGACCCAGCAGGAGCTGTCAAAACATAGTTGTTGAAAGTTCTCTTTAGAAAATGGGGAGCTCAGTACCAATTTGTTTGCAGCTTTGAGCATTAGGCACTAAATCCAGGGCAGAAGGAAAAATCCCACTTCATTTTGTGTTATATAATTATGTAGGGCACATAAATCTCAGAATCATTAAACCTATGTCATATATTTATACAGATTAATATTACATTTTTAAAGACTACTAGATGGCTGGCCTCATAGTAGGTGCTATATCTATCTTTTATGTTTGATTATCAAAACAATTTGTAAGCTAAAGAGACATTCATTTTTATAGAGAAGAGAAAGTTGAAGCTGAAGAGGTCCAGTAGTTCTTAATCACATGATGAGTAAGTAATCAGCAGTGGTAAGAGCAGGGACTTAGACCTAAGGTGTTCACCTCCAAGGTTCAGATGTAGTATATGGCACTCCCACATGCATGAAAGCATTAATAGGAATGTTACATGGTAATAGATTTTATATTTTGTAAAGCTAAGACTCCATAAATGGTATTTGTATTTTGAGATTCACCTAAAGAAATCAAGTCAATAGGATCAAATCCAGGTCTTTGGTTCTGCTGAATTCTGGCCTTTAGGGAACTCAACAGCAGCTGCTTCCTAAGCCTTAACAATTGAACATCAAGTATCTTTGTTCTCAGACATCATAGTCACTATAAAAATGAACACAAGACCCAATCCCTTCCCTTCTGAAAAACAGAACTAGGAAGGAATCTTTCTTCTAATCAATCATATCAAATCGACCATATTGGGAGAGATAAGGGAGGAATGTTCCATTCAGCAAACTGGGGACACTCTCAGGAGATGCATTGTGATGTAAGAGCTATGGGAATTTTTCTCATTTTTAGAGAATATGATACTTTTTATAAATAAATTGACGCATATATACTTATGACCTATGTAAACGCCATATACCCCTGGGAAATTTGATAGGAAGGAAATGAAACTGCAAAGCTTTGGAAACCTGGTCACTTTCAATAAATCATAATTACACAAATTCATGAGTAAATTTTAGGTAAGCAATCAAATAGCTAATTATCTGTGTGTGTAACTAAACATTCAAAGAGATGACCACAGCCTCCAACTGAGGGTCAACCAATTGTTTGGAGGTTCTCACCAAGGTAAGAGGTAATTTCATTTCTCAAGAGCCCCACTTACTGAATTGCTGGTATGTTAGTGGTGCATAATCATGCAATTGCCAGCTTTATCCAAAGCAATACAAATGCACCTACTAAAAAACAGAGTGTTTAAGCTGTCTAATCACATCAAAATAACACTGTTGAAATTCAGTAGAATACAAAATGAGGGTAGAGAAGGCTACTTGAAGGCCAAATCATTAGTTGAAGGGAATCCCAAAGTGGGAGGGTTTTACTTTTGTAAGGATTTGAAATAATGTATATAGTACTCGTAGCATATAGCAGTTCCTCAACAAATGGTAGCTACATTATCTCATTAATTATTCTTGAATATAACCTAAGTCATACAAACATACATCCTCATTTTAAAAGAAATGATTATGGAAGTCATTAATAATAGGGGAGTTAATAATAATAATTATTAAGAGAAAAATGCAGTCAATAATTAATGGATTCCTTTATAGAAGGGTTCTTTTTTTTTTTGCTTTGATGGGTAATCCAAAAACCACCCTGTGAAAAAAGTGTTGCCTTATCCATTTTAGTGATGAGAAAGTAAGTAGGATGCCATGTCATTGAGCAACTTACTCTAAATCATGAGCAGCAGAGCTGGAATTAAAATCTCAGATCTGTCCAGAGACTTGACTTTATGCTCCCTCTACTCTGCTACTCAACCCTCAGAAGATAGAGCCTCAGAAAAGAAATGTGGTTTAAAGGAAGACATAGAAGTTGGAAGGAGATAAAATATGTCATGATAGTGCTTATTTAGCACTATTTCTCCACCTCTTTCTGTGGGTAAGCCTAAGCAAATGTGGCTCCATTTCCCCATCTTCAAATCTCTCCGGTTATCCATACGTCCAATAACCTCTCTTAGTTAAGAGTTAATAATGCCTGTTGTGTATAATACTGTGTTGATGCTAAAAAATTGCATGACTTTTTTCCCCAAATAAATTATTAATTCCTTTAATGTTAATGTTATAATAAAGACTGTCAGGGGTCAATTTGGGTAATGGAAGGGATACCACTTTCTTCCATATCTCCAAGTAAGTGAGACAAGCTATAGCAAAAGGATGAAGGTGAGATCCTTAAGGATACTGTTCACTTGGAATTAGTACAGTTTCCTAAGTTGCTTCTAGCTTCAGAGTTTACCTCTGGTTTTGCTGAAAGAGGAGAGGAGAGGAAGAATTAGAATCTCTGTATGGAGATACTTGGACAATGCCCCCTGTAGGTGACATAGTCAGCATGAGGTGGGAAGACTTTACTGCCTTTTCATGATAAGCACTCTATACATATTGGTTAAGTTAGTGAACAAATAAATCAATGTCTTCTCTTAGCCCTGTGCTAATCTCTTAATCTCTTCACAGTTAGCATTATGTTGCTTGTTGCTTTTCTCATTTCTCTCTGTGTCCAACTGTGAGCACCTTCATGTAAGAGAATGTTGCATTTCATATCCATGATCTCTACTGCTAAGAAATGACTGCTTGTCATTCAGTACTTGCTTGATAATTGCTGAATAAATACATAACTAATCTATGTCAGATAGAAATGCTGACTCTATGGTAGACATGCACTTCCTCCCTCCCCTCTACTTTATGTCTAGCATTTTTTTTTCTCAACTATTGTCTCTGCTTACAAACAGAAGACCCAAACGTAGGTGCCTCCTGTAGATCCACACTGGCAGCAATTACACAGTAGCAGAGTTTCCATAGCCCTCTCTATAAGCTTCCCTTTATGGGACCACTTTGGCATCGAGATGTATTTGGCTTACAAAATTTAAATGAGTGATTCTTATTCTTATCCTCTGACTTCTTTTTTACAGATCTTCACTTCTCTATGTTATCACACAACCATGTAAGATTTAATCCCTTATTCCCATTTTTCTTATAATGGTTCTGTTTTCCCAACTAAACCCTTTTTAGTAATTTTCAGTACAAGAAGGGGGGTTCTGCCATAACAAATATAAAATATGTGACATTAGCTTTGGGATCAGGTAGTGAGAAGAGATGAAAAAAGAAAACAGCGATAGAGTAATGGAGTTGCTATAGAAGGCTGGGAAATGGTAACCTATACTATGTAATTATAAAGAAATGGTAAAACCGTTGCCTATTGTAACTTGGGAGATAAAAATAAATTTTGAGATTTGAGTCAGAGTCTTATGAAGAGTTGCTTCTACTACTTATTTATGATAAAGTACTATAAAAAAAGAAGTAAGATTTTAAAAGATCTGGCTAGTTTGCCAGCAGAATGAGGACTTCCTATACCGGAAAAATAAAAAAGTGTTTCTCATCTGTAGTTTTCTTTGCATGGAAGGGATTCTCAAAGTAAAATATAGCCTGGAGCAGAGATTAAATTAAGGGTGTATCCATAAGAAGGAATTGGAGTGGTGCCTAGCACCTTCTTTAAGATCAACAAAAGTACTTCTAAGAATCTTAAAGGCATGGTCTCACAGAAGCATGATCCTACAGTAATGGTAAGCCAAGAGAAAGTAAGACATGTCTTGAAAAACATTGTGGCATGGCTTTTGGAGTTAATATGAACTCAAATCAGATGCATTAACCCCCCCCTAAATTATTTAGGGAATTATGTTAGCAAAAGTGCCTTCAGTTGGACTAAAAGAGCTTGAAATTATTGAAAGGCATTGGATTCTCAACTTACTACAGGCAGGCACTAGGATGAAGAAAGCTTCCAAAGGGATTATTTCCTAATACTCTTTCAGACATAGCCAATGGAAAAGGGTGTCCAGTCTGAAGAGCACAGTCAAAAGCCATAGAAAACAATAAACTGAGGAACTGTATCAGAAAAACATATTCAGGTCTGAGATGGACATAAAGTTCTGGACTCCAAGCCTGATGCCATGATCATTAGAATCTTTTGAGATCTTTGGATACTATGATCTTGTTTTGCATGTTGAAGACACAAGAAATAATTGAGAACAGAATGGAGAACTGGTAGATTGATTGAACTAATAGCCCAATTTTTATGATTTTTATATCACACCTGATTACATCCTTTGTGCCTTCCTTTCCACATGGACTCTGTGTTTGGCTGTACAATTTGCTATGGCCAACAAGACAAAATCAAACTTGATACAAGCAAAAACCTTAAAAGCACTTGTGTATTTCTGTTTTTGCTCTATAACCCTTGTTTCTGCTCTGAAAACTAGCCCGGGTTATCCTGTTGGAGGAATGTGAGAGATATTTCGAGGCAAGCTGAATCTTCCCAGAAAAGGCTATCCAAGACTATCTAGGCCCAGCCAATTCATGAGTTGACTGCATAGGTATGAGGAAACCCAGCCTAGTTGAACAGAGACAGCACAATTTAACAGAACTGCCTAGCCAATCCATATACTTAAAATAATAAATAGTTGTTGATTTAGGCTGATACGTATTAGAGTGGTTGTTATGCATTAATAAAATTTAGACATATCCTCTTACAAGTCAGAAAATAGAAAACTCTTTCAAGTAGCAAAAGACTAAATACAATCTCACTCCTGGTTGCCAATACAGATTGATTCTTGTTATTCTTTGCCTTTCAATAACACTGACTTCCTTGCTTTGTGTCCACTTACCATGAGCTTCAGTGTCAGGCCCTTTATACTTGATTGTTCTCTTAGACCAATCCTCTTTCCCCCTGTTCTTTGTATATCTTTCTCTTCTCCCTCCATTCATATAAGTATCAGGTCAAATGTCATCTTTTCAGGGAGCGCTGACCTGATCACTTGTTATTTTAATTCTCTTACTCTGCTTTATTTAATTCCCCTACTTGATACCAAGAAAGATTAAGTCCTATAAAGGTCATATATAGATACACACACACATATACATATATATTATATACATATGTATTATAAATACAAGCCAGGTAGATAGATAGATAGATAGATAGCAGGGGCAAAGCCAGTAAATATATGGAATGGCATATGTATGATGTGTGTGTGTGTGTGTGTGTGTGTATATATATATATGAAGATGCTTATTAATATAGAAGGAATTGGTTAGTTTATTAAGGAAAACGTTAAAGTCAAAAATCCTGGGGCTATGCCAACCATCTCTTTTTATAGAAGAAGAAACTGGGGACTAAAAAGATGAGGTAAACACCCATAATTTGTACAGAATTTTTATTGTTTCCTGTGTACTATGTTTTTGTTTTGTTTTGCTATAGACATTAGTGAATAATTAGGTTTGTGAAAATACTCTCTTTCAAAAACGTTCAGTGACTCCTATTCATGTGCAAATTTAACACTGAGATGGTATAGAACACTCTTTATACTCTGCCTTTCCTACCTTCTAAAATGTTCTACGAATGCTCCCCATGCCACGTTTATAACCCTTTGTATTTCTCACTCTGTGTCTTTAATTGCAGCAAAGTAGATAGCGGTCCACTTAAATTCGTGTTACTCCTTCCATAGAATACAGTTGTCACAGGATGTGGCTTCCCAGGAAATGTCTACGTATCCTGGTCCATTTGCATCAAGGTATGACAATAAGACCAGTTCCCACTAATGGAATATTAGCACAAATGATTGGTACCCTTTCTTGGCTAAGGCTGTTATGAAGCAGTTGTGCCTTCTCCAAGTTCTTTCCTCTTCTACTTGCCAAATGTAGAATGCTCTAAGTCCTAGATGATAGAGTCACAAGTTAAAAGAACCTTCATCTTAGAATCGTCAAGTTAAGAACAATTAATTCTACATCAGAAACAGCCACCATGGTCTATTATCTGTGTGACAAATTAATTTCTATTTTATTAAGAGACTGAAAATGTAGGATGCATTGGCAGTAGTAGCTGGCATTACATAACTAACTTTGTTCAATCTATTCGTTCTATGTAGCATGCTCTTCCCACTAGAGCTATCCATTGCTCAAAGATGAGCTTAAATACCACCTTCTTCACATCTCCCCCCAAATCCTTTAGTCACACTTAATGACTTCCTCCATCACATTTTTCTAGCTGTTTGTTGTATGTTATAATTAATCCTGTTCATGGTATTCACTACTAAATTATGAGCTTCTATGGGCAGAAACTCTGTCTTAATCACTTTGTACCCTCCAGAATGTCAAACACAGTATCTCACAAACAGTAGGTGCTCAATAAATGTCGGTTACATTAAACCAAATGAAACCAACTTCATATATCTGAATGATTAATATGTTTCTTTCATTCAAGATCTTAGGGCTGGTATGAAAAAAAAAGAAGTCTATTACTTCAGTCTGACTCTTTAACTTGGCAGATTAGAGTGGAATAAAAATGTGTCCTGGATGAAATGAAAATGCATTGTTTTACATAAGATATGGCAATTTTGAAAAATACATTGATTTAATGTACTTAGGCCAGTGAAAAATCTGTTGGTTTAAGCTAACTGCCATTAGTTTCAATTAAAATGTATCGATTTGGGTAAATGTTGGTTAGAATAAATGTTGCCTGACTGTGGGAAAAAAACCATTTGCTTAAGCTTGCCTTGGAGCACAATCAGAGAGAGAGGTGAGGTGGGCAAGGGTGGGGGGGAGCGAAAGAGTGAGTGTGTTAGATAGGCAGTCAGGCAGAATTCTCACTTCTCTGCACTATACTCCACTTGAAGAGGGCAAGACCAGGTGGCCAATTAGTAGGTCATCATCCTTTGGCTTTATATTAACTAACATCTATAAGTGAGAAAAGTAGCATTGAAAAAGAATTTTGCTTAAATTAAAATGCTTCTGTGTGAGGCCCACATTAGGTCAATACCATTAATTCATCATCTGCCTTCAAATAGGTCAATTCCATTCATTTTATTTAAAAAGTGAAATAATTCAGTTATCTGAGTTCATAATGGCCAAAAAAAAAAAAAAAAAAAAAAAAAACCACTGAGGAAGTACGTCTTTCACTTTTTAACAAATGGTTTTAATGTTTTTATTATGTTGAACAATATAACATGACCATTTTTTGGTGATCACAAACAGTGGATTATTGGCAATTTCATAAGGTTCAACCAAATAGATACTGCTTAAGGGTAATTAGAGAAAAAACTAGATTGTACTTTGTTTTCATTGATATTTTCAAACATAATGATGTGTTTCCCCTTCTAGTCTTTGGAGGCAGGAAAAACATACACACACACACCCTGCCCAATATATGCAGATACATGTACACAAATATGCAAAATTATCTTTCTCTCTCTCTCTCTCTGTCATCTAACATCTTTGCATTTCCAATCCAACAAGGTAAGGATCTGAAACATAGGAGGTATTCGTTAAATGTTTGATAAAGGAAGGAAGATATAGGCAGGAAAACGTTAAATGATAGTAGACAAGTTTAGAACAAAAGGAACAGAAAATAATGGGAAATTTCAACTAATTTGTTAATTGTAACCAGTTGAGAAATGAATATTCTTTCTTCCGATGTGTTTTTAATGATGGGAAGGAACCAGATGTCTTGGCAATGAATACTGTGTAAAACATACATAAATTAAGACAGTGCATAACAAGGAAGTCTCATTGTTAAAGACACAGAGAAGGAGATGCCAAGGAAAATTTGGGAAAGCAATGAGGAGGATATAAGACATCTGAGTAACATCGTGGTAGAAAGTGGGAGGGTGGTGATTGTAAAAATCTATATATGGAGTATCTGGAAAGGCAAAGATCATTCAGAAGAAAGACTCAGAAAATACCCCAACATGTTAAATAAAATATCTGCAAATAAAAGGGGAGAATATGTCAAGAGATAAATAGAAAATATGACTTAGGTTGTATAACTGTAAGTTCTGATCACATATTCTTTATTAAAAGCAATTATATAGTACAGAGGAAATTAGAATTGATTTTTCAGTCTGGATTCTGCTGATAATTTCTGGGTGAGTTAGACAAAACCCTTGAACTCTTTGACATTTTTGAAATGTAAAATAAAGATAATGAAAATAAATATTTTGTTGACTGATTATTGTAAAGATCAAAAAGGAGAAAGTTCAGTGTGTACAATAAATAAGAAAAATACGTCACTGAGGACCTACAATGAACAGGTGATATGCAGGCAATACAAAGTACTTTATCTCATTTAATCCCAATGGTCATAATATGACACAGACTTCATCTTCAGTTTTCAAGAAATAAGGTTTGCCTGTCAGAAGTTAAGCAATTTATCCAAATTTAAAGTAGGCACTTAGCAAATATTTTATGAATCACTTGATGAAGTACTCCCCAGCACTCTCCTTTGGCATTCCTCATATTTAATTATTAACATAAAGTAGAACTTGTGAATATGAAATTGTATATGGAAGGGGTCTATGCTAAATAAAAAGTCTGAATTAAGAAATATTTGGTGAATATAAATTCACCCAACGTTCTTTCCAACTTTTGAGTTTGGCTTATTTGATAAACTTCATGGTGTACAGAGTTAAAAGGATTATATCAAATTGACTTTTTATTGTTATTTTAATTATTATCTAAGAATGC
This sequence comes from Pongo pygmaeus, assembly GCF_028885625.2. Taxonomy (NCBI): domain Eukaryota; kingdom Metazoa; phylum Chordata; class Mammalia; order Primates; family Hominidae; genus Pongo; species Pongo pygmaeus. The sequence goes on from NC_072376.2 coordinate 22,346,178, forward strand.
TTGCCATACATTTATTCATTCATTCAATCAGCAAATATTTAAGGTGCACTGTGCTAGGTAGTGAGTATTCAGCGATGAACAAAACTATATAGCCTCTGCTTTCAGAGGGCTTCTAGAATAGTGAAAATAATGGATTCTACTCAAATTGTTACAAAAAACTTAACTCACAACTATGATAACATGATCCTATTGAGAGAGCCTATAAAATTAGGGTTTGCTTTAGTAAGAGAGAGAAGGAAAAACTTGAACTGTGTTATGAGAAGTAATAAAAGAAGAGATGTGTGTCCAGGGCAGAAGGAACAACATGAAAAATAATCTCTAGAAGGAGAGAGGAAGCTGAAATGGTGAGAATAAAGAATACCCTGCCACAAGGTTAGGTGGTCAACGTAGAATGCACGTGTCTTCCTCAAAACCAGTCATGAGTGGCAGAGGTGGCAGGTAAATGAAAATCAAAATATGAGCTTCATTAGTCATCCTGATCACTCTTTTGGGTGATCAGCTAAAATCTGGGACAAATAAGTCTTCTAACGTGCTACCTCCTCCAGTCTAAACCTCAGAATAATCCAATGAAAGTCAAATGTGCAGGTAAAGCACACCTACTTAGGATCAATATGAAGAGGAGAGGAAACAAAAGAGATGGAAGAGCAGAGATAAAATCATTGATGCTATCAATTTTATTTTATTTTATTTTATTTTATTATTTTTTTGAGACAGAGTCTCGCTCTGTCATCCAGGCTGGAGTGCAGTGGCATGATCTCAGCTCACTGTCAGCTCCGCCTCCTGGGTTCATGCCATTCTCCTGCCTCAGCCTCCGAACTAGCTGGGACTACAGGCACCCACCACCACGCCTGGCTAATTTTTTTTTTTTTTTTTTTTTGGTATTTTTAGTAGAGACGGGGTTTCACCGTGTTAGCCAGGGTGGTCTCAATCTCCTGACCTCATGATCTCCCGCCTCGACCTCCCAAAGTGCTGGGATTACAGGCGTGAGCCACGGAGCCCGGCTGATGCTATCTTTTTATTTGATAAACTCTACAGAGGTAGAAATGAGAACCAATGGCGCCCACCCATTCACTTGCAGAATGAGTAGGGGTAGCACAAAAGGCTAGGAATGTTATTTGAAGTGCAGGATCTTCCACAGGGAAGCAGGTCTAGTATGAGAAGAGAAATCTTCCTTCCCAAAAGTTAGGAGAAAAGTGGTTCTAGGTAAAGGATAAAGAGTTGGACAGGACGCAATGTTGGTCTTGTAGATGACTTCGAAGATGTCTATCATGATCATAGGGACAATAAGAAGTTAGTAAAGGATTTAAGAGGTATAGGTTGGAGTAATATTTTGAAAAGCTGTTTCTAGCTGCCGTGAGTTAAAAAGATTGCGAAAGGAAAATGGAAAATTACTGTGAAAGTGTAGGCAAAAGAGTATCGGTAGTTTGGGCTAGCATCCGGAGGGTGGTACTGATGGTCAGGAGACCCAGATAGGCATGAGAGCTGTTTATTATGTGAAATGAACAGGCTTTGTTAAAGAGCTAGATATGGGGAATAATGGGAATATTGACAATGACCTATGTATTGGGGAATGATGGATGCTGGTTTAATTTAGTGAATTCAAAGAAACTGAAGGAAAACCAGGTTTGCTTAGGGAAGATTACATGTAAGTATTTGAGCCTATTGAGTACTAGGTGCCTTTGAAGTTGGCCAAACATTTGCCTCCATATTAATATTTCAAAATTAATTTGTACAGTTGATTTATCCCAGCAATCTTATTTATACTACCTAATTACATGACAACTTTTTTCCAGATCTACCTGTCAAGTAGTCATTACAAATTTCACAATACTGTAGTGGAATATAAATCAATGTGGCTTCAATGTCCTTATAACTTTCTAAACCACCTAAATCTATTCAGATATTCTTTTAGGCTTTTGAAAGGTGGTTTTCTTTTTGGCCTTTCTGTGTTGTGTTTCTGTGATATAATTGTCAGACCTTCTGAACAGCTTTTAGGGAAACCCTCTTGGAAATAGCAAAGTAGAATCTGATGGCAATCTTTCTTGTGTCTAGTGATATTTTACACTATTATGCGTGTGAGAACTCATCATTAACATCATAAAGATTTCACAAATGTGGGAAATTAAGTCCAGGCAACCTTTTAAAGAAAAGAGGATTGGAATTATTTGTATAGCCTTACTGAGTTTAGAAGGAGCTTCCATTTCATCAAGCTTACCTTGGCTTCGTGTAAGACCACAAGAAAAGTATCTCACTAAGAAAAATGTACTCTGTGTTTGAATAAGGCTTAAAATATATTTTTAAACTTTTTTATCTAGGTTTTCCCAAAATGTATCCACTATTTGCCACCACAGTAGTTCTTCTTTACTTCAAATCTAAGATCTACTTGCTGGTAGTGAAACATACTTCTTTTTTCTTTTTCTGAATGAGAGGTTTTACAGAGATAATTTTATAAGTTTAAATCTATCAACTGTATAAGGCACACACACAGGACTACAGAATATTGTATTTTATGTGGAATCTAAAGAGAATCTTGCACTCATTGTTAATCGCTTAAAATAGTTTCATGATTTTTTTCTTTGAATATTCAAGTGCAGAAAACTTAAAAAAACACAAAATAAAATTTTAAGTTTCAGGAGCAAAGAAATATCCTAATTTCTAAAGTGGTTTATGGAACTCATACATAGATAACTTTCAACTATATCTACAAATGGAGGAAAGTGTGTGTGGAGATATGAAATATACAACCAGTAATTTCAAATGTCTTCACTAAAATTTTATGAGAGCAATATCTGAACTGATTTTTACAACTGCTCTTTTCTTCAGCCTATGCCCTTCTGGTTAAGGATCTTCTAACAATCACACTGACATGGTTAAAAGAAGGAACATGAAGGAAGACCAAGGAAGACCATAGAGCGTTTGCAATTCACCGATTGAATTATATGCAAAAAAAAATCAATCTTAAGGTCTATAGCATTACGAAAATGTTTCCCTATTACATAGAGTTTGATGTAAAAATGAATCTTATTGGATCCAGTAATTCCTGTGAATGCCCTATGACTTAAAAACCACTCAGCTCTGTTGTAAAAATAATTTCTCATAGGGCTCATATAACACTTCCTCTGAAACTCTTTCACAGCTGAACAAATTATGGTATCTTCATTCATCTATTGAGATAAACACATTTTTAAAACAGTTTTTTTTGTTTTGAAAAAACAATAACAACATACAAAAACAGAAAATGTGAGTACAAGATTACTCAAGAGCCAATGAATCTGATTGTTATTTCAGGGGATATTTTAGCTATTTTGGCTATTTCACATCTGTAACTGTGTGGAGACTATATGGCTGCATGGTCTGGAGAGTTTGGTGTATCTTAAAGACACACTTTCCATTTGTAATGAAAGCCATTGCTGTGAAATTTTTAATGAAACAGTAGTGTTTTATTCTATGGATACTGATTAATATGTATCATATACCACCTTCGGGTCCTATAAAGGTTTAAAACCCATGAAATACTAGATTTCAAGCTTTCACAAGACAGAATCATAATCTCTTAGAAATGGAGAAGACCATTCCTCCTCCAATGTAGCAATTCTTTCTGAAACATCTAGGACAAAACATGGCTGAAGCCTCTGTTTGATATTCTACTGAGCGAGAATGTGATACTTCACCAAGCCGATTGTTCCTCTGCAGTACAGCTGTTTCAAAACTCTGTTTCATATGCATTAAAATTTATCCTATTTGTTGGCTCTACCCTACCGAGGCCTCACAGAATATGTCCTTATTTCCACATTCCAAATTCTCAAATATCAGAAGGTAGCTATTGTGGTTCCTCTAATCTCTTTTCCTAGAAAAATGAACTCATTCCCCTTTATGATTTTACATAAAACATGATTTTCAGATTCTTGGTCATTCAGATTTTCCTGATCTGGACATGTTTTATGTCAATGTCCCTTTCAACCTAGTGGCCAGAATAACACTCTATGAGGGATTCTAATTACATGTAGCACTTTGGGGCTGTCATCTCCCTTATTTAAGATGCTAAAATATTGCTAATATAGAGCAAAATACTCAGGTGGTTTTAAAATTAACTCTATTCAGAACAAGATATTTTTTATCTTGCTCATTTTTATAGTCCTTTAAATAAAGTAAAATTTACATGCCTTTTAATGCACAAATATTAACTGTACAATTTTGACAAGGTAATACACCTATTTAACTAGCACTCCTTTCACAATATGAAATATTTCCACATCTCCGGAATGTATCCTCATGTCTCTTTCAAGACAGTTCCTTTTAGCTGTACCACGGAAATAACCCCTGTTTCTATGTACTTTTCTTTCAAGTTCTTGAACTTTAGGTAAATTCAGTTTGCTCTGTCTGGTTATTTTGCTCAGGATTTAGTTTGCAAGAGTCTCCAAACTGTCAGTAGTTTGTTCCTTTTTATTATTAAGCAGCATTTTATTATATGATGATATCACAATTTGCCTATCTTTTCTTCAGTTGATACAATTTCGGTTGTTTCTAGTTTTCCACGATTGTAAATAAAGCTGCTGTGAATTTTTGTCTACAAATATTTGTGGAGACACATGTTTTAATTCTCTTGGGTAAAAACCTGGAATTGACAGTGCTGGGTAGTGCAGAAAGTATATGTTTGGCCTATAAGGAATGGCCCAGCTCGTCTCCAAAGTATCTAAACCATTTTGCTTTCCCACCAGCTGCATATGAGATTTCCAGTCACTCCACATCTGCATGTAATATTGTAAATCTTTTTATTTCTATCATTCCTAGTTGGTGGCTAGTAGTAATTACACTGTGGTACAGAGCACCAACAATGCCCATTATATGGAGAAACCTTAGCCATACCTTTATTTATCCAATTAAAAGATATAAATGGTGCCAAATATATTCCAGTCATTTTATTCTGCACCAAGGGTCCACTGCCTAGCAATAAATAGTCCTTCCAGGAAAGAATTATGAATGTAGTCATAGAGAATCTATGCTGTAGCTATAAGTGTGATGTCATTAGAAGTTCTCAGTTTAGAACAAATCCTAAAACTTTGGATTTGTGGGTTTTTTTTTTAATAGCTCTTATTAATAAAGCAGACCTAAGAGTATCAAGTATAGGATGACTATACACACTGTCTCACCTGGGACGTCCGGATTTGTGCTTGTTTTTCCAGTTTAATTTTTGATAGTGCTCTTTTCACTCTTAGTCCTCCAGTTTAGGCAATGAATTATATGGTCACCCTGGTTAAGCAGGGACTCTGATATGACTTATTTCCTAATGGTGGCTATAAAAGGGCCACAGTTGCAAGTACCAAGAGCTATTTGAGGGCAGAAGAAACATGAAGTTGGTGGGGGGATATTATTCAGAGATGTTACTGAGAGGAATTAGCCCTGGAAACTGTCTCCAATGAATGCCACATGCTAGCAACAGCTGAGCAAATTGCTAACTCATTTATTTTTTATTAATTGCCATTAAGAATCATCACTGTTAGAACTGCAACTAGAAACAATAAATAGCATCAGGCAGGAGATTCCTTAATAGCTAAACTCAGAATTTCCAGTATCAAAGAGCATGCTGCATAACAAATTGTCAAACATTTAGTGGCTTAAATCAATACAGAATTATTATCTCACAGATTATGTAGGTCAGCAGACTGGGCATGGTTTAGCTAGATTCTCTGCTTCAGGGTCTCACTAGGCCGTCATCGAAGTGTAAACAGGTTCCCCTCATTTGGAGGCTCGAGTGAAGAAGGACCTTCTTCCAGGTTTATTCATGTTAGTGGCAAAACTTATTTCCTTGCAGCTGTAGGGCTTGAGCTTCCATTTTTTGCTGGCTGTTGGTTGGAAGCGACTCTCAGCTCCAAGAGGGTGTCCAAGTTCTCTAACATTCAATATTCTTCATAGGCAGTTACACCATGGCAGCTGGATTTTTTGAGGACAGCTGGAAGGTAAGATCTAGTTGGCTAGCAAGACAGAGTCCTATAAAATGTAACATAATTATGGGAAGGACATCTCAACGACTTCGTTACCGTCTACTAGTTAGAAATAAGTCAAGGGTCTCACCCTCACACAAGGGGCAGCCATTACACAAAGACATGAACTCCAGGAGGTGAGGATGATGGCAGACATTTTAGATTTAGTCCTCTTCCACATTCCACAATATATTCTTAACATGGACGTTAGAAACTGAAATTTATTTGATCTCCATTTTTCTTAGACAAGGGTAACACTTTTCCAAAAAGAAAACTAACTTGATGGAAGCTTGAGGTATATATTATAAATTTAATTGTAACCAGCAGCTTAGTTTCCCAAGGATTTTTTTTTTCTTTTCTTCTCTTTTATTTTCTTTCTTTCTTTCTCCTTCTGTCTGTCTGTCTGTGTAGCTATCTGTCAATCTGTCTATCTAACTGTCTATCTACCTATCTTTTTTTATACTTAATCTCATGCTTATTCTTCAAGAATGATTGTTATTCTTTCTTCTACTAGGCCATAGTCAAATTTCATAAAAATTTTCTTAACTATCCTAGTTCATAGGGATCTTTTTCCTCTTAAAGTCAGACATATGTGGGTTTGAGCTGACTCTTATCATTTACTAGTTTTTATCACCTACAGCAGATATTTGAACCTCTCTTAATTTCAGCTTCTTTATTGGTAAAGTGAGAATAACACTATTTGCTCCACCTGCTTCTTGATAAATTTAAATGTAATTTTCCAGAAAAATAGCTGGGCCCACAGAGCATCCTACTCAAATGCTATTTTCTTTTCTTCCCTCTTTTTCTTGTCTTTCCCTTCTCTCTATATAATTATTTTGACAATAAATATTATCCTACATAGTTCATTTTGTTATGTGTATATGTACATGTATCAGAGATATAGGTGAGTGGTGATTACATGTTGCATTCTGTTGTGTAAGGCTTGGTTTTCCAGCTGTAGTGATGCGTTTGTAGTGATTCATCCACATTTTCCTTCCAAATCTCCAGAATAAGTTGCAACATATTCATTAGATGACTAGACAGGTTACACTTATCCAATCTTTGATCACTGTATATAGAATTATTTTAGTGGTGCCTATCCTTATCATTCTAAACCCTGTTCTCTTCCAATCTTTGGGCCACTCTCTGCCCCATGCTTCTTATACCCTTTTGAAGCTCTCTAGGGAGAAAAATGTTCAGGGTCCTGCTTCATAGTTCTAGGTAGCAGATGGCTTTTTATTATACCTGCCAGAGAAGTTTTAATTATGTGAGCTCCTCATTATACAATTCCAATGGGAAAAAGTATATATTTTTAGGAACATCCTCTTTGTTTTTAAAGTCCACTTACCTAAAATTAATATAAAGCAACATAACATTTTTCACCCGAAAGAGTAACTTATAAATTTTCCCTAAAAGTATTATTGTCTTCCTTTTTAAAAAATCATTACGTAAATAAAGTCACGGGCTCCATTTGAAGGTTCTATAACTGAAACTAGAATAAATAAACTATGAGGAACTAAACTCTGAATTCTGATTTTACCACTAAGTAGCTAGCTGATGATGAGTGGGTCATTTTTATCATCGTGAGCCACAGATTCCTAGTTTCTGAACTGTGGGATTTAGATAAGGTGATTCATAAATTCCTGTCAGCTCCACAATTCTATAACTTTGAAAAACTAGTTGCATTTTCACTTATGTATTCTTGTTTAAAGTTGCATTCATTCATATTTTATTCTAACTTTCATTTTTTTCTCTTGCTTCATTCCTAAGTTTGTATATGTGCTGGTTTGGGAATAGGATATGCTTGTTGAATTCTCATCAAAATGTTTTTCCATATAAATTTGTGCTGCTCAGGTGACATAGGAAGACAGATTTCTAACTAAGAGTAGATAATTAGGGGCTCCTTTTGAACAGACTTATATTTAAGAGAATAGAGCTTCTCTTTGTTACCAATGCCAAGGATGCAAACCAGGATACCAAAATTAGCAAGAATTTCAGGATCGAGCCTGAGAAAGAAGTGTTAAGTTTTTTTTTGCTTAGCAATACAAAGAGGTGGGTGCACAGTGGAGGACCAGGAGTGTGTTTCAACATTCAAGTAATAGAAGTTTGCATTTGAACAGCAAAATTGACTGGCAAAATCTGAGCACATTCAGCAGGTGACTTTTAAATCCTTAAGCTGTGGACATTCTTTCTGAGCGTCTAGAATACTAAGAGACGGGAAAGATGGCCAGCATATGTCGATCACTGTTCTCGACACTGAACAGACACATCTGACAAAGCTGCTGTCCCATCATTCAAGTGTGGCTAACGGGGCTCATTTCTGACCTTCAGTCTGTTCCATGCTGACTGCAAATATAGTTTGCCCCTTCTCGGGGCCAGGAGGGCCACCCGTGAAGCCTGTCACTCAGCAATGGGCAGAGGCACAGTTACTTTGCCTTCAGTGATGCATCCTGTCTTTAATCAAATTTCTCTTTCCCATTCTGGGAAACTCCTGGGCTTCTTGTTCATTCTTAAATGTCAGAACAGGATCGCTGCCTTCTTTGTTTTTCCTATTATAAGTACCAGTAGACCTTTAGCCCACACTGGTACATAAGGGACCACCTTCTCTAGTGCCCTCATTTCACAGAGCAAAGGAAGAAAGGCTCATGCAGGGAAGTGACTTACTCAAGGCCAAGTAGGAAGAGGCATAACTGGAATGATGACTCATGTGTCTTAATTTCCAGTTCCAAGCACTTTCTCTGACTCCATGCTGCATCAAAGTGTTCTGATCTTTTTAATGCACATCCTGCTATGGTTGGCCAAGTTTGACCTTCACAGCTCATTATTATCATTGATCCTTATATGATGAACCTGATAAATGAGCAACAGGTAAGGTAAATAATTATGGTTAAACATACTGTCCTTTAACTCTAATTTTGTTCAAAGTACTAATCTCATGTAGAAAGAGTGCTTTATCATTTTAAAAGTCACTTTCATATATTCGATAACTTTGATCTATTTTTTTCTTCATTAAGACAACCCCTGTGAACTTAACAAAATGATTGTGCCCAAAGGCTGACAGTGACTGTGGCAGTAGTTTCAACTTTTCATACAGAAATACCTATTTATTTATGTGTAGGTATGAAGCGGTTAAACCAAGCATTCTGACAGAGTCATGCCTTAGATTCACTACACTACTAGACTTTCTCAGACAAGAATGACTGAAACGTTCAACATACATGTAGTAAAAATGGTTCATTTTTCTTTAGTAATTGAAAGGGCATTTGGGGTATGGCTAAGCCCTGGGATGGTTATATTGAATATCTCCCGTAAGGCTACAATATGGAAGATGCAGAACTTGTAAGCTCAATATACTGTTATCTTTGAAAGATTGAAATAGATTATCTCTAATGTCTCTTTTAGCTTCACTTCACTTGCCTCTGATTTACACAGAAGCTGTGAGTGGGCAGCATTTGTGATTTTCCAGTTTAAATCCTCTTGTTTCAGGCCCCCAGGCAGTGCCAGACATACCATAACAGGTATTCAACAAACATGGGTGTTCATGGTTTTAGTGAATTCCCTGGATAACTCTTGTCTTAAGATGTTGCATTTGATGAAATCGAGGTCCTCTCATTTGGAGTCCCTCCAGTTCAGGCAATTCCTGAAGCCCTTTGTCACAGGAATGATTTTCTTCATTGCTCCAGGAGGCAAGCTTCTGAATGAGTGCTTCCCAGAGGGAGGAGGAAGTTATTTGGAAGAGGCTGGACTCTGTCAGAAAAGTGAAATACCTGACTTGGAAGTGAGAGAGAAGAAGGTTTTCAAATCAAAGTGCTAAATTAAGAAGCTTAATTTTGGCACTTCAGCTGACTGAGTTGTTGATGGGAGGGTTTATGCTAACAATTCCCCTGCATCTGCAGGGGATCAGGAGCAGAAGCTGATAAGATAGCTTCGGGGGAACGAAAGGAAGGTCTCACTCGAGTAGCTCTGCCTTCAGAAAGCATGAGAGGAGTGCTGAGTCTGGGTCTGTTTCCGTCCCATGCTGGCACACAGATAGCTACAGCGTACTGACTTCCTTTCTACTGCACTCTCCTTGGAGGGACAGAGCCAAGGAGCATGTTTCTTCTGGAGTTCCCCAATTTATCATTAAAAATATAGTAATAAAAAGGAAACTCTTTGTCAGAGGGAAAGAGAAAGACATAGGACACTGAACTGACATTTAGACTATGACTCTAATCTCAAGTTCTAACAATGCTTGCTGGGAAAACTGTTTACTCTGTCTGGAGCAGCTTTTATTTTTTTTTTCCTTGTCCATAATGTTCTGCACTCTTAGCGATATTTTCTATACCTCTAATATGAAGTATATTCAAATAATATTCCAATATATTTGTTTCAAAGTCCTAAAAAACAGTTTTGGCATTGGACCTAATAATTTAATTTGGGGGCATTTGTATACAAATAATGAGACATTTGCAGAAGTGTTTTTCTATTAGGATCTTTATTTTACATTCGTAGTGGTAAAATTTGGGAGCAAACTAACTTCACAAAAAGGAGATTGAATACATAAATTGTATTTGTCCATATGAAAGCACAAGCTATGCTGATTTGAATTCATATTGCTGAAAAATATTTAATGGAATAGAAAATATTCAAGGTGAATTCCAAATAATAAAATCAGATTGAAAACACTAAGGAGATATCTCAGTTTTGTTAAAGATAAAAATGAGTATGTGTATGTGTGTGTGTTGGAAGAGAAAAAAGACTAGAGGCTTCCGTTCTAAAATTTCAAATGTTTATATTGGTTTTGGTAGTTATTGGTAATTTTTACTTATTATAATATTCTATAATTTTCAATACTTTTAAAATGAAAATCACATTTGTAGTCAGAAATAAACATGATTAATCTTATTTAAATGTTACATGAATAAAAAACAATAGATGTACACATCCTCACCTTCTTTCACTCTCCTACCTTCAATAGCTCAGAATCTTCAAGAATCTTCAAGTCTTGTGACAAATGATATGCCATCTCAACAAGTTTACAAAGTTGAAATCGCTTCCATTTATTTTTTGCATTAATCATAGATGTCAGGGCTACTGTTTCTCAACTCATGTTACAGAGGCTCAGGAAAGCCATTTCAACTGTCATATAACAATAGTAGAAAAGTAATATGATAAGCTACCCTTACTCTTATAGTATTCACCATTGTGCCTCAGAGAGCGGAAAAAGTTTCAGAAGTTATTTCAGTAACACTTTTCACTTAAGCTACAAAATTTGGAATCAAAATTTGCCATGTCTGACTCACAATGAGGCATATGGCACAAAGTCATCTTGAAAGGACTCTAGCAAAGGAACAAAAGTATTAAATGATCTAAGACACTAAGATTCTTAAAAGCCTGATAATATGCCCACAAAAGTCAGGTAAGAAGGTTCAAATACCTTTCCAAATACAAATAGAATAATTTGGTTTCATAAACCTGGGTGAATACAAAGTTGCCCATTGCTCTAGATTTCTGCCAAAGTGTAACTAGACATTATGGTATCTGAAAGGCATTTTATTAAATCTAAATAAATAGGTAGATTGTTATTATGGAATATGGACAATTATATGCATTTACCACCATCCCTCATCTCAAAGAGCAATTTCTGGTCCTGTGGTATTGCAGCTTAATGACTGTGCTTTGACCATTTGCAGCTGGTGTTTGTCCCTGGGACATAAGTCACACAGGGCACAACACGGCTGATATCCAGAAAGATCACGAGAACCACACCACTGCTTTGGCACCCTTTCGAGAGCTGCTCAGCAAGGAGCTCGTGACTGCTGACCATCTGGTTGGAAATCCTGGCAATGATTTGTTTAATATTAGTGTTAATATGATGTCTGTCAGTAGAAAGCACTTTGCGGGATTGTAACCACCATGGTAGTCTATGTTAGGTAGACTCTTAGTGTTATCTTTGTTTTCACCCTCTCATTAGTTTCTGGAAAGATAATTCTGGACTATCATCTTTTATAGTCACATGTTTGCTTATTAGAAATTTGAGCATAATATACTCAGTTTTTTATTATCTTAAATGCTGTGGTAATGGTTAAGTTGATTTCATAGAATTAACAAATTTTAATGCTTGTAAGGACTTTAGAACAATAGGAACTGTTAGTTCTGATGCTGTCAGCATAGTTCTAAATGTGAAAAAGTTCTATCCAAGGACGTGAATACTTCAGAATACATTTATTGATTTTAGTTTGTAGAAATATATGCACCTTAATTAAATATTATCTAAGCTAACATATTACAACATAGATGAAAAAACTGAAGCTTAGGGAGATAAATATTCCTAAGGCCATAGCAGAAGAATGAGGCCCAGCACCTCAGTTTTTAACCCAATTCCATGTGTTTTCTTATAGGCTGACCACACCAGCTCATACTTGTTTAAAGTTTTTAATATGGCTCTTGGGGATTTGAAGAAATAGAAAAAAAATAAAATATAAATTGTAAAATGTTAAAGTTATAAGTAATTCCAAGTTGAGCTTATTATATTCTTGAGTTTTATAGGCTTATACTCTTGTTAACTTTCAGTTGTCATAGAAGCCCTATAGTCATATTCATTATATCTGCCACAGGTCTAAGAGCCTTTCTCTTCCAAAATTCCTGACCTGAGTTTGTCTTTTCCTCATCTCAATACCAGGATAGAGGTGGTGGTGCTGGAAACAGTGTATATATTCTTTTTTATTCTAATAGATTCTCTCATTATGGGTAGAGGTAGCCTGGTTAGATTCTAAGATACAGCATAAAGAAAATGTCTTTGGATGTGGAGAATAAATATAGCCTGCTGTCCATAGTTCTGAAATGTTATTTTAAATTAACTTGGAAACAATGGGTGACTTTGGTCCAACTTCTCTCAAGAAATCTGAACGAGGTGAGGAAAAAATTTCATGTGGAAAAGGATAGAGGAAGCACAAAATGAGAGAAACGGAGAGAGGATGCCAAATAAGAATGGTCTGTCATTGATTAGGGAGAAAAAAATCAAGAGACTATTCTTTTGGTGTAGTAGTCAAATTTTTGCAGTTTTAAGAAAAGATTGTTTGTCTGCCAGTAAATTGGTTGGCATGTGACTCTCCCATCTCCACCAACTCCATCTCCACCAATCTGTGCTTATCAGTCTCCTTGATGATAGGCTTAGGTCTTAAACAGCTGGGCATATATCATCTCCAGAGAAAATCATAGAGAAAACATCCATGCTTCTCTGGATGTTAAATTTAAATTAATCACCCATTTTTGGATTAGCTCTTCTAGATTTGAGATATGAAGCAGAAGAAGGCTATGACATGGGTCATTAAAATGCTTCATACTTGAGACGGTCACCATGGAAAGATGCTAGAGACACCAAACAGAATAATACAAATTTTTATTGCACATTACCAAGAAAATTATACATGCAGCTAGTTTTCATTAATTTCTAGGCATTGAGGTGAACAATTCCTATGCATTATTTCACCTGATTCTCAGAACAACCTTATGAGATTGACATTATTTTTACTTAAAAAAAATTAGGTGAGAAAACTAAGAATAACGGCTACTGTTTGGCTGTGTCCCTACCCAAATCTCATCTTGAATTGTAGCTCCCATAATCCCCATATGTCATGGAAGGGACCAAGTGGGAGGTAATTGAACCATAGGGGGAGGTTTTTCTCATGCTGTTCTCATGATAGTGAGTAAGTCTCACGAGATCTGATGGTTTTATAAATGGGAGTTCCCCCACACAAGCTCTCTTGCCTGCTGCCATGTAAGATGTGACTTTGTTCCTCATTTGCCTTCCACCATGATTGTGAGGCCTCCCCAGCCATGTGGAACTATGAGTCAATTAAACCTCTTTTCTTGATAAATTACCCAGTCTTGGCTATGTCTTTATTAGCAGCATGAGAACAGACTAATACACTAACATATTTTTTAGAATGTTCAGAGATACATGGCAGTGCTCAAATTAAACCTGTCCTGATTTCACAATTTACATTTTTAACAATTTAGCAATATTGAGTAATATGTGTGTCAATGGGAATGTTGTAATAAGTCCTGGCTGGATTTTAGGAAATAGCAAAACTGTCCAACCTCTCTAAGTCTGAGCAAGGTGATATGTGGAGATAAATTGAAGTGGAAAGTAAAGAAGGGACAGACACTCATATCAAAATTGTGCTTTGAAGAATGAGAAGAAAGTCACCAAACACTGCAAATAGAGTCAAGGGCATGCAGAAAGTTCTCAAATGTCATGGTGTACTTGGGGTGTGATCTCTTGTCAAAATGGCTTTATTACAGGATAAATGCTGAGAACATGGTGAATGGTGAGGAGAAAAGATTTTAAAAAGATACTTGAAAGATAGACAATAAAACTAAATTAGCTGGGCATAGTGGCATGAACCTATAGTCTCAGCTACTCAGGAGGCTGAGGCAGGAGGATTGCTTGAGCCCAGGAGGTTGAGGCTGCAGTGGGCTGTGATTGCTCTATTGCACTCCAGCCAGTACAACAAAGCAAGATCCTGTCTCAAAAAATAATAAATAAATAAATAAATGAAAAGACAGGCTTTCTTTATCATGGAAAGTTCTTATTAAAGCATTTAAATTATATCCCATGGACAATGGTAAATAAACCACTGTGAGATTTTATATAGAATAAAGACATTTGTTTTGTGAGATATTCCTAATGATGGTATGAAGTTTACAAAATCATTCTTCCCATTAAAAATTGATGTAGGCCCACACTATTAAAGATTTCTGTGAGATGTAGCATAGTGAAAAGAGCAGTAGAGAGAAGACCTAAGGTCTTTATGAGTTTTTCCTACACTATGACCACTATGACTTTGAACAAATAATTAACCTCTGAAAACTAATACTTCATTAGCTAGATTTCATGGGTGTAATTTTTTTTTTTTTCCCAGACAGAGTCTCGCTCTGTCACCCAGACTGGCGTGCAGTGGCACAATCTCAGCTCACTGCAGTCTCTGCCTCCCGGGTTCCAGCGATTCTCCTGCCTCAGCCTCCCGGGTAGCTGGGATTACAGGTGTGCACCACCATGCTCGGCTACTTTTTTGTATTTTTAGTAGAGTTAGGGTTTCACCATGTTGGCCAGGCTGGTCTCAAACTCCTAACCTCAGGTGATCCACCTGCCTTTGCCTCCCAAATTGGTGGGATTACAGGCGTAAGCCGCTGCATCCGTCCGGTTTTTTTTTGTTTTTGTTTTTTTTTTAAATAGAGATAGGGTCTTGCTGTTGCCCAGACTGAAGTGCAATGGAGTGATCATAGGTCACTGCTTTGAACTCCTGGACTCAATGATCCTCCCACCCTGGCTTCCCAAAATGCTGCGATTGTAGACGTGAGCTACTGCACCCAGCTGACCGGTCTCAACCTTTAAGGTCCTTTTGAAATAGTATTTATACATCCCTTTCCCTCTCTCTGCTGAAGAAGACAATAACATCCACAACACAATTATTGTGGATCTTATTGTCCCATTTATGGATTGCCTTGTCATCTATGTTTTCATTATCTCTCTTCTATTACCAGTCAGGTAACCATTATATTGCTCATTTGCACCTCTACTAGAAAGAAAAGGTGATAGCCAAACCAATCAACATTTTATTTGCTGCAACTCTTGTAAAAAGTTCACTGAGGGGAAAGTATTTAAAAAGTAATGACTATAATAAGATCTAGAGATGTTCTGTCAATTCATTTCTCTATGCTATGTTTTCCCCCACTAACCTATGGAATCGGTATGCTCATTTTAAAATTTCGTAACCTTAAACCATATATTATACTGTTTTCCCTCCCCTGTTTTATTTTCCAGGAAATGGAACTGAAGTAAATTAAGTGTTAAGTGAATTCCAAAACATACTACATCAAGTTAGGGACAGGGCTTCAATTAAAATCTGAATCTCCTAATTCTTTGATCTGTCTGTGGTCCCAAATTCAATCTACTCTATGTCCTCTAAATATTCTCATGGATTAGATACATAAATCTAAGAAGAAAGGACTGCAGCTTCAGGATGATCGTTTAATTCACCATCCAAACAAGAACATCTGTGGCATTGAAAGGGAGCACAAATAATAATTACTTCAGGACAATAGGCATAAAACCAGATTTATTTCAGGTTTGCATGGGTAATCTCTACTTCAGTCTAACCAAAGGTCATCTTAATATGTGGCCTTAACATTCACGATTATCATTCAGGATTGTGTTCTTCAGGTTATGGCCCTGAACCAATCCCCTGTTAGGTATACTAGATATAGTTGTGCAAGTTCCTTCCGTATTCATTAGATTATGACCAGATTGTTTGAAAGGTTAGGGAGTTTGGGCTTTATCTTATGGATAATGAGAAAAAAATCTGTGTTTTTGTTTTTGCCTTAAAACAGGTAGGCTATACAAACAGACTTGTTTTTAAGAATGTAATTCTGCTGGTAGTATTAAGAGAAATTGAGTCTAGATAATGTCTGTGTTTACATGGCTCTTTGGAACTGAAGTACGATCATGAGGTATATACATAAATGTCTTAACCACAGGTAGGTGAAGTATTCACTTTTGTTACAGCGATATTATCCAGCCTCTTTCCTCACGCTTTTGCGCCACCCTTTCTGATATTCACGTGTTCATTGGAAGTGTTTATTGTTATCATTTTAGAATTCTATGACACAGTGACTCCTACTTAGGCTAAATCATAAATTCTCCTTGTCCTTCAGCTTCCAAAAAACTACCCTTGAGATTTCCATTTCTTTGGTTTCTCTCTATTAATAAAATGAAGCTAAATAACAGTTTTTTCCCTTCTCTTTTCTTTTAGTTGGTTTCTATTTTTTCCTGTAGTCTTTGATCAGGGAGAGCTGCCTACATTACCATCAAATTTGCTGAGTCATTTGTAATTTTCTTGGAATGCTGAGGGCTTCAATGTCATTAGAAATGTGGTCCAAGTCTCATTGGTTTTTGAATATAACTGAGTCAAATTACGTATTCTAATTGTACATACTAATTTTTAATGAAGCTGAAATGAGAAGGGGTCATAAGGGTGCATGTACTTACAAAATCTTTCATGAGGTAACAGAGAAATAGTGATTTATATCTTTCACTGTTGCCTTTTCAAGAAGAAAAGTTGCTTTAAAAGAAGCCAGAAAAGAGATCAAAACTGAAATAAAAACAGGAAAATCTGAGTGGCAAGAAGCATGTTCTAACTTTGAAAGATGTAGGGGTTTGTTTCAGATAAACTATAAAATCACTATTTGTTTAGAGGAGTCAAGTGTATATGTGTCGTGAAGTCTGAATATGATTTTTGATTCACGTTAGCATATTGTTTTATACAGTGACCCTCCTCATGTCTTGTTTGACTGACATGATATTTTAAAAGTGGCTACTAGATTTTCAGCTCTTACCATTGAGTATATTTCTCCATTTGAATCTTGACATGGACATGTGGCTTGCTTTGACCAAAAGGACATTAACAAACATAATACAAGCCAATAGTTGAAATGTACTCTCCAATTCTTTTGCTTCTTTTGGAATGCAGCTAACCTAGTAAAGAAACCTAAGATAGCCTTCTAGATTCTGAAGCAAGGTGGCCTAGTTATCCTTTTCTCTCCAGCCACGACCAGAAATGTGATTAACACCATCTGGGGCCAAGAAGCCCCAAGGAAACCGAAGAGATTAGTTGAATTGCATGAGAAAATTCAGCGGAGATGATCAGAAGAACTGTCCATCTAAGTTCAGCCCAAATTGTCCCCACCCCCAACCCTGTAGGATCATAAGTAATCAGTTATTGATTCAAGCCACTGAGTTTGAAAGTGGTTGATAAGTATCAAACACTAACATAATAGGTTAATGTGTCTCCAACTACGATAAACCAAATTCGAAGATGATCCTCAAAATTCTTACCCCCGTATGCCCTGTATAATCTGTGAATACAATAGGATACCACTCCTGGATTGTGCAAAGGCAAAGGGATTTTGCAGATATAATCACAGCTGGGCCAGGCACAGTGGCTGACACCTGTAATCCCAGCATTTTTGGGAGGCCTAGGCAGGCAGATCACTGAGGTCAGAAGTTCGAGACCAGCCTGGCCAACATGGTGAAGCCCCATCTCTACCAAACAAAACAAAAATTAGCCAGATGTGGTGTTGTGTGTGTGTGTAGTCTCAGCTACTGGGGAGGCTGAGGTAGGAGAATTGCTTGAATCCGGAAGGTGGAGGTTGCAGTGAGCCAAGATCAAGCCACTGCGCTCCAGCTTGGGTGACAGAGTGAGACCCTTTCTAAAAAAGAGAAAAAAAAAAAGATAAGAAATAAAGCCTCTAATCAGGTGACTGAGTTAATCAAAGGGGAGATTATGCTGGATGAACCTGGCCTAGTGAGGTATGTCTTTAAAAGAGTTAAGAAGGACTTGAAACAGAGGTAAAAACTCTTCTTTTGGCCTTGAAAAAGCAACCTGCCATATCATAGAGATTATCACATGACAGAGAATAGTGGGCAGCCTCTTAGATAGATAAGAATAGCCCTCAGGTAAAAGCAGCAAGAAATTGGGGATCTCTATTCTTTAGCTGAACACGTTCAACGGCCAGTAGCTTAAAAGAGGACCTTGAGCCTCAGATGAGGTCACAGCCCTAGCTGGTCCCTAGATTTCAGCCTGGTGAGACACCAAGCAGAAGAACCAGCTAGCCTGTAACCTGGACTCTTGACTCATGGAAATGGTGAGGTAATAATGTGAGTTACTTTAAGCTAAATTCATGATAATTTGTTATTCAAAAAGAGAAAACAAATACACCAACCTAGAATTTCAAGTATCAGATATAGCAAGAACTGTAATTTACAGAGATTATCAGTATACAGGTTTCTTCACCAGGTTTTAAATCTTTACAGGTTTTAAATCTTGGTAGAAGGAAGAAGTAAGATGATTTTACTTGAAGAGAGCCATTTTCTTTTCCTTGAGGCTCATAGAAAATGTATCCTCTTTCATGCCATGTGATTTAAAACAAAGAGAAAGATTTTATCTATAAATGATGGTCTCTTCAAAAGCTGATATTCAATTGGAGTCAAAGGATTGGATTATCTGAACTCTTGAGGGAATTTCTTGCTCCCATAATGTTGTGGATCAGAATAATGTCATCTTTTCTGGGTCCTAAAAGTACTGAAAGGCACTCGAAATTATAAGTCAAAGTGCGTGACTGATGGGATTGTTAATGTTGAAAAAGGAATGACTTGTTCTCTATTATAACACAAACAAAAGGAACATAACTTCAACCAAGGAAAACAAAGACTAGAGGAAAACTGTCTACTGATAAAATAAATGACATAATGAAGCCAGTAAAAGTCCCAGCTGGTTACAAACACAGATACAGACTAGCCAAATCTCCATGTGGCAGAATGGATGCAGAGCTTTCTCTGACAGAACAATGACAAGAGATTTCAGTGAATATGCATTGATTTAGCAGGGCCTCGGACAAATCCATCTTTACTGAGTGGCATATACAACTTCCCTGTCATTAAGTACAAATCAAAGCATTTAAAATGCATGCAAGAAAAAATTTTCAATCCTGCAAGGCTTAGCACCATGCAGAGAACACCATAGGGCATCAAATTTTTAGTGTCATTCCTGTACCACTTTCCTGGATCTATCTCATTTTCTAGTTCCTAATTTGCACTGATTCTTCCAAGTTCTGACCTTTTTATATGTTCACCCAGGCCTTTTCTAGCCATATAGCCTTTGCATACATTCTTGAATATGATTTACATCTTCCTCTGAATATGCTGTCTTTATCCCCTGTTCCATAATGCTGAGATCTTCCACTACAGACCGCCTATTTCTCTGTGAGGAGTGCTTTCGTCAAGTTTATCCCAACCCCTCAAACAGACTGAGACAAAGCTTAGGTATTATCACATCCCATGCAAACACTGTTCTCTTTCTCAAATAATTATTCTAATGCTTTGAAAATTGTCTGGTTGTCTTTATGGAGAATAAGGACTTTGAACAAGGACTTAAAGCTTAGAGAGTTTAGCTGGTCCTTCAAAGAAAGAGGGAAACATGTTGGGAACTAAAAGACTAGAATGTTGATGACATCTTGACATAACCAAGTATATGCTTGGTTTTTTTCTTTCACACATGGAAGTCCGAAGGTATGGCATCTCTGAAAAGCCATCAGGTACCCAGAATCCTTCTCTCTTATAAGTCATCCACAAGATCAGGTTGTCTACATCTGCACATACCAAGATGCACCAAGATGGCGCCTCTCTAAGTCCCTGTTTCAGCTATTGTGAAAGGCAGAGGCACAGGGCATGCTCAGATATTGCTCAAATTGTTTTCATTCATGTCTCAGTGTTCAAAACTTAATTACTTGGGTTTATGTAGCTGAAAGAGAATGCTATAGTTTGAGTGTGTCCCTCCCAAGATTCAGGTGTTGAAACTTAATGGTCAATGTAATGGCATGAAAAGGTAGGGCTTTAAGAGGTGATCAGGTCATGAAAGCTCCTTCTGCACAGCTGTAATTAAGGTTCTTATGAGACTTCATACAATGTTGAGCTTTCATACCCTGCTTCCTTCTGACACATGAAGACACAGTGTTTCTCTCCTCTGTGGGATACGGTTCTCACCTGTCATGTGAACCTGGCAGTGCCTTGATCTTGGACTTCCAAGCCACCAGAACTAGGAGAAAATAAAACTTCCATTTCATATAAACTACCCAGTCTTAGGTATTTTGTTATAGCAGCAAAATGGACTAGGACAGAGAGGCCCCTATTACTTTAGAAGAAATTTAGAAAATATACTGGGAGACATCTAGCAGTAAGAAGATGATCATGTGTTCAACCCTCAGGTTTTGATTGAGATGATAATTGGAGAGGCCATTTATTCAACAAATTTTAATTAACAACCTACTCTGTCTATTTGGCATACTTTTAGAATCTTGGATTATATCAGTGAACAAAACACGTGACCCTATCGTCTTAAACTATTGATGCATTTGTGCATATAAGATAACTATAAAATGAGTAATGAGAAATGGGAGATTCGAATGCATGTGAGAATGTGGGAATAGACTTGAGTTCTTATCAAGTATAATTCACTGGACTAGGAACTTTACTTACATTACCTCTTTTAATCCTTCTGAAAACCAGATGAAGTAGGTATTATTATACCACATACACATTTGTGAGATATAAATCTAAACCCATGAAAAAGCTCTTTTGTTTGTTTGTTTGTTTGTTTGTTTTTTTGGAGACAGATCTCTGTGACCCAGTGTCACCCAGGCTGGAGTGCAGTGGTGCAATCATGGCTCACTGCAGCCTTGACCTCCCCAAGCTCAGGTGATCTACCTACCTCAGCCTGCTGAGTAGTTGGGACTATAGGCATGAGCCACCAAACCAGGCTATTTTTTTAAAATTATTATTTTGTAGAGATGGGGTTTCATCATGTTGCCCATGCTGGTCTCAAATCCTGGGCTCAAGTGATCTGCCCACCTCAGCCTCCAAAACTGCTAGGATTACAGGTGTGAGCCACTGCACCCAGCCATGAATATAAGCCCTTGATTATAGTGTGGTGCTTCCCTGAAATCATGAATAAACAGTGTGATAGAAGTTGAAGAGCGTGAAATATTGAGGCAAAAGGAAGTGAGCTTAATTTTTTTCTCTGCCAATTACTAACAGTGACTTTGATGGCCTTTCCGTTAATATTCCCTGTTAACCGTGATTTTTCCATGGCCTAAACAACATGGACTTGAGAAGGTTATGCTGGTGCCTCCTGTCAATTTGTATTTTTAGTTGCTATAAACCTGCATGAGCCTATTCACATACTACCTATTTGTAGAGGCAACTCTGACTCATAGAATCTTAAAGAACTTATTCTGCAAATATATCTCTTACTTCTAAAATAAGAAGTGTACTCCTATCCTCACTTTCCACCATGTTACTTTGTATCTTCTATATCAATGTGTCCCAAGATTTTAGTATGAGAATCACCTGGAGATGTTATTATGGAACACAACTCTCCTGGTATTTGATTTAGTCGGTCTGAAGGGGGGACTAAAATTTGCATTTCTAACAAGTTCTTAGATAATGCCAGTGTTTCCGTTCTGATTGCCACATTTTGAGAACCACTGTCCTATACATTTACTTCTTCTTTAAACTCATTCCCTACTATATAACTCTTAACCCCTCATGCATATGTAAATATATGCAGGCAATCCTCACTTTGATAGTTCCAATATGCACAAACTTAGCATGGTTTAAATAACACCAGTCCTTCAGAATGAGGTTCAAATTTCAGTTACCATGGTTATTAACTATGAGTAATTGCATAAAGGACCAACTTCCATGAAGCTCTTCAGTCCACAAATCACTATATACATAACAGATGTCCCTAATAATAATCAATCATTCCACTTCTTTCAAAGTCTGTTGATGATTGTTACTGTGTGCATTGTGTGTCAGTTGACCTGCAGATAGCAAATTGATGGAATTATTTTGCCTCATTGTCTCCCAGTAATGAAGAAGCCCTCTTAGTCAGTTTGGGCAACTATAACAGAATGCCATAGACTGGATGGCTTAAGCCATATAAACTGATTTCTCATAGTTTTGGAGGCTGGGAAGTCCAAGAAGAAGGTGCAGGCAGGTATGGTATCTGGCAAGGGCTCTCCTCCTTGCTTGCAGACAGCCACTTTGTTGTTGCATCCTCTCGCTGTAGAGAGAGGATCATACATCTTGTGCTTTATCGTGTAAGGGCACTAATATCATTCATGAGGGCTCCACCTTCATGACTTAATTACTTCCCAAAGGCCTCACCTCCAAATACCATCATATTGGGGATTTAGGCTTCTACATATAGATTTTAGGGATTGAGGGACACATTCAGTCCATAGCATTTAGAATTTTACACAAATGGATAATTAAAGGAGAGAATTGGCTAACAAAGAAAAAAGTGCAGCAAAGAAATGAAAAGTGAAAATATTGGAAGTAAAACTTGAATAAAATGTAAATGGGGTTATAGAAGAAATAGCTGAGTGTGGAATATTGAAACTGCCATCATTTGAAGATCCTAAATATTAAATAGTGAATCAACATACATGAAGAAAGTGGTCATGACAAAAAGGATGCCCATACCCTAGCTGAAGTAATTCCAGCAGAAACTTTACATTAAAGGAATTCTCCAAATATTTTAAAACATTAAAATTGCAAAAGATAAAATACTGGAAACTGAGCCACACCTTAGAAAGATGTATGGTAACTTGCCAAGTCATAGAAAAGGTCTTTGCTCCCTATTTTTAATCGTATGACAGGAAGAAGAAAGAAAGCACCATTCAGACTAATCTTGACACATTAAAATACTTTAATTCTCAGTCTTTCCAATGCTTTAAATTACAGTGTACTAAATAACTATTAGTGTTACTGTGTTTTTTATGTTTCTATGCATCTTCGATAGACAGTAAAAGAATGTTTTGACAAAATTTTCAAACGTTAAAAAGCTGTCATAATTTTCCCCATTGATCATAAATGTCATTTTGCATAGTTTCAGCTTGCATGGTCATTTTAACAATCCCACACTACAATACAAATTGTGTACTACCTGTACCTATTCCTCTCTTCCTAAGTATAGAGAGCCCCCTTTGTGGTTCTAGTGAACCAATGGTAGCTATATCAGCATCTTTCTCAAAGCCTCTTTTTTTTCTTTCTTTCTTTTTTTTTTTTTTTTTGAGACACAGTCTTGCTCTGTTACCAGGCTGGAGTGCAAGTGGCCTGATCTTGCATCGCTGCAACCTCCACCTCCTGGGATCAAGCGATTCCTT
The DNA here is from genome assembly GCF_028885625.2 of Pongo pygmaeus. NCBI lineage: Eukaryota > Metazoa > Chordata > Mammalia > Primates > Hominidae > Pongo > Pongo pygmaeus. Next base: position 22,369,928 of record NC_072376.2, read on the forward strand.
TGCCTCGGCATCCTGAGTAGCTGGGACTACAGGCGCGCGCCACCATGCCTGGCTAATTTTTTGTATTTTAGTAGAGACAGGGTTTCACCATGTTGGCCAGGATGGTCTTGATCTCCTGATCTCATGATCTGCCCGCCTTAGCCTCCCAAAGTGCTGGGATTACAGGCTTAAGCCACCGCGCCTGGCCTGGTTTGTACCTTTTAATTGACCTGCACAGGAATAGTACTACCCTTGAGCAATACAGGGGTTAGGTGTCCTGACCCCCTTGCACAGTCAAATTTTTGTGTATAAATTTTGACTTCCCCAAAACTTAACCCTTCTGTTGACCAGAAGCCTTACCAATAATATAAACAGCTGATTAACACATATTTTGTATGCTGTATCTATTTTATACTGTATTATTACAATAAAATAAGCTACAGAAAATAAAATGTTATTACAAATTGTAAGAGAAAATGTATTTACTATTCATTAACTAAGAGTCAGTCATCATAAAGGTCCTCATCTCCATTATCTTCATGTTGAGTAGGCTGAGGAGGAAGAGGATGGATTGGTCTTGGTATCTTGGGGGTGGCAGAGGTGGAAGAAATTCCACCTATAATTGAACCCACACAAGTCAAACCCATGTTGTTTAAGGGTCACTGTATATGGCTGAAATTTACTGCTGTGGTCTAACCAGAGACCTAATATCAATGACCTACAATAATATATTTCTTACTCAGCTTCACACCATTGTACCCACTCAAAATGAAATGACAGTCTGGAGAGTGTACCACCCGGTATGCTTTTCTAATACACTAGCCGCTTGTGTTAATTTATAGGCTATTATGACAAAGTACTGCAAACCGGGTGGCTTGAAACAACACACAACAGAAATGTATTATCTCACAGTTCTATAGGCGTTTAGTCCAAAATTAAGATGTCCAGTAGGGACATACTCCTTATGAAATCTGTGGGAGAATCCTTTCTCCCTCCTGGTGGTTTACTAGCAATCTTTGACATTTCTTGGCTTGTAGCTACATAACTCCAATCATTGTCTTCATTGTTACATGGAGATCTCGTGTGTGTTGCTGTTCTTACATGACTGTCTCTTTATAAGGAAGCTCATCATATTCAATAAGGAGCCCTCCTACTCCAGTATGAACTAGTCTTAACTAATTATATCTGCACTGACTCTATTTTCAAATAAGATCACATAACACTCACTTTTATTGTCACTGTATCACGTAAACCAACCATAGTTCAAATATTTAGGTCATGAGATCTAACCTCTCTTAGCCTCCGTTGCCTCAATATTTGGGATATTAATTCCTAGTCACAGGATAGTTCCAAGTGTTAGGCATATTTGTAATGCATTCATCAAAAGGTCATAGCTCCTTAACACTTTTCCTGAGCACTGCGCCACCCAAGCCTTTATAAATTAAATATTAAACACTCAGCATTTACTATCTTATATTACTAATAAACGTCTATGTTGGGTCACCTAACTAGATTGCAAAAAACAATCAAGATAATTGTGTGCTAACTATGATTTTGTATCTCCAAATCACATAACACATGTCTGAATATAGATATTTACAAAGCTTTATTGGATACTCCACCACTCAGTAAAGTTAACTGTATATAAATGCATGTTATGACCCTGATTCCTGAATAATTAGATCAAGATAAAAATTTGATTTTCACAATTGAAATTTCACAGAATAAATAAAAACCAGAAGAACTAATACTGTTCTTCTGGTGCTAAACAACTGTTTTCATTTTTTACTTTCAGGATAACATGGGAATATGAGTAATAAAGAAAACAAGTAACATTTTTCTCTACAAAAGTCTTTTTGTTAGGTGAAGGTAAACAGATTATCTCAGCTTGGAAGGGAGAGGTGTTTTACAGTTGAATGATTTTGGATGGAAGTGTGAGGGATTCTGATTTTAGATTTTAGATTTTTCTGGTTCTACACTTTTCAAGTCAGTGGATTTACTTACAAAGAGAAGTTGTAGAATTATTCACTGGGAAGTCTTAAAAATCTAATGATAAAATTAGCAGAGTGTGGTGGCATGCACCTGTAGTCCTAGAGTCCTAGGTACTCAGGAGGCTGAGGCAGGAGGATCACTTCAGCCCAGGAGTTTGAGATCAGCCTGGGTAACAGAGAAATCCTGTCTCTTAAAAAAAAAAAAAATGGAGAAGGATATATCATACAAATACTAGCCAAAAGAAAGTAGCTGACTTTAAAATAAGAAGTGTCCTAATGGTAACATAGTCAATTTTTCAAGAACATATAACAATTATAAATGTGTATGTGCTTAGCAGAATTTTTTAGTACTTGATAAAATACTTATAGAATTAAAAGAAAATCCAAAATCATAGTTGGAGACTTCACTCATATATTCATCAGTAATTGAAAGTATCAGTAATTGATAGTAGAAGTGAAGAAAAATAAGAATATACAAGAATTGAATTACCCTATAACCAAATAGACCTATTTTACATTTAGAGATGATTCCACCCAACAACACCAGATTACACTTAATTTTCAAATGTGTATACAACATTCATCAAGACAGACTGAATTCTGGGCCACAAAGCAAATCTCAACAAGTTTAGAGATCACAAATCATACAAAGTATATTTATTGGCCATAAAGGAATGAAACTAGTAGTAAATAACAGAAAGATACCTGGAAAAACATGGAAATATTTGGAAAGTCAATAGCACACGTTTCATTATGTCTTATCCATGAATTAAGTAGAAACTCTTAAGGGAAATTGAAAAATATTTTGGATTGAATAACAAGAAAAGCACAACATATTCAAGTTTGTGGTATGCAGCTACAGGAATGGTCACTGGGAAGTTTATACCATTCAATGTTTATATTATAATAGAAAAAAGGGTCAAATAATCTAAGCTTCTACCTTAAGAAATTAGAAAAATAAACTAAAGAGTAAACTCAAACCAAAGCAAACAGAAAATAAAAATAATAAGTTAAAAATAGAAAGTCATTAGATAAAATCAATGAACAATGGATAAAATTAATAAATTTCTAGCCAAACTAAGAAAATAAGTAAAAATACACAATTTATCATATCAGAATTGAAAGAGAGGATGTGTCTGCAGACCCCATAAACATTAATAGAATTAAAAGAATAAAATGAACAACTCACAACACAGGCCCCACAGATATTAACAAGAGGAAAAAGATAATATAAAAACCCTATTTCTATAAATTTGCAACTTGAGGTAGTAGCACAAATTCATTGAAAGACACATAATACCAAAATTCACTCATGGAAAAACAGATAACAGAATAATTATATATCAATTAAAGAAATTGAACTCATAGTTAAAACATTTCCAACAAGAAAACCAATTCCCAGGTATTTGCTCTTGTGAATTCTACTAAATAGTTAAGGAAATATGTATAACTAATTCTGCAAAGTGTGTTCTAGAAAATAGGAGAGAGAACATCTCAGCTCATTTTAAGAGATCAAAATGAGATAAAGACATTACAAGAAAAGTACAGAATTATATTTCCCATGAATATAAACACAAAACTTCTTAAGAAAAATATTAGCCTACTGAATTCAGAAGTACATACAAAAAGATAATACATCATAAAATGTGGAGTTTATCCCTGGAATTCTGGATCAGTACTCAAAAATTAAGATAATTCATTATGTTGGATAAATAAAGAAAACACATACTATCATTTCATTTGATGCAGAAAAAACATGTAGAAGACTCAGCATCCATTTCTGATTTTTAAAACCCCTTGAAAACTTGGAAGTAAAGGAAGAAATTTTTAAAACAGCTTTATTGTAATATAATTGATATACAAAAAACTGCACATATTTAATGTATACAATGTGATGAATTTGGACATGTGCATACACCCATGGTAACACTGCCACAACCAAGATAATAAACATATTCATCACCTCCAAAAGTTTCCTATGTCCCTTTGTGCATTTTTGTTGTTGTTAATAACACTATTATATGAGATTTCCCCTCTCAACAGGTTTTAATGTGCACAGTATTGTATTGTTATCTACATAGACACTACACTGAATAGCAGATCTATAGAACGTATTCATCCTGTATAATTAAAATTTTATATCCATTAAGCAACACCCCCTTATAACCCTCTTGCCCCCAGACCCTGGCAACCACCATTCTATTTTCTGCTTCTATGAGTTTGACTATTTTAGATACCTCAAATAGATTCATTCAATATCTGTCTTTCTGTGACTGGCTTATTTCACTTAGCATAATGTTGTCCAAGTTCATCCATGTTGTCATAAATCATAGGATTTCCTTCTTTTTAAAGGTTGGTTGATAGTATATTGATCATATATTGTTATATATTGATCATATATATACACCACATTTTCGTTTTCTGTTCATCCATTGATGAACATTTTAGTTGTTTTCATATCTTGGCTGTTTTGAATAATGTCACAGTGAACATGGGAGTAAAGATATCTCTTCAAGATAGTTATTTTTGTTATTTTGCATATATACCCAGAAGCAGGATTGCTGGATCGCAAGGTAATTCTATTTTTAATTTGTTGAGGAACCTCTATACTGTTTTCCATAGTGGTTGCATTGTTTTACATTTCCACCAATGGCATACATGGTTCCAATATCTCCAAATCCTTGCCAGAATTTCTTAGCATTTAAAAAATAGTAATAGCCATCCTAACAGGTATTAAGTGATATCTCATTGCAGTTTTGATTTTCATTTTCCTGATACTTAGTGATGTTTAGCACATTTTCATATGCCTGTCGACCATTTGTATGTCTTCTTTGAAGAAATTGCTTTTCAATGCCCATTTTTAAATTTAGATTGTTCATTTATTTATTACTTTTGGTTATATACTTTGGGTTCCTTATATATTTTGGATACTATCCCCTTATCAGATATATGGTTTATAAATATTTCTCCCATTCTGTAGGTTTCCTTTTTACTCTATTGATTGTTTTCTTTGCTGTAGAGAAAATTTTAGTCTGACTTAGTCTCACTTACCTATTTTTGCTTTTGTCGCCTGTCCTTTTGGTGACATATCCAATAAATTACTGCCAAAATCCATATTAAGGAGATTTTATCCTATTTTTTCTTCTAATAGTTTTACATTTTCAAATCTTGTGTTTAATTTATCAGTCAATTTTGAGTTATGTGCATGGTATAAGGCCCATTTTTTGCATATGAATATCCAGTTTTTCCAACAGCATTTGTTGAAAGACTATATTTTACTCATTACGTATTCTTGGCAGTTGACCATATGTCTGTGAGGTTACAATAGTTCTCTGTTAACTGTGGAGGAAATGTTCCAAGCCCCCCAGTGGATGTCTAAGCTTTGAACAGTAGGGAACCCTAGAAATACTATTTTTTAACATATATATAGTATGTTTTTTATATATATACACACACGTATATATAAACTGTGTTATACACATATACAAATATGTATATATAAACTGTTTTATACATATATACACACAAACACGATACATTTTAATATAAATTAGGCACAGCAAGGGATTAACAACAACTAATAATAAAATAGAACAATTATAACAGTATACTATAATAAAAGTTATGTTAATGTTTCTCAGTCTCTCTCTTTTTCAAAATATTTTATTGTACTGCGCCCACTCTTCTCCTTGTGATCTGTCAGTTTGATGTCAGAAATGGCTACTAAGTGACCAACAGGAGGGTAACATGTATAGCAGGGATGTGATAGACAAAGGTGATGAGTCATATATGGGATAGGACAGTGTGGGGCAGTGTGCGATTTCATTACACCATCTAGAACAGAGCACAATTTAACCCTGATAAATTATTTCTGTTATTTTCTATTTAATATTTTCAGACCATGATTGATTATGTGTAACTAAAATTCTGGAAAATGAAACCATGAATAAAGGTAGGACTACTGTATTTCCGTCTGTCTATTCTGCTCTATTGGTCTATGTGCCTGTCTTTATGCCAGTACTGTACTGTTTAAAATACTGTGGTGTAATATAGTTGGAAATCAGGAAGTGTGATGCCTCCAGGTTTCTTCTTTCTCAAAACAGATTTTGCTATTCTAGGCCTTTTGTGGTTCCAAATAAATTTTGGAATTTTTTTCTATTTCTGTAAAAATATACCATCAGGATTTTGATGGGGATAGCATTGAATCTGTAGATCACTTTGTATGGTAAGGACATTTTTAATAATAATATGTTCTTCAGTCTATGAACATAGATGTCTTTCAATTTATTTTTATCTTTTTAATTAATTAATGTTTAGTAGTTTTAATATGCAAGTTTTTCATCCTCTCGGTTTAATTTATAGATCAGACCAATAAAGAGTAAGAAGATTCAGTTAGTAATCCAGTATCTCCCAACAAGAAAAGCTCAGGACCCAATGGCTTTACTGGCGAATTCTACCACTTAGAGAAGAATGAATGTTAACCTTCTCAAACTCCTTCAAAAAACTGAAGAGGAGGGAATACTTCCAAACTGATATTAAAAGGCCAGAATTACATTGATACCAAAGCCAGAGATGAACACTACAGGAAAAGAAAATGACAGGCCAGTATTCCTGATACATATAAATGCAAAAATCTTTAAGAAATACTGGCAACTATAATTCAGCGGCACATTAAAAGGATTATACACCGTGATTACTTCCCTTCTCTCCACATTTTTCCACCACACCAATAGAGCTCATGTATTACAATGGAAAGAACTGAACATTTTAGACCTATTTAAGAAGATATTTCTAGGGAAACAAGACAACAAAAGTAAAAATCGTTAAGAACAACTGAAGAAATTTTAGCTTCTCACCCCTACCACTGCAGCAAATCAAACACTGCCTAACTCGTGATCATATAAGCACAACCCCCACACTAAAGGACTATGTACTTAAATTCCTCCCACCTAGAATACTCAACATTCAATAAAATATTACAGTGATACTAGAAGACTAAAACACACAAGAGAAACAGCAGGTGTCAGAGCAACACTCAGACATGGCAGAAATTTTCAAATCATCAGATTGGGAATTTAAAACAACGACAATTAGTATGCTAGGATTTCTAATGGAAAAAGTGAACAACATACAAAAACAGAAAGGTAAAGTAAGCAAAGAGGTGTGAACTGTATAAAAGAGTTAAAATAAAAAGTTAAAAATCCAAAACACTATAAAAAAGAAAGACTGAATTTGATGGGTTTATTAATATGCTAGACATAGTAAGCAAAGAATCAGTGAGCTTGGGTAAATAGCAGTAGAAACATCTAAAATCAAAATGCAAAGAGAAAAAAATGAAAAGGATGAAGCAGAATATCCATAAACTGAGGGACAATTATGAAAGGTATGATATATGTATTATGGGACTACCTGATGGAGAAGAGAGAATAAAACACAGTAAACATTTGAAGTGATAATAATTGAAGATTTCGCAAAACTAACAAGACACCAAACCACATATCCAGGAGCTTAGAGTAGGATAATTACCAAAAATCCTGCACCTAATCATATATTTAAACTGCAGTAAACCAGAGACAAGGAAAAATCTTGGAAGAAGCCAGAGAAAAAGGCCACCTTATGTATAGAGAAACAAAAATAAGAATTATATTAGACTTCTCTTCAAAAACCATGCACATAAGAGAGTGGAGTAAAATAAAGTATTGAAAAAAAAAAACTACTAGCCTAGAATTCTGTATCTGGTGAAATTATCCTTTAAAATAGAAAATAAAGACTTTCTCAGGCAGACAAAATTATAAGAATTTGCTTCCAGTAGATCTGCCTTGTAAGAAATGGAAAAATAATTTTTTCAGAGAAGGAAAATAATATAGACTAGAAACTTAGGTCTTAATTTCTGTAATGATCAGTGATACCATCTCAAGCCCATCAGAATGGCAATTATTAAAAAGTCAAGAAACAATAGATGCTGGTGAGGCTGTGGAGAAATAGATACACTTTTTCAGTGTTGGGAATGTAAATTAGTTCAACCATTGTGGAAGACAGTGTAGTGATTCCTCAAAGATCTAGAATAAGAAATATCATTTGACCCAGCAGAGGCATTACTGGTTATATACCCCAAAGGAATATAAGTAATTCTACTATAAAGACACATGCACACATATATTTATTGCAGCACTATTTACAATAGCAAAGACATGGAACCAACAAAAATTCCCATCAGTGATAAAGAGGATAAAGAAAATGTGGTACATACACACCATGGAATACTATGCAGCCATAAAGGAATGAGATTATGTCTTTTGCAGGGACATGGATAAAACTGGAAGCCATCGTCTTCAGCTAACTAACACAGGAACAGAAAACCAAATACCGCATGTTCTCACTCATAAGTGAGAGCTGAATAATGAGAATACATGGACACAGGGAGGGGAACAACACACACCAGGGCCAGTTGGGGGTTGGGAGATGAGGGTAAGGAGAGCATTAGGACAAATAGCTAATTCATATGGGGCTTAAAACCTAGATGACGGGTTGATGGGTGCAGCAAACCACCATGGCACATGTATACCTACGCAACAATTCTGCATATCCCAAACTTAAAAAGAAACTTGGGTCTACATATAAAGAGTGTTAGAGAAGGACCAAATAAAAGTAAAATTAAACTTTTATTTCTCTTATTCCTAAGTTAATGAAACAGGTAATATTTGTTCAACATAATAATAGTAAAGATGTATTCAATGATTATAGATTATGGAAAAGTAAAATGAAAAACAGCAATGTTATAAGGGACAGAAAGGAAGAATTGAGAATACTCTGTTGAAAGGTACATTTACTATTTGTGAAATGGTTTAGTTTTATTTAAAAGTGAACTTGGGATAGATGTAAATATATATTGCAAACTCTAGAGCAATTGATAAAAATGTAAAAAAGGCATAATTAATATGCAGAGAGAGGACAGAAAATTGAATCATATAAAGTGCTTCACATCCAGAGAGGAATAAAAGATAGTAAAAAATAAAAAAAGAAAAGAGAGAGGGGGGTAAAAGGAAGAAAGGAAGGAAAGAAAGAAAGAAAAGTAACAAAGAATAGAAAAGAGTAAAAAATATGGTATATATAAGTGCAACTATATCAATAGTCCTTTTAAACATCAATGATCTAAATATTCCAATTAATAAACAGAGACTAGCAGAGTGGGTAAAAAAATAAAAAGATGCAGCTGTGTGTTGTCTATAAGAAATCTACTTGAAATGTAAAGATGCAGATAGTTTTAAAGGAATGGAGAAAAAGACACCATACCAACACTAGGCAAAATAAGTTGGAGTAGCTATATTAATTTCAGACCAAACAGACCTCAGAACAAGGAAATTTACCTTGGATAGATAAGGACATTATATAATGATAAAAGATTTAATTCTCCAAGAATATACAATAATATTTAATGTGTATGTACCTAAAAAGAAATCATCAAAATACATGAGGCAAATACAGAAATACAAAGTGAAATAGATGAATCCACTACTGTAGTTGGAGAATTCAGCAGCCCTCTTCCAGTAATTAATAGACAGTGTGGGTGGAAAGTCATCAAATAGTAGTTAAACAGAACAGAACCATCAATCAACTGATTCCAATTGACATTATATAAAACTTCATCCAACAACAGCAGAATACACATTCTTCTCCATCTCATATGGAACATTCACCAAGATATATTACGTTCTGAGCCGTTAAACACATTTAACAAATTATAAAAGAATGGAAATCACGCAGTCTTTTCAGAAAACAATGGAATTGAACTAGAGATTATAATAGAAAGATAGCTGTAAAACACGCAAATATTTCAAAGTTAAAATACTTTCAAATAACACATAGATCAAAAAAGAAGCCTCAAGAGAAATTTAAAAATGTTTTTACTGAATGAAAATGAAAATACAACTCATCGGCATTTGTAGGATACAAGAAAAACAGTGTTTAGAAGGAAACATACAGCTTTGAATGCGTGTATTGGGAAAAAAAAAGAATAAATTTTTCAAATTAAAAATAGCTCTATTGGAATATAACTTACATAGCATATATTTCATTTATTTAAAGTGTAAAATTCAATAATTTTTAGTGTATTCACAGATAGGTGGAACCATCACCACAGTTAATACTGTGGTATTAACTGAAAATTTTTGAAAATTTTCAGTACTTCAAAGGGAAACACCATATCCTTTAGCTTTCACCTTTGTATCCTGCCACGTCACACCTCTCTCTGCCCCCAACTCTAAGCAAATTTGGATTTATGGTTTTTGTTTTTAGTTTTGCCAGTTCTGGATTTGCATGTGAATGAAATCACATAATATGGGAATTTTTGTGATTGGCATCTTACTATTTAATATAAGGTTTTCAAGGCTCATTCAAGTTGTAGGGTGTAAGAGTACTTTATTTTTTTTTTCTATTTACAAATAGTAATTGTATGGATATAACACATTTATCCAATTGTCTGCTGATAGACATTTGGATTGTTTCCACATTTCAAATGTCATGAATAATGCTGCTATAAATACTTGCGAAGAAGTTTTTTATGTGGACATATGTTTTCATTTCTCTTGGGTGTATACCTAGTAGAGAAATTGCTGAGTCATATGCCCACTCCATGCTTAATTGTTTGAGAAACTGATAGAGTGTTTTGCACAGTGGCTGCACTGGTCATTTTACATTTCTACCAGCAGTGTACAAAGTGTCCAGTTTCTCCATATCCTCACCAACGCTTGCTATTATCCGTCTTTTTGATCCTAGCCATCTTAGTGGGTATGAAGTTGTATCTCATTGTGATTTTAGTTTGCATTTCCCTGATAACTAATAATATTGGGCATCTTTTTATGTACTTTTTGTCTATTTGGAGAGAAGTCTATTTAGATCAGTTGCCCATTTATTAAACTGAGTTTCTGTCTTTTTATTATTGATATATTTAGTCCAAATAAAAATCCTTTAAAAATGTGTGATTTTATGTTTTCCCCATTCTGTGTGTTGTTTTTTCACTTTCTTCACAGAGTTCTTTCTATCACAAAAGTTTTTAATTTTGATATGATTCAACTTACCTACTTTTTTCCTTGGTTGCTTGTGACTTTTATTCCATATCTAAGATTTCTTTTTTGTGTGCCAAATCTAGGGTCATAAAGATTTACCCCTGTGTTTTCTTCTAAAGGTTTTATAGTTTTAGAGCCCCTACATTTGGAAGCTAAAATAATCTAAATTTCTACCTTAGAAAACCAGAAAAAGAAGAACAAATTATCTAAAATAAGCAGAAGAAAATACATAACAATTAAATTTTAAATCAATGAAATTATAAACAAGAAACCAACGGGAAAAAAGTCAATAAAACCAAATGCTATTTTTTTTAAAAGATAATAAATTTATAAAGATCTAGCCAGATTAAACAAGAAATAAAGAGAAAAGGTACAAATTGCTAATGTCGGAGAAAGAAGGACCATCACTACTGATGCCATGGACATTAAAATAAAAGTAAAGAAATATTGTAAATGACTCTATGCCCACAAATTTGATAACTTAGATGAAATTGACCATTTCTTAAAATAATTTGACAAAAGTCACACCAAAAGATATAGATAATCTGAGTAGGCCTGTAACTACTGATGATTTTGAATCAATAATTAAAAACCTTCCAAAAAAGCACAAGGCCCAAATAGGTTCACTGGTGAATTCTACCAAACATTAAATATCTTAAAGGAAGAAATTATACTAGTTCCCTTCAACCTCTTTTAGAAAATAAAAGTGAAGGAATATTTCCTAATTCATTCTATGAGGCTAGCATTACCTTAATAGCAAAACAAGATAAAGAGGTAACAAAAGAAATTTACAGACCAACATCTCTTATTGCACAGACCTACCTAAAATCCTCAAAAAATTTTAGCAAGTTGATCATATCAATGTATAAAAAGAGAGGTACACATCACAACCAAGTGGGATTTATTTCAGGTATTCAAGTCTATTCAATATCTGAAAATCAATTCATATAAATCAATCCATCATGAATAAGTATTTAAAAGAACCATTGGTAATAAAAATGTTCAGCAAACTTAGAGGGGGATTTCCTCACTTGATAAAGGACATCTCCAAAAACCCTACAGTTAGTATCATAATTAATGGTGAAAAGATAAATGCATCTCTGCTAAAATCAGAAACCAGGGAAGGATATGTCCTCTTACCACTCCTATTCAGCAGTGTGATGGGAGTCTTAGCTAATATAATACGACAATAAAAAGAAATAAAATGTATACAGATTGGGAAGGGAGAAATAAGACTGCGTTTGCTTTCAGATGACATAATTGTCTATGCAGAAAATCCTAAATAATCCACAACAACAAACTTCTAGAACTACTAAGCAATTATAACAAGATTGCAGAATGTAAGATTAAAATGTGAAGATCATCTTCTTTTGTATATAAAAGCAATGAAAAATTGTCATTTTAAATTAAATCGCAATACCACTTTCATTAGCACAAATAAATGAAATTCATAGTTATATATCTAACAAAATATTCACAATATATTTATGAAGAAAACTAAAAATCTCTGATGAAATAAATCAAAGATCTAAATAAATGGCAAGATATTCCACATACATGAATAAGAAGAATTTTTGAGATATCAAATTTGTAGGTATAGAATTTTTCATAATATATTTTTATTATCCTTTTAATGCTCATGGGATCAGTAGTGATGGAACCTCTCTCATTTCTGATATTAATGATTACTGTCTTCTATCTTTTTTCTAAGTTAACCTGGCTAGAGATTTATCAATTTGGTAATAGATTCAGCCTCTTCAAGCATAAAGGCCATGTTATAACTAAATATCACAGGTGCAATGTCTGATAGAACTAAACTCTTTAAGGTTACAAGATTCAGAGCTGAAAGCAATCAAAGCTAATAGAAAACACTGTCATTTGTATAGTACTACAGCATTTATAAGTAATTTCCTTTCTGGATGTTCTCCTAAATCATAAGTTCTGTAAGTCGTGAGTCTTGGATTTATTTGGCTTATATCTAATTTATTTGAAAGGTCTGGAATGGTGACCGAAATTATGGCAACTGGTAAATAAAATTTTTTTGAATTGATCTTCTAAAATATTTTATAGTATTCTCATTTTTAAAAACGAGAAAAACAGAAGCACAGAGAATTTAAATTACTAGCCCAGAATTTAAAAGTCAAAGAGCTAGATCTTGAGCACAGACTTTCAGATGCTAAAATGTTTCATTTTATTCCATTATATTAGGAGAAACCAAATCAAACAAAAACATATTCTCACCTCAATCAATATTTTAAATTACCTACCAACTGTAATCTGAGAAGAGTAACAAAAATAACTATGCTTTCTGATAGCTGGCAATAGAGAGATGATAATTTTTCTTCGATTAACTGTGTTAATGATGGAAGAGTTGAGACAGTGTCAATAACTTTGTATTTTGAAATACTTTATATTAATGAATAAAATATAAAAATGTATTTTTCTCTTAATCAGGCAGAAATTTCTCTTTTACTATTGCACTGTGTCTGCAGGGACATGACTATTTTCATTTAAAGCAATGAGCCACAGATCACTGAGACATTCCAAATCATTTCTGACTAGTAGAAATTTTAAAATATGGTTACTAGATTTAAAGTATTAAATTTATTTTGTTGTATAATCATTCTGTTGAAATTTGGGAGAAGAATATGTAATTTCCTATTAATTCAATACTTCAACAAATCTTTTCTATGTGCATATTAAATACCAGGCCGCATGCGATTTGCTGTGGGTATAATCCTGCCTGCAAGGAGCTCACAATCTATCAGAGAAGACAGACGCTAAACCAAAATTCATATGAATTGAAAATTAGATAGTAGAAACATAGGATGTTCAGAGTGATGTTTAGGTAGAGGCCAGAAGGGTAGGTAGGTAATAGGCAATGGAGTGCCAGAGAAAGAGGTTCCAGGCAAAAACAACAGCATATATGAAGGCTCAGAAGTGATAGAGAACTTGGCATCTCCAAGAAACTAACTGGAGTGCGCTCAGAATGTCCAGAGTGCAGAGAGCAATGGGAAGAATGAAGATGGGGAGCTCACAGCATGGAGGCCACATCAGTCACGTTGGGGAGCTGGACTTCACTGAATGTCTCTAAACTGCTTAATGGGCAAATTAATTATGCATTTTAGAAGAATCTTCCCTGCTGCTTTCTTTGAAGTCTCTAATAGTTATGCTACCAACAGACTGAGCTTTGTTCTTTCCATTTCGTAGATTCCCAATGTATTTTTATGGAATATTTCATGGATAACTACGAATAATCTCCTTCACTTTATTTGCTTTACATTTATATCCTGCCTGCTCCCAAAAGGATTTGGAGCACAGTTCAGAGAATGTGTTTATGGGAATGTTTTTTCTCAAAAGTTCACTGGTTTATAAAACTAGAAGACAAGTATTGAGACAAGTAATACTTATCTCTAAATAATTATTGTGAGTTTCTGCCTATTATGAGCTATCTGAGCTTTGGCATGATACTTAGTAGATGCTCAATTAGTGTTCAGTAACAAGTGAATAATGAACGAGTACTCTATTGAAGATGTAAGGTGTAGATGACCTGCATGCAATGGCAGGTGTTGTATTAAGCACTGGGCAACATATGGAGTGATGCATGTAACAGTCTCTTTCTAGAGGCTTTTGCAATCAAATAGAGGATATCGCACCCACAAACACACAAAAAGTGGCACATTGTTACACACGTGCCTTAACCTGAAGGCTGAACATGATAAACCCCATAAGAGAGGAATAGTGTGTACATTTTGTAACACAAAACACAACATTTTTATTCCTCCTCAAAATAACTCAATTTGCAAAAGTTCAGATGCTTATTAAAACTAGCTCCAAACTCTGAAGCCTTGGGAATTTTCTTGTCACTGCTTATATTTCAGTTTTGAAAAATAACTGCAGGATGACTTAATTAATTGTTCCTTCTTTCAGTTTTCTGTCTAAAGGAGATGAATACCTATGCATCCCACAAATAATGAGCTGTGAAACTTCCTACAGATAGATTAGTATATCTGCAGTTTAAAGCTAGTTTGCATGAGAAGGGATAAATATATTCCCATGAGGAATGTTTAAGGGATCAATTCATAAGCAAAGAAAACGTGCTATTCTCAGCAAGGAAACAATGCATTTTGTATCTGTTGCTATGATTAATTATATACTACAGCTTGGAGAATGTGTTTAAGGGGCCACAGTCAATCTTTTAAGACCCACAAGTTGACCTGCATTAAAAGCTGAAGAGGAGTTATACACTTATTCTGAGCAGCTTTGTGTAACAGAACTGTTGTGTGAGAAATTATGGATAATAATAAAAATGCACAGTCTTTGGGTAACACTTAAAGTAGACAGTGTTGCCCCATCTCTTGTGACTGATTCCACTAATGAATCACAGTTAAAACAAACCTCTGTCCTGAGTGTTCCGCCAATTATACTGCAGTGAAAATGAGGATAAAATAGCGTCAGTAAAACTTCAGTGAGCCTCCTAATCCTCTAGATTCCTTCTAATAAACAAAACCTTCACAAATGCATTTCTAAGAGAAATTTTTAAGAACAGATATTTGAGGCATAATATTGTTTCCTGATTTAGTGTTTAAGATCTTATTAAATTTATATTCTGCATTCAATGATAAGAAATTAATAAGCATAGTCTTTCAAATTCAGGACTTGTGGCCAGTTGCTCTCTCCTCCCTTCCTACTTATCACAGCCTTCTGTCTTCTTTCTTTACTGATCTTTCCACTCTCAAGTAATGAGACATAGCTTTCTCCAAGTGCACACCTTGCTGCAAACCGACTTGACAATTCGTTGCACCATGTCTTCTTGTTTTGCAAAATCGAGGATTGCATTCACATTTCTTCGGTAAAGTGTTCTTCTTACTGTGATCTCCTAACCACTCTATGTCATTTATTTGTTCTCTATCATGCTGCGCTTGCAGGACTAGGATATGGATTCTTAGCGTGCATATTTTCCACACGTTATCTCTGAGCAACTTTCTCCTACCTCACAAAGCTATGTACTCCTACCTGGGATTACGTAAGTAATAGTTAATTTGGTTTCAATTCCAGGCAGATGAAACCTGCCTTTACACAGTGACCTCTGGCAATCAGATGAAATGAAGCATGTGTTCTGACCACCCATATGTGGAGAAAGGTTGGAAACATCTATTTCATCAGTTTTTCCCCCATTTTTCAAGCTCCATTGCCACTGGTACATTCCCAGTGATGACCTGGAATGGGTCCTTGAAAAAACATAGAGTCACTTCTGGTTTGTCCACTTCATAAATATCTGGATAAAGGGAAATTATCTGAAACCCATAAGTTTGAAGACTACTACCTTACTCCCATAAAAGCTTAAGACTTCATTTTTGATGCCTCAAATCTACCACACTGTGTCAGTGAGGAGGCTGTTAAGAATAACAACGAGAACACACAGACACAGGGAGGGAAACAACACACTCTGGGGCCTGTCGGGGGGTGGTCGGGTAGGGGAGGGAGAGCATAAAGAAAAAGAGCTAGTGCATGCTGGGCTTAATACCTAGGTGATGGGTTGATAGGTGTAGCAAACCATCATGCACACATCTACCTATGTAACAAACCTATGCATCCTGTACCTGTGCCCCAGAACTAAAAATAAGAAGAAGAAGAAGAAGAAGAATTAGTTGCTTAAAAGGATACCCATCTGTCCTATGAAATTGTTCTAATTTCTGTTATCCTGAGATCTCAGTTGCAGGCATTCTGCAACTTCTCGGTGCTTGCTTTGTAGATTCTTGTTCTGGAACTGAAGTCATGGGTATGATGCTTGAGTTTTAAGAACTTAGAATTAAAAGAAAAACATAGAAGCATACAAATGAATACAGTATCTCAGATTATCTGTCTAATCTTCACATGAACGGCCAAAACTAGACAGGGGTTAATCTCAATAAGTAAGTAGATGTAGGCACGGTTTCTAAGAATAATATCATTCTCATTCCATGAATAATCTCGTCCTCTCTTCCTTCACTGGCACTGCATGTGCTGCCCCCTGGATCTAGTGTGTTCTGACCCCCCTCCCCTCACAACTCATCCTCCTGGAAGCATCTTTGCAAACTCTCTTAGAGTTCTTTCTAAAACAACTTTCTGTTGGTAAATTTGGTTTAGATGCCCCACTTTCCCCATAGCTTCCCAACTTATCCCTTGTAGCACTTTTTACCTTGTATTATGAGTGGCTAACTCTATGTTGGTTTCAAATTGGAGATCGCTGGCAGGAGAAACTCTATTCATCGAATGTTTTTCTTTTTTCCTTCTTCTTTTCTTACTTTCTGAGCATCTATCTAAAAACCTGTTGCATTCATGAATATTAGTTAAATGTGTATCATAAATGTGTTTAAAAGAGTATGATCTAGCAGATATAGGAGGAGAGAGCATTAAATGTTAGAGGTGGGAATCAATTGGAAAATAAGAAGAAATGGAGATGGGAGAAGAACATTGCTTTGCCAGGTTTGGAACAGAGATTCTTCCTTCACAGAATTGCTTTTTTTTTTTTTTTTTTAAACAGAATCTCACTGTGTCACCCAGCCAGGGATTTTTGCGATGGAGTCTCACTCTGTTACCTACCCAGTGTAATCTCAGCTCACTGCAGCCTCTGCCTCCTGGGTTCAAGCGATTCTCCTGCCTCAGCCTCCCAAGTATCTGGGATTACAGACACGTGCCACCAACACCCAGCTAATTTTTGTATTTTTGTAGAGATGGGGTTTCACCATGTTGGCCTGGCTAGTCTTGAACTCCTGACCTCAAGTAATCTGCCAGCCTCGGAGTTCCAAAGTGCTGGGATTACAGGCTTGAGCCACCATGCCTGGCCATAATTACATTTTTTTTTTAACTTTTATTGTTCCTATTTAAAGAGTACAACTCGTCAGGACAAACCTGAAAACAAGAGAATATATCAAACTTGCTTTCCCAGTTACAATATCTCAGGAAACAGAAAAAAAATTTTTTTTTAAATGGAGGCAAACCAGAGAGAATGTGAAGAAATAAACTATTAGCCAGAGACCTGGAGATTGCAGGGAAAAAGACCATTTGCCATATATTTGTCAGCATTTTCTTCAAGTATTGGCAAGACAATTAGTTAGGCTGATGGGTTAAATATTCACCTTGGTAACAGTAGCGTGGATAGGGCATTATATGGAGAAATTATACAACATATTTACCAAATGTAATGGGCTGATTCTATCACCATATTTTAGAACATAAAATGTGTATTTGACTAACAGGTATTTTACCTTAAATTGCTTTTCTTAGTGTATTACAAACCTATTTTCTGACACTGGTTATTACTTATTTCTACAGCCTTTATTAGAGGAGCAGTTAAAGAGTAACTTCCACTCTTAAAAAGGTTGATTTGTTTTGCTCCAGGAAGGAGTCTGGTGTGAAATGTTGAGACAAGCTTTACTTAAAGGGCAGTTGCCAGGTGACAGTAGAAATCATTCATCTCCTTCGTATCCTACCTTACCTTTTCTTTCCTCATCTTTATAACAGTGAAAGTAATTGGTTACAAAGTCAGTATCCTTGCTTGCCTATTTGCAATGCTCTTTATTTTATCATTATTTTTTAATCCCCTCATTTCAAGAGATAGTCAATGGTAGATGCAACCATGCATATCTATAAAAGAGAGAATGAAACAGGGACACTACATAATGGTTTTAATCACTGTAGATAGCATATTTTCCTCTTGTACATTAGAAAGTTGAGCTATTTAACTGTTTGCTGATTGTTAAGACATTTACCTTGTAAGGGCATTCATTATCTATTCAGAGAAATTCTTCAACTTACAAATGAAGAGACTTTCATTCTGGGTGCTTTTATATATTTAAAAATATTTTAGCTATTGAGGTTTCCTGTACTTAATCCAGTCTTTTACTTTCTTTCGTGAAAAAAAAGGGCAGGTCTAAATGCAAATTAACATTACTGTTTAAATATCACAGACCATTTTCTCTGAGCCCAGTTACAATAACTAGTAATTATAAAAATTGCTTGCCTTCGGCTTCTGCCTAAGCCAGTGCTAAACTTGTCCTTTTATTAGATCTGTCAGACTGAGTTAATTATCTTTATGATAATAGATGTGCCTTACCTCCAACAAAACAAATACACTTATAATTAGCTTTTTAGTTAGAAGTTTAATTTATTTATAAAGACTGTTTGTTTTCCTTCTTTTTTCCTGTTTTAAAAACCAGAGCATGGGGAGGGAGGATTTCTAGTTTATCAGGTTACCAGCCTGCTTACTAGTTTATAAAGACAGAGAAGGAAAAACGACTCATTATATCTAACCACCAGGTCCAGTGTTTAATAGTGGTTCATTCCTCTTCAATATTAGATCAGTTCAACTCCAAGGCATTTTATTTTTCTCTATGTACACAAAAAAGGCCCTTTTTATCTGCTTTCTGCCTTCTCAACAGAGCAGTGTTATGGAAGCTATTATATGGAAGTACTAACAAGTATGAATTGGAAAGCTTTCTGTATTACAGCAGAGCTGCATTAAAAATCAAATCATTTTATACTGGTGCCATGTCCCCAGACTTTTGTGGCACATGCTCCTCTTTCATCTACAACCAGCATGTTTCAGAACATTACACAAATGCCTGCAATGAATTACTGGAAAGTATCTATGATGAAACAGCAAAGCATAAAGAAAAAAAACATATGCTTTGTGTCATGTCAAACAAAGCTGAGTTTCAGCTTGGGTTCTGATGCTTGTTGCTGTTTGACTTAGGCAAGTTGTTCAACCTCTGTGCCTAAGTTTCTGCATCAGTGTAATGAGAATAACACCTACATTAGGAGGGGCTATTGGGAAAACTCAAAAAGAATTTATACAGAAGGTTCAACATAGTGCCTGACTCAGTATGGGGTACTTTTCATTATGGTTAGAATTAAGAAGGAGTATAGATGCATGGAGAATCTGAAGTCACTATTACAACCTAATAATCATTTTATAGGTTCTACTTTATATGTACATATGTATTCTACTAATTTGTAAAACAGACTTCCCTGATCATCTAGAAATTTATTCTGATTCATACAAAAATAATGAAAGCCCATACAAAGAAATGATTTTCCAAAGCTGCTATGCTGAACTTCTACCAATGTCATGCTGAAAATGGGCTGCTTTATCTCAGTTATTTACACAAAGCATAACTCTTTTTTTCTTTCTTTCTGTAAATGGACTAACTAACTCATTTTGATTTGAAAAATTCTATTGGCTTAATGTTCCCTTCCAGTTGTGATTTGCCAAATATAGAGATCTTGGTAATGATAGCAAAGATCTTATTCACTTAATATAGAACCTAAAGATTGTTTTTTAAATGTGAAGTCAGATTTACCCAGAATAACATTCAAGCTGCAGGCAAATCATTAGAAGTGAGCATTTTAAGCTGATTCCTGGCAAGAAGAGGTACCCCAGTGTTGGGAGTGGTGATGTTAACACCTTGACCATATAGCCAACTGCTCACACACCTAAATAGGGAGTGTGGGAGGGATGTGAGGGGGAAGGAGCTCAGGGCAGTACAGAGCCTAACAGTGCCATCCTGAGTTGAGCATCCTGGCACCTAACACTGAACAGATTTGTTTCTAGAGGTGCTTTAGATGTTTGGGCATCAAGAAGCAGGATGCGATCATTCAAGTGCCATCCAAGGCCCCTTGCTGTAGGAGTTCCATGACTTTCCCAGTCAGGATATTATGCCATCTACATTATATTCTTATGAAATCACCAGAAGGTCTTTTCTGTACCTCAGGACCATGGTAAACACACTCAAATCCTTCCATTCCGTCATCAAACTGTGTGGATTTTTCTTAAAGTCAAAGGTCCCTTTTATTCCCTTTTTCCTAAATAGGGATAGAAGTCTTTGTTTCAGGTTTCTCTGGCTGATGTTGCCAACATGAGATTATGGGACATATTTCTGTGACCTGTACTTTAGTCCTGAGCTCCTACAATAGGAAATTTATTCATTAATTCAATAGCGTTTTTTTGTGCCAAAGCAATGTGCTGGAGGCAGTGTGTACAGCAGTAAAATGATAAACACATTCTCTGTTCTTTCTTTACCTCTGCTCCCACATGTTTTGTAAAAGGTCAGCTGTGACATGAAGACAATCCAGGGACAACTACAACAACATGGAGATGGGCACATTATGCAATAATCCAGAGAAAAGAAATATTCATATTTAGAAGAATAGTATTTAAAAGAACATTTTATCACTTAGGTGCTGGATAATCGGAACTTGGAATGTGGTCAGTATTTCCAGCATTTTCCTTTTTTTTGAGATGCAATCTTGCTCTGTCACCCAGGCTGGAGTGCAGTGGCACAATCTTGGCTTATTGCAACCGCTGCTTCCCAGATTCAAGCGATTCTCCTGCCTCAGCCTCTGTAGTAACTGGGATTACAGGCATGTACCACCACACCCAGCTAATTTTTGTATTTTTAAGAGAGACAGGGTTTCACCATGTTGGCCAGGCTGGTCTTGAACTCCTGTCCTCAAGTGATCCACCCACCACGGCCTCCCAAATTGCTGGGATTACAGGTGTGAGCCACCACACCCGGCCCTCCAGCACTTTTCAATCAACAAAAGTCATTTATAAAACAACATAACTATTTTAGCAGTTAAGAAAACAAATATAGGTACTTAGTAAAGATATCTGGAGTTTGTATTCTTATTAAAATATATAGGCATATCATCTATTGATTCAACAAATACTAATTAGGATGCTAATATTTATCAGGTACTTCTAGGCACCGGGTATTGCTAGTGAACAGGGCCTTCTAGCTGCTGCTGTATCATAACATACACTTTTCTTATATCTGTACATAAGGCTAGGTACATAATACAGAAGAAGCTGTCTCAAACCTGTTCAGCCTAAACAACTTTCTAATCAACCCTTCCATTTTCCCTCTGAAACCTACTGAATAATGTAGCACGCTGCATTTTTATAACTGCTCCTACTCTGTTGAAGTATGGGTTTATGAAAAACCATGTTTTTTTGGTTTCTAAATTTCGTGTGTACCAGTTTTTCTTTTTAGTGTATTTATGGGAGTTAATTAAATAGGTAAACTAATTAAACGTGAGCATAAAAAGAGAATTGTAAATTGTATAAAACTAATTGAGATGTTTGAGAGAGACTCAATGGGAATGAGTCACTAAGATGCATTTGTTTTTGAAATAAACACATGTGCAGCAAATGCTCATCTATCCTCACGTGTATCTGGTAATGGGGAATGCCCTCTGGACATTTGCGATGACTGTATCTATGGCTGGCTGAGGATTGGAAGGTATAATGGAGCTCATAGAGCATTTGAAATATGGGAGCCTTCCTCAAAGTAATTTTGATGAATATCCTAAAGAATGAAAAGTAATAATTCACATTCTCTGTTTCACAAGAAATTAAAAATGTCTTCATTTATCCTTCATGAATGAATTCATGATTTAAATATTTTGGTAAAAAGAATTTTTTTAATAGCTGCTAGTAAGACTAAGTGAAGGAAATGTGGCTGAATGTAAAAAGGCCAATCTTGCCTGCCTTTTCTTCTGTGTAAATCATTTGGGGCTTTTCTTTGCTACTGCTGTGCTCCAGTGAGCCAGTCTGATCTCTAAGTCATTATTACCTTTTTTGCCTGAATGGCAGGGCTACATACAAATAGAACTTGTAGTGTAATTCTACACTTGTATTAACACTTATTTCTCTCCATTTTATTTAAGAGTAATGGTGCAGAGAGGCCCCAAAATAATATTAGACTCTAGTGGCATGTCTGCAAATTACCATCCATTTCTCTGTATCCTGCATTTCCTTAGCTGTCACTTCCATGGGCTTATTCATAGACTCTAGCTCTTGCATCTGGTTCTACCACTGATGCTTTTCAAAGATTTATCAGATAGAGGTGGGGGATGGTTTTGTATGTGTCTATTTAATTAATTTATGTCTTTAATTTTTTTTTTTTGTTTGTTTGAGACAGGGTATGGCTCTGTCACCCAGGCTGGAGTGCAGTGGCACAACCTTGGCTCACTGCAACCTCTGCCTCCTAAGCTCAAACTATTTTCCTACTTCAGCCTCCCGAGTAGCTGGGACTACAGGCACACTCTACCATGCCTGGCTAATTTTTGTATTTTTGGTAGAGATGGGGTTTCACCATGTTGCCTAGGCTTCTCTCAAACTCCTGGGCTCAAGCGAGCCTCCTGCCTCGGCCTCCCAAAATTCTGGGATTACAGGCATGAGCCACCATGTCTGGCTTATATGTGTTCATAAACAGTTCCCGTCTCCTCACACATGATTTCTACAATGATCTCTTTCTAAAAGCCAGGTCAGGCATCTTCTCTTAGGCAATTCACATTCCTGGGCACTGTTTCTTTCTATTATGTCATCTTCTGCTCTTCAGATCAGGAGACATTGTGGTAAAAGTGGGGGTATAAATCTCCACCTCACAAAACATTCAAAGATCCAGTCTGATGGAGGCTCTGTCATCTTTAACATGTGTCTTCACAGATGACCTGGGAATTACTACCCAGTCAGAAAAGTAGAAATGAGTATGAAGGAGTACGCATGGGAAATTTATAAGGCCCAATCCTGGGAGCTGCAAATATTACTTGGATGTATATTAGCCCTTGGTCACATAACTGCACAAAATTGCAAAAAAAAAAAAAAAAAAAAAAATTGTGAAATGTAGGCTGTCTTTGGACCCAAGAAGAAGAAATGGCTTTTGGTTTCAGGTGACAGTGACCACCACAGTGACATTATAGTTTTTCTGGAACCCATTCGTTGGATCAAAGAGACCATCAATTGCAAAGTGGAATTTTAATGTGACAGGACTGAAAGAAGAAAAGGTTTGGAAATGAACATTCTTACACAAAAACTTTCTTAGAAATCCCAGTTTAATGTGTTAAGCTCAAAGGTTCTTGTCACTAGTGATCATCAGCCTGGGGATGCTATCAGAATGTGAGTCCTCAAGTTTTCTATGTCTTCTGGGAGACACAGTTGGGTTAAGAGTGACTCTGCCTCTTGAGAATGAAGTTCTATGACGTTAGGAAAAGCCCCAATGGAGGGCTTGCTAAACCTCTTACCTACAGCCACATCTGAAACAGTGGCCTAGGTCCAGTCCATTTGGGTCATGGTTTTTGGAATCGGCTGTTGTTAAGATTCTCACTACTAAGGATGAAGAGCCACTCTAGCAGTCAGATCTCCATTTGTCGACAAAGCTGTCTCTACTACATGACCAAAATTGAGTAATTCCTCATGGGCAAAAATATAACAGGCTTGGCAAATGGTTTCAACTGGTCCTATGCAAACAATTATGTTATGACCTAGCCTGGTTGTAGGGTAGCAGTGCCCAGCTGGGTATGATAGTAGCTGCAAATATTGAGACCTCCACCAATCACATTGTATTCCCCTGGTACTTTCAGGGGTGGTAAAATGGAGGTTATCTATACACCCATAAATAAACTGGCAACAAAGAAAGTGCAACTCTTAGATGTTTCCTATGTTAGGTACAAGGAACAAGGTACCATTCCAAGTCTTTCTATAGCAGTTCTCCAGGAGGGATTGGAGATATTTGATAAGCAATATTCATTGCATATCCTTCAGTTGGTGCCCATTTGTAGTAATATTTACCCATTTTTTTGCATTTATTAAAATTAACTATGATTTATAAGAATTAGGTATCAAAGCATTTTCATCAAACTCTCACTTGAATCCCTTGCAGGACTTCTTCAGTGGCCACATTAATTTTGCATGAATAACCTACTAGTTCTGAAAACAAATTTATATATATTTTGGTCAACTTAAAGAACATTTTGATATCTAGATTTGCTTCCACACAGTGATATTATCAGTATGTTGTCATAAGCTCATTGATATTACTAGATTTTCTTTTTCTTTTTCTTTTTCTTTTTTTTTTGAGACGGAATCTGGCTCTGTTGCCCAGGCTGGAGTGCAGTGGCATGATCTTGGCTCACTGCAAGCTCCGCCTCCCGGGTTCATGCCATTCTCCTGCCTCAGCCTCTCAAGTAGCTGGGACTACAGGAGCCTGCCACCCACCACGCCTGGCTAATTTTTTATATTTTTTTTAGTAGAGACAGGCTTTCACCATGTTTGCCAGGATGGTTTCTATCTCTTAACCTCGTGATCTGCCCGCCTCGGCCTCCCAAAGTGCTGGGATTACAGGCATGAGCTGCCACGCCCGGCCCTGATATTACTAGATTTTCTAAAATGAATACTAATACTAGTATTGTTTGGTGGGTTCTGGTTTCAATAGGTTAGCTCAGGCGTTAGAGATTTTGACTTTAGATATTGTGGCTGCTTTTAGTTTTCTGTGAAAAAGACATTTTCAACCATTATTTTTCACCTTTGTAGATGCCCTTCATGTATAACAGCTCATAGGAATGGATTAGAGGAGATGAAGTAGATGATGAAGAAAATTTTTCCTTAGCAAATCCCTGTTATTCCTTTTGTTCCAATGTCTCCCTCTTGGTATCAGTTCAGTTTGTATTTTCGAGGTCCATGATGGACCTCAGATTTATTCCTCTACAAAGATATCAGGCCATTTTTATCTACCAAAAGAATATCATCCATGTGTAACTTTGCCTGTCTACAGCATCTAAATCAGAAAAGTTAGAGCATGACATAGGAAGGATCCCTCAAAATATAGTTTCGGAGATTACAAAGCTTAAGAGTCATTATTTCTCTTTCCCTCTATGTCAGAAAAATAGAAAATAGACACAAGGATCACTAGCTAAATGTGACAAGGTATTAACTTTGCTAATGGCTAATCAGGTGCCCAATTGTCCTCCTAATATAGGCCTCCTGATAAAGTATGTTAGAGAATGTAGCTTACAACCAAAGCCTGATGAAAAGTTTTTATTTTCATTTTAAAATGAGACCTTCAAGGAGAGCTTGGTCTCCAGAATAGACTCCAATTATACAAGGTCGGCCTGCCAAAAGAACTGTGGGCCTGGTTCATGCATGGTTACCAGAGAGAAAGAGAGAGAAATGGCAGGTCTTCTTCAGGGCACTTATCTTATGGGAACAGAGAACAGAGAAGGAAAGCTCACTCCCTGTATGTGTAAGCAGTTCCAGGACAGTGAGAGACTATACCTGACCTCAGCAATGATCTGCTGCACGATAACCACACCCATTACTAAAAGTATGTTCTTACCATACCTGGGTTCTCACTAATCAAGGTCACCTGTTTTCCCTCTTTAGAGGAGGAGGGAATAAGACAGCGAGAAAATACTGAAGTGCAGTGTGAGAAGTTAGAGGATTAAATGCATACAGGCATAACTCAATTTATCATGCTTTGATTTATTGTGCTTTGCAGATAATGCATTTTTTACAAATTGGAAGTTTATGACAATTCTGAGTCCAGCAAATCTATCAACACCACTATTTGTACTCATCTCATGTCTCTGCATCATATTTTGGTAATTCTTACAATATTTCAAACTTTTTCATGTTTATTATATCTGTCATGGTGATCTGTGATGCAGTGATTTCTGATGTTACTATTGTGATTGTTTTGGGGTGCCATGAACTGTGCCCATGTAAGATGGCAAACTTAATCAATAGACGTGTGTGTTCTGACTGCTCCACCGACAAGTTGTTCCCTCTTCTCTCTCCCTTTCTTGGGCTTTTCTATTCCCTGAGACACAACAATATTGAACGTAGACCAATTAATAACCCAGCAATGGACTCTAACTGTTCAAGTGAAAGGAAAAGTTGCATGTCTCTCACTTTAAATCAAAAGC
Organism: Pongo pygmaeus; assembly: GCF_028885625.2. Taxonomy (NCBI): domain Eukaryota; kingdom Metazoa; phylum Chordata; class Mammalia; order Primates; family Hominidae; genus Pongo; species Pongo pygmaeus. Next base: position 22,396,710 of record NC_072376.2, read on the forward strand.
TAGAAATGATTACGCTTAGTGAGGAGAGCATGTTGAAAACCAAGACAGGCTGAAAGGCAGGCCTTTTTGTGCCAAAGCTAAGTTGGAGATGCAAAGAGGAAGTTCTCAAAGAAAACTAAAAGTGCTACTCCAGTGAACACACAGATTAAAAAAAAAGCAAAGCAACCTTATTGCTGACATGGAGAAAGTTGGAGTGGTCTAGATATATGGTTGAATCAGCCACAACATTCCCTTAAACAAAAACCTCTCTGCAATTCTACAATGACTGAGGTAGGTGGGAAAGCTGAAGAAGAAAAATCTGATCTGATGCTAGCAGAGGTAGGTTGATGAGGTTTAAGGATAGAAGCTACCTCAATACCATGAAAGTACAAGGTGAAGCAGCAAGTGCTGATATAGAAGCTATAGTAAGTTATCCAGAAGACTTGGCCAAGTTAAGTGATGAATGTGACCACACAAAGCAACAAATTTTCAATGTAGATAAAACAGCCTTATATTGGAAGATGTCATCTAGGACTTTCATAGCCAGAGAGAAGGAGTCAACACTTGGCTTTAAAGCTTCAAAGGACAGGCTGACTTTCCTTTTAGGGGCTAAGGAATCTAATGACTTTAAGTCAAAAAAATGGTTATTTAAAATTCTGAAAATTCTAGAGCCCTTAAAAGTGATGCTAAATCTGTTTATCTGCACACTTGAACCAGAACAACAAAGCCTGGATGACAGCATGCCTGTTTACAACATGGTTTCCTGAATATTTTAAGCCAATTGTTGAGACTTATGACTCAGAAAAAAAATTTTTTTTAAATACTTCTGCTCATTGACAGTGCACCTGGTCACCCAAGAATGCTAACAAAGATGTACAGAAAATTAATGTTTTCATGCCTGCTAACACAACATTCATTCTGCAGTGCATAAATGAAAGAGTAATTTCAACTTTCAAGTCTTAACATTAAAAAATGATCTTATAATTTTGTAAAGCTATGGCTTCTATAGACAGTGGTTCTTCCAGTGGATCTGGGCAAAGAAATTTGAAAGTCTTCCAGAAAGGGTTCACCTTTCTAGTGCCATTAAGAAAAGTAAAACCTTTTTGGAAAACAATATGGAGTTAAAAAAATAGAAAATCATGTCCTTTTTAGCAAGGTGTGTGCAGCTGAAGGCCATTATACTAAGTAAAACAATGAAAAACAGAAAGTCAAACACTGCATGTCATCACTTACAAGTGGGAGCTAAACAATGGGTACAAATGAACATAAAGATGGAAAAAATATAGACACTGGGAACTCCAAATGAGAGTATGGAGGGAGAGAGATAAGGATAGAAAAACTACCTATTGGGTACTATGTTCACTATTTGAGTGATGGGCTCACTGGAAGCCCAAATTCCAGCATTATGCAATATACCCACATGACAAATCTCAACATGTACCCTATGAATCTATAAAAAATGCTAAAAATAATACGAAAGATAACTATATGGAAATTCCTCAACTAAAAATAGATTTGACCCAGCAACCCTACTATGGGTATCTACCCAAAGAAAAGAAATAATTATATCAAAAACTGTACATCTGTGTACCCTGCAGCACTATTCACAATAGCAAAGTCATGGAATCAACCTAAATGCCCATCAAACAGATGACTGAATAAGGAAAATGTGATTGATATATATATATATATGTGTGTGTGTGTGTGTGTATATATGTATATATGTAGATATATGTGTATATATGTAGATATATGTGTATATATGTATATATGTAGATATATGTGTATATGTATATATGTATACATATGTATACATGTATATATGTATGTGTATATATGTATGTGTATATATGTGTGTATATATTCATAGACATATACATATATACACACACATATATGTATATATATATACACAGACACACACACACCATGGAATACTACACAGCCATAAAATAATGAAATTATGTCAACATTGGTGGTGCTGGAAGCTATTATCCTAAGTGAAGTAACTCAGAAACCGAAAATCAAATACCATATATTCTAATTTACAAGTGAGAGCTAAACAATGGGTATGCATGGACATACAAAGGGAAATAATAGACATTGGGGACTCCAAAAGGGAGGAGGATGCAAGGGGGAGTGAGGGTTGAAAGGTTACCTGTTGGGCACCATGTTTAATATTTGGATGATGAGAAACCCAAACCTCACTATTATGCAATATATCCATGTAACGAACCTGCATGTGTATCTTCTGAATCTATTTTTTTAAAAAACAACACTTGAGATTTATGGAAGGACATGAAAATACCAACATTAGCAAGAGTTTAGGAGAAGTTCATACCAACCCTCAGAGATGACTAAATTGCTGCAATGTCATGACAATACTTCAACAGATGAAGATTTACTTTTTATGGATGTGCAAAGAAAATGGTTCGTTGAGATGAAATCTTCTGGGGAAGATGCTGTAAACATTGTTGAAATGACAACAAAGCATTCAGAATATTATTAATACATAAGCTGACTTGATATTGACTAGAACTTTGAAAGAAGTTCTGCTGTGGGTGAAATGCTGTCAAATAGCATTGAGTGATACAGAGAAATCTTTCATGAAGGAACAAGTCAGTTCACGGGTTAAATTTCATTGCTGTCTTATTTTAAGGAATTGTCATAGTCACTCTAACCTTCAGCAACCACCACTTTTATCAGTCAGCAGCCATCATCAACATTGAGGAAAGACCCTCCACGAGCAAAAGAATTGTGGCTTGCTGAAAGCTCAGATAGATTATTCTTAGCATGTTTAGCAATAAAGCATTTTTAATATTAAAGTATATACATTTTTTTCTTAGACGTAATGCTATTGCACACTTAGGCTACAGTATAATGTAAACATAACTTTTATATTCACTGGGAAAACAAAAAAAATTCATATGAGTCACTTTATTGCAACATTTACTTTATTGTGGTGGTTTGGAACTGAACCTGCAATATCTCAGAGGTATGCCTGTACTTCTGCACATGCTTTTATGTGTTGTAGTAGGATTATTTCTTGGAAAGCCTAAGAGTTCCTTTGTTTTCATCAGGCACAATGAAAGCAGAAAGAAACATTCTGAATTGGCTGGAAGCAAAAGGTGAGGGAAGAAAATGGGTAGCTCAACTCCCGTGGCTTTGAAAGGATTGCTCATAAGGTGGCAGGACTGGTATAGACAGGTAGCGTCTCTAAATGTTATATTGACTCAAAGTGCCCAAACTCAGACTTCCACAAGGTCTTTCTTTATGTGGTAGCTAATGATGCTTTCATCCCCATCTGGCATTCAGTCTTCCAGGTCCTTCCCCACCTCCACCCTAGCCCCTGCCTTCTCAAGGACATGAAACCTAGAATTTGAAATGAAATTGGGGACTGATGAGTAGGAATGTATTAGAGGAAAGGAACATCCCAAATTCTGCCACCAGGGAGATCTCTTATTTGGGGACAGGTTTATCACTTTGCTTATTCAACAAACATTTATCAAGTGGAATGTAGCCATCTTCAGGGGTCTACTGATGCCAATTTTTGAAACTGCAATAAAAGGTAAAGTCAGTCTGCCACTTCAGTTGTTCCCTTGATACTAAAATGTTGTTGAAAACAAAATCTAATGTTAGCCTTTGAAACACAATACCAAGTTGTAAGGTGATCATCAATAATATGTTCATCTGTATTTTTAATATCATTATTGAAACTCAAAAACAAATTCAGAGATCATGTGGACCAGAAAAATATATCCTAAGAATGCCAGAGACCTTATTCCACAGTTTTAGGAATGGTAGTGTAGAGAAAAAAAGAATTATTCTGGGCCTCAAATAGACTGATATTCTAATCCTGGCTCTGAAACTTACAAGATGCTTTATCTTAGCCAGGTTATATAATGTAATAACTATATTTAAAAAATGAGAATAATACAGCTTATATCATGGAGTTCCTATGAGGAAGGCATAGCATGATGTGTGTAGTATATGTCCTATAGCATGTTACCAAGTAGACTCCTAATCAATATGGGTTCCTTTTATGCCACACTGCCACCTCTTCTCCATTAAGTGCAAGGAACAATATTAGAGATTCAATGATCAATTTAACATTATCCACAAGAAGTTCCCAATCTGTTAAGACAATAGAAATGTAAACACAAATACAATACATTGTGATAAATTATTGCAATAGAAAATGTAACACATAGAAAAAAACATACGTTTTAAATTGTAGAAGAGAAATGCTTATGTGATTACAGAATTATGAGGCATTTTTAAGATGACTACGATGTAAGAAAGAAATATAAAATCCCATTTTAAAAATTACATGGTTTTCTTATGCCAATATAAAAACATACTAATAGTTCCAACGTTTTATTTATGCCGTATAGGATGATAGTTAGAAATTGGAGAAAGAATCTAGTACTTAAAAATAAGCAATGATTTTCAATAAACAAAAAAGAGGAAGAGAGGCCTAAGCTAACATGCTCTTGCCCCATTGCCATAGGATGCCCTCCACCATGTTACGAAATAAGAAAAAGGCCCACCCCAATGCAGCCCCTTGACCTTCGACTCCCCAGCCTCTAGAGCTGTAACAAAAAAATTTATTCTCTTTAGAAAAGACATGGGGCTACTGCGGCTTTCTTACCACCACATAGCAACTGCAAATGAAGCCAGTAACAGGAGAGAGTAAGAACCAGCAAAGAGATGGTCTTAAGAGCATCATTTGAAGCATCATTTCCAGCCTGCAATTTCAGTTACCTGAACCAATGTATTTACTTTCTACTTAGGTCAGTTTGGGTTATGTTTTATTTTACTTGCAACCAGAGGACTCCTGAATAAAGAAGTAGGGTTGCTTAGATGCCTAGTCACGTTATTTTCCAAAATTGTTATATACTTGATATGTATCTTTTATTATATGTGTTTAATATTATATTAAAAAATAAACTGTCTCATAATTCTGGCTTAAGAAGTTGCACATCACCAGGGTCATTATAGGACTCTCTGAGGTTCTCCCCATCATCGGCTACATATTCCAGAGATAACAACTAATAGAAATTTTATGTTTATCATAACTTCACCTGTTTTTGAATATTATTAAAATACCACATTATTCTTCAGAAATTTACTTTTTTGTTAAGAATCATGTCGTAGTCTACATAACTATTTTCACAATTGTATGAATAGATCACAGTTTATTTAAACACTGTACTGCTGAATAACCTTTGAGATGTATTTGAGTGAACTATTAAAAATGGGCTTTATGAACATTCTGATTGTGTTCTCTGGTGCAGATGAGTAAGATTTTCTCCACATATACCCAGAGAAGAAACTGTAAAGTTATAAGACAGTCACATCTTCAATATTACTAAATAATATCAAGGCTTTCCCATAGTATTTTTTGCAGCAGTGTTATTTCCACCAATAGTGTGGAAGATTCTTCTTTACTTTAAATTCTTGCCTATCTGGGGTTTTGTCAAAATTTTTTATTTCTACTCAATCTGTGAAATTGTAACTCATTATGATTTTTATTTTTATTTCTCTGTTATTAAAAATAATCTTATTTATCTCATATATTTCATGTTCTGTTAATGTTTATTCATGCATTTTGTTCATTTGTCTTTTTTTATTTTTTAGTATTTTTATTTATTTTATTTTATTTTATTTTTTATTTATTTATTTATTATTATTATTATTATACTTTAGGTTTTATGGTACATGTGCGCAATGTGCAAGTAAGTTACATATGTATACATGTGCCATGCTGGTGTGCTGCACCCACTAACTCGTCATCTAGCATTAGGTATATCTCCCAATGCTATCCCTCCCCCCTCCCCCCACCCCACAACAGTCCCCAAAGTGTGATGTTCCCCTTCCAGTGTCCATGTGTTCTCATTGTTCAATTCCCACCTATGAGTGAGAATATGTGGTGTTTGGTTTTTTGTTCTTGCGATAGTTTACTGAAAATGATGATTTCCAATTTCATCCATGTCCCTACAAAGGACATGAACTCATCATTTTTTATGGCTGCATAGTATTCCATGGTGTATATGTGCCACATTTTCTTAATCCAGCCTATCATTGTTGGACATTTGGGTTGGTTCCAAGTCTTTGCTATTGTGAATAATGCCGCAATAAACATACATGTGCATGTGTCTTTATAGCAGCATGATTTATAGTCCTTTGGGTATATACCCAGTAATGGGATGGCTGGGTCGAATGGAATTTCTAGTTCTAGATCCCTGAGGAATCGCCACACTGACTTCCACAAGGGTTGAACTAGTTTACAGTCCCACCAACAGTGTAAAAGTGTTCCTATTTCTCCACATCCTCTCCAGCACCTGTTGTTTCCTGACTTTTTAATGATTGCCATTCTAACTGGTGTGAGATGGTATCTCATTGTGGTTTTGATTTGCATTTCTCTGATGGCCAGTGATGGTGAGCATTTTTTCATGTGTTTTTTGGCTGCATAAATGTCTTCTTTTGAGAAGTGTCTGTTCATGTCCTTTGCCCACTTTTTGATGGGGTTGTTTGTTTTTTTCTTGTAAACTTGTTGGAGTTCATTGTAGATTCTGGATATTAGCCCTTTGTCAGATGAGTAGGTTGCGAAAATTTTCTCCCATTTTGTAGGTTGCCTGTTCACTCTGATGGTAGTTTCTTTTGCTGTGCAGAAGCTCTTGAGTTTAATTAGATCCCATTTGTCAATTTTGGCTTTTGTGGCCATTGCTTTTGGTGTTTTAGACATGAAGTCCTTGCCCATGCCTATGTCCTGAATGGTAATGCCTAGGTTTTCTTCTAGGGTTTTTATGGTTTTAGGTCTAACATTTAAGTCTTTAATCCATCTTGAATTGATTTTTGTATAAGATGTAAGGAAGGGATCCAGTTTCAGCTTTCTGCATATGGCTAGCCAGTTTTCCCAGCACCATTTATTAAATAGGGAATCTTTCCCCATTTCTTGTTTTTCTCAGGTTTGTCAAAGATCAGATAGTTGTAGATATGTGGCATTATTTCTGACGGCTCTGTTCTGTTCCATTGATCTATATCTCTGTTTTGGTTACTGTAGCCTTGTAGAATAGTTTGAAGTCAGGTAGTGTGATGCCTCCAGCTTTGTTCTTTTGGCTTAGGATTGACTTGGCGATGCAGGCTCTTTTTTGGTTCCATATGAACTTTAAAGTAGTTTTTTCCAATTCTGTGAAGAAAGTCATTGGTAGCTTGATGGGGATGGCATTGAATCTGTAAGTTACCTTGGGAAGGATGGCCATTTTCATGATATTGATTCTTCCTACCCATGAGCATGGAATGTTCTTCCATTTGTTTGTATCCTCATTTATTTCCTTGAGCAGTGGTTTGTAGTTCTCCTTGAAGAGGTCCTTCACATCCCTTGTAAGTTGGATTCCTAGGTATTTTATTCTCTTTGAAGCAATTGTGAATGGGAGTTCACTCATGATTTGGCTCTCTGTTTGTCTGTTATTGGTGTATAAGAATGTTTGTGATTTCTGTACATTGATTTTGTATCCTGAGACTTTGCTGAAGTTGCTTATCAGCTTAAGGAGATTTTGGGCTGAGACAATGGGGTTTTCTAGATATACTATCATGTCATCTGCAAACAGGGACAATTTGACTTCCTCTTTTCCTAATTGAATACCCTTGATTTCCTTCTCCTGCCTAATTGCCCTGGCCAGAACTTCCAACACTATGTTGAATAGAAGTGGTGAGAGAGGGCATCCCTGTCTTGTGCCAGTTTTCAAAGGGAATGCTTCCGGTTTTTGCCCATTCAGTATGATATTGGCTGTGGGTTTGTCATAGATAGCTCTTATTATTTTGAGATACTTCCCATCAATACATAATTTATTGAGAGTTTTTAGCATGAAGGGTTGTTGAATTTTGTCAAAGGCCTTTTCTGCATCTATTGAGATAATCATGTGGTTTTTGTCTTTGGTTCTGTTTATATGCTGGATTACATTTATTGATTTGCGTATATTGAACCAGCCTTGCATCCCAGGGATGAAGCCCACTTGATCATGGTGGATAAGCTTTTTGATGTGCTGCTGGATTCGGTTTGCCAGTATTTTATTGAGGATTTTTGCATCAATGTTCATCAAGGATATTGGTCTAAAATTCTCTTTTTTGGTTGTGTCTCTGCCAGGCTTTGGTATCAGGATGATGCTGGCCTCATAAAATGAGTTAGGGAGGATTCCCTCTCTTTCTATTGATTGGAATAGTTTCAGAAGGAATGGTACCAGTTCCTCCTTGTACCTCTGGTAGAATTCGGCTGTGAACCCATCTGGTCCTGGACTTTTTTTGGTTGGTATGCTATTGATTATTGCCACAATTTCAGCTCCTGTTATTGGTCTATTCAGAGATTCAACTTCTTCCTGGTTTAGTCTTGGGAGGGTGTATGTGTTGAGGAATTTATCCATTTCTTCTAGATTTTCTAGTTTATTTGCATAGAGGTGTTTGTAGTATTCTCTGATGGTAGTTTGTATTTCTGTGGGATCGGTGGTGATATCCCCTTTATCATTTTTTATTGCATCTGTTTGATTCTTCTCTCTTTTTTTCTCTATTAATCTTGCTAGCGGTCTATCAATTTTGTTGATCCTTTCAAAAAACCAGCTCCTGGATTCATTAATTTTTTGAAGGGTTTTTTGTGTCTCTATTTCCTTCAGTTCTGCTCTGATTTTAGTTATTTCTTGCCTTCTGCTAGCTTTTGAATGTGTTTGCTCTTGCTTTTCTAGTTCTTTTAATTGTGATGTTAGGGTGTCAATTTTGGATCTTTCCTGCTTTCTCTTGTGGGCATTTAGTGCTATAAATTTCCCTCTACACACTGCTTTGAATGCATCCCAGAGATTCTGGTATGTTGTGTCTTGGTTCTCGTTTGTTTCAAAGAACATCTTTATTTCTGCCTTCATCTTGTTATGTACCCAGTAGTCATTCAGGAGCAGGTTGTTCAGTTTCCGTGTAGTTGAGCGGTTTTGAGTGAGATTCTTAATCCTGAGTTCTAGCTTGATTGCACTGTGATCTGAGAGATAGTTTGTTATAATTTCTGTTCTTTTACATTTATTGAGGAGAGCTTTACTTCCAAGTATGTGGTCAATTTTGGAATAGGTGTGGTGTGGTGCTGAAAAAATGTATATTCTGTTGATTTGGGGTGGAGAGTTCTGTAGATGTGTATTAGGTCTGCTTGGTGCAGAGCTGAGTTCAATTCCTGGGTATCCTTGTTGACTTTCTGTGTTGTTGATCTGTCTAATGTTGACAGTGGGGTGTTAAAGTCTCCCATTATTAATGTGTGGGAGTCTAAGTCTCTTTGTAGGTCACTCAGGACTTGCTTTATGAATCTGGGTGCTCCTGTATTGGGTGCATATATATTTAGGATAGTTAGCTCTTCTTGTGGAATTGATCCCTTTACCATTATGTAATGGCCTTCTTTGTCTCTTTTGATCTTTGTTGGTTTAAAGTCTGTTTTATCAGAGACTAGGATTGCAAACCCTGCCTTTTTTTGTTTTCCATTTGCTTGGTAGATCTTCCTCCATCTTTTTATTTTGAGCCTATGTGTGTCTCTGCACATGAGATGGGTTTCCTGAATACAGCACACTGATGGGTCTTGAGTCTTTATCCAATTTGCCAGTCTGTGTCTTTTAATTGGAGCATTTAGTCCATTTACATTTAAAGTTAATATTGTTATGTGTGAATTTGATCCTGTCATTATGATGTTAGCTGGTTATTTTGCTTGTTAGTTGATGCAGTCTCTTCCTAGCCTCGATGGTCTTTACATTTTGGCATGATTTTGCAGCGGCTGGTACCGGTTGTGCCTTTCCATGTTTAGCGCTTCCTTCAGGAGCTCTTTTAGGGCAGGCCTGGTGGTGACAAAATCTCTCAGCATTTGCTTGTCTGTAAAGTATTTTATTTCTCCTTCACTTATGAAGCTTAGTTTGGCTGGATATGAAATTCTGGGTTGAAAATTCTTTTCTTTAAGAATGTTGAATATTGGCCCCCACTCTCTTCTGGCTTGTAGGGTTTCTGCCAAGAGATCCGCTGTTAGTCTGATGGGCTTCCCTTTGAGGGTAACCCGACCTTTCTCTCTGGCTGCCCTTAACATTTTTTCCTTCATTTCAACTTTGGTGAATCTGACAATTATGTGTCTTGGAGTTGCTCTTCTCGAGGAGTATGTTTGTGGCGTTCTCTGTATTTCCTGAATCTGAATGTTGGCCTGCCTTGCTAGATTGGGGAAGTTCTCCTGGATAATATCCTGCAGAGTATTTTCCAACTTGGTTCCATTCTCTCCGTCACTTTCAGGTACACCAATCAGACGTAGATTTGGTCTTTTCACATAGTCCCACATTTCTTGGAGGCTTTGCTCATTTCTTTTTATTCTTTTTTCTCTAAACTTCCCTTCTCGCTTCATTTCATTCATTTCATCTTCCAGGGCTGATACCCTTTCTTCCATTTGATCGCATTGGCTCCTGAGGCTTCTGCATTCTTCATGTAGTTCTCGAGCCTTGGTTTTCAGCTCCATCAGCTCCTTTAAGCACTTCTCTGTATTGGTTATTCTAGTTATAGATTCTTCTAAATTTTTTTCAAAGTTTTCAACTTCTTTGCCTTTGGTTTGAATATCCTCCCGTAGCTCGGAGTAATTTGATCGTCTGAAGCCGCCTTTTCTCATCTCGTCAAAGTCATTCTCCATCCAGCTTTGTTCCATTGCTGGTGAGGAACTGCGTTCCTTTGGAGGAGGAGAGGTACTCTGCTTTTTAGAGTTTCCAGTTTTTCTGCTCTGTTTTTTCCCCATCTTTGTGGTTTTATCTACTTTTGGTCTTTGATGATGGTGATGTACAGATGGGTTTTTGGTGTGGATGTCCTTTCTGTTAGTTTTCCTTCTAACAGACAGGACCCTCAGCTGCAGGTCTGTTGGAGTACCTGGCCGGCCGTGTGAGGTGTCAGTCTGCCCCTGCTGGGGGGTGCCTCCCAGTTAGGCTGCTCGGGGGTCAGGGGTCAGGGACCCACTTGAGGAGGCAGTCTGCCCGTTCTCAGATCTCCAGCTGTGTGCTGGGAGAACCACTGCTTTCCTCAAAGCTGTCAGACAGGGACATTTAAGTCTGCAGAGGTTACTGCTGTCTTTGTTTGTCTGTGCCCTGCCCCCAGAGGTGGAGCCTACAGAGGCAGGCAGGCCTCCTTGAGCTGTGGTGGGCTCCACCCAGTTCGAGCTTCCTGGCTGCTTTGTTTACCTAAGCGAGCCTGGGCGATGGCGGGCGCCCCTCCCCCAGCCTCGCTGCCGACTTGCTGTTTGATCTCAGACTGCTGTGCTAGTAATCAGCGAGACTCCGTGGGCGTAGGACCCTCTGAGCCAGGTGCGGGCTATACTCTCCTGGGGCACCGTTTCCTAAGCCCCTCGGAAAAGCACAGTATTCGGGTGGGAGTGGCCCGATTTTCCAGGTGCCGTCTGTCACCCCTGGAAAGGGAACTCCCTGACCCCTTGCGGTTCCCGAGTGAGGTAATGCCTCGCCCCTGCTTCGGCTGGCGCACGGTGCACTCACCCACTGACCTGCGCCCACTGTCTGGCACTCCCTAGTGAGATGAACACGGTACCTCAGATGGAAATGCAGAAATCACCCGTCTTCTGCGTCGCTCATGCTGGGAGCTGTAGACCGGAGCTGTTCCTATTCGGCCATCTTGGCTCCTCCCTGTTCATTTGTCTGTCTTTCTTTCTTTTATTTTTTTGAGACAGAGCCTTGCTCTGTCCCCAGGCTGGAGTGCAGTGGCATGATCTCGGCTCACTGCAACCTCCCTCTCCTGAGTTGAAGGTATTCTGCCTCAGCCACCCGAGTAGCTGGGACTACAGATGCGTGCCACCATGCCCAGCTAAATTTTGTAATTTTAGTAGATGGGGTTTCACCATGCTGGCTGGGATGGTCTCAATCTCTTGACCTCCAGATCCGCCCGTCTCAGCCTCCCAAAGTGCTGGGATTACAGGTGTGAGCCACCGCGCTTGGATGCATATTGTTCATTTTTCTATTACACTGTCTTTTAATTATTGATTTATATTCTCGTTACGTATTTTGGATTCTAATCTTTTACTGGTCTATATTTTACAGAAATTTTCTCCCAGTTTGTGGCAGATCTTTTCACTCTTATGATACCATTTGATGACCAGAAGTTTAAAAAAATTTAACATATATGAATTTATTAATTCTCTTATTTTATGAATTATGTATATTAAGAATCCTTCTCTATGCCAAGTTCATTTTTCTGTATTTTATTCTAAAAATGTAAAAGTTTGCCTTTTAAAAGTATCTTCTAGGCCGGGCGTGGTGGCTCACATCTGTAATCCCAGCACTTTGGGAGGCCGAGGTGGACGGATCATGAGGTCAGGAGATCAAGACCATCCTGGCTAACATGGTGAAACCGTAACTCTACTAAAAATACAAAAAATTAGCCGGGCACGGTGGCGGAAGCCTGTAGTCCCAGCTACTCGGGAGGCTGAGGCAGGAGAATGGCGTGAACCCGGGAGGCAGAGCTTGCAGTGAGCTGAGATCGCGCCACTGCACTCCAGCCTGGGCGACAGAGCGAGACTCCGTCTCAAAAAAAAAAAAAAAAAAAAAAAGAGTATCTCCTAAAGCCTAATAAGTACTTGAAATAGAGTTATAATTTTATATTTTTTCCTATAGATAAATAAACACTACTGGAAGAATCAGTTAAGCATCCATCCTTTCTTATTGCTCTGAAATGTCACCTCTATCATAAATCATGTTTGCATAAGTGTGGGTTAATTTTTTGAACTCTTTATTCTAGACCATGTGTCTCTTTGTCCAAGGTGTGCCAATAATGTTGTCTTACTTCTTAGGCTTTTATAAGATGTCTTAATGTATATCACAAGTTCCCTCTTATGATTCTTTTTAAGAAATGTCTTCTACATTTAGCCGTTTTTTTATCCATATTGGTTTATAATCACCTTGGAAAGCTTTGTTGGAATTTTTATTGAAATTAGATTGAATGTATACATTAATTTGGGGAGAATTGACATTTTAAAATGTTGAGATTTCCTATTTGTGAACATGATATATCTCTCCAATTATTTAGGTCTTCTTTTATGTCTAATAGTAAAGTTTTAAACTTTATAAAGGTTATGTACCTCTTTTATTAATTTTATTCCCACGTAGCATATATTTTTATCTTGTTTTAAAATTACATTTTCTATTTATCATATCATAGAAATTCAATTGATTTTTATATATTTGTCTTATGTCCAGCAAATATAATAACATGTCTTATTAATTTTTAAGAAATTCTTTGTATGTTTACTTGAGTTTCCTATGAGGACAATCTTATTAATTGTGAAAAAGAATCTTATTTTTTATGCATTTTCAATCCTTGTACTATATTTTTCAATATCTTATAACTAGGTCTGAAGTAAATGATGAAGCGTAAATGATGTAAAGAAATGCCTATTTTCAATTTCTAATTTTATTGGCATTTTAGTTAAAGTTTAATATTTATTTTTTACTCCATTGCATTGTTGTCTTAGAATATGCTCTGAATAATAATGACCTTTTGAGTTTTGTTGAGATCACATTTATGACCTCATAAGTAGTCAAATTTTTATAAAACTGTATACTTTCAAATTGATGGATGCAGGATATTGTTAATACATCAACTTATATAAATAGTCTATGTTTTTACTTATTTGTTAGGTTTAATTTAACCACTAAATGATGTGTGTTAAATGCTGATCCTGTTTTATTAATCAACCCTTTTAATACTGTAAATGTTTATTTATGTTATGACTCAAAGTTTTTTGTAAGTCTAAAATATGTAATTCTGTTAAGCTGAAACTTTTATTCTTATGGAGAGATACTCTTTATTTTGAGCAATGCCCTCCAGCTTAACGTCAAGTTTCTTTTATATCAATATAGCTACACTTTCAGTTAGCAAATGCTTGGAACTTTTCAATAATTTTTTGTTTAACCTTACTCTTTTACTTTGATTTAAATCTATCTTTTGTAAGCAGCATATAACTAGGTACCGTTTACTCCAGAAGGACAAATTTTATCTTTTAACTACCAAGATTAGTCTATATTTAGAGAAATTTTTACTATATTGGAGTTTTTCTGGCATCTCATTTTGTGTGTTTTTGTCTTATTTTTTATTCTTTCCTGACTTTTTGGGACTGAGTTTTTAAAAGTTTATTCCATTTATCCTTCTGTATAGTTGAAAGTTATGTCATCTGTTTCTAATCTGTTAGTGACTATTCTAGATATTTTAACAGGTATAAATAATTTAATCCCTAATAACATAAGGACCTTAGAGAATTTTTTTAGCAAATCACCCCATATGTATATTTGTCCAGAAATGTAATTCTATATCTATCTCCATATATTATCTATGTTTATTATTGTTTTGTATCATTGAAGTCTGTTTAAATTTATTATTGCCTTATTGTTTTCTTTGCTTATCATTTCTTCCTGCACTTTAAGACTCTCAGAAATTATTCTTTTCTGGGAAATGGCATTAGAAATTCCTTTAGTGATAAACTATCAGTGGTAAATTCTTTCTTTTTTAATTTAAAATGTGGTAATTTTGTCCACATTTCTAATAAGTTATTTGGTTGTACAGTACTAAGTTAGCAACTGATTTCTCCCATCACTTTAAAGTTATTATTGTAAACACATTGCTGTATATTACACTTACCATTTCTGCCCTTGGAATCAATATAATATTCATTTCTCTGAGGAAGTTTGGCTTTTTCCTGGCTATATTTAAGATCTTATTTTACATTCTACAGGCTGAGTACAGAATAAATTGGTGTGGATCTCCAAAAATGCATTCCAATTCAGATTAACTATGTTTCCTAATCTGTGATTTAATGTCATCATTTCAGGAAAGTTCTAAGCCATTATGACCTGAAATATTTTGACTCTGTCCTCTGTATTATTTCCTTCAGGAAATCTGATTACATCTATGTTAAGTATTATCATCTGTATTCTGTCTTGTTTCCTATCTCTGTGTTACATTCTGGGTAATTATATTAGATTTATTTTTGGGTCACTAATTCTCTCTTTAGCTAAATCAAGTCTGCTTTTTAATGTATCCATTGGAGTTCAAATGTCAAGTATAAATTTATTCACGAAAAACATATTCGTTTCATAAAAAATGTCTGGTCATTTTTGATGGTATATTTTGTTATTCTTACACAGTTGACCCTTGAATACCGTGGCAGTGAGAGGTGCTGACTTCCTGCACAGTGAAAAACCTATGTACAATTTTTGATTCCCCGAAAGCTTAACTTCTAATAGCTTACTGCTGAACAGCAACCTTACCAATAACATAAACAGTTAATTAACAAATATCATATATGTTATCTGTATTATGTACTGTAATCTTAACATAAACAATTAATTAACAAATATTTTGTTACATGTATTATATAGTGTAATCTTAAAATGAAATAAGCCAGAGAAAATAAAATGTTATTAAAATCATAAGGAAGAGAAAATATATTTATTATTCATTAAGTGGAAGTAGATCACCATGTAAGTGTTCATCCTTATATGTCTTCACATTGAGTAGACTGAAAAGGAGGAGAAAGAGGAGGGGCTGGTCTTGCTGTCTCAGGAGTGGCAGAGGCAGAAGAAGTGGAGGAGATGGAACGGGCGGCAGGAAAGGCAAGCACACTTTACGGAAATATGTCATAATTTACATCTGAATTTTTTGCTTTATTTCTCTAAAAATATTTTTATATGGCACCAATCCTTCTTCCACCATTTCCTTTAGTTTCGGTGCCCGTGTCATAGAAGGGTACATCATAAAAGAAGTCAAAAGAAGTCTGAATAATTGGAATCCTTCTGCCAGAATGTCTAATGTCAGTTTGCTTTCTGGTACTGCTTCTTTTACATCTTCTTCCTTATTGTCTGAACTGGTTCAAGAGCACTCATTTCCATCAAGCAGACATCTTTTAAGTCCTCTGGTGTGCTATCTATTAACTCTTGAGTTTCTCCAAGATCCCTATCTTGAACTCTTTCACCCGTGCCACTCCCACTATTTTTTGCCATATCCACAATCTTTTCCACGATTTTTTTTCGTTGGTTCTCTGATGAACTCCTGAACATTTGGACACAGTTTGCTCCAGCACGAATTTGTTATTTCTGGCTTAAGTGCTTTCAGGGCTTTTTCTATAACAACCATGACATCTTCAATGGTGTAATACTTCCAGACTTTCATGATATTCTATCAGGGTTCTTTTTCATAGTGTTGACAATCTTTTCATAGAATACTGTAGTATTGGTGGGAAGTAGACCATTTCCATGTCTTTGGTGTTGAGCTAATGGCATTCTGGGTAGTCATTGGCATTGTCCAATATCAAAAGAACTTTAAAAGGCCATTCTTTACTGGCAAGGGTACTTCATTACTTCAGGGACAAAGCATCAATGAAAGCAATTCAGAAAAAGAGTTATTGTATGAGCCTTCTTGTTGTATAGCCAAAAACCTGACAGGTGATGTTTATCTTTTTCCTTCAAGACTAGGAGTTAACAGTTTTATAGATGAAGGAAGGATTGTTTATAAACCCAACTGCATTGAAACAAAACAATAGAATTAGCCTTTCCCTTCCTGTCTTAAATCCTGAATAGGGCACTTTCATCTTCATTAAAAACCTGTTCAGGAAAATATTCTTTCTCCTTTATGATTTTCTGAATGGTGTCTGGGAACTTTTCTGCTGCCTCCTGGTTGGCAGAAGCTGCTTCTCTTGTTATCTTGACGTTTCTTAAGCCAACTCTCTTTCTAAAATTATTGAACCATCCTTTGCTGGCGTTAAATTCTCTAGCTTTAGGTTATTCACATTCATTTTACTTTTTCATATACTATAATGACTTGGCTTTTTCTCAAATCATACTAGAGTCTATAGGTATGCCTTTTTTTATAGCAATCCTGCACTCACAGAAAGGCTACATTTTCAGTATGAGATTAAAAGATATTTTGTAAAAATATCAGCTTTTCATGCCTGCTGGCACAGCTACAGTGGCAGCTTCATGAATTTCCTTTTCTTTTATTACAGTTGTCTTTACACTGGATTCATTTATCTTAAAATGGTGGGCAACTACAGTTGCAGACCTCAATCTATGGTATATCTTGAACTATTCAACTTTTAACAAAATATAGTGTCTTGACTGTTCTTTGCTTCTTGAGAGCACTTCCAGCATCACTAGTGGCACTACACATGGGTTCAAGGTTTTTGGTATTGGACTCAGCACGATGAAAAATACGTGAGAACTGTGAGGGATCACTTTTTACTGAAATATGCAGTTTACTGGAGAGACTAATTGCTCACGTGAAGATGATTAGCATCACAGTGCATTTTAAGCAGATACTGGCAATTCTCGAGTTCACCACAGTAATAACAAGAGGTGGCTATAAAATTATTACAATAGTATAGTATGTACTACAGTAATTTTATGGAGTTATGATTCAATACTGCATCTATATACTGATTTACGTTTCTCTCAACTATAATGGTGCCATGTCCAGTCTCTGAGTGTTTTTGTGTGTTGTTTTGGTACATTTTAACTTTTTGTAATAGATTTGTATATACTTTATGGTAGTAAATAACAAAATAAACTATTAATGTTTTCACATATATTTTATGCATTCATAACATATCTATTTTTTAAATATCTCTAGGCTACTCTGTTTATTTGTGAGTTTTTACCAATTACCACACATCTACAAAAAGTTTTCCAATGTATTTATTGAAGGAAAAATCTACATATAAGTGGACCCATGCAGTTCAAATCCATGTTGTTCAAGAGTCAACTGTATAAGTCTTGCTTATCATATTTCCTGGGTTTTTTTTTTGAAAATTCTATGGTGAGTAGGCTTAGGGATGGTTTCTATATAAATTAATGCATTTGGTTTTGCTAGGCTTCTGGGGGAATTTTCAAACCTGGAACACCATAAACTGTTTTCTCAGCTTGAGGGTTTTTAGCAAAATAGAAAATAAGAATTTAAACTTTATAATAAATTTAGACTGTTTTATGTATATAAGTATTCATTGAAAACTTTTTCCTTTCCATATGGCAATGGAAAAGATATTACTGTCATCTTTTTTCAGGCAGACATTTTTCCTAGTATACCTTTTCCCTGATTATATAGGATTTTGAGGGTCATGACATCATGCAGAAGTCACTATTCCACATCCTACTTTGAGCAGACGCAAGAATCTTTTGTTATTTTTTTTTAACCTAGGTGACAATTAAAGGTCAAAGCTCTAGATTACTATTCTTGCCTATTGCACCAAGATAGCTTTTAGCTTCTTTGCTCATTTATCATTCTGGATTTGCTTCTGTTTGGGGTCTTAATTTCTTAAGGATTTCTCATATTTTCTTGTGACATTAATTCTATACTGAGAAGGAGTTTAAAAATGGCATTTTAGGGCATCTCAAGGAATTCTGTAGCTGGACAATTTGAAAACAATTAGAATTTCATATCGCTGATCAAGGAAGCCAGCACAATAATTTCAATTCATTTATTGCTGTGGAATTCTGGAAGAATATGTGCACAAATAGAACACATGAGTTAAAATTTATTCTGGTGGTTATGGGATTGGAGGGCTTCAGCCTCCACTTGCTCACCACCATCATCCCATGTACCAACAGAGAAAGCTAACAGAGTTTGCCAAAGAAGAATGATAGACTCACGAGAAAATGTCCCAAGTTCCTAAAAATCACATTGCAAAGAAACTTTGAGAAAAAATTCTATGGTTAAGTGTGCAACTACCCATCTTCACTTGCAAATATTGTGGATTTACTGTACTTCTAGACCATCTTATTATGGACCTGAATAGAGAAACAGTGGGTTTGAATAAATCTTGTCTACAAGTTTTAAGAAGGAAGCCAATTCCATTTTGGAGAGGCATACCTTGCCGGATACCTGGACACTGAGAAATGAAAAAGTGCTGTGCAAGGGATTGGGGCACTTTTTCTTTTCCTAAAAGGCATATGGATACCTGATTCCTGCAATGTCAATAGCTTTCCATCCCAATGAAAGAACAACATGGACAGCAAGATTTATCTTCACTTTATATCCATCAAACCAATATAAAAATCTGCTGCTTCCATGGAATGAGAATGAACCAAGTTTTACAGTAATGCCAATAAGATGAGCAAAAGAAAAAATGCTGAGAGTTTTTATTTAGGAACTCTGTCTAAATGGGATGTGCATAAGATATCAAGCATTTAGATGTGCTGAAGTTATAAGGAGATCGTGTTGGTATGAGGAACAAAAAGGGTCTTTTACTCCAAAAGTGACTATTTCTTGCATTCTATATAATCTAGAGTGAGTCCATCTGTTCAGCACACCATTGCCCATTTTAAATAGCAAAACCAAAGCCACTGAAACCTCTGGGCTCATTTTAAAAATGAGTTAATGAACATCAAAGTGAAAGAGATGGATGATGAAAATGTAAAACACTGTAAAAATTCTGGCAAAATGTCCAATAGAGTAAATATAGCTTCTATTGCCTTTCTTCTGTCGGAGCCCTCATCTTTGCTTATGTGGGTTCTTGGTCACTGACACTCCCTAATGTTGCTCCTTGGCTGCTAAAATTGATTCTGCATCCCGGCATGTCCACCTTCCCTCTCTCTCTTTTGTTTTTTCCCTTTAATATATGTTTGTCAATTTAAGTAATAGCTTGGGAGTTTGATTAAAGCAATAGCTAATTCAAAAAGCTTAGATTTAAATACATTTTCTCAAAGGAAATTAAATAATATGGGAAATCAATCTAATTATGGGAATTTTAAAGATTATAGCAATTTTTTCTGATAAGCCGCATGAATAAGAAGAATGAGCAGATTATAGAAAAATTAAATAGACATAATATTTATTATTTCACTGATGGTATGTATAGTCACTGACTACACATGATTGAGCTAGGAGTGGCCTTAGCTGATAATCATGAGGTCTGTTTTTCTTCATCTTCTTCATTCTTGGAGTTCTGATCTAAAAGTTCTTTGTCATATTCAGCAACATTCTAGACACTACCTTTGTTTTAATCCTCAGGGTGTTACATATCCCTTGTGCTGAATCATTCTGACCATGCATCTCATCCTAAGCAGCTTGAGTCATTTTCCATATTCAATGCCCGTGAACACCTCAATTTTGACTCCGTGAGGTCTTTCCTTGTTTCCTCTTTTCAGGACCTCCTTTCCCTTGAGGATGACTGGAATTTTCCAGTCCTGTGTCAACTTAAAAGTAAGCTAGAAAAGCAAACAAATAAGTAAAGCACCCACTGAAAAACCGGTATTTACAGGGTATTATCAAATCCTATCAGAGTATTATGGCTTCACACTGTCTTTCTCAGTGTTAATTTATTTGTGACATTTATCATTACCTGAACTTGCATATTCATTTGCTTGTGTATGGTCAGTAAAATCCTGATAGAATGAAAACTCCATGCAAGTTGGGGTTTTATCTGTTTTCTTCACTTTCAGGAATATCTATGCCAAAAACGGGTCCCATCACAGGGCGTGTGATCAAAGATCTTTGTTGAATAAATGAATGGCTGGCAAAATATGGATGTGAGTCAGGAACTCACTTTAAATAATCCCATGAAATATGAGACAGTTGTCAGTGTTGCCGATGGAAGATCCCAAACACTATTCTGGGCAGTTAGAGCAATTTCATTTGGAAGTTAATGAATATACATTTTAAAAAGTGCTGATTTTTGTCACTTTTCTCCAAAAAGTATGCAAATAATTGGACAGAAAATAAAAGGTGACTGCATTTCCTTTAATGCTCCTAGGCTCTGTAGATGTGTTGTATGAAAATCATAACATGATAAATAGATTTCTCACCTCTTTTAATTCAAGCTTGAGTAATTGGCATTCGCACTAAGTCTTTAAGTAGAGGGAGAGATACGTAGGAAAAGGACTGAAAAGTAAAAGCAAAAAGTGATTACACACACACAAAAATGACACCTTTTAATCTGCGCTTTTCACCTATTCTTGCCATGTGAAGGTTTGCAACTGTATATGTCATGTTGTCTTAAATGTAATGATGATGATAAAGTTAATGATAATAATTATGGTAACATTTACCTATATGAATTATATTTCACATGTATAAACTTATGCTATTTACTGCATAGATTACAGGAGGTTTAGCATCAGCAAACCTTGTAAACCCAATTGTTAGGGCCCTTCCTGTCATTTGCTTTCTATATTAAAGCTTCCTAGCAGAAAAAAGATGTAGGATCAAGGAACATTAGTTAATAAGATATTTGTAAGTCTTACAACTGCCTAAATTATTATTAATATAATGGCTGTTAATCTTAAAACAATTGCTGAAGAATGATTTGTAAAAATATGAAGACACAACACACAGTTATAATAAACTGAAAGTAAAAGTCTAGATGATTTCACCGAACATGGGAGGGCATTGGACACAGGAGGGAAATAGAACAGCAAGGTAAGAATTTTGCCTTGGTTTGAGGGAGGTATTAAAGTATTTTAAACACTCATTTTGAATGTGTGTATTAGTTTCCTGGGACAGCCATAATAAATTACCACAAACTGGGTGGTTTAAAACAACCAAAATTTATTCTTTCACAGGGCGAAAGGCCAGAAGTCCAAAATGAAGATGTCAGCACTGTTAGTTTCTTTTGAAGGTTTTGAAGGAGAAACCCAACCCATGCCTCACTGTTAGTGTTTGTGCAGCTGTGCAACAGTTTCCTGGTGTTCCTCATGCTGTAGCTGCATCACTTCAGTCTCTGCCTCTATCTTCATAAGGCCTTCCCCTCTTGGATGTCTATCTCTACCTATTTTTTTTTTTTTTTTTTTGAGATGGAGTCTTGCTGTGTTGCCCAGGCTGGAGTGCAGTGGCACAATCTCGGCTCACTGCAAACTCCACCTCCTGGGTTCAGGCCATTCTCCTGCCTCAGCCTCCCGAGTAGCTGGGACTACAGGCGCCTGCAACTACGCCTGGCTAATTTTTTGTATTTTTAGTAGAGATGGTATTTCACCGTGTTAGCCAGGATGGTCTTGATCTCCTGACCTTGTGATCCTTCCGCCTCGGCCTCCCAAAGTGCTGGGATTACAGGCGTGAGCCACCACGCCCGGCCTCTCTACCTCTTATAAAGACACCTGTCATTGGATTTAGAACCCACCCTAATTCAAACTAGTGTCCTCTTGAAATCCTTATGTAAATTATATCTGAAAATACCCTTTTTCCAAATAAGGTCATATTCACAGGTTCTGGGAAGGAGTATGTTTTTGGGTGGTCCCAATTCTACCACTGCAATGTAGTAAACTCTTATAACATTTACAATATGTCAAGCACTAGGTGCTTTATATGTAGGAACTGATGTGATCTTCCCCTATGAACTATGTACTATTTTCCCATTTTACTGATAAGAAAAATTGCCCCAGATAACACCCAGGAGGAGTAAGTGGTAGAGTAAGGGTCAGAATCTACAAGTCTAATTCTAAAATGTATGTCTCTAACCAATTTGTTAAGTTTAAGTGCTACAAATGAATTACATACAATAAAGGATGTAAAATCCCTTTGTATGCTATCCAAACAACTAGAGGAAATTAAACTGAAACAAAGAGTACTCCATAAATTCTGCAAAAGGCAGAAAAATTCAGAAAGCCAAAAAAGAGCATAGAGAAGAAACCCAAATAAGATGGCTGATATAAATTCAAGTAAAATATGGAAATTTAAAGAAAACCAAACAATAATTTAAAACAAATTTCTACAATATGCTTTTTAAGAAATAAAATGAGATAGAGGTTTGACAGTCTCATTTTAACGAAAGTAAGGAGTTACAATATTTTTTAGAGACTGACCAGAGAATATTTAAAAATGTTCATCACACCATGTCATTCCCAGGTTCAGAGCCATGTAATGGCTTCTTTTTGTATTTCGAATAAAATACCCGCTCCTTCAGTGACCTACAAAGTCACAAATCACCTAGTTGGTCCCTGCCTGATTTTATACCTTGTCTCCTCCTCTCTGGATATCCCTCCCTATGTTATGAGTCCACTGAGAATGTTGTTACCCAAACTTATCCATATACTCACTCTTCTCTTTGCCTAAAATGTTCTCTCTCTGGCACTTCCCTGACATGGTTTCCTGTCCATCATTCAGATCTGAGATCAAAGATCACTTCTTCAGAGATGTCTTCCCCATCTTACCTGAAGTGACCCACTGTTATGCTCTCCCACTTTTCCTTAACTAATACCTTCCCAATATTCCAATCACTTGATATTATTTATTTGTGAAAGTCATATACACTTGCTCACAAAGCCATCAGTTTTACATCACAATGACCTATTAAATGAATACCCCCTACCTCCAGTCCGTGGCACCAAACTAATCCATGCCACTAGGAATCCAGGAAATCTTATACAGGATGGCACCTAAGGTCAGTCTTAGAAGATATGCAAAGCTTTAGCCTTTAAGTTGCATAAATAGTGGTAATTGGTGAATGAATTTCTAGACAATTTAAGTATATCCTAGAAAACATGTATTTTTATTTATATATGTGCATACAGACGTATATATAACTATCCACACATACATGTACGTGCATGCATACACACAGAGAGAATATGAACAGTGATCATACGTTGTTGACCCTCTTTCAGTCATACCATGAGAAATCACCAACAGTATTATTCCAAATATCATCTGTTTGCCCTTTGGGTCTACTCTGCCTCCTCCTTCCAACTGCTTGATGCCAGTAAGTGTGAGCATATCCAAGGGCACTCTTGTTTTCTGGATTTCATTGAAAAGAATAAAGGGAGGTTGGCAATGATTCTAGCCTGGGAATAAAATACTCTCCTATGTGGGCTCCCTATACCCTGCACTCACCTTTGAAAATAGTCCTCCTATTAAACTCTGCTCAAATTAGTTCAAATGTGTAATTTGTTTCTTGCTGGGGCACTGACTAATACACGTGTATTTCCTTTGAGCATTTCCAAATGCCAAGAGTACATGCTTCATTTTGTTCTCCCTGCAGTTATTAATTGAGTGCCTACCATGTGCCAGGCACTGCTATAGACCATGGGGACATTCAGTGAACAAAGTAGAGGAAAACAAT
Source organism: Pongo pygmaeus (assembly GCF_028885625.2). Classification (NCBI taxonomy): domain Eukaryota; kingdom Metazoa; phylum Chordata; class Mammalia; order Primates; family Hominidae; genus Pongo; species Pongo pygmaeus. Next base: position 22,420,774 of record NC_072376.2, read on the forward strand.
TGTTCTTATGAAGCTTACACCCCATTGTCGGAGATGACAATGAACAAAATAAATATGCAACATCATATTAGATATACCAGTTAGTATTATGAAGAAAAAATAAAGATAACAATGTTGGGGTGTGGGGGGAATTTAAAGTGGCCGTGGTCATGAAGGCTCCACCGAGAAAGTTACATTTCAACAAATACATCAAAGCTGTAAGGATCTAGCCATGAAGCTTTTTGGGAAAAGAGCATGCCAAGCAGAGAGAATAGCAGAGGCAGATGGCCCAGGACAAAAGTGAGCCTGGTGTTTTCAAGGAGTCATGAAGACTCCAGCATGATGGAGTGGAGTGAGTCAGGCAGGAGAAGAGGTGAGGAAGGTAGATCCCACAGGACCTAAAAGCCACAAGAAAGACTGTGGATTCCACTCAGGGTAAAAAACAAAAAGGAGCACACTAGAGCGTTTGGAGCTCTGACACCATCTGATTTATATCTTACAATTGTGGTTGTTGTGTTTGTTTGATTTGTGGTGTACATGCAGTGTGTGTATGTGTTTTCGTTGTTGCATTTGTTTGATTTGTGGTGTATGTGCAGTGTGTGTGTGTGTGTGTGTGTCTGTGTGTGTGTTTGAATAGACTAAAGGAGGGAAAGAAAAAGTGTAAATTAAAACTTATTTACAAAGTTAATAGCAATAATGCAAGCAAATTAAAATGATGGCTAAGACCAAGTTAGTGGCAAAGGAGTTTGTGACAATGTGGTATGATAGAGATTCAAGTTATATTTTGAAGGTAGACTCAACATGATTTTCTGATAGATTCATTCATTCAAAACATATTTATTGAGTGTTTTCTATTAGCTAGCATTATGCTAGGTACTTGAGATAGAATTGTGAACAAAACAGAGATCCCTGCCCTTATAGGATTTGAAATATAATGTTGATATGTAGGCGGTAAACATTGAAAAAAAATAGAGTGTTAAAGTATGTTACAAATTGTTCCATGCTATGGGAAAAAAAAAAGGGGTGGGGTAAAGAAGAGCAACTGGGATAAAGTAATAAATGGCCATGGTCTGCCTGCTTGAGTAGATGACTTTTGAACAAGCATGTCAGGGAAGAGAGAGAATCAGCCAAGAGGATATTTAGGTGAGCAGGTCTTTAGACGGAGAGCACAGCAAGAGCAAAGGCCATAGGGTAGGCACCTCTGGGGGTTTAAGGAGCCACTGGGAGGCTGGAGAGGCTGCAACAGTATCAAGAAGGTATTAGAAGAGGACTTGAGAGAATTAACAGGTTAAAGACTAAAAATGACCTTGTAAACACTGGTGTAAATAAAACTTATTTTAAAAGTTAACAGCGGTAACCTAGGCAAATTAAAATGATAATTTGAGTTTACATTCTGAGTACAATGAGAGCCACTGAAAGGTTTTGTGCAGAGGAGTAGCAAGATCTGACCATTGCTTTAACGTGATTACTGAAATTATTGGGACTAAGTTCTGGATGGCAAGTATTGAGAGTAAGTTCTGGGTAGCAGGATTTGATGCACATAGACCTGCTGTGAGGTAGGATTTGTTGGCGGGGGGTTGGGTGTGGGGGGAAGGCGCCAAGGATGAAGTTTCCACTTAACGGTGTGTAAAGACTGAAAGGAAATTAGGTTAGAGGGAGGATGGTAGGAAGGTTAGGATCACTGCATTGGACATAATAAGATTGAAATGACTATTTCTGTTTCACTATTTTTTGTCACGTAGAGGGACTACTGGTCTCTCTCATTCTATAGCAGCATACCATTTGACAGCTGAGTTGGGAAAAAAGCAACTGGGTATGGTTAGCTTAGCCAGCCCTTTGGTCCTCTTATTTTGGGACCCACCTTACTTGCGGGGGGAAAATGTGTTTTCTAATTCTCTGTAATGTAAGTTTTAAAGAGTCAACCCCTCAGTGGGGTGTCTATGTCTGTTGAGCAATTGTGTTTGACTAGATGAGTAGACTTAAATATCTGGTGAAGTGTTAGCAAGTCTAGCTTGCTACAGTTCCATAGAGACTTTCTCTAAAGAGCTTTATATAGATCGAACAGTGATGACTTGAATCTCCATATTGATAGTCTCCATGTCAATCTGTCAATCCTTTTGAAACTTGGGGGTGGTGGAAGATGACATTATTCCTCTGTCTTTAACCTAAAGATTTTTTAAATGAATACAGAAAGAATTTTACACTAAAGATTATTATCAAGAGGCAACTTTCACATCCATGTCTCCTCGATTTTGAAGGTAAAATTGAATTTGACCTTTAAAGATCAATTCCACTGGGTAACCAATTTGGACTGATTCCACTGGAGATCACCTAAGAGTATTCTGGCATTGTAAATGGCCATTAAAAGCCATCAGCGCTATAATTCTTTGAGAAACAGATAGTTATGTGAGAGTCATATGATGGTTATTGCTTTAGGATTTAGATATTATTTAATGAATAGTTGGAAATATCTATCAAGTCTAACTTGACAAAAGAGGACAGAGAGGGCCTCCATCTCAGCCAAGACTACTTGGGGAAAATGCTGTAATTTCTAAAACCATATCCTTTAACCTGATGATAATAGCACATTACCCATTTGCTTTACATCTCTGATTTAAAATTATCAAAACCCTTTGCAGTGCTTTACTTCAGTCTTATGCCTTCACTAGCGGCACAGATATACATCATCAGGGCTGCCCATCACCACCATCAGAGGTCACTCTAGCGCAGAGGTTTTTACCTCTTTTGAAACCTTCCAGAAAAATAGTTTTAAATACATGGGAACTCAAGGTAAGAATCATATTAAAATAAGTTGTATTTCTTTCAAGTCTACCCATTTTTCTCATTTTGCCAAAACTTGAGACCTAGTCACAAGTTTGTGGGCATTTTTGTTCACCAAGAGTAGCATTATTGTGTTAGTTACTTACCATTGGCCTATAAGATGCTTGGTTCATCTATGTTGTTCACAAGCATCATAAACATTATTTTTGCTGTGAATATCTCATGGCTGGTGTAAATTCTTTGCTAGACTGTTTGAACTTTTTCATGGTCTTATTGACTCAAGTTCCTATAATGTTTCTGGCAGTTTATAGTTTAATGGAATATAATGATGTATATGTCTTCCCCCAACAATGTACATATTTACCCTTATTTATTTATTTAACCAGTGTTTCTTGACTATATTATTGCAGACCCAGGCACTATTCAAGATGCTAGGTATTCAGTCCTGAATAAGGCAAGATAAGAAAATAAGAGAAAGAAAGAAGGAAAGAAGGAAGAAAGGAAAGGAAAAGAAAGGAGGGAAAGAAGAAAGGATGAATGGAAGGAAGGATGGAAGGATGGAAGCAAAAAAGGGAGGGAAGGAAGGAGGAAGAGAAAGAGGAAAGGAAAGAAAAGAATTATAATGTTAAGCTATAATGACAAGATAAGAAGTAATAGGAACTGAGAGTGAGAGAGATGGACAGGAAAGAATTCTTTAAATAAATGACATGTGAATAAAGAAATTAATATATGACCCTGAAAAATAATGTATTGTTGACAAAAACCAAACTTACTTAATTAAGCATACTCATACTTACATACAAGGTTAAGTGTTCTGCCTTATACCAGAAGGAAGGAGCTCCCTGTGTCTGCCATTCCCAATAGGGTAACAATGAAAACACCTATTGCAGAGTCACGTCTGGCAAAATTGAAGTGGTGGCTGCCCCACTCTAAGCATAATAAGGTACCTGATGAGGAAGTGGGCAAGTTCCCAGGAGCATTTGACTTGAGTATGTTTCCCCACGTACTACTATGTACTACTGTTACATAATCTTCTCTTCTTTCTAGATACCTTTACTCCAAAAAATTAGCTTCTACATCAAAGAGTAAGGGCCATTCTCCTTCTGAAACCCATGGGAATGAATCCTTTCTTGCCTCCTCTAGCTCCTGGTGATTTGCTGGCAATCTTTGGAATTTCTTGACATGCAGCTGCACACAGTAATTTTTGCCTCTGTCATTATATGGTGTTCTCTCCTCATGTGTCTGTTTTTATGTTGTCTTTTTATAAGGACAATAGTCATATTGAATGAAAAGCCCACACTACTCCAGGATGACCTGATCTTAACCGCTTAGGTCTAGAATGGCCCCATTTCTAAATATTGTCACATTCTGAGGCCCTAGTGGTTGGAAATTCAACATATATTTTGGGGAGATGCAATTCAACCCACAATGGTCACTTCTAAAGTTTACACAAAAGGCCAGGCATGGTGGCTCACACCTGTAATCTCAGCACTTTGGGAGACCCAGGCGGGTGGATCACCTGAGGTCAGGAGTTCAAGACCAGTCTGGCCAACATGGTGAAACCTCGTCTCTACTAAAAATACAAAAATTAGCCAGGTGTGATGGTGGATGCCTATAATCCCAGCTACTCAGAGCAAGACCCTATCTCAAAAAAAGAAAAAAAAAGTTTGCACAAAAAAATGTGAAGTACTTAGCAACCAAAGTGAATGGAAAGAATACAGGTCTAACAATTTAGATAGCTAATTATTTCACTTTTTTTTTTTTTTTTTTTTTTTCCCAGGATGGAGTCTTGCTCTGTCGCCTAGGCTGGAGTGCAGTGGTGCAATCTTGGCTCACTGCAACCACCACCTCCCAGGTTTAAGCAATTCTCCTACCTCAGCCTCTGGAGTAGCTGGGATTACGGGCACATGCCCTGCTGCCTCCTGGCTGTTTTTTTTTTTTTGTATTGTTAGTAGAGACGGGGTTTCATCATGTTGGCCAGTTTGATCTCAAACTCCTGACCTCGTGATCCACCCGCCTCTGCTTCCCAAAGTGCTGGGATTACAGGCATGAGCCACCACACCCGACCAATTATTTAACTTTTTACATTACCATTTTTGCATTGTTGATCTTAGAAGGTTGCTAAAATGTCTTAATTCAGTCTTATCAGCCAAAAACAAATAGTAGTATTAACTATTTTGCAGAACTGTAGAAATAATATAAATAAAATGGGAGTATATAGAAACTCAAATTCCTGTTCAATTGTTTGTGTAATTATGATTGGCACTAAAAATGAACTACAAGCCTAAGTAGATATTGCAAGTTGTTAATTCTTAGGAATAAATAGAGGTCCTGACTAAAAATTTTTACTGAAGATTAAAGAAAAAATATGTGCTTTTCTATATTGAGGTCAAAACTCAAAATTAAGATGATCCCTGATATACTTCCACTGCAAGTTGAATTGAATCAAACCAATGAATGAATGAAAAGTCAAAAAATCACCAAAAAAAGGAAGGAAAAATGGCCTAATGCTTGATTTGCAAAATACCAGTCAGTATAGTTGCCAAAGAGAGATCAGTATTTCCCAACAATTACTTATCTTGAAGTTAAAGCCATGGCTTGTAATTAAGAACATACTTTTCATCAAAGCCTGCGCTGACTACCCCATGTAAATTATGTCCACCCCTGGTAGTCTATCATAGCAGGTAGCTCTTTCCTCTGTAGCATCTATCATAATTTATAATTATATATTTAAGTCAGTGTTTACTTGTCTACTCTGCGTTTCCCATATTAGATCTTAAGTGTCTAGAAAATGAGGACGATGTCTCTAGCCCCTAGTGTAGTGACTGTCACACAGAAAGGGCTCCATAAATATCAGTTTAATGAATAAATGGATTGGTGAGTTTATGGATGAATAAAAACATTATTACTCTCTCTAGACATCCTCATTTGACAGATTTCTCTTCGGCAAATATAACGCAATAAATTGTACATTTATTTACGTGCCATTACAGGGAGATATTGGATAAATTCATGGGACTTTGTTGGAAAAATCCTTTAAAATTTTCAGCAACATATTTTGAACATCAAGGATATCTGTGACTTGTTACAGTTCTTTCTTTTGTGTCTGAGGAAAGGTACACATCAGAACTGTGGAGGTGAAGTACTGGAAAAAGAACAAAGCAAAGCAAACAATGTTAGTGCAAATGAATAAGAAAAAGTCAAACAAGATATAGATGAAAGTGAAAGGCAAATTAAGCCAAAGTCCAAAAAATATGAAAGGATAAATATGGAGATATAAATAAGCCAGGTTAAAAAAGTTAATGTAATATTTCACATTTCCACAGTTGGGCCCACATTAACATGTTTTACCTTATTTTTCATTACTAAACACATTGGTTAATCTCCCCAGTGAATTTCTACCTTGTAGCACTCTTCTTCCCTCCTCTATGCCTAGAACACCTCCACTTGCCTGTCACTAGTTTTCTCATTGTATTATCTCTGAAAACCCCATTGAGATTCCAATTTCTCCATTACAACCTTCTTATTTAATCTGTTGAAGAGTTTGAGACTCAGGGGTAAAGAGACATGCAAGTTCACACAATTAGTGACAATGCCAGGACTAGAATACAAAAAGAGAATTCTTTCTACTGTGTTCCAAAGTCTACAATTTCTAGCATTCTTTACTCTAAGACTTGAAATAGTTTACACTATTGTCAACTGAGCCAGACGATGTCTATCTACTTGGGTCAACAGAAGGAACAGGAAATCTAAGCAGAGGAAATGAATCTATTGGGTGATACATACTGTCAAACCACAGGTAAACATGATAGTGCCATCTAGTATATTTATATCTTTTCAAATATGCAGAATGAGGTAGATAAAAGAAAACTCCTAAGGAGTCAAAATGTAAAAATGGCCCAAAGATACATAGATACATAAAAACTCTTAATATCAAGGGATACATTTATGGGCACACAAGCAAAACTGAATGAACAAACTCCTATTCAATGATGTGATTTGCATGCAGTACAAAATGTATAACTTTAAGGAGATAATTTCCTTTTTGTTTTTAATGCACAACATAATTCTCACTAATGTTAATATGTGCCTATCAAGGGAAAACATATCTATTGATATGGGTATTGAGAGACCAAACAGTATTTTTAATTTAAAAGAGTAGTACAATTACACAACATAAAATCAATATTTATTGGATACTAAAACAGTTCATTCAGGTTTGATGTTCACAGAACTTTGTTGGCTAGCTTCTTCATTTACCTTATTTGGAGACCTGAATAAGTGCCTATGAGCTATAGAAACTTGTCTCAGGAATTTTATATCTACTGCCATACACGAAGTCCACATAAGACTCAGAGGGTAATAAGTTAAACTAAACAAGGTAGCAATAAGGATTTTTTACTTAGAAGTTTCTCAATTTTATAAATGGCTTAGAAAATAATAGAGTAGAAAATGTTCATGGCTTAATATGTTTTTAAAAAAGAAAAGATAATTTCTCTGGAAAACAATAATAAAAGAAGGAGAATACTATGAGAAACAAAAGATTCCCTGAAAACTTTGTTTCCTAAGACAAAAAGTAAAACTTTTCATTATACAAAGATGTCTTCATATAGAGCTTTCTGGATTGGAAAATACTTTAGAGGAGTCGATATATGAATAGATGATAGAGAGATAAATGGATGGAAGGGTGTGTATATGTATGTGTGTGTGTGTATGTCTGTGTGTGTGTGTGAGGGGGTGTGTATGCACACACTGTATGTACACATATAAAGATTGAAGAGTTTATATATGTGTGTAATGTATATATAAAATACACAATTCATGTGTAAATATAATGTACTAGATAAAATAGAGTATATATAATCCAGTTACTGCTGGCATACCTTCAAGGGAGAAACCGCATCACTTCCTGATGTTGTAGATGCTTACAGAAGCTTCTATCTACTCATTGATTCATATATTTGTTTCATAAGCATTAATTGTCCTCTATTATTGGATACTTCAGATTTTTTTTTTAAAGTCACTATTCCTATCTTCATGGAATACAGAGTTACCTTGAGAAGGCATATGTAAAAATGAATGCCATAATATAGTGGCTTTGAGAAAAATGTGAAGTAGGGAAAATATGGTTAAGGATGGAAGTTGACAAAATTAGTATTGTAAGGGAAGTTTGCAGTACAGGGAAACCTCAGAAGAAGATCCTGTAGATTGCAGGAACAACAGAGCAAAGGCTCGGAGACTCAGTTGCAAGGGCCCTGGCAGAATTGCAAGCCTTGCCCGATGGCTTGAATTTAAAATGAAACACTTACAGCTAAGTGAAACTACATGATTATAAACAAAGCAAGAGTAAATATATTTTCAGGTAAACCTAAATTGCAGATAAGCAGAGGTCACAATATTAACATCCATCAAATAAAATTTAAGGCAAAAGCATTTTATAAGAAAAAATAGCCATTTTATAGCAATAAGTATAATTTACAATAATGGAAGTGTTAGCTATCAAATAAAATTGGCTCCAAATACATGGAGGTGTAGTTAAAATGTAATATTAATGGGAGTCAATAGCACACTCACTTAAGTCTTTGGCAGATCTTGTTAGCCAAAGTTAATCAGGATATAAAAGCTATGAATTTATACTATATTCTACATATGATTTTGTGAGCTATTATATATTACTATATATCATAACATTTTATTATATCCTACTTTATTATATGTAATAGAGTATATGTTTAGGCTAAACATTGTACCCTACAAATAGCAAATTTGCTAATTTGCTAAACCTTGCTAATTACAAATTTTTTAGAAGAACTGAACATGTAGTAGGCCACCACTGAAAAGCTAGGTAAAATTTTTAAAAAGTCTATGAGCCATACTATATGATACTGCAACAAAACTGGATATTAATACAAAAAGCGTGTTTAAAATGCTAGAAAAACAAATAAAAATATCATAAATAACTCTGAGGTCAATACAAATTAAATTTGCCTTGACAATGACATAGAATGCAATGTAAATGAGACTGTCACATATTATATTAATAAAATGCAGCAAATCTCCATCTATAGAGAAATATATAAACCTACATGCACATATTTTAAGCAATAAATAATGGATATTTTAAAAAGTGAATGTTCAGATCAAGAACTCCTAACAAAGCAAATGAAAAATTAAATGAGTAAAATAAGATAAAGGTACTAATAAAAAGAAATAGAGGAAGGGAATGAATTATATAAACAAGAGGTACAAGAATGAAAAATGCATGTAAAATATAATTTGAAAAAATACAATAGTCAAGCCTTGCAATGTTAATTGAGAAAGGAAATAAAAGTGAAGAAAATTACCTATGAAGCATTCGAAGTAAGAAGGATTAGATTAAAAACACATGTTATTTTTAGTGTAAAATTACTATAAACTAAAAATTGAAAAAAACAAATTGCAAAATATATTTAAAAATTATATTAATTATCAAAATTAACATGAGAATCATGTAAGACCAATTACAATTACAAAACTTAAAAAAATTATCTCCCAAAAATTCTGACAGTGGAAGATCGTTTAGATGATTTTATGAAAAAGTTATGTCAAAATTATTCTTTTCTTATTTAAACTGTTTTTAGAACATAGATAATACTTTATGAAGCTTAGAAAAGATTGATCTATAAACCTTCAAAACTAAAAATACATCATAGAGTGACTGTGCTTAAGATTATAAAGATCCTTAAGAAAACACTACAAATTTTGCCTAGTATTATATTAAATAGATAATATAAGATGATGGAATGGACTGGGCCCCCCAAATTTAAGCATAATGGCTTATTATGTTCATTATATTAATAGGCAGATTATTTCCCTGGACAATACAATAGATGACACAAAATGCAATTATAAAAAAACTGCTTTTAAAATTATTAGAAGCATTATGTGGTAAGGTGCTTCTATGCCTTATCTGATTTCAATGTGAATGTTTAAATCTGTCCAATTATCTACCCTTCCAAGAAATTCTCATCCCATTAATTTCTTGTTAATAACTAGTCTTTATTTCCTTCCTTTCCAGATTAATCCTCTATGATTTTTATAAAGCTACTTATCAATCCAAACATTTTTTTCAGATCTTATTTTTTTTTTCTCGATCTTAACTGCAATTTGTCCCATTCTAGAGGATTCCACTTTCTCTTTTAAATGGCAGCTCCTGTTTCTACACTTTTGCAAACATCTCAAAATACAACCTGAGAATCCTACTACCCTTATCGTGTTTCTTCTGACTCTTATGCATTAACCTCCATTTAAAAAACAAACAAAAGTCTTTAATCCATCTTGAATTGATTTTTGTATAAGGTGTAAGGAAGGGATCCAGTTTCAGCTTTCTACATATGGCTAGCCAGTTTTCCCAGCACCATTTATTAAATAGGGAATCCTTTCCCCATTTCTTGTTTTTCTCAGGTTTGTCAAAGATCAGATAGTTGTAGATATGTGGCATTATTTCTGACGGCTCTGTTCTGTTCCATTGATCTATATCTCTGTTTTGGTACCAGTACCATGCTGTTTTGGTTACTGTAGCCTTGTAGTATAGTTTGAAGTCAGGTAGTGTGATGCCTCCAGCTTTGTTCTTTTGGCTTAGGATTGACTTAAATGTTAGACCTGAAACCATAAAAACCCTAGAAGAAAACCTAGGCATTACCATTCAGGACATAGGCATGGGCAAGGACTTCATGTCTAAAACACCAAAAGCAATGGCAACAAAAGCCAAAATTGACAAATGGGATCTAATTAAACTCAAGAGCTTCTGCACAGCAAAAGAAACTACCATCAGAGTGAACAGGCAACCTACAAAATGGGAGAAAATTTTCGCAACCTACTCATCTGACAAAGGGCTAATATCCAGAATCTACAATGAACTCCAACAAATTTACAAGAAAAAAACAAACAACCCCATCAAAAAGTGGGCGAAGGACATGAACAGACACTTCTCAAAAGAAGACATTTATGCAGCCAAAAAACACATGAAAAAATGCTCACCATCACTGGCCATCAGAGAAATGCAAATCAAAACCACAATGAGATACCATCTCACACCAGTTAGAATGGCAATCATTAAAAAGTCAGGAAACAACAGGTGCTGGAGAGGATGTGGAGAAATAGGAACACTTTTACACTGTTGGTGGGATTGTAAACTAGTTCAACCCTTGTGGAAGTCAGTGTGGCGATTCCTCAGGGATCTAGAACTAGAAATTCCATTTGACCCAGCCATCCCATTACTGGGTATATACCCAAAGGACTATAAATCATGCTGCTATAAAGACACATGCACACGTATGTTTATTGTGGCATTATTCACAATAGCAAAGACTTGGAACCAACCCAAATGTCCAACAATGATAGACTGGATTAAGAAAATGTGGCACATATACACCATGGAATACTATGCAGCCATAAAAAATGATGAGTTCATGTCCTTTGTAGGGACATGGATGAAATTGGAAATCATCATTCTCAGTAAACTATCGCAAGAACAAAAAACCAAACACCGCATATTCTCACTCATAGGTGGGAATTGAACAATGAGAACACATGGACACAGGAAGGGGAACATCACACTTCGGGGACTGTTGTGGGGTGGGGGGAGGGGGGAGGGATAGCATTGAGAGATATACCTAATGCTAGATGACGAGTTGGTGGGTGCAGAGCACTAGCATGGCACATGTATACATATGTAACTTACTTGCACATTGCACACATGTACCATAAAACCTAAAGTATTATAATAATATAATAATAAAAAGAAAAAAAAAAGCTAACAGTTCTACAATATATCACAAATGTAGGCATGGGTTTCCTTTAACGTCAATAAAAACATGTTTTCCCCACAAAAAGGAAAAAAAAAAAAACAAACAAAAGTGAAACTAAAACCTACTTCTTTGAAGTACATGTCATCTGGCTAAATCATCTGTATTCCTTCCTGGGGTCATCCACAAACATCTGAGTTAATCTTCTCACTCAACTAAAGACCTTGACCCTTAGTTCTCACTCTTCCTTTTCATCAAATTCCCACTATTATACAGGGTAACTCTTGAGCCACACAGAGGATGCATACATTACTGGCCATTGCCACAAATTTGAGCCATAAGTTGGCTGCCACTTAAATTTTATCCTCATCAGAAAAAGTCGTATCTCTGAAATAATTAACTCAATGGCTTCACACTCTCTCCCAATCCCCCATTCCTGCAGCTCCTCAACTCAACTCTCTTGCATCACTTCTTCCACCTAATTGGAACACCCAAGGCATTGACTGGCACACATTCAAGTCACTTGAGGGTCTTTAAGACAATGTGGATGCTTTTTTGTCCTATGAAAGACCAATTATTTTACAATCTCTAAACTTCATATTTAGGCTCTAGTGAACCCAAGCACTGTGTAGGCAGGTTAAGAACCACTGCCCTGGGGTATTTATGTCTCTACTCTCGTTTCTTTCTTCAATGACTTTTCTACCCAGCTTGGATTCCAAGTCTCATCACTTCAAATTACCCTTTTGCCAATAGTCTCAATTCCATTCTTTTATGATCACTTACATTATTTTTCATGGGTAAAGATTAAGGCCTCTTTGAAAAGTACTGCCCTGAGCTTCTAAGCTGAAAGAAGAATAACATACAACCTTTCATACTGCTATTGTCAATACTTTGTAGTCATTAATATAAAATGATTTTTGTAGCTGTCCTGCAGCCCTACTGTGTGCATAATAAACTTGATTTTCCATTTCTCTATGACACATGTCAAACCATCTCCATTTGCATCGAATCTCTAGCCCCATCATCTCTCACAGATGTCCTTAAATGACAAGCTCACAGTAAGAACAGAATCCTTTTAATGAAAACTCCCTGAACTTTCAGCTACCACAGCATCGAGCGTATTTGCTTCTGCACAATATTGTGTCTTTCATTTAATTGCAATGTAATGAATGTCCCCCCTCCCATTCAAAGCTCACCTCTCAACTTGTTTGCTGAATCCCTATGGCTCCTTCTCAAAGGCTTTGCTTTCTTGTTTATCTGTAGGTAATTGGTTTAATGTTGTCACTCACAGCCTGGGTTTGAACCATGGCTTCTCACTAAATGACTGTGTGACAATGAGCAGGTGACTTATCCTATTCAGTCTTATATTTTAAATATAAAATGGGGATATGAAATATGTCTGTTTCACAGAGTTGTGGTGAGAATTGAAAACAATAATATTTATAAAGACCTTAGAAGAGTAAGCATAATAAAAGTGTTTGACAAATCATTGCTGCACTCCTGTATATTTCAAACCTACTATTATATTCACTTGTACCCTGCATTTACACACTCACTCTATGTTTTCCTTCAGTAACTCACATATTTTTCTCTTCCCATTTGCAATCAAACTTATCAGGGAAGTCTGAATTTGGTCTCTGCTTCTGTTTCTCCTTTTCACTCCACAACCTTCCAAAATCTGGATTCTGCTTTTCCAACTCTGCCGAAACTGCTCTTGTCAATGTCAGTGATGATGGCCTTGTAGTTAAATCCAATAAATAATTTCCAGGTCTTATCTACCTGAACACTTGGCAGAGTTTGACACTATTGACTGCTTCTCCTTTCTTGAAATGCCCTCTCCCTATGACTTTTCTGTTACTGCACTCTCCTTACTTATCTTATACTTCTCTGACCCTTTCATTTTTGTCTCTTTTGTGAGCTCCTCTTTCTCTTTGGCCTACCCTTTAATGATTAGCAATTTTCAGAATGCTGCCCTAAACTCTTTTACCTTCATATTTTAAATAATTTCTCTGGCTAAAATTTTCTGCTTTCAAGGCCCCAGTTTCCATCTGATAACCTGATAGGTCCCAATCTATAAGTCTCCAGCTCAGATGAGGAAGAGTGGGACGGTGTTTAAAAACACAAATTTTTAAAGACAGGAGACCTATGCTCAAGGTTTGAATTCTTACTTTGCTACTTTCTGGATATCTGATAGAGAAATGATTTAACTAGTCTAAGCTTCAGATCAGTTTATTGTAAAAAATTGTTGAAAATAATTTCTTTTATACTCTAATTAAGTAAGCATGTGTACATTATTTAAGAGAATCAGTGACATGTTAAAAAGTGCTTAATACATTTTACCTATTTTTTATTGCCTCTACCTGTAGCTCTTTCTCTTGAATTTCAAACTTGTATGTAAACTGGCTATTTGATACCACTATTTGACTGACCCAGAAAGCCCATAAATCCAATGTCTGAACATAGTTTCCCAAGTCTCTTTTTCGTAATGTGTTTCTTAACTCATTGAATGGCATAGTTATTAAGAACCTCATTCCCAACACTTCTTTCTTATTTAATACCTTTTTAAGTTTCGCGCATTTGCAGTTATATCACCCTTTCCATTTATATTATTTTTTATTTAGGCTTTTTTTTTTCCTTGATAAATCCTCCTGGAGATTTATCCATTTTATTAATGTCTTCAAAAAATAACATTTTTATATTTAAAAAATATTTTAAAATAATTTTATATTTTATTAATTCTGCTGTTAGGTTATTATTAAGGCTTACCTTCTTTAGTTGCACACTTAGCACATTGACATTCAGCTTTTCTTTTTTATATATAAGCACTTAGTGTATTTCCTTCTAAGTAAAAGCTGTAATATGCAGTAGTTTTGCTACATTTGGTTACAACAACTTAAGAATAATAAGTTATTACTCTTAAATAGAAGTGTGTACGTGTAATAACTCTTTCGTTATTAATAGTCTTGTGATCAGAGAATTTGACCATTTATATTGACCATATTTGGAAATTTATTAAAACCTACATTATGACCCAGTGCACAGGTTTTGTAAATGCTTTAGGTGTTTGAGAATAATGTACATTTTCTTATTCTTGGTTGAAGGAGTTTATATGTCTGTTAATTCTAGATTCTTAATAGTCTTCAAGTTTTCTGTATTTATGCTCATATTTTCCAGTTTATCCATCAAGAATTGACAAACATGTTAAATTTGACACAAGGATGAAGAATTTGTTAACTTTTTAAAGTAGCTTTATCAGTATTTTGTTTTATTTATTTGGAGATAGTTTTATTAGGAGCATAGAAACATAGAATTGTTAGAGAATCATGGTAAATATAGCCTTTTATCCTGATCTGATAACAATTTATATCCATAAACATACTTTTGACCTTAAGATATATTTTTCTTTTATTAAGATAGTTATGTCCACTTTCTTTTAAGTTAGTATTTCTTTTGTATTTTTAAAATTATTTTTCTTTAAGTCTTTCCATGTCTTTAATTTTTAGCCATGTCTTTATAAACAGCATATAGTGACACTTTAAAAATCCAAATTGATAATCACTGTCTCTTCTTGATCATAATACATTTATAAATTTTTTTATTAAAACATAATTGGGTCTGTTTCTACCATCTTACTTTTAAATTTATACGTGTCTCCCTATTACCATGCTACTTACATTTAAAAAGTTTAGCTAATGTTTTTTCCTCATATTATTTATTTTTTTCATCTTTTTAGTTTGTATACCCCTGAAATTTTATCATGCAAATTTAGTTTTAGTAAGTCACAAACTAAACAATATCTTAATCCTCTTTTGTAATAATTTCAGAACCATAGAACTCTCTAAATTAGATCACTCTCCTTCTGACTTGCATAATATACAAAACATATGGCACATTTTAGTTTTATTTTCCTTCTATGTTAAATATATTCTTTCGAATTTTCTTTCATTCAGCTTTTTTTGTCGTAATGTCTCACTTTTGTTTATTTTCATATGGTTTATTTCACACTTTTCTTCAAGAATGGTTTTGCTGATAATATTATTCTAAGTTAGCAGTCATTCCCATCAGCAACTCTCTTGCTACTGCTTGCTGGCTTCCAATGATGCTCCCTATTTATCTCTTTGTTGGTTATATGTTATTTCTCTTTGTCTATTTTTAAATTATTTAAATCATTTTTATTTTAGAATGAACAATTATTATATTCTACTTTATACATTGAAAACATTCTAATGCAGGGCTCATAGGAACAAGAAATAAAAGGCAAATCACTACAAGAGGCAGTGTTCAGAGGAAAATAAATGTGGAATTGGAAGTCCAGGGTTTCTGTCCCTATTGTGTCACATCTTAGATGTATGACCTTGGGCAAATCACAAAAGCCCCTCAAGCTCCCTCTTTCAAGTGAGTACCCCCCTCACAGGGTTATCAAGAGGACAGAAGGAGATAGCATATGGAAACAATTACCTGAGAGCCTAGTTCAGAGACATGCCCAAGAGATAATGCTAAATCAAGAGAAGAAAAGGAAGCTTATTCAACCCCTGACTTGGGTCATCATGTGTGAATTGTACACAAGCTGCTCATGCCGTCTGGGGTTCAGGAAGCAGTCTGATAAGTTAAATACACTAATATTCAAAATAGCTAACTTTGTTGAACATTAACTATGTCTCTTAGACTGCTTTTAAAGTTTTCTTTTTGTCTTTATTCTTCCAGAGTTTTACTACAATATTTTACATTTTTGACTCCTTTATATTTGTCCTGTTTGAGGAACATTCCAATTCCTAGATTCATAGATACATATTTTCATTGATACTGGAAAGTCGATTTTCATCTCTTTACGTATTGCCTCTCCTCTATTCTCTTCATCTGGGATTAAATTATGTGTTTGTTAAAATTACTTGTATTATCCATTATATCTTGTAACCTTTCATTCATATTTTTCATCTTTTTTCTCTCTGCTTCCTATTGACTACTGTTGAAATGTATACTGGTTCTCTAATTCTCTCTTTAGCTGTATCCATTCAGTTGTTTAATCTAGTCAAAGTTTTTATTTCAACCAATATATGTTTAATTTTAGAAGTTATATAATCTAAAATGTATCTTTTTATTTCTAATAAACTGAGTACCTTTAACACAGCAGTTTCTGTTTTATTATGTCTCATATAGAGTATTCTTTTATCTTCTGTGTCTGACATTTACATCAACTGCAGAGATTTTTGACTTAATTTCTCATTTTTATTTTTAGTTTTCCTTTATGATGATCCTTAGACATAATGGCTTGCTTTCCTCTTTTGGGAATCTTGAACTATGTGTTTCTTAAACAGTGAAAGTTCAATGAGCATAAATTAAGGGTTAGGAAGCTTTGTGCTAGAAGCCAATGAATGCCAGAAACTTGTGAGCATTTCAGCCCTTTCTGATAATCTAGACTCAAGTTCTCCTTCCCAACCTCCTGCCATTTCCCAATGGCATTGTTGCTATTAATAATTCCCCAAGGGACTTCAATCATTGAACTTCAGCAACTGTGGTGTCTGTCTAGCTTTTAGGCCTTAGTTTATTTTGTCTTCAGTCCTAATTTATAGGACATACATATACATTTACGTATCTGTACAGATACGTTTATAGGACTATACATATCCCTGCATATTTATCCTGCAAACAAATGAACAAAGAAAAAATCAAAAACGTTTACAATGTAATACTTTTCTCCATCCCCATTTGCAATATTCCTGTTAAGATGACCATAATCTCCTGCTTATATTACTTAATCCCTTAACTTTCTCCTCCTCTCAATCTGATTCACGTCTAATCCATACTTTCCATGTAGTTAAAGTGCAAGTCTAAATATATATATATTTCCTGCTTGAAACCATCCAATGACCTCTCTTTCCTTCAGATAAAAGTCCAAGCCCCTTGTCAAGGTTTTCTCCTATGGTGCTCACATAAAATTACCATCGCTTGCATTCTGATCTTATTTCTCATTACTGCTCAATATTCCTCTGCTCACATTCTACATTGCAGGCAGTATAAATACTTCATCTTGTTTCTCTTTGTCATGTACACTCTCCCCTCTAGAACCACGGTATGCTATTTTCTATTTGGGATATCCTCCTTCCTCCCAGATCCCTACCCTCATCCTAAGTCTCCATTCCTTACTAACCTCTACCAAACAGAGTCTATTCATTCCTCCTTGGTTCAATTTAGATACAACTTCCTTCAGTAAATCTTGGAACACTACTAGATTAGGCATCCCTTCTAGATGCTCCTATGAAACACTATGTTTCTTTTATTATAGAACTTGTCACACTTTATTATAATCACCCTTTACTTGTTTGAATTCCCAACTAGACTTTACACTCCATGAGAACAAGTATTGTCTACTTCGTTTATGATTGTACCCCAGATATGTAGCAAAGCACCTTGCATCGGGGTGCTCAGAAATAAAATTGCCAGCTACCACATAGTCTCTAATTCTTAGTTTAAAAAAATCAGATCTATAGTTCAATAAAGATTTCTTAAATAAATGCCTTAAATATAAAAGCTCAATAATTTTATTAAAGAGATAAAATATATTTATGGGTTACAACTAGTGATATCCTTATACTTTTCTAAATAAAACTTAAAGTGAAATTATGAAAATACCTGGTTACTTGATGTATCAAAACATTTTTTCTTACAGTTTACATATAGCATAGTATTTTGTCTTACGTTCATTTTCACGCAAATTATCCTAATTGATATTTGAATTTCACTATAATCAGTTTGTCACAGAGTCCAGCCAAACCACAGTATCCCACATGCTACGCCACCCACTGTCTCTAACCGTTTTGTCCTGTCAGAGGCAGATCAAGCAGTCCTGAGTGTAATCACATCAAAATCGATTTTCATGGCTGAGAGAAAAATAATGGAAATTTCTCTAATGTAGTAAATGTATGTGTTCCTTTTGGTTAACCAAAATAGACTATATGTCAGACCTGTCAAAATTAAGTTTTCTTGATTCAGTGCTCTTCCATCGACTTGTATACAAATTACAAAGGCATACTGTGGAGCACTATGATGCAATCTTCATGCTTCTCTGGACTGCTCCTGTGTCTCCCTCAAATGAATAATACCACCAAGTTACAAAGCTACAAGCCAATATACAGTGTGAATCCCCAAGCAACCTGCTCTATGTTAGGATAGTACTTTAAACCTATCACTTCTTTGGTCAACAGATTCTCCCATCATGAGATGTTCCCAAACAGTAACAATGGTAATATTTGGATGGGATCTGAACCAAATCAAATACCATCCTTTTGAACTCTTTTCAGTGTCTCATTTTCTTCTTTCTATAATCATTTGAGCAAAGGAATCACTTGCATAAATATCAGTGTTCATTTATCTGAAGCCATTCAGGGTGATCAACCATGTTCAAATACGATCCCAATGATATGGTCACTCTACCTACACTGTTTATTCCATGTTGTCTCAAAGCAGATACATTTTGAAAATGCTTGCACAATTTCTTTTTTTTTTTTTTTGGTCTTTTTTTTTTTGGTTTCTTGGTAAGCACAATCACAGTTGCATGTGATTAACCTGATTGATTCAGACTACACTCTTTAAAGGATAGTAGTTCACTACTAAACTTTGACTACCAAGATAAGTGGTAAATAATGGCTTATAATAATGGTAATGTGCAGGTGCAAAGTCAACTAGAAAAAATAATAACGCTTTTATTACTAAGGACAGAATGAGGTTCAATACATTAAAGAACTGACCCATGATATAATTGTAAAAATTGCTGACTAATATATAAATCATTAGGTTAATAAATAAACCATTTTTATAAAAATAGAATACGGCAGCCATTTACAACCAGCAAGAAATAAACCAAAAACTACTTCAAGTTCAGTATACCTAATGTATTATGCTGAAATTACAGAATTATTTTTTTGGCCTGAAGTAAAAATGAGTACGCATTAAAATGTGCATCATATAAACAAGGCCAAGATCGGTTCAAAAGAAACTTCTGGTAGTGTGGATACTCCCATTAAAAAAAAAACAAAGTAAGCTTTCCTAATATCCGTCCTTTTAAAATCAAGCTTATTTTCTTAGCTCTGTTTTCTTTATGAAAATCAAACTCTTCTAAGCTCAGATGAAAACAAAATCAATTTTTAGAGTTTGGTAACTTGTGAACAGCAATGAGAAATTGGTTTGCATGTCTGATAATGGAAACCTTGCTAAAAGTCAGATTTCTGTTTTAAGCTTCTGGGATTTCTGAACAAGGTATCATGGTTACATATATGAGCAACCAGTGATAGTACCATTTATCAATATTCAAATTTAGTAATCTTTACTCTAATTTGATGCTACAATTCATTATGTTCACTGAGTTATTTTTAATAGCAGACAATATGATATAGTTGAAAAAACACTGAACTTAGAATTAAGAGTTCTTTGTTTCAACTTAATTTTCTGAATCTGGCCGGCCCATTAAACAAATCTGTCTTACCAGTGAACAAATTCCTTTCAGCATTTCTTTTTAAATCTTTTTTAAAAAGCCAATTTTCTTGAGCTCTAAGACTATGTGTGGCTAAAAAAAATATTTCTTATTGGTTTTTCATCTTTAAAAACCTTGAAGAATTTTTTTGCCATTCTTTAAGATCTTTGAGGCATTTAGGATTTTAAAAATCTAATAGCAGAACTTTTATGGATATATGGTAATTAACTATTGACTGAAATAAAATCTGAACTGGTTTTGATAAGACTCTCCTTCAAAAACTGATGAAAATATTGTAAAAAGGCCAACCTAAACAGGGTGATAAGAAATCCATTCATACCCTCTCACAGACTTTCAATTCTAGACATTCCAGCTTCTAGGTGGCATGTCTGATGTGATGCACATTAGCATAATCAATAGGGAAATTGATCCAGTAAAAAGATGAGAAGGAAGAACTGACAAAGGCGTTTCCTTCTTGAAGCACATATTTAAAAAAACATAATTTCTAGCTGTTATGTAACAGTAGAAATTTCTTGACCTGCCCAGACTTTCAGGATGAAAAATAGCCCTCACAATCTGTAAACTCTTAAAAATTAGGCCACAGAATAAGTTAATACAGAAAACTGTCATTATTGTAGGATCTGTTAAATTGTAGAGATCTTGGTGATTGTGTGTCTGTAGATTTCAATATGTTTCAAAATCATACACTAAAGTCCTGGCAATGCCTCGTTAACAACTGTGTGGGTTCAATACATCAGCATTATAATGTGTATATTATATGTGTTTTATGCACATAATGAAGTTGTTACATGAACATTCACTCACTCATTTGCAAGTATTTATTGAACATTTACTGTTTGTAATGATACACTAATAAGTGCTCTTATTTAAATTCATATTAACTTTGCGATAGCAAGGATTGGACGTATTTCTTCCATTTTGCTGCCTGAGTTCAAATTCCATTTTCATCACTTACCTGTTACATGAACTTGGACAAATTATCCAACCTTTTTGTGATACATGTTTTTCTCATTTATAAGATGGGGATAAAAAGAACAGGAAAAGTCATGGAAGTTTTGTGATGATTAAGCTAAATAATGTATTTAAGTGTTTAGTGCAGCAAGTTATAAATGCTATACATGGTAACTGCTATTATTTTCTTCATTTTAAATACCCCAAACTGAGACTATAGAAAGAACATACCTTGTCTGTGAGTACATAGGTTATAAGTAGAAGAGTGGGGATTTAGATACTATTTCTTTAAATTGAAAGACTTATTTTTCCTTATCTTTATAAAGATTATTAATTTTATCTACATAATGCCAAGATAGACTGGATTAAAAAAATGTAGTACATATACACCATAGAATACTATACAACCATAAAAAGGAATGGGATCATGTCCTTTGCAGGGACATGGATGGAGCTGGAAGCCATTATTTTCAGCAAAATAATGCAGGAACATGGATGGAGCTGGAAGCCATTATTCTCAGCAAAGTAATGCAGGAACAGAAAAGCAAACACCGTATGTTCTCACTTATAAGTGGGAGCTGAAAGATGAGAACACGTGGATACATTGAGGGGAACAGCACACATTGGGGCCTGTGAGGTGCGGAGAAGGAGAGCATCAGGAAGAATAGCTAATCGATGCTGGGCTTAATACCTGGGTGATGGGATGATCTGTGCAGCAAACCACCATGGTACATGTTTCGTATGTAACAAACTAGCAAATCCTGCGCATGTACCCTGGGACTTAAAATAAAAGTTGAAGGAAAAAGAAACTGTAAAAAATAAAATAAAATAAATAATAACAATGAATAAGACTTAAATGCAAACAACAGCAACCCTCTTCTTTTTCCTCTGCTTTCTTAATTCCAGTAACAAATTAATCTTTCTATTTCTTGGTTTATTAGTTTTAAATATTCTTCATTATCTTCTATAATGAAGACTTAACACCCAAATATCTTCACCATCTACTTTGCATTATTTCATTCACCCAATAAAGTTATATCAAAATAGTTCAGAAAGCAAATTTCAATGTTTGCCTTATAGATGCTAAGTAATTATTATTTGCTCCTCAGCCAAGTCAGGCACTATGTTCCAATTACCTTTCCTGTGCAGTATTTTAAGATTTAAATGATTTTTAAAATTAATTTTTGCATAACTTTTTATGTCCCTATTATTAATTTTTCTTAAATTTTTCAAAAATTATCAAATGACTTTTGAGTCCTCTTTCTTAGAGGACCAAACACATTAGATCATCTACTTATTTATTCCCGCTGGAGGTATTGCTCTATTTTCCTACTCCAGTTTCAACAGTTTGTA
Source organism: Pongo pygmaeus (assembly GCF_028885625.2). NCBI lineage: Eukaryota > Metazoa > Chordata > Mammalia > Primates > Hominidae > Pongo > Pongo pygmaeus. The sequence continues at coordinate 22,443,112 of NC_072376.2, forward strand.
TGTCAGGCCAGGTATGCTGCTCTCATGCTGGGATTTCTCTTTTCTTTTCTCCCTTCTTCAAGACAAACCCACTCTTTCTGGATTCTTGGTCTTCTTTCTTGATTATCTTCTTGTTTTGATGGAACACATTTTGAGATGCTAGAATAGTTGCCTAAGAAAAGGTGCCTGAGCAGTAAGCATAGTTGACTCTTGAACAACACACATTTGAACTCTGTGGATTCACTTATAAGTGGATTTTTTTCCACCTCTACCACCCCTGAGGCAGCAAGACCAACTCCTTCTCTTTGTCCTCCTTTTCTTCAGCGTACTCATGTGAAGATGATGAGAATGAAGATTTTCATGATGATCCACTTCAACTTAATGGATAATAAATAGATTTTCTCTTCTTTATGATTTTTCTTATTAACATTTTCTTTTTTCTAGCTTACTTTATTATATGAACAAAGTATATAACACATATACCATACAACATATGTGTTAATTGATTGTTTATGTTACCAGTAAGGCCAACAGTAGGCTATTCATAGTGAAGTTTTGGGGAGTGAAAAGTTATATGCAGATTTTTGGCTGCACAGGGTTCAGCACCTTTAACCCCTGTGTTGTTCAAGGGTCCACTGTGGTTTGAAAGTTAACGTGTCTGAAAATGTATTTATTCTACTCTCGTATTTGATAGTTTGACTAGAAGTAAAATCCTGTGTTGGCAGCCTGACCAACATGATGAAACCCCGTCTTTACTAAAAATGCAAAAAATTAGCCTGACGTGGTGGTGGGTGCCTGTAATCCCAGCTACTCAGGAGGCTGAGGCAGGAGAATCACTTGAACCCAGGAGGTGGAGGTTGCAGTGAGCTGAGATTGCGCCACTGTATTCTAGCCTGGGCGACAAGAGCAAAACTCCATCTCAAAAAAATAAAAAATAAATAAAAATCCTACGTTGGAATTTTTTTTCAGAATTTAAAAGGAATTACTCTTCATGTGTAGTTTTTAGTTTTACTTAAGATGTCAATTTCCATTCTACTTCTTCTTTTATGTGTGACATGTTATTGTCTCCATGGGAATATTTTGATTTTAATTTATTCTAGTTTCAGGCATTTTATGATGATAGGACTTAGTATGGGTCCTTTTTCCCTTCTTTTAAATTGTTCTGAACACCAATGGGTCTTCAATTCTGAGAAATTTCCGTGCACTATTTCTCTGATAACTCCCCCTTTAAAATTTCTTTCTCTTCTTTTTTTTTCTTGAATTTATGTTAGCCAGATGATGGACCTCCAGATTGTCATTTATTATTTAAGAAATACGCCCTTTTTTCTACTTTTAAAAATATTGGCCTTTTGGTTCTACTTTCTTTGATATTTCTCTTGAATTTTTAATTGATGCTGTGTTTTCAAGATATGTATATTGTTCTCTAATTATTCCCTTTGTATATTACCTTGCTCTTATTTTAAGAATGTTGTATCTTTTCTTATCTTTCCAACGTTAAAAATTCAGTGTGATTTGTCTGTTTTGTGTTGAGATTTTTCCTGCTCTCTGTCCCTGTTGATGGCAAGCTCCCTCCATTATTTGTTTCAATCTCCTTCTTCCATGCTGACATTTCCCATATATGGCTGTTGATTCCTGAGTACCCACTCTAATTTCAAGTGAAAGCACTAACGAGATGATTAGAAGCTCTAGGTGAGCAAGGCATCACTGTTGTGTGATTGAGACAGGAACTAAACACTCTTTGCCCCAGTGAACTCAAATGTTCTTATCTGCATATCTTTCTGTGTACTTTCTAGGCCCATTATGTGCTTAGTTATCATCCTTGTATTTCCAGAGAAGAATCTTCCAATCCACTATCTGTAAATGACAATGCAGTGGAAAGAATAAAGCATAAACCTCCATAACAAAATTAACAAAATTCTGGGAGCTAAGAAGAAGGATGAGGGTCTTATTATTTAATGTGCAGAGTTTTGTTAATATCTCTATTATCATTATTGTGCTGCTTATCTGCAAGAGCTGGAGAATCTTGACATTAATTTCTCTACATAGCAAGCTTTCTCCCACTATGAGTGAGAGGGATGGCTACACAGATACAGAGGATAAAGAGAGAGTTTCATGAATCTTACTACTCCTTCTTCAAACTTTGAACCAACTCCAAGCCTTATAGGAACTTCTAAGGTAGCCGATGCCTCAAATGCCTGAGCTAAGATTCTGCAACATGGGCTTTCCTTGCTTCTCATTTGATACTTCCTTAAGTATAGGTAATTACTACATTCATTAATTATTAGATAATTTTTTTCATATCTTAACATTTTTGAACATGGGGAACTATATTACAGTTATTGGCAATATGGCAGCTTGTATTTTCCAAAGATGATTGTAAAAGTATCTTCTATCTCACGTGTATTGTTTTTATTATGACTTTGCCATGTTTTATTATGACCTTGTTTATGACCTATGTTTATTATGACCTGTGTTTTTATTACCTTGCCATCAAGACATGGAATGTACGTCTTTTCTCACTGAAACTGGTTGAATGTTTGTGACTGCCTCAACTGGCAATGTAAGGTGCAAGTGAGGCTATGTGACTTGAAATAGATTATAAAGAGAGATATAGCTTCTGCTTAGCTGTCTCACTTGGGATCTTTGATCTTGCAACTCAGCTACCATGTTGTAAAGAGGCCAGGGCTACATGTAGAGGCCACATGTATGTGTCCTGGCCAATAAGCCCAGCTGAAGTCCTAGATGACAGCTAGCATTAATCACCATCCATGAGAGTGAAGACTTTGAGATGACCCCAGCCCCAGCCTGCATCTAATGACAACTTCATGAGAAATGCTGAGTCAGTCAACCCAGTCAGCTCCCAAAACTGTGAAAATTATAGTAATGAAAACATTGTTGATTTAAGCTACAAAATTTGGTGTGGCTTATTATGCAGCAATAGATAACTGAACATTTATCATTATAAATTTAACAGTTATAATTGGCAGTGATTTTTCTTCCTTAATGAAACAAACTAATGGTGCATCTTATAATAAATGACATCACAGATTCAGAAAATATATTAGTATTCTATTTTCTGTCTTGCTAACTTCTCTTCTGCTTTCTATGCTCCAAAATGTTGTTGTCCTCTCTGGTTTACCAATAGTTCCCCTGGTCCTTTTATTTCATTTTCCTATTCTCATTTTAGTGAGATTTTTGGAAGGAGTTGTGGTAAGTGTGTGTTCCATCTGCTGTGTATAGCTAAGCTCATCATGTTGTTTATAAGGCTTTGTATTTGTAGATAGAGACTCAGTGCTGATGGCTACCTAAAAACTAGTGTGTGTGTGTGTGTGTGTGTGTGTGTGTGTGTGTGTGTGTTTGCATCATTACCTAGGTCTTATTTCTTTACTTTACTGATACCACATTAGTGCTTTGTAACTGTTCATTCAATGAAATCCTTCTGTGCAAAAAATAGAAATATAACCAAAAGTGGACTAAGATTTAATTCAGTAGAGCTGTATTATAAGACATTTTACACACTTGATTATGGAGTGACAATAAGCAATTCAATATAACTTTCTGATCCTCAGTTTCTATAAGGACAAAATGGAAATATCAATTCTAACAGGAATTTTATGTGATAATTTAATGAGATATGTGAAACTTTGTCTTACAGTAGTTTATATATAATATATTTCTAATAAATGGTTACTCAATATGAATCTACTTAACTTTCTTCATTATTTTAATGGGGCAGTTATAAATTAAGTTTTAAAAAGCATAAAATATCCCTGAACTATTCATCATATTGAGTTTTTCACCATACTTTGTATACTAATTTCTCATCCTGAATGAGCTTAACTATAGAATTGCTTTTTGTCTCCCCAGCATCTATTCCCCCCCTTTTTTTTTTCTGGTAACAGAAGATCAATTTTCCTCATTGGTTTTAGTCTTGTTAAACTAGCCAGTCATGTGTCTCTGCCCTCCCTTTGGTAAAAGATATGTAAAAGTTCAAGCTAGGCCATGACTAAGTTTTCTTCCAGAAATTTTAATATTGAATTGAGCTACACAGAGTTTAAAAATGGCCAGCCGGGTATGGTGGCTCATGCCTGTAGTCCCAGCACTTTGGGAGGCTGAGGCAGGCAGATCACGAGGTCAGGAGATCGAGACCAGCTGGGCTAACAAGGTGAAACCCTGTTTCTACTAAAAATACAAAAAATTAGCCAGGCATGGTGGCAGGCGCCTATAGTCCCAGCTACTTGGGAGGCCGAGGCAGGAGAATGGCATGAACCTGGAAGGTGGAGTGAGCTTGCAGTGAGCTGAGATCGCGCTACTGCACTCCAGCCTGACTTCCTCTCAAAAAAAAAGTCACATTTCACTCATCTACAGGTAACACTTTGAAGAAACTGCCCTTTGATGCTTGCTGCCTAGATTGTTGGAATTGCCTTATGTGCCCTTGCTGATATGTGTTTGTTAAACTCTTCCTTTGAATCTTTGAGCTATTCTGTCTTCTTCCTAATGCATTTCTGTTTTTACGCAAATGAATCAGAATTTGTTCCCATTACATGCAACCAACAAATCCTAATTGATCATTGATACTCTGAGAATTCATTTCTAACAAAAGGGTAACCTGTATTTGAAGGTAAGTCTGACAATATAAATGAGCTTAATTTAACTGGCTTATTATTTCTCATATCCTATCCATAAAAATACTTTCTCATTCTCAAAATAAAATGTTCTTATGTACACTACAGCCAGATTATTCACTTTCCATTTCTTTGAGATTTCAACAAATATAATGGTATAGAGAGATGTGTTGGGAATATATAAAAGCAAGCCCTAAAATAGACTGGATGAAATTGCCATCATTTGATAGAAAAATTTGTTTCAAATAAGATAACCAAATATGCCTTCACTGGACAGGTAAACATGTTAAATACACTTATCTAGGAATCTGGTTGCTGTAATTCATTAAATCAACTGATAATTTTAAATTCACACATCATTGGAAGTTTTCTCCTTCTACAAGAATTTACTTGGCATGGTGGGAAACAGAAGTGAGTCCTCTGTGAGCTGTTGCTTAAATAAAACACAAGGGAGACATTCATATGATGGGCCTCTGAACACATTGCCAAATTATAATTATCCATAAACAAAGACCAGAAACCCAGAAAAAAATCGATTAGTGTTGCCATGCCTTCTTAAAGCTCTTCCTTTGATGATTTCTATTGCTACTCAGAGTCACATTATTGCCAGCTGATAGGTGGCACAGATGGCTCAGAGCAGAGAAGTTTGTTTCTGTCATGGTTGATGCTATTTCTTCATGTCTCTTTTTTTTTTTAATGGAGATTTGGCATATTTCAGTTTTCTATATTTCTCGGATAATTGTTCTACTATATTTTTGTTGTTATTTTCACTTAATTAGTCAGAATGTGGTTTATGTGTATGGGGCACTAGCTTGGCTCCCTTTGAACTCATGGTAACAGGAGACAGCTCTGTTTATTTTCCTTCTGCTGTTTGTTTGAAAAATACTCTAGCTGACTTGGCTTTCACCATAAAACAAGAAGCTGGCCCTGAGAATTTCAGCTCTAGTATCTGAGCATGTGTGCACATGTTATCTTGGGCTTTCTAATGCTTTCTCAACTTTAGCTTGCTTTTCCCTTGCTTTTCTTTCTCTCTGTCTCTCTCTTCTTCTCTTTCTCTCTCCCCCTCCCTATTTTTCTCTCTTTCTCCTGCTCTCTCTCTGTTCATTTTCTTCCTACACACTACAGACACACACACATACCACACACACACATTTTCACCATTCATGGACACTGTCATTGCTATGTATGGGAGAAATTCAATAATGCAAAGTAAAACTATTAGCTCCAAACTCTCCTACTTCAAATTACTTTCCGATGTCTGCTTGCGCTATTTCCGTTTGTTTTCTTTTTTTCCCCTCTCATTATCCTTATGAATTCCTCTGCATTGCTATAATCTTTAGCTTGCTTAGGAATTTGAAGAAAATCATCGCAGAAGCTTTGGGCCTCTCCTACATTCATGAATCCACAGAAAGTGTTAGGGAGGATTAAATGGCCCCGTCGTTGCCCCTGTTCCCATGATCTTTGATGTAAATTTTCCAAGTAAGAAATTCAGACTTATTTCTCTAACCACAAACTTCCATATCGTATATACTTCAAGAATCAATTTTAGCTACTAGGGTTATTTGATTTCACCTCCCCAAAACTTTCATTTAATATACTCTCCTTATAAACTTTACATATATTCAAAAGTTCACAGGCAATGAATCTGTAGAACATATGAATATACAGTATTTCCATGTAGCTTCCACCATATTCCTTATAAGTGGGTCTCAGAATTATATTTCAGAATAAGGACCAAAGGGGCTTTTAAGAGAATAGTATGTCACTAACTCATCTTCTGGCATTTTAACTGTTATCAGCTGTACAGTTTAGTTTTATTATGACAGACATTATTGTGATAACTTTTCCTACTTTATCTTTGCAATTTATTGAAGCAGTTAATTTCTCAAAAAGTAAGAACATTTTTTCTCATTAGAAATTCCTTCATGGCCTCTTTAATACATGTTCCTTGCTATTTAGAAGAACTGCTGATAAGTGATTTTGACTTGTATCGTCAATAATGTGAGATGTTTAAGGGAAACTTGGCAAACCACTTAGGGTCTGAAGCCATTTCTTCAAACCAGCCCCAACTGATTAATTTTTGTCTCATTACTACCCTCAACATTCAAAAAGTTCCCAAATTGCAATGGTCAGCCAAATCTACTTATAAACTTCCTAAAGACAAAGTTTTTACTTTGTTTAAGATTATTTTATTTTTCTTTATTTAATTAGAGTATTTGACAGCATTGAGTTTGAAGGACTGGATTTATTAGCTCAAAATAAGTGGGAGAGATTTTAATTATCCAATAAATATATACTCTTTATAACTCCAAACCATGTAAATCATCTTCTTTGATCTAATCAACCAGCAAAAGTCAGACTCTCTCTGTCTTTTTTTTTCTTTTGGACTTTGATTTCTCTGTGTGTATTTGTCTAGTTGTTGTCTCCTGACAGAACTCTAGCAAGATAAATGAGGAGAATTTACGTCTGAGAACATGACCCAAATGTAACAGCCTTCAGAAAGTCTAGTAAATCGTAATGAGGAAATAGGACAGATAAGAATTCAGCAATATGAGTAGAACAGGTATTAAAGAAAGAAAAATTAAAAAAAGAAAAGATTGATACTGACTGTGATGAGGAGTTGAGGGACAAGTTTAACCAGCCTAACATGGAAAGTGTCAGTGTTACTCTTCAGAGTTTGGTTATGTTTCTCTTTCCATGGACAGTGGTTCCTTTACAGTCCACACAATGGTCCACATTTAGAGCCCAGAGATTCTATTCTCTAGCTCCTAGGTTTATAGCCTACCGTTCGGCCTGGTGAATTTTTCTAAGCACAGTTGGGTAAGTCAATGTTAATTAATGACAGTCTTAACAACAACCCCAACATTAATGAATGTCTACCATATGCCAACAGAGCTAAAGATATTTTACACACATGATGTTATTTATTTCCTTCTATAATTCTTTATGGTAATTATTGTTGTTCCTATCTTATAGTTGAGAAAACTAAGCCTTAGAGAGATGAAGTGCCTCCTTCCAGGTCCCACAGGCAGTGAGTCAACAACAGGTCTTTGGATTTAGGTCTCATCCACTGTGCTCTATTTAAATGCTTGAAGACAGCTGTTCTACCACATCTACCCTCCGACCCATTTGTCCACTACATTCGCACTCAATGCTTTCCAATTTGAACAAAAAATATAGTAAAGTTTAAGTGTACTACTAATTTTAAATTCTAATATACCTTAATTTCATTGGAAAGCCCACTTTCAGCTGTCACCGTATTTATAATACAACACACATTTATTAGTAACAGTATACATTTTTTCTAAGTATCCCTAAAGGTTTGGAAAGTGGGTAATTTTTACATCTATCATAATGCTATGCTTAAGGCACTGTGTGATAATAAGACCCACAGAGTCCTGCTTCAGCTAGCTTACACCAAGAATCCAAATGCAGAGCAACAAGAGTCTTAAGTAAGTCATCATCAGCTGAGCAGTGGTGAGTTTCATGGGCTTTTCCTGAAAGAGGTGATCTTCAAACATGCTTCTTGAATATTAAATAGAAAACCAGCTCTGGCCTTTGCAGAGGCATAAAACACCCAAACAGAGTTTGCATGACACAGAAAAAATTTCAGAGACACTATGGAAAGAAAATCAGAAAGGCTGAAAAAGAGGAAATTGAGAAATCACCCAATTTATACAAGGTAATGCAAAGGGGGTACTAGAGGTTTAGGAATGACAAATGACTGATTGCCAGAATGGAAGACAAAAGCAACCTTGATAACATTATTCTGAATTGCTGATGAAAAAACTATTACAGTCAGTGACATCCACTACCAGAGCATTCTTAAATGACTTCCTGTACTGGTGTTGCCTGAGTATTAGGAAGAAGACTAATGCATGGTTCAGCCTCTAATTCCACACCTCAAACCACAGTGCACTTGGGCATATCTTTGTGCCTTTCTGAAGATCAGAGCTAGGAGACTGTAAGTCTTTGCCAAGTCCATCTCCATCATTTAGCAGATAAGGAAACCAAGTTTTATGAGATGAAATGACTTGGCTTAAATCACAATGGGCATGAGTTGTAAAACTGAGCACTTCACTGCTCTTCAGGATGCTGGGGAAGCTACTGCAGCAAAGGATTCCTAAAACTAACTGACTTAATTAACACTTTAGGGCAGGGAGATCACAATGCCACCCAGAGACTCTGCTACCCTCATCACATGGTTTCCAAAGACATGGTTTCTCATTTTCATCATGTCTAGCCAGAGAGAAGTGACAATATTGACCCTTTCCTGGACCCTGTGATTCTGGAAAACAGTGAAGATTAAGAAATCCCTTCATCCTTTTGTGTCCTGGGACACAAACAATGACTCTTTTTCATATATGTTAGATAACATGCATGAATTACCCCTTGTTTACCTAGGAAAAAGTTAGACCCAAACTCGAAATTCCAATTCTATGACTCATAAATAATTTTCTTAACTGCTTATCCCTATGATAATTTGGAACCAAATGTTTGCTAATCAAACTCTGGTGAAGTTTCTCTTCTCCTTCCAGGTCCTGAATTTTTAGCAAACCTTAGCCTGAGCTGGTATAAACCCCTGCTTAAAAGCCTTTCCTGAGAAGAGGCTGGCCTCAGAGTAAAAATGTCCTGTGGTCTACTACGGGATTGCACAACCCTTACATTTCACATCAGCTCTTTGTAGCCTCTTTCCCTCCCCTTAATAAAGGAGGAACTCTTGTTTTCCTAACCTCTGAGACATTGCTGATCTTATGGTCAGAGCATGATTCTCACTGCAATAGTCCATTTTCTCTTCCATTTCTTCCCTTTTCAAATAAAGCCTCTCCTTACTAAATCCAGATTTTTTTTCTTAATTTGGCAGAAAAAAAATCAAAAACAACAACAACAAAAAAATACCTAGAAGTTTCAACATTGTCTTTGAACCACACCCCATCAACATGTGGGCTCAAATACTGGTCTTTCTCTGTATTCGTTCTAGGATCAGTGCCAAATTATATGTTTTACCTTTCTTGTGTGTTAGTCTCCTCATTTAAAATAATGATAAAAACAGAATCTGCCTCATAGAGTTTGGGGGAAATAACAAATGAGGAAATGCAGGTAGAGTGCTTAGTACATCATCTCCACACAGTAATCAACAAATAAATGACAGCCTATCATATATGAGAATAATGCCCGGCATTTTTAACACCTATTATCTTTTAAAATTCTCATAATAACATTATAACAATATTTAAAAGTTGTATTATTGTTATCGTTTTACAGAAGAGGAATTGGAAACTCACTAAGATTAAGAAAATCGTTTTTCTGACTATAATTCCTATCTCTTTCATCTCCATGTTAAATCATGTATTTTCTTAACTTCTAGAGTATATTAAATGATTACAATCCCCTGAGTTTAACAGAAAAACTACCTTTTGTATTACTGAATCACTTTGCTCCAATGAAATGCAAAGATATGCACCTCCAATATATACAAAAGAAGAAAAGTCTTACTTATGTTTCTCAAAATAAGTCATGGAGAAACAAGAGTCCATGTAGACAATGCCGTTGAAAATTTGAAATCTCTTTCATCTGGTTGGCCAGATCAAAGCCCATGGCATGCAACAGTCAATAAAGATGTGCTGAACTACTGAATGGAAAGAAGAAAACATGGCAACACTCCTGGGGAAATGTCAATCAAATGAGACCACTGAATAGAAACGTAGGAAATGACGTCAATCCCATTACATGTAAAGGCAAAGACATACTTCTGTTTTGTTGTTGGATTAATGATGACTGCAGACATTCTCTAGAATTCCTATTCTGTTCTTATCTACTTCCATTGCATCTCACCGGAAGTAAAATAACAACATATTAAAATGGTTAAATGAGGTATTCGGGGCTGCTTTTATTTTAAGTTTAAAGAGAAAGCTCAGTAATTAGTATTTTCAGAAATTTAAAAATCAAACTTCAGCTATTATAAAAAATTTTCATATTTCAAACTCTCAATACATTATGAGGCTCCTTCATGATATCTTTAGGATCATGATAAGATTGTGGCTCTAGAACATTAAACATAAACTGAAAAGAGAGAACATGACGGTTTTAATAATGGAAAATATTTCTCATTAACTGCATGCTTGTCCTTGATCTGCATTATTAGACTATAAGATTCTGAGGACAGAAACAAATTCCTATTCATGTCTGTCTCCATCTGTTCATCCATGCATCCATCCATCACCCACCATTTATAGAACCTCTATTGTATTCTTGACATTGCTTGAATGGAACACAAGATGAGAACACATTTTTTTCAAATGCCACAGTCTACTTGAGGACACAGTTATATACAACTTACAGTGATAGACCCAAACTATGAAAAGTGTTCTAGGAAAAATGAAGTAAACGTTTACATAAAATAATGATTAATTATGACTAAAAGATTAGATAAGGCAAGTACCTAGTATAGTGGGTTATATGGTGCTGACAAACAACAAATAATAAGTGAGTGAATAAATTGGACAATAAAAGCCACACTTGATCATGGTGTTTATTTCAGACTTGACTGAATTATTCATATTTGGCATTGAAAAGGAATCTTAAACCAGATGATTTCTAGGTCTATGAAGAAATCCAATTCAATTCAACAAAATTTGCTTTCATAAGGTCCTTGTGCATAATACTTAATTGGTTCTCTTGGAAGCTGACAGATGGTGAATCCTGCCTGTCCAGTCCAAGATGAAATGACCAGGAACCCTGTGCACACACCTGAGGTTGTTAAGGATCTATGTGGTTGGAAAGCAAATAACTCTGCATCAGGTTCCTGAAGCACACTTTCCCCTCTGAGCCTTTTCATAGATTGACCCTCTTATTCAATAAGCCTACACATGTGTATATACATACATGCCATACACACAACTTGAAATCAATTTCTACAGGAAGTTTCTTTGATTATCCCAATACTAGAGAAGGCACTTCTACATGCTACCCTGTACTTTCTCTATTATAATATTGATGACAATGTTCTATTTTATGTTTAATTTTCTTGATTATAATTTCCATGCAAGCAGAGAGTGAGTCATATTCACCATTATATCCCCATTGCCTAGCATAAGTCCTGCCATACAGTCACAGGACAATAATTATTCAGTAAAAAATTAGAGAAATGAGTTTAATGCATTACTAGACTAATATTCTCAAAGCACAGCTCTGATCGTATTATACTTCCAGTCTGAAACTTGCCCCTGAATGCCAAATGAAGTTTAAACTGCTTAGAGTAGTAGTGTAGGTCTTCTACAATCTAGTCCTTACCCATATTATTGCTCAATCATATGTCAAAAATTTCAGCAACATTGACATTCTGAATATACCCTAGGTTCAAAGACATTGCACATCAAACATTTCCCTGAGCCTCATAACACTGTCTGTTTCAACTCTGCCCATCTTTAGAACCCAGCTGAACTCCTCTAAGGAGATGTCCCTAATCCTTTCCTCCTCCAACTCTACCCTAGCTCTGAGAATTATTTTCTTTCTTCTGCCTACCCATAGCTTTAAATATACCTGTATTACAGAGTTTACCACAAACTACCATGAATTATATTTGGCTTTTTAATACATGCTTCATCTCCCTTTTCAGACTGTGAGTTCCTGGAGGGCAGGAGCTATATCTTATTCACCCTTATCATTATCACAGTGAAAAATGAATACAATTTTATCACTATGCAAAGGGAGAAAGAGCTTTCCAAGTAGATAGAATTTATAATACCTTTTGATTCATTGTTGAAATGGCCATATATTAATGTATAATAAAATATTTTAACCCATCTTAAATTTATTGAATGTCTCCACACGTAGTTGTTCCTTCTTCAAACCTACTCCAGAAATGTAGGTAATAATGCCAAGTTACAGGATTCTTAAGAGAATCAAATGAGATGATGCATATCATGCATTTAGTGTCTGGTCCATAGTAGACAGTAAATATTGTTTCTACTTATTACTACTCTCATTCCTATTCCTATCACACCATTTTCATTATTTATAATTTTATGTATCAGGTTAGCATTTCAAAGAGAACTAGAGCACATTCACACTCAATTTTCAATTCTTTATTTTGCATGATTTTTCCCAAAGACTCCTATGTCGCACTGTTGCACGAAGTTATTACCACCAAAGCCGGGGCCCCATGTATTACTAGCGGAACTGTATGATTCTAGACTCCATAATACTTGGAAGATGCATGCTTCACTGAAGTGCCATTGATTTTCAACTAAAAGTGAAATACTTTTATTTAATGCTTTCTTAAGAGAATTACAACGAAAGTTGAAGAGGGTTTGGTTTTAGAGAAATCCATTATTAATTTTACATGGCAAAATTGGGATTTATACGTCGAAATTTAAATATAGGGGTCCTTTACATCTGCTCAATCAAAATGTTGTTCTAAAGCTATTTGTCTTTTCTGTGAAATGGAAAGCCTGTTTTGTCCTAGACTTCTAAATCCCTTGTTTTGCTCAAACAAGCCTTAGTATTTGCTCTCAGGGAGTACTACCTCTTTGTTCAGCGTAATAGGTGTAGCCTCAAATTTCACAGCTATGTACTGCTTTTTTTTTTTTTTCCTGAAGAATCTTAAAGACATTTGGTCATCTTAAAACACCTTGATCTCTTGCCCTCTCTCCATCGTAAAAAATAAATAAATAAATAAACCTTAGGCTATGCCAGACATACAAATACGTTCACACTCCACTCTGAGTGGTGCTGTTAATTCACTGTCTTAAATGATGCTAACTTTAACTTTGATTGCTTTCACTGCTCACCTTGGAGGCTTCTAAAATGAATTGGTATATCCTCAGTGTTCTGAAGAGGATTCAGTACAATGCAACACCTTAGAAAAAAGAAGAAATGACTTTAAGCGCATCCTTTTTCCTACCACTTAAACCTTCATAACTCTGAAGAAAAATTTAAGCTTCATCCCACTCAGTGGCCCCTGTAATGTCGTAAAGCTGTATTTTCCATTGATACACCCTTTCTAAGCAGTCGAAGTATAAATAAAAAACAATTTCAGTAGAATGTGATATATTTTGTCCATGTTTGCATAACTTAAAGGCAGAATGAATTCAGTTTGGAGTGCTCTCTCCATTCCCACAAAAATTTTTTCCTTGGGCTAAATCAAACATAGGAAATTTTTGCCTAAACACATTTCTTAAAGGAAAAGTCATAATCAATTGAAAAAAATAGTAACTGATAATGAAAATGGTTTTTTCAAGCATAGTGATAACGTTTGCTGCTGTGCATTCTATAAAAAGCTATTAGATTCCTGTAACAGGACTGTGATATTGCTTTGCTTCCTGCTGCTGATTATAATATTAAAGATGGAAAATCGAGATGCTTCTATTTTGCCCTATGAAATAAACCCTGACTTCTTGGTCATCCTGGTTTCGTATTTCTCTAGCTGAGACCAAAAATTTTCCTAGGCAGCAAAAAGAGAATTTACATTTTTAAAAATTTCTTCAAATAGAAATACGCACCTTCTATTCTTGCTTCTGGGGTACAGTAATTTAAGAATTCTTGCTAGTTGAAAGTTGGATCTGTAAAAAAAAATGGTTAACATATTGGAATTATAATTAATATTATACACAGGCTGTGGGGATGTAATGAGAAAAGATCCATGTCCATCTTAAAAAGAAACGTCAATCTTGTAGAACCTTCAAAAAGAGAGAACTCTTGGTTGTGGATAGTCATTGCCTTCCTACCTGGAATGCGGGATGATTAGACTTAATGATGCTTTTGGGGGCCAAAAATAAGAGTTCTCTATAGAGTCATTAGGCTGATTGCTCTGTGTGCCTTGATGAATCTGTATCTGAAGGCAATTTTAAATGAAAGCTCCAAAATGTTTTGCATCAAAGTGGCATCACTGAACATTAGGCTCTTAAAAGTACAGTAGCACAGTATAGAGATTAAAGCATGTTTTTGGAATCAGACATTCTTTTTTCAATCCTGTCCAGCCCAAGCTAGCAGTTATTTAGGCCAGTTACTCAAACTCTATATAAGACTCAGTTTCTTCATCTATAAAACAGAGATAATATTACCTACCTTCAATAGTTGTGAAGATTGTACAAGATAATATATGTGAAGACTTACATAGTATCTGGTACAAAGTAAATACTTAATATATGGTAGTTAATATTATTATGACATCAGTATATATTTATGATACTTCATAGTTTACAAAGTACATTCAAATACTTATGTTGATTTGTTTAAGTTTCACCACAACCTATTTGTTCAGGTTTTATTATTCTCACATTATAGGAGAAGAAACTGAGGTTCAAGGACTAGTAACCAGCAGCAGATCACACAGCTGGAAGACAACTAAGAGCAAAAAAAGGTTAGTCTTTTGATGGCTATATCAGGCCATGTTCTTCCCAGTATAGCAAACCTGAACCTCTGTGGATGATGATTAAAAAGAGAAATACAGGCTCATCTTAGAGATTATCCTTGTCTTTCCTAGACATTATTATTTTCACTTAAAAAAGTTGAAGCCTGACTCACATCAAAAGGTAGGGATGGGCCTCTTTAAGATAAGGCCTAAGTATTAATGCAACAGCTTTTAGTAAATTACTGTTATTTAAAATTCTTTCTATGCTCCTCAAGGATGTGTAATAGCTTGCCTCATTTATGTTTTCTCTTATTCATTCATTCTCAATGGGCAAAATTTCTAATTCATTCAGTCTCTCGACACATTGTACTTGGCAGGTAATTCGTAATAAGCTTTAATTTTGAAAATGAACATTTGTCATTTGGGACCATCACTTAGATAGTTTAAAAACACCGAACCCGCTGTGCAAACATCTGGAAAAGTTGATGATAGGGGACTCTTTGCTGCAGTCAACATGTCTATCAAGCAAATGACAGAATCGGACTTAGAAAGGTCTGTTGTCAGAGATCACCAGTAATGATGATTTGTCTAGTAAGAGATATTAGAGGAAGAAGAGATGAAAAAAAGAAAGCATTTTCCGTCCATTTGGCAAATGCATTTGCCATTACATGCAAGTTGCTAATTGATGCGTTAAATCTGTGATCATATGTGCTATTAAATATGAAACCTGTACACACAGACATACAGACTCATATTGATGTGAGGATAGATGTCTGAGATAAATTTAGAGATGAGAAAATTAATGCAAGATGCTTTGGAAGTAATTCCTTTGGGAATTGTCAAATGCCAGTCAGGTGCTTCTGTAAGTCACCTTTTTTTGTGAGGGCTGAAAGACCAGGAACAAGGTTCTAAGAATTTAGACCACAGGTTCTCTAGTAATGTATGCAGATAATCAAAGAAGTAACATGAAGAAAAAATGATGATTTTAGTTTTAAAATATGATAATCTATTCTTCTTTAAAAATAATTAACATCACAAGACCTAAAGCCTTCTTGTTCACTCTCTTCTCCAATAAGCTTCATTTTGAAAAAGGCTAAAAACTTTTAGGGAGATTCTCTAGGGAGATTCTGGACTTGACATGCAAAAGTGTCAGAGTCTAGCTTTCATAGTAATAGAGAGGTCAAGAATGCCGCTGAAAAGCATTCTGGGGCTTACCTTGAAATGGGATATTAGGTGGACTCCAGAATTTTAAAGGAGCCAATCTAATACAGCTCCTTAAGATAAACTAGATGTACCTAAAATATGACTGCTTTTAAGTAGTTGGGAGAAACAAACATGAACAGATATTTTTAAATTACAATATATAACTTCTTCCACAGAGGCACAATTAAAGTGCTAGGAAATCACTGCAGACAGAGAACCTGACACTGACAAGGAGAATTACATATGCATCAATGAGGAGCTGGCATTTTGGCTCAGTCTAGAAGTCATAGGAATTTTCCTGGAGAAAGTTTTTTCAAAGTGAATAGCATATGCAAAAATGGTAAGAACTATTGAGAAATAGAGAGATTTTCCTTGAATGTGAGTTCAGTGAGATTACAAGGTTTCCAATAGCTCCTTTTGGTAGTGAATAAAACTGAGTCAAATTTGAAGAAATCAGTAACTCAAAGGAATTCCTTCATTGGTCCTCTCACTAACCTGAGTGCATATGTGTGTATTTTATGGGATGTGTGTGGGAGGGGGTGTTTTTACTAGTTCTCAGAGCCACACCCTACCTAAATATTGTACGCTCCAAGTAAATTGAGAAAATAAATGTTGGAGATGGGGAGAATGGAAATGGAAAGATAAAGAAGAGTTTTATCTTTGAAAATAGACATTTATGGTACCTTATTTACTTTAAAATAAATGAGATACCTATTCATGCACATATCTCAGAATAATTAATGTATTTTCTAATGGGAGAAGCCTTAGAAAATATCCAGTTTATTGCCCTATTTTAAGAAATGAGGAAACTGAGTTTTAGAGAAGTTGAAACATATTTTCCAAACCATAGTTACTTGCAGATATAAAGAATAGAACTCAAATGTTTTCAGTCTTAGTACAAAATTATTTCCTTTCTACCAATGCAGCTTTTAGACAAATCATCACATTATTAACTGATCAGTCAACAATTTTTTATTGATTATACTACAATGGGCCTTATAACTGGGCTCTATAAGAAATGGGAAATAAAAAGAATATATGAACTGAAGACAACCCGTTAAAATATCAGAAAGACAAGGTAACAGCAATTTTAAATGAGTCCCTGTATTAATTGCTGTGGCAGAACCTAATGTTACCAAATGTTCATTTGGATAAAGTGGATATCTGAAAATCATAACCTTGATTAGTAGGTTGTCTGATATGTGCTGTGAATGAGAAGTAGACTTTATTTCACATGGTCATTCCAGTTGATTTACCGTGTTTTCTTCAGGCACTTTGCTGAGAAGAATTCTGAGGTCCTGTTTGATGTCAACAGAAAGAAATGCTATAATCAATGTGTAATGACAGCCATACTAGTGACAATAAGACCAGGTAATTATCAAATATGTAATCAGTATAATAATAAAATCTTGTATTGTACCTTTCTTCAAAGAGCAAAGGTGTTTCCAAATTTGTGTCATGAAATTAAAACAGAAAGCCTTACTTCTTACTCCAGAGAATGACTTGATGCCAAAAGATTAAGTAAGCATCACTAATGTGCTTACATGGGACAGTATTGTGGCCAATTATATTTCTATCCTGCCTACATTACTCAGATCTTAAGGTGATGTCACTATGTGTTTGCATGTATGTGTGTGTGTGTGTGTGTGTGTGTGTGTGTGTGTGTGTGTGTCTGTTATGACATTATACCTGGAGAGAAAAACAAATCACTAAGGCTGATTTCAGAAGAACCTTTGGCATCCATATGCCGTTCACCTTAATTATTTTTAAATCAGACTGTCCTTCAATCTTATGATTCAGTCAGGGAGCTAATTGTATTTTGTCAATGCCATAGATACCCTCAAAGTCCTATAAAAGATGTTCTGGGCATATGTAGGCTGAATTAAAAGACATTCACTTGTGGTGGCTTTAAACCACATAGGATGACTCATCATATCAGTTATATCCACTTGTGCTGACGTTTGTCTTGCGTAACCATTGTGTTAAGTGCTTTCCATAAAAAGCATTCATGCAAATCTTTTTTTTTTCCTGATCATTAAGGCACTTTAACACAAAGAGGTAGAACAGTACGTTGTAACCACATCCTGGGTTTGTTTCTCTGTAGGAAGATTGCTTTGTGCCTGAAAGCTATACAGGATATTTAAAGACTTGAGCAAATGATTAAATTTACCCACATTTTTTTTTTGTTCCTGGCAGCCTAAGCCCTAAGCTTTACCTGTCATTCAACTCATCTAAATGCCAAAGAAAAGGGCTGACACGCAGTAGAAATCTTGTCACATGACCTCACCCTCCTCCCCATCTCCTTTCTAAGGGCTCCTGCAATTGTCATTTACGTTAAAGTTCCATGCTTAGGCCTGCAGGTGGAGAACTGCTCTTTTGCTCAAAGTTAATTTCTGTTACAGGTCAGAAAACAGAAGACTTTGTCAGACATTGGGCTGCTTTCTAAAGTACCTCATTGCCAGAATTTTCTAAACAAGAAAAAAAGGCAGAAAGCAAGGCAATTCTTGAAATGTTAGTACAAGATAAAGGTGTCCATTGGGAAATGAGCAACATGGCTCTGGGGTTCTCTTGAAATTCAGAGTTGAAGAATTTACCAACACTGACACTTCTGGCATGTAGAGGACACGTGGGAGAAAATGCAGCAATTCAATAAATTCTACAAACATTTATATGCTACTGATAGGCTGGGCATTGCTCTAGGCCTCAGAGATACCAAAGACTGATTTAGACTCTTTCTCCAGCTTCAAGGAGCCCAGCGTCTGGTGAGAACAATTATATATAAGCAGTTGTAGCAGAAGTACAGACTCAGTATAGTTGGAAGGGATTGAAGGGCGCTGCAGAGTAAAATGAAACAGAGGGAATGGAAAGTTCTTCTCATGTCTCCCATCATCTTCAAGTCTATTTTGAAGACATAAATACAGACATAGTGCAGTGTAGATAAATAAGCATGGCCTTTGGAACAAGTATGTCGTCAAATTATTTTCTGTCTAGGTGATCTTGGGTCAAGAAAGGTTAGGCAATAACCAGAGGATATTCCCTATATGTCTTCAAAATGAAGTCCGTTGTTCTAAGACCATAGAATATATGAAGATTTAACTGAAATAATGGTTCATATTTTAGCCTAAGTATATATCCTGTTATATAATCTGCTGTTACTTTCTTTTAATTCTTTTTGTAGTGATTGTGAATTTCCTTTCTTCTTTAATCTTGTTTGTAATTAATTGGCTTTAGTGGATTACGTAACTAATGGATACTTTTCTTGAGATGTTTAGAAAGTACAGAAAAATTCAGAAGGGAATGCTATGGTTTTAGTATTTGTCCCCTCCAAAACTCATGTGTTGAGAGCCTAATCATTAAGGCAACAATGTTGGGAGAGGGGGCTTAATGGGAGGTGTTTAGGTCTTGTGAGTTTTACCTTCATGAATTGATTAATGCCACAATAAAATGGTTTTTGAGAGTGGGCTGTCTCCCTTCCACTCTTCAGCAATGTGAGAAGCAGCATTGCTCCACCTCTGAAGGAGACAGCATTCAAGGTGCCATCTTGGAGGCAGAGACCAGGCCCTCACCAGAAATCAAACCTTGATCTTGGACTTTTCCACTTGCAGACCTATGAGAAATACATTTCTGTACTTTATAAATTACCTAGTCTCAGGTATTCTCTTATAGCAGCGCAAAACAAACTGAGACAAGGGAAATTAACCAATCTATAATCATCTTATCCCACCACCCAGACTTAATCACTGTTGACATTTTCAAGCATTTTCTTCCAGAATTTTAATAACCTGTTTTATTTTCCTAAAATTTATTTTTTGGATATCTACCCTATCATGATTTATGATACAATCCGACTTTTATTGGTGGGAGTATTCATGCTTATAATTTATTTAATCAATCCCATATGATTGACTATTACTATTTATTTTTCACCAACATTATCACTTTTCTTGTGTTTCAACATTATCACCACTAGTCAAGAAAGAGGAGCCAGTTAGATACATTCTATAAAAAGAACTAAACATAAACTTTATAAGAGTCCTCTATTCATGAATTAATGACAATATATTTGAAATCAAGGTCTATGTCTTAAAATTATTTTGAATTATCTCCAACAGAAACTGTAGACCAGGTAGCCATGGAATACATGGAGTAGCTGATCTCTAAGTACGTAGAGATAACTTGATTGACTAAACATCACTTAGAAAATTTCAGAAAGAAAATAATATGCTATAAAACTAATTACTTAGCAGGCGTTATGCTAAGCATCATTAGGGATTCAAGAGCCCCCATGCTGAAAGCATGTCAATGATTTTGCTTTGGAATTAAAATAAAATTCAAGTGTCTCAATAGGGATAATAATGATCTAGCAACAGTTTTGAGGGTTTTATGAGTTAGGCATTGTACTTTATAAATTTTAACTTTTTTCCTATTGAAACTTACTTAGATTCTGAGAGAATAAGTAACTTGCGTAAGGTCACACAGGTAGTGAGGGCACAGAGTGGGATTTTCTCCAACTACGTTTTCCTATGGCTACCTCTCACTTGTTTTTTATGCTTCACATCAAACGTTGCTACCCTCTATTGTAGACAGTTTTTATTATAAGGTCCTGGTTTATTTTCCTTAAACTACTTATCATTAATAATGTTATTTTTCCTCTGATTTGTATGTTTACTTTTCCTGTTCGCATTACTAAACATAACATCCATGAAGGTCATGGAGTTTAAGTGTATTATGCTTATTTCAGTATCATCAGCACCTAGAACAATATCAAGTAACTAACTGGTAATCTCATTAAAAAAAGAATGTATGGAATAAAGGACACAGTGTCTGCGCTCAAAGAACTGACCATCTATAGAGTCAATTCTAAGATATGCACAAGAATTCTAGTTTACAATCCAGCATGGAAGAAGCTTGAAAGTTGCAACTCCGTTCTAACAACATATAAAAAGCTGAAAAAAACTAAAAAATTCATAACTGTTATTAAATCCATAACAGAAATTGTCCATGTGATCCTTAGATGTATAATTTGCCCAAAGCAAACCACTGTCCCCCAAATTGCAGAGACTGAGAGGCAAAAGCAGAGAATCACAACTTACTGGAGCAGAAAGCCACGAGCAACAACCTTTACAGGAACCAGTGCCAGGCTAGGAAAACCTGAAGTGTAATTAATGAATTGTGAATTCATGAGCTGGAAGCTCCATGAGGACAACTCTGAGAGATAAAAACTGTAGGGGACCCAGCCTTCAAGAGGCCCCCTGCACTTTTGTTAGTTTTACCTTCTGATGCTCCACCAGGTTCTCAGGGTGAGTATCAGAGGAAAAATTCTCTAATGCTTCCAGCAGGGGGAGAAAAAAAATTTTAAATCAGCCTGAGCATTCTGTTCTTCCTAAGGAAGGTTGCCCTCAAGTGAAACTATTTAACCAGAGCCTAACCTGCTGAGGCTTCCTCAGAGCCTAACTGACCTGGGGAAAGGAAAATACCACTTGCCTATTCTAGCCAACACTGTTCCACCTAAGGTGGGGCTGAGAAGCACATGTGAAGATCACAGTCCAAAGGCACAGGTTCCGGGAAACACTAAGACCTAATCAATCATAGGATTACAGAATGCTTCCTTCCACCCTGCACTTTACCACCAAATTACTAAAGACTTATTTACAGCCATTCCTTTTGCACGGTACGTCATGGCCCACAGTCAAAAAAATATTTCAAGATATAAAGCATTAACACCAGACTCATATGGCAGGGATGTTGAAATTATCAGGATGTGAATTTAAAACAACTATAATAAATATGCAAATGGCTCTAATAGATAACAGAAACCTCATACAAGAATAAATGGGCAATATAAGCAGAGTGATGGAAATTCTAAGAAAGTACAAAAAGGAAATGCCAGAGATTAAAAATTAACAGAATTGAAGAATGCCATTGATGGGCTTATTAGCAGACTGGAAATGACTAAGGAAGGAATTTCTGAATTTAAGAATATATCAACAAAGACCACCAAAACTGAAGAAAAAAAAAAAAAAAGAAAGAAAAAAAGGGAATAAATATTCAAAAATTGTGGGACCACTGCCAACTGTGTAACATATGCATAATGAGAATACCAAAAGGAGAAAAAAGAAAGAAACAACAACAAAAATTTAAAACAATATTGACTGAGGATTTTCTCAGACACCAAGCCTCATATCTAGGAAGCTCAGAGAAGCCAAGCTGCATAAATGCAAGAAAACTAACATGAGGCATATGATTTTCAAACTACAGAAAATCAAAAATAAAAAACTGAAATAAGCTAGATAGAAAAGGAAAGAAAACTTAACTATGGGATAGCAAAGAAAAAATTTCATCCAACTTTTTTTCAAAAACCATGCAAACAGAAAGAGAAAAGTGAGGAAAAGTTGTTAAGAAGAAAAAAAATGCCAACCTAGAATTCTTTATCCTGTGAAATTATTCTTCAAAAGTGAAAGAGAAATATAGATTTTCTGAAACAAAAATGGAAATAATTTTTTGCCAATGAATTTTCTCTGCAAAAAAAAATGTTAAAAAAGGTTTCTTAGAGGGAAGAAAACTGATATAGGTCAGAAGCTTAGATTAACATAAAGGAAGAGCATCAAATAAAAAAATAAGTGAATGTAAAATTAAAATGTTTTATTTTATATTCTTAATTGATTAAATAGATAATATATCATTCAAAATAATAGCAACAATGTATTCAATTATATATTCATGTTTATATGTGTGGAATAAATGACAGTAATGATACAAGGAACAGAAAGGAAGAATTGGAATGGTTTTGTTATTAGAAGGTACTTGCACTACCCATGAAGAAATATAGTGTCATTTGAAAGTGGCCTCTGATTAGCTGTAAACTTATATTGCAAACTCTAGGGCAACTACTAAAAACAGTAAAGAAAGACATACTAAACAAGGAGAGAAAAATGAAAGTACATAAAATGCTTAATTACAAACAAAAAGGGTAAAAAAAAATGAAAGACAAAATAGAAACAAACAACAAGAGTAACAAAAAGAATAACAACAAATGCAGTAGATATTAGCCAACTATATTTGTAATCTCTTTGCATGTCAATGGTTTACATTAATTAAATAATAGAGATTGTCAGATTGGATCAAAAAACTAGACTCAACTATACATTGTCTATAGCAAACTCACTTTAAATATGAAAACAAATACAGATTAAAAGTAAATTGATATAGAACAATATATCATGCTAACACTAATAAAAGAAAAAGACTAGCTAGACTAATTTCAGACAGAGCAGACTTCATAGCAAGAAAAGTCATCATGGATAAAGAGGTATTATATAATGATAAACAGGTCAATTCTCCAAGAAGACATAAAAATTCTTAATATGTATGTATTTATAAACAGAAAGTCAAAATACATGAGGAAAAAACTGATACAACTCAAGGAGAAATCTAATAGAGTCGTAGATTTCAACACTCCTCTATCAGAAATAGATAGATCCACCAGGCAGAAAATCAGCAAGGATGCAGCTGAATTCAACAACACCATAAATAAAATGAATATAAACTACTTCATCAAACATTAAGAGAATACATGTTTGTCTCAAGCTCACATAGAATATTTACCAATAGAGACCACATTCTGGGCCATGAAACATACCTAGAAAAATTCTAAAGAATAAAAATTTTACCATGCCTGCTCTCACTTCAAAATGGAATTAAACTAGAAATCAAAAACAAAAAGATAGCTGGAAAATTCCAAAATACTAGAGATTAAGCAGCATGTGTTCCACTAACATCAGGAACGAGGCAAGTATGTTCCCTATTGCCACTGCTTTTCAACACTAGCAGTCCTAGATAATGCAATAAGACAGAAAAAGGAAATAAAATGTATACAAATTGGGAGGGAAGAAATAAAAGTCTATGTTAGCAGTTGACATGATTGTCTATGTAGAAAATTCAAAAATTTTAACAAACTACTGCAACAAATAGGCAATTATAGCAATACTGCACGATATAAGGTTAATATACAAAAGCCAATTAATTTCCTATATAATAACAATGAACAGGGAGAAATTGAAATTAAAAACACAGCAACGTATACACTAACACTAAAACATTCAAATACTTAAGCATAAATATAATACATATGAGGAAAACCAACTCTCTCGTAGAAAACAAAACAAAACAGCAAAACAGCAAAGAGCTAAATATATGGAGAGCTATTCCATATTCATGGACACAAAAACTCAATATTGTCAAAATGTCAGTATTTCCTAAATTGATTTATAGGTTAGTCAAAATCTCTCCAAGCTATTTTGTAGATATTGACAAAATTATTCTAAAATGCATATGAAAAAGCAAAAGAACCAGAATAGCCAACGCAATATTGAAGGAGAAGAAGAAAGTTGGAGGACTAACGCCTGACTTTAACACTTAATACAAAGCTGCAATAATTTAGACAGTGTTATCTGCAAAATAGAAGATCATTAAAACATTTAAAAATGAAAAAAAGAGACAAATAGATTACTGAACCAGAATAGAGAGCACATGTAAGAGAGAGAGATCCATGTAAATACAGTTTACTGATCTTTGAACACAGGAACAAGGGAATAAAATGAAGATAAAAATAATCTTTTTACAAATGGTGCTGAAACAACTGGACATTCACATGCAAAAAAAAAAAAAACAAAAAAAAGAATCCAGGTATTTACTCATTACAAAAAAATTCAAAATGTATGAGAGACATAAATGTAAAACATAAAACTATAAAACTCCTAGAAGATAACAAAAGGTTAAATCTAGGTAACATATGGTTTCATAATAATGTTTTAGATACAACACCAAAGTCACCATCTATGAAAGAAATAATTGATAAGCTGGACTTAAAAAGTTCTACTCTGCAAAAGATACTCTCAAGAGAATAAAAGGATAAGTTACAGGCTGGGAGAAAACATTTGCAAAAGACATAGCTGATAAAAGATTATTATCCAACGTATACGAAGAACTCTCAAGCCCCCCCCCCCAAAAAAAAACAAACAAACAAACAAAAAAATACCCTAACTATAAAAGGAGACAAAGAACTTAACAAACATCTTTTCAAAGAAGATACACAAATGACAAATAAGCATGTGGAATGATGTTCTCCATTATATGCCATTAAGGAAATGTTAAAGCAACAATGAAATACAACTACATACCTATCAAAATGACCAAAATTCAGAACAATTACAACACCAAAGGCTAACGATGATGTGGAGGAACACGAGTTTTCATTCATTGTTGATGGGAATGCAAAATGGTATGGCCACTTTGGAAGACATATTGACAGTTTCTTAATAAAACTAAACACACTCTTACCATTGAATCCAGCAATTGTCCTCCTTGGACATATGGGAGTTGAAAACTATTGTCCACATAAAACTCTGCACACAGATGTTTATAGCAGCTTTATTCATAATTGCCAAAACTTGGATGCAACTCAGTTAACTCAGTTACTTTTCAATGAATAAATGGATAATTTTGGTATATCCAGACAATGGAATATTACTTGTTAAAAAGAAATGAGCTATCTATCGAACTTAAATGCATATTATTACTAAGTAAAGGAAATGAATTTCAAAGTCTACATATTGTATGATTCCAAATGTATGTCATTCTGTGAAAGGCAAAACTATGAAGAAAATTAAAAAAAAAAAAAAGAGTGATTGCCAGATTAAGGGAAGGGAGGGATAAATAGGCAGAACACAGAATTTGTAGAACAGTGAAACTACTCTATGTGATACGATAATGGTGAATACATGTCATTGTACTTGTATGCAAACCTATAGAATGTACACACCAAGAGTGAAACCTAATGTAAATTGAGTACTTTGGGTGGTTATGATGTGTTGATGGAGGTTCATCAGTTGCAACAAAGGCACCACTCTGGTGGAGAATGTTGACAATGTGGGAGGCTATGCAAGTGTAGGGGCAGGGGATATATGGGAAATCGCTATACCATTTGCTCAATTTTGCTGTGAACCTAAAATCACTAAAAAATGAAGTGTATTAAAAAAGAAATGCACAAAACTTGTATTGCATAAACAGTGTTTTGATGTGTTTAAGAATTTTAGTCCTATGGAAACAAAAAGGAAACACCCACCTGCATTTAGAGATGGCCCTGGACAGAAGCCAAGATGAAGATCAGCCTTGGACATATAAATTGTTTGAAGAAAAAGTATCTTTAACTTTGTCCCAGTCATTTAAGCTCGACCCTGGTGATTCCAGAAATGAAAGAGTGCCCCTTCAAAGGGAGAGCTATGAAACCCCATAGCCTTGATAAAAACACATCAAATGAGATGCTAACGCCCCACATTGATCACACTCAGAAAGCCTGACTGAAGATGTTTATCCTAATCCTCCAATCCAGACACTTCCTGAGATATGGTCAGGAGGGCTAATTACTCCAATACATAAAAAACAAAAATGCTCTCAACTCAAGCAGCCAGAGAGATCTACATTAGCAGCAACAGCAGTAAACCCTGACTCTGCCTCCTTGGGGAAAGAATAAAGCAATGTCAGACCAGTGACAGCAACATCCATAAAATCCAAATTGGATCTCTCCCTTGAAAATGAGCTGCAGACTTCATCCCTCCCCCGATTGCTACATATTAAGAAACATGTTTTAAAAAATTCCAACTGGTAGAAGAGATTTTCCTTGCTTTATTAGACTTTAAAATCACCCTGGATTCAATCTGGCACCAGAAGTGAATCCACAACTGCTACAATGGGAATGGATGGAAAAACAAATGACGTGTTTAGGCTCCTATATCAGTCCATCAATTGAAAGATGGAAATAAGCATAAATGGATGTCTTCAATGGGAGAGTGAGAAAAAGATCCACATCTCATAGCTTAATAGATACTAAGATGAGCGACTTCCAGGGTTGGAGCTTGCCCAAGCTCAGGGCTTTCGATAAACCAAAGAGGAACTGCCTATTGAGGCACAACACTGGACTGATTTCTTTATGCCCTTTAAATCATCAATGTGGGGACTAAAAAGAAGGAAGTTAGTCACACACTAGTAACCAAGCTCTCTAGATCCATCTGCAGAGAAGTTCTTGGACAATTTTATTGATAGTATGATAGTGTAATGATTGATAATAACACAATATAGAAAACAACATGCCTGGTTGATCATTAGAATGTGAATAATGAAGAATAAATAATTGCCATGTACTTACATCAATTAACTTATTTTTCTGATTCCAGAAGTACAAACATATCTAGGTCTTGAAAGAGCACACACTATTTTAGAAAAGGAAAATATAAATATAGATCAGAAAAATTTTCTTACAATCTTCTTAATCTTTTGAATGAGCAGAACCTCGATATTTCTGAGAGAGGCCTCCAAGGTCTTTCTCTGAACCAAGAATATGACTAGAGCACATAAAGCTGCCCAATTCTTTTGAACCTAATGGAATAACTCTGACATGCAGTATTTTAAATTCGAAGTTGCACAAGATCTGCATGAAACCACCATAAAACAGATGATGTTGTCATCAGGGTGCCAGCCAAAGTTTGGACCACAGCTTTTTATTCATGGCCCTTAAAGTCCTGTCATTTGAAGAAGAGTTAATAAAAACACTAGCTTTAATTGTAAAGGCAAATGGTCACAAAGTAAAATAATTACTAGATCCTTAGCTTTTTACATTATTTCTTTCTGGATAATGTTTTCACGAAGACCATATTATTCCAATATAGATCTGATCTGTTTTTATTGAACACTTACTTTCCAACCTTTACTCCTTTACCTCAGTGAGTCTTTTAATTCTAAGAGGAAACACTCCAGAAGCAACATGAATTCAGTTAAAAAGTACTGAGCTTCTGCTACCTCTCAGACACTGTAAGGTATGGCAGGCAATGTCCTCATTCTTGCGGAAGTGATGGTCTAGTGGGGAAGAGTGAGGCCTTAAACAAATAAATGAACAAGAAAAACTTCACACAGTGATGTGTTCAGCTGAGACACAGAATACATGACATGTTAGAAAATGAACGAATGGCTGTTTTTATGAATGGTCAAAGAAGCCACCTCTAGAAAGTTAATATTGAGATCTAAATTACCAAGTAGATTGAGCCATCTTTAAAGGAAAGATAAAAGCATTTAAGGCTGAAAAATGCACTTTGAGCAAGTGCAAAGACTAATAGGAAGGGTAAGCTTTGGCTCCCTCAAAAAAATAAACAAACTCCAGTGTGCACAAAAATTCAGAAAGGAGAGAATGGTGTAAGAGGAACTCAAGGATTTAGACATAGGCTGGATTTTTCAGGGCTTTGCAAATCTGAGTAACAAGATGGGGTTACACTGGGTGAAAGAAGAGGCCATTGGAGAATTTTACCCAGAGAAATTACATGCTCTGGCTCAGAATTTTAAAAGATCACTCTTGCTTCCATGTTGCGAATTGACTGCATAGGGGCAAATGTAGGTTAAAGCATCAGTTGCAAGGATCTAGGAAAGAGATAACAGAGACTTGGCCTAGGCCAAAATTGGTGGCATTGGTGACAAGCAGGCATATGCAGGAGATATTCTAAAGGAAGAATGCAGGAATTTTACATTATCTAAAGCAATTCTTAA
Organism: Pongo pygmaeus; assembly: GCF_028885625.2. Classification (NCBI taxonomy): domain Eukaryota; kingdom Metazoa; phylum Chordata; class Mammalia; order Primates; family Hominidae; genus Pongo; species Pongo pygmaeus. The sequence continues at coordinate 22,471,864 of NC_072376.2, forward strand.
AATCTTAAATGTTAAGTCAAATTTTACCTGTGATACATAGGGGTTCAACTTTTGAAATGTATCTAAATTGGGCTAGTACAGAAAGATATATGTATGTACAAAAATATTCACTTTCAAGGTTAAAAAAACTTGAGAAATCAAATGGGGAATTTTGAGATACTCATCAATGGGAAGCTATTTAGATAAGTTATAAGTAAAATATTATAATATTATTAGAGATGGTGTGAGTTTATATTTATTGACAAGAAAATATGTCAGTGGCATGTTGTTAGGTAAAAATGTAGATTAAATAACATTATGTATACTGTTAGAAAGAAATTTGAATATATACTGATATGAGGTATGTACAGAGAGAAATGTGGAAGGAAATGCACAAAACTATTAATGTGTATCATTTTAAAATATCAACAATAAATATATTGTCATTGGGGAGAAATAGATATTCAGAACTTAAACTAACATGTTTACTACTCATGACATCCCTAGAATTATTTGTGCAGACTTGTGGATATTAAGGTGTCAGTCCTTTGTCAAGTTAAGTTTCCTAACTGTCCACATCTCTGCTAAGTCATTAATTTGTCAGCTTACATAAATGCCCTGAAGATCATGCTTTAAAAGCAAAAGTATCAACAATGCCCCCATAAGACTCTGATTATTTTTAATGATAGCAATTGAACACTAAATTTTAATTTCTTCAGTATAACTTTTTTAAACCAATGAATATTTCACAAACTAGAGGAACAAAAATTTAATATTTGGACAGTTGGATTTTTGTTCAGCAGCCTACACCATAACTGAAATTTCTCTCAAACATTGTCAAATTACACTAAAAGCCTCCCAGCTACAAATGTTTATGTAGTTCAATGCTTTACTTCATATCGACATAAATACAGAATAAGAAATTTTAATTATTTAAGTTTTAAGATAAAGATATCCGTGACACTTTACAAAAGTCCTATGGTAACTATTGTCCATAGTATAACAAGTTATTTTCTTAGAGGGCTTCCATTAACTCATTAATGTATTATTTTTCTTTTTTCCCTCTATCTTTTTCCAAAGACAGTGTAATTTTTAATGTTGATTTTTAAAAAGATAAAATAGGATATCTAAAATAACAATAATAATAATAATTTCCCCTTTTTGGCCATACCTCCCAGATCTTTAGAACTAGGGTTCATGTTCTCTGGGTTAAGGGAATTGGTATGAAAATTGAGAAGCTCTTCTGGGATGCGTTGTACATGATGTCTGAAAAGATGAATGAACACCACCAAGCAGAGGTATGGCATGGAACAGGGGCAGAAAAAGAAGGGGGACACTCAGATGGAACAGTAACCCAACTAAAGACAGAGTGCTGAGAAACAACGTGGAGCCTGCAGGAAATACAGACACCCAAGGGCAGCCGAAGCAAAGTGCAGACTAAAAGATGGGTGGGACAAAGCTAGACAGGGTGTTATAAATTGTTCCCAAGGCTAGGCAAGGTTCCTTTGAAACATTCAAGGATCTCAGTTTCTTACGGTTTCTTCAGCCCCACACCGAGGAGCTCCACTTTGCCTGACGTTGCTTGCTATGCTTAAAACTGGACCAGAAAAGCTTCTAACTGGGGATCAAATGCTCAGGTTTATGAATACGTATTGCAGAGGCCATTTACTACCTAAAGATTAATGGAATAGTAACTAAAATGTGTTGCTCTTAGAGACTTCTCAGTCTCAGTCTCAGACCCAGGCAAGAGGGCCCCTGCCCTTAGCTCCAAACTTTAGGGACCTCTTCTCTGGCTGCCTTTGGCTATATTATCCTCCACAGAGTAAGGCATACACAGGGCCTACTGGGCATGACCACACAGGACCTAGGTATCACTAGCCTCACCTCAAAAATGCATAGATACCTCAAATCCTAGAATCTTTGGCCCAGTCGTCCCAAGCCCTTGTTTCAAGTTCCCTGTTTGCCTTTATTAACAGGTATCCAAAAGACAGCTATTTGCAAGAGAGTGGGCTGGATAGCGTCAGTGTGTATAAAGCTTAGCAGTGTTTCTGGGTTGTCAACGCATAAACATGCTTAGCTGTATACGATGGAGTTAGGGATGGGAAAAGAAGAGACAGACTATCTGGGGCTGAAGGATGTTACTGAAAGCCAGTGGTGGAAGAACGTCAGTTATGGTGTAAAATTTTCGGGAATCCAAGACCTGTAAATTTGAACCTAGCCTTATAGGTCATTAAGGAAAGAAGATGAATTCAGTGATGTGCTAAAGCCAGTTCATAGATGAATTCATTGATGTGCTAAAGCCAGTTCCATTAAACTTCATGTTTAGTGGAATCATGTCAGTTGCTTGAAATTAGCCGTGGAGAGAATATTGATACCACAGAAATCAGCAAATGCTACCCATAAGTGTCTCCCCTGTTTCTCCTTCAAAGACCCAATTACTAAACATTTTTATAATGCCACTGGGTAAAGTAGGTTTTATTTAATGGCTTGGAGTTTAATTTATAACTTTTATACCTTTAGATATGTGGTATGTAGGCCTCCATTCATACTCTGCAAATGTTTGGGGTGAGATTACCTAGGGTATGTCTGGGTGATTGCATAGCTGTTTAAATTTACTAGAAGATATATGGTCATCTCTTACTGGACAGAAAAAGGGCGAACACTTTGTCCAGGTACTGCACAGTGGTCATAAATACCTGTGATAAGACTTGCCCTCCATTTCTTTTATTCTTATAATTTAACAACAGAGGATATTGGAAGGATGCCAGGATATGTTATCTTTATTTTTTTGTTGTTGTTGTTAAAGGGGGATGTATTTGTTAATATTTAACATGTTGGCAATTAAATCTGAAAAATTTGGAATGCAACCATGCATACCCATACATTCCAATAGCCATTAGATCATCTATGACCCATTAACCATTATCCTATGATGTTATGACAATTCATGTCTCTGAAAAAGTCCACTGTACAGCTCTCAGAGAAAGAGAGCAAAAATGGCAAATAACATTTTTGTATTATTTGACCTCTTAGATCCCCCAGCATAGATCTTGAACTCCAGGGATACTCAGATAACAATTTAGAACCACCATTTGAAACCACGTACATGGTACATGAATGTCAAATGATAAATGAGCCCTTCATGATGAAATGGCCTTTAAAGTTTCACTCCTGTGTTTTTTCTTTTTTCTTTCACTTGTCTTAAAAAGTTTAAATCCAATAATTTTGTTTATAAAGAAAACAGGAAAATATTTTTGTTATATATTTGTGTTCTGTCTCATGGCACTGTGTACTCTTTGAATCTATTGTGGACTTAAATCTATCTTATTTTTACATGAAAACAATTAGGTCCCTGAAGGCTATGATTTTTTTCCATAAGTTTCTGATGTTTATCCAAGGTTTCACAAGTGAATTCTGAAGATATTGTGCTTTGAGGAATGACCATCAGGATATGTTATCTTTATAGGACAAGTAATTAGACTTTGTTTTTATAGGCTTTAGATTTCTCCCTTAAAAACATGAAAAGAAGGTGCCCTTTTAAGCTCTCTAGACCTCACAGGTAACTAGGGCCAGATTATAAGATTAGAAGGGATATGGTGCACTATGATAAGGAGCTTTTTCAGAAGGTGCATTCTAGAATCTCCTTATATAAATCTAGGCCTCTCCCAGGCCACAGTCTTTGACTCATGCTTCTAATTTGGGTCCTAGGAAAGGGTTTTTCCATTAATATCTTGAAACTCAGGTGTAACTTAATCTAGGATAAACTGTCTAAGTCACATAAAAATGCCTGTGAAAGTAATTGAAAATGATGATTCTCTTTCCTCAGTCTCAGAGATTCTGATTCAGCAGATCTTGGATGGGGTCCAGAAATTTGAAATTTTAGTCAACTTCCTAGTTGTTTCTGGCCAACATAGTCCATGGATGGTACTTTCAAGATATTAACTCATATTTGGAACCATTTGTCTAATATTAATTTCTTAGAAATCGTCTCAGCTATTTGGTATCATAGACATGAATGGACCTTATTTGGTATGTTTTGGCCAACTCACACAATCACCATGAGGGTTATGGGCTAAATTGTGTCCTCCTAAAATTCAGTGGGACTATATTTGAAGATAGGGGCTGTAAGAAGGTAATTAAGGTTAAATGGGCCATCCTTATAAGAAAAGGAAAGATACACCTGCAATGTGGTCACACAGAGGAAGTACTATGTGAGGACATAGCAAGCCAAAAATAGAGGCATCACCAGAAACCAACTCCGCCAACATCTTGAGGTGGGCTTTCAGCCTCCAGAACTGTGAGAAAATTAATTTCTGTTGTTTAAGCCACTGGTCTGTGGTATTCTGTTATAACGGTCCTTGCAGACTAACACAACAGGCTAAAACATTTTTAAAAGAAGTTCCAAGTGATAGATGAAGTCAATGTGATAGTTCTTAACATGATGAAAATATTCCTGCTGGAAGCTGGATTCCACCATTGTAAGAAGGTCAATGTTTAATTGCATAAGGCTTTGACAAGAAAAGTATTTACACTGGCCAAACCAAGTGCTCTGATTTTTTTGGCTCTTAAATTGGCATTATCAAAGATTAACTCTCTGACTTTTTTTTCTTTGCTATAGTGCAATTATTCTTCTGGTGAACTCATTGTTTCTTTAGCTTTGTTTGTTTTGTTTTGTTTTTACCTAAAGCAATTGACATGTTTACAGTTTGGTCTTACCACAGATCCACTTTATTTTTCTAAGATGACTTGGCATGTCTCTATTCAAATACGTTCTAGCTGCATAGTTCAATTTGCAGAGAAAGATCTGCAAGGCAAGATCTCAAAGTGAGAAGAGAGGATACTGTATATCCTTCGAAGTTAATTTCCTCCCATTTGGGGTTTTAATAGTAGGTGAAATAATTGGAAATTTCAAACAGGAATGAACGATGCCACAAACTCTCTTTCTTAGGAAAATTGGTGGCAGGTAAAGAAAGTATTTTCTCTCAGTTTGCAGAAGAGTTGATTAAGAGGGAAGTTTCTTCTCATGACCACAGTGGATAACCCAGTATCCATGCTCATTAAAATAGATGTACTGACATCTATAAGATGTGGTTCAATGTCTTCTTCTTCTGAATTCAGATTATTTTTTCCCTAGTCACTTTTTAATAGTAAGTATCTATTACAAATAAGTTACTTTTAAGTAAGCTATTTCTAAAAGCCCAAGGAAGTATATTTTTCACATTTCTTTTTATTTGCTGTGGTAAAAAAGGAAAGCTCTGTCTCAGTCACAGTGATTATTAAGTCATTTCTCCACAGGTTTCCAGGGACCCTCTGCTAACTAATTTCCATTTTCAGTTGCTGATGACTATGTTCACTCAACTAGAGTGATGGAGTTTCTTTTCATTGGTTTTAAAATAGGGTCTTTTATGGGAGGTTTCTGCATATCACTGCTGAAGGTGCAGTATGCCATTTGTTTTTGTTAAAAGTTTTATTCCAGTCATACATGACTGAGGATGGCTAGATGGGGAGTTCTGCTCTGAATTCCCTGAGTTTATTACTGAAGAAATTTAGTCTTCAAGTATCATATGGAGTGGAGAAAAAAAAAGATTATTAATAAACATTGTTTCTATTTGCAAGTACCTTACAACAGGTACCTTGTAATATTATTTCTATTTTCCAGATGAATACACTGAGGACCCAAAGGTCAAGCACATGAACTTTGGGATACAGTAGCATTAAGAGGAGAATTCACTAACTTCCCCTTGAGGAAATGAAGAAGATAGCAGGCTTTAATTTTAAATCTATCTTAAATAAATCTGGGGTGATCAAGTAGTCCTAGTTTTCCCAAGACTCTCCATTTTAGCACTAGAATTCTTACTTCCTTTTGGTCTTACACGAACCGGAAGAGTGGGATCACTCACCAAATCCTAGGCTCTTTCACAGTACCACATTATGGATTAATGTGATGGCTATATCTACAGATTTGCTAAATCAGTTGTTTCAGGCTGGGTGCAGTGGCTCACACCTGTAATTCCAGCACTTTGGAAGGCTGAGGCGGGCGGATCATGAGGTCAGGAGTTCGAGACCAGCCTGGCCAACATGGTGAAACCTTGTCTCTACTAAAAATTCAAAATTAGCTGCTGGGCATGGTGGCGGGTGCCTGTAATCCCAGCTACTCAGGAGGCTGAGGAAGGAGAATTGCTTGAACCTGGGAGGCAGAGGTTGCAGTGAGTGGAGATCACGCTATTACACTCCAGCCTGGGCAACAAGAGCAAAACTCCATCTCAAAAAAAAAAAAAAAAAATGTTTTAGAGGAAAATATTAGTATGAAGTGCATAATATTTTAAAGTATTACACATTTTTTCTTTGTTTGAGTATACATTATGGCCTTTCTTATAGTCAGTCAATTAAGCCATTCCATGTACATTACTGTCCAGATAGAGTGTACAACAGGAAATAAGGAGTCGTTTCCTTGTCTGTTTCAAATGATTAGTTCCTCTAAGAAATGGGAAGGTCTTTAATAAGGACAATACATTTGGTAGCCCACATGATGATGTATATGTAAGAAATTTCATCACTGAAAATGGTGACAATAATAGCGATGATAGCTAAAATATGTTGGGCACTTACAATGTCTTCGACCCTTTTCACAATTTCCTTGTGAGTTGTTGTACTCTATTTTACAAATGGGAAAACTAAGGCACAGAGAGCCTGAGTACATTTTCCAAGGTCACGCATAAGTAGATCCAGCGTTCAGCCTTGGGCAATCTGGTTTCAGACCCTTGTTCTCTTAAGCTTCATGTCATGCTGAATAGAAATAATAACATTCACTGTAGAGAAGAGGGCGAATTGGAGAAGGAGGAATAAGGAATTGGATGCTAGTAGTTCCTTGAGAGGAGGTTCAATAACTATTCAATCATTCAGGGGCTAAACCCTAAAAAGAGAAAGTAAAAATATCAAGGTATGCTTAGAGAAAATCTGAGACAAGAGTAGATTTGAGCTCCATTCCCAAGAAAGGACAAGATCCCAGAGTAGAAATCACCTTGTGGTTAGGCTAAGAGCTCACTCCTGAGATAACAGAGATCAGTTAGTGTTTAATTCAGCTGTCTATAACAAAATCTCAAAATAATGGAGGCTCACAATCCCTGCACCCTCTTCCCCAGGTTGTTGTAGAAATAAGCTGCTGCAGGCTGGGCGCGGTGGCTCACGCCTCTAATCCCAGCACTTTGGGAGGCTGAGGCGGGCAGATCATGAGGTCAAGAGATTGAGACCATCCTAGCCAACATGGTGAAAACCCATCTCTACTAAAAATACAAAAATTAGCTGGGCATGGTGGTGTGCACCTGTAGTCCCAGCTACTCGGGAGGCTGAGGCAGGAGAATTGCTTGAGCCTAGGAGGCGGAGGTTGCAGTGAGTCGAGATAGTCCCGCTGCACTCCAGCCTGGCGACAGAGCGAGACTCCTCAAAAAACAAAAAAAGAAAAGAAATAAGCTGTTGCAATCTCACACTGGAAGGAGGCAGAGACCTCTCTGTTCCTGATAGGGAAAGTGGACATTTCTTTTGCCTTCCTCCCTGGCTTGTTCCAGTGATAACTCCAGAGCAGAAGTCTCCCCCTGCTAGGAGAGTGTGAGACTTCCGCTTGTTCAAAATAAAAGGAGAGTGGGCACTCGCCACACCTTCTTGCCGGGCTTGGTTCAGATGAATCCATATCTGTAGATTCTTCCTGGAGGTAGTTTCTGTATGCAACGAGTGCCCCAACTTTTACAGCCTTCGCCTGAGGGACTGGCTCCTAAATCACCTCACTCTGGGAGTTGATGGAGGTGACTTTTAAACTTGCAAATGCTCAGCGGTCATCTCCTCAGGCTCAAAGTGAGCAGTCTGACCAAGAGTATAGGCATCTGCCTCAGACCCTCTCCTTGGTGTAGGGCAGGACAAGTAGGAGATAAGCTCTGGCTCTTAGCTTCTCTGCAGAAAAATAAAGAACTGGAACATTCATCGAACGCTGTAATCTTTCCAGCTTCATCCCAAGGGACTGGCTTCCCTTCCACCTTTTTCAAGGCAATAGCATGACTTGAAATAAATGAGTTTATTTTTTGCTCAAAAAGTCCAGTTACAATAACTCTGTAATCATCAGGTAACAAGGTTATCTCCATGTTTCTCAGGCTCTAAAATGTCTGTGTGAGCCATTTCATTATTTAAAAGCAGGAAGGAGATAAAACAGAAGGGCAAAAGAACATGCCTCGTTACAACATTCCCACTTCATAACTTCCGTGTGCATCTCAATGGCCAGGATTTAATCACATTGCCACATTTGGCTGAAAGGATACAAAGAAGTAGTCTTTTATTGGGCACCTTGCTACCCTCAAACAAAATAATTTTTTTTCATTTAAACTAAAATAAGGAGAGAATGGATATTGTGCAGAAACTATCAGTTTCAACAAGAAGTATATAGTAGCAGTATATAGTAGCAGTGGGCAAAATCAGTAATTGAAGGAATCTTTTGGTTCAAGAGTGGCAGAAGACTTGAAGGGACTCACTGTTCTGAAGAGACGCAGTTTTGAAGAAACGGCATAACCTAGTAATAGCAGAGGGATTCCTGAATGCCAGATGGACCCAAATTAGCTAAAAATATTCAGACACAAAAGACCCTGAGGCCAAAAGGGAGGTACAGCATAGCAGCAATCTGCATGACAGATGAAAATAAGCACGTTTAGAAATGATCTTCCCTAATGTGTGATACTACAGTTTCTCCTCATCAAATACCTTTTAAGTCTCTGAGAACTGGATATAATCTTAGAAACGGATACAGAAGCCCTCCCTGGGCTGAAATTAACTTATTCCACCACAACAGAATGGGGTGGAGAGACTCACTTAATGTAGACTGAGATTCGTAAAAATTACATTTTTAAATAAAAAGAGGGATACATCATTCATTACGCGTATCTTGTTAGTAACGAGATTGTGCTTAGAGCCCAATGAATATTTTTATGGTACCCTTTGATACCATTTGATTCTATCCCAACCTCTGTGGACTCTGCTGGAACTTAGACTCTAAAATAGAAGTTATTTTCTTGAATTCAGCTGTACTAGTGTCCGAGGGCTGCCATAATAAGACACCACAGACTGGATTGTTTGAACAACAGCAGTTTATTTCCTTCTTAATCTCCTCTTTTTATAAGAACACCAGTCATATTGGATTTGGGCCCACTTGAGTGACCTCATTTTAATTACCTTTTCAAAGGTCCTATCTCCAACTACAGTCAAATGCTAAGATGGGGGGGTTAGAATTTCAACATATGAATTTTGGGAAGGTAAAATTCAGTCCACAACATCAGCTTTGCACAAAAATGATCCTGCACCTAGTATACTATTGAGTGGTACATCAGGACCATGAAAGCCCCAAGGTTATTATTGTCATTAAGAATTATTGATCTAGCACCATCTGTTTTTTTTTTTTAATAGATGGAGTCTCACTCTGTTGCCCAGGCTGGAGCAGTGGCATGATCTTGGCTCACTGCAACTTCCACCTCCCAGGTTCACACCATTCTCCTGCCTCAGCCTCCCGAGTATCTGGGACTATTGGCACACGCCACCACGCCCCGCTAATTTTTTGTATTTTTAGTAGAGAAGGGGGTTTCACTGTGTTAGCAAGGCTGGTCTTGATCTCCGGACCTCATGATTTGCCCGCCTCAGCCTCCCAAAGTGCTGAGATTACAAGAGTAAGCCACTGCATCAGGTCTGATCTAGCACCTTCTGTATGCCAGCCCTTCTGTTAGGAGTTTTAGGATCATAAGACCCAGCAATTTGCAGAGCTTCTCATGGACTAAATTTTTGGGATGTAGAAATGAAATGCTGCACAAGGCAATCTCCTCTACTTGCTTTCTTATTGAAATTTATTCTTCTATAGAGCTGGAGAAAGGTCCAAATACTTAAATTATAGATGTGCCAGTGCTTTAAACATAGCAAGTATGTGATAAATATACATGGTGTGAATGAATGTGAGAACCAAAAAATACTGTGAAAATCCCTTGTGATGAAGTCTAGTTTATTGGGATAATAATTATTTATAAAGCTCTGTGGTATAACATGCCACATGTGCACTTTTAAAATTTGAATCATACTGTACAGTCGTTATTTTTAGAATTTATATTAATGCTAATTGTATACACCCTCCATTATCTCCATGCATGTTCATTTTAGTCATGAACAAGCCTCCTGACACATCAGAGACTTGTGCATGACTTTGTCTAACATTACTATCATCCTTTTTGGTAGTATCTAAGGGCACAAAAATGATATTCCTTTGGAGTCTGCAATGCTCACAAACTTCTATGTGCAGAATGCAGTTTTTGCCCAATTTATCTACAGGAAACTAGGGTAGGGCTTTCCTACTTTATCTATACATAAAAAAATGTCAAAAATGATTCTGTATCAGTTAGGTTCGTGTCAGATTATGTTGCCAGAACAAAATAATCCAAAATCTCAGTGTCTAAAGAAAGCTTATTTCTTGCTCATACTATATGCCAACAGGCAGAAAAGGTTTTCCCCCTGTAGTCATTGAAGGATCAGGGACAACACATGCTTTCCCTTGATACACACGTCTACTAGTGGAATTTGGTGAAATGCATAAACTACACACTGAATGTTGGAGATTCTGCCAGGAAGTGACATATACCACTTCTGCTCATGTTCCCTGGGAGAAAGCAAGTCATGTGACCATGCTTAACTCTTACCATGTGCCTGGAAGGAAGAGAGAAATAAATATTTGGTGAACAGTGATAATGACTAACATATGTAATTCATTCAATTCCTTACACACAATTAAAGCCTGCCGTGTATAAAGAAATGTTCCAGGGACTGAGGATATAGGAGTGAATAACATTTCTCTATCTTCATAAACCTTACATTCTAATGCTTATTTAGTATGTCATGAACATGCATGTGATGGAAAAATATCAAAGCAACAAAGGTGGGAAGAAATAGTCTGGAATAGAGTGATTGCAATTATATATAAGCTGCTTGGAAAAAGCTTTACAAAAATGTAAAATTTTAATCAACATGTGAAGTAGTTAAGAAGACAAGTCATATGGGTAACTTTTGGACAAGCATGCCAGGCAGAGGGAACAGAATTTGCAAAGACGCTAAGGCAGGAGTATACCCAGTATTCTTGCAGAACGCTAAGATGAATGTGGTTGGAGTAGAGTGAGAAAGGGGAGAGAAGTAGAGAATGGGGTTACAGAGCTAACAGAGGAGAACATCATATAATATAGGCCTTTTCACATCATTAAAAAGACTGTTATTATGAGTGAGACAGGAAGGCACTATGTGTTTTAAAGAAAAGGTAACAAACTAAACTTATATTTTAAAGGCTCAAGACCAGGGAAGAGGGCAAAAAAGAAGCAGAGAGACCATTTAAGATACTATAATTCAAGTGAGAAAAGCTGGGGGAATAGACCAAGGCCCAAGGATCAAGATGAGGACATTGGAAGCAGTAAGAAGATGTCTGTTTTGAAAACTGGCCCGGTAAGATTTGTCAATGGCTCAGCTTTCAAATAAAGATTTGAATTAAGCCTTGGTATGAAAAAATAAACTGTTGTACAGACCACTGGTATTGAGCTGTAGGTCCTTTTAAATTTATCTTTAGATCAGCTGCTATTATCTACTTACTTTTCACAACTCATAGCTAAATTCCTGAGGGAGTGCAAAACAAAGAGAGTAGGAAAATCATGCAATTCTATTTATTCTAAAGATGTTTTGTTTCTGAGGGAGAAAAGTAAAAACAGATACATTATGTATTCTTGACATCTTAGGGCACCCTTTTAATCTTGAGTGATATGCCCTGTATCACTAGTATATCCCAGGTAACTCATTTTGTAACAAATACTTGCGGTGCACTTACTTTGTACCAGAGACTGTGGTAGACACTAACATAACAGGCACAAACCATCCAGACATTAACCAAGTAACTACAAGTGCCATCTGTGTTACCAAAGTGAATGTCAAGTCCTACGGAAGTCTACGACGTAATTCAGGCAGTAAAAACAAATAAATGTGGCCGGGCGCGGTGGCTCACGCCTGTAATCCCAGCACTTTGGGAGGCTGAGGCGGGCGGATCACGAGGTCAGGAGATCGAGACCATCCTGGCTAACACGGTGAAACCCCGTGTCTACTGAAAATACAAAAAATTAGCCAGGCATGGTGGCGGGCGCCTGTAGTCCCAGCTACTCGGGAGGCTGAGGCAGGAGAATGATGTGAACCCAGGAGGCGGAGCTTGCAGTGAGCCGAGATTGCGCCACTGCACTCCAGCCTGGGTGAGAGGGCAAGGCTCCGTCTCAAAAATAAATAAATTAAATTAAAATAAAATAAAATAAAATAAATGTAAAGTGCCTAGACCAACGTATGGAACAAAGGTTTACATCCAGCATTGACAAATTACAGTTTGCTAGTCATGTGCATTTTTTTGTAAGTAAATATATTTTGGAACATGGTTCTGTCTCTTCTCTAAGTATCATCCATGGGTGCTTATCAGTATGAAGGCAGAGGTGACTAGTTGCGATACAAACTGTTATGACCTGCAAGTCTACTATATTTGTTACCTGGTCCTTTAAGAAAACAATTTGCCAACCTCTGGACTATAGAATGACAAATATCCAACCACAAGAATATTCATAACTTTTAAGTGTAGAGTAAAGCTATTATTCCTACTTCTATCTCATATAGTTGGCATTGGAAACAAAAATCTTTGCTAATTGGCCCATGAAAGCAAGCCTAATAAATGAGGACATTTCTCTATGCTGGCCTGAAAGACAGCATCAGTCCTGTTCGGTTGTTTTTATACAAGGCAAACAGAGCTTTTCCTACCATGTGGCAGTTGGTCTATCCTTCATTTAAAATAGTGAGAAAGACAGCACAGAGACTATCTCCAGACCCAAGTGCTGACTTATTGGCTTTGGCAACTCTTGAGTTCATGTTTACTTTGTCATGACAATGAAGTTACTCAAGTTGAAGTTGAATCAAATTGACAGACACCAAGAGCTATTGGTAAACTGGCACAAGTACAAGTTTTATTTATAGGACTCAGCGTAGTGTATTGTATTGACATTTAATGAAGGCCAAAAACAATCCCCCAAATGAGAAACAACCTAGAACAGAACAGCAAATTGACCAGCAGTTGTCCACTCATCAGGGTTTTACATAGAATGCTGTGTGAATGGTGTTCCTTGAAGGAGGCAGTGCACAGGCACAGTGACTATTATTATTAGGAAAAGAACTATTCTTTCCAAAATAAAACAACATTTGTGAACCCCCTGCCCAAATCTAGGGGTTTTAAGGAAATGTCAACGGTCACACATGTATTTTCATTTTTTTCCTATTTCTGAGAATGAAATTCTGTTATTCTTTCTTCACAAGTTTTATATTCAGTTACTTAAATTTACAACAAATTTGAACTCCTTTATACCCTTTCAGTATTCAACCACATTTATTAAACATTAATCAGCACAATGGATTGCTTATATAAGCAATCCCAATAGGAATGAGAGGACAGGCCCTTTGTCTTTCAAGAGGATACAACCTAAAAAGAGAAAGAGAATAAATTCTAAAATATTTTGTAAAGCCCATTATAAGCCACATAATACACACACACCATCACACAACATGTTTATAAATGATGTGAGGCTGTGGGGTTTCCTGGCATATTGGGCTGATTATTGATTAAGTTTGCTCAGAGCAAATTTGAAGTGAACTTTGAATTGAAAGGAAAGAATTCATGACATTTACAAGATTCTTTAAATCAAGAGTCAGTAAACTACAGTCCAAATCTAGCTTGCTGACTGTTTTTGTAAGAGAAATTTTGCTGGATAATAGACATGTCCATTTGCTTATGTATTATCTACAGCTGCTTTCATGCAACAGTGGCAGAATTGAGCAGTTACAACAGAGATGGTATTTCCTGCAAACCTGAAATAATTTACTGTCTGGCAGTTTAAGAAAGAGTTTGCTGACCCTGAGAGTGGAAAATAAAAGGCAGAAACACTGACTAGCAAGTAGCTCTTATATTTCAATTGTAAAGTGATGGGGACATGGATATGCGTATGTTTTTTGTCTTAAATTATTTCTGGAGAAAGGATGGTTATAGATTAATATTAATATATAGCATGGTAATCACATAATTGCTTGAGTCTTGATTTCCTTATTTAAAAACTAGAAATGATATCAGCTACCAACAGATCTTTCAGAGAACTGCATGGGAGGCAAAGTCCTTTTCCCATGAAACGTGGCAGTGTTATTACCCTGGAGCTAACCTCCTCACTATCACTGGGTTGTGAATTGTGTGTTGTTATTGCTGAACCAGGGTCTACTTACATAAATATTTCCAACTTTTCCAAATGTTTCAGCACCTTCTTCTGAAGGAGGAACTAGATTGTCTTCTTTCATCATTCCTCAAGATTTTACTCTGGATTTCTCAATTTAGCTTAAGTGTGAACTGGAGTTTTAATCTGTGAAGGTTTCATTGTGAATGTGAAAAAAGAATATAAGAAATTTGACATTTCTTGAAATATGTCCTAAACCATCTCAGGACTTGTTGGGAATAGAAAATCATGCTTTGAACATCTTTTTTTTTTTTTTTTCCAAAATTTAGAAAAAACCTTCAAGAGGACTACATTATCCACAAAAATATTCTAAGTACTCCCATGCTATAAAGTCCAGCTGTGAAACTAGTTCTACCTCATGTATAATGCACCAAATACCAAGCTGCAGAATTTAAAGTAATTTTAAGAATTATGAGTAGAGATGAACACATTTCCCTTTAAAGGTACTACTAAATTGAAGCTTATGCAAATATGCTATAGACATTTACATTCTTAAATTTCTAATCCTCCAACCCCTGTCTAGGATCTGAAATGTGCTTCATGTTTCCAAGTATGTTCACATTATTGGTTTTGTCCCATAATCTGATTTGGAAGACAGGGTGAAAGTAGTTGTTCCTATTTTCTTCTGATATAAAAACTAAGGCTCATCTGGGGTAATGGGCCTATTTAAGATGCACACCAGAATTTCTGCTAATGCCCAGGTCATTGGCAATACTTTTAAGATCCTTGGAAAGATAAATTTCACATTGCATAAAAACTGTTTTAAATGTCTAAGATTTAACTTAAAAATGAGGTATACATATGTGTGTATGTATGTGTCTATGTATCTATCTAAACTATAGGTATAAATATCTATGTATCTATATATAGACAGAGGTATTCCACATCTGTTGCGTATCTATATCTGTACCCTATGAAAGAATGCCTTTATAAGAACTTTAAGTTTCTATCTACAGAGAGAGTTGTGGAAATCACATTCATTCTCTGTTATGCTATTGTTTATTGCTCAGTGACCTTTAAGAGAAAATTTTGATGGCAGAGGTGGCCCATCTAGAGTGGCCACTGTGAAGATGTTGGCTGCAGTGGAAGAAGTGCTGCTGGGGCTCAGGGCTTCACAGAGCCAGCAGGAGGTGGGAAGAGGTGGGATTCCTGCCCCCTTCCAAGTTGCAGCTGGTAGTCCCTAGTCTGTCCGAGTCTGGCTGGGTGGGGGGTTTTTATGGCCTAGAAGGGAGGAAGTGCATGCTGATTGGTCCATGGGCAGCCATGGGTGGGCCCGGAAAAAGCACTTCCCCTGAGTGCAGCTGCAGCCACCCAGCCACAGCTGCAGATGGGGGCATCCCTGTGCTCTCGGGGCCCCAGGAAACACTTGGCGCCACTGCCCCCACAGGCTCAGAAGTGCCTACTGCCACTGCCCAGCCTCTCACTGCTCCCAGCACCTGATTGAATTTTGGAGCAAAGATGAGGCCAAACCTGGGAGCTATTGCCACCTGGCCAGGTATGCACATGCTTGAGGAGGCACTAACACATCAGCTCCCTGCCACCTTGGCTTCCTCCAGGCTTTGGGCACTGAGGAGCATGGGAAGGTTGAGGGGGTGCTGAGGGCAGTTCAGTGCAGGCCTGCAGGTGCCCCTTGGCATAAACAGCCTGGGCATAGTGGATTACATGTGTAGATGGTGGAAGGAGGCAGACAGGCTCCTGGGCAGAAACGGGCAGGTCCCTGGTGAAGCCCAGCATTCAAGTCAGGGAAGGCCTGAAGCATGGGGGTTGGGCTGTCAGTTCCAGGTGGAGTCCCCAGATTGAAGTGAGAACTTATGGTGATTTTTCTGGGCCCACCCATGGCTGCCCATGGACCAATCAGCACACACTTCCTCTCTTTTGAGCCCAAAAAACCCCTGGACTCAGCCAGACTCCAACAGACATCAGCACTACCAGCTCCAGGAAGGAGCTACACACATCAGGTCTCCTTTTCACTGAGAGCTGGACGCTTGTGGAGACGACCTGCCTGTGGAAAACAGCTACCCGCTGCAGGTCTCCTGAGAGCTGTTCTGTCACTTAATGAAGCTCCTCTCTACTTTGCTCACACTCTAGTTGTCCACATACTTAATTATTCTAGGATGAAGGACAAGAACTCGGGACCTGTTGAATGGTGGGACTGAAAGAATTGTGACACAGACAGGGCTGAAACATGCACCCTCGTTTGCCATGTTGTGGGTGACGAGAAGAAGAGAAGAGCTGTGACCCTTTGGGGAGCCTAGACCTAGGGGTTCCCAGAGCCAGGGCTGTGACACCCTCACTGGGGCTCTGCAGTTCCTGGTTTCTCCAAGCTTCTGGGCATCACCGCGTTCCCTTTGTGCAGACGCAGCTGCCTGCAGCAGAAGCTATGTGTCGTACATCTGGTTCAGCAGTAGCCTTGCACAGAGCCGGCACCTGTACTGGTGCCTGTAGCTGCCCACCCCGCTGCAACAACTGGCATGCCTGGCTGTGCACAGTGGCGAAACCCTGCACTTGCTTGCCCACACACCACTTGCTGCTCCATGCCTGGCTTGCCTTTGGCAGATGAGGGATCCAGGCCAGTAGTGTGAATTGAGTGCAGCCTGCTAGGCTGCGTGGGTGGGATGAGCCCAGTGGGCACAAGCAGTACTCAGGCAGAAGATGCCAGTGGCCACAGAGGCTTCCGGGCACAGATGATCCAAAGCAACACCCCAAGGATCCCGTGACAATTTCATAGATTATACTTATTTTCTGCAGTCACAACAGATGGAGGACTCAATGCTTATGTTGGAGAAGGAAGCTACATTGTCCCTGAGTTCATGGAAATGTCAAGTCTAGAAGATGAAAGAGTTCAGTTAATATCTCCAGAGACCCACAGTGAGTTTCACGCTCCATAAAATTGCTTATGCTTTTATATACAGTGCATGATCATCATCTCTTGGCAACTGCACACAAGTTAAGCACCTTCCATATGCAGCAGGGAAACCTCTTCAGCAAGGAGGTCTACCCATTGGCATGCACAGATAATACTAGCTTTAGTTTTCCTATGTTGAAAGGAACATTCACCATGCTTAATGAGAGGTGTTGGATGAATGCGAGGTGTTTTCAAAAGGGGAAGGGATGTTCAGATGCTTGAGGAAACAAGGCACCGAGAGGGTGTAGTGAAAGTCATTTACTCTCATTGACAAATTATTTTCATGGCTGTGAACACAGTCTGCAGTGTGCACATGGTGTGTGTATGTGTGCGTGTGTGTGTGTGTAATATACACACATATTTTAGGCTCTGTTATTGTACTTATGTTTAATTTATAAAGCCCAGTGAACAGCACTACCTTGCCACAGATAAGCAGACAATCCTTCAAGTAGCCTTTTCTTCCCTTGTGGAGAGGAAGCCTCAAGAACATGGATGTGTCTGTATGTATCCCCAAAACCCTCACTTTGTGTGCCAACTTGATTGTCCTTTTCATTAGTTTTTAATACGATTACTCTGGAGTGCTCTGAATTGGAAACTAAGATGGACCAAATGACAAGATATCAATTTCATGTTCAAGATAGTCAAACTTTAGAGTCTTAGAGAATATGGGAGATACTCTTGTCTTAGTAAAAGAACATTTTGAAAGCACCTATTAAGAGGAATTTTATGGTCAAATTCCAAAACTGACTTAAAGATGTATTTCTGTCTTATTTCAGAAAAATTCATTTCTTTGATCAGCCTTCCATGATGCCTATAATTTCCACCCTGAATATCATCATCCTTTTGGGTTTTAGCATTTTGCTTTAGAATGCCTCTAAGAATATGTATCACATATAAAGTCAGTATATTAAGAGTTGTGTCTTTGGGACACTGTTTCTTATAGACACTGTTGAGTAAACTGGCACATCTGAATAGTCTGTCCACTAAAGGAAATTGCACAGGGCAGGTAAGTTTTGATTCATAATAAGGAGGATACATTTATTTAAACACTCATTTATCCAAGCATTCCCTGTTTCTTTGTTGAACAGGCTTTATTCATTTTTCACTCTGAATGTCCACAGAAGATGCTAATCCTGGGTTTGGTGAAGGCAATGACACCATGAGGCACCTAGGTGCACCAGGCACAGAGGGGTCTAAGTTTGCAGAAACAATATTGACAGTCAATAAAAGATACTCGTGAAAAGGGAAATCATGTTAGTCAGAGAATCAACGTGAAGTCTATTCAACCTCTACCTTACCTCCAGGTGATCCTGGCCACTGTCCACATCACTGGACACTTAGGTGGTGGAGGAGACTGGGAGGTGTCTTGAGACAACTGTCAGGGTGGAAGCCCACCCACTGCTGCACTGTTGCCTGTCCAGGAACACACACCAGGGCTTCTTTCTTACACTGTTGCTGCCTGCTGTGGCCCTCTTGAGGATTCTGGGTTATAGGCCCTGAGATAGGATTTTAATATTAAAGCTAATAAAATGATACTTTAAAAAAAGATGTAGAAAAGACTAACAGACCATTAAAGCAAGTACAAAGACCCTGTACTTGAGGGTCAAAGACAAGATCTTCACAGTGGTCTACCAGGTTCCCATGATCTGTGTCCCACCTCCTTTAGCTCCTCAATACTGATCCAAATTCAACTCCCTATTCACTTGTTTCAGAAGCATCTCTATGAACACAGGGAATGGGGGTTTCCACAGTACTTAGAACAGTGCCTGGAAAACAGTAGGCACTCACTATGTTTTTTTAAAAGCAACACATGAAAAATCGAGGTCTTAGCTACTCTATTCTATAACTTACTTGGGCCTCAGATTGCCCATTTGGTAAAGATGAGATCACTGCCCATTATGCAGAGAAGGTGGGAGGATAAAAAGGATCATACACATAAAGGTCTTGGCAGAAGTGCTCACTTAGGCAGCATATGTATTAAAAAAAAAAAAAAAAAGAAAAGGATCTTCACAGAGTGTCCTACACAAAGTTGGTACTAAATAATGATTTGATTTGCTTCCTCTCCTCTTTTATTCTTCTGAATATAATAATGGCAGTTAATACTTATTGTACTTTTACTATATGGCAGGCTCAATGTTGAACATTTTATAAGGATTGTCTCAAACTTTTCTCAACTCCGTGAAGTGAGAAACATATATTGTCATTTTTTTAGATGGGGATTAGAAAAGTTAATTTTTTTTTCCCAAGGTCATCCAGCCAGTGAACAGTCAAACCAGGGTGCAAATTAGATTTACCTGACACTATCATTCCGCACTTCACTACAACACTATATTACAAGTGGCATAAGGAAAACTTAACTGTACTCTCAAGCTTGTTGCACACCTTGGTTAGATGACTAATATATTATCTATGCTTTGATAGCTGGGACATAAAGTGTTTCTTAGAAATGGACATTATGAATTGTTTACATGTTTTTGTTTTTGGTTGTTTTTTATTTTTGTTTACATGGCTTTTGTTGTTGTTGTTTGTTTTTTAAATCTCAGGGTATCTTACATAGCCCATCTAACTTAACACGTTTGCCTAAACCATCCTCATAAAACTCCATCCCTGACTGTAAAGAGTTGATGTGAAGGTCTTCCTAATATATAAAATAAAGTTATAAACTGTCATTGATTATTTCCTTGCAAGGAGCAATAATAAAAAATTAGATTTACACATGTTATATTGCACATAGCACCTTTTTAAAATCATGAAATGAATCCTATTTCATAGGCATTATTATTATCCTCCAATATCACTGGAGAGATTAGAACATTTGCCCCATGGCCACACAGCTAGTAAGTGATGGAGCCCTTGAGAAATTATGAAAACTGAATTTTAGCATTTGATTTTCATACGTGTTAACATAACTCAAGAACCTCATTCAGTCTAACTCCAATGCCTGTCCTCTTCACCATTGTATTAAACTATAAAATGCTATATCAAGGTGGTAATTTATTATACCTTTTCTTATACCATTATTCCACGTGGAAATTTCTTCTCCGGAATGCCTTCACAAGAACTTCAGGTTCCCATCTGTGGAAACCCTCTTTACAACTATTTATTCAATGCACTGAGCTGGTGATCACTCTCACAAGTATCTGAGAACAAAGGCCAGAAATTACTTTGGCATAACAACCCGTACTCTTCAAGTGTCTGTCTGACCACGTTGGCTGACTAGAGAGGCCCTAAGTTGTGAAGTAACAGATAGTTCTGATAAGGCATTTAGATGGATTGTCTAAAACCAAAAGTTGGCAGTCTTCCCAAAATGATGTGGCAAGGTTCTGACCCCTTAACTGGGCAGAGGGGAAAGTTGAAGGCTCTTTTCTTGTTGCTGATGGTCTCAGTTGCCAAGGGTATATGCCTGCCAGTCTCCAAATCAACTTCTGGTAGAGACTGGAGACGACTTCTGTAGACTAAATTAGGCATCTGGAGAAATAGTATTAATTCTGTCAAGCTGCTTAAAACTAAGGAGTACTTCAGCCTCCCAGCACGCTGCTTATGTGATCAAAGTCAACTGTACCTTACAGCCAATGCTGTTCTTCCCTTGGAAAAACTTCTCAACAAAGTTGGGAGATTTCCTTCTTTTTTTACCTCATAATCTGCTGTTATAATTTTTAAATTATTACCCAATACCATCATTCCCATTCTCTTCTACATTTTCTACCAAAGGCAGCCACATTTATTGAGTTTAGAAATATTTAAATTTCTTGTTGAGTTTCATTTGACTCCTAAACTCGTTCATCAATATCTGTCTCTAATTGTCATTCATGTTACCATTATGGGATGAGTCCACTTACATAGACACCAGCCCCCCTTCACATGTACCAACCTTTAAGTCATGTCTTATAGCCCACCACAGCACAGTGACACTTTTCAGGGTGCACCAAAAGCAAGATCAAAGACATGATGAAGTGACATAAAATTGTAAGCCACCAGATTCACAACAACATTCAAAAGTTTGGCAGGAGAGCATCATTAATATTTGAGAAGATTCCCTGCTTTTTGGCAGGAATTCTGCACACAACATTCCAATTAGCATGCTTTATGGCTGGGGAGAAGCTGGTTTATCGGTTGTAAGTACATTGTCCGACTGAAATCTTTCCTGTCAGATAAATTACGAAGGAATTTGTACGACTTTACCCAGACTCAGACTTAGCTCAAGATTAATATGAAAAGAGGGCCCTCCCTCAAGTCTTCTTTGAGTTCTTCTGAGAGTTTTCTTCATTAAGAGAGTTTTCTTCATTAAGTCTTCCAAATGCTCTGCTTAGCTAGTGAAACATTAAATGATATTCTTACCAGGAGGTGCAGGATAGAAGTTTCAACTAAATCTTCTCACAAGAATGATCTAGATTGAGACATTGCATTAGGGACTGGGAGTGAATTACTTACCGTGACACAACCTTCTTACTTTCTGCTTGCTATGGGTTGAAATATAATTAACATAACTTGAGCTGAGTAGGATGAAACCTTAACTTAATAAACAAAAGCTTGATGGTGTCTCTTCCATTTTATGATTCGTGCCCTCTGGGCAAAATCTCAAAACATCAATAGGGAATTTTTCTGGGGATATTTTATTGTTTTGAAACATTTTAAATGTTTCTGAGATTCTGCATGGTCCTATTTGAGATGAATCGTGACTTAAGGTTGTTCTTGACTTACTGTTGCAGGAAAGGGATCCCAAACATTTCCCATTAGAGAGGACTTTGTCCTACATAAGGGAACCTTTCCATCACTATCAAACTGTTGTTAGTGAAACCTTACAGGCTAATAATTTAGTTGTTCTAAATTTGCAGCATGTTGGTAGAAAACATTATTTCCCTTGTGATATTTATGGTTTAATTTAAAAATCAAATGCGAAAGAATTCTGCACTAACACTATGTACACACACGCAAAATCTCTTGAGGTCGCCTCATAACAAGTATTCATAAGTCTGTGATTAACAGCCCTGACACATATGTATTGTGCTTTGAAATTGAGATGTTACTTCTAATAGCTAATCTAATTTTCTGATTAACTTTGAATATATTTAAAGCAGCTGTTATTTATATAGGACACATCTATAAACCCAATGTGTATAGGATTTATAATAATTATTATTTTCTATCAATGTCTTATTAATTGATTTGTTATAACAACATAAATATTTTGTCACATGAGAAAATAGAGTAAATTATGCTAATAGTAAGCAAGTCAAAATCTCTTTGACAGTCACTGTGCCCAACTGAGATTTTTCTAGATGGATGCTATCCTTTCAATGATGAATTCCTCAGGACCAGGACTAGTGAGATGTACTTTCTAAGCCAAAAATTTAAGGGGGCTCCAAAAAGCTCAGTAATCAAGGTAAATAACACTTTAAGATGATATTTAAAATCTAAATTAATGCAAAAATACATAATGAACAAAATACCAAATTTTAAATCAAGACAGGGTTAGTATCACTGATATTTCCTTTGCCTCATGTTCCATTATGGCTCAGCAGGACACTGGAATGTTTCCATTTCTTAACAGATCAATGGTAAATATTCACTTTGTATTATTTGTATAATAATATTTTCAGCTTTGAGGTTGCACTAGTTTTAAAGTGTTAACTCACTTTAATATGTGATTCTTTTTCCACCAAGACTGTAAACTATTAGAAATCAGAAACTCTGAGTATACCTCTCTATTGCAGTGAACTACTGATCATAATAACTGTTTAGCTCTACTTAAAACCACACTTGGACAAGGAGAAGACAATCTTTCTTCTTAAGCAGCTGTTTATTGAAACAAAAAGTCATACAGTTAGCAAGCAAGTTACGGGGAAGAAAAAAAAGCAGTGGTTTGATTATTATCTCTGCCACTCAGTACCTATGTGACTTCAGGCATGTTACTTAACTTCTCTGGTCCTCCACTTTCCCACCTGTGATATGAACATTTTACTGGGTGACTCTGAAGATTAAATGAGATAACCAGTGTGAAATACTCAACCCATACCAGACACTAAGGATTTTTTTCCTTCCCGAATTGCATTGTCTCCATCATATCTATGAATAATTAATACACACTTTTAGTTCCAAGATGCCAACCAAGTAGGCAATCATTCTTCTCTATGGATCATCACTGGGGTCACAGAAGTATGCCTGCACTCAAGAGCTAGCTCCGCCTCCCCACCTTTCCTGACCCTGGCTGTATCTGGCTATTGGTTGTCTAACCTGGGGCATATACCAGATGGCAGTGTCCCATTGAGGACTAGATGTTTCTAGCCTTTCAGCTCACTGACCAAGTGACCAGTTGCTTTGCCATATCTGTATGCGTGTTACAGGTCAATAGCCTTAGCCTTGGGGCCTAGTAGATGTTCATTGTAAAAATAAACACTGGAAAAACCTCTGTACAGATTCTATTCCCCTTCAATTGCAAAGCATTTCATTTGCAAGGTCAATTGGAAAAGGTACATATGTGATGTAGTAGTAAGCATGCACTTCAAATAGGTTTGTGTCAATATTTACATTTGTGTGCACTTCAACAAGTAAGTACATAATGATCCTTTACGGTCTGACATGGTGCTAGGCACCAAAGCTACAGGCATAAGGAATGCAGGTTCACTACCTTCAAGCAACTCATTGTTTGGTAGAAAAGACAGGTTTTTATGCAACCAATAATAATACAATGTGATTATTGTTATTCTGTTTAACACAGATGACTTCCAATTTTTTTTATCTTTTATGTATCTGTCCTGGAGTTAATGCATTGCATGGATTTTACTAAGTTCACTTGCCGTTAGCTAAAAACTCTCAAATGTAGATGGCTAGTGTTTTCCATTTAAAATATATTGAACCTTTCTATCTTGCTACAATCCATCATGTACGTGATGTTTGACGCGTATATACCATATCCACTTTTTAATACTAAGAAGTAGTATACTCAACAGTTCTGCCACATCTATTAATTTATCTTACAAATATTTATTATGGGATGCCAGGTACTGTGCTTACGGAAGTGTAAATATGAATGAACTAGAGTTCTTGCTTTAATAAAAGGTTAAAAATGGTTAGAATGTGAAGTTCTGCTAAGTCAGTGTGCTGCAAGCACATGAGTGAGTATGAGTGTGTATAAATTTACGTACACATGCAATTCTTAGCTGTGCTACTGCTATCTTTGGTAATATTTGTGAACTGATGGCTGAGTCATTTACACAAGGGATGTGTGTGTATGTGTGGGTGTGTGTTGTCACTTGGTGTATGATTATGGTTGCTGAAATTAAAGACCACTTTTCTGTGTAGTTCTCACAAAGACACACATCATCTAGGATTGCCAAACTGGAAAAATAATAACTAGAGTAAATTTATTCTGGTCACATTGTCCTTCCCTTTTTCTTATGCATTCCCTTCCTGTCTCTGTCCTGAGCCACCTGCCTCCCACCAGGAGCAGTCACGTGCCCTCCTGTGATCTCTAAGGACTCACAGGAATCTGATTTTCCTACTGCATCCTGCCAGCTGGGGCCTTGGGAATCTGATACCCCGCTGGATCTTTCTCAGGCTCTGCCCTGGCATTTCAGAGTAGGCACCACACAGATCCCTCCCTCTCTTGTGCCCCAATCTATGCAAGGACACTGCCCATTGCATTTCAAAGACCAGCTCTGCTACTGGGAGGCTTGCTGTCCCTGGGAACCTGACTGCCAACACCAATGGAAGCTCAGCAAAGAGGCAGCTTTTTAGGTTCCTTGACCAGTGGGGTCCCAAAGGTGCCTATTAGAGCTGCACATGGCCGACAGATTAAAGTTCAAATGCAGCTGGATCATTATCTGAGATTTAGATGAAAAGGGGATTCGAAACCCTCTCTTCTTTCTCAAAGTGTTGATAATTTCCCTCTGCACAAAAGGGAAGAGTGGAAATAGTCCCTGAAATCCTGACTTATCTGTGGAATATTGGAACTGACATCTACTTTTTTGGCCATTGATGTTTTAGGAGGCATCGTAGTGACTATCTGTTCCTTCCTATAATTCACAAGGTCTGTCGCTGAGTCTGGGAATCTACATTTTTAAAAGTGCACCTTTTTTTTTTTAATGTAGTCTAAATGGAAGCCACTGCTTAAAGTTTCTTCCTAACCTGATGCACTGTGAGTCTATTGTCTCCAGGATACAAACAGGGAAGCTTATCATTACAAAATCAAGTAAGAAGACAGGAGCAGACCCAGCTTAGACCTTGAGTGTCCTGGCACCTCATTGACTCCTGGCCCTCTGCACTCAGCTGACTCCAACAGAGCCCAGGTTTTACCATGTGAGCTTCAAATGAGGAATGAGGCCTGGACTCTGCATGGAAAAAGCAGATGGACACTTACAAGGCTTCCACAGGGCTCCATCCAAAAATGACAAAGTCATTGTTGAGTGCTGTGAAAAGACAGCCAGAAGAAAAAGGAGTTGTGAGTTCTGGGAATGAGATGATAAAACAATGCAAATTTCTAAACAATGCCAATTTCTAAAAATGAAAGAAGACAGCAAAGAATGAAGCGAGGGCTGGGGTGGGTAGGCCCTTGGTTGAATCAGGCTATGAGGTGTGAGAAGAACAGCTATGTTCAATTGTGTAAAGCAAGTCATGGGGCCTGGGAAATTGTCCAAACAGAGCAGGCTCTGGGAAAGGATGACAGCCCCAGAGAAGGGAGGAGGGTTGCGTAGTGAGTGGGAGGTGGGTAGCAGTGTATTGAAGACAACAGTGAGCTCCTGCATGATATATCCAGATCACCCAGTGCTCACACCTTGAAACATTTATCTCTAGGTCCCTGTCAAAATGACATAAGGGCAAAAAGACTAATCACGATGACTACTAGTTATTGAGCATGTGCTCTGTGCATAGAGCAGGTCTCTTGCTAGCATGTTCCTTTAAGGAAGCAGAAGTGATTTACTATGAAGCTATTAAGCTTACATTTCAGGGCCCTCACTTGCATAGGCCCCACTCGTGGTCCTAAGAGGGGGCCCTAGAAATGTGTTCATTCAGTCATGTATTTTATAAAACTTACAAAGAAGAATATTTTTAATTATCTTTCAGGAATATTTAATCTCTGGGTCCCATAGATCCTGTTCAACCTCGGACTTTGGGGAGGTAGGTGATGGCGGTGGTTCTGGTATTGATGCTGCTGCTCACCAGCTGCAGCATCTTAGACAGAGAATATTCTCTCCGAGCCTTATTGTTCTCATCTGTAAAATGGGGTTATCTACCTTAGCCAACTTTATAGTGACTCAAAGGATCAAAGTCCATTCTAGTGAATGAGGAACTCCAAGAAGTGTAACACACTGTTTTATTTCAGGGTTTCAGAGACAGTCAATATCCATGCAAAGAAATGTTTCGTTTAAAATGCAAAATATTATCTTCCAATGGAGTTACTAATATATATGCAAAGACCCAGTCATCTGTGCCTTTGGATGGGTCAGAGTCTTGCTCTGGAATACAACAGTTACTGACAAAAAGGTCTCTAATGCTTATTTACCTAAAAGCAAGAAGATCCCATTCCCCTCCTCCATCACAAATGTTCAACTTCCCCACATCAAAGACTATTTCACCAACCTCACTGTGTACCAGAGGGAGTCCACCCAGAAAAAATTAGAAATGGAACTGTCTGCTCCATTAGCAATGCACAAATTGTTTATGGCCCAGGACCACTCGGGAAAGAATTGCTCGTGACATGATTCTCAAGTCATCAAAGCCCTTCCCACACGTGTAGTGAGGTTAATGCTGATGTCTCAGCCTTGCTCAGGAGAGGGCAAATCACTTGCCCTTCCCCATTGTGGTGCTTTAAAGATGCGGGAACACTTTGAAAGAAATGTCTTCCTCCCAGCATAAACCTCCTTGATTTAACAAGGTGTTTCAGTTGGCCCAGATCCCCAATGGATTTCTTTCTCCTGACTATGGAATATCTGTCCTTGAAGGTAAAGTTCAGATGCCTAACTGATAAATACTTACTTTTCCTTGGCTTCTGCCTTTTCTTTCAGAATGGCCTCCAGGCCTCCTCTGTTAGAATGCCAAGGATGTCTCTGCTGAGACAAGGGGATGAGGAGAGCATGAAGAAATAAGTGGTAGGTAAGAAAGAAATAAAGCATAAAATCCAAGATGCACTGAGTTCCTATATTGTAGCAGATACTTCATGCATATCATCTTATTTAATCCTTTCTAGCAGACTTAGGGGAAGGGCTTATAATACTCGTTTTGCAGAAGAGAAATCTGAGTGTCAAATAAAGAAACTTTCCCAAAGGCAACAACTAATGAGAGAGAAAGTCAACATTAGACTCCATACTTCCAGAATCCAAAGCTCTTGAACTATTTCCCCCAAATTGCCATGTCCTTTAAAGAAAGGAATTATATATATATATATACATTTTTTCTTGCCCTCAAGATTACAAACTGGGCCGGGCATGGTGGCTCACGCCTATAATCCCAGCACTTTGGGAGGCCGAGGCAGGCGGATCACCTGAGATCAGGAATTTGAAACCAGCCTGGCCAACATGGGGAAACCCCATCTCTACTAAAAATACAGAAATTAGCCGGGCATGGTGACGCTAGCCTGTAATCCGGTAATACTAGCTACTTGGGAGGCTGAGGCAGGAGAATCACTTGAACCCAGGAGGTGGAGGTTGTGGTGAGCCAAGATCACACTGCTGCACTCCAGCCTGTGTGACAGAGCAAGACTCTAACACTCTGTCTCAAAAAAAAAAAAAAAAGAGAAAAAAAAAGAAAGAAAAAATTGTAAACTGGCTTACACCGAGTGGAATGCAATCAGATTCCATGGCCACTTCTGCGTTTGTTTTTAATTCCATGTAATCACCATGGCTGCAGCGTTTAATCCCCTGAATGGCCATAGCATACATTGCTGGTTCCATGCCAATCCCCAGAGCCCAGGCACCACTGAATGCAAGTAAGTGACTCACATGCTTTGAAAAGTTCCTTGACTCGCCCTGTCAGTGACTATAGTCAGGGTTCCTTATCGACAAGTCCCGCACCTTCTTGATAGGGGAGGACCTCTCAGCAGCACGAGTTGCCACTTCATCCTTCACACAAAGCTGTGGTTGTGTGGCTCCACAGCCCCCTTGTCAGTAATGAAATGG
The DNA here is from genome assembly GCF_028885625.2 of Pongo pygmaeus. Classification (NCBI taxonomy): domain Eukaryota; kingdom Metazoa; phylum Chordata; class Mammalia; order Primates; family Hominidae; genus Pongo; species Pongo pygmaeus. The sequence goes on from NC_072376.2 coordinate 22,500,213, forward strand.
CCATGTGTGCAGTACTGTGAAGGGCCACAGATAGTTGCCAGGCATGCCAGCTGCAATGGAGTGTTTTGAGACATTGGAGTTTATGAGTAATGATCTAGGAGAGCATAGTTATTTTTTCTGAAATGGGCCACAGTGAGTTCATTCTGGTTTAAGGGGCAGTGTCAGCCTATGAGAAGTGTGCTGTTGGGGAATGCTAAGTGAATATATTATGGTTACCTATACAAAATGGATGTTTTCCCTCTGCTTTTATTCACTCATCCATTCAGGTAATAAATATTTATCAAGCAACTATTATAATCCATGTACTACACTAGGAACATGGAAAACAAAGATGAATAAAGTATAAACTGTGCTCTCTGTAACTTAAGAGTTCAGATAGGAAGGTGTGCTTGTACACAGAGGCATTTGGAAAAGTGTTCTGTCTATTACAGCCCCAGCATATGCAGGGCTTAAAGGAGAATGTGCTCAATAGGATCTGGGAAGGAGACAGAGAAGAGTATTCAGAAATACTTCATAGGGGAGAGCTTCCTTGCAAGAAAGCCTTTTCAGCAGGAAAATAAGAGCTGTTGAATTAGATCAGTATGAAATTAAATCCTAGTTCTATTGACATTGAGCTATGTAATCATGACCTTGATTTTACCTTTCTGAGTCCCATCTGTACAGTGAGGATGACCCTACCCATGCCTACTGCAGAGACTTGTGAACATTGAATGAGATTCATGTTGGGCAATTCAAAGAGAGTTTTTAATAGTTGTGTATAATTCAGTACTTTTCCAGGGAGACAGTCCCTCTGGGTAAGAGGGATGATTTTCCCAGTCATGCTGTCTGAACTTTGGCATGTGAATGTTTCCTTTTACCAATCTAACTTGTGCCAAGAGCAGGGCAACGTGACCTTAAAGATTAGGAATGTGAGCTGACAAATCAAAGAATTCAGTGACACCCAGGTACACGTGGTGGATAGTGATCACCACTGTTCCCTTGAGGAGTGACGATGTACTTTACAACAAAAAGGAATGTGTTAGCCATTACCTCATGCTGTCCTTCTGAACTGTGAGAGTGTCAGGTATTCATATGTGGAAACCTGAACAGGAGATAAACAAATGTGACTTAATTTGCAATCTTTGTCTTTTTAGACTAGTCAATTATATTATGTATTGATTGTAATGCCTTTTCAGACTTATAAATTATATATTTTCTGTTACATTTGGAAAGTTAAGTCCATGTAATAGACTTATCAACTACTCAATAAAATAAAGTGGTGATTATTATTACTGCATCAGCCAAGGTTCTATATTGCAAGCAACAAAATCTGACTCCGGCTTACTAAGAAAGAGAGTTTATTGAAAATATATTGAGTAGCCCACAGAGTCATTAGGCAGGCTGGGGAACCAGGGTAACTGCTAATCTTTCAGGAGCTGATCTGATAAGAAAAGCAAGAAAACTATGGCCCTCACCATTGAACATTAGATGCCAATGCCCTATTCTTGGAAACTTGTCATTTCTGAGGAACTTGGCCTTATTGCTCTATTAGAGAAGAAGGAGCTCTCAGGCCCTTCCTTTCTCCATCACTAGGTCTTTGAGGCCTCTGATTGGTGGTGCACTGGCTATAAGAGAAGGTGGATGAGTTTATTCTTTTATTTTGAGAAAATAGAATCTAAGGCCGGGCATGGTGGCTCATGCCTGTAATCCCAGCACTTTGGGAGGCCGAGGTGGGTGGATCACCTGAGGTCAGGAGTTCAAGACTAGCCTGGCCAACATGGCAAAACCCTGTCTCTACTAAAAATACAAAAATTAGCCAGGCGTGGTGGTGAATGCCTATAATCCCAGCAACTCAGGAGGCTGAGGCAGGAGAATCTCTTGAACCCATGTGGCAGAGGTTGCAGTGAGCCGAGATCACTTCATTGCACTCCGTCCTAGGCAACAGAGCAAGACTCTGTCTCAAAGGAAAAAAAAAAAAAAAAAAACGAAAAGAAAATAGAATCTATAATATAAGGAACCCCAGACTTAGAGTGTTGAAAAAGATGTTGTAGATCCACAAACAAGACAGGCATCCACTGTAATAGTTAATTGTTATTGTCATCATCGTTATTACTGCCCCTAGTGATCCAATAAACATTTATTGAAGCACAAGCAAGTGTGAGGTATTCTCTAGAAGAAAAATTAGTAATAAAGGCCCTCAACCAGCTCTCACCTGGATAATAAGGCATATACCTCAAATTAAAAAAAAACTTATCCTAAGTCATTGAAAAAGGAAATTTGATGTAGATGTGAGTATTGCAAAGGGCTTCGTGTAGCCACTTAGAAAAACTTGAGTCTTGAGGGACCTGTGTAATTTGGTTACCAGGACTCTTTCTCCATCCAAGAAGTTAGAGCAGGGGTTCTCAAAGTTTCACACACATCAGAATCACCAGGAAGACTCACTAAAACAGATTGGTAGACATCACCCACAGAGTTAGTGAAGAGGGACAAGAATTAAAATCCTCATCGAGTTCCGAGGGTAATGCTTTAAAAACCAAAGAATTAAAAAAAAAAAAAAACCTTCAGAACTAGAGACATGGAAGAAAGAATAAACCAGTGGGATTCAACGAAAAAGGAGATAGCTACATTCAAAAGATAATCTGTGTAAGGGAACATCAGGAACAAGATTGGAAACATAAATTTAGACCAGGCATTCAGGTGTGGATTGTGCTTGAATGCCCTCCTGAGGTGCATGGAGTTAATGCTACAGACAGGAGAAAATGATAGTTGCCATTGGGCAGTTTATTCCAATTAACATGTAATGGAGACTTTGTTGAGTCTAGTACTGAGTGCTGATAATAATACAGTTACATTTGATTTTTTCAATAAGCAAATCCTTTAATTATTCTCAAGAGAAAGGAAGACCAATCCAAATGTGAAGGGGGCCTTCTACGGTGACTTACCAAAGCAAATGAACAACTAAAATTAATGACATTTGAGAAAAAAATCAAGAAGATGTCTAAAGAGAAACCACTGTCCTTGCTACTAGCTTGCTGTGTGAGCTTGAGAACACAATGGAACCCCTCTGGTTTTCAAATGCATTGTTGGTTCCTAACAAGTAATTTCTAAAGATCTTCCTGTCTCTAAAGGTACATGAGTCTATGATTAGACTGACGTCTGAAGAAGAGAGATGACTCAATGGTAATTCAACATTATAGGACTAGAAAACTGGAAAAATTATGAATCCATGAGAAAGATAAAAATAATGTTAACATTTTTCATCTTAACTGGAAAATACTATGACCTTGCCTCAAAGCGGAACAACAACCACAACAAAAACTAGTTCATCAGAATGTCTTTGTTTAAAAAGTTGCACTCAATTTTGGAGGTTAAGAATAGATAATGTATTGGGAGGCAGCAGATATGCATATAGATGAAGCCTAATTCAATGCAAACCTGTTAGTTTATTTATGTTATTAATATGATACCCTAGAGGATATAAACCAATTAAAAACCCATTTCAATTATTAATTGGGTCCCCTAATTGAAGGGACATAATAAATTAATTAAAATGTCCTCAGCTTTATTCACTAAGGAAAACACCTAAGTCAGGGAATGGATTGGACAAACAGGTATTAAACTCTTAAACTGGGCCCTATTCAACAGATAGAAAAAGTAGCTAATTTACAGGAGGAGGTGTTTGAATGAGAAGCCCAGGAGAAGAGAGCTGAAGAGATGGATTTTCCACTTCATTCTGTGGATGTAGTGTCCTGGACATGCCATCTAAATATGTCAGGATTCAGTTTACTTAATTGTAATGTAAAAACATTGAATCAAAGAATTTAAAATGTTCCTCTCTTGTGGTGGCCATTATGAGTCGCAAATGAGTACTTGAGCCAAAAATGTCAATCCTAAAACTTCCAGCAATAATGAATCATTAATTAAGCTTTTACTGTGCAGACTCCAAGCCTCATCTTGTGCCCAGAACTAAAGGGTAGGAAGGTGAAAAGCAGTTCTTGATCTCAGGCAGCTCACTATCTCAGAGTGTCAGAAGTAGGTACTGAACATGTGAAGAGAAAATAGGGACTTGGAGTGAAACTACATTGGCCTCAAGTCACAGATCTGAAAAGAGATGGGCCTTAGATTTCTGTTTTCTGGAGAAAAAAAAAATGGCAAAAATAACATTTCAGAGGGTCACTGTGTTTATCAGATAAGATAGATGTAAAGATTATAACACAACACCTGGTAGACAGCATTCAGTACAAAGGCTGTTTTACTTTCCCACGTCCTTTCCTGTAAATGCAGATGTGCTGTCCTCCAGGGAGGTTCTTGGAGAATATCATGTTACTTAAGCGATGTTTCCTGTTATTTTGTACTGAACTATTAGCCAGGGTTTTGGGAAAGCACAAAAAACAACAAATGGTTTCAATGGCCAAATTTCAATAGATTAAAAGAAGCTCATTTGAACAGAATTTTTTTGCATTTTGTAATTGGGAAATATGTCATACATATCAAAGAGAGTATATAAATATGTATGTACATGTTAAAGAACATTAATAAAAGTGAATAAAGTAGGCCGGGTACAGTGGCTCACGCCTGTAATCCCAGCACTTTGAGAGGCTGAGGTGGGCGGTTCACTTGAGGTCATGAGTTCGAGACCAGCCTGGCCAACATAGTGAAACCCTGTTTCTACTAAAAATACAAAAAAATTAGCTGGGTGTGGCGGTGGGTGCCTGTAATCCCAGCTACTCGGGAGGCTGAGGCAGGAGAATCGCTTGAACCCATAAGATAGAGGCTGCAGTGAGTCGAGATCATGCCACTGCACTCCAGCCTGGGTGACAGAGTGAGACTCTGTCTCAATACATTAAATAAATAAATAAATAAATAAATAAATAGAACCCCCTGTACCTAACATCAAGCTTAAGAAATACCTTGAAGGTTTCTAAATGTACCTCTATAAACTATTTCAGCATCTTCAGAGGTAACTGAATTTTTTGTGTCAATAATTTCACAACTTTGATTTAAATTTTTATTACATATATATGTATGCCTAAAGTATGTACTATTTGGTAATAGCTGGTTTTGAACATTAAGTATATAGAATAATATTTTATACGCTATATATCCAGTGATGATTTGCTTCTTTCACACATTTGATTTTTGAGATTCATCCATATTATTGCATGTAATTAGTTTATTCATCTTTACTCTTATATAATATTCCATTAAATGAATAATCACAAATTTATATATCCCACTATTAATGAACATTTTTTGCTATTGAACGCAGTTCTTCTACAGATGTTGTTTCATATCTTTGTTGACTAGCACATGAGTTTCTCAAAGATACAGGACTTTCAGAGTGGAATCACTGGCTACCAGATATGCTGAGCCTTATTAAACATGCCAAATTATTTTCCAAAGTGGCTGTTTAAATGGGGAACCCCACCAGTGATTATTCCACTCGTGTGAAAATGCTTGGTATTTTCAGATGTTACAATGGTTTCCAATCTGGTAAGTAAAGAATTAGCTGTTCTCTGATTACTAATAAAATTGAGAGTATTTTCATATGATTTGGGGTTGATTTGTGGTTTTCCTATTCTGAAATGTTTGTTCACCTATTTTGCCCATTTTTATATTGGATTGTCTTTTTCTTATTGGTTCATAAAAGTTTTTATTAAGTACAATTTCTTGCACTAATTCTTTGCTGGTTTTATTTGTTACAAATATAATTTCTTTGCTGGTTTTATTACAAATATCAATTCTTTGCTGGTTTTATTGATTACAAATATCATTTCTGAGGGCTTGTCTTCTTTTCAGTCTCTACATAATGTCTGTTGAGAAAAAGATCTTAAAACTATGGTAGCTTTTCTTTTATAGTTTGAGCTTTTTTATCTTAAGAAATTTTTGTAAAGACTAAAAAACTGGAAGAATCATGAATCCATGAGAGAGATAAAAATAATGTTAACGTTTTTCATCTCAATTGGAAAATACTATGACCTTGCCTCAAAGTGGAACAACCACAACAAAAACTAGTGCATCAGAATGTCTTTGTTTAAAAAGTTGCATTCAATTCTGGAGGTTAAGAATAGATAATGTATTGGGAGGCAGCAGATATGCATACAGACGAAACCTAATTCAATAAAAACCTGTTAGTTTATTTACATTATTAATATGATAGCTTATATTTACTATATGGCCTCCAATGTTTTTCTTTAATCTCACCAGACTTCTTTTCATTTTATTAGCCTTTTTCAATGAACTAACTTTTATAGTTCTAAATCCTTTGTAATGATTTCTTTTTCATCATGTCTACTCTAACCTTTATTATTTGTTTCATTATTTGTTCCTTTAATTTTTTTATTTTTTTCTAAATTAAGATAGATGCCTAATTTATTAGCTTTCAAGATATCTTCTTTTCTACCATAAGAACTTAGAACTATATATTTCTCTCTAATTATTGTGAAATTTAACTGCCTCCCACAAAATTTCTTGTATGATATTTTTATTGTTATTTTGTTCTAAGTATTTTTGAATTTTCATTATGATTTCCCTTTTGGCCCCAAATTTTTCAGTATTATATTTTTAGATATATTTTAAAATTTCTAAAATAGAGAAGTTTAGATTATGTCTTTGTTTTTTTATTTCTGGCTTAATTGAATTTGATCAAAGATTATATTTCAAATGATTCTAATCTTAAAAAATTTATTGGGCTTTGTATTTCAGCCAAACTACATTCATTTTTGGTAAATACTGCATTAGTTTTTAAGATACAGAAATTATAGAAATTATACATTTAAAATTGTTGTATCTTTTTAATTTAGTGAAAATATTATAGTTCTGCATTGACTCTCCTCAGGTCTAGGAAAGCTTCTTGATATATTAGTCTTCTCTTAATATAGCTCTATAGTCTTCTATTATTACATTTGGGTTTATAATTTTTCCATCATTTACTTACAATTATGCTGCATCTTTCTCTTTTTGCTGTGTTTATTTTAAGCAGCGCATAGTAGAAGTCACTTTTTTTTTTTTTTTTTAAAGACATGAGGTGTCACTTGGTCACCCAGGCTGGAGTGCAATGGCACAATCATAGCTCACTGCAGCCGTGAACTCCTGGGCTCGAGGTGTCCTTCTGCCTTAGCCTCCCGAGTAGCTGGGACTACAGGGGTGCACCACAGTGCATGGCTAAGTTTTAAACATATTTTGTAGAGACAGGAGTATTTCACCATCTTGCCCAGGCTGGTCTCCAACTCCTGGGCCCAAGCAATCCTTCTACCTTAGCCTCTCAAAGTACCAAAATCACAGGAGTGAGTCACCACATCCAGCCAGAAGTCCATTCCTAACCCAGTAAAAGAATCTTGATTTTTATGTATTGATTAGCCTGCTAACCTTGATTAAGATAAACTATACATATTGTTTTATTTCTAAGAGATTATTTGTATTTTAATTTGTCCTGATTTATTTTTCTGCTTATTTTCTATCTCATTTTTTTCTTTTATTGATTGATTTTTGATGGAATATTTCACTCTAGATTTTATTTTTCTCTTTAAAGTAATATATGTGTACTCTTTCATGTTTAGCCCTGGCACATATACACCATGGAATACTATGCAGCCATAAGAAATGATGAGTTCATGTCCTTTGTAGGGACATGGATGAAATTGGAAATCATCATTCTCAGTAAACTATCGCAAGAACAAAAAACCAAACACCACATATTCTCACTCATAGGTGGGAATTGAACAATGAGAACACATGGACACAGGAAGGGGAACATCACACTTCGGGGACTGTTGTGGGTTGGGGGGAGGGGGGAGGGATAACATTGGGAGATATACCTAATGCTAGATGACGAGTTGGTGGGTGCAGTGCACCAGCATGGCACATGTATACATATGTAACTTACCTGCACATTGGGCACATGTACCATAAAACCTAAAGTATAATAATAATAATAATAATAATAATAATAATAATAATAAAAAGAACTTATAAAAAGAAAAAAAAAAAGAAAAAAAAAAAAAAAGAAATTTTTAACAATATATATGATTTAAAATAACTCAGAATGTATCGACTCTAATCACTTCTTTCCAACTTATATGTTTTTGGCTAGTGTTTTCATATCACTTAGTCTTATTCTTAAGCCACTCTCATTGGTCAGCATTTTTATTCTTTTTAACAACCAGGGTTTGTTTTAATTTACACACATAATTGCCTTTTATTTCCATGATCCCCTTAAATGTCTGAATTTCCTTCTAAAAGTATTTTCATTTCTCCTAACATACATCTTTTATTTTTAAGGGTAATCCATTCTCTAAGATTTTGTTTGTGTTTCTGAAAAATATTTTTTGGCCACCATTAAAAAAAAACATACAGAGACTGAAACTAGGGTAGCTATCATTACTTTGTTATCTAGAAGTTTAAGGTCACCATTTCCCTGTGCTCTGATTTTCACCCTGAGAGTTCCAATGATCGTCTAATTTCATATTCTTCGTGGATGATTTGTTTCTCTTTTCTGGATGTTTCAGAGATCTTAGGCTTGTCTTTAGTGTGTTGCAGTTTGAAAAGAAAAAAAAAGTGTCCATATATGAATCTTTTTCTTTTTAAAATCTTGGTTGAGATGTGTTTTTTCCCTGAAATGGAAGATCGCTGGTTTTCATCACTTCAAGAACGTTTTCAGCCGTTATCTCTTTTCATTTGGGCCTTTGACTCATTTCCTCCATATGCTGCTTCTGAAATTCCAAATTTTTAAAAATTTCTTTACTTTTCTATGCTGTGTTATTTATTCAGGCACGTTTTCAAGTTATCTAATTGTTTATTAGGATTTGGCCAATCATATATAGTAAATTAATTTGCCCTGTGTGTTACAGATATTATTCCCCAGTCCTGTTTTCTTTTTTCTTCATTCATAGTAATTTTCATATAGGTGAATTTATTATTAATTTATTTCATGGTGTCAGTGGGTTTTTTTCTTTTAAAAATGAATTACACACTTCAGGCTTATATAATAAATATTCTGCTATGTTTAAATGTTTATTTCATTTTATCCTTGTATATTCCAACTACATAGATTTCAATTTGGATTAAAGAAAGAATACTATACAAAACTAGTTTTGTCTTTGTTTCTAAATGGCAAAAACGTTTTGAAAGTATAAATGTCTTTACTGGATTAGTGGACTTCAGGCTGCTTCAGGGAGGCCACTCCACCTCCTCATCGTTAAACACACGGAACTAACTTCAGTGACTAACAATTAGAAGTTGCTCTATATATACTTTGAAGTAATTTTATAAACAAATTAGCAACCTTCAAAAATGTGCAAATTAATACATTATATTTAAATTTCTGACTTCAGAAATTTTATGTAAAAATGTAATACAGCCTAAACTATGTGTAAATTATACATAAATACATATCTTTTGTGTTAGCGTATAGCAAATGTTTACATATTTATGTAACATACATTAAGAATCTTTTATATTATTTTATTATTCTCTTTATAGTCTTACTAAATAGTATATTAAATTATAATTTTTATAAATGCATCCATTAAGTTCATTTACCATATTTAATTTAACTTATTATTTGATGTTGGCAATTTAGATAGTTTCTGATTATTTTCATTATAATAGATTATACTTCAGAAGCATATTTGTGTAGCTAGCAATGTGTGTGTGCTGTGGCATGATTGATTGCACAGTAGGAACTTTGTACAAGGTGTGTGTTCAAACCTAACTTCACTTCTACTTACTGGCAAATTACTTGACCTCTCTGGGCTTCATTGGGCCAAGCTCACAGGGTTTTCACTGGGATTAAGTCGAAAAGAGTATGTGGACTTCACCCAGTGTAAACTCAGCAAATGCCAATTGACTCTACCCTCCCTAAGCCTTTCTCCTTATAATAAAGATATATCAGTAGAATTATTTAGTCAAAGACTATGGGCAGCTAATGGCTATTGGTAAATATTTAACTGATAGCCACTGCCTGAATCAATGACTCACGACTATTTAGCCTAGAGCAGTATAGTAAACATGAGCATCACTTACATCACATAAACAGCATAACCTACAAAGAATGTCCCCCCAGTTTAGAGATGAGGGAGTAAAGCACAGAGAGGTAAGTGGTTTTCTAAAACTGCACAGCTGAAAAATGGCAGTCAAATGACAGATTTGTATCCAGGCTTTCTAACTCCGGTGATTGTGTACTATGATGCCTGAAACTTTTACAATCATGTCCCTGATACTAATTACTTTCTATTTCATGACACATTTTAATAAAGTTTCTTAATTTAAAATTGTACAAGATTTAGGGCAGCCTTTATTTTCTTTAGTAGTCATTTTCCACTTAGTCATACAGTACTTCAGTGTTAGTGATTTCACAAATGTATATATATGCCTCCTCTGCTTATTTTAAGCTTCTTTAAGAGTTAGACTAACTTCACATACTTCTTTGTAATTCTCTATAATAGCTCCATAGTGGCTAATTGGTAAATACTTATTGCTTGATATTTAGACAGTCTAAATATTTCATTTCTCTGTGAAATATTCTTCTTATAATAAGCCAATAGAAAATTAAAGTTGTCATAAGAAAACAAATCTAAAGAGAAAAAGAAATGTGTCCAAAGGTCATGTTTGACGCATGCTACAGAGTGTTCTAGACCAGTATCTTCAACAATTTTTTGTGAAAATAATCCTATCACAGTTTCCTGAAGATCTTCGAATAGAAGAGTATCAACGCTAGAATCTTCCTAGCTAGTAATCTTGCCAGTCTTGCATGTGGGTGGGAAATAACCAACCAGCTTGAATGCAGGTAACAGTTTATAATCTAAGAGACTATCTCAAACTGCCTTGGAAACCTAGTCTAAAATTAGCACCATGCCAAACATGGTGGATGTTTGTATTATTGTTTCTGATTTGAGAGATGAAAGCGTAACTCCAAACTCAAGAGGCAGCAGGAAATATGGACAGAAATTCAAATCAATTTTGATGATTGCATTTGCCACCAACAAGCCGAATAAACTAAGCTGCTTTCCTGATACATGGAACTTCAGTAAAAGGTACAGATAAATAACTCCCTTAACTTCACAGGGATGCTGTAAAGATTAATGTGATAATATATTATCATTGACCCTGTAATAGGCACCTAGGAAATGATGTTCTGGCCATGATTAAAAGATTACTTATGAGGAGCACCTACTTTCTATTCCTTCTATAGCCATCTGGGTTTTGAGGGCATCCAATTATTACAAATATAAATTGAGATATGTTTAAAGATATAAAGTATAGATATTGTTTGTTCTTCAGATCAGTAATTATATATTATACTGCTGCTACTGTAACTAAACTATAAAATCATAATAATACATTTGTGTGAATTAACAAATAAAACATTAAGTAAATCAATTATTATTTATTATATTGAACTACAAAATAGACTAACTTTCCTTGAGATACAGTTAGAAAAATTATTAGCAAGGCAAAAATTGCCTAATAAATTTTATTTTTACATATGGAGGAAATCTTTTCTGCATCAAATAGTCTTATTTTGTTCAATGAGCTTGAAGAGTAAAACCATCACTTAAAAATGAATTAAATGGTAGTCATAAAATTTTCTCCAAATCTGCCAAATAAATGACCACATGAAAAGAACTACAGGATACATTTATGAGTCAGTAAATTTAATACTGTCATTGAGAAAATATGGATATATATCTAATGTTGATCTACTCCCAAAGCATATATTTTAGAAACTTTGTGGGTTAATTTCAGTGCCTACTCCAAGAGGAGTTGCATTTATGCCCATAATGTGTAACATAGTTGTTATAAGTACTGAGAAATATTTTTTTCCCTGAAAACCAGTCTACTGAGTCATCTAGGCTGGTTTGAAGTACTCAGATCTGCATACTGTTTCCTTCCAGTTAGTGGAAGAGCAGCCAGACTCTCAATGCCATTCCCTCCAGCTCTGTCACTCACTCTGAAGTTGAGAGGGAAGATGAAGCCAGGCTGACTCTGGTCAGCAGTGCAATGATGAGGTTCACCAACATAGTTGTTCATCGCATCTTGACTGAGTGACACAGGGGAAAAAAACAGATTCAAAGGCTTCCCATGCGACAAGCAAAGCAAGCAAAAACAATTTTAATGATGGAAAATATTTACTTCATTTTTTTTCTTTTTGCTTAATCAGATCTATTAACACAATTCAAAGATAAGAGACAATGAAGGGTTAAGACAAAAAACCCATCTGTTGGACCATGCAAGTTGCCACATTTGATGGGCAGAAGCTCTGTGCATATCCTCAATTATTTTCAAGTGGATGACTAAGAGCATAATGGAGAGATATATGACTTTATTTACAAGGCAATAGGCACTTTCATCTGATGCTAGGGTACTATTACATGATATACATATTCAACTCAATGGGATTTTATCATATGTATTTTGATGAGAGAGAAAGAGAAAAAGAAGGTAAAGGAAAGAGAAAAGAAGTAGAAAAGAAGACAAATATCCATTTAATTGATACTGATATTCAGCTTGTACAGTTGTTCAGTGTGCAAATATTCCAGAACTAGCATAAATTGCACAAATTGGGAGCCCAGAATCTACCTTCTGCCGGCATCTTGGTTGCCATATGCCTCAAAAAGCCTTAGCAACTCATCCCATTAAATGTGTTTAAAGACCTCATTTTTTGGATCAACATAGCCTATGTGAAGAAGCCAACTCCTTTATCAGGGGTTCAGCTGAATACACAGTGATCAATTGCAATGCTGGAGGAAACACTGACTTTGCTCAATTTGGTGAGAGAAGGTCTCTTACATGGCACCCAGCAAAGGGAGTTCCAAGGGTAATTTCAAAATATCCAATTTTCTTCTTCTTTATGCTCTGACTTTATAAACTAACCTTCAAGTGAGGGGCACCTTCATTTTATTTCCAAGTGTTCTCGGTTAATACAGCCTTTTTGCAGAAGATGGTAGCCCAAGGACAGCTCATAAATGAGAAGGAGCTGTGAAAGTAACAGATGCAAAGCTATATGCAGAATAAGGCATGGAGCAAAAGGGAAAGGGTGCAAGAGAAATAAAAAGCAAAACCGAAAAGTGGAAAGCATAAAAAGGGAAGCCAACAGTAAAAATGGGCACATGGATTGAATTTTGTAGGCCTTCCAGTACCCTTGACCCGTGTAGAATTGTTCAAAATATACACTTTATTTGTGTCTGTGATTGTACTTTAATGTCTGAACTTGCCATACTCAAGTTGATCTGAGGTTTGAAATACTAGCCTTTCATTAATCTAATTGTACTCCCAATATTTAAATAATTGTTGAAGGAATTCATAAGTTCTCCCATGTTGAATCACTCTTTGACTAAAGGAATTCATTAGGGTTTTCTTTCTTTTGGCTTCTCTTAATGAAGTTATATTGGAAACAAAAGTTCATTTATGAATAGGAAGAGGTAGAAAAATTATGTGGAATTGGACAGCACATAAAGATAGAGATCAGAAAGTCTTGTTTTTCAAAATTATTTTGAAGATTTTAATAATGTTTTATTCATTATAGTAATTTTTTTATTTACCATACACTGGCCCACCTAAGCAGCATCAACTGAGGACACAATGCTTGGCTGGATTCCCACGAGTGAACTTTTACCAAATAACAAATGCTTATTTTAATGACTGATGCAACTCTTTATCCGTTAACCTAATGCAAATTGAAACGTTAGTAGGTATCCAGGAATAGGCTAGATGGAGTTGAAACATATAAGAAAAATAAACAACACATTTTCTTTACCCTAAGAATATCCATTATTGTCTGGGGCAAACCAAGTGAAGATAGAAGAAACAGAAAATAGAAGATTACTATCACATTGCTGTATTATGCCTTTCTTGCGATGAGTGCTATCGGACTTCAGAAATGGGAGATTAACATGTAGGCTCCAAGGGCCGGAATCAACTTCATGAAAAAGGCAGAATTTTAATTGGGCATTGAATAACGGATAGAATGTGACTAAGCAGTGAAATGAACACAGGGGCTTTCCAGACTGAAGAAAATGTCTTAACAGAAAGCACAGAATGGTTATAGGCAGTGTTTGGAGAGAGTGGGAAATGGACAGCAGGGCTGGCAGACATGGGGAGGAGATTCAGGTTTGAGGGTACCCAAAAGGAACTGTGAACAATTTTATTTGTGGCAAGATACAACTTGCTGTGGCTCTAGTTTCTTTTTATATCCAAATAAAATACCGTGATCCAATCTCAGCTGTGAGAAAGCCTGCACCCTTCTCCATTTCCTGAGGGTTCCAGGGCAAGAGTGCTGATGTTCTCCTGCACCTACCTCTGCCATCCTCTCCATCTTACTTCTGCTTCTCCTTCCACATCTTTCCTTTTACAATACCTATTTACTTCTACATCTCCTGAACCTTCTAGGTACTACCTGGCTCTGTGTACAGATGCAGCCTGTCCCCTTCATTTCTGGAACCACCACTAATTCAAAGTGGTACAGAATATAACATTCTAACTGAAGATTAGGGGAATTATACAGAGGTATTGGGGGATATTACAGCAAAATGGCAAACAGCCTAGGATTGATAAATATGACTATTAAAATTTTTTAGTCATCTCTATCCCAAGACATTTTTTAGAAAGCCTTATTCTTGCTCAGAATCCAGCTGGCCACAATTTCCTGATGTCTCTGTGTGTCTGTGTGTGTGAGTGTTTATATATAATGTGTTTGTCTCAATTTCCATATTCTCCTATTTCTAGAATACACCACTACTTCTACCCCTAAAACCAGCAAGGCACAAAAGCAAACTTCTTGACACTTGATACTTCAGAGTAATTTTGTTCTTCTGTCTCCACTTCCACCCTAGACCAGTCTTGGGGACCTAATTTTGAATAATCTAAAAATTTCATCAGTGTGTTTTCCTAAACAAAAGAGCGTCTACTCCAGAGATGAATTCTGCTATTCTCCTATAATGCAGAAAACAGCTGCAGCCATTTCTATATTTTAGTGATTTCCTTTTCTTGCCTGTTACATATTATTTAAGCTTGATTAGCTAAGCAAATCACTCAGGTTCAGGGGCAAGGAAGAGGCATAACAAACAAAATTTTTTAGGATGGCAAAGCTCATATGAAGAAGGCTCTGGACAGTGCTTGGTTAATACTTGGGGAAGAAACAAAACGACCTTCCCTTTGTTTTGTTTGTCTTTCGCCATATTCAACAAAATAAACTCTAGCAAATAAAAAGAAAATCACTATATGAAAGCAAGGCGATAGCACTGAAAGTGCAGAGTGGGAAAAACTGGCTATGTAGATAGCATAGTTCTATTATTTTCACAAAATATTTTGCCCTTCACTGTTGACCCTTTGCATCTGTTGCATGTGGTGCTGAGCCAGGGACATTACGAGAGTCAATGGGGATAAAGTAACAGACTCCAATTCCTAATGGGAGAGAAGCCCTCATTTGTGCTGTTGTAAGTGTCCGTTCTGAAGACTTACAAAACCATTTAGATTTTTTGAAGCTTTTAGATTTCCCTGAAAATCACCAAACCGCCATCTTAATCTGTGCAATTAGTCTGTGTTTAGGAATTGTGTTGACAGCAGTCTTTTTGAAAAGGGAGGTATGTGTGAGTAAATAGTTCAATTTGTCCTTTACAGGTCCTGGGAAGAATATTCAACTGTGAGGCTGGTTTGACAGAAGCTGTATTTAGGGTGTTTTCCCTGAATGCAGCTGCAAGATTAGAACCTGGATAAAAACCCAGGAGTATAAAATGTTCAACTGCCAGCAGGCACCATACCTAGGCAGGGTCAAGGCCCCAGACAAATGACACTGTGCCAGGTCCATCTGCCCCTCTCTTAGTCACTTGGATAAAATCTAGGTAAGATGAACTTTGCTGGCAGCCTCGATCAATGAAACTGGAGCACAAATATCACAATCTGTTATCAGTAGATAGAAGTGGTTTTGGGTCCAAGCCAATCTCCAAGGGGAGGACCTGAGATTCACAGGCTGGTGGTAATTTTTATATCAGTCACCAGGTAGTTATGCCCTTTCCTTTTTCCCAAAGCTCTGAATCACAGAATCCACTAAGGGGCAGCTCTGTGGTCAAGAATGAACTTGGCACAAAACTTCGGCCACCTGTTATTCTCAAGGCACAGCCAAGGAGGCAAGATGTGGGCAAAGACTAGATGTCCCTTGCCATAATAAGACCTTTTCCTGCAGGCAGCCCTTGACTTTCCTCATCAACAATGAGACTACAGCCAGCCTGCTTTGTCCATTTGTTAAAGCAAAGTATGAATTGCTACTCTTTATTGTCCTGAAAAGTCACTCTCTTTGGTGATGTCTATGTGTATCAGGTGCTTGGCTGTGATTGAACAGCTTTTTCTGTAGAGAAGGAAGCACCACCTTGTATTCCCACTAAATGTCTTGGTCTGCCACTTGGTGCACACTACCCCATGATGGATGCGTGTATAAATTCAAATTGCATCTCTTTTAGGAGTTGCATGCTGTTTCTCCAGCTTTTTTTTTTTTTATATATAGCATCCTCCTGCTTGCAATGAAACAAGCGTATTGGGTTTTATACAGTTATTAAATTTCACATAAGACAAACTATACAAAGGCTTTTTATGTAGCTGTAGACCTCTTCACAATACCTTTTTTTTTTTCCCTCACCACTGCCACACCCCCTAACTCCCCATTCTATTTTCTTCTTTTTTCCTCTTGTCTTGAAACTTCTTCTTCAAAACATTCTGGAGACTTCCATTTTTCTTTTTCTGCCTATTTCTTGCTTGCTTTTATGAAATCAGTGTCTGGGAATCATTCTTTTTAACTATGGAGGAGCACACGAATGAAGGTGTGTAATGACAACATCTGTCTTTCCTAAACAGATGTTGGGATAATCTTGATTGCACACTTAGTATTCGGGTCAGTACAACCCAACATTCATCCTGAGAGTGAGGGTCCTCTGGTGTTCCTAGGGCAAAGGCAGATATTTGATTATCTCAACTATACATTATTCTTGATGGTAAACCTCATTTTTGAACACAAAGGTGCTAATCTACCATCTACTGTACAACAATATTTAGTTGTATGTATTATACTATAAATTAGGTAGCACACAATGCCAGTGTCCATATTATGACATTTGTTTACAAAATAATGTGCATAGGTTTTATATTGAGGTATATTTCTTTATGCAATAAGTCCAGATAAATATTCCACTACATTACATGCTATCCTAATTAACAGTAGTCAGATATTCCCAAAGGCTTTTGGGGGTTTAAGTTAATCCATGGTTAACCATGACCTTCACATGAAAACTTGGCTCTAGTATTATTTCCCAAAGAAAACTACAATATACCAGCCATACCTTGCCAATACCAGAATGCTTATGACATGATGAACAAGTTGCACATATACCCTTATGAACAAGTCACAGAGTTGTAATTCAGATGGCAGGCTGGGAATGTATTATTCTGAAGAATGTAATTCAAGATGCCTGGGAAATATGAAGCACGGGTCATCCCAAACTGCACATTCAGGAAAAACAGCCTTTAGAGGGAAGCAATGCTTGAGCAGAAACCTGTATGAAAGGAGGGCACCAGACATGGAAATACCTAGGGAAGAGGACAGGAGGCATAAGGAACAGCAAACACAAAGTACCTTATATGAGAATGAGTGTGGAAACAGGAAGGAGGACCATGTGGTTGGAGCAGAGTCAGCTGGGGAGAAGGTGGAAGGAAATGAGGTCAGGAAGGTAGCCAAAGGCAAGATCAGGGTCTTGCAGACCTTTAAAAAACATCTTGAATTTTACTCTAAATGTGGAAAGCACAAGTAATTGAGAGCAAAGGAATGATAAATAAAGACCAAGATAATACAATAATTATGTTACAATGTAATGAGTAAGAGCTATTTAAAAATAGAATCCCAGAAAAGAAAATGCCTAATATTTCTTAGGAAACCAAGGCAAGTAAAACTGGCTTTGATCTTGAAGTACTTGACTGAGAAAGGGGAAAAGGTGTTTCAGACAGAGAGAACAATATACATAAAAGTAGACGAGTAAAAAATACTGTAATATATTGAGACAACCCTTGAAATAGTCAATCTGGTTGGAGAATGGGAGGAAGTGGCATAAGGTAAGGTTAGTATCAGATCTTCAGGGTCCCTGTATGTCTCCCTAAGGAATCTGGACCTCAATCAGCAGGCTAGGGAAACACTGAAATATTTTAAGCAAGGAAGTTATGCAGCATGATCATAGTTTTATTTTGGAATAATAAATCTGTCTGTAGTGTGAAGAATTAATTGAAGCACAGGGGACTATCTGAGGTCACGACTACCAGCTGGATAACTTGAAATAATCTATTTGAGTAAGAAGAAATGAACTAGGGCAATGACAGTAAAGAGAAATATATTGGAGAGTTATTTGGAAGGGATGGCCTCACAACTAGATGTGAGTGGTAAAACTGAAGGCTGTCAAGCATAATTTCTTGGCTCATGGTTTGAGGAATTGAGTCTATGGTGATATCATTACCCAATATAGAATGGAGGATCAGGTTTCAGCCTAGATGTATTTGCAGATTTAATAAAAAAAATGTAATCTGTGAAATAGAGGAGATACTCAATGGAACAAAGACCTAGGGAAGGTAAGAGAAAACACAAATAAGAGCATAGGTCTAACAGCTTTGGCAAAGGATGAAGGACAGCTTATTTATTAAGTAGAAAAATATATAGTGGTTGATGAAAACCTGGGTAAATTCAGAAATGGAAGGGGAAAAAATGTTAAGGGAGTTCAGTCTGAATTACCCCTTTCTCTATGTGTGTGTATTTGAATGCATACATATATAAATATGTATGGTATGTGCATGTGTGTATATATGTATACGTTATTAAGTGTAGATTATGTATACATCAATATAATTATATAGACACACTAAGAGAAAAGGCTTTGTAGAAGATAAGTTAGATAAAACAGGTTTAAAAGGATGGATGACTTTGCACAGAACAAAAATAAAAAATGATGCTGAAATTTCAAGCCTAGGTGGTTAAGTACGGTATCATCCTTTGAAGAAGCTGAGGAAACAATTTGGGTACCAGCTTATTGGTAGGAGAGGGTAAATTATTAATTTAATTTCAGACATATTGAATTTGAGATGATGGTAAGTATTCAAAACATATATGTTCACTAAAAAATTGAAGTTGCACTATTGGAGCATAAATGGGTAGTCTGAGCAAAGTGGATAAATTTGCAAAAAAGGTAACGGTTGAAGCTGTAAAGTTATATGGGTTATCAGAAGCAAAAAGAGAAAATGGTGAAAGAGAAACCCTTGGACAATTATCTCCCTTTAACAATTGCCTTCCTGGACAGTGAGATGAAAAAGTCAAGGAGTTGGATATAGCTTGTCCGGAGACTGCAAAGTCATTCGTCACCACAGAGTCCTGAACTGGCTCTATGCTGGTTAATTACTTAAGGAAAAGTCTTCCTGAAGAAATCACTTAAGGAGGCAGGTGTCTTACACCAAATTAATTCCATACTGAGAATTGATGAAAACAGGATGGGGAATGCTTACTCACAGGAGAGTGTGTTAAGAGTATCAGTAGGAGGGTCTACGCAGCACAATAAAAATAGGAAACGGAGAATAAGACCATAAACATTGTAAATCGCTGAATTTTTCAAAAGGACAACAAAATACAAAAATGGCATTCTGTGGCAGAAGATATATTATGTAAACATGAATCTTCATATCCATCACAGGGTGAATTGGCCATGCTAAAGTGAATCATTTACACAGAGATTTCTCCAATATGAAGTTAAGTTTACAGATTGTAGAT
Organism: Pongo pygmaeus; assembly: GCF_028885625.2. Classification (NCBI taxonomy): domain Eukaryota; kingdom Metazoa; phylum Chordata; class Mammalia; order Primates; family Hominidae; genus Pongo; species Pongo pygmaeus. Next base: position 22,519,978 of record NC_072376.2, read on the forward strand.
TCCAGAAAAAGACAACTAACCCATATTCCAGTAATGGTGACAATCACATTTTCTCCATTCATCGTCCTTACCCCAATGCCACCAAGTATCTGCCACGGTCTCCAGAAACACTGATCTGGCTTCTTGGAACATGAACTTGTCTGGGATAACTGCCCTTGAGAAAGAGGATTGGCTCATTCTCCAATTGGATGACTGCAGGGCCAGGACTGTGAAAATCTCATGTGTCCCATTAATTCTCTGAAATCTTTAAAAGGTTAGAAACATCAGAGTCTTGGAAATAAGTGAACATATGAGACTGAAGAAAGTATACAGAACTTTTTGAAAGACAGTCCAGGTTACAGCTGCTGATGAAACCCCAATGCCATCAGTCACCAAAAATATCTCTGGCAGAGGCTGTGCAGAATATGAAACTGTGGAAAGTTAGATTCTTTTAAGCATACAGATAAAAATAAATTTTGGACTTTATTATTTCTGATCTTTAACTTGCAAAGTGTTGTTATATCTATAGCTTTATTTCTCTTCATAAATTTATTAGTAGGATAGTTTATATTCAGATGGAAACATTTCTCTGTTTTACATGTTGTACTACTGGATTGTCCTTGTATATTTTACTATTGGAGTATCTTAATGCTGTCATTTCATCTGATAAATAAATTTCCTACAAGCTCCATTGACAGTGTGGCTAGCCAAAATTTGGAGTGAAAAATATAACAGGAAGGGCAGTGTCAACTTTGGTTAAAAAGGCTGACCTTGAAGTTGATTATGTGAGGTACATTCCCATAAAGTTTCATAACTTTATGAGGGGAGTATAAATCACAAACAATTGGTCCAAGGATAAAACCTGAAAATATTCAGGTTGCCTTTGAAAGAGTAGCCTCATAAGGATAAAAGCAGTGTAATCTTATCTTGGTAGAGGCCGAAAACCTCTCATGTAGCAGATAACCACATTTTTATTGACCATAGGCTTAGTAGGTAAACTCAATGGGCTAAGAGGACAAAAAGTTGAAGAGTTTTAGGAAAGAGACCATCTTGTTCACTTTTCTACTCCTGATTTCTATAAAAAGAGATGTCTATGTGTCTAATTTTGTGCCACTACCATCCTGCCATTCTGTTTTGGTTACTATAGCTCTGTAGTATAATTTGAAGTAAGATAATGTGATTCCTCTGGTTTTGTTCTTTTTGCTCAGAATAGCTTTGACTATTCTGGGCTTTTTGTGGTTCCATATAAATTTTAAAACTGTTTTTTCTATTTCTATGAAAACTGTCATCAGTATTTTGATGGAGATTGCATTGAATATGTAGATCATTTTGGGTAGTATGGACATTTTAATATTAATTCTTCAAATCCAAGAGAATGAAATATCTTTCCATATTTTTGTATCCTCTTGAATTACTCTCCTCAGTGTTTTATAGTTTTTACTGTAGAGATCTTTTACTTCTTTGGTTAAGTTATTTCATATGAATTTAATTTTATTTTAAGCTACTGTAAATGGGATTGCATTTTAGTTTCTTTTTCACATTTTTAATATTTGCTGTTGGCATATAGAAATGCTACTGATTTTTATATGTTGATTTTGTATCCTGCCACTTTACTGAATTTATTAGTGCAAATAGTATTTCTTATTGTAATCTTTTGTTTTTTCCAAATATAAGATATTATCTGCAAAGAAGGATAATTTTACATTCTCCTTTCCAATTTGGATGCCCATTATTTCTTTGTCTTGTCTGATTGATTTAGCTAGAGCTTTCAGTACTATGTTGAATAACAGTGGTGATAGTGGACATCTTTTTCATGTTCCAGATCTTAGAAGAAAGGCTTTCGGTTTTTCCCTATTTAGTATGACACTAAATGTGGGTCTGTTGTACATGAATTTTATTATGTTGAGGTACGTTCCTTCTACACCAGTTTTTTGAGGGTTTTTATTATGAAGGGGTGTTAAATTTTCCTTCTCTGATTTTCAGAATCAGTTGAAATACTCATATGATTCATGGCCTTCATTCTGCTGACATGATGTATCACATTGATTAATTTGCATATGTTGAAGCATCTTTGAATTTCTGGAATAAATATAACTCGGTCCTGACAAATGATCATTTTAGTGTGTTGTCGAATTTTGTTGAGGATTTTTGCATCTATGTTCATCAGGGATTGCCTGTAGTATTCTTTTCTTTTATTTTTTGTTATGTGTCTTTCTGTGGTTTTGGTATCAGGGTAATGCTGGTGTAATAGAATGAATTTGAGTTGGATTGGTATTATTTATTCTTAAAATGTTTGGTAAATTTTAGCAGTAAAGCCACCAAGTCCCAGGTTTTTCTTTGCTAGGAGACTTTTTATTATGACTTCAATCTCATTGCTTGTTATTTGTCTATTCAGTTTTTAAATTTCATTATGGCTCAATTTTGGTGGTTTGTATGTGTCTAGGAATTTATCCTTTTCTTCTAGGTTTTCCAATTTATTGGCAGATAGTTGCTTATAGTTACCTCTAATGATCCTTTGAATTTCTGCAGTATCAGTTTTAACGTCTCATTTTCCATCTCTGATTTTATTTGAGTCTTCTGTCTTTTCTCTTAATTTGGTCAGTTTGTCTATTTATCTTTTCAAAAACCAACTTTTCATTTCATCAATCATTTGTATTGTTTTCTTCATTTCAATTTAATTTATTTCTGCTCTGAGCTCTTGTTTCTTTTCTTTTCTTTTTTTTTAACTTCTTTTTTTTTTTTGCAATGGGAGAAACTTTCTTTTTTTTTTTTCTTTTTTTTATTATTATTATACTTTAGGTTTTAGGGTACATGTGCACAATGTGCAGGTTAGTTACATATGTATACATGTGCCACGCTGGTGCGCTGCACCCACTAACTCGTCATCTAGCATTAGGTATATCTCCCAATGCTACCCCTCCCCCCTCCCCCCACCCCACAACAGTCCCCGAAGTGTGATGTTCCCCTTCCTGTGTCCATGTGTTCTCATTGTTCAATTCCCACCTATGAGTGAGAATATGCGGTGTTTGGTTTTTTGTTCTTGCGATAGTTTACTGAGAATGATGATTTCCAGTTTCATCCATGTTCCTACAAAGGACATGAACTCATCATTTTTTATGGCTGCATAGTATTCCATGGTGTATATGTGCCACATTTTCTTAATCCAGTCTATCATTGTTGGACATTTGGGTTGGTTCCAAGTCTTTGCTATTGTGAATAATGCCGCAATAAACATACGTGTGCATGTGTCTTTATAGCAGCATGATTTATAGTCCTTTGGGTATATACCCAGTAATGGGATGGCTGGGTGAAATGGAATTTCTAGTTCTAGATCCCTGAGGAATCGCCACACTGACTTCTACAAGGGTTGAACTAGTTTACAGTCCCACCAACAGTGTCAAAGTGTTCCTATTTCTCCACATCCTCTCCAGCACCTATTGTTACCTGACATTTTAATGATTGCCATTCTAACTGGTGTGAGATGGTATCTCATTGTGGTTTTGATTTGCATTTCTCTGATGGCCAGTGATGATGAGCATTTTTTCATGTGTTTTTTGGCTGCATCAATGTCTTCTTTTGAGAAGTGTCTGTTCATGTCCTTCGCCCACTTTTTGATGGGGTTGTTTGTTTTTTTCTTGTAAATTTGTTGGAGTTCGTTGTAGATTCTGGATATTAGCCCTTCGTCAGATGAGTAGGTTGCGAAAATTTTCTCCCATTCTGTAGGTTGCCTGTTCACTCTGATGGTAGTTTATTTTCCTGTGTAGAAGCTCTTGAGTTTAATTAGATCCCATTTGTCCATTTTGGCTTTTGTTGCCATTGCTTTTGGTGTTTTAGACATGAAGTCCTTGCCCATGCCTATGTCCTGAATGGTAATGCCTAGGTTTTCTTCTAGGGTTTTTATGGTTTTAGGTCTAACATTTAAGTCTTTAATCCATCTTGAATTGATTTTTGTATAAGGTGTAAGGAAGGGATCCAGTTTCAGCTTTCTACATATGGCTAGCCAGTTTTCCCAGCACCATTTATTAAATAGGGAATCCTTTCCCCATTTCTTGTTTTTCTCAGGTTTGTCAAAGATCAGATAGTTGTAGATATGTGGCGTTATTTCTGACGGCTCTGTTCTGTTCCATTGATCTGTATCTCTGTTTTCATACCAGTACCATGCTGTTTTGTTTACTGTAGCCTTGTAGTATAGTTTGAAGTCAGGTAGCGTGATGCCTCCAGCTTTGTTCTTTTGGCTTAGGATTGATTTGGCGATGCGGGCTCTTTTTTGGTTCCATATGAACTTTAAAGTAGTTTTTTCCAATTCTGTGAAGAAAGTCATTGGTAGCTTGATGGGGATGGCATTGAATCTGTAAATTACCTTGGGCACTATGGCCATTTTCACGATATTGATTCTTCCTACCCATGAGCATGGAATGTTCTTCCATTTGTTTGTATCCTCTTTTATTTCCTTGAGCTGTAGTTTGCAGTTCTCCTTGAAGAGGTCCTTCACATCCCTTGTAAGTTGGATTCTTAGGTATTTTATTCTCTTTGAAGCAATTGTGAATGGGAGTTCACTCATGATTTGGCTCTCTGTTTGTCTGTTATTGGTGTATAAGAATGCTTGTGATTTTTGTACATTGATTTTGTATCCTGAGACTTTGCTGAAGTTGCTTATCAGCTTAAGGAGATTTTGGGCTGAGACGATGGGGTTTTCTAGATATACAATCATGTCATCTGCAAACAGGGACAATTTGACCTCCTCTTTTCCTAATTGAATACCCTTTATTTCCTTCTCCTGCCTAATTGCCCTGGCCAGAACTTCCAACACTATGTTGAATAGGAGTGGTGAGAGAGGGCATCCCTGTCTTGTGCCAGTTTTCAAAGGGAATGCTTCCAGTTTTTGCCCATTCAGTATGATACTGGCTGTGGGTTTGTCATAGATAGCTCTTATTGTTTTGAGATACATCCCATCACTGCCTAATTTATTGAGAGTTTTTAGCATGAAGGGTTGTTGAATTTTGTCAAAGGCCTTTTCTGCATCTATTGAGATAATCATGTGGTTTTTATCTTTGGTTCTGTTTATATGCTGGATTACATTTATTGATTTGCATATATTGAACCAGCCTTGCATCCCAGGGATGAAGCCCACTTGATCATGGTGGATAAGCTTTTTGATGTGCTGCTGGATTCTGTTTGCCAGTATTTTATTGAGGATTTTTGCATCAATGTTCATCAAGGATATTGGTCTAAAATTCTCTTTTTTGGTTGTGTCTCTGCCTGGCTTTGGTATCAGGATGATGCTGGCCTCATAAAATGAGTTAGAGAGGATTCCCTCTTTTTCTATTGATTGGAATAGTTTCAGAAGGAATGGTACCAGTTCCTTCTTGTACCTCTGGTAGAATTCGGCTGTGAACCCATCTGGTCCTGGACTTTTTTTGGTTGGTATGCTATTGATTATTGCCACAATTTCAGCTCCTGTTATTGGTCTATTCAGAGATTCAACTTCTTCCTGGTTTAGTCTTGGGAGGGTGTATGTGTTGAGGAATTTATCCATTTCTTCTAGATTTTCTGGTTTATTTGCGTAGAGGTGTTTGTGGTATTCTCTGATGGTAGTTTGTATTTCTGTGGGATTGGTGGTGATATCCCCTTTATCATTTTTTATTGTATCTATTTGATTCTTCTCTCTTTTTTTCTTTATTAATCTTGCTAGCGGTCTATCAATTTTGTTGATCCTTTCAAAAAACCAGCTCCTGGATTCATTAATTTTTTGAAGGGTTTTTTGTGTCTCTATTTCCTTCAGTTCCGCTCTGATTTTAGTTGTTTCTTGCCTTCTGCTAGCTTTTGAATGTGTTTGCTCTTGCTTTTCTAGTTCTTTTAATTGTGATGTTAGGGTGTCAATTTTGGATCTTTCCTGCTTTCTCTTATGGGCATTTAGTTCTATAAATTTCCCTCTACACACTGCTTTGAATGCATCCTAGAGATTCTGGTATGTTGTGTCTTGGTTCTTGTTGGTTTCAAAGAACATCTTTATTTCTGCCTTCATTTTGTTATTTACCCAGTAGTCATTCAGGAGCAGGTTGTTCAGTTTCCATGTAGTTGAGCAGTTTTGAGTGAGATTCTTAATCCTGAGTTCTAGCTTGATTGCACTGTGATCTGAGAGATCGTTTGTTATAATTTCTGTTCTTTTACATTTACTGAGGAGAGCTTTACTTCCAAGTATGTGGTCAATTTTGGAATAGGTGTGGTGTGGTGCTGAAAAAAATGTATATTCTGTTGATTTGGGGTGGAGAGTTCTGTAGATGTCTATTAGGTCCGCTTGGTGCAGAGCTGAGTTCAATTCCTGGGTGTCCTTGTTGACTTTCTGTGTTGTTGATCTGTCTAATGTTGACAGTGGGGTGTTAAAGTCTCCCATTATTAATGTGTGGGAGTCTAAGTCTCTTTGTAGGTCACTAAGGACTTGCTGTATGAATCTGGGTGCTCCTATATTGGGTGCATATATATTTAGGATAGTTAGCTCTTGTTGTTGAATTAATCCCTTTACCATTATGTAATGGCCTTCTTTGTCTCTTTTGATCTTTGTTGGTTTAAAGTCTGTTTTATCAGAGACTAGGATTGCAACCCCTGCCTTTTTTTGTTTTCCATTTGCTTGGTAGATCTTCTTCCATCCTTTTATTTTGAGCCTATGTGTGACTCTGCACGTGAGATGGGTTTCCTGAATACAGCACACTGATGGGTCTTGACTCTATCCAGTTTGCCAGTCTGTGTCTTTTAATTGGAGCATTTAGTCCATTTACATTTAAATTTAATATTGTTATGTGTGAATTTGATCCTGTCATTATGATGTTAGCTGGTTATTTTGCTCGTTAGTTGATGCAGTCTCTTCCTAGTCTCGATGGTCTTTACATTTTGGCATGATTTTGCAGCGGCTGGTACCGGTTGTGCCTTTCCATGTTTAGTGCTTCCTTCAGGAGCTCTTTTAGGGCAGGCCTGGTGGTGACAAAATCTGTCAGCATTTGCTTGTCTGTAAAGTATTTTATTTCTCCTTCACTTATGAAGCTTAGTTTGGCTGGATATGAAATTCTGGGTTGAAAATTCTTTTCTTTAAGAATGTTGAATATCGGCCCCCACTCTCTTCTGGCTGTAGGGTTTCTGCCAAGAGATCCGCTGTTAGTCTGATGGGCTTCCCTTTGAGGGTAACCCGACCTTTCTCTCTGGCTGCCCTTAACATTTTTTCCTTCATTTCAACTTTGGTGAATCTGACAATTATGTGTCTTGGAGTTGCTCTTCTCGAGGAGTATCTTTGTGGTGTTCTGTGTATTTCCTGAATCTGAATGTTGGCCTGCCTTGCTAGATTGGGGAAGTTCTCCTGGATAATATCCTGCAGAGTGTTTTCCAACTTGGTTCCATTCTCCCCGTCACTTTCAGGTACACCAATCAGACGTAGATTTGGTCTTTTCACATAGTCCCACATTTCTTGGAGGCTTTGCTTGTTTCTTTTTATTCTTTTTTCTCTGAACTTCCCTTCTCACTTCATTTCATTCATTTCATCTTCCATGGCTGATACCCTTTCTTCCATTTGATCGCATCGGCTCCTGAGGCTTCTGCATTCTTCACGTAGTTCTCAAGCCTTGGTTTTCAGCTCCATCAGCTCCTTTAAGCACTTCTCTATATTGGTTATTCTAGTTATACATTATTCTAAATTTTTTTCAAAGTTTTCAACTTCTTTGCCTTTGGTTTGAATATCCTCCCGTAGCTCGGAGTAATCTGATCATCTGAAGCCTTCTTCTCTCAGCTCGTCAAAGTCATTCTCCGTCCAGCTTTGTTCCGTTGCTGGTGAGGAACTGCGTTCCTTTGGAGGAGGAGAGGCACTCTGCTTTCTAGAGTTTCCAGTTTTTCTGCTGTGTTTTTTCCCCATCTTTGTGGTTTTATCTACTTTTGGTCTTTGATGATGGTGATGTACAGATGGGTTTTTGGTGTGGATGTCCTTTCTGTTAGTTTTCCTTCTAACAGACAGGACCCTCAGCTGCAGGTCTGTTGGAGTACCTGGCCAGCCGTGTGAGGTGTCAGTCTGCCCCTGCTGGGGGGTGCCTCCCAGTTAGGCTGCTCGGGGGTCAGGGGTCAGGGACCCACTTGAGGAGGCAGTCTGCCCGTTCTCAGATCTCCAGCTGCATGCTGGGAGAACCACTGCTCTCCTCAAAGCTGTCAGACAGGGACATTTAAGTCTGCAGAGGTTACTGCTGTCTTTTTTTTTGTCTGTGCACTGCCCCCAGAGGTGGAGCCTACAGAGGCAGGCAGGCAGGCCTCCTTGAGCTGTGGTGGGCTCCACCCAGTTCAAGCTTCCTGGCTGCTTTGTTTACCTAAGCGAGCCTAGGCAATGGCGGGCGCCCCTCCCCCAGCCTGGCTGCCGCCTTGCTGTTTGGTCTCAGACTGCTGTGCTAGCAATCAGCGAGACTTTGTGGGCGTAGGACCCTCTGAGCCGGGTGCAGGATATAATCTCCTGGTGAGCCATTTTTTAAGCCCGTCGGAAAAGCGCAGTATTTGGGTGGGAGTGACCCGATTTTCCAGGTGCTGTCTGTCACCCCTTTCTTTGACTAGGAAAGGGAACTCCCTGACCCCTTGCGCCTCCCGAGTGAGGCAATGCCTTTCCCTTCTGCAGCTCGCGCGCGGTGCACGCACCCACTGACCTGCCCACACTGTCTGGCACTCCCTAGTGAGTTGAACCCGGTATCTTAGATGGAAATGCAGAAATCACCTGTCTTCTGCGTCGCTCACGCTGGGAGCTGTAGACCGGAGCTGTTCGTATTCGGCTGTATTTAAATTTTTCATGCTAGCTTTTTTAGTTTTAATTTTGGTACAAGTCATGAGTTGGGAATCACTTCTGTTCCAAAGGATAAGGCAGTTGTTTGAACACCATTCATTGTCATTTAATTTTAGTCATACATTAAATTAATAGATGTATTTGTCTATTTCTGCTCTGTCTAGCTTTAATAATATGTTGCTTACTTCTCCAATAAGAAAACTTTAATTATGGCAACTTTAAGCAATTATTTCAATATTTGGTAAAGAAAGTCTTCTTTTATTATTCCTCTTTTCAAATTTAATTTTAACTCATGAAGAGTGTTTTCCAGACAATTTTTTCACATAGATTTTTTAATAAGAAAAATAATTCTACTAGAGTTTCTGTCATAAAATATATAAGTTAATCTGGAATTCTATATTTATTAATTTAATCACCATCTTCTTCATGTCCTCCGTTGATTTTCTGTCAACATTCTCATGATGGTATCATATGTCTCTTTTAATATTTATTTTAGTTGCTTATATTTCTGTCACTAATTCAATAGGGTATTTTGTCCTGAAAATATTTTCTAGCTGGCTAATATTGGTATACAAGAAGGCTCTTATTCTTTCAAATATCTCATAATTGTTCATGTTCTAAATTCTTTTATTAATTCAAGTAATTGTTCTGTTGATTTTTTGAGAGGTGTACATTTATAATATTTACAATTATATTTTGTTTAAATGTTCATTATTTATAACACTTTTTTAAAATTTTAACTTAATTATATTGGAAAGTATGGAGAATCATAACAAAATTTCCCTGTGCTGACTTTGACATGACTTTTTCCAGTAACTTGCCTTTAAACATGATGGTTGTTATTAGTTTAGGATAGACTACTTAAATGTTGCTATACTTTATTTTGAGCGGATATTTGCGGGTTTTTTGTTTTTTTTTTAAATCAAAAGTGAATTTTAGGCCAGGCATGTTGGCTCATGCCTGTAATCTTAGCATTTTGGGAGACTGGCAGGAGGATTACTTGAGCCTAGGAGTTCAAAACCAGCCTGGACAAGATAGCAAGACCTCTTTTGTACCAAAAATAAACATAATACTAAAGCAATAGCTGGTGCCAAACACCTGTAATCCCAGTTCCTTCCGAGGCTACTGTGGGAAGATAGCTTGAGCCCATGAGGTAAACGCTGCAGTGAGTCGTGATCCTGCCACTGCACCCCAGCCTGGGAGATCCTGTTTCAAATAAAGAAGTGAATTTTAAATAATAGATGCATGAATATAAAATCTACAGTCATGCAGCCTGTGTTCTAGCAGTGTTGCTACTCACAGAAAACATTACTCTAAGAAAATTATTCAATCAATCGTAACTTTGAATTTCTCATTTGAAAAGTGTCGATGATAATGTTTCTATTATCTTTCTACTCAGAAAATTAGGTAAGGTAATTCTTGTGAAATTATTACTTGACAATGCTGGGCAATGTTAACTGCTAAATAAATATTAGTATTATTATCTACCATGATTATCTCATTGTTTTTCCCCTGAAAATGTTTAATTTAATGAGTAGATATCAAATACATTTCTCAAAAATTGAAAAAGTATCTGGCCTATAGTAAACAATAACTTCCAGCATCATTATTGATGATATTAAATTATGGCTTTATCTAAATTAACAAACACTGCAAGGATGTTCCTTTTTTCCTGAATATGTGGATTTTTTTAGTTATATTTTTGTCATTTTTTTCTAGCTTAATTCTACTTTTGTCAAAGAATATCTCTTCAACTTTTCACGCCTTTAATATTTGTTTGTACATGCTCTTTGTCATACAATATAGTAAGTTTTGGTAAATGTTCTCTGTGATCTGAAAAAGGAAGTGTATTTTGAAGTTCTTGAGTTCAGTGTTCTGTATTTGTCAATTAAACCATGTATATTTCTATATATTTATTGATGTTTTTGTGCATTTGTTCTCAGATAATGAGAGGTGTGTTAAAATTCCCACTATGATTCAGATGTATGTATTTCTTTTTAGTGTTGTGAGTTTTTACTTTATTTGATATTTTTAAGCGAGTTACTGGAGCATGCCATTTTAGAATCACTATTTCTTTCTGGGTAATTGACCATTGTATCATTGAATTGTTCCTCTATCATGAACGTGTATATTTTTGTGCTCAATTCTTCATTGTTAGACATTTATTTAGCTAAACTATCTTTCTTTTACTGTTTAGATACTAGGTTTAGATTATAAATGTGTATAAAGTTGCTTTTATTTTAGACATTGTTTTGAGATTGTAACATGAATCCTTGCCTTAATACAGTCTAATATAAATTGATTTTTACAATGTTTAAAACACTTTAATTTCTTTTTCTCCTTTTCCTGATACATGAGCTAGTGTTGTAATATGTTTTAATTTTATTTATAAAATTATTTATTCATTGTTGGTTTTTAAATATATTTTATGTTTTTTCTGTTTGAATCTTTTTAATTTTTATTTTAGTTTAGATTCAGGGAGTACATGCATAGGTATCTCACATGGGTATACCTCATAATTCTGAGGTTTGGGTTATGGATGGTTCCATCACCCAGGTACTGAGCATAGAACCCAATAGGTAGTTTTTCAGCACAAGATCCTCTCCTTACCATTCTCCTCTAGCAGTCCTCAGTGTCTATTATTCTCCTATTTGTGTCCATGTATATTCAATGTTTATTTCCTATTTATGAGTGAGAACATGCAGTATTTGGTTTTCTGTTTCTGTGTTAATTTTCATATGATAATAGCCTGCAGCTGAATCCATGTTGCTAATAAGGACAAGATTTTACTCTTTTTCATGGTCGTGTAGTCTTCCATGTATATGTACCACATTTTCTTTATCTTATCCACTGATGATGTTAATATGGTTTGGATCTCTGTCCCTGTCCAAATCTCATGTCAAACTGTAATCCCCAGTGTTGGAAGTGGGGCCTGGTGGCAAGTGATTGTATCATGGGAATGGAGTTCTCATGAATGGTTTAGAACCAACCCTTTGGTGCTGTTTTCCTGATAGCATTCTCATGAAATCTGGTTGTTTAAAAGTATTTGGCATCCCCTGACCCCATCTCACTCCTTTTCTTCTGCTCAGGCTATGTAAGACATGCCTGCTTTGCTTTACCCGTCTGCCATGAGTGAAAGTTTCCTGAGGCCTTTCCAGAAGCCATCATGCTTCCCATACAACCCACAGAACTATGAGCCAGTTAAACCTCTTTTCTTTATAAAGTAACAAGTCTCAGGTATTTCTTTATAGCAGTACAAGAGAAAACTAATACAAATGGACAACTAGGTTGATTCCATGTCTTTACTATTGTGAATAGCACTGAGATGAACACAAAAGTACATGTGTCTTTTTAGTAGAACAATTTATTTTCCTTTGAGTGTATACCCAGTAATGGGATTGCTATGTCAAATGGTAGCTCTCTTTTAAGTTTTTTTAAAATTCTCCAAACTGCTCCCCACAGTGCCTGAATTTGTGTTCCCACCAACAGTGTATAAGCATTTCCTTTTCTCAACAGCGTTGCCAGCATCTGTTATTTTTTGACTTTTTACTAATTTCCATTCTGACTAGTATATAATTATTGTTTTGATTTGCATTTCTCTGATCAGTGATGTTGAGCATTTTTTTCGTATGTTTGTTGGCTGCTTGCATGTCTCTTTTGAGAAGTATCTGTTCAAGTCTTTTGCCCATTTCTTAATTGTGTTATTTGTTTTTTCCTTGTTGATGTTTAATTTCCTTGTAGATTCTGGATATTAGATCATTTTCAGATGTATAGTTTGTGAATATTTTCTCCCAATCTGTAGCCTGTTTGTTTACTCTGTTGATAATTTATTTTACTGTGCAAAAGCTCATTAGTTTAATGAGGTATCACTTGTTAATTTCTGTTTATGTTGCAGTTGCTTTAGAGAGCTTAGCCATAAATTCTTTTCCAAAACCAATATCGAGAAGTGTATTTACTAGATTTTCTTCCAGGATTTTTACAGTTTGAGGTCTTGCACTTAAGTATTTTATCCATCTTCAGTTAATTTTTGTATATGGTGAAAGGTAGAGAACCAGTTACATTCTTCTGCATATGGCTAGCCACCTATCCTAGCACCATTTCTTTAATAGGGATTCCTTTCCCCATTGCTATTTTCATTGACTTTGTCAAAGATCAGATGGTTGGAGGTGTGTGGCTTTATTTCTGGATTCTCTATTCTGTTTCATTGGTCTACATATCTGTTTTTGTATGAATGCCATACTGTTTTGGTTGCTGTAGCCTTATAGTATAGTTTGAAGTGAGTAATGTGATCCTTGCAGCTTTATTCCCTTGGCTTAGGATTGCTTTGGATGTTTGGGTTTATTTTGGGTTCCATGTGAATTTTAGAATAGTTTTTTTTTTTCTAATTCAGTGAAAAAAAGAGGCATTTTGATAACAATAGCACTGAATCTCTACATTGCATTGGGCAGTTTGGCATTTTAATGTTATTGCTTCTTTTAATCCATGAGCATGGAATAGTTTTTCCATTTATTTTTGTCATCTCTCATTTCTTCCAGAGTGTTTTGTAGTTCTCCTTGTGAAGACGTTTTACCTCCTTGTTTCTGTGTATTTCTAGGTATTTCATTTTTGGTGGCTATTGCAAATGGGTTTGTGTTCCTGATTTGGCTCTCAGCTAGAACATTATTAGGGTATAGAAATACTACTGATGTTTTTACACTGATATTATATTCTGAAAGTTCACTGAAATTGTTATCCAGGAGACTGTTAGAGTCTTTAGCTTTTTCTTTGTATAGTATCGTGTCATCAGCAAGGATAGTTTTACTCCTTTTCCTATTTAAAATCATTTGATTTCTTTCTTTTGCCTGATTGCTCTGGCTAAGACTTCCAGAATTATGTTGAATAGGAGTGGCGAGAGTAGTTTTGTTCTAGTTCCCAAGAGGAATAGTTTTAGCTTTTGCCCATTCAGTATGATGTTGGCTGTGGGTTTCTCATAGATGGCTCTTACTATTTTGAGGTACGTTCGTTCAATGCCTAGCCTGTGGGGGGTTTTTATCCTGAAAGGGTGTTGAATTTTTTCAAAGGCTTTTCTTTGTATCTATTCAGATAATAATGTAATTTTTGTTTTTGATTCTGTTTATGCAGAATCACATTTATTGATTTGTATATGTTGAACCAATCTTGTGTCCCAGGAATAAAGCCCACTTGATCATGCTGAAGTAACTTTTTGATGTGCTGTTATAGTTGATTTGCCAGGATTTTGTTAAGGTTTTTACACCTATGTGCATTAGGAATATCTGCTTGAAGTTATCTTGTCTCTGCCAGATTTTGGTATCAGGATGATGCTGGCTTTGTAAAATGAGTTAGGGAGGAGTCCTACCTCCTTATTTTTTGAAATATTTTCAGACGGATTGCTGTCAGTATTTTGTACTTCTGGTAGAATTTGGCCGTGAATCCATCTGGTCCATTTGTTGTTGTTGTTGTTGCTGTTGTTCTGAGATTGTTTTATTACTGATTCAGATTGTGGAACTTGTAATTAGTCTGTTCAGGTTCTCACTTTCTTTCTGGTTCAATATTGTGAGGTTGTGTTTTTCCATAACAGGCTCTGAAGATCTTTTGTATTTTTTGGGATTGTTTGTAATGCCATCTTTGTCATTTCTAATTGTGTTTGTTTTAATCTTTTTTCTTCTTTGTTAATCCAGTTAGCATTCTATCAATCATGTTTATTCTTTTGAAGAACTGACTCTTGGTTTCATAGAGCTTTTTAATGGACTTTTGCATCTCAATTACATTAAGATCTTCTCTGATTTAGATATTCGTTTCTTTTGCTATCTTTGGAGTTTTTTTTTTTTTTTTTTTTTCTGGTTCCCCTAAGTGTGACATTACATTGTTAATTTGAGATCTTTCTAACTGCTTGATGAAGGCATTTAGCACTATAAACTTTCCTCTTAACACTGCTTTAGTTGCAACCCAATTAGTTTGGTAAGTTGAGTCTCTGTTTTCATTAATTTCAAATAAATTTTTATTGCCACCTTAATTTTGTTGTTCACCCAAGAGTTATTTAGGAGCAAGTTTCTAATTATCATGTTTTTGCATAGTTTTGAGAGTTGTTCTTTTTAATAATTTCTATTTTTACTGCACTGTGGTCCAAGAATGTTCTTGGTATAATTTCTACATTTTTGAATTTATTGAGACTGGCTTTATGACTGAGCATGTGGTCAATCTTAGAATATGTTTCATATGTGGATGAGAAGAATTCTGTATTGTTGGGTAAAGTATTCTGTAGATGTCTCTAATGTCCAGTTGGTCAAATGTTGAGTTTAAGTTCTGAATTTCTTTGTTATTTTTCTTCCTCAAATTTTTGTGTCTAATTCTATCGGTAGGGTATTGAATTCCCCTGCTATTATTGTATGACTGTGTATGTGTTTTCACAGGTTAAGAAACACTTGTTTTATGATTCTGGATGCTCCAATGTTGGATGCATACATATTTATGATAGTTAAGTCATCTTGTTGAACTGAACCCTTTATTATCGTTTAATGCCCTTCTTTGGTCTTCCTGATCATTGTTGGTTTATAGCCAACAATATGATTTATCTGATATGAGAATGATGACTCCTGCTCTTTTATGTTTTTCCCTCTATTTTGTTACTCCATCCATTTACTTTAAGCCTGTGAGTGATGTTACACGTGACATGGGTTTCTTGAAGATAGTAGACAGTTGGGTCATGTTTTTTATTCAATTTGCCACTCTGTGCCTTTTAAGCCGACGTTTAGACCACTTACATTCAACATTAGTATTGATATGCAAGATTTTGATCCAGTCATTGTGTTGTAAGCTGGTTGTTTTGTAAACTTGATCGTATAATTGCCTTATATTGCCTGTGTGCTATGTGCTTGTGTGTTTTTTGTGGTAGCAGGTATCAATCTTTCATTTCTATGTTTAGCATTCCCTTAAAGACCTCTTTTAAGGCTGGTATAGTGGTAACAAATTTCCTTAGTGTTTGCTTTTTTGATAATGTTTTAATTTATCCTTCCTTTATGAAGATTCATTTAGAAGAATATAAAATTCATGGTTGAAATTTTCTTTGAAGATGCTGAAAATAGGCCCCTAATCTCTTCTGGATTGTAAAGTTTCTGCTGAGATCTGCTGCTAACCTAATAGGGTTCCTTTTGTAAGTGACCTGACCTTTCTTTCTAGCTGCTTTTAAGACTTGTTGTGAGTATTGACATTGGTGAATCTGATGACTATGTGTTTTGGAGACATTTGCCTTCATAGTATCTCGCAGGGGTTCTCTGTATTTCTTGAATTTGTGTGTCTACTTCTCTAGCCATATTGGGAAAATTTTTATGGGCTATATCCTCAACTATGTTTTCCAAGTTTCTTACTCTCTCTCCCTCTCTCCTTCTCTCTCACGAATGCCAGTGAGTCATAGATTTGGTCTCTTTATATAATCCTATATTCTTAGAGGTTTATTCACTTTTTAAAATTCTTCTTTTAAAATTTTTGCGTGACTGAGTTAATTTCAAGAACTAGTCTTCAAGTCTGAGAATATTTTCTCATCATGGTCTATTTTTCTGTTAATGCTTATGACTGTATTATGAAATCTTTGTAATAGTGAATTCTTCAATTCTAGAGTTCAATTTGGTTCTTTTTTTAATATGGCTGTTTAGTCTTTCAACTCTTGGATCTTTTTTACTGGGTTCCTTGTTTTCCTTGGATTGGATTTCAACTTTCTCCAGGTTCTTGATGAGCTTTTTGACATCCAGATTCTGAATTCTATATCTGTCATTTCAGTCATTTCAATCTGTTTAAGAACCATTGCTGGGGGGCTAGTGTGTTTGAAGGTAAAAAAACACACTGGCTTTTTAAATTGCCAGAATTCTTTCACTTATTCTTTCTCATCTGAGAGGGCTAGTGTTTCTTTAACTGTGATGTAGGTTGAGTATAGACAGTTGGCTTCATTTCTGGATGCTTTCAAAAGGTCAAGGATCTATAAAGGATCTCAATTTTTGGCTGAAGATTTCCTTAGGTTTTACAGGCACTGTGTACTGGCAAAATATTTTTGGCATTGTAATTTGGACCGTGATACAGTAGGTGGTGCTTAAGAATGACAGCTGACAGACAGGCTCTTATTCAGCCACATGGCTCTTCTGTATTTCAACATGTTCACTTATGCTGTGTGATCAGGGAGAAAATGGATGACTGTCCCTCACCAGGTTTACTCCTAAGCTTTAAATTAGCCACCACTGATCACTGATAGCACACCCACATTTTCTTTTGTATTAGTTTGTTCTCACACTGCTAATAAAGACATACCCAAGATTGGGTAATTTATAAAGGAAAGAGGTTTAATTGACTCACAGTTCAGCATGGCTGTGGAGGCCTCAGGAAATTTACAATCATGGCAGAAGGGGAAGCAAACAAGTCCTTCTTCACATGGCAGCATCAAGGAGAAGTGCAGAGCAAAGGTGGGGAAATCCCCTCATATAACCATCAAATCTTGTGAGAACTCACTATCATGACAGCAGCATGGAGGTAACAGCCCCCATGATTCAATTACCTCCCACCAGGTACCTCCCACAACATGTGGGGATTGTGGAAACTACAATTCAAGATGAGATTTGGGTGAGGACACAGCCAAACCGTATCACATTTTAATGTGTTCCAGGCCTCCAGGCTGTGGGACTCCCTCAGACAGTGGCCATGGGTGGCTGACAGGACGCATTCTTCCCAGTCTGGCCCTGTGAAGGGAGGCATGCACCATTCCTCCACCAGCCCAAGAACATGGGTATCTAAACCCTGTCAGTGTTCTGAGAATGGGGGCTACTCTTCTGCTCGGGGACTTCCCATGTTGGTAAGTCTTGCCTGATTAGGAGCAGTAGTGGTGGGAGGCCACACATCTCTGGATGTTTTCTAGGGGAACACAGAGCTGCGCCCACCTACAGATTTCAAGCAGGGGCAGGGTCACTGTGCTGGAAGCCCAAGCTCAATAGTCTAGCCTGCTAGCTCATTGTTGTTTGAAACAGTCAATATTTGTTTGTATTTACAAACATTTCTAGCCATTTTATTCACTTTTATTTATTCTTTGGATGATTTTCTTTCTGCCTAAACACATTTAATATTTCCTTTACTGAATGACTTTACCGCCAATCCCATGGCAGCTATTGGTTTTGGTTTTTGTTTGTCTGAAAATATCTTCATGCTCTTTTAAAACATCAATTTCTGGGTATTGAATTTTAAGATTGCAGGGTTTTTATCAGAAATTTTAAGATATCATTTCATTGCCTTCTGGCTTCTATTGATTCTGTTGAGCATTTATCATATTATTACTTCAGTGAATGCAATGTGTCCTCTCTGGATTTTTTTTTTTAAGATATTGACTTTGGTTTTCAGCAGTTTTACTATAATATGACTGACTGTGGGTTTGCTTGTTTGTTTGTTTTTGCATTCATTCTGTTTGAGATTTGTAACTTTCTTATCTCTTATATTGAAGTGATATCTTTCAATAGTTTTATAAGGTTTTCAGCCATATATCTGCCAATATTGCCTTTCTATTTTAATCTTCTTCCTCTCTGATATTTCAATTACATGTATATTAGAACTTGTCATTGTATCAGATTTGTATCTAATGCCTTTTTTCTGTTGTCCATCTATTTGTCTCTTCACATTTCAGTCTGTCTATTTTTCCTGACTTGTCTTTCAGTTCACTAATTTTCTCTTCAGTTATCTAACCTTCTAAAAGCATCTACTGAATTATTAGTTTCAGTTATTTTATCTTCAGTTCTATAATTTTTATTTTATTGTCAATTATACTTTTTATGTCTCCTTAAAAAAAGTTCCATCTTGTTATATAATTACTTGAATGTAGTAAACAGAGATATTTTTAAGTGTGTGTCTAATAAATTCTATCTATACATCTCCCATGGATTTATTTCTCTTTCTCATTTTATTTTATTGATAGTTCCATGAAATAGTGTCTTCCCATGTAGTAGTTTATATGTGATTGTTATGTATTGCATATAAATTTGTAGTAAAATAATTTTATAAATTATATAACATTTCTCATAAGATTTACATTTTTTTTTCTATTTGATTGCTATATTGTGGGCAAATATGCCTTTTTTTTTTTAATCTAGTTGCTTGTCATCATCCTCTGTAGCACATGACAACATACCTCTAGGAACCAAAATATCTAATGCCCAGAAGTCAGTAAGGAGTTAATTGGACAATGAATGCATTCACCTTCAAGTATTACATATGTTTTATAGTTCAGAAGTGAATGTTACAGAAATGGAAATAGACTATTTTTCTCTGTAAATGTTATCACTTTTTACATCTTTATCTTGTACTCATTGACTCAGATGTCTACCTCTACTTTATTCATTCACTTCTTGCACTGACCCAGGGAGGAGAGAAGATCCTGGATTCACAGAGCCTAAAAAAGAAAAGCAGAATATAAATAAAAAACTACAATAAATTAAAACATGCTCTGATAAGTGATGTTAAGAATGTTGTGGACTCTCTGCAAGATATTATTTGTGTCATGTGACAGAATTTATTAAATCAATTAAGTCCTAGATGGTGGCATATAAATAACTTTGCCATTATTTGCATGCTTAGAAGTATCCTCTGAACACAAAAGGGAAAACTGGGCAAAATAAGTGATCTAATATAATGTTTATCAAAATGCAGGATGTGTGGTTCCAAAGTGTTATAATTAAATAATATTAAATCACAGACTGAGAGAGTTATTCCCTTTAATTTTTTTCAATGCTGATCTCAAGAGAAAGTCCAAGGTATTGTTTTACTTGTTAATCTCTTCTCTTAAAGAAAGTGCAGATTCCCAGCTCTGAACATTTGTCGGGCAACAGTATCTATCTAGAATTTAATAACATTGTCGGTGCCTGTTGTTTTTTTATTGCATTTGTTTGTATTGTTACATTTTATTTATTACAAGTGGTACAAGTTTTCTTTCTGTGTTAGTGATTTTTTTTTTTACTTTTAAAGATAGTATGTTAGTTAAAAAGTGAATCAATACAAAATGTAAACTATTAGATTGAAGTATATGAAATATGAAATTCTCAATATTTACCCATTTTTCAACTAGGAAAATGGCAATATTACATGATGCAAGCTAATTGTAATAATACAGGTGGGATGTGATAAGGGAACTTTTGTGATGATGTAGAAGAATGCTGAAATCTGGGAATACTTATAATATAATGGGTAGCTTTTACAGGCACTCCTATGAGTAACACTGACAAAAAGAGCTTTTTCTTTTGTCCTCTCCTTATGTGTGCAAATCATTTTATTTTAACAAGGAGAGTGAGAACTGACTTTGATTTCAGCCTTCAAGCCAGCAATGACCCACATACTGTCATTCTCTAATCTAGTATATTAATTCACCAGATATTGAAAAGAACTAGCAAAATGAGAGGTTGAACACAATGCCATGGGCCATGAGCCCAAATATGACTTCAACATCTAATTGGCTTGTATATCTAAAAGTTTGAGATTATTTAGAGAAAGATACTTTATAATACAAAAAAAGGCATAATAGTCTAATTAAAACCATAATGTGAACTGAGCAAAGACCAGCGGGGGAAAGAGAGTGGGGGGAGTTGTTAGCGAAGTTGATCCTCATCAACTAACAAGCTTCTACAGACAAAGGCCCTATTTCTATTATAATTCAGCTGTGTAGTCTTATTGCTAGATGAGTTATATCAAGAAGTTGTAGAAGGAAATTGCTCACAACCAAAGGGCTTGTACAGAATACAAATGAAAAAAATTCAGAGCTATCAATATATAATCTCTGAAAGTGAGATTTCAGAGCTAAAAATCAGAAAGTTATGAAATGAAAAAGCAAATTATAAATGCATTCCAAGAATGTGAGAAAATGAAAATGGAAGAGAACTTGAGGGAAAGCTTCTTAAGAGGGGAAAAAAATTAATTCCTCTATCACTAGTTTATCTTTTCTTGGTTAGAGAATTCACCCAGCCCTTTCCCGTGGCCGTGAAAATTGATGCAGTGTTACATACATTTTAAATGTAAAATGAAGGAAGAAAATAAATAAGTGAGGCCACAATTTCCAAACCAAGAGAAAGAGAAAATGGAACATCATAAAACTATACAAGCAAAGAGGAAAATCAATAAAATTCAATGCAGCACATCTTCCCGCTCACTTCTGAGCATCCAAGGTCTGCTCATCTGGAATGCACCAGGTGTACAGTACGTGCTATAAATCTTTCAAGTCTTCAGAAATATGATCTACCATTAGAAGCACTAAAAACATACCAGTTGGCTTCGCTAATTGTGGTTTTTGCTTTCATCCAGACTCAGGTATGAGCAGCATCCTGGGTACTTTGTGTCCGTGTTAGTCAGAGAGGAGGTAGAGAGATGCTAAGGACAGTGTTCTTACCATAAATTGCTGGCTCTCACTCTCTCAATCCTGAGTCAGAGAATATGAGAATGGAGAGTCTCTTTTACTCCTCCTCCATGTGCAGCAATCTCATTCCTATATCAGGATATTAAGATCTCACCACTTCATTCTATCCCTGTGATTGACTGTTTTAATGATTTCAAAACTGGCTTCCCATGAAAATAATCTGAGAAGTCTTTATTCATGCAAATTTTTGAGCCTCACCTTCATCACCTTCCCCCAAAAGTGATACTGCTTTGGAGTTTCCATAAATCTTCATTTATTAAAAATTCAGTATTCTTACATAGCCAGTCATAGAAACACATTTGCGTATCATTGTGGAAAAATCCTCATTCCTCCCTTTAATCCTTGTAATGGGCAAGATTTATACCATCCTGCTCTACCTTTGAAGAAGAGAATCTCTATAAAATCCTTCCCTGTCCTCCCAAAGTTGTGAAAATATACCCACCTTAATTAATCTTACCTCCTCCACATATGTTCTTCAAGTATCTCATCCATTTTCTTTTAGTCTCATTAAATTCTGGTGTCTTATGTCCATTAAGTTCCAACATAAATGTTGCACAACGTAAAATGATTCTGAAGGCTGGCTAGCCTTTACTGGCATCACATTTCTCCCAGCTTGAATTTATGTCTCAAAAGCTGGAAACATATTTTTACTATTGAGCCTAATAGTCTGACAAAAAAAAAAAAAGTAAAAAAAAAAATTCTTAGCCATTGAGCATTATGAAAAAAGCAAACTGCACTATTCCAAATTTCCCAAGTGGCTCATTAAAAGCATTTCCTCATGTTACTTAAAGCATTACAGAGAATTCCAATAAAGTTCCAGTGTTTGGATCAACATCCTAGCAGAGTTCACTGCACGGCTCCTGCTGGCTGGGATCTTGCCTAAGAAAGACTGTTTAGTGGTATGCTTTGTTGTGTGGCCTAGAATGAGGGTGCTAAGTCTTGCCCAGTTGTTATTTCATGACTCCTTACCACTACACCCTATCTTATGGATATATTTTGATGGATTCAGGATGTCAGGCCATAGTTTTACTACATGCCACAATATATGAATTTCTTGGCTAGATAGAAAGTGGCACAATCAAGTCAGGTGGCCTAGATACACCTCTACTAGTAGTAAATTATGTGATAATACAGGCTATCTATCTCTCAGTTCTTCAATATATTTAGCTATCAATAGATGGCATGGGTCAAGACAAATAGCTTTCAAGCTTTTTTTCAGGCATATCAAACAATATAACAAACTCTTCTAAAATAGAACATTAACAAAACCAGTAGCAAACTCTTTAATATTAAAAATCCTTTCTCCCCCAACAGAATGGTAGCACAGGTAAACATAACCTATCCTGAATTACTGTATATCATTCTCTTGTTCATCTTTAGAATTTTAAAGTGTTCGTAGCCTTAAACATAGATATTCTTAGTTTTTATGTATGGTTCATATTCAGTCTCATAAAATATATTCTTCAGCGACTTGTTTGTGTTCATTATCATTCTCTTATATATACACCAAAATATATATGTTATTTCTTCTGTTGTGGGATATTTGTGTTAGAACCAGCTATCTATTAAAATTTTATATACCTATCTTAGTGGCCATGTGTGTGAACTTTTAAAAAGTATAAAGACATAATGTTGGATCTTAGGATATACTCATCTTCAACTTTACCAGGCCATTTCAAATCACTTTTAAAATTAGCCATATCAATCCATACTCTAAATAGCTCTCTGTGAAAATTCCTGTTGTTCCAAATATTATCAATACTTATTACTCCTGCTTTTTTTTTAAATTTTTATCTTGCTCTCACTAGCAGCAACAATTAGACAGGGTTTGATGGCAAAAGAAGACTCACAGAATCCAAAGTCACAATGCTTACAAATTTATGTTTTATTGTAGAATAGTAATACAAAATAATAACAAAGTAAGGATATGTATCAATGACAAAGACTGCCTCACGGCAAGAGGTTAGAAATGGTAAGCATGAGTTTCAGTTGTCTTCTCTTGTAAAGGCCACACTGAATACATCCTTTTTTTCTTAGGGTCAACTAACATGTACACAGCACACCTCAGAAACAGAAAGTGCAATACAGGGTTTTATCCCAGTCTTCTTTTACCGTCTTGATTACATAAGCACATTTTTTTTTTCTACATAACCAGTCTCAAAGGCACATCTTTCTTGGAGGGTCTCACCAAAACCAAATGAAAATAATCAATGCTCTTGTAATTAATAAACAAATAGTGACAAGCTGATACAAATAAGCCCAAACTCTTCAAACTCATAATTATAAAACACTACTATTAATCAGTATGTTTTATTCCTTGTCTGGGAATCAGCTCAGAACAATTCCAGGCCTCTATACATCACTATTCTAGTAATGTGCTATTAATAACTAGTAGACACATTCATACATTTATTGGCTGGTTGAAATTTCTCTCCTATGAAATTCCTGTTCATACCTTTTGATCTTTTTTTTCTCTTGAGTTTTTTTTTTTTATTTTTAGTGTGAATTTTTGGGAGTCATTTACATATTTTGGATACTAATTCTTTACTAAAATCTGCTCTCTCCTCTTCAAATTCAATTTGTCATTTATTCATAATCTCATTTCATCATTCATAGTTTTACCTGTCTTTTGTACTTTTGCTCTATGTGTCTGTATTGTATTTCAAATGTTTACTTGAACTCATTTTCTTATTAAGTAATTCTTTTTAAATATATGTTTAATTAATTGTTTAACTGAACTAGTTAACTATTGCTATGTAAAACATTACAAAATCCAATAGCTTAAATCAATGATGATTTACTGTCATCCACAAGTCTATGGTTTGTCTGGAGATTTGTTGAGTTGGTTGGACTCAACTAGAAAGTGCTGATCTGAGGTATCATGTGGATTAGTTGGGGGTTGGTAGGTCTAGTCTTGGCAGCTCAGTTGAGGTGACTCTGCTCCATGGGGTTCTCCCGACATGCTTTTCTCATGATGATGGCAGAAACATAAGAGAGCCAATGAAAACATTCAAAAGAAACCTCTGAAGGCCTGAGTTCAAAAGTGGCACTCATTACATCTACTTCACTATATTAGCCATAGTAATCACTATGGCTGAAATCAAAGTTAAGATACAGGGGAGTATACTACAGTTTGACTGGAGGCTCTACTAAGTCTTTTTTTTAAATTATACTTTAAGTTTTAGGGTACATGTGCACAACGTGCAGGTTAGTTACATATGTATACATGTGCCATGTTGGTGTGCTGCACCCATTAACTCATCATTTAACATTAGGTGTATCTCCTAATGCTATCTCTCCCCCCTCCCGCCACCCCACAACAGGCCCTGGTGTGTGATGTTCCCCTTCCTGTGTCCATGTGTTCTCATTGTTCAGTTCCCACCTATGAGTGAGAACATGCGGTGTTTGGTTTTTTGTCCTTGCGATAGTTTGCTGAGAATGATGGTTTCCAGCTTCATCCATGTCCATACAAAGGACATGAACTCATCATTTTTTATGGCTGCATAGTATTCCGTGGTGCATATGTGCCACATTTTCTTAATCCAGTCTATCATTGTTGGACATCTGGGTTTGTTCCAAGTCTTTGCTATTGTGAATAGTGCTGCAATAAACATATGTGTGCATGTGTCTTTATAGCAGCATGATTTATAATCCTTTGGGTATATACCCAGTAATGGGATAGCTGGGTCAAATGGTATTTCTGGTTCTAGATCCCTGAGGAGTCGCCACACTGACTTCCGCAAGGGTTGAACTAGTTTACAGTCCCACCAACAGTGTAAAAGTGTTCCTATTTCTCCACATCCTCTCCAGCACCTGTTGCTTCCTGACTTTTTAATCATTGCCATCCTAACTGGTGGGAGATGGTATCTCATTGTGGTTTTGATTTGCATTTCTCTGATGGCCAGTGATGATGAGCATTTTTTCATGTGTCTTTTGGCTGCATAAATGTCTTCTTTTGAGAAGTGTCTGTTCATATCCTTCGCCCACTTTTGATGGGGTTGTTTGTTTTTTTCTTGTAAATTTGTTTGAGTTCATTGTAGCTTCTGGATATTAGCCCTTTGTCAGATGAGTAGGTTGCAAAAATTTTCTCCCATTCTGTAGGTTGCCTGTTCACTCTGGTGGTAGTTTCTTTTGCTGTGCAGAAGCTCTTGAGTTTAATTAGATCCCATTTGTCAATTTTTACTTTTGTTGCCATTGCTTTTGGTGTTTTAGACATGAAGTCCTTGCCCATGCCTATGTCCTGAATGGTAATGCCTAGGTTTTCTTCTAGGGTTTTTATGGTTTTAGGTCTAACGTTTAAGTCTTTAATCCATCTTGAATTAATTTTTGTATAAAGTGTAAGGAAGGGATCCAGTTTCAGCTTTCTACGTATGGCTAGCCAGTTTTCCCAGCACCATTTATTAAATAGGGAATCGTTTCCTCATTTTTTGTTTTTGTCAGGTTTGTCAAAGATCAGTTGGTTGTAGATATGCAGCATTATTTCTGAGGGCTCTGTTCTGTTCCATTGGTCTACATCTCTGTTTTGGTACCAGTACCATGCTGTTTTGGTTACTGTAGTCTTGTAGTATAGTTTGAAGTCAGGTAGCGTGACGCCTCCAGCTTTGTTCTTTTGGCTTAGAAAATTGACTTGGCGATGCGGGCTCTTTTTTGGTTCCGTATGAACTTTAAAGTAGTTTTTTCTAATTCTGTGAAGAAAGTCATTGGTAGCTTGATGGGGATGGCACTGAATCTGTAAATTACCTTGGGCAGTATGGCCATTTTCACGATATTGATTCTTCCTACCCATGAGCATGGAATGTTCTTCCATTTGTTTGTATCCTCTTTTAGAGGAGTGGTTTATATTCTCCTTGAAGAGGTCCTTCATGTCCCTTGTAAGTTGGATTCCTAGGTATTTTATTCTCTTTGAAGCAATTGTGAATGGCAGTTGACTCATGATTTGGCTCTCTGTTTGTTTGTTGTTGGTGTATAAGAATGCTTGTGATTTTTGCACTTTGATTTTGTATCCTGAGACTTTGCTGAAGTTGCCTATCAGCTTAAGGAGATTTTGGGCTGAGACAATGGGGTTTTCTAGATATACGATCATGTCATCTGCAAACAGAGACAATTTGACTTCCTCTTTTCCTAATTGAATACCCTTTATTTCCTTCTCCTGCCTAATTGCCCTGGCCAGAACTTCTAACACTATGTTAAATAGAAGTGGTGAGAGAGGGCATCCCTGTCTTGTGCCAGTTATCAAAGGGAGTGCTTCCAGTTTTTGCCCATTCAGTATGATATTGGCTGTGGTTTTGTCATAGATAGCTCTTATTATTTTGAGATATGTCCCATCAATACCTAATTTATTGAGAGTTTTTAGCATGAAGCATTGTTGAATTTTGTCAAAGGCTTTTTCTGCATCTATTGAGATAATCATGTGGTTTTTGTCTTTGGTTCTGTTTGTATGCTGGATTACGTTTATTGATTTGCATATGTTGAACCAGCCTTGTCTTATGACAAATGATGTTGATCTGAGGAAGACTGGAGAAGGTGACTCTCCATTCAATCTACCATATCCATACAGAGTTGTGATGATATTTGAAGTATCAATTTGGCTTGGCAAATATGGTGCCCAGATATTTGGTCACACATTATTTTGCATATTCTTTGAGGGTGTTTTTCAATGATAGTAACATTTAAGTCAGTGAATTTTGAGTAAAGCACATTGCCTACCACAATGAAGATGAGTTTCGTCCAATCAGTTAAAGATCTGAATTAGAAAAAAGTCCTGATCATCTTACCTGGACTCCAGCCTGCTGACTCACTGTATGTATCTTGGATTTGACAGCCTCCATAAACACAGGAGTCAATTTCTTCAAATAAATCTCCATGTTTCGATACATACATATGCTATTGGTTCTGTTTCTCAGAATAACCTTGACTAATACATGAGCCTTACATTTCCGTTTATTTTGTTCTTCTTTGTAGAATTATTTCTGGTCATTTTTTCAAAATCTGCTTAAAATCAGTTTGGTTGTTCATCTCTTTAAGTATGTAATATGTATTTAATTCATTTATATATATTTAAAATTAAATATGTTTATACATTTAATGATGTTTAACATTCAAATATATTTCATATGTATCACCATTAAATATATTTATCATTGTGTACTTAAATATATGTTTAAATATATTTAGCATTCATTGTGCTAAATTCCAAAATCTGAAGTCTTTGATTCTATAGATTTTTTTTGTGTTTATCTTCATTCTGTCTTATTTTTTTTTCTCTGTCTTGTTTGAAAATATTTTCTATCTTTGATTTATGACTGTTTGAATAGAATATACATAGGTACAGACATTTTTGGTAGAAAATATATATCCTTCTTGGTGCTTTCAGAGCTTCCAGGAGCTTTGTGATTTAGTGTCTATATTAATTTTGGAAAATTCTAAGATGTTATTACATCAAAAATTTCTTTTTTTCTTTCCCTCTTCTTTTGGTATTTTAATTACACACACTTACACATTCTATAATTGTTCCACAGTTTTTAGGTATTACATTGCATTTTAAAATCATTTTTTTCTTTACATTAGAGTGTTAGAGGTTTCTTTTTTTTTTTCTTTTACTATTATTATTATTATTATTATTATTATTATTATACTTTAGGTTTTATGGTACATGTGCCCAATGTGCAGGTAAGTTGCATATGTATACATGTGCCATGCTGGTGCGCTGCACCCACCAACTCGTCATCTAGCATTAGGTATATCTCCCAATGCTATCCCTCCCCCCTCCCCCCGACCCACAACAGTCCCCGAAGTGTAAAAAATGATGAGTTCATATCCTTTGTAGGGACATGGATGAAATTGGAAATCATCATTCTCAGTAAACTATCGCAAGAACAAAAAACCAAACACCGCATATTCTCACTCATAGGTGGGAATTGAACAATGAGAACACATGGACACAGGAAGAGTGTTAGAGGTTTCTACAGAACTCTGTTTTTAATTTCTAGGATTTTCTTCAGACTCGTTCTTAGTGTTTCCATCTATTTATTGCATGTTGCTCACTTTTTTTTCTGTTGCAAATTTTAGCACATTAATTGTAGTGATTTTAATTTCCTGGTCTAGTAATTCCAAAATCTCTGCTAGACTTAAGTGTGGTTTTGATGTTCACTTGGTTTTTTTTAGACTGTGTTTTTAGTCTTTACAATCCTTGTAAATTTTTTATTAAAAGGTAGCTGTGATGTATCACATAAAATAAATTGAATAAACAGGTCTTTATGTGAGGTTTTATGTTTAGTTGACTAGGAGTTAGGCTGTCTTTACTGTTTTACTGTGGCTATAGCTATCAGAAAGTAAAATTTCCTCAAATGCTCTTATTTTTGTCTCCTGTCATCCTTGGGTTTCCCTATAGGTTCCTCCTTAAATAGGTTCTGCGGCTTCTAGTTTTTTCAATTGTAACCCACTTTTACTATACAGGAGCCTGATTGACATGGTGGTAAGGCATGACGGGGAAGGGAAGCATTCTGGGATGCTAGGTCTTAGTCTTTTGGTTAGCCTGTGCCCTTGGCTATGACCCATAAAAGTGCTTCTTACCTTTTTTTTCTTCTCTCTCTTGGGTGAAACAGGAATGCTAGAGAGCGCCCAAAATCAGTTCAGCTGTGGTAAAACCCAAGTTTGTTAGGTTTGTTTGGCAAAACAGCTTCTTTTCAGGATTGAGGGCAATCTTCTGTTAAGGAGAATAGAATACTCTAGACATATTTCACAATGGTTATTTTTTTTTCCCTCTGAAGTATGATGAGAGTTTTCTCCAATCTTCACCCTGATAACTTAGTAGGTGTTTTGAAGGTAGAACTGACAAAAGTATAGAGGCCTTCCAAAGACTAGACTCCTGGAGCTTTTAATATCCAAGCTAGTTCACACTGGCCTCTATAATCAATTACAATTTAAGTGTTCATATGAGTACTGGCTTTAGCAAAGGCTGTCTGTTTTGGGCACCTGTTGTAGGTACACAGAAGGTTATGTGATTTGGGCTGTGTGTGTGTGTGTGGTAAGAACAGGAGTAATGACTTTCCAAGCTCTTCATATGTTACCCCAGAAAACCACACACCTTATTTCTTTATGACAGTATTTATTTCTTCTGTAGATTTGTGTTCCTTTGGTGTTAGCTATTGAATTCTACAACATCTGGGTCCAGAATGTCTATATATATATATATATATACACACACACATATGGAAACATATAGAAATATGTTGAATTCTTAAAAGGCTCATTTTAAGGGTTCATTTCTTAAAAGAGGACTGTCATTTGCTTCTGCTAGACATTTAAAGGAACTCTAGTTCAGAAATATTTTACATAATTTCTTAATTTAGAATTTCTAAGTAATGCAGATCCTCCTTCCAACTGGTGTGATGGTTAATATGTAGTTAAGAACTTTTAGAGAAAATTGTAAAGTTTTATCTTACCTAATATCTAAGGCTGGAATTGTCAAGTTTCTTTGATTCATTTATTCACACAGCACGCGCGTGCGTGTGTGTGTGTGTGTGTGTGTGTATTTCTTACTCAGCATTTCACTCAGGGAGTATCTTTTTTGGGAATTCCAGCTTTTCAAATGTGCCTTTTGTGATTCTGCATCTTTCTATAGGTCCAACATCTTTTCTTCTCCTTCCCCACACAGCTGTTAAAAGAACAGCTCTAGCTTACCAGGAATTCATGAGTGCTTTTAAGAAATCTTCCATTTTAGTATACTCTATTTCTGATCCCACTTTTTTTCTGTCCCTTGTAAACTTTCCCTGTTTTCTAAAGTACTGAGATATATATTTAAACATTTTAAAAATTCCCATATTTGTAAAAGAAAAGTTCCCAGTGGATCTAGTCCACCATATTGCTAAGCAGTCTAGTTCAGCCTTTATTTATTTCATATAATAGGATTTTTAAATAATATATTTTAAATTAAATTTTCCATGGCTACAAAAATATTTTAAATCATTAAATAAGAAAATCTCCAAGAGCATTGCCTCATCTAAAATCAGCATTGTGGTTAAGACCTTGAGCTTAGGAGCCAGACTAACTGATTTTGGTTTCTAGCTCTTCTAATGATTGCCTGGGCGACCTCATGCTATTTACTGAAGGTTAGTGACTGTGCTTCATTTTCTTCATCTGTAAAATGAGAATACTATATACTAGCATCTATTCCATAGGGTCAGTATAAGTATTAAATGAGCCAATATAAATAAAAACATCTAAAATTGTGACTTCCACATAGCAAGCATTTAATAAACCTCAACATTTATTGTTATTTTTATTGTTACTTATTATTGCTGTTGTTGTAGGGTCATCTCTTTGAAACATACTGCTGGGCTGAAGTCATTACTTCTAGATAGGCTGGCCCCTCACAAGACACCTGGAAATAGGCCTTTTTGGCACAAAACAAATGAACACATTACTTTTAGGTGTAGATGTACATACAGTTATACAACCCTGCTTTGTTCAAATCTGGTGTTTCTCCTTCATCCAGGAACAGAATTGTGTATTTC
Source organism: Pongo pygmaeus (assembly GCF_028885625.2). Taxonomy (NCBI): domain Eukaryota; kingdom Metazoa; phylum Chordata; class Mammalia; order Primates; family Hominidae; genus Pongo; species Pongo pygmaeus. The sequence goes on from NC_072376.2 coordinate 22,550,696, forward strand.
TTAGAGAAGTGAGGTTTTCCAGCTGCCCAGAGACCAAATCGTTGTACTGGTATTTCCTAGTTTAATTTCTTTATAGCCCTAGGCAACAAAATGAAAGATTTCCATGTACAATCAGTGACATGGAACAGGGAGGCCACTTCCACACCTACCTGGACTTGCACTTTCACCTTTGTCTACCATCACATAACTGAGGACCAATAGCTACCTATATATTTTCACATTCTACTACTCACCTCTTATGTGTTATTTACCAGTGTTATAACATATGCTGTGCTAGGCACTTGTGAAACTGTGTTGATTAACAGCAAATCCTTCCTCTCAAAGAAGTCACCATCTAGTGAGGAAACTTACCCACAACAAGAATATGTGTCATAGGCTATGGAAGATAGTCTATGTGGGATGTTGAATTCTCAGAAGGCTTATTTTAAGGGTTCATTTCTTGAAAGAGGACTGGCATTTGCTCCTGCTAGACATTTAAAGGAACTCTAGTTCAAAAATATTTTACATAATTTCTTAATTTAGAATTTCTAAGTAATGCAGATCCTCTTTCCAACTGGTGTGATGGTTAATATGTAGTTAAGAACTTTTAGAGAAAATTTTAAAGTTTTTTAAAGTGAGATGTGCATAGAATATGAAAGAAAATAGTGCCTGCGGGAAAGCAGAAAACAAAAGCTTTAGTGAATGGAGGTGGTGTTTGAGCTAAGTATTTCAAACTGAGAAGGAATTTTTCTCTTGGAGAGACAGGGAAAGGCATTCTAGGCAAGGGGGATATTATAAAGAAAAGTATATGAGTCATCATTTGTAATTGTATGGCATACTTGGGCTTTAGTGAGCAAACTTGTATGAGGAGGGTAGGAGATATTTGAGAAGTAAGCGCAAAAAAAAATGAGACTAAATCTAGTTGAGGAGCAGAGGTCTCATATATATGAGTTTAAAACTTCATCCTGAAGGTAGTAAGCTTTCACAGCAGAGCAAATGAAGCAGAGCAAGCCATGATCTTATTTCTCTTTAAGAAGAGTAATATGGAATACTAAGGGTTCTCATGCTGAAGACCAATTTGAAAGCAGTTATGGTGGATCTAGGAGACATAAAGTCGTCTGAGCTCAGGCAGAAGACAGTGAGGATGGAAATAAGGAGACTAATTTGGAAGATATTCACAAGTGGACGTGACAGGACTGGATAAGTACTTATAAATGAAAGATAAGAAAGAAACAGAGTGGGGCTTAAAGAAAATTTCTGTATTGGATGGTGTATTTAACTGACAGAGAGAATACAAAAGCATTAGAAGAAGATGAATTTGTTTTTAATTCTGTACAAGGAAAACTTCAGCAAAGATAGGTCAAGTCAGCAGACAGGCTTTGCCCTTTGAAGCCTTGAACCCTGTGCAGCCCAGGCTTGGTACTCCCCTGTTTTTCCTCAGAGCAGGCCCCAGGGACTCTTCCCACTCCCTGCTCAAAGCTGCCAATTCCAAGTCTGTCCCTGGAGGGTCCTCTCCTCTCCAGCCTTCCTGCACAAAATAGCTGTCTTTCTAGCTTCCTCCTTCCTCCAGTCCCCAAAGACAGGTACACATGATATTTTCTTTAAAAATTATTATTAATCACTACAGGGAAACAGAGAAAAGCAAGAATAACAAACACAGAGGAATTACAAAGCTTAAGAAATCTTACAGATTTCTTTATTCTTCTCTTACTGGGAGTATGACAAAGAGCCTGTCTCTGCTCCCCCTTGCTTTGTTAAACCTTTTTTCCTAAGGATAGAGTTCAACAATCTCCCCAAGCTTCATCTGGGCCAATCCTTTCAGAAGAGAACATGCAGATTCCTTTCTCAGAAAAGCCCCCTTTTTTTAAGCAGCTGGCCTGAATTCCCCCATATCTACACATTAGTTCAATACTTATTGAACCCTTGCTGTCCTCCTGCTACTGTGTTAGACCCTGGGAATATAATGGTGAAAATGACACAGTTCCTGCCCTGGAGCCTGATCCAATAGTGGGTGGAAGAATTTGAATACATATGCATTAATACGCAGTGTCCTTTTCCCATGTGAATATTGTATTCAGGTAACTTCCATGGGGGCAGAAATTTTTTAAAAAATAAGTTTTGTTTACTGCTGTATTCTCATCACCAAGAATAGGGCTTGGCACATAGCTGATGCACAACACATATGCTTTGAATCATGAAATGTACTCTGCTAAAAACAGAAAAGTCTTCAAACATTTCTTCATAGAAGAAAGCCTCCCTTTTATGATTGAGGTATTCAAGAATAGTCCTATAGAAATGATATTCTTCATATTCATAAAACTATGATGAAAAAAGAAATTCACGTATTGAAATTTATTTTACTTCATTTGCAACTTCAGTTCTGTGAAGTACACTAAAAATATCAGGCAGTGAGTTGCACTAGTATTATCCTGCCTGTTTCAGGCCCTAAATATGGGTGGGGGGTGGGAGAGGGAGGGAAAAATAATATAAAGACTTTGAGACATCACCAAGCTTCTTATATAGGGATTCAGTCTGTTTGGGGTCCAAAGTTGTCTCAGATTGCATTTTCCCACAATATCTACCAGCACATACAATCTTCTTTCAATGTGATTTTGACATTGCTCCTGTTGAAATGTGAGGTCTTAGTTCCCTCTTTTTCAATCTGGATGGTCTTGTGACTGTGACTAAAATGATGCTACATGACTTCTGAGGCAAGTCCATAAAAGCGACATAGGTTCTGCCGATTTCCTTGAGGCACTCACCTTTGGAGCCCTGAGACACCATATGAGCAATCTGTCTTCAAGCCGCTATGCTGTGAGAAAGTTCAAACTAGCTTACGTGGAGAGATCACAAGAAGAGAACAGACATAAAATTATTTGAAGAAATGAAAAGTTCATACAGCTCCCAGCTCCTTCAGCTCCCTGTTGTTCTAGCACCAGGGCCCTTCTGACACCAATCAAACAAGATGGAGCCAGAAATGCCCAGCTGAGCCCTTCCCAATTGTCCGACTTACAAAAATCTTGAAATATAATGAGATAATCGTTATTGTTTTAAGTCTCTATGATGTCCAGTGATTTATGACACAGCTGTAGATATCTGGAACAATAACAAATGCTGATTCATTTTACTTGATCCTAGAAGGAAGTATTGTTGTTTCCCAGTTGTTCCTTGTGTTTTCAACAATACTCACATATCGTTTCTTTCTCTTTTTTGTTCTCTTTTTTCCTTTTCTTCTCTTTCTTTTCTTTTTTTTTTCCTCTTTTTTCTTTTTGAGGAATTTTCTTTCAATCTGAGAAAAGGTCAGACTTTGTCTTGGTCTTGGTCTTGGTGCAGGAATAAATCAAAGTACCAAGAATAAGAAATACAAGCCTCTCCCAGGACTTTAAATCTTGGAAAGAGTAAAACAATTACCAAAATAAATTTTAAAATAGAACTTGATTCATCTCAGCTATCATGATGAGATTATTACTCAGTGTTCTCTAGATCCTTGGCACTGTTCTGGCTCTTATCCTATTCTAAAACTACTTTTGTGAACTCTCCTACAATCTTATGCAAATTCCGTTTCTGTATAAGTTATCCACCATGAGTTTGATATACATTCTTAGATAATCCAAGTCAAATTTTGAGTTTTTATTTCCAAACTAATCAATCTACACAAGTAATAATAACAAACTGATGTTGACTCTCCACTTCTTACTGGAGAGAGATTATTTTGGTCCTTGACACCTTTTGCTATGGTTTGCATGTGGTTCATCCCCACCAAAACTTATGTTGAAATTTGATCCCCAATGTGGCAGTGTAGGCAGGTGGGACTTAGTATTAAGTGTTTGGATCCTGGAGGGTAGATCCCTCATTAATAGATTAATGCCCTTTCAAGGTGGTGAGTGAGCTCTTCTCTTACAGAAGTGGATTCGTTTCCATGAGACCCAGTTTTTAAAAGGAGTCTGACTTCCTCAGTTTCTCTCTCTTGCTTCTTCTTTTGCCATGTGATCTATTTGCACATGCTCTTTCCTCTTTCACTTTCTCCCATAAGTTGAACCAACATGCGATGCAGCTGCACAATCTTGAGCCTTACAGTCACCAGCATTGTGAGCCAAATAAACCTCTTTTCTTTAGAAATTACCCAGCCCCAAGTATGCTGTTATAGCAACATTATATGGACTAAGATGACATTTTTACATTTGATATTCCCCAGCCAAATTGATGTTCAGGGCTTGCTAAAGGCAGAAATTCTTATTCTTCTCTCTTTTTTTATACTGTAGATATTTAATATACTTATGTTTCCAAATGAATATTTATTCTTCATAGAAAATTATGGAAAATTGTGATAAAATAGAGAAGAAAAGGAAAAGAAGAAATACAGTGTTTCCATATTACTAAGAACACAGAGTTAAAACAATGCCCAATTTGAAATAATTTATATAAGTAAGAAATGAGTTGGCTCATGAAACCAAACTGCATCCAGAGCAAGGATGATGCCATTCTCAGGGATGACTGGATCTATGGATTGAACATGTCAAGATTTTTCTCCACATTTTCATCTCTGCTTATCTATGTGAGAAAATTTTACTTTCTCCTACATCACAAGAGCTTCCTTAGACAGCTTAGGGGGTGGAAAGATTTAACCACAGACAATTTCAGTCTGAGTCTAGCATCAGTGCTCACAGATGACCTCCCAGGAAAGAAATACCTCATCCAGCTGACTCTGTCTTTATTTGGCAGCTATAATCTTCAAAGGTCTTGCAAATTCCAAGTGTGAAACAACTTGACCAATGCATATAAACTAGTTGGCACAAGGCAGTCAGTTCAATTCCCTCAGCCACTCCCACTGCACTGTTAGTCAGGTGTTTAACTCTTAGATAATCTTCATAATCCTCAACCTCATTTCTACTGCCATGAAAAAATGACCCCTTGATAACCCTCAGTGTCTCATTAGAACTAAAAATTCCACCCATCCTTGGCTGCCAAATTCACATGATGATTCAGAATTTTCTGACATTCTTAAGACCTAGGATCCAATTGTAGAACACAGGTTACCACCAACAATCAATTCAAAGGCCTCTCACTTCTTATGCAGGAACAAAAAAAGGACATATATTATACTTATATTACGTACCAAGTTCATGCTAGTTTTCTTAAACATACTCACTCTCCTTTTCCCTCAAGAGTGTAAACAGCTGCCCTGAGGTATATATTCTAGGTTACCATAATATCTCCAACTTGAGCAAGGACACAAGTCTTCTATTATAGCTGTTGGGGGTTTAGAGAATCAAAATATATTGTAGTTATCTATCTCTCACCAAGATTTGAAAACAATTAAGAGATAGACCCAGAATGACAGGACTCAATTGTTAGCTTCACTATTGAATGAAAATTTAGACTGGAGAACCAGGCTTTGATTTGCAAGCAAATAGGGTTCTGTAGTTCTCTGTTCCATGCTCACCCTCTCATATCCCCTGTCATCCTAGATTTTGGGTCAGCCTCTCTGAGGGATAGTATGTGCCTACAAAATTCATGTAAAGTTGTCTGGGCATGGTGACTCACACCTGTAATTGCAGAACTTTGGGAGGCTGAGGCAGGTAGATCATCTGAGGTCAGGAATTCGAGACCAGCCTGGCCAACATGGCAAAACCCCTTCTCTACTAAAAATACAAAAATTAGCTCGGCATGGTGGTGTGCACCTGTAGTCCCAGCTACTCAGGAGGCTGAGGCAAGAGAATCACTTGAACCTGGGAGGTGGAGGTTGCAGTGAGCTGAGATCACGACATTGCACTCCAACCTGGGCAACAGAGTGAGACTCTGTCTCAATAAATAAATAAATGAGAAAGAATAAAAAAATTTCATGTAAAGTTTGGGGGGAATAAGAAGAACAATTTCACAGTTCTTTAGTCATTTAATGGATTATCTTACTGTATAAAGAAATGTGGACCTGTGGACCTATTCCAGAGGAAAAGGCTGAAGATATAGAGAAGAAATAAGAGGCAGCAATATTATTCTTGTGGTGATAACTCCATCTAAAATATGAAGACAGTGGCATAAGCAGTTCCTCCCACCCAGCATCCTCCTGGCTACCACAAGTGCAATGGAGATGGATGAGAGTAGTAGTCTAGAAGAGTCAAATGATTTCTGCTCAGCCTCAGGTGAATCAGTGTTCTTTCCAGGTTAAATTCAGAGCCTTGAAGTTTCCACACTCTGGTAATCAGCAATCCCATCATGTGTCACTCTCCATCCTACCTCAGGTACCACCTAAGTCTCCCTCACCCAGAAACTTTCCCTTCCTGCTCCCTGTCCCTAAATCTGAACTCATCACCGTGTCCTCTTAAGTCTTGTCACACTGATCCTGGGCAGAGGCAATCCACCATGAACAAAATATCTCAACTATCCTTAAATTTTTCTCTGAATGGTCTAAAATATCCTCAAATTTTTCTCTGAATGGTCTTGTCCCTTTCTTTCTCTGACTGAAATATGTGCCCCCTGAGAACTCTGATTCCCATTTTCTCTCAACCACAGACTAGATTTCTCACAATTTCATTTTCATTGTAACTGATTAATGGTTTTTTTTACCCTGCTAGCTCCCGATTGCTTCTTTCAAACCCTTTTCTTTCTTCAAAGACCTCAATTTCTTTAAGGTGTGTGTGATGAGATGTCATCATTTACTTCTGCTTTTTGTTGTTGCTAGTTATCATTTCAGTCCTTTCTTCTCATTTATGGATGACTGTATATATCCTTTTTCAATACCACTCTGGTCCTCATTTTTAAAAATTCTCAACATAAATAGAACAGATTTAACCAACATGCTGGCCTCTCACATCTTCTAAGTCCTTGATTCCAAAAATTTCTGTTAGGTTGTGCAAAAGTTATTGCTGGTTTTGCCATTACTTTTAATGGCAAAAACTGCAGTTACCTTTGTACAAACCTAATACTTCCACATTACTTAAGCCTCTCATATGATCTACTCTAATATTGCACCAATAACTGTACCTTTATAACCCCACATTTGTCTTACCCTTAATTTGACCAAGCTCTTCTTTCCAATTCTTCATCTCCGAATGCTCACTTCAGAAGTTACCTAGTATAATTGAATTTTCGAATCCATAACCCTATAATATTTGTCTTGTCTATTACCTCCTTTCCATTATCACTTCCGTCCAATTTTAGCCTCCTTTTCATAGTCTGGCATCATAATCCCTTTTTTTAAACTTTTAACTTCCTTTTTCCTGTTTAGAATTTTTGTAATCCCTATGTTATGTTTTTCTATGCTGTGTAACAGGTTACCAAAAACCTAATGGCTTAAAACAATACCCGTTCATTATCTCACAGCTTCTATAGGTCAGAAGTGTGAACATTAGCTAGATTCTATGCTCAGGGTATGACAAGACTGAAATCAAGTTATCGGCCAGCCCATGTTCTTTTCTGGAGGCTGGGTTAGAGAAGGAACCACTTCCAGGCTCTATTAGGTTGTTGGCAGAATACTTTTTCTTGTGGTTGTAGAGTTTATGAAGCTCACCTCATCAAAGCCATCAAAGAGAGAAAGTGTGTCTCTGTTGCATTAAGTATCTATCTTTAGGAAAGACTTGAGCCCACTTTAAAAGAGCTCAACTGATTAGGTCAGGCCCACCAAGGATAACCTCTCTTTTGATTAATACAAATTCAAATAGTTAGGGACTTTACCTAGATATCTGCAAAATCCCTTCACTTTTTCCATATTCTATTAGTTAGAAGTAAGCCAAGATGAGAGAATTAAATATTTGGCTCACTGGGGATTAATTTAGGGTATATCTACACAATCTTAGCAAAACCTGAATCCTGGTTCATATTAGTTTAAATCCAACTTTCTGCTAACTCTGTACCTATATCCAAACATACCTACATTATACATAATATAAAAAGTGCACATTTTTCTGATTGGCTACTTTTCAAAGACATGACAACAAATCTTGAATGGGTATTTAATACAGAGAATATTTATCTAGAAAGATCACTTTCACTTACAGAAAATGATTTTTTATTTTCTCTATTTTCTCAAAACCCTAAATCCTCTCACTTTTCACCCTTAGCTGTTGACTATGCCTTATAATGAATAGAGAACTACTCATCCTTCTATTATCAAGTCTACCAGCTCCCCATCATCTGCATGTATTCTACCTTCCATCCTTTGTGTATTTCTAGTTAGTGAAAAACCTCTCTGTTTGTATCAGGAATGTCTCCCCTGTGGATCACTTCCTCGAAGAATTTATTATCTGCTGGATTTATCTCTTTTGCTCATCAATTTATCCCTCTTCTTTAAAAATTACCTGTCTTAAAACACAATCTCCAAGAACAATCTCTTTAGTTTTTCTATAAATGTAAAATTATTCCAAAATAAAAAGGTTGTGACTATAATAACAAAATAATCTTTATCTACAGATCTCCTCTGGTTGCCTTTGAATTCACCCCTTAAGAGTTGTCTCTCTTTGCTCACTGTGCCTGCTCACCTCTCGTTGTCTCCTCACCTCTCGCAACTGGACTTTGGTCATTTTATTAAGAATATCATTGACTTTTCTTCTTAAGTCAATATTCAATAATTCTGAGTATTCTTATAATTATCTTCCATTAATTGCTCATAATTTTCTTCCATTAATTGTTCCCTTCTTGAATGTATTTTTCTCTGGGATTCAATGGCACCATATGCAACTGTTTTTTCTTATTTTTTCTTATATTTTACTGTTTTCTCTTTCTCAGTCTTTTTTTGCTGGCTCTTCTAAATGATGGCCCTGAGTTTTCTACCTCCACTTTTCCCTAGGTAACTTCATCAGTTCCATGACTTTAAATATAATAAATATCATAATGATATGTCTGTCACAGGACTTTCCCCAGGGATACAGACACAACGTCCTACTTATTATACATCGTCTTCCATGAATCTTTAAAAGACATATCAAATTTCACATGATCAAAACAGAAGTGGTTTTTTCCCTCCAAAATTGACTCTTTCCAAGATATTTTCTAGTTCACTCAGTGATAAGGCTATTCACTCAGTTGCTTAGTTCAAAAACTTACAAGACTCATCTCTTTCTTTTTCTTTTATCCTCCATATTCAAGCCACTTGGCTCTTAATCAAAAATATATTTTAAATATAATTACTCCTTTGATGGTCTTTCCTTGATTACACCTACTAAAGCAGCACTATATTTCCTTTCATTCTTTTAACCTAAAATGGTTGCCAGGGGCTGCATTTGGGCTGCTATAATATTAAGTTATAAACATAATTTTAAGATCTGTCTCTTAAATTCTTAAAACAGAATTTTGCATTGGGATTAAATAAACAAAAATGTGCTTCTCACAGTTCTAGAGGCTGGGAGCTCCAAGACCAAGGCGCCAGGAGATTTAATGCCTGGCAAGGGCTCTATGCTTACTTAATATATGGCACCTTATTGCTACATTCTTATGTGGCCAAAGGTATGGAAGTCTTCCTTAAGCCTGTTATATAAGTGCAATTGGTCCCATTTATAAGGGCAGAGCCTTTATGACCTAATCACCTTCTAAAAGTCCCAATTCCTAATACAACCACAATGAGGATTCAGTTTCAGTGTGAATTTTAAAGGGACATGAACATTCAGACAACAGCAGGGGCTTTTCTGCATTACATTCTTCCTTATTACAAATCTTGTGGAAGAATGTGAGAAGATTTTTTTCTCAAGCAGAGTATATAAATTCTTTAATTTTATTGAATAACATGCTGATTTCTTTTACTGAATCTTAGATTCCTATAAAATTTAATTAATAACTGTGCTTGGATAACAAATGTAAACCAGGACAGGTTAATGTACACTTGGTCATATGCTCACTCTAATTATACTCAATGTCATATGCTAACCTGCATCTTGCAAATAGTATATTTTTCAGTGCTTTAGCAAAATGCCCTCCTGTTTTATTCTTTTCTGGTTTCTCCTTGAAAAGCTTTTTTGTCCATATGTTAAATATTAGGTTTTTAGAAGTTTGCTCTAAGCTTTTCTCACATAGCATCTTTTCTCTCTGGATAATCCAATCTACTCTAATGGCATCATTTATCATCTATGTGCTAATAATACCAAACCTTTATCTCCATCCTACATAATACCCATAAACTCCAAATACATGCCAATGTGTGCAAATACATGTTGGATATCGAGAAATGAATGCTCAAAAGACACCTCAATAATATCTCATACTTTGAGTATCACAATATACTAAGTACTATTCTGAAATATTTACATGTATTATCTTGTTTAATTTTAATAATAACTCAATGAGTTTAGTAATGTTATAATTATATTAATATTGTCCAGAAAACATAACCAATATTATATGGAGAGATAGAGAGACAGATATATAATAAACACACACATATACATATGCATATATAAAGATATTTATTTTAAGGAATTGACTCATTAGATCATGTAGGTTGACAAGTCCTAAATCTGCAAGGTGAGTCTCAACAGCTGATGCTGCAGTTCAGTTCCAGAGCCCATCAGGCTGCAGTGCAAAGAAGAGCCAGTGTTTGCCACAGAATACTCTTTCTGTTGGTGGAGGTCAGTTTTTGGTTCTATTCAGGTCTTCTACTGGTTTGATGAGGCCCACCCACATATGGAGTGCAACCTACTTTCCTCAAAGATCACTAATGTAAATGTTAATAAAAAATTAACATTTAAAAAAAATGCCCTCAGACAAATATCCAGAAAAATTTATCTAGTCACTGTGTCCCAGTTAAGTGGACATGTAAAATTAACCGTTCCAATGATCTAACAACATTCTAAATATGAAGAAATAAAGATATGTAGAGATGATTCACCAAAGATCACTCAGCTAATAAATGGTGGAATCAGGATTTAAAACTAGGCACTCTGAATTTGGAGCCCATTCTCTTCACTCTCATTATTTCAAATATATCACCTCCAACACTGAACTCATTGTAAATCTCGGTCTCTGTCTGTGTCCAGTATGTCATTGAAAAGAGTGATGTTGCTCATTATGCAAGTGGCCTAACTGGAGGTCACCTTTAATTACTCCCTCATATTCAATCAATTCATCAAATTCAATAAATTCCTATTGTTCTGCCACCTAAATACATCTCTACAACAAATTTCCACAACCAGTACCTTAATTGGAAGTTCTATTTTTCCTCATCACCATCTCTTCCATATGCAGCATTGCAGCCAGAGACAACTAATCTCCATCTCTAATTTCATGACTTTGTATATATTATTTCCTCTGACCTAGAAAATATCCCCACTTCTCTGCTTCTGGACAATCACGTGTGCATATTCACACATACACTGACACCACCTACCTAAATCCCAGTGTTTGAATAGACCTCAGATAAGAAATTACTTTTCTCCAGCATTATTAATTGATGTAATAAGAGCTAGTAAATTGGTCTCTTTAAGGGATTTCCCATCCTCATAATCAGTGCATATTACCTGTGGCCTAATCACCTGTGGCTATTCCCCAAAATTCATGTGTTAGTAATGTAATCTCCAATGCAACATTGTTGGGAGGTGGGTCTTAATAGAAGGGCTTTAGGTCATGTGGGTTCTACTCTCATGAATGGATTACTATCACTATTAAGAACTTGCAAGAATGAGTTCTTTCTCTTTTGCCCTTCCATTTTGCACCATGTGAGAATGCAGCAAGAAAGCCCTCACCAGGTGCCAGTGTCCTGATCTTGGACTTCCCAGCCTCCGGAATTGAGAAATAAATTTCTGTTCTTCGTAAATTACACAGTTTCAGGTATCCTGCTCTAAGAGCACAAAAAGGACAAAGGCAGGCATTGGTGCCAGAGGAATGGGATGTTGCTATATAACAAATACTTAAAATATGGAAGAGTCTTTGGAACTGGTTAATAGGTAGTGGCTAGAACAGTTTTGAAGCACATAACAGAAAAAAAACCCTGTATTGCCATGAATGAAGGATTAAGGGCAATTCTGTTCAAGGCTCAGAAGAAGAGAAAAGCTGTAGGAAAAGTCTGAAACTTCTTAGAGATTCCTTAAGTGGACATGTCCAGAATGCTTGAAGAGATGCAGAGACAGTAAAGGCCATTCTGATGAGGTCTCAGACAAAAATGAATAACAAGGCATTGAAAACTGAAGAAAAGGCCATCTTTTTTATAAAGTGGCTAAGAACGTCACTAAATTATGTTGGTGTCCCAGGACTTTATGAAAATCAGAGATTAAGAGTGATAAACTATGGTATCTGGCAGAAGAAATCTCTAAGCAGAACAAATCCCTAACCTGTTCAGGATGTGCTGCAGCTGTTCTTAACTGGTTTTAGTAAAATGTAAGAAGAAAGAAATGATTTAAAGATGGAATTGATAAACTTAAGGGAAACAGAGGAAAAAAATGGAAAACCTCTCACCCTGGCCATGTAAAAAATTTAAAAATTATGTTAGGGAGAGAGAATACCATGGGTGTGGCCAAAGTATTATTTGATAGAGAGATTAGTATGACTCAAAGAAATTCAGCTGCTATTCATCAAGGCAGTAGGAGAATGACCCCAAAGGCATTTTGGAGGACTTCAAGGAGGTTGCCTCTTCTATCATAGCCCCACAGTGCTAGGGCCTTGAGGCAGAATGGTTTAAAGGGATGAGCCCAGGGTACCTGTGGGACCCCAGGGATCACTGCCAAGGGCTGCCTTGGGTCTTTACTCCCCACGTTCCAGCACCACCCCAGTTGTGGTTCAAATGTGCCCAAGTGCAGTCCAGGTGCATCCCAGGCCACTGTGCCCCAAAGGGTGCAAGCGGTGAGCCTTGGTAGCAACCACATGGTGCTGATTGTGCAGGCACACAGAGGGGATGAGCTGTGAAGGCATGGCTTCCCCCACATGGATTTCAAAGGATGTCTCCAGCAGCCTCAGGACTGTGGCAGAGATGTGCTACAGTGGTACAGCTGCCACTGAAAGATCCATCCCCCCAGCCTCAGGCAATGCTCAGTGGAATTATGGGGTCCAGGCTACTGCAGAGAGCTCCCACAAGGGCAAAGCCTAGTGGACCTGGGGAAACAGGATGGCTGTGAGACTCCAGTCCTGTAGAGCCACCAGCATGCAGCACCAGCCTGGAAGAGCTGCAGGAACTTTCTTCCAGCCCATGAGAGTGGTATGGGCAGTACCCAGCAAAGCCATGGGCTTGGAGCCACCAGGAGTCTTGATGACTCAACCCCGCCCCAGTGTGTCTGAAAGGCAGGTCATGGAGTCAAAGAAGATTATTCTCAAACTGTGAGATTTCATACTGTTTGCCATTTTGGGTTTTGGACTGGGTAGGGACCTGTTACTCCTTCTTTCTTTTCTATTACTTTTTGTGATGGAATGTTTATCCTATGCCTGGCTTACCATTGCATTTTGAAAGCACATAACTTGTGTGGTTTCACGGGCTCACAGCTGAAGAGAAATACTTAAGGATGAATTGTACCTTGAATCTCACCTAAATCTCATTTAGACGAGATTTGGGACATAGACTTTAAAGTTAGTGCTGAAACAAGTTAAAACGTTAGGGGCTATTGGTATGGAATAAATGTATTTTGCATGGAAAGAACATGAATTTGTGGGGCAAGAGGCAGAATGCTATGGTCTGAATATGTCCCTTAAAATTGGAAATATATCCCCTGTGTGTTGGAAATTTAATCCCCAATGCAACAGTATTGGGAGGTACAGTTAATGGGAGGTGTTTCGATTGGGAGGGCTCCACCTTCATGAAGGGATTAATACTGCCATAAAAAAGGGACTGTGGGAGTAGATTTTCTGTCTCTTTCCCTTCTGCCTTTTGCCATGTGAGAACACAGCAAGGGAGTGCTCACAAGATGCTGTCACCTTGATTTTAAACTTTCCAGCCTCCAGAACTGTGAGAAAAAAGTTTCTTTTCTTTATAAGTTACCGAGTTTTAGGAATTCTGTTATAGCTACACAAAGTGGACTAAGACCTGGTTAGCTATTTGATTCTTTTGCTACATGACATGCTCCTTGAAATCCTCTATGTGTGATATAGTGCCTGTATATTATAAACACTCAAAAATTACGTGTCAGGTAAATGCATCTCTCTATTTTTTCTCTTACATCCACCTTGTCTCTCTTAAATTTGCCATATCCTACTCAGGAATGCTATACTGAAATATAGGCCCATGTCAATATATACCATTATGAAAAGTATAAAGAAAATGCTTATTGCTTTTTAATGTTTAAAAATACACTTGGAACATTCTAGTGGCCAGGTTTTGTGCCATCAGTCAATACTTTGCCACGTGAAACTGATGATCAACAAGATCAGTCCGGAAAATACTGAGTTTCTTCTACACAGAGAAGTCAAGCATGTCCAGTGGGAGCTCTATTTAGACTTTCAACATTATGTAAGAATCCCCAAGTAGGTAGATGGCATGAGCCATGGAAATGGGAGTCTCTAGGCAGAAATCGTGGTTTTGGGGGTTCTGTGACAAGAATAACAGAAGACCACATTCCATGACCAGAGAGAAGAAATAGAAAAGATAAACATGGGTGGAGGGGGTCCAAGCTTTGGCCATGTAAACAGAATTATTTTTATCACTAGAGAACAGACATATAAGCAGTAGCAAAGGTAGAATCTCAGGAATTTGGGGGAGATGTATCTTAATTGCATAAGCATATTTCTGCCCACTGCTTTGTGTAGCTGTGTCATGTCATGTGCCTCAGACAGCACTTCAGAGCTACTTGGAAATAACCATAGTCACAGTTGACTCAGGAAATTGTGAGCCGAGCCTATCATCGGGAGAGGCTGGAAAGTGCTAAAACACAACGGTAAAGTTTTTCCTTTCTTTGATGATTTCTGTCCACAGGTTAGTGCTGACTAGAAATGCAGTCAACATCATTTCTTACTGACTTTTCTATAGAGCTTCTTTATTACCAAAGCTTAGTTAACAAGAGCTTTTTGTAGGCATAAAATATTCCACTGTGCTTCCTTCTTTCTGTTATTCCTTTAGGATCTCCTCTTACCCACCCATGTTTACACTATAGAATAGTGATCAAGAGCAAGGACCCTGAAGATAAGGCCTAATATCAAATTCCACCTATACCATGTACAGATGAGTTATGTAACCATGGAAAGGTTACTCAATCTCTGTGCCTCAGTTTTCTTGTTTATAAAATGAGGAAAATTATAATGCCTCCATGTCAGAATTGTTGTGAAAATTAAGCTGTTAATAGTAAGTAAAATCTTAGACGGGTACTCGGAACATAATGAGCTTTGTATGGTGTTAGCCATTATTTTACAGAGTTAAATATACTTTCTCATGCTTGAATAATACTTTATGCATACCTCTGTTACAGCTCTAATCACATTACATTCATTGTACTTTACTTGTATATCTCCCCTCTGAGTTGAGAAGCCTTTGAGGGCATATTATATTCTCTGTATTCTTGAGTGTATAACATTGTGCCCAATATTGACCAAAGATGAAATTTAAGTCGATAAATCAGTTAATTCCCATGAAATATACAATGCAATTTTTCTTGTTTCTTCCAAATGAAAAAGGGCCATATTATTTAATAATTTATTTAAAATTTAGAAAACAAATGAAGGAATACAAAGTCATTCCTAAACTCCTGGGTTTATGCCAACAAGAACAAAGGAGAGTGCTTCAAAATGTGATTCTGAAGTTACATTTGCTTTATTTAAAAATCATAATATATTACAGTAATTAAACTGTTTCATGACCTCATTGAAATCGTGTAAGGCTTAATTAATGTTTATAAAGCCTTTTGCAATCCTCAGGTGAGAAGCACCAGGAAAGTGTAAGAAATCATCATTGTTATCACTGATTCCATCTTAAATGATTGCAAGCAGTTTGCCTCACCTAAATTTGCTGATTAAATTCAAGCTATGACCATGCAGAAACACAAGCAAAATTCATTTCTACAATGTAGCTCAGCTTTTCTTATTTAGAAGGTTGTAGACAAAGAAAAATACAGTCATCTCTTTATATCCATGGGGGATTGGTTCCAGGACACCCACCAGATACCAAAATCTGCAAATGCTCAAGTCCCTTATATAAAATAGCATAGTATTTGCATATAACCTACAAACACCCTCCAGTATACTTTAAGTCATGTCTAGATTACTTATAATACCTAATACAAGGTAAGGAGTATGTAAATGGTTGTTATACTGTATTTTTAAATTTTTATTTTTTGTTGTATTATTTTTTATTTACTTTTAAAAACATTTTAAATCTGCAGTTAGTTAAATTCATGCCTGCAGAACCCACAGATATGAAGGGGTAACAAAGCATAATTTTTCAATGTAACTATTGTTCAGAGAGGTGACATATAAAAATGATGATAAATAATGGGTAAAGGCAAAAGCATGAGAGTAGGCCATTGGCCTCAACTGTACCACCTGGGGACTTGTCCTTGCAAAATATCTTCCTATGAAATTTGGAATGAGGCAGATCTAGGTTGGAAAACTGTCTCTATAATGTTCTTTCTTTGTAACTTTGGGAAAATTACTTGAGGGAGCAAGGGCTACGCCGGATAGGTGCAAGACTCTAACCCAGTCCTTAACATAGGACCTGGCACATAATACGTGTTCAACATATATAAATTTCAATATATAAGTGACTGTATAATGATGCATATTAAACAGTTAAAATACATTATCACCAACATTTAAAAGATTAATCACCTCTATCTTTTGAAGTGCCATCATTCTATCATCCAAGATGATTTAATCCCCAAGAGCTCTGAATAACTGCAGTTTGCTGTTATTTCCATGACTAACAATTCTGATTTTGAAGAGCACTCAATCATGAAGTCATATCAAAGGCTTTAACAAAGATATTCTGTTTATCTATTGCTGCATAACAAATATGCAGCATTTGTTGGTGTAAAACAACATTTAGTGGTGTAAAACACTCATTTTTATTATGCTCACAATTCAGAAAGGTAGAGCAGGATGATCTCATCCCTGCTCTGTGATGACTGGAACCTCAGCCAAGATGACTCAAGTATCTCAATTTATCTGGGCCAGCTCAATGGTACTCATATGTCAAGAACCTTAGTTTTGTCAAATTCATCTTCATTTTTCTCTACATTGTGTCTCCTTGGTCTGGAATATCCAAGATGGCTTTTTAATTTAAAAGTCTGTTGCCTCAGTTGGGATGGCTGACACAACTGGGACTAGCAGGTCATCCCTCTCTCTCTGTATATAGTATCTCCCCATGACTAGCTTGAACTTCTCTAAAGAATGGTATTCTCAGGATTTCTTACATGGCAGTTGACTTCTCCTAGGATGAGCATTCCAAGAGGCATGGACAGAGTTGCACAGGTTCTGATGACTTAGGCGTAGAAGTCCAGAACATCACTTTTGCTACATTCTGTGGATCCAGCAAGTTACTATGGGTGTCCTAGGCTCACAGGGATAAAATTAGATTCCGCTTCTCAGTTGCAGGAGTAGGAAAGAATCCACATCCACTTTTTATCTTCCCCATAAGAGAAAAATCATTTATTTCTTAACTTTCTAGAAATCAAAAAAGCATCATGAAGAATTCTTTTTTTTTTTTTTTGAGATGGAGTTTCACTCTTGTCGCCCAGGCTGGAGTACAGTGATGTGATCTTGGCTCACTACAACCTCCACTTCTGGGGTTCAGGCAATTCTCCTGCCTCAGCCTCCCAAGTAGCTGGAGTTACAAGCACCCGCTACCACGCCCGGCTAATTTTTGTATTTTTAATAGAGACAGGGTTTCTCCATATTGGCCAGACTTGTCTCGAACTCTTGACCTCAGGTGATCTGCCCGTCTCGGCCTCCCAAAGTGCTGGGATTACAGGTGTGAGCCACCACGCCTGGCTGAAGAATTCTTCTTTATTAGCTCCGTGGTCCACTTCAAAGGTTAAGAGAGATACGCTATAAACTTGGTTCTGACACTTATTAGCTGTGTGATTGTGAACACATCTCTTAATCTCTCATCTTGTCTTCTAATCTATCAAGGAGAAAAATAATGTAGTTTTTATCCATATCACTGATTTGTTGAGAAGGTGACATAATGGAAGAAAAAGGTGAAGAAAATTTAGAAATCCTACACAGCTGCTAGGTATAGTGAAATGTAGGGAGGAAACTATAGTCACTGGGATTTGCAGGTCTAATTAAGAAGAGTTAGTTGCCTTGAGTTCCTAGACTCCTGATTGAGGCACATAGAAATTTCATGACCAAATAATAGTTTATTCAATTTGAGGTCAAATTTCAACCTCAAAATTGAGGCCTTGGTTGTACCTTGTTCTGACTCTTTGTCCAAGGTCCTTGAGTCTCCCAACTGACTGGCATCTATCTCACCTGGAAAGATGAATAAGATGAAAAATTCCCATATACATAATAACTAAACCATGTAACCATTTTGTGACTTTTTATCAATTGTAAGTTTATTTGATTATAAATAGGAACACTTGATCATTTGTTCATTTTGTGGACAGAAGACCTTTAGGCTCTAATTCTTGCTAACAATCAGCTGAGGAAGGGAAAATATATCTGAGCAACAATTTAGTAAAAACTGGGGTGTTAGCTGCTCCTGTGATCCCTAACATCTATATGGCCTAAAGGTAGGGTCCTGTTGTGTGTAGTTTTCAAAAGTATGAGTCTTCCCTTCATTTTGTGCTTCTGAGTATTTTATCACTTTTTAAAAAATGTGTCTTTTCTGGGATTATTTCAAGAAAGAGATTTCCTTGAACAATGTTTAAACACAACATTTAAACTTAGTAATGTAATATGGTATAGAGACAACAGCACCAGCCTAGTATATGTCAATACTTGGGATATAAATGTTGGAGTTTCAGTTTCCTTTGAAGACAATGAGGTCAGAATAGTTGCATTACTGGAATTATGAGATTCTATGATTCTTTGGTTGACTTTTTTTCCAAATATGTGACCATTGCTGATTCTGAAATGGTCTGAAACAATGTAACTGTAAACTAAGTGTAATCTTAAAACCCAAACAGTGAGATGGTCTCTGGCAAATTTCTACTGTGACAGAACAACAACAGCCCTGACTTGACAGAGGGTTTCCAAGTAGTTACATCTTCCTAGAATCACTTATGGTCTGAGACAAGTGAAAAATTCTACGTATTCTAAGAAGCCACCAATGTATATATTCTCCCAGCTTCTCCTTAGTTCATACTCCTCTTAAGGCATCAAAATGATTCTTGGATCTGTCTGCCATTAAGTCTCGTGTCCACCTTCCAGGTTTCATCTTTCTTTACTTTTGGCAGTATTTGACACTGATAACCAGATTCTCTTTAAACTTGTTCGTTCTTTGATTTTTGAGACAAAACTCTCTTGGTTTTCTTCCTCCTACTCTGGTACATTCTTCTCAATCCTCTTTATGGCTTTTTCTTCTATTGCCTAATCCTTAAAGGTTTATGTAATACACATTTCTTCTCTATGTATGTTTTTTGAATGATCTCACCCGTATCCAAAGCTTTCATCATCATCGATTTGACACGTAGCCAATAAATACTTATTTACTGTCTTTCATCTTCCAGAGACTATAATCTGATATTCTGAATTTAAATCTACAGCCTGGTTCTTGATGCTGAGCTGCCCACATGCATATACATCTGCACACTAAATATATTCACTTGCAAATACATGACGTAGTAGAACTAGTGGTCATGGTCTATGTGAATGATCGTCCCTGGAGCTGTGCAGCTCTCTGCCTTTCCTAATGTATGACTCAAAGTCAACTTGTCCAAAATTAGACTCATCTTCCATTCCCAAAATGACCATTGCTCCTCTAGTGTTTTCTAGCTCAGTGAGCGAGATTCAAAATTGGCAAGTTGTAAAATCACTGAGTCACCTGGATCTTCCACTTAATAAAAAGGGAGAACCATCAACCTTAAAAGAATGTTAAGGCTCCTCTAGAAGACTAAGCAAAATAATAAATGCAAAACACTCATTCTAGTATTTTGTGAATATTAAGTATTCAGTATTTATTATTCTCCATCCCATTAATGTCTAAGCCAGAAACAGGAACTCATCTTTGATTTTTAAAAAAGGTTTCCAGCTCCTTCAGCAAGTTCAAAAACACCTGCCTCTTTTTACATATTTTCAACTTAATCAGTATTATCTCTGTGTTATGACTATCTAGTTGAGGGTACCATTATCTTCCTATCTTATCCTACTAACTGGTTTTCCTAATCTTAGCCATGCACACCCTCTCCATCTATCTCTTACACCTTTTCCTCAATGAACTTTCAAGATGCTATTAAATTCTGTTGTTCTGTTTGACACTCAGCACAGGCTTTCCACAGCTGATATGGCTTGGCTGTGTCCCCACCCAAATCTTATCTTGAATTGTAGCTCCCATAATCCCCATGTGTCATGAGAAGGTCCCGGTGGGGGGTAATTGAATCGTGGGGGCAGGTTTTTCTCTTGCTGTTCTTATGATCATAAGTCTCACAAGGTCTGATGGTTTTATAAAAGGCAGTTCCCCTGCACATATTCTCTTGCCTGCCACCATGTAAGATGTGTTTTGCTCCTCCTTCACCTTCTGCCATGATTATGAGTCCTCCCCAGATATGTGGAACTGTGAGTCCATTAAACCTCTTTTTCTTTAAAAATTACCCAGTCTCAGGTATTTCTTCATAGCAGTATGAGAACAGACTAATACAACAGCATTTGGGGCAAAAGTCCAAACTCCTAAGCTTGGCACATAAGGTACTTCATGACATGGCCCCTGTTTAACATCCACCACTTTTCCCCTTATACTCTGATCCAGACAAACTCACCTCTTTCATTTCCCTTGTAATGTGCTGCTTCTGCTGCTGGAAATGTCTCTCCTTCTTTCTCTAATTTACTTCTGCTACTGTTTCAGAATTTAGCTCATGGTCATCTTTTTAAGGACATTCTTCCAGATGCTGAGATTGGATTAGGTTCCTATACTGCTTACATATGGCAATAGAATAAGGTCCCTGAAAGCATAAACTGCCTCTCATCCACCTTTGTAATCCCAGTGCCAAGCAAAAGGCCTAGAGTGCATATACTTATGTAAGCAATGACTGAAAGAATGGATGTATGAAAATGGTAGCATCCAAGTGAATGCTATCCAGCCGATGATCACAGCTGTTAAAATTGTATATACAGAGAAATCTTTAGGCTGCATTAGAGTGGGGATAGTGGAGGTTGCAGGGAGCAGCTGAAGGCCAATCTGTGATCCTTCCTGGGATTCTGATGGATCTAAGTATGTCTGTAGAATGGAGGAACTAGCAGACAGGAACCTATTTGTGTGATATACTAATGAGCCTCTATAGGGAAAGAAAATCCAAGGCAGTGTTTCTCTATCAGGGCTTCAAGAATTCTAAGATTTTTTAAAAAGCTTTGTATTTCACTTGGATGATAACACAAATAGCTACAATATATTGTAAGAATACACTAATTTATAGCTGGGCAATGCAAGAGTTTTCAGAGTCAGTGTTAGTTTTTACATAATGCAATTTTAATTACTGTCTGCTAATAAAAAGAAAAAGAAAGGAAGAAATTTGTTTGACACGTAAACACCGTTTAACATAAAACATAAGCCAAACTACATCAAAGCTCATTGAATTAAAAAAAAAAAGAGTCCATGATATACTGAAGAGTTGAAATTGGTGGAGAAATGTAATACATGCCCCTTTAAAAATAGAAAAAAATTGTGCCATAACACATTGATGCCATATTCACATTATCGGAATTTAGTTTCAACCAAACAACATCATCCATCACAGTACACTAATGTTGTTATTTTTAGATATTTTTTCTGTTTTTATTGAATTTATAAACTTATTTTTGCTTTATATTACATAAGAGCTTTATACATACAAACATTTAAGAGACAGTATAATAAAAACAACTTAGTATAATGCTGGAAACTTGAGAGATTATCTTTTTAAAAATAATTTGCACATTACTCAAAATGGAAAAAGACTATGTTGATGAAAAAAGAATCAGGTCACAACAAAATTGGGAGTAAAAGCTTCTTTGTCAGAGTAGAAGGTTTTACCTCCTAGCTCAGCACAAATACACATATACACACTACACACAAACACACATGAACTCACAAATGTTACACATACACAGACACACAACACAGCTAACTCCCACACAAGAATACACACATGCAACATACAACAGACTTAAACATACACACTTGCATAGTAACATGCATGTGACACACATACACATATTTACATATATCACAAACAGCCCCATGCATAAAGAAAACACACACACACACCTTCCATGAATTTATGTCTGCATTTTATTAAGAGAGGAAAAGAACAAAAAATATCAACTGAGAGCTCAGTTCTCCAGAGTTTAGTTCTGCAGTTTTTAAAACAAGCCCTTTTGAATTAAGCTGCTCAAATAACAACCCCAGCTGTGCCCTGTCCTAGCTGAATATCCTAGCTGGATGTTCAAGTTCAGTTCCTCACTCTTCTGATCATTAAATTAGGAAGGATAGTAAGCATTTAGCTCATGGAATTGTTTAGAGAAGTGAATGCATTATTGCATGATGACAACTTTAACACTACCTGGCACATAGGAAAAAAAAATAGTGGCCTCCTTTGGTAAAAATTTAGATTTGATGGACAGAGAGTACTGCTTTGGGATCCTATGTGAGTTGCAAAATTAAAGAGGGTTTCTCCCTTCTTTTGTCAGAGAAAATGAGAAGCCTGGGAGTTGTCCCTAATCTCTTGCAGTTTATTACAACCCACACTTAATCAATAACCAGTCTTGTTGAATTTTTTTCCCTCTGAAACTCTCTTTGGTTGATGCATGTCTCTTCAACTCATGTGGGCTGAGGCAAGAGGTTTATAACTGCTTTCCCCACACCTACTTTGTTTTTCCCAGTGCAACCAAGCAGGACATTTTACAAAGGCAAATTTGATCCTTATTTCCTTAACACTTAATGACTTCCCAATGCTTTGAGGATAAAGCTCTGCACAATCTAACCCCACTCAAATTCAACATGCTCCTTGCTGGGTCAAGACACTCATCTCTGTTGTGTGCCACTCCCCTATTAGAAAGCCTCGTAAGAACAAGGACTGTCTATTTAAGTTAACCATTGTCTCTTTATCACCTACTAGAAGCGTCTCTAAATGTTGATTGGATGGATGAACAAAACACAACACTGCTATAACACGTCAGCAGATGTGTGCTCTATCTATTTTGCCTTTAAATTACCCAATTTGGGTGCAAAAGGGTGCTGACCAACAGAAAAGACGATGATGCCTGATATGATAGGACAGTACCCCATGGTATACGACAGTATCTGGTGAAAGGTGGTAGTATACAGTGGTACCATCACTATGGTTCACCATATGTTGGGAATAATAACGTTCATCATATGTTGGGAATAAGTTAACCATAAAACTGTCAGTGGTGCCTAATGAACATATTGGTTTCCAGTAAAAGGAAGACAGACTAGAAGTGGTATCTTTTGTTTGTTTGCTTGCTTGCCTTTTGCTTTTAATCTGTGGTTTCGCAAAGATTTCTTTGTGAACACAAGTGAGATTCCTTCTGGCTCTGTTTAGTAATAGTGATTTCATTGTAGCAGGATGGAGGGCTGGTAAGATCCAGAAAAAAAATGGCTGCTATATAGCTGTATCTCCCCCCCTTTTTTTTTTTTTTTTTTTTTTCAATCCAGGTGAAATAAAAGACCTGTAGACCTGTGCTGGTCTGGTTCTCTGACATGCATGCTAATGGGAAACTGTACACACATATCACAATTTTATTCACACCCATCGTAGTTTGCTTAGCTCAAGCCATGATAGGGAGTTAGGATGGGAAATAAAGTTATTGGCTCATTGGCTCTAGTCTCTCTTGGTTCCATGGAGACATGTTTGTCAAGGCAAGGTGGCTAAGGAGGACTAGAAAAATGCATTGTTAGGTTTGAGATGCCTGCTGCTCACAGATTTTCTCGTATATGCCTTTGTTTGGTATAAGAGACACCAGTGGTCTGTCTGGTAATTGGGGGCAATATCTGAATGTTCAACTAAATAGAGTCTATACTCAAGTTGGGAAACCTTAGCTTACTTACATGTTTGATTCAAGCATCTGCTATACATATACCCCTATCACGTGTACCCCATCACACTACTGATATCACCTTATATCACTACAGACATATCACTACAAGTATTATCAAAATGTAATTGGTGTTAACTATGCGTACTTTTTCAGTTGATTTATATTATCTTTTCCAAATTCTTAAACTCTTATTTGTGGGATATACTCAATTCAAAGTAGTTTCAATACTCCATTCAGATATTAACTTCATTTTCCCTCCAGCATAACCCCATCATATAAAGTAAATGACCTGATAACGAACAGTTGAGTGCTCTAGTTAACTCTGATATTTCAGTAATTCCTCTGTGAACTTTTTTGTAAAGTGAACAATTTCTCTGTAATAAAAATGATCCTCCCCAGTTATTGTCTTATAGATATGCAGAGATGGGAAATCATTTTTAAGTGAGTAAATTGTAGATTTTCTCTAACTGAATATGTATATAGTTATTAAGTGAAAGTTACTGTGAACATTATATATACTCATTTGTTTAAAATTAAACTTTCCCTTTAACACTAAAATCACAAGAAAGAGATTTATTTCTTTTCTTCTGTCACTTCAAAATTCTGTGCTGTTTGGGGGTCAGCATTCATACTGTAAAGAAGATATTTTGAATTATTATTTATTTAGATATTATTTATCAGATTTTTTGAAATGGGATATCTTTTTTATTATACTTTAAGTTCTAGGGTACATGTGCACGACGTGCAGGTTTGTTACATATGTATACATGTGCCGTGTTGGTTTGCTGCACCCATTAACTCGTCACTTACATTAGGTATTTCTCCTAATGCTCTCCCTCCCCCATCCCCCTACCCCACGACAGGCCCCAGTGTGTGATGTTCCCCACCCTGTGTCCAAGTGTTCTCATTTTTCAGTTCCCACCTATGAGTGAGAACATTCAGTGTTTGGTTTTCTGTCCTTGAGATAGTTTGCTCAGAATGATGGTTTCCAGCTTCATCCATGTAGCTACAAAGGATATGAACTCATCCTTTTTTATGGCTGCATAGTATCCCATGGTGTATGTGTGCCACATTTTCTTAATCCAGTCTAACATTGATGGACATTTGGGTTTGTTCCAAGTCTTTGCTATTGTGAATAATGCTGCAATAAACATACATGTGCATGTGTCTTTATAGCAGCATGATTTATAATCCTTTGGGTATATACGCAGTAATGGGATTGCTGGGTCAAATGGTATTTCTAGTTCTAGATCCTTGAGGAATTGCCACACTGTCTTCCACAATGGTTGAACTAGTTTACAGTCCCACCAACAGTGTAAAAGCGTTCCTATTTCTCCACATCCTCTCCAACACCTGTTGTTTCCTGACTTTTTAATGATCACCATTCTAACTGGTGTGAGATGGTATCTCATTGTGGTTTTGATTTGCATTTCTCTGATGAACAGTGATGATGAGCATTGGAAGGGGGGCGGATATCTTTCAATAGGAGAGGATGATTTCCCAGGAATCAATTTGTTACATAATCTTGGTCACATACTTGGTATTTTTCAAATGCTGCAACTATTCTACAGAAAATGCTGATCCATCCACAATCATTTCACTCACTTGCTCATTCATTCATTCAACAAAATATTTACTGTGTAATTACTATACGTGCAACATCCAACGCATTTTGACAGCTTTTTAAAGGTATGATTGGCGAAAAATAAACTGCATATATTTAAAAAGTGTACAATTTGATAAATTTTGACATATGTTTGTGTCTCTGAAACCAATACCACAGTAAAGGTAAGGGGCATACTCTTTACCCCCAGAACTTTACTTGTGACATGTCATCCTACCCTACCTACCATCACCAGTAACCACTGTCCTATTATCTGTCCCTATAGTTTAGTTACATTTTCTAGAGTTTTATATGAATGGAAGTTTTGTCTTTCTTCTTTTACTCAGCATACTTACTTTGGGGGTTGTCCGCAGTGTTGTGTGTATTAATAGCATAGTACTTTTTATTGTTGAGTAGTAGTCCATTTTATGCATACACTACAATTTATTTGTTTATTCATCCATGATGGGCATTTGGGTTAATTCTAGTTTTTAACTATAATAAAGATGCTATGAATATTCAAGCACAAGTCTTTGTATGAACTTACATTTTCACTTCTCTTGGATAAATGCCCAGCATTAGAAAATCATATAGTAGATACATCTGCTATATCTAATTTAATTATTTTAAGTACAACTTTTTCAAACTGGTTGTAACATTTTGCATTCAAAACTGTAGAGTATGGAATTACATTTGCTGTGCATCCTCATCAACACTTGATATGGTCAGTCTTTTCAAGTTTAGCCATCTAATATATGCGTAGTTATATATCATGTTTTTAATTTGAATTGACCTGACTTATGTTGTTAAATATCTTTTCATATGTTCACTTGCCACCCCTCTTTCCCCCTCTGTGAAGTATCTATTTGAATCTCTTTTCCCCATTTGCCACTGGATTGTTTATTCTCTTATTACTGAGTTTAGACTATCTTTAGATAGTCTAGATACATCTTTTACTGATATGTAATTGCAAAGAACTTCTTCCAATCTGTGGCTTGTCTTTTCATTCTCTGAACAGTGTCCTTCAAGATTTTTAATGTTAATTAAGTTCAGTATATTAATTTTTCCTCATGTAGATCATGCTTTTGGTGTCATATATAGAAATTTTTGTCTAATCAAAGGTTTCAAATATTTTTTCTTAGGTTTCTCCTAGAAGCCTCAAAGTTTTAGATTTTATACTTAGGCTCATATCTCATTTTAAATTAATTTTATAAATTCATTTTTTGGGCATGTGAATATCCTTGTCCCACACTATTTTCTGCAAAGGCTATAAGGTTTCTCTTGAATTGCCTTTGCACTTTTATTAGAAATAGTGTTCATATGTGTATCTAATTCTGAAATCTCTATTTTTTTATATATCTGTCTATCTTTATACCACTATTAAATTGTTTTGATAACTGTACCGTTATAATAATTCTTGATACTGTCTCATTTAAAGTTGTTTTGGCTATTCTAGGTTTTTTACATTGAATAGGAATTTTAGAATTGACTCGTCAATTTCTACAATAGAGCCTGCTGAGATTTTTATTGACAATATATTAAATGTAGTTTTCAATTTGTAGAAAATTGTTGTCTTGGCAATACTGAGTCATTGAAACCATGAACAAAGCATGTATCTCCTTTTATTGAGAGCACCTTCAATTTATTTCAACAATTTCATGGCTACCATTATAGTTATTTTACATATTTTGATAGATTTACTTCTAAGTATTTGATATTTTTCATGCTATTCTAAATGGTATAAATTTATTAATGTAATTTTTAAATTATTTGTTGCTTATATATACAAACACAACTGACTGTTTCTTTATTACATACACTGCATCTGCACTTCTATTAACTTATTGGTGGGGTCAACATACTTTCTACATAATGACCATGTCGACTGTGAATACAGAATTTCTGTTTTGGCTTTCCATTCTAAATGCCTTTATTTTTGTCTCTTGCCTTTTTATCCTGACTAGAACCCACAGTAACATGATAAGTAAAAGTAGAAAGTGGACACCCTTGCTTCTTTTCTAATCTCAGAGGTAAAATATTGAGTTTTCAATATTAATTGTGATATTATCTGGAGATTTTCCTTGGGTATCCTCTATCAGGTTGAAGACATTCCCCTCCATTACCGAGAATTGTGTTGTTGTTGTTTTTAATCACTGATAGATGTTGGAACTTAAATGATTTTTTTTCAATGATTGAGATGATTATATATTTTTTTAATTTTTAGTTTATTAAAAGAGTGTTTTTGTTTTAAAAACACTTTCCATGTATTGTTAAATTTCATTGTCTAAGTATTTTAAAAACATTTTATGTCAATTTTTATTATATATGTTGGTTTGTAGTTTTTATCTCTTACAGTGTCTTTGCTTTTTGAACCAGAGTAATGCTGGCTTCGTAGAATGAGTTAGGAAGTATTTCCTCATTTTTAATTTTTTGGAAGTTTGTGTAAAATTCCTGTTATGTTTTCCTTATTGTTTAGTAAAATTTACTAATGGAACCATCTGGACCAGTATTTTGTTTATATATTTAGAAATTTATATTTTAAATAGGTGTAGTTCTAGGCAAGTTATCTATTTTTTCTTAATTGAGATTGGCAGTTTGTGCCTTTTAAGTAATTTGTTTATTTTACTTGTTAGTGAATTTATCGGGATGACATTTTTCAAATAAAGCATTATTAACATTATTATAATTATCTGTTTGATCTGTAGTAATATCATCTTTCTCATTACTGACATAATAATTTTCTGTCTTCTCTCTTTTTCCCTGATCAGTCTGTCTAGAAGTTTATTAATGTTATTAATTTTCTCAAACAGTTTTTGGCTATATAATTGTACTTTTACATATATTGTATTTTTTACATCACATTTAATTACTTTTTTCTCAGTTAGTTACTTTTGATGGCATATAAATTATAAGAAGAGTATCTTTTTAAAATTTTTATTTTTATTTTAAGTTCTGGGGTACATGTGCAGGATGTGCAGTTTTGTTACATATGTCAACGTGTGCCATGGTGGTTTGCTGCACCTATCAACCCATCACCTAAGTATTAAGCCCCGTATGTATTAGCTATTTTTCCTAATGCTTTCCCTTCTCCCACCCCAAACCCTGACAGGCCCCAGTGTGTGTTGTTCTGCTCCCTATGTCCATGTGTTCTCATTGTTCAGCTCCCACTTATAAGTGAGAACATGCGGTGTTTGGTTTTCTCTTCCTGCATTATTTACCCAAGTAGCTACCATTTCTGGTCCTCTTCATTCCTTGTTATAGATCCGTATTTCTATCTGATCTTCTCTTCTTTCTGTTTAAAGTACTTCCCTTTAACATTGTCTGCCATCAAGGCCTACTCATAATGAATTCTTTCAACTTTTGTGTGACTGAAGAATCTCTATTCATGTTTGAAACACATTTGGTTGTATATAGAATTCTAGGTAGAATTCTAAGTTGACAGTTTTTCTTTCAATCCATTAAAGACTGTTCTCCAGTATTTTCACTCACATTATTTCCAACAACAGCAAATCTGCCAGCATCCATATTTTAATTCCTCTATGCATACTTGTAAATTAACTCTTAATTTTTTTTTTTTTTTTTTTTAGAAATGGAGTCTCACTATATTAACCAGGCTGTTCTGGAACTCCTGGCCTTAAGTGACCCTGTTGCCTCAGCCTCTCAAAGTGTTGGGATTACAAGCATGAGCTACCTCACACAGTCTTAAATAAACGTTTTAAGTTTTAGATTTACAGAAAAAAAAATATTTAGATGGTACACAGAGTTTCCATATACTCTTCACTCAGTTCTTCTATTACTAACATCTTACATTAGTATGGTATATTTGTTACAACTATTAAGCAAATATTGATACATTATTATTAACTACTGTTAATAGTTTTAAAACTTAGATTTTCTTCAGTTTTTACGTAATGTTCTTTTCTGTTTGAGGATCTCATCTAAGATATCACATTATATTGAGTTCTCATTTCTCCTTTGCTTCTCTTTGCTATTACACCTCATTGTCTCTCCTGCTCCCTGTCCCACCCCTGGGAGATTTTAAAGTTTTCTCTTTACCACTGGTTTTGAGAAATTTGATTAATGTGTCTTGGTGTAGTTTCCTTCCAATATTTATTTTAATTTATTTTTACTTGGGATTTGTTGGGCTTCATGCATCTGTTGGTTTATAGTTATTTTCAATTTTGGAAAATATTAGGTCATTAATGCTACAAATAAATTTCTGTGTCCCTTTTCTTTCTCAGGGACTCAACCTCTATATTTAACACTTTCAATCCTCCTTTAGTTTTGTGAACATATGGAGTACAATTATAATAATAGTTTTATTATCCTTGTCTACTAATTCTAACATCTGTGTCACATCTGTGTCAGTTTCAATTGATTGATCTTTCTGTTTATCATAGGTCATGTTTTTCTGCTCTTTTCATGCCTTCTAATTTTGATAGGATGTCAAACATTATAAATTTTATTTTGATGGGAGCTGTGGGTTTTTAAAAAATATTTCTGTAATACTTTTGAGCTGTGTTTTAGGAAACAATTATTTACTTGGAAACAATTTAATCCTTTCAAGTCTGTCTCTTGAAAGGATTTCTCTGTGCTAGGCAGAACCAGAGCAGCATTTTATCTGGGAATAATTACTCTCCTCCACTGGGACAGAACTTTTCTAAGTATTCCACCCAAGCCCTGCACATTATTATTATTATTAATCTGGTTGCTAGAAATAAGTGCTATTCTTAGCCTGTGTGAGTACCAGGCACTCTTTCCTCTAATTGTCTCAGATTACTTATTTCTCCAGTCTTTATTAGTTACTTGGTGTGCATGTCCTGATTTTTACTTTGCTAAATACTTGAGAGGGTTCCCTCTGCACAGATTCAGAATGTTTTCTCTCTGAAACTGTCTTTTTCTTGATACTCTGCCTGTAAATTCCTGCCACCTTGGTCTCCCGCAGCTCTCAGCTCTATCTCTAACTCAGTTGTCCACCGAGGTTACCTGGGTTCCCGTCTCTTTGCCATGGTATATAAAGCCTCACCTTTATGTCTTTCTGACACATTGGTTATTTTTGGATCCTCCTCATCTATCTCATCTCTTAATATTGAAGGACCCCAGCGACCTCTTTTCTTTCCGTATCCACTTCTTCGCTTCTATCAGTCAGTCTCATTTGTATGCTAAGGGCTCCCAAATGTATATCTCTACCTTAGATATCTTGTCTAAAGTACATATTTTAAATGTTCAATATATAGCATAAATGTATATCTGAAGCCTAATATACTGAGATAACATATCCCTACCTGAGGTGTGACCCCCTCCTTTCTCATAAACCTGCTTCTCTTGAAGTCTTTCCCATGTCAATTAATGGTAACACCACCCTTCTTAGGCTCAAAGCCATGGAGAATTCCTTGAATCAGCAGTTTCTGTTATTCCCTCTGTCTAATACTTCAACAAATCTGCCATTTTTAATCTTCGAAATATATCCAGAAACTAACCAATTTTTCACCATTTCTCTTGCAGATAACATCATCGCCTACCCAGATATTATCTACTTAAAGTCTCAATGTTGTCTACTTAAAATGTAAGGCTGCTATTTGTACCATTTTTAAACAGAAGTGTTACAAATAAATATATTTTGATAGGAAGCATGTATAGTAATGAAATCCCACAAATAAATTTTATAAGTACAGAGCAGCCAAAAGATAGATATATCTTAAGAGATTTGACAAACTTTGTTTCCGCAAAGAATTGATTTGCTTCAAATATTTTGAATAAGCTTTTTATTTTAGAATAATTTTAGATTTCTAGAAAAGTTGCAAAGATAGTTTAGAGTTAAATCTTTATACCACTTACCCAGCTTCAGTTTTCCTAATATTACCATTTTACATTATCTTACCTTTGTCAAAACTAGGCACCAGCATTAGTACATTATAAACTTTAAACTGTATTTGAAGTTCACCAGTTTTTACACTACTCTCTTGTTTCTGGACCAGGATCGAATTCAGAATCCTGCATTGCATTCAGTTGTCATGTCTCTGAGTCTCCTCTGGTCTGTGACATTTTCTCAATATTTTCTTCTTTTTCATAACTTTGACAATTTAAAAAATATTGTTTATGTATTTTGTAGGATGTTGCTCAAATGGTTTGTCTAATGTATTTCTCATTATTAGAATAGGCTTATGGGTTTTTGGAAGGACCACCACAGAGGGGAAATGCTCTCTTCATCACGGTATGTCGGGGGTACATGATATCCACCTGGTATCATTGACGACATTAATTTTGATCACAGATAGTAATTGCCAGTATTTTCCACTGCAAAGCTCCTATTTTTTTCCTTTCCATACTCTGTTCGTTGGAAATGAGTCACTAGATCCGATTCATACTCAGAAGTGAAAGAGTATTTGTAATCTTCTGTAAGGAAGAGTTGTTTATTCTCCATTTTTAATCTATTTAATATGTGTTTATATTAGTATAGACACATTTATATTTATTTTATACTTTGGGCTATAATCAATATCATACTATTTATTTTGTTGTTCAAACTTGTCCAGCTTTGGCCATTGGGAGATCTTTAATGTTGCATCCTAGTTCCTTTGACATAATCCCATATTTTATTTTTGACCACTTCCTTTCTAGTATCTTCCAATAATTTATTTTAAAAGAATAAAAAAGTAATAAAAACTGAAAAATACTTAGGCTTTTCTAACACTGTGCCCTTTATGAAAGTAAAACATTTGTCATTGGTTTCAACTGCTAGCTACAGCAAGATGTCTGGGGATAGCGATTTAATTGGGTTAAGATGCTCTGGATGTTTTTGTTCAGTCTAGCTCAAGGCTGGCTGGTACTTTCTGAATTTCCCAAGACCAATCTACATATTTTATAAAACTTTTTAATTCTATTACAGACACCAATAGTAACTGCCACAAAACGAGCAAATGTATCTAAATATGCCCTCTCTTTATACCTAAAATTATTATTATTAGTTGCACTATTCTTAGGGAAAAAATATGGTCCCCAAAATATTTCTGTTTTGCCAATTAGAGGTGAATGGTATCTGAGGCACATATAATAGATAAGTTATTTGTTACAATGGATGATGGGAAATTTCAAAGTGAATCAGATGGCAGAAGCACATATGGTCGATATTTTTACATTTTTTTTGTTCTTTCTAGTATTGTCATAGTTCTTAACATATGAATATGCTTAGGAGCTAAAGGATAAGCCATTATGCTGATACATATATTTGAATCTTTGTAATATGTATTTTAATATAGAGAGGACTCCCTGAATGTATGACTTAGAAAATACAATATAATACCTATGATTAACTTAAAAAGCAATATTTGTCACACTTATTGATATCTCTTAAATTTTTATAAATTTAGCAGGGTTTCTGTCAAACTGTATGGTTACCTATGTTAACATCACACAATATGTTCAGAATAGACCTTTCTCTCATAACATTTTACTTAGCCAAATGGTTTGGTTAATATTAACATCAACCAATTCCAGATGTCAACAATTAAGTTCAATCCAACAAAACATTTAGTCAGGCACTTTCCTCTGACTGAGAATAAGAAGACTTTACATAAACATATGTACTGGATTTTTAGTCTATCTTAAGATAAAATAGTTGTGTTTAGTGACTAAACATATCATTACACAGATGCCTGATCCTCTTTTGCAGCTGTTCTTGCTGTTTTTGTTCTACTTAGCCCCTTTCCTTATCTTTCTTTTGTGTGGCACTATATGGGGGGAAATCTGCAGATGAGGGGTTCTGGCTGATTTCGTAATATGCCTGCAAAAAACTAAGCTTGCATTGTAATGAGGTCAGGTTTCATTCTAAGCAAGGTCATGCTCCAGGGTTGGTAGAACTCCAAGGAAAATCAAAGTGCTGACAGAAACATCTAAAAGGTGGTGATTCGGTAGGTGGCACTCTTTCCTCCACATAAATACCAACGTTGGTGGTCAGGTTCAGGCTGTCTTTCAAAGTGGATTTACAGCAAATCCTCTTTTGACCATTAGGGATTCTATTGTAGAGAGTTTTTTTTAGGGGGAGAGGGATTGTTTTGTAGTTTTCCTCAGAAAGCAAGGATGTTTCTTTTAATCCCTGTGTCCCAGATAAACATGAGCTCTGTATTTTTGTTTTGCTTTGCTTATA
The DNA here is from genome assembly GCF_028885625.2 of Pongo pygmaeus. Taxonomy (NCBI): domain Eukaryota; kingdom Metazoa; phylum Chordata; class Mammalia; order Primates; family Hominidae; genus Pongo; species Pongo pygmaeus. Next base: position 22,584,451 of record NC_072376.2, read on the forward strand.
ATTTCAACTTGATGAGCTAGGCTAACTGTGCAGTCACATATGCTGCCGAAAACCTTTACTCTGCTTGGAAAATGTTTCCTTATCTACATACGCGTTTTCTTCATTCTGATTATTTATGAAATTCTCACTTAGTCCCCAGAGTTGCATGAACCTCTAAATTAGCCTGCCCTGGAAAAACTTCAAATTTTAACAACAACCAAAAATATAAATACTGATTTCTCTGCTCTTTTTTCATGAGCCTGAAAAACACTACTCTTGGCTTTTATTAAACTGAATGTCAACCAGGGTCCAGAAGATGGATTTATTAATGAATTAGTCTTTTTTCCAAAATGTTTTTTTCAAATGTAAAAATAGAACAAGAAAATAAAGGTGGTACTTTTTTTACGACAAAAACTATGATGAATATCATATAAATGAAGATTGAGCCATAAAGGTGAATGTGCTAGACAATGAGTCATGATTTAATGTTAATTGAAGAAGTTATGTTTTATCCTATTGTTTTATTATCACATTTTCTTTAAATTTTTTTTTATTTTCGTGCTTACATTAGCCTTTCAGTTGCAATGTGACTTTCCTTTTGTTAAAATGTATAAAGAATGTCAGGTGTGACTGAACTCGGGATTAACAAAAGCAAAGGAGTGTAAGTAAATTCATTTGAGGTCCCATTAGTTCAACCTGAAAAGGTTTCCTGGTTATGATGGTTTGACATTTACTCAGTACCCATAGAATGTTATGCAGAAAAAAAAAAGAAAAGAAAGAAAATCTCACCCACTTTCAGGCACACATGCACACAAATGCATTCACAGACACAAACACAATGTAGGATTCTATTGAATCGAATCAACTTGATCAGCTCCAAATAGAAATAAAAGACTCAATTTCCAAAGGCTGTGACAATGATATAAACCATCTACTTCCTCTAGTAATGTTGTTTGAACCCCTTCAATAGCTTCATTTGGACCTATACGAATCCTCCCACCTTTAAGCTTTAACACACCAACCAGTGCCAACCATAAACCCCAGTTACAAAATTATATGATCTGCAAATCTCCCTAAACTCCTTTGGCTCCTAGTCCTAGAACAATACGGTGCTGTATGTAGTAATAATTGTTTCTGATGACAGGGATAATTTTAGAGAGGGCTTGGCTGGCTTCTCTGGTCTCCTTATTTGCACTTCTTTGTGACAAGTTCTGGAAGAAGCCAGGCATAGATGAATTCCCTGTAAAACTAACCTCCAATCCTGAGGTCATTTGCCTTGATGGGAATCCTGCATTCTTTTTCTTAAACAGGTCAGAAAATGCAAAGCAAGATTTAGCCTGCATTGTTTGTGTTTGATTCTATATTGTTTCAATCATCTTTTTTGGATCCTGTGATATAAAGATTTTAAACAAATCTTGACTTCAAATAAAAAATAACCACCGCTGTTTGAAGCTGGCATGGATTTAAAAAGTCATACCTGTGTATAGTGAGACCCATGATTACATAGAAGTATAATGAATTGTCACCTCCATGCCCCTTGGAACTTTATACTCTACAAAATCTTCACCTATGGGTCATGCTTTTGTATATTCTCTTCTTTCTTACCAGATTGTCTTCCCTTAAAGAACCTTCCCTAATCTGCTTTGTCTACTAGCAAACTTTAAAAATTCAGTGCAGACATAAACTCATTGGAGATATTTTAGTTTACTTCCCACCAGTGCAAATTGAGTTCATCTCTCTTTTCCCTATTTAGTGACTGGACTTCATTAATTGAGCCTCTAGGGCCAATTAATTGGCCCTTCTAGGGCTCTTCTAGTTGTACACTTCTAGGGAGTGATGATTCTATATGTATGGTGCCTTTGATGTTTTACAAAGAAGCAGACCTTGCCTAGAAGCTACCACAATGCTTACCACATAAAACCTACCCAGTAGACATTGACTGAACTGAATTTGTCTAATGTAAAACCAGGAATTGCAACCATGAAAATGATAGAGTTGAAAAGAACTTCAGATGTCCTTTAGCTTATTTGTTCACTTAGTTCATTTAGTTCAGGTGTCATTTATCCCCTTAATTTATAGAAGAGTAAAATACACCCAAAGCCATGAATTGACCAATTTATTTTGCACTGTTAGGTAGTGGCAGATTGACTTGGATTAGAACCCAGTTTTTGTGTATCCATCCTTTCCACAGCAGCAAGCTGCCTCCCAAATCACTGAAATGGAAAGCTACTCTACCAGTAGGAAAATATTGACTTTATAAAATCCTGACCTTGGAAAGCATCCCTATGGAGAGACTCGCATTTCCTTCCAGTGTGTTGGATGACTATGACTCTAACTAAATTGAGCAATCTCTTTACCCGTTTTGGTTCCCAGGTTAAATAGCACTTTGCACTCCTTTCCTCTTAAGATCACAGAGTTCTCTACAGGTACTAATTAGGCCTCATGACACTCCCCTGTGGAAATGATCTTATTATTATGACTCAGATGGTACTAAAGATATTTAAGGTGTTTAACCTAAAGTGAAGAGAAGGCACTAAAGTAGCCCAACCCCAAGCTCCAGGTACTTACTGAAAGCACGCCAATGCCAAGAAGCTTGACAGCATGGCCTGAGGCAAGCTGAGGAAGAGGAAAAGGCTGGTCTATGGACACGTCTTCAGAGAGACCATCCCACTCAACTGCCTACACCTGCTTCTTTTCCACCCCATTTTAACTTGGCCTTCTTTACACATTTTTTTCCCGGCGTTCTTTTTACCCCTTTGATTTCCAATGTAAGACGCTCCTTTAGCAACCTCATGCTTAACTCTGATAATTGGCTGCTGAAGAGCACAGACTGCAATGCTTTATGCACATGTCTATTCTTTGGATGACTATTTTGGTTTGCCTTTAATTCTACAGTGCAGGGTAGAAGTATATATGCTATGCCTTTTATTTATCTAAACCAACTCTGATCTACTCCCGGCACCTATCCTGCGTTGCTGCCACAGAATTTACTGAGTCATTTAGAAGTTTTTCTTTGCCACCTAGTGCACAGCAAAGTGCAAAGTTGCTGTTGTGGGAAGGGGTCCTCATGCAATTATGAACATTTATAGAGAACCCACAACTTTGGACCATCCTGGTTTTTGCTAAAATGGTCAGTGGTGTAATTCTCTTTAGTCTCTTGAGTGTAGGGGATATGTTGGCTTCTTAGGCACCCTTGGGTATGGTGTTACTTGCTAAGGTAGGGAAAGGAGAGCCTTAGTCCAGCTAAGGTCTCCTGGTGTCAGAGGTCATTTAGCCTCAGTGTGATGTTAGAAGGGACTCTGGGGAGGTCTCATGACTCATAAAATCTGCTTTTTACAGACTTTTGGGAATCTCCCCTCACCTCCTTCTAGCGTCCAATTGCTTCTGTCTTCTCATCCCAAATCTTTCTTTTTTTTCTCTAAGGACACCCTGAATAACCCCTTCTGAGTGGGCTTCAGAAACCAAATTCTGTCCTTTCCTTCCTTTGGGAAGATATGAAAAATTAGATCATTGGTAATTTTCCCTTATTCATTTCCCTCCCTCCCTCCCTCCCTTCCTCCCTGCCTGCCTGCCTGCCTGCCTTCCTTCCTTCCTTCCCCTTGTTCCTTCCTGCCTGTCTGCCTGCCTGGGTCTTCCTGCCATCCTTCCTTCTCTATAAATGTACCTACTCTTTAACTCCTTCATATACCTAATAAACATATTACCAAACCCAGCTTCCATACTAACCTTATGCAATGCTGTTTCTCATTTCTTTAATTATTGCCATTTGCCTAAACTTGCCTTTCCTATCATTTGATCAGCAAACTCCTATTATTCCAACAAAATCAGACTAGGCATCACTTCATTGAATCATTTAGTAGGTATTTAATAATGATTCAATAATTCCAAACTCTAGAGACATTTTAGTAAAAAACAAAAAAAAGAATGTTTTTAAAAAAATTTTAATTGACAATTATATGTATTTATGGGGTACAATGTGATGTTCTGTCATATATATACCTTGTAGAAAGATTAAATCAAGCTAATTAATATATCTGTCACCTAACCTACATATATATTTTTAAATCTACTCTTAGTACTTTTGAAGTATATATTATCATTAATTACTGTCACCACTATGTAACAATAGATCATGAAAAGTTATTTCTCTGGTCTAACTGAAACTTTATAACCTTTGGCGACCACTCCTTTTCCCATCCCACTCCCACCCCAAACCCTAGCCCCAGCCTTTAGTAACCACCATCCTACTGTCTGCCTTTATGAGTTCAACTTTTTGAGATTGCACATTTAAGTGAGAGCATATGAGATTTGTCTTCCCGTGCCTAACTTATTTCACTTAGCATTGTCCATCAACAGGTACATGGGTTTTAAAAATGTGGCATATATATACAGTGGAATACTATGCAGCCTTTAAAAAATGAAAAAAATGCTTGTATGATGCTACCTTTCTTGTGAAGCATACTCTGCCATTTCTCAGCATTAATATATATCTTCTATTTTAGCAATGATGCTGGACCAAGGTGTATTATTGCACTATTAGGTTCTATTTTAATTATTGGTTTTCACATCTGTATTTCCTGTATTTCTGAAAATTGTTGAGACTACTATTTGTATCATTGTGTTTTTATGTCTCCCCTCATTTCATAGTGTAGAGTCTGGCATACATTAGGTGATTATAAAATGTTTTTGAAACAGATGTTGGCATGGATGTGGAAAAAGGGTATTTTTATACACTGTTGGTGGGAATGTAGATTAGTACCTCTACAGAAAACAGCATGGAGATTTCTCAAAAAACTTAAATATAGACCTACCATCAACCCAGCAATTCCACTACTAGGCATCTGCCCAAAGGAACATTAAAAAATTATGAAAAAAAAGACATATGTACTCATGTATTTATTACAGCACTATTAACAATAGCAAAGTCATGGAATCAACCTAAGTGTCCATCAATGGATGACTGAATAAAGAAAATGTGGTATATATATACCACGGAATACTATCAGCCATAAAAAAGAATAAAATCATGTCCCTTTCAGCAACATGGATGGAGCTGGAGGCCATTATCCTATGAAGTAACTCAGAAACAGAAAATCAAATATCACATGTTCTCACTTATAAGTGGGAGCTAAAAAAAAATGGGTATGCATGGACATAAAGACAGAAATAGGAAACATTGGATACTCCAAAAGGAGGGGGATTTGGAGGGGGATATTGGGTAAAATGTTCACTATTTGGGTGCTTGGTATGTTAGAAGCCCAAACTTCACCATTGCACAATATATCCATGTAGCAAACGCGGATATGTACCCCATGAATCTAAAATTTAAAAAATAAAATAAAATCAGTAAATGTTACCCTCCACGAAAAATCCCAAATCTGCCCATCATAGTACACAACAAACCCAATTTCATTATTGTCTGAAACAATAAAACAAAAAGGCTTGTATAAAACAATTTCATACAAAAGCAATAAAAAGTGTTTATTATTTAATATAAAAAGAAAAGAAATGCTTGTTGAATTTTGATAATCTCAAATCTCTTCAGTGTCCACTCTATAAAAGTATTGTAATCATCCTTTCAGCAATTATAACAATAAGATAAATAAGATGGGATTTGATTCTCTCTCTCAAAAAAAAAAAAAAATCCCTAACAAAGGAAATAGTGAGTTGCTGTTTAATGAATATAGAATTTCAGTTTCGCAAGGTGGAAAAGTTCTGGATACTGACTGTACATCAGTATGAATACATTTAACATTACTAAACTATACTTTTAAAAATAAATAAGATGGTAAATTTCATGCTGTGTGTATTTAATTACAATTTTTAGAGAAACAGTCTACTAGAGATATGTTTTGTTTAAATTTGATAGTAATATTAAATAAAAAGTGAAAATTCTCCTAAGAGATACACTAATCTAACTGCAATTTAAAAAATGGAAAGAAAACAAGAAAAGTCCATCTCTTTTTCCTCCAGAGAATTTGCCAACCCCAGGCAGAAAGAGCTGAGTTTCTTTTGTGGAAAATCATTGGAATTTTTTCCCAAAAAGTAACAGAATTTGTGGGGAAAGAAAAACAAGTTAATATTGTTTGACTTTGAGTTAGCTAAAATCTGGAAGGACTTCCTAGGTGAATTTGTCTGGCAGATAGAGAGAAGGTTAGGACACAGGTCTGGATGAAAGATAGCGACTGAAAATTCACTCCCAGCAAGGCTGAGGATCCAATGACGGTGTAATATGTTTAAAAGGAAAGAGGGCAGGAGGAGGAAAATAGAGAAAGCTGAGGACTAGCCTAGGAACAAAACTAAGAACATAAGAAAATAAAATGTATTAAGGAGATGAAAAGAAAACGTAAGAAAAGATGCAAATCAGCTGGGTGTGGTGGCTCATGGCTGTAATCCCAGCACTTTGGGAGGCGGGTGGATTACCTAAGGTCAGGAGTTTGAGACCAGCCTCACCAATATGGCGAAACCCCATCTCTACTAAAAATACAAAAATTAGCTGGGCGTGGTGGTGTGCGCCTGTAGTTCCAGCTACTCGGGAGGCTGAGGCAGAAGAGTCACCTGAACCTGGGAGGCGGACACTGCTGTGAGCTGAGATTGCGACATTGCAATCTAGCCTGGGCAACAGAGAAAGACTTTGTTTCAAAAAACAAAAAGATGCAAATATACTGATAATATTTTTCAACCTTCTAATAATTAACACTAATCTTTGTGGACATTTTATAGTTTTAAAGGTAACATTATGATATGTAGTTTTTAATTATCTAATAATAAGCACTAGCATTTATATGATGCATTACAATTTACAATGTTGGTCCTGAGAACATTCCTATGAGGAAAGAATCTATTCTTCTCATTTTGCAAAATAAAACAAAATAAAAACACAATTTAAATAAGCTACCAAATAGGTAAAGGAAAGAAACCATGTTTCTAACACAAATTCCCATTCTCTCTCCTTCTATTTATTTGTTTATTTGCTTATTTATTTTGTAGCTCTGGACACCTTAGAAACACTGATAGCTTATTCTGCTAGTTATGTGAAAAAAGTAGCCTCAATGATCAGAAAAAAGACATTGTATTTTATTAGGTTGGTGCAAAAGTAATTGCAGTTTATGCCTTTTTTTTTTAAGTAATGGGAAAACTGCAGTTACTTTTGCACCAACCTAATATAACTGACAAAAATTGGATATACTTATTAATATTTTGTTAATCTATACATTGTAGAACAACTGAATCAAGCTGAGTAGCGTATTCAACACCTCATATAGTTCTTTTGTGTGTGTGTGGTGAAGACATTTAAAATCTACTGCCTTAGCAATTTTCAAATATACAATACACTGCTGTTACTCATAGTCAGCATATTGTACAATAGTTCTCTTTAATATATGCCTCCTAGGGTTTTTTATTCTTTGACTGTCTCCCTAATTTCCACTCCCAGATCCTTACAACCTATCTTCACTCTGTTTTTTATAGATTCCACATATGAGTGAGATCGTGTGATATTTGTTTTTCTGTGCCTGATTATTTCATTTACCATAATATCTTTGAGGTTCATCTATGTTGTTGCAAATAACAGGATTTCCTTCTTGTTTAGGACTCAATAGCATTCCATTGTTTATATGTACCACATTTTCTTTATCTACTCATCTATTGATGGACACTGTATTAGTCAGGGTTCTCTAGAGGTACAAGAGGTACAGTACTAATGGAATATATATATATGAAGGGGAGCTTATTAAGTGTTAACTCACATGATCACGGGGTCCCACAATAGGCCATCTGCAGGCTGAGGAGAAAAGAGCCTGTCTGAGTTCCAAAACTGAAGAACTTGGGAGTCCAATGTTCAAGGACAGGAAGCACCCAGCGTGGGACAAAGATGTAGTCTTGGGAAGCTAGGCCAGTCTCCCTTTTCATATTTTCTGCCTGTTTGTATTCTAGCCACACTAACAGTTGATTAGATTGTGCCCACCCAGATTATGGGTGGGTCTGCCTATCTCAGCCCACTGACTCAAATGTTAATCTCTTTTAGCAACACCCTCACAGACACACTGAGGATCAATATTTTGTACCCTTCAACCCAATCAAGTTGACACTCAGTATTAACCATCATAAGTCCACCTCTTGTCAACTGGAACTCATACACATCTGAGATCATACATAATTTTCAACTAAAGACAATAATAATATCATAATTACGCCTAACATAATACAACTATCATTCATACAACCGGAAATGCACCAATCCCCAACCCAAATACTATTACATAAAGTTAACAATATTTAAAGGCTGATATGAAGTCAGTAAATCTTATATCACATGATAAAGGAGAAAGGAAATAAAAAGATATTTTCTTAGTACAATTGTATAATGCACAAACATGTTTTTAACAATTACAGTGACATGCCAATTACATGTCATGACAATTACAGGCCTCATTTCTGCAGCTGGTCACGTGGTCATAGCTGGTATTGATGATTTCCTTCTTCCACTACCTATTCTGTATTCCCTTTGCCTTCAACAAGCACCTCAGCAGGTCATGGTCTTTTTCCTGGTGGAGTGACCCAAACCTTCCTTCCTGAAGGGTCTGGGTCATTTGTAGTCCTGCTTGGATTGGACTATTGTAGTTTCCCAATGACCTTAATCACAAGGCATGGTAATACTAAAAAATGCCCTAATAGATATCCTGTATTCCATGCATAGTCTTCCTTACCTCTGTTGTGGAGTAGTAGACTGATTTCATCTTAATAGTCCAGGTCAATCACCCCAATCAACACTGTAACTTCCTTTTTAGCCTGTTGACTTAAAGATAAGAGGAGCCCAAAGTGTCCAGATGGCAATCTTAACTTATAGTTTAATGGAATCGTTGTTTCTCCTGGTGGCAGTATTCCTCCCTCTGGAACTAAGGCCTCCAGGCCAGGAGAACATAATGTTTCAGGAACAGGAAGCAAAAATTTTGCTAGTGAATCTCTAAGGGTGATGGTGAGTGGTGCCACTTCCGCTTCCACCCCTTGATTCCCGGACCTGTGAATCCTGGCTATAGGAGAAACAGTACCATATTGGATGCTGATTCAGATCATACATGGCCTTCTGGACAACTTTGCCCAAGCCCTACAAAGTATTGTCACCTAGTTGCCATTGTAATTGTGACTTCAAAAGGCCATTCCAATGTTCTGTCAATCCAGCTGCTTCAGGATAATGGGGAACATGGTAAGACCATTGAATTCCATGAAAATGAGCCCACTGCCACACTTCTTTAGCCGTAAAGTGAGTGCCTTGTTCAGAGGAAATGCTACGTGGGATACCAGGGCTGTGGATAATTCATTCTGTGAATCCATGGATGATGGTTTTGATAGAAGCATTGCCTGCAGGATAGGCAAACCTATATCTGGAGTAAGTGTCTATTCCAGTGAGGACAAACCTCTGCCCTTTCCATGGTGGAAAAGGTTCAGTATAATCAAGCTGCCACCAGATAGCTGGCTGATCACCCTGAGAAATGGTGCCATATCGAGGGCTCACTGTTGGTCTCTGCTGTTGGCAAATTGGACACTCAGCAGTGGCTGCAGCCAGGTCAGTCTTGGTGAGTGAAAGTCCATGTTGCTGAACCCATATGTCACCTCCATCCCTGCCACCATGGCCACTTTGCTTATGGGCCTATTGGGCGATAACATGGGTGGCTAGGGAAAGAGGCTAAATGGTATCCACAGAATGGGTCATCCTATCCACTTGATTATGAAACTGCTTCTCTACTGAGTTCATCCATTGGCAAGCACTCACATAGTATGCAAATATCTTCACAGTTTTTGTCCACTCAGCGGGGTCCATTCACATACCTCTTCCCCAAATTTCTTTGTTACCAATTTTCCAATCATGCTTCTTCCAAGTCCCTGACCATCCAGCCAAACCATTGGCTACAGCCCATGAATCAGTATATAATCACACATCTGGCCATTTCTCCTTCCATGCAAAATGCACAACCAGGTGCACTGCTCAAAGTTCTGCCCACTGGGAAGATTCTCCTTCACAGCTGTCCTTCAGGGATATCCTAGGAAGGGGCTGTAGTGCTGCAGCTGTCCACTTTTGGGTGGTTCCTGCATATCGTGCAGAAGCATCTGTGAACCAGGCCCTAGTCTTCTCTTCCTCTGTCAACTGATCATAGGGAACTCCGTGTTAGGCCATCAGTGTTGGCTGGGGGAGAGAAGCTAGGGTGGCAGGAGTGGATACTATGGGCATTGGAGCCACTTCCTCATGTAACTTATTTGTGCCTTGAGAACCTGCTTAAGCCTGATCACATATATATCACTTCCATTTAATGATTGAATGCTTCTGTGTATGACCCACTTTATGGCTACATGGGTCAGAAAGCACCCAGTTCATAATAGGCAGTTCAGGTTGCATGGTGGCTTGGTGATCCACAGTCAAACATTCAGTTTCTATCAAAGCACAGAAACAGGCCAAGAACCATCTCTCAAAAGGAGAGGAGTTATCTGCAGAAGATAGCAGGGACTTGCCCCAAAATTGTAAAGGCCTCCACTGTGATTCACCTATGGGGGCCTACCAAGGGCTCCAAACAGCATCCCTATCTGCCACTGGCACCCGTATGCTGGGTCATATGGCCCAAGTGGCAGAACAGCTTGCACAGCAGCCTGGACCTGTTGCAGGGCCTTCTCCTGTTCTGGACCCCACTCAAAACTAGCAGCCTTTTGGGTCACTTGATAAATGGGCCAGAGAAACACACCCAAATGAGGAATGTGTTGCTTTCAAAATCCAAATAGGCCCACTAGGTGTTGTGCCTCTTTCTTGGTTGTAGGAGCGGCCAAATGCAGTAACTTATCCTTCACCTTAGAAGGAATATCTCGACAAGCCCCACACCACTGGACCCCTAGAAATTTTACTAAGGTAGAAAGTTCCTGAATTTGAGTCAGATTTATTTCCCATCCTCTGGCATGCAAATGTCTCTCCAATAAGTCCAGAGAGTTTGCTACTTCTTGCTCACTGGATCCAATCAGCATAATGTCATCAATGCAGTTGACCAGCGTCATATCCTGCAGAAGTGAAAAGTGATCAAGATCTCTGTGAATAAGATGATGACACAAAACCACAAAGCTGGAGGGTTGATATACACCTGAGGTAGGACAGAAAAGGTATATTACTGGCCTAGCCGGCTGAAGGCAAATTGCTTCTGGTGGGCCTTATGAACCGGAATGGAGAAAAAGGCATTTGCCAAGTCAATGGGCGCATACCAGATACCAGGAGATGTGTTAATTTGCCCAAGCAATGAAACCACATCTGATACACCAGCTGCAACTGGAGTCACCACTTCGTTAAGCTTATGATAATTCATTGTCATTCTCCAAGATCCACCTGTCTTCTGCAGAGGGCAAATGGGAGAGTTGAATGGGTATGTGGTGGGAATCCCCAACCCTGCGTCTTTCAAGTCCTTGGTGGTAGCAGTAATCTCCACAATTCCTCTAGAGATGCAATATTGCTTTTGATTTACTATTTTTCTAGGTAGAGTCAGCTCTAATGCCTTCCATTTGGCCTTTCCCACCATAATAGCCCTCACCCTACCAGTCAGGGAGCCAATATGGGGGTTCTGCCAGCTGCTAAGTATGTCTATGCCAATTATGCCCTCTGACACTGGGGAAATGACCACAAGACAAGTCCAGGGACCCACTGGACCCACTGTAAGTTGGACCTGAGCTAAAACGCTATTAATTATGTGACTTCCATAGGCCCCTACTTTAACTGGAGGACCACAATGATATTTTGGGTTCCCTGGAACCAACATCAGCTCAGAGCCAATGTCCAGTAGTCCTCGAAATGTCTGATCATTTCCTTTTCCCCAGTGAACGGTTACCCTGGTAAAAGGCCAGAGGTATCCTTTCAGAAGGATGAGAGAAAGATTCACTACATAAATTGTCAGTGATGTAGTGAGGTCCTTTCTCAAGGGGACCTAGCCTCACTTTTATTCAAAGGGTTCTGGGTCTGTAAACTGGCTCAAGTCCAGAAATTGATTGAGGGGCCATGATTCTCTGTTTTTATAATTCAAATTAGTCTTTTGTCTATTTGACCTAGAAGTTCTTGGCTTAGATAAATTAAGTAGGAATACAGTGGACTTTCTATCAACTTCACTTCTAGGAACACCATGATTAATTAGCCAGTGCCAGAGCTCTACGCTCTACACAAGTCAGACTCTGATTGCTGCTTTGTCTCTCCTTTTCATTATGATAGCTATGCCCCCCTTGCCTTTGACAGTTGAGTGCTGTCACTTGGCCCTTGCCACCTCAGGATCCAATTACTCCCATTGTATTTAAATTTTGTAGTTGAGTGACTGTGGTTCCCACTTTTAGATCTGACATACAGAGAAGAGCAATTACAGGGCTCTTCAAAGATGCAGGTGCTGCCCTCACAAATCTATTTCACAAAGCATTGGTCAAGGGTATATCTTCTGGACCCTCCCAGCTGAGACAAGTAGGTATAAAATGACTAATTCATTCCACCATCCCAATCCCCTAAGTCTTTGGATCTCTTCCTCTACATTAAACCCAGGGAGATCAGGCATTTCCAGCTCGCTCACAGTGGGCCATCTTTTAATCCATATTTCAGCTAGCCAAGTAAATAAACTATTAGAACATTTTTTAACTCTCTAAGCTGCAACTTTAAATTCAGAGTCCCTAATTAGTGGGCCCAAATCAATAAATTCGGCCCGATCTAACTCTATGTTCCTTCCACCATTATCCCACACCCTTAATATCCGTTCCCATGCCTGTTCACCAGATTTCTGCTTATATAAATTAGAAAACTCAAGCAGCTCTTTTTGAATGTGGCTCATCTCCTCCAGCATCACACTCTCAACCTCACCTTTGGGGGCCTGCCAGGACTTTAGTTATAAGTCTAGAAGCAAACAGGGGTGTTAGGGGTAGCTCTTGAGGAGGATCAACATTATCTTGCCTGGCAACTGCCTCAGAGGAGGCCATCACTGTTGCCTCAGGCAGTGCAGGGTTTATTTCCTCAGACAAAGGTGGAAAGACTGATGGTAGAATGGGTCGGGGAGGGGATTTTGCCATTGCTAGGGATGGGGAAGCTGTTTCTTCTGGCAAAAAAGATTCATCAGAGTTTACAAACTCAGTGTGCTCAGCTTCATCAGGATCCTCCCACATGTGTCCATTCCAAGTTGCAGGGTCGCATTCTTTTCCAATCAATGCCCTCACTTTGACACCAGACACCTGACAAGGCTGTGCATGCACCTTTCATTGCAGATTGGCCACTCACATGATAAGAGCTTTTGTCTGTTTCTTCACAATTTCAGCTCTTTCTCTACAGGAGATAAGACTCTCACTCAGGGCAATCTTAGCAGATTTGAGGCTCAGTATCTGCTTCTAAAGCCAGGAGATAGAATTCCTATGTTTATCATTTTCTTTCATCACTTTGTCCACTGAACTTAGGAGCAAACAACTAGCTTCATTATGTTCCTTGGTTCTCCACATATGGTCAAAAGTATTATGTATAGAGCCACTAAACTCCTTGCCTCTCACAAGCAATGAATCAGGAGTGTCAAATGTATTTATTTTGCATAACTCTCTAAAACGTCCATGCCAACGACTATCAGTGTTCTCTATACTATTAGGAGTAGAGTCTTTAGCATTTTGAGGTCAATCATATTAAGCTGCCAACTCCAGAAACCCCAAAACCAGTGAAAGAACTCCATATTTAACATTCCATCCTTCTAGAACCACTTCTGGTACCAAAATCTATATTAATCAGGGTTCTCTAGAGGGACAGAACTAATGGAATATATATATATAATATATATATAATATATATATATAATTAAGTATTAACTCACATGATCACAGGGTCCCACAGTAGGCTGTCTGCAGGCTGAGGAGCAAGGAGAGCCATTCCAAGTTCCCAAACTGAAGAACTTGGAGTCCAGTGTTTGAGGCAGGAAGCATCCAGCAGAGGAGAAAGATGTAGGCTGTGAGGGTAGGGCAGTCTCTGTTTTCACATTTTTCTGCCTGTTTATATTCTAGCCACACTGGCAGCTGATTAGATTTTGCCCACCCAGATTAAGGGTGGGTCTGCCTTTCTCAGTCCACTGACTCAAATGTTAATCTCTTTTGGCAACACCCTCACAGACAAACCCAGGATTGATACTTTGTATCCTTCAATTCAATCCAATTAGATTGACACTCAGTATTAACCACTGCAAATGCTTAGGTTGTTTCTATATCTTAGATATTGTGAATGGTGCAATGAACTCAGGAATGCAGATACTCTTCAACATACGAATTCAGACAAATACCCAGAACTGGAATTGGTAAATCACATGATAGTTCTATTTTTAATTTAAGAAACCTTCATACTGTTTTCCATAATGACTGTACTAATTTACATTTCCACCAACAGTGTGCAAATGTTCCCTTTCCTCCACATCTTCCCCAACACTTGCTATCTCTTATCTTTTTGATAACAGCTATCCTAGCGCATGTGAGGTAATATCTCATTGTGATTTTAATTTGCATTCCCTGATGATTAGTGATACTGAGTAGTTTTTAATATACCTGATGGCTACTTGTATATCTTCTTTCGAAAAATGTCCTTTCAGGTCTGTGGACCATTTAAACAATTCAGTTATCTATTTTCTTGCTATTGAGTGGATATTATGTACTTCTTATATATTTTGGATATTGACCACTTATCAAATGTACAGCTCACAGATACATTTTCTCATTCCATAGGTTGTCACTTCATTCTGTTGTTTGTTTCCTTGCTGCCGCCAAGCTTTTTAGTTTGATGCAATCCCTTTGTCGCCTCAACTTTTGGGATTATCTCCAAAAAACTAACTGCCTAGACCAATGTCAAGAAGATTTTTCCCTATGCTTTCCTTTAGTAGTTTCAGTGACAGATCTTACATGTATGCCTTTAATCAATTTTGAGTTAATTTTTTTTTTTTTGCATATGAGTATTCAGTATTCCCAACATCATCTGTTGAAGAGACAGTGTTTTCTCTGTTGTGCATTCTTGGCACCTTCCTCAAGGATCAGTTGACTATTACATGTATAACTTTATTTCTGGACTCTATTCTGTTTTATTGAAGTTTATGTCTAACAGTGCCATGCTGTTTTGATTACTAGACCTTTGTAGTATATTTTGAAATCAGGTAGTGTGAAGCCTCTAGTTTTGCTCTTTTTGCTCAGGACTACTTTGGCTACTCAGGGTCTTCTGTGTTTCTCTCAGAATTTCAGGATTGTTTTTTCTATCTCTGTGAAAATTGTCATTGAAATTTTGATAGGGATTACATTGAATCTGTAGATCTCTTTGGGTTGTATGGACATTTTAACAATATTTATTGGTTCAATCTAGGAATACTGAATATATTTCCATTTATTTATGCTTTATAAAATATTGATAAAAAAATTGAAGAGTTTTCAGTGTACAGATCTTTTACCTCTTTAGTTAGATTTATTCCAAAATATTTTATTTTTCTCAATGCTATCTTAAGTATGATTTTTTCAAAATTTCCTTTTTGGATGGTTTTTTATTAATGTGTAGAAATACTACTGATTTTGATGTTGAATTTGTGTTCTGTAATTTTACTAAATTTGTCTATTCTAACAGTTTTTTGGTGGAGTTTTGAGGGTTTCCTCTATATAAAATCATGTCACCTGTAAAGAGTGACAATTTAACTTTTTCCTTTCAAATTTAGATGACTTTTACTTCTTTTTCTTCTCTAATTGCTCTAGCTAGGATTTTACTATGTTGAATAAAAACAATGAGAGTGGGCATCTTTGTCTTGTTCTTGATTTTAAAGGAAAAGCTTTCAACTTTGCATCATTGAGTATGATGTTTGTTATAAACTTATTATTTATGGCTTTTATTGTGTTGAGGTACATTTTTTCTTTACCTAGTTTGGAGGGAGTTTTTGTTTGTTTGTTTGTTTGTTTGTTTTTAAAAAAAACTCCCATTCTCATTAACAAAAAAAAAAAAAAAAAAAAAAAAACTCCCATTCTCATTTTAAACACCATTTAGTACCATCTCATTTTCTAGGGAATTAGGAAAAATTTCTAATTTTTCCCTACATGTATTTTTCTTATAAAGTGTTAAATCCTTGAGCAAGGTAGGATGGCTGACTTTACGATTATTGATGACACTGAAGAGATAATTGAAGAGCAGAGATCTCTGCCAGCCCCCAAGCAGTGTGCGTGTGCTATCAAAATGAAGGCAGAAAATGTAGTCTGCTCTGGTAAGCGTTTTGATAGTGAAACAAAGCAGAGTTAGGCTGTTTTCTTCAAAGGTGTAGAGTTGGATAAGATATTTTTCTAACATAAAAGAGACCTGAGAACGTATATGCAGAGAAGTATACTGTGTATACAAAAATAAGGAAAAATGTAAGAAGAAAATGGAAGAGTAGATGCAGAAGGTATCAGGGAAGACAAGAAAAAATGAAAACAGTAGATTGTAGGATTTACCTGAAAAAGGTGGAGGGCCACTGTATTAATTCATTCTTATACTGCTATGAAGAAATACCTGAGACTAGGTAATTTATAAAGGAAAGAGGTTTAATTGACTCACAGATCCACACGGCTGGGGAGGCCTCAATAAACTTACAATAATGGCGGATGGCAAAGGAGAAGCAGGCACCTTCTTCACAGGTTGGCAAGATGGAGTGAGTGCAAGCAGGGGAAATGCCAGACGGTTATAAAACCACCAAATCTCCTGAAATTCACTCACTGTCATGAGAATAGCATGGGGAAACCACCCTCGTGATCCGATTACCTCTACCTGGTCCCACCCTTGACACATGGGGATTATGGGGATTACAATTTGAGGTGAGATTTGGGTGGGGACACAGAGCTAAATCATATCAGCCACCTTCTCCCAGACACAGGAAGGAAGTTCAAAGTCTACCTAAAAGTAACAAAAAACATAGGGTGAATAAGGCAGAGTTGTTAACCAAAAAAATTTTGAGAGTGAGAAAGGAAAAAAATTACACTGGATTACAAGAAAGTTTAAAAGAGAATCTTTTGCAAATGTTGCTAGGAACCAGCAAGTGATAAATAAAATGAACTTTAAAAATAGTCTTGAAATAGTGAATAATTAATTCTGGTGGTTTTTTTTTGTTTTTGTTTTTGTTTTTGTTTTTTGAGACGGAGTCTCACTCTGTTGCTGAGGCTGGAATGCAGTGGTGCCATCTTGGCTCACTGCAAACTCCGCCTCCTGGGTTCAAGCAATTCTCCTGCCTCAGCCTCCTGAGTAGCTGGGATTACAGGTGCCCACCACCACACCTGGCTAATTTTTGTATTTTTAGTAGAGAAGGGGTTTCTCCATGTTGGCCAGGCTGGTCTCAAACTCCTGACCTCAGGCCTCAGCCTCCCAAAGTGCTGGCAATTAATTCTTAATGGATTCATTATTCCCAAATCTTGGTTTCTGAGCATCATTTTCCTCTAAAAGAAATTAGAGAAATAAATGATTCCAGAGATGGGCATAAAGAATATAAGAGAAACTAGAATATCTTGCTGTGCCTAAAAATAAAAAGTGCTGAGAAAATCAGGAGGACAAGTAAAAAGTATAAAAAGGCCAGAGTGAAGTGGGTCCTAGAAGACAAATCTGAGACAATTTGAGCTTCATAATAAATAATGACACTAATGAGTTATAATCCACTGAATAAAATAATAATACATGAGCCCATACTGGTAATAAGTGAAAAAAATAAACATTTAGGGAGAAAACACAGCACAATGTTATCTAATAAAAGTAGAAGAAATGAATCAGTTAGCAAAATAACCATTGTGCAATCACCGTAATAATAATTGAATCAGGCAAGAATCAACAATGGACACTAAAACTAGTCTATAAAAATTTCATGAGGAAAATAATATTTGAAGTATCTCCTTACAAATTATTTATTAATTAACATGGGAAAATATTAACTAAGTGGAAAAATGTGACAGTCATCACTTTAACCAAGCAATCAAAATCAAAATTACTAAAAATGGGACAAACCAATTGACATAATGTGCCTCTTGATATGCTGTACTGAGAAGAACACAAAATTACATTAATGGCATCCCTGCCTAAAAATGTGTACTTAAATCTAATCATTAGAAAACATTAGACACACTGAACTGAGGACTATTCTACAGCATAATTAGTCAGTATTCTTTAAAATTGTTAGTGTCATGAAGGACAAAGAGAGGCTAACAAATGATTCCAGATTAAAAGAAACTACAGAGACACACCCAAAAAATTAAATGTGTGATCGTGCATTTCATCAATCATGACAAATAAAATCTATAAAGAGTAAATTAGAAAAATTTAAATATTGACTATAAATAATAGTGTTTATTAGTATTACATTTCCTGACTTTTATAATTTTACTATGATTACTTAGGCTAATGCCTTTGTTCTTAGAAAATATATGTAATGCTAAAACTTTTAGGTATAGAGGCTTTATGTCTATCATCTCAGTGTTAATTCCAATTTCTTTTTTGTTCTAATTTTTATTTTTTCTTTGCTCTTACGTGGTTCAGAAAAAAATATGCTTACAAAAGAAGAAAATTATAAGGCAAATGTAGCAAAATGTTGATTTATGAATCAGATTGAAGGATATATGAGAGTTCTTAATATTATTTCTGAAATTTTCCTGAAAGTATGAAGTTATTGCAAAATAAAAAGTAAAAACAATAAGATTTACAACCAAGAAAGCAATAAATTAGCACCTGCTAGACACCAGGCCTGGGCCAAATGCTGGCCATACAGAACTATAAACTACAAATTCCTGGTCTCAGATGGTTCCAAGTTTATAGGAGGAAACAGAGAAACCAGCACTCAGAACTCTGTGAAATCAACACTAGCACTAGAAGAGGAACGAAATAGCTCATAAACATCCCTTGAGCTGGAAGGTGAGGTCAAAAGGTAGGTTGGTGCATTTTATTTCTCTCCTCAAAATGTTCAAAGGGCTTCCTCTTGCCTACCAGAACAAAACAAAACTTCAAATATGTTAGCCCAGTGGGTTTTCTCTCAGTTTTGCTAAGCCCGGTTGAGTGTTACTGGCTGCCTGGAGTTGTTTTAAGAAATGTTCTGATGCTATAACATGCACTGAGGTGCAGGGACACATCTGCCACAGCACTAGGGATTTGGGGTCACCGCCCCATTAGTCTCCTAGGACTGCTCTAGCAAAGTACCAAAAATTATATGGATGAACAGCAAAAATGCATTGTCTCACAGCTCTGGAGGTCTGAGATGTCGGCCGGCTGGCTCCTTGTTAAGGCTGTGAGATAGAAATGGCTCTGTGCATCTCCCCTCATTTCTGTGGGAGTTGCTGACAATCTTTGCGTACCTGGGCTTGTTGACGCATCACCTCAATCTCTGCCTTTGTGTTCACATAACATTCCCAGTGTATGTCTCTCTATCCAATTTTCCCACTTCATAAGGACTCAGTCATGTTGGACTAGGGCTCATCCTAAAAACCCCATCTTAGATCACCTGCAAAGACCCTATTTCCAAATAAGGTGACATTCACAGGTACTGAGGCTTAGGATTTTAACATCTTTTGGATGGACACAATTCAACCGATAAGACTGCTTCTCTGTGATATTCGCAGCTTTCAAAGACTTTTTTCCCAAACTATGTTTCCAATCTTATTTCATACTCCTTTCTACAAAATCATCTGTTTCAGATAAACTACTGTAAGTCTCCTTGAAATATTTTCTTCCTAGATCTGATCACGGCTAGTATATTCCCCTCCTTCCATTCACAGTTTGTAACACTCTGAGTTACTCTTTAACACTTCATGTTGCTCGATTTCCTTCGTGGAGTTTATACTTTGATTTTCTAAAAATATATTTACTTTTTTGTTATCTACCTCTTGCTGCTAAACTGTAAGTTTCTTGAAAGCAAGGGTGCTGTCTGTTAGGGTGACTACCATAGCCTCAGGGTCAAGCTCAGCTTCTGACATGTAGCAGATGCTCAGCATTTCGGCAAGTGCAATAAGTACAAGGACCATTTAAGTTTTCATTCTGTGTTTTCTTATTTTGACCAGATTCTGCTTCACTGGCCCAAAGTAGGCATTCTAGGTTTTGGATAAGTATATACATTGGAGCAATCAAAATGACAGTAACAAGAGATGACCAACAATAGGATATTATTACTTGAAGGCAAACTAAATGAGCATCTTTTCATGGCTACAAATAGCAAAGAGGATAAAAACTCGGCTGGAAGTAAAGTGGAAATGTACAAACAGTAAAACACAGGAAAACAAGAAAACCAACAAAATCTGTAACATGGAAAATTGCTTAAAAGCATTCATAAAGGCTTATGAATCTACCTTGTTGTACACCCAAATGGTCAACATTGGAAGAAAACACTCGCAGAAAATATTCATTTTGGATCTGTTTGTTGTTGCTGTTGCCCAACTTGCTTTTGTACAAATTGCTTTGGTTCTAAGTGCATTCAGCCTCGGTGCTTTTGTGTGTTTATTTTCTTGCTAATAAACAAGGGCATGCAAAGGCCACTTATTAAATCATTTAATGTTAGTGACTATTACTATTATTATTACTGCTCTTTACCATATATCTAATTGGAAGGTGGAAAAGGAAATGGATGCTCAAAAGTCTTAAGTGCCTGATTCAAGGTTAGAGAGTCCAGAGGGCTCCTTCTTTCCCTGGTCCACACCATCTTTTTAGATTTTATTTGTTCAGTCATAATCTGAAATCAAACTCACTTGGGATGGAGTGCCTAGGGTCTCGTTTTGCCTAGCTTTCTCAGACTCACACTGCTAAGCTGTAAAGTTATCCCATGTGACTCAGCTGCCTGCTGTACTGCCAGTTGGTAGAGTCACATGTACTGCCAGTTGAGAGAGTCAGCAAGGAATGTCACCATTCCTGGTTTAGTCACCTGTGTGTCAGTGAAGCAAGAGGGCCCCAAAGGTAAAATTGCAGTCACATTGATATAATTACTCAGCTGTTCTGTCCATGCACTGGGTAGCAAAAGACGGCATGACAGTCAAAAACAGACCCTATGTGACAGAGAAAAACAAGTATTGATGAAAAATGCATTAGGGGATGAAAAGGACAGAGAATGTGTCTTGAGTTTGATTTTTAAGCAGTGCTTGTCAAAAGCCCAGACTTAAGAGCTGCCATATGAGCAGGTAGTTATAGTTGTAATATATTTTAATGATAGCATGTGTGTGTAAAGGGCAGAAGACGGACTCTCACTGAGTTCATGGATGACAGTGTTGAATTGGTAAGCTACCTTCTAAGGAAAAGAGGAAACCTCCCCGCAACATAACAAGATACCCACAGTCTAATATAAGCTTTGTGTACAATGACATATTTATCATGCCTTCCCTGCCATCCATTCATATCTCTCCTCTTGTCATCTTGGGTGGCCTTTTGCATAATGGTAAGCAATGTATCACTTACACACTCGAAACAGAAATATATACTTTTTCAATATGCAAGTCTAATGGTTCCATTTGACAAAAGAAATCCCAGTGATCTATATTGTCTCTTAAATTGATCCAACATATTGTGGCATTCAGGCCGAGTTACTTCCTGCTAATAATTTCTTAACAGAAAATGGAAAGACAATAGCATTAGTAAATCATACCAAACATGTGATTAAATGCTGCTTGAATATCAGGCATTTGTTTCAGTTCCACCAGCCTGACTCCATTGCAGCCCAGGCAGAGAAGGTCCTGTCATTTGCATGATACAGCAAGGTGCATTCTACAAATCACCCTAAATTATCGACCGCTATGAGCAAACTGGTTGCTGGTATATAACATTCATACATCAAAGGCAAACCTCCAGTGAGAATACACCTTGATTTCTCATTTAAGAGAATACACTCCTTGTTGCCTTAGCAATACTTGCCTTTTCCCAAATCCAATCACACTAGTTTCAGGTTTTTCTAGATTTAGCCATCCCGGCAAACTGGCAGCAAACTCATACTTAAAAACGTTTATATTTTCTGTATCCATCTCAACACTATAGACACTTTATATTGCCCATTTGCACAGAATTCTTGGCTTTAAAGCTGAGATTCTAAACATTCTAAACTACAGCTTTAAATCACACGAGAACTAAGTTTTTTTTTGTTCTGTATTTCTGATCTCAGTTTGAACAATTGTTCTACCCTCTTTCAGTGTGCAGTTTTGATGACTTGGGTCAGGGATGCGTCTGAATTGCATGATGGTACCTAGGTGCTGTTACACACTGGAACACCTTTCTGTGAGTGACACATCCATACATTAGGTGTCTGAACTGTCAGGAATGACATGAGTAATGCAGTTGCTGGTAAAGTGTGAGCACTCACAGTATCTGCGTGTGGGAGGGTGCCTTCCAGTTATTCATGTAGATAGCTGCCTCAGGGTCTCATTGAGAAAGCCTCAATTTAGAGGGAGAAAAGCCACCTCTATGTGACAGAAGATATGTATTTATTCATTCAATCACTACAAATATTTGTGGGTATGTAAAATGTACAGATGTGTATCAATAGATATCAGTGCAATGAATTAATTTAATTATAATCCTTGGTTTATGGCCCATGTCATCTTTCATAAATTATCCTCTCTTAATTTGTTGATTTATTTTAGTTAGATATTGTCAATTTTTTATTGCTATAAAGGAATAGCTGAGGCAGGATAATTTATTTAAAAAAAGAGGTTTTTTGTTTGTTTGTTTGTTTGTTTGTTTGGCTCACGGTTCCACAGGCTGTAGAAGCAGCAAGAGGCCAGCATCTGCTTCTGGTGATGGTCTCAGGTTGCTTCCACTCATGGTGGAAGGTTAAGAGGAGCTGATGTGGGCAGAGATCACATGGCAAGAGAGGAAACAAGAGAAAGGAAGAAGGTGTCAGACTCTTTTTAACAACCAGCTCTCAAAAGAACTCTTGAGGGAACTAACAGAGCAAAAACTTACTCATAATTGGCACCAAGCCATTCATGTGGTATTCACCCCCATGACCCGAACGCC
Organism: Pongo pygmaeus; assembly: GCF_028885625.2. NCBI lineage: Eukaryota > Metazoa > Chordata > Mammalia > Primates > Hominidae > Pongo > Pongo pygmaeus. The sequence goes on from NC_072376.2 coordinate 22,607,405, forward strand.
TCCCGTTAGTTCCCCACTTCCAATACTGAGTATCAAATTTCAACATGAGACTTGGAAGGCCAAATAAACCATATACAAACCATAGAGACGTTAAAAAGATGACAGTCATGAACCCAGCACTTAATACCTCATATCTACCAATTTGCTTCTACCCAGTCCCATTCCTTCTACCCTCACAGGGTAATCACTACCCTCAATTTTCTGTTTCCTCACTTTATTAAAGTACTTTTTTCAACATTGTACTGTTTTGTTTCAGTTGCTTTTGAATTTTATAAGAAGGGGACCACACAGTCTTCTAGGATGTGCTATTTTCGCTTAGAATTATGTCACTAAAATTTATCTAGTTGCTATATAGTTGACTCTCATTATTCAGTAATGATGTTATATAAAGCCACTCTGAACAATGCATTAGCCAATACTGAACTATTGCTTTTAGGGGAAATACAGGGTTATGTTCCTGTGAAGCTCTGATTACAACATTTCCATCAACCAATCAATGCATAAACTTGTTTTATATGTGTTTCTATTTAAAGATGCCTTATTTGATACATACTATTGACTCATTAGAATTGAACTCATGGCCAACCATACTATCAGTCATACCTGAACAAAACTTTTTAACACATAGCTTTTTCTCTGTAAGGTGCAACACAGTTTTATTGTACTGAGGAACATTAGACAGGACTTCAGCATTCATATGGGGTCTGTTTTGAATAACAAAACCACTTACAAAAAACAGTCAAGTGAGAAAAATAGGGCACTAAACAGACCATGCAAAGGTCACTTTTTTAAAGCCTGAGAGCTGAAGCAAAAAGTCAGAGCATCTCCTTGTTTGACCCCAGCTGGGACTGTGTATGTCACAACTCACGTGTTTTCACCATTGTGTGCATTATCACAAATGACCATGTGATTTTGAAGTTACAAATAAATTTTAGCAAGTAGGCAACTTTGCAACGACATAATCCATACATAGTGAGGATCAATTTTAGTTATATTTCATTTGCTTTTCACTGTTATATAATATTCCATTGTCTAAATATATCTTATTTATAAATCACGCTTCTCATAATGTAGCTTTGAGATCTTTACCAGGAAGTTTTCAAAAGCATTAATTTTGCATCATACATGAATTGAACATGTTACTGAAGTTATTTCATGTGGGAAAATACTATTTTCCTATAGATATAATATCTGTATTAACAATGACATCATGCCAACTTCCTTCTTCTACCAATTATTATACATATTTAACACTGGACTTTGTAACAGAAACAGGTGTATTGAATGCAGTGCAATTTTTATTATCATTTCTGAAGGCAGACATGCAATACTAAAATATATGTTAGATGCACTGTGAGAGACACTGAAAACACAGAAATAAAAGACATGTTAATTATCCTGTATGAGTTTCAAGTCTAAAAACTTGAATGGTTATCCTGTAAAATGGTAACATAAAATTATAACTACTACCAGTGTAGTATGGACACTATACAACCCAGGGGAGGAAACATTTACCTCTGCCTCAAGCTATCAGAAAAAGATTTCAGAAGGAGGTAGAGGTGAATGTTAACATTTGATGCATGACGATATGCTAATTAGGATGGTTTTCTGGTGCATTTCAGTGAAAAATTTGTAAATTGTCTGGGCTTCATTATTATTTGATTTTGAAATACACAGAAACCAGGATTGGCCTTTATACATAATCATTTTCCTCAATTTCATGCGGCCCTCTCTGCTGACAGTAAATAAGGGCTTCGGATGCTGTGAGCTGGTTTCAGCTGCTGTGGGTTTTGATGAAATAGGATTTGTCCTCCTCTATGCTCCATTAATCTGTTGGTTACATGTGTATTGCATTTGTGCTATTTCTGAACCTGATGGTATCAAGTGTGATTGGCCACCTTTGTCCAAACAGTCACTTCCTCTTCACAGAAACACAGACCTCATTACTGTAAGGCATTTGATTCTCCAAGTATGGTTTTCAAACCGGAAGCATTAGCGTCACCTTGGCTCTTGTTAGAAATGTAAATTATTGGCCTTTAAATTGGACTTTCTGAATCAGAACCTCCTGAGATGGAGTCCTGCAGTTTATGACTGAAAAAGTCTTCCAGATGATTCCAATAAATGGTAAAGTTTGAGAACCAATGCTAGAAGGAAATCTTTATCGATTTAACTTGTCCCTAAGCACCAGGTTTTGTCAGGGCTGTGCATTGATCAGAGGATGTATTCTGAATCTATCTTAATTAAGGAGTTAGTGTAAGAATTTAAAAGGTAACTGATGAGAGGGCCACAAGTTATAAATCACAAGCAGTAGGGTACAAATACGTTACACAGGTTGTAATTGAGAGAGTACTTAGAGAAATGAAGAAATTTGCCATTGTAACCAAACCCAGATGTCTACACCTGGAAGCAGCACTTAAGCCTGTATTTTTTTTAGACCCACCCAAATGGACTAAGAGATCCATGATTCAAGTATCTATGCTAATTCTACACAAAATCTAGTCCACTGGTCAGTAGTGTTAGCATCATCTGGGAACTTTAAGAACTAAAGAATCTTGGTGCTCTATCCCAGACTTATTGAATGAGTATCTGCTTTAGAAAAAGACCCCCAAGTGAACAACAGGCACATGAAGGTTTGAGAAGCACTGGTCTAACCTCTTGCACATAGTACATGGTATATGGTGCCCATATGATGGTTCTTAATTTTGAAAGAATGAGGGAAACCTTCCATGAGTCATTTACCCTTAGGCATTGGGTAGAAACCCATCCTATAAGGGCAAATACACATCTAGCATCAACTGTGTTCCAACCCTGACTTAAACATGTTACATGTGTTAACTCATTTAAAACTCACAGTGACCCTGTGAAGTACATACGATTGCTATCCACACATTACACAGAGAGGTTATGTCACTGGTTCAAGATCATTCAGTTAATAAGGGACAGAATTAGAATCCAAATATCACCACTGTAGCTCTTTTTCTTGTCCTGAGACTCTCTCTCTCCTGATTTTCACATGAGCAGAGAGTGATAATGCACTTCATTAGATTAGGAGGTGTGTTGATGATAAAGATCCTCGTGCCAAAACTCATGGAAAATAAAGCTTACTCTGGACAGAGGCAGATTATGAATCCACTTGGAACCTTTAGTCCATACTTTTCATGATTTCTTTTGAAGAGCTTTCACTGGAGAAATACTTCTGGCCTCTCAGGTTCCCTGAACTGTCTGAACTTATGGAAGTTCCCTGAACTGCTATGAAGAGCTGGGTCCCTATGAATTAGCTGCTTCTGGGCGATGTTACGATCTCCCTAACTGGAAGGAAATCTGATATTTCTCAATATACCTAGAGAAAAGAGCTTATCTCTATTTTGTGAAGCCTGTGGTTTTCTAGCCCTACCTAGTACTGGGAATTAAATCTTAGCAATCAGGGAATCCATTGTTGCCGTATATTTGTGATATATCCTCCAGTCTGCCCATCATTACCAATCTATCTGTTATAGTCTATTCTTATGCTTCTAATAAAGACTTATCCAGAAATTTATAAAAGAAAGAGGTTTAATTGACTCACAGTTCCACATGGTTGGGGAGGCCTCACACTCATGACAGAAGGCAAAAGAGGAGCAAAGTCATGTCTTACATGGTGGCAGGCAAGGCAAGAGAGCTTGTGCAGGGGAACTCCCCTTTATAAAACCATCAGATATTGTGACACTTACTACCACAAGAACAGTATGGGGGAAATTGCCCCAGGATTCAGTTGTCTCCGCCTGGCCCCACCCTTGACATGTGGAGATTATTACAATTCAAGGGAAGATTCGGTTGCGAACACAGCTAGACCATATCACTACCCATCATCACCAATAAAAAAATATTTTTATATCTCCTTATCTACAATATTCGATGTCTCAATAGTGGAACTCTTATTTTGTCTTCTTAAAATCATTAAGATTTATATACAAACGGGTGCAAGACTTCTTGTTTAGAATTTTCATAGCAAAAATATTCAGTCATTATAGCAGGCATAAGTGAAATCTAATTAAATTGTTTCCATATAATGAGGTACCCAGACTTCTGTGGTACTGTATATACTCTTTTCTCCATCTTGTCTACCTGCAAAAGTCCTGTTTCCCTTTGTGATATGGTCACCTCTCTAGAAGTCCCCTCTGTTATAAAGCTTTCCTTGGCCTCCCTGGAAAACATGCACTGCTCCTCATCTGTGCTCTCAATGATACTGTATTATAATACTCAACCCCAAGCTAAGAAGCCTTGAGGATAGGGGACATCTTACTCTTTTTTAAAAATATAGTACTAGGAACAAAGTGGATATGTATTAAATGTTTATTCAATACATAAATGAATGAATAATTTGGACTTGGAAAGTGAACACATTTTGAAATTAAACATGGACCATCTCAATCTCTGCACACAGAAGTAAAAAACTATCATGGAGACTCATGAAAGAGTATTTGCTCTGATCTGGAGAAAAGCCTCAAAAGCAAATTGAAATATAATTGTGTAACTTTAGAACACATACAGAAATCATGGTGACTTATGGCCCCACATTTTGGAACAATATCAGACTGAGCTGTTTGCCCAATAAGCACACTCACTGGGGAGAGACTATATGGTCACAATAACAGCAACTCATTCTAATCTTGCACTGTGACTTAGTGTAGGTCTTTTGGGAGTTTGCCGAAAGGACCAGGTAACAACAGTGCCTGCATGTGGCCTACGAGTGGCTCTGTGGGAAAGTATACCACTGATACATTTGGGAAAAGGCTAGCTCTCGTGAGCATTTTGGATATTTCCTAAGACTCCACGTGCTCCTGATTTGGTTTGCCTTGGACTTGCACAATCCATGAAGAAAGTGTTTGTTTAGAAAATCTCCATCTGAATTATCACAAATTTCAAATTGTCAGCATCTGAATTAAAGCGATTTTTACCCTACTTCATTCCCTTTCAGCTCTTCCAAATAAAGTGTGCTGTGAAAAATTTGGAGGCAGTCCGGAAGATAGCAACTAAAATGATTAAAGGTTTGACTAATATTCCCTCTGAGGAAAGGCTAAAGGAACAGAGTTTATTTAGCCTAGAGAAAAGAAGGCTGAATAAGGAATTAATAATAGTTCTCAAGTATATGAAGAAGTGTGTGAGTGACAAGAAACAGATTCCCTTACTTCTAATGAGTCCAGAACAAGAAGAAAGTGACTTGTACAAGGGAGCAAACTACGCTTTATCCTTAGAAGACCTTCCTGGCTATGCAAGATTCACACTAGGCACCTTTAGGGACTGCTCCAATAAGCAGAAGTCTCTTTGAAGCCGAGCACTGTGACTCATGCCTGTAGTCCCAGCACTTTGGGAGGCTGAGGTGGGTGGATCACCTGAGGCCAGGAGTTCAAGACCAGCCTGGCCAACATGGTGAAACTTCATCTCTACTAAAAATAAATTTTAAAAAATTAGCCAGGTTTGGTAGTGCACGCCTGTAATCCCAGCTACTCAGGAGACTGAGGCAGGAGAATCACTTTAACCCAGGAGGTGGAGGTTGTAGTGAGCTGAGATCATGCCACTGCACTCCAGCCTGGGTGACAGAGTGAGACTCCGTCTCAAAAAAAAAAAAAAAGGAAGGGAAGGGAAAGAAGAAAAGAAAAGAAAAGCCTAAGCACTTAACCTCCTCCATGAATTTATATGGAGTCTTGCCAGGGACACAGGTGGGTCAGAGTAAATTACCCCTTAGTGTCCCTTCTAACCTGGTGATTCCATTTGATAAAAGGTCATCTGAATTAATCAGAAAGTTTAAATTGCATGCCTGGATCAGTGAATCCATAATGCAAGAGAGAAGTTACCATTTGGAGTGTGAGTTTGAATTGCACCGCAGTGGCAGAGCACCAAAGTTATACTACATTTTCAGTGCATCCAGGACAGAATGCACTATCTAAAGTAATAAGCCTTGCTGGCATTGCCCTGAGAGTGTTCCATCTTGTCTTTGAAAAGAGTGATTCAGGGTTGCACGAATGACCAAACTGCAGCCAGTTTTAAATTGACCTTGGGCACTAAGGCAGTGAAGCCTTTACAACAAAGCCTTGTAGTGACAGAGGAAATGAGACTGCTTAGGCTTTCACTTCTAAATTCCAGAGGCTCCAAAACAAACACAATAGGATCAGAATCGGGATTCCTAGAACATGAGTGCCCAGAGATAAGCCTGAGGGACTTGTTGTCTCCATCCTGTCATCTGAAAGACAGGACAGACACAAACTAGAGAATCTGGAGCTACTATAGTAAACATAACAGCAAAAAGTCTTCCTAAGAAATTAGAGAACTCAGCCAGACTAGAAATCCAGGTGAGATTCTTGACTCCTTCCTGTCTCTCTGAAACTCTCTCTCCAATTAATATCCAATTACTCATCCAGCCCTGGGCTTTTTCATTTCGTAACAGCTTTCATATAGAGCTTCTCTCTTGAATCCTCATTGCATCTCCCTGACTTATTTCTTTTCAAGTTTCCACTGGACTTTTAAAAATAACCTCCTCAGTAGTCTGCCTCTCTTGTCCAGACCTCAAACCACTCTTTGCAATAGCCAGACTTTCTGAATTTCAGATCTCATCATACCACCTACTGCTTAAGGATCCTCAGATGATTCTCCTGAATTCCAAAGTTCAGAATTTGTTACAGTAAAGGCACGAAAGATGTTTATAGGGTTGCCAGTGCCCACTTCTTTAGCCATATTCAAATGCCATATCCAAAAGTCTCCTGTTGACTTGGTATGACTAACTAATTTCCCATTTCTTTAATGAATTATAGTTTTCAAGCCTCTATGCCTTGACTCATATTACTGAAGTAATATCGGGCTAAAATTCCTCGTGACTTTCCAACTCCACTCCCTTCTCCCTACTTCATACTGATATTTATTTTCATATTTCAGTTAAAGCATCACTTCCAACAGGAAGACACCCTAAACCCTTTGGGGTTATTCCAGTGTTAACACTATGTACTTCTAAATTTTTCGAACATAGAGCTATTTTAGTGGCAATTTTCTGTTTTTTGTCTGCTCAGAATTCATGCCCTCTTTTTCTGATTTTCTTTCTCTGTGATGTGCATTCTTAAGTGGGTTGCCATCCAGAGTGTCCTGCTTCCTTCTGGCCAAGTGGTGGTTTGAGATAAAGCTAGGCCAATTGAGCTTACTCTCTTGAAAATTGAGATCTTGAGTGGAAAGACACCAGGATGGAGAATGGTTAGGGCTGATTACTACCAGCACTGGCAGCCTGACAAAAACAACACTGATTGGTTCCTGCCTTTTATCATGAAGCTTCTCTGGCTTTTGTCCATTTGGAAGCCTTAGTTACTCCAAATTTCCTTCAGTACTGTGAGCAACTCCGTAGTTTTCATTTAAGTTTCTTTTTGAATTAAGTTAGTGAGAGTTGATTTCTATTCATAACAACTAAAAAATCCTAACAGATACAACTTTTCCAGGATTTATCTCTTTATTTGTCTGGCTCACATAATAGGCTACCTTCCCTTTAAGGGCAGGGAGTGGGCATTAAACCTTCTGTTAGATGGATACTCATCGTCCAATATAATGCGTGCCTTATAATAAGTGCTGACAAGTAAGTCACAATTTACCTATTGGAATGAACATGGACAAAAAGCAATCATGAATACCATAGAGGAAGGATATTAATAGCATACAAAATAACTTTGCCATTAACTTTATTTTAACTTACAGTATGTATGAATGATTAGGATGATGATACCAATGACATGCATATCACATTTGCAATTGGCATTTACTGGGAAGGATAGAAAATATTATATTAAATGACGAAATCTGATCCCAAACAGTAGAGGCAGGATAAAATGATGACTTGCTTTTTTAACAGCTTTATTGAGGTAATTTGTGTACCATAAAACTCACCCATTTAAAGTACAAAATTCTCAGATTTTTGTATAATCACAGAGTTGTGAAACCATCACTGCAATATAATTTTAGAACAGTTTCATCACTCCAAACAAAACCCCATACTTATTAACAGTTATTCCCCATTCCCCACATTCAACCCTAGGTGTAGACAATCATTCATCTACTATCAGGATCTAAAGATTTGCCGTTCTGGACACTTTATATATACAAAATCAAATAATGTGTAGCATTAGTGGATGCTTCCTCTTTCACTTAGCGTGGTATTTTCAAGGTTTATCCAAGCTGTGGCATGTATCTGTACTTCATTCCTTCCTACTGTTGAATAATGTTCCATCATGTGGAATGGCTACATTTCATATATTCATTCATCAAGTGATGGATATATGGATTTTTTCCACTTTTTGGCAGTTGTAAAAATGCTGCTGTAAGTATTCATGTACAAGTTTTATCTGGATATGTTTTCCCTTTTCTTCAGTGTATACTGTAAGTGGAATTGCTGGATTATGTGGTAACTCTGTATTTAACTTTTTGAAAAACTGCCAAAATATTTTCCAAAGTAACCATTTTACACTCTCACCCACATTGTATGAAGGTTCCAATTTCTTCATGTTCTTGTCAGCACTTACTATTGCCTCATTATTGATAACAACTAAAAAGTCCTAATAGATATAACTTTTTCTGGAGCCATCCTTGGATGTGCAAAGTGGTATGCCATTATGGCGTTGATTTGCATTGCTCTAATAAGTAATGATGTTGAGTATATTTTCATGTGATTATTATCTATTTGTATAACTATTTTGGAGAAATATATATTCAAATTTTTTTTTTTTTTTTTGAGACGCAGTCTTGCTCTGTTGCCCAGGCTGGAGTGCAGCAGCACTATCTCAGCTCACTGCAAGCTCCGCCTCCCAGGTTCACACCGTTCTCCTGCCTCAGCCTCTCTAGTAGCTGGGACTACAGGCACCCGCCACCACGCCCAGCTAATTTTTTGTATTTTTAGTAGAGACGGGATTTCACCATGTTAGCCAGGATGGTCTCCATCTGACCTCATGATCCACCTGCCTTGGCCTCCCAAAATGCTGGGATTACAGGCATGAGCCACCACGCCTGGCCATATATTCAAGTATTTTACCAATTTTTAAATTAGGCTGTCTTTTATCGTTGAATCGTAAGAACACTTTATATATAATGAACAAAAGTCCCTTATCAGATATATGATTGCAAATATTTTTCTCTCACTTAGTGAGTTTGCTTTTCACTTTCATTATGGTACCATTCGCAGCACAAATATTTACAATTTATTTATTCTTTAATCACTCACACTTTTGGTGTTGTATTTTAGAAATCACTGTCCAACCCAAAGTTATGAAGTTAGTGTAATGTTTTCTTCTATGAGTTTTAAGCTTTTACATTTAGGTCAATGATCAATTTTGAGTTGATTTTTGTACATGGTGTAAGGTAGGTGTTAAACTTCATTCTTTTGTATGTAGACATCCAGTCGCTTCACACTATTTGTTGAAAACACTATTCTTCCCCCATTTAATTACCTTGGTGCTTTTTTCAAAAATCAACCAACCCAATGCATGGATTTATTTCTGGATTCTCAATTGTTTTTCTATTCCATTGATCTTTATGTTTATCTATATACCAGTACCACATTATCTTGACTTGATAGATTTGTAGTCAGTTTTGAAATTGGAAATTGAAAATCTCCTAACCTGTTATTTTCAAAATTGTTTTGGCTATTCTGAATCCCTCACATTTCCATATGAATTGTTTATCTCAGCTTGTAAATTTCTACAAAAACAAATAGCTAGCAATTGAGTAAATTTACATTCTATGTGATGACATATAATCTGGTTAAATACATATAAACATTATCAATGATGAGTGGGCTGAACAGAATTGAAGGTCTTTGTCAATTCTGAGATATCAGGCTTCTGAACATTAGCCATGTTAAATCAGAATAAAATATCTACTAACAAAGTGTCAGGAAATAATTAATTAATTTAATTTAATTCCTAAACTGGCAATTTCCTTTACTTCCTTGGTTACATCAAGTCTCAGAGCCCTCTTCTTGTTTGCCTATGTTTCCTCACTGTCATCACCATCACCATCAAGCATTAATCTTTCTAGCTATTCATGATGAAGCCGTTTGCTCAGTATTCTGATTTAAGCTCACTTGGGAGAATAGTAATAATTTTTATTTTAATTAGAGTGACAGTAAAGGTTTTCTGTCCTCAGATAGCAGCCTCCATGATCTATTTCTCTTTATAGAACCAGCATCTAGGCTCTGATATTTCATCCTTAAGGCTCTGATTTCCCAAGCTAGTCCCAAGTTATGAAAAGGTGGTTTTATAACAGCTCCCAGATGACATTCATCTGGTTGTTCTCCCACTGGTTATTGCAATACTTCTAAACTTTTTCTTAAGACTCCTTCTAATTTTGTCACCAACATTTTCTTAAAAAGCCCCAGAAAATATCTCACAGATGGCCACAAGGACCATCTTCTTGGTTACTCATTATCATCTGCCGTTTTCCTATTATCCAGTTACAGCTCCATGGAGATGTGTCTGAAGCTTCAAATACACAGAGGCAGAGAAGGGTCCACATATCTCTGATGACTGTTCTTTCATCTCTACTCCCACCTGTACTCCATTCTCAAGGCCACACGCTGTTGAAGTTGTGTTCTACTTCTCCAGGCCTGAAGTCTTAATAATAATAGTAAAGATGTTAGTATTATTATTAATAATAGTTATTTGTTGATTGTAATTTCTTTTAATTCCTTATTCACAGCTTTTAATGATTTTTTAAGGGACCTCTTACCCCCTTCGTTTTTATTTACTTTTAGGAATTCCTTTTATATTGAATTTTATGTTAGATTTTGTTTTTGCAAGTAATTTTTTTTTGGTACACTGGAAAAAATGTATCTACTATTATTATCTATTTTCTATGATAAACTTTATTAATGATTTCCTTCATTAAATAGATATTCTTAATTTTTAAGTATTCACAATTACCAATTTTTAATTTTATGTTTTTCCTTTTGCCATCTTATTTAAGAAGTTCTTCATCACTCCTAGGTGGTAAAGATTTTCTCCAATTTTTTATTTTTATTTTTTGAGTTGTGTAGATTTATCTTCTACATTTAGATCTTTAATCCATGGAGTGGCACTTTCTTTTATGGTGTAAGGTATGAATTGAGCTCTTTTCTTTTTTTTCTATAAATTTAGCCAGTTTTCCTTCCTCTGTGATTTAAATCAAATTACAATATGCAAATGAGTATTACTTTAAGCAAGTGAGTATTTTATTAATTTACTTTTTCCTATTCTTTAGCCCATTTATTTCTTTTGTTTTGGTATCAGATTTTTCATGTTTTTTTTTTTTCTATTTCTTTTTACAATGAATTTGCAATATACCCAGAGGAAATGCTCTCATTACTTTTCTTTTAAAAAGTATTATCTATAGCACTTTCATCTTTCCTTATGTTTTGGAATAAAAGTTTCAATTTTGTCAAAATGTTAAGATTTTGATTAAGATTACATTGAGTTTATTGGTGAAATCTGGAAACTAATGGCCTCTTTGTAAATTAAGTTGAATAATCCAGAAACATATTGCTTTCTATTTGTTTTCAATTTGCTTTTAGGTCAATTAATGAAGCTTAACATTTCTGTTGTAAAAGAGTTTTTGCAATCTTTGTCAGATTTTTTTTTGGAAACTTTAGATATACTTTTATAGCTATTTGAATGTTATATGTTTTATAATATTTTCTAGATAATTTTTGTTGGTAAAGGGACACTATTGATTTTTATAAATTGATTTTATATCAGATAGCCTAATTATTCAACTAAGTCTAATATTTCATCTTGGGAGTATGCTGGATTTCCTATATAGATGACCATCTTACTCAAATCCTAAATTGTATTTGTCCTCTTCTAATCTTTACATTTCTTATTTCTTCTTTTTTCTTGCAGCATTAGTCAGGAAATTCAGTACTATGTTAAACAAGAGTGATTATAAAAGACATCATTATCTGATTCAGAAACCTGAAGCAATGTGGTTGAAATTTTTTTATTAAATATGAAATTGTTGTAGGTTTTAATTATATGATATTTATTAAGTTAGGGAAGTTTCATTCTACCACTGATTTTCTGAGTTTATACCAAAAATTAACATTGAAATTTAGTAAATGAATCTTTTGAAGCAATTAAAACAGTTATATGGATTACAATAATTATTTGGCAGATAAATAAATAAAAAACTGTAACATACCCACATACAATTGAATAATATTCAGCTTTAGAAAAGGAAATCCTATCATTTGCTAAAACATGGATGAACTTGGAGGACATTATACTAAGTGAATTAAGCCAGACACAAAAAGAAAAATACTATATGACCACATATCTTTGTGGAATCATTTTTTTAAAGAGTCAACTATACAAAGATAGAGACTACAACAGTGAAAAGATATAAATCAGAGGATACAAAATAGTAGATATGTAAGAGGAATAAGTCTAGAGGCCTAATGTACAACAGGGCTACAGGTAATAATATTGTACAGTATTTGGAATTTTTGCAAAATGGGTGGCTTTTAGCTGCTCTTGACAACAAAAAACAAGGGGGTGGGGTAAACATTTGAGATGATGGATGTGTTAATTTGCTTCACTATAGTAACCATTTTACTACCTATGTATGCCCCATAGTATACCTTAAATATATACAATACAATTTATTTTTAAATTTAAAACATAAAATACACACTATAAACTACAAAATATAGTTATATGATTAGTCTTATATGTGGTGATAGATAATACGAATCTATAAATGTCTTATTTTGCATTTTCTTTATTCAATATATATTAGCCTCATCAAAACTTTAGTTTTCTAAAACCTTTTTTTTTTAGTTTTCTAAAAAGTCTTTTATAAGTTAGGAACCATCTATCCCTTGAAAGTATGGAAGAACTCAGCTATGAAGCTATTTGGACTTGAGGCATCGTTTGAGGAAAGTCTGAAATTACCATTTCAATTTCTCTAATTATTATTGGTCTATTCAGGGTTTTTACTCTTCTTGCTCCAATTTTGGCCTTTAATATTTTTATAGGATTGTCACTCTTGTTTCTAGATTTCAAAGATATTCAAATGTATTACTGCATAGCTGCTATAAGAAAATTTGTATTATTTTTAAACCCCTTGTGTACATATATTCATTACTTTTTTCTATATCATGTTGATTTTATATTCTCTTTTATTTTGTTCTATATGTCTTGCCAGAGATATCTTTACCATATGAATCCTTTAAAAATACATTTTTTGGCTAATATTCTTTATGTATTATTGGGTTTACTTATTCATTTACTTATTAAATATTGATCGAGCCACCTGTCATTTGCTTGACACTGTTCTGGGCACCCAGATTTAGCAATGAACAAAGCAGACTAAATCTCTGCCCCTGGGGATTGCATGCTCATGTATTCTCTAATCATGATTGGCTCCCCTCTTGCTTCATTGGCTTTCTTCTTCTGTTTGTTTTGTCCAACTTTTTAAACTGAATACTTATTAATTTCCCTCTTAGAAATGCATGTGCATTGTCATTCAATGCTAAATCTATTGCGTGATTGTCTCTTCTATGATTTCTTCTTGATATACGCTCTATTTTTAGCCTTCAATTAATTATGTTTAACTTATAAGTGTATATTAAAATATCATTTTAAATTTATTAGTAGCTGTCTCTTCCCCTATGCCCATATAGTAATTGAAGATATCTCAGTAGCCTCAGATATGTATAGTCTTCACTTCTCTAGGCAATATGTACTGTCTTTGCTTCTTTAGACAATAAACTTGACAGAATTATTTACTCATTCCTAATTTCATGTACTTATTTCATGTACATTTCATGTGCATGCATGTCTGTGTCTGTGTGTTTCTACTAGAAATCATTTCTCTTCTTGCCTGAGTACTTCCCCCAAGAATTTTCTGAAAGAGGGTTGTGTAGGGTAAACCTCATGAGAACTGAAAATAACTTTATTTTTTAAATTTATCTTATTAAAAATTTTAAGTTTAATTTTGTTTAACACTTTGAAAATATTGCCCGTTTAGTTTTTCTTGTATTGCTGTGGAGAAGCTAACTATTAAATGATCTGCTTTTTTTCTGAAACATTTTAATATATTATTATTGCCATTTTTATTCTTATTCACTGTAAGTTGTCTATATTGTGGATTTTCCTTATCTAATTTTTCAGCACACTGTAATATTTTTCAATCTGAGGTCTTTCATTATCCTCTAATCTAATTAACTCTCACCCCTTATTTCATAAAATACATTTTCACCTCCATTTATGTCCTTTCTTTCCTTTATAAAACCTTATCATAAAAGTGAAAACTTACAGGTCTCTTCTTTACATCCCTTAACTTAAAAAAAAAAAAAAAATTTCTATCTCTCTATTCCTTCCTTTTGTCTTGTGGTAGCACCCAAACCCCATATTCTAGGTCGCACTATATTTTAGCTGGATACATTTTGCTATTTATCCTTTCTATTGAATTTTTAATTTTAATTCATATTTTTATTTCCTGTGTGCCCCTTGAGTCAATTTTATAACTGCTGGGTCCTCTCTTTTCTTCTAGTATCCACCTTGTCGCTCTGATGATGTCTCCTTGCTGTTAGTGCTCCTCTAATTCACATAGCAAAAGCTCTCCTGTGTCTTGTCTTCTCAATGTGGATGACAATGGAGTTTTCCCCCACAGTAGTCTCCATATGCTCCTTTTTTTGGTCAAAACTGCTTCCTTTGTCTCCAAGATTGTTCACATTGTGTTGCTTTTGTGTATCTAACACTTCTCTCCTATGTTATACCACCAGGACAAGCTTCAGGAGACAGAGGCATATTATACTAATTCACAGTCTTGTCAGGGACTAAAAATCAAAATTATTATTTTATATCAAGGGTAGAAAGCAAGAGAGGCAGGGAGGTAGAGCATGAGTCCTGGCAGAAGATCCACCTGGCCAGGCTGGGTCCCTTTCATGCATGTCCCAACAACTTCCTTGGACCTGATGAAGATTGAAGACCTGGGACAGTGATGTAAAAATGAAGCAACAGGGAAATAAATTCCAATGACAAATAACATTTTGACTGAGAAACCATTAGCCTATTCCTCGGATCGATATTATTATTTTATACTTACAAAGGCAGTGACTGAAAGATCAAAAGGAAATAGTCTCGCTCTCATCTAGGCAATCCAACCTGGAGAGTTTCAGGAGGCACACTGATTGATCCTGAGCAACTGAAGCCTTCAGAATTTGCCTTCTTCTTGCTTCTGTCTTCTTCCTTCTATTTGCCCTTATTTATACACACACACCAGTACACACTTATTTCACCTGAATTCCACATTACATAAAAACTGACTTCCCGTGAACCGTGCACAGGTTGTTACTAAGGATTCTTCATTGTCTTCCATATATTCTGCGACCTAATTGTAAAGAGCACCTTACACTGCATTCTAGAGGTATATGCAGTAATATAGGTATATATATGTATATATATATATACATGCTATTTAATAATAAACTATTAAATAATAGTACAGCATTATCATATAATACTATCCTGTAATATTTAATAAATTATTCTCAGCTTATTTGCATTATTCTATATACTATATTATTCTATATGTTATGCAATGGTCTCATACTAGTCTATATATTATATTCTATAGAATAATATAGTATTATATTTAATAATATATACTATTATTATTATGTACTATAGTATATAATAAAGTAAAATTTAAGTTCACCTGGTTTTCTTCTGCTGTTTTCTACAGGTCTTTGTCTATCCGTACATGTATATCATAGAAAAATAGGATGTGGAATTCCTAGTGGTTTTTTTATGTTAATAGTGCTGATGTTAAAAACTAGTAGTCCTGTTTCTTCAAAGCCCAGCCACACACTTCCTTTTTTCTTTGGGGAGGTAGAGGAAAGAAACAGGGAGAGAAAATAGGTAGAGCCAACTATTGAGCTACGACTTCTCAGGCAACTCTAACATAGTTTTCATCATGCTCTGCCAAAATAACAGATCCCTCTTTCATGTGCTGCTGAAGGAGGAGAACAGCAAAAAACTGAAGAGGTATAGGAAGCCAAGGGGAGATTTCTGTGCTGGATGTGGACTGATATGTATGCAGGCTCTATTCAACCCAGACACTTTAGGAACATTGTTTCATCTGATTGTCCCAACAGCACTATTCATTATATGTTATTATGAACTTTTCATAGATAATGACACTGAACTCAATGAATTTCAATATTGTCCCGATTTCATGAGTAATAGTGGAGAGACCAGAAATTCCTCAGAGGCATGTCTGAACATAAAGACTCTGTCAACTCACCACAAAATCAGAGAAGAGAGGATTCTTGCCGTAAGACAGGGCTTGCTACTCAGGGTTTGTCCTTGATTAAATATGAGAAGTTTACCTGTGATACCCCCAACCTGTAACTTTTCTTTCTGAGGCTCGATCTTCTCTCTGTAGTATCCAGCACCCCTCCATTTGTGCATCCAGGGCTCTCAGCTTATCTGCATTTTCTATAAGAGGACCATCTACGATAAACTGATTCTCACTTAGGTGTTAGGTAAGAAGTTGTTTTTTGTTATTGTTTTTGGTTTTGGTTTGTTTGTTTTGACTTTCCTAGAGAACCATAGATAAAAGGAGAAATTGTTTCTTTAATATTTGCTATTAATTCAAAGAAATGAATCTCTGACTGTAGAATTTCCATCTCTTGAACCTTAGCAAAAAACATATAGATGTTAAATTTGCTATCAACAAAATGAAGTTATATCTAGCCAATTACCAATGTCACATGGTCTGGTTGGCACCAGAAGGCCTAATATCTGAGTATACAACAGAAAGCAAGTCAGGTGGTCTTTAAACAACACTCCCCTGAGACAATCAAGGTGGAAATAAACAGATCTCAAAAGTTTACCGAGTAGATGTTTATCTTGCTAGATATCGTCAATGGTTTTCTGTAGCTACTTTTTTAAGCTAGCTAATGTTTAATTTGAGTAACCTTGTGGAAAGACCTGTTTAAGTGGCACTATCAAACAATAGCAGCAAGAGGAGAGATAAGAAGAAAGTAAAAAAGGATTATTAAAGAAATGCTAGGGGTGAAATTTATCTCTTCAAACAAATCAGGGTGTGCTAAGTTAATAGAAAAATCCTATAATGGATGGACTGATAGTAAACTGTTATTTTCCAGAAGTTAAAAGCATGTGAGTGATTTTTACTCTGATTTGGTGGCAGGGAGTTGGGGACAGGAGGCTGTGAATTTCAGATGATTATATTTATAATATATTTTCCAGGATACTGGCATTCCAAATACCTTTTTAAAAATATTACATAACAAAGTTGCAAAGGATGAAACTGAAGGGGAGGGACAGAGACTGCCTATCCTGAGCTTCTATCCATAATTTATCTCTGTAGGAAGAAAATCTCTTTTGATCCCATTTTCAATTCTAGTACATCTAACAGCAACACTAGAATAAGATTTGACCTACTAAGTGCTCTGTTACATTGGAGTTGTTTAGATTCACCAGAGAATATAAAACATACATAGAAAGACTCATTACAAAATAGAGGCTAAGTTTGTCTTTCAGTATTTCTATCATTTGGTTAGTCCAGGCTCAGCCCCTAGAATCTGAATTTGTCAGGCTTCTGAGCCCAAGCTAAGCCATCATAACCTCTCAGCCCCTAGACTCTGAATTTGTCAGGCCTCTGAGCCCAAGCTAAGCCATCATATCCCCTGTGACCTCCATGTATACATCCAGATGGCCTGAAGCAACTGAAGAACCACAAAGGAAGTGAAATAGGCAGTTCCTGCCTTAACAGATGACATTCCACCATTGTGATTTGTTCCTGCCCCACCCTAACTGATCAGTTGACCTTGTGACATTCCTTCTCCTGGACAATGAATCTCAGGAGCTCCCCATGGAGCACCTTGTGACCCCCGCCCCTGCCCGCAAAAGAAAACCTTCTTTAACTATAATTTTCCACTATCTACCCAAATCCTATAAAACTGCCCCACCCCTATCTCCCTTTGCTGACTCCTTTTTCGGAATCAGTCTGCCTGCACCCAGTTGATTAAAAAGCTTTATTGCTCACACAAAGCCTGTTTGGTGGTCTCTTCACACGAACACGCATAACAGCATTTAGATGCAGTAAAATTTCCAATGTGTTCCTCAGATTATTACAGAAGAGAATTAATAATGTGCATGTATTGATGCTTTATTTGTACCACTTTTGAAGCAAAAGAGTTGAAGTAAATAATTCAAGATTCTATTTGACCAGTCAGCTTGTATTTTTAAGGGCTTAATAAGTAGCTGCCTCTGAGGAGGTTTAGAGAAGGGCTGTCAGAGATGGGTAACTTTTCTTCAGGTACTTACAGAAGATGAAGGGTGACAAGACAGGCACCAAGCAATTGGAATGGTGGAGAAAGATGCTGTGGCTTCTGATTACTTGCCTGTGGTCTTTTGTGTTAACCAACAATACAAAATTACTAGACTTTTCCATGGAGATAAAGGGCTATGAAAATAGTATGGACCAGGCACGGTTGCTCACACTTGTAATCCCAGCATCACTGGAGGCTGAGGTGGGTGGATCGCTTGAGCTCAGAAGTTGGAGACTAGCCTAGGCAGCATAGTGAAATCTTGCCTCTACCAAAAAATATAAAATATTAGCTGAGGTGGGAAGAGGCTTGAACCCAGGAGGCAGAGGTTGCAGTGAGCCGAGATAGCACCACTGTACTCTAGCCTGGGTAAGGGAGTGATACCCTGTTGAAAGCAAGGAGGGAAGAAAGGAAGAAAAGAAGGAGAAGGAAGGAAGAAAGGAAGGAAGGAAGGGAGGGAGGGAGGGGGGAAGAAGGAAGGAAGGAAAAGAAAATAATTTGAACAAGTAGCTGTGTGTCCCAATTGCTTATGAAGTTCTAAAAGTTCAGATAGATAGTCTCTACTCTATATAAAATAAATCAGAACATCTCTTGGTGTTATGGGCTGAACATGTGTAACCTCCAGATTTATTTGTTGAAGCCCTAACTCCCAGTGTGATGGTGTTTGGAGGTGGGGCCTTTGGGAGGTAATTAGGATTAAATAAGGTCCTGAGGATGGGACTCTCATGATGAGATTAGTGGCCTTATAAAAGACACCAGAGAGCTTGTTATCTCTCTGTCTCTCTCTCTCTCTCTCTCTCTCTGTCTCTCTCTGTATTCACATAGGGAAGAGCTCATGTGAGCACACACCAAGAAAGGGATTGTCTGCAACCTAAGAACCTAAGAGGACAGCTTTCCCCAGAAACTGACCATGCCAACACCCTGATCTCAGACTTCCAGCCTTCAGAACTGTGAGAAATAAATTTCTGTTGTGAAAGGCAGGAGTTTGTTGGGAAATGAGTTCCTAGTCTTTTTGCTTTTACTTAAACTACTTTGGTAACATGTAATTGGATTTTTCCCCACCTTGTCTCATTGCCCTCCAACCATTGAGCTGTAGTCACACCTGCCTCTGTAGGAGGGTGAATACAACCCAGGAAAAAAAAGAAATAAACGGATTTAATCATATGAAATTTCCCCCAACCCTCGCCAAAAAAGAAAATGTGTGTTGGAATCCTAACCAACCAGAATGTATCCTTGTTTGGAGATAAGATCTTGATAGAAATCATGAAGTTAAAATGAGGTACAGAGTTGGTGTTGAAACTATGTTTAAAAAAAAAAAAAAAGGCAGCAAATCAGATTTCTTTTCAAAGGAGTGTAAAAACAAGGTTCAGGATGATCACAGTTTTAGTAGTTCAGATATGTTCATACACAAGCCACATTTTCTTCAAAAATACCCACAATTCTGTGTTTGCTGGATTATTAGAAATGGAGTGGGAGGATAAGCAATAATCAAAGTTCCAGCAGAGTGAAACAGTAAATAGTATGTACAAATCCCTGTAACTGAACCTGATACCACATGTTCAACTTGTGAGAGGTCTCTCTTGGGCATGCTTTATACAGACACTGATTCCATTCATGAAGGTTCTGCACCTATGACCTAATCACCTCCCAAAGTCCCCACTTTCTAAGACCATCACCTTGGTGGTAAGGATTTCAACATATGAATTTGGGGTTAGGGGATGCAGATGTTCGATCCATAGTAGGTTGTGGGTCTGGAGAAGCAACAAGTCTCCCTCAGCCTGAGCTTGGGCTCTACTCAAGAAGGCAGGTTTCAGTGCGTCTTTCATAAGAAGGAATATGGATTTATTCTTCTTTCATTTAACTTAAAGTCATAGTGATGACTCTTTCAGAACAATGCAAGTCTATTGTTAAAGAGGGATCCGAGTTTATAAGTTCAGAAACATGAAACAGCCAGGAATGTTCAGAAGGCAACTCTAGCTAAAATAATTAAGCCCCTTCCCTGGAAGTACCATGATGTAGTTTGGATCTGTGTCCTCACCAAATCTCATGTGAAATTGTAATCCCCAATGTTGAAGTTTAGGCAAAGTGGGAGGCGATTGGATCATAGGGGCAGAGTTCTTATGAATGGTTTAGCACCATCCACCCTTGCTATTGTGTAGTGAGTGAGTTCTCATGAAATCTGGTTGTTTAATAGTGTGTGACGCCTCTCCCTACCACCACTCTCTTGGTCCTGTTCCTGCCATGTAAGACACCTGCTCCCACTTTGCTTTCCACCATGACTAAAGGCTCCCTGAGGCCTCTCCGGAGGCAGATGCTGCCATGCTTCCTGTACAGCCTGCAGAACCATGAGCTCATCAAACCTCTTTATAAATTACCCAGGCTCAGGTATTTATCTATAGTAGTGTGAGAATAGACTAATACATACCACAATGCACAGAAAATAATATCAAGCAGCCTTACCTCAAAGAGCAGAAAGAATATTTTTTCTGGAATCTATTTGATTTTCTTTCCCTGCACTATTGTAGTTCAATTCTTCCCTGAAGCCTATTCAAAGGCGAGGATGGAAAATAATGACTCAAGAGATCAACGCAAATATCATCCCAAGCAGAACAGCCCTTTTCTATGAGTTTGCCACCATTGTAGCCTTCAATTTTACATGACTTCTGGTCAAACTATATAAATAATTAAAATATTTTTGCTTTAAAAGCTGTTGTTAGTCTTTAGGCTCAATGTAGACATCTAAATAAATAGTTGTAGGGCAAATATCCAAAAGAGTAGGGGTTCTGGCATCAGACAACTTGATATGAGTTTGAATTCCATCACTCTCGTGCAAGATATGCAGCCTCCCAGAGATCTAATCATCTCATCTATAAAATAAAGCTGATTATATCTGACCTCAGTGATTTATTGGAAGGAATACATCACATTACACTTGTAAAACTTTGAGCACAGTGTGTGGCACAATTAGTCATGAGTAAAATTAAGATTAACTATCATAAAGAAAACAGTATTTTTGAAAAGAGTGCTAGGTAATATGTTAAATAAAGAAGGCTGAGAAAATAGTTGTGTAGGCCTGCAGAAAAAAAAAAATCATTCTCTATTAATCACTCCATAAGCCAATTTATCATTGAGAGACGGATTTGGCTTGATAATGAAATCTGTAGAATAAGCAAACTCTAGTTCTTGACACAACTTTAGAATCAGAATCTTTCAAATGATCAAACTATACCATAGACTGGGTGACTTGAACAACATTTATTTCTCACAGGGCTGGAGACTGGGCAGCCCAAGATCAGGGTGCCAGGAGATTGGGTGTCTGGTGAGGGTTCTCTTCCTGGTTTCCTCATATAAGAGAGAGAGAGAAGGCAAGCAAACTCTCTTCTATGTCTTCTTATAAGGCACTAATCCCATTATGAGGGCTCTGCCTTCATAATCTAATTTTTCCCAGAAGTCCCACCTTCAAATACCATCACATTAGGGATTATTAGTTTTGGTTTGGGGGGGGGTGGGATACAAACGTTCAGTACCTAGCTCTTGCTCCGGGTCAAACAATCACTAGTCAGAGCCAGCACTAAGCTACATTTCTCATATGACTCTACCACAATATATTAGACCTTGATTTCTATTTGCTGAAAGACTTGTCTCATTTCTTTTTGAGATTTATACATTTATAAAATTATAAAGCTGATTTAGGACTGTTAATTCCATGTAACATGTCACCCAAACAATTGCACATTGGTTTGACAAACAACATTTCAATCCATCAGAAAAGTTTAGGTTGATGCCTGCACATATTCCAGAGACATAAAAGTGGAGGATAAGTGCTTTTAAAGCAAACAAACCTGAGGCGTGTTGTTAAAGGACACTTGCTTTGGAATGGAACTCTGGAGTGTTTAATTATCAACATGTGCCTTTCCATCCCTGGCCTATTAAATCATCTGGCCTGCTAATAATAGCCTGTTTAGCCATCAGGAAAAGATGGATGAGTTTTAGTTCCCATTTTCAAATCCAAGGGATCTGCCCTGTTTCTGAATTATCTGCAGATGAAGATTAGTCACTGAGGCATCTGTAGGTTGTGCAGAGGACATTGGAGTCCTGGCCAGGATATTTATCCTCAGCAATGTGCTCCTCCCTCTCCTTCAGGCCTTCCACTGGTGAAAAGAGACTGAAAGAGCCAAACTTAAAACGTGAGGAAGGGAATCTTACCAATTAAATGCTCTTTTTAGCATTGCAAACTGAATGTAATCACTTCCTGTGTTTAAACTGTCTGTGAATAGATCATGTATTTAGCTTTGCAAAGGAAGTTTTACATGTAATACCACTGCTTTCCCAAAGCCAGCTGTTTGGGTGTTTGTTTTAATCCATATCCAGTGTTCCCATTACCTGTTGATATGTAACAAACTATTTCAAATCTTAGTGGGCTAAAAAAGCAGTTTCTTTGGATCATGATTTTTGTGGAAGAGGAATTGGCGAAGTGCTTAGCTGGGTGTTTCCTTTCTGATTCCTGAGATGTTAGCTGAGGTGGCATGGCTAGTACTAGTGGATGCATTTTTAAGATGGCTCCCTCACATGGCTAGCAAGTTGGTGTTGGCTGTTGGCTGAGAACTTAGCCTAGTCTTTTGTTAGGATAACTTGGTTGTGATCCATAAAGGCCCATTCACAGGATGCTTGGGCTTCCTCATTGGCAGAGCAGTAGAGTTCCTAGAATGAGTATTCTTTCAGCTGAGTGTAATCTGCAAGACTCATTCTGACCTAGCCTCAGAAGTCCCAGAAGACCACTTTCACTGCATTCATTGATCAACCAAATAATTTAAAGCAAACAACTCCAAGAAGATAGAAAATAGACTCACCCACTCCATGGTAGGTTAGCAAAGATATAGCAGACATCTTTAACCTATCACATCAAGAAAAACTGTAACTGCTAGATTTTAACTACCCCCTCCACTTTACACATTATCTGGTGATTCTCAGAAGCTTCCAAAATATGTATTTAATTTATTCATTGCATCTCTCTCCACTCAAAATATTTAATATTTTCTGATTGCTTTGAAACTATGGTTCAATCAATCAATCAATTCCATTTCTTTTTCTGATGATTACTTCTTTCCTTCCTAACCATTCCCATATTGATTACAGTACTTCAGATGCATTCTGGATCCTGAATAACTAATCTACTCAGTAACAAATAATGTAATCTTCAACATAACATTCTCTCTGAGAGAGTGCAAGGCAGACAATGGAGACAACAATTCAAAAACACTTTCCAAGTTGAAGTACAATCTTAACAATGGCAGTATTTTTGAGATATTTAGGTGGCTTTCACACCATGCTTTTTTTATGCCCCAAGGTGTAAGGGTACCAAATAAAGCAGTTTTCCAGATCTTATCAGTAGACCCAAAAGTAGAAATTAACTAGTAGTATAAATCACTTATATTAAATCCCTTTCATTTACATATATTTGCATATGAATACCTAATTGTTTTGAAGTAACAAGAGAACAATGGAGGAAAAAAAGGGGGCTTGAGGCTGCAACAGACACCTGGGAGACTGTATTTTAAAAGTCTATATTTTTACATATCTGATTTTATTTCTTAAAGAGAAAGATACTGAGTCATGCACACAAAGTACTACCAAAAGAATTAAAGTGGGAGAAAGTTTCAACCTAATGATGCTATTTTCTGATAGACACCTCTTTAATTCTTCCCACTTAAATCTTGAATAACAAAGCCTTGTAATGTGTATAGAAACCAAAATTCTACAGATAGTGCTAAAGCAAGTTTTAAGATTCCCTTAACAAGCTCTTAAGTTGATAATGGCCCCTGTTTGAACTGGTATTTTTAAATAGGTAGTTGTGTAACACTCCTTTAGTATACAGAAAAGTCTGTACACTATCAGTAGGATCAGGTGGCCTTCTTTTCCTCTACTTTGTTGTCCTGAACAATTCAGCTCTGGCCCCAAATCAGCATCATCCACTCAGCAAAACAAATGCCCCATATTTAACTCTTCTCATTCTTGTCACACTTTAGCAAACATCTGTGTTTTCTTGAGCATGCTTTGTGGCATTTATTCCTACAATTGATTTTTTTCTCTTTTTTTGCCCACTTAACATTTATCCGTCTTCTGATAATAGCACCTTGATTTTTCTTTATACAACCTCATCTCATAGTCTCAGTCTCAGTGGCTTCTGATGAGACTCTCACCGCCAGCTCTAAGAATTGAGCCAAAAAAGGGAGGCATAGTTCAGAAATAGAGAGAAATAAATCAGAGTAAGATAAACATAAGAAAAAGGAGAAGAAAAAGACAAAGGGAAGAAGTGGAGCTGGGACACTAATGACATTGTTTGAGATCTTGGATCCAGTCATGCTTCAAACTATATTTTTCAGTTATACAAGCTAATTAATATTTGCTCTAACACACACACAGACACACACACACACATATGCATACATGCACACAGACATATTTTGTTTATTTATTTATATATTTATTTATTAGGATTTGCTTAAGCTGGTGTGATTTGAGTTCCTGTCATTTAAAATTAAAGCTTGAAATTAGGCTTTACCAATACAGCCATTTACCAACTCAAAATATATTAGCAAAGTATTTCTTCTAGTTATTTATAGAACTGTTCTTGAAAGGCATTGTGAAATCTGAAGTAGTACATAAAATTTACTTCACTGGCTTTAATATAATATGTGCAAACCAATAAAAGGCAGCCTGTTCAAATTACTTATATTTATTATGAGATTATTCAGTATTACTAACCAAAATAAAATCACTAAATGTACATAAATTAAACCTTTCTATTAATATACAACACACTCATGTATTTTTACAGAGTCAGAATAAAAGGCCGCAGAACCACAAACCTGTAGGTGGGTGCACATCCATTAGCATTCCTATAAGTACGTGTATTTGGTGGCTTTGCTGGAGTAACAAACTACCTCAAAATCGCGGTGTTATATGAAACAAAGGTATGTTTCTTGTTCATATTGCATGTAGGCTTCAGGCTACCTGAGGATCTGCTCCCATTGTGCTCTGCTCTATCAGTCTTCTCAGCTAGACTTCCAGGCTAAATAAGCAACCTCTATTTGGAAAGCACCATTCTCAGAGCAGGAAGCAGAAGCAAGATTACCATGTCATCCTATTTAAAGCTTCTGCTCCAACATGGCTTATATCATATTCACTCAAATTGCACTAGACAAATTTAAGAACAGGACAGGAAAGTTCATGCCATCTACACAGCTGTACTGCCAATTACAAGGCAAAAGCAAGGATCTATAAGTGCTTACAAATATGAGAGTCAATGATTTTGAACACTAATATTACCTGACAAAAGAGACACGTCCTGTCTTTACCTAGCTGCTTTCTAATACACTGCTGTGGCTTAAGGGTAGTACCCAGGCTTTCATTGCAATTTTAGAGTCACTAATGTAAGAATTTATCTTCAAGTTGTAGAATCAAAGAGGGAAAATTTCTCCTTTACCCTCTGAAGACTTAGTGAAAATGAATTTACAATAGTCAGATTAATAGGAGAAAAAGGCATACAAAATTGATCTAACAGGCAAGGGAGAAATATCACAGGAGAGTGAGTGCTCAATTTTTTTTTAAAGAAAGAGAAAACCAAATTCTAGTTTTGTTTCAATGTACTTTTGATATTAAGGCTCAATATTGAAACCCTTTAATAAATTTATTTAGCTTGAGTTCATTTAACCATATAAGATTTTCTTTTACTCTCTTTTATTTTTCCAACTTTTTATATTCATTTGTTTTACCTGTGACAATTTTTCTCCACTTGTTCATTTTGAAACAATATTTAAGCATACTCTACACTAGACAAAATTAATTTTCCTTAAAAAAAAATCCATATCTTCATGCATTCCTGGCAACCTTCCTCACCAAAAACACACCCCTGTATGCTCTATGTGCAGAACTGTTTTTCTTATTTTTAGTAGTTTTAATTAACTACATTAGAGCTTCAATTTTTAGCAATTGTAAACCAACATTCTGTAGACTTATGAACATCATTTGATAATTTATAAAAATGTATCTTTCTTAATGGAACAATTTTTTTAAAAATTGGAACAGAACATATTTACTAACAGATCTAAATATATTTTGTTTCTTTGTAATAAGAAGCCAAAACTAGATAAACCTCCTGTTAATGTTTTAGTATTGTATATTACTTAGAAATAAACTAGAAATGTGATGAATATCTATCATTAACTTAGCAAAACTAGAAGGGTGTATTGCTAAAGTGACTGGGGAAATCTTTTAAGTAAATATCTTATAAGTATGATTATCCATGAAAAAGAGTATATTTATGGACTTCTATCCCATTTACATCTATTTGATTTATTAATCCTTAAAAATTATATTTGGAAAATTTTTTTACTTTATTTTCTTTTATTTATTTTGAATTTCAATAGTTTTGGGTAAAAGTGGTTTTTGGTTACATGGATGAATTGTATAATGGTGAAGCCTGAGATTTTAATGTACCAATCACCCAATGTACTATACATCATACCCAATATGTAGTTTTTTAATCCCTCAGCCCCTTCCTACCCTCCTGACTTTTGAGTCTTCAATGTCCACTATGCCACTCTGCATGCCTTTGCACACCCACATCTTAGCTCTCACTTATAAGTGAGAACATTTAAGTTTTCCATTCCTAAGTTACTTCTCTTAGAATAATGGCCTCTAGCTCTATCCAAGTTGCTGCAACAGACAATATTTCATTCTTTCCTTATAGCTGAGTAGTATTCTATGTGTCTATATACCACATTTTCTTTCTTTATTTTTTTGAGACAGAGTCTCACTCTGTTGCCAGGCTGGAGTGCAGTGGCACAATCTCAGCTCACTGCAACCTCCTGGGTTCAAGCGATTCTCCTGCCTCAGCCTCCCAAGTAGCTGAAACTACAGGCACAAGCTACCATGCCCAGCTAATTTTCGTATTTTTAGTAGAGACGGGGTTTCACCATGTTGGCCAGGATGGTCTAAATCTCTTGACCTTGTGATCCCCCTGCCTTGGCCTCCCAACGTGCTGGGATCACAGGCATGAGCAACCACACCTGGCCCACATTTTCTTTATCTACACTTTGGCTGATGGAAACTTAGGTAGTTCCATATCCTTCCAATTGTAAATTGTGCTGTGATAAACATACGCATGCAGGTATTTTTTTTTTATAAGGACTTCTTTTTTGGGGTGGTAGATACCCAGTAGTTGGATTGCTTGATTGAATGGTAGATCTGCTTTTAGTTACTTGAGAAATACTCATACTGTTTTCCATAGACATATTTCCATAACATAGACACATTAGTACAACATGTGTTGTACTAATTACATTCCCACCAACAGCATATAGGCATTCCCTTTCACCATCCATGCCAACATATATTGATTTTTGACGTTTTAATGATGGCCACTCTGGATGGGGCAAGGTGGTGTCTCATTGTGGTTTTAATTTGCATTTCCCTGATGACTAGTGATGTTGAATATTTGTTCATATGTTTCTTGGCCATTGTATGTCTTTTTGGAGAAGAAATTATTCATGTCATTTTCCCACTTCTTGATGGGATTATTTTTTTCAAATTTTTTTTTCTGGCTTATTTGTTTGAGTTCCTTTTAGATTCTGGATATTAATCCTTTGTTGGATGCATAGTTTGCAAATACTTTTTCCCATTCTGTGGGTTTTCTGTTTACTCTGATGATTATTTCTACTGTTGTACAGAAGCCTTTTAGTTTAATTAAATCCCATTTATGTATTTTTTGTTTTTGTTGCATTTGCTTTTGGGATCTTAGTCATGAATTCCTTGCCTAGGCCAATGTCCAGAAGAGTTTTTCCTAGGTTTTCTTCTAAGTATTTTTGGCTTCAGATCTTAGATTTAAGTCCTTAAGCCATCTTGAGTTAATTTTTGTATATGATGAGAGAGAATGATCCAGTTTCATTCTTCTATATGTGGCTATGCAGTTTTCCCATATGTTTGAAAAATTTTATCAGACGTTAGACACAGTTTAGTCATCTCGGTTTTTTTCTATTAATTATTATATAACACATGTATACCAGGCAGTTACCATCCAAACAAAAACTACTGAGGTATTTTGCTGATAACTTAGAAGATAAATCTGTTTCTATTAAACCAACATTCTTTAACTCATCTAATTTCCTAAAGATTTATTTAAGTCAAATAAACTTTGAAAAGTATTTGGGCTGAATTATTTAATTCATACGTGCTCATTTTATCTCTATGTCAGTTTGGTACCATGTAGATAATATATAAACACATGTATAGAAATAAACATGCAGGCACAATATGCAACACACATAGACGTGTACATCCAAAAGCCAAATAAATTACGTTGCTCAATACAAAATTTTAGACCTGAGATGAGCCCATCTGTGTCTCTTGAGACTCTATAAGGAAGGCAGAAATCCCCGGTAAAGAGGTCAGTGGCACATTTTTGTGTGTGCCTCTGTAGGTCTCAGGGTCACTAGAAGTCTCCTTTAGATCACTTCATGTGACACCCGAAGATCTGATGTTTTCTCTCAGTAATTTTTTCGCCATTAATCTTCAAATAAAAGAAGTAGGGGCTGACAAAGGTGGCAAAAGGAAGGAGAACCAGAAGTAAATGGAAGAATGGGCCTTAAAGTAACCAGTTTCAGGAGATCTTAAGTTTCACAAAAAGGCCAATGAAGGTCTAGTTAGTAGAGGTTCAAGAAAAAGAAGTCCAGTTGATTGAGAAGTAATTTAATGGGAGAAACAGGATTCAAAAGAGAAAAATCAGAGGCTTTACATAATATTATAGCCTGGATTTTAGCTTTTAATTAAGCGACTTTTGACCATAGAACACTTAAAACATTTTGTTATCAAGTTTTAGCCAAGCAAAAAGCAAACTTTCCCATTTACCAGATTTTTTCCCCTGAAATTTGCACCTAGAAGGAGTTTTGGATGTTGGTAAGAATGGGTGGGCTTTGGAAGCAGCAGGTCTTCCCCTGGGACCAAGGGACTGGAGTGGGCTGTAAATGGGACAGCATTTTTCCCACTGCCTGGGAGGAACCTGCTGCTGACTTGCTCAGAGATTAGGCTCGGGGCAGAGGCAGGAGGCTTGTCTCTCTGGTCCAGTCTATGGCTAGTCACAAGGGTCTCTCCTACCCACTCCTAAGAAAGACCACATAAAAATCTAATGAACAAAGATGAGAAAGACAGGGCAAAAAGAGCTTCGAGAGTAAGATTTCTGTTTTTGTCTCAACTGGCTTCTTTCTTTCTGAGTATATAGTTCCATTTTTACCTCAGGACAGAAGGCTAAACAAACAACAAAAAAAGTTTCTATCATGCTCTGAATATAAACCAAAGGAGTATATGAACAATGACCTATAAACCAAAACAAATATTCACATACAAGACCAAAGCCCAGAAGCCCTTTGTGATTTTAGCCAGTCTCCAAAGAAGAACAAACTGAAGCCCTTCCAAGATCCAGACCTCAAGACAGCTTAAAGGAAGGCAAGTTTTAGTAGGCACAGATGGGGTACAACACACATTTCTATCCAGCCATATCCTCAGGGATTCCAACCTTTGAGTTAGTCATGTGCATAGAGCTGCCTGACAACCAACGTGCCCCTAATCAATGAAAAACTAAGAGATGAAGAGTTGGTAAGACAAACAGAAAAGCTAAAGATTTTCATGGGAAGGAAAGGATTAACTAGTCAAATGGGTACCCCAAAGAGTCAAGAGTCATACAAATATAAATTCAAAAAGATTTTTACAAATAACTCCAATTAACTGTCATAAATGTTTCTCTCCTGAGCCAAACAAGTTATATCTCTAAGGGACTTGTTCCCTGACCAGGGATTGACCCCAGGCAAAAGCATTGACAGTGCAAATCTTAATCACTAGACCACAGATTGAAACATCTTCTAGCAAATCTCACAGAAAATTCAAAACAAGCAATTGGAGCGTTCAAAAAAATTAAAATTATTTTAAATCTGATTTTTGCTTTTCAATCTTGCTAATGAATTTTTTGAGGTAGATATTATATTTCTGTTGTAACTTTTTATAGATACGTATCGGACAGCTATTTGAAAGAAAAATTTCTTTTAAAAGAAAAATTTAAAATATTTAAAATGTATATTTTATATAAATTAAATATTTAAAATTTAAAATATTTAAAAGAAAAATTTCTTTTAAATGCAGTCAATTTAGTCCAAAGATGACTCAAGCCGATAAGCCGTTCTCAGCCTGAACAAATTACTGATATTGGTAATTTGTGTATTTTCACTTTTTTTTCTCAGTCTTGCTAGATGTTTGTCAATTTTATTAATCTTTTCAAATAATTAGTTCTTGGTTTTACTAAGTTTTCTATGTTTTAATATTTTCAAGCTCATTAATTTCTGCTTTTATGTTTATTATTCTTTTCCATTGTTTACTTGGGTTTATTTTGTCCTTTTTAAGGCTCTTTTGGTTTTGTTTTTGCTTTTGGCTTTTGTTTGCCTGGTTTTGCTTAGTATGTTTTTGATGAAGGAGCCAGGGTTTTTTGTTTTTTTTCCCCTAGGTTTTTGATAAGGAACCTTAATTATTGATTTGAAACTGCTTTTTTTACCTAATTTTTGAATTTGGTTCTATAAATTTTCTTCTTAGCACTGCTTTAGCTGTGTCTAACATATTTTAATAAGCTTTATTTTCTTTTAATTAAATATCCTTTTAAAATTTTTTCTTGAGACTACCTTTTGACTCATGGATTATTTACAAATACACTATTTAGCTTCCAGATGTTTGGAGACTTTATGCAATAATTCTCTTATTGATTTCTAATTTAATTCCATTGTGGTAAGAAAACACCTTCTGTATAATTTCAGTTAGTTTAAATTTACAAGATTTATTTCACGGCCCTGGATACAACCTACCATGGAATGTGGTTCATAAACACTTGAAAATGAGTGTATTTTGCTGTTGCTTCTTTAAAAATATTGAGTAAATACTGTTGGTTGATGGTATTGTTGAGTTCTTCTATATCCTTGCTAATTTCTGCCTAGTTTGTCTATACATTTTTGAGAGAGGGGTGTTGCGGTCTCTAAGTATAATAATGAATGTCTGTTTTTTGTTTCAGTTCTGTCAGTTTCTGCCTCACACATTTTGTGGCTCTGTTGTTTTGCTTGGTGTGTATACATTTAAGATTACTGTCTTTTTCGTAGGCTTTAACTTTTATCAGTGCATAGATCCTACTGTCTTTCCAGTAATTTTCTATATGCTGAAGACTACCTTTTCTGTTATTAGTGTAGCCACTTCTGATTTCCTTTGATTGTCTGAATGATATATCTGTTTTTTAAATAGTTGCATCATTTTGCCAATTTTTGTCTTTTAATTGGTGTAATTACATCATTTACATTTAATGTAATTATTAATATGTTAAGCCTGCCATTTCATTTTTAGTTGCTGTTTGTTCTTTCAGCTTCTCATTTCTTTGTTTTCTTTTTCCTGCCTTTCTGTGATTCACTCGAAGTTTGTTAGAATTCTATTGAGATTTAGCAGAAGTGCTTTTGTGTATATTAAAATATTATAGATAAATTATATATAAAACTTTATGTAGCTATTTCAGTGGTTATTCTAGGCATTACACTGTGTATGTGTGTGTGTGTGTGTGCATGTATGTGTGTGTGTATGGTGTTCTATCACAGTCTACTGGTGACATTATTTTATTATTCAAAACATCATAATAATTATATCTCTCTTTAGTTCTCTTTGACCTCGCCTAGTTATAATATAGTTGTCTTAAATATTTCCTCTGCATATATTTATAACCACATTATACACTGTTATAATTTTTGCTTCAACTACCAAAAAAATTAGAAAGCTTGAGAAGAAGGAATTGCTATTATATTTTTCCATTTTTTCTTGCCTTATTATCTCCTCTTCCCTGATCTTAAAAGGTTTCTTATTTTTACAGTTTCTTAATGTTTAAGGAAACTTCCTCTAGCCATTAATTTAGAATAGGTCTGAGACATTCATTTTATTTTTATTTTTTCTCATTTTAGAATATCTTTACTTCCTCTTCATTCCTGAAGAATTTTTTTTGGCTGGGTATAGATTTCTGGATTGACAATTAGTTTCTTCCAACCTGTGATTCGTCTAGCTTCCATCATTTTTTATGATAAAACAGCTTTTACTCTAATTGCCATTTTTCTAAAGGTGATGTGTCATTTTCCTCCGGCCACTCTCAAGATATTTTGCCCTTGGTTTTCAAAAGTTTAATTACAATGTGTCATTGCATGGATTTCTTTTTTTTTTCTGCTTTGTGTTCACTCATCTTTGATCTGTAGATTTAAGTCTTTTGAACAAATTTGGGAAGCTTTCAGTCATTATTTATTGGTATAGTTTTTCAGCCTTGTCCTCTTGTCTTCTTCTGGAACTCCAATGGCATGGAAGTTAGATCATTTATGATAGTCACACAGTTTCTCAGGATTACCTCATTTTTTCCTAGTCTACCTTTTCTTTGTTGTTCATATTGGGTAGCTTCTATTATTCTATCTTCCAACCAACTGATTATTTTATCTGCCTTATCCATATTGCTACTAAGCTCCTCCACTGTACTTTTCATTTTAAAAATTTTATCTTTCTGTTATAAACTTATTGTATAACTTTTATTTCTTTATTGAGACTTTCTCTTTTCAATTTATTTTAAGAGTATTCATAATTGCTCATTAAAGCAGTTTTATGATAGCTGCTTTATAATCTTTGTCAGAAAATTTTAACATTTCTGTTATGTCAGTGTTGCCATCTTTTGATTGTCTTTTTTTCATTCAGTTTGAGATCTTACTGCTTTTTGGTATGACAAACCATTTTTAACAGACACCTGGAAATTTTTGTGTCACAAAATTTTCAATCTTCTTAAACCTTCTATTTTAGCTGGCTTTCTTTTATATAACTCTGATAAGGAAAGAGGAAGGCATCACCACAGAGGTGGAATTTCAACTTGGTACTCAGCCTTCATTGGCACAGAAGTTAGGTAAGTTTCCTCATTACTCCTAGGCAGAAGCAGGGGATTTGACTCCCATTTTGTCTCCACTGACAGCAGTGGGGGTGCCCTTGTCACCACTGGGTGATGGTGAAAGATCACACTCTACATTAGGTCTCCTTGACACCACCCAACTAGAGAATGAGAACATTATTGCCAGGTACGAGTAGAAGTCCAGGCTCCCACATGACATGATGTTAGTGCATGGTGAATGAGGAGCTTGTTACTGGCCAGCAGGGATTGCAATCCTGGTTTTCTACATGACCTTCAACACCAGCCCAGCAGGGGCATTGGGATTTTGGTAATAGCCTTAAGTGAGTCCCTAGTCAGCCTTTGATGGTAGGATGGGGTCAGAGCTTTAGCTAGAATAGAACAGTTTTTTTTCCAAAAATTTTTTGTCTTGCTAGGCTGCCCCTTTCTAATTATTTGTCTAGGGCTTTAGTTGGAAATGTTGACATCTGTGCAAGTTGGTGTTTTTCGTTTACTGGCTTCATTAGCTCTAGGTCAGGATATATGAGGCAAAAGGAAAACCCAGGTAACTGATCACCAGGTTATTCTTTAGGTCCTAAGATTCTTAGCCAATCAGCCATCTTCTCTTGTATCTTTCAAAGATGTGTTATGTTTGTTTTACATATAATGTCCACTATTCTTAGTTGCATTTAACATGATGATGAGGGAAGTATGTCTGCTTCATCTTTTGGAAGCAGAAGTCAAATTAGAAAACTTTAAAAAAATGATTGCACTTATAATTCTTTACTTTTTAAGTTGGTTTCTTTTTTTTCTGAAAACTCAATAGTCCAGTTCATGTGAAAGATTTCCCAGGAAATAACAAAATTAAAAAATAATATTTGCCACTGTGATTATACAAATGAATGCATTCAAAATATGCTTAAAATATTAGCATCTATTCAATCTCCAACTCCCAAAGACCCAGGAGATGAATAACATATGTATGCTTTCAGTTAATACACAGGGGCAGTGCTTGAGCCAGACACATGTAGCACAATCTTGGGATAGAGATTAAGACCAAGTAAAACATGGTAGTCACAGGTAGGCAGACAGACTTGGGAGGAGAACAGGCTTGCCAATAGTCTTTTAATTTTATTTCATCTCACTTCATCTTTACAGTAGCCCTAGGAGTCAGGTACTATTATTGATTTCAATCTTATAGGAGGGGAAAGAGAAGCTTAAGAATTAAACAATTTTTCCAAATTTTCAGAACTTATAAATAAAGGAGACATTGTTCAAAACTTGTGTGTCTGACTCTAATTATTGTCTAGACTCAACTATTAGAGGTTAGAGATGCTCAGATACAGTGACTCTAATATTAGTATTTCAGACTGGGGGATATAGCAATAATATTCAAGAGTTATAATGATCTCTAATATCAGTTTAAATGATTCTGCCAAGGGAGGGATTCAAAAAGTAGCTGTGGGTTTTCAACAGATTTACTGAGCCTCAATAAGTGAGATTCTAGCACAAATACAGTGCAATTGTTTGCTTAGAAGCATGACAGCAGCATCAGAAAAATAGGCAAGGAGAGGAAAGTCTTAGTTTATGGACTAGGGTCAGAGTAAAAAATTCTGGACCTGTTTGAAAGAATGTAATGGAGATGTAAGAAGTGGTCATGGAACTCACAGGGAGAGGGGAAGCCTGCCCAAGTGACTGTAACATTGACTAATAATCAATAATCATGTTGATAATGATGACTACCAGTTAATGAGTGCCTGCCATATGCCAAGGACTAAGCTAGATACTTAAATATGTTTCAGTAATTGCAACATGCTACAAAAGCTTTGGCTTGAATTAAGTGCACTGGGTTTCCTTTATCATAATGGAATACCCTAAAAGGATATACTTGAGATTCCAGCATTCAGCACCAAAAAGGACTTAGAGCCCTTATTAGGAAAAACAACACTATAAGAAATTCATGAATAAGAGAATGGGCATTTTTAAGTTTTCTTTTCTTTTTATTTTTATTTTTATCTTTATTTTTATTTTATTTTATTTTATTAGTATTATTATTATTTTTACTTTTTCTTTCTTTGAGATGGAGTCTCACTCTGTCGCCCAGGCTGGAGTGCAGTGACGCGATCTCGGCTCACTGCAAGCTCCGCCTCCCGGATTCACACCATTCTCCCACCTCAGCCTCCCGAGTAGCTGGGACTACAGGTGCCCGCCACCACGCCCAGCTAATTTTTTTTGTATTTTTAGTAGAGACGGGGTTTCACCGTGTTAGCCAGAATGGTCTCCATCTCCTGACCTCGTGATCCGCCCGCCTCGGCCTCCCAGTGTGCTGGGATTACAGGCGTGAGCCACCGCCCCCGGCCTTTATTTTTATTTTTGGGGGTACACAGTTGGTGTATATGTTTTTGAGGTACATAAAATATTTTGATATGGGCATGTAATGCACAATAGTCACATCGTAGAAAATGTGGTGTCCATCCCCTTAAGCATTTATCCTTTGTGTTACAAACAATCCAGTTATACACTTTTAGTAATTTTTAAATGTACAATTAAATTACTATTGATCATAATCACCCTGATGTGCCATCAAATACTAGGTCTTATTCATTCTTTTTTTTTAAATTTAAAAATGTTTATTGAACAGAAATATAAACATAAGCCCCGAAGAAAGCAACATGACAAATTTTATATGTAAAATGTAATTTTACCCGAATTAACATATTTACTTTGTGTTCATGGTTTACAACATGACTGATCTTTCCCTTCTATCCCTTTGTACTTGTGTGTATCTAGCAGAAAAGTTCTTAGTCTGGCTATGGGCACACAGAAACTTCCCATTGATGATTATATTCAAATGTTTATTTACTCTCCCCAGAATAAATTGGGGGACTGGCACTGTCTGGATCGATCACAGGAAAGATAGTCAGGAAGCTCTGATCATCTTGAGTTTCACGTTTATGAGCAAAAAAATGGACACAGCGGCTGTCTAACAGAAATTTTGTCGAATGTGTAGATATGGCACCCATCACTAACATCATAAAAAGAAATGAACCTCATACCTATATCCAGGAAAATCCCTACTCTGTGCAAGTGGGGACTCACCCAGAGAATAGTCAAAGGCATAGTGCTGGAAGCAAAGACCTTTCCTTTGCTGGAACCACAGTCCAGAAGCTGTGTTCTGAGGAAAGTACAATTCTTTATTACTTATTCATTCTTTCTAACTATTTTTTGTATTCATTAACCATGCCCAGCTCACTCCCACCCCCATCTACCCCCGCTACCCTTCCCAGCCTCTGGTAACTATCCTTCTATTGTCTATGTCCATGGGTTCAATTGTTTTGATTTTTAGGTCCCACAAATAAATGAGATCATGTAGTTTGTCTTTTTGTGCTTGGCTTATTTCACCTAACATAATGACCTCCAGTTCCATTCATGTTATTGCAAATGACAGAATCTCAATTTTTATGACTGAATAGCACTCTGTTGTATATATGTATCACATTTTCTTTATCCACTTAGATGTTGATGGACACTTAGGTTGCTTGCAAATCTTGGCTATTGTGAAGAGTGCTGAAACAAACATGAGAGTGCAGATATCTCTTTGATATGCTGATTTCCTTTATTTTGGGTATATAGCCAGCAGTGGGATTACTGGATTGTATGGTAGCTCTATTTTTAGGGTTTTTTGGGATTTTTTTTTTTGGTACTAAATTACATTCCCACCAACAGTGTACAAGCATTTCCTGTTCTACACATCCTCTCCAGCATTTGTTATTGTCTGTCTTTTGGATAAAAGCCATTTTAGGCCAGGCATGGTGGTTCACACCTGTAATCCCAGCACTTTGGGAGGCTGAGGCAAGCAGATCATGAGGTCAGGAGATTGAGACCCTCCTGGCCAACATGGTGAAACCCTGTCTCTACTAAAAATACAAAAATTAGCCAGGCGTGGTGGTGCACGCCTGTAGTCCCAGCTACTCGGGATGCTGAGGCAGGAGAATTGCTTGAACCTGGGAGGCAGAGATTGCAGTGAGCTGAGATCCCGCCACTGCACTCTAGCCTGGCAACAGAGTAAGACTACATCTCCTGAAAAAAAAAAAAAAAAAGCCATTTTAGGTGGGGTAAAATGATATCCAATTGTAGTTTTGATTTGCATTTCTCTGATAATCAGATAATCAATGATGTTGAGCACCTTTTCATATGTCTGTTTGCCATTTGTATGCCTTTGAGAAATGTCTGTTCACATCTTTTGCCCATTTTTTAATCAGATTATTGGATTTTTTTCCCTGTAGTTTAAGCTCCTTAATTATTCTGGTTATTAATCCCATGTCAGATGAGTAGGTTGCAAATTTTTTCTCCCATTCTGTGTCTTGTCTCTTCACTTTGTTGATTGATTACTTTGCTGTGCAGAAGCTTTTTAACTTGATTAGATCCCATTTGTCCATTTTTGCTTTGGTTTCCTGTTCTGGCAGGGTATTACTCAAGAAATTATTTCCTAGTTGAAAGTCCTGGAGAGTCTCCCCAATGTTTTCCTGTAGTGGTGTCATAATTTGAGGTCTTAGATTTAAACCTTTAATCCATTTTGATTTGATTTTTGTATATGGTGGAAGATAGGGGTCTAGTTTCATTCTTATGTATACGGATAGCCAGTTTTCCAAGCACAATTTTTTAAAGAGGCTATCTTTTCCCCAGTGTATGTTCTTGGGAATGTATATTCCTCACCTGTTGGACGAAAAATTCTGTAAATATCTATTGAGTCAATTTGTTCTACAGTGCAGCTTAAGTCTGATGTGTCTCTGTCGAGTTTCTATCTGGGAGATCTGTCCAATGCTGAAAGTAGAGTGTTGAAGTCTCCAGCTTGTATTGTATTGAGGTCTATTGCTCTCCTTCACTCTAATAATACTTGCTGTATATGTCTGGAAGCTCCAGTGTTAAGTGCATATATGTTTATAATTGTTATGTTCTCTTGCAGAATTCTCCACTTTATCATTATATAATGACATTCTTGTCTCTTATTAACCATTACCTGGTTAGCATCTATGTTCACTCAAGGCCCTAGTGCTCTACGATCAGCAGGTAGTGAAGCCAAGCAGGTTTGTGTCCTTTCATTCAGTACAGTGAGTTCTTCCAGGCTCTGGGCAGGTCCTGAAATGCTGTCTAGGAGCCAGGGATCGAAGCAAAAACTTTAGAAATTTACCTGATGTTTTATTCTCCCGTGACTAAGCTGGCACTCAAACAACAATATAAAGTCCTCCCACTCTTCCATCTCCTTTCCACAGGCAGAAGAGCCTCTCCCTGTGGTCACCACTACCACTGGCCCAAAGTGGGTTCTGCCAGGCCACTGCCCAAATTCACTTAAAGCCCAAGGGCTCTTCAGTCAGCTTGTGGTGAATGCTACCAGGCCTAGTACTCACCCTTCTAGCCTAGGGCATAAATGTTGTCTAAGAACTTAGGCCTAGACTTAGGGACCCCAAGAGCCTGCCTGTTGCTCTCCCCCACTGTGGCTGATCTGGTGCCTATGGTGCAAGACAAAGTCATCTTTACTTTACCCTCTGCTTTTCTCAAATAGAAGGAGTCTTTCATCATAGCCACCGTAGCTGGGAATGTGCTGGGTTACACCCAAAGAGAACATGTCTCAGGACACAAGCCCACGGTGTACTATTTGGGTATCACCACTGGTTATTCACGGTCCAAGGGCTCTTTAGTCAGCAGGTGATGAATCCTGCCAAAACTGAGTCCTTCTCTTCAAGGTAGCAGGTTCCCTTTTGGCCCAGTGTGTGTCTAGAAATGTCATCTGGGAGCCAGGTTTTGGAATGGGGGCCTCAGAGAATGGGCATTTTATCCACTTCCTGTCCCAAGTTAGGATTGGTCCAGAACACAGGGTGCAGCTAAAGCTGCAATTGAACAGATCAGTGACCTATAAGGATTAGAAATAAAGAATTGAGGAATGAAGACTCACCTTCACTATGGATACACAGATTGTTCCAAATCCAAGAGGTGAAAATCATAAAAGAGAGTATCCCTGTAATCCACCCACCTACCAACCATTAATTCATCAATCGTTGACTGTCTGATCTATGCTTGGACTCAAGCTATGTCCTCCGGATACAGAAAAGAACAAAGCAAGCCTGATTTCTCCCTTTATTGAACTTACTAACACCAGAGCATGCATAACACTATTGATTGATTGGTTAATCTCAGAAAATACTTGACATAGTGGATTGACTGCTTAAATATGGAGGTGTCCCTTGCAACAAGGGGTATAATAAAATTGTGTAGCAGAGAGACAAAACCTAGCCTAGGGGAACAGAAAGCCTTTCCAGAGGAAGTGACATTTAAACTGATGCATTGATTTTGAATGGGGTGAGGAGGGTCAGAGTTAAGAAAGTACCCGTCAGAGTGAATAGCCTGTGCAAAAGCCCTGAATGTGGAAGTTGCCTTGCACACTGCAAAAGTCAAAAGAAGGTGGCTGCTCACCCGTGTGACAACAGAGGCAGAAGAGAATTATCTTAGAGGGGAACACGGAGAAGGGCTGGTGGGCACCATGAGAAGTGTCTATGAAGAGGCCAGTTCAGTTTAGTTACTTTATGGGTGACAAGAACCTCTCTAACTCTCTGCCGCCTTTTCTGTCTTTATGCTAAGCACAAAGGACGAGGATGTGAAAGGTCCTCATCTTTATATCTTGAAAACCTCATCTTCTCCGCAGCAGGAGTTCTCAAATGGCCTCGAGTTGGTATTTGGAGAGCAGTTCCAACTCTGGCCTTGTGAAGAGTCATCTATGAGCAATGGAAGTTATTTCTGTGTCAGGTCCTCGGATCAGAGGCAGCCGAGCATCCAGGATCCTTGTGGCGGGCTCCATGTCACCATGTAGCTGAAGAAAGGGGACTTGGAACTCTGCCAGGTATAAGCTCTAGTGCTGAGGAGCTAAAGGGTGTGTTTTAAGCTACTTCAAAACCTATGATTTTTTTTTCTCTTTGAAGCTCATTATGGCACTGGGCCAACTATTAGGACTGCCACTGAAATCTAATGCCAAAAAGCAGTATAGAGGTATAATTTTTACCCCATTCAATCATCCTGCTTTGCTGAAACCCATCTCATTGTAAAACTACAGAATAGCATATAGCATGTATTCTTTCCCCCACTTATAAGTGAAATTATTTTAGCAAGACTTTTATTTGTGTATTTATGTACAAGGATGGGTGTCACACCTTTGATTGAGTAAATACCGACTGTATGCAGCTAGAATAATTAAGTAAGTGCACAGGCTTATTTCATTTATTTCATAAATATTTAGAGATACCAACTATCTGTGAGGCCCACTTCTAGATACTAGAGATGCAGTAAAGAAGAGATTCACAAAGTTACTTTTTGTATAGGGCTTATAATCTATAGTTGAGTCAATAAATAGATACCAGAAAAAAAGGAAATAAAGACAGAGGCAGAGAAAAGAAAAAAATGAAAGGATGAAAGGAAGGAAGGGAGGGAAAAAGGAAGTGAGGGAAGACATTTCAGGCAGTGATAACTAGTAGAAAAATTAAAAGGATAGTGTGAATAAACCATACTTGGACATATGTTCTGATTAATTATTGCTATGTAACACACTACTCCAAAACTTGGTGGCTTAACATAACATTGTGTTTTGTTTATAGTTGTTGTGGGTTGAGAATTCTGGAAAGATTCAGCTGGATGGTGTATCTATGATCCACACAGCAGCAGCTGGGGCAGGAAGATTCACTTCCAAAAACCATTCACATGTCTAGCACCTCAGAGTCTCTCAGGGTGTTTATCTCTCTCTCTGTCTCTCTCTGTATAATCACATGGTATTTTATCCTTAAGAGCTGCTCCACGTGGCTTGTGTTTCTCAAAGTATGGCAGTTAAGGGGATTCACACTTGTAGTTACATGGCAACTTGCTTCTAATGTGAGTAAAATTTGCCAACGTCTTATGGCCAGAGCCTAGAAACCGATGCAACACCTCTACCATATTCTCTTGGTGTGAGCAGTCACAGAGCCCACCCAGACTCAAGGAGATGCTGTATAAACTCTACCTCTCCAAAGGAGAGGTACCAAAGCATGCGTTGCTATCTTTAATCCACCACAGGGTCTCCAGCATAATGTTGAACGATCAAGGATGGCTTTCTACCTAGGCAGCATTTGAACTGAATCCTGAATGACAAAAAAAAAACTAAAATGCTTACTTCTGACAGCAGACTATACTAGGCAGAAATAATAGCAAGTACAAAAACCCTAAAGCATCAAAAATTGATATATTTTAAAGGAGCAAAAGCTACAGCAGATAGGGCTTGGTGACTGAGAGGGAGATTTTAAGGAGATGAGGTAGGAAAAGTAGTCAATAGGCCCTGAACTGAAATTCATATACTATTCTTAGTGTGAGGGAAGGCATTGGAAACTTTTTAAATTAGTGTGAACTAATTTACATATTTAAAGGATTATAGAGGTTCAAGAATAGCAGTTGGAAGAGCAGTAAGGGAACTATTACAGTAATCCAATTAGGAGATGATAATGACTTGGACTAGGTTGATTCCAGTGGAGATGGATTTGAGATGAATGTAGGTATAAGTATAGATATAGGTATAAATAAATTAAGTATGGGTAAAGGTGTAGGTGCATATGTAGGTATAGGTACAGTCATAGAGATATATATATATATGTAGATATAGTACAAAGATAGGGATATGTTGCTGTAGATGTAGGTATAGGTACAGTCATAGATATATATATATAGATATAGTACAAAGATAGGGATATGTTGCTATAGATGTAAATAGAAATAGAGATTTAGATACAGATATGCATAGAGAAATTGACATAGAAATAGACATAGATATAGAATTAAAGATAAGGTATACAGATAGAGATAAAGATGTACTGTCATTCCTTGGTATACTCAGAGGATTGGTTCCAGAACACCCACATATACCCAAATCTGCAAATATTCAAGTCCTGCAGTTAGTCCTGCAGAATCTGTACATAGGAAGTTTTGCATCCAGGAAATATTGTATTTTTGATCCATTTTGGTTGAAAAAGAATCCATGTATAAGTGGACCTGCACAGTTAAAACCCATGTTCTTCAAGGGTTAACTGCACAAATATAGATTTAGATAAAAATAGAGCTAGATATCAATATAGAAATTGATATATGTATTTAGGCAAAGATAGAGACACAAGAACAAAGAGAGGATAATGTGAGCAACATTGGACCAAATGAATCTGATAGGCCTTTACAGAACTCTTCACCCCCAAAACAACAAAATATATGTTGTTCTCATCACCACATGACACATACTCTAAAATCGACAACATAATAGGGCATAAAGCAATCCTCAACAAATGTAAAAGAACTAAATCAAACCAAACAAACTCTTGGACCACATCACAATAAAGATATAACTCAAGACTAAGAATATCCCTCAAAACCATGCAATTACATGGAAATCAAACAACATGATCCTGAATAACTATTGTTATTGTTATTATATAATAAAGATCCAACATATTAGAATCTCTGGGACACAGCTAAGGAAGTGTTAAGAGGGAAATTCATAGCACTAAATGACCACATCACAAAGTTAGAAAGATCTCAAATTAACAACTTAATATGAAAAATGAAAGAAGTAGAGAAGCAAGAACAAATCAGCCACAAAACTGGCAGATGAGAAGTAACAAAACTCAGAGCTAAACTGAAGGAAATTCAGAAAACCATTCCATTGAAAACCATTGAAACCATTGAAAACCATTGAAAAGATAAATCCAGGAGTTGGTTTTTTTGGAAACATTAATAAGACAGGCCACTAGCTAGACTAATAAAGAAGAAAAGAGAGAAGATCCAAATAAACACAATTAGAAATGATGAAGGAAATGTTACTACTGATGCCACAGAAATAAAAACAACTGTAAAACTACTACAAATACCTCTATGCACACGAACTCAAAAAGCTGGAAGAAATAGATAAATTCATGGACACACACACCCTCCCAAAACTAAGCCAGAAAGAAATTGATTCCCCAAACACACCAATAACAAACTCCAAAATTGAATTAGTAATAAATAGCCTACCAAACAAAAAAAGCCCAGGACCTAATAGATTCACAGCCAACTTCAGCACCATTCCCACTGAAACTATTCCAAAAAATTGACCAGGAGAGACTCCACCCCAACTCATTCTATGAGGCCAGCATCATCTTCATACCAAAACCTGGCCAAAACACAACAAAAAAAGAAAACTTCAGGCCAATATCCTTGATGAACATTGACTCAGAAATCCTCAACAAAATGCTTGCACACCAAATCCAGAAGCTCATCAAAAAGCTAATCCACCATGATCAAGTAGCCTTTATCCCTGAAATGCAAAGTTGGTTCAACATACACAATTAAATAAATGTGGTTCATCACAAAAACAGAACTAAAGACAAAAACCACATGATAATCTTAATAGATGCAGAAAAGGCTTTTGATAAAATTCAATACTTCTTCATGTTAAAAACTCTGAATAAACTAGACATTAAAGGAACATTCTTCAAAATAAGCGCCATCTATGAAAAACTCACAGGCAACATTATACTAAATGGGCAAAAGCTGGAAGCATTTCCCTTGAAAACAGGCACAAGACAAGGATGTCCTCTCTCACCACTTCTATTCAACAAAGCATTGGAAGTCTTAGCCACAGAAATCAGGCAAGAGAGAGAAATAAAGGGCACTCAAATAGGAAGACAGGAAGTAAAGCATTCTCTGTTTGTAGACGACATGATTCTGTATCTGGAAAACCCCATAGTCTCAGCCCCACAGCTTCTTCAGCTGATAAACAATTTCAACAAAGTTTCAGGATACAAAATCAATGTACAAAAATCACTACCATTGCTATACACCACAACAGCCAGACTAAGAGCAAAATCAGAAAGGCCATCTCATTCACAATTGCCATAAAAATTATAAAATACCTAGGAATATAGCTAATCAGGGAGGAAAAGATCTCTACAACCAGAATTACAAAACACTGTTCAAAGAAATCAGAGAAGACACAAACGAATGGAAAAATATCCCATGCTTATGAATAGAAAGAATCAATATCATTAAAATTGCTATACTACCCAAAGCAATTTATAGATGCAATGCTATTCCTATCAAGCTATCAATGACATTCTTCACAGAACTTGAACAAACAATTTTAAAATT
Organism: Pongo pygmaeus; assembly: GCF_028885625.2. Classification (NCBI taxonomy): domain Eukaryota; kingdom Metazoa; phylum Chordata; class Mammalia; order Primates; family Hominidae; genus Pongo; species Pongo pygmaeus. Next base: position 22,651,909 of record NC_072376.2, read on the forward strand.
CATATGGAACAAAAAAAGCCTGAATAGCCAAGGCAATCCTAAGCAAAAAGAACAAAGCTGGAGGCATCATGTTACCTGACTTCAAACTATACTTCAGAGCTACAGTAACCAAAACAGCATGTTACTCGTATAAAAACAGTCATATAGACTGTTGAAACAGAATAGAAAGCCCAGAAGCAAGGCCACATGTCTACAACCATCTGATCTTCAACAAAGCTGACAAAAACCAGCAATTGGGAAAAGACTCCCTATTCAATAAATTGTGCTGGGATAACTGTCTTGCCATATTCAGAAGATTGAAGCTGGACCCCTCCTTACACCATATACAAAACTCAACTTAAGATGTGTTAAAAACTTCAATGCAGAACCCAAAACTAAAAAAAAAAAAAAAAACCCTAGAAGACAACCTAGGAACTACCCTCCTAGACATAGGAATGGGCAAAGATTTCATGACAAAGACACCAAAAGCAATTGCAACAGAAGCAAAAATTGACAAGTGGGATCTAATTAAACTTAAAAACTTCTGCACAGCAAAATAAACTATTAACAGAGTAAACAGACAACCTGCAGAATGAGAGAATAATTTTTGCAAACTGTGCATCTGACACAGATCTAATATCCAGCATCTATAAGAAGCTTTAACAAAATTACAAGAGAAAAATAACCACAATAAAAAGTGGGCAAAGAACATGAACAGACACTTCTCAAAAGAAGACATACATGTGGCCAACAAGCATATGAAAAACAGCTCAATATCACTGATCATTAGAGAAATGCAATTCAAAACCACAATGAGCTACCTTCTCACACCAGTCAGAATGGCTATTAGAAAATCAAAAAATAGCAAATGCTGGTGAGGTTGTGGAGAAAAGGGAACACTTATACACTCTTGGTCATTCCATAAGTTAGTTCTACCATTGTGGAAAGCAGTATCATGATTCCTCAAAGAGCTAAAAGCAGAACTACCATTTGACCCAGAAATCCCATTACTGAATATATACCCAGAGGAATATAAATGATTCTACCATAAAGACACATGTTCATTACAACAGTATTCACTATAGCAAAAGCATAGAATCAACCTAAATGTCCATCAATGACAGATTGAATAAAGAAAATATGGTATATATACACTATGAAATACTATGCAACCATAAAAAAGGAGATCATGTCTTTTGTGGGAACACGGATAGAGCTAAAGGCCATTATCCTTAGCAAACTAATGCAGGAAAAGAAACCAAATAACACGTGATCTCACTTACAAGTGGTAGCTAAATGATAAGAACTTATAAACTCAAAGCAGGAAACAACAGATACAGGGTCTACTTGAAGGGCGAGGGTGGGAGTAGGGAGAGGAGCAGAAAATATAACGAATGGGTGCTAGGCTTCATATCTGGGCGAATAAATAATCTGTACAACAAACCCCCGTGATACATGTTTACCTATGTAACAAACCTTCACATGTACCCCCAAACCTAAAATACATGTTAAAAAAAGAAATACTAAAAAAGGAATAAAAATATTAAGCAAAAAGTTTATTTCCCTAGTACTACTATAAAAAGGATTATCTATGTGTAACCTCTTAATGAATGCTGGAGCATGCGCTGTTTCACTGTTGAAACATTGACACAATAATCTATGACCCAAATGGATGATTTTGTAAGTAAATAAAATACTCAAAAATGTCCAAGTCTTTTATTTGATATTTTTTCATCTACACCAAGTGCAGGTGAAATAAAAAGTTTAACATTGGAAAATCCAACATTTTTCAGCTTGTCACATGGTATATATTCATCTTTCAGTTTAAATATTACCTCTATACTCAGACTTTCTCTGGCTATTTGAAGTACAGCTCCCTGTGTATCTCACAGGCATTTTATTTTTTTCCAAATGCTTACCACGATGTGTGATTATCCTACTTGTGTGTTTAGGCATTTGTTGTCTGTCTTCCTAACTAGAACAGGTGCTTCATAAGAACAGGGAATGTGTTTGTCTTGTACATCACTCTATTGCTAGTGCTGGTGAAACAACTGGCTCATAGCAGATGCTCAACTCATTTTCTGCATGTATGAATAAGTTTTTCACTTACACCATGGAAATATAGTGAGTGGTAAGTTTATATGACCCTACCATCAGCTTCTAGTGAGGTGATTGTAAATTCTTTCTTTTCATTGTATTCTCTTTTTACCTCTCCATCACTCTTTGTCTAATGCGTAATAAAAACATGCCCTTTGGAGTCAGATAATCCTAGGTTTGAATCCCATTTTGACAAGATTATTCTTTAACTCATCTAGTAGTAAAATGCCAGGCATGATATTAGATCTTGTGGACTGCTAAAGAGTGACAGTTTGTAAAGTAAAAAATGAGCAGCTACCAGACTATAAAGAGACTAATATATGATTATTTATCAAATTTGCTTGTTCACTAGGATCCATGGGGCTTGTTAAAATGTATAGAATTATAGCAACTCATGCTTTCCCAGAACCACTGAGGTTAACTTTCCAGGTGTGACACTTAGAAATTTGGATATCTAGCAAGAATATATTGTCTTCTTATGATTAAGCAAGTTTAGAGAATATTAGCACTTTGCAAACTAAAAATTTAACCTGAAAAATCAAAAAAAGCAGTAAAAACATTTAAGCTGGGAGAAATCTTTTGTAAGGATTTTCTGGTGGCTGAATGTAGCAGTCAATATAGAGGCGGCAATTATTTGTATGCTGTTAGGTAGAAAAATGGAGTTGGGCTTGGCCAATGCTTATCTTTATGGGCTGCAGCTTCTGTTTGAGAAAAAACAAGTGAATAATGGTGCCCTTCACTGAAATAGGATTTAGAGGTAGAGGAGAAAATTAAGAGTTGAGAGATGTGTGGGTGAAATTAGTGAAGCTTAGAGCTGAGGGCTCAGTCTATAGAAGGATTATGAGTTTAGCTTGGGATACATCAACTTGAGGTGCCTGTGGTTCATTCAGTTCCAGTAGGCAGTTGGGAATATGAGTAAGGGTTCTAGGTGGAGTTTTGGGTTAGATGTATTGATATGGGAATAGTCAGCATAGAGATGACTATTGAAGTCATTGAAGTAAATTAGATTGGAGTTGGTGACTACATAGACAAAGAAAGGAGAAAAAGCATGATGTTAGGTATCTGTGGAATTCCAACAATTAAAGTATAGACACAGGGAGAAAGATTCACAAAAGAAACTAGGAAGCATTGCCCAAAGAGGTAGGAGAAAATTCAGGGATGAATGATGTTATGGAATAACCCAGAAAGGATTTCCAAAAGAAAAGAGATTACAGTATTAAATTTTGGCAAATCCAAGTAATATTGGAACTCAAAATGCTCATTGAGTTTATAAATAAGAGGATCACTAATGACATTTGCTGGTGAACTTTCAATAGATAGATGACAATAGAAGTCTGATTGTAATGAGCTGCAAAATATATGAAATAAAGTTACAGAGATCTTCGGAATCCCATCTATAAAACAGATATAATCACACCTTCTTTGAAGAACAGATGTAAGGCTTCAATGAGATCACTGGCTTCTGACACAATATTGAGAATCCAGTAGCTACTCAAAATATTTTGATGGATTTTTTTTTCAAAATTATCAGTACAAGGCCAGACATTCCATAATAATTCAGTAGGATTTAGTTCAATTTATGTAGGCTAAAAGCAAAAATGGCATTAATTCATATGGTGAAGATAGCAACTCATTTTCATAATTATTTTTACTAATGATGAGGACATAGGACAATCCCTTTGAGCACATAGAGTTTATAAAATTTATCTAGATAAAATGTGCTGAAGCCCTATCAAAAAGAAGTAAAGTATACATTGATATGTTTTGGTCAAAATGAAGCACTTAAAACTCTATGTATGCAAAGACAGACATAATTTAATAAACTTATACTCATAAATCAATTTTACACTCCAATCCAGAATAATGCTTATATACTATATTATGAGTGGCAGAGATCAAGGGAGCATGAGTAGGAAGTGTAACAAACGTTATTGTTAGATAATTAATTCATTTCTATTCTTAGTTTTGAGTGAATTCTATAAGTGAAACAAATGTCCTTACGAATATCACATAGCTTCCTAAACTTTGCCATAACTACTAAGCAGAAGATTCTCATTCCTCTTTTGCAGATGAAAAGATGGGGGTTCACAGAGAGTAAGAGTTGTCTGGGAGACACAGTTATTTAGCAAAAGTGCTGGGATTTAGCCTCTGACTGTTTAATTCTGAACAAACTAGGATGTATTTTCTGTTATTGTTTTTTGGCAGCTCTACTCAAGGAAACAAGGCATTGAGTTACAGTCATGATTCAGCCCCATAAACAAATATCTATTGGTTAATGGGCGTAGTTCTCTGTAAAATCTTTACATGTCAATGGGTATGATATGACATTGCCATTTGCTTAATTAAAGATAAATGAAATAATTATACATACCCTCAAAGGACTTATGATTAGTTAGGACTTGTTATTAGTAGTACTGTATACAAGGGAAAGAAAGGTTTACTCTTCTTTAACTTCAGAAAGTTTAAAGGCTGGAGTTTTATTCACCTTTGAGTGCAGCTTTGTTCTTGGGCACTGCCTTGTGCAGAGTTAGCACTGGGTGTTGTTTATAGAGATTAAAAAATTAGTAAAGATGACATCTTAGTTTATTCCTGATGCTATAACAAAATGCCACAGGCTGGGTAATTTGTAAAGAACAGAAATTTATTTCCTCAGAGTTCTAGAGTCTGGGGAATCCAAAATCAAGGTACCAGCAAGTTTAGTGTCTGGAGAGGGCTCCGTCTTTGTTTCCAAGATGCCACCTTACTGCTGTGTTCTCACAGCGCAGAAGCTGGAAGAGCAAAAAAGCTCAGCTGGTTCCCTTCAGTGCTCTTATAAGGCCCTGATTCCATTTACGAGGGTGAAGGCCCCATAGTCTAATTTCCTCCTAAAGGCCCTAATTCTTAATACTGTTGCATTGGGAATTAAGTTGCAACACAAATTTTGGAGGGGAGACAAACATTCAAATATAGCAGATGATGAATTACTGAAGTACCCAGACACTGGCAATCTGTGGAGCCAAGAGTGCAAAATGAAACTGGTTTTCCATTGTGCCTGGAGTCAGAATGGCAAAAACTGTGTACCATTGGTGAAATGAATAAATACGTTTTTAAATCTTTCAACAGAGAGGATACCATTATGGGTTTGTTAATTGGTTAAGCTACAACCCACATGCAGATGGCTGCTCTAATCAGGAATTCACTCCAGTGGTGTCTAGCTAGCATTCTAATTAGGTAACTTTTGCATCTAAAAATAAGTTCCAGAGACCTGCTATACAGTATAGTGCCTATAGCTAACAATATTGTATTGTATATGAAATTCGCTAAAGGGCTAGATCTTACAAAAAATAATAATAAAGGTCACAAGAGAAAACTCTGGAGGTGATGAATATGCTTATGGCCTTGATGATGGTGATAGTTTCACAGGTATATAATCATCTCCAAACTTATTGAGATTTATACATTACTTATATGCCAATCATACTTCATTCAATAAAGTAGTTTTAAAAAGAATGTGAATAAAATAAACGTATTCTTCTCCTAGACTAAAAGTATTTTTTGAAAGGAAAAGTCTTATTCTAGAATTGGCATTTATCTGCACTTCTGTTACCCATATCTAGATCAATAACAATGCTTCACTAATTAACTTAGGATTATCAGAAAAAAATGATCAAATTTAGTATCCTGTTAAATACCATGGTTAATAATAGAAATGGGTTATCTCTGGTAAAATTACTCAAATTAAGTGGACCAGCAAACATATTACAGAAAAATTCTCACCATTGCATTAACAGGGTATACAGATGCAGAGAATTCTCTAGCCAGTACATTACAGAAATGTTTCCAAAAGTTTCTGTGCCAGGATATTGGCCAGGAAGGTTTTTGGTTGCCTTATAATAGACCATAAATGAAAGATCCCTTCGTATGGCCTGTTGTTACATCTGCTTTGAGTGAATGTTTCATGCAAGATCATGGCCAAAGTCCTTAAAACTGTAACTTCATCAAATTTAAACAACAAATAGTGTGTGATGGCTGGCAAGATGGCCAAATAGGAACAGCCCCAGTCTGCAGCTCCCAGCGAGATCAATGCAGAAGGGGGGTAATTTCTGCATTTCCACCTGAGGTACCCAGCTCATCTCATCATGCTAAAAACTCTCAATTAAATAGGTATTGATGGAATATATCTCAAAATAATAAGAGCTATTTATGACAAACCAACAGCCAATATCATACTGAATGAGCAAAAAAGCAGGAAGCATTCACTTTGAAAACTGGTACAAGACAAGGATGCCCTCTCTCACTACTACTATTCAGCATAGTATTGGAAGTTTTTGCCAGGGCAATCAGGCAAGAGAAAGAAATAAAGAGTATTCAAATAGGAAGAGAGGAAGTCAAATTGTCTCTGTTTGCAGATGACATGATTGTATGTTTAGAAAACCCCATCATCTAAGCCCAAAATCTCCTTAAGCTGATAAGCAACTTCACCAGTCTCAAGATACAAATTCAATGTGCAAAAATCACAAGCATTCCTATACACCAGTAATAGACAAATAGCCAAATCATGAGTGAACTCCCATTCACAATTGCTACAAAGAAAATAAAGTATCTAGGAATACAACTTACAAAGGATGTGAAGGATCTTTTCAAGGAGAACTACAAACCACTGCTCAAGGAAATAAGAGAGGACACAAACAAGTGTGAAGACCTCTTCAGGGAGAACCACAAGCAACTGCTCAAGGAAATAAGTGAGGACACAAACAAAACAAATGGAAAAACATTGCATACTCATGGATAGGAAGAATCAATACCATGAAAATGGCCACACTGCTCAAAGTAATTTATAGATCAATGCTATCCCCATCAAGCTACCAGTGACTTTCTCCACATAATTAGAAAAAACTACTTTAGATTTCATACAGAACGAAAAAGAGCCTGCATAGCCAAGACAATCCTAAGCAAAAAGAACAAAGCTGGAGGCATCACACTACCTGACTTCAAACTATACTACAAGGCTACAGTAACCAAAACAGCATGGTACTGGTACCAAAACAGATGTATAGACCAATGGAACAGAACAGAGGCCTCAGAAATAACACCACACATCTACAACCATCTGATCTTTGACAAACCTGACAAAAACAAGCAATGAAGAAAAGATTCCCTATTTAATAAATGATGTTGGGAAAACTGACTAGCCATATGCAGAAAACTGAAACTGGACCCGTTCCTTACACCTTATACAAAAATTAACTCAAGATAGATTAAAGACTTAAATGTAAGACCTAACACCATAAAAACCCTAGAAGAAAATCGAGCCAATACCATTCAGGACATAGGCGTGGGCAAAGACTTCATGACTAAAACACCAAAAGCAATGGCAACAAAAGCCAAAATGGACAAATGGGATCTAATTCAACTAAAGAGCTTCTGCACAGCAAAAGAAACTACCATCAGAGTGAACAGGCAACCTACAGAATGGTAGAAAATTTTTGCAATCTATCCATCTGACAAAGAGCTAATATCCAGAATCTACAGGGAACTTAAATTTACATGAAAATACAAACAACCCCATCAAAAAGTGGGCAAAGGATATGAATCGACACTTCTCAAAAGAAGACATTTATGAAGCCAACAAACATATGAAAAAAAGCTCATCATCACTGGCCATTAGAGAAATGCAAATCAAAACCACAGTGAGACAGCATCTCAGGCCAGTTAGAATAGTGATCATTAAAAAATCTGGAAACAACATGCTGGAGAGGATGTGGAGAAATAGGAACACTTTTACACTGTTGGTGGGAGTGTAAATTAGTTCAACCATTGTGGAAGACAGTGTGGCAATTTCTAAAGTATCTAGAACTAGAAATACCATTTGACCCAGCAATCCCATTACTGGATATATACCCAAAGGATTATAAATCATTCTACTATAAAGACACATGCACACGTATGTTTATTGCGGCACTATTCACAATTGCAAAGACTTGGAACCAACCCAAATGCCCATCAATGACAGACTGGATAAAGACAATGTGGCACATATACACCATGGAATACTATGCAGCCATAAAAAAGGATGAGTTCATGTCCTTTACAGGGACGTGGATGAAGCTGGAAACCATCATTCTCAGCAAACTAACACAGGAAAAGAAAACCAGACACCACATGTTCTCACTCATAAGTGGGAGTTGAACAATGAGAACACATGAACTCAGGGAGGGGAATATCACACACCAGGGCCTGTCAGGGGGTAGGGAGGCTAGGGGAGGGATAGCGTTAGGAGAAATACCTAATGTAGTTGATGGATTGATGGATGCAGCAAACCACCATGGGACGTGTATACCTATGTAACAAACTTGCACGTTCTGCACATGTATCCCAGAACTTAAAGTATAATAAAATAAATAAATAAATAAATAAATAACAAATTATGTGGGCATTTAAAGTCTGCTTCCAAATAAACGTTTTTAAAAAAACACAATAGTTTATATGAGAGATGTTGGTCTGAAACCTGCTGTTATTATAACCAAATAGCAAACTTGTAGAGGATTAACCAGCCACAGCCCTCCTCAGACTTCTTGGTTGGCCTGTTTTCTACCACTAGGAATCTGTCAGATATATATATATATCTAATTTAGTTCAAGACCATGTGCATAAAACAAATGCTTGTGGACCAAAACGTAATGAAGAGACATAGAAACGGTTACAGCTGTCTAAAATAAACATCTATAATAAATATCATCATCCAAGAGTAGAAAAAGATCTAGGAGGCCAACAATCCTGTCTCTCATGATCCCACTCCTTTTTCTACTTTCTGATCATCTAGAATCCCCTTTAGCATTTCCACAAAGCTTCTTTTCTACATAGTTCAGGGTCTCAGAGAATACTGTCACAACCGTTGGTATACCTTTCTGACATGAAAGCACTCATTAAAACAATGCCTTATAAAACTATCAGTTTTTCAAATATTTTTCAAAAGCATCTTGCATTCTAATGTGTAATATGAATGCTTTGCTGCTTAGAAATTTCTTCCACCACATACCCTAAATCATCTCTCTCAAGTTCAAAGTTCCACAGATCTCTAGGGCAAGGGGCAAAATGCCACCAGTCTCTTTGCTAAAACATAACAAGGGTCACTTTGCTCCAGTTCCCAAGAAGTTCCTCATCTCCATCTGAGACCACCTCAGCCTGGCCCTTATTGTTCATATTACTATCAGCATTTTTGTAAAAGCCATTCAACAAGTCGTCTCTAGGAATTTTCAAACTTTCCCACATTTTCCTCTTCTCTTCTGAGTCCTTCAAATTGTTCCAACCTCTGCCTGTTACCTAATTCCAAATTAACTTCCACCATTTTGGGTGTCTTTTCATCAGTGATCCACTCTATTGTACCAGTTTATTGTATTAGTCTGTTTTCATGCTGCTGATGAAGACATATCCGAGACTGGAAATTTACAAAAGAAAGAGGTTTATTGGACTCACAGTTCCACATGGCTGGGGAGGCCTCACAATCATGGTAGAAGACAAGGAGGAGCTAGTCGCATCTTACATGGATGGTAGCAGGCAAAGAGAGAGCTTGTTCAGGGAAACTCCCATTTTTTTAAAACCATTAGATCTTGTGAGACTCATTCACTTCATGAGAACAGCATAGGAAAGACGTGCCCCCATAATTCAATCACCTTCCACTGGGTTTCTCCCATGACACATGGAAATTGTGAGAGTTACAATTCAAGTTGAGATTTGTGTTGGGACATAGCCAAACCATATCACCCTCTAACAGAGGTTATTCCACAGCATTTAGAGAAGAAGCAAAATAGTACATGGTTCTGAATTCATTCTAAAAATGTTTGATTGGAGCACCTGTTAATTCTTTGTCTTTAATTTTGCATATGGATACCATGTTTGGTGCCAAAGCAACTCAAAGTTTTATTTTTGTGTTAGGGAATCAATATTAGTGACTAAATGGGACAAGTTCATCTATCTATGCAATATTAAAATGTGACTGATGTGGTAAAACTACATCTAGTTGGTGGGAATGGAGATATTTGATAGCAAAATCACTGGGATATTGCCAAAGAATTTTTTTTCCCACCTCTCCCTCAGTGACATCTGGATCAGAACCAATGTAAGAACTATCACATTTCTGGAATGTTCTGAGGTCTCCTTTCTGAGAGTTGCTGCTACTCTCTTCCTTAAATGCACATTTACTCTCATATTAACGTGGGTTTCATCTGTGGAATAGTTTTTATTACAACTTGTGCCTTTTAATACAAAATTATATAACTTAATAGAGTGGGAGAAGAGAGTTAATTTTTCATAAGACACTGTTTCAAAATTTTTCATCCTGCAAACTGCTTTTTCCTCATTTTGGTGGTATCATTGACAGAGCCTGAGGTTAGCCCCCAGGCATAAATGCACAATTTTGGGGAAAAGGTTTAAATCCTCCAATGCAGATTTGCAACAGGATTTTTTTTTAACCTGCCAAAGAATCATTTTTTAAAATGCTGCATTAAAAGTCCTTGACACAGCATCAGACAAAAATGGTAAATACAGACATAGGCACAATAGATGACTAAATATATCTCACCTCACCTCAATAGACTTTTTGGTATTTAGGTTTTCAGTGATCTGTTAAATGCTCTGCACATTTTTTTTTTTTTATTATTATATTTGAGATGGAGTCACGCTCTGTTGCCCAGGCTGGAGTGCAGTGGCATGATGTTGGCTCGCTGCAACCTCCGCCTCCCAGGTTCAAGCGATTCTCATGCCTCAGCCTCCCGAGTAGCTGAGATTACAGACATGCACAACCATACCCGGCTATGCTCTGCACATTTTAAAAGCTATTTGTAGGCAATACATGTAAGATGGAATACAGGCAATGGTTTGGCTTTGCAAAACATATGTATTTAAGAAATTCAGTTTTGCTTCAGTTTGATTTTTTTGCCATGTTATGTATATATTTAACTTTTCTAGGTTTAAAAAACTTTCTTAGTAGCCTTCCAATCTTTCCTACAAAGAAGTAACAAATGCTGCCTTTCTTAGTACTCTTGAATGGTATTCTCACAACAAGATTATCAGAATTCATTTTCCTAGTATAGAATCCTGAATCAGCAAAATCTGCAACTTTGCTGCATACTTAAAATAGACTGGCATGAATCTAGTATGGTATTTCCAGCGTGTTTTCTTTAAAAAAGTCTCTAAAATCTTTAGAATATGACCAATGCATGGAAAGAAAGAATTTGTCTTCCTGACATACTCCAGTGTCTGCTCCCTTTCTATTCCTTTGCCTTTGTGCTTCAAGAAGACATGAATAATGATTTTGAATTACAGTGACCTGGTGACTTGTCTGTGACACAGAAATGATGGGCTTCTTCACTAGCTCAGTCTTCACAACTGCCTGGTACTAGTTTCTTCTTAGCCGTTCATAATCAGGATTCAACATTCTTTGAGATACTCTTAAATCTCTAGATAACCCATTTAATACAGACAGCTGTTGAAAATTGGGAGAGGATATAGCCATGTGGTAGAAACTACCATTTCTTTGGTAAATAGAAGAAAGCTGGGTTTCAAGGCACCTTGGGAAAACAATTCAACGACAAAAGAAAAACAAAATGAACCAATCCAGAGGAGTGGTCATTTGTTTTATTTCTGAAATTCTCTTTTTTGCTGAAGTGGCAGTGTTCTCTTTCTAAAACTTTTCTCTATGAAACTGGTGGCTTTGTGGCTTGTGTGTGCACACACGTGAATATGCACATGTGTTTTTTGCTTGTGATTTTGCCTCTAACTCATCGTCTCCAACTGCAAAGGTTAATGCTTTGGGCTGCTTTCAGAGTTTTTGCTCTTAGAAGAGAAAAACAACCATGGGAGAACGTGTCCAAATGCTGTGGATATTTACTGTTCTGTCTGTCTAATATCCATGGGTGCTTTCCAATAGCCCCTACATTTCCTTTTGTGGAATTTACCCTCTTTCATTGATTGTATTCTTGATGTGATGATAAACCATTTTCTCCATTATGATAGCCCAATGAGTTCTTGGAGCCACTACAGCTCTTTTGACCAGATCCATTTTCTGCAATTGATTATAGCTAAGTAGTAAGTTAGTATATGCCATAAGCTCAACCAATCAGATTATTTCTCCTGGAACTTTGAGAGACTCAACATCTGAAAACATGGTTTGTGTTCATTCATCCTAACTCCGGCACTCTGATCATCTAACTGAATAGTTCTCCTTCCCTGGTTGTTCTTGTTCTGTTTAAGACTATGTATGTGTGATCTAGTTTTCTGATCTATAGAATGGTTTTATGAGCTACTCAATTTCTTTCCAGTAAACTTACTTTTGCTTACATCTAGCAGTATAGGATTTTATTGTTTGCAACTAAAACAAACAAATGAAGCAAAAAGAAAAAATCCTGAGGGATATTCATCATAAGTCATTTCTGGAACAAGGCTAATAAGTATAAACATAAGCTTTGAGCATATATGTGTTTTTTCAGTAGTTGGAGGTATTATTAATCCTGAACATCCCTTTGTAAGACAGCTATAAAGAGAATTTGCCAACAGAGATCTTAATTCTCCCTGGGACAGAGTTCCTAGGTGAAGGGGCGGACTGCCATCTTTGCTGTTTGGGCAACTCAACCTTTCCAGCCTGCAGGCTTTGGAGAGTCCAAATTGAGTGGAGAGAGAAGGAATCCCCCAGAACAGCACAGCTGCTCTACCAAAACGTAGCCAGACTGTTTCTTTCAGTGGGTCCCTGATCTATTGCTCTTCACGGGGCGGGACTTCCCAAGGGAGGCCTCCAGCCACTACTGCAGGTACTCTCTGGCCAACAGAGACTTGAAAACTTCCTGGGACAGAGCTCCGAGAGGAAGGAGTGGGCCGCCCTCTTAGCTGTTTGGGTGACTTAGCCATTCCACCTCCAGGCTTTGGAGAGCCCAAGCCCATCAGAGGTGGAAGTGGTACCCGAGTACAGCAGAGCCACTCTACAAAAGCATGGCCAGACTGCTTCTTTAAGCAGGTCTCCAATCCCATTCCTCCTTAGTGGGTGAGACCTAACTGGGGTCTCTAGTTACCTCCTACATGTGCATTTGGGCCAGCAACATGTCCATACCTCCCTGGGGTGGAAGTCCCAAAGGAAGGGGCAGGCTGCCGTCTTTACTGTCTCATAGCCTTCACTGGTGATACCTCCAGCTACTGGAAATTCCAAGGTTACTAGGGACTGGAACAGATCCCAGCAAACCCCAGCAAACCCCACAGCAGCCCTGTAGAAAAGTAGCCAGACTGTTAAAAGGAAAAAAGAAAAAACCCATCCACCCATCCAAAGGTCAGCAATCTCAAAGACTGGAAGTAGATAAGTCCACAAAGATAAGAAAGAATCAGCACAAGAATGCTAAACTCAAAAAGCCAGAGTGCCCTCTTTCCTCTAAATGACTGCATCATCTTTCCAGCAAGGGTTCCAAACAGGGCTGAGGCTGAGATGGCTGAAATGACAAAAGAAGAATTCAGAATACAGATAAAAACAAACTTCACTGAGCCGAAGGAACACATTGTAAGCCAATGCAAGGAAGCTGAAAATCATGATAAAACATTTCAGGGTCGGGTGCGGTGGATCACACCTGTAATCCTAGCACTTTGGGAGGCCAAGGCGGGCAGATTGCCTGAGCTCAGGACTTTGAGACCAGCTTGAGCAACATGGTGAATCTTCGTCTTTACTAAAAATACAAAAAAAAAAAAAAAAAAAAAATTAGCCAGGCATGGTGGCACATGCCTGTAATCCCAGCTACTCGGGAGGCTGAGGCAGGTGAAATCACTTGAACCTGGGAAGCGGAGATTGCAGTGAGCTGAGATTGTGCACTCCAGCCTGAGTGACAGAGTGAAACTCTGTCTCAATAAATAAATAAATAAATAAATAAATTTCAGAAGCTGACAGACAAAACAGCCAGTATGGAGAAGAATGTACTGACCTGACAGAGCTGAAAAGCACAGTACAAAAATTTCATAATACAATCACAAGTATTAACAGCACAATAGACCAAGTGGAGGAAAGAATCTCAGAGCTTGAAGACCATCTTTCTGAAATAAAACAGGCAGACAGAGAAAAAAGAATGAAAAGGAATGAACAAAACTTCTGAGAAATATGGGATTATGTAAAACGACCAAATCTGTGACTGATAGGTGTATCCAAAAGAGATGGGGAGAATGAGGCCGGGCGCAGTGGCTCACGCCTGTAATCCCAACGCTTTGGGAGGCGGAGGTGGGTGGACTGTTTGAGGTCAGGAGTTAGAGACCAACCTGGCCAACATGGTGAAACCCATCTCTACTAAAAATACAAAAATTAGCCAGGTGTGGTGGCAGGCGCCTGTAATCCCAGCTACTCAGGACGCTGAGGCATGAGAACCGCTTGAACCCAGGAGACAGAGGTTGCAGTGAGCCGAGATTATGCCACTGCACTCCAGCCTGGGTGATAGAGCAAGACTCAGTCTCAATAAATAAATAAATAAATAAAAAGAGAAATGAAGAGAATGGAACCAATTTGGAAAATACATTTCAGGATATCATCTATGTGAACTTCCCCAACCTAGCTAGAGAGGCCAATATTCAAAATGAAAAAATGCAGAGAACCCCAATAAGATACTCCTGGAGAAGATCGTCCCAAAGACACACAATCATCAGATTCTCCAAGATAAAGATGAAAGAAAAAATGTAAGGGCAGTCACAGACAAAGGCCAGGTCACCTACAAAGGGAAGCCCATCAGACTAACAGAGGACCTCTCAGCAGAAACCCCATCAGCCAAAAGAGATTGGGGCCCAATATTCAACATCTTTAAAGAAAAGAATTCCAACCCAGAATTTCATATCCGGCCAAACTAAGCTTCATAAGCAAAGGGAAAATAAGATCCTTTTCAGATAAGAAACTGTTGAGGGAATTAATTACCACCAGATCTGCCTTACTAGAGATCTCGAAAGGAGCACTAAATGTAGAAAGAAAAAACACGCTACCAGCTAATACAAATACACACTTAAACACACATACCAGCATCACTATAAAGCAACCACACAAACAGGCCAACATAATAACCAGCTAACACCTCAAAAAGCTTATCTACCACTATCAAGTAGGCTTTGTCCCTGGGATGCAAGGTTGGTTCGACATATACAAATCAATAAATGTGATTTGTCACATAAACAGAACTAAAGACAAAATAGCATGATAATCTCAGAGATGCAGAAAAGGCTTTGATAAAATTCAAAATCCATTTATGTTAAGCACTCTCAATAAACAAGCTATTAAAGGGACATACCTCAAAGTAATAAGAGCCACATATAACACAACTCACAGCTAACATTATACTGAATGGGCAAAAAATGGAAGCATTCCCCTTGAAAACCAGCACAAGACAAGGATGCCCTCTCTTATCATTCCTATTCAACATAGTATTAGAAGTTCTGGCCAAAGCAATCAGGCAAGAGAGAGAAATAAAGGGCATTCAAATATAAAGAGAGGAAATCAAATTATCCTTGTTGGCAGATGACATAATTCTATATTTAGAATACCCCATCATTTCAGCCCCAAAGCTTCTTAAGCTCATAAGCATATTCAGCAAATAATCAGGATACAAAATCAATGTGTAAAAATTGCTAGCTTTCTTATAGACCAACAACAGTCAAGCTGAGGGTTAAATCAGAAATGAATTCCTATTCACAATTACCACAAAAAGAATAAAATATCTAAGAATAAAGCTAACTAGGGAGGTGAAAAATCTCTACAAGTAGGACTACAAACCACTGCCCAAAGAAATCAGAGATGACACAAACAAATGAAAAAACATTCCATGCTCATGGACAGGAAGAATCAATACATTTAAAATGGCCATACTCCCCAAAGCAATTTATAGATTCAATGCTATTTCCATCAAACTATGATTGACATGCTTCACCGAACTAGAAAAAACTATTTTAAAATTCACATAGAACCCAAAAAGAGCCCTAATAGCCAAGACAATCCTAAGCAAAAAGAACTCAGCTGGAGGAATCCTGCTACCTGATTTCAAATGATACTTCGTGGCTATAGTAACCAAAACAGCATTGTACTGATACAAGAACAGACACATAGACCAGTGGAACAGAATAGAGAATCCAGAAATAAGACCATACACCTACAACTATCTGATCTTTGAAAAACCTGACAAAAACAGGCAATGGGGAAAGGATTCCTTATTCAATAAATGGTGCTGGAAAATGTGGCTAGCCATATGCAGAAGATTGAAACTGGACCCAACTTACACCATATGCAAAAATTGACTCAAGGTGAATTAAAGAGTTAAATGTGAAACCAAAAACTATAAAAACCCTAGAAGACTACCTATCCAAACCCTCCTGGACATTGGAATGAGCAAAGGTTTCATGACAAAGACACCAAAAGCAATTGCAACAGAAGCAAAAAATGACAAATGGGATCTAATTAAACTTAAGAGCTTCTGCACAGCACAATAAACTATTAACAGAGTAAATAGGCACCCTACAGAATGGGAGAATATTTTTGCAAACTACCTATCTGGCAAAGATCGAATATCCAGCATCTATAAGATACTCAAACAAATTTACAAGAAAAAAAACAAGTCCATTAAAAACTGGGCAGGGCCAGGCACGGTGGCTCACCCCTGTAATCCCAGCACTTTGGGAGGCCTAGGCTGGCAGACCCAGAGGTAGGGTGCGCCAGTGTAAGCCACTCTTCTGGCTTTATGTCAACTTGAACCTAGTATGTCTCATTACCTACATAAAATCTACTCACACCAATGTGTGTCACCAATATAAAACTTCTTAAAGATGTGTTAGAGAGTAAATGGAGGATTTTATATTGGGTATCTTCAACTTAGCCTTATATATATTTTCTAGAGGTCTCCTATCTCAACCCCCCTTTTTTGTTGTTTCCTCTGACAATATTCGTCTATTCCCCTGTCTTGCCATCAAATGTCTTGCTTGAGATTTCTCCTCCTCTCACCTGGTGTTTTCAAAATAATCACTACTCCATATTTGCTTTAGCTTACCCATTACTGTTTTTAACTAGCAAATAACCTTATGACTGCAGGATTCATCATCCTTAGAAGACAATGAAGGTGTATGAAAATGTTCGCGGTAACAATGAGGATATTTGATGTGGGTCTCAGCCTGTACCTAAAATTTTCCAGTTAACGTGGGTCTACAGAATTCTTATAACCTCCTTGAATTTTATTTTACCCAAGCTAACCTAGACCTACTTCCTTTGAGGGTCTGTTGTGAAAATAAACTATGAGTGTTGTAAAACACTCCATGTCATAGATGTGTAAGAAAATAAAATTCACCCACTTTTTAATGGACTTGTTTTTTTTTCTTGTAAATTTGTTTGAGGTCCTTATAGATGCTAGATATTAGGAGTTTGTCATATGTATGTCATAGATGTGTTGAAAAGCAAAATAAAATAAGTGGTGGTTTGAGCTAGTCAACTGTAAGTTATCTCAAGATGTTATTTGCTAAAGTGAATCATTACATAAAAGAAAGTGAGGAGAAGTAAATGACAAGAGAGCACCAAAACATTCATCGCTAAGACTTTCAAAGCAACCGTCTTTGCCTTGTGAAGTTAGATGCTTTCTTAGCACTGCTGAGTAACCTGATATTCTCATTCCAGAGTATTCATTTGCATTGCAGCATGGTATAATCAAATACTCTTACCCATGGTCACGTTTTCCTAATTGTTCAGTGGAACCCAGTCTAGAAGGATGAGATTACAGGCAGGGAGGCAAACTCATGACACTAAAAATGCTCTATTATAACAAGCACTCTTCTAAACAACACACACACACAGACACACACACACACACACACACACAAGCACATACATTCCTTTAGTTTAAGAAAACCTTCTCAACTTGGAGTCTTTTTCCAGTAGTTGATTATGATAAAAGAGAATGCCTCTATTATTTCTGAAGACTTTTTGTCCAGAAGAGTTGGCTTGCTCAAGAACAAGCCGAAACTCAGCATAGGACTTACTTACCTTAAAATCCAGTTGAAGATCCGTGAGATGTAGTGTGTTGGGCTGTCTCTGGGGTAACAGATATTCCCCTTCACTCTTAGCAGTTCCAAAATCAGATTCATTAAGAAATTAAGCATAGGTAAAAGCTGTGTGGTTTCCCTGCCACTGCATTTGGTGTCAGACAACTAGAGCACCTAGAGCTAAGGAATACACAAGAGCTGGTCACAGTTCGTTACACTGCCTTGTCATGGGGTGTTCATATTAGCAGTCACCTCTAAGCAATCTATTTCATCTGAAGCAAGCTTAACAAAGTGTTAATATATGTTATTATTATATTGAAACTATAGGCGATGTTCCTCATATCTGTGCTGACCTAAGACAGTAAAACATTAGGCATTTACTAATCTGTAAGACAAAAATTCTATGAGAACCAGTTGCTTTATATGAAATAATGATTGTAGTAACCTATGGCCCCAATATGGAGAATAAAACAAAAATCTTTGCCTAAACTTAATCCTACATAGAATTTCCCAGAAGACATGTCTAAATAGGCCAGGACATTTTTTTCAATTACCCTTCCCCAACTTGACAGGCTAAACCTTGCCCTACATAACAGGTCTGTGTAATGCATAACAGAACTCTGCCTTTGTATATTTAAATCTGGAGGCTACATAGCCACCTATCATTTGTGCAAGCAAGACTTTCAGTGTAAGATGCTGGGGAGTCATGTGAGGACAGACCTGGCTGCTTCCTCCCCACTGTCGTGACCTACCGCCCCAGAGCCACCAGATCCGCTGAGGGTGTTGTCAACACTAATTGAGAGAAAGACTAAGACAAAAATGTGGCTCCCACATGGTGAAGTTACTTACATTTGTGACTTCAAGTTCAAACAATTCAGCCTTGCCACATTTTCAAAGAAGGGACACGCTGCCCTCCTGAATTTTCATTAAATGACAATATATGAAAATATATATTTAAGCCCTAAGGGAGTATTCAGGCAAAAATCAATTTAAGAAGTAACTAAGATATGCCTCATATGCAACTAAAAGTTAGATGAGAAGGCCAGTCATTCCCTTCTTTCCCAATTCCCACTGCATTACAATTTCTAAGTACATAGACTTGAACTTGAAGCAATCCAATGGACATGTCCAGTTTAGCCAATTATTATAGTTTCCTAATGTCCTCAGAGATTCTGATGATTAGAATCAGGAGAGGGTCACTCCCGAGCTTACAAGCAGCAAATGTTTTTTTAAACTAGAGCCACTGCTAACACGAAAGGTTTTCTTTGCTTCATATTAGCAAACATGCAACACATTCCTATGTGGTATGAACTTTTCAGAAAAAAAAAATAAATGTACAACATGAGAAACTGCCAGCACATACCCTTAAATGTGCTTAAAAGACGATAGCATGTTTTTCTGTTGCTTTCTGAATTAACCCTGAACTGAAAAACCTAAGTTTTTTCTGACAGCGTGAGTCACTCATGCAGTATCCCTTCTTCCCACCCCTCTTTGGCAGAAGAGAAGAGCTAGTAAAGCAAAATGATACTTAAGGATCAGCATGGACAAATTGGCCTGAGGATTAGATACAAATGGTTACACGCAGATGATGATGCTGGCACAAGCAGATCTTTCATTCTAATTTTAGGCACTGAATTTGGTTTACTGAAATAAAGGGTTTTAGGCATCACATATTCAATATATTTTAATCTTTCTGGGGAGTGTTTTCCAAACTCACTTTTTAGTGTGGGGTACAGGGGAGTGATAGGGTGGAACTTTTGCTGAGTTGCCAGCCCATAGGTTCCTGTATTCAGCCATTCTGTTGTCTCAGACTGCAAAAAAACTAGGCTTGAATGCAGTTGCTGTGGAATGCACTAATTAATTACATTTACTTTACATAATTGGCATTACAGCTTTTTGAACAAAAATGCAAATTTATGGAAATTGGTTGAAATACTTATGCAAAATAAAATAAAAATGGACCCCTAAATTATTGGAAAAAATAAGGTAGTTTTAATTGAACAGCTAAAAGATTTGTACTTCGTTATATGATTACATCTAGTAAACTCAATTTAAAAAGTAAGTTCATTTGCTTTTATCTAACCCTTCCATATCTCGCTCAGTGTTGTTGGTATAATTATCACCAATAAAGGGCCAATCTTATTTTCTATCTCTTTTAGCATCAAGCGTTAGTTCTGTAAACAGAAATGGAATATGTTATTCTATTGAACAGAGCCTCGTGCGTTACAAATTAGGAAGCATTGCGCCAAAGACTGGCAAAGCAACCAATTATTGCTTGAAGGGGACATGATGTAGTACCCTTCTTGTGTTTTTCAGGGAGATTGACTTTGCTGTCGAACAAGCCTTTCCACAAAGGATCATTGCAACATTGCAAGGCAGTTGTAAGGTAGAGATGGCTTTGCAATCAATAGAATATATCTGGCAAGGGTGGCAAGGAATGGGTAATGCAGATGAATATGCAGTTAGTGGTGCCATAAAAAGAGTATTAAGATGCTCATGACATAGGAGTGAACACCAGTAAATGGGTACTTAATACAAAATGTGTCAAGAAATGTGAAATACTCATGGGTAAACCCTAAATGAGAAAAGTGAGAAATAAAACATTGTCAAGTTAAGTGACATAGACATTTACTCACAATTAACTAGCTGTTAATTATTGATGGACAACTCCCAAAATTCAGAGTGCCAGCTTAATATACATTCAGCTAATCAAGAACTTATACTGACCTCCAAATTCCAAGGGTATGAAAGTAATTTAACAGGATCCCGATAATTATGATTATATTTTAAATTTCTTATTCAGTATTTTTTTTCTTGGAGGGTGTGGGGTATTATGGAGAAGATTTAGGGTGGCCTTTGTTTTCTGGTGCTATTTTAGGACTTCTACTTGGGTAATTATTTCTTAAAACATCCTTGGGATTTCAACTGAATACTTCATTCTCTTTAGGTTCCTACCATAAAATGTAATGGGGATGTTGCCTGAGACTATTTAAAGCTTGTCAACTGCTCATCAGGAGACAGTAGGTGAACTGATCTTTATAAATAGAGGGCTACATTCTCACACCTTGTTTCTTTGGAGTGACAAGTAGCTAAAGGACAAATCTCCTCTAGCAATCTGAAATGGATAAATGAAATAAGCAAGCCTTAAAAACTATTACCTGAGATATTCAGACTTTTGAAGCCAAAATGGGGCTGTGATCTTATTATTTCCATTGTCTATTTTCTGTGAGATGATAGACAATATCTTCTGTTTTCCTCTTTTGTTTTTTAATTTAATGCACTGCACGTTTCTTTTGTTCCTACTATGTGCAAAATAGTACCTCAAGCCCTGAGGAGAAACACAGAAATATAATTCTTGCTCTTCCATTCAGACATAAACAAAATACAAAAGAACACGCACTGTGGGGAAAGGTTATAATAAAAGGAGAAAATAATGAAATTTAAAGATAATTAACATGGTTGTTCCTAGATGAGATGTATGACAAATCTGACGTAAAGATGCATCTCTCCTAGTTAGTGATTAATATCATATATTTCACTTCCTTGTGTTGTAGTAGAAGGCATTGAAATAATTATAGCACATTCTCTTCCTCTCTTCTTCGTGTCTCTCATCATTCAATATTCATCCCTATGTTAAAACTATTTGGTTCGTCCATGCAAGATTTCTAAAACTTTTGTCTACCCCAATGGGGAGGAGTGCAAGTTCAGAAAGATATGCTAAAAACTATTGAGTTGTTCAATTCAAATGGGTGAACATTATGGTACATAAATTAGATCTCACTAAACAAACTAAAACACTAGGCTAACTAGCAAATTCATACTAATAAAATCATCAACATGATTAGAGTCGGAGCTCACTCATTCATTCACAAAGTCATTAAGTATATTGTTCATCAAATAGTTGGTTCAATGTTGGAATTACACTGATGAATATGAATCAGTCCCTACCCGCAGCCCTTAATGTGGGAAAAAAGACAGATGTGCAAAAACACCATTGAGCATACCCAGAAGGGTGCTGAGTGTGACAAAAGGAAAGGTTTTAGGATCTGAAATTGGGGGTTCCAGGATGCAGGGTGATGGTAGGGAGGGGGTGTCGCTGAGAGTGATGGGATGGTCAGAAGCAGAAGTATGAAAGAGGCAGTCTTGGGGAAGGTGAGTGCCGAACTATGGTTTGACAAATAGACATTTTTGGACAAAGGCATGTACGTTTGGATTGAGAGATTCTATATCAAACACAGAGCAGACATGGAGGCATTAACCATAATGGGAAAACTCAAAGATACTAAATATTTTTAGATGATAAAGTTCCAGGAGATGAGCAAGTGGAGACAGTGGTCTAGTCATAAAATATTTTGCATGCCAGAGCAGTTAAGTTTGAACTTTTTCACCTGTTGGCAAGAGGAAGTTAAGAAATTTCTGATGTGATTCTCCCAAAGGACGATTTCATTCCATTTTGCTTGTTTAATACTTCTTTCACCTACACAATGGGCTTGGTTAGGAACCTGTGGTGTACAAAAGAGAAAGTTTTTTTTGTTTGTTTGTTTTTTAAATCAAATCTTCCAATAGTTTGTTGTCCTTTTCCTATTTTGAAAAAAGAAGAAATAGGTTAGATTTTGGTTTATCTTCTCCTTGCCAGCTCCAGAGTTCTGTTAATTAACAGATCAATACAATTTTTAAATTAAATATCTCTATTCTCAATAAGAGTGGGGAAAATGTTCTTTTGTAATCTTTATTAATATCACTGAAAGCATCAATTCATAAAGAAGAAAATTTTCAGAACACACTAAATTTTGTCAGTTCAGAATAAGTAAGTTACAAAAAAAGTTCAGGTATTTTAACCTAGGAATAAAAAAAATGATACATGATACATTTGTATATTTCTTTCTTTGTACCATAAAACTTCAGTGAACTCATATGAGAATACTATGTAAACCATTTATTAACTCTACAAGCTATATCAATATACTAGGTCCAGTAGAGATTAAGACACTTGCCACACGCCTCACAACTCTTTTTTGAGTACGCCTAGGTTTTGACAGATTGTCTTCTAATTCCAACTCAAGGCTCATCCACCAAAGACATGATACTCACATTCCATCCTCTGTGCTTCAGAAATCCCACTGGCAAAAAGCCAGAATGAAGACAGATTATAAGCATATTATTATTGGAATTAAAAGAACATTTAAATTTTGGTAAATACTTGTAGGCTTTAAGGAAGACAGTTTATTTTTACGTGTTTTTTTTTTTTTTTTTTTTTTTTTTTGAGATGGAGTCTCGCTCTGTTGCCCAGGCTGGAGTGCAGTGGTGCGATCACAGCTCACTGAAACTTTGGCCTCCCGGGTTCAAGAAATTCTTCTGCCTCAGCCTCCTGAGTAGCTGGGATTGCAGGCATGTGCCACCATGCCCGGCTAATTTTTGTATTTTTAGAAGAGACATGGTTTCACCATGTTGGTCAGGCTGGTCTCGAACTCCTGACCTTGCGATCCGCTGGCCTCAGCCTCCCAAAGTGCTGGGATTACAGGCATAAGCCACAGCGGCCATCCTTAAGTGACTGTTTATAGTACATATCTCCTTACAGTAAGATTCAAAAGTTTCCAAATTGATTTTATTATGTTGATATTTCTATAGAATAAAAACGGGGACACTCAAAAATTTTAATACTTTTTGTAAGTAATCTAATAGCCCTAAACACATTTACACACACACACAGACACCCACACGCAGTGCCAAAAAATATTGTGTTGACTCTCAGGAGGCGTGTGTACTGGAGCAAGAGTGGGGTCTCAAAATAGAGTCACCCAATGCCTTATTGTGTTTTTAATATTTGAGCCCATGTCAGTTCCAATCACTGTGCTAAATGCTTTATGTAAATGTAATCTCATGAATATCCTACTGTAATAGGGAGTTGCTATGAAAGGATAAGTAGTAAATGTTGATTTTGAAATAATGTCTGTCTGACTCAAGAACTCATGCACTTAATCTTGAAATCATCAATACTGAAATTTCAGTAGTAAGGTTCAAATGTCTTCCCAACCAAAGCACCTAGACGAGGATAGCAGGAAAGGTAATGACTAGACTTCCACAAACTTATATTTAGAGTTGATTGTCATATAAACAATAAAGCAAATGATTAAAAACTGAAGATATAAAACAGGAACTCCTCTTATTCCACTGACTTATTCTCATCCCCACTCTTATCAGGAAATTACTGTAAAGCATTATTTCAGAACAAATAGGAACCACTAATTGTACAAAATATTTATCAACATTAAACAGATCTTATGATTTTTAATTTGAATGATAAGGTATTTTTCAGTTATATCACCCTTATTTCTTCTCTATTCAACCGTGTTCTTTCAGCAGTACCATAACTGTCACATTATCAAGGTTTGCAAATATAATTATAACATCTAGCTTTGCCCAAAGTATTGTTCTAAAAGCTGAAAATTAATAAAATGTTTAGCTTTTCACCTAGGTAGTATAAATGGATCTGTAAGAAATATTAAAGCATACCACTTAAAAAGTACTTTCTAAATCTAAATAAAATTATCTTTTTTCAATTACTCATGTTTATATGATGTTTTTTAGCACTCTTAGAAATTTTATGAAACATTTGCGTTTAAACCCATCAATGCATGCATTACATTGTGGTCACCATCCATTCACTGAAATAAGACTTCATTTACAAAGTGGTAAAAAAGAAAAACTTTTAGATGATTTAGTATTGAATGATCTTAAAAATTGAAAATTAAATTATTGTGACCATATACATATGGTTCACTGATTCAAATCATATTTCCTCCTTATGTAAAACTTGTTTATTTTGGAGGCTTCCCAATGTCTTTTATTTTATTTACTGATTTATTTTTTCAGGTTACATGTGATAATTTAATACATTCATATAAGTAATAAAGATTAAATCGGTATAATTGGTATATCCATCAGCTTAAATATTTGTCTTTTCTTTAGGCTGGAAACATTCTAATTATTCCCTCCTGACTATTTGAAATATACAATAAATTATTTTCCTTATTTATTTTATTTTTAATTTTTTAATTTTTTTTTTTTTTGACAGAATCTCGCTTTGTCACCCAGGCTGGAGTGCAGTGGTATGATCTCAGCTCACTGTAACCTCTGCCTCCTGGGTTCAAGCAATTATCCTGCCTCAGCCTCCTGAGTAGCTGGGATTACAGGCACCCACCACCACACCCAGCTAATTTTTTATTTTTAATAGAGACAGTGTTTCCTCATGTTGGCCAGACTGGTCTCAAACTCCTGACCTCAAGTGATCCACCCACCTCAGCCTCCCAAAGTGCTGGGATTACATGCATGAGCCACCACACCTGGCTGAAATACACAATAGATTATTGTAAACTATAGTCACCCTACAGATCTATCAAACACTAGGTCTTATTTCTTCTATAAAGCTGTATGTTTGTATTTATTAATCAACCTGTCTCCATTCCCACCTATGCCACACACATACCCTTCCCAGCCTCTGGTAACCATGAACCTAATCTCTACCTCCATAAGATCCACTTTTTTTTAGCTCCTACATGTGAATAAAAACATGAGATACTTGTCTCTCTGTGCTTGGTTTATTTCACACAATGTAATGACCTCTGGTTCCATTTGTATTGCTGCAAATGACAAGATTTTATTCTTTTTTATGGCTGAATAATATTTCATTGTATATGTAAGTCACATTTTTCTTATCCATTTATCTATCTATTGATGAACATTTAGGTTGAATCCATATTTTGGCTATTGCATGTAGTGCTGCAATAAACACAAAAGTGTAGATACTCTGGTATATTGATGTCCTTTCTTCTACATATATATGTGATCTGCTCTTTATTACTTCCTTCCTTCTGCTAATTTTGGGTTTGGTTTGTTATTGCTTTTCTAGTTCCTTGAAGTGAATCGTTAGGTTGTTTATTTGAAGTCTTTCTCCTTTTTTGATGTAGGTATTTATTTCTGTAAGCTTCTCTCTTAGTATTGTTTTCTCCGTATTCCATAGATTTCAGTATATTTCTATTTTCATTTGTTTCAAGAAAAAATTTAAATATTATTTTTAATTTCTTCACTGACCCATTGGTTGGTTGCTGTCTAATTTCCATGTGTTTGTGTATTTTCTGAAGTTCTTGTTATTGACTTATAGTTTTATTCCATTGTGGTCAGAAAATATACTTGATGTGATTACTACGTTTTTGAATTTGTTAACACTTTTGTCTTTGTATGGACTATTATGGAGAATGTTCCATGTGCTGATGAAGAGAGTGTGTATTCTGCAGCAGTTGGATGAAATATTCCGTAAATGTCAGGCCTATTTGTTCTAGTCTGTAGTTTAACTCTAATGTTTCTTTGTTCAGGTTTTCTGTTTGGATGATCTTTCCATTACCCATAGTGTAGTGTGGAGGTCCCCTGCTATTATTGTATTGGGATCTATCTCTTCCTTGAGATTTCTTAATGTTTGCTTTACATACTTGAGAGTTCCAATGGATATTTATAATTGGATATTTATAATTGTTATAGCCAATTGCTAAATTAACCCCTTTATCATATATAGTAACTTTGTTTCTTTTTACAGTCTTTGACTTGTGGTCTTTTTTTCTGATATAAGTATAGCTATTCCTCCACTTTTTTGGTTTCCAGTTGCATTGAATATCTTTTCCCATGCCCTCACTTTTAGTCTATGTGTGTCTTTATACATAAGTAGGTCTCTTTAGGGGGCATAGAGTTCAGTGTTGTTTCTTTATCCATTCTGCCATTCTATGCCTTTTATTTGGATAATTTAGTCCATTTCTATTCAGTGTTATTGACAAGTAAGGACAGCAACCATTTTGTTGCTTGTTTTCTGGTTGTTTTGTAACATCTCTTTTTCTGTCCTACTGTCCTACTGTGGTTAAGTGATTTTATCTAGTACTATGTTTCAATTTGTTGTTTTTTATTTTTATTGTAACTTTTTTTTTGCATTGTGGTTACTGTAAGGCTTACAAGAAACATAGATATAACAAAATATTTTAAAGAGTTGACAACTTATCTTAGATCCCAAAGAAAAGATTAGAAAACAAGAAAGCTTAAAACCTCCACACTTTAACTTCATCCTTTCCGCATTTTGAATTTATATTGCCTCAATTTATATATTTTTATACTATCTCTTAACTGGTTGCTACAGTTATTATTGTTTTTGATAGATTTGTCTTCTGACATTCCTACTAAACTTATGAGAAGATTGCATATCACAATTACAATATTCAAGTATTCTGGATTTGTCCATGTGCTTTATTTTACTAGTGGGTTTTGTACCTTGAAATGTTTCCTTTTTGCAAGTTAGTTTTTTTTTTTCGAGTTGAAGAATTCTGTGTTGCATTTTTGCAAGATGGGTATGATGACTTGTTGAGAAAATTGAGAAAAATTGTATCTCTCTTTTATAGTTGAAGCATAGCTTTGCTGGATAAATTATGGTAGTTTTTCTTTTTAATCTGTGGGCACTTTGCAAATGTCAGCCCACTCCTTCTTAGCCTGTGTGGTTTCCATCAAGAAGTTTGTTGCCAGAAGAAATGGAGCTCCTAAATATATTATTTGCTTCTTTTATCTTGCTGCTTTTAGGACCTTCTCTTTGTCCTTGAATTTGAAAGATTGATAATAATATGTCTTGGAGTAGTCTTGTTTGAATCAAATCTATTTGGTATTTTCTGACCTTCCTGTACTTGGATATTGTCTCTTTCTCAAGTTTTGGAAGTCTTCTCTTATTATTTCTTTGAATTAGCTTTCTACACTTTGCTCTTGCTTAACTTTCTCTTAAACACCAATAATTCTTCAATTTGGTCTTTTGAGATAATTTTCTGTATTGTGTTGGTGATCTTCATTCCTTTCTATTCTTTTTTCTTTTTCCACTCAGACTGTATATTTTCAGATAGCCTGTCTACAACCTTAGTGATTTTCCTCTGCTTGATCTATTCTGCTGTTGAGAGCCTCTAATGAATTTTTCAGTTTAGCAAAATATTTCTCAGTTCCAACGTTTCTGTTTGATTTTTTTTTATTATTTTCATCTCTGTTAAATTTATCTGATAAATTTCTAAATTGATTTTTTGCATTCTTTTCAAGATCACTGAGTTTCCTTAAAGCTGCTATTCTGAATTATTGGTCAGAGAATTCACATATCACAGTCTCCTATGGGCTAATCTCTAGCTCATTTCTATTCATTTAGGGAAATTATGGTCTCCTGTTTGCTGTTGGTTCATGTGGATGTGCACCTACGTCTTTGCACTGAAGAATTAATTATTTGTTTTTGTCTTCTTTCTCTGTCTTGTGTTGGCTTTTATTGAATACATTTGCTTAGAGATTCATTGTAATTTCCCTGTTGATTTTCTTTCTTATTTTCCCCTGCTAGGCCACTGTCTCTTTATTGGTACTAGATGGCAGCTTAAGCCCAGGTTTGCTTCAGTTCTAGTAAACAATTAGTGTGCTGCCTATCCTGAATGGGAAGATCCCCAAGGGGATATCCTGGTAGTTTGGGAAGGCTGGCTAAGGGGTTAGGCCCAAGAGAATAAACCTTTACAGTGTGATGCTGCTGAGCAGTCACTCTGATTTAGTCAAGTTATAGAATAGAGTTTCCAGGGCTGAGGATGGTAGTCCCAACTCCTCCCTTTGTGTCTGTATTTCTTCAGGGATATTTCTCACTCAGGCACTCTTGATGATTCTAATGAGTTGAGGCTGTGATGAGCTTCCTGCCAGGGAGCCCGAGATGGTGGGAAAACTAGTTGTGGACTTTGACCTCACTTTTCCCAGCGTAGAAACCACGAGTTGGGGGGAAATGTTCTGCACACTTGGTGCTGGGCAGATTGAGAGAAGTTTAATTCTTTTGCCATATGCTCAGAGTTTGCTTTCCTCACACACACCCAGTCTGTGGCTCAAGCAACTGTCTCCTTCTCCTATTTGAGTTACGAGGTACTGTTGGTGATAATCTCAGCATTGTATGTTTGGTTTTGGTTTTCTTTGAAGGGGAGTAAAGCCAGCTTGCTTCTATGTTGCTGTTGTGGAAACTATTTTATATTATTTGCTAAGCTCTTACAGTTTGAAGAATCTCCTCATGAGTATGTGTATGTGTGTGTATATATATATATATATATATATATATAATTTATGGATAATTTTCTCTAAGAATCCTTTCTCCTTCTCTTCTACCTTGGACTGATAGTCCACTAGGCATCCTGTACAACTGTCATTCTTGGAGTTACCTTTATTATTTTCCTGGATTGGAGCCACTGCTTCTTGGAAAGTATGTCTTTCTCTTTCTGTATGTTAGAATGCATGCTGAAAAAACTTTCCTAGAATAGGGGAGTGGAGCATGGGTGTGATAACTTTCTAAGGAGGGGAAAACGCAATATAACTTTTTTGTTTTTTTTTCAAAAACAGTGTAGTTTATCTTCTCTTAGATGATGATAATTTATATGTTTATATAATTCTTGTTGGAAGAAAATTATTTTTCTGGATCTTTGAATGTAATGGTCATTTTCTAAAAACAAATATTGCTAAAAGTAAATCAAATGACTCTGATTTTCTTTCTTTTGCAGGCACCCTGGATTCCTACTTCCCCTCTGAAATTTTATGATCTTCTCTTATTTCTGTGTTTCTAAAATTATGTAATAGTTTCTTGCAGTGTGTGTGTCTGTGTGTGTGTGTGTGTTTAATTTATTGTTTGTGATATTTTTCCAACTGTAAGATTTATATCATTTAATTCTTAAAAATTATCTTCTGTTATTTAATTGATAATTTTTCCTTGTACACTTAATCTCCTTACTCTTTCTGAGACACAAATAATTCTAAGGATATAAAATAACTGATTTTCTCTTACATTGCTGATGGGAATGTTAAATGGTACAACTGTTGAGAAAACTCTTTTCAGTTTCTTAAAGTAAATTTAAACTCATACAAAAATTATTCTGAAATTGTGGAGCGAGGAAAATCTGTCCATAAAAGCAATGATGATATTGACAAAATTATTAAAAATCAAAATTTTCAGAACTCTGAAAATTAACGAAAACTTGCAATAATCTGAGGAGCATTAAATCAAGAAAAATGACTGCACCTTGGTAATAACAGCACGTTTTGTGATGTCTTAACTTGCCCGGTTTTTATCACTCTTTCTAATGCCAAGGTAGCTTTTAACACACCATACTATCGCAAACATGGTAGCTGAAACAAACAAACAAAAAACAGTAGCATAGTAGTTACTGGAGGAGGCAGGCAGATGTGGGCTCTCCAAAAAGCCCCATCAGACAGAATTGTTACTCTTGACTTGTCAGGCAACTCTGTAGGAAATCCCCATTTCTACAACTTCATGTGACCTGAGTCAGAACTCATTCAGTATGAATAGCATTATCCTTGGGGTGTTTGTCAAAAAACAATTAGTTCTTTGCCATTACAGATGCCTGAGGTGGAAATACTAGTTGGAGAAAGGAAGAGGTTGACCAAAAACCTTAAAGGAAAAATTTGGATAGTAAGATGTCCACAGGGGCCTTTGAGAAGCACTGACAAATTTATGGATAACTAAAAAGCCATAAGAATCTGCAGAGTTGTGTGCCTTCCCAGGAAGGCCCTAAGAAGGCTTTGTTATCTTTCCACTGTCAGACCTCTATGCTATGCCAGGCAAGAAGGGAAGACTAAGGCAGAGTTGTAAACCTCAAAAATATTGAAGGTATGCCCCACTGGCACATGGAGCCTCATGCAAATGCTGAGAGACTTATGGGTTCAAGACATGTAAGAAAATCTATGCTCAATCATTAGCTGACTATGAAACTTACTGACACAGAGACATCAGAGGCTATACACAAGAAAGGACACAAACTGTATGCAATTTTCTCAGAAAAGTCATTAAACAAACAGTAGCAGCAGCAACAAGGACATCATACCCTAGGGGACAGGGTATCTAATTTAAAGATACACCACATTATGTTATTTAAAGTAATCAATTTTCAAAAGGAAATTATAAAACACACAAGGAAACTGAATGTTTAGTCCATGCACAAGAGTAAAAGTAATTGATAGAAACTATGTCTGATGAATACCAGATATTGGAACTATTAGTCAAAGACTTTAAATCAGCCATCATAAATAGATTCAAAGTACTAATGAAAACCATGTCTAAATAATAAAAGAAAAGAATGAGAATGATGTTTAAGTGAATAGAAAATATTAATAAGAGATAGAAATTGTAAAAAGAAACCAAGTAGAAGTTTCTTAAGTTGAAAAATATAGTAAGTGAATTAAAGAATTCATAAGGGGCTTAAAAACCGATTTGAACTATCAGAACTAAGAACTGATAAACTTGAAGAATTAATAAACTGAAGATAAACTAATTATCTCCCCTAAGATCAGAATAAAAAATTTAACAAAATAAACCTTAAAAACTTGTGACTATGAGAGTGGGGATCTGAACAGAGGAGGTAGAAAGGATATTTAGGACAGTTAAAAATGCTCTGTATAACATTGTAATGGTGGATATTCATCATTGGATAGAAATGAATGTATAACACCAAAGGGAACCCTAATGTAAATTATAGACTCTAAGTCATAATGGTTTGTCAATGCAGGTTCATCAGTTTTAAGAAATATACCACTGTGCTAACTCTACTGGGGAATGTTGATAATAAGGAGGCTGTGCATGTGGAGGGACAAGAAACATATGGAAGATTTTTGTACTTTCTGCTTAGTTTTATTGTGAACTTAAAGCTTCATACAAAATAAGTGTTTTAAACACACACATACACACAAAAATACATACATGCACACAAAACAACATACAGCGCACCATCACAAATTCAAAGGATAAAGAGATAAAACAGAGAAAAAGGCAGGAAAAAGTATTTGAAAAAACAATAATAAAAACTACATATCCAGGAAGCTCAAAAATAAAAAAGTAAGATAAACTCAGAGATCCTTAAGTAAATGTATCATAGTAACTAAAAAAAAAGCCAACAACAAAAAGGGATTGTGAAAGCATCAAGAGAAGACTGGCACAATATATACAAGGCAACCTTAATAAGGTTAACAACTGACTTCTCACAGAAACCATGTAGGCAAGAAGGCAGTGGAATAATATATTCCAAGTGCTGAAGGAAAAGGCTGTCAACCAAGAATTCTACATCCAGCAAAATTATCCTTTAAACATGAAGAATTAATTAAGATATTCCCTGACAAATAAAAACTGAGAGCATCAGTTATTAGTAAACCTGCCCTCCATGTAATACATGAAGAAATAAAAGACACCATTAAAGGTACCTACATAGATGAATATAAAAGACAGTACATTTTTGTTTGTAATGCCTTTCTTCTCCCATGTAATTTAAAAGATGAGTACACAAAGTAATAATTACAAAATTGTGTTGGTGGGCCTATTATGTATAAGAATATATTTTGTATGAAAATACCAGCACAAAGGAGGAAGAAACAGAGCTATATTGTATCAAAATTTTTGTATACTACTGAAATTAAGTTGTCAACTTGATATTAATACAAAGCAGATAATTTTCCTTATGCTGTGAATTGTAAACCCCATGCTACCACTAAGAAAATTATTTACATATATACATATATAACACATATATTATTTTAATTCAAATATATATATTTGCTGGCTGAAGTTTGCCAGCAGCAGCAAATGCCCTCAGAGCAAATATTTCTCTATTCCAGTGCAGGGCACTACCTCTAATTCTATGCTTCTATGTTTCCACAAAGTTTTCACTTAGTAGCTCATCAGTGTCTTTTCAAATATTCAATACTTTAAGTAATTTTTTTTATTATACTTTAAGTTCTAGGGTACATGAGCACAATGTGCAGGTTTGTTACCTAGGTATACATGTGCCATGTTGGTTTGCTGCACCCATTAACTCGTCATTTACATTAGGCATTTCTCCTAATGCTCTCCCACCCCCAGCCCCCGACCATTAAAAATATATTATCTATACTTTTTAGCAAAACTGTTGGTCCAAACAATGTGACCCTCTATTACTAAAAATAGGAGATTTGTTTTGTTTTTTGGTCAATTTTTTTGTTATCCTCAAAATTTATTACTTTACTATTTTTTATTTGCAAATGCAAGCTTTTCTTTAAATTTCAAGACAGCTATTTTCATTATATATTTTAGTATATTTTTATTTTCCATATATTGTATTCTCATTTTTATAATAGAAGACCATGTTTTACATGTGTTCAATTATCTTTTTCTGTCTTCCATATTTGGTAGTTTTTTTTAAATAATCAATTTCAAATGTTATTCTATTGTGTTTTATTTTATGCAGTTTTTTCAAACCCATTTGCCACATTCGTGATGGCTTTTTCTATAGAAATTATAACTTCTTGTTGTTTCTTATTTGCCTTTGCTCTCTATTATGTCTTCATTTGTCTCTCCCATATACTTCTTGAATTTTGCCTACTTGGTTTTCATCTCTGACTTTTGTTCCATAATTTCTTATTTAAACATGCGTATCTTTTGTTTAAAACTTTGTTTCTTTGTTTTAATAGATATACAGTCTGTTATCCTTTTGTGTCTAAGGCTAACTAGTTGTCTGAAGCAACTATCTAGTGTTTTCTTATATAATTCTGTTAGTCTTTGAAAATTGTTTCATTAAATTATGTTTTTTTAAGAAAACAGATTCAGAGGACAGATCTAAGGGTATTGGCTGGAAAAGTTTTGGAGGAGGCTTGAGACTTCCTATAAGTCCACACTTCCCATATGAACTACCAATGGGCCTATGGGACCAAGATTTGACATTCAGAGTTGATATGCTTAATTTATAGAATAAGGAAGAGCATTTTTCTGTTTTTCACATAATTCCACAGTGCTTGCTCTCTCCCTTGCTGTAGTTCAAAGGTTGTCTCCTTTTTTTTTTTTTCTCAGACGGAGTCTCGCTCTGTTGCCCAGGCGGCGCAATCTCGGCTCAATGCAACCTCTGCCTCCTGGATTCAAGCGATTCTCCTGCCTCAGCCTCCTGAGTAGCTGGAATTACAGGCGCATGCCACCACACCCAGCTAATTTTTTTTGTATTTTCAGTAGAGACGGGGTTTCACCATGTATGTCAGGCTGGTCTCGAACTCCTGATCTCATGATCTGCCCGCTTCAGCCTCCCGAAGTGCTGGGATTACAGGCATGAGCCACCACTCCCGTCCAAAGGTTATCTCTTTAGTATCCTAATGGATGTAAGACTAAGCATTTACAGATCATGTTATAATGTAAAAAGTCATTTTAACAAAGTGTCTAATACATGCCTGTTGGAAAGTATAATATTTTTATTGTTACTGTAATAAGCATTCAAATGATTGAAAGGAGGTGTTTCTTTATTGTAGCCTACAGTGGTTTTCTTCTGCTCTAACTGGAAATGACACTTGAATTGCTTCCACTTTATTTTGATCAAGAGTTTGTTCAAATTACCTTTGACTCCTCCAGCAATGTAGATATTTGAGTGACTTCACTGTTGTCTTTGAAGAGAGGGAACAGCATGCCTAGGCTGTAAGGTGGGAACACAATCAGTGTTAAATCTCAGGGAGGCAGTTTGAATGAAGCAGGGGATGGTGGGGAAGCTGAGGTCAGATGGGTTTGAGGATAGGGTTACACAGGGTCTTGTAACAGTTTTGTTGTTCACTCTGAATAAAATGAGAAGCTACTTGAGAAATTTTAGCAGGAGAGTGACATAATCTGACCTACGTTTCAAAAGAATCACTCCAGCTGGTGTTCCAAAAGTAGACTGTAGGAGAAGGGTAGAAGTGAGGAGACTGATCAGAAGGCTCTAGAAATGATCCAGATGAGAGATGATGGCTGCTCATATAGTAGCATTTGCAGTAGGGGACATGAGGAGTGGTCAGATTCCAGAGATGTGCAGCTATAACCAAGAGAATTTTCTTATGTATTAGATGTGTGCTGTGAAAGAAAGGCACTAAAAAGAGATCATGCTAAGTTTCTAGGCCTGAGAAACTGGAAGGATTCTATTGTTATTTAACTGAGATGAGAGAGACACTGGGTGGAACGTGTGTTTGGGGATAGGAAATCAGGAGTATAGATTTGGACATGTTAAGTTGAAGGTGCCTCACAGATACATGTGAGCTGAACTGGAACATGGGACTCTAATATATTGGGATGAATAGTGTCCCCCCAAAATGTATGTCTACCTAGAACCTTTGAATGTGACCTTATTTGGAAATAGGTTCTTTGTAGATGTGAACAAGTTAAGGTGAGGTCATGATGGATTAGAATGAGCCCTAAATGCAGTAAGAATAGCGTTCTTATAGGAAGAGGGAAATTTGAACACAGACATGCAGACTCTCAGTGAAGAAGGCCATGTGAAAACAGAAACAGAGACTGAAATAATGCATCTACAAACCAAACCAAGGAATGCCAGTGTTTGCTGGCAACCAACTGAAGGTTGGAAGTGGCAAGGAAAAGTCCTCTTCTAGACTCTTCAGAGAAAGCTTGTTCTTTCTGAGACCTTGATTTCAGATTTCTAGCCTCTAGACTCATGAGAGAATAAATTTCTGTTGTTATAAGCCACCCAGTTCACGGTAGTTTGTTATGAAGCCTAAAAATTTAGCATACTTAGTGAGACTTTACTGGCCCTCAGTAGTACAGAACCATCATTTCCCCTATTTGAGATTTCCTCTTCTCCTGCTCTTCTTGCAGTGATGAATCATATTCACCCTAGGGGGCAGGTGGTGCCTCACATAGCTGACTCCCGTTGGGCTAAATGTCTAAATTCCCTAATTGGATTTTAAAAGTCAGGGGCACTGATTTTCCTTGTGGTCCTCATGGCTAGTTTGTTCTCCACCTTGTATTTATGCAGATGATTTTCTCAACATGAAATCTGTCTGAAATTTAATTTCCTCACCTCTATGAGAGAGAGGTACTAAGAAATACGATGCCCCTCTATAATGGACTTTTATACAGAATTGGTATAAAAACTTGGAGAAAACATAAGAGCTTGCCTTGTGTTATAAATACTGCTTCTAAAGAAAATTTTTAGATTAAGAAGATTAGTAAATATTTTTAAATAGCATTTTGTCATGTTTATGTACCTTTCGTCTTGGTACCTTGAATAATGATACATAATATTCAAAATATTCATTCATTAAGGAATCCAATATTGCTCTTTTGGAAATTAAAACTGCCTTATTCACATTCTATGTGTACAAGAAAGGTTTAAGTTCTAAAACTGTAAGTTGTAGTATCTTATCCGAAAGGCCTTTGGTGTCCTCTGTTTTAAAATTCTGCATCTGAATTTGCTTATGGTTGGTAAAAAATAATGTGTTTGTCTTTTATCATGTGTCCTCATGATTTTATCTTTTGTCATGTGTCCTCATCAGTTTGAGTTATATGCAATTGCAGAAAGAATGAAGCTAGGGAAAGACCCTTAGAAACTGCAGAATTTTTTCAAAGGTCAGAAAGACAATAGGTTTTTTGGAAAGTAATGGGGGATTATCACATGATGAGGATAAGTTGATGGGGTTGAGCTGAAAGCTAAGCATCTGGCTTATGAAAATTTTTGCTGTCGCTGCTGGAGCTAGTCAGCATTATATAGTTCCTTGATCACTAGGGACTTTACGATCTGTCTTAAGCTATTTGTGCACTAACAATAACTCTAACTGTTCATTCCATGATTTCTACTATTTGTAGAAAAAAAAAGAGTAAATGATGTCTAAAAAATTTGAACATAAAGAGATGTTAAAATAAGGAGATTGGATGTAAAAAAAAAAATGCTAAAGAACACCAGGAGATGTGATAAATCCAAATGGTGTTAAAACAAGAGGGGAAAAAATAGTTAATGCAAAACTGAACTGAAAGATGCAAATAAATAAGTAAATTTCTCATTCAGGATCCATTTGGAGGCTGTGTTTCTTGGCAGAGTCACTGCTTATTATTTTTATGTTTCTAGTTTCCCATCTCCTTTTGTCAGTCTATTGAAAGCTTGTTAAAATCTTATTTGCTTTTGCTGTACCTTTGTCATTGTTTTTGCCTTAACTTTAATGCTAAATCATGTAGAAGTAAGGTAAAAGGGAGAACAGAGTTAACACAAATAGTCATTGTAGCAGCCTAGTTTTATGGATACTTTATATATTGATCAGCTTATGTTTTATTCAGACTAGATGGAAGAACAATTGGGAAATAAGAAGGAATCTCTCCCCTAAATAGTAAATTGCAATGCTGATGCAAAACGTGTAAGAGTTTCCAGGAGAGACTGGTTAGCATCTGAAAGGTGCGCTGACATACAAAAGAAATAACCTGTCTGTCCATGGGAACACTCCAAGCAAAGTAAGGGTTGCTACATTAATTTCTTTCTGTTTCCTTTGAAAAAGACAGAAATGTACTTCATATACATACATATATATATGTATGTATGTGTATGGGAATGTATACATATGCATGTATACATGTATAAATATATGTGTATGTATGTGTATGCGTGTATCTATGCATTTATATATGCATGTATATAATATGTGTATGCAAATACACACATAAACACACACACACACACATATACACATGCTTGTTTTGCACAGTGCTGGGCACATAGTAGACCTCTAATAAATAGGTGGTCAATGTGAAGGAATATATAAATAAATAAATATGGCACCAAGTATGTCAACCAAGCCAATTAAAAGTTATACAAACTTTCTAATGGTCAGAATAGTTGGATTGTCCAGATTCAAACCAAGGACCATATGAATGCTAATCCTGTGCTCTTAGACACGCCCAACATGATTCAGAAAGTACTAGCTGTGTGGTGTTTGGCAAACAGCCTAACCTCTGTGAGCCTCCGTTTCTCATACTGAAGTAGAGTATCTCAAGGCATGGTTTTGAAAACAAGGGGTAATGATACGTGTAAAGGGCTTAGTATTGTGCCTAGCACATAATTAACATTGCTGGTAATGATGATGGTATATGTAAAGGTAGAGTTGTCCTCACTGCTTTCTTTTCTATTCTCAACCACTCCCACTCCCCTAACATTTGCTCTTTCTTGATTTCCAACACCTTCCAGAGATTTTCTAAACTTATATCCACCCTCAGCTGCCTTTCACAATGCTGCCACCTGCATCATGGAGAACTATGATCCACTTAGTATTTGTTCATTCACCTCTGGTAACTATTACACTCAGGCCTAATTTAAACCTCATTAAACTCCATACTGAAGTAGGTACTAGAGAGATGGTAATGAAGCATTCCTGGCCATTTTAATCACACATATGCAATTCCAATAGAATAACAGTGTTTTGCTTATGGTGAGCCTGTATAAAATATTTATTTTTATTTAAGAGCCTTACTTTACTTTCTTCAGCTACCTATACCTTTTAGCAGAAGAACAAGATAGATTCACATGACTGTGTTTCTTTTTTTTAATTTCCCCTCCAAATCTGAGTATAGATTTCAGCAGACTAAATCAAGAGACCTATTGACCCTGGTTCTTATGTTAAAAATTATAGGGATCTCAGCCACATTTCATGAGAACATTAAGGCAGTTTCACCATGATTTACCAGTGAGGTTAATTATTTTTTTTTTCAGAAATATATTGTGATGCCTCTTTCTAGAAGATGCTATGGTGAACTTTACTCTGTATTGGAATCCTAAATTAAGTTCTGGCCAGTATTCTAAAAGAAATGAGAAGGAATTAATCTCTTAAAAATTAAGATTACCTCTCTCTCTTCTTTCCATGCACCCCCCACCCCGGCCAACCCCATTCAGTATTCCTAACTGAAGGCTGTTATATTGGTGCTAAATATAAAGTCTCTTACCAGTGTGTGCTCTGCATATCTGAAAATCATGCAGTGGTGAACCTCTTGAGTGTATTTCTTTCTTTCTTTATTAATGAAAAGGTTTTTATTTGTGCCCTCTGTTATTCTCAGAAGTACAACACAAAACAAAATGGGAAACCATGATTTATCTTCTATTTGATAAAAACATCTGCAGAATAAAATGAGCCTCTTGATGCCGGAATTGTCATCAATGATGACTTTGACAAAATGAGCAATACATAATTTGCTAGCTCCCTTGTGAAGCTGAAACAGATTGTCAAATAAAACACTGGAGGAGATGCATATGGGCTGAGTAGACCGGCTTTGAATAGGAACATGCGCAGGTGGAGGCTTAGTAGTGGCTGTAAGAAGGAGGACTGCCCTAATTTGGAGGGTCATTTGCATTTGAAAATCCTCCTTGCTAAATTGTGAGTATTCCCTACAGGAAAAGAGAATGCATTCTGCCAAAACTGCAGCTATTTTTGTTTCTTGGTAACTTGAATAAACCAGAAAACCCAAGGCAAAGCGGAGGGGGTTGCACTCAAACCAACCGTTTTTTAATGGTGGGCTTATAGAATACAAATCAGTAATATATGAAAAGGACACTTATGAAAATCAATTGCTTTATGGTTAAAAATGGATTTTTCATCAACACAAAGCATGGAAAGTGTACTAATGGGTATATTCAGCATGCATTTTTACAAATGACAATCAAATGCTTTTATTAGTCTTCATATCTGAAAAGTATGGCAAAAATCACATAATTAATTCTAAACTCATTTTTTTGTTGTTGTTGAACGGCCTAGAGGACTTTGCTTGTTTAAATATTTTATTATTGGTATATGAGTTGTACATATTTTGTGGGTATGTGAAATATTTTGATACCTGTTTACAATGTGTAATGATAAAATCAGGGTAATTGTGATGTCCATCACCTCAAACATTTATCTTTTCTTTGTGTTGGGAGCATTACAATTCTTCTCTTTTAGCTATTTTGAAATATAAAATAAATTATTTTTAATTATAATTTCTCCACTGTACTGTCGAATATTGGAATCCATTCTTTTTTTTTTTTTTTTTTGAGACAGAGTCTCCTTTTGTTGCCCAGGCTGGAGTGCAGTGGTATGATCTCGGCTCACTACAACCTCCACCTCCCAGGTTCAAAAGATTCTCCTGCCTCAGCCTCCCGAGTAGCTGGGATTACAGGCATGCACAACCACACTTAGCTAATTCTTTTGTATTTTTAGTAGAGACGGCGTTTCACCATGTTTGCCAGGCTGATCTCAAACTCCTGACCTCAGGTGATTCCCCCACCTCGGCCTCCCAAAGTGCTGGGATTACAGGCGTGAGCCACCATGCCTGGGCTATTCTTTTTATCAATTTCTATTTTTCTGTCTGTTAACCAACTTCTTTTTATACCCTCCCCACCCTGCCTACCACCTCCTTCCCTTCTCAGCCTCTGGTAGACACCATTCTACCCTCTGCCTCAATGAGATCCACTTTTTTAGCTTCCACATATGACTGAGAATGTGCAATTTTTGTCTCTTTGCCTGGCTTGTTTCACCTAACATGACCCCCAGTTTCATCCATATTGCTGAAAATGACAGAATTACATTCATTTTTATGGCTGAAACATATTCCATTGTGTATGAATACCACACTTTCTTTATCCATTCACCCATTGATGGACACAGATTGATTCTATATCTTGGCTATTGTTAATAATGCTGCAGTAGACATGAGAGTACCAATATCTCTTCCATATATTAATATCCTTTCTTTTGGATATATGCCCATCACTGAAATTTCTGGATTATATGGTAGTTCTCTTTTTAGTTTTTTGAGAAACCTCCATACCCTTTTCCATAAGGACTATACTACTTTACACTCCCACCAACAGTGTATGAGCAATCCCCTTTATCCACATCTTTATCAGCATTTGTTATTTCTTGTCTTTCTTATAGTAGCCATTTTAATTGGGGTGAGATGATAGCTGTTTGTGGTTGTGATTTTTATTTTACTAATAATTAGTGATTTTGAGCATATGCCTGTTGTCCATTTCTATGTTTTCTTTTGGGAAATGTCTATTCAGATCTTTTCCCCATTTTGCAATGATTTTTTGTTTTGCTGCTGTGTTGTTTGAATTCTTTACATATTCTGGTTATTAATGATTTGTCAGATGGACATGATTTTCACAAGTCAGTACTGATTGCCCAGATAGACAAACAAAGCTTTTATATCCTAATAGCTGAGGAATCCTTTTACCTGAGGAATCTTGCCTTTGTGGAAATTTCTGTTAATTTCAGTTCTTTAATCATGAGAAAGAAGCAATGAATGTTTTCCCAAAATAGTTACTCTTTTTACTCAAAATA
Source organism: Pongo pygmaeus (assembly GCF_028885625.2). Classification (NCBI taxonomy): domain Eukaryota; kingdom Metazoa; phylum Chordata; class Mammalia; order Primates; family Hominidae; genus Pongo; species Pongo pygmaeus. The sequence goes on from NC_072376.2 coordinate 22,693,141, forward strand.
TTGTTCTGTCTTAGTGTATATATATATTTTAAATAGACTTTTTATCTTAGAATAGATTTAAATTTACAGAAAAGGTTTGAGGATAGTAGAGAGGATACCCATATAGCCCACAACTGGTGTCTTCTATTAACACCTTATATTAGTATGACGCATTTGATCAAATTAACAAATCAATAAAGATACATTTTTATTAACTGAAATACACCGTTTATTCAGATTTCTTAGTTTTTCTCTAAATATGCCCTCTCTGTTTTAGAATCCCAACCAGGATACTGAATTACATTTAGTCATCATGTTTTTTACCCTCCTGTTGGCCGTTAACAGTTTCTCAGGCTTTCCTTATTTTTACTGATCTTCACAGTTTTGGGGAGTACTGGTCAGGTGTTTTGTAAAAGGTCCATCAGTTGGGATTTGTCTGATGTTTTTCTCATAGTCAAATTGGGGTTATGAATTTTTAGGAGGAAGACAACAAACACGAAGTGTCATTCTTCTCAAATGCATAAGCAGTATATACTGTCAATGTGACTTACATTAAGGTTACTTTTGGTCTCCTGTGTAAGGTAATGTTTGTCAGGTTTCTCTACTGTAAAATTACTTTTTTCTCTCTTTCCATACACTAGTCTTTAGAAACACGTCACTACGTAAGGCCCACACACAAGGAGTGGGGGATTGAACTTCACCTACTTGAAAAAGGAGTATCTACATTATTTGAAGTTCTTGCCTATGAGAGATTTGTCTCTTCCCTGTCTTTTATTTAATTATTTATTTATGCCACTATGTAATTATGAATATTTTTATATGTGGGGTTATAATCCGATGCCAGTTGTACTAGTAAGGTTTCTCCAGAGAAACAGAATAAAAAGGGTTTGTGTGTCTGTGTGTAGTATATATACATAAGTGTATGTGTGTGTGTGTGTCTGTGTGTGTGTGTATATAGTAAGTTACAAAGAGAGATGTTTTAAGGAAGTGGCTCACATGATTGTGGAGACCAGCAAATCCAAAATCTGAAACATAGGCCAGCAGGCTAGAGATTCAATGGAGAGTTGATGTTGCAGTTCCAGTCTAAAGGCAGTCTGCTGGCAGAATTCCCCTTTTCTTGAGAGAGACAAGTCTTTTTTTTTATTAAGGCCTTGAACTGCTTGGATGAGGCCTACTCACATATGGAAGATAATATGTTTTACTCAAGTCTAAGGATTTAAATGTTAATCTCTCTAAAAAATACCTTTACAGAAACACCTAGAATTGTTCCAGACCTATCTACTGGTAGTTCTTTAAGTGGTCTATCATGACCCTTTGACATATACCCATCATTGTGGTTTTTTGTTGTTGTTGTTCTTGTTTTTGTTTTTTGAGAAATTCCTTAATTTCTGACACACAGTAAGCAACTCAGTCTTATACTGTATATTTTCTGCCAGAGTCATAAGTTAGCTATTTCTCCAAGCATCCTGTTTCCTTTTATTGAAGAATTGTATTAGAAACTAAGGCCTCCGGGCGTGGTGGCGGGCGCCTGTAGTCTCAGCTACTTGGTAGGCTGAGGCAGGAGAATGGCGTGAGCCCAGGAGGCAGAGCTTGCAGTGAGCAGAAATCGCGCCACTGCACTCCAACCTGGGCAACAAAGTGAGACTCCATCTCAAACAACAACAACAACCACAAAAAAGAAACTAAGGCCTGTATGCTAAGCATTCTTTGGCTACTGGGAATTTGTTGCTTCTGGGCCCTCTTAACTGATAGATCAAGGAAATATATGTATCAATGATCTCATGTAACTATGCATATTATATTACATATATACACACATGCACATGTATACACATATACATGTATTTCTATAGGTACCTTTATTAAGCTAAACATGAGTTTATACTGGTGTTTCCAACTCTAGCCCATTAACACAGATGATTCTAGACTTCCGTTCTTGCTTATCTCTTACAATCTACCATTCATTTACCTAATTGTTCAGTTCTGGAATACGTATATAGCAGTATTGTAATTGTTAACACATATCCCAAATGAAACAGCTTTATCAACCAGAGGACAGTGTTTATGTTCAGTTAATTTTGCCTTATGTATTATAGACACTAATTATTTCCAAAGTTATTTATAGTAAGTGGCTTCCCCTTCACCTCCCCCTCATTCCCTTTATTGAGTTTATTTTGTACATTTGTAATACAGTTAGATCATTTGTCATAATATGTATTCCCTCCTCAGACCCTTGACCTGATCAATGAGTTTATTTTAATTTGCATACATTAAGGTTTGCTCTTTGTATTGTAACATTATATGGGTTTTGACAAATACATAATGTCATATATCCACCATTATAGTATCACACAGAATAGTTTCAGTGCTCCCACAAATCCCTCTGTTTTACCTGTTCAGTCCTTTCACTCTGAAAACCCCTGGTGACTACTGAAAGAATCATATAAAAGGAATTTTAAGGCTATGCATGGTGGCTCATGCTTGTGATCCCAGCACTTTTGGAGGCCAAGGCAGGTGAATCACTTGAGCCCAGAAGTTCGAGACTGGCTTGGACAACATAGTGAGATCCCAACTCTACAAAAAAAAAAAAAAAAAATTAAATGATTAGCTGAGCATGGTGGTGCATGCCTATAGTCCCAGCTACACAGGAGGCTGAGGTGGGAGGATTGCTTGAGCCTGAGAAGTCAAGGCTGCAGTGAGCTGTGATCATGCCACTGCAATCCAGCCTGGGCAACTGAGACCTTAAGGCCCTGTCTCAAGAAAAAAAAAAAAGTAGTTTTACCATATATAGCCTTTACAGTCTCCCTTTACTGATGTGAGTGTCCATTTTCACTTCTCTCATTCAAATACGCACTTAAGATTAATCTATGTCTTCTAAACTCAATACTAAGTTTTTTAAAAAATGCTGAATAGTATTTCATTGCATGGATACACTACAGTTGTTTATCTATTCACCTATTAAAAGACATCTTTGTTGCTGTAAGTTTTTGGTGATTATAAATAAAGATGCCACAAACACTCATGTGCAGATATTTTTGTGGAAATAAGTTTTCAAGTCAGTTAAGTAGATACCTAGAAGTGCAATTACTAGATTGTATAGTAAGATTATAGTTAATTTTGTAAGAAGTATCCTGTTTTCCAATTTGGCTGTGCCATTTTGCATTTTCACCAGCAATGAATCCAGCTGTTTGATTTCCTCTTCAACACTTGCTGTTATCTGATTTGTTTTGGAATATTAATCATACTAATATGTGTGTAGTGGAATCTTGTTTTATTGCATCTTCCTAATGACGAATGATTTTCAGCGTACTTCCATATGCTTCTTTGCTCATTTTTTAAAAAGAGTTTTTGTTTTCTTATTGTTGAGTTTTAAGAGTTCTTTACATTTTTGGATACAAATATTTTTAAAGTCACTTTTTGCAAATGTTTTATCTCAGTGCAAGGCTTATGTTGTCCTTCTTTTAACGGTGACTTCCATAGATGAAAAGATTTTAACTTTTTTTTTTTCTTTCTTTCTTTATTTTTTTTTGAGATGGAGTTTTGCTCTTGTTGCCCAGGCTGGAGTGCAATGGCACGATCTCTGCTCACTGCAACCTCCACCTCCTGGGTTCAAGTGATTCTCCTGCCTCAGCCTCCTGAGTAGCTGCGATCTGTAATCCACCACACCTGGCTGATTTTTTATATTTTTAGTAGAGATGGGGTTTTACCATGTTGGCCAGGCTGGTCTTGGACTCCTGACCTCAGGTGATCCACTGGCCTCGGCCTCCCAAAGTACTGGGATTACAGGCGTAAGCCACCACACCTGGCTTATAAGATTTTAACTCTATTAAAGTCTAACTTATTTTTTCCCTCATGAATCAAGTTTTTGGCATTGTATCTAAAAACCCGTCAACACACTGAAAGTCATACAGAATTTTTCTCGTATTTTATTTTGGAAGTTTTCATAATTTTGCATTTTACTTTTAGGTATATGATTGCTTTTTTATTTTTGAGTTAATATTTGAGTAAGGAAAGAGGTCTGTGTCTCAGATTTTTTTTGGGGGTATGAACATCCTATTGTTTCACATCGTTGAATACAAACGTTGTCCTTTCTTTAATTGCCTCTGCCCTTTTTAAAAGTCAGTTGATATTATCTGTGTTAGTCTACTTCTGGACTCTTCGTTCTAGGTCAGTGAATATCTGTCTATTTTTTCATTAATCCTATGCTATCTTGATTAGTGTGTCTTTCTAGCAAGCCTTCAAGTTCAGTAGTCTGAGTCTTCCAACTTTGTTCTTCTTCAGTATTGTGTTGGCTATTTTTAAATTTTTGCCTTTTTGTGTAAACTTTAGGGTCAGCTTTGTTTATATCTACACTAGAGCTTGCTGAGATTCTTATTGAGATTGTGTTGAATGTATAAAGTTGAGAAGATTTATCTTCTCAACAGTGTTGAGATTTCAATATATGAATATAGATTATCTCTTTATTTCTTTGTATCTTTGATTTATTTTATTTACTTGTTATTCATACTTAGATTTTATACCAAATTTGTTAGAATTATTATTAAATATTTCAATTTTTGGTATTATTATTATTATTATTATTATTATGTTTTGTTTTGTTCTGGGAGGATGAAGTCTTGCTCTGTCACCCAGGCTGGAGTGCAGTGGTGTGATCTCAGCTCAGATCACTTGATCTAGGCTCAAGTGATCTGCCCACCTCAGCCTCTCCAAAGTGCTGGGATTACAGGCGTGAGCCATCATGCCTGGCCTAATTTTTGGTATTACTTCAAATGGTATTTTGCTGTTAATTTCTAAATCCCTGTGTTTATTTCTGTAACATAGAGAAGCAATTGATGTTTGCCTGTTGACATTATATCCTACAACCATGTTATACTAGCTTATTACTTTCAGGAGCTGTTTTTATTTATTTACTTATTTTTAAAAATAGATTCCTTATGGTATTCTACATAGACAATCATGTCATCTGCAAATGAAGATAGTTTACTTCTTCCTTTCTCACTTGTATATTTTCATTTCTTTTTCTTTTATTACACTAGTTATGCTTCCAGTGTGATGATGACTAGGAGTGCTGACTGAAAACATCCTTATCATGTTCCCCACCTTAGGGGAAAAATCTCTAACCTCTCACCATTAAGTATGATGCTTACTAAAGGTTTTTTCTCAATGTTCTTTATCGGGTTGAGGAAGTTTGCTGAGAGTTTTTTTCATGAATACATGATAGATTTTGTGAAATGCCTTTTATGTGTCAATTGATGTGATCATATGATTTGTCTTTATATGTTTCATAAAATGGAGAATTTCATTAGTTGATTCTTAAATGTTAAACTAGTTTTGCATCCCCAGAGTAAATAACATTTGTCATAATATATAATTCTTTTTATAAATTGTTGAATTCAATTTGTTAGTATTTTGTTGAAGATTTTTACATCTATGTTCATGAAAGATATTAGTGTGTAATTTTTTTTCTATAATGTCTTTAGTTGGTTTTGGTATTACAGAAGGCTAGCTTCATAGACTGAGTTTGGAAGTGTTCACTTTGCTTCTATTTTCTGGAAGAGTTTGTGGAGTATTAGTATCATTCCTTTCTTAAATGTTTGGCATAATTCACTGGTAAAACCATCTTGTCTGAGTGCTTTTTTTTGAAATATTAATTATTGACTCAAGTTATTTAGTAGATATGGTGTCATTCAAATCATCTGACTCCCCTTGTTTGAGTTGTAGTTTGTGTCTTTCAAGGAGTTGGTCTATTATATTTGAATTATCAAGTTTGTGAGTTAGATTTGTCCATAGTATTCTTTTATTATCTTTTTAATGTCTGTGATTAGTAGTGATGGTCCTTCTTTCACATATAATATTTTAAATTTATGCCTCGTTTATTTTTTGTTCTAGTTAATATAGTTAGAGGTTTATCAATTTTATTGATCTTTTCTAAGAACCAGCTTTTGGTTTTGTTGATTTTCTTTACCATTTTTCTGTTTTTAAAATTATCTCCACCATAGTTTGTATTATTTTGTTCTTGTTTGGGGCTTCATTTGTTCCTTTTCTTTAATGTCCTAAGGAGGGAGCTTAGATTATGGACTTTAGATTTTTGGTTTTATTTCTAGTATATGCACTTGATGCTATAAATTTCACTGTATACAATACTTTTGACTCATGCCACAAATTTTGTTGTTATATTTTTATTTTTGTTTAATTCAAATTACATTTTAAAATTTCTCTTGAGACTTCTTAAATCTATGAGTTATTTAGAAGATTTTTAAATGCAGATCTAGCTATCTTCCTCTTACTAGTTTATAGCTTAATGCGCTTGTGGCCTAAAAGCAGATACTGTATGATTTGTGTTCTTTTAAATTTGTTTTTTGTGGCCCAGAATATGGTTTATCTTGGCGAATGTTTCATGTTAGTTGGACAAGAATAAGTATTCTATTGTTTTTGGGTGGAGTATTCTATAAATGTTTATTAGATCATGTTGATTGATGGTGCTGTTCAGGTAGTGTATGTCCTTTCTGATTTTCTGCCTGTTTAATCTATCAATAACTGGCAGAGAGATGCTGAAATCTCTGACTATAATGATAGATTTATCTACTTCACTTAATTCTGTGAGTTTTTGCTTCATGTATTTTCAGTTATTAGGTATATATATTTTTGGAATTGTTATGTGTTCTTGGATAATTGACTTTTTATCATTAGGTAATACTCTTATTTATCCATTTTAATTTCGCTTATTCTGAAGTCTGCTTCTTCTGCAATCAATATAGCTATTCTAGATTTTTTTTTGGTTAGTAAATGTGATATATATTTTCCTAGTTCTTTACTTTACCTGTGTCTTTATATTGATACTGTGGTTCTTGTAAACAATATACATATTTTTTTAAATTCACTGTGATAATCTTTTATTTTCATTGATATAGTTAGACTGTTCATATTTAAAGCCATTATTGTTATAGTTGTATGAATATATGCCATGTTTGTAACTTTTTTATTCATTGAATTTCTTCATTTTTCCTCTTTTTCTCTCTTCTCTGTTTATAATTGAACATTTATATAATTCAATTATATCTTTACACATTTTCTGCGTATGAAAATAAATTTTTATGCTTTTCTTCCTATTAATCTGTCTTCTGTACGTTCATTTTCAGTGAACTTTCAGTGATTCAAGAGGAATCGTTATCTCCACCCCATACTTTCTTTATGTAGATCAAAACTTTTGACCTATATTGTATTAGTCTGTGGGGGTTGCCATAACAAAATACCACAGACTTAGTGGCTTAAACAGCAAACATTTATTGTCTCATAATTTGAAAAGTTGCAGGTTTAGTTTCTGCCTTATAGCTGGCCACTTTCTGCTGTGTCCTCATATTGAGTGAGGGGGTGGGGAGGGACAGAGAGAGATGGCTCGATATCGGATGTCTCTTCTTATAATGACACTAATCCTATCAGATCAGAGCCTAATCCTTATGACTTCATTTAACCTTAATTAGCTTCTTGGAGATCTCATCTCTAAATACAGCCACATCGGTGGTTAGGTCATCAACACATACATTTTAGGGGACACAAACATTGGGTTGGTAACATATATTATTTTCCCTATGGCTGAAGAACTTCTTTTTAACATTTCTGGCATGGTTGGTTTGCTGGTGATAAATCTCAGATTTTATTAGTCCAAGAAAGTTTTTATTTCTTTAACATTTAAAGAATAATTTTGTTGGATATAAATTCTCATTTGTGAGTGTTTTTTTCTTCCAATACTTTATGTATTTCACTCCATTCTCTTTTTGCCTCTCACTGTCATTATTTCACTCTCATTTTGAGATTTTTTTTTGTCATTATTGAGATTATTATTTTTGTCATTATTTCACTCTCATTATTTCACTGCCTCTCATTTTTCTCAAGATTTCTCTCCATTAATTTTTTTCCTCAGTTTTAATAAAGTATGATTAAAGGTAGTATTTCAGGCTATTTATTCTGCTTTTTGTTTTCTGAGCTTTCTGGATTTGTGATTTTCTGTTCTTCATTAATTTTGAAAAGTTTTCAGCTTCTATTATTTTAAATATTTATTCTACTCTATTATTCTTCTATTATTATCTGAATGTTATGCCTTTTGATTCTGTCCAAAGCTCTTGGATGTCTTCTCTGCTTTTAAAGTGCTTTTATCTTGCTGAATTTCAGTTTGGAGAGTCTCTATTGACTTATCTTCAAGATCACTGATTCTTTCCATTTTCATATTGGATCTGCAAATGAATGTATAAAACATCCTTCATTTCTCTTACAGTGTTCCTAATATCTAGCATTTCTTTTTGATTATTTTTTAGAAAATTATCTTTCTCCTCAAATTATCCATCTCGTCTTGTATATTGTCTTCCCTTTTCTTCATTATAGCCATTGCCAAGTTACTTGTAATTATTTTAAATCCCTTGTTTGATAATTTCAAAATCTGTGTTCTAGCTAAGCCTGGTTCTCATGCTTGCTCTGTCTCTTCAGACTGTTTTTGCTTGGTTGTTTTTGCCCTTTAACGTACCTTGTAAGTTTTTCTGGAAAGTCAGATGAGTTGTATGAACTACTGGGAATTGAGGTAAACTGGCTGTTAAGTTGATGATTCCAGTTAATCTATGGGAGGTCAACTGTGTTTAATGTTTGCTGTAGCTATAGATGCCTAGGAGCTTCAAATTTGTTTACTGCCCTTGTTTTGTTTTTTTTTCTATATCTTATTCCTCAGAAGTAGTCCATATCTAACAGCTTTTTCAGCTGTAACCCGCTATTATTATACTGGGGCCCTATTTGTGCAATGGCAAAGTGAGAGGGGATACAGAATGTTTTATAATATTTCAATTAAATCTCTGTCCTTTATGGGAATTCTTCCCAGGGCTGTTAACTTCTCAGATGTTTCTCCTTTGATACAGCTTTTCTCCTATCAGCTATCTACTCCCTTCTTTCACCTCACTCTTCTTGATCTATTTTTGCAGCATTGATCCTAGTAGGCTATGCTTTTCTCCCCTCAGGTGACACAGAGACACTAAATGGGGCCAAGATGGGAGGAATTACATTTCCCAGCGAAACCTTTTCCCTAGTAAGTAGGCCTTTGTTATGGATAAGGCTCTGGGTTCATTTCACAATGATTACTCTTCCCTACCTCATGCCTTGTGGGTATCTTTTCTGAATTTCTACTTTGAAAACTTGGTGGAGTTTCTAAAGGCAAATCCTGTGGAACTGGGGGTTCCCCTTCAAGACTGTGAGCACCAGGAATTTCTCACTCTTGAGCTAGTCCACACTCAGTCTCAAGCAGTTTACCAAAATTACTACTCGCTACAGTCTAAATGTTTGTGTGTCCCCAAAGTCCAGATGTTGAAATCTTAACACCTAAAGTATGATATTAGGAGGTAGAGCGTTGTAGGTGACTAGGTGGATAAGGGCAGAGCCCTCATCAATGGGATTAGTGTACTTATGACACAGGATTTTTATCAGTTGTTTTGCTAGCCAGGGCCCTTTGCAGCTGACGATGCCCCACCCAGGACTCACTCAGCCCCAGGCCTGCCACAGGAGCATCCCACCCACTCAGCCCATTGGGCCTTGCCTGGCTTGCACACTGTCTTATCCTGCAGCTAGGCCAGGCATGCCCCACCCAACCTGTGTTATAGCTTGTTCCTGCATTTGGTGGTACCCAAGTTCTTGTTCCATGTCCAAGAAGAATGAGGTTATGCTGACAATCGAAGGGTGAGGAGGGTGGGCAAGAATTTTATTGTGCAATAGAACAGCTCTCAGCAGAGAGAGGACATGAGGGTGGTCCCCCACCCAAAGTCGTGTGACCTCTCTTTCCATGTGGCTAGGTTCGGGGCTTTTATGGGCTCAAAATGGGGAGTGCATGCTGATTGGTTAGTGAGTATGCAAAAAAGTTTAAAATAGATGCACCACTCAAAGGTGGGCATGACATTGTAAAAAAACAATTAGGGAAGGGTAGGTATATGTAAAATAGGTGAAGGGTGGGGATCAATCTGAGGAAAGCATTCCAAACAGGAAGACAGGTTCTCAATCCAGTCTGTGGATTTACCCAGGATTTGTAGCTGGACCTTAAGCTGTCTTTGGCTTAAAGGTCAGGTTTCACTGTGGACCCACCCTGTTTGCCTAGGCATGTGTCAGCCTCCTGCTGCTATCATTCCCCGCTCTGAAGAGGTACATCTAACTGCCATTAGGATAGGGATGATGACCGGTCTTAATTGCTTCATGCTGATAGGGGGTGCTGTTTAGGGAAGATGGCAGTCAGATCTCTCTCAGAGGCCTATCTAAGGATCCCCAGTAAAAGGGAGCCATCATCTGAGGCTCCAGTTGCATGACCGTTTAGAGTTTGATGGCCTGAAGATAAGAAGAGAAAAACCAGTTTATTAGAAGACATGTATCAAAATGAAACAAGGGAGTAAGGATGGCTCAAAAATCCAGAAGCTGCTAACACATTCAGTTAACTGGTGGCTATAGCTATGCCTACTAAGATTTGGGTACATGGGGCTTTGCTTTGGTTAGCTCCCTTGGTCTTATTTTCCACAAAAAGAAACCTCTGAGTATGGGCACCCTATTTACCCATATTTACCTGGCAGGGTTTGCAGGATAATTGCCCAGAACTAGAATATTGATCCAGATTTTTACATTACCCATCCCTTTTTTTTCTTCTGAACTGCAGCCAGAGCTCACTGGTTGGTTCACAGGAATAAGCAGAGCTAGTCTAAAATGCAGGAAAAAAAATTAAAAACAACTAATGAGACTAGAATTTAATGACAAGTATATGATAGGTTTTGAAACATAATTTTTCTCTCTCCAATCCTCATTTTTGTTAAAAACAAATCATGATAGGACTACATTGCTTGCAAAATAAACTTTAGTCTTATACTTGGCCTGATTATTTGCATAAAGTGTAGCAAGAATAATTATTTTCAAATAGGTTTTTAAAAATTGGCTTTGATGGAATCCTGTTCTATCAGGAATCTCATATACAACTTTTTAAAGCTGAGCCCAGCCATGGGTTTGTACCCTGAAATATCTATGAGTTGGGTAAATTTCTCTCTTCTTGAGGTCCCAAGAAAACTTGGAGCTCCTGGGCCTGTTAGAAAGTGACATTCTTTACTCATTACAGGTTAGGAATCCTGTACAGGGATTGTGTAGGCAAGGTATGAAGCCAATTTTTTTAAGGGGCTTTTATTGGCTTTGCAAGTCAAGCTTGAGTCCTTAAAGGAAAGCACACCCTTCCAATCAAATCGTTGGTAAAACAACCACTTTCTCCAATTGCATCCTGTTGCAAAAGAAAATGGATTCTTATTGCACTTATACAAATAACTATGTTGCCCTAAGTTAAGAATACTCACAAATAGTTTCCAAATTCTGGAGATACTAGGCAGAGAGAAACAAATATGCCCCTAATTTTGTTCACAGGGGTATACCTTACTCAATTGTGAAAAGCTGTAAATAGCTCGAAATAAAAGTTTTCCTGACTTTGGAAAACAAAGGATCAGCAACATTTTAAGCAGAAAGTTAAAATGATTATTTCAGTTTTCTATTAATTCAGTCCATTCAGTTAACTCTTGTTCTGCTTGATATTCAAGAACATTTCAGTTCTTCATGAGTCCTGTACATTTTTCCTCTATTTCAATGTCACAATCTCCAAAGAGATCATAAACCTGCATTCAAGGCACCTGTCAGAGTTCTATAGCTGATTATAAACCATCTTTTGAAGACAATGAAAACAAGTCAACAATTGCCTGTGAATGACAAAATGTCTGGGTAGTAGCAGTCAAAAACACAATTGACAAAGAAATTTGGTTATTTCTATGGTTTACAATAACTTAACACAATAATCTTAATTATGATTGATAGCATGTACTCAGACATTAGAATTTTAGAAATCCCATACTATCTGGGAACATATATTAATATTATTCACTAAAATATAACCTGAAGAAGATTAAACGTTATTTTTATTTTGGTGATCCCATGTAACTAAACATGTCAAATAATCCTGTTTACCTCTCTTTTGGATGCTCCAAGGGCCCTCTGCAGCATCCAAAAGTTAGGAGTTAGAAAAGACAATTTTGAAGTAGTAATTTGATTTTGGAAAGCCTATCAAATATGTTAAAGGTTTAAAACACTTGATATTATAAAATAGAATTCCAGGTTATCGCAAGCCATGTATTTGGCCAAAGTGATGACTGAAAAAGTTTTTTAAAAGGCACAAAAGTCCGGGCACAGTGGCTCATACCTCTAATCCCAGCACTTTGTGAGGCCGAGGCAGGTGGATCACGAGGTCAGGACATTGAAACCATCCTGGCTAACATAGTGAAACCCCGTCTCTACTAAAAAAATGCAAAAAAAAAAAAAAAATTAGCTAGTGGGACACCTGTAGTCCCAGCTACTCGGGAGGCTGAGGCAGGAGAATGGCATGAACCCAGGAGGCGGAGCTTGCAGTGAGCCGAGATCACACCACTACACTCCAGCCTGGGCGACAGAGTGAGACTCCGTCTAAAAAAAAAAGGGCACAAAACCTTTAGCCATTAAAAGGGAAATTCATCTTTCCAAACAATCTGTCTCTTGTCTCATAAAAGAGGCATGAGCGAGCATCCTCACCACTTCTACCGTATAGTGAGAAGACATCATCTATCAACCAGAAAGTTAGCCCTCACCAAACACCAAATCTGCTGGTGCCTTGATCTTGAACTTCTAGCTTCCAGAACTGTGAGACATAAATGTTTGTTGTTTATAAGCTGCCCACTTTATAGTATTTTGTTATAGCAGCTTAAATGGAGTAAGACATCACTGAAGTGTTTCTACTTGTTTATGTCTCCAGGGTTTCTGTTCCATGTAAGCTGATCATGCTATATCTCTTTGGACACACCTACATCCAGAAATAATCTAGATATTTCAGGGTGATGGTTTACTCTGAGACTTCAGTTCTCTGACTAACCTGTGAAAAAGTCATTGATACTCAACTATCTAGTGTTTTCTAGTAAGAATTGTGGGTGACAACATTCAAGTACTTCACATGCCAGAGCTGATGTCAACAGTCTTTCTCAAATATATATATTTGAAACAGGGTCTTAATCTGTCACTCAGACTGGAGTGAAGTGGCACAATCACAGTCATAGCTTACTCAATCTCCCTGGCCCAAGCGATCCTCCTGCCTCAGCCTCCTGCGTAGCTAAAACCACAGGCACGCACCACCATGCCTGGCTAATACTTGTATTATTTTTAGAGATGGAGTTTCGCCATGTTTCCCAGGCTGGTCTTGAACTCCTGAGCTCAAGCAATCCTCCTACCTCTGCCACCCAAAGTGCTGGGATTATAGGCATGAGCCACCATGCCTGGCCAACTGTCTATATTTTTAATACTCCATTTCATTGTTCAGATATAATTTGTACTTGTCTTTCAAATTAGAATTTCTACATTACCATGTCCTTGAAATTGCCTTCTTATTATCTTCCTCTTCAGATAGATTCTTATGCATGCATTATTATTGTGGCGGCCAAGGACCTTGGCCTCCTGGAGATTTGCTAAAAAATCACTGATATGAGGCAGATTGATCAGTAGGAGAAAAGGTATACAAATTTATTTAACGTGTATAACAGGAGGCTTCAGAATCCCCTCCAATGAAGTTTGGAATCTTATGTAACATCCTGGCAAAACATGTTATGGAATTAGGGAGAAGAGGAATTCTGTTGACAGGATTACTAGGGTGAATGAATAGATCCAGGAACACAGATTAACTTGTAAATAGTTCTCTTTGACAGTGAAAGGGTCTGTTCTGTTCAGGTGTGGTTATATTCTTGGTCTTATAGGAGGGAGAAGAAAAAACAACTGTTCTTGGTGGGTCCAGATTTTAGGCAGATGAAGGACCTTCAGAGAGCAACTTTATCCTATGCTTTGAGAGAGAGACTGGGAAACAGCGAGGTCAGAGGGACCTTGAGGCTTCTTCAGTTCTGCATGTCAAAACACCATATTTTTGGATATTGGCTTGAGCCTTAACATTATCTAATGATGTTCTGTCTTCACCAATCTATCATGAGAATTTTTGTTAATTTCTTTTATATTCCTCATCTACTACATGAGTCAAATCAGTTCTTCACTAATGACTAAAGATTAAAAGATAGCAATTCTTATCTTATGATATCAAATGGTAAATAATCAGAGTAATTTATAATCAAATATAACCCCAGGTATCATTCCTCAAGGAGACATACTGTTTGTAATGGTAAAACTAACATGACAGACTAAGAATAGAGTCATCAAAACTGGTCCTTGCCCTTTTTTTGCCTTTTTAAAATTCACTACTTTTAACTATTTTGTGATTGTTTGTGTGTTTATGTGTTTATTTGTGTGTGTATGTGTGTGTTGGTGGTACATTATGGATTCTGTAATCGAAAATTTAAAGTCTGGGATAATGAATGTGTCAAAGCACAGGACGAAGTGAAACCTGGTGCTTCCTGACAATAAATGTTTAATCCTCTTTCCTTGGAGATTTCAGAAAACTCCAGTAATTGAGGAAACAAGAATATGTAATCCTGGAGTACAACTTTTTATGAACACTGTGTAGTTCATGACACACAAGGGATCTTTTAAAAACAGACATTGGTGTTCAGTAAGTTTACCCATTGACAAATGATTGTTTTACTGTATACAATACTCCCTACAAAACTTTTACTACTATTACACAAAAGAGTAATAAAATGAGAAACACCTTTTTCCCTTTATTTATACATCTTGCTCATCTCTGTAACTAAGTTTAATGTTTACCGGGGAGAGGAAAAAGTATAATTCCTAGGGAACCCTGTGCCGTGCGAATGAAATGAGCAATAGGGCAGCCTGAGGAGTAGTGATTGGCCTCCCACGAAATGATCTAAACATTGTCTTTGCAGCGCCACACCCAACACACCCCGTATTCTGCCAGTCCACAACTAGAGAGCCAGGGACAATGACCCTTCCAAAAAATGTTTTATCTAAGCTTAATAACAAAATCTCTCTATAAAGATAAACAAATATTTCCCAATTAATTATTGACATTTTTCTGTACCATCCTATTGGGAAAATGTTCAATATGAATGCAGAAATTTATAAGCACCCCTTCTATCCCCTTTTCATCCCTACACTGTGTGCCTAAAGAGAAATGGTTCTGGGGATGATATTATATGGAAATCACAATGCACCCCATTAATTACTCTAAGGAAGAGAGATGTGACACATTTTATAGAATCAGCTCAAAAGACAGAAAATCCAAAGCACTCATTATATATTTTCGTCTGACGCAGCACATTAAAATTTGAAGAAAGAAAACCATCTTATCATAAAGTCAGCAAAAAAAGAAAACAAAACGAAGCTCCTGTTTATTTGCGCACCTCTGTTCATTTGGAAGATGATGCATTGTGCTACAAATATTGTTTTCCAAAGATCCCACATGGTATAGTGGGAGGAAGATGGAATTCTAATTAAAAACGAATTAAATCTCTGTGGTTTCCAAATCCATATGATCTTCTAAGAGTTACTTAACCTCTACATTCCTCATACTTAAAATAGTACCTGTCTCTAAAGGTTGTAGTGAGAAGCTTTATGAGATAGTGAAAGAAAAGCACCTCCCAAAGGGTTGGCCCCAAATGTAACTCAGCAAATGTTTATTTCTTTTAGACTTACAGTCTTTCATTAGGCAAACATGACCTGAAATGTATCCACAGAGTCGTAATTCCTTTTGCTACTGGTAGGTTGAATGATAGTCCCTAGAAGTGTCAACTATTCAAATTGATCAACAATCTTTTCTGCATCATCTGTTAAATGCTTTTCTCCTTCTGCAGGTTTTAAATAGAAGTTGCTTAGATAACCAGCATTCCAGGCAGATTGGATGAGTCAAACTAGACCAATCAGAAAACACCATTACCTCAGCCAAAATGATTGGACTAAGTGTTTCAAAGGAAATTCAAGCCAGGCAAATCAGAATTTTTTACTAGGTGTTTTCATGTGGTTGCCTGAAGGAGAGAAATCTTTGCCTATTTAAAGAAATATGAACCTAAAAATTGGGTGGGACAGTGATGTTATGTGGCTGAGGAGAAAGCCGGTTTTAACAGAAAGGAATGAGGCTGACAAGCCAAGGAAGCTTCAGGGACTTCTATTCCAATGGCAATTCTCAAAACATGTTACCCTCTTGACAATTAGGTCATTCCTTTAAGATTCAGCCCAGGTGTCTTCTCTTCTAGGAAGTTTGTCATGATTCTTTCAGGCTGGATTTAGGGCTCTATATTCTGTCTTTCCGTAGAATTCTGTGAGTAATTCTGTTCTGAATCTGACCACTTTATAATGTATCAATCACTGCCTGTCTTCACCACCAGTCCATAAAAGTCAAGGGTGACTTGTCTCAACTTTCAATACTCAGTACTTCTCTTGGTGCCAGGCACATTTTAGTCTCTGAGACACAGACATATTATTCTATTTTAACAAGTCTTCTGATCTGAGTTTAGTTCTTTGTTTCTTCATAGTCCACAGCTGTGCCACAGTATTTGAAGTTTCATCTCGATGTGTCTTTATGGTTGTTTTGATTGGCCTGGTTGATATTTGATGACTTAAATGATCTATGGCTTTTATTTATTTAGTTAGTTAGTTATTTTAGCATCTTCTTACTACCACCATAGGCAACTGGAAACCTCTCAGCAAAACAGTCCTGGAAGAAAAAAAAATGTTGTCTTTCAGGACGGATATTTATATCATGGTAGAAAATCCTGCTAATCTATATATAAGTGACTTGAAAAGAAAATGGCAAAGAAAACCACACTGCGATTTGAAGTTTATCTCATTGTTAAATAGGTATCCTGTTTGTTTGCATTATGAGAGTACTTCCACCCACAAATAAAAATATCACGTTAAATGCCAAAGTTTGAGAAAAGTCACAATCTTGTCACACTATAATTAAGCAGATTTTTGGTATTTATTTAGACTATTAAGTATGCAGAACTCTTAATTGAATTGAAGTGAACCTAAAGTAAAATGATTGTCACTTTCCCTACACTTTCCTCCAGGAAACAGAGATCAGAAGCCAAAGATGAAGGTGCCCCCAGGCAAGAAGCAGTTTAAAAATAAATGGGAAAATTTCCTAAGAAGGGCAGAAAAAGATTGTTCTGGCTCATGATTTTCAAGGTTTTTACTAATTCTCCTCTAGAAAGTAATCATCAAGTCCTTGGTATTTAACAAAGGTAATTAACAATTCAAGGCTTGCTCTTAAGATTCCAGTTTCCAAAAAATGCCTTCAAGCCAATCCATGTTCAGTACCATTGAGAGGGGATCTATGCCTAACCCCTTCGTTTAGATTGCTTGTCCAGCCTCCAAAATCAAGGGGCAATGGTCTCAGCCCTGACTTTGGAGCCAGGGAGGCTTGTGTTAGAATCCAGTTTTTGCTGACTGCAAGCTATGATTTTTAGCAGGTCTCAGTGCTCCTATGACTCAATTTAATTGTATGAAAATTTCAGTGAAATTATACCAACCTCTTGAGGTTGTTGCATGTAAAAATGAAATTTATACATAAAATGTGTAATAGGTGATCAATAAAGATAGTTGTTATTTAACAACGTTAGGAAATTATATATTTGTTTGTGCCAGGTATTGTGCTAGGTACCAGTAAATAAGGGGTGAGGGCAAATTCTTTCACTCTGAGAGCTTACCTTTTGTGGGAGACAGAATTAGTTAAGGAGCAAATTAATGAATGAACAAAAAAGAGAGTGAATGAATAATTTCAAATTGTAAAAAATACTATGAAAGGGAACAGCAACAAACAGGATATGGGCATGGGAGAAAGAAATTTGTATTTAAATGGAAAAGTGTTAAGAATTGGAGTCTCACTAGTGCAAATCAGGTGGAAAGGAACATTCTAGGCAGGAAGGACACATGCAAATCCCCTGGGGCAAGAAAAGGCTGAACTTTCAGTCAACTAGCATAAACTAGGAAAACTAGCACAAAAGGAGGTTGGAAAACAGGTAGATTTTGGTTTAAAGATGAGCAACATAAACCAGGAAGCAATAGTAAGAGTTTGAATTTGATTCAATGGAGAAGAAAGTCTTGAAAGATTTAAAAAGAATGTAACTTATGTTGAGTAATCTGGCCTGTATTAAATAGCCTGCAGAAGGGCAAGAGGTGAAACAGGGGAGTCTAGTCAGAGAGTTATCAAAGTAGTCCAATAAGAAAAGATGGTAATTTTTATTCAGGTGATAGTCATGGAATTGAGGATATCTGGAGCGACATATCATACATATTTGTTGCTTATGATCTTAATATTAGTAACATCAGCCATGCCAGATCAAAGCATCTGCACTCAGCCTTGGCTCCAGCTTCCTTAAAGCTCCCCTTCTTCCACTCTCTGTGTTATGTTTGTTCACATCTCTCATGTTCCCATGTACATCAAAAGCTCCTGTGAGATTGGGGGCTCCATCTTACCTGTCTCGCATGCCAACTCTTTTCATCCCTTCATTCCTCTCCTAGAAACAAGCATATAATATTTGTGCAACAACAACAAAATATGGCCCAAATAAATAAATGATGAACATCACAGAAGGCAATTTGCAAGGATAACAATTCTCTCTAGTTCTTTTCTTCTCCAGAAAAGTATTACAAGTCTCCTTCCTCTGAAATTTGAGGTGCCCTGATATTCTTCAGAATGCTACCCACAGCAATAGTGCAGAAAATTCTGCCCAATTATATGGCTCAGAAATAGATTCTTTGAACTTCCCATCATAATCAGAGGTGAGTTCTTGGCTCTGGTATTATTGCCAGCCATAATTAGCTCCAGTTAAACTGCCTCTGTGCATCCTGGCAGGCAGATCACCTACATCAATAATGCTACCAGCTTAAGCTTGCTCTGGGGAGACATTGTGTGTGAGAGACTTTATTTTCAGGGCAAACTGCCATTGAATGCAGTTGCAGAATCCATTGCTCTGCCCAGTTAAACCAGAACTGTATTTGATCAATGGGCCTTATGGGTGAGTGTCAGAATAATAAGGCCACTAATCATTTGCAACCCCATGGCACCATTCATCGAGGGATCTCAGAGAACTTTACCTGAGTTAATTAATACTGGCTACGCCTCTGTGAGCTAGATAAGTGTTATTATTCCCATTTTACAGATGAGGAGACTGAGTAATGGAGAAATTAACCCAATGTTGCTCAATAAAGAGATGAAAACTCAAAAAATACCTCTGAGCCTCTGTCTGCCTTGTCAATTAAATGCATCAGCTCATCAGTACTAGCTGGTTGCTTCTTAGATGATCATGTTTTATTGATGTACACTGTTAAGCAGCTGCCACATTTCACCCAAGAGGTGACTACCTTTCCATCAAGGAGAAAGTAATTCTGGTTTGTAGCAATTGTGGTAACAAATGCTAAGGAAAGCTAAGCTGACTTCCTTCCATTATATTGTTCACTATCTTCCCTAAATGACTTCTTTCTCAGAAAAAAAAAAAATCTGGACAAAAATTTTTGATATGTTATATTGTACCTAAAGTAGTTGGGAGTAGTTTTTGACACAGGAGGAAAACACGTGGCAGTCACATTATTCAATCAGGGAAGAAAACCTGCCTTGATATAAAAATAAAAAGCAAAAACTCATTATTTTACATCAACAATGGAAAAGTTACTGAAATAAACATGCGAAATGTCTCATGTAATGCATCTGAGGGGAGAATAAAAAACTTTGAAAGCTTCAAGCTATCCAGGTAGAAATTTTTAAAGCCCTTACTTGGGTCAGAAAGTGATAAAATTTCTGCTTTTTGCAGGATTGCAGAGTTAATGGAAAGGTGAAGGGCAGAGAAGCCAAGCCTGAGACAGATGTGGAGAAAGGGAAATTTGTTTTCAAGGCCCTCCCATGACCTTTTCTTTGTTTGCTTTCTTGCACTGTAGCATGTGACTGTGCAAGAATGTGATCTTAGGAATAGGAAAATATTTTCCCTCATTTAATTGAGTAACCTTGAACAAGATTTTCAATTTCTCTAAACCCCTGTTTCCTCATCTGTAAATCTGGAATATTAGCCTTCTTGCAGGATTATAAAGAAGATAAAATGAAACAGTGGATGTAGGAGTCTAATTTGGTGCTTAGCATTTCGTAGATGGTCAAGGAAAGGTAGATAATGCTACTATTGTTAGCAGCCACTCTCTCTACCTTAAACCACTCCACACCCTCCAAACCTGCACACACACCTTAGCTATTCAGTATGCTCCCTGGTGGTCTAACAAGAACTGACCCTGCAAATGCTATCTCTACTTTCTGCTTCCGCCTTCTCTGCAATCCAGTCCTTTAGAACGTCCTTGAGCAGTCAGTTGACCAGTCAGAGCCTCAAATTGTTCATCTGTTAAATGAGA
Organism: Pongo pygmaeus; assembly: GCF_028885625.2. NCBI lineage: Eukaryota > Metazoa > Chordata > Mammalia > Primates > Hominidae > Pongo > Pongo pygmaeus. The sequence goes on from NC_072376.2 coordinate 22,713,475, forward strand.
ATAACAGCTCCCCTCTCCCCACCTTATCTCATAAGATTATTATAAGAAACAAATGAGGGAATAACTCAGTTTGCATTGTAAACTCTAGCATACAATACATTTTGACTTTTAAACATTACCATTATTATTTCTTAAGACTTAGCTGAGGGAAGAAAACCCATTTTAATTATTCACAGTAAGAGATTAATGACAAAGAGTTAGTAGTTTACCCCTGTTAGGTAACATTGGTTCATTTTAATAGGCACATTTATTGCCTTAATCCAAAACGAAATATTCGTGAAAATTCAAGGCAGAGAAACAAACAAGGAGAGAAATTCATTTGAATGAGGAAATCCCTAAAGTGATCCTCTACGTGCTAACTTTTAGAGAAGGACTGTTCTGGCACATTTTGCTATCTTTACAAACTCTTTGCTCAGTACTCAAAGTTGATCCTGATGGAAAAATGGTAACATAAAAGAAGTTGATCCTGTGGTCTCCAAACAGCCTCCCTGTCTCTGTTCCCAATACTGAAAAGATTTTCTTGCATAACAAACTCAATTTAAACTCCTCTTTTCTCCTGTTCTACAGCTAAGAAGAGTTTTCTGTTGCAAGTGTTAATTGTCCTGCCAGGGATGCCTGTCCTCTCTTTTCACAGCAGTGACTGTGCTAAAGGATTCAAAATATACAAAAATCTATTGTTACCTCCCCAAATAGAAAATGCTATTAAGAAAAGGTCTTCTTTTTTTTATACAAAAATCTGTGCTAACTGTTTCAGAGGTAGAAAAGTAAGCCCAGTACAAATACAAAATCCAAGTGCCAAAAAGCTAATAAAATGATAAGAAGATCCTGGCACTGATTTTCAGTGCTTGCAATGACGTGCTAAAATATGCCAAGTCATGCTCAGGAAGAACATTAGGCTGTTCCTAAAAATGGGACCTACAGATCAGCTAAAGCAATAGAGTCTAATTACTATTATTAATATAGCAAGAGTATATTAATCTCTCCTATCAGCAAGCAGGTATAATATTGACCTTTTCTTTCAAAGACAGCTATAATGCTATTATTTACTATTCTAGGCATTTTATTCTGCAGTAATAGTTACAAAATGATTCACACAATGATATCCCATGCTGCACTGTCAAAATTCTCCTAAATTCTGTTGGAGAAAAGGATGGTCATGCCCTGCAGCTGAAGAGCATAGGAGTCAACTCACAAGAAAATGTGGAAAATAAACACCAGCTTAGCTAAGATAATTATCTGAAACAATGATAATCAATGAGGCATCTCATATTCATCCATCCGTCTATCCATCCATCCATCCATTCATCCATCAATCTCTCTTAAACATAATCTTCATGATCTGCCACCACCGTCACCAGCACATACTGAGGCAAACCCACTGATAGTGGACCCCAAATTCTCACAGGAGGTCAAGTATGGCAAAGACTCAATAAATTTCATGCATTCTTATACATTTCTCATATTGGGGCAATAAAGATTGTTTATGCTAATGAACTGCGAGAAAATGACTTCCATCAGTTCAAGAGCAAGACAGTTAAGAGTCTGTATGTATCCTTCACATCTCCTTTCTCTTACTAGAACAATTTTGGAGGTCACACATGCCACATGTCATACCTCCAAATGAATAAGACCACCCAGCCTGCATCAGTTTCATATGAGAAAAGAAGGATACTCCTGTTTTATTAAGCCACTAAGACTGTGAGGGTTCATCTGTTTTAGCAGCTAGTGTTAATTTTTCTCATACGTAAGATCCTAGCTTGATTTTAACATGATCAGTGATTTGGGGATATCATTCAACCTCCTGGAGTCTATTTTCTCTTGGATGAAACAAGGAAATACCCTTCTCTCAAGCGTTCTATAATTTGTAATAAGTTCCTTGAGTATATAAGAAAAAGAAAACACACGCCAAACAAATAGCTATGTCATTGTTGGATTTCATCTCTAGGTTTCTCTTACTCTACAGAAAAAATATATTGTCAAAATATATTGGCATTCTTAGAGTTTTTATGCATAGTATTTAACTCACTGTATTGTAACTATTTGTGTGCACATCCTTCTGTGGTTTTTTTTTTGTTGTTGTTGTTGTTGTTGCTTTGGTTTTGTGTTTTGTTTTTGCATAGAACTGTGAGCTCCTCTGGGGGCAGGAATTGCCTTTTTGATCACTTTATCACCAGAGTCTGGGACAGTGCTTAGCAATCAATAATTTTGTTGTTGTTGTTGAAATGTAATTATGAATCTTGAAAAGAAAGCTTGCAATAGCTTATCTGTCTCTTCCCTGCCACTATTGAGGAAAAATTGCCATAGAGGATGCGTAAGGAGTTTTAGAGAATGGAAGCACATACAAAGGAGGGACAGAAGCTGAGACAGAAAGAATGAAAAAGCAATTGAGGAGACGAGGCAAGAGAACAGGAATAACTTATTGATGTCAAAGGGGACACGAAGAAGGTACGAGGGAGTTAAGCCAGGTAACATAGTAAAAAGTCCAGGTCAGAGCACAAAGGCCATCCCTAGCAGAATACCTCATCATTTTTTGAAGCAGAAAATGGAATGTGACTGAGAATTGGGAGTTCAGAGATGGGATGAACGTGTATCCGATATATATATTTTTTATTTTAACCTGGGATATGCATTGCTGGGACTTAGAGGGAATGAAAATTTGAGATCTGATGGCAAGGCCTCAACTCTCCAGATGTCTGGGGCCAAGGAATACAAGGCAGGGTGAATTGGTCAGGATGCTGGTGACAGTTTCAAACTTGTTTGACAAGTAGAACAAGACAGGATGATAGGACTAGTTGCCAAATGGAGTATTAGGCCTCTGCTATTGTCTCAACTGATGTAATCAGGGAAAGAAAACATTTTATGCTGTCTATCACTAAAAATGTCCAAACAAGGGTTGGAATCTCAGCAAGGTAAAGGCTGCTCTTCAGTGTGTCACCCTGTTCCTTAGAAGGCCATTTGTTTTAATACTGGTTAGCCACTGGTCTTTACCTGAATGCTTCCCATCACTGAAACAAGGACCCTTACTCTTTCAACATGGTGTCTCCTGCCTCTGAAACTGATCTTTGGTATATTATCCCCATTCTGGGGAAAGTGACAAAGCCTGGTAAGCGACACTCAACAGCAACCTGCCTGAACCTTTGTCAAATTCCACCTCCACTGAGGCTGCAGCACCCAGACCAAGGAGCTAGCTGCATAGAAGTATATCCAAATCAGGGTCTAACTTGCAGGGTGCCAAAAAAAAAGGCAAGAGCTAAAGGGTATTACAGAGCAAAGTGTTTAGGTAGTTCTGAGAGTCAAGTATAGGCCCTGAACCCAGAAGGCAGCAGCAAAGGTAAAGCTAAGAAATGGAATCCACCATCAGGAGACAGGACCACTGGAATAGGTGGGAGGAGGTAAAGAGTAAGAGTATAATGTTTCTACATCAGTATTTCTCCAGATGTGTTCAACAAAAATGTATACCTCAAAAATATCTGCCTCTATACCCTAGTTCAAATACATGATGTTCTTTCTGAGCACTTCAGTTCCAAAAACTATTCCTTAGAACAATTCTCCGGCATCTAAATTCTTTTCTTAGGTTCTGTGTAGTATTCTTGCACCTACAACTTCACCAGTTACTCCTACTACCAGGAGGCCTCCTATGGGCTAGAATACCACTTTCAAATTTCACAAATTCAGTGGCTTAAGCCTTTTGGCCTCCTCATGAGTAACCCATCAGGGATTGTCTACCTGTCTGTTTCTTTGTCTACTGGATGGGACTTTATTTTCCTACCTGCCTGTCTCATGTCATTTCTGCATTAATTTCTGGGACCTCTTAACCCTCTTCACTTTCTCCAGGATCACTGTGATGATAGGTCCAGAATTCCTCCCTGCAGTGCAACTAGGTCAGTGTGTTGTTCTGTCCTCAGGCATTGACCCTTCAATTTCTCAGTTTCTAGGTGATTTTCAAGTTCCAATGCTGATTGCTACATGGGTGAAATTGCTAATTATATAGCATTGATGTATGTGGTGTCCCAACAAGTGTAAGCTGTTAGCCCATTCTGCCTAACTTAAAACATTTTGCATTTCTAACCAAGATTGCTAATATTATCATTTTTTTGTTTTAATTTGGGAAGGAAAGTCTCCAGTTACCAGCTCCCTAATTTCTCCTGTTGTCTCATTATCCAGAACTGGGTGACATGACTGGCCAAGGGGAATGAGAGGATGATTGGATTACATCAATCATGATGCATTCTGGGTCAGGAGTCTGAATTCCATGCAATCAAGGGATTCCTACCAATTACCTGAGTCAATTAGAGTCTGGTATCAAGAAACAAAGGGAAATTACTGTTGAATAGGACATGGACAAGGTCTATTCTATTTTCATTTATAACAGCGTCATCAAGTTAATTGAGTAAGAAAATTCCACAAATTAAAACTGTCCAACAACCCAAAGAAGTCGTGAGTTCCACTCAAAATAATCTCTAAGGAAACGTGATTTGACCATCTTAATGTATATTATAGATGAGTATCTGAAATAGATACTAATTTCCCTGCCCCACATAGCAGGAAAAGTCATTATATAATAGGGGAAATCATGAAAACACTAGAGGTGAGGACAAATGAAAAGAGAAAGATTTAAAAAGCAAATTTGACTTACTCTACAACTTTTCCAGGACCCACAAACATATGACTTTTATTGTCTATGGCATAAATGGTTTTCCTCCAATTTGTTTTTTTTTTTGCCTTCTTACTTTAGTAAAGGAATTACTAAGTCTCAGTTTTGCATACGGCTGCTCATTTGAAGGCTGCAGTTCCCAGCTTCCTTTACAGCTGGGTGAGGCCATCCTAAGTTTTATGTAAGGGAATAGGAGTGAAAGTGACATGTTCAACTTCCTAAGAATAGCCTTAAATTCAGCAGACCACTTCTCCTTCTGCTCATCATCCTCGTTTCTATTGCCTGGAATGTGCACATGATGGTAAATAATCTTGAATGGTGTAGGTGAGGGCAAAACACTTGAGATAGCAGAGCAACAAAACAGAAAAAGTTTAGCTCCCTAACACTATGGGGCCACCAAACCAGTCTGCATTGCTTATCCTCAGATTGTTACATGAAGGAAACATAAACTTTTTTGTTTAAGCCACTGTTATTTTGATCTTTGTTACATGAGGCAAATCTTTATCCTACATTGGCCCTCCTCCATTTCAAACAATGGCTTTCGCAAATCTTTGATGGGTCTCTAATAGCTCAAGACTAATCTTACTGCTTTATCTCTGTAGATGGCTCCATATCTCACTTCTAGAAATTAAGGGGATCTGGCTAGAAATCTGAACCCTGTTTTAGTCCGTTCAAGCTGATATACCAGAACACCATACTACGGGTTACTTAATCAACACATATTTATGTATTACAGTTTTGGAGGTTGGCAGATACAGTGACTGGTGAGGGAACTCTTCCTGGTTTGCAGATAGTCATCTTCTCCTTGTATCCTCACGTGGCTGAGAGAGAAATCATCGCTTATGTCTTTTCTTACAAAGACACCAACTGTGTTCATGGGAGCTGCACTCTCATTATCTAATTACCCCCTGATATAGCTTGGCTGTGTCCCCACCTAAATCTCACCTTGAATTGTAATAATCCCCATGTGTCAAGGGTGGGGACAGATGGGGATAATTGAATCATGGGGGTGGTTTCCACATTCTGTCCTCATGGTAATGAATAAGCCTCACAAGAGCTAATGGTTTTATAAATGGGAATTCCCCTGCACAAGCCCTTGCCTGCTGCCATGTAAGACACGATTTTGCTCCTCATTCATGTTCTGCCATGATTGTGAGGCCACTGCAGCCGTGTGACACTGTAAGTTAATTAAACCTGTTTCCTTTGTAAATTACCCAATCTCAGTATGTCTTTATTAGCAGTGTGAGAACAGACTAATATACACGCCAAAGGCCATGCTTCTAATACTATCATATTGCAGGTTAGGATTTTAACACGTGAATGTTGGGGCGATACAAACTTTCAGTCCATATTCTTTCTCTGGCCCTCCAAAATTTATGGCCTTCTTGTATGGAAAATACATTCATTCCATCTGAAAAATTCTGAAAGTCTTATTTCTTTTCATCATCAAGTCTAAAGTTCATAATCTCATCTAAATATCATCTAAATCAGATATGAGTAAGACTAAGGTGTGATTCATACTGAAACAAAATTTTTCTCCAGCTATGAATCTGTGAAATCAAACAAGTTATTGTTTCCAAAATACAATGATGGGACAGACATAGAATAGATATTGCCATTCCAAAAAGAAGAAATTAGAAAGAAGGAAGTGGTGAGGAGTTCCACGCAGTTCCAAAACGTAGCAGGCAAACTCTTTGAGATTTTAAGCCTTGAGAATAATCTTCTTTCACTCAATTTTCTGGCTTCCAGGCACACTTGGGCAGCAATGGCTTGGTGGGTTGGGCCTGCTCCTTCTACCTGAAACTACAGCTCTCTACAATGGCCCCACATGCCTGTCCTTGAGCCATTGGCTGGGGGCATCCTGATCCACCAAAATCCGACAGGCAATTCCACCCTTAGAAGACAAGGAGCAATTATCCTTTCCCCCTGTGCCTGTAGTGGGAGTGGCAGCCCTGTAGATCTCAGAATCACCTTTGGGGAACTTCTTTTCTTTTCTTGACAGACAGCACATGTTCACAGCCTTCTTTCCATTTTCTCTGTTTTCTTTAGCCCCAGCTGGCAGTGTTTCTGCTGGTGTAATCCCATCTTTATCTCTAGCTTCTGTTGAGATGGGTGATTAGGTCCTCAGTTCACACTCACACTAATCTTATCAAATGGTCTATCTGCCACACCCTTAGAGCTGTCTTCAGAATATGCGTTCTCATTTCTTGCAATATGGATTGGCTGAGAATTTTTCAAATCTTTAATTTCTGGGACATTTTTGCTTAACAATCACTTCTTCAAATCATTTCCCTCTTCTTGCTTTTTACTGTAAGCAACCAGGAGGAACCAAGCCACTCCTTCAAAACTTTGTTTAGAAGTTTCCTCAGCTAAGTATTTAATTTCATTGTTTGCAAGTTCTACCTCCCACAAAACACAAGTACATTAACATAATTAAAGTCTTTTCCGCTTTATAACAAGACTTGCCTTTTTGCCATTGTTCAATAGCATATTCTTTATTTCTGTCTGATATCTCATCAAAATTTTCTTTAATGATCATGTTTCTACCAACAGTCTGTACACAATTATTTATATATTCTCTAAGAAGACAGAAGCTTTCTCTAGAGCACTGATTTTTTCTTTTACTGAACTCTCACAACCAGAATCACCTTTAAAGTTCCTTTATAGCTATGTCAGCTTTTTCTGGCATGTTGATATGGTTTTGCTGTGTCCCCACACAAATCTTATCTTGAATTGTAGTTCCCATAATCCCCACATGTTGTAGGGGGGACCCAGTGAGAGGTGATTTCATCTTGGAGGCTGTTACCCTCATGCTGTTCTCATGACAGTGAGTGAGTTCCCACAAGATCTGATGGTTTTATAAGGGGCTTTCCCTCTTTGCTCAGCACTTCTCCTTGCTGCTTCAATGTGAAGAAGGATGTGTTTGCTTCCTCTTCTACCACAATTGTAAGTTTCCTGAGGCCTCTCAGCCATGCTGAACTGAGTCAATTAAAACTATTTCCTTTATAAATTACTCCATCTTGGGTATGTATTGATTAGCAGCATGAGAATAGACTAATACAGTAAATTGGTACTGGGAGTGGGGCTCTGGTTTAAAGATACCCAAAAATATGAAAACAACTTCAGAACTGGGTAACAGGCATAGGTTGCAACAATTTGGAGGGCTCAGAAGAAGACAGGAAAATGTAGGAATGTTTGGAACTTCCTAAAGACTTGTTAAATTGCTTTGACCAAAATGCTGATAGGGATATAAACAATAAAGTCCAGGCTGAGTTGGTCTCAGATGGAGATGAGGAACTTGTTGGGAACTGGAGCAAAGGTGACTCTTGCTATGCTTTAGCAAAGAGACTGGTAGCATTTTGCCCCTGCCCTAGAGATCTGTGGAACTTTGAACTCGAAAGAGATGAATTAGGGTATCTGGTAAAAGTAATTTCTAAGTGGCAAAGCATTCAATTAGAAGCAGAACATAAAAGTTTAGAAAATTTGCAGCCTGACAATGCCACAGGAAAGAAAAATCCATTTCCTGAGGAGAAATTTAAGCCTGCTGCAGACATTTGCATAAGTAACAAGGAGCTGAATGTTAATCACCAAGACAATGGGGAAAGTGTCTCCACGGCGTGTCATAGACCTTCATGACAGCCCCTCCCATCACAGGCTTGGAGGTCCAGGAGGGAAAAAGGGTTTTGGGAGCTGGGTCCAGTGCCTTCCTGCTGCATGCAGCCTAAGGACTTTGTACCCTGTATCCCAGCTGCTCCAGCCATTGCTAAAAGGTGCCAAAGTACAGCTCAGGCCATGGCTTCAGAGAATGGAAGCCCCAAGTCATGGCAGCTTCCAGGCAGTGTTGAGCCTGCAGGTATGCAGAAGTCAAGAATTGAGGTTTGGGAACATCCACCTTGATTTCAGAGTATGTATGGCAATGCCTTGATGTCCAGGCAGAAGTGGGCTAAGGGGCTGGGCCCTCATGGAGAACCTGTCTATTAGAGCAGTGTGGAAGGGAAATGTGGGGTTGGAGCCCCCGCATAGAGTCCCCACTGGGGCACTGCCTAGTGGAGCTGGGAGAAGAGGGCCACCATCCTCCAGACCCCAGAATGGTAGATCCACTGACAGCTTGCACCATGTGCCTAGAAAAGCCACAGACACTCAACGCCAGTCCATGAAAGCAGCCAAATGGGGGCCTGTACCCTGCAAAGCCACAGGGGCATATCTTCCCAGAGCTGTGGGAACCCACCTTTTGCATCAGCATGACCTGGATGTGAGACATGGAGTCAAAGGAGATCATTTTGAAACTTTAAGGTTTAATGACTGCCGTATTGGACTTTGGACTTGCGTGGAGCCTGTGGCTCCTTTGTTTTGGCCAATTTCTCCCATTGTGAATGGCTGTATTTACCCAATGCTTCTACCCCCTCCCCCCAATCCCCCCCCACCCCCCCACCCCCCCCCCCCGCCGCCATATCTAGGAAGTACCTAACTTGCTTTTGATTTTACAGGCTCGTTTGTGGAAGGGACTTGCCTTGTCTCAGATAAGACTATGGACTTGGACTTTTGGGATAATGCTGAAATGAGTTAAGACTTTGGGGAACTGTAGAGAAGGGCATGACTGTGTTTTAAAATGTTAGGATATGAGATTTGGGAAGGACCAGGGAGGGATTATGTGGTTTGGCTGTGTCCCTGCCCAAATCTCATCTTGAATTGTAGTTCCCACATCCCCACGTGTCATAGGTGGCACCTTGCAGGAGGTAATTTAATCGGGGTTGGGGGTGGTTACCCTCAGGTTGTTTTCATGATAGTGAGTGAGTTCTCACAAGATGTGATGGTTTCATACAGGGCTTTTCCTCCTTAACTTGGCACTTCTCCTTTCTGTCACCAAGTGAAGGACACATTTGCTTCCCCTTCTGCCATGATTGTAAGTTTTCTGAGGCCTCCCCAGCCATGCTGAACTGTGAGTCAATTAAACTTCTTTCCTTTATAAATTACCTAGTCTCATGTATGTCTTTATTAGCAGTGTGAGAATGGATTAATACGCATGTACTGCAGATTCTTCCGGCCTCTACTCATTACAAAGCTACTTCCACATTTTTAAATATTTATTAAAGCAGTACCCCAATTCCTGGTACCAATTTGTGTATACTCAGCCCTTTGTATCTGCAGGTTCCACATCCACAGATTCAACCTACCGTGAATTGAAATATTTGAAAAAGAATAATGATACAATAATAATAACAAAAATATAAAACAATACAGTTCAACAGCTCTATATATAGCATTTTCATTGTATTAGGGATCATAAGTAATCTAGAGATGATTTAAAGTATATGGGAGGATGTGCTTAGGTAACTATGCCATTTTATATAAGGAACATGAGAATCTGCAGATTTAGTGTCTGCAGGGTGTCCTGGAACCAATTCCCTTTGGATACTGAGAGACAACTATATTAGGGTTCTCCAGAGAACCTTGGCTTATGCAGTCATGGAGGCCAAGTCCCCTAATGTGCTCCCTGAAAGCTAGAGACCCAGAGAAGTCAGTGTTGTAGTTTGAAAGCCTGAAAGCCAGACAGCCAATGTTATAGATTCCAAAGTCTGATAGCCTGAGAACCAGGAGCACTGAGGACAGAAGATCAATATCCCAGCTCAAGCAGTCATGCATAGGGAGGGTGAATCCAACTTTCCTCCACTTTTTTGTTCTTTTTGGTCCCTCAGTGAGTGAGATGATCCTCATCCATATTGGAGAGGACCATTTGCTTTATTCAGTTCACCAATTTAAATGCTAATATTTTCCAGAAACACCCTCCTGGACACCTCAGAAATAATGTTTCATTAAATTCTAGGCATCTCATGCCCCAGTCAAGTTGACACATAAAATTAACCATTATACTTTTCAACCCACCAATCTATCTCCATCCACATCTCTTTTGAATTTAGACCCTCCCACCACCGCTGAGTAAGTGAGTAGGCAAACTTTCTCAAGGAACTTACTGCATTTTTTCCTCTTATATAATGTTAACACTACTCTCTTTGTTGTTATATTGCCATTGGCATTGATATAAGCTCGAGTTCTCCAAGCTTACTTACACACTCTGTGTGTGTTTTTGCCTGTGAGTGTGTATATGTGTAGTTGAAAAGCAGGGGTGGAATTCAGAAGAGGGCAGCTTAAGAAGGTGTTTGAAGAGCATTCTTTATCTCAGAATTTGTGATTTTCATGATAAAATATCTAGAAAAACACAGAAATAGATGGGAGTGCATAATAGACCAAGAAACTAAGATTGACAACTAATCTACTGCCAAAATCTTAAAGGAATTTCCTCTAATTATAATATTCATGAGATGGAAATGAGAAACACAATTGTCAGGTGACAGTAATACATACCTTGTCACCTGTAAGAGATCAAAGCTGCCAATGTGAAGGACAATGCAGAGGGACATCAACACATTTGTCTATGCCTTGGCTCAGGAATACAGAATCTGTGACAACTGCCAACCACAAATTGATTGCATAGCTTCAGCGCTACCAAATAGAACATAGAACACAAATTCTAAAGTAGCCGTCTGTGTGTGCATACACACACGTACACACAGGCACACCCACACATATATATATAGCAGATATAAAGAATTACAGGCACACAGATATTCCACCCTAGATTTCCTAATTTGGACTTGTCCTTCTAAATATGTTCAGATATCAAGAATTTCAGGAAAGCTATGGACTATAAGGCAGAAAAGGGCATATGGCATATTTGCATCTTAGAATGCAACTGCAATAGTATGAAGACAGGGGAAGAGAAAAAACCATGTAATTGAAACACTAAATTTACCAAGATTGTTTCAGGACAAGAAATAACTACTCACTGCTTTAGATCATACATAAATACATTTTTATATAATAATAATAATAGCAAATATTAAATATGGAACACAAAATGGAAAGTAGGTTACATGAATCGTAATCTCACTTATACATCTTACAAGCTATGTGACCTTGAACAATTTACTTAACATGTTTCTACTTCAATTTCCTCATCTGTAAAATGAGAATAAAAATAGCTGGGAAGATTCTGTGAGTTAGTAGGTTTAAAGTACTTTATGTTTGATACTAATATCAATCCTGGTGATGATTGATCACAGTGATGTATGTGCTATTATTAATAGCACAATGATGTATGTGCTATTATGGTATTATCATGCCCATTTCACAGATAGAATAAAGTGAGTCTTGAAGAGGTTCAACTACTCTTTTAATAATTGGTAGAACAAGAATTCGAATGCACCATTTTATGTATAGAGCTAATACTCTAATTACTATACTATACTGCCTCACACAGCAAGTTAACAATACTTCAAGAATAGGGAGTCTCTCCTAAGACCAACATCACATAAGATAAATGACTGCTAGACACCATAGATGTGGGGCCAATCCATGAATATCAACAACTCTTAATGCTTGAGATCGAGAACTGTATTTTAATAGTAGTCTAGGGCTGAGTGGAAGCGACTGACATAGTCTGTCATCAACCATGCATAGTGCTCCTTTGTTTAAAGACGACAACACTGAAAACAGAAAAAAAAAAACTGTTTCGGTGAAAATATTCTGTACATTAAAAGAAGGAAAGGGTAATTAAAATGCAGAGAAATTGCACTTTAAAAAGTTACTAAAGAAAGCAGAAATTGCAGAAATATTCTTTGTAATCTCAAGGGAATATGAAAACTATAGTCTGAATGAAGCGATGAAAGATGAGATTATATGAAAATAAGTTGAGATAAGAAGGGAATTGGCTGAGAGGCAGGCAGAAGTAAAAATGAAAGTCTGCCATGATAAATAAAGATTGTAAGAAGACTAAAAATGCAATAATAAAATAGAAATCTGCATTAAAAGCAATAAAGAACAACATTAATGCCATAGAATTAGTGATGATGAGTTTAAGCTCTAGAAACTATAGAAAAAATGCAGAATGAAGAAAAACTCAAAGATGCAACTGTTGATGGTAGGAATAAAGGGCAGAGAAAGAGAGGTCAGTTATGAGGATACTTGGTTTTTTTAGAAGCACAAATCACAATGAAAGCAATTATTAAAAATGTTTGAAGAGACATACATATAGCATGTGTTCAGTGAGTTTACAGATCTTTAGGATTACTTAATACATGGAATACACCTGACTGACATTTTAAAAATTGTGTTTATAGATCAATGTTACTGCTAATTACATGATATAATACGCACATTGGGGAAAAATGGAAAAATGTAGACAAGAAAATACTTTTAAAGTTTGCTACAGTCCTATTATATGGAAATACTATTAACTGTATGCTGGATATTACTTCAGACTATACATGAATATTACACATGATGTTTTGTATAATATGTTTAGTCTATAATTGTACTATAGATTTTCTCTTCAAAACCAACATTTTTTCATTAGGGATCAAAATATATTCACGGTTTATAAAATCAAGCAATTGCAGAATGTTATGAATAAGAGAAAATTTAAAATCACCCCAAATCTTGTTGACTCAGAAATACATTCTACCACCGCTTTGGAGATCATTCTTTAAGATATCTCTCTATGCAAATGGGAGCCTATAAATATAGATTAGATGTGAATTTTACTAGAGGTAAAAACAGAAATAGTTCGAGATAGAAATAGATATAGACATTTTTCATAAATGAATCATATAGCCAATGCTCTATTAACAAACAATGCATTTTCACTTAACAAGGTATTGAACATACTTCTGTTAATTAATATAGATTTGTCTTATTATGTTGATTTCATTCGATTACCTTAAATGGCTATGCCATGATTTATTTAATGCATTCTCTTTTGATGGGCACTCTGGTTACATTTAACCTCTAGGAAACTTAGCTTTTTCATCTGTGTAATGGAAATAAATAGCACTACTCTCAGGTTACTTTAAGAATAAGCTGAGTTAAGTATACAGAAATTACAAAAGTGTATAGTGCATAGTAAAAGCTATATAAATATTTGATATTTTAAATATTATATTTCGATTATATATAACATAATGTTATCTAAACCATAAACAACCATGAATATAACTATAATGAAGAAAAAAACCTTATGCATGCTTTTTATAAATTAGTTTGATTTTATTTTAAGCGGGACTAGAACCAGGTTTTGGGGGTCTGAAAATGCTACTTTTAAGAAGTAAAATTCAAAATTAAGCACTGAGATATCTAAGAACTTGGAAGGAAGTCATGCGAATTAGAGACTCTAAAGCTTACGCTTTGGTACCTTCATGGAAAAATATGCCTCATTCTTTTAGAAAACATTCTGAATCCAAGAAGGTGGGGGACCATTTATGGCACAGTCCATGTATTTTTAGATAAAACCTAGCACAACATGTGTATACTAGATCTTCAATGAATATTAATTGTATAGCCTTGGGGGAATTACTGGATCAAATAAAATTTTGCTACAATTGGCAAACTTACTTCCTAAAATTTGTACCAAATTTAGCTCCACTCCAAAATTCATAAGAATTCCCATTTTTTTTGAGTCTTACCAATGCTGGGCAGTTTGTTTGGTTCAATTTTGTTTTGTTTTGACACACTAAAGTTTTTAAAATATGGATTCACATTTATCATCTTTCTAAAGAATAACAGTTAGGTTTCATGTCATGTTTAAAAAGCTCTTCTATGTTCCAAGAGGATAAAAATAATCACCCATGTTTTCATCTCAATATTTTATAGCATCATTTTTTAGATTTAAATATTTGATCATTCTAGGATGCATTGCATTATAACGTATTACTTATAAATTTAATGTTTTCAATGCTTAGTCAGTTTTTCCTCTGAAATTTTTGATTAATACTTATTTTCCCTGATATAAAGCATTATCTATATTATATACTAAATGTCAGCATGTAGTTAAATTAATATCTGAAGTCTCCATTTTCTTTTAATCATCTATCAGGATTTCAACTAAGATTGGTTTGGATTAATAAATTAAGTTAGACAAAAATATTATCTTTACAATATTAAGCCATCCTGTTCAAGAATAATATGTTTCTTCATTTATTGGAATCATCTTTTATGGCCCTCTGTAGACTTTTACGGTTTCTTCATTTAAATTCTGAAAATTTTGTTAAATTTCTCCCAGAACCTTTATAATTTTTGTTATTCTTTTTTTATTATTATTTCGAGTTGGCTATTACATGGTATGTTAAAAGCCTATGTAAATTATATTTAATTTTGTAGTCTCCTTAATTAATTTTCTTATCAATATATTTTTCTTAATTTTATTTATAGATTTTCATTCGATTATGTTGATTTATCTTATTAAGCATACTTTTTTATTTTTTAGTAATATATAATCGCATTATAAAAAAGAGTATAAAAGATAAATAAGTTATCCAAATATTCTGGCTTGCCAGAAACAATCAATATTTGATGTCTGTTTATGCATACAAGAACTCATATTTTTAATCCTTAAATTTAAACAGACATAATAAGAGTGGAGAGATACATACACATCAGGACATGCTAATATGCTAGTATTAAATTAAGAAGGGCTTAATTTCATTTTAGCTGAACTTAAATGTAGTCAAGGTAAAGGAATTAATATACTTTAGTTAAAAGGCTTTTAATTTGATTTTTAAATTATGAGATATTAAATCCTTTAAATTCTTCTGAGCTTAAGAAAAAAATATTAAAATTATTAAGCTGAAGGCGTGATATATTTAAACACATGTTTAACGTGGAAACATTTAATTATTCCTTTCTATCAAATATGAAGTATTTAGATTCACACATTTCCTCATACTTCATCCTTCCTCTAATTATGACTTTTTTTTTTTTTTTTGAGACAGGGTCTCCCTCTGTCATTCAGGCTGGAGTGCAGTGGTGTGATCACAACTCACTGCAGCTTCAACTTCCCGAGCTCAAGCAATCCTCCCACCTCAGCCTCTGGAATAGCTAGAACTACAGGTGTGTGCCATCACTCCTGGCTAATTTTTTAAAATTTTTGTAGAGACAGAGTCTAGCTTTGTTGCCCAGGCTGGTCTTGAATTCTTGGGCTTAAGTGGTCTTCCCACCTTGGCCTCCCAAAGTGCTGGGATTACAGGCGTGAGCTGTCATGGCTGGCCTTATCACTTTTTACGCATGTATTTTGTTTCACATTTTCTAGCATTCATGTTATGCTCTGGAACCACCATACCCAGTCACTTCATCTTTTTTGTACATTTAAGTAGAATTAAGATGATATGAATTCTCCCCCATATTTGAGCTCCTTATTTTAATCCACCTTTTGGTTAGCTTTTAGTATATTTTTTCCAAGTAGAATATTTGGGTGCTGTCTTCTCTGAGTTTTTTTCAAGATTATATGTCTTTTGTCCCATGTGTCTATTCTGTCTAGTTGAGCATATCTTAGTTGGGCATTGCAATTTTAAGTAACACTTCTTTTCCCTTGGAATTTTGGAGATGTTATGATAGTTTTCTGAGAAGTCTGAGACCAATACAAATTTTGTACCCTAGAAAGTACACTTGGTTTGTCTATGTGGCTACCTAAGAAATCTTTCGTTATGATTTAAATTTAGTACTAAGTCAAGTTGTAGCTAGAAGCATATTTTTGATTCAATTCTTCTAATAGATGGATTAGCAGAATCCTATTAATTCTTTAAGTATTTTTATTCTTCCATATAAGTTTGAGAATATACTTACTGACTATCTAAAATTTGAGTTATATAATAATTTCTTGGGTAGTTTATAATATTAGGCCATTCCATAGATAGAATATAATTACCTACATAGTAGTCTTGTAAGATCTTTATTATTTCATAGATTAAGAATAGTGTCTGTTTAAATATAGATTGCATTTTATTTTTTATTTTATTGCAAGTGGATCTTTAGGTTATTTCAGATTGATCTTATAACTGATAAGATTACTTAACTTTATATTTGATAAAGTTGTTTCCACTTTTTATTTCTTCTGTGTAGATAATCATATTCTTTGCAAATAATGATAGTTTTAGGTCTTACCTTTCAGTCTCTACACCTATTATTTCTTTGTTTTCTAAGAGATTTTTTTCCAGTGCTATGCTTTTAAGAAAAACATAATAATGGGCTTCATTGACTTAAAGAGAATACATTTAAAGTATTCTGTTACATATGTTTACCGAATATAGAGAATAGGAGGTGTATTGGCCAGATCCTCTCCTCCCAGATTGAAGCTCTAGTTCTCCCAGCTGTTGGCATATTGAAGGCCAACAGCTCTTATCCAAGTCTTCTCAAGACTTGACTTTAGCTGAAGACAACTTCTTTGCACAAGGTCACGCCTTTTTCTCAGTAGCGTCATTTTATCTAATGATGGATAGATTTGATTGCCTAAAACCCTGGCCCTCTTGTCTCAAATGGCCTCAACTCTGAATAGCTCACACTAGTTTCCATTCTCTGTACAAGATTGAGGTCTGTCACAAATGCGTAGCAGTGGGCCATCCCTTGCCCAGTGCTACTTTGTTTACTTCTTCCAAACCCCAAGTATTGTTCGTGTGAGCAGGTCCCAGGAAACTTTGAAAATGTCTGTCTCAGTCGGCTTCTCACCAGTGACATGAAGATAGGAAGGGATCTTTAATATTTTCGGTTCAGTAGGAATGTTTTAACATGAATGCATGCTAAAATATATTAAATATATTTCTTCATCTACTGAAATAATTGTATAATTTTTCTCTTATGTTGATGTAATATATCATCATATGGATACTTTCTGATGTTAAGCCAACTTCACATTCCAGAGATAAACCTAAATTAAGGATCATAATATATTTTATAAAACATGCTGTATTTACTTACCTTATATATGTATAATATGTATATGATTAAAATTTAATATATGTTTCTATTAGGTTTTAAAAATATGCATTTATAAGTGAAGTGAGGCCATTATTTTATTTTTTGTACTTCCCTGAATCAATTTTATAATAAAAACTATACAAGCTTTAGCAGAAAACATTGGTTATAAGGTTAATCAGCATACATGAGGTTAAATCTATAATAAAAACAATCTCCACATCTCAATGTTTTAAACACAGCATTCCATTTTTTTCATGAAAATAAATGAAAAATGAAAAATGCAGCTTTCAACATTTCTCTAACCAAGTTGTCTTCCATATAGTAACTCAATGACCAGGTCTATCTTGATTTTGCAGCTCAAATGTTAGATACTTAAGAAATAACTCCATTACCACTTAAAAAACTTTAGGCATCCCTCTATTATTTTTCTTTCTCTCTTTTCACATTTCTTAGTGTTCATTATGTTACAGTTTGTCACTATTGTGTGATAATATGATGTTTATCTCTCCTCTAGATTGTAAACTTCAAGAGTACAAAAAACCCTTTCTCACTAATCCTTGTCAGAGTGGCTAGCATATGTTAGAAGCTAAATAATGTTTGCTTGATGAATAAAGTACACTATTAAAGTTTACTGTGAATCATCTAAAAAATTTGAATAATTGAAAGATATGTATCTAAACCAGAAGTGTAAAAATTATGAAGTATAAACTCTTTCTCTATTAATTTATCAATTATTTTATTAACTTAAAAGAGAACATCAGCCATTTAATTTATTTATTTAGTTAATTACTTTCTGGATTGTAAAATCCATCAGTAGGACAAACTGAACAAAAATAACAAATAATTTTTTTGATAAATAATTGACTAATTGTCCCTTTTAAGCTAATGAGTTATATTAACAAAAGTCCATGTCTATGACCGCAGTATAGATGTAAACACCAATGGAGATAAAAGGAAATCACGATAAGCTCACGTCTTCATCACTTATGCCAATTTAAGAATCAGGGTTTATTTAGTTTTGCCCATCCCAATTTTTGAAAAAAAAATAATTAGAATGTCACTGGGTAAAACAGGACCTCCCAATTTTACAATGTATCTATGACCTACTGTTTACCTATACATGTCTACTGAACCTATTTAAATGACTTATATAGACTCTGTTGGGATTCAAGTTTATCACTCTTGCCCTTTTCTAAAGAAATTTAGAAAATAAAAAATGAGCACTGCAATCAGTTAGAAAATGAAATATTACTTTGTAAATGTCCCTAGAACATGCTTCAGAAAATGATTTACATTTCATTTTCATTCATTACATTCATTGCATATTATTTCATTCAGGAAATAAGGGATTAATGTGCTCACTTTATACAACAACTTACAAACCAAAAAGAAAATGTAAATCAACATTTTGAAAAACTAACATATATTTTATGGCATGTTCACATAGAAGAATATTATATAGCCACTAGAAGTAATGATGTAGAAAAGGCTGGGTGTAATGGCTCATGCCTATAATCCCAGCACTTTGAGAGGCCAAGACAAGAAAATCACTTGAGCCCAGGAATTAGAGACCAGCCTGGGAAACACAATGAGACTCTGTCTCTACAGAAAATTTAAAACTTAAAAAAAGATTAGCCAGGCGTAGTGCTGTGTGCCTGTAGTTCCAGCTGTTTGAGAGGCTGACGCAGGAGGATCACCTGTGCCCAGGAGGTCAAGGCTGCAGTAAGCCGTGATAGTGCCACTGCACTCTAGCCTGGGTGACAGAGAAGAAAGGAAAGGAAAGGAAGAAGGAAGAAGGAAGGAAGGAAGGAAGAGAAGGAGAAAGAAGGAAGGAAGGAGGGAAGGAAGGAAGGAAAAGAAAGAAGGGAAGAAGGAAGGAAGGAAAGAGAAAGAAAGAAAGAGAAAGAAAGAATGACATGGGTATGTTATGACTTAGGAAAGCAAATATATATTATAAACTCAAAAAAGTTTAAAAAGTGTGTATTGGATATAATCTTTTCATTAAAGAGGAAGAGCTAGGGAGATAAGGAGAAGAGGGAAGGAGAAAGAACAGGAGGGGGAGTATGGAAGAGAAAGAAGGGGAGAGAAAAGGATACAAAGGTGTTAAGAGTAAAAGTTTCAGTTCCTTGGTGCCTTGGTGAAAGTCTAGATTTGCCTCTTACGCAGAACTTGGATCAAGTTACTGACCTCGGTTTGTCTTAGTTTCCTCATTAGCAAATGGAAATGATAACAATAGTATTTCCTTTACAAGGTTGTTTTGAAGTCTAAGTAAGTTAGCATATATAACAAATCACTTAGATCTGTGGCAAGGAAACATTTTACATTACAAATTATAAGCTATTATAAGCAATTGTTTCAAAGAAAGAGAAACTGGAAATACACATTTCAAAGAAGTATAATCTTGAGGTTGTGGAATTATGTTTGCCAAACAAGGATTCAGACTCTGAGCCAAGCTGCCTAAGTTGAAATCTTGCCTCTGCCTCTCAAGAGCTTTCTGTCTTGGGAAAGATTATTTAAACCTTTCGTCTCTCAATTGTCACATTTGTCAAGTGGAAAAACAACAATAACTATCTCAGAGAATTAACTGAGCTAATGAATATGAACGGAACACAGTGCTTGGCCCATAGTAAGAGCTGCAAGAAAGCTGGCCGGGCGTAGTGGCTCACGCCTGTAGTCCCAGCACTTTGGGAAGCCAAGGCAGGCAGAACACGAGGTCAGGAGAGGGAGACCATCCTGGCTAACACGGTGAAACCCTGTCTCTACTAAAAATACAAAAAAAAAAAAAAAAAAATTAGCCAGGTGTGGTGTAGTCCCAGCTACTCTCGGGAGGCAGGAGAATGGCATGAATCCGGGAGGTGGAGATTGCAGTGAGCCAAGATCGCGCCACTGCACTCCAGCCTGGGGGACAGAAGGAGACTCCGTCTCAAAAAAACAAACAAACAAATAAAAGAAAGCCCCCTCATATCTAAACACTTTCTTTTTAAGAAGGAAATAAGGTGTTTTTTTTTGTTTTTTTTTTTTCCCACACGATTGCATGTGTAAGGTATATTGGAAGGAGTGCATGCATGTGTTTTAAGAATTTTAGTTGGCTTATGTAATGAGTCTTTCAAAGTTGAAAGGTTTAGCAAAATTCCATCATGGTGTAGACATTTATATGCTCTTGGCATATTTTTGTAAAGGTTTGGCCTATATAACAATTTTTCATTATTGCATTGTCTCTCCTTCATCATTCATAATTTTTTTTTGCAATTTGGACTTTTCTTATTGTTAAACTAGTATTTATTCATTTCCTCACTCTTCATTCCTCTGAAGAACCTCGTGCCTCAAAACTTGAAGGACAACAGAGGAAGTGTTGAATACCTGTTTCTCTATTTTTTAAAGTTTAAGTAAGAAAGTAGACATTCAGACCTGCATCCTCTGCTTAAGATCTATGCGGCATCTGAAAATCATGTATTCTGATCTCAGGATAATCTCTCTTGCCATGAAAAAGATGTACTTTACATTGAAAACTTGCACTAACCTGTGTAAGCTTTTCATCCTAAGAAAAGTTCTTATTAACATCATTGACGTAATTCCTAGGTAAACCATAAGAGACCTTTCTTATTTAATCTTGCCTATTTTTGTGGTTGGTACTATCTTGGAATCTGAAATACAACAGTGAATAGCTCAAATAAGGTCCCTGTCTTCAAGGAGCTTGCAAATTAATGAAGAAAAGGCAATTATACCGATAGAAAGATGGAGAACACATAAAAACTGATTTTTTAAAAAAAATTTTAAATGTCCAACACACACACATAGTTTTAAACTCACAAACAGTACATCATTTTAAAAATAAAATACGATCTTTACCTATCCAAGTAAACTTAGAAAATAATAACAATATGATTTTTGTATAAGAAAATAAATGAAAAAGATATCTAAATATCCAAAAAGAGAGAAATGCTCAAATGAATTATGGTGCACTCACACAATGAAAAATTATGCAGTTCTCTTCTCTGAGGGAACATGAGATTAAGTAGTCACAGGATTCTACCCTTTGGGCATATCAATAGTAGCATTATGAATTGGATATCATTTCAGCACATTTAAGACCGAAGCAAGAAATAGATCTTCTCAGTTAGCCACCATGTGTTGCCTGATCCTATTTATAAGGCTCTTGAACATTAAATGGCTCTTTGAAAATAGTTTTTTTATACCTTAAGTGCAACTTGAATCAGAAATATACATATTTTGTAGCTATTTGAATCACAGAAATGATTGAGTTTTTGTCAGTTTAAGAGGGATTATCAACTGTGCATATTATATCTTTGAAATGCCAATGGGCTCTCTTCTTTGGGTTTTTACTAGAAGAAGAACACACAGTATTGTCAGATATGATTTTGTTTGCATCTCAGCTTTTACCACGCATTACCTTTGCAAATATCTACATTCACTTTAGTATATTTTACTTATCTGTAAAATGGAGATTACAGTGAATAGTTTTAAAGCATTGAATGGATTCAGATTTATAGAGCATGTAGAACTGTATTTGTGTCACCATTTACATTGTGTAGATAAGTTTATTTCTACCTCTTATTTTTTCCTTTATGGCTTCTGCATACCTGATGGGAAGACCGAAAGATGTTTAGCTTTGGTTGGAAAATTAAATCTTCAAAAAGGAAGGAAACAAGATGGAACCTGGGTCGGGGAGGGGGTTGTCTTTTGCAGTAGCAGAGTTAGGCCTGCTTCAACTCTTAACAACCAGAGAAACTTCACGTTATTCAAGACAGCTCAAAGGAGTCCACATAATTGATTAGGGATAAGGAAGTACCTGGTAGCTAATAGGAGTGCCAGGCAAATATAAGGGAACACAGACAATTTTGGACCCCAACCATCTGGGTGATCCAGAATCATCACAAAGTCAGACAAGAGATTTGAGTCCAATGTGTCATTTAAGTAGCACACTGATGTCTTAGTCTGTTTTGGGCTGCTATAACAAAGCATGATAAACTTGGTAACATTTAAACAATGGAAATTATTTCTCACAATTCTAGAATCTAGAAAGTCCAAGATAAAGTCATTTCCACATGTGGAATCTGGTGAGGGCCTACTTCCTGATGCATAGACAGCCATTTTCTCATGTCCTCACATGGTGGAAGGGACAAGGCAGCTCTCTGGAATCTCTTTTATAAAGGCACTGATCCCATTCATGAGGCTGTATTCTCATTTAATCACCTCCCAAAAGGCTTTCTCTTCTAATAGCATCACATTGTTGATTTGATTTCAACATATAACTTTTGTGGGGGACACAAATATTCGAACCGTAGCAATGTATTTTAGAAAAAGAATAAAGATAAACAGTACATGTGGCACTCACATATGAAAAAAGTAGTAAAAGTGGTATACCTGAATGAATGTCTGAAGGTTAGGAACTACTCTCCTAGCCAAAGTCACGATGGAGGGTTTAAAAGGGAAAGTAGTGGGATATTCCTGAGCCAACATTTAATTACAACTGTTATCTGGTTTGGCTGTGTCCCCACCCAAATTTCACCTTGAATTGTAGTAATCCCCACCTGTCAAGGGTGGGGCAAGGTGGAGATAACTGAATCATGGAGGCAGTTTCCTCCATACTGTTCTCATGGTAGTGAATAAGCCTCATGAGATCTGATGGTCTTATAAATGGGAGTTCCCCTGCACAAGTGCACTCTTGCTTGCTGCCATGTAAGATGTGTCTTTGCTCCTCCTTCGCCTTTCACCATGATTGTGAGGGCTCCCCAGCCAAGTGAAACTATGAGTCCATTAAACCTCTGTCTTTATAAATTGCCCAGTCTTGGGTATTTTTTCATAGCAGTATGAAAATGAACTAATACAAGCTGCGAGACATTTATTGCTCCAAAAACTACTTAAGTGCTTCTGATTTAGCACCCAGCATAGTGCTATGCACACAATATATGTCTGATGAAATGTTAGTTCCTTTCTCAGTCTATTGACCCTTGTCCTGTTCCTTGGCATTTTAAATGTCCTCCATTGGTGATTAGACCATCTCATTATGTCTGTCAAAAGGGCTATGACCTCAAAGACTGAATCTCGTGTCTTCTCCTGGTCATCACTGCCAAGGCCTTGGCAATTCAGAGAACTGTCAAGCTTCATCAGAAACTTTCCCAAATTGCACACTTTTCTAAACTTTCAATAGGATAGGCAATTCTCTACCTCAATTTTAGACTATTACTCTGAAAAATCTTAAAGACAATCTGTGATACTAGGACCTTTCCATTTGAAGAAAAGGGAAGTCAAACTGGCAAAACAATAACTACCAAAAGAGACATTGCAACAGGCTGGAGATCCAAAGGTGAAAAGCAAATGCAAAGATGCAGAGTTTCTGCTGGCACCTGGAAAGCAAACATCCCAAATATAATTGGACACATGAGCATACCCAGAACCTAAGAAATCATTATGACTAATGATAAAAAAGGAGCATTCAAATATGCTATGACCTCTTGTCAATTCAGATACAGAATGGCCTGGGCTCAGGAAAAACACCACTCAAAACATGCATTTCAGTAAATGGAATAGATCCTTTAAGTCTTTATTATCGAGAATTCAGGGATGTGAACTGTAGGGAAGGAATTAAGCCGGTTTTGCATGTGTCTTCAGTGTGACTGTAAATATCACTATTGTAGAATAAATGAAAAGGAAAGATAACATTCGTTAAGTGACCATTATGTATCAAGCATTTTGCACAAATTGTCATTTTATTTATTCATTCAATATTTATTGAGCACATAATGCATTATTATAAGCCAGGGAATATCAAAGTGAAGAAGACTTTGCCTCAGGTAGCTTAGATTTCAATGAGAAAGATGACAAAATAATATACGATACAACTTCAGGTATAAGTAAGTACTATGAAGATAGATAAAGAAGGGTAAAATTAAGGAGTGGGCTGGGTGCAGGGGCTCATGCTTGTAATCCCAGAACTTTGGGAGGCCGAGGTGGGAGGATCACGGGGTCAGGAGT
This sequence comes from Pongo pygmaeus, assembly GCF_028885625.2. NCBI lineage: Eukaryota > Metazoa > Chordata > Mammalia > Primates > Hominidae > Pongo > Pongo pygmaeus. The sequence goes on from NC_072376.2 coordinate 22,737,926, forward strand.
TCAAGACCAGCTTGACCAATTTGGTGAAACCGCGTCTCTACTAAAAATACAAAAATTAGCCAGATGTGGTGGTGCGTGCCTGTAATCCCAGCTACTCAGGAGGTTGAAGCAAGAGAATCGCTTGAACCCAGTAGGCGTAGGTTGCAGTGAGCCAAGATCACGCCACTGCACTCCAGCCTGGGCGACAGAGAGAGACTACGTTTCTAAAAGAAAAAAAAAAAAAAAGATTAAGGAGTGCCTGGGAAGATAGGCAGCTGTACACACAGTGTTAGGGAAGGCCACAAGAAGATGTGCTTTTAAGCTTACTGTTGAAGGAATTCATAGAGTAGGCCAAGTAAAGCTGTAAGGATATTTTCCAGCTACGGGAAAAGCAGATGCATAAGCCATAAGGCAGGAATGAGCTTGGTCTTGTCAAGGAAGAGCAAAGAAGCCAATATTGATGAAGTCGACTGTGTGAAGGGAGAAATGGTAATAAAGAAGCTAGGATTGCCAGGCAGGGACCAAATGACGGACTGAGATATACTTCACAGCAGGAACTTTGGATCACCTCATCTGCACAATAATCTGGTAAGGGAGGCTTTCTGATCCTAGATTCAAAACATTCAGAAGGCTGATCTCAAAGTTATTAACTGTCTTATTACATATGATTTTGAATGAAACAGAGAGCTAGACAGAGCTAGACAGAGATAAATAAAATATTATAACCCAGATTTTAAGAAAGCACATCAAACCCTAATTTCACTGTACTACACCACCTAAATTACATACTGAGTTACTCAGCAGTATGAATTACAGACCATTTATAACAAATTCTCTTTTAAAACTTTAAAATAGGCATTTAGGCAACTTGGTTCTATTCAACATGTAATTATCAAGACTAGGTATGTCTCCAAATGGGAAGAAAAGACTTTCAAGAGATCCTTTGCATCCAAGGAATTTTCAATCATTATGGAGAATTCAATAGTAGCTGGAACCGTTTCTGAAGTCAAGGCAACTATAGATACAAGAGAGACACTGACATGGAAGATAGAGCCTGTGGGGGCTGGTTAAAGAAGCCGGGGTGAGGGAGTCTTAAAAAATAAAATGTTGCAATTCCAATAAAAAGATCAACTTCTTTTTCCTGCAATTAGCAGTCTATTTTAAAAATACTAATTTCCACATGGAAAAATAAGAAAGACTATTGAATACAACTGCTCAAAGAAAAATAACTAACACAAGTTATTTTGGCCGAGAATGGTGACTGATATAGTTTGGCTCTGTGTCCCAACCCAAATCTCATCTCAAATTGTAATCCCCATGTGTCAAGGGAGGGGCTTGGTGGGAAGTGATTGGATCATGGGGGTGGTTTCCCTCATGCTGTTCTCATGGTAGTGAGGGATTTCTCACAATAGCTGGTGGTTTGAAAGTGTGGCATTTCCGTGCTCTCACTCTCTCTCTTTCTTGCTATCATGTGAAAGGTGCCTGTTTTCCCTTTACCTGCTGCCAGGATTGTAAGTTGCCTGAGGCCTCCCCAGTCGTGCAGAACTGTGAGTCAATTAAGCCTCTTTCCTTCGTAAATTTTCTAGTCTCAGGTAGTATCTTTATAGCAGTGTCAAAATGGACTAATACAGTGGCTCATGCTTGTAATCCCAGCACTTTGGTAGGCTGAGGAAGAAAAATTGATGCCAGCCTTGGCAACATAGACAAAAAAAAAATGCCAGGCATGGTGGCATGTGCATGCTTCAGTGACTAGGTCGCAGAGCAAGACCCCATTTCTAAGATAAAAAAAAAAAAAAAGAAAGACAAAGAAAAAAAAGGACATGTGTCAGGAAGCTCTGCCAGATATTAAAGCATAGTGTATACCATCTTCAACTGAAATACTGTGGTATTGATACATGACTAAATAGATAATCTAAATGGAGCACAATAGAAAATTCAGAAGTATATCTAAGTTGACGATAAAAGTATGGTATAAGGAAAAGATGGTACCTCCAATCAATGGGTGTATTACCTTCCTAGGGCTGCCATAAAAATGTACCACAAAGTTTGTGGCTTAGACCAATAAAAACTTATTGTTTCACAGTTCTGGAGACTAAAAGCTTGAAATCAAGGTGTTGGCAGAACAGTGCTCCCTCTGAAGACACTAGGGAAGAATCAGTTCCAGTCCTCCCTCCTAGCTTCAGGTAGCCTCAGGCAATCCATGACCTGGGAATAGCCATCTGTTCCTGCTGCCCGTTCACATAATCTTTCCTCCCTCAGCATGTATCTATCTCTATGTCTAAATTTTCCCTTTTTAAATAAGGACATCAGTCATATAGAATCAGGGTCTACTTTATTGACCTCATTTTAACTTCATTGCCTCTGTAAAGACTCTGTTTCCAAAAAACATTGCATTCTGACATACTAGGGGAAGGACTTCAACATCTATTTTTAGGGAGGACATAATTCAACCCATAACAATAGGAGGAAAGGTGTTGGGGAAAATAGCCATGAACAAAAATATCCAATCACATCCATACTTCACTTTGGATACTAGAAAAAAATCTAAATGAATCAGAGATTTAAACATAAATACTAAAATCAGAAAGATTTAGTAAATTCATTTAATACATGAGAATGAAGAACACTTGTAGCTTTAAATCAAAATCCAAAATAATAAAAGACCATATGGATTCACTCAACTGTAAAAATGTTGTTTTAAACTTTTAAACTGGCAAAAATTTCTCCACTAAAATCAAAGTCAAAATAAAAAAGGAAAAACCACAAAATTTATTTGTAGATTCCGTCATAAAGGAGTAATATCTCCAAAAGAAGACAAGGTCTTAAAACTTGAGAAGAAAACAACAAACAAGAAAAGAATAAAAATTAGCAAAATATAGATAGTGAATCTTAACCACATGAAAAGAGAAGATCAACTTCATTTACAGCAATATTGTTGAATATTAAAATTGTCCTGAAATACTGTTTCTTCCTTATCCGACTGGCAAAATTGGAAAGTTTTAACAGTATATTTTGTTGGCAATACTATGGGGAAAGAGGCTCTTTCTATATTGCTTGTAAGAATGTGGTGATTCCATCTTTATGGAAGTAATTTGGACATCAGTCGTATTGAATTAATAGTCATTCAATAATAATAATTCATAATAAATAATATTAATACTTCAACAATTATTATTCAATAACAATTAATAATATCAACTATTCAATAATAATTGAATAATTGAATAGTAATAATAGTGGTTATTGGATAATTATTAATATCCTAACAATTAGGACATTATACATGTATTTACCATTTAACTTAAAAAATAAATTTTGAGGTATAATCAAAAATATAAAATGACTTATGTATAATGTTCTTCACTGAGATATTATTGCTATGGCAAGTGTCTATTAATAGGAAGCTGAGCAAAGCATAGCATACAATGAAACATAATTAGCAAAAGATCTGTATACACTGATATGGAGTAATCTTCAAGATATTTTTGCAGTACAGTAAATAAGGTCTAGAATATGATATATATCGTGATTCTTTTGTGTAATAAAAGGTATGAAATATGCATTTGCTCTTTTTTTGCAAAAAGAAAGGGGTAGCAAAAATAAAGAACAAGTAAAGTAGTTATCATAGGAGAAACTAAAAACAGGGAGTCAGATATTTTTACAAGATAAATCAAACTTTTCTGAATATGGTCTCTATTTCAGATGTATATTACTGTACACATCTATTTTACATTGATGTGTTTACATACTCCAAAATGAAATTAAATTTAAAAGGCAATCACTAGGAATTGTAAACAAATTGAAATGAATGTATCCATGTATCAAGTTGATGACATAATCAAAAATCTGAATTAAAATTACTTAAAAACACAGTATAGTACAGTATTTTGACTCTATATCCTCTGTAGCCAATATTTAAAGGACAATAAAACCTGAAAGAAAGTCTTAAAATTTGTGTAGTAATCTAATATGTTCATAGCATTATTGATGCTATTATTTTAGAATTATTTTACGTATGTTACAGGACAATGCAAGTAAATAATTTTGCTAATGTTACTAGAAATCAAGCTTTCAGAGTAATAAAAAGAGAAATAAAATAATTTACTTAAGGAAGTAAAAAAACTGTATTAGTAAATCTGAATTGAAAATATCAGTATATAATCATATTTGCTATTAAAGAAATATGTATGTTATAGCCCCAAAGCAGTGAGCCTAACCATCACTTAATTGTGTCCCTGAATATTATTCTTCAAAGGAATCATGAGTCCTTGAAAGATAAGGCTGGCTATTTTTTTTTTGTACCCAAAACAAGGAAGCTAACAAAGAATCATGAGTTATCAAAATAACCCAAGGACCAAAATTAGGAAGTATCTTTATTTTGTGCATCAAAAAGAAAAGTCTATGGAAATGATTGAAATGTATTTTAAAAATCCTCATTTCTTTACAATAATTTTAAATTGAAATAAAAAGAGTAGTAAAACAATGTAATGAAAATACATACATATATACCTGCAGAGAGGTACAGCATACATCTCAATAAATGTCATAAAGAAATTAGGACACCAATTCCTTTCTCTGAATATCAGAAATTAAAAGAAAAGAGTTTAGTACAAACTCTTTATACTTCCTTTTCTGTAGAATATGTACTGAAAGATAACCAAGTAGTCATAGATGAGGAGGGAAAATTGTTATTTAAATAGGAATTTCATTTACTAAATGTGGAAATAATGACAAAATTAGAAAATCACCATTTAGTGCTATCCAGTTAAGTAGTTGATTCAGACAATAATCATCAATGGATCAAACCATTAGATGAAAGTTTAATGGAGAATACATTGTGGTGATCAAATTGCTATTATTTGAACCATGGGTCAATCTTTGCATCATTAAAAGTAAGGAAAATCAGACATTGTTAGTCTCCTAGTGAAATTCAATATGAAGCACAGCACATCAACCATGAATTAATCTGTCAAGAAGTAAAATCCAAATATAACCAAGAGCTAACTTCCATGTGTGACTACCTGGAAAATAAAAGGAACAAGTTAAATGACACAAAAATAAGCAAACAGATAAATGCATTATGCATTGCACTCTGCATAACAACTAATCAGTCTCTGCATTAAGTCCTTGGCATGAAAATCAAAATGGGGAGAATATTCACTTCATTAAAAAAATAAAGAGTTGTGACATACAAATGTAATGGTACCTTATTTGTTCCATAATTCATAGAAACCAACTAGAAAAATAATTTTTTAGACAGAGGAATTTGACTAAGTACTATTATATAACTATGATATTAAGATATCAATATCTTAAAATATAGATAAAATATATAACTATGATGTTTTTAATCTGGTAGATGTGATGAGAACTTATCTAATACTTTCTTCAAAATATGTAAGAAAAACATTTTTGAGAGGAAAGAAATAGAAAAGCAAATTTTAGGCAAAATTGGGATAATTGTCAGATCTCAATGATTAGTACCTGGGGGATAATGTACTAAATATGTAGATTTTTTTTTAATTAAAAACAAAAACAAAGAAGAAATGAAGTCTCTGTTTCTAAACTTTTTTTTTTCTTTTTTCCTCAAACTTTTATTGAGTAGTCACTTGCTTACAACTACTGTTCTGTTACATGCGATCAAGATCTTTGACAATAAAACTGTATGGCAGCAAAATTGAAGAAAATGAATGACATATATATCGAAGGTCTGGTGGTTTTCCACAGGGAAAGATGTTCTATAAATGTATTCTGGAAAACTACATATATATCGTTCATTTGCACAATATAAAATCACGATTTTATTTAATGAGGAATCACTGAAGTACAGCCAATAACCAACAAAACAGAGACCAAAATACTCCATGCTGCTTATATGACAATGAGTAAACCTTCATGTAGGCAAAAAAATTAGGAGACCACAGGATCCTAGGATGGACTAGAGAATGTGACAAAATATCATCTAATTATGTTACAAATGTATGAAACAACTTCCCTGAAGGGTTTGGAGGAAAGGTGCTAATCTGAGTAACTTTGGAAATGAGTGAAGTCTGGGAGTCTAAAGGCAAAACAAATTATATATAAGCACTGGACTCTAGTTGATGAAGCTGTTTCCCACAGGGATATGGGTTAACAGCTCTGATACTGCTTTACGTGTATACTGTGATTGAACAATTAAGTAAATGAATGGCAGATGGTGGAAGCCAGCTTTCTCACTGTAGGAGTGTAGGTTATAGATAAGCAAGTGAAACAGTCTAGAATGATCTATGTTGTAAGGGATTAGTCATAGACATCTGTATGAATTTATATTTAGCTCAGTATAAATACAGATGGTTACACATAGAAATATTTATAGATATTTGTATACACACAGGTTAGTATACACAAATACATATATCCTTGCTCTGTCAGCTGAGTCAGTCTGAAAGCATTGACACCCCAGAAGCCAGGAGTTCATCTGAAACTGAGAGTTTGGTTTGTAGTACCATTCTCTGATTAATGAAATTGGGGTTCCTTGGGAAAATATTTGATTCTAAGAACAGGGGCTGCCACCCTTCCTGTGCAGAGATCCTCCTGCAGGGAAGTGTTCTCTCCACTCCACATCCAGGCAGTTCTCCAGGAATATGGAGCTCCCACTCTCCTGAATTAGTTTAGGCCATCTCCCCATCCCTGTGCAGAGAACTTGGGGCCCAGGAGGTTTCCCAGCTCCACACCTAAGCACACCTCTGGGTGCTTAGTGGTTGCCCACTGGATTCTCCCTTGGCACTGGCGCTTGTGTCTGCTGTCAGAGGACCTGTAGTTGGACTTGTCAGGTCTGGCCCCACCCTTTCTGACCACCTCCTCAGGGCTGAACAGGGAGTACAGACCGTTGAACTTCATAAATCAGCTCTTGCCTGAGGCAACAGAGAGCTTCTCCCAGGAAACAAGGATCAAGTATATACCCAGCCATGTTGGCTACAGCTGGCTCTTACCCATAACAACTGCCATCTACTAGCTTGTAGGTCAAACTGCACAGCCCTGTATTAAACCTGTCAACAGAAGTGCATAGGAGTGTTGAAGCAAAGCCAAAATACTCTACCCAACATTCTCTACAGTCACAACCCCCAGAAAGGGGGAGGAAGAAGGGAAAGCAAAAGAAAAAAAAATTAATGGGAATGAAACACAAAGAAAAAAGTCTATTCATATGAAAATAATTACAAAAATTAGAAGTACCAGCTTCTCCAGATGAGAAGGAATCAGAGCAAGAATTCTAGAATTCTGCATCTGAATGTGTTGACAATACCAAAAATCATTCTAGCTCTCTAGCTATGGTCCCTAGCCAAAATGAAAATTCAGAAATGACAGATAAAGAATTCAAAGCATGTATTACAAAAAAACTCAACAAGATACAAGGTTGAAAATCAACACAAAATACTTCTAAAGCAATCCAGAAAATGAAGGAAGAGATATATATATCATAAAAAAGAAATCAACCAGAGCTTCTGGAATTGAAAAACTCACTTAAGAAAATTCAAAATGCAATTGAGAGCTTTATCAATAGACTAGATCAAGCAGAAGGAAGAATTTCAGAGCATAAAGACTGGCATTTCAAACTAATTGTGTCAGACAAAAACAAAGAAAAACAATTTTAAAGATGAACAGTCTTTGACAAATATGGAATTATGTAAGGCAGCCAAATCAGTGAATTATTGGCATTCACGAGAAAGAAGGAATAAAAACAAACAACGTGGAAAATATATTTGAGGGAATAATTCAAGAAAATCTTCCTAATATTGCTGGAGACGTAGACATCCAGATACAAGAAATCCAGAGAACATCTGTGAGATACTATACAAAAGGAACATCATCAAGTCATATAGTCAACAGTGTCCAAGATCAATAATAAAGACAAAATCTAAAAGGTAGCTGGAGAACAATGTCATATCACATACAAAGGGAATTTTATCAGGCTGAGCGGGCTTCTCAGCAGAAGCCCTACAAGCCAGGACAGATTGAAGGCCTACTTTCAGCATCCTTAAATAATAGAAATTCCAAGTAAGAATGACATATCCTACAAAACTAAGCTTCATAAGCAGAGGAGAAAAAAAAATTTTAAGACAAGCAAATGGTAAGGGAATTTGTTACCATTACAGCAGACATCCTTAAGGGAGTTCTAAACATGGAAACAATAAATGATACCTGCCACCACAAAAACATACTTAAGTACATAGCCCACATACTCTACAAAGCAACCACATGATAGAAACTACAAAGCAACCAGCTAACAACTTCACAATATGATAAAAACTTCACTTATCAATATTAGCCTTGAATGTAAATGACCTCTATGCCCCACTTAAAAGGCACAGAGTGGCAAGTTGGATAGAGAAACAAGACCCAACCATCTATTGTATTCCAGAGATGCATCGCACACATAAAGACACCCACTGGCTCAAAGTAAAGGATTGGAGAAAGATCTGTCATGCAAACAGAAAACAAAAAAAGAGCAGAAACACAAAGAAGAGCTATTCTTATGTTACATAAAACAGACTTTAAACCAGGAACAGTAAAAATAGGCAAAGAAGGGCATTAAATAATAATAAAGGTTCAAATACAACAAGAATACTTAACTATCCTAAATATATATATACATATGCACCAACATTGACCCAGAATTAGAAAACAAGTACAGTTAGACCTACAAAAAGACTTAGACAGTCAGACAATAATAGTAGAAGACTTCAATGCCCCTCTGACAGCATTAGGTAGATCACCAAGTCAGAAAACTGACAAAGAAATTCTGAATTTAAATTTGACAGGACCAATTGAATCCAATAGACATCTCCAGAATACTCAACATATCAACAACCAGATATATATTCTCCTCATCTGCACATAGAACTTACTCCAAGATTGACCACATATGTGGCCATAAAGCAGGTCTCAAATAAATTTCAAAAAAATCAAAGCCATACCAACCATATCCTTGGGACATATTGGAATAAAAATATAAATCAATACCTAGAGTATCTCTCAAAACTACACAATTACATGAAAATTAAACAACTTGCTCATGAATGACTTTTGGGTAAACAACAAAATTAGGGCAGAAATCAGGTAATTCTTTGAAATGAATCAAAACAGAGACAGAACACACCAAAACTTCTGGGATGCAGTAAAAGCAGTGTTAAGGGGAAAATCTATAGCAATACGCACCTAACTTAAAAAGTTAGAAGATCTCAAATTAACAATCTAACATCATACCTAGAGGAACTAAAAAAATAAAAAAGCTAGCAGAAAGAAATGACTAAAATCAGAACTAAACTGAAGAAAATTGAGACCCCAAAATACATAGAAAGAATCAACAAAACCAAAAGATGATTCTTTGAAAGGATAAACAAGATTGACAGAACACTAGCTAGATTAACAAAGAAAGGAAAAGATCCAAATAAGCATAATCAGAAATGAAAAGGTGACATTACAACCAATCCCACAGAAATACAAAAGATACTCAGATATAATGAACACCTCTATGCACATGAAGTAGAAAAGCTAGAGGAAATGGATAAATTTCTGGAAAAACACAATCTCCCAAGATTGAATCAGAAAGAAATTGAAACCCTGAGCAGATGAATAATGAGTTCCACAATTGAATGAGTAAAAATAAATAAATAAATAAATAAATAATCTACCAAATGAAGAAAGTCCTGGACCAGATGAATTCACAGCTGAATTGTACCAGACATACAAAAAGAGCTGGTACTATAGGATTAGTACTATTTCAAAAACTCGAGGAAAAGGGACTCCTCCCTAACTAATTCTACAGAGCCAGCATCACCCTAATACCAATATCTAGCAAAGACACAATGAAAAAAGAAAACTACCAGCCAATATCCTTGATGAACATAGATGCAAAAAGACCTCAAGAAAGTGCTATCAAACTGAATCCAGCAGCCCGTCAAAAAGTTTGTTCACCATGGTCAAGTAGGCTTCATTCTGGTTTGTAAGGTTGATTCAACATACACAAATCAATAAACGTGATTCACCACATAAAAAGAATTAAAAACAAAAACCATATTATCATCTCAATAAAAATGGAAAAAGCTTTCAATAAAATTCAACATTCCTTCATCAAGAAAACCCTCAAGAAACTAGCTGTCAAAGGAAAATACGTCAAAATAATGAGTCATCCGTGACAAACCCCCAGCCAACATCATACTGAATGGGCAAAATCTAGAAGCATTCCCCTTGATAACTGGAACAAGACAAGGTCTCCTATTCAACATAGTATAGGAAGTCCTAGCCAGAGCAATCAGGCAAGAGAAAGAAATAAAAGACATTGAAATACGAAAAAAAGAAGTCAAATTATCTCTCTTCACTGAAAATATGATTCTAGACCTAGAAAACTGTAAAGACTCCACCAAAAGACTCTTGAAACTGATAAACAACTTCAGTAAAATTTCGGAATACAAAATAAACGTATGAAAATCAGTAGCATTTCTATACACAAAGATCAAGCTGAGAGCCAAATGAAGAACATAATCCCATTTGCAATAGCTGGAAAAAAAATGCATTGGAATACATCTAACCAAGCAAGCAAAAGATCTCTACAAGAAGAACTACAAAACACTGCTGAAAGAAATCATACATGATACAAACAATGAAAAAACATTTTATGCTCATGGATCGAAACATCAATATCATTAAAATAGCCATCCTGCCCAAAGCAATCTAGACTTTCAGTGCTATTACTATCAAACTACCAATGTAATTTTCACAGAACTAGAAAAAACTATTTTAAAATTTACATAGACCCAAAAAATAGCCCGAATAGCCAAAGCAATCCTAATCAAAAAGAACAAAACCAAAGACGTTACATTACCTGACTTCAAATTATACTATAAAACTACAGTAATCAAAGCAGCATGGTACTTGTACAAAAACAGACACATAGGATAATGGAATAGCATAGAGAACCCAAAAGTAGAACTGCATGCCTACAGCCATCTAATCTTTACCAAAGTTGACAAGGATAAGAAATGGGGAAAGGACTTCCTAGTCAATAAATTGTGCTTGGATAGCTGGCTAGCCATATGCAGAAGATTGAAATTGGATGCCTACTTTTCATCATATACAAAAGTTAACTCAAAATAGATTAATAATTTAAATGTTAGACTTTAAACTATAAGAATCTCGGGAGAAAACCTAAGAAACACCAGTTTTGACATTGGCCTTGGGAAGGAATTTATGATTAAGTCCTCAAAAGCAATTGCAACAAAAACAAAAATTTAACAGTGGGATCTAATTAAACTCACAAGTTTCTTGCACAGCAATAGAAGTGATAAACAGCATAAATAGACAAGAATGACAGAAAATATTTGCAAACTGCATCTAACAAAGGTCTAAAATCTAGAATCTGTAAGGAATTTAAACACTTGAGCAAGCAAAAAACAAATAACCCAACTTAAATATGGGCTAAAGACATGAGCAGGCACTTATCAAAAAAGACATATAAGTGGCCAACAAACATGAAAAATGCTCAACATCACTAATTATCAGAGAAATGCAAATCAAAACCACAATGAAATACAAACTCACATCTGTTAGAATAGTTACTATTTAAAAAGTCATAAAACAACAGGTGCTGAAAAGGTTTCAGGGAACAGAAAAAGCTTATATACTCCTCGCGGCAGTGCAAATTAGTTCAGCCAAAGAACTTAAAACACAGCTACCTTTTCATGCAGCAATTTCATTGCTGAGTATATTTTCAAAAGAAAAAAAAACTTCTATCAAATAGACACATGAACTTTTATATTTATTGCAGCACTACTCACAATTGCAAAGACATGGAATCAAATCCAGGTGCCCATCAACAGTGGACTGGATAAAGAAAATGTGATACATATACACTGTGAAATATTACACAGCAATAAAAAAGAATAAAATCATGTCTTTCACTGCAACATGGATGCATCTGTAGTCCATTATCCTAAGCAAATTAACACAGGAATAGAAAACCAAATATCACATGTTCTCACTTATAATTGGGAGCTAAATATTGGTTACTTATAAAGATGTTAACGATAGACACTAGGGACTATTAGAATGGGACGAGAGGGAGAAGGGCAAAGGTTGAGAAGTTATCAGGTACTATGCTAAGTACCTGGGTGATTAGATCAATTGTACCTAAGCCTCAGCATCACACAATATACCCAGGTAACAAACCTGCACATGTATCCCCTGAATCTAAAATAAAAGTTGAAATTAATTAAAAAAATTAAAATACATAAAGTAAAACGGGCTGGAAATATACAAGAAGTTCCCAGAACATACTGTAGTGCTCAAAACTACACAAACTGCGCGCACACACACACACACACACACAAACGCATGCACACACACTCTCTCTCTCACACAACACTCAATAATCAATAGCACAGATGTGAAGATGTCCCAAGAGCCAACTGAAGGAACTCTCAGTAGACAAAGATAAAAAAATTTGAGCAACAAATTAAATAAAATAATATTTACACACTGTTGGTGGGAATGTAAATTAGTTCAGCCAAGGAAAGCAGTTTGGATATTTCTGAAAGAACTTAAAACACTGCTACCCTTCGACTCAGCAATCTCATTACCGGGTATATTTTCAAAAGAAAATAAATTGTTTCACCAAAAAGATACATGCACTCATACGTTCTACCAAAAGACACATGTTTAAAGTATAAAATAAATATATCTGAGTTCATGATGACATAAATAAAGGATAAATAAATGCAGGAGAAGAGACAACCCTTCCTTTCAGAAAAGTTCCAAACAGTTTATGTAGTTACTCTACCCTCCAGGAAGTGGAGTATAACTCCCCATCCTTAAGTATGGGCTGTTCATAGTGACTTAAAGTATAGACAGTATGGAGAGGGACAGACACAAACACTACCTTAGCCAAGTGATCAAGGTCGACAGCAACAATGATAAGTTATATTGATAGTTCATACTCTTGATATAATGTAAAGAAAATGACTCTGCTCTTGTATTCTTCACGCAAAACCCACATGCCTAATCTAATCATGGAAAAACATCAGACAAAATTGAAGGACATTCAACAAAATATCTGACCAGTACTCTCTAAAGTATCAGGGTCATTGGAAACAAGAAAAATCAGGAAAGTGTCACAACCAAAAGAAGCCTAAAGAGACATGACTACCAAATGTAATGTGATATATATGTATATATATGTATATATGTATATATGTATATATATGTATATATGTATATGTGTATATATGTATATATGTATATATGTATATATGTATATATGTGTGTATATGTATATATACGTGTATGTATATGTGTGTATATATATGTATTTGATTTCATCTTTCACTTCAAGAGACGTACACATCTGACTGCTTTTGTACATCTGGCTTCATCAAACACATCTGCCATCCTTCAGTACATATGTCTATTCTAAATGCATCTGTCTGAATCAGAATCATACTGCATTCTCCCACAAACACAGATTTTCATGAAGCCCAAATTTTAAAATGTTTCAGAAATAAGATATGGAGTCTGTTTTTGGTCTACCTAATTGCCTTTGTTTTCCTTTCAATGTTCTTCCGTGATTTAATTTTTATCCCATGAATGAGCGGCCTGGAAGCTATGGTTCTCCCTTTTTCAAACCTCACTGGGAATAACTCTTATTTCAAAACTGACACCAAGATTTAGCTCTGAAGTTCCTAGAGTCTGACCCTTCGCTGGATTTCATGATTGAAAACAAAAAGAAAGTAAGCATGCAGTATTATTCTTTCTGGCTTTCTTTGTGCAGAGTAGTCCTCCCTAGCTAAGGAAACATCAAAGGAAAACATACAAGATAATCTTTAATTACCCGTGAATACAACCTGCTTTAAAGATAATGAAAAGGGGAAAATTGAGGCCTGATTTGTTCCAGTTAACAATCATTAAGGGACCTTTTGCAATGCTGATCCTTACTGCAATCATATCTGGCATCATTCATTTTCTTATACATTTCACCCCAGTGGACAGTTTAGAGAATGGAAGGCAGAGCAAGCAAGTGGTGCATAGGTAGGTGTGTTACTATGGATTCCTGCTGTGTGTCTGCATGCATTTGTCTTTATCTGATTTTTCTCCCTTTCAATTACCTTTACACATAAACTCCCCCACCATTGACCCATCCCCATTGGGTTGATTTATTTTAAAGTAATATCAAGACATTAGATGGAAACATGGCTCAAATAACTGAAGAAACTTGAAAGCTGCTGTGGCTTTAAAATGAAAGAGAGAATTTTAAAAATAGTAATGAACTGCTTCCAACAAGCCTTCAGAATCAGTCTCAAGGAGCTAGATATACTCCAGGCTAAACCCGTAGTAGTTCCAGCGAAGTTGTCCACCGGGGCAGCTAGTAGTAATTGATTCACATGATACACTGCCTCTTTACCTTCGTCTCTCCCAACTCTCTAAGTTTCAAGGTTTTATAAGGGCTAAGCATGTATCAAATACTAGTGCACTTGTACCTGCTCAGTCAATCCAATAAAAATTTAGTCAAGTTGAGCACTTTCTATATGCCAAGCACACGACATTGCACTGCAAGTACAAAAGGAAATAGACACAGGCTCTGCCCTCCAGGTGTTTATTGCCTAAGAGGAGAAAGTAGTCATGTAAAAGATATATGTATAAAACGTTGTAGTAACACAAGGAGAGCTGTTGGATATACCTGATAATTCAGAAAGGGAGAGGAGATGACACACAGATGAGATGAGATTTAGGGAAATAAGCATGGGAAGACTTTTACAGTTGGAATAAAATGAATCAAGTAGGAAACAGAATGGTAAACGTGGTTAATTCCAAGATGTTGAACAGTGTAAGCACATCAACTGTGAGTTGAGGAAGGCAGAAATTAAAGCTATAGAAATAGGTTGGAGGTGGTCCTGGGAGACTAAGAAATTTAGAATCATTCTCTATATGATTGTCATTTAAAGGATTTAAAGCTTAAGATGATTTCCCAGTTTTCTGACTTGAGTGTACAAGAAAAGAGGGATACCATTGTGCAAGGGAGTCCAGGGAGAGTGTAGGCTGAGGAGTGAAGATGAGATGGTGAGTTCAGTGAGTCAGGGAAGGCTGGAGACCGCCAATTGGATTTTCTCAGAAGGTTGTCAGCTACATGTGTTTTAATCTGTGATTTAAAGGTGAAGATAGAGATTTAGGACTCATCAGCATATAGATGGTTATAACATTATGAAGGTAGAGTATATTTATCAATAAAAGCATATGTGAAAAAAACAAGGTAGATAATATGGTTTGGCTCTGAGTCCCCACCGAAATTTCATCTCAAATTGTAATCCCCATTGTTGAGGGAGGGCCCCTGGTGGGAAGTGATTGGATCATGGTGGCAGTTCCCCCCATGCTGTTCTTGTGATATTGGGGGAGTTCTCATGACAGTTGATGGTTTTAAAGTGTAGCATTTCCTGGCTTTTGCTCTCTCTCTTTCCTGCCACCAGGTATGAGGTGCTTGTTTCCCCTTTGCCTTCTGCCATGATAAGAAGTTTCCTGATGCCGCCCCAGCCATGCAAACCTATGAGGCAATTAAACCTCTTTTCTTTTAAATGACTCAGTCTCAGGTATTTCTTTATAGCAGTGTGAAAATTCACTAATACAGTGGACAAGTGAAACCTTAGAAAACATTATCCTTTGAGGGATCAGATTAGGACGGTACTTCCTTTTGAGGAATGCCCACTAGAATCATTTGTGCTGCCTTTTCAAAATGCATATGCTCAGGTCCTTCTTCTGGCCTGTCACATCCAAAATAATATATCTTAGGTAGGATCTGGCCATAATGCATTTTGAAAAAGTTTCCCATAGATTCTTTTTCATGCTTCTAGTTAACTACTGAAGTGGAGAGTTTCAAAAGTTATAGGTAGAAATATCACTGATGTCTTAATACTTACCCTAACCTTGATTTAATGGAAAGTTCTAGGACAAATGATGACTGATAAAATCAATAACTCACAGTGTGAGGTACTTAAATGTTGCCCAATGAAAAAAGTCAAATAAGGTTCTGAGTATAAGCAACCCAAGTGCATTGCCTTTTGATTCCTATTTGTTTTAAAGAGACATCAATCAATAGATTAGTCAGGAATTCCACTCATGGAAGGGAGTTTCAAAAGTGGTGAAAGATAATGCCTGGAATGTGCTGTCTTTAGGCATGTTTGACCTAACCACCTGGAGACACTGGGCCATGCTGCATTCACACAAATGATCAAGATTACAGCTGTGACTACTATTATCAATTCTAAAGGAGTGCCAAGAAGGCGAGTCTGATTTAGAGGCATGGCGAAGACAGATTACTGGTGGGTGTGACCACAGGAGTAAGAGAAACCAGGAGGAATTCATGTAGAAACACTAAATGAGCCTTTAAAATGATGTTTTTGAAAGCCCTAATGGAGTGAAACAAAGCCTATAGTACAATTTTAAGTGAAAAAAAATGCAGTATTCAAAATTGTATATAGAGTAAATAAGGTGAAAAATATAAAATGTAGCATATCTCTACATTACCACCTCCCCCTGTCCACCACCACCACACACACAACACATACCCAGGATTAGGGAACAAAGTGTTGTCATTTTAGTGGTCAATGATATTTGAATGATAGGACTACAGATCATTGGTTTTTTCCTTCTTCATCATTTTCTATTTTTCAAAAATTTTAGAATGTATGTGAATTAACTATACAGCTGACAAAAATAAGAATAAAAACACATGTTTCCATGGTTTGTGACAGCCATCTACTTCACCTAGCTGATGCCTACATGCTCATTTAGCTCTTATTAAATCCAGGAATACAGCCCTATCCTAGAAATGTACATTAAAGGCCCTACTCTTATTCCTATGGGACCTGTGTTTAGCTCCACCCCCTGTCATACACACTATAATGAATTATCCGTTTCTCTACTAAGTGGAAATTCTGAGGACAGGGACCATGTGTGATCTCACCATTGTTGTGGACCTCATTCAGTGCTTATAATACCTGGTACATAGTAAGAACAGAAAAAGCCCAAAATAATTAATGCAAAATATTACCTACAAAAGAAAGCACGAGGGAAGTGACGCTTTAGTGGTGAGTAGAAATTGAGGGAGGATCTGATTAAGTTAAAACATCCAGAAAGAATATCTCTGAAGCAGAACACAGTAGAACTAGGGCAGGGAAGAGAATTGCTTGAAACAGTCCTCGTTGGCTGAAGGCAAGGGGAGGTGGAGAAAGGCAGGTTGGAGTCATATGAGAACCACGGAAATTTAGTAATAAGGTTGTCACCTGAGATAAAGGGGTAAGGAGACACTGTCCAGGGTTTAAATAAGAGAATTGTCATCGTAGGAAGAAATAAGAGAGTTTTTAATCCCTGAAAATAGACCAAATTATAAGTAGCAATACAAGGATATTACCTGTGCTCTACAAAGGAAGCAGAGGTTTCTTTGTTTCTCTAGAGTCCTTAAAGTGCTGTGTCATTCTCCTGCTGTAACCTCTTCTGCAGGAAGCTTGGCAGCAGCTACTGCTTCCTCACCCCAGGTAAACTGGAACAGGAGGGAGGACAGAGAGAGGAAGATGGGCTTACAGTCAATACAGGACTAAGCAAACACAAACTCTCTTGCCTGTCACACAATCCGGAGCCTCCTTCCCCACCACTGCTTTAGAAGGAATGGTGGCTTTGTATTCTTTTGGATAAATTTATTTGCAATACAAAGAAATAGTTTTGCAATACAGAAGAAATATATTTGTTATCCTGTTTAATCCACTAACTAAGGAAGTAGAGCCAAAGCGGACAAATTGTCTTTTCAGGACAGAACTCAAAGCGAATTATGTCAACTTCCTGGTTTAAAAGCTGCTTTGGTTTCTGGAATCTAAGAAAACACTTACCTCATTGAATTAAAGCTGCTTTAAGGTTCTGAGTGTCTATCATTGGAAATAATATAATGTAAAAGACTACAGAAAACAGGCCAATGACGGGTCTTCTGATTGGCTTTGCTGTCATGAGAGTTATTAAAAACCCAATGCACCACTTCAGGAAGATTTTAAACACAAAGGAATTAGAAAATTAACAGGTTGTCTTCAAAACACTGAGAGTAGCTTAAACTGGTCAAGAATATGTCCTTTGCAACAAAATATCTTGAAGAACAGCAGCGTAACAACTGAAAAAAAAAGAAGGAAACAAAAAAAAATCCTCTGGGTCTAAGATTCTGAGAAAATTCAGGAGCATAAGATAATCAACGATCCCACAACATACTGAAGTCTTCTGTTTCAAATTGAAAAATGACATTTTATCCCCCTGAGGCTACTCATTTGTGGTCATTATGAGAATTAATGCTTAATATATACTAGAGCTAAAAATATGTTTATGACATTAAAACTCTTGTAAAACTTTGAATTGATAAATCATAGCCATTCGTGTTTTTCTAGGTCCCTGAGGTGAGATCCATGTTACAGAATTTAGTCCTTACTTTTAATTTTATGTAGATACTAAAAATACTTCCTTGATAAGTTGCATTGGACTGAAAGAAAGTATTTTCCAATAGTTCCAATATAGGATGATTGTCAGTGTACCATCAGGGTTTCAGATTTTGAGAACAAAGGAAACTGATTCTAGATAAATTAAATGGGAAGATTTTTCCTGGAGAGACATGATAACATAAGAAGGAACTCACAGAACCTATGAAAACCTGGAGAACCGGGCTTGTAAATGATCAGTCAACGAAAAAGTCACAAATTATTAAGCTGAAATATGCCAATTGCTTCATAGCAGGAAATATCTGGCCAGTTGGAAATAAAATGATCTCCAATTGACACTATATTCTAGTACTACTCTACTAGCTCAAGATTTTAAAACCTCAGTCTTCCAATCCATGAACACGGGATGAATGTCTTTTCATTTCTTTGTGCCTTGTTTTAATTTCTTTCAGGAATGCATCATAGTTTTCAATATACAAGTCTTTCACTTAACTCTTTAGTTTTTTCCTACATATATTCTTTTAGGTGGTATTGTATGCAAATGGGATTATTTTCATATTTTTCTTTTCATATAGTTTATTGTTAGTGTATAGAAACACAGCTCATTTTTGTATATTGACTTTTTATCCTCAGCTTTACTACATAGCAGCTCTCACTTATCTGCAGGCGGTACATTCAAGACCACTAGTGGTTGCTTGAAGCTATAGAATACCAAATCCTATATATACTATGTTTTGTGCTGTCCACATATAAATATAATAAAGTTTAATTTATAAATTAGGAACAGTAAGAGATTAATAACTAGGGCCAGGTGCAGTGGCTCATGCCTGTAATCCTAGCACTTTGGGAGGCTAAGGTGAGCAGATCACTTGAGGGCAGGAGTTTGAGACCAGCCTGGCCAACATGGTGAAACCCCGTCTCTACTAAAAGTACAAAAATTAACCAGGCGTGGTGGTGCGTGCCTGTAATCCCAGGTACTTGGGAGGCTGAGGCAGGAGAATCACTTGAACCCGGGAAGGGAGAGGTTGCAATGAGCCAAGTTTGTGCCACTGCACTGTAGCCTGGGCAATGGAACAAGACTTCATCTCAAAAAAAAAAAAAAAAAAGAGATTTATAACTAATAATAAAATAGAACAATTATAACAATATACTGCAATCATCGTTGTAGGAATGTGGTCTCTCCTCTCGTCTCTCTCAAAATATCTTATTGTATGCAGTATTTTCGGACCATGGTTGACTGCATGTAACTGAAACCAAAGAAAGTATAACCAGGGACAAGGGAAGGACTATTGTATTTATTTATTAGTTCTAACAGTTTTTTAAATGGAATCTTTAGGGTTTTCTATGTATAAGATCACGCCATCTGAAAATAGAAACAATTTTACTTCTTCTTTTGCAATGTGGACGGATAACTTTTTTTTTTTTTTTTTTTTGCCTAATTGTTCTAGCTATGACTTTTAGTGCTATGTTGAATAGGGGTAGGAAGAGTGAGCATTCTTGCCTTGTTTCTGATTTTAGATGAAAAGCTTTCACTTTTCCATTGTTGGCTATAATGTTAGCTGTGGGCTTGTCATATGTAGTCTTAATTGTGTTGAGAAACATTTATTTTATGCCCAATTTTTTGAGAGTTTTTATCATGAAAGGATAAATTTTGTCAAATGCTTTTGATGCATTCATTGAGATGATCATGTTGGGTTTTTTTTCCTTATCTTTCTAATGTGTATACGTTACATTAATTAATTTTCATATGTTGAATTGTTCTTGTATCTCAGGAATCAATCCCACTTGGTCATGGTGTATGATTCTTTTAATATGCTATTGGATTCAGTTTGCTACTATCATATTGAGGAGTTTCATGTCTCTTTTCACTAACAATATTAACCTATAATTTTCTTTTTTTGTAACTTATTTGACTACATTGTTATCAAGAGAATGTCGATCTTATAAAGTCAGTTATGAAATATTCCTTTCTCTTTAATTTTTTGGAAAAAATTGAGAAGGAGTGGTACAAATTCTTTGAATGCTCAGGAAAATTCACCAATGAAGCCATCAGGCCTTGGGCTTTTCTTTGGTGGGAGATATTTGATTACTGTTTCAATCTCCATACTAGTTACACATCTGCTTTGATTTTCTATTTCTTCATGTCCATATTACTCAAATCAAGCTACATATTCAATGCAATCCATATCAAAATCTCACTGGTGTTTTTAACAGAAATTTAAAAAATTCTAAAATTCATCTGGAGTGACAAAAATGTCACAAACCCAAATTAATCTTGAGAAAGAAAAATGAAGCTAGAGATATTATACTTTCTTATTTCACAATATATTGCAAAGCTAAAGTAGACAAAACAGTATGGTGCTAGCATAGAGCAGGCATATAGACCAAGAAAACAAAGTAGAGACACAAAATGAATCCACCCATATACAGTCAACTGATCTTTGACAAGGGTGCCAACAATACACAATGGGAAAGAATCTTCTTTCTCTTCAACAAATAGTTCTGAAAAAACTGGATATCCACATGCAAAAGAATGAAATCAGAACCTTATCTTGCACTGTATGCAAAAATCAACTTAAAATGGTTTAGAGACTTAAATGTAACACACAAAACTATAAAATCCCTAGAAAAATACATAGGTTTTCCTTCATGTTGTTGGTTTTGGCAAGGCTTTTACGGTTAATACACTAAGCACAGACAAAAATAAGCAAAGAAAATAAAAACACAAAATAAACAAGTGGGATTACATCAAACTAAAAATCTCCTGCACAGCAGCAAAGAAAACCATCAACAAAGTGAAAGAGAAGCCAACAGAATAGTAAACCATATTTATAAATCCTATAACTGATAAGAGGTTAATATCTGAAACATATAAGAAACTCCTGCAACTCAATAGTGAATATAGTATATATAGAAACCTGATTAAAAATGGTTACCCACTTGAATAGACATTTTTCCAAAGAAGATATACAAATAGCTGACATAGATTAAAAAATACTCTATGTCACTAATTATTTGAGAAGTACAAATCAATACTACAGTGAGATATCATCTCACACCTGTCAGGATAGCTATTATCTAGGAACAGCAAAAGACAACAGAATGTTGGTGGGGATGCAGAGAAACAGGAACTTGAACACTGTTGGTGGGGAAGTAAAATGGTGCAGCCACTGTGGAAAACAATAGGGAGGTTCTCTGAAAAATTAGACATAGAACTACTATATGACCGAATAATCCCACTCCTGAATGTCTGTCCAAAATAACTGAAATCAGAATCTCAGAGAGTATTAGCACTCATGTTTGTCACACCATTATTTGCAACAGCCAAGGTATGTAAACAACCTAAATGCCCATAATAGGTAAACTGATAAAGAAAATGTGGAATACATAACAATGGAATACTATTTTGTTTTAAAAAAGAAATGAAATTCTGCAATATATGACAACATGGACGAACCTTGAGGACATTATGCTAAGTGAAATAAACCAGTCCCAGAAAGACAAATACTGTGTGATTCCACTTATGTATCTAAAATAGTCAAAGTTATAGAATCAAAGAGTGGTTGCAAGGGGCTGAGGAGAGGGAGAAATGGGAAGTTACCATTAAATGGGTATAAAGTTGCAGTGAAGTAATATGAATAAGCCTTAAAAATCTGCTTTACAGATTTTTAGGTCAATAGTAATATATTGGAAACAAAAAATGTTTAAGAGCGATCTCATGTTAAATGTTCTTAACACAATACAACTTCAAAAAAATGTATTACAAAAAAACACAAAAATAAAAGTGGATTTTAAAAATGGAAAACAACAAGATTGGAAGCTTCAGGATATGGGTAAAAGTGAAGAGGAGAAGAAATGAAAAGCCAGCCCCATCTCTCACACCAAGAGTATACACAATAGGGGATTTCCCCAAGGGATCTCAGAGTGCTATTAGGAAGAAAGAATTGAATGCTGATCAGCCAAAAAATGGTAATGGTCATTTTGATCCAATAGCCACAATTAACAAATGCAGAAAGGAACTTTAGAGGTCATCTAATAAAATTCACACATTTGACAGTTGTATAGCCAGGTTTTAGGCAGGTATGAGAATTGTACATCTCAATATTTTAATTTGAATATTATAACTTGAAAAATGCATTTGCTAATTTAACAGTCAAATGGAATCATTGTATTGATGTAAGTTATGCTTCTTCATTTTGTATTTACTTGAATGTTGGTGAGCATTGTAGGATTATTGAGAGATGTCACAGAAAGAATGTCAGACAGCGACCTGATTCTCATATCTAGTGTGACCATTTATTAACTGTGTGACTCTGACCAAGTCATGTAGCCTCATTTTATGCATTTTCTCTCATTTACAAAATAAAGAAATAACAACCATCACAGTGTGCTGTAAAGACTAAATTAAATCATCACACATAAAATTGCTTTGTAAACTTTAAAGCTATTTACACATCAAAGGATTTTCTTAGACATCAATATATTTCAGAAGTTTAGGTGAGGGGTGTCTAGAAAAAAGCTCATCTATTTACCTACTTTCACACAAGTCCAGCACCTTAACATAAAGTATGGGAGTCCCTGCTCTCTGACTAAGCCTAATCTAACATTGTTGTCGCTAGGGTATCTGATTCAAGTTTGACCCTCTCTCCTCACCTGAGAATGTGGAGACAAATTAACATTTTATCGTAATTTAGCATAATTATATCTACATCTCAGGGTTTTACCAGTATTAAAATTGGAGTGCAGCATTGCAAAGAATGAAGAAAATCATCAAGGATATTCTCAAGGAGATTCTCTCCCCAAGAATTTCTCCCTCCATTTTTCTCAGAGCCCAGGCTGATTTACACAATGGTTAGAGTACCACACAATTAAAACATTGTAAGTGGCAGGTATCAAACCAAGTAACCTCCACTAGTTACCACTGAGAGAACCTTCTCTCCCAGTACTGTGTGACAATTGAGTCAAGAGGCCCATTATCATCAACAGGCCAGGACCTTTACTGTAGCATCAGGAAAATGTCAACAATATGCTTTTTTCCAATAAAGCTGATAATTCTTCCACTTTAAGATAAAGCTTGTCTTGATTGGAATGTGATCTAAAAGAGATGGAGAGCCTTGGAAGAATTCTAGTGTATTTTTTTATTTTGTGCTGTTTATTAAGTGTATGTATAATGCCCAAAGGTTAATTTTGCAAAGGAATTAGTTACAATGCCTCCCACCTGAAGGTGAGAGACAATGGCAAAATACAGCTAAGATTTTCCACGATGTTGTCTTTTAAGAAAAAAGTGTTTGATAACATTCCTTGTAGAAATAGTGGTGGATCCACCTACAATATAATTTGGGATTGCTGATTCTAATAGACCAAAGTAGGAAACTCATGTGTTCCAAAACAACATAGTCCAGGTAATAAAAGAAGAATTCCTATACAAAGCAAGTGTTTTTTGAATTCTTTATCCTTTCTTTTTAATTTTTTATCTCCATAGTTTCTGGGGGAACAGGCAGTATTTGGTTACATGAGTAAGTTCTTTAGTGGTGATTTGTGAGATTTTGGTGCACCCATCACCTGAGCACTATACACTGAACCCACTTCGTAGTCTTTTATCCCTCACCTTACTCCCACTCTTTCCCCCGACTTCCCAAAGTTTATTGTGTTATTCTTATGCCTACGCATCCTCATAGCTTAGCTCTCACTTATGAGTGAGAACATACCACATTTGGTTTTCCATTCCTGAGTTACTCACTTAGAATAATAGTCTCCAGTTCCATCCAGGTTGCTGTGAATGTCATTAATTAGTTCCTTTTTATGGCTGAGAAGTATTCCATCATATATATATACACACACAGACACACACACACACACCATATGTATACCACATATATGTACATCATATAAGTATATAATATAAATATGTATACATCATATAAATATGTATATATATACACCACAATATCTTTATTCACTCATTGCTTGATGGGCATTTGGGCCAGTTCCAAATTTTTGCAATTGGTAATTGTGCTGCCATAAAAGCGTGTGCAAGTATCTCTTTCGTATAATGACTTCTTTTCCTCTGGGTGGATACCCAGTAGTGGGAGTGCTGGATCAAATGATAGTTCTACTTTTATTTCTTTAAGGAATCTCCACACTGTTTTCCACAGGGGTTGTACTAGTTTACATTCCAACCAGCAGTGTAGAAGTCTCCCCTTTTCACTGCATCCACCGCAACATTTATTATTTTTAGATTTTTTGACTATTGCCATTCTTGCAGGAGTGAGTAAGGTGGTGTCACATTGTGGTTTTGATTTGCATTTCCCTGATCATTAGTGATGTTGAGCATTTTTTCATATGTTTATTGGCCATTTGTATATCTTCTTTTGGGAATTGTCTGTTCATGTCCTTAGCACACTCTTTGATGGGATTATTCTTCCTAATTTGTTTGAGTTTCTTGTAGATTCTGGATATTAGTCCTTCTTTGTTAGCTTTTCTTCATACTATTCTGAGGAGCTATGAGTAGTAATATCAGGTGGTTAATAACACAGGTTCTGGGGTCAGACTGCCTTGATTCAAATCAAAGCAACTTTATACAAAAGCAGTATGAACTCAGGAAGGATGCTAAATACACTGACCCTTAGTTTTCCTCATCATAAAACGAGGAGAGTAATAGATTCCATATCTTAGCCTTATCATGAGTATTAGATTAGATAATCTGTGTAAACCAATTACTGCAGTTCCTGGCACATATTAAATGCTCAATTAGTACTACTGGCATTATTATAAGAATTAGTCTTCAATAATCTGGGTAGAAATAAGAAAGGTTTCCTTAGTTAACTAAATTT
The DNA here is from genome assembly GCF_028885625.2 of Pongo pygmaeus. Lineage (NCBI taxonomy): Eukaryota > Metazoa > Chordata > Mammalia > Primates > Hominidae > Pongo > Pongo pygmaeus. Next base: position 22,763,229 of record NC_072376.2, read on the forward strand.
TTGAAATCATAACAATAGTTTCACCTTTTTTGGAAAGTCACAACATATATTTACTTATTAAAAGCTCTGAAAAGTCTTGCATATGTTTAACACAACATTTTCTAAACTTAATTAGCCATGCAGTCATATTGGGCTTTTTCTGTGTTATGCACATCTCTCCTCTCCAACCATTCCAAACGAATATTTAATTTATTCATGGAGTAATAATTCAAATTATCCTTTTAGAAGCAATAACCTTAGACTGTATTGCAAATGGGAAAACCCATTTCCTTGGGTGTGTGAAGGTGGTCTGGCTATGACATCTATTCTATTGTCTGGTCCATGTTTGGGAGCTCTGGACATTCTCTTCACATATGGTCTGATGAAATAGCTTTCTGAGATAAAGGAGATATTTTCTCTAGACAGGGTTTAAAATGAGTTTTATTTTCTTCTAGAATTTCCACCCTCTCCAGAGAACCCCAGAAGCCTTAGGAAAGAGAATTTTCATCAATGGGATTTTTCGTATACTATGCAAGTTTTTGTTTGGATTACCAAAATGAGTCTCTTATACATTCTTTTACTTTGAAAATGCTAGGATTAACCAATACCATTTTTTTATTAAGTAATCGAAGAGGGCTGAATATTATTTCATTTTTGTCCCTTAGAGTTCAGCAGTAAACTGGGCTGAGCCAATTTGCAGAGAAATGCCAAGACCTTTGGATGATATTGGTGATTCCAGCGTGTCCTCAAGGCTCCTCCCAGGGAAGTCAGGGTACAGACCTGACCTGTGGTTTTATATTTCCTATTCCAGCTCCTGAGTCCAGATGTCTCCAGATATATATATATCTCCACATGCAGATATTAGATATTTTCTACCCTCTCTTAGGTTAATTTATAAATATGCAATGTGGTATGAGGGTGGGTGTTGTCTTCTGAATATTTTTGTTCCACACGTACACTACTGATTGTTCCAACCATAGTCCAGACACCACTATGAACACTCAGGAGGTTCCATTTTATTCCTTTGCTCAAAAGTTACTGGTGTCAATAAACAAATGTGATATTACTAGAACTCTATGGTGTGGGTTGTCATGTACCTTTTGCAGTTATAAATAAAGACCAATGACCAGAGAAGAAACTGGATAATCTCCTGGACCTACTTGGACCAACAAACTATGGCCTGAAGCAAAGGTTATTGTGACTGGTCTACTTTGGATTATGTGTATTCCTAAAATCAATAGCCAAAAATCAATATGAGTGATGAGGCTGGGAGTACCAGTAGTAACCATAAGAATGGGGTAAGAGCAGTTCCTAAAAAGAAGCAGCTGGTAGGAAATCCTAGAGACCCACTTTGGAGAAGAAATACAATAAAAGAAGAAACTTGGGAAATAGGTACAGGGCAGATAACATAGGACTTAAAGAGTGAATTAGTAAATGTTAAGTGTAATCAAAGACCTTGGTAAGCTTCAATCATGACCCAAGATGGCCCATAGGTTTAATTGACTTGGCCCAGGTCTCCAGCTCAGACTCACCTTACACCAATCCCTCTGGTTCTTCTGCCTCAGCCACATCATACTATAAATCCCACCAAATCACTGCTTTCATATCTTCTTTCAGAGACATTTTGCACATAAATCAAATATCACCCTCACCAGGGAAGCTTGCTGAAGGTGGCTCCACCCATAAACTCTAAGTCCCATGACATCAGGACCCATATTTCTATTGATCACTATTTCACTTCCGGGGATCAGTGTAATACCTAGCATTCTTGGTATCCAATAAATGTTTGTGGAACGGATAAATTAATAAACAAGTAATCTAATTATTTCCTGAATACATAATGTTATCTCACACTTCTGTACTCCTATAAATGCCATGTGCTTCTTCCCAGGTTTTCTTCATGGAAAGCTTTTGCTTTAATTGTGATGACAACTCAGTGTCTTCTTCTCTGCTACACTTTTTCCAACTTCCCATTCCCTCTAAGAAATTCAGATGCTTCCTCTGTGTGACCCTGAGCATCATATGAATTTTTCAATAATGGCAAGTCATTGCACTTTATTGTAGATTATGTTTCTGTAACCAGCTTTCACTGTAATGTGAATTCTTACAACATAGTAATGTGACTTTGCATCAGCAACAACTAGCAAAGTGCATGAAATATACTATGTAGTTAATAAATATTTCTTAAATTGGTGAATGAAGTGAGAAAATAGGGCTTTATCACTGGAAGGGGCTACAAAGATTATCTTATTTTATAAATGAGAAAATAAGAATATAAAATATTATTTTTCTTCTACATCAAGCAGAAGGTGAATTTTTGTCTATTTTGCCCATTATTATATCCTTAAAGTTTAGTACAGTATGTATGTGTAATACAGTACAGATGTGCTAAACATTAAGACATAATGCTCAGGGTTCAGCAAAGTATATATATCCAGTAAATAATGCTTAAATGTTATAGTTTAAAGTCTCTGAATTAATTAGTGAGAGTGCTAGTTCAAGAAGTAAGATATTCAAATGCTAGATTCATCTTCTACAGATCCATGTGTGGTCTGTTAAAGAATGCTGACTGCCCTTGTCTTGTAGTTGTTCTCAGAAGAAGGATAAGTTTCTATGCATTTTCAACTTAATAAAAATAATCCTTCTTTGACTCTGTTTCCTCCTTTTTTTCTTTATTCTAAGTTCAATCTTGTCCCTTGAAAGATTCTGGCACAATCCACACACTCCTAAGATGTAGTTCAAATCCAAATCAAATAGTCAACCGTGAGCATAGAACAGCCACAGCTGTGGTTCTTGGGAAGCAAACTGGGTCAGTGAATATTGATACAGAGCTGGCATAGAAGCCCTGTGTTCTCTTGTCCGTTTATAAAATACCCTCACATCTTTCAAAATTATCCCTAGCATCATATGCTAAAGCTGCCTAAATAAACTGTAGCAGTTCGTCACAAGATATTTTGTAGGCGTTGGAAATCTTTCAAAGAATTTCCAGTGACTTGGTGAAATAGTCAGCATATAATAATAGGTGATAAATTTGGAGAGAAGGGTGTATGTACAATATGACCTTGATTTTGAGATAAACGTATGAGAAAAAATATTTAGAAACCACATCAAAATATTGAGCAGTTTTCAAGAGTGGTAATTCCCTAGCTACTTAAAATGTCTTCCTTCTATTTTTTTTTTCTATTTCCATATGTTTTCCAACAAGCACGTGAAGCTCCTATATCTGGTCAAAAGTAGTCTTATAATATTTAGTACCAATCCCCTACTCTGAAAGGATCTGCAATTGGTCATTTGTGCATCAGTAGGGTCTTATTTTATTACTTTGTCCTCTCTAGAGGCATTTTCCCTCAGACTCTCTTTCTCATTGTGAAGTAAAATACTTTGTCTCCAGTCAAAGGGCTTCCAAAAAGAAGAGGAGAGAATAATACTGTGGGACAAATTGGTATGGTGGAAAGAATATGAGATTCTTACAATCAGAAAGATGTGGGTTGAGTCCCATGTTTGCCCCTTACCAAGAAGATGATCTTCCCTAAGTTGATTGAGCTCTCTGAGATTCATTGTGTTCATTTGCAAACTGCAATTGCTAATGAGAGGAAGAAATGGACACAGGAAAAGGGAGTACATATAGTATGTTGAAGACAGAATGGACTGGGGCAGTCAAATTGTGAGGAAAAAGGTGAAATGACCTGGACTCCAGGAAAGAAATTACTAAAGTTTATTTAATGTCTATTATGGCCTGTAATGTGCTTTGCTTTGAATATATGCTTTACCGGGGTGAACTAGAGTTAAGTGACAAGTCATAAAAGCAGTATGGTAAAAGTAGTTGGCTTGGGGCAGGAAATTACAAGCTGAAATGCTAACAGATGCCAGGTTACACAAATAGTGACCTAGGACTCAGGCAGGTTTATCTTTCCCCTATATTATATTAGTATTACTAGGGAACCTTTAAAAACTACGAATGTCTGGGATAATTCTCAAATGAATGAAGGTGAGGAGGTGAGATTCAGGCATTCATCCTTAAAAAAAAAACAAAACAAAAAAACCAAAAAAAACTCTCCAGGTAATTCTAATCTGCAAAGAGGATTGAGAACCACTGCGCTAGGTTATCCTCACTCCTATGTTTCTAGGATTAGGTGGCTGCCATCTAGCTTTCTTCTCCCCATGATTTAAGAATGTGTACGGTAAGAAGTTTCTCAACTGGAAGATGAACATCACTGTTACTCTTTCAAAAGCAACTGACCCTACACCTGTCTATCAAGGAGGCAATAGAGAGTGGCAGGGAATAAGATAAATTGACGAGCATATGCCCTGTCTGAAGGGGCATCTGCTACTCACTCAGGTCACACCAATTGTTGTCAGGAGGAACGCCTGCCCAGTGTTGGAGATTATATTTTAAAAAAGAAACCAGAATTCAAGATTTTGAATAACATCTCTCAATTTTTTAACGTTGGTTCAATTTTTAGTAACATCGTAAGGGCCGAGCAAACCATGTCTGCTGGCCAATCCAACCTTCTGTCCACCCATGTGTGACTTTTGGCTTGATATATAGCACAGGCATCCATCACCAGACTCATGGAGAGGCTGGAGGAATGGGCTATTTCAGTGAAATACAGCAGCTATGAAACAGAGTTTACCTTCAGGCTGTTGAGGAAGTAGTTCTTGCCCTTGCACAAAGGACACAGCACCTGCACTGATGTTGGACGTGTTTAGCTCATTAATAAGCCTGATCACTTGGCTTGGGTTTGTGTACAGAGACCTAAGTCAGTCTCTGCAGGGGCCATAACGATAATTCCTAACACACTGGAGGTGACATATGTAAAGTACATAGCATAGCACCTGTACATAGAAGACATGTAATAAATGTTTGCTTCCTCTTCAACTCCTACTTTGTTGCTTTTCTCCCCTCTCTCCCTCTCCCACTCTCCCCCTGCTTTGAAAAGTAAACATTGGACATGTCACATTCTCCTTCAGGATAGCACTGGTCGATGCCATTGATGGCTGTGCTGCTGTCATCACCTTTTGAGCTTTCAAATAGATGATTTTAACATTTATTAAGCATCCTCTTGTCCTCTACCCCAAGAACAGCGAGATTCTGACAGAGTGGTCAGTGCAAAAGTGCAAAATATGTTTAAGGAAGAACAATTTGGAAATATCTATACAAATGTAAAATACACATTCCCTTTGATTTGAGAATTCATCTAGGAATTTGTCTTACAGATAGGCTTGTCCATTTCCTCAAACACATGGATTTGGAATGCTCAGTGCAGCCTTTTTTTTAATGATCTCTGGAGTTGAAGATAACCTAAATATTTATCAAAAGGGTGTACATATTTATACAATAGGATCCTCTACAGCAGTACTTCTCAACTGGGAGAATTTTGCACCCCAGGGGGAATTTGGCAATGTCTGGGGACATTTTCAGTTGTCACAACTGGAGAGGTTATGTAAGCTTACATATCCTGACAATATTTCTGGAAAAATGTATTTAAAAATTTCTTAGCAATGGTTGCTACTGAAGAGAGACTAAAGACTGGAGATCCACTGTAGAGGGAGGAGTTGCATTTTACTTTTATACACTTTGTACTATTTTAAGTTTTTAGCAAATCAACCTATTTCATTTCCAGTAAAAATTTGATTTTATGGCTGTTTTTGTTAAGCAAAACAAGTAAAGGTAAAATGGGACAGTGGCCAATATCTCTCCTCTTTTTCTACCCTTCTCTTCTCTCCAAAAAGGCACCCTTCAATTTAGGATATCAGTAATTTTCTATGATCACAGCGGCCTCCTAGGAAAAGCTCAGCTACCAGTAATTTTAACTTTAAGAAAAATCTAATTGAAATGGAAACTCTGCTAGGAAGATTTATGTTTTAAGTTTTGCTTTTCAAATTCTGTTATGTAATAAAAGATTGTGTTGTGCGTAGTGGGATTTTAAGTATGGAGCTTTCTGGAGTCAGGAAGACATTTTTGGAGCTACTTAAAATATGCCAAATATGGAAGCATCTCCTCCTTTAAAAAAATAAATGTTGTGTATATTTAAGGTATACAACATGATGTTGTGGGATACATAATGGTAAAAAGGCTACTAGAATAAAGCAAATTAATACATCCATCATCTCACATATTTATCTGTTTGTTTGTTTTTGTGGCAGGAGCAGCTAAAATCTACTCACTTACCATGAATCCCAAATACAGTACACTTTATGACCTATAGTCCTCATTTGTACATTTGATCTCTAGACTTGTTTGTCCTACAGATCTGCGACGTTGAATTCCCTGACCTGTATTTCCCCATTTTCTCTCTACTTCCCCACCACTGTTTTTTTCTCTATTTCTGAATTTTGTTTAAAGAGTTCACATATAAGTGATACCATGAATTAGTTTTCTTTTTGTGTCTGGCTAATTTCACTTAGCGTAATGCCTTCCAGGTTTATTCATATTGTGGCAAATGACGAGATCTCCTTCTTTTACAAGGCTTAATATTATTCCATTGTATTCATGTACCACAGTTTCTTAATCTACTTGTCCGTTGACAAACACTTAGGGTGTTTCCACATCTTGGCTATTGTGAATAATGCTGCAATATAAATGGTAAACGTGGAGCTGCAGATGCCTTTACAAGGTAGTGACTTTTTTTTCTTTGTGTGTACTGCCAGAAGAGAAATTGCTGGGTCATATGTAATTCAATTTTTAATTTCTTTAGAAAACTTTATACTATTTTCCATAATGACTGTACCAATTTACATTCCCACCAACAGTGTTTAAGAGTTTCCTTTTCTCCACACCCTCACCCAGCATTTATTTGTGACTTTTTGATGCAACAAAGGTCAAAACAGGTGTGAGGCATTATCTCATAGTGGTTTGGATTTGTACTTTTCTTCCTCATTGCTCTTGGGTTGAGTGAACAATTTCCTTTGGGTACTGAACCACTTTACTTGCGTGTTCAGCGCAGTCACAAAACTTTACAACAGATTAGCTCAGCAATGTGTACTGCAGTCTCCAGGAAAGCATGAAAATGTTTGGTTTGATCTTTAGAGTCCTCTTTTGTCTCCAAAAGTTTCCAATGAACTCTAAGATTAAGAACTGTATCTCTATTCCAAGAATCAATTATGGCATTTACCAATTAACTAATGGTCATTACATATGACAAAAAAACACTAAAACATTGAAGAAACACTCTAAAAATAAATAAATTAGGGTGTTTAAATTTTATCAACAAATGAGAAAACAATCTGAGACTGGTGTAGTTATGTAATTTAAGAAAAAAAATGCCAAAGCTTGGAGATGTAGATAGGGACTAGTGCTAATGATATTAGATAATACTGACATATAAAGAGCTATACAATTCTATCAGCATTTATATTGTGCATATTTATAATCTTTCAAGGCAGGAAATACTTTTCTAATATGCTTCTTCTTTACTATGTAAAGTAGTCTTTTATAGACTGGCCTCTTGGTCAATATCAGTCCTTCCAATCAAGCATCCAATTGTAATCCTGGCTTCCTCCCTTGAATCAGTTTTTGCTAGTTGGATATTAAACATACAGCCAATACCATATAGTTATGATCTCCATCTGTAGAGTCTGATATTTTCAATGGCCCTAGCAAGATTTCCTTTGGGTACTTTGAACAGAGACAAAATAGGCAATCGACTATCCTGAAGCAGTTACAAAGCTGGATTGTTCAATTTTGTATGGTGAGAATCCATTTGCCTTACGTCTCACCTAACATCACTGCATATAAATGCAATAAAACCTATAGGCTCAGACTCAATCTTGGCATCACATATCAGAAAATTTTATCTGATCAAAAGCCTTTCTCAGGTGAAATAAGCTGCCTATAGTTACAGAAATGCTTCAGCCATAAATATGATTGCCATAAAAAATTACATTAGCTAAAGGTCTACCATTTAAAGAGTCAAAAAAGCTATCTAACATGCTCTCTAAAAAGAAATTCATAGTTTCTGCTGGTAAATCCCAAAATTAAAATAGTTTTCAGTGAGCCAAATACTGTAACATAACTATAATTACTTACCTCGTGTGATCACTACAATAGCCTCCTAATTGTTTTCCTTTAATGGAGAATAGTAAACCATTCCAAACTAGCCTTGATACTTCTGCCAGGATAATCTTTCTAAATGGCAGTCTTGTCTTGTCACTCTCCAGTTTAAAACCATGACTCTCCCTGGAAAAAGTCTTTGGAGATCTTCCTCAGACAACAAAATAAGGCTTCTCATGATCTTACTCCGGCCAGTTTTTTCCAGCTACCCTTCTGCAGTTCTTCCTCTTCCACCGTACACTTCAGCAATACCTAATCAATTGCAGTTCCCTAGGTAGTTCTGCTACCTGGTGCTCAGAGCCAGGAATTAGGGTGAAGAGAGTGAGGCATTTGCTTCAGGTGCAAAATTTAAGAAGATGCCAAAAATCAGTAATAACAATAAATAATGTTTTAATGCAATATTTTTAAAACCAAAATTAATGTAAAAATCTGTAATAAATAAGATTGTAATAATATAAATATAATATTGTAAGCATCAAAATATTATTTTTCTTCTAATAATCATTCCTCTTGCTTGACATATGTGTTCTGCATTTGTTAACTCTGCTCATCTTACTCATCCTTTAAGACACTCCTCTTCAAGGAAGTGCTCTCTGATTTTTCTTTTCCCAGAAAGAACTCAGGGCTCCTTCTGAACTACCATGGTACCTTGTACATGCTTCTGTTTATTCATTTATCATCCTGTGTTTGTTCATTTCTGTACCAGTGTATGTTAGAACACATGTCTCTATAGACACAATGCTTATTCTGCCTAACATCTCCTAGAGACTATGGTAAGCAGAATTCTAAGACAGCCCCATGATTTCCACTCCCACTGCTATTACACCCGTGATTAAGTTCCATTATATGGCAAAGGTAAGGGATCTCACCCCCTTGATTAGGTTACATTACAGAGCAAAGGTGGAGGGATTTTGCAGATGTAATTAAGGCTCCAAATTGGTTGAATTTAATCAAAAGGGAAATTATTCTAGATGCCCCAGACTTAATCAAAGCCCTTGAAAAGAGGGCTTAGGTTTTCTGTGCAGTCAGAGAATATCCTGCTGGCTTTGAGAAGCAAGTTGCCATGAGTTCTTCAGCTATAAGGAAATGAGTTCTGAAAAAACAAAACAAAACAAAAAAAAAACAACTAAGTGAACTTGGAAGAGAAGCTCAAGCTTCTGTTAACATTTTGATTGTAGTTTTGTCAGACCCTGAACAAAAGATCAAGGTACTCTATGCTCTAATCTGTGCTCACACTACTGACCCACAGGCACTATTTTAAGTTGCTGTGTTCATACATAATTTCTTGTGAAAAATAGAAAACTAATACAGAGAATATTATATTAACCGCCTAAGTGAATTCCCTGTATACAATTTATCATTAAACTTTTGATCTGTTATATCACATCTAGATTAATCTTTCTGAAGAAGAGCTACGATTTTATTATTCTCTGCTAAAGACCTCCATTTAAAAACTCCTCATTTCCCACAAAGAATGAAAAACTCCATAGTCTATATTCTCAGTGATCTTCTTCCAATTTGTCTTTCAAAACCTACCTCCCACTACTGTATTAAAAACTTACTCCACTCCAATGAAATAATCATTCCCTCTTCTTACACATGGTCTAGGCAATTATTGCCCCTATACTTTTGCTATATCTACAAACAATTAAATACAGGATGTACAAGGAACCATGGTAGTTCAGGAGGAGCCCTGAGTTCTTTTTGGGAAAAGAAAAATCAGAGAGTACTTCCTTGAAGAGGGGTTTCCTAAAGCATGAGTAAGATTAGCAGAGTTAACAAATGCAGAACACATATGTCAAGCAAGAGGAACGATTATCAGAAGAAAAAATGATATCATATTTGATGAAAAATGAGGCTATGATTAGTAGATATAGCAAAACCTATTTTTCAGCAAATATGATGAAAAATATGAAGCTACAATTAGTAGATACAGCAAAACCTATTTTTCAGCTCTCAATCCCAATTCTTAACTTTCATTATTATTATTATTTATTGAATGTATACTTTCTTATCTTTAAAGATAAAAGTTTTGCGTTAGGTTGGATATAATAAGAGCATATTTTACCCAAATTCTCCCCTGTAAAGCCAACTGAAAACAATGAAGGACATAAAAAGACAGTGATAAATGCCTATAATTGATGTAGAAGACATCCGTCCTGTCAATCAATAAACTATAAATAATCATCACTAAATATTGTGAAATACAACCATACTGAAGGAAGACTTTGAAAACATATAAGTACACCTGCAGAATGTGGAAAGCTAGAAGAAATCTCCATAGTCAGGTGGCTTATTCTAAGGGATAAATTTATTGACTTATAAAGTACATGACAGTACTATAAGAGTGTCAATGAACTTTTATAGAAACCTCAGCCATAGACGAGAAAGGGCCAAATGAAGATAACCACTGTGTTAGTCAGGTTTGTTATATATATATATACACAGCTACGTGTTGCTTAATGTCAGGGATAGGTATGAACTATTGCTGCTAGGCTACAACCTTGTAGAACATGTCACTCTCCTGAATAGTGTAGGCAATTGAAATACAATGGTAAGTATTTGTGTATCTAAACAGATCTAAACATAGAAAATGTACAGTATAATCATGACATATCAGATAAAAAATGGTACACATGTATAAGGCAATTACCATGAGTGGGGCCTGCAAGACTGGAAATTGCTCTGCGTGAGTCAGTGGGTGGTGAATGAATGTGAAGGTCTAGGATATTACTATACACTACTGTAGATTTTATAAACACTGTGCATTTAGGTTACACTAAATTTATTTTTAAAAATTATTCCATAATAGGCTGGGCGCGGTCGCTCATGCCTGTAATCCCAGCACTTTGGGAGGCCAAGGCAGGAGGATCACGAGGTCAGGAGTTCAAGACCAGCTTGGGCAATATGGTGAAACCCCATCTCTACTAAAAATGCAAAAATTAGCTGGGCGTGATGGCGCGTGCCTGTAGTCCCAGCTACTGGGAGGCTGAGGCAGGAGAATTGCTTGAACCCGGGAGGAGGAAGTTGCAGCGAGCTGAGATTGAGCCACTGCACTCCAGCCTGGGTGACAGAGAGAAGCTCTGTCTCAAAAAAATATATATATATATATATAGATAGATAGATAGATAGATAGATGGATAGATATAATTCCATAATAAATAACCTTAGCTTACTGTAACTATTCTTACTTTATACAATTTTAATTTTTTTTTAAATTTTGGACTCTTTTGTAATAACACCTAGCTTAAAACACAAATACATTTTACAGCCATACAAAAACATTTTCTTTCCTGATATCCTTATTCTGTAAGCTTTTTTTCATTTTTTTTAACTTCTTAAACTTTTTTGTTAGAAACTAAAGACACAAACAAATACATTTGGCTAGGCCTACACAGGATCAAGATCATCAATTTCACTGTCTCCCGCCTCCACATATTGTCTTAGTAGAAGGTCTTTAGGCGCAATAACAGGCATAGAACTGTCCTCTCTTATTATAACAATGCCTTCTTCTGGAATACTTCCTAAAGGGCCTGCCTGAGGCTGTTTTACTGTGAAATTTTTTTTTTAATGAGTAGAAGGAGTACACTATAAAATAATGTTAAAAGGTGTAGTATAGTAAATACATAAACCAGTAATACAGCTATTTATTATCATTGTCAAGTATTATGTACCGTCCATAATTGTATGTGCTATACTTTCACATGAATGCTAGCACAGTAGGTTTGTTTACAGCAGCATCACCACAAACACACGAGTAATGCATTGCACTATGACCATACAATAGCTATGACATCACTAAGCAACAGGAATTTTTCAACTCCATTATAATATGTATGGGACAACTGTGTATATGTGGTTCATCATTCACTGAACTATGGTACATGACTGCCTACACACACACACACACACACACACACACACACACACATATACATACACATGCTGAGAAGTATCAGGATCTGCTGTCTGCAAGCGGGAGACCCAGGAAAGCCAAAGAGATAATTTAGTCTGAGTCCCCAGGCTTGAGAACCAGTGAATCCATGCAATAAACTCAGCCCAAGGTCTGGAGAAGATGAAATGTGATGTACCAGTTCAAGTGGTGTGGCAAGAAAAAGGGGGTAATTTCCTCGTTCCTTTGCCTTTTGTTCTTTTCAGGCCTTTAGTGAGCTGGATGAATGACCACTCACATTGAGAAAGGCCATCTGCTTTACTGAGTCCACCAGTTCAGATCCTGTCTCATTCAAAAACATTCTTACAGACATACCCAGAAATAATATTTAAACTGGAAACCCTGGGGCTAGTCAAATTGATACATAAAATTAATGATGACAAGCACAGAAACTAACTTTGCAAGAAGCTGGTTGCTTTTGTGGCAAGATGAATGAAAAACCAGAGAGAGTAATCACATATGACTCTACTGATCTTGCCAGTTACTTAAACATAAACAATAAGCCCACAATAATAATTGTAATATGTGATTTTTTGCTGTAGAATTAGCAGACCTTCTATTGACTTAGAATAGAATCATGTTTCTGAGGTAGATTGTGTCAACTGAATTAAATCCAATCTGCCTGCTGTTTAGCACCCTTTGCAAATCTCTCTCCACCTACTACTAGTCTTTAGCAAACTGCTGGCTCAGAATAAATGCCCCAGATTTAAAAAAAAATATGAAAGTCTCCAACATTGTAATTACTCAAAGACACAGCCAGGAGAAAAGAGAAATAGCAAAGAAATGTAACTAATTTCAAATATAAATATCAACATAATTGTCACAAAAGATAACTAAATATGAGGTACAACCACGTTTTTATAAAGTCAAGGTGATTAAAAAATTAATGTCATGCTGAAAGGAGACTTAAAGATACAGACAAAAGTGACAAAAAATTGAAAAACAAATAAATAATAAGATGGAAAGTAAGATAGCAATAAATGGAAAATTTAAAAAGAGCTTCACTTATTAAAATTATATTAAAAACAGTAAATACAAGAGTAGACATTGCTAAAAACATTGTGAACAAAATAGGCTTCAGAAAATTGAACAAAATAAAACAATAAAATATTTTAAAAAGAATTACAAAGAAAATGACAGATCTGAAAGGCAGTCAAAAGATTCATAATGTGCACATACTTGGTGTTTCAGATGAAGTAAAAAGTAAAAGTGAAACAGGAGAAATATTAAAGATGTAGTAAAAGAAAACTTTCCAAAAGTTAAAAAAGACATGAATCTAAAGAATAAATAGGAAAATTGTACCTTAGAAAAACTTCATACAGGATAAAAACAAAGAATAAATGATAAAGTATAAACAATGAAAGGGTTATCTAGGGAAAATGTTCAATTTATGCATAAAAGCAAAAAATTCAGACTGGCTTCAGGCACTTTTATTAAGTTTAAAATTGTGAAATGTGTGAAGAGCAATGTTACATAGTCCTCAGAATAAAAAAGTGTAACCCGAATGTTTTATGCAACTTTCAAGAACTCTTAGAATACAGCACCCATGAGCTCTTAATGAAAAAAAAGTTGATGTACATTCTTTCATAAATCACATAGTGAAAGAAATAAGTCTGAAAATAGGAATGAGTAGTAAATACATAAAAATAGATAATTAGAAATAAAGAGGTATGGGAGTTATGGAATACAATATAAATATTATTTATATTGTAATGTAAAATTATTATGCAACTATAATACAAATCTCAAGGTAAAAAAATAAAGAAATTTTAAGTGTGCTGTTTCTCTTCCTTTTTAATAATGAGATTAATTCAATATATAAATAATTTAATACAAGTTTTAGAAATTTAAAAGTTTGAAGTGACCTATAGAAAAATTAAAAATAGAAATATAGCCAAACCAAACTTGAGGCTAGTTTGGAGAAATAGATGTGGTAGACAGGAATGAAAATTAACTAGATACTTCATTTTTGTTGATAGGAGATCAATTTATGGTATCTAAAGTTGACATATACAGAAAAAAAGATTTAAATCTAATTAATATATAAACTTTAAAGACAACGTTCCAAAATACTAAAAAGAGCCCATAAACTTGTTAAATTATCAGGAGGAAAATGCACAAACATAGCAAATTAGAGAAATATTGGTTTTAGAAAGGAGAATGTTAAATGAATAAATAAATTGGGATTACATGTTCTCATTTCTGTGCTTGCACATTGATATCCATGTATATGCATTGAAAGTTTCTAGAAGTATAATAAGTAGTGACTAATAGTAACTTCCTGGAAGGCTGAATTAATAGAAAAAGTTTTATTTTGTAAGCTTTTGATTTGTTTGTATATTTTGCTATGTCCATTTATTACTTTACAAAAGTTAATAAAAATATATATCTATTAATCTACATCATATATAACAATATATATTACGTTATACATTGTGCAGTATATGTTATGGTACAATATAGGTACATTGTACAATATATGCTACATAAATGTACACAACTTCTTATCGTTTGATATAATCATTATATACATATAACAATATAGACCTTTGAAGAAGAAATATAATCACATTTGCAATATGATTACATTGTCTCTATTTAAAGGGGAAGAAAACACACAAGGAGATCAATCCAAGATTGTTATTATTATCTTTGTGTATATTATGAAGTCTTTTCCCATACACATATTTTTCTAATAGATTTTATTATATTTTACATAGAATTCTGTATCCCACTTTTTCAGTTGACTAACATAACATTTATTAAAATGATCCCATATTCTTCATATGCATAATTGTAATGTCTGGAAAATATTTCTTAAATAACCATACCATATTTATTTGAGTACACTATGAGTCAACATTTAGATTGATTTCATTTTTTTATCATTGTAAATAATATTACAAGAAACATTTGTTTTCCAAATGATTATCCTTATTTAGTACATTTTTATTAAGGTAGATTCTCAGATGTGAAACTGCATCAAAGATATCAGTTATCATACTTGTGGACATTCTTTATTTCCCACTGGCTAATGTAATCTCTAAACTAAGACACCTTGGCACACTTCTTTACGATGTACTATACAAATTTATATTTCATAGGTGCCTAATAGCCAACCAATATATGAATATATAAAGTGGATATTAATCAATAAAAGACACTCTAACCAGGTCATAATAACATTAAGCTACTGGTAAGAGGTCTACACTAGACATGTCCAGTCTCTGATACTTCTGCTTTGCACACCACTACTGTTACATCAAGATTTTCCAAGAGCTTCTGAGTTTCCAACTTCCTTAGGTATTCTTTTTTAAAATTAGTCTCCTTGAGAACAGAAAAAGCACAATGCAGATTTGTTATTTCCACCTTCTTTGACAAAAACACTTTTTCTTCCACTTTAGGAAGGAAAGGAGTAGCTCTCACTAATCTAGAATCTACCGCTGGTGAAGTGCCCTGGCGTGTATAAACCTCTATGACACCAAACAAAGGGGCAAAGTTTGGCGGAGATGCTGAAAAGCTGAATGACTCTAATGACTACCTGACAAATCTTTCTTGAAAGTCAAATGGTTTCCAAATCTTTGCTTTCAGCAAAATTGGGGAGGACCTAATCAAGGTGTCAGCTAATAGAGTAAAAGTAATTTATGCTAGATGACTGTGAATTTGGGCAAATATCTCCAAAAGAGATCAAAAATGGAGTGACATTGCTCCTTCCATTTATGCCCACTTATTTATGTGACTATGATTCCTCAGGGCTTATATCTGTAAAACCCCAAAATAGAAGCAAAACTCAGGCAGCAACTGTGTGATTCTTGGTAATATTCCACCCATTGATATCAGAACCAATGAACAAATAAAAGACATCTACCTCACTACGAGATAAATATCCAATAAAATATTAAATTCATGCTTTATAATTGTTAATCAAATGTGAAGTATAATACGTTGTTTTGATCAATGGTGTGCTTATGCCAATTTCAATAACTCAATGTGGAAAATATTTTTAACATTTAACAGTCTTATGGTTACAGGAAACATTTAAAAATTAAATCTCCATTTATATACATAATATATTTTAGAAAAGTATGTTAAGGTAATCAATAAAATCCTTTCAAGCATAAAATACATGACATTAGGATAAAACATTTTGGAGAAAGTAGAATAAAAATGCTAGCTTGAAGAGCAAAATTAATGCTGTTACATTTAAAGCTGTTTATGTATTTTAAATGTATACTGGTGAGTATTTAATAATATGATATTTACATTGTATTGGAAAAATTTAAAGCATGATCTAACAGTTTTATTTTAAAATGTCAATATTTGCACTATGCATGAAATGACATCTTTGAAAGTGTTTAAATATATGATGACAAATTTCAGCTGCCAACCAAAAAATGTAAAAATGTATGTATAGTTTTACTAAATTATTTTAATGATACTCAAATAAAAACATTTCAAGGATGCTCTATAAGCTACACTCATTAATCTTGATACTTTATCATAATTACTATTCCAAGTATTATACACAACAGACAACCTCACCTCATCCTTGAGCCCCACTTTATCCCTATGACACACCCCACGATGGTCTCACCCCAAAGCATTAACGCCATTTAAGCTCTGAAACCATCTCTGACAACCATCAAAATGGAAGAATTAAATGGTACACATTCAGCAAAGCTAACTAATGAACTTTAGTGTTTTCCATTGATCCTGTCACTTTACTCCTTTAGTACAAAGGAAAACCAAATGCGATCAAGCCAATTTCTTTTCTTTTCTTTTCTTTTCTTTTTTTGAGACAGAGTCTCACTCTGTTTCCCAGGCTGGAGTGCAGTGGCGCGATCTCGGCTCACTGAAAGCTCCGCCTCCCGGGTTCACGCCATTCTCCTGCCTCAGTCTCCTGAGTAGCTGGGACTACAGGCGCCTGCCACCACTCCCGGCTAATTTTTTCTATTTTTTAGTAGAGACGGGGTTTCACCGTGTTAGCCAGGATGGTCTCGATTCCCTGACCTCGTGATCTGCCCGCCTCGGCCTCCCAAAGTGCTGGGATTACAGGCGTGAGCCACCACGCCCGGCCTATCAAGCCAGTTTCTAAGGTGAGCATCTCTTCTGACAAGAAATGACTCCAGATGGACCACTGATCTCTCCTGTTGCTCCTGCCACTCACAGCCATGGCTGTTGCCTCTCAGTCTTCTAGTGTATTCTACATCCAGGGGCAACAGTTAGGCTTTTGCTGTCTTCTTTCAAACATCCAACATGTTTGTTACAGGGTAACACATTCCAGATGTGATGCAAAAAAAAAATCTTTTCACTTAAAAATTTTCTTGAAGAGATTTCTGATTTTCCATGTCCGTGGGTTATTTAGAGTTTTATTCTAGCAATTTTTATTTGTTCTGGAATGAAATAATGGAAAGGATAGAAATGAAACTGATTTGAAAGTATGTATTTAAAAGGTAATATGGAAGATTTATATAAGCCTAAGCATAGCAGGTTGTACCACATGCTTATTATTCAAGATAAAGCTCTATTAAAATGCTGTTTGATAAATTGATCTATTGGGAATATCTAAAGTTCTTATTCTCTCAGTGAGGAGGAAGAAAGAATTATTTCCTTTATGTAAATGGAGATGTTTCAAGGGTTTCCTCAAAATTAAATATAAGATTCAACCAGGGCATAACTCTCTGGCTCCAGAGGTGCCTTACAAACACATTAAGCTGGAAGAAATTGTATGTAATAAAACAAACCAGATTTTGATTGCTCTACTTCTTTTTCACCTTTCCAAAATATAGTCATAAAAAATGTAATTAAATCAGGTAATCCAGTTTGAAATTATGGTGATTTTTAATGCTGAATCAAAAAGATGCTAAAGGGAAAACAACATTACCCATTTCCACCAAACACACACATCTAGAATTTGAACTCTACCTTTGCAATATGAAAGAAACCGCTCAGACTTTCACAAAATTATTTGTGCATGTGAAACATACACAGAAGTGTTAAAGGTATTGAGGATTCAAGTTGGATAAAAAATAATCTCTCCATTCTAAGAGCTCACAGTCTATAGGGAGCTAAAATTGTAAATTTATAATTGTATATTGTAAAAGGTAAATTTATAAATTGCAGTGCACTATGTATTTTAGTGAGAAGAATAATGATCATTTTCTACTACTGATTGTGTTTCTTCTACTTGATAGCTACATGCCAAGCATGTGACTTAATATTTTTGGTCTCCTAATGGTATCCTAAAGTAGATCTTATTATCTACTAAATCTGAAGTTGAGAAAGAAAATGTAGTCAATTTTACATAACAAGGATGTAATTATGGGCCAGGCATGGTGGCTCATGCCTATAATCCCAGCACTTTGGGAGGCCAAGGTGGATGGGCTGCTTGAGGCTAGCAGTTCGAGACCAGCCTGAACAACATGGCAAAACCAAGTCTCTAGTAAAAATACGAAAATTAGCCAGGTGTGGCAGCACACACCTGTAGTCCCAGCTACTCAGGAGGCTGAGGCAGGAGAATAGCTTGAACCTAGGAGGTGGAGGTTGCAGTGAGTCAAGATTGCACCACTGAACTCCAGCCTGGGCAACAAAGTGAGGCTCTGTCTCCAAAAAACTAAAAGTATGTGATTATAGCATAAGAGATAATAAACGTATGTAAAATGCATAGTGTAGCTGCTAGTACATTTTTAGTGTTTAATAAATGGCAGACACTAATGGTTGGTCTTGTAACACAATTGTAAGTCAGTCAAAAATGGAGCATGTCAGGAGTTCAAGACAAGCCTGTGCAACATGAAGAAACTGCATCTCTAAAAATTATATAAAAATCAGCCAAACATGGTCACCTGCACCTGTAGTCCCAGCTACTCAGGAGGCTGAGGTGGGAGATTGAGGCTGTGGTGAGCCGAGATTTCACTACTGCACTCCATTCTGGGTAACAGAGTAAAACCTTGCCTCAAAATAACAAACAAACAAAAAGGGTATGAGAGTCAATGGAAAGGGGATTATAAGGAAAGACATTCTAGAAGAAGGGACACCAACAATAGGAGCTAAATTTTGCATGGACAGCCATGCAGATGGTAAGGATTAGGGTATGAAATACTCTCTGCCTGACTTTCATGAAAACATGCTGCTGGTTGTCCTTCTGCCTCTTTTCTTGCAATTTTTCATGATTTTTCTTAGCTGGATTTTCCTCTTCTATTCGCTGGCTAATTCTGAAATGTTTCCAGGGCTTTGTCCTCAACCCTCTTTGTTGATTCTTGTAATTCCTCAAAAGCGAACTCCTCCATTCCCATGACTTTAAATGCTACCTTTACGTAGGTAACTTTCAAATTTATATTATCAACTGTAGCAGACCCTCTAAGCTCCAGGCCTATATACCCAATTCCATACTTGTCTTCTTCATTTGAGTATCTCAGAGGCATCTCCAAACTTGTCTGCTCAAATATGAAAATGTGTTTACTCCTAAAACCTGGATTTTCCCCATTCATTGCCGTTAAAGTTTCTACTACTTATCAGTTGCTGATGCCAGGACTCTGGGGGTTATCCATAATGATTTCTTTTTTTCTACCAACATGAAATCCATTAAAATCTGTTATCAGCTTCACCTCCAAAAATATATTTTGAATCTATCTCACCTCTCCCACTATTACCATCATCACTATTCACCTGGTCCACACGTGAAAACTTCCCTCTTGGTGTTTTTGTGTGTATGGTTTAAATATGTTCCCCCAAAAAGCATATGTTGGGGACTGAATCCCCAATGCAATGGTATTAAAAAGTGGGAATATTGACAGTATCAAAATTATGTCATGAAGCAGAGCCTCCCTCACTAATGGATTGATGCCATTTTTAATGGAGTGGGTTCCTAATAAAAGGACAAGTTTTGCCCCCTTCTCTTTCTCTCCCATTCTCTCTTTCTCTTGCTTTCTTACCTTCTCTCTCTCTCTCCTCCTCACTCTTTGCCATGGGATGATGCAGCAAGAAGGCCCTCCTCAGATTCTGGTCCCTCAGTCTTGGATGTTCTAGCCTTCAGAACAATGAGCCAAATAAATTTCTGTTTATTATAAAATACCCGGTCTGTCATATTCTGTTATGGCAGCACAAAATAAAATAAGACAGAAAATTGGTACAAGAGTAACTAGAGTATGGATATAACAAATACATAAAAATGTGAAAGCATCTTTTGAACTGGGTAATGGGCAGAAGCTGGAAGAGTTTGAAGGAGCAGGCTAGAAAAAGCTGATACTGCCCTGAACAGAGCATTAAGTGCAATTCTGGTGAGGGGTCAGAAGAAGAGAATAACTGTAGGAAAACTTCTTAGAGATTACTTAAAGTGGTCATAATCAGGTTGTTAGTAGAAATATGGATAGTAAAGGCAATTCTGATGAAGTCTTAGACAAAAATGAGGAATATCTTATTGGAAACTGGAGCAAAGGCCATTTTTACTATAGAGTTGAAAAAAAACAAAAACCAAAAGCAAACAAAAAAAGAATACCCTGGCAGAACTGTGTCCATGTCCTAGGGCTTTATGGAAGGCAGAATTTAAGAGCAATAAACTAGGATATCTAGTAGAACAAATTTCGAAGCAAAATATTAAAGGAGCTGCACAGCTTCCTTTAACCACATACAATAAAATGAGAATGGAAAGAAATGTCTTAAAGGCAGACTTTATAATTAAAAGGGAAGCAGAATACAAAGCTTTGGAAAATTTGCAGCCTGATCATGTAAAAAAAAATAAAAATTAAAAAAAATTAAAAAAATAAATTAAAAAACCTGCAAGAGTGCCACCAAGGGACCCTTTGATAAAGAGATTTTTTAATGGAAGAAACTAACTCTGTACAATATTTTAAAGAGGTTTATTCTGAGCATATATGAGTGTCCATGGCCTGGGAAAAAAGTCTTAGAAGAGCCTGCAAAAGTGCCTCTGAGGCAGTCTGGATTACAGTTTGGTTTTATACATTTTAGGGAGGCAAGAGTTACAAGCAAGGACATAAATCACTATATGGAATTTGCCCCCAAAAGGTGGGACATCTTGAAGCAGGGGCTCACAGGTTACAGGTGGATTCAGAGGTTCTTTGCAGTTGGCTAAAGGAATAAGGCTCTAAAATTTAGAGTCAGCAAAAACATATGTTTTAAGTTAAGAATGCTGTGTAGCAAGATTGACAGGCTGCAGGTATGACTTCACCCTTGCCTTGAATGGACCTAGGCTTTATTTTTAATCTGTTATCTTATTGCCACTAGAGTCTGTTTTGTCAGTCTTGTTTCTATTTCTGGTTAATTGTGCCTAAAGTCCAAAAGAGAGGAGGTATAATAAGGCATATCTGATCTTTCTTTCCATCATTGTCAAGAACTCTGTTTTTCAGGTTTTTCTGGGGTCCTCTTGTCCAAAAGGGGGTTCGTTCACCAGTTGGGGGGCTTAGGATTTTATTTTTAGTTTGCAGATTAGTACAGATAAAAGTAGGTCAGGTGCTATTCAAGACAATGGGAGAATGACCCCAAAGGCATGTAAGAGATCTTGGAGGGAAGAACGGATTTGGGGGTTGAGCCGGGGCACACTCCACAGGCTTGCTGCCCAAGGCCATCTTTGGACTCTGCTCTCCACATTCTGGTACAGGGCTCCTTGGCCAGCCCAGCTGTGATTCAAGTTTTCTTGGGTGCAGCTCACGCTGCTTCTCCAGAGGGTGCAAGTGATAAGCCTTAGCTATGTCCATGTGGTGTTAATTCTGCAGGTTTTACAGAGTGTACAAGGTGGGTGGCCATGGAGGTCTCCACTTGGATTTGGAAGGATGTATCAGACAGCCTGGGGGCCCAGGCAGAGACTTGCCACAGGAATAGAACCACCGCAAAGAGTTCCCACTAGGGCAGTACCTAGTGGAGCCGTGAGAGTGGGGCTTCCACTGAAACACCAGAACTGTAGAGCTGTCAGCATGCAACTCCAGCCTGGGAGAGCTGCAGGCATGATACCTGCTGCAAGCTGTGAGCACTGTTGCATGGGCTAGTCACAACAAAGCCATGAGACAGAGAAGCTTGAGGCCTTGGTGGCATAACCTTCACCCCAGTGTGCCCAGAAGGTGGGACACAGAGTTAGGAAAAATTCTGGAGCCTTAGGTTTACTGTTGGGTTTTGGACTTAAGTAGAACCTGTTACGCCTTTCTTCGGACCTATTTCTCCCTTTTGGAATGGAAATGTCTACCTTATGCCTTTCCCACCATTATATTTTTGAGGTTGATAACTTGCTTAATTTCACAGGCTCACAGCTGGAGGGTAATTTGCCTCAGAATAAGTCATGCCTTGAGTCTTACCCATATCTGATTGAGACGTGAGATTTTGGATTTTGGATCTTTTGAGTTGGTGCTGGAAGGAATTAAGACTTTAGGACTATTGGGATGGAATGAATATATTTTGCATGTGGGAAGGACAAAAATTTTGGAAGCCAGGGATGTAAGGTTATGGTTTGAATGTGTTTCTCATAAAAACATTTGTGAGAAACTTAATCCCAAATGCAACAGTATTTAAAAAGTGGGAAGTTTAAGAGGTGTTTAAGCCCCTTCCAATCTCATCCTCTCACCTTCTGCCATGGGATGACTCAGGAAGTGGACCCTCAACAGATGCCAACCCCTTGATTTGGGACTTCCCAGCCTCCAGAACTGATATAGTTTGGATGTTTGTTCCTTTCAAATCTCATGTTGAAATGTAATCCCCAGTGCTGGAGGTGGGGCCTGGTGGGAGGTGTTGGATCATGAGGACAGATCATTCATGAATGGCTCAGTGCCATTTCTTTGGTGATGAATGGGTTTCTGCTCAGTTAATTCATGTGAGATCTGGCTCTTTAAAAGAGTCTGGGACCTCTCCCTTCTCACTCTTGTTCCCTCTCCTGCCATGTGATACACTGGCTCAGTCTTTACCTTACACCATGATAGGAAGCTTCCTGAGGCCTCACCAGGAGCAGATGCCAGCACCGTGCTTCCTGCACAGCCTGTGGAACCACAAACTAAAGTAAACCTCTTTTCATTATAATTACCCAGCCTCAGGTATTTCTTCACAGCTGCACAACAATGTGCTAATACAAGAACCGTGAGCCAATAGTTTTCTATTTCTTATAAATTACCCAGTTTGTGGTATTCTGTTATAGCAGCACAAAGTAACTAACACTGTGCTTTCACTCCTCTCCTCCCCTAACCACCCTCAATCTACCCCTAGAACTACAGTCAACATGCTCTTTTTTTTAAGCCACAATTCTGATCTTCTCGCTCTTCTGCTTAAAGCCTCCAATGACTTCCTATGTTTTATGAAAGAAAGCCAATCTTCTTATTATGACCTGAATCATTATGAACTGTCATTCATGATAGGACTACTGCCTATTTCTTTAACCTTATCTTGTGATATCATTCATCTGCTCCAGAGACATTGGCCTTCTTTCAATTATTCCCAGAGGTTAAGTTTTTTCTTTTTCAGGATGTTTACACACATTTACTACCTGGAAATATCTTCATCCATGGATTACACAGCTTTTCTCTTCTCTACGTTGATCAAGAGTTTTAACATCATCTCCTCAGACAGGACTTCTCTAATTATAATAACTAAGAAGAATTATTGATGACAATTTTTTATTGCATCCGATCCCTTTCTCTCTCTTCACTCACTTTACAAATACCCATGTGTTTATTTATTTCCTATCTTCCCAATTGAAATGTAAGATTCACAAGGCCTGAGATTATCTATTTGGTTCACTAAAGTATTAATATATCTAGAGCTTATCAGAATGTTTGACAATAGTTGATACAAATATTTGCTAAGGAACTAAATACAAAATTAATGTTTTATTTAATGAATGAAGGAGGAACAGTGTATGGACTTCTAAACATTTGGGAAGCAGTCAAACAAAACTACATCTTGTTTAATGCACCTACAAAATAGGGGAAAAAATGACTATCTTTACTAAACTCTTAGGGATAGAGTAAATATTATAAGAAGGAAATCAATGTGGAAGTCTGGAAAGTTGAAGGCTTCAAATAATTGGCTTTCATTAGTATTTAATTATTAGTTTTAAATACCTTATTATTATCCTAGATAATATGAATTCTGATTATTGATAACTAGATGCTAAAAAAAGTTAGCCTCTTCTTGACAATTATGTACAATGTTCCAGTACAAGTGCATATATAAGGAGTTTCTATGTCAATAAGAAAATCGAGTCAACATGACTTCATGGACTAAAAAGATCTTAGAACAACAAAAAACAACCATGTTCCACTTCCTGCCTAAGGCTGACTTAATGTGGAACTTCAGAAAAATTGCTTGACATCTGTGGGACTCAGTTCCTCCATCTGTAAAATGAAAACTCTTTCTTAGAAAGGACTCTGAAAAATAACTGAATGAGAGCAATCACTAATTGTCAAGAAAGAGGTTGGAAATGAGGTGCCATCTGCATATTAAGGGCTATTCATCCTAATAAAGCACAAAGGTCACTAATTTACATCTTTCTCCTTTGAGAGACTCAGCCAAATGGTCTTGGAACACTTTTGCAGAAGTCTCTATTAGGCCCTTGCATTGAGCTCACGATATCCTGGGAGTCGGGAAGAAAAAATTAATCTTTCACAATAATAGGTGTCCTGCAAGGGTAATAATATATTTCAAATTTCTTTCTATGCAGCTCTTTGGTAATCCACAGATAATGCTTGGCAAACAACAGTTGAGATAAAAAGTTTCCTCCTTTAGTGATTTTACTTTTGATCACCAAAGCCAATATTATTGGGACAATGGGCCAGTGCTCATCATGCCCTGCTAATGGACTCAACCCAGACAACCCCCTCAGAGTCTTACACTTAGGAAGCTTCCTGCATTCCGATGCCCAATTCATCCTCTGGAAATATTACTTTAAACAAGTCACTTTCCTGCTTAAAGACCCTCAGGGCCAGTTCCCCTGTGGTCTTCCAGAGACATTAAAAAGTCAAGCCCATGAACAGAAGAACCCAGCTGGCATTCCAGACTCTTCATGTCACTGGCTTATCTTCTGGTGCTCTCCTTCAGGTCTCCCACACTATAGCCAAAGTGATCTGAAAATTAGTTCCTGGTGCCACAATCCCCATGGTTGTGCATGCTGATTCTTCTGGACATTTTATTTAAGCTAAACAGAGCTCTCTATTTTAAGCCCTCTATAAACCCTTCACTAACTGATCCTCTTCCTGGAATTCTCTTCAACCATGTATTTGTTCAATGCATGCTTATTGAGCACCTACTATGTACAAGCCTTGGGCACAGAGCTGCAGAAACAACAGACAAATTTCTGACTCATGAAGCTTAAATATTGCTGAAGAGAGGTACCCCAGAAACAAACACAACAATGGTATGATAAATATAATGAAGAAAAATAACAGAAGCTAAGGCATGGCAGGTAGTAAGGAGTTGGGGGAAGGAATGTCACGTATGGCCATGCAGAGCCTCTCTGGATGGGTAAGAATTGAGTGGAAAGTTGAATGATGGAAGGAAAACATCTCTGTGTGTATGGTGGTGGTGGTATGTTGGAGAAGGAGTTCCAGGAAAAGGAAATAGTTAGGAAAAGAGCCTGTCTGGTTTGAGAGAAAGCTTGGAATTTCAGAGGCTTGAAGTAACTCAGAATGAGTGAAAAAGGGACAAGCAAGTAGGGGACAGAGGTAGTTATGGAGAGAGTGGAAGACTTCATGCCTGGTAGATGTTTTATTTCCTGGAGATGCGACACCATGAGTGGGTTTTAGGAAAGAAGGAGTGTATTAGTCAGGGTTTTCTAGAGAGACAGAACTGGTAGGATATGGAAGTTTATTAAGGAGTATTGACTCACACGATCACAAGGTGAGGTCTCACCATAGGCCATCTGCAAGCTGAGGAGCAAGGAAGCCAGTCTGAGTCCCAAATGTAGAACCTGGAGTCTACATTCGAAGGCAGGAAGCATCCAGCATGGGAGAAAGATGTAGACCTGAAGATAAAACTAGTCTAGTCTTTCCAAGTTCCTCTTCTTGCTTTTATTTTGGCCACACTGGCAGCTGATTAGATTGAACCCACCTGGAATGAGGGTGGGTCTGCCTCTCCCAGTCCACCGATTCAAATATTAATATTCTTTGGCAACACCCTCAAAGACAGACCCATGATCAATACTTTGTATCCTTCAATCCAATCAAGTTGACCGAGGTTAACTTGTATTAACCGAGGAGTGATATCTTTTGACTTTCAGTCAAAAGTAGTACTTTAATAGTCCCCCTGATTTTTTTCCCTCCACTCAGTGAGGCTGCAGTGCTGAGTTAGGGGCTCCCTCCTTGCACTGCAGTCCAGAAAGGGCTTCCCCATAGAAAGCTGGGGCAATTGTAGAGCTCTTATCAATTGCTTCTCTCTTCTGTCCTATACTTCCCATTTTCCAATGCTTCACGACAATCATTTTGTACATTTTGACCTGTTTTCTTGTTATTTACAGCAGGAGGGCAAGTCCAGTACCAATTAAGGGGAAGCTTTAAATGATTTGCTTTTGAAATTATTCTCTTTATAGTTTGAATGGTTATAATTATTTTGTTGTCTGTTTTAAAGGGAACAGGAAGATTTGGAAGGAAAATGTTTAGGTTGCTCAGACAACCTAGAAAAACCACAATCCCAAGAGAAGTTTATGAAAACTGTAAATTCAGAACACATTTGTCCTTTCTACCTATGGAGGGAGAGGTACATCTGATCACTTATTTAATTTATATATGTCTAAGACATCATATTGTGGGCAATGTCTGCTCCAGAAAGTCTCTTTCAGCTTTATTTAGAGCTGACACTAAAATGACCTAAAGATCGTACCCCCTCTGGTGGGCACATTGCTGTCTTGTGGTGGTTAACATTGTCTTCGTTATTATTATTTTTCACCTCCATAGGTCTTGAAATAAGTTTTTTTTGTTTGCTTGTTTGTTTGTTTGTTTTTTGAGATGGAGTCCTGGTCTGTCGCCCAGGCTGGAGTGCAGTGGCCCGATCTTGGCTCACTGCAAGCTCCACCTCCTGGATTCACACCAGTCTCTTGCTTCAGCCTCCCAAGTAGCTGTGTCTACAGGCACCCACCACCATGCCCAGCTAATTTTTTATATTTTTAGTAGAGACGGTATTTCACCATGTTAGCCAGGATGGTCTCAATCTCCTGACCTCGTGATCCACCTGCCTCGGCCTCCCAAAGTGCTGGGATTACAGGCATGAGCCACCACACCCAACCTGAAATAAGTTTTGATTGGAAAGGGAGGACGGACTGTTAGAGGATGGAAAAACATGAAGTCACATGTCTAACATCACTAATTATTTCAAATAATGTTGGCTTCAACTCATCTGCTAAAGCAATAGATCACAAGTCTCACTCTTCTTATTAATCCAGACATATAAATTTTGACTTTCTACCATTTGTTTTTAGTTTGATTCCCTCAATCCACACAGTATTTCTCCTTCAAGGCCCAATACATACCCAACTCCATTAAAAAGACTTCCCAATTCGTATTATTTCCTGTTGTGTATATTTATTGTTTATGATGTGTTTGGGCCCTTAGTCATAAACTCTACTCTGAAGGGTTAGGTTATCAGATGAATCAATATCCTTCCACCAAACCTATGGGCTCTTTGGAGCATTAGATATTTTTGTATCTCTCACAGTTCTAGAAACTAGGAACTCTCAGTAAATATTTAATGAATTGCTTAACATTGTTACATGTAATTGTATGGATCAATTGCTCATCATTAATGTCTTAGTTCATTTGAGCTGCTATAACAAAACACCATAAACGAGGTGGCTTCAAAACAAAAGAAATTTATTTCCCACAGTTCTGGAGGCTAAAAAGTCCAAGATTAAAGGCACTGGCAGATTTCATGTCTCATGAGAGCCTGCTTCCTGGTTCATAGATGGCTGTCTTTTCACTGTGTCTTCACATGGCCAAATGGATGAGGGAGCTCTCTGGGGTGCCTTTTATAAGGGTACTAATTGCACTCATGATCACCTCCCAAAGGACCCACCTCCAAATATGTTCATGTAAGGGATTAGGTTTCAAGCTATGAATTTAGAGGGGACATAAGCATTCAATCTATCACACTAAAAATACAGAAAAATATTTTAAAAGAATAAAGGCATTTGGTAAATTAAAGTAAATTAAAGAAAGTAAAAGTAAAAGACATGAACCAACAATCCACTGAAGATATGTGTATGGCCAATAAGCCCACAAAACTGTTTAGCTTTAACAGTTATCAAAGAAATGAAAATGGCAACGAGATATGTATTTTCCATTTTAAAAACAGGCAAGCATATTTTTAAGTGATAATATTCAGTGTTAAAAAATTGTAGTGAGAATGGAACATCTTTTTACTAGAGTATGTATAAATTAGTACAAACTTTCTGAAAGTCAATTAGCAATATATATGAAGAGCTTAAAACAATTCATATCTTTTTGTTCTATTTCTAAAAATCTACCTTATGGGAATTATCAGAAATTTGCCCAAGAAATGTGCAGGAAAGGATGTTCCTCAGCATTATTCATAACAGTGCATAAAAAAGCAAATATCAACCAATAAGGGAGAGGATAAATAATAGTACATATAATAAGATTTTTATGTAGCCATTAAAAATAATGTTTCAAAGAATATTTAATGGCATACAGTATGACATGAAGTAAAAAGTCAGGCTACAAATCCATATGTAAAAATGCTAACAATTTTGTTAAAATCTAGTTCCACAGGCAGAGAAAGTAAAAAGAAAAGAAAAAAGGAAGATAGACAAAATATTTAAAAAAACAACAAATAATAAGATTATCTTTTTATTTCCAAATATATTAGTAATTACATTAAATGGAAATGGATGAAATACCCTTCTGGCTCTTATTCTTTCTAAATGGAAGTGCCTATTTGGTTATTGTCTCTCTGTTATTTACTATTCTTTTAGTGGCTTCAGTGGAAATTACAATTCGCATTGTTGACCTTAAATTAACGATTTTTACTGTCTCAAAGACAATGCAAGTAATAAGAGTTTTAACCTCATCTTTTGTCCTACTACTATCTTTTTGGCTACGATGTTTCCATAGGCACTAGTAAATGTTTGGCAACCAGTTATCAAGGGAAATTGCATGCCTATATATGTGCATGAATTGATTTTTCTTTATCCTCATATAAAGGATGAATATTTGTACTAAGTGTACAAATAATAAAATATATAGTACTGTGTATTGTGAATTTCATATAGCCAATCGATTCTTACAGAATGCGTATATTTAATTTTTTCTAATTCTTGCATCCTTCGTCAAACTATGATAGATATTGAGTAATATAGTATAGTTATAGATGAACAAAGTATAGTTATGATATGAATGGGTTCATATCTTAGTAATATTAATCACTATGAAAATGAAACAATGAAGATGTTTTGATCAAACTGAACAATGTCAGAGTTTGACACATGGACATTAGCAGTTTCTTTGCAAAATTGAATAATAATCTGCATAACCAACTTTTTCTTCATTACTTTCTGGACAGTGAATAAAGACAATAAACCAAGTTTTGAGTTGTGGAGTTTACCGATTTCCATGATGTAAATACTCTCATGATGCCCATCTCTAAATTACAATGCAACGTCACTGAATGCATGTTGGGAAGAGATGTGCAGTAGTAGTATACCACTATGCAGTAATCTCACCATAAATTTTTTTTAAGAGACTAGGTCTCACTGTGTTGACCAGGCTGGTCTCGAACTCCTAGCCTCAAGTGATCCTCCCATCTCGGCCTCCCAAAGTGGTGGCATTACATGTGTAAGCCACTATGCCCAGGCCATCATTATAAAGATTTAATAGAAGCAAATAACCTCAGGAGCACAGATATAATAAAATGTAGTAAAATAATTAGGGAGTGATGACTTTTGAGTATTTATTACATTTGTTTTTCATATCATGTATTTAATTATAATTGTATACAACTTAATTTTTAATAATGGTTAAAAAAAATAAGGCATTTAACAACCAGCTTTCAGAATTACTGAATGTTTAGCAGTAAGTTTCTACAAACCAGTGCTAGCTGGCTCCAGTACATCACTGGAACTTACATATCCTTCAACTCCTCAAGAGGTTATTATCATCTTAAACATTTATGCTATTCACGTATTTACTCTTTTTGATGACTTTTGTTTATTACTGTATTGTCATGCCTATTTTAAAGAATAATTTCTCTTCTTCCTGAAGATCTGCTTTTGGTATTTATTTTAGTGACTGTTGGTGAAAAATTTTCACAATTTTGTCTATGTGATAGGCAGAATAATGATCCCAGAAGATGATCACACCCTAATCCTCAGAACCTGTGAATGTGTTACCTTTCCTGACAAAAGGGACTTTGTAAATGTGATTAAGAATATTTACCTTGAGATAAGGAGATCATCCTAGATTATCCAGAGGATCCAATCTAATCATGTGAGTCTTTAGAAGTGGAGCACCCTTGACAGTTTCAGGAAACCAAAGGGGTGGCAGCTTGGGAAAGATTTGGACAACTGTTGCTGATGTTGAAGATGGAGGAAGGAATATGGAGGACCTCTAGAACTTTGATAAGACAAGAACATGGATTCTCTCCTAGAGTCTCCAAAACTGAATGCATCCCTGCCAACATCAAGATTGTAACACAGCAGGACTAACGTTGGGCTTCTGATCCATAAAATTATGAGCTTATAAATTTGGATTGTTTATGCCTTCAAATTTGTGGCAATTTATTATGGCAACAAGAAAATACTAATGCAGTTTGCAATACCTTTACTTTCATTTTTGAGGCACGTTTTTGGTGACATTTAAATTCTAGGTTGGCAAATACTTTTCCCCACAATTTAGAAGTCATTCCATTATCTTCTGGCTTCCATCATTTCTGTTTAAAAATCAACTATTTTTCTTAGCACTATAGCTCCTCCTTTGAAAATAACCTACCTTTTGTTGCCTGGTTTAGTCTTTTTTTTTAAAGTTTGACTTAAAATTTAAAATATTGTTAGATATTGTTTATTCTTTTTTTTAAAAAAAATACTGTAATTTGCCTAGCTTTTTTGGCATTTATCCTGTTATGGTTTCCCTACACTCTAAATCTGCAGTATAATATCTCATTGGCTTTGAAAAATAATTTCTCAGGATCTGTTCAAATATATTTTTGTTCAATCCTTTCTCTTTCTCTCACCTACTAAGGAACTCAAGTTTCAAGGATGTTACACATCTGTATTGTGCACTAGATATCTGCTATGCTTGATTTTTGTATTTTGCATCCTTTTTATCTCTCTGTGTCTCATACTAAATATTTTCTACTGCTCTATCTTCTCATTCATGAATCCTATCTTCTATTTTGTTTAATCTTCTGTTAAAAAAATCTATTCAGCTCTTAATATCTGTTATTTTCTTTTTCAGTATTAAAATTTCCATTGATTTCATCTCACATATTTAAGTTCTATGTCAATATTATCTCTTTCCACCTATTTTAACATATGAATCTTACGTATCTTAAGGTCTCTGTTGGGTAATTCTAATAATCATTTCATCCAAGGTGAATAGATATATTTTTAAATTTTCTATCTTTCTTCTCTTTGGGGTCATTTGGTTCTGTTTATAGTAGTTACTTAACCAAATGCTAGATATTGCATGTGAAGAATTCTAGAGATTCTGAAGATGTCTCTGACATTTACTTTTCTTCTGGTCAGTAGCTAGAATATGGTCCTATCACCTTAATCAGTCAAGGCCATTTTTCACTGGCCCTTACTTTTAGGGTATTGCCGTTTCAGGCTCTCAAGAAAGCCTGGACTGTACTTAGACTTCTCTTTCTTCATTGCTAAGATTTCAGTTTTATTCCCCAAGCTCCATAGAACTGATTGTTGTTATTTAGTTTATCAGCCTCTCAGAAATGTCTCTCTGAAATCTTGTCTTTCAAATCCTGATTACCTAGGTTGTTCTCTGTATCTTTAAATAACTGTTTTTTTTTCCTTTGTATTTTATCCAGATTTTATAGTTGGTTCTAGTGAGAGGTTTAGCCTGATACCAGCTATTCCATTAAAGCCAGAAGCAGAAGTGATTAAGGCACTATGCTTTATCCCTGTATGTACTTAAGGTTTAAGGGAATGTTGTCAAATAGTAGATGACTGGATATTTGGACCAATTTACATAACCCTCATTAGAACTGCACTTACTGAATTATGCTTTGATTTTATGCCATCTCTATACACTATTGGGTACTAAAAATTAATATTCCTATGAAAAGTATTATGATATTATTGTTAGATATGTTCTTGAGGAACTTGCTTATTATGACAATAGTGTCCTCTCTAGGAGTGCACTCAGGAAACACACTCATGTGGCTGTACTACCAAGAATAGTTGTCCTTTGTCATATCAATTGGTCTGTTTTTATTTCTGAATTTACTATGTTCTGTAACTGCTCAGGGTTTTGTTTTGTTTTCACATTTGGTTGATAGAAAGGTTAGAGGACATCTGTAGTCTATTCGTATTAAATCTCTATGATATATGATTTAGCTTTATCCCTCACTAATTTTTATGGTCCATCCTTTTTTTTTGTTCCTGTTATACCTGCTTAGAATATTTGATTTTATTTTATGTATTTTTGGTTGTTACCTCAGGTTTTTAATGGAACAAGATAGAGTACAAGTAAATTATTTGATTTTTTACAAAGTGTTTTCTGTAACATATATTCTTTCTCAATACTGTCCTTGACCACGTTTACATTGGTAAGAGTGCTTTGGTAAATATAACATATACATACATAATAAATATTTTATACTTTAAATAATACATTTATGCATTTTATTTAGTTATTTAATATCTAATAAAATAGTACAAATATTAATTAACTCTGCCATGACTACAATAGATAAGGAAACCAAGACACAGAATTAGACAGCATGTGAAAAGTTAAAATCCGAGCCAAGTATCTTTATTTCATGTAATGTGAGTAGAAAATAATACATACATAGAAGTGGCTTTGCCTATTAAAAAAAAACATGCCAAGACCTTGGATGCTTATTCCTGCTGTCTTTCTCCCTTGCTTATGAGAGTCTTCAATTAAATAGTACAAATATTTTCTTAAGTATGATAATACCATTTTATTTTAGCTTAGTACTTACAAATCCTTTCTTTGCTTATCACCACGCTTTTTGTAAAATAAGAACCCTTTAATTTGCCTTTCACACATTTCTGCTTAAAGGTACACCTTCAAATGGATCAAACTTAATTGCATTGTGGCCCTTAGCTAGTTCAAATTCCTCAATCAATTCACCTCAGACTCATCTTCTTTCAAGACTAAACAACCCCATTTTTCTTAATCTCTTCTCATATGTTCAGTAATCCCTTCCATTTCATTTATCATTTCTGTTGCCCTATGCTCTCTCCGATTTAGCTATAATGTTCTTCACATAAGGTCCTCTATCAGATGGGCACATGCTTAAAACTTCCCCTTCCACACTCATATTAGGCCAACTAAGAAGCTGCTCTGGTAATTTCGGTTTGCATGGTTATTATAAGTCCCAAATCAATGAAATGTTAAAGGCAATATTCTAAAGACCTGGGAACAAATGACATCTCCTATGTTAATATTTTAAGATGATATGGTGTTTTTCCTAAAAAAAAGAAATGCTGTGTCTTCAAAGCCCCCAAAATGAAGTGCTTTGCCGGCAACGTGGACTTTGTGATATCCATATCGAAGAGCTAATTTGCAATTTCAGGAGGCAATATCATAATTGTAAATGATTAAATATAGTTCCTTTTTCCAAAATGCCCAATTACTCTTTTCAAGAGGTTATCTATCATTATCAAGGAGATGAGTTTGACATGAATTCAGGGTCTTTGTATTAGTGAATCAAATTCATCATAAGATGATACCTGCTTGAAAAATAAATAAATAAACAAAAATGTAAATGTTACCTAAGGATATTAGTCTGAAGCTCTCTAAGGCATCTCTATTAAAAAAAAAAAAAAAAGAAAAGAAACATTGGTATGAGAAGCATCAATTACAAAAACCCCTGAGTGATAAACAGCTACTTTCATGTAAAGAGTAATTGCTGTCTCCAGAGTTGACCCAGAGAATCTCTGTGGGGAGTGAATGTAATAGTGTAGCTGGAGCCATATGCCATGGGCATCTCTATGCACTGATGGAAAAGACTCATTTGGGAATGAGTTGGAGGAAGTCATGTGTGTTCATATAAAACAATCTTGCCATTCTTTGATAAAGAACACAAATTCTATAATTAGATTCTTAAGGGAATGACACAGTGGTAAGAACAGTAGTTGGGCAAAGCAGATCACTGGTTAGATCTTGAGAGCAAGTGCTCAATTGAGAGAGGCAGCAAGAGCATGGCTGAGCAGTCAGTTTAAAAGGCTTGGCTTATAGACGCTGCCAATGGTGCTAAGCATTTGAAATGCATTTGGCCGTTCTGACACTTGGAAGTCAAGAGAATGACTAGCTTTGTATTGTTTAGTGGCAAGGGACAGAGTACCAATTTTACTAGTTTAAAGGAAAAAAATGATAATTTGTTGGCTCTGGCAACTGAAAAATTTGATCATGTTCTGGTTTCAGACACAGATGGATCCACAGGAAATCAAATGGTATCCTCAGTACTCAGTCTTCATCTATCTCTTTACTATGCTTTTCTCTGTTGTTTCCACTGTTAGGCAGGGTCTCCACTCATGTTGGCAAGAGAGCTGCTAGCAGCTCCAAGGTTATTTCTACATTCTAGCCTCTCAGCAACTCAGTAGAAAGAGTCCATTTTTTTTCCTAATCATTTTAAAAGAAGTCCAGAGTGAGTCTCACTGACTCTGAGTGGTCTGGCTTGGTTCATATGTGCACCCCTGGGTTACCCCTAAGCCCTACTCAAGTCACCTTCTTGAGGCCAAAAGAAGACCTTCTCCAAGTTGTCCCACAGGATCACATTAATATTTCTCAATGGAAGAATCATGGTGTTGATTAGAAAAAGAAATGAATAAAAACAAAAAGAAAAGAAAAAACCCTGTTTAATTCACCATAGAATACAAAGGAAAAGAACTACTTTGGGAAACCCATAGGACTATAAAAAGTAGAGAATGCAATCCCTCTCCACATCTAAATACTTATGCATATTTATGACTACCACACTGCCCCAGAAATGTTTAAAATGTTATTGAGAACAAAAATCCCAATGGATGTCTTTGGTCATTTCTTAGCTTAAATTTAAGATTGGCAACAGACACAAGGTCAGTTACATCAGCAACCCTAGAAATCACTCATGTTTTCTCCTTTGCTTATTTCTTTGTTTGTCGTGAAGGATAGGCGCACCCTGCTAAATGACTGATAAACTATATCCCATTTAATAATTGAAACAGTGCTGGAAGGCAGTAATATTGATAGCTTTTTACACGTGAGGAAACTTGGTCACAGGAGGTTAAATGGCTTCTTTGTGGCTCCACAACCATTGACGGAAAAACTGGGATTAGGAAACCAATTTATTTGACCCCTTTTCTACATAATGCTGACCTCAACGCTCTAAATTAGCAACACCATTTGAAAAGCATAGCAAGTAAACTCTAGTTTTATTGTTAAAAGTAAAGCTGTTTTTATAATCACCATATGCAATACTCCAAATCTTTAGTTTACAATGGTTGCTAGCCTTTACATAACCATTTGAAGAGAACTAAGAGTTTATTCAGAGCTCTGCATTTCTGAGTTCTGTTCAGGTTGGCAGTCATTGCTAGATTAAGGCATGTGGTTATGAGTGTGGTCTAAGAGATTGGACAGTATTAGTTCAAAACCCATTTCTACCACTTTCTGGACGTATGAATTCAAAGGTTTTTTAACCTCTGTTTTCAATTTTTCCAAATATTAAATTGGTCTGATATTTGTACCTATTCCTGATAGCAATTTTGAAGATTAATTATGGGTGAAAACTATTTAAAACAGTCCCTTGTACACAAAATTCACTTGCCAAATGTAGTTTTACTTTTTTTTCTTTTTCTTTTTTTTTTCTTTAATTTATTTAGAGACAGGATCTGGCTCTGTTGCCCAGGCTGGAGCACAGTGGTGGAATCATGGCTCACTGCAAGTTCAAACTCTTGAGCTCAAGCAACTCTCCCACCTCAGTTTCCCAATTAGCTGGGTCTGCAGGCACACCCCCACATCTCTGATCTTTTGAAAATTTTTTTTTGTAAATATGGAGGTCTCATTTTGTTGCCCAGGCTTGTCTTGAAATCTTGGTCTTTTCCCAACTCAGCTTCCCAAAGTGCTGGGATTACAGGCATGAGCCACTGCACCCAGCCTAGGTTAATTATTACTGTTATTTATTGTTCTTTATTGTTGTTGCTGCTGTTATTATTATTAAAAGCAACATTAAATGACATAGTTATCAGAACCCAGCAAATCAGAAAGCAGAGTCTATGTGTTCAGCTTGATAAAAACGTGATGTAAAGCAATTTTTTGTTGTTGTTGGAGCTTGAAATATACAAATCCAAATATACGCATAGGCGATTGATGACTAACATTTATACTTCAGTCATCAAGAATGGGTTCTCAGCAGGGAAAGAAGTTGAACACTACAAGAACAAAAGAATTCCATATGAACTTTAAAGCAGTTTTTTCCAATTCTGTGAAGAAGGTCATTGGTAGCTTGATGGGGATGGGATCTAATTAAACTAAAGAGCTTCTGCACAGCAAAAGAAACTACCATCAGAGTAAACAGGCAACCTACAAAATGGGAGAAAATTTTTGCAACCTACTTATCTGACAAAGGGCTAATATCCGGAATCTACAATGAACTCCAACAAATTTACAAGAAAAAAACAAACAACCCCATCAAAAAGTGGGCGAAGGACATGAACAGACACTTCTCAAAAGAAGACATTTATGCAGCCAAAAAACATATGAAAAATGCTCACCATCACTGGCCATCAGAGAAATGCAAATCAAAACCACAATGAGATACCATCTCACACCAGTTAGAATGGCAATCATTAAAAAGTCAGGAAACAACAGGTGCTGGAGAGGATGTGGAGAAATATGAACACTTTGACACTGTTGGTGGGACTGTAAACTAGTTCAACCATTGTGGAAGTCAGTGTGGCGATTCCTCAGGGATCTAGAACTAGAAATACCATTTGACCCAGCCATCCCATTACTGGGTACATACCCGAAGGACTATAAATCATGCTGCTATAAAGACACATGCACACGTATGTTTATTGCGGCTTTATTCACAATAGCAAAGACTTGGAACCAACCCAAATGTCCAACAACGATAGACTAGATTAAGAAAATGTGGCACATATATACCATGGAATACTATGCAGCCATAAAAAATGATGAGTTCATGTCCTTTGTAGGGACATGGATGAAATTGGAAATCATCATTCTCAGTAAACTATCGCAAGAACGAAAAACCAAACACCGCATATTCTCACTCATAGGTGGGAATTGAACAATGAGAACACATGGACACAGGAAGGAGAACATCACACTCTGGGGACTGTTGTGGGGTGGGGGGAGGGGGCAGGGATAGCTTTAGGAGATATACCTAATGCTAAATGACGAGTTAATGGGTGTAGCACACCAGCATGGCACATGTATACATGTGTAACTAACCTGCACATTGTGCACATGTACCCTAAAACTTAAAGTATAATAATAAAAAAAAAAAGAACAAAGGAATTGGCCATTCCAATATCATCAACTCTGGGAATTTGTGTAGTTGCTTAACTTCTGAAACCTCAGGTTCCACATTTGTACATTATCATATCACTTAAAAAGAGATTTAAATGAAGCAATGTCATAGTTTATGATATATGTTAGGTCCACAACATGACTTAGACGTTAACTCACATCTTCATGGATACAGGATTCTGTCTGACCTTTCTGACCCTAAATTTTTCTCTTTCCATTTTAAATGTGTTTCAAAACCATATATATGTATATATATGCATATATATAATATGGCCATTTTCCAGGTAAATAAAATAAAATTTAGAAAGTGATATGGTTTGGATGTTTGTCTCCTCCAAATCTCATGTTGAAATGTGATTCCCAGTGTTGGAGGTGGGGCCTGGTGGGTGGCAATAGGATCAGGAAGGTGGATCTTTCATTAATGGTTTAGTGCCATCCCCTTGGTGAAGAGTGAATTCTCACTCAGTTCATGGGAGACCTGGTTGTTTAAGAGTCTGGGACCTCCCCCTCTTTTCTCTCTTGCTCCCTGTCTTACCAAGTGACATGCTGGCTCCCTATCACCCGATGCAATGATTGTAAGCTTCCTGAGGCCCTCACCAGAAGCAGATGCTGGCATTATGCTTCCTATACAGCCTGCAGATCTGTGATCCAAAATAAAACCTCTTCTCTTTATAAATTACCCAGTCTCAGGTATGCCTTTATAGCAATGCAAAAATGGACTAACACAGAAAACTTTAAACTTATTTAGGCTACATGTTTTTAAAAAGCAATTGACTTTAACGTGTACCATATTTTTCTTCCTCAACTATCCATTCTAATTTTTTCTCTATTTTGGCCAACACCTTTGGCTGCTATGAGTGGTTTACTGAATGGAGTGAACCAAGCCTCATTCCTGTACCTTGCCATAAATTCCACTCAGTATCCACCATAGACTGAATGTTTTTGTAGCCCACAAAAGTCATGTTAGATTCTCATGCCGATGTTTTGAGGCCCTGCCTCCAAACACCATCACATTGCCATTACAATTTAAGATGAGTTTTAGGGGCTACAAAAAGGAATTAGTGCCCTTATAAAAGAGGTCCCAGAGAGGGCTTTTGCCCTTCTGCCATCGGGGCTACAAAAGGGAATTAGTTCCCTTATAAAAGAGGTCCCAGAAAGAGTCTTTGGCCCTTCTGCCATGTGTGAACAAGAAGATGGATGTATGTGAAATGGGAAGTGGGCCCTCGCCAGACACTGAATCTTCTGGGGCCTTCGTCTTGGACTTTTCAGCCTCCAGAGTGGTGACAAATAAATGCCTGTCATTTATCAGCTACACAGTTTATGTGCTCTTGTTATAGTAGTCTGAATGGACTAAGACAGTGTCTTTCACCAACATCAATACCATTAATATCTTAGAGTTGGCCATGGTCCAAGCAGCAGAGTCACTTGCATGAAGCCCAAATCTGCAACAGAACCCTTTTGTGTTCTGTGCCTCACTCATAGAAGTCTGTCTTTTTAGTCATCCAGAACAGGGACTGGAGCAATATTACCAAGTATAGAATTGGCCGTTTCCTGAGCCTAAAGACCCCTGTGACATATTTTGCTCCCTTTGTCACTATGTGAGGTCCAAGATGCAATTATTTGTCCTCTAATCTGAAAGGTGTATCACAGCATGTCTCATACCGGTGGAATCTAAAACCTTCACTGAAATATTGGTCCCTTTAATCTTCATCATTATCTCGTATTCTCTTGAGGGTTTGTGTCTTACTAAGGCTGGTAATTTACTTGCCACTTCTTCTCATTCATACCAATGAGCATGATGTCATCATATAATGGGCAGCTGTGATGTTCTGAGGTATGTCAAGACAGTCCAGCTTTCTTCAGTCTATACTTTGACAGAATGTGGGAAAATTTTCACATAGTTTTAGGGCAAGTCTATAAATGCATGCAGTTGTCTCTTTTATGTAAATACAGGCTGTTTTTGATCTACCCTTTTATTAGGGATGGCAAAAAAATTAAAAATTCGTCCACCAGATCGATGGCTGAATACCATGTGCTTGAGGCCATTTCTATCTGCTCCGGCAAATGTGCCACGTGTTACACTACATCTGCAATTGAGATACTACTCAGTTGAATTGTCAGTAGCCTACTATTAACTTTCAGAATTCATCTGACTTTAATAAGGTACAAATTGATGAATTAAATGGTGATATGATAGAAACCACTATTCTTGTATTTTTTAGGTCTTTAGGTGGCACTAATATTTGCCATTTTTCTATTTTTTGGTTTTGTTTTGTTTTGTTTTTCCATAGCTATCTTGGCAAGAGAGGGAGGCTCAGTTTCAGAGGCTTCCCTTGGCCTTCCTCATTACAGTAGCTCTTATTCCACAACTTCTGGAACCTATATGGGGATATAACTAGTAAGAATGTCTATTCCAATTGTACATTCAAGGACTGGGACATTGTCACTGTGCTGCTCCTTGGACCCACTGGACACACTGTGAACCAGACATAGGACAGAACACTTTTTGCTACTTGGCTGACATGTGCTTCATGTTCACTAGGAGGGAACGATAACGAAGCTTTTGATCCCCAGGTTTCAATGCTAACTCGGAGTCTCTGTTCCTAAAATATTTGTATATCCCTTTCCTTGTTGTGAATGGCTGAAGTTCCCTTTGAGAAATATAGAGCAGTGGTCCTCAACTTTTTGGCACTGGGGACCAGTTTCATAGAAGACAGTTTTTCCAAGGCGGGGTTGGTGGGGAGTGTTTTAAGGATGAAACTGTTTCACCTCAGATCATCAGGCATTAGATTCTCACGAGGAACGTGCAACCTAGATTCCTCGCATGTGCAGTTCACAATAGGGTTCACGCCTCTATCAGAATCTAATGCTACTGCGTATCTGACAGGAGGCGGAGCTCAGGCAGTAGTGCTCACTCGACCACTGTTCACCTCCTAGTGTGCAGCCCAGTTCCTAACTGGTACCAGTCTGAGGTCCAGGGGTTGGAACCCCTGGAGAGAAAACAATAAATTCTGTAAACATTGCTGTATTGCCACAGTGTTCTAGGAGGCTTTCTCCTGAAAAGCTGGCCTCTCCTCAGTCAGCAGTCTGCAGATGGGAAAACTGGCCTTCAATCTAGCAGCTCGGGAGGGGATCATGACTTTTATAGGGTGGCTACTCTCAGGCTGTTGATGATCCAGTCTTGATTTCTTTTGTTAGAGTAGATCAGCAATTATTCTTTTGGCTATTGTTTACTTACAATATCCATAGCTCTCTGTAGGTGGTGTCCTCCTGGCTGCCAGTCCAACCCTAGTGCTCTTTATGATAATTATGCCTAGTTGGCATCTGAGAATTAGACACTGCCGCCTGCCCTCTTTTATTTGGAATCATATTATTCCCAATGCTATAAGAAGCCCAATTTTGTAACAATATATCCAAATACTGAGACTAGCCCTTAGAGGACAACTATCACTCAGTTTCTCAATGATGCTGACACCATTTTCACCAGTGACCTCTTTATTACTTTGGCAAATAAAATGTCCTCTGGGCTCTCCCAGAGAACAATCACCCAGTGTTCAAGCTTACATAGTATATCGACCCTAACATGCCCACTTTTTGGAGCTTTTTGAGCTCTTCTTCCATAGTCTCACATGAGAGTTATAGTATACCTAATTCATTTAATGTGGACCATAACTTTAAGCTTCTAAGAACTATTCTAGCAGTATGTTAGCACAGCCTCCTATGCCTAGGCAAGGGTGTTAAATCCTGTACCCCAGAAATACACTCACAACTAATATGGCATTTACAATCATGCCAATCTGATTTCAAACTCAATGTTCTTTGATTCATTTTCCCTTATTTAGAAAGTTTTGCATTTTTCTAATTTATGTAGATAATAGACAGTTTAACATCTTTCTTAGGAGTAATTTGTGTTTTTTTTTTTAACATAAAGTCTTAATATAAATGTTCTTTGCCAATGTTTGCTCCAAAATGCAGAAAGAATGAGCATGAATACTCACTTTCCTAGCTGATTTCTGTGAATTGCCCTCATATGCATATGGGGGAATATAATTAAGATAACTTTGATTTTTATGAGATTCAGTAGGTTCCTTCCGAGTGTCTGAAATAGATTAAGAGGTCAATAAGTTTTATAGATTAATAAAAGATTAAATAATCATAAGCAAATAAAAGATTGAATTTAAAATCTAATTTGTTGGCTCTGTTCACTGATCAATACCAAACATCTAGAGCAGTGCGTGGCACATAGTACATAGTACTCAGCAAATTATTTGTTGTAAGAATGACCAATAGAGAATGGTGGTTATATGTTTGCATATGTGTGTGTATATATGTATATATATAGTCTTAGTTTACATCATTTTAATTAATATATGCTTATCTTAAAATATTTAAATAATATAGATACCTATAGTGAAAGTTGTATTTTACCCAAACTCAATTTATTTAATTCATTCACATAAGAGTCTTTCAAGTGGCAATGCCTGTACAATGTGCAGCAGACACAATACTTAGCAAAAATAGACTTTTTCTCAAGTAACCACTGTTATTAGACTGGCGTTTATCCTTCTGGATTTTTGTTTTTTGATTGAGACAGGATCTCACTCCATTTCCCAGACAGTGATGTGATCATGACTCTTCTTCAATTCCAAGCTATCTTCCTACCTCAGACTCCCAAAACGCTGGGATTACAAGCATGAGCCACTGCTCCTGACCATCTATTTTCAAACACACACACATTCATGTCAATTACATATTATTTCATATAAGTGAAATTAAACTCTACATATGATTCTACAGCAAGCATTCCGGGTTGAACTAGGATATCCAAACTTCTTT
Organism: Pongo pygmaeus; assembly: GCF_028885625.2. NCBI lineage: Eukaryota > Metazoa > Chordata > Mammalia > Primates > Hominidae > Pongo > Pongo pygmaeus. Next base: position 22,805,716 of record NC_072376.2, read on the forward strand.
ATGCCATGGCAAACATAGAAAATAACAATATATGCCTCACCAAGATAGACAGGTTATAACTTAATATAGACATTTTCTTTTTAAAATGAATTCTTCAGTAACATAATACCAAATCATGAAATAATATTTTAATAAGATATTAGATTAAGATTGCCAAATTTTAATCTATAATTTTTGTCTACATAAGTATTATTGAATAGTAGGTTTTTAAATTTTTTTTATCTATCCTTTTCCAATGTTGGCATAAGAATTATAACAGCTTTATAGAATGAATTGAGAAGCTCTGCATTTTATCCTAAGAATTGGGATAGTTTTTATATGAATGAAGGACCTATTTGCTTACAACGTATAAGCGCCTCACCTATAAAACTGTCTTGGTTTATTGCGTCTAGTGGGAGCAGGGGATGGGGAATGGTAGAATGTGATCTGAATCTTTCCTGTGATTTTCAACCTGTTAAGATTATTTTTCTCCTCTGGAATCAATTTTGGTCATTTGTATTTTTCCAGAAAAATCATCCATTTCATCTTGATTTTAAAATTCCATTTTTCAGGCTTTTTTCTCTGTAGCTTATATCAACTTTCTGATTTAAAGTGAGTTTGTGATTTCTCTCCCTATCATCTTGACTGGACTGTTACTGCAGCAAGCTTCTCCCCTGAATGAGAGGGCTAGCAGAGTGCTGTATCTGGTGGGCAGGGCCTATTAGCAAGCTGACTTCCTTAGGGTTTGTGAATTGATCAGAAACAGGTGTGAAATTCACTCCCTCCCATAAAATGTCCAGGGGAAGGTTGCCTTTACTCTGAATAAAACACATGGATGTGTTTCACAGTTTCAATACTAGGTGAAGCTTCCTTTTCTTTTTTCTTCATTATTATTATTATTATTATTATCTTTTTGGATCTATTACAAAGGTCGGAAATCATAACACACTCTGGTTTATCAGCCCTGCCTGACACATGGCTAAGAGCTCTCACCAGAAATACATCTTAGTTTTAGCTAAGGGTCCTGTGCTGCGGGCAGCCACTGGACTGACTCTTCCATAGCAAAGCCCCAACACTTCCCTCATTATCACCCCGCTGTTCATGCTCTCCCTGCCTCTTCATTGTGGGCTAAGCTTTCTCCTGGTCCTCATTGGTAAAAACTCCTCTTGCCTCCAAAGTTGTGATTTTCTCTGGTTTAATTTCTGTATTAATTTGATTTCTTATGCTTTGTAACTTCCAGAGTTTTTCAAAATTTCTATTTTGCAAATAGCGTTCTTTTCTCTGTTCCAGGTCTGTGACATATGTGTACAACTTTTACAATATTTACCTCACCCTTGAAATTTATCATTAACGGTCATTTTGTTATCTTGTTGAATTAAGGAAACTCTTGAGAAGCTAGAGATGACATGTGTATCATGTTCACTTCCTAAATGCATTTATTCATGTGGGAATTATAAGTAATTTTGTTGTTCTACTTGTACAACTATGTAATTTGTGCATAATTTATAAAATTTGTCCTTGTTCTTTGAAGAATCATTTTCAAAATCTTTCATATTCTAGTAAAAACTGCCACTTTGGCAGCCTGATGGGGACCTTGTTTGGAGACGGTGATTGGAAAACTTTCCTACCACCATACAAAGGGTTCCTGATGTATGTCAGCACTTTGTGATTTTAAAGTATGTGCATATTTCACCACCCAGATTCCCGCTCACGGTAAGTGACATGTGGACTTTTAGGCTCCCTGCTCCAGGGACTCTCCTCCCACTCAGACCGTGAAGTCCTTTCAGATTTCAGCAGCATTACTCATCTTGATTATGCCACCAGTCTCTTTGATGGGAGGCTCACCTGCTTCCTTTAAGAATAAGGATGTGATTTGAGGTTTAACTTCCAACATTTAAGGCACTTAAGGTGCCAGGTCCAATTTATTTACAGCTTCTGATCGATGAGTATTTTCTGTGTGGAGCATGCACTTTGGGCCAGGGTTACTTCCCTCCAGTTCCCTCACCATCCCTATTCACATGTGAAGTGGGCACCCTTTCCCAAAACTACCCAATACCATGGCTATTTGTTGGTGTCTGACCTAAGCAAGATCTTTGATTTTTTACTTATTGAAATTCCAGTAGTCTAACTGGAGAAGTGTTTGAAGAGTATATGCAGGAAAAATGTTAAAACTTGAGCCCCTTAGGAAAATTCAACGCACATTTGCCACCGTGAAATCCAACTTTTATTAAGGTTTTAAAAATGCTATATAATCTGGTTTGGGGCCCACCAAACAAGTAAACCAAAATGGTTAATTGGAGGTAGAAAATTTTCTGTCTTTGAACAATATTGGTTGTGTTTTGTTAATGACTCTTGCGATTTTTAATGTAATTCTCCTGGGAAGAAAGCAGGGTGTTTGTGGTGTAACAATGCCTAGGCAGGGACAAGTGTGGTGTGCCCTTTAATTCTAAGTTTGTCATTAGGAGCTGTCTGACCTTTGTCATCTCACCTGTCTGGCCATGAGCTTCTACAGCTGTGAAATAAGCTTTAAGTTTCCTTTCATTTCTAAGAATCTGTTGTCTGTGCTACTGATTGTGTTTTTTGTTTTATGATTAGGCTCTGAGAAAGTTATGAAAATTCCCATACAAGTAAATAGACAATCATAATAATGACAAAAACAAAAATTAGAATCTACAACTTCATTTTTCCCCCTAGCAAGTCTGTAGTTATTCCAGTATTGTCTACAGGTATCTGATTTTATGGGAGTGCCATATTTAAACATTCATTATCAACTCATGCAATCAGACTTAAGTGCACCTAAGTACACCATCTGTCTTTTTCTTTCTCATATATTCCTCTGTAGTCACACATGGATATCTGCTATTCTAGTAGTGTCTGGAGCCTATTTAGCTGCACCAGTTACAGTGTAATCAGCAGAGAAGGCATTCCCTTCCAACCTCTGATTTTCAGAATTTAACAGCACCATGCTTTTAATGGCTCTATCCTTAAATGTGATACATTCACACTTTTCTACACAGGTGTATGTTTTTTGTTTTTCGTTTTTTTTTTCCAATGCTCCAGAGGCAAAGTCTGTCTTTAAGGGAAGAGTTCAAAGCTTGGACTTCTTTTTAAAAAGCCAAAGGATGACAGAAAATGTTTTACAAATGCAAGCAGTTTCTGATCAAGCTGCACAGTCATGCAAACCGTTTCAAGGCTGCTGGCTACTAGGCAGGCAGAGAATGGTTGGAAGGCTACTGGCTGTTTCATCACTATAGTCCGTGGAACAACAACCTGGGCCTTTGGATGGGTTCTAAAGCAGTGTTATTCAGACAGTGTGCCCAATTTTGACCAAAAGAGGCATCAGTTCATTCTCTGCAAAACAAACCAGAAAATATCTTTTCATCAGCGATGACTTGATGACAGTGGAACCCAAATGTATGAGGTGCTCATGCTCAGTGGCAGGACTTGCATTTTCTATGCTTTGGTGGCCTACAGCATAGAAATGAATAGGATATGCGGCTACAGTTGAGGCCACACAAAACCCAAATAAGATCCCATCATGTATTCTGAGAAAATCAACCATGTGCCATTGAAATAAAATTCCCCAAATAATGTTGATTCTCGACCCTCAGCCTTCTTACTATATGCGGTCTCTTGGGATAGAAATATTTCTGATGACATAGGGCAATTGGGCTTTGAAATTCATCAGCTTTCATTTTAAGTCCCATCCGTGCCACCAATTATTTATGTGATTTTGATCAGTTTGCTTAACCCTGTTAGTCCTGGTTGCCTCATAAGTGACGTGGGAATTACAATATCCATTGTTCATAGTTGTTGGAAAAATTAGCAAGAAATATTAGAAAAAAGTATAATGTGTCAAATGTATGCTTAGTTCTGCATAAACATAGAAATTAAAAAAAAATCTATAGCACTAATATGCCAGGCTCTATTCAAATAACTCATATATTGTTGTAGTTAATTCTCACAACAACCAAGAGGTAGATATCATTAGTATCTCCATTCTGCAGATGAGAGAATTGCAGCAAAGTTAACATGCCTGAGTACATTCAGCTGGTACTTGGTGAAATCAAGTTTTGAACCCAGGAAGTCTGACCCAGTCCAGGCTCACACATCAAATACTATTTTGAAGAAAATTCCATTTGAAGGAAGCCAAACAGTCATCCAGCCATGTTGCCCAGTGCATAAGTATGCTAAAAAATAACATTTACTATGCCTAGCTATCCACAGCTCAATGGGAATCACAATGATTCTCCTGCTATGACTGGTTGAACTACTTAAATGACCTGGCTCAAGAACTGCCCATCCAGAAAAAGGCCAGCAAGTGATGATTTAGCCAAATGTAAAAAGTGGGGTGATATTGTTTGACTGTGTCCCCACCCAAATCTCATCTTGAATTGTAGTTCTCATAATCCCCACATGTGGCAGGAGGGACCTGGTGGGGGGTAATTTAATCATGGGGGCAGTTTCCCTCATGCTAGTCTCGTGATAGTGGTAAGTTCTCACAAGATCTGATGGTTTTATGAGAGGCTTCCCCCTTTGCTTGGCTCTCATTTCTCTCTCCTGTCGCCATGTAAAAAAGGATGTGTTTGCTTCCCTTTCCACAAAGATGGTAAGTTTCCTGAGGCCTCCCTAGCCCTGCGGAACTATAAGTCAATAAAACCTCTTTTATTTATGAGTTACCCAGTCTTGGGTGTGTCCTCATAGCAGTGTGAGAACGGACTAATACAGTAAATTGGTACCTCAGAGAGTGGGTTGCTGCTATAAGGATACCCGAAAATGTGGAAGTGACTTTGGAACTGAGTAACAGGTAGAGGTTGGAATAGTTTGAAGGGCTCAGAAAAGGACAGGAAAATGTGGGAAAGTTTGGAACTTCCAAGAGACTTGGAGGGCTCCGAAGACAGGAAGATGTGGGAAAGTTGGGAACTTCCTAGAGGTTTGTTAAATGGCTTTGACTAAAATGCTGATAATGATATGGACAATGAAGTCCAGGCTGAGATGGACTCAGAGGGAGATGAGGAACTTCTTGGGAACTGGAGTAAAGGTCACTCTTGCTATGCAAAGAGACTGGAGGAATTTTGCCCCTGCCCTAGAGATCCATGGAACTTTGAACTTGAGAGAGATGATTTAGGGTATCTGGTGAAAGAAATTTCTAAGCCTCAAAGCATTCAAAAAGCAGAAGAGCATAAAAGTTTGGAAAATTTGCAGCATGATGATGCAATAGAAAAGAAAAACCCATTTTCTGGAGAGAAATTCAAGCCAGCAGCAGAAATTTGCATAAGAAGGAGCTGTTAATCACCAAGACAATGGAAAAAATGTCTCCAGGGCATGTCAGAGACCTTCACAGCAGCCCCTCCCATCACAGGACCAGAGGCCTAGGAGGGAAAAATGGTTTCCCGGGCTGAGTTCATGGAACCCTCTGCTGTGTGTTGCCTAGGGACTTGGTGCCCTGCATCCCAGCTATTCTAGCACTGGCTAAAAGGGCCAAGGTACAGCTGAGGCCATTGCTTCAGAGGGAGCAAGCCCCAAGCCTTGGCAACTTCCATGTAGTTTTGGGCCTGCTGGTACACAGAAGTCAAGAATTAAGATTTGGGAACCTCTGCCTAGATTTCAGAGGATGTATGGAAATGCCTGGATTTCTATGCAGAAGTATGCTGCATGGGCAGAGCCCTCATGGATAACCTCTGCTAGGGCAGTGTGGAAGGAAAATGTGGGGTAAAAGCCCCCACAAAAAGTCCCCAGTGGGGCACTGCCTAGTGGAGCTGTAAGAAGACAGCCACCATCCTCCAGACCCCAGAATGGTGGATCCACTGAAAGCTTGCACTGTAGGCCTGGAAAAGCCACAGACACTCAATATCAGCATGTAAAAGCAGCCAGGTATGGGGCTATACCCTGCAAACCCACAGGGGCAGAGTTTCCCAAGGCCATGGGAGTCCACCTCTTGCATCAGCATGCCCTGGCTGTGAGACATGAAGTCAAAGGAGATCATTTTGGAACTTTAAGATTTAATGACCACCCTATTGGATTTCAGACTTGCATGGGGCCTGTGGCCCCTTTGTTTTGGCCAATTTCTCCCATTTGAAACAGGTATTTACCCAATGCCGCTATCGTCAGTGTATCTAGGAAGTAACTAACTTGCTTTTGATTTTATAGGCTCATAGGCAGAAGGGATGCCTTGTCTCAGATAAGACTATGGACTTGGACTTTTGGTTTAATGCTGAAATGAGTTAAGGCTTTGGGGAACCACTGGGAAGAGCATTATTGTATTTTAAAGCATGAGGACATGAGATTTGAGAGGGGCCAGGGTTGTAATGATAAGCTTTGGCTGTGTCCCCACCCAAATCTCATCTTGAAATGTAATCCCCACATGTGGTGAGAGGGACCCAGTGGGAGGTAATTGAATCATGCGGCTGGTTCCCCCATGCTATTCTCATGACAGTGAGTAAGTTCTCACAAGATTTGATGATTTTGTAAAGGGCTTCCCCCTTTGCTCAGCTCTCATTTCTCTCTCCTGCTGCTATGTGAAGAAGGACATACTTGCTTCTCTTTCCACCAAGATAGTAAGTTTCCTGAGGCCTCTGAAGGCCTACTGAAGTGTGAGTCAATTAAAACTCTTTTCTTGATAACTTACTCAGTCTCAGATATGTCCTTATAGCAGCATGATAACAAACTAATATATAGAGCAATACAACTTTTTCACTAGGGAATGTGAATAAAGAAATGTAGAGATAATTTGTCCTTAAGCAATGGGAATAAGAGTTGAACAATAAAGAGGCTATGGTGGCTGAGTTTAGTCATGGTGGTATCAGTGTAATTAAACCCACATTGAATGCACCATGATACTTTTAAGTACCAAAATACTGGTGGTTTTTTTTCTATGATATCACTACCTCATGCATACATGAAAATGTGAAATCTGAGCCATTTAAAACTTTAGAATCATACAAAGAGGTTAAAGGAACAAAGTGGTACTCTGAAAGTTTTCTAACCATATTCCTCCCTTCATAATAACCCTTCCCAGGTACTTTGTTGATGTTTTCAATCCTTTCCTAGATAAGCCTCTTTTCATATATTTATGAATCATTTGCATACACACTAGTACAAATTTGAGTTTCTAGTTACTTCTGGACGTCCTGATGGGGCTGGCTTAGAGTGATAGAGCAGGTGCCTTAAGGAAAATAGCAGGATGATGAGGAAAGGGGATTGGGAGAGAGGAGGGTAGAGTAAAGGTGGGAGGCTCTCCCATACCCAATTTCTAGCTCTTTTCCTAGCCTAAGCATCTCCCTTCCCCCAGTGCTGGGTTCTCTCTTTTTTCCTGCTCCTTTATCCTCATAAATAAGATCCATTTTTTAGATTCTCATCACTGCCATTCCTCCAGCACTATGAATACTATCATGTATCTTATCAAGGGCTATATTTCCCAATAGTCTTCCCTGTTGATCCTCTAGCCAAAAGGTCAGAATAGCCTCAGTCCTCTCTATGGCAGAACAAAGTCTAAAGACAAAATGTAGAACTGTGTTGCTCAATACAGTAGCCACCAATTATATGTAGGTAGATCCTGAACACTTGAAATGTGGCTATTCCAAATTGAGACCTGCCATAATCATAAAGTACATACTAGATTTCAAAGACAGCACAAATAAAATAATTAAAGAATTCAATGCATTTATATTGATTACCTGTTAAAATATTTTGGAACTGATTTAAATAAAATATACTATTAATATTAATTTCACGTGTTCTCTTTTCTCAAAAAAATATGGCTACTAGAAAATTTAAAAATTATATATATTTATGTTGGGCAGCCCTGGAGTAGAAGTTGATAGTAATCATATTTCACTTTTTATTAAAATACTATAATTAATACTAATGTTAATACAGCCATTTTGAAGTCACATGAAATAAATACCACAATGCTTGTAGGGTTATTTTGCTTTATAGCAATCTCTGTGATGTATTACATGGAAATCAAAATTAGGAGAAATGAGTCAGCAGAAACACTGAAAAAAGAAAAATACACAGAACAAGTTGAGGATCAAGAACCCAACTGCATAAAGAACAGAACAGGAACAAGCTGTAAGAAGGTAATGGCTAATAACACTGACTCACAGCCAAAGGGCAAGGGTCCTCAGTTACAGCTCTTGAGGGTCTCACCTTGGATCTGGAGCCATTTGCCATTTTTCAGTTTCTATTCTTTCTGAGGTTATGCATGTGTAGCTTCAGAGGCAAACTTTTCTTTATTAACCAACTTCCACACATAAAGCACCTTTCTCCTGGTAGGGTTATAATAGTGAACAAACCAAGCAGGTCTTTGCCTTAACATAGCTTGCGCTTTTGGGGAAAGAAACTATTATTATAGAAATAATCGGTATTTGATAACAACAAAACTAAGCATTTACTAAGCCAGAAAAATTGACATAGTGAGAAGATCTCTAAAGGCAATGAAACAGGTTGATGCCACAAAGAGTTTTTGTTAAGAGATGACTACTCATTCAGAAAGTGACAGTTGAATTGGGACATGGAAGATGAGAGAGAGCCAGTCATGCAAAGAGCCAGGATTAGGGAGAGAAAGGGGAGAACATTCCAGGCAGGAGGTAACAGCAGGTGCAACATCCCTAAGGCAGAAAAATTTTTAGTTTGTTGCAGAAACAGTAAAATTGGACTGGAGGTAAGGAGAGTGGTGTGAGAAAACATTAAAGAGTCAGACAATGAATCAGGTCATATAGGGTCTTGTATGCAATTTGGATTTTCTTCTAAATGCACTGGAAAACCATTGAAGAGTTTTAAGCTGTGGAATTGCATGACCAATTAGGAGTCTACTGCAGTGTTTCAAGTAAGGTGTGATAGAAGCCTGGATTTAAATCATCCCCAATTCTTTCTAATCACATAGGGTTGTGCTATTTTATTAAATTTACTAAGAAATAATAATGCTCAGCTAGTTTTTAAGTGTTCAATTCTACTTTTTTTTTTAAGAGACACAGTCACACTGTCATCCAGGCTAGTGTGCAGTGGTGTGATTTTTCTCACTGCGGCATCAAACTCCTGGGCTCATGTGATCCTTCCATCTTAGCCTCCTGAGTGCCTGGGACTAAAGGCACATGCCACCACATTGGGCTAATTTTTTTTTGAGAGACAGGGTCTCACTATGTTGCCTAGGCTGGCAATTCTATTTTATTGATTACAAACCTACATACATTCTTTGAAACAAATTTTGAAAATATGAATAGGCACCAAGAAAAATAAATTCATATTTCCACCATGCAGATCACAGTTGACATCTTAGAGTGCACTGTTCCGTAATTTATAATTTCTACATATTTGTGTATATACAGAAATAGAATCAGATGTTATATACTTTTCAGAAAACTTGTTTTTTACTCACACTGAGAATGTATTTCTACATTATTAAATACTCTCCTACAGCATCACAGATTACATGGCAATTCAACTGTATGGATTTTTTAAAATTGACCTGATATACTATAGTTAGGAATTTATTTTGCTTCCAATTTATTATTATTATATATTTTAACAATATAATATGTCATGATGATTACTATCCTCCTCTAAATAAATATTTGTATTCACCCTTAATTATTTACACAGGATAAATTTCAAATCATGTAATGCTATCATAGTTTCAAACTATTTTCAAATTTTTAAGGCTTTTGATACAAATACTATTTTCTTCCAGACCAGCTAAACTAATTTACATTTATATCCCTAATATATGAGGATACAAATTTCCTAGAACTTTTGAACACACTGATTATTATAATTTAAAAATTATTTTACTATTTGGTAGGCAATTCATAATATATCTCACTATTATTTTACTTAAACTATATGTTTGAAATTTGTATTTCCTTCTGTCTAGTGAAATTGAATTTTTTCATATGCTTATTGACCATCTACTTTTATTTTCTTACAATTGCTTATTCATATTCATTTTGCTGTGGAGGTGCCTGCTCAGCCTGGTCTTAAAGTAAATAAAAGGATAAAGAAATGGTTACCAATTTCTGAATCATGAAGTAGAATCAGGAAAAGGCATTCTATTAATTAATGGCATAGCTAACACAATTCCTGAAAAAATGATAACATCAGTAACTGACAAGATTCCAAGAGACTAACCTACAAGAACATTGTTCAACACGAAATTTTCTTCTCCTCTATAATGTTTGCTGAGAATATTCTCAGAGGTCCCTAAGGATTCTAAAATACTGTGTATGCCATATTCACATACTCTTATTTATAGGAGGCTCCACTTGGAACATTATCTACTCAACTTGTTCAAGGTTCTGGTCTCCCTAAAACACAGCTCAAATTAAAATATAAAATCTAAGTACCTAGTGAAAGAAAGAGCCATATCCTACCAGTTGCAAAACCTAATATTCTCTGTTTAAAGTTAGGAATTTCAAATTAATCATTGGTTTAATTAATAAATGGTCCCAAGACACTTTGCAGAAGTTTTCTTATGGGCAAGAATTCTGAGCTGTATCTTAATTCTTGGCCATTTCTCACATAAAACAAATTATTTTATCAAAGACGCCAAATGCTAGTACTTTAGGCTCCAAATACAGGAGGCTTACTTTCGCTGAGAGCATTACAATTGATCTCAGACCAGAGTGAGCAGGACTCAGTAGGAAGCTAAGGTGATTAATTGTCAAGAGATCTGGGTTCATGTACTGGCTTCATGTTACTACTGACTTGTCTCCCTGGGTAAGCCACTTAGATAAAGTCATACTTTATTTTTCTGTAAATGATATTTATTCTAAAAAGTTATTGTGAGATGAACCAAGTTACAAAATGTGAATTTACTAAATGAACTCAAAAGTTACATATGAGTACAGGAAATGTTATCAGAGCTAGAATCACCAACTCAGACACCTATAAGGGCCATACTAACTTCTCAATGTATGAAGTGGATCAACCAGGGCTGTGGGTAATTCTAGTGCTTGACCCAGTTTGACAGGATTGTTGCAATTATGGCAATAAGATGCCAGTGTTGCCTGACATTTTAATTTTTTCAAAAGAAAAACTATAAATCCTGACTTCATTCATCTTCCACTTTCAAAGTATTGACAGCTAATTAAAATGTAAGTCAAAGTAATTTTGTTGGCCAAATAAGTCATATGTTTGGATCAAAGTTGGACCATGACTAGCCAGTCTGTAAACTCTTGTATTGTCTCTGATTTATATGGTTAGTAATACTCTCAAACTTCCATGGTAACATCTTTAGTTAAGAGTATTTATTGTACTGAGTGCATCAAATATAGTCCCATCTTACAGTAACCAATTATTTGTAATTATTTCCACAATGAGGGTTTTTCCCTTCAGGTGGCCAATTACTTCCTATCAAATTATCACTGAAAACCATTATTTTCATTTCCATTTGTAGACATCTCAAGACTTTATTTTCCATTTGGTACAAGTAAATGAAAAGGAAATTATAACAGCCAATGCAATTATGACTGTGATCTTATCTGTCTGGATTGATTAGAAGTCCTTATTCTAATCACCCAAACTCTTTATTAATGTTAAGTTTATTAAAACTTAGGTTCAGATTTAGATTTTTATTAAGGATTTCATTTATGTTATCTTTTTTCTTTTATAAGATGATAGGGAATGCAAGATGGGGAAACCAAAGAAAAACCTAGTTACCAAAGAGACCTCGTCTCTCTGCAACTTGGCTTCACAACACTGATCTCTCTTTTACCATTTATCAAAACTCCATCTCTGGCAAATTACAGTGAATTACAGTGGAGTGTTGCTAATTCATACTAATGACTGGGGTACCCAGTGCAGATTGAATTCTGAGAACTGGCAACTGAGCAACAAAGGAAAAAAAAGCAACAACAATAAATTGAGACCACTGCATAAAAAAATCCTTTGTTCATTTATTTTTTTTCAGTATAAGCTAGTTTTAATTAATTTGGTTAATGTATCATTGATACTAGTACAAATTATATCCCTAAATCTCTCCAACATTAAATATTAGTTTAAAAATTAGTTGCAACTTTATTTGGCAGTGAATTGAAATAAAACACTGGCAGAATAGCAAGATAAGATTTAGATCAGTAGCAAATTTACTACATTTCCACTTAATATAATATTCTTCTCTTTTCAGCCTTGGGATCAGTACCTGGTATTAAATAGGCTTTCTGATTCTCACACAAGAAAATTGACTAGCACTCTAGGGAAGAGTTATCCACTGTTGAACACTCAACCTGCTTAAAGGGTTGGCAACTGGATGTTCACAAAGAATTACCATAGTTGCCACATATCCAGGTATCCACATATTTCCACAGACATCTCAGGATGGAGACAAACCACCCCCTTCCCATACTTCCCACTCCCTACCCACCCCCTATATCCCACCCTCCACTTTTTTTGGAGAATAAAGGAAGAAAAACTGGGTAGAATATAGTGAAAATATAATTACCCTTTTTTTTTTTAAGTGGTAAGCACTGGAAGCCTTCTTATTTTGTAAGTCCCATGAATGAAGATTGGTTTCATGCTCTTCTTAATTTACTTCTTTAGATGCTGGAAGATGGCTCACATTCTTTCTTACATTTCTTCATTTATTCTTTTAGTGAAGAGGCTCTATGACAGTATCAACCAAGGTTTACATTTGTTTTCTGCTCATATTGTGCCCACACAACTTAGCAGAGTTTATTGGCAAATAGGATCATTCTTTAAACACCCCTTTAGTGACTGTATGCTTACACCATACCATGTGGAGTCCCAGGTACCAAGGATACAAGACTGTGGGCCTTTCCTTTAGGGAGCTTGCATACTTGAAGGGAAAGAAAAATTATCAAACCAATGTTTCTGTGATACAGGGTAAAGTCAGATTGCTATGAAACCACAGAGTAGGGGAAACTAGCCCAAGGTGGTGAGATCATGAGAGGCCTCCAGAGGGAAAAGTTTATGCTGAACCTTGAAAAATCATAAACAATTATCCAGGTAGAGAAGGTTGGAAGTGTTTAGGGAGTTTCACATAGTTCATTGTGGGGAAGGGATAAAAAGGGAACTAGAAGGTAGCTAGGAAGCAGTTCAAATGGAGTTTGTATGCCATGTGAGCTGCTTAAATTTCATTTTGTTGTTATCAGGAGCAGTATCAAACATGCACCAGAAGAGACAAAACCAGTGGCAAGGAGCTCAATTAGGAGATTTGCAGGACTCCAGCTGTGATTTGACAAGGGCCTCATGTCATCTGTGGTTGTCACTCTGTATATATGTCCTTCTCGAGTGATCAACAGACTTCTAGACAACAACCCTTCCACCCGCTTACAGTTTTCAGATTGGGTGAGATGATTTCATCCTCAGCTCCAAGGGTGATTCTTAATTAGCTTAAGTCAATCAGCAAAGTCCACAGCAAAGCCATAGTAATTGGATTGGGAGTAAACATGAGACTCAAGTGGTACAAAGGAGGCTGGAGAGTGTCTGAGCTGGGCTTTTGGGAGAGAATCTCCTTTGCTCTCTGGGAGAACTACTGAGAGGGGTATTCTTTCTTCCTGAAGGAGGAAATGCATAGGCTGGATGCTGCTCGTCACCATATTGTAACAAGAAGAAAATCAGTCAACACTACACAGAACAAATATAGAAAAATAAATGTAGCAAACCTTACAGTAAGCCTATGCTAATTTGGGACTTTCATGCTATCCATAATTATGACGATTTATTTTATCATTCATGTAATTCAATGTTGTTGTTCTGTAATTTAGGCACTTTTGTTCCTGGAATTACCTTAACTGCTAAAAACCTGGCTGTTGGCATTGATGATCAGAATAAAGGCAGAATTAGATAACCTCCTCCAGTCTTTTTCTTCTATGATTCCCTTTCACCCTTAGTTTATCAAGAAGATAGTTGCAAACAGCAAGCTGATGACTGACAAAAAATGGCAAGAACGTCATAAGAGTCAAATTACTCCTCCTCAGTCCCATGACAGCTCCTCTCCCCTCTCTGTTGCCTGCCTGCCTTCCTTTGGCTGCCAAGAATTTGCTGTTTGCTTCTCACTTCCCTCATCCAATCCATACTGAGAAGATAATGTGCTCAGCTAGCTCCAGAACAGAAAGCTGAATGTCGGCACGTATTTTGCCTTGAATGAAAATAACCTATCGGTGCAGAGTGGCCTCTGCTATCCAGGGCTGAGACTGTATTGGGTTTGGTGGTTAATTCTTCAGCCTTATAGCCCTGGGATTTTAGCTAATGGCTTTAGGGTTTGCACAAGCCCCATGTCCATGGTTTTAAAGTTACCACTGTGGATGAGAGCTTGTCATGTTGTTTAATATTACAGTTATTCCAAAGCAGGTTTCTGGCTAAGTGACAGCATTTGACATGTCTCTAATACTGACAGTAGTGATGACTTTCAAGTGTTCTATTTATGTCAGGTAGAAGGGGAGTAGAGGTTTTTAAATAAAATAAACATGTGCAAAGAAAACTTCTGGTTTAGTATAATAAAAATGTCAAAACAGTCTGAATACCTGCTCTGCTATTTTCTTGCCATGGACTCTGGGGCAAGTTTAAAAGATACAGTATCTCCATCTGTAAAATGGAAATAATGATGGTGCCTACTTTGAAAGGCCATGGTTGTATAATCCAGTGTCTCTAAGGTGCCTTACGTGATGCCAGGCTCATGCTCACCACAGACATTCAATAATGGTACATACATTAATTGTTATTCGTGCCATGCCCATAAACTTTTTAAAGTAAACAGCTTCACCCAAGCACTTAACTCCAGGAATTCTTAGGGAACATTGTTTCCACCATAAAGCTTAGATGATTGAATGATTGGTAGCCACAGTCTACATGTGGCCTATGAGGGGGCCAAGAAATTATGACCTGTGCTGGTGTCAAAATCTGAGTGGAGTCCAAGAGCCTGACAAACTTTTGCTTGAGTCCTGAAAGAATCAGAAAGAATTTACAGAGAGAATTAACGATATAAGGCCAAGGCATGAGCAGTCACTGAGGTTATGAGGAATGAGAATATAAGCAAAGTGGGCAAGTTCAGAGAGATTTATAGAGAGAAAGAATAAATGAGTTTATGGTGAGAGAAGCAGACAGACCCAGAGAAAAGCAGACATATTTAGAAAGGCTGAGTCACATGAATGGCAAAGCATAAGATTAAAGCCACCCACCTTTCTGTTGAAGTCTTTGCTACTTCCAGTAGATCATCTAGAGGCAGGATGGTCCAGGAGGAGTCTGTATGGTGGAACTGTGAATGATACAGCTTGGGAATAAGAGTAGCTGGGCTCAAGTTTTGGCTCTGTCATTTACTAGCTGTGTCACTAGGGAAAGTTTCTCAATCTTTCCATGGCTATAAAATGGAGAAAACCATGAAACCTACTATTGGAGCCATTATGATGATTAAACAAGTTAGTATATGTGGCTTAGTATCATAATGGAACATAGTAATTTTTCAATAAATGGTTATTAGCCATTATTAGCTGCCATCAACTATACATCAATAGCCATAAAACTGGCATACACATTAGCCCCTCAGCTCCTATATAACTCCTGTTTCCCTTATGTCCAAATGCATCTTATAATTAATATTGTTGTTAATAAAAAAATTTTAAGTAAATAGGTATTATTTTTATTTGAAGAAGAGCATGAAATAAGAGAGACAAAAAAAAAAATGGAGATTAGGCCGGGTGTGGTGGCTCACGCCTGTGATCCCAGTGCTTTGGGAGGCTGAGGCAGGAAGATCACTTGAATTCAGAAGTTCAAAACATGCCTAGGCGATATAGTGACCCTATTTCTACAAAAATTGAAAAATTAACCATGCGTGGTGACACATGCCTGTGGTCTCAGCTACTCTGGGGGCTGAGGTGGGAGGATCACTGGAGCCCTGGAGTTTGAAGCTACAGCGAGCTAGGCTTGCTCTACTGCACACCAGCCTGGGCAAAAGAGCAAGATCCTTTAAAAAAAAGAAAGAAAAGGGGAGATTAAATGTTGAAATAGCAATACATTACATGCAATAATATTTACCTTTAAAATTTTTGTTTTTCTCCCAATAATTTATTGAATTTTTTTATTCATGTGTCATTTTTTAATTTTGTATTTTATTATTATTATTATTATTATTATTATTATACTTTAGGTTTTAGGGTGCATGTGCACAATGTGCAGGTTAGTTACATATGTATACATGTGCCCATGTGCCATGCTGGTGCGCTGCACCCACTAACTCCTCATTTAGCATTAGGTATATCTCCCAATGCTACCCCTCCCCCCTCCCCCCACCCCACAACAGTCCCCAGAATGTGATGTTCTCCTTCCTGTGTCCATGTGTTCTCATTGTTCAATTCCCACCTATGAGTGAGAACATACGGTGTTTGGTTTTTTGTTCTTGCGATAGTTTACTGAGAATGATGATTTCCAATTTCATCCATGTCCCTACACAGGACATGAACTGATCATTTTTTTATGGCTGCATAGTATTCCATGGTGTATATGTGATACATTTTCTTAATCCAGTCTGTCATTGTTGGACATTTGGGTTGGTTCCAAGTCTTTGCTATTGTGAATAAAGCCGCAATAAACATACGTGTGCATGTGTCTTTATAGCAGCATGATTTATAGTCCTTTGGGTATGTACCCAGTAATGGGATGGCTGGGTCAAATGGTATTTCTAGTTCTAGATCCCTGAGGAATCGCCACACTGACTTCCACAATGGTTGAACTAGTTTACAGTCCCACCAACAGTGTCAAAGTGTTCATATTTCTCCACATCCTCTCCAGCACCTGTTGTTTCCTGACTTTTTAATGATTGCCATTTTAACTGGTGTGAGATGGTATCTGATTGTGGTTTTGATTTGCATTTCTCTGATGGCCAGTGATGGTGAGCATTTTTTCATGTGTTTTTTGGCTGCATAAATGTCTTCTTTTGAGAAGTGTCTGTTCATGTCCTTCGCCCACTTTTTGATGGGGTTGTTTTTTTTTTCTTGTAAATTTGTTTGAGCTCATTGTAGATTCTGGGTATCAGCCCTTTGTCAGATGAGTCGGTTGCAAAAATTTTCTCCCATTTTGTAGGTTGCCGGTTCACTCTGATGGTAGTTTTTTTTGCTGTGCAGAAGCTCTTTAGTTTAATTAGATCCCATTTGTCAATTTTGGCTTTTGTTGCCATTGCTTTTGGTGTTTTAGACATGAAGTCCTTGCCCATGCCTATGTCCTGAATGGTAATGCCTAGGTTTTCTTCTAGGGTTTTTATGGTTTTAGGTCTAACGTTTAAGTCTTTAATCCATCTTGAATTGATTTTTGTATAAGGTGTAAGGAAGGGATCCAGTTTCAGCTTTCTACATATGGCCAGCCAGTTTTCCCAGCACCATTTATTAAATAGGGAATCCTTTCCCCATTGCTTGTTTTTCTCAGGTTTGTCAAAGATCAGATAGTTGTAGATATGTGGCGTTATTTCTGAGGGCTCTGTTCTGTTCCATTGATCTATATCTCTGTTTTGGTACCAGTACCATGCTGTTTTGGTTACTGTAGCCTTGTACTATAGTTTGAAGTCAGGTAGTGTGATGCCTCTAGCTTTGTTCTTTTGGCTTAGGATTGACTTGGCGATGTGGGCTCTTTTTTGGTTCCATATGAACTTTAAAGTAGTTTTTTCCAATTCTGTGAAGAAAGTCATTGGTAGCTTGATGGGGATGGCATTGAATCTATAAATTACCTTGGGCAGTATGGCCATTTTCATGATATTGATTCTTCCTACCCATGAGCATGGAATGTTCTTCCACTTGTTTGTATCCTCTTATTTCCTTGAGCAGTGGTTTGTAGTTCTCCTTGAAGAGGTCCTTCACGTCCCTTGTAAGTTGGATTCCTAGGTATTTTATTCTCTTTGAAGCAATTGTGAATGGGAGTTCACTCATGATTTGGCTCTCTGTTTGTCTGTTATTGGTGTATAAGAATGCTTGTGATTTTTGTACATTGATTTTGTATCCTGAGACTTTGCTGAAGTTGCTTATCAGCTTAAGGAGATTTTGGGCTGAGACAATGGGGTTTTCTAGATATACAATCATGTCATCTGCAAACAGGGACAATTTGACTTCCTCTTTTCCTAATTGAATACCCATTATTTCCTTCTCCTGCCTAATTGCCCTGGCCAGAACTTCCAACACTGTGTTGAATAGAAGTGGTGAGAGACGGCATCCCTGTCTTGTGCCAGTTTTCAAAGGGAATGCTTCCAGTTTTTGCCCATTCAGTATGATATTGGCTGTGGGTTTGTCATAGATAGCTCTTATTATTTTGAGATACGTCCCATCAGTACCTAATTTATTGAGAGTTTTTAGCATGAAGGGTTGTTGAATTTTGTCAAAGGCCTTTTCTGCATCTATGGAGATAATCATGTGGTTTTTGTCTTTGGTTCTGTTTATATGCTGGATTACATTTATTGATTTGCATATATTGAACCAGCCTTCCATCCCAGGGATGAAGCCCACTTGATCATGGTGGATAAGCTTTTTGATGTGCTGCTGGATTCTGTTTGCCAGTATTTTATTGAGGATTTTTGCATCAATGTTCATCAAGGATATTGGTCTAAAATTCTCTTTTTTGGTTGTGTCTCTGCCCGGCTTTGGTATCAGGATAATGCTGGCCTCATAAAATGAGTTAGGGAGGATTCCCTCTTTTTCTATTGATTGGAATAGTTTCAGAAGGAATGGTACCAGTTCCTCCTTGTACCTCTGGTAGAATTTGGCTGTGAATCCATCTGGTCCTGGACTCTTTTTGGTGGGTAAGCTATTGATTATTGCCACAATTTCAGCTCCTGTTATTGGTCTATTCAGAGATTCAACTTCTTCCTGGTTTAATCTTCGGAGAGTGTATGTGTCAAGGAATTTATCCATTTCTTCTAGATTTTCTAGTTTATTTGCGTGGAGGTGTTTGTAGTATTCTCTGATGGTAGTTTGTATTTCTGTGGGATCAGTGGTGATATCCCCTTTATCATTTTGTATTGCATCTATTTGATTCTTCTTTTTTTCTTTATTAGTCTTACTAGCAGTCTATCAATTTTGTTGATCCTTTCAAAAAACCAGCTCCTGGATTCATTAATTTTTTGAAGGGTTTTTTGTGTCTCTATTTCCTTCAGTTCTGCTCTGATTTTAGTTATTTCTTGCCTTCTGCTAGCTTTTGAATGTGTTTGCTCTTGCTTTTCTAGTTCTTTTAATTGTGATGTTAGGGTGTCAATTTTGGATCTTTCCTGCTTTCTCTTGTGGGCATTTAGTGCTATAAATTTCCCTCTACACACTGCTTTGAATGCATCCCAGAGATTCTGGTATGTTGTGTCTTGGTTCTCGTTGGTTTCAAAGAACATCTTTATTTCTGCCTTCATTTCGTTATGTACCCAGTAGTCATTCAGGAGCAGGTTGTTCAGTTTCCATGTAGTTGAGCAGTTTTGAGTGAGATTCTTAATCCTGAGTTCTAGTTTGATTGTACTGTGATCTGAGAGATAGTTTGTTATAATTTCTGTTCTTTTACTTTTGCTGAGGAGAGCTTTACTTCCAAGTGTGTGGTCAATTTTGGAACAGGTGTGTTGTGGTGCTGAAAAAAATGTATATTCTGTTGATCTGGGGTGGAGAGTTCTGTAGATGTGTATTAGGTCCGCTTGATGCAGAGCTGAGTTCAATTCCTGTGTATCCTTGTTGACTTTCTGTGTCGTTGATCTGTCTAATGTTGACAGTGGGGTGTTAAATTCTCCCATTATTAATGTGTGGGAGTCTAAATCTCTTTGTAGGTCACTCAGGACTTGTTTTCTGAATCTGGGTGCTCCTGTATTGGGTGCATATATATTTAGGATAGTTAGCTCTTCTTGTTGAATTGATCCCTTTACCATTATGTAATGGCCTTCTTTGTCTCTTTTGATCTTTGTTGGTTTAAAGTCTGTTTTATCAGAGACTAGTATTGCAACCCCTGCCTTTTTTTGCTTTCCATTTGCTTGGCAGATCTTCCTCCATCCTTTTATTTTGAGCCTATGTGTGTCTCTGCACGTGAGATGGGTTTCCTGAATACAGCACACTGATGGGTCTTGAGTCTTTATCCAATTTGCCAGTCTGTGTCTTTTAATTGGAGCATTTAGTCCATTGACATTTAAAGTTAATATTGTTATGTGTGAATTTGATCCTTTCATTATGATGTTAGCTGGTTATTTTGCTCGTTAGTTGATGCAGTCTCTTCCTACTCTCGATGGTCTTTACATTTTGGCATGATTTTGCAGCAGCTGGTACCGGTTGTTCCTTTCCATGTTTAGTGCTTCCTTCAGGATCTCTTTTAGGGCAGGCCTGGTGGTGACAAAATCTCTCAGCATTTGCTTGTCTGTAAAGTATTTTATTTCTCCTTCACTTATGAAGCTTAGTTTGGCTGGATATGAAATTCTGGGTTGAAAATTCTTTTCTTTAAGAATGTTGAATATTGGCCCCCACTCTCTTCTGGCTTGCAGGGTTTCTGCCAAGAGATCCACTGTTAGTCTGATGGGCTTCCCTTTGAGGGTAACCCTACCTTTCTCTCTGGCTGCCCTTAACATTTTTTCCTTCATTTCAACTTTGGTGAATCTGACAATTATGTGTCTTGGAGTTGCTCTTCTCAAGGAGTATCTTTGTGGCATTCTCTGTATTTCCTGAATCTGAATGTTGGCCTTCCTTGCTAGATTAGGGAAGTTCTCCTGGATAATATCCTGCAGAGTGTTTTCCAACTTGGTTCCATTCTCCCCGTCACTTTCAGGTACACCAATCAGACGTAGATTTGGTCTTTTCACATAGTCCCATATTTCTTGGAGGCTTTGCTCGTTTCTTTTCATTCTTTTTTCTCTAAACTTCCCTTCTTGCTTCATTTCATTCATTTCATCTTCCATCACTGATACCCTTTCTTCCAGTTGATCGCATCAGCTCCTGAGGCTTCTGCATTCTTCACGTAGTTCTCAAGCCTTGGTTTTCAGCTCCATCAGCTCCTTTAAGCACTTCTCTGTATTGGTTATTCTAGTTATACACTCTCCTAAATTTTTTTCAAAGTTTTCAACTTCTTTGCCTTTGGTTTGAATATCCTCCCGTAGCTCAGAGTAATTTGATCGTCTGAAGCCTTCTTCTCTCAGCTCGTCAAAGTCATTCTCCATCCAGCTTTGTTCCATTGCTGGTGAGGAACTGCATTCCTTCGGAGGAGGAGAGGCACTCTGTTTTTACAGTTTCCAGTTTTTCTGCTCTGTTTTTTCCCCATCTTTGTGGTTTTATCTACTTTTGGTCTTTGATGATGGTGATGTACAGATGGGTTTTTGGTGTGGATGTACTTTCTGTTTGTTAGTTTTCCTTCTAACAGACAGGACCCTCAGCTGCAGGTCTGTTGGAGTACCCGGCCTTGTGAGGTGTCAGTCTGCCCCTGCTGGGGGGTGCCTCCCAGTTAGGCTGCTTAGGGGTCAGGGGTCAGGGACCGACTTGAGGAGGCAGTCTGCCCGTTCTCAGATCTCCAGCTGCATGCTGGGAGAACCACTGCTCTCTTCAAAGCTGTCCTACAGGGACATTTATGTCTGCAGAGGTTACTGCTGTCTTTTTGTTTGTCTGTGCCCTGCCCCCAGAGGTGGAGCCTAAAGAGGCAGGCAGGCCTCCTTGAGCTGTGGTGGGCTCCACCCAGTTGGAGTTTCCCGGCTGCTTTGTTTACCTAAGCGAGCCTGGGCAATGGCAGGCGCCCCTCCCCCAGCCTCGCTGCAGCCTTGCAGTTTGATCTCAAACTGCTGTGCTAGCAATCAGCGAGACTCTGTGGGTGTAGCACCCTCTGAGCCAGGTGCGGGATATAATCTCCTTGTGCGCCGTCTTTTAAGCCTGTCGGAAAAGCGCAGTATTTGGGTGGGAGTGACCTGATTTTCCAGGCACCGTCTGTCACCCCTTTCTTTGACTAGGAAAGGGAACTCCCTGACCCCTTGCGCTTCCCGAGTGAGGCAATGTCTCGCCCTTCTTCGGCTCACCCACGGTGCATGCACCCACTGACCTGCGCCCACTGTCTGGCACTCCCTAGTGAGATGAACCCAGTACCTCAGATGGAAATGCAGAAATCACCCGTCTTCTGCGTCGCTCACGCTGGGAGCTGTAGACCGGAGCTGTTCCTATTCCGTCATCTTGGCTCCTCCCTCATGTGTCATGTTTTATCAGCCTCCTGAGTAGCTGAAACTACGGATGCCCACCATTATCCAGGGTTTTTTTTTTTTTTTTTTTTTTTTTTTTTTTTGAGATGGAATCTTGCTTTGTTGTCCGGGCTGGTCGCAAGAATTATTTTGTGCAATTCATTCATTCATTTGTATATTTATTCACTTTACAAATATGTATTGAATCACACTATGCTGAAGTACAATTTAAAAACAAAACAAAACAAAAGTAGTCCCTGTACTTGTTCAGTTTTAAGGTCTTGTGGTAGTAAACAAATGATGAGGAAGGATTTGAAAGCTGACATCAAAAGATGAAAAATCTGCTTACTCCCTTGCCTCATTTAGATAGTGACTCAAAAGTGAGTTCTTGTCTAACCAACCATATTAGGCAGGATAAGCTAGGTAATATGGTGGTAACAAATTAACACCCAATTACTGGCTTAACACAACAAATATATATTTCTTGCTCATATTGTATTACATGTTTAAAGTGAGCTTGTCAGGCAGATGGTTTTCCACACAATCACTGAGGGAGTCAGGTTGATGAAGGCTCTGCTGTCTTTCACAGGTACTATTAGAGCACACAGTCAGCCTTCTTGTTACAGTGACAGAACAGCCATGGAGGATGCATAGGCACTCTTCAATGCCCTGAATGGAAGTGATCACATCACTTTGAGTATGGGCCCATTGGCCAAACCTAGTAATGTGGCCCCATCTCACTGCAAGGGTCTGGGAATTCTAGGGTGCAAGGGTGCTTAGGGCACATGTAATCTGTACCTGACCATCTCAATTAAACTAGAGAGCCAACCCTAACCCTTTCTATTCCTGCCCCGATTTATGTTTCTCTTTAGCTTGTATTCCATTTAACATGTTAATTTGAGACTCTCTCTCCTAAATAGAATGTAAGCTGTAAGCAGGAAGGCATTCTTGTTTATTTTATACTTTGATATATCCCTAACACCTAAAACAATGCTTGGCATGGAGATGGCACTCAATAAATATCTGCTATATAAATGAATAAATAAAACTTTGTAGTGGCAACATTAGTAGTAAAGAGCATAAAAAAGATCCTGGGACAGGAAGGAACTTGTCTTGTTCAAGCAAGAGAAAAAAAAAAAAAGAGAAAGAAAAAGAAAATAAAACAGCCTGGCTAGAACAGAATGGTAAGAAAAAAAAAAAGTGGCCCAATATTAATATGCGTTTTCTTTAAGGCTTACAAGAAACTTTAAAGTAAGAGTTGTGATATTCCTGGGATATAAAAAACTAAATCTTAGAAAAGTTAGCTAACATTCCCAAGGACAGACAGCTAGCAAAGTGAAGAACCAAAATTCATCCTGAGGTTATGCAATTTTTACTCTCCCAGAAAAGGGGCACTTGTCTGGCTGATTCAAACTAACCTATACCTGCCAGGAAGCCAGATCCATAAAGTCATTGTTATGTGACCAACTAAGAATAGTATCTACAATGTCAGCTACATACCTATCAGTTTAGGTACCTCCTTTTAGTAATGCCTGATTGGGTCCACATGGTAAAATTATGTTCAGTTACTAAGTCCTGATAACTTCTACATGTACATGATACACACTAAGGAGAGGTAAAAGCTTAATATTGAAACTCAGGGGCTTGATTTCAAATTAGTTGTTTGAACCCAGTAAGATAAACCACTTGATTACAAAAATTAGAGAAAACTGAAAATCACTCAAAATTAGAGAAAACTGAAAATCACCCACAATTAGAATGAGTACTAAGAAGAGAAAATAAAAGCTACAAAACCAATGAGGGGAAATTTCACCTTCAGACCATTTATTACTCACAAGGAAATACTCATAACCCTTTGTAAACTTTCCAGAAGCCATAATCCAGAAGTAAAACCTGAATTTGGGTACTAGATACCACAGTTGCATCGGTCTTTGACATTTTGGTCTACCTCATATATAAAAAACAGGAAAATGAAGGTGCTCAACACAAATGTAAGGGTTTAATTGGAATAATATATTTGAAGGGATAGGAAAGTTCCTGGCCCAAAGTTAAATTGTCTGCCTCAAGACTTATATCGGAGGAAATCCCTCAAACATTGAGAAGTGTTTTATATAACTCCATTAGAAATGTCAAAAAAGCAAAAATCAAAATTCACTTTTCCAAAGTCCTTTTCATGTGCATGTGGCCTGCTCTCCCTCAATAGGATGCATCTTCTAGGGACTTCTACCAGGAAGTAGCTGGAACAGTGGAGAGTCTACTCAAGTTGGGGCTGTATGTTGGAATCAACATCCAGCTTACATGTGCCCGAGGCCAGAGACAAAAGTAGAATGATGATGGCATCCAGTATTCAGTGTCAATGAGAGCAATATCCCTATAAATGGATGGTCCCAAAGTGAAATTTTCTGCTGCTATCTTGACCACTTTCTGAGCTTCATTTCCAGTATTTTTTAATTAAATTATTTATATGCTTCAATCTAACAGAGTCATTTTCATGGCTTACAACTAAGAAACCTGAGTATTACAACATTCAGATATTAATAACCAAGTGTGACTCTAGCAAGGAGGTGACACAATAAAATCTATGAAAGATGACAGATAATAAATAGGTAGCAAGGTAGGTAGGTAGGTAGATAGATGGGTGAATAGATAGATGATAGATAAATAGATGATAGATGAATAGATAGATAAATGATAGATAGATAGAAATAATAGTTAACATTTATTACATAATTACTATATGCCAGGAACTTCCTAATCACTTCAAATATATTATTCCAATTTAAACCTTACATTTGTGTTGAGCACCTTTATTTTCCTGTTTTTCAGATGAGCAAACTGAGGTTAAGAGAGGATAAACAAACGCTCAAGACCACAGAGCCAGTATGGTAGATTATTGTTCCTCAAATATTCACCCCTTTTTCTTCAACCCACCATTCCCTTGGAAGATTGTCCCTCCCTGTCTCACTGATGTTGAACTTGGTCTTGATACTTGATTTGGTCTCACAGAGAGTTGAGTGTACGTCTCCTTATTTTAGGACTTGGTTGTGTGACTTGCCTCAGTTAATGGTGAGTTAGTGTGTGTGACATAAGCAAAGTGTGAAGAAGCTTGCATGTGGTTGCACTTTCACTCTTGCACTTCTATCTTCACTATTAAAAGAACATGACCCAAGCAGCCTGCCAGTCTCAGAAGGATGAAAGGCAAATGCAGTACACCTGAACTGAACCAATGGCCTGATGCCAAGTACAGATGAGTATAGCCTTGATCAGCTAAACCTTAGCTGTCTCACAGATATCTGAGTAGGCAAAAGATTCTACTTTTTGCAGGCCTCTGAGTTTGGGAGTGATTTGTTACTCAGCATTGTTGTGGCAATAGCTGACTGATGCAGCTAGTAAACCATGCAACAAGGATGCAAACCCAGACAATTTGACTCTTCAATCTCCTTCCTAATTACTTTGCTGTAATTACATTCCCTGCTAGCTCTAACAGTTTACACCAAATAAACACAAAGTATTAGTGCACCCCAATCTCTGACACCTCTGCAGGTATAAGAAAATTTATCTGCTAGAAATGTCTATGATGGCGTCTCCATCTTTCTCTGACCACAGCCATGTTTCAGTACATTAGCCTGGCTCTGTATGGTTTGCCTCTGTGCTTTGTCTCACGCTGTTATCCAGAAGGCAATGTTTCCTGGTGTCAGTGCTGATATACATAGTACAAAGATTCTCAGAATCTTGGACAGCAATATCTTGAAGTTCTGTCTTTAACTCATGAAGCCCGGCAACAAAATATTAATTTCCTTTCTTGTTTCTTCTGTTTCTGTCCTGAATTCCCATTTCACAAAGCTAAGAGAAATGAGAAGTACATGGGGTGAGAGTATTTTATAAATAACTTGTGGTGGCTCCTAAATATCTCTGATGCCTAATTATTCTTCTAGTATTGAGAGATTTTTTTCCCCTTTGGTTTGGAAAGCACAACTGTGCCAAACACTCTCTAAAAATGGTTTTTCCCATTACTCTGAAGCACTTCCCATTATAACTGTTTCTTGCCTGTTCCTTAGATGTTATTACATGGTCAAAGCACTGCCTTCTCCTACCTGGTCTTAGATACATCTCTATCATGCCATGTAACCACTGCCCAAAGATTTACACCAGCACATATACCTCACATCTCCTTACATTCTACTGACATTGTGTAACCAAGGACGAGATGATCAGGTGAAGGCAGCTGGCCTCGCCTGGTAGTTGTCTGGAGCGAGAGATGTAAGACACAGTTGATGATGTTTGAACATCAATGCTGGTAACCACCATCCATTTAATAGCCTGTCATTCATGTATTTGTAAAAGAAAGGAAAAAACTCTATAACTGGTTTGCCTCATATAAGAAGGAGCTTGAAAGTATGATGTTAGTTATGCCTAAAGAAGAAAGGAGTTTTGAATTCCTGAGAGTGGCACTTGGGTATGGTAAGAACTGGATCCTTTATGCTTCTACCCTTCAGGTAATCCATATGATTTATTGCCCAAAAGGATATTGTGTGCTGAGCTACATGAGGTACAAGTAGATCCTGCTCCTTTTAGCTAAAGAGGAACAAACTGGAACTGAGTCTTTCCTGTTCTTGCCACTTACAGAAAGTCTTTGCTCAGAGAGCTTCCTGATGTGTGTCTTGACAGCGTGACTTTGCCCTATAAATCCTAAGGGTATGAGAGCTAGGAAACAACAAACCAGATAGAATCACCCTTGTGGATCAGTGATATCGAACCCAGGCTGGTCCCAGACAGAAGAGAAAATTGCCCAACAAAATCCTGATCTGACTCAGGATTTACAAAGTACAGAGGATGGGGACCTTGGATCCAGGAAACAAAGTTAAAAACCACCCAGTGACAGGACCTCCATCTCCTGCTATGGGTAAAACTTCATTGAGACAGTCATTTGTGTAAGTAAATGCACTTTACAGAGCCACACACAAGGTTCTAGATTTCTTGTACTGTTGAAATTATTTTAAAGACTAGGCATGATCTCTGAAAACACCTAGTAAGAAGGAAAGAGGTGAATGTACTAGATAGTGTTAATGTGAAAATAATCTGAGGCTCAGAGATGCATAAAGTGTTTAAAAACAACATCCTCTTCCCATGTAGAAAAAATGGATTAAAAGAGTCCCTTCACTCTTTCTATCCTCAAATCCCTAGAGACATCATATGTAAGATTCCATTAACCTCACAGAATATCAAAGTCAAATGATTAGGGGAAGTCAACTGAACTTGTCTTGTTGCCACCTGCACTGAAATAAGTGATAAAAGTCTCTGAGTTATTCCCAGAACTCAAGAATCTCAGTAGTTTCAGGTTTTGTTTTTCCTTCTAATCAGGATTCATCATTCTTAATGAGAAAAGAATTGAAGGTAGAAATTCTGGGTTCTAGTCCCAGATGTCACTTACTAACTATACAACTTTGGTCCAGTCTCTTTACCTTTCTACTTCTCAGCTGCTCTGTCTTTAATGGGAATAATACCCTTTGCTCCTTCTACCCAAAAGGACATCTACTAACTGGGACTTCTGTAACAGTTTCAACTTTACAAGGTACTTTCAACATAGCCCCTTACTTGCTCCTTATATAAACTCTCTGGGAGAAGTTAGTTAATGGTAACTCTTCACACCCCAACTTCCCACTGCATGGATCCAAAAACTAAGAAGCCAGGAAATGAAGGAATTTCCCAAGCAGTGAGTTAGGATTCATATCTCATATTCAAATTCTAAATCCATTGTTTTTTTCCCCCTTTACACCACAAAAACGTTTGTAAAATGTAAATGTATTTCAACATTGCAATCTGGCTTCTGAAAGGGAAACATTGGTAGAGGTATTATAATTATCCCAAACTCCATTTTCCTGTTTGCTATGTCAAGATGGAAAACAGGCTTCATTGTAAGTCCATGAATTGCCCCAAAGCAGCAAAACAAAAAGAGGCTGCACAGCCCAACATAGCAGGGACACCACTGGAGGAGAAACAGCAGCAGAGCACTGCTCCAAACAGTGGGTAAAGGGCAGTGAGAAGGTTCTAGAATGCATGCTTCACCTGAACATCTGTACTCTCACTCCTAAATGGCAAAGCACCCACAGTGTCAGGAAGAAAATCATTAGACCAAAGAGATGAGCCCAGCTAGTGCTGAGGGCACACATCATCTTAAAGAAAAGAAACTGCCAGGTTATGGGGACTGAGGCAATTTCTAGAATTGAGGACTTTAAAGGCCATGTCAGACTATGTGATGGTCAATGGGAGAAATCCTTTGGATCAACCCCCATCTTGCTGATAAAGCTGACGATGAATTCCATGATGTCACATAATAGGGGCAAGTAGTAGGAGTAAGGAGTTTTTGGAGAATGGAGAAACTTTAGCCAAAGATTAGCTAGAAAAGGGAAGATACAGATCCACCTGATCCTCTCATCCCACAGAGAGTTGGGCCAGGACCAGGACATGGCTGTGCATGCAGTGTGAGTCTCCATTCCATGGAAGTGACCATGCGCTACTCCTTACTCCTTACTGTATGGGCAAGTGTAAGAAAGCAATCCTGTCTGTGGAAAATGTACAGGCTGCTTGGCATCCAACAGTCTGTATATGAGTACCAGCCCTTTATAGGCACTCTCTGCAACTGGAGTCTCTAGCACCATGAGAAGTATAGTTCCCCTACTGGACAGGAGGAGGCCCTGGTTCAGGGAAAGCCAAACTTGGATGCGATTCCTTCCACTGTGGAAAACACTATGGAAGGAGAAGCTGGCCCCACTCTCTCTTTGTCCAAACATTCCAGAGTAAGGACCCAGGGTCACTTTCCAACAATTCAGCTTCTCTGAAACCACACTGTTTCACCAGCCTAGTGTCTCCGCAGCGTGTTAGAGAAAAAAAGTATCTAGGCAAAGATAACCCTGCAAAGCTGAGGAAACCTCCTCAATACAGATTATTAATTAAAATAAAACCTGATTCTGAGTTTTCTTTTATTAAATACATTGATTGAAATCTCATTAATAGTGATTTTTGTTTTTTTTCCTTGCTGCTTAAAAAAAATATTCCAAGGCTGCATTCCATAAAGGCATTTCATTAACCAGTCAAATTTAAGTGACTTAATTGATGTAGTTAGAGCATTAACTTTGCTGATAAAAAAATAAAATGACTCAGGGCAAACACACTGTCATATTGTTATTATTTAACACGGACTGCAAAGCCCTAGCACAGGAGTTGCTGCCTAGCGCACAGTTAGACACGGTCCATGTCCCAGGGGCATGCAATCCCAGCAAGGTTGCTATATGGTATTCATTGCAATTTGATGAACTTCATTTATCTAGACAGCCACTTATTTAGGATGAATTGGAACCTACTGAATCATCTTAATTCAGAGGCTTCTACTGCACCATGGGTCTGCAGCAACTATTAAACTTGGGAAGATTTGGCGGCCATGACACAATGAATGTATTATTCCTGCAGAATGATCTGGGTATGATGAATCATCAGCTTTATGGACAGGTGTGGGGTGATACCTGCTATCACCTTCCTTCCCCTTTAGGTTTTTAAGTATGATATCAGTACTGCAGTCACTCTTACTCATCTTCCCCAATAAAGAAGTTATCTGTCACAGATGATGCTATTTCCCCAATAGCACAATCATTCAATTCTAGGGGAAAAAAAAATCACACAGCCTGAAACCCTGGTACAAGATGAGGGTTCCCCTAGGCACTGAGTTCTCTGAAGCGAAGAGTTAATGAGGAGAGAAGAGTTCTTTCTGCAATGGATACAGCCACTTTATGGCATTCTATTACTAATTGAGAGTAGGAACTCCCATAAACTATACGTAGAGGATTTATTTGGGTTATTTACAAGGCCAAGGGAGGAAACATGCAAATAGAAAGACTTGCATATAGAATGAATCCAATTGCTGAACAACTGTAAATTCTATTTATGGACAAAAGGGCTTTTTCAAAGACAGGTGATATGTAAGATTTGAATAAAATCTTAAGGTTATAACTCCCAAAATTCTTGACTGCTCTCTAAATTCAGGACCACAGACTCTTGCAACATGTAGACCAAGTCTATTTATATTGTCTTTGCTGATGAAGCGTAGCTTGGAAATTAAAATGAAACAGTTTGGTCTTATTCCAAGAAGTCACAGCAACTTCCAATTTCTCAGACTTGAATAAACACTAAAGGCATTTTATCAGTCAGGGTTCTCCAGAGAAACAAAACAAATAGGATACATACATATATATCTACATACATAGATATTTGATTTATTTTTAAGCAATTGGCTATGTGTGATTGTGTGGGCTGGCATGTCTGGAATCTGTAGGGCAGCTTGGCAGACAAGAAACTCAGACAAGATTTTCTGTTACCTTTTTGAAGCAGAATTCTTTGTCTCTGGGAAACTTGCTTTTGTTCTTCTGGCCTTCAATGGATTGGATGAAGTCCACGCACATTACTGCTGTTCTCTTTTAAAGTCAACTCTAGATGTTTATCTCATAGGCAAAATACCTTCACAATCATCTTGATAAGTGTTTGACCACACAATTGGGCACCATAACCTAGCCAAGTTGACACATAAAATTTAACCATCACAGGTATCACCTCTGTTTGTCAATGTTTATGCTATGAATGTCATCAAACACTATTTCTTAAATTGGCACATACAAAACCAGTAGGATTTGCATTCCATAAAACAGAATCATCCAACTTTTTAAAAAATTTTTTATTTTATTTTATTTTTATTTTTATTTTTTGCTGTTATAGCTCAAACTGAAAGTTCTTTGGAGTTTGAATATGCTAGGCCTTTTTTGTGCCAATGTCAATTATTTTGTTGAAAAATAGTTCTTATGTTTCTATAAACTCAGTATTTGCAAATTATGGCCCACAGCTAACTGACCTATCACCTGTTTTTTCATGGCCCATGAACAAAGTATGATTTTTACATTTTTAAATGCTTACATTATAAATGGAGATGCAAGGAATTGTATATTCGAAAATGGTTAAAATGGTAAACATCTTGTTATATGTAATTACAACACACACGCACACAAAAGTTATGTAATTATCTACATAATATTATCCTGCATTTTGCCACTTGGCCCTCAAATGCTAAATATTTACTCTCTGGCCCTCTAAAAAACGTTTGCCAATGCTTGTTATAAATTGAATATTTTCTTGTTGGAGAAGTCCTAAGCACCCTGTCTAGCTATATGGAGCATTATTGTATTGTAAAGGGTTCCTTTAATTCCTTTCTCTCTCTCTCTCTTTTTTTTTTTTTTTTTTGCTTTGTTTTGTTTTTGAAACAGTGTCTCATACTGTCACCCAGGCTGGAGTGCAGTTAGCAGAATCACAGCTCACTGCAGCCTTGACGGCCTGGGCTCAAACAATCCTCCCGAGATCTCAGCCTCCCAAGTAGCTGCGACTGCAGGTGCACGACACCACACCCAGCTAACATTTTTTATTATTTGTAGAGACAGGGTTTTGCCACATTGCCCAGGCTTGTCTCAAACTCCTGGGCTCAAGCTATCCTCCCACCTCAGCCTCCCAAAGTGCTGGGATTACAGGCAGGAGCCACTGTGCCTGGCCCTAATTCCTTTCTTAATATCATAATTCCTCAGTAAGCACTATAAATACAACCTTTAAAACTTAAACTCTTATCTTGATTAACTAAACTTTAAGGAAATGAGCTTTAGTATTTAGTGAAAGAATCTTCATTTAAAGCTAATAAAATCAATCAGGCAGCGGATTTGCAGGGCCTGCCTGATTTGGCTTTGCCCTTTTCTCCACTTCTCCTATGCCTGTCCCCCTCCTTCATTCCACTCCAGCCATCCTGACCTCCTTTTTCTTATTTATTTATTTATTTATTTATTTATTTATTTATTTGAGATGGAGTCTCACACAGTCACCCAGGCTGGAGTGCAGTGGTGCGATCATGGCTCACTGTAACCTCCGCCTCCCAGGTTCAAGCAATTCTCTTCCTTCCGCCTCTTGAGTAGCTGGGATTACAGGTGTACACCACCACGCCCTGCTAATTTTTGTATTTTTAGTAGAGACGGGTTTTGCCATGTTGGCCAGGCTGGTCTTGAACTCCTGACCTTAGGTTATCCACCTGCCTCAGCCTCCCAAAGTCCTGGCCTTCTTTTTGTTCCTGGGATACTTCTGCCTTGTTCCTACCTGAAGCCTTTGCACTTGCTATTCCCTCTGCCTGGAACACAATCCCCACAGAACATCCCAAGGCTGGCTGCTTCTTATCATGCAGATGTAAACTCTGATGTGACCTACTGAGACAGGCTGTCCCTGACCATGCTCCTAACCCACACTCTCCATTCTTCTGTCTATCTTACTACTCTATTCTATTTTTTATATAATGCTGTCCAGGATAATCTATAGATTGGTATATTTCTCACTAGTAAAATGACAGCTCTGAGAGAGCAAGAGTTGTCTGTCTTGCTCATGGCTGTAGCCCAGTATCTAGAACATCCCAGGGTCCACAGAAGGTGTTTCTTCTATATTTGTGGACTTTGCAAATAGACAGACACAACATGCAGTGAGTCATCTTAGTGATTATTCTTCCAATTAAGTCACCATTGGAACAACAGTGGCCTGGAAGTTATTTAACATGACTATTCATTCTTTTACCTAAAGTGCTTTCAGCATCCAACCCTGTCTCAGGCCATATACTAGGTGTGGTGGATACAACAGTTAAGAAAAAAAAAAAAAGAGTCCCTGCATTCAGGGATCTCACAAAATAATATACATTAGCAACAGAGGAATTTGAGGATAATGCCATGCTCCAGTGATATTAGAAAACATGTTTTGTATATGTCATTGAGTGTGTCTTTTCTCACCTCAAATACTTCAAACTTTTTTTTTTTTTTTTTTTTGAGACAGAGTCTTGCTCTGTCTCCCAGGCTGGAGTGCAGTGGTGCAATCTCAGCTCACTGCAACCTTCACCTCCCAAGTTAAAGCACTTCTCTGCCTTAGCCTCTCAAGTAGCTGGGATTACAGGCACCCACCACCATGCCTGGGTAATTTTTGTATTTTTAGTAGAGATGGAGTTTCACCATCTTGGCCAGGCTGGTCTTGAACTCCTGACTTCATGATCCACCTGCCTCAGCCTCCCAAAGTGCTGGGATTACAGGTGTAAGCCATGGCGCTAGGCCTTCAAACTCTTTTAAATCAGTATTTTCTAGCTTTAATGCATCTGAGCATTCACATGTGGTTCTTTTAATAGGCAGGGCTTTAATACCACATCAATGTTGACAATAAGAAATTATAAATATTTAAGCTAAAAATTAAAATAAAGACAAAAAATTATCCTGTGCACTACAAAACACAATATAGAAAGCAGTTTATTCCCAACATTCAAAAACATTGATCCTCTGACTTTATGCCTACTGGTTTGATGTTACAGATGAAAAATTTCTAAAGATGTATATGATGCTTTATCAGTTGTTCAGATTTCTAACATTCGTATATTATAGCTCTTTTTAGTCAGAAAGGGGATATTTAACATGCCTTTATTTACGTCTTCCTTTTTATGCTTCTTTTATTTTTTTGAGACGGAGTCTTGCTCTGTCAGTGGCGCGATCTCGGCTCACTGCAAACTCCGCCTCCCGGGTTCACGCCATTCTCCTGCCTCAGCTTCCCGAGTAGCTGGAACTACAGGCGCCCGCCACCATGCCCGGCTAATTTTTTTTTTTTTTTTAATTTTGTATTTTTAGTAGAGACGGGGTTTCACCGTGTTAGCCAGGATGGTCTCCATCTCCTGACCTCGTGATCCGCCCGCCTTGGCCTCCCAAACTGCTGGGATTACAAGCATGAGCCACCGCGCCTGGCCTGTGCTTCTTTTTAAGAACTTACTTTATAGTTTAACCATGACCTGGTCCCATATATCAGGAATCCCCCACCCCTGGGCCAGGGACTGGACCACAGCTTGTTAGGAACTGGGCCACATGCAAGAGGTGAGTGGCAGGTGAGCAAGTGAAGCTTCCTCTGTATTTACAGTTGCTCCCCATCACTGGCAGTACTGCCTGAGCTCCGCTTCCTGTCAAATCAGCAGAGGCATTAGACTCTCAGAGGAGCATGAATCCTATTGTGAACTGTGCATGGGAGGGATCTAGGTTGTGTGCTCCTTATGAGAATCTAATGCATGATGATCTGTTACTGTCTCCCATCACCCCCATATGAGACTGTCTAGTTGCAGGAAAACAAGTTCAGGGCTCCCACTGATTCTACATTATAGGGAGTTGTATAATTATTTCATTATATATTACAATGTAATAATAATAGAAATAAAGTGCACAATAAGTGTAATGTGCTTGAATCATCCTGAAACCACCCCTCCAATCTGTGGAAAAATTATCTTCCATGAAACCTTGGTCCCTGGTGCCAAAAAAGTTTGGAGACCGCTGCCATATGATTTTAAAAACATCAGGTGACCTCCACAACCCAGGGTCTCTATCTCAAGAAGAAAGATCAACAGCAAAACTTGGCAAGGAGTCCAGTAACATCTCAAAACAAGAATGAAAAAGAGATGCAGAGACACTGGATCTACATATTGTAGTTTGTGTGTTGTTTTTCTTCTTGGAGAATTTTGCATTTTTAACTCAGCACAAGTTTATTAAATAGAAAAAACATCAAGTCTTACCTGATAAATCTTTCTTCATGTCTCTACCAATATCTGTATGGTTGTCCCTTGACATTTTTTCTTGGAATGTACCCTTCTAAACACACACACACAAAATTAAAGGGGAATTGGAGGGCCTCTCTTTTATTTACTTCCTAGTAAATTTAGTAAGAAAATTTGCGGCCGGGCACGGTGGCTCAAGCCTGTAATCCCAGCACTTTGGGAGGCCAAAACGGGCAGATCATGAGGTCAGGAGATCGAGACCATCCCGGCTAACACGGTGAAACCCTGTCTCTACTAAAAATACAAAAAATTAGCCAGGCGTGGTGGCAGGCGCCTGTAGTCCCAGCTACTTGGGAGGCTGAGGCAGGAGAATGGAGTGAACCTGGGAGGTGCAGGTTGCAGTGAGCCGAGATTGTACCACTGCACTCCAGCTCAGGCAACAAAGAGAGACTCCATCTCAAAAAAAAAAAAAAAAAAAGAAAAAGAAAAAAGAAAATTTGCATGTAAACCAGGCTTTAACGTAATGTTCGTAATGTTGAGAATTTCTTTGTTTGAATTACTCTTTCTGTCATTGAGACTGAAAGTGAGAACTGGACATAGATAATTGTCATGAAACCAACAATCAGGAGACCTGCTACGTCTATGTCACTAAAAATCTTTGATCTTGAATAAGTGGCATTAGTTCCTTGATCCTCAGTTTCCTCATCTATGAAATGAAGACATCTTATTATATCATTTCCAATCTGTTTACTTCCAATTCTACATTCCACTATAAATTTGTATATGTTTATAGTAAGCACAGTTAGTTTTAAGCAGTAAAACCAAAAATGAACCAGGACTTTTTTTTGGAATTTCAAGATTGAAGCTGTATACATATGTCAAAACACACACAATTGCACACTATAAATGTATGCTGCTTATGGTACATCAACTCTACCTTAAGAAAGCTCTGAGGTTAAACAAAAAAAGCATGACACTTTAGGTTGTTATCTAAGAAGAATTAACAGCATTTTGGGGAGGAAAATAAGAATAACATAAATTTTCATATGAGTTTTCTTTTTTAACTGCTGCTTGGACAAGTAAAGAATCAAAATCACCGCTTTAAGTGTACAATCACTCTTATTGCACAGCACTAAGTAGCCTTATCTACACAAATAAGTGGCATTGAGACAAAACCCCTGCTGGTGGAATTGTATTTACCTATTTCATTATTGTTGTTGTTAATTTTACAGACAGGATCTTGCTCTGTTGCCCAGGCTGGGAGTGCAGTGGCATGATCATAGCTCACTGCAGCCTGGAGCTACTGGGCTCAAGGGATCTTCCTGCTATAGCCTCCTGAGTAGCTGGGATTACAGGCATGTACCACCATGCCCAGCTAATTTTTGTAACTTTTTTAGAGACAAGGATTCGCTATGTTGGCCAGGCTAGCTGTATTATTATTTTTTAATAATCTTGAATTCTGCTAGTGGATAGATATTCATCGTTTTCAAAATAGCCAGTGGTTTGATCTCTACCTCCCCATCTCCGCGTGTCCTTCCCAGCCTGGGTGGAAGCTGAGGCAGAGTCTCTGCTACCAGCTGGTGAGTGGAAGAAGGCAGATCTATTTACCTGCCAAGAAAGGCCTAGAATAAGAATGGTATTTCACTGTGCTGCCTCAAAACAAAAACATGTTACAGTGAAAAAAATCCAGTCAAACTGAAATACAAAATAAATTTCTCTAAATTCAACCATATTTTGATAGGCAAATTCAATGAAACCAATTAATAGAGGGTCAGGCAGCTTTAGCGAAAATGAAGAGAAAGAAAAAAATACAGGATGGAGAGAAAACAAAAGAAGAAAAAAATGGAAACACAAGAAAAGGGGGAAAGTTATAGTTTACAGTTTTAGAGTTAAAATTTACCCTATTTATTTAGTTAGTTAGTTAGTTAGTTAGTTAGTTATTGCACTCTGTCTCACTCTGTGCCCAGGCTGGAGTGCAGTGGCGCGATCTCAGCTCACTGCAACCTCCACCTCCCAGGTTCAAGCCATTCTCCTGCCTCAACCTCCCGAGTAGCTGGGATTACAAGCACCCCCCACCACACCGAGCTAATTTTTTGTATTTTTAGTAGAGACGGGGGTTTCACTGTGTTGGCCAGGCTGGTCTCAAACTCCTGACCTTGTGGTCCGCCTGCCTCGACCTCCCAAAGTGCTAGGATTACAGGCCTGAGCCACTGCGCCTGGCCAATTTACGCTTTCTTACACTTTATTTTTAAAATCCCTTCTAGAATTCCCAAGCAAAATCTACGCCAACATGCCAAGTCTGTGACTACAGACAGGAAAAGAGAGAAATGAAGTAACTATGCAGATACTGAAGAGCAGTCTTTACTGATCATCAAGGAAGTGAAAGCAAATTATTTTCCTTTACCTTGAATTATCCAGAAAATCATCTCCCTGCTTTACTTCTCATTGTGTTGTAAACAAAGCTTAAACCAAATGAAAAGTTGGTAGAGTTATTTGTAATTCTTTTATCTGTCTGCATAACTCAAGCAAAGAAAAAAAAGCAAAAAACCAAAAACCTCTGAATTACACACTACCCACAAATTTGCAAATGTGTGGACCTTGTATTGGAGAATTTCATGAAATAAAAGAGAACAGAATGGGGTGTGTCTGTGAAAAGTAGATAACATAAAAATGCTTTGTGGCATTTCCCTATGTCTTTTCTAAATGGTTGGAGATGTTTTATATAAGGTTCTGCTTCCATTAACACTTAGGCACTGTTCCCTTCCTCAACACTGAAATGACATTCTAAATGGCATGTCTGTGTATTATAACCAGGTCCCAATTTCTTCTCCCTTTTCGCATCTCACATCAACAGCAGGACAGGCAAAAGATTGGCCTGGACAATGCCAAAGCAATGGAAAAATGCCTTTAGTTATTATTACCAGAGTAAATGAAGAAACTGCACACCAGATGGGTGTATATTATCTATCCAACTAAAAAAGTGTCTTGTTAACAGAGATAAATGGTCTGAAATGGCAGAACATTTTCTTGCAATTTTAAAAAATAATAGCAGCAATATTTCAGAGGATAATTCTGCAATTTTTTCAAGGTTTCTGTTAAAAACCACATTTGATATTGATAGATACATGCTTAAAGTGTTCATTGGCACATTCATAAATATGTGAAGTTGAAAGGGATTTTTTTTTTTAAATCCCACCTACAATAATCTCTACTGGAAGTGTGAAGACATGATGTGAATGGCCTATAGCATGTGCTGGGGCTGAACATGTTTCATTCATTCCTGAATCAGCTTTGTCAAAACAAAGCAAAAGCAGTGTGGTACAGTGGGCTGTGCCAATTGCTATCAGTGTGACCTTGAACTTGCCAAATAATGTAAAATCACAGTTTTCAGATCTCTTTTTTTTTTTTTTTTTTTTTTTTTTGAGGCAGTCTCGCTCTGTCCCCCAGGCTGGAGTGCAGTGGCGCGATCTCCGCTCACTGCAAGCTCCGCCTCCCGGGTTCACGCCATTCTCCTGCCTCAGCCTCCAGAGTAGCTGGGACTACAGGCGCCCGCCCTCACGCCCGGCTAATTTTTTTGTATTTTTAGTAGAGACGGGGTTTCACCGTGTTAGCCAGAATGGTCTCTATCTCCTGACCTCGTGATCCACCCTCCTCAGCCTCCCCAAGTGCTGGTATTACAGGCGTGAGCCACCGCGCCCGGCAGTTTTCAGATCTCTAAGATGTAGATAAAATCTACCACATAGGATTGCTATGAGAATTTTCAAAAAAATCCTATAAGTATCCTGTCTGGTACATGAAGGTGCCATCTAAATGTTCACTTCTCAATGAGCAATACTTGTAGAAAGTATTAGGTTTTTTTATCTCCTTATTGAAACAAGCGTCTAGTTTCACACAATGGGAATGTTTTGCTTTCTTTTAATGTTATGGTGCATTGTTCCACTTTTGATAGTGAATAAAACAAGATCTCTGGCAAAAATATACAATAAATATTATCCCCCTTCTGTAGTCCTTGGCCTAGTTAAATCTGTATTACAGTTAAACCTAAAATCCATTATGAATATGAAAACACCGCCTTCATTTGCATTCAGCCATATCTGTAGGCAAAAAAGGTTATTTAACTATAAGAAAAATACAATTAATTTCTGAGATATTTTATTTTATTTGGAAAGCCTCCTTTCTCCAGAAACATAACAATGACTTACTGATTGATAAAGTCTTATACTTTAGAGGTGGTCAAAATACTTTTCTAGCAATCATGGTGGCTTGTATTTCTAATCGCAGTAACACCTGGCTAGAAGATAAAAACGGTCTTCAGAGAACCTTTGGGCCTTTTTAGTTTTTGTCACCTCAGTTTTGCTCTTGTATGCACCCAGAAACCTTGGGTGGGTTTTAATCTTTCCATTTAGCATTTGGTTAGTTGGTTTGTTTAATAACTAAGAGTACTGAAACATACAAGTTGACTTATCAGTTTGTCAAGCCAAGGAGAAAAATACAATGCTGTCTATGATACCCCAACGATAATAAAGAAGATAAAGGTGCCTACCCTGGAACAGCTTTGTAAAGTCCACTGTGGCGGGCATGGTCAAAGGAGTCTCATCTTGCTTGGGGACTCAAGTTGGAGCCCTTGGTAATGGTCATGTCAAGTCAAATGACCCTTGAAAAAAGTAAAAGCCATCGTAGGCAGAACCCACACAATATTTTCATCATAGTAGGCCCCTTTTGCTCCAGTATTTTCTCTGTTCTTCATTTGAACACCAGCGGAAGTAGTTTGCTTAGATTGAGAAGATCTATCATATATTAAAAAAAACAGTCTCAACACAACTTGGAAGCTGAGATTGATGGTGGTAACATCAAATTGATCTCTCTTAATTCATGATATAGGAGAAAACTCAGTGGCATACAGTGGATCTGCAGTTGTATTTATGTGATTAAATGTGTATTTTAAATAATTTCATCACATTTGTTTTCTGCACAGGAAAATTCTTTTACTGGGACCAGCTCCTTCCCTATTCTATCCATATACCAGTAACTGGAACGGCCATGTTTTTATATAGCCTCACCCCTCCCACAATCTGGACCAATCCCTGCACTTTCCTGAGATATTTTAAATTTCAGAGCACAGAGAGGGTGATACAGTCTCCCTCTTGTGGTCAAAGCCAAAAAATGTGAATCCTGTTTTCCATATGCCTCCACAGAAATAGAACATACAGTGAAAAAATTAATAGTAAGAATACAGTTGAAAGGCACACAGATGGAGCTTTGAGACCTGGAGGGAGGGTCTATAGCATTCAAACCCCTGATTCCGTTTGTTCTTGAGATTCTGCAGGATCCCGCCTCCTACCGTTGTTTGACTGTTCAACTCTGTCCTGATTGTGAAAGTTGGTAAATGACCCCTCTAGCCAATAGCTTGCTAGGGTTAACTTTCCGACACTTGCAACTGCATTGATAAAGTAGTTTACTTAGATCAATGTTCTCCCCAGCAAAGACAGAAATAGCAACCTGATAAAAACTTTATTACTGGCATAAATGTATAGTGGCCTTACCTTTGCAAAAACACTTCACTTGGATAGTCCAACACGACTTAACAATTTATTTTTGTTCTCTGGGTTTGAATTTCCTCATCAATGAAATGGTAGGGTTGAGCTAGATCAGAAGAACTAAGGGAGCTGCATGGACCACCTAGCCACACGGCAGTGAGTGTGAGCTCATTCTGACATTCTTTCCCAAGGACTTTCAGTTCTGCTTCAGAAGACTTCTCTCCGCAGTATGCAGGGTGGAATTTACTTTTCGTTCCTGAACCTTAAATGATCTCGAAATGCCATTATAACCTTGCTAACAATGTAGTGAATTAGACCAGGCAAGTAACTGATTCCCATTACACAAGTAAGGAAATTGAGTCACAGAGAAACTTGTAGTTTAGATAAACCTGTTCAGCTTCTTTTTAACCCTCTTTTCCCTCTTCATGTATACCTGGGGAGGTGGAAGGAGGATGAAAGACTGTGGCTGTTCTTTAGTAGTTTCTTTCCTTGGAAAAAGAACAGGGTGGGGCATGCCACTGCTCTCAAAGGCTTCTGTACTGTTGCATTGGAAATTATCTCCTTTTCTTCCTCATCCCTTTGTCTCCCCTAATTTATTGCATCACATCAGCACCAGCTGGCTGTACCCCATATTAGAGGAAGATGGGTCCCAGCCAATTATTGCTTCTCTGAACTAAGCTGTACCCTGGTGAGTAGCAGTCCCAAAGGGGTTTAACTTAGGAGTGGGAAGTAACAGAGAAACTTGTTCAGAGACCAACTTTTGAACCTAAGCAGAGATGCAAATTTGGGGTCTAGGCGTGCCATTTAGTCAACCATGCAAATTAGCACATGCTCGCTTGCCTGGGGCCCCGAAAGAAACCAGGAGGGGACCCACAAGGAATTCCAGTCTGTTCTGTTTCTCCTTCAATTGACTTTTGGTCATGTTTTAGTTGGTATTTGCTTCTGTGGATGCCTATGGCTGAAGGTAAATGTTTGTTTTCTTAACCTGGGCGTCAACAAGCAGAGATGAAATAAAAATGAGTTTAGATTGAAAGTTAATAATGGTAAATTTTAACAGTAAACTAGGAAGAAAAAATAGAGCGTGTGTATAATTTATATAATATATATTATATATTTATATATAATTTATATAATATATATTTATATATAATTTATATAATATTTATTATATATTTATATATAATTTATATAATATTTATTATATATTTATATATAATTTATATAATATATATTTATATATAATTTATATAATATTTACTATATATTTATATATAATTTATATAATATATATTTATATATAATTTATATGATATTTACTATATATTTATATATAATTTATATAATATTTATTATATATTTATATATAATTTATATATTTATTATATATTTATATATAATTTATATAATATTTATTATATATTTATATATAATTTGTATATTTATATATATATATATGCACACACACAAAAGCTGAAAAATTAGTCCAAAAATTAAATTCCAACCTAGTCAACTCCATAGCTAAGAATCTTCCTGTTTTTTTCCTTTAAAGGTCACCATTCACAATTACTGTTCATGGGTTCAGGGGTGAGGATGACTGTATTTAGTTGCAATTGTTTAAATTTATGCTCTTCATAAAAGCAAGTGT
Source organism: Pongo pygmaeus (assembly GCF_028885625.2). Taxonomy (NCBI): domain Eukaryota; kingdom Metazoa; phylum Chordata; class Mammalia; order Primates; family Hominidae; genus Pongo; species Pongo pygmaeus. The sequence continues at coordinate 22,847,610 of NC_072376.2, forward strand.
CTCACTCTGACAAGGGTTGTAACCCTCATGCATTTCCTACAGCTCTAGCTGAATTGGAACTATTAGGTCCCATTCACTTACACCTTCTCAGAGAAGATTCCATTTCCCAATTATTGGAACATTGAGTCAAATAAAAGCAAATGTTGTTAAAGAAAACAACATGAAAAGAGTCTTTCAATATCTAAAGAAAACTGGGGATTGATGGAAACCAAGTGGTTGAAAATGCGTCTCTATCCATGACTTGAACCACAAAGGTGGTGGGAGGCGGGGTAAAGGAAAGAGGGATAGGAACTTGGAGCAGGGGCAAGAAAGAGAGAAAATTTATTGAAGTAAAGAAAGATAATTGGTATCTGGAATTTCCTCTGCAATTTAAGGCTGTCAGGCCAGCATCTTGCACATCTTCCCAGATTGAACACTTCACTATTACGGAAGCAGAGCTCTATTCTAGGATAGATTAAAGAGCTAATAGGTGAAACCAGCTGCAGGGAGCATCTGTTTTTGTGTTTTTTTTTTATTTTTTTATTTCAAAGCAGGAGTCCTTGCAGAACTACAAAAATACAGATTCCAGAGTTCTCAGGAGGTTGTAGCCTAGGAGGGAGTTTTCACAACCTTCCAATCTTTAAAGTGCACTAAGCTCAATATTCATGAATCCTTCCAACACGTGACTTGCCATAGCAACTTTATCTTCCAAAATATTACTGGGGTGAAAAGACCTGGAGCACAGCTTCACTTTTACTCAAGGTATTTCCTATTCATTGCCTTATTATTTGACTAACGCCCGGGTGGCTATATTTGCAGTCCTGTCTTCTAGGCTACCTTGAGGAGTTGCTCCATTACTTATTTCCTAAATGAATAGAACTACCTCTTCTCAGTCATCACAGCCTAAGCAAATGGTTTGAAATGATAAACCTGCCAAACAGCTTGTGGTCACATAGCTGACTTGTAGAATCTTTAGGAGCTTTGATTAGTATGACTTGTGGGGGTGTTGGAAAAAGAGAAGTCACTTAGGATAATATTTGTTAAGAATTAGTGGTATGTCCTATGCAGCCATTAAAAAAAGATGAGTTCATGTCCTTTGCAGGGACATGGATGAAGCTGGAAACCATCATTCTCAGCAAACTAACACAGGAACAGAAAACCAAACACCACATTTTCTCACTCATAAGTGGGAACTGCACAATGAGAACACATGGACATAGGAAGGGGAACATCATACACTGGTGTCTGTCAGGGGATGGGGGGCCAGGGGAGGGATAGCATTAGGAGGAATACCTAATGTAGATGACGGGTTCATGGGTGCAGCAAACCACAATGGCACATGTATAACTATGTAACAAACTTGCACGTTCTGCACATGTATCCCAGAACTTAAAGTATAATTTAAAAAAAAGAAAGGAAAATAAATCATTATGTGAAAAAAAAAATCAGTAGTATGTCAAGAAATTTAATTTCAGTATATTTTCGTAATAACCCTGCAAAGAAAACCTGGTTATTCCCGTTTTCATTGAGGAAACGTAAGACTTCTCAAGAATCTCCAACATTCTTGGCTAGGCTCAAGGGGGCAGAACTCAGTTGTCTTTAACTCCAAAAGCTCATGAACCGCAGAAAGTGCATCAACCTTTTTTTTTTTTTCCAAAGTGGTGTCTATCTCTGTCACCTAGGCTGGAGTGCAGTGGCGCGATCTCGGCTCACTACAACCTCTGCCTCCCAGATTCAAGCAATTCTCCTGCCTCAGCCTCCCGAGTAGCTGAGATTACAGGCGCCCGTGACAACGCCCGGCTAAATTTTGTATTATTAGTAGAGACGGGGTTTCACCATGTTGACCAGGCTGGTCTCAAACTCCTGACCTCAGGAGATCTGCCTGCCTCGGCCTCCCTAAGTGATGGAATTACAGGCGTGAGCCACCGCGCCCGGCCAAGTGCGTCAACTTTTAAAGCTGCATTACCTCCTCCTGAAAGCCCATTTGAACAGTGAACTTTTATGGTATGAAGAGTGTATTCCTATACGCCGATATGTTAGAAGATTCTGTGGATTAGTAGCAGTGCTTTTTAAGCTTTTTTGTTCATGGTGCAAATAAGGAATGAATTTTATATTAGGACCCTGTACACACATACCTATTCTATGTCTATAAAAGTACGTTTGTAACTGAAAACCACTCACAAAACAATACCTTCTTTTATATGTGAAAAGCATTCTGATATGTTCTAGTGTATTTTCAGACTATGTATAATACTAGAACAGTGGTTTTGAGTACTCATTATGGAGCAAAACCAGCTGGGATCATATGTGCATGCAGATACTTGACAGTTGTTGTAGGAACTTGGAAAAGCGACTTAACCTATAAAAATAATTATACCTCATAAGGTTGTCATGAAGATTAAATAAATATTACGTGAAAATCACTGACATAAAAAGTACCCAATAAATGTTGGCTCTTATTCCGTTAGGACCTCAGCACAGGGTCTAGATGGAGCAGCTTTACAATGACTGACACATAAAAGCACCACAAAAAGGTTTGCTGTTTGTGATGCTGTGTATTTATTATGTCTGCTAAGTGTAGGGCAATGTGATAGGATGTATAAAACAAAAGAAACTGGAGACTATTTATATAGATGAACAAAAGGAATGGGACATCAAACAACATAAACAATTTTGTGGAGACAGATTTTTTTTTAAAAAATCTGAGATCAGGTTCTTAGTCATTTCCTTTTATAATTTAATATAAAAATAATATGGTATATGTATTCGTCTAGTCTCTTATTTTAGGCTACTTCTCCCACTAGACTGTAAACCTTTTTAGGGCTAAGATTGTGTCTATTAACCCACCACTGTATTTTCTTGGCCTGTAGCCATACCTTTGACATAGAAATCATTCAAATTACTACTTACAGCCGGGCATGGTGGCTCACGCCTGTAATCCCAGCACTTTGGGAGGCCGAGGAGGGTGGATCACAAGGTCAGGAGATCGAGACCATCTTGGTTAACACGGTGAAACCCCATCTCTACTAAAAATACAAAAAATTAGCCTGGCATGGTGGCAGGCACCTGTAGTCCCAGCTACTTGGGTGGCTGAGACAGGAGAGTGGTGTGAACCCGGGAGGCGGAACTTGCAGTGAGCCAAGATCGCACCACCGCACTCCAGCCTGGGCGACAGAGCGAGACTCCATTCAAAAAAAAAGAAAAAATTACTACTCACTGAATGGAAACACAAATGAATGGAGCAGCATTGTTAGTTTGTTTGTATCCATACAACTTTATTTGCTTTTTGAAATCATGTTGGTACCCTCATAATATATAGTTATTGAGTATTTACAAAGTGCTTTCCCAAGCCTCACTCCCCAAAAAAGTCAGATTTGGAGAAATTTCACATTTCTCTGTGAAACACATCTTTCTAGGCATGTGACACCTCTCAAGAGCATGATGTAAGGGCTCCAAGATGAGTTTGGGCTTCCCAGTTCCCCAAGTTAGGAAACTGGTAGCCCATGAATCCTTAATCCATCTCCTAACCCATAGAGAGGAGAGGAGCTGAATGAGATTATATCACCTAAAACTTCCTTTTGCGGGTTTTTTGTTGCTGTTGTTTTGGTTTTTTGCCTTTCTCTATTGATCTGGGCAATAGCACAGAGGGAACTGGCGGTAGGGGAAAAGTACTGACATCCAAGAGGGAAAAGACCTGTGAGATTATGACACATTGTTTCCTGCTGAGCTTTCCAGCTTCTTTTCATGCCCAATTGGCATTTTACCCTTAACCACACTCATTTCCATTTCTGTTAATAGAAGTGCAAGGGAATTGCAAAGTTGGAATTCTCCAAAGCATTGAGGGATGAATCATGTTTCCAAGTAGAATGGTCATGATTCACCTCTCCAAGTGGGAGATGGTAGAAGGAGCAATCCTGAGATGGATAAGCCAATTATGTAGCATTGCTGAATGGCTATTGCTTACCTAGTATTGTGCAGGCAAAACAGAGGAGAAGAAAGCAGAAAACTCCGTCCTGTTCAAGAAGCTGGCATGCTTTCTTTGCAGTAGGAGAGAACTGACTAAAATACAAAAGATATAAAACCCAGAGTGTATGACTTGCTCCTTGTTAATCTCTGATCCTCTCTACTTAGCAAACAGTAGGTAAGTGTTAGGAATTAACCAATGAACAATTTAAAGTGGAGCAAGCTTAACCCTTCGAGTTGAACAGACGCAGATCTCAGATCTGTCATTTTCCAGATGTCTGATTCTATACAATTTTTTTGATCCAAGTGTTGGCTTTCACAACTTCCTTCATCGTATCTTAAAAATAGAAACATGAAAGATTAAGTGGATCAGAACTAAAACATCGAGGACAATGCCTGACAAAGAGTGATGCTCGGGAAGTGGTTATTGCTTTGTGATTGTTGTTGAGATCACATGTTAGCTCATATTCAGCATGGATGCCTTCTTCTATACATGAGGATCCCTAGACAGAGCAGAGAGCAGAGCACAATCCCCACATGTACCTAGAAGTAGCCCTGGAGATGTCCCCAATTCAAATATGCTTCTCAAATTTCTCCCCCACTCACACTCTGCTAATCTTAAGCTCCACTCTTAGCTATTCTGAGATAATACTGATACCTGGTATCATATAAAGGTAGCCTAATTTATATCCCAACAAATCAACAGAGGCCCAATCTCACTAGATTGATGCTACCAGGAAGTAGTGTGACACTAGAGGGTGAAAAGACATAAAGCAGAAACAAGATTTACATGATAAAAAGAGAACACACTTTTCTGAAAAATCCTGAGTTCAAGATTAAGTTGTGAAATATACTAAGCTATATGCCCTAGGGCAAATTATTTAATCTTTCGTAATTATACATTTTAAATTTTGATGTTATCTTCAAGGTTATTGCAAGAATTACACGGCATAATGTTTCACACGTTTAATGTAGTTCCTGACACAGAATAATTACCCAGTACCTCAACTTCATATTTTTTATCCTCTTAACCTGATATTAGAACCCTAACACTGGGCAAAGCCAGTTTTCTGCATACCCATTACACTCTCCTAAAATAGTTTAAAAAGTCCTTTAATTTCACACTGCTTCATTGAACACTAATATTTCTTACCCTTTTTAATCATAAGTCTTTTTAGTTTGTGAAGAATTGATCATTTCTGTCATTGGACCCCAAAAACTCTTAACTCCTGAAATAGTAGCTTTCCTTCTTGAGCTAAAAAACCTTTATCAACAGCCATTACCAACTGCAGCAAAATTTATTCCTTCAAAGCCTCTAGAGGGCAAGATCATTGTAATTTTCTTTTAAATTTTATCTGATTGTGATTCCAATTTAGCTGGAATTATGAAATGTCCCTTCAAATTAAGTAAACCACAGCAACTCTTGCACTATCTACCAGATAACAATATATCCCATTAGCTCTGCTCTACAGATTTCAGTGAAATCCAAACTCATCTGTAATGGCTTCACAATTGGCACTACTGCCCTTGATCAGTACCAAGAAAGTCTATTGATGGAAAAGACGCATCAGCAATCAATAGACAGTGTTAACTTTTTAAAAAGCTTCTGTCACTTGCAGATGGTAATAATAACTTATTAGGATGTTGACTGAACCTGGTCATGAATCAAGACATAAAAAAGAGAAAATCAGTGGACTGCACCACCATTTATGAGGTATCCTGTGAGAAGGTAGAAGTATTACGTAAATATAATGGATCCCATATTCTTAAAAGGAAATAATTGGACTTAAGGTCCAAAGAATAGAACTATTGATATCTCTCTCCAGCAGGTTTTCAGACTGAGTAGTTAAGAAGTGGATAGTGCCATGTGGGTGTTAGAGAGGGGAAAGTATTTCATACACCTACTCTATGCCAAGTTGCTGAGCATTCATTGTTTATATCATGTAATCCTTTCCACAACACTATAGATAAAATATCTCCATTTTTTAAATGAATGAATTGAGATTCAGAAAGGTTGAATAAACTGTACAAGAGCACACAGCTAGAGGTGGAGGAATCAGGATAGGAACAGAGGTCTGTCCAGCTTCAGAATCCACACCGCATGTTGGCTACTAGACTAAAAAGCAGATACATAAAGGGCTGGAAGAATATTATCTTGAAGACAGGGTCTAGAGATGGTTGGTTTTAAATTCAATTTTTAATTCCATTTGATTCTGTGAATACTTATTTGGTAACTTTTATCATAGCTGCCCAAAAAAGGCTACATGCTCTAATGGTTATGCCTGTACATTCTAGACTCTGATTCACATGCTCTAATGGTTATGCCTGTACATTCTAGACTCTGATTCACCTGTCATTCAAACTTCTGCTCTGCCATTTCCCAGCAGTGTAAACTCAGGTAAATGTACTTAACTCCTTCTCTAAGCCCAGGTTTCCTCATCTGTAAAATGGACATAAAAATAATTACCTTGTTTATAGTTTCTATAAAGATAAAACAAGATGACATATAAAACCAAAGTACACTGCCTGGCAAAATGTATTCAATATATGGTAACTATGGCTACAACTCTGTTATTACAAAGCTGTCTTATAAGATAACAGCATATAAATAAAGAAGTTGAAGTATTTGGTAGCAATATTATTTATTAAAGGAAAACAGAATAAGATAGACAAAACACTAATTATTCAGGACAAAGAAAAATGTTGAATTCAGTCATCATACCTCATCCAGAAATATGAGGAGCATTCTGGAAAACAGGAATATTAAGGGGACTAGTCCTATGGTACTGCCAGGAGTCATACAACAAACAGATGGGTAGGAGAAGGGCTATTACCTACCTATGTTAAACATATTTATCTGTTATTATGTAATCAAAATATCAGAGAGAAAAACTTTTGCTAGAGTTTGTGGCAATTAGCATTGACTGGGGAAATTTAATGGGCAGCAGACATCCAATGCTGTAATACTTTGAAGGTGTGTATCATCCCCAAAATGTAACTGTCTTCTCTCAGAATCTGATTCGCTGCTAGATTAAGGGCAATGCATCCTTTTAAAAAAGCAGTTCATCAAGGTTAGTTTTCTCAATTCTGACCAATGGGTTTGTCAGGGGAAAAGAAATGCAAATAGTGGCCATAAAAAGGCAAATAGTGGCCATAAAAATGCAAGAAAGTCACCCGAAGCTCCTGTATTCCATGCTGGCCCACATTTTCTTGGCATATAATCCAGATGAGCTAAACTTGACCCAATTTTATTCAGATGCAAAAAACCTTGGGATCACAGTGGTGGAAACAAGACAATGATGAGTTCCTAGAATGTGGAGAGTTAGCCCCTGACAATCTTACTCCCATCTAGCCCCATCTCATGTTGTAGATGAAATGTTCACATGATCTTTTGGTTATTAGCCTCCCATACAGCCATATCATTTCATTTTGGAAGCAGTAGTTCTCTAGGTGGACCTCTACCAAGCCATTCTGTTTCTCCAAAAAGTCACTATCCTCCATCTTACTTGGGGAAATGTTTTTATGAGGTACTTGTAGAAAATTGATCTATTATCCTTTGATAAATTCCACCTGAGACAAAAGAGAAATCAGACTGCGTTCTAATGCCATGGTATTTCTCTAGTTGTCCTTGAAATCCGTTCCTGGAATCGTTGGGCACGCTTCCTTCTTCCCCGCCTAAGACTATTCCTTTTAACTAGTATTTTCTCATTGTCTTCTAGAGTCCTTTGCCTTTCTTCTTTCTTTCCCTCTACCTTCTTATTTGTTGCAGTCATCACAAGCCTACACCAATTGTTACTATGCTTCCTGTTCTTCTAAGCTTGACTTTTTCCCAGCCATGGCCTGGGCTCTTTGTCATAAGCTTTATTCTTACTGGAATCTTCTCCCCAAGCAAACCTCTACTTGGGATCTCTTCCACAGCCTATTTTCAATTTTCCAAAATGCTTACAAGAAGCAAGGCAAGCTTGGAAAGCAAGTCTTGACATTCAAAGCATCTTCGAATATTCACCCCTACTGGGTTCTTATTCCCAAGATGTTTGTCTTTCTCTTCTTGTTAGCAGAAGGCTGGATTGGAAAATAGGAACACACAATATGCTTGCTGCTATTGGTCTTATGAGACTGATGTTTTCATGGGAACAGCCTGTTTGTTTACAAATAGTGCCTTCGGGGTGGTTACCATTGGTGGTTGCTGTGGCAGCTTCAACAACACCATCAGCAGAGATTCACCTCTACCCTCTCTTTTCACCACATTTCTTTCTCCTCCTCCCATTGCCCAGACCCTAGCTATGGGGAAGAAACAACAACAACAACAACAAAAAAAACAAAATGTTACCTTTTTGTCAATAGAAAAGCTCATTTGCAGTTGTTAAGCCTGTGTTTGCAAAATTAAAGTCAGCTACTTGCCTCCATTTCTAAACGTCTCACTCTGTCAAAGCCCAAGGTAAATGAATCTGTTCCACATTCAGTCAGCCTTACCTTTGACTGAATCCGTGACACCACATAGTACCATAGAAAATTCCAGTTTCACATGGACACTGCGAGGGTAACAACACAGACCAGGGCCTGTTGGGAGGTGGGGGCGAGGTGAGGGAACTTAAAGGATGGGTCAATAGGTGCAGCAAACCACCACTGCACACGTATACCTATGTAACAAACCTGCACATTCTGCACATGTATCCCGGAACTTAAAGTAAAAAAAAAAAAAGTAAATAAACTTTACAAATTATATGTATATAAAAAATCTAGTTCCTACCTTTCTTGATCAGCTGATGGCTTAGTGACCCCTGTGGCTGACACCAAGGAAAGCTTGGTGTGGTAAGAGTTAGAATGAACAAAAAGTTGGCTGTTACTGTATAGTATGCCTACTTTCTAGTGTGCCTGAGGATAAAATGAGCTCACAGTCTCATTATTTAGTCTTGAATGTGATGTCATACCATCTGATTGTCTTTATCCTTTCTCTTTTTCCTTCCCTGTCCTAAACCTCAACCTATTCAACCAGAACAAACCCTAATTTCATATCCTTGTATCAATCGAAACTGACCTCTTGAATTTAAAACTGTAAACCAAAAGTTCACCATGCTGCACCTGGGTCATTTTGTATTTGACTGCTAGAATACTGGAAATAGCTGAATTATCCTGAATATAGTGCAAATTGGACTAACACTAAAAGACACCCTGAATACAATGCTTTGGACTCTGGCTCTTCCTAGAAAGAAAACTTATTCAAAGGGATTTGACTTCTAATGTTTTTTAGTAGCTTAAGGGACTATAAGTAGAAATGTTATAAAACAAATCACCACTTTAGTAGATCAAAGTCCTGGGAAGCTATGTCTTTCATGTCCATGACCTGGGTGCTCTTTCCTATCATGTGGAAAAGAGAGGAAGATTGCCATAACTTCATGCCAGTAAAATATAATGACTAAACAATTTAAAGACAATCACAAGAACCCAGGCAGCCAGGCCTTTCAGCTTTAAATGACTATGAACTCATTTAAGCATTTGTTCACAGAGGGCCAAAAGTCTATAATGGATCATGCAAGTCAGAGCTAAGTAATGGTTCACCATGGTCTGGTTAATAGTTAGACAAGCTGTTCACATTTGATTAGGGTTTTCTTTTCCATTGCTATAATTGTATGATAATTAACTCAACAGACTTACATCTCATTTGGGGGAAATATGTACATTTTGAAGTTTCAGTATTAACAGACTCCACATGCCAAGAAAAAGTCTGAAATCACACTGTAGTTCTCCCACACAGCCATAAAGATCGGACCACAAGGTGTGTGTCTTGTGAGTTTCTGTCTCTAAAGAAGCTGGTGAGTTTCCTTAGCTCCGACTTCTTTCAAAGGCTCTATGCACAAAAGTGCTCTATCCAGACATCTGTTGATAGATTAGAATTGCCAAGTGGCAAACAGCATGAACATCGACTGACTCTGGAGCTCAACTTGAGATGGAGCACATGAGGCTTTCCTAAAAGAAAAGGCATTCATTAATATAGGCACAACCCCATGATCAGGTGTTGTACATAATGAAAGGAAATTCTTTTAAAGCAGATGGCAAAGTAGCAGAGTGAGTGTCCAAATTAAGTCATTTATAAATTGGCCATACCGATAACCCTGGAGATCTTTTCTTTCCTCTGACCGCCTATAAACTTATCCCTATCACACATCACAGCTAATAATCATTTACTGCCTCATGGTTATGCTAATTTCTAGAGTTCCTTAGATCTTTGAAGAGAGAAGAAAATTTAGAGTGGGGACCCATCTCTGTTTCCTTCAAATCTTGCTAATTCAGTGTTAGTCCGTGATGCCCTAATACATGTGTAGAATCATGTGAGCTTTCCTAAGAGGCCACCCTTGATGACCAGTATTGGTAAGTTTTCTCTACTCTGACATTCTAGAGCTTTTTGAAGTTAGAAAAACATAGGACTCATATTCATGTATTAGAATTATTTTCTTTGTCCCACGGCTATTCATGAAGAGTAAGAATTGTGTGGGTATTATTGTATCCCTAAACTCCAGCAACATGCGAGTCTACAGTTTATTCTTAATAAAAAGTTTTGAATGATCAACCACAATTATTTTCTCTTTTAGCAAACAGTAAGAATGATAGAAACATCCTTGATAAACTGGGTGTGGCTATCACTTTGTCTTCGGTCTAAAACAGAATTATTTTCCTGACAAGTTTCAGTAGTCCTATCACATTACAATTTAGAAAGTTAAACATATTCCCTTAGAACTTTTAGAGCATAGTGGGGTAGGAGTGAGGGGGAGAGAATTGTAAAATTTCCGAAAGGTTTGCTTGATGAAGCAGATAGCAAACAAATTATCTCCATTAACTCTTGTTCATGGCTAGCAACATCTCTTCTGGAGTACTTTGGATCTTAGATTCACAATGCGACAGACAATCAAAGCATGGTTGGTTGGCCAGGTGCAGTGGCTCACGCCTGTAATCCCAGCACTTTGGGAGGCCAAGGTGGGTGGATCACGAGATCAAGAGATTGAGATCATCCTGGTCAACATAGTGAAACCCAGTCTCTACTAAAAATTCAAAAATTAGCTGGGCATGGTGGCACGTGCCTGTAGTCCCAACCACTCGGGAGGCTGAGGCTAGGAGAATTGCTCGAACCTGGGAGGCAGAGGTTACAGTGAGCTGAGATTGCATCACTGCACTCTAGCCTGGCGATAGAGCCAAAAAAAAAAAAAAAAACAAAAATAAGATAAACCATGGTTTTTCTCTACTGGAGAATTCTAGAGACCTAGTATCTCTTACTGAATTCCTTGATTTGGAGGTAAATTAATGTTCTGGGACATAACTATGTTCTATATTTCCTCTTCTTTCACTACCTAGCTACTCCTGCTGTCACACCATGAATTTGTTTCTCACCCTTTGAACTTTTCCTGTCCTTTACCTATTTCCGCCCTATCCCAGCAAGGAAGCTCTTTTCTTCCTCTCTGTTCCAAACCTGAATACAAATCTCTCTCTTTAGTTCTCCTTAGAATACCTAAAACAAGTTGACATTTTGAACAGACACTTATAGAAAAATAACCAGATCAAATACAGGCTACATAGTTCATCTTAGCAAGTATAGTTTTGATTTAATACATCCTAGGAAATGCAATGAAGAGCCTTCACATCCCAAATTCCCTGTCCCTAATATAATTGCATTCTTGAAAGTGTTTGGCACAGCCCTTACCACGGTCCTTCCTTCCAAGCCTGGCTGTCAGCTGTGTTACCTGAGGCACCATCTTGCCTCTCCAGCACCCACATGTAGAATTACTTATTATATCCTTCCAGGGATAAATGCCAACACATCTAATGACAACATTTGCTGGTTCAGAACTTGCAGAAACCTAGGGCCTTTCCTCTCAGCTCCTGTTTCCTGGTGGTGAGTCTAGCCTGGTGCATAAATAATTTGCAAGGAGGTATTTCCTGACCCTGCTTGTGATCCCCTTGAGTAACCTGATCCTTCCATTCTGGATAATCATTAATTCTTTACATATCTAGAGAATTTTAAATGACTCACTAAAGGGAGCACTATCACCTATATACCTAGAGAAGTAATGTCTCATTTAACCATCTAATTGTACAGTTACTAGAACATACTTAAAATAAGCACAAGCACTACTTTTTTGAGATATATTGGGTTTATAGACACTTAAGTAATGGTACTTACAATGTTCTAGTGATCATTCTACTGAGTTAAAGGACTATAAGTATTAAATATATGACTGCCTATAACAGTAATCATTATACTCTCTACATACTTGTTTATGTTTCTGTCTCCCTAAAAACCAGGAGCATCTTGAAGTCAGAGATTATGTCTTCTTTTAAATGTTTTATTCTCCCTCATCAAGCACAGTCTGACACTTAGTTAGCCCTCAGTAAATGTTTGATTAACAAATGAACATGCAAATTAGGTCTGATACAAAGTAATTTTTGCTTTCTATTCAAAATATTATTCCAACTTAAATTATGAAAAACATAAACAAATTCAGATAAAGCATCATGATTGAGTGTCCTAAATGTATGTGGAAGGTGGTATTATCTTAGGAATTCAAACTTGAGGATGAAAACCTGGATTTGAATCTTGCTCCTACCACTAATTAGTGACATCATTTTTGGCAAGTTTATTAACTTGGCAGTTTCCTTGTGTGAAAAATTGGGATAATTATACTAATCTCATAAAGCTGTTAATAAAATAATGTTTGTAAAGACCTTAGCACAAGCCTAAGCCTGGCACAGTAAGCATTTATAAAATGGAAGCTTCTGTTGTTATCAGTGTATCATGATAACAATAGAACAAACGACACTGCTGAAGAGGCTCTTGATTAAGAGATGCCTAGAAGTCTAAGCAAATCATTACCTGAGGCATTTGTCTAGATAGCTGAGTTCCAGACCATGGATTTAAGTTCATAGTTAAATATGTAATCTCTAGAGACATTGACAAGAGCCAAATGAAGACTCTTAAGCGGAACTAGGGGTTTTAAATGGACAGTGATGCATGAACTCAGCAATGAGCCCAGAACAGAAATGTTATCTGACCACATTAAGTCTAGGACCAGTAGGGACAAAGAGCAGTGACTCATGGTCCTGCGGGGAGAACTCATGCTCAGGAAGGGACACCAAGCCTTCATATCCAAGGCAATGGATTCATACTAAGTCTCCTTAGATATAGAAAGTGTTTTGAGTATTGGACTAATATGGAAGGAGCAAAAGAGAGCAGAGGTAGGTCAATAGAAACCAGGCCTGGCACAAAGCCTGCAGTGCCTAAGGAATGACCGTGGCATTGGGGTAATGGTCTAGAGCTAAAGTTGGCCAAAAGAAAATCCTGTATGTTCAGGCTCTATGCATATGACAAACACACTGGGCGTCTATCAAACTAAAATCATGTTTAAAGTAAAATCATGTTTTCATGACCAGCAACAATGCGTCAATCAAAATGTACATCCAAGTCCAGGATGTAGTGAGAAATCAGAAATACATGATAGCATCAAATGCCTGTAGCAGTATGATATAGCAGAAAGGCTCAAGAGGAAAAATTTGAAAGAAAATGCCACAGAAAAACAAAGTTATGGACATATATCATGCTCCAGGGCTAAGTTGACTTAAATAGGCATGTTCTAGGATGTGTTCTTCCTTGTATTAAATGTGTAAGTGGCTCCAGTAAAGAAATTGTTTCTGTGCTCAAGTAATTAAGAAAAGCCACATGCTAAAGCCCTTTTAGGGAAGTACATTATGTTAGCATATTAATGACCTGAAAAGTCTTGTTAAAAAGCATGTGTGTATTTATTTAATCTAACACTTCTCAATCTTCTAGGGCCACTCTTTGCTTTTGTTAATACTTAATATTCTCTGAAGTAACTTTGGAAAATGCTAGCCCCAAACCACCCATATTTTAGTAACTACATGTGTTTGATCTTCAGTTTCCTCACTTTAATAACAGAGATACCAGCAAACACCATGACAAAGTGTAAGGATCAAATCAGGTAACGTATAGTAAGCACCAAGAAAAGCACCTGACATGTTAAGTGCTATTTATAAACAATGAAAGTTAACAAGAAGAGTTATTGAGAGTAATAGTAGCTAAGAAGAATAATATTCCCATTAGAACTAGCGTGTCTTTGAAATATTAGAACTAATACTCATTGGATTATTTTAACTAATACATTTTTTCATCTGTATCCTCTCTCCAAGAATATTTATCTTTAGATCCTCTCTCTGAGGTCTCATGTTATAAAACATAGTATTAATCATTTCTTGTTTCCTCTTCACAACAAATTGTCAATCACTGTCAGTCTTTGTCAATATCTGTCAATTTCTGATCACTGTCAATCTCAGATCTCATCTATGTGGTCACCCAACTTCTATCTTGTTTTATTCCAAAAGCAGCGTCATTTTGAGTGAAAACTGAAAAACAAAACAATACAATACCCTTTTCCACCCCCCACACAAACAATATAACTTACCTATTTTCTTTCATTTGGATTTTCAACAGGAATGAAGAATCAGATAAAACTAAAAATCTTAAAATTGAAACTCAGAGAAGAATAAAAAGGAAGGATCCTCCTTCCCACAACATACATATCTCAGTGACGCCAAAGTCGTTATAGGTCTTGCACAAGTTTGAGTTCTAGAGAGGCGATGTTGAGTTTTCAATAGCCCTGGGCTTCTCCCCAGAATTTGACATTCTTAAATTCACCTCCCTATTTGGCATCTCCAATTGGATATCAAAACTAAATTCTTGATTGAGCCCCTTGGCTACCAAATTCCTTGTTCCATGGTCATTCAGTAAATGCAGTAAACAGCACCTCAATCTTATTGCTCACCCAGAAGGCTCGGGGTTATCTTTTACTTTGCCCTCTCTTACACACCACTTCCAGTTCTGCACAAAGCCTATCAGTTCCATCACTAATATATGCCCTTGACTACTGTGCAAGCCACCACTATCTCTTCCACAGATGACTACCCTCTCCTCCTAGAAGATATATCTCTGCTTCTACCCAGTGATTCTTCTAACATGTTAGTTCTCTAATGCAAGCCTCCCAGCAGCTTCCTGGCTCACTCATGTAGTTATTTAAGTTCTTCCTGGTGTCCCCGAGGGTCTACATTCTCCATCCTCCCACCCCCACCTCATCACATCTCTAAGTCTCCTCTCACACCTTTTTCTCTTGTCTCTGGCCTTTTTGCTCCCTCTAGAACATTCAAGAATGTGCCCACCTCAGAGTGAGGATTAAATGATTAATACAAATAGAGAGCTTAGGGCTGCATCTTATTCATAGTATGTCTTAATATTTTAAGACTACTATGTCTTTTTTTTTCTTCTCTGTATATTTTTACCACATCATGTACCATCTTACTATTTTATAAACAGCATTGAGGAATGCTGCCACCTCGGGGCACCTTCTCTAAGTATTCCCTCTGCCTGATAGTCTTTCCCTGGAAACCACATGGTCTGCAGCTTTGCTGTCTTCAAATCTCTGCTAAAATCATCTTACTGATACATCCCTCTCTGATTACACTGCATATAATAGCACCTATGACACAAAATGGTGGTGAAAATATAAAGAGGCAAAACAAAAAAAAATCGTAGGAGCTCCAAATGGCTGTGAAACATTATTAATTGATACTAACTATGAGTAAGATGTGGACTTAGCACTTTACATGAATTGATTATTTAATCCTCATAACAGATCTATGATACAGTTAACATTAGCAATTCAGTTTTTTAGATAAGAAAGTTAATGTACATAGAACTTACTAACCTGCATAAGGCCACACAGCTGAAAACTGATAAACCTAGGATTTGAACCTAGGCATTTTAAATTGATAGTCCATGTGTTTATTTACACTATGGCCTGTGTTTCATGCTGGTCTTTTCGTTTTAGTGTACTTAGAGTCCATCTTTCTCTTATTCAGCAATGTTTTGTAGGCACCCGCTATGTGTCATGCTTTAGTTCTGGGGAAAAAAATATTGGTAAGAAATTAATTTGGAGAGGTAGCCAAGGCTCAGATCATATACAGTTCTCCAGACACTGGTGAGAACCTTAGGTGTTTTTCTAAGTGTGATAAGAAGTCATTGGATTGATATGATCACATTTGCAACACTCTGGTTGCTGAATGAAAAGTAGATTGCAGGGGGCAATAGAGGAAGCTGGAAGGTCAGGGAAGAGGCTATTGCTAGGTCCTAGTCCACAGGAACAATGTTGGGTGGGGTATGGATGGTGTCTGTGAAGGAACTGGTAAAAACTGGTCAGACCCAGGGTATATTTTAGAGGAAGAACTAACAGCGTTTGCTGATGGATTGAACATATGTCATCCACATTCTTTTAAATCATCCTGTCACATTCTACAGTATGAATATCCTATTGTTTACACAGTCATTCCTTCTATTTAAGACATACTTCACACTAACCACCACCATTTTTTTCAAATTACAAATCATACTAGGTTGTTTGTCCATATTCGTGATTTTTTTATGCATCACTGATTGTTTCTATAGTGTTATGAAGTGAAATTTCTGGGTTGTAGAGTACACAAAAGTTAAATATTAATACCTACAGCCAAATAAGTCTCTAAATCATGTATATCAATCAGCCTGTGCCACTTGTTATTTCTATAGTCCACTCTTTCCAGTGTATTGCCAATGTGATTTCAATTTGACGTTGAAAATAGGCCCTCTCTCTGTTTCCCTCTCTCTCTGCAGGTTATGCTGGAACTCAACCTCACCTGTATACCAGTGAACCATAAGATGGTCCTTGCTACATCACTAGCCTTCCCTTATCTAGTAAGTGCAATGCCCAAGCAAATTCCCCCTTAATCCTGTCTTTTCTGGGCAAAGTTGAGAAATCACAGAGAGAGAGGAGGCATAGTGAGTTTCTTTTTTTTAATTTTTTTAATTTTTTTATTTTTATTTATTATTATTATACTTTAGGTATATCTCCCAATGCTATCCCTCCCCCCTACCCCCACCCCACAACAGTCCCCAAAGTGTGATGTTCCCCTTCCTGTGTCCATGTGTTCTCATTGTTCACTTCCCACCTATGAGTGAGAATATGCAGTGTTTGGTTTTTTGTTCTTGCGATAGTTTACTGAGAATGATGATTTCCAATTTCATCCATGTCCCTACAGAGGACATGAACTCATCATTTTAATTGTAACTGCTGCATTTAGCTACCCTTGTAAATACCTGAATACAAGGAAAGCCCTCACAAATCTGGTTATTTCCTTGTCAGGAAGTGTCTTTTCACAGGCCTGGTACAAGGTCAGGCAGTGCCTTCAGGGGCTGTTAAGAACATGTTGCTCTGTAATTAACTGATTTGCTACAATACAATAGTAAGGCATGTGTTTCCTCTAGCCTTGAATATAACCCAGTGCATAGGTGCTCATTGACCTGTAAGTTGAGAGCTTTCAAGGAAAAGAGATAACTGTGCCCAATAATCTTTCCTACCAAGCCTTCATAACCCTCCACTATCTTGCACACTCACCCATAGATTGCCTATCACAACAGACTGTAGACTTTCTGATAAATAGTGCTTGACACTTTCTAAACTTTCTCCTATTAACCCTTTCAACCTTACATGCCTGGAAGCCAAGCAGGCAGAGTGATATTATTCTAAGTTTATTGAGGTCAACTTGAGGAATGGAAAGGTTAATTGACTTGGCCAAGGTCATAAAACAAGCTACAAAGAAAGCCAACAACAGAATTCAGATCTCTAGAAATGTTTCCAGTCTAGTGTGGGAAATGTGAAATGAAGTATATTTCTCCAACTGCGCTGTTCATTTCTACAATCTCATCCCCCAGGAGCAACCTTGCTTTTCAAATTCTTCTTAGTTATATTACTACATGATGACACACAGAAAATGGCACTTCTCATATAAAGCATGAGAATCAATGGATGATGATGTCTTGCTGTCTAAGTGACCGGCCTTGAGCCCCAGCCATTCTGTAGCCTGCCAGGCTCCCCTGAAGGATGAAGGCTTCAGAATCTTCACCAACTGTAATCCATTTGGGGCAAACCAATAAGGAAACATTCCACATTCTTATAAAGTTCAACTTTATGCAAGGAGCAATCTCCTTCTGCTTGAGGAAAGATATAAAAGTATGATAGTACACTCATAATTGAGATTGTATGTATACTGGGGGAACTTCAAGGCCTGGGGTTTGTAGCGGCTCCTGACTGGAGCTATAGGAGACCATGGTTTTGGAAGAGGTAGCTAGGAATTATGTCATAACTCAGGTAAGGATGAGTTACAGGACCATGGACACGGCAATGGGACAGACAGCAGGCACCTGATTTAAAATAAATGTCTTAAGAGATGGTGACCATCTGTGTGGAGTGTTGTAGCAGAAGTCAAGGATGTCTTCAAGATGGTTAGATTTTAAACTTCTCCCTAATGCCCCCTTCTCAATACTTCAACATACAATCTCAAATTTGATACAGTTATCTTTCTAACACAAAAAATTAATCACACTTTCTGTGAAAGGTTTAATGTTTTTTCATCAGGCATAGGAAAAGGTCCAGACTCATTTCCCAGGCATACAAAATTCTCCAAAGCCAGTGCCTAGAAATAAGTCATGAGATTTCTCTCTCTGTATTACCTATCTCAAAACTGGCCTTCAAGTCACACAGAAGTATGATCATTCCCTTTCTAAAACTGAGTTCTTTTATGCCTTCAGGATGGTCTTTGCTGTTGACTTTACCTTGTTCTTTGCCTGGCAAACTCCTACTCAAGGACCAACTCAAATGTCACCTCCAATTTAAGATTTTTCCCAAATCTATCAAGCATGTATAGTTTTTCCCTCCCTTTTCCTCACATAGAACCTTGTACTTCCCACGTATTAATTAATGATCTGCTTATGTCTGTCTCTTCCATCAGACAATAAAATTTCCCACCAAGGTGAATGCTGAGAAACTCAGCATCTAGCATCATATAGTAGCGGTATATAATAGATATTCCACAGGCGTTTCTTGGTGGAATTAAATAAATATATTCTCTATGCTTGATCATATTTAAAGACAGAAAATAATGACCTCACCTTCCTCCAACATCCTACTAGAAGTTGGCCTCAATGGTGCGATAAACTGGCTTAAAGTAATACATAATCTCTTCTATGACTTAAGATTTAAGTGAGTTATTTAATATCTTGGGGCCATCTTTCTCTCACTTGCAGAATGAATATATTAATTCACACTTTACAAGGTTGCTGTGAAGATTCATTGTGACCCTAAGACTTGGTACATTCCAGGATGCTCAGTGAACTCTTCTTCATTCCTGCTTTTCTTCATTAAAGCCACTCTGAACAATAATGAAAATATTTCTTCTGCAATGCTCATCTTCATTTGCATTTACATCTTCTCTTTTGTAAAGTGTACACATTTACTTCTTCAATTTAGTTTTATTTTTCAGAGACAGAATTTTACTCTGCCACCCAGGCTGAGTACAGTGGTGTAATCAGAGCTCACTGCAGTCTTGAACTCCTCAGATTAACTGATCTTCCCATCTTAACCTCCCAAGTGGCTGGGACCACAGACACGTACCACCATATCTGGGTAATTTTTAAATTTTTATAGAAATGGTGTCTTGCTATGTTGTCCAGTCTAGTTTTGAACTTCTGGGCTCAAGTGATCTTCCCACCTCAACCTCCCCGAATGCTGGGATTACAGGTGTGAGCCACCATCCTGGCTTCACATGTACTTTGGTAATTATTTATCTATGTGAACATAGCACTTTTAAGTACATATGAATAGATATACCTTTATGTTTATAAACCAAAATTTTGAAATAGTATTCCCACAAAATATATTATTGTTGCTAAATAAATACCCATATGGACACAATATATAGATGGCTAAAAATGTGGTTATATTATTGTAATAACCTGAGAGATATAATATGGAAGTTAAGAGGTTAGCCTAGGAGTAAGAAACATTCTGAATTCTGACAATGTCCCTTAAAAGACTAACCTGTGATGCTTTAGTTTCCTTGACTGTATCATGGATGTGATAAATATATATAACTCAAAGAGTTATCATGAGGTCTGAAAGAAACACTAAATGTAAAGTAGTTGGCACAGAACCTAGCACATGTTAAACTCAATAGATGTTATTTGTATGGTTCTAATCATTATTATTATTTCTCTGGCTTTCACCCAAACCTGCTATTGCAGACTTCGAGATCTCTGATAATCTTACTCACCTATTCTGAGCACTCCTGCAGGGTGTCCTCACTGTGCCTGTGAACGTGGCATCTCAGCCTTCCCCAAATAGAGAGTGTAGGAAGAAGGAATGGTGGCTATTGGCGAAGAAAGTGTATGACCATAGCAGCTCCACCCAAGAAGCTGTGTACCTCTTCTTAATCAATCTCATTGGTGCCATCAATGTAGTAATCTACCCTTCAACCCTCTATCATCCTTCTGCCCTCACACAGCCACCTCTAGGCACTGCCTCCTCCTATTCTTCTGCCACCCAAGCCCTAGGTTTTCTCCTGATGTGCCAGAGTAACTCTGGGTTCTGTGACAAAAGTGGAGAAAACACTTTGCTACATCTGTTGTATTACACTTGTGACATAGGTACAAAAATGATTTTGTCTCGTGACTCAATATTCTATAGAGTTTTTGGTGTGGGAGAGATTGAGGGAGCCTGTAGGTTAGGGTACAATAGGAATGATCTAAAGAATTTTATTACAATCACCATTATTTATGTTCCAATAATAGAGTCAGATTACTAGATACAGTCAATTTATTTGTCTTATATTTCCATTAGAAGAGAAAGTCACTTTTGTTAGCACTCTTCAAAGTCTCCCATCCCAGTTCTATGCACAGTGAATCTGAACCCTTGTGTGCCTGGTAACAGAGCCCAAAATGGGCTAACACAAGATCAAAATCTCTTTGATATCTTGTCTTTTACCCTAGAAAAAATAGTCACAAGACTTTGGCATCCTCTTCATGGTATTATGTGAATATGAAATACTGGTATTCTTCCTCCAGATCTTTGAGTCCGTTTCATGGCTTGGATACCCTCTGCAATGTCACATCAACTTTAAGAGAACTCATATCCCAAGGGTGGGATCCCAGACCAGTCTTGGAATAAATGAGTTCTCTCCCAGCAGATCCCTCCTTTGTTAGAACTTGGTGGAAAAATATATTTTTGGCATATACTTTCCACCCATTTGTCAAACATGCCCTGACATAGCTGAATCCCAGCAATGAACACAATTTAAGGCTAAGCTTGATTCTCCTGTCCTCCAACAGATTTAAGCACTACTTCAGAGCCATTATCAAGAACCTCAGTTTTTATTATACCACCTGCCTGTGTATTTGCCTGTTAAATGTGAGGTTCTATTGGTGGAATAGTCAGGAGCAGAAGGTTTGCTGTGCATAATTCCTGATGTGAATCGCATTTCTTCAAAGTATGGGCATGCACGAGAGAAGCGTTTGATAAATGTCTCTTAAAGATAATGCCTTGCATGGAAGTATCACTTTATACGAAGATATATTGGGTCATCCAAAGGCATTCAAGACCTTACAGAAAATAAAACCTATGCGATTAGTTCCCTTCATAGACTTAAGCATTTAAAAGTAATGGATCCATATAAATTATTGCATTCCCTACTCACAGCAATTAAAATTTTCTCAGATGGTTCAGTCAGTGGCCCATATGTATTATAGCTCTAGTAACTCTCATCTCTTTCATAGATGCAAGTCAACCATATGTAGTGACATAGGCTGTGCCAGAAGTACCAAAATAGTTTTTGAAAATGAATGCTTCTGCACTGTGGCTCATAAAATCACCTGTTAATTATAAACGTAAGTTGACTCAGCCCAGTATTAGTTGAATGACATAAACGTAATTTCTAAAATGCAGGGAAATCAGCAGCTAAAGGGAGTCACCAAAGACTTATTAAAAAACTAATAAGATTAGGCCATGTTAGTATCATCTCCTAATCCACGTGGTTTTCCAGGAAACATGTGGAGCTCACTGCAATCCTCTGAGACACAGCAGTACATGGCCTCTGCAATGGTTTTGCTGAAAAAGAACAACCTACCATAAAAAACAATGAAGCACTGATGCATGCTGCAACATGGACAGACCTTGAAAATACTAGGCATAGTAAAAGAAGCCAGTCACAGAAGGCCACATGATGTATGGTTACATTCATACAAAATCTCCAGGATAGATACATCCATAGAGAAAGGAAGTCAATTTGTGGTTACCAGAGTCTAAGGGAGGGAAGAATGGGAAGTGACTGCTGATAACTACAATATTTCTTTTAGGGGTGATGAAAGTTCCAAAATTAGATAGTAATGACGGTTGTATAACTCTGTGACTCTTCTAGGAACCACTGAATTGTACACTGTAACAGTGTAAATTTTATGGTAGATGAATTATATCTCAACCAACCAGGGTGTGGTAATAAGTGGAGCTCAGGAACAGGGAAGGATGAAGCATGATAAAGAAAGCTAAGGCCTGGTCACATTCAAAATCCTCAGAAGGGCTGCACTGGAATTATCCCTTCCTACACAAGCCTGCAACATAAAGTCCAGAATAATTCTTGGACCTTAGAGTTTCTGTTTCCAAGATCCAAAAATCAAGTTACTGACATGTTTGTGTGTTCTTTTTTCTTTCTTTCTTTTCCCCCTCATTGGATTTTCTAATAATTTTGAGTCAAGTGGAGGGGAGTCTGCTTTTCTCGTGCTGTTCATTATGGAAATTGATTTGACCCTTATTTGCATCTATTTGCACCGCCATCAAGCTGATTTAGAATCCAAGGGTGGTTGCAACCTCCTCTGAAGCTGGCAGATTTGCTCTAAAAACAGAGCCCTGGAACTTTCCAACCAGCTCTGAAGAACTTGGTCTCTTGCCCTTTTGATTTCTGCACGGTATGGGCAGAGTTTCAGAGAAATACAACTAGTGGTAAAGGAAAGAAAGGAAACCTTTGTTGCCATCTGCTATAAATAGCCTCCATTCCCTTGCTTTCCCGCCAAGCTGCTAGTCAACCCTGCCGTTGTGGGTTGCACATCTGAAATGAATACATTGGTCCTTGGAGCGGGTGGCCCCAGGCCAGTTTGCAGGCTGCCAACCAGAAGCAAAGGTGTTCAATCTTAAACAATCCAATATAGCTTAAGCACGACAATTATCCCTGCTGGGCTGACTCACAAGTTTCTTACTAGCCTCAGAAGGGCAGGACTGCAACCTGGGCGCCAATGTGCCAAGGTGGTAAGAACTTAGGAGAAGGCAGAGTTTACCAGGCTTAGCTGTTCTTCCCTCTCTTCTCTGCTTTCCCTTTTCTTTATCTGACACCTGCCGTACTTGGTTTCTTTATGTGTCCAACAACAACCCCCATCCTCACCTTCCCTATGCAGCCTGCACTCTCTTTTATTGTCAGAATGGAAATCACTTTATTGCTGTTTATGATTGTAAAGTATTGAATTCTCATTGTGAAAGAAGAAAGATCAGTTTACATAGAAAGAGAAGAAAAAAAGGCATAAAGATTAACCGTACTCTCACCATGCAAAGAAATTCACTCATACTTCAAATGCATAGTCTTCAAATTCAAAGGGACTATTTCTTTTTCCAAAATGAAAGCTAAGAGACATATCTAATTTTCACTTCGAAATCCATCATATGCATCTTTCCATTTCAATAAATATAGATCTACTCTACCATTTTTAGCAATCTATAAATGTATCCATAATTTGGACAGTTAGTCTGTTTCTTCTATAAATATATATATATATATATACACACACACACACTCACAGATAATGTACACATTTGCAGTTTTTTTCGTATCTCCAAATTTATCCATGAGGCCCTCATTCTGTCCTCAAGTTTTCCATATTTCCTCAGTCGCACCTGACATCTGTGCCTTCTGCTGCCCCGAACTGTCTGATCATCACAAGTTACCCATCCCAGGCTCTGCTCCTTAAGACAGTTATCTGCTTGGTGATAACTGGAAAGCTGTAAGGAATAAAGTGAGCTAATGGATTAATTGGTACAGTGGTCTTTATTTAGTTTTCACAGATAACTGGAATAGGGATGGCTTTAGAAATTACCTGACGTGGCATTTCCCCAAGTTGTGGGTTCATAAGAACTTAGGTTGGGGTGCAGGAGCTAGGTTGAATATTTAAAAGTCTGCTGACTTCTACCACAGAGAGTTCAATGTGATTAGTCCTGCATGGGGTCTAGAAAGCCGTCATTTAATAAGGATTCCATGAGATTCTTTGGATGAGTCAAATTTCAGAAACCCTGACTTTATCAAATTTCTTTATCTTTAAAATGAAGTAATACAAGGCAAATATATATAATTTGTCTCATTTACATGAACTATTGGGGCAGGACTTAAGGTAATGTCTACATTTTTCTATCCCCAAGCCTGTCATCTTTTCACTGCATGAGAGCTATTTTTTCTAAGGAAAAATTGTATTAGAACATTAACTTCTGATTAGAACACTGTAGCAGAAAAGATTTTTGGCTGGTACATAGTGATAATTCTAGAACTCAAAGTGTACTTAAGAGAAATTGACTCTGAGGCAAGAAATGGCATTTTATTGACACTTAAATCATATATCATGCAAATGGCTGTTTACTTCACATTTGGGTGTGTGCATGTATGTGTGCGTACACAGCCACATGTTGGTCTTAAAAATAATTAAAGTTAAATATGATTATAGAACCAATAATACAAGAATAAACCAACTGTAGAGCTTTTTCTGGACTTGTTTCCGATGAGGAAAGAAAAAAAAAATACCAGTGCTAATGCAGAAAGACTGGATCTAATCAAAAGCAAAGTTTTTCCTTTATTTGAGTCTGTCTTCATCTGTGCAGAACTGCTTCAGCAAGATATTCAACTTTCATTGAAAATATGTGAAACAAAGCACACACAGACAGAAAGAAGGATCCTTAAATCGATACTTAATAGGGAGATACTTACATGGTCTGGTGGTCAACTCGGCCTTGGTGTTTATATATAATAAGTAACCTGGTAGAATTTTTTTTTGATTCAAAACTTTATAAAGATAACAAAAGTGGTCATTTAAAAAGTCCTAACTCACGGAGTAGGAACTATAATGAAGTCCTTCCAATTTTCTGGAAGACTATAATTCTTCCCATGGGTATAGCTTTAGGTAGCACACCCTGTTGAACACTTTGTGTAGAAGGATAAATAGCCTTACTGACTATCATGGTACCTGCTATGGGTTGAATTGTGCTTCCCCTTTGTCCCCAAATTCATATATTAAAGTCCTGATTCTCTGGTCCTCAAATATGACCTTATTCAGAAATAAGGTCATTGTAGATATAATTAGTTTAGTAAAATGAGGCCATGCTAGTGCAGGGTGAGCCTTTAATGCAATGATTGGTGTCTTTAGTAAAAGGGGAAATTTGGACCCAAAAGCAGACACACACACAGGAAGAATGCCACGTCAGGACTGGAGTTCTACTGCCATAAGCCCTGAACTACCAAGAGCTACGAGAGAGGCCCAGGACAAGTTGTTTCCTAGAGCCTTCAGAGAAACATGACCTTCCAACTCTTTGGTCTAGGACTTTTGGCCTCCAGATCAGTAAGAAAATATATTTCTGGCTTCTAAGCCACTCAGTTTATGGTACTTTCTTACATCTGCCTAGGAAACTAACAGAGTACCCTTCAGAACATGACCTCCAACCAGGTAATACATTTTAAGGCAAGGGCAATGCAACAATGGGCGAATACCCATGACACTCACTGATTTAATCATACAAAAGCTTAATGGATTTGGAGATCCTAATGCCAGTGAGAGACACCTGCAACAAGATACTGAGCCTGATTTTCTTGAAATAGAAGCTGATTCTTCCCCTCAGCTATTTCATGTTCCTTATGCAGCTGCACATCAATGGTAAGACAAGAGTGTCTATGCTTGCACAGGTGGCTAATCCTGGGTGATTGGATTGCTGGCATCAGTGAATACAAGGAGGGCCAGATTTCAAACATCAAATGTCCCTAGGGACATCTCTTAATACTTCTTATCTAATAGTAGTAACAAATAGAAAACTGAATCTACCCAGTGTCCTCCTCAACTCCCACCAAAGACAAGATCACTAAGGACACAGACCTATTGATATAAAGGTTCGGGTCATCACTCATCCAGCCAAGGTGTGAGGAACCTAAAATAGATGGTAGAAGATGGGAATTATGATGGACAACTTAGGCCTTATGATCAGCCACTAAAGCCGAAGCAAAGCAACTAAACATTATGATTCTTTATGGTTTCTCATCTTTCACTAATTTATATCATGACTGTTGGCTAAAGTTTTAAGTTTCATGTAGAAGAATGAAGAAATTGACATCGCCCTCACTATGATATATTTAATAGTAATGTTTTTGTGTGTCTCTTTGTTTGGGCTGTACGTATTAGAGAACAAGAATGGTTGCCCAGGGACAAGAGGGCTTGATTGTGTTGTAGGTCATCACTTTTTCTCTCTAGATCTGCTCACTTCTCTTCCACATCTTGTTCTTTGTTTTGGGAGGCTAATCTATAAAAGTGTCATCAATGGACTCCCAGAATCTCTGGCTTCCTGTTAGAGTCAACCAATGGGGAGCACTGGCTAGAAACCAAGGAAAGGGAAAAAGAAGAAATCGTGTAGTTTTCCTCACTCTCCTCATTAAGTCATTGTGCTTGACTGGCTATATTCTCATTAGAAGATGAAAGGGCCTATCTTCACCTTATATTTTTCCCTTTGCTTCCAGTAACTGTTCTCTCTCTCTGCTCCTTTATTCCTAGAAATGTTAATGTGTGCTGCCCACCCCCACATTAATAGTCCCTGGTTATGTCTCTCTGTTCTTTGTGGTTTCCTATATCTTTGAAAGCACTTTCTCTATTAAATACTCTTCAAATTACTTGATTTGTGTATGTCATCATTTATTTGCTAGGACTCTGACAGAAAGAAACTCTTGTTTAACCATATGTATAATGTAAACAAAATTATATTTAGCAAATTCAAATTGTATGTAAATGAAATTCCCATTTTAATTTCCAATTATTCCTCCCTAAGAAATTGATGAAAACCCCTAGCTGACAGTGAGTGGGTTCAATCTAGTATAGATTTCATTCTATTGGCAGTGGCTGTTTGGCTAACCCTCAATTCATGAGAATTGAGCTGCTCTTGTCCCATAGCAGTCTGCATTAGGTTGTTCTGTTCTTATATCCAGGACATTTTTATATCCAAGTTGATTTTTCTCAAATGTTGGGCTATCTGCTTATTTAGCTATGCTATTTCTAAAATTTGTTATCCCTTCCATATATTTTTGCAAAGTTCTACCCAGGTGTTATTTTACCTTGGCAATGCCTTCATCCCCACCTGTCTCCCTATATTCTTCCTCTCCCTTTCCTTCCTCCCCTTTCCTCTCATTACTCTGTAATTGCACAGAGGACTGATGGGAGAGCATTTCATTCTGCCTCTCTCGTGGAAGGGGTAACTTTCTTATTGGGAACTAAGGTCAAAGGAGTCATGCCTCCTGTTTATCAGTAGCTGTAGCTTCTTAGAGGTGTTATTATTAAACTATCATATGTGTGATTTCAGATGGTTTCACTACAATCTTCCTGCTACTGATTTTATGTAGGAATTCTTTACAGAGTATGTCAGCTGTTAACAACATACTGCCCTTGAAGCATTTTAACATAATAGATATCTGAGGCTAAGAAGAAACAGTATGGTCCATGAGGCACCCCATCATCACCATAATCAACAACATTTTGAAGATACCATATTTTGGGGAGACAACGTTTTGAATCACGTCTTGGTACCGTAGGCACTCTTGGGGTGGATTTTTCCATTTTTATGATAAGCAAAACCTACTTTTGGCCAGGCATGGTGGGTCACACCTGTAATCCCAGCACTTTGGGAGGCTGACACAGGCAGATCACTTGAGGTCAGGAGTTCGAGACCAGCCTGGCCAACATGGCAAAATGCCGTCTCTGGTGAAAATACAGAAATTAGCCAGGCATTTTGGCTCACACCTGTAATCTCAGCTACTAGGGAAGCTGAGTCAGGAGGATCGCTTGAGCCTATGAGGCAGAGGTTGCAGTGAGCTGTGATTGTGCTACTTCACTCCAGCCTGGGTGACAGAGTGGGACTCTGTCTCAAAACAAACAAACAAACAAAAAATACTCTTTTAGCAACTATGACTCAGAGCCTTCTTTCTTTTCTTGAGTGGAGGCCATTCAACTCAACTCTATGAAATTCAGTGTGATTCCCCTTAATTCCAACCCCAAAATATATCTGAAACACTATGGTGCTTGGTACTGTAAGAGATTCAATAATGACTAAGTTGCTATCATGTTATTCTTAGTACATTTCCAGTCTCAATTTCACTTCTTCTTGCCTATCATCCATATTTGTTTCTCCCTCGTGTGCTCAGGTCCTTCATGCTGTTCCCTGGTTGGCCAAAGCCTGATAGCTCTGTGTCCTATCCTTGCTTGGACCTCATGAAGCTAAAGCTCTTTTTTCATTATTTTTAAGAAAATAGTCCTACTCTCCATGCATTCCAAGCAAGACATGCCTTAATCAGTGTACAAGATCTAATAAACTCATTTCCACTATTTTTCTCTAAGGCAAAATAGGAACTGGTAAGAACTAACTTGATTATCTCTCCCTGGAGCCAAGTTTGTATTTGGGTATAACTCTATGGGGCAATGGAGTTTGTTACTAATAAAACTCAAAGTTTCAATGGAAAATAAGTTGGGAAAAAGACCCTAGATAGGAAGGGCCCAGCTGTTTTCCATTGATTTTCATCTTGCCAGTAGGGTTCTTTCTCCCACTGTTAACCACATGGAGATTCTCTTTCCAGAGTTCTTCTCAGTTAAAACCTTAGATGGTTCTGTGCTTTGCATCTGTAATTGTGGGATTGGCTATATCAAAGAGAATAAACTCGATGTGAAAGGTGATGCTGAGAAAAAAAAAAAATCCAAAACCATTTATGCAACTGTCCTATCATTCTCCTTCCGGAGCACTTTTTTGTAGTGCTTTGGGCTCTATTTTCTCCTACATGTATTGAGGCATATAATTTATATATAATAAAATATACTCTTTTAGATTTACATTTCTATGCATTTTGATAAACTTATGTAGTCAAGTAACCACCAAAAGTCAGGATGTACAATATTTCTATCACTACCCCTCGCCCCACCCACTGCCAAATTTCTCGTGTTCCTTTGTAGGCGATGCACTTTCCTCACTCCCAGACTCTAGCAACCTCTGATCTGAAGTCTTTCCCCTTAGTTTGCCTTCTTTGAATGCTATGTAAGAGGAATCATACAGTCCTGTAGCCTTTTGAGTCTTACTTTTTTCACTTAGCATAATATTTTTGAGTTATTCTGTTTCATGCTTTAGAACTTCATTTCTCTTTTTATTGCTGAGTGGTGTTTCACACTTGGTTTAATCATTCACAACCTGGCAATTATTGGCATTGTTTCAAGTTTGTGACAATTATAAATAAAGTCACTATTAAAATCCACATATAGTTTTCTGTGTAGACATGTATCTTCACTTCTCTTTGGTAAACACCAAGGAATGCATTGATGAGATGTGCGGTAAATTATGTTTAACTTCATAAGAAATTACCAAGCTGTTTTATAAAGAGCTGTGTAATTTTGAATTTGTATCAGCAATATATTAGCATTCCAGTTCCCCAACATCATCTCTAACATTTGGTACTGTCACTTTTTTTTTTTTTAATTTGAGCCATTCTAATAATTGGGTAGTGGTATTTCTTTGTGGTTGTAATCTGCATTTCTTTAATGGTTAACACTGTTGTATATCTTTTCATGTGACCGTTTGTCATCCACATATCTTCTGTAGTGAACTGTCAGTTCAAATATGGAGCCTATTTGGAGTTGTTTGTTTCATTATTATTGAGTTTCAAGAGTTATCTGTATATTCTGGCTATTAATCCTTTTTCATGTGTGTATATGTGTGTGTGAATATAAGTAGCTCCCTTACAAATATGCAAACCAAAAGAAAGGATCATATCATAATTGTCTTACCAGATTTTGAGTATTATTCAACAGCAGCTATTATACTCCTCCTTCAATCGTTCTAATCTTAAAATTTTAGATTAAAAACAACTGCTTTGAAAGTTTATATGTGTATATTATATATATATACACACATATATATACACACACACACATATATATATATATATACACATACATAGAGTAAGAGTAAGAGTGCACCAGAGAGAGACAAATTGTCACATTCCTTTTTAGGAGTCCACAAGATAACTACTCCTCAGGTGGTATATAAACTATGAATCATGAACCTCAGGTTAGAAACTTAAGTGTGACCCTATAAATGCCATCTGGCATCACTATAATTATCTGCCTTCTTTATCTTAGTTTGACACACACTATTTCCTGATGCTGAAAAAATCACACAACTGTGCAAACTAATACACAGTAGATACATTTTCATTCATTTTAGTAAGGTCTGCACAGCTACACAATAATTTTGTTTATCACTCCGCTTACTTCCATGTTTAATTCCCAGAGAATCCAGTCAACAGTCACCATTTACAAGTTCTCTTTATCACCTCTGTCCCCTTCACTTTCAGCAGATAATCTTGATACCTTCTTCCTAGAGAAATAGAATAAATCAAGTGTGAATGAATTCCCCATTTAATTCAAACTTAAGCCTGTACTGATCCTTTCTTCCTTCTAATCTCAGACAGAGATGTGACTCTCTTTCAAGCAATGCTAATTCTTTCATCTGGGCTCTCGATACCATTCTATCCTAAGCCTTGTTTCAGGAAACATCTCCTCCACCTGTATTATTAATGTTTCCCTCTTAAATCACTGTTTATTCTCAAGATATGATCATGCTTATCTTTTACCATATTAAAAAAAACTCCCTCCACTGTGTAGCTCACTTCTCATTTCTCCTCTTTCTTTACTCCACCTATTTCTCTTCCATTACAACCAAGGTTTTTAGAGTATGTTACTCTCACTGGCTCTAATGACTCTAATTTTCAATCCAGTACCAACTCGGTGGTAACCCCAAGACTCCATTAAAATAATTATAAGTAATAAATAACTTAACAAATGGTCTAATTACAAAACAAATGAACTGATTATTTTTGACCCTTATCATACCTGACCTCTTGGAAATATTTGATATTGTTGACTATTTCCTGAAATGTATTCTGTTCTTGTCTCCTATGGCAACACTCTCTCCAAACTACTCTATTAGTGTCCACACATTTGTTGTGGTTCTCCTTGACCTCTTCTCCAACCAAGTACCACTGTGTTGGTGATACTCAGGCCTGTTTGTTGAGACCATTTTATTATCAGTTTACCTAATGTTCCTGGGTGACTAAACTATGATTTAATCATCTATAGATAGATAACTAAACTACCATCTCTCTATAAATTATAAGTCACAATTCTGGACTTCATACCGGTTCACTTTTAGGAGTTCTTCTCATAAGCCCCTCAAGTCCATCCTGTTCCAAATAGATGTCATCATTGTCACCTTTCCCAAACTATTCTCCAAACTTGTTTCTCCCCATTATTTCTATCTCTGTGATTATTCCTATCATTTTCCTTATCGTCCAGTAAGAAGCCTGAGAATCTCACTAAATTGTTCTTTTTCTTAAAATTCCCATTTCTGAGTAGTCATTTAATCACTCATACATTCATCAATGCAAAAAATAGTTATTGAATGTATACCCTATGCCAGTCACTGTTAACATTTTGCTAGGTGGAATCTTCTCTTAGCTTTCAAACTGCTTACAATTTAATGTTGCAGAGGCAACATACTATATTCAATAAGAGCTTAAGGAGGTGGTATCATAGTCAGACTGCAGTGGAAGAGTCAGAGAGAACTTACCAGGGGCAACCCTTGAATTGAATGATAAAGGATGAATGGCTTGGCTAAAGAAAGGAGGAAATAATAATCCAAGAAGGAACAGCATATTTCAAACCTTGGCAATGCAGTTCTACCTCCTAAACCACTCATAATCATTTCACTTTCTCTCCAGATATATGGCCAGAAACTTACATACAGCAGGTCTACCATATTTCTCATACTTTTAATGCAATTAAAAAGTCTTCCTAACAGGTCTCATTGGCCTCTAATATTATCATCTTCCAATCCGTCTTCTACACTTGTGCTAGAGTGATCTTTCTGGAGTACCAGCCTGAGCATATCTTTCTCCTACCTAAAATGAATCAGTAGCCCCCAGTTTTTTTTATTTGCATCAAAAGACTTAATGATTTAGCCCATTGCTAGCCTGGCAGGTTCAATGAGCGACCATCATCAGGCACATTATTCATCATTCAGCTTACTGGATATGCCAATGTTCTCATCAACTTTTGATCCTTTGCCTGTGTTGGTTCTTCCTTTTAGGAGTTGATTTTTTCCTTTTGTTAGACTGATAGCCATTTACACTTCATCAGGCTCAGTTATGAGCTCTTCTTATAAGTCCCCTTTCTGTAAAAACTCATAAACTGAGTTCTTCTCAGTTATGAGTTTTGATGAAGTGTAAGTGGTTATCAGTCTAACAAAATATATTAGTCTATCCCTTTAGATGCTCAAGTAAACAAACATCACTTCCTTTATGTTCCATAGCAATTTATGCATACATTTATTATGCCATATATTACATCATATTATAACCATTTATGTCTCTATTTCCCCAGAGTTTCTTGAGGAAAAAAATATATCTTTATTCATCTACATATCCTCAATACTCAACATAGTCCATGGTATATTTATAAGCTGTTCAAAATATTTATTGAGTGAACATGAATTAATGAATTAATGTTAGGTAGTTCCATTGATTAATGAGGGGGATTTTTGCTGTGAAGCTGAGAACTTTTCTTTCCTATTACCCTAAAGAGTTAACAGTTATTTACCAAGCTCTTACTATACCACGGTCATGGTGCTAGATGCTGATGATTTAAAAGTGAGAAATGCAGTCCTTGCTTTCAGGAGGCTTATGTTCTATCAAGGAAGACAGACTGAACAGGCAACTACAAAACAGAATTGTTACGATGTGATAAGGAAAATAAAGAGAACTATGAACTTCTGAATAATTAGGGAAAAAAAAACAGAGTAAATGAGGGTTAAGCTGAGACCTGAAGAATAGAAAGGGGTGACTATTCTAGACAGCTGGAATTATATGTGAAAGTCCTGGATGAAAGGAATGGCACAGCCTATCCAGGGAACTTATAGAAAATCAGTCTGGATAAACCACAGTAATCTATGGAGAATTAATCAGAGGTAAGATTATGAAGGGCTCAAATAGTTCCCAAGGCTTAAAAACAGGGGACAGAAAAGGGGAGATTATATTTTTAAAATTCCACTAGCTGCAGGTTAGAGAGTGTGTTGCAGGATGGCAGAAGTGATAGTGGAAGTTTATTCCAGTCATCCGGGCAGAAGCTAATGGTGGTATCACAGGAACTCTATCTTCTCCACCATCCTTTAAGAAAGTGCTCTGTGATGATGGAGCGAGAAAAAAAGCCATTGTGCACTGAAGGGCCTCTAACACCCTGCCTTCTTCCCTGGGAAATGACGAGAAAGCAATGGCATGAGAGCCATAACTTGATGGCAGGAAAGAGCTTCTATATCTGGCTGTATCTGAATGCCAGTTTAAATGTGATGTAACTCTTTGTAAGACAAGGCATGAGGTGCTTAGGCTCAGAAATGATGAGAGATTGGGAATGAGGCCTGAGCCAGATAGAAATAAGAGTATGTTACAGAATAGATCATGAAACAACAACAATAAAAGTATCTTCCACAGGCAAGAAAAACCTGCTCTTGATAGTCTAGTGAATAGTGACTGAGATGACTGGCAGTAAAATATGAGACTTTTCAAGTGGATGAAAGTTAAATTCAATAGGTAGGAAATATAATTTGAAAAAGGAGCTTCTATTCATGTACTTTCTGGCTGTGAAACAGATTTTAAAATGAGGCTTCTCTGGTTCTACATCACTGCCTAGCATGGGCACCCAGGCCGAGTCCAGATTGTCCCAAGTTGTTGCTGTCATTTTGCTTTCTTAGAATTGGCTCCAAGTCTTCCTTTCCTTAAAAAAAAAAAAAAAAAAAAAAAGTCACGTGAACCAGAAGGTAGAATTTGAGTGGCCGGAAATATTTTCTACCATACGTTTCTTTCAAAATAAACAACTACTATAGGGAAGAGCTCCCCTAAAGCTCCCCGCTGTGTTCCTTATTTCAATGCCTCCCAGTGGAGCTTCCGTTTGGTTCCATAACTGGAGGAAAATAATTCAAGTGTAAACCAAGTCCCCTGGTGCTCTAATACAACCCATCCTTTGCTGTAAATACTGTGCTTATTTCATTAAAATGAGAGGTTCTCTTGTCCTGTATTACGAAATATGAAATTGTATATTTTGCAGGCACAGGCTTCCCATAAGCCCCCAGTCACTCATTTAGATGTTACAAACATGGCATGAAATCTTAGTTCAGTGATATTTACTCCAGATGAATAGCAATATAGGCATTATAGTACACAATCCATGTGGAAGGCCCATGACAAGTTCTGCTTGACTTGACTTCCTAGATATCTCTCCATCCCATCCACTGTTCTCTATCCTAATGGCCAGTGCCAAAGTTCAAGCCATTACTATTTCTTCCCTGGTGACTGTAACTGACTGATCCCAGATGACTTTGCCTACAGTTTTGCCCCATCCAGTCTGTCCTCCACACTGTGGCCAGAGTGATACTTCTGGAATGCAAAATGAATAAATCATGTCACTCATCTATTTAACACTTATCAAAGGCTTCTCAGTGCCACTAAGATAAAGTCCAAGCCCTTCAGAATGCCCTTTGCAGCTGGGCATTCTGCCTTTCTTTTTTCCTTAATCTCTCATCCTTTTGTCTTTGCCACTTCATGTTCCAGTTAGGAAATGTGTACCTTTCTAGTTCTTGAACATAGTTTTAACCCTGCTCAGTGAGCTCTTAGTGACCATTTGTTTTTCACTTTAGATATTAAAGTCTGTTCCACCTCTTGATAAACAACATTAAGTGCCCTTTTGATGAAGTCACACTGTATCTTGCATATTATTGTTGTACCTCACACTTGATCACAAATGATGATTTATTAACTGTCTGATTTTTTTCTGCTGAACTGTGAACTTCCAAAGAAGAAAGTTTGTCAGTGTTGTTCACCATTGTATTCCCAGCACCTAGCTTATGCT
This sequence comes from Pongo pygmaeus, assembly GCF_028885625.2. Lineage (NCBI taxonomy): Eukaryota > Metazoa > Chordata > Mammalia > Primates > Hominidae > Pongo > Pongo pygmaeus. Next base: position 22,882,744 of record NC_072376.2, read on the forward strand.
GGGAATGTGCATATCAATGTGTTAAATTAGTTAATTAAATCAGTGAATGGATGGATGGATGCATGGATGGATGGATGACAGTGAGTCAGAAAAAGAGTGTATTAGTCTATTTTCATACTGCTATAAAGAAATGGCTGAGACCAGGTAATGTATATAGAAAAGAGGTTTAATAGACTCACAGTTCCACATTGCTGAGGATGTTTTACAATCATGGTGGAGGATGAAGGAGGAGCAAATGCACGTTTTACATGGCAGCAGGCAAGAGAGCATGTTCAGGGGAACTGTCCTTTAAAAACCATCAGATGTCATGAGACTTATTCACTATCATGAGAACAGCACGGGGAAACACATTCCTATGATTCAATGACCTCCCACAGGGTCCCTCCCATGACACGTGGGGATTATGGGAGCTACAATTCAAGATGAGATTTGGATGAGGACACAGCCATACTATATTATTCTGCCCCAGCCCCTCCCAGATCTCATGTCCTCACATTTCAAAACATAATCATGCCTTTCCAACGGTCCCCCAAAGTCTTAACTCATTTCAGCATTAACTCAAAAGTCCACAGTTCAAAGTCTCATCTGAGATAAGGCAAGTCCCTTCTGCCTATGAGCCTATAAAATCAAAAGTAAGTTAGTTACTTCTTAGATACAATGGGGGTACAGTCATTTGGTAAATACACCTCTTCCAAACAAGAGAATTTGACCAAAATGAAGGGGCTACAGGCTCCATGAAAGTCCCAAATCCAGCAAGGCAATCAAATCTTAAAGCACCAAAATGATCTCCTTTGACTCCATGTCTCACATCCAGGTCATGCTGATGCAAGAGGTGCATTCCCACAGCCTTGGGCAGCTCCTCCCCTGTGGCACAGCCGCCATCCTGGTTGTCTTCAAAGGCTGGTGTTGAATGTCTGTGACTTTTCTAGGTACACGGTGCAAGCTATCAGTGGATCTACCATTCTGGGGTCTGGAGGACCATGGCAAAGGGAAATCTTCCCACTGGGCAGAACTTTGAGCAGTGTAACTGGTCGTGCACTTTTCATGGAAAGAGAAATGGCCAGATGTGCAATTATATACTAATTCATGAGCTGTAGCCAGTGGTTTGGCTGGGTGGTCAGGGACTTGGAAGAAGCATGATTGGATAATTGGTGACACAGAAATTTGGGGAAGAGGTATGTGAATTGACCTCTCTGAGTGATCAAAAACTGGGAAGACATTTGTATCCCATGTGAATGTTCTCCAATGGGTGACCTCAGTAGAGGAGGATTTTAATAATCAAGTGGATAGGATGACTTGTTCTGTGGACACCACTCAGCCTCTTTCCCCAGCCACCCCTATCATTCCGAATAGGCCCATGAACAAAGTGACCATGGTGGCAGGGATGGAGGTTATGCATGTGGTCAGCAACATGGACTTTTACTCACCAAGGCTGACCTGGCTATGCCCACTGCTGAGTGCCCAATTTGCCAGCAGCAGAGACCAACACTGAGCCCTCGATATGGCACCATTCCTTGCGGTGATCAGACAGCTACTTGGTGGGAGGTTAATTATATTGGACCTCTTCCATCATGGAAAGGACAGTGGTTTATTCTCACTGGAATAGACACTTACTGTGGATATGGGTTTGCCTATCCTGCATGCAATGCTTCTGTCAAGACTACCATCCATGGACTCAAAGAATGCCTTATCTACCATCATGGAATTCCACACAGCATTGCCTCTGACCAAGGCACTCAGGTTATAGCTAAAGTAGTGTGGCAGTAGGCTCATTCTCATGAAATTCACTAGTTTTACCATGTTCCCCATCATCCTGAAGCAGCTGGACTGATGGAACTGTGGAATGGCACATTGAAGTCACAATTACAGCATCAACAATACTTTGCAGGGCTGGGGCAAAGTTCTCCAGAGGGCTGTGTATTCTCTGAATCAGCATCCAATATATGGTACCATTTGTCCCATAACCAGGATTCATGGTTCCAGAATCATGGGGTGGAAGTGGAAGTGGCACCACTCACCATCACCCCTATGACCCATTAGCAAAAATTTTGCTTCCTCTTCCTGCGACATTATGTTCTGCAGGCCTAGAGGTCTTAGTTCTAGAAAGAAGAATGCTGCCACCAAGAGACACAACAATGATTCCATTAAACTGGAAGTTAAGATTGCCACTGGCCACTTTGGGCTCCTCCTACCTCTAAGTCAATGGCCAAGAAGGGAGTTACAGTGCTGGTTGGGGTGATTGACTCAGACTATCAAGATGAAAGCAGTCTACTACTCCACAATGGAGGTAAGGAAGAGTATGTGTGGAATACAGGGGATCCCCTAGGGCATCTCTTAGTATTACCATGCCCTGTAATTAAGATCAATGAGAACCTACAACAACCCAATCCAGGCAGGATTACAAATGGCCCAGACTCTTTGAGAATAAAGGTTTGGGTCACTCCACCAGGTAAAAAACCACAACCTGCTGAGGTGTTTGCTGAAGGCAAAGGAAATGGGTAGAAGAAGGGTAGTAGAAGAAGGCAATCATCAATACCAGCTATGACTACAGAATGGGTAGTAGAAAGTAGTCATCAATACCAGCTATGACCACATGACCAGTTGCAGAAACGAGGAATGTAATTGTCATGAGTATTTCCTCTTTATTTTGTTAAGAACTTATTTGTGCATGTATACAATTGCATTAAGAAAAATCTTCATTTTATTTCCTTTCTTTTGCCTTTATCATGTGACATAAGATTTATTGACTTCATATCAACATTTAAGTCTTGTTAACTTTATGTAATAGCACTTAGCCTAAGGATTAGTGCACTTCCAGTTGTACAAAGGAGAGCTGTATAATGTTAGGCATAATTATGACCTTATTATTGTTTTTATTTGAAGATTATGTATTATTTCAGGAAGTGTGTATGGGTTGAAGTTGACAAGGGGTGGACTTGAGATGGCTAATATTGAGCGTCAACTTGATTGGACTGAAGGACGCAAAATATTGTACTTGAATGTGTCTGAGATGGTGTTGCCAAAGGAGATTAACATTTGATTCAGTGGACTTGGAGAGACAGACCCACCCTTAATCTGGGTGGGCACCATCTAATCAGCTGCCAGTGTGGCTAGAATAAAGCAAGCAGAAGAAAGTGGAAGGACTTGACTTGCGGAGTTTTCCAGCCTTCGTCTTTTCTCCTTTGCTGGATGCTTCCTGCCCTCGAACATCAGACTCCCAAGTTCTTCAGCTTTTGGAGTCTTGGGCTTACTGGTGGTTAACAAGGGGTTATCAGGCCTTCAGCCACAGACTGAAGGCTGCACTGTCAGCTTGTCTACTTTTGAGGTTTTGGGACTCAGACTGGTTCCTTGCTCCTCAGCTTGCAGACAGCCTATTGTGGGACTTCATCTTGTGATCACGTGAGTCAATACTCCTTGATACACTCCCCTTTCTATATGCATCTATCCTGTTAGTTCTGTCCCTCTAGAGAACCCTGACTAATACAAGGTTAGTTCTGTCCCTCTAGAGAACCCTGACTAATGTGGGGTTAATAAACTGTACAGTTTGTACAAAGAATGTAAAGGAAGAGGATGGAGACTTGTATCCTGTCTATAAAGTGATGATGATTAAAACAAAAAAAAACCCCGCATATTATTATGAGAGTTAAATGAGATACTTATTATATGTAGTGCACTAAAAACTGTGTCTGGCATGTTGTAAGCACTCCCTCCAACAATCTCAGCTATTGTTAATAATCATAACGTCATATTCTCAAAAATATGACAATAAATGGATAAAAATAAAAAATAGTGTGCTAGTAAAATCCAGAAAAGTTCTTGTTGATCTCTCTCTCTTGGCCTTAATGATAAAAAGGCTTTGAGACTTTCTGACAATGCCCAGCATCTGTGGTCCTAACTCAGTGGCATTCAGCAGGTAGTAATAGAGTACAATGGAGCACTTTCTGCCCTAGGATCAAAGTTCAAGCCTTATTACTAGAGTTGTTTCTGCCAACTTTCTAACCTCTTCAACTCTGAACCCTGCCTGTGTTCTGAGGCCTGTGGCACCTTTTTGCTCCCCCCTTGCTTTTGCTGACCTTCCAGTCATTGGTCCCTTGTCTACCTACACTGGTGGTACTTGATTAAATGGGCTTCTGCTCCTCACCCTTCCTTGTTTGGCTTGTAGAGAAGATGGGTCAATGGCTTAAGGGCCTGCCCCTGGACAGAGCACTGTGCCAAGACACACAGGAGAGGAATGCCACAGTGATTTGTCCACATTAGCATAATTATCTCCTGAATCCACTTTCTACCAATTCGTACTTTGTCTCTAACCAATCTATTTTTTTTTTTTTTTTTTGAGATGGAGTTTTGCTCTATCGCCTAGGCTGGAGTGCAGTGGTGCTGTCTCGGCTCACTGCAAGCTCCGCCTCCTGGGTTCATGCCATACTCCTGCCTCAGCCTCCTCAGTAGCTGGGATTACAGGCGCCCGCCACCATGCCCGGCTACATTTTTTATATTTTTTAGTCGAGACAGGGTTTCACCGTGTTAGCCAGGATGGTCTCAATCTCCTGACCTCGTGATCCGCCTGCCTCAGCCTCCCAAAGTGCTGGGATTACAGGCATGAGCCACCACGCCCGGCCTAACCAATCTATTTTTTAACCTTCTCTTTATTTTTTATAACTTTCTTATAAGTGGCATTTACAACTTGATGTCCTTTTTAAGGCTTTGATTAGCATTTTCTTAATGTGACATTTTCTTGGAAAATGTTTGCCTTTGTCCCAGGATCCCCCATACTAAGGAACATACTTCTCTGCTGCCCTAACTGAGTATAAGCCGGAGTTGATATACGAAATATTTGATATTAATACCTGGTAAGGTGGAGGCAATGAAGAATTAAATGAATGTTGGCAACAAGGCTGGAGATGGATCCTTGAAGGCCCCTATGCTTTGACAAGCATTAAACCTTTAGTAGTGAGATCTTAGGGTACAGATTTCTAGTTTGAGTAAGCAGCAACTTACCATGAAGTGTAAAAACATTCCAATATTTAACATCTGCTCCTAATCAAAGAATTTCTCCAGGATAATGTCTTCCAATACAAGCCTATATTTTTCATATCTCCACAAGGTGTTGTCCATTAGACTAATCCCTAAACTTAGGCACTAGGATATAGGCTGTCTCACAATTAGAGACTATGCCTACACATGTACTGGCTCTTAATTACCCCATGTGGAAATTATCAGAAGCAAAATGACTCCCAGAGTTACTATATTTTTGAGGGGATGATGTTGCTCAAGAAACCCAGACTTTGACTGTTAACCCCCTAAGCCCTTGAACCTATGTGAATAAGAAATAAACTAGGAAAGTTGTACCTTCCTCAGAAGAGCATCTTTTCCAAGCTTACTTCGGTTGTGGCCATCTACATAATTAGCATGTTTATCTCCCTAATCCTCCCAGATTCTAGGAATCCTCCTAGAAAAGACAGGGATGGGCAGATTGTCTAATAAAGGAATTTACTCCACTGCCAGGGCAAAGTCTTTGCTGTTTAATGTGTGTCTTATAGGCCAGTAATTTGTAAGTAATTCCCGTTGTTCCTTTTCCCAAGATGGAGATTTCACTGTAGGTATCCCATTCCCTCACAATTTTTTTTTTTTTTTTTTTTTTTTTTGAGATGGGGTCTCATCTCATTCTGTCGCCCAGGCTGGAGTACAGTGGTGCGATCTCAGCTCACTGCAACCTCAGCCTCCCAGGTTCAAGCGATTCTCCTGCTTCAGCCTCCAGAGTAGCTGGGATTATAGGTGTGTGCCACCATGCCCAGCTAATTTTTGTATTTTTAGTAGAGACGGGGGTTTCCCCATGTTGGCCAAGCTGGTCTCAAACTCCTCACCTCAGGTGATCCGCCTTTCTCAGCCTCCCAAAGTGCTGGGATTACAGGCATGAGTCACTGCGCCCGGCCGGCTCACCAACACTTTATGCTGGATAAAGGGAACAGATAACTTGTTTTTTAGCTATTAGTCACTAGACCAGAACATCCACATCTGGATCTGATAGTGATAGATCAGCAATACTGCACTTCAAGCTAGATCCTAAAATAAATGCTATTATGTGTGGTTATTTTCCATGGAAGAGAGATGAATAGCCTCTTTTAAAACATATCTATAGGAAGAAGGACATGTATGGATAGCCACTAGGCTAAGAGGTACACTGTAACAGAGACTATTGGTAATACCCTTCCTCCTTGTCTCATCCACCACAGAGGGCAGTAAAGGTGAATATCTATCTTCCCAGCTGCTTCTGCAACCAGTGTTAGCCATATGACATGCTTCTAAATAAGAAGATATAAAGGTCAGAGGTCATATGTGAAAGCTTTTACTTTACTGACAAAAGGGGATGCCACTGGTTCTTTACCTTACCCCATTTTTCCTTACATAAAAGTGGACATGAAACTTGGTGATGTGGCATCCCTCTGATAACCATGAGAAAAACTCCAAGAGAGTTGAAGAGTTGCAAATCCTGACACTATTACACTACTGAACACGTCAGCAATAATCAATCTCCTGATTTCTGTGATATGATAAACAGTTATTCATATTGCTTTAAACCACTGTGAACTGGGTTTGCTATTGTTTGCTGTTGGAAGCATCCTTAACAGAATCTTTGTAATGTAGTTGAAGTCTTTAGTATCACTGCTCTGGTAAAATCAACAGTGAATTTTGCACTGAATATCTTATTCTTTTCTTAGGTCAAAATCTCTTGTTTCTTCACAGTGCATGTGGGATATACGCTATCTGCCGTGAAATCTGTCAGGGTGCAGTTTTGCAATAGTCCCAACTGGGCAAACAATACAAGGGCCAGATGGCTATCATGATACATCAATCTTCCCAGAAGCAAATTTTATAATACCAGATTTAGAAACAACAACAACAGCAAAAAACGGAAGAAAATGAACTAAACTATGAAGTAATAATTAGACATGAATAAACAAAAAAAATCATAGAACTTAATGCTAGCACTTGCAAGTAGGATGCCCACAAGACATTGCTGATAATTATAGCATTATTTCTCACAGATACCGCTTAATACTTGAGAATCCGTCCTAATGCAAAGTTCTAGGCAGCCACTACCAATCAATTGGAGTTGGTATATGATGTAAAACATAACAGTATTTTTTTTTTTTTTTGAGACAGTCTTGCTCTGTTGCCCAGGCTGGAGTGCAGTGGTGTGATCTCAGCTCACTGCAACTTCCGCCTCCCGGGTTCACGCCATTCTCCTGCCTCAGCCTCCTGAGTAGCTGGGACTACAGGTGCCCGCCACCACGCTCGGCTAATTTTTTGTTTTTTTTTTTTAGTTGACAGGGGGTTTCACCATCTTAGCCAGGATGGTCTTGATCTCCTGACCCTGTGATCCAACCCCCTCGGCTTCCCAAAGGGCTGGGATTACAGGCGTGAGCCACCGCCCCTGGCCACATAACTGTATTTTTTAACAATTGCTTACACACATTGTACAGGTATGGTTCATGATTCAAACACAAATCCATGCTGATCCGGGAATTGATAATATCTTTTTGTTGTTGCAGCGGGTGTTAGGGTACAAGGTACTGAGTGTTTTCTACCCTCTTATTTCCCTTCAGTCCTAATTGACTTTGCCATTTCAAGACTGCCTACTCAAGAAGACACACAGAATCTCATTGAATTTATTCAAAGCCTCATAATTATGATACTTGTACTCATTACCATAGCCGGCAAACCATCGATGTCCTTTCTATTGATAATTAATTGCTTTTATCTCTGTCCCTTTGTCTTTATAGCTGAACACTGAAACTTGGTCAAAACTATTCTTACTGTTATGTATAAAAAGATGACTCTACTAACAGATTATCTGTCATTTTGGAGAAACTACAGCTGTCATTAGAAGGAATTTGCTTCTAGATGTGACTTTTGAAACACTGCCCCTCCCCTATCCAGGAAAATGGATCTTTGTTTGAGTGACCTTCCGTTTATCACTTGAAATCTGTCTGGCAACTCACCTGAAAGGAGACTAATAAGGAGTGAATTATTAGGAGTTAATGCTTAACACTTTCTTGCCAAGTACATGAAATGTACTTATTCTATCTAGGCTATATTTAAAAAGGGCTAAAATATACTGCAGAAGATACCAAAATAAAGAGAGATGTTATCAGGAAACTCAGACAAATTGCTGTTTGGTGACTTGAAAGAATTACATAGAAGAGCAAATGAGAAGGTACAAAGAAAATGTAATATAGTTTGTGGGGAACAAAATAAAGCATAAAATTAAGTTTAATAACATTTTGGAAAAAATGTATGTACATAAAAAAAAACTAAGAAAAAATGGGCTTCTAATTAAAGCCAAGCCAGAAGTAAAAAGAGTGTAAAAAATATAGAAAGGTTGACTTAAAATCAGCTGATGTCACACAGAAAGAATGAGCACAGAAATCCCAGCTCCCCATGTTATAATGACATGAACTTGAAAAATAACCCTAAATTCTCTCATTGTAGGTGATGCCGTGAACCCTCCCCAAGGGAGGAACCAAAAGCCTGCATGAAGCAAAAACTGGAAACAAATAAAGGAGAGTATTGTGACTTTGCACTAAGTTACTCATTTATTCACATAATTAATGAGTTTCTATTAGTGTTAGGCACCGTTCTAGATGATGGTATAATTCGTTAACAAAAACCTCAAAACTCTCGCCCCCGTGGAGCTTACATTTCCAGGAAGGGAGAGAGATGATACAACAAGAAGAAAATACAGAGCTAATGTCATTCTATATTGTATAATTATGTGAAATCAAGCCTGAGTATTTGACAACTTCTCAGATACCACAGATCTGTTGTTTAATGAAATCAGCCTAAAAGATAAAATTGTGTATTTGCATGTACACATCACCTTGCCTGTATTATGAGTCAGCATTTCTTCCTATAAGAAACCACAGCTTGGTAAAAGGTAGAAGCTCAATTTCCTAATAAAGAGATATGTTTAGGCAGGCTGTTGCACTGCATATTATTCCCTCTGACCTTGGCTTTAGTCCAAGGAGGATTAAACCCAGAAAGAGAAGGGAGTAAAGCAAGGTGTAGCAAAAAAGCAAAACAAAACAATACAAAATAACCTCAAAGAAATTAGTAACAATAATTAGTGCATTCAGAGATGATATCTTTTTTTCTTTCTTTTTTTTTTTTTTTTTTCCTTTTGAGACGGAGTTTTGCTCTTGTTGCTCAGGCTGGAGTGCAATGGCGCGATCTCAGCTCACCGCAACCTCCGCCCCCCGGGTTCAAGCGACTCTCCTGCCTCAGCCTCCCGAGTAACTGGGATTACAGGCATGTGCCACCACGCCAGTCTAATTTTGTATTTTTAGTAGAGACGGGGTTTCTCCATGTTGGTCAGGCTAGTCTCAAACTCCCGACCTCAGTTGATCCACCCGCCTCAGCCTCCCAAAGTGCTGGGATTACAGACGTGAGCCACCGTGCCCAGCAGAGATTATATCTTTTTGAAAGCTAAATATATATATATAACACTGAGTGAAGGAGTTATGTTTTCAGGTAAGGGCTACTGTTCTTGACAATCCATCATCCATCCATCCATCCATCCATCCATCCATCCATCCATCCATCCATCTGTCCATCCATCTGTGTATTCTGGAAGGAGTGAGCAACTCATGCAAAGACATAAACAAGTTTACTCTCAATAGCAAAGAGTTGCCCTGTTATACGATTGCTTGCAAACTTATATTCAAGTCCTATGATGTTTATTCTGTAGGCTTTGCCAATATAGCTGAATCTTAGGAAAAGACATACCAAAACAAAATTGTAACATAAGCCATATTTGTCTTCAGTCCAGCCTTTTTTTCCGTTACTGTGCATTTCCATACCTTTGCATTTTCTTTGTAACACATAGGCTTGAGTGTTCAATTTCTTAAAGTGGCTAAATGTCCCTGTCCACAATAGACAAAGTCACACCAAAATCCTAAAAAGAGAAAATTTGCTTCCCATCAAAGGCCTGACATAGTTTTGCCATGAATGATATAGAAAGATTCTATAATAGACTAAAGGAAGCTCTGGGAAATTTGTGTTAAATACAATCAGTCTTACATAGACATATATCTTTAAAGTCGACTGCTTGACATTTTTTCCTTAAGATGAAAATTAAATAATGGCCCTCTGTAAAAAACCATTAAAGGTCTCCCTTCACTGAAAAAATAAAATAAGCAAAATAATGAGACTCAAGCTCAACTTCTGTTTTGCCCACCTTGAATCCCTTTGACACACTTCCAAGTCTACCTTACAGCAGTAGGAGCGATTCCATAAACTGGAGATTTATAACATATGACAAGTCAACCCAGATCCTTATGAAACTAGAAATGAGTCAGCAACATTGTAGCTGCTTGAAATTCAGGGCATTTCAGAGTGAGGGGGAGAAATCTTCAAGAATTTCACAGAGGATGTTTTACTTTCTGAAAAATTGCTGAGAATTCTTCAGAGGCAAAGTGGTGCCTGGGTTTTTATTTTCCATGTCTAGGTGGTCAATGAACCAATGATTTATGAGCTGGGATCAGATAGCTGGCAATAAGGGCCACATCATCATCTGGATATCTAATTAATTCCACATCCCCTTTCCTAAAAAGTGGTTAACCTTCAATGAATCTCTACTTCTTAATGCAGGAGCCAGTTTATGACAGCCTTGTACTGCATTAAGCCTTGTACTGAAGGCTCTCAATGAACTGGCTCCTGCATAACCATCCGCATGTCTCCACTCCAGATTTCCTACCCTTCCCCTCTACACCCATTGCAAATATCTGTGAAACTGAAAGCTTTTCATTCCCTCCATGGATCGTGCTCAAGTTCTAATTATTATTGAGTTTATACTTGATAAACTCTTAATAAATAAAAGTTATTATACATAATAATAACAAAAATAGAATTTCATCTCTTATCTACTTTGTGTTGGATATAAGGATATAAGTCTAGCACTTACCTATATTTTGCTAACTTTCACAAAAACTCTGCAAGCAAGGCTGACCTATTTTAGGGCTCAGGAACCTGCATTTTAAGAGGATCAGTAATAGGTCCAGGGTAACATGGCTAACACATGGCAGATATGGAATTTTAGCATATGTGCAAGCCCACTACTTCCGCTTGTTCCTGGACATTCAAGATTCAGTTCATGGCAGCTGTGCCGAGAAAGATTTTCTCTGATGCTCTCTGCCCCTATGGAGGAAAACGGGGACTTCCCTTGCCACTTGAAAAGCAGTTAAGGACTCTGTGATGCCTTTATTCTAATGTCCTCACTGACTTACTGGTCTGTCTCTCCAACTTAGATTGGGAGCAACAACCCGGGACTCTTTCTTCTCTGCAGCTTCATTCTCTAGCACATGGTAGGTGCTCATAAAATATTTCTCACACTTGGCCTAGCATAAATGAACGAATGATTTAAAAGTTGCTGCATAACTACTCAGGAACCAGGTAAAGCCCAGGGAGAAACCCTGCCAAGCCATTCTCAGTCAGCACCATCTGAAGCTACTTTTATGCTATAATAATTTGCTGCGAAAACTAAATGGAATAACCAGATGCGGCTAAAAGCTTTGTTTCTTCAGCCCTCACCCTCACCCCCCACCCTGGCCCAATTCACCTTCAAAATGATCCAGAAAAACTAAAAGACAAAATTATTGCCCTACAAGGAGGTTTATAAGGGAGCATGAAAGGCACTGCTGTGAGCCTGTGTGGAGGGAAATCATGATAAAGGCCATTAGGAGACTTTATTGAATTGTAACCTGGGAGAAATGTGGCTGGATTCATCAGACCATGGTTAGGGGACCTAGGAGCAAATTTTACTGGCTGACCTTAACTAGAGAATTGATTTTTCTTTTCTCACAGCTCCCATAACAAGAGTGAAACAGAGAAAAGACTGGAGGCCAGCAGGGATGGAGAGAAGAGATAGCAGTTCTGTGACAGCCCAGCTGAAGGGAGTCTTCCTTTCCTTCTTCAAGGAGAATGTACTCTGTGTAGGACTGAGGCCTCAGGTAGAGAGGCCCTGACAGGACCCTGCTGAAGATGAAACACCTGTGTCCCTGGGTTCCACTGGGTTGAGAATTTCCAGACTGTATCAGAAAGCAGGTCACAGAATCGGGGTCCCAGGTGGGGACACCGTGGTTTCCTGCTTTATTTTCGAGTGCCAAATGAGGCATATGAAATTATTCTCTCTCTCTCTTTGTTTCTATCTCTGTCTCTTTCTCTTTGTTTCCATCTTTGTCTCTTTCCCTCTGTTCTCTCTTTCTTTCTCTCTCTCTGAGTTTGACAAGGAATTGGTACCACATGTAAGTGCTCTACACACTTGTTTACCAGGTAATATATATTTTCAGCCCACTAAATGTCTTATATTCTACTACCGTGAGAGGACTCAGTAGGAGTTGAAGGTAGCAATATCTATTTACATGAAGAAGCCCTTCCAAAGTATTCCACTTATTAAATAATGAAAACTCCTCTCTGGCAATGATGATTATCATAGAAGTCGCACAGTCATTTGTACTTTAAAAAAGATAACCATGATTTTTTTTAAATGTCACATCTAGTAATTTCTGAACTGCAACCATGATTCTTGATAAAAATAGCTATTTGTAGGTGTAATCACACTTACCTCATGGGGACTGTGAGCATCCAATGAGATAAGGTATCTCCAACATGGAGTGCCTCAACAGAAAAATAATCATTTTGTCAATGCTTGCTGTTATTGTTAGCCATATTACTATTATCTCCATTTTACAGATAAGGAAACTGAGGCTTAGAGGAGTTACAAATTTGCCCAAAGAAACACAGCTAGTAGATGGAGCTTGGATTTGGTCCCACTTGGGCCATGGAAAGAATATACTGAAGTCTGTTAACAAAATCAAAATGAGTGCAGAATCAGAGGAGCAGAGAGGTTCATGAGGCTACCTCCTCCTCTGCCTTAACTCACAAGAGAATGCCAATGCAAGCTTTCCAATAGGTTAAGTAAGGAAGGTCCAGCAGTATTTTGTGTAGTGAGAAAGAAGCTGTTCTCTGGGTCATTTTCACCAAAGGCCTCCCTAACCATCATCAGGAACAAACTTGCTCAAGCTGTGTTTACTGGGGAACTTGCTGTAACTGCTTGGAACTCAATTGCATTCTGACACTCTACTCATCTTCCAGCTTATTTCTCATCGCTGACCCTGATCTTATTAGAAAAACCTTGGAGAGTATCAGTAATGGCACCTTTTTTTTTTTTTGACAAGTTACTCCAGAACGTATTTAATATCTTAAAATTGTCATTGATTGAAACTAGTAATTTTAAATGAGCAGTTTCAAACTAATATTTCTCTTTTTTTTCCTTAATATTTTTTTCTCCCTAGTCACATACTTGATCTTTTCAAAGGTATCTTCCTAAGGGGTCAACAAGCTATAAAATTCTCTAATGACAGAGGAAGATAGAGGGAAAATTTTTAGTACAGGTTTAGCATCCCGAATTTGAATATCTGAAATCCCAAATGCTCTAAAATCCAAAGCTTTTTGAGTGCTGACATGATGCTCAAAGGAAATGCTCATTGGAGCATTTTGGATTTCAGGTTTTCAGATTAGGGACACTTAAGCAGCAAGTATAATACAAATATCCTAAAGCCCCCCAAATGTACAATTCAAAGCACTTCTGGTCCCAAGCATTTTGGAGAAGGGATACTCAACCTGTAGCATAGGTCATCTCCAGGTGCTTGAGTTGCTTCCCTCTGAATGTCTTACCTAGAACAGAGCTTAGCACATAGGAGGTGCTCAGGAAATATTTAACCAATTATGGAAAGTCATTTCTAACTGAAACTTATTATTAAGACAATTAGAGGCTTAGATCTCAATACCCAGTTTTTCAGTGGGGCCTTTGTAAGCAAGGAAATGCCAAAAACATGTGGATAGAATAAGTGACTGCTTCTCTGAGGTTTGAGAGACAATAAAGTTTTGTCTACTTCAAAAATTTATCTTTCTCAGCAACCTTTACCAACTGAAATTTCTCTCTTTGACTCTGTATTTAGTACCTAAGAAAAGGCACTGACTTTGGAATTAAGAGCTATTAGGCAAGATAAGTTTATTTAATTAGCTAATTAAGACCCTGGGCCCCTAAAGGACAGGGATAGGGCTGGTGAGATACAGTTTCAGGAAGGAATAAAAGGGTGCTGGACTAAAAGGGCAGCATGATTTGTTGCTGTTTGAACAGAGGGAGTGGGAAGGAGAATGCCAAAGGTAAGGGATGGCCACCCAAGGTGTAATTCACCAACTTAAACAGCCCTGGCCCCAGTTCCGAAGGAATGCTATGTATTTGCTCCAAGAAGCTACATTTGCATGATCCATGAGAGAAATGCAGCAGCATTAAAAAAACAAAAACAAAAACAAAACAAAACATGGGTTTAGAGTGCAGAACACCTAAATTTGCATTCCAGCTCTATCACTTTTTAGCAGCAGTAGCAAGTGACTTACTGTGTGTTAGCTCCATTTCCTCAGCTGTAAAGTGGGGACAGTTGCTGCTCTCATTCTGAATTGTGATAAGGCATAACTGATGTCACAAATATTCTAATGTAGAGTCTGGTGCAGAAGAGGCATTTAGTAAACGGTGGCTATCATTGACAATAATTCTTCTCAAAGTAATCTTTATCTTTCTTAATAAAGCAGAAATGAAAGAGGGAACTGAAAAGGAGCGGGAGCAGCAGGGATAGGAGTATTTATAAAGCATCTAATATATGCTTAAATATCTACTCAATTACTCTTCATATACAAACACTCCATGTGAGACAATACAATTTGTATATATGAATTTTGCCTCCTTAACTTTTCTCTGCTCACTTCACTATATCTCTTAGGTCCAAATTCTTCAGGTTTTTCAATATATGGAAATAGCGATGAGAAGAGGAAAAACAGAAGACAGAAAGAAAGAGGAAGTTCTGGGTAAGCCAAAAACTTACCTGCTTGATTGCCAAACCATGCTCTTATCTTAAAACTCTGAGCATCCCTTCATGGGAAGAGGGAGAGTCCCACACTGCAAGCAGGAATCAAATCCTAAGAACAGCAGCCCCTATATCAAATGGAAACCCTATGTGCACTGGACCTAAAACTTTCATTCTAAAACTAAAGAGAAAGCGGCCATAGGGAAGGGTGGATCAAGCAAATCACAGAGTAACAGAGTAATGCAACATTATCATATCATCTTGTGATATTCCGGAACAGAAGAGGTTCCATCCCTCCTGTTATTTTTTCATCACCTCTTCAGAAGTATTCAAATGAATTAAGACAACTGCTTCACTTGGCATTTGGATCCATCTATTACTACTCCAGGGCTCGGTTGCTTAGTCATTTCTTAGCTCATGTCACTGCCACTTTGTTCTCGCATTTGACACTGACTCCAATAACCTTGTAGCATCTGCCCTCCCAATTCCCCTGAAAACCCTGAGCAGCCTGCTTCGATGAACGCTCCTTTGAATGTCCTTTTTTTTTTTTTTTTTCCTCTGTCTCTCTCTTTTTCTTTTGACAGGGAAAACAGCTATCAGGTTTCTGGAACATTCTTGAATAGCTAATTCCTGGAGTCCTTGTCCTTACTTCTTCTCCTCTGTACCTCACTGGCATTTGCTCCAAGATCTCCTTTTCAAACAACATCCTGGCACTGAGCTGAGATTTCCAAATGTTAACTCCCTGGCATCTGTCCTGTAGATGCAGAAAGGATTTTTCCCTGATTTGCACACAAACCTTTTCATTTCGATGCATATCAGGGTCATCTTGGCTTTGTGCCTTACCTACAAGGTGGTTTGGAGGCCATGTCCCAGAGAACAGATTAAAGGGATTTTCCTCCTCCTTTTCAGACCATCTCCCCCCAGCCACTCTCACCTGGGCATCTGGAAACAGTCCTTCCAGGCTCTTATTTTTACCTCCATGGGCTGAGTCCCAGGGTGGACACTGACCTACATACCAGCTTTTCAGACTCCTTTCAGGAAGGCCTGCAAAATTCTCCGGCAGCTTGCCTGTTCTCATGCCCTTGCTCAGGGGAAAGCTTGTCTAAATCTCCTGTGATCAAAGGACCTTTCCTTCCCAGGTGCCACTATCAATACAATTTCAGCAGAGCACCAGGGGGCAGTCTACACATCTCCTCTGGGTGAAGGTGTGGCCTCGCCTGCCTGATATCCATTAGTTTCCACATTCTCTACCTGATTCTTAGAAACAGAATTTAAATGGAGCATAGTAAGAGGGGGAAAAGAGGAAAAGAAAGAAACACAGGTAAAGAGAGAATCCACTCATTCATCACTCATCCAGCCATTCCTTCCTTCACTCATGCATTCATACAGGCTTTTTTTAGTGTTACTCTATGGAGCTGGGAAAAGTGTTGGGGATTCAAAGGTGTAAATGATGCGGTCTTTGCCATCCAGAAACTCAAGACTCTACTGAAGAAAGGGAAAGAATTCCAACTGTGTATAAACAGAGCCTATTACTTAAGTAATTAACCAATGCTGAAGATTAGGGGTTCAATAAAAGCTTCCTAGAAGAAATAGTGACTTAGTTGAATCTTGATGGAAACAGAAATTCTATGGTAGGCCTGCTTGGGTCAGACAATGACAAGTGCTAAATAAATGTGAACAAAATAGACTCTGTCTCTGGCATCCTGTAATGTAAATTCCAGAGCAGAATATGAGAGGTGTGGTCGGGAGAAGAGAGGAGGATCATAGAGTCTAGCTGTAAGGGACAAATATGAGTTGCCAATTATTGATGTTCCTACGTGCCTGGCATCACACTAAACACATCATATTTAATCTTTACAATGACATTATGTAGCAGGTATTGTTATTTGCATTTTAAAAGTAATACTACTAAAATTTAGATGATAAACAACCTGCCTACTATCACATAGCTTATAAATACTGGATCTGGACTTTGATCACGGGTATGTCTTACCCCAAAGCATAGACTCTTAACCACCCTCGAAAAAACTCCCATAGCCTCTCTGATAGAGAAGGAAAGGTAGGGCATTTCAAGCAGAGAGAACAGCTTTTACAAAATTTTAGAAATATAATAGAGTCTATTTCACAAAACACAAAAAATGCAGTAAGAGTGGAGCTGTGGGGCTGAGAGCGTGGTGAAAATAACTTTTGAATGAGAGGGTGGGTATCATTCAGGGATAAACTTATACTTGATGCTAGAGACTTTATGTTTGATTCCAGGAAACAAGGTGAAACTGTCGGTAGGCTCTAGATAAGATAGATAGGATACAATGTTAGCATTTTAGAAGCAATGTTTTGACTGCAAAGTGGAAGATATAGTGAAATTGGTTGTAAATGGAAAAATGCAGATGAAAGACGATTGATTTGAGGGCTTTGGAAGAAGTAAAATAAACAAGACTTGGTAATCAATTAGATGTGATTGTGAATGGCAGGGAGGGCTTGTGATGACTCCTAAGCTTTGGGCCAGGGAAGTTTGAGTTGATGACAATCTCTGAAAATGGAAGAATATAAGTAGATTTTGGTTGTGAATAAGATAATGGGTTCCGTTTGGGACATACTATGTTTAAACTTTGGGAAAAAACTCAAAAGGAGGTGTCCAGTAGTTAGTGAGTCAAAAGATTGGGAGAGTGATTTCAGTTGGGGAAATAGATTTAGAGTCATTTCCCATGGTCTTAGGGAAGTCAATGTTACTGCAGTCAATGATACATCTCAAGGAAAACATGGACAAAGAAAAGAAATATGATTAAAGAAAACTACCAAGGGAATATTTGCATGAAAGATTTAAGTAGAAGAACAGTAATTAATGAAGGGGAAAATAAAGGAGTGGCTCAAGTGGCCAAGAAAAGGTGAGAGGTTGATGCACAAAGTACATTTTTTCATTTGCATAGCATGTCAGAATTGGAAACTGTCTCCCTCTTTACTTTACAGATGTAGCCAATGGATCCTGGAGAGGTAAAGCACATTGGCAAAGTAATTGCAGCTGGTCAACATTAAAGCCAGAACTAGAACGCAGAGCTTCTGGTTCCAACATTGGCCAGAGCCTTTGTGTTGTTTTTATTTCCCTTAGCCTCACTGTCTAGAACAGTGTATGGGAAGTAAAATAAAATTGATTTTTAAAAAATGCATTATTTTTATTTTTTTTATTATTTTAGAGACAGAGTCTTGCTATGTTGCCAAGGCTGGAGTGAAGTCTCATAATCATGGTTCACTGTGAACTCGATCTCCATGACTCAAGGGATCCTCCTGCTTCAGCATCCCAACTAGCCAGGAATGCAGGCATGTACCATCATACTCAGCAAATGTTTGTATTTTTTGTAGGGTTAGAGTCTTGCTGTGTTGCTCAGGCTAGTCTTAAACTCCTGGCTTCAAGTGATCATCCCACCCCAGCCTCCCACAGTGCTGGTATTACAGGCATGAGCCCCACACCCAGCCAAATGTATCCTTTGACCGGAAATTTTATCACTAGTTTCCATTTTTTCAAAGACATTTATCTTCTTGGCCACTAATTATGAAAAGGGAGCATGATCATTGTTTGCCAGGTCCTTTTAGATGGATTAACCTAAGAAATGGGTCAGATGAACCCCACCAAGTTGGCTTTCTTTTCCTATTTTCTATTGAGGAAACCGAGGCTAAGACATGTAAAGAAATAAATGCCCTAGGGTCCCATAACTAGGGTAGACCATTATTTCGTTGTCAGGTTGTCCTAATTATTTCTCAGTCAACCTCTTGGGGATTCAATGCTGACTCTACATGCAAACTACCCAGAAGAAATCATTTGGGGGTAGAATCTTAATAACTAGAAGGGGGATAGGTTGATTTTAAAACTTTGTTCTGTGTACTAGGGTACTTAGATTAGGTCTAATGTAGGGCCATAGCTTTGGGGCAATTAGCAATATCTTTTTGTTTGTTTGTTTGTTTTGAGACGGAGTCTTGCTCTGTCACCCAGGCTGGAGTGCAGGGGCCTGATCTCAGCTCACTGCAACTTCCGCCTCCCAGGTTCAAGAGATTCTCCTTTGGGAGGCCGAGGCGGGTGGATCACGAGGTCAGGAGATCAAGACCATCCTGGCTAACACAGTGAAACCCTGTCTCTACTAAAAAAAATAAAAATAAAAAAAAATTAGCTGGGCATGGTGGCGGGCACCTGTAGTCCCAGCTACTCGGGAGGCTGAGGCAGGAGAATGGTGTGAACCTGGGAGGCAGAGCTTGCAGTGAGCAGAGATTGTGCCACTGCACTCCAGCCTGGGCAACAGAGCGAGACTCCATCTCAAAAAAAAAAAAAAAAAAAAAAAAAAAAAGATTCTCCTGCCTCAGCCTCCTGAGTAGCTGGGACTACAGGCGCATGTCACCACACCTGGCTAAATTTTTGTATTTTTAGTAGAGATGGGGTTTCACTATAGTGGCCAGGCTGGTCTCGAACTCCTGACCACCTCAGCCTCCCAAAATGCTGGGATTATCAGTATCTTTTACGTAATGCCAGTAATTGAGAACTAGCTCCATCGTCATTAACGGAGGTCGTGCTTTCTACTTTCAGGACAAGTCTGTCATTGTGCAGGGGCCTCAGCTTCCTGTGTTGGAAATGAGTTAATGTAGTCACACTATGACATGCTATTTTTATTCCTTACCCAGATCAGCCATATTCTAACAATACATTTCAAAGTACGGCTGACGGAGGCTCCACCTGAAACCTGTTCTCTCAGATAAGTATCTTCATCCCATTCATCGTTTCAAGAAAAATAAATAAATAAATCTTACAGCACGGCAGCATTTTCATCTGCATTGGTTTCAGCCAGAGATAAACTGTTCCTGCTGCAAAGTAATTAATATCAGTCGCCTGGAAAGCAGAAATTGGGAGACAACAGGCTCCTCTTTCTTGATAAACAGATTGTTGGGTAAGGTATGCACATGGATGTGACAATTCATTTGGCCATAGAAATAGCAGAAATGAGATGTTTTTAGACAGATATTTGGAAGGCATGAGCAAATATCCCCAGGCTTCATCCAAATGAGCTCAGATGAGTCTTTTGCGCTAGGTTTCGAGCTTCTCTAAGTCCCTAGGATCAGCAGAAATCTCTAGACCCCCAGGGGCATACCCTTAAAACAATACGCAGAATCAGTACAATCATGGTCAACTCATGGGAAAGCTGGCTCTGTGCCCGAGTCCTCTGCAGCCCCCTTTTCCTGACCCAACTTCCCATGTGACTAAGGAATCAAAAACTTGGCCTAGTTGATGTGTAATCCAGGCAATCAGAAATTAGAACCGTGCAGCTAGGAAAGATGAGCAAAAGATGCTTAGAAACAAGACAAGCAGAAAACAACTTCCCCAGAGCTAGCCTGTGTGGGGAAATCTCCAAAAGCTAGGGAAAGAAGCATATGTTTTGCATGGTCCAGGAGGGGCAAGCTCATCATGGCTGCCTGCAAATGAAATCATGTTTCTGTCATAGCAAAATGGTTATGTTTGGGGGTGTTCCATGAATGAGACATGAGAGGGGAAACGCCACCACACAAGTATTCCTTACATTCAATTCTTCAGAGAAGGCTTCAGGGATCATTTTCCCATCTCAAAAAGCATAAATTGCCATTTTATAGGAGCTTGAGAAGAATATTCTAGAAGCGATTCGGAGCCAGGACATTTGGGGATTTGTTTAGGTAAACATGAAAATTCTATCCATTTTTATTCATCCATCCCAGCAGTCAGCCAGCATCCTTACAAACTCAAAGGGCAAAGTAAAGGTAAACAAATAATTTAGAATATAATATTATCAGTGCTGTGATAGGTTAATGTGCAGGAGACACAATAAAGGAGTGAGTTCTACAAGTCTGGGGACAGGGAGTGAGGAGAGATGGGTCAGGAAAGTTTTTATTGAGCAAACACTTGAACTAAGTAATTGAACAATATACTTGGATACTCTCAACTACAGGAGAGATCCAGGAAAAGAGAGAGTTGTACTATTTCTGCTTGTCCCATTGCCTAATTCTACATGTCAGAGGCCAGCTCAGGCCATATAGATCCCTTAGAGCCTTCACTGAACTTCCTCCCTCCTTAGTAAATTTTTTTTTCCCACAGATCTTGAGACATTTATTAGTTATACTCTGATTACCTTATGTACATCCACCAGACTGCAAATTGCTTGAGGACAGGGTCTCTTATTCATTTCTACCACATTGGTGACTAATACAATGTCTAGGGTACAGTAGGTGAGCTTTTTAAAGTTCGTTGAATACTATATATGTCTCCACAATTGATTAGAAGTTTCTTGAAGGCAGGAAGAACATTATTTATCCTTTCTATGCCTGGCACAGGGCTCAAAGTGAGTGTTCAATAAATGTTTAATGAACAAGGAGCCCACTGAAACTTCCACATGACAGTGAAATTGATGGCACCCTCACTATGTGTCCTTTCTCTGAGCACCTAGTGTCACTTCTTCCTGCCTTTCTCCAGGCAGTGAGGTCTTGGATATCCTTATTTCTCTCACTTGTGTCCTAATGCAACTAGCTCTCTCTCTCTCTCTCTCTCTCTCTCTCTCTCTCTCTTTTTGAGACAGAGTCTCTCTTTGTCCAGGCAGGAGTGCAGTGGCGCGATCTCGGCTCACTGCAACCTCCGCCTCCCTAGGAGGTTCAAGCGATTCTCCTGCCTCAGCCTCCCAAGTAGCTGGGACTACAGGCACGTGCCACCATGCTTGGCTAATCTTTTTTTTTTTGGTACTTTTAGTAGAGACAGGGTTTCACCATGTTAGCCAGGATGGTCTTGATCTCCTGACCTCGTGATCCATCCGCCTCAGCCTCCCAAAGTGTTGGGATTACAGGCGTGAGCCACCAAGCCCAGCCTTAGCTGTCCTCTTAAAATGATCTAGGTGAGGATTTGCTAGAACTTATGATGGCTACAGTTTATTGTTTTTCTTAACTTAATTTAAAAATACATGAATTAACAAATGTTGAGTTTCCAGTGTTATTTGTAAGCCACGGAGTATATATTTTGGAGAAAAATATCAACTCTGAATCTTTCAACTCATACTATGGATACAGCTGCCTAAACTGTAGTAGGACTGAGCCTTCCTTTTGGTCATGCACCTGACTGGTCCATTAATATCTCTGCTGTTTGTGTTGACTCCGTTTATTCTGCATGAGTTTGTTTTTGTCAGTGGTTTATGTTCCAATGTTGTATGGTGCCAGGCAACTTGAAGTGTAACTGCAACAACAATGGCAGCCTGTATTCTAACTCAAATTATTTTATCAGCTCAAAAAGAGCTCATGAAATCAACTGATATATTTCACTGCTTTTTCTTAGGTTTCCTTTGGGAGGGGAAGGAATAACCTTGAAGAGAGGTGAGAATTGTCATGGATTTTGTGTGACTTGTTACTTAAGATGACTCATTAAGCTGCCAAGAGCCTCACAGCCCATCCAAACTTCTCAAACAACCCCTTGACCTGATCTATGTAGAGGGTTGGAAAACTCACAGCAATAGAAAGCTATGGAAATAGAGTGTCATCCATATATATGTTGGGTGATGGGGGAGACATGAAGAGTGAGAGACTGTGGAGACAGGAAAGTAGCAACATTTGCCATGAGATTTTCCTCAAAACCATCTTCTTCTTGAATTTAGACACTCATTGTTTATGTGCAGTGGCCCTAGGTACAGAAGGGTCACCACCCCAAGGAGAACTATACCCTCCAGACTCATACACCAAATTAGCCAGATTCTCCCAGAATAAAATACTACACTTCATCCATTAAGCTAAATCTCCTTTCAACAATTCCCTTCTTACCTGGCCCATGAAATGAATCATGAAGAGATTATTTTCTGGGCAAATTGGTAGAAAAATCCTGATGCAGACAGTTCCCCTTCTGATTGCACCTGACTTCCATTCATTGACTATCACATCAAGTAGCGGTTCCAGGAATTCAAAGGAGAGCTCAGCAAAAGAAGAAGAAAAAAAGCCCACAAAGTTTTTCAAGGTACCTGCTGCAGTTATCAGTTCATAGATCTAAATGTTCACACTGTATACTTGATTTGCACATTCCAAACCAATTTGGTAATTTTTTTCATTTTTATCTGCACGCATGAAGTGATTTGGAATACTGAAACAATTTAGAATCATATTTCGTTTGCAACAGTTCAATTAACTTAAGTGCTGGAACATGCTTTCCAAGTGGTAACTAGTTTAATTGGTTACTATTACAAGAAATAAATTCTATAGTCCTGGGTCCTCCCAATGTCCTTTCTAGACAGGGCCCGGCCATGCAGAGGTATGTGGGAGTGGGAAGGTGAAGAGTGTAGCAAAATTTCTTACTTAAAAAAGAAAAATCCAAGAACCCATTCTCTTAAAAAAAATAACTAGGTACGAGTTTCCATTTTCTGCTGTGATTTTATGGCCTCCAGTTCCCTTGGATCAACTTTACAATCACTCAATAAGCAAGAGAAGGGTCGAAGACTTTTAAAGCTATTGCATAAATGCACTTAAGCATGAGCCAAAGTGATAAATAGGAAACCAAGATGCATGTCAGGAATGCAGCGAAGAATGAGTAGCTGGGACACTTTGAGCAGCTGTTAAGGCAACTCCAAACACCTGGAAAGAAGGATTTCCTTCTGGCTTACACCAAGGCTCAGTTGCTCCAGTTGCATTTGCGTTGAAAGGCACTACTGCCAAGTTGTACAAGAACACTTATAGTAGAAAAACATGTAAATTGTCAAAAGATACAAAATAATACTGCATCTCATTTGTGGATATATGGATATGTAGTTAAAGAGAAAAAGTGAGTAGGCATAACACATACTAACTATTGGGGAGAGAATGCTACTGAGGAAGAAAGGAGAATAAAGGGATAAGTATGTGATTTAAGTGCAATCTTAAGCATATTGAGTAAAATATTAACATCTCATAAATCTGGGTAGTAGGTACATGGGGCTCAATTCTATTATTTTATGCACTTCCATGTTTATTTGAAATGATTTTTAATTAAAAGTTAGAAACACTTAAAAAAAGAATCAGTCCCTGTTTCACAGCCATTGGCAAACCAGTCATTTCTCAAAAAATTCTTCTGTCTTAAGATCACAAACTCTAGGCTATTTTGATTAAGGTTCATGGAATTCTGAAAACGAAAGTTTATGACCACCTTTCCTTCTTTCCCACTTCATAATCTTAACTGACCTCATGCTGACTGAGGATGACCACTGGATTGGAGATGGGCCTCTGGTATTGCAATGTTAGAAACTGAGCCCGCTTTTCCCTACAACTGATGCCGGGTGCAGCAAAGACACTACCTACAAAGGGTGATCCATAAATTAGAACACTGAATGTCTACCGATCAGTATCTACAGTAATCCTAAGATTTGATTGTAGACAGGTTAGCATTGCAGAGAGAAATCCAAATAAACATATTTAAGAAATCTTAAGAAGGTCTTCCATCATGAACAGCTGATATCCGAGCTAGCATTGTGTCATAACAATGAATGCAATCACAGAAATAAGGAAGCATTTGGTCCAAAGGTGGATTCTCCATGTGCCTATCGCTTGTATGAGGATACTATAAGAATCTCTGGAAAGAGGGGCTCAGTTTCTCACATTGCAATACCAGAGGCCCATCTCCAATCCAGTGGCCATGCTCAGTGAGCATAAAGTCAGTTAAGATTATGAAGTGGGAAAGAAGAAAAGTTGGTCATGAACTTTCATTTTCAGAATTCTATGAACCTTAGTCAAAATAACCTAGGGTTTGTGTTCTCCAAGACAGATGAATTTTCTGAGAAAATGACTGGTTTACCAATGGCTGCAAAATAGGGACTGATTCTTTTTTAAGTTTTTTTCTTATATTAGCCCGGAAATGAAAACTTATTTATTTATTTATTTATTTATTTATTTATTTATTTGAGATGGAGTCTCGCGCTGTCACCCAGGCTGGAGTGCGGTGGCACAATCTCCGCTCACGGCAACCTCCACCTCCTGGGTTCAAGCGATTCTCCTGCCTCAACCTCCCAAGTAGCTGGGATTACAGGTGCATGCCACCACGCCTAGCTAATTTTCATGTTTTTAGTAGAGTTGGGGTTTCACCATGTTGGCCAGGCTGGTCTCGAACTCCTGACCTCAAGTGATCTGCCTGCCTCAGCACAAAGTGCTGGGATTACAAGTGTGAGCTGCTGCGCCCAGCCCAGAAACTTTTTAATAGTGCTTGAAAAACCATAAAAAGCTCTTAAATTTGATTATTTTTGTGATTTAACTTCTCAGTGGTAAGAATATACCATTTTATACCTCCAAATCCATTTTAACTTATGGAAGAGGTTTCTACCTCTTTGTAAAGTTGGTTATCAGCGTTTGTAAGTAAGATCATACACCTTAGAATCGCAGCACTAGGTCATTCCTGCCCATTAAGTATGAGGATCTCTGGCCTCAACCCTCATAGACATTGGTCTTACAGCAATATACTTTCCACAAAATGCAATATATGTAGGTAGGATAGATAGACAGATAAACAGATGGATAAATAGATGATAGATAGATAGATGATAGAAGATAGACAGATACACAGATACATAGATATATAGATACTCACAATAAGGATTCTGGTGAGAATGTCCTACTGAAGCTATTACAAAATATATTTTTTAATTTTTTCTTACTATACTGCCAACTAGATGTGGAGTTTCTAGTATGTTGGAGAAGTTCCATCAATGTAGAATGATGAATGCAATACATGCAGAATTTGGCCTCAGTCAGACAGTAGCAACACAAGTACACAAATTTTAACAATTAATTACCTCTAACAGAATTTTTTTCTTTTGAACATTAATATTTTATTCCTGGAGGCATTATATATAGGACAAGAGTTTCAAAAATAAGTTTTAGGACCAACTGGACTTTGCCCAAATCTGGGCAGTTTTTCAGCTACCTTAACCCTCCATTCCCTCCTCAATAAAATGGGAAGAGTTGTATACCTACCTTATGGTTTCTTTAGGAGGATTAATGAAGAAAATTCATATAAACAGCTAAGTAAAGTGACTAAAAGATAAATCCACAATAAATGTTAGCTAATATCATCATCATCTTTGTCATTATCTTCACTGTTTTAATCACATCCTGAATTCACTGGACTTTCAAATGGAGGGCAGCTTTACATATTTGCTTTCTTACCAGTACAGGAAGATTTCTCTGATTTTAAAATGAGGATGTTAAGAGGTCATATTGAGCAACATCATTACCTGAGGTCCAATGGCTGTGATACAGGATGACCAGGTGTGTCACTAATCGCTGATTCTAGGAAAGGGAGTCTCCAAGTTGATCAAGTTTCTAAAAGGAGCTGATGAAGCTAAGTTTTTAAGACAGCAAAAACAAGCAAATAACGTCTTTAAATTATTGCAATGCCATGAAGTTATGTATCCTTGAAATATAGCAGATATGACTTTTGAAGGGGCTTGAGTTTAACCTTCAGAATGCTGAAAGTTGGTGAAGGTTCCTTGCTGGAAATGGCTACTTTGAGATGGTAGAACTGAAACAATGAGAAGAAAATAGGGGGGCCTCGTCAATGCATTATTGAAATCTAAAGAGCTCTTTGTATTGTATGAATGTAGGGATTATCTTCTTATCATTCCACAAAATTAAAGCTTAAAAGTTCTATCCAAAAACCTAGCTATGGAGAAATCCTCAAGGGTCTCCCATTAATGTGGTAGCCAGGAAGTACACAGGATTTTAATCAAAGGCCAGCGACTGTCTATGTGACACAGAACTACCCCCACATATAGAACCAATATGTGAGGTTCATTCCTTTCTTCACAATTCTACAGCCTAGCTGCACAATTGCCTCTTTTGTTTATATAATCTCATGGAATGAGTTGGCATACAAGGCAAATAAGAAACCACGGGAAATCTCTGTCCAAACCTTGCTTCGTGTCTGAAGTTCAAATGTGTTTGGTTAACCTTCTATTTATTCCTTCTCTTTCCTTCAGGTGACATTTTTGGTCTTAGTTTTTGCCATGGCATGCCATGGCACACAGTGGCTCAATGGGACTCTGGCACCAAGTGACAAAGAAACTCTTATGAGCTGTCTATGAATTATTTCATTCATCAGGTGCACACATTGGCACTCCCTTTAATGCCGCCGCCCCGCCACTGGAAATGGCAAAATGTCAGCCCAACACATAGGTACTTCCCACCCTCCAAATACTGAAGCCAAACAGTGGATGGTGAACTCCAATCTTTGCTTTCTGTTCAATTGTTTTCCTGTTGGATAGTCTGAATTGCAATTCAGATTGTTGACCCTGGAAAAGGCAGCTCATTGAATCAGTACCAGGATGCTTTTCCCATGTAAACAGATAAGTGGAGGAGAAATGACGCCATGCATTGCACTTGATCATTAAATTGCCTGACATGAAAGTAACATGGCTCCATCACATACCGTGTGAACAGTTTACTAACTTACCCTTCTCTAGGAAGCAGAGTAATTATTCATCATTCTGTGATAGTGTATACACATTCCTGCCAACAAATAGGGAAGTGCTTACAGAGGGCAATACTTCTAAGCACTATGAAACATTAGTTATACATCTGATTAAAGGGTGTAGTGATCAAGCTGAAAACCTAGTAGATGGTTAAACTAAGAACAAGCACGGCCTAATTTTCTTTTAAGAATTAAGTCAGTCTTTCAAGCGCACTGTGAAGCTATGATAGGAATAAGCAGGGGACCTGCTTGGAAATGAAGTGAGAAAGCAATGATACGAATAAAGACAGGACTTGATTTTCAGCAACACCAACGTCCATCAAAGGAAAGTACCTGTGAATTTCCTTAAATGACTTGCTGGAGGGCATTTTGTGGTAACTATATTACTATAGCCACTTTTTTTCATCAATTAATATTGTTAAAGAGAAGCTTGACTATAGAGTTCCTAACAGCAGCAAAAAATAAATTCCCTCCAATTAAGTAGTCTAATAAGCTATTTAGGATTTTACCACTTAACATTCTTTCCTTCCCATTTAATTTTGGCTTTCACTTGGATGTCATCTTGTTGAAAATCCATCACAGAAAACTATGTGGAAAAAAAAAAAAAGATAATGTTGCTAAGTGCCCCTGATGTTCAAAAACAAGCAGAAGCACAATATTTTTTCTAAATCACCCCAGGATTTTTCCTAATAATTCAGCTTCTTCCTACTATAAATTAATATATGAAAATATATGAAAATGGTCAATATGCAAATTCAAGTATCACACTAGCTACTTGCCTTCAGTAAGTGCTATATGCATAAATTTGAAATGATACAATATTTTAAGGTCCTTGATTATAATAATGCCTTGGTGTGCATATGTGCATGTATAATTACATTCATTTAATTTAATCATGAAAATATTATAGGATCATTTGGTTTTCTCCTCTAAAAGTTCTCTTACTCTTTTCAATTAATTAATTTCACTCTGCCCCTTTATAAGTCAGCTAATGGTAAGTAATGGATTTTGAGCTGAACAGAATATGGTCACATTCCTCTGGAATTATGGACAGAAAAGAGTCATGTGGGACGGTGGTGGCCTCTTGCCTTTAGCCTACATCCTAGTCATGAAACAATGTTAAGGCTTTTCAGTCGAACCTGGTCCTGGTCCTCAAAATATTCACATTTCATAATCATTTCTTCTACAAGTTTCCAGTGTCCTCAGTGCTGAGAATTCGCCCAAGGGCAGTCACCTGATTACAACAGAAGAGACCTGGAAACCAGCCCATGTGACCCCACATTCCACATGCTTGACTAGAGTGGAGCTTTTGGGACTCTGCATAGTTACTGGAATCACATGGAATATAACAAGGGAAACATGGGGGTGGAGGACATTTAACATTCTCCATGCACTAGGAGAACAGATAATGCCCCAGTAAGTGGAAAATAAAAATGGGCCATTTTGAATGGAAGGGAGGAAGCATAACATGAAGGTTATGTCTTACCATCCTTCCCCTACAAGAAAATCTTATTTTCCCTCTCACAGAAAATCTGTGTTTCTTTTCCCCAACATGCTAACAGAGACCAGTGAACAGAAATAGGCTGCTTTGTGTCCATCAATAGAATCTATATACCATCTTTTCCCCCAGGGATTAATTCAGCTTTTGATTAAATCTTTCTGAGATTTAAATCATGATGTTACAAACCTCCAAGGAACTCTTCTATGAGTTGTGACCTTCTTTATTACTCTCTGCCGTTTGATAAAGTACAAAGATTGATTTATAATGGATTGTAGTGTGTTTGAAAACAAAGAGTAGCAACGAAAATTGCAAAATATAAGATTAATATAAATATTGCAAATGGAATGTTTTAGTTAAAATATTCTATAACTAATACTGAGTCACAACTGTGTAGCTAGTAACACTATAGTTGAGTCAGTATAGTAACGTTATTAGGGCTGTAAATTATATCCAATGATTAGCTAAATAAACCTACAAAGAAGAGAAAACCGACAACGCTAAAAAAGAATTTCAATTCAATATCATATTGTATATAGTTTAGACAGATTTGGCTTGGAGGACTTTTGAATTGAGACAATCTTCTTTTAAAAAAAGCTATATCAAATGTTAATTTATTTTTGTCAGCCCAGTTTTGGTTTTAATAATTATTTTGCCATTAGTATCAACAAGAATGAAAGTGATTCAATGTTTTGAGGACAATATGAAATAAATCCTTTATCTCAATCAGGATGTTCCAGTACCAAACTAGCAGCTACTAATGCTGCTTCTGAAAATCCCTCATTTTCTCTCTGCCCTCAAAAGATTTGTTAGGGTAAAAAGTTAACCATTTAGGGAAGAGTTCTAATGTCCTTGCTAGTTCCAACCAGAAGATTAAAAATGCCTTATGCAATTTAAGCATCAATAGAAGACAAGTCAGGAACTGGGACTTATCTATTGAAACTCAGGAGTGCTTGGTATCCACAGTGGCAGATAAATTCAGTATTTTGGTAAGATAATGGTAGATTTTTATTTTCCATTTCGATAAAATAATTGATGAATTTTATATTGGTATAAAACAATCCACGGGGAGTGTATCTTATGTTATTTAGCAGATTTCAGTGCACTTCTGATAGCTGTTATCACATTTCCAATATTTACAAACACTCTTTTTCTCTCTAGGAGATGGAAATGATGGAATATAATTTAGCCATCTTTCCCCAATGTTGCATATGTTGAGTCTTGCAATGCAAATGATTGGCAATGAGAGCAACCATTTGAAATTGGGCAAGGGCATTCTCTGTCATTAGGACCACCATCATCTACCAGCCACAATGGACATCCTGACAGCACGATGTGTCTTCAGCTATCAGCTCATCCCATATTTAACTAACCCGATGACTTCCATATGTTGGGGAACTGCATCCTGTTACAAGTCTTGGAGAAATATTCAGTCCATCTACAACAAAATTGCTTTCTATACTGAATATTCAGTGAGTTTTTCCCTAGGGGAAAGGGCTTGTACTTAAAAATACACACTTCCCAGGGTTAAGTACAAAAATAGAGCTAATCCATTTGATACAATCCCATGTCATTTTTCACCTCTGAACGTTCATTATGGAAACCACCATGTCTGCCTTTGCCGTTTAGAAAAAGACAAGATACAGAAGGTGCACATTACCTTAGAGCTGAAATGCATCCATGAATATGGAAAAGCAGGGAGAAAGGGAAAGAGAGCCAGAGAGGAAATAGAATAATAATAAGCGAGTAATGGGTACTGATCTGAGAAACATGCCAGGAGTTTGGTTACGATAAATAAGAAAAGCAGAAGTAGATTTGAAACATTCGTTTCCCTTTATTAGCTCAGTGAGGCTGATGTGTACTGCACATTTAAAAAAAAATCACAGGAATTTTCATACAATGAATAAAACCACAACAATACATGTAGAATTGGCAGGTGGAAAAAAGGCCCGGCAAGGGCTCAACTAATCGCTCACTTTCCCTCTTCAGCATAGTTCAACCAACAGTATTACACTTTCACCTACAAATCTTAAAGTAGCTCCATCAAGTCAGCAGTTCACATTATTGAAAATGTCTGTCACATAGGTACAAATTTAGAATCATCACATTATAGTACATGGCTATTCTAGGTCATCTATAGATCAGGTCTTAGACTACAGTGATTGAAGTTCTCATTACAGCCATCAAGAAAGGACACATAATCATTACCTACTGGAAGCTCACATCTAAAGGCATGAAAAGGTTTCCTTTTATCAACTGACCCAAACATCATACCCCAATAGTGCAAAGTTCCCTCTCTGCTGCTTTGAATGTTGACAGCCCAACTGTTGTTCTCGGAGTCGTTTAGCAAAAAATTGATTTTGTTGCACTGGAAGAATTATTCTGCTACATCTCTTTTTAAAAAAGAAAAAAATCCACATTACTAAAGCACCAGTTCGGTTACCAAAATTGTAGATGTGGTACTTACCATGGCATGAAGGCAATGGCCCACGGTCATCTAAAAATCCTACAGATCTATGCTGAAATTTGCCTCCAGTGATGATGGGGTGCACGTGTTCATTTGAAATATTCTCTCCCAAAAAAATAAAAATAAAAATGAGAGGAGCACAGCTTACATTTTGATGGGCTACCCACAGTGTCTGCAGAAGATACAAAAGCTCCACTAATTTTAGATGCAATTTGAAGTCCATTGAGGAAAACTATCTTCATGGTAACAATATTTGTCAGGCTGGGGGTGGGGGGTATAAATTAATCCTCAATATGATATCTGTAGTGCTGCCTTTTGATAAGTAAGAAAAGAAACCAAGTATTCCACTCATGTCAACAATCCAGGGCAAAAAGGAGAATGTATTTAAAATTGGATCACAAAAATTTAAAGGCAAAATAGAGAACACATGTGGTCCTTGAACACATAATAGGATTTACTAAATATCGATTTCTTAAAAATAATTTATTGCTCTTAATAGTCTTTTTATTATTATTCTACAACAGAAGATACTCAAAATTCAGAAAGAAAGACTGTAAACTTTAGTTTGGCGTTCACACAGAGTTAAAATACCTGCATTTAACCTACAGAACAACAAGAATTAGGCGGATTAAAGATGTGTTACTGTTGTAACGCAGAACCTGTGAACAGGTTCTCTTATTTCATAGTATTTTTATTGCTTTCTATCTACTTAGAAATAAGAAGCCAAAAAATCAAGCAAGCATCTGACAGGACAAACAGTGGATTCACTCAGAACACAATATGCTGGTGATAAATGAATGCAGCTATCAAAATTAGCTGCATTGGCCTGGGGGTGAAATCCATCTTATAAGATCATGTTGGGTGAGAGAAAGGAAAAGAACAATTAAGTAGTAGGTGTATCATGTCTTCCAGAAAAGTCATGTCAGCCAAACAGTAATCGAATCTCAATTTAGAAACTTGAATACACACTCCAAACGTTACTGAATTCCATTCCAGGGACTCCACACTCAGATGAAATCCTGATGCTCAAAATGGAGGTTTTTCTGAAGTTTTTATTGAATTTAGCAGAAGCAATGTCATCAAGAACAACATCATGGTCACGTCAGAGGCCATGCTAGTGCAAGTAGAAACACTGCTTCTGCAAAAGCTGAATTTCCCAAATGAAGCACTTACACTCCAACCTGACAATTGTCATGCATCCTAGGTAGAAAATTTCCACTGGCTTTATTATTTTCATGATCTCATAATTTATAATAAATAGGCTATCTGCAACTGATAAATATGTCTCTTTAGTAAACAAAGGAATGAAATATCAGTATTTATACAGGATGCATAACTGTAAAAAATACAGATAAATACCATCGTCATACTCTGCCAAGGGAAAGAAATACTGGCTTCAAAGATAGTCTTCAGACACACATTAATTATTGTAAAAATCATACTATAATTATTACCTCAGCATTTTGTATCAAATTAAAATCACAAAAATTAAAACAAAACAGCATTTTAAAAAGATTTTTGACTTCTAGTTTCAAAACTACTGTTGATAGAGAAAATAAAAACATTTCTTAATGGTTACCCATTGAGAGACTTTACATAAAATCATGATATCTTCTAGAAAAATTTTAGATGAGAAAATTTCATTCCCCTAACAAATCCAGTGTATAAAACTTCAAAGAAAAACAAGCGACAAGAAAATGTGGAAAAATATCGCAGAAGTGGTTAATACCTTTAGGGGACTAGGATATTTCTTGACAAGATGCTTGGATTGAAGCTCACCTAAGGGATGGATGTGCGGAAAGCATCATTTTGCTCTTGTTGCACTCAACAGACACACACACTTTTTGTTTTTACAATCAAATATATATAAGCAGTAAGTTCAGCTTCTAAATATGTTAGTGTACAATAATTGTTTCACCTCATAATTACATTTGAATATTCTTGATTAAGAAAAATTTAGCAGTTTTGAAAAGAAGGCTGCATTTACAGTGCATAGCTGTAACAAAAAAGAACATTGTTGTATAGTATATACATAAAATAAAAATACTCCATTTAACATCTGTAAATACTTAACTACATCAGAGAATGTAGCAATTACACTATCTGAACACATCTCAGAGAGTTCTACCCAACTCTCATTAGTAATGAAACCCGGTGTCCGCTCCTCAGAAAGAACCGCTGAACAAGCTGCACGCTTGACCATTGACAAGGCTTTTGAAATTTGCAGTGGAAGATCAACATTTTGGACATTTACATGGGTGTCAGGATTAAGGATGAACTACAGAAACTTCAAAATGTTAGGAAACTTTAGCATTTTGGTGCCCGCAGTATCCTCTCCCACCCAGATTCCATGGCAAAAGGAAAAAAAAAAAAAAAAAGAGAGAGAGAGAGAGAGGGACAGGATATTAGTTCTATGGAACCTGTGGTTTCTTCAGGATTGTCATCTAATCATTACGTTATGAGAGAAAGCTTGCTTCAAGTTGATTCTGCACTTTCTTAAAAAAACAGAGTACAAAGGCTGATGCCCAGACATCAGCGGCTGTCATTTTAGGGTGGTTTGTGGTTGGTTGGTTGGTTGGTTGGTTGTTAGTTTTCTTTCCTTTTTAATTTATATATATATATATTTTTTTTTCCTTTTGAATAGAATACGAACATTTTGAAGTTCTAGGTTTTAAGTGTGTCTTCATGGAACTGCTGCCATTTGAAATGGTTTGCCCTTGCACATTCTGGTCAGGTGCCCCCAGTCCTCACATGTACCCACACATACTTCCCCTAAACCAAGCACACACACCACACACATACATACACACACATATACATGCACACACGCACACTCCATCACCAAGAGACTCCAGGAAAAGCAAAGCTGACACCCATGAATAAACATGTGCTTACTGGATATCATTCTGTCTCTTGCCTCTTCAGCAGCTGTGTTCATGTAAACCATTGTTGTTATTGTTGTTGTTGTTCTTGTTGTATTGTTGTTTTGTTTTGTTTTTGTACAGAGAGTGTAAAGTAGGAGAAATTCCTAAGTATGACTTGCAATAGTCTTTAGGGAAGGACGCGCTGTCCCATGAGGTATTCGCCATCCCTCTGTCATCCTCAGCTAGGGAACATGTTACCTGCGCAAGCTTCTCTGAGCTTCTTTCAGTAAACTATCAAAATCCAGAGAGTCATACTTGCTCTTGGTGGAAGCAGGGTCAAAGTCATCTGAGTTTGAATCTGAAAGAAACACAAGCCAGTTTAGATACACACTTTGCTGATGGCCATTAACTCAATCATTCCAATTCAAGATTACCGGATTCGATAACAACTCTTCCCATCAATATACTTTAGAAAACAATATCCAGATTTTATTGGATATATATGGATATGTAGGAAGAGGATGGGGAGTAGTGAGCTTTCAAAAACACTCACCTGTGGACTCATTTAGGCTTAAACACCCTGGGAGTTACGCAGAGCACACGTTAATATATCTCTGGCAGATAACCACCCTCCCCTTCCCTCGACACGTCAAATGACTTGCCCATGGTTCCTCAATAACTTAGATGTAGACGTGAGAGTACAAGCTGGAACTAATTTTCCTATTCAATGGGATTAATTTAATTGAGCATAAAATCCAGTAGAGTATGAGAGAAAGAATCATGAGAATTTCCCCTAAACTTCAACCTGATGCTTCTCTTTGAGGCAGGAGGGGACATATGATGTGGTCCTCTACTTCCGTACCTCTGGGCCTCCCAGAATTTTTGGTGCAAATTCTCCCCAAATTGGAAGGTTGAGAGAAATGCTTCACATCCCAGGAGAGTAAATTCGAAAGAAGAAATAAAGTGCAGGTATCAATAAAGCCATGCCCTTCTTGGACTCTTAAACTAGTCCAAGTAAGCTTTTGAGCAAAGTTTCACTGCTACTTCAAACAGACCTTAACAAAATAGATATGTTTTAGCAATACAGAAAGCAAAGTAAAATTCTGTTAAATATTCCTGGTTTTTCTCCATTGACTTCTATGAAAAAGCCAGATATTTCTGCTGGTCTTGCAAGTAACAAGGGGTGGCTTGGAAATATAATAAAAAGTCTCTTATAAATACATTAATTCTTTTGAAAACATTTATTTGAAGGAAAACAAAACCATTATGGAAAACTAACAATTCTACCAAAATATAAGAATTCCCATGCTTTTCCCAGAGTAAGTTACAAAATCGAAATGGTCAAAGTAATAGAAGGGTGTAATACTAGATACTACAGAGGCATACTCGTTGACCTAAAATGTTGTTTTGCTGACAAGATTGCAAACCAAGCTCTCTAGCACCGGCCTGACCATCCCATTTCCCAAGTTTCAATCTACCTTTACATACCTAGATTTAAAGACAAAGAAATGTCTGTATTTATGTTTTCCTTTCATTCTGATCACCTTTGGTCTTTACTGAGTTTTTTTCAGCAAGTTTTTTTTAAGGTAAGAGCAACGAGAACAATTACAGTCTCAATAATAAAAAACAGAGACAAAACTGGCCAATCTTTCCTCAGTAACATCTTAAATAGTCAATTCTTAAATTACACTGGCTTCAACGCTTCTCTTCATAGGCTAATGAATGGTTTTCTTGTATTGCTAAGGCCTCACAAACAACTGATGTTCAAATCAAAATCTTTTTTGTGGAGACAAAAAAAATGTCTAGCTCATTGCTAGAGATTAGTCTGAAATCAGAATTCCACTTGCATTGTAGATCAAGAGGGAAGATTCACCCAATGATGGAGTCTGTGTGATAAAAGTCAGCCTGGAACCATCAGGGACATACACACATACCTTTCCTTGAGGAACACTTTGAGAATATTTTAAATTTCCTTACTTTGCAACATTCTAAGCAAACTCTAGAATTTCAGTGTTTCTGTATTTTATTAGCAAATATTTAAAAAATTGTGAAATAGTAGTTCTCAAGAGTTTCTTCACTGTGAAATATAGTGTTCACATATATACCCACTTACACAGGCACACTGTTATTCAGAAAACAACCAAAAATATTTTTTTGTTGCATGAGATGGAATGTGGTTACATTTCATTTCTGAGGCAATAACATCTACTCCACCAATTTCTCTCCTGCTAATGAAAGGATATTGGAGCACAGTAAGATATAATAAAAATGTTATAGGTGTGAGACCTCTGAGCCCAAGCTAAGCCATTATATTCTCTGTGACCTGCACGTACACATCCAGATGGCACATACACATCCTGCCTTAACTGATGACATTCCACCACAAAAGAAGTGAAAATGGCCTGTTCCTGCCTTAACTGATGACATTGTCTTGTGAAATTCCTTCTCCTGGCTCATCTTGGCTCAAAAGCTCCCCCACTGAGTACCTTGTGACCCCTACTCCTGCCCGCCAGAGAACAACCCCCCTTTTTCCTTTACCTACCCAAATCCTATAAAGCGGCCCCACCCCATCTCCCTTCGCTGACTCTTTTCAGACTCAGCCCGACTGCACCCAGGTGAAACAAACAGCTTTATTGCTCACACAAAGCCTGTTTGGTGGTCTCTTCACATGGACGCGCATGAAAATAGGAATAACTCAAGCCACTCTAATTTTTCAAAATAAATTGTTATAAATAATGATACTGTATTATTTGAAACAAATCACATCATGCTTATATTCCCAGCACCTGGAAAACTGTTGGCACAAAGGAGGCACTCAAATTAATATTTGTTGAAGGAATATACTAATCTCAAACACCAAAATATTATTAAAACCATGGTTGAAAATATTTATATTGGGGTGTGGGAATGATTTATCAATGAATGGCAAAGAAATACATAAAGTTACGTGTGTAATCAAGAATACTGATAATACAATACATTCATTTCAGTTAATGAATAATTTATAATGTATGTGTCATTTATTTTTTTAAATGTTTAAGTTATATAACATAACTAATTCCTAATCAAAACTATTACATTCATAATACTGACCCATCTTTCTGTTTGGATCCTGTAGTCCTACTTTAATTTCTCTTTGTCTTTCCCCTCTGATTTTTTTTCATTGAGATCTTTAGAAAGATCCATTTGCTTATAAGACAGTAAATAGAAAGACACACACACTACAGATTCATGGCAACTGGAACTTAAATCTTGGCTTCGCTGTTTTAACCTTGATCAAGTCATTTTAATCTCTCACTCTCATTTATAAAACTGGGTCATAAATAGTAGCTGAAATCGTTATGTTTTGCTCTAATAATATTGTAGTCACCATTATCTAGTTTCAGTAGTAGAGAAATAGGATGTATAAGCTAACTTAATTTGGGGGAGCA
Source organism: Pongo pygmaeus (assembly GCF_028885625.2). Taxonomy (NCBI): domain Eukaryota; kingdom Metazoa; phylum Chordata; class Mammalia; order Primates; family Hominidae; genus Pongo; species Pongo pygmaeus. The sequence continues at coordinate 22,920,388 of NC_072376.2, forward strand.
AGTAAACAGAAAGAAAATTGGTTAAATCTATCTAGAATGATAAGTAACTTTCCTGTCTTGGTAAAATTAATCTGTGTCACATCATTTTTGCTTTACTATTGTGACATATGTGTATGCTCCTGACCCCTGAGTCCAGTATATTCTTATGCCCTGAAGCGTGCATAAACACTAAATATGGTGAGCATAAGAATATTTGAATTCTTCAGGGAACAAAGACAAGACACAGGAAAAATGTTTTCAGTTCCAAAGCTGATTCCTAGAGTCGATTCTTCCATTTTAAAACAACTTTACACTTCTAACTTCTCATTCCCATCATTTTAAATTATAACCATAGCCACTATTTATTGAGCACCTATGTTATGCCAGACATGTGCTAATAGCATCACAAACATTTATTTAATCTTCACAATAACACTATACGGTATCTTACAAATGAAGAAGCAGAACTGAAGGGGTTGAATTGTTTGCCCAACGGTAGTGGTAAGTCAGATTTCAATCCCAGGTCTGCAGGATTCCAAAGCCTGGCCTCTTCAGACTGTACAATGCTGGAGCTCAGAAAAAAACTACCTTTGTGCCATCGTAGAGCTTGAGGGAATTGGAAAAATCCGTGCTACTACAACGCACATCAAACATACTTTTCAGAAAATACAGAGCGAGCTTAGCAATGGCAAAGTTTCTATTGCTGCTGGCTAGGCAGGGAGATAACGAGAGAGGAAGCATTCTTCTTAGAAATATTTCAAGGAGGTTCCAGTTCAATTTGGAAATACCATCCAATCCTCCCTCTCTACCAGTGATGAATCGTGATCTAAAGGCCCCTCTAGGTAGCTTATTTTAAACTCTAGATGTTGTGAGAGACTAGAAACACCCTGGCCTTCATCACTGAAGAAAATAAGTCAAATCAACTCAAGACTTCAATCCGTCTTGACTGTTTTTATCAGCCAACATTTGAACAAATGACTTGCCACGTTCTATATTTTCATCCCTAGCCTGCTATCTCTCTAACAGTTAGCTGCCTCTCCACTGCTTCCCACTATCTATTTAGTTTGTGGAGTGAATTATAGCATATTCCCTGTGAACAATGCACATCACCTGTATCAATTACTCTAGGAAGACATTCCTTCGTTGGACAGAAGAAAAAAAATCCCTGTATTTAGTATTTGTTTCCTTTTTTATACCAACCCAGAGAAAGTGCATATAGATATCTAATAATGATGAGGACTAGATTTATATGTTAATTCCATGATAAATATTACAAATAAATGTAATATAATTATGTCATATGCACAAGACATTTGTCACTTCCCTTCCTCAAAGAATTTAAAGGCTTACAATGCACACATTAGATGGGGAATGACATGCAAAGGAACAAAATTAAAATTGGAAACGAAATTAAGATGTCCATTTTGGCATTATTTATAATATTCAAAAATTAAAAATTAAATGTTTGGCTATAATGTAATGACTAAATATAATGGTACTATTCACTCAGAAAAATACTGTGCAACCATTAAAGTATGTTAATAAATTATTTTTAATCTTGTGAGTCACAGCAGAGCATGAATTTGTATATTAATTGAGAAAAGTAGAATTTGGAAGTTTATATACATATAAAAATAAATATATATATATAAATTCAACTATAAGAAATTAGACATGCTGAGACAAAATACTGGAAGGCAAATCACTTCGTTGGTAATAGTGGTTATTCCTGGATGACAGGCTGATACATTATTTTAATTTTTTTCTTAATACCTTTTTATATTTACCATATTTTACCCCTTGAGTCTGTACAGCTTTTATAACAGGAAAAATTAATATCATGTATGCTTCAGTTTCCTTATCTGTAAAATGGGGATGATAATAATAATATACACCTCTTAAGATAGTTCCAGTAATTAAATGGAAAATGCTTTCAAAGCTCCTGGCACAGTGTCTGGCATATGGAAGCACTCAACAAATAACAGGTGTTTCTTTTTTTTTTTTTTTTAAAGAAAGCATAGTGTGATTTAGTATATGAAATTTAATTTTCTTCTCTCTAGTTGTAGTTCATAGAAAATGATGATATTTCTAAGTGTCTGTGAAATAACAAGAAAAAACGAGACTTGCACATTCTGTTCCATAAAACAATGATGGCAATGCTATGGTTCGTGAAGGGATTCAGGGTAGGCCTGGAAGGCAAAATCAGGTTACAAACACACACACACACACACACACAGACACACACGAATCATAAACACATGTAGACACACACAATACCTGCATACATACACACACATAGACACATGATAGCCACACACATCTGCATAACACACGCACACACAAAGCACAATACCACACACATACATGTTTAATATTCACACAACACACACAGACACACACAATATCCACAGAGATACACACAATACATGCACTCACAAAATATAAAGCTGCATGCACACACAACACACATACAGAAATCATGAACACGTGGAAACACACAATATCCACATACATACCTACCACAATTTTCAGCACCTGAGTAGATAGTACAAAGAATTTACTTCTGTTCTTTCTTGCCAAAACCTAGGCCCCTTTCTTCTGAAACTGTCTTATACATTTTTCTTAAAAATCTGTATTCAAACATTCCCTTTAGTAAAATAAAGTGATGGTTCAACCCAACGTGCCTACAGATTATGTTTGCTCCCATCTTGAGCTCTACATTATGGATTCCTCATTCCACGTACAATAAAATCCATACCTAGGTCTGCATAGTTAGACTTGAAAAATTGCTTGCGTCCACAAAAGTACAGCTCGAAGTCAGTTTCGTTCGACCTGCGCAAAGTGTATCCATTTTCAAGAGCAGCAAAAGCATCACAGGTATAACGGTAGGTAATGAAACCATAGCTGTCTCTGCAACGGACAAAGAAAAGTTCAAAGCTGGTTAAGAAGTATTAGCATATGGGACTGTAACCCTTTCTACTTTGTGAGACTTCTCCGGTGCCAACGTCTGCGCCACTGCATCCATTTATCAGTGTGATTGTCCTGTCAAGCAGCTAAATACTTATTTCTGGGACAGGAAATCTCAACTAGAAAGATTAATAAATAGGGATGAAAGAAAATAAATAAGGTTCTGAACTCAACGTGTCATCTGTCAAAGCACTTACATTGGCAACTCCCATCCCAGTAATCTTATGGCCATAATTTTTTACATACGTCAGCTTCTAAACAAGAAATAATCTTGAAGATTCTCACCCATCATCCCGCAGATTTACTGTGCACTCCTCAATTTCACCAAAAACTTCAAAACGGTCCCTCAGTTCTGTCCGTGTTGTGTCAGGTCTGATTTTACCGACATAAATCACACGGCGCTCTTCCTATGGGGGGAAGGAAGTAGAGAGTTCTGGAGTGGGAAAAAAACTAACCCTCGGCCAGGCACAGTGGCTCACACCTGTAATCCCAGCACTTTGGGAGGCCGAGGCAGGTGGATCATGAGGTCAGGAGTTCAAGACCGGCCTGGCCAAGATGGTGAAACCCCATCTCTACTAAAAATACAAAAATTGGCCAGGCGTGGTGGTGGGCACCTGTAATCCCAGCTACTCAGGAGGCTGAGGCAGAGAATTGCTTGAACCCGGGAGGCAGAGGTTGCAGTGAGCTGAGATTGTGCCACTGCACTTCAGCATGGGCGACAGAGTGAGACTCCATCTCAAAAAAAAAAAAAAGAAAAAGAAAAAAAAGCTAACCCTCTAGAAACATGCATAAATGTACAATCATGCATAAGAAACCCCACTGAGCATGGGAATTAGAGCAAAACATACACTACAATGGAAGGAAAGACTACATTTGAACCAAGTATTAATTCCCATTTCTTCAGTATCAATCTCTTCTCGCTCACATAGATTCTTCTCTTCACCTCTACTCTTTTCTACCTTTCCTATCTGTCTCTGTTCTACTCTCAGATGAACTTGATGTGTTAGAAAAGAAATCTGTATAGTGCATTCTTTTTTCAAATCATGGAACAATACCTATTAAATATTTGAACATTTGTGACTTGATTATGAATCAAAATTGTTATGAAACTGACCTGGCTTACAAAACTATTATATTTCTCATTAACTCAGAATTCTAATACTGAGATGAACAAATTCTGATGTCATCAAAAGAGTGGTTCTTAAACTCTACTATACATAAAAATTACTTGGGGTGCTGATTAAAAATGCAAATGATTGAGCTTTATCTAGTTGTACTAAAACAAATGTAAGATAAGGTTCTACAACCTTCATTTTTAACAAGCACACCCCAGCTATTTTGATGCAGGTGGTCCAAAGACAATAATTTAAGAAATACAGTCTTAAAATGTAGGCCATTTTAAGCCATGAGTCTCCAAAGAATAAGAGCTAAATAAAAGAGCCTATAAATTTCACTTTGCCAATAAATCTAGTCTTATTTTAGGAACAGACTAGAGGGGTGTGGCCTAATTTTCACAAGTGGAGTCAATATCATAATCTGAAAGTCATCAGTAATTTATAACCTACAAAATACAGGAATAATATTTTATAGCCTGAGGATAAATTCTTTTTTTAAGCATAGCAATACATTCTTAGTGTAAGAAGCAATCCTATACCTCTTGTTCCAAGAAGATAAGGCCAAAAGTTATGATGTCTCTCAAAGTTTTAAGAACATAAGGAGTTAACATAAAGAATGTGCTCACCAACTAGTTTGTATGTATAGTAAGGACAAACAATGATAAAATGAATTTAAGGTTGCAGAGATTTAAGTTAGGTTGAAGCAAAGACTAGAAGCAGAGAACTGAGGTACAGACTTGGCTTGCCCAAGAGTTTTCTTTGGATGTACTGAGAGTCCCTTGTCTTGGGTGATGAAAAGAGTAATTCGGGCTGAAAGCAAAAAGATGCCCTTTCTTATTTACTGAATGGTTTTCCTTTTCTTATGCCCAGTATTTGGCCAAGAATCTGGTAAGGAGTAGGCACCCGACAAGCATTTGTGAAATGTAACTGAACAATTCGCAGACCCTATATCTTCCTGGATGATAAGCTTACCAATGTCTGGTCTTATTCTACCATATGTAACATTCTTGCCTCTATTTTTTATTAGGAAAGTAAGTTCCTCTGAGCCTCAGGTGCAAATAATCAACTATCTACTTGACATCTCAGGTTGGTTGTGCCTGAGGAACCTCACACTACACCAACCTTACCGAAGCCCAACCCTCCAGCCTTGCCCTCTCCCTATTTGGTTCTTTCCCAATGTTCTTGTATTAGTGAAATGAACACCATCTAGCCAGTTATTTCGGACAGAAATTTAAGTACCTCCCTCTACTCCTTTCTCTTGGTCCTCTCCACATGTTTGACCACTCAAGTCCTATTAATTTTTATCTCCTAAATCTCTCTGTAATCTATTTTCTTTATTCCATTGTCCTAAGCCAAGCCTCCAGCTTCTCTTTCTGGACTAGTATAACAAACAATCTCTTAACTTGGATCTGTGTCCATGTTTATTCTTCTCCAATCTATTCTTCCATTGTTGTTAGGATAGTCTTTGCTAAGAAAACAGGAATCCAATGATGTCCATTAACTTCTAAAATATTCCAATGGCTTCTCATAGCTTTTAATGAAAGACCTAAATCATGAACAAGACCTACAAGGCCCTGTATGGTCTGGGCCTGTTGTCATCATGGGCTTTATCTCTTATATCACATTCTTTCTGTGACTCTCTTTTCCAGCCACACTGAGCTTCTATTAGTCTAGTATATACTGTGCACCTTCCTCCCCAAAGCCTTTGCACATGCTCTTTCCCTGCTACTGGGACACCCTATTCACACTGCACCACTCCCAAGCCTCTCACATACACACACTGTCTACAACAACCTTAAGCTCAAAAATCACATTTTTTCTGAGACTTGCAATGAGGTCAGAATTCCTGTTAGTTGCTCTTACGGAAAACTCTCCTTTCCAATTGTAATTAATAGTTTATCCACTGTTTAATGTCCATCTCCCCAGGATAATAAAAGCTTCATGACAGTAGAGACCATATCTGTTCTGTTCACTACTGTATTTTAAACAAAGCATCAAAACGTAACAGACTATCAATGAATATCTGTTGTAAAATCAATCAGTTACTAATCAATTAATCATCTTGAACACTTATCCCATTCCCTTCATTACATCAAAGATGCCTAAGAATGGTCCTTCTTCTCTGAGACTGTCCAACACAAAGGAGAAGGAAAGTTAGATTTGGTGTTTTACCACAGAAAAAAAACCTTGCTCAGGTAGCTCAGTTGAGTGAAGAAATACAGATTTCCATAATTTGTTTTTACAGATTTAAGTGTAAGAAGTAGCTACATGTTTGCAGGAATCTCACTCATAAAAATCACCTCTGAAAATCAAAGGTAGGAGATAACAAACAGTTGGTAAAACAGAACTCTACGAACAATAGCTATTGAGACTAAATAAATGACCAGATGAAGCAGAGTAACCAGTGCAAGCTGCCTGACACCCTTCCATGTAGATTGTATGTCTCAATTGAAGGCTGTGATTGTGCCACTTCAGAGCACCAAGCACATCCTGGCAGTCAGAAAGTAGAAATGGATGAAGAGGCACATCCCAGACCATTGATGCACACTTGAGCAAGGGAATCATAACACCACATTCCATTCTATTTATGCAGCCAGCTCTAGTCAAACAGCCAAATGTGATGGGACTGTTATCTAAACTTAAATTTCCTGGCGCCTGCTTTCACGGGTGTTAAGGAATTTTTCTTTTAATGAGCCTTTTAGAAAAGTTACTACTGTATAGACAGGAGGGGGAAATGCAGAAGTGAGAGAAAGAAATTGAGACATTGCAAAGAAATTGCTCAACTACCATTATGGGAATAAACACAGCCTATGTATTCAAGGAAATTTGAAGTTAAAGCAAAAATCGACCATATGTATGCCCATATGCAGACATACTGGGACAGTCTCTGAATTGCAGCTTTATACGAAGTTGTATGCAACAACGATCCCATACAAAATATAAACCAGAGGACTTTTTATAATGGATACTGAAACATTCTACAGTAAAAAGAAGATATAACCTAGAGGGGAGAAACAGGAAACCGAAGGGGTGTTCCACAATTACATGAATTACATATTTTTTACCATCTCTTTTTACGAAACACAGGAATGGGGCCATGCCTCACTACCTTACAAAGATCAGAGATTGAATACATGTTGAAATGCTTATTTGAGAAAATTATTGAAGTGCTTGATTTTCCTACTGCTAAAAATGAAAATAAAAGGCATCCAAATGCCTAGAAAGCAAAGACAAAAGTCTTTCTAAGATTGGCCAAAATGTCTAGCAAAGAACTGATTCTTTTAAACATGTTGCAGTTGTATTAGACAGATGAATAGATTTCATATCTTTAAAAAACCTTAACATTTGCAGCCAATTTTTCAAGACATTAATTTCTAAACAGGAGATGAAAGGAAAAGAAATCAAAATGCTTAATAACAATTTCAACTTCTTAAAGGCTTGGAGGAACTCTAAACCTTTGGAAACAGCTCCTTGAAAAGATTTTCGGACCAGTTTTCACTATTGAGGAGGATGGAACATTTATCAAATAACTTTTAGCTTCAGTTTTCACAAAAGCTAGTATGCTGATGGGGTGCATAATAAAATTGAAGACTTACATTGCATTAACATCTATAGTAAATCCTCATTATACCAAAACATGGGAGATAAATAAAGAAACAAAAAACTGACTGAATTAACTGACTTCGCATTACTAAAATTGTTATCAAAAAGAGTCTAGAGCTTCCCAGTTACTGGAGGAAAACATACAGTGGTTGTTTCTCATCAGATAAACTACTCCTGATAAAAGGGGTTTGACTAAGAAAAGACAGAAGGTAGTAGAGAGATGAACATTTGTTGAATTCTTATGTATGCCAAGTACTGCATTTAATGCTTTTAATGGGTGATCTCTCTAAAATGTCCTTTAAGCTAGGTGACAAGGAAGAGCTTGATATAATGTAGATTGCAGCTATGTTTGCAAGTCAGAATAATGTAAAAATCTTTTTTTCTATGCTAAGGAAACTACATATCAACTTTGGCAGTGAAATACTGGTGTTCATTCCTAGATTAGCTGTAAACTGACTGCCTCAAAAATTGCAAAGATATTATAAATTGAGTGTATGGTGTATTCCAGCTAAAAGAAAAGGTGAGTGGAGTGGAGGGTCATGGAAAGGTACAGATAGAAAGATATACCAAGATTCTAAAAAATGCTAAAAAGTGTTTTTCTTTCTTGCCGTTAACATTGATTATCTAACCTAATTCAGTAGGTAGTCAACAAATGCCTACTACTAGGGGGTGTTCTTAGAGAAAAAACAAAATTGTAGCATTAAATTTTTCCAAAGTGTCCCCCATTCACATACCGTGTGCTACTATCCCTGCTTATGTCTAAGGCTGGTTAATGTGAATAAGTCTAGGTTAGTCTACTTAAAAGGTAAGATGCAAATAAAAGCTAACATGCAAGTAAACATACTGGTAAGTCAGAAAACATGAAAATTATAGAATAACAGTATGCATAACTACTTTTTAAAAAAGCTTCACTGAAGTATAATTGATATATCAAAAAATTGTACATATGAAACATATACATTTTGATGGGTTTGGACATATGCCTATATCCTTGATACTATCATCACAATCATGGTACTATATGTATTCATCACCTCCAAAATTTCCTTGTGTTCTTTTGTGTTTTTTTCTTGTGTGTGTGTGTGTGTGTGTGTGTGTGTGTGTGTGAATAACATGAAATCTATCCTCTCAACATTTTAAAGTGTATAATAGCATAGTTAACTATAGGTACTATGTTGTATAGCAGATCTCTATAATTATTCATCTTTCCATAAAACTGAATATTTCTGAATATTGAACTTAGAGTCACAATATAACATATACTAACCCACATAAAATATCTCTTTAAAGAGGCTTGCATAGAAAGCTATTTTATTTTCTCCAAAAAATAACTCTGAGCACTTTGGGAGGCCGAGGTGGGCAGATCATGAGGTCAGGAGATTGAGACCAGCCTGGCCAACACGGTGAAACCCCGTCTCTACTAAAAATACAAAAAATTAGCCGGGCGTGGTGGTGGGCACCTGTAGTCCCAGCTACTCGGGAGGCTGAGGCAGAAGAATGGCGTGAACCCAGGAGGCGGAGCTTGCAGTGAGCCAAGATCGCGCCACTGCATTCCAGCCTGGGCAACAGAGCAAGACTCCATCTCAAAAAAAAAAAAAAAAAAACTCTAAGTAATGTCACAATTTTTTTCATTTCATTTGGAAGAAGTTTATAATTATCAGCAGTAATACCCTGTCCCTAGCTTCTGAGCTGGACACTGACCAACAGAGGAGTAAAGTAGCAGTCACTGCCGCCCGAGCACATCTGGTTTTGGTTTTAAGTGCTAAGCCATATCACAATGTCTAGATTTGCCCTTTAAATTAACATCCCATTATCGTGTTTTCTGGCAGAAAACTGTACAGATTGCAAATGGAGTTGGACTTAGAACTCCACAAGAAATTAGAGCAGTGACAGTTTAGACATTAAGTACTAAACTCTGGCTTGCAGAGTCCCAATATAACCTGAATTATTTCAAGCTTACAAGTTCTGAGAAAGGCAGAAAGTGAATTGCTTTTTGAGAAAGAGTCTGGATGGAAATTACAGGAAAGTGCCAACTGAAACAATGGTAACATTCAACCACAATGTATGATTTTGCATTGGTAATTACTAATTATTAGTGTTCTCTTTGCTTTTGGATTTGGTTCACTTAACTTGGGCTGAATTAGGATTTTAGAAACATAAGCAATGAAAAGTTTACAGATCTCCTAAAACACCTCCTACTTATGGAACTCAAAATAGAAGTAATGCAGACAAAGGTTAAAAAGATGACTTTAATATTGTAAAATAACAATTATTAAATTTCTAAAGGTTTTTTTTCATTGCCTTTTGGAGTCTCTGTTTTTCTGGTTCCCTAAATATATGATTGCTTTGATTAATGAATAACCCAACACTGACCCCAAGATATCTTAAATGTAATTTGCTTCTTACTCATTACTTTAAGGTTGTTTCAAACATTGAAAGAACATCACCTACCTGACCAACTTAAGTCTGGACTGTCCTTGTTCCCTTAGCTCTTCTATGTATGAATTTTCAAGCTAATTTTTTCAAATCAGTTAAAAATCATTGCATATATCCCTGCACTCAAGTCCATAAAAATATACTTTGGGGATGCATTATGGTACTAGAAAGCTAATTATTTGGAGGAAGGGAACCAATAAAAAAAAATTCATGTGGGTAAACTCATTAAATAGTTCCATGATGCCTTCAAGATAGCTTTCAAAATCTTTAGCATGAATTATAGGACCCTTTAGGCTGTCTTCCACCATTCCCTCTAGATTTATTTCTTGCCTCTCTTGTGTCTCAGTGTTCCAATTAAATGACTAGTAGTTTCTCAATATACCTTATTCTTTTTTAGAGACTTAGTATAAGCTATAGCCTCTGTCTAAAACAGCAATGTCCAGTAATAATACAATGCAGTATATGCCATGTAAAATTTTCTAAGAGCCACATTTTAAAAAGTAAAAATATGAAAAATTCAATGTTAATAATATATTGTATTGGGCTCAACATGTCCAAACTATTATATCAATTTGTGATTGATATAAAAAGATTAATGAAGTATTTTACACTATTTTTTATACTAAGTCTTCTAAATCCAATCACACAGTGCGTCTTAATATGGCCCAATCAAATCAACCATGTGGCTAAAGGCTACCATATTGGATGCTGCAGGTGGAGAAAACCTTTGTCCTTTCTCCCTTTAGGATTTGGATCAGTCTTACCCTGTCTGAGGATGTTCTCCTTCGTACATAGATCTGGATGCCCCCAATATACCACCACAACAGTGCCACAGATGAACCCCTTATAACAGCACTTATCACACTGTATTGCCTGTTTGTGTATTTTATCTGCCAGTAGAGTTGAAGCTCCCTGGATACAGGGACCATGTCTTTCCTAATTTTATATCCCAACCAAATGGCAAATATTTATTACAGAAAGAGCTGTGAGTTTTTACTCATGTTCAATAGAAACAGCATGTAACTGTCCAAGTGGAAATTGGTTAAACAGTAAGTCCCAAATCTTTATTAAGCACTTATCACTTATAGTTCACTCTGTTGGTAAGCAATCTCTATGTTCTAGGTTTCCTTCAATCTACTTTTCAAAAACAAAAGCGAACTTTAAAGCCAACATTCTCACAAATGTCTAGTTAATGTAAAATGATTTAATAAAAACCAAGTTGACATTTGTATTACAAGTACTCTTTGGAAGAGAACTGATACAGATTACTTTCATCTAAGAATTAACAGAGGACCTAGTCAACATTTGTAACACAAAGGGACAACAGGGTAGCATCTGCTTCCAAGCTGAGGCTGGTGACCCTCAGGGTGCTTTGGTCTCATCTAGACCAATGACACTACTTGCTCTATCTGTAAAGGGCCAAACTAGCAACAAAAAAGACACCTCCCTTCCTTTCTTTATTAATATCTGGCACTTAATCATCTTTAGAAGGCATAAAATAAACCAGTCATTTATTTACATACTTTTGATTAAAATATTAATCTGGCTTTAGTTATAACTGTGTTGTGTCTTGGCCATATAAGCAAATTTATGATGAAGCTATTAATCTTTCTCTTTACTGTCCTATTTTTGGGGGAAAAATGAAGGATTTTATAAAATATAAATTTGCAAACACCAAAATAATCATTTTCCTACATGTTTGCTCAGCATGATTTTCTTTTGTAATGATTATAATGTGCCATATTAAAAGGCTTTGTAAATTATATGGCACTATATAAATGTGAGTTATTATAATTATTGAATAGGCCATTAATTAAATACAGTGATATTAGAAAAATTAAATTTTAATTTTCATTAGTCTTCATAAGTGTTAACTAATGACACTTTGGCAAATCTTAATATTACTGCTCATTTGGAAGTTGAGAAAAATGAGGCAAATTGTTGTAATTTGCAAAATGCCTTTGATTCAGTCTTAGGTAGATTCAAAGTTAAATGGCAGCAAACCCTCCAAAACTTTGACCTAAGTGTTCAATTACTTCTCACTTCTTTCTCCTTAAGTGCCTGTGTTGAACAAATCTCTCATTTAACCTTTTTCCTCTAGCTGGTAACTGTTGGCCAATGCTTGCTTGATTTTGATTCCATTAGTCAGCTCTTTTATATAGCTTTTGCAAAATTGTGTTGATGCTAGTGAGTTTTTTTAAAGATAACACATAAATCTAACCTTTACAGTCAAAAATCATTTCCCTAAGCCTTGGCTAGCTTAGATGCAAGATATGTCAAAAGCTGATCTTCACTGAGCTAACTCTGAGTGGCTAGCACAGACAGGCAGCAGCTGCACTGAATAAAAGCAGTGCTATATCTCATTGATTAGTCATGGCTCCCTAGAGCACCATGTCAGAAAAGACCGTAAGGCTCTGAGGGGGCTCAATGGGAAAGAGTTCCATTATCGATTAGGAATGTCTGCCATGGGCATGGGCTGGATTTTGACAACTGGACAGACTTATTTTTGCCATCCAAAGTCTAGGTTGATAAACAGTGGTAGGGAGTTGGGGTAAAGCCTACCCACTAGTCAGCAGCTGCTGAAAATGAGGACTGATCTTCAGACAGCAAACAAATATAACATAACGTGGATCTTTACACAGAAGGGTCAGAACTGTCTGTATGTCAACTGAATATAATACCCCCTGGTAAGTGGTGCTGAAATCCATAAAATGTCATTGAAAAGTAGTTCATAAGAAATGTGGGTGTGTCAATTACCCAGTTAGATGGCGACCATCACACAGAAGAAATGACTTTTTTTTTTTTTTGAGACAGAGTCTCACTCTGTCACCCAGGCTGGAGTTCAGTGGTGCAATCTCAGCTCATTGCAACCTCCACCTCCCTGGTTCAAGCAATTCTCCTGCCTCAGCCTCCCGAATAGCTGGGATTACAGGCATGCACCACCACGCCCGGCTAATTTTTTGTATTTTTAGTAGAGACAGGGTTTCCTGTCTCCTATGTTGTTTCCTGTTTCCTATGTTGGCCAGGTTGGTCTCAAACTTCTGGCCTTAAGTGATCCACCCACCGTGGCCTCCCAAAGTGCTGGGATTACAGGCATGAGCCATTGCACCCTGCCAGAAATGATGACTTTCTTAGCAACTCTTCCTCCACTGCCTCCTTTAAATCCAACTTGAACTCAGTCTCTTCATGGACAATTTAAGTCTCCTGCCAGCCAAAAAGACAAAAACTGAAACGAGATAGCAATCCCTCCTCATTTTCCACTCAAAGAGAGAAGTAACAGGAAACGGAAAGAAAAACTCATCCTGTGATCAGAAAGAACCAATATCCGACTGAAAAAAAAATCTCTACTCCTTCCATTTTTCAAAACAGAAGGTGAAAACAGTAATGAACTTCAAAATGAAACTGTGAGTGAGAAATATACTGACTTAAACATTTTGTTTTCCAATAAGTTAGGTCAACGGGGACCGAAGACTTATGGATATTTTAAAGCCAAAAGGCTGAAAATGGCCTGTTCTAACAAATACTTAGCTTTTATTTTCTAATCTATCACCAAAAAAAGCACACAGAAAAAGAAGAAACCCTACTTTAAAATAAAAGTGAGCTCCGGGCCACTTACAATTGCCTTCTGCCTCTGCCTCTCCCTTTGCTTGGCCCTCTCAGACTCTCGCTTCTCATACTCTCTGCGATATTCTTCCCTCTTCAGCCTCTCGTGCTGATATTCCTCGTAGCTGTCATACCTGGGAAACATAACTTCATCACTAAGTCAACCACCTCAATTTGCATGAGCAAAATGAATAATAATATGGGGAGGGGTATAGGGTTTTGGAGAACATCTTGTCATCTCAAGGAGGGGATAAAGGGAGCCAAAGGAAAATGACATGCCTCATTACCTGGGCCGACGGCTATAGGGCGATCTTGAACGTGATCTCACATACAAGGGAGAATTTCGGTGCGTGCGGTGTCTGTAGTGGCTTGACTCATAGTAATAGCAGGATCTGCGACAGAGGAGAAAAACAAAAAGGGCATTTGCAACTGCCAGTTAACCCAAGTTTATCGGCACTGTGGAGCATCCTCTGGGACACTGTATTACAGAGACTGGCTTTTTCTTCCCAGCTACTAGGGAGATTTCCCAGTGACAGTTTGTGATCATCTAGTCAGCTTAGAGGGCTGGGAGTGATGTGCTCTCTCTCAGCATCGCTTATTGATGTTAACACTGAGCACCAGGTCTGGTACACTGTCAGCTTTATCTTGCATGGATCTCCACTATCCTGGCACAGGGCAGCTCTCCAGGTAATGGAAAAAGTTAGATGAGCAAGTTTCTTAACAAATTGCTCTCTCTGATAGGACTGGCTCAAGACACTGTGTTCAGAGCTGACAGATTTAAGAGAACATGGAGAGAGATGTGAGTGTAACAACATTCTCATTAGTTCCAGCAGTGCCAGAATTGCAGTGGTCAGGGGCCAGAATGGCTGCAGATTTCAAATTTTTATTTGTATTTTATTTTTTTTTTTACTTCTTAGGAACACCTTTTGTGTTATTAGGGTTTTGCCAAGGTTTACCTTGAAGAGGATCTACTGCCTGGGGACCTTGATCTTGACCTGGAATATGGTGATCGGGAACACGACCTGTGTCGAGAAAAGGACCTTGAACGAGAGCGCATCCTTTGGGGTCTTTGAGAAAATAAGGATTTGGGTGGTGACACGGAATCTCTACATGGAGAGTTAAAAGAAGAACAAGAAGGAGACACATTGAACAATGAATAGGATTGCGTGCCATCCCAAGGGTAGCTCAGTTTATCACTTTCATCTTCGCTGTCATCAAACAGGCCATCCATGGCTAGTCCTGAATTTATAAACATAGGTAGTTTGGAGAATTGTTCATTACTGAAATCACTGTCCCTCAGTTCACTGGTCTTGTCTGCTTCGTCGTCAAAAACAGCTTGACTGGGATGACCGAAGTGCTTGTTCAGCTCAGCTCGGATTTCCTGGTCTTGGAGCTGTTTTCTTGTGCTGCAAGGAGAGACCTGCTTGCTTGCCTCCAAAGTCTCTCTCAGGTAGCACTGGTCTGAATCTGTGGAAGAACAAATCTGCCCCTGCCAATCAGAGGAGACATCTTTATTTTCTAGTTGTCTAGAGTCTTGGAGCTCCTGTGATATATTAATGAGTATTTCCGTTTTGGAATTAATTGACTGGCAATAGTCATGGTCACCAAACAGCCGTAGACTGGGCCGCTTGGTCTTCCTTTCCTCGTGTCCACCAGTGAGCAGTGAGGACTTGCTGAGTTGTGCATACAACTCGGATTGCTCCGGCCCTTTCTTGGTGGAGTTATTGCCTTGTGTACCAGAAGACTCACTGTACCTGGGCTTCTTTGATGGTGGTGGCACCACAGTCTTGCAAGAGGACTTCAGCTTTGGAGAAGCCCTAAAAGGGTTATCTTGGTTGGCTTTATGAGGAGGAGTGGTGGGTGGAGTTAGGCCTAAGGCAAAAATTAAAAAAAAAAAAAAAAAAAAAAGGAGAGAAAGAGAAAAGAGACAGAGATAATGTTCTTAAATGCCAAGACACATGTTTCTAATTTTTCCAAGATTTCAGACAAGGGTTCAAACTGAGTGAAGAAAAAGGAAACTAATTTCATGACAAGGCCTGAAAAACTGACTCATCCCCTAAGCCTCTGTCACCAAGAAAAGATGGATCTACAGTGCTGAGCAGGAGGCAGAGCTGTGATCTTTTGTATTTCAAACACCAACGCTAACAAATCCTGCTTCCCAGAAAACATGAATGCATCACCCCTGGCCTGCACAGAACTAGGCATTATTACCAAAGCTTGCGTTTTCAAGGGGATTGTATGGGCTGCTTTATGGAAAATTAACAAAGTGAGACTGAGGAATCACAGAATAGCCTTGGTAGCATTTGTCTGCAAAGAACATTGCGGAGGATGCAAGCAGCTCAGGGGTCTTTGTCCAATCAAGATAATCTACCCTTGGAGCCAAGGAATTAAGCAACTTAAAAGAAAAGAAAAAAAAGATGGGATGACAGGAAATATGGGGCAATGGTGAGAGTGACATAAGCAACTTCAAAGTAAGTTCAGTGAAATACGACAGCCAAATGCAGGGACCTAGAGCAACTCTACAACTTAACGGCAGTGATTCTTTGTCGCCACAGTTCATTAACCTAGTAAACCATGGCTAATGTAGGTATAATACATTCTTGTAAGCATAACTAATACATTCTGTCTAAAATAAGGTTCTGCAACAGAAACCTAAGTGAACAGTAACACTAAATATCGCAGTGCCAGCCGACCATCTTATATAGAGAACAACATAAGGGAGAGTTATGAGACTGAGGGATTGAAACTCAGCCAAGCTTCAGCAGCTAAAAATTAAATAAATAAAAAGGAAGAAAGAGGAACAGCCGTCAGCTGTTGCTTTTTCTGCTTTTCTATAGGAGGGCAGAACATTTCATCAGAAACCACTGTGGGAGAGTCTGTGAAGCGTAGCAGTTTCCTCTGTTGAGTTTTCCCCCAAATAAGTCCTGCTCATCCGTTTGTGCCGAGGAAGAACCATTGTCAAGTGGCTCCAGAGTCCAAGGAACTTTGAAGAAGGGCAGGCTGGAGTTCAAATGACTTTATCCTTACAAGGGAGCATTTTAGTTTACAATACATTTTCTATTTAGGAGGCGGGGTGAATACCATTCGGCAAAAATAACTTCAAGTCTGCTAACAAGCCTAGGGATAGACTTAAGGCAAGTTTCAAGGAAAAAAATGCTACCTTGCTGGAAAAAAAATAAACCCAGACATACACACACACATATATCAACAGCCAAGTAGGTCACAGAAAGCCACATGAAGTTTTGATATGAACAGAAAGATGCTGCCTCACTCTCCTACTTTATAATAAAGAAATGGAAAGAATGAATGTTTTCTCTAAAGTGAAATATTTTACACCAATATTTGGCAATTTTTATTATTCAAAGCTAATTCTCCCTGACAGAAGAAAAGGCATACAAATGCAAGGTGGTTTGACTTCAGAGTTCCAACTCAGAAAATCTCAGAAAGATAGAGAAATGCAAACACAAAGTGAATGGGACACTGTAGTCCATTCATGGTCACACCTGAGTCTCAAAAAGGCTTCCCTTTGTTAACAGCTGCTCTTGGATGGCTCTTTGCCCCTCTCTTTGCTGTAGCAAAGGAAGTGATTACATGACTGAATGAAACATCTGTGCCACTGAGGCACACTCAACTCTTGTTTCCTCTCTCATAGATGAGTATGTCTTTTACTCAATCTAAGAAATTCCTATTTGGTCAATCTTTTCTTTTCTCTCCGTTTTCACTTGTTTTATTTACCAGTTGCACTGCCTTATTCAAGCATACTGATTTCTTCTACGTGCTACCTTCAATTACCACTTGCAATTCCCAGCAAGGAAAAAAAAAAAAAAAGCACACTCTCAAATATTCCTCCTAGGAGCCTAAGATACTTAAAGAAATAATGACGAATAATCTCTCTTTGCTGAGTAAATACCAATCAAATATGTCCAATGACATAGCCCTTGAATTGGAGGAAATGGCATTCAACATCCTCACATCCAGCTCCATAAATCTTTGCATGATCACCCCAAGCTAGGGTAATTTTTACTTTTTTAGTAATTTACTGTCAGCATCCCTCTCTTGATACCAATCATATATTACTAAACATTTTTGCTTATCTCTTTTCGAATGTGAATTATGTCTTGTCTTTCCAAATCAATTATAAGCACTTTGCAGGATGTTGCTTAGGCACATTTGTTACATTACTATTTTGTACTAATTTTATTTTTTCTAGATTCTCCTTTAGTCATGGGTCTCACATTTCAGCAGCCCAAGAACCACTTGGGAAACTGGGTAAACATTTTTAATGAGATGCTTCACAGGCCACATCTGGAGAACCCCAACCCTAGAGTGTCTGCCGCATGCCACTTTGTACTCTCAGGTATACATATCTTGACAGATATTTTAGATCTATAAAAAGAAACCTTAAACTTCAGGAACGCCAAATTAGGCCACTATTAAAGAGAGACTGGTTCTAAAAATAGCTCAGGTATCTAGGGATTTCAAATATAGAAATCCTTCTGAGTCTTGAAAATTTGAAACTCTTGTCCTAGTACCTAAGCTCATTATCGCTTAAATAACTGGTTCTCAAGTTGCTCTGGGGAGTGGTGACACCTTGATTGTACTTTCTTTGAGTTAAAAAAGCCTTCTACCTCTGTCACACATTAGACAGCCTGTGGCCATTGAACAGACATTCATTGAACACCTACTATGTGCTGGATATGACACCAGATACTGCTATTTCAGGGACTCAGCCTCCAGGGACTTCACAATCAATTTTAATATAAAGGCACTTCTTTAAAATTTGACATGAGTATATTTTTCTGCATATATGCTTAAAATTGATGGAAACACCCAGAGACCATCAAATATGCCCTGTGAGTAAAAATATCAGGGCTGTAAATTTCTGCTGGCACCATTTGTTGAAACAAATAGGTAATACTTGCTTATTGAATGGAAGATATTTCAAGATTAATGAGTAGATGGAGAGAAAAAAATAATTTGGCTAATTCCCTAAACCCTTCATTGTTTACTGAAACACCTCTAACCAGAGAATATCTCAAAGCAAGATTGAGAAATCTCACAGATGACAAGATTTCCTATCACCAAGTGCCTCCCTAATGGAAAGCCTATCTCCAGATACAGTTGAGACCCAAAGCCAAACAAAACAAAACAAAGGTGCAAGGAGTATGTTTCTTTCTTTTAACATAGTGTTAAACTTTTCAGAGCTGCTGATGAGACAGGCAACCCCTTGCTGCCTCTGAACTAGTTGTTATTTCTCTAGCCTCACCTCCGCTACCCAAAACGTTCCCCCCTGAAGTAAGAGGGAGGTCGGTGCTCAATCCCTTGATGCCACTACCTTTGCTCATCTTCCCACTAATCTCTGGACTCTCGATTTCATGCCACAAGCCCAAATCAACAGTGCTAATGCCTCCCATAACCTCTGGATTATTTCCCGCGTGTTGATTTTCTGGGGAATGTGTACATTTTGGTGTTGACAGTACAAGGTATATTCCGTGCTCTCTCTTGAACTTAGCAGGTTTTGACAGATTTATGTGAGGACAGATGGCCATTACAGGCTGAAGGCTGACAAGAGGCAGTTCCGAGCATTGTTAACACACTTGCACAAACTCTCAGCAGTGCAGCTCAGTGCAGAATGTAATTCAGACTATAGCTTTTTTATTGCCGCCTATTTTCTTTTGTCAAAAGAGCCTGCTGTGCAGAGCAACAAATGGCTGCTATTACCCAGAACGTAATGGGTGTCAGACAAATCACATAACACAAACAATCAAGAGTATGTAGGTCATATTTCAACAGAGCACAACCTTAGCAATATTTATGATTACTGCATTGAAATGTGCTCCATAATAAACAAGCACCTCTACATCACTCACACTTAACGCACTTCTGCACAGCAAATCTGGGAGAAGTGGTACGTACTCTACAGTCATCTTTTTAAACAGCCCTTTTATTTAAAAAAAAAAGGCAAAGACAAGTTTTATTTTGTTTTTCATTATTGCTACGAAATGATTTTCTTGGAGGAGTTTTCTTTTGGGTTTGTTTGTTTAATTGAATCACTCTGATAAATGGTGAGTCCCTGGCTCTGTTTCTTGTGATGTCCTATTCACCAATGACATCTTTTTTTTTTTTTTAGTAGTTTATAACATTTTGCAGAATCTACTGTAAAATCTGCAACTTACTTTCAAGTTTGTTTAACACTGGGATTTTGCATATGTTGCATGCCAATTCAGGTATTTAAGAAAAAAAATCAGGAGATGAGTTTCTAAGTTGCTTAAAAACACACCAAAATAGGAAGACTGAGCAAAGAGAGGTGTGTGACTTGTCCTACTCACATATTTCAGGCCTCATGAATTTGGAGTGGGTGTCAAGAGTGCAGAGGGAAAGCTGATATTCACTGAGTACCAACCATTACCTCTACAGCAGTTGTTAAAATATTCAGTTGATGAAAGCTGCTCTAGTGTTCTCTCCTTCTGCACCTATTCCCCCAGACTCACTGGAGCTCCACAAGACCCAGCAACCGAAGTGTTCACACTTGGCATAGAAGATTATCCAAGATTATCCAACAGACCCTGCTGGTCCTCTGGCTGGCCACAGTCCATTTGGGAATGGCCTGCCTTCAGTACATTTTAAGTATTTCTCCTATCACCCCTGGTTACTGGGTAACAAACTGGCCTTGGAGAAAAGCTTCAGAACATTCCTATGACATAAGCCTAATTCCCCAACTCTTGCTCATGGAAGATGAAGATATCATTAATTGACCCCTGTGTAAATTCCCCACAGAGCTGGGATAGGGGATGAGTAAGGGGAACCTGGCATTTCAGGTGGCTATTGCCAAACCCCAAAGCTGATGTGGGAGAGAAAATTCCTTTGCTATCCTTGGCTTACAAGAAATAGGATGGTACCATTTCCAGAAAATAAAAATTAGGAATAAAGGAATTGTCATTATAGACACTGGGTCAAAAAGAATGAAATTGAAAATAGAAAATGAAGAATATGGTTGAAATATGGAAGAAATCTCTGACAGTAAGAGTAGCCAAGCATTGGAATGGGCTGTAAAAAGAATTTGTTGGGTCTTCCTTTCTTAGATTCTTGAAGCACAGGAATAGATTATGTGGCCTGTCAAAATCACCTTCCAGTTCTCTGATGCTATGGTTTTCCTTTTAAAACTACCGACAAGTACCCATATTTTACTTTGGTCCACTTTCCCAAAGATATGTCACATACACAAGGAGTATGTATGCCAAAAGGCTACAGCCATTTGTCAATATTTATGCTGTTTGTCAGTACATTTTTCCAGCAAAATGAACTTTTAAATTGAGAGTCCAAACAGGCAATGTAAAATTCAACATAAAAGTGGTAGTTACAAATTGGTTAATGAGTATTTTGTTGTTGTTTTTATTGTGAGTCTACTAAAGTACACTTTGAATGACTGCTGATTAAAGCCTAGAGAAAAAATTAAGTAAAAAATAAATAACATCAAATCACATGTCCCCTCTGATGAAAATAATGTGGAAAAACATATATCAATGGAGAAAAAATTATGAAGGCCTACTTGTTTTAGGGTGATGACATCTGATTATATTTTTTGCTCTTCTCATTTTCTTTATCAGTTATAAAATAGTTCTATTGCTGTTACAATGTTTACAGTAATAACAAATAAAAACTATATATACATATACATAAAATTTTGGGGTCAGTCACTTTGGTCCCTACCCAAATTCCTTCGTGTCTGTGGTTAAAACCGTCACCTTGTTGAGCTGACATTGCTTTGCCATTCCCATTTCAGAAACAAAAAAGTGTAGCACTCTGAAAATCTCCATATGCAATAGATTTAAATGCCTTCTGCCAAAAGAGCATTCTCTTTTCTCTCATCTTGCTTTACTAACCGCTATTTTGAAATCAAATTAGTTTTTACACCTGTAAAAGAGAAGAGTTTTTTTTTATCAGCCAAAATGAGCTAGTTTAGGACAATCACAAAGAAGTCAGACCAGCTGGCAATACCTAATAAAGCAAACTTCCTATCTCATCCCTCCTGTTTCCCAAAGACACTGCAGATGGGGCAGAGGCATTATTCTGGAGGTCTTAGAATTTTGTTGACTCTTTACATTTCCACTTAAACATTTGGAAAATTTCACCAAAATTTGTGAGGGCAAAGAAAAAGAAGACACCAGAAGGCCTGAGCCAAAGCTTGGGTCACTTCTGCTGCTGCAATCAAACCGATTAAGCCTGTAGACCAAGGATCAACAAACTACCAATATAAATGCTGTTTCTACCCTTGCCACCCACCTGCTGCACCTATGGCAGACATCACTAATTGATCATGACATTCCCTGTGAGCACAGACTTGGCCTTAGAATCTTTCTCAGCACAATGCTCCTGGCAGACAGTACCAATCAATGACACTTGGCAAGTGCAATTAAGCCTATTTAACATAACATATGTCAATTACTATGTTTAAAATTCAGACTTCAGGAAAGAGACATAATTTCTCTTCAAGCAGACCTGCTTTGAACCCAGGGTCCATTATATAGCTTGTGTCAACGTATAAATCTTTCCTCAACGATGAAATGGGTAGAAAGTAAGGAAGATACTGTATGTAAAGTGCCTATTTAGGGAGTGCCTAATTGCCAGAAATTGTAGTCATAGAAGTAGCTGTTGCTGAGAGAATCTCAAATCAGTGAGTGTTCTACCTTGATTTGGTAAATTCCATACCTACACCAAAAGCAGTATTTGTTCAATTTGATGTGAAAATAGTGGGGGGTGGGGGAGGCACAGAAAAAGAATAAATAACTTCATATATGAGATTGCCAAAGAGGATACACAGCAAGGGCAATAAAAGGGAAGAGGTGAAGCCAGTCAAAAATTGGAAAGATAAGAAGTAAGGTACAATGACCACTGCAAATGAAGTTAACTCAGAATTAGTAATTAAATATCTAATATTTATTGAGTACTTATATAATAAGGCGGCACTCATGTTTTATCTCATTTAATCCTCACTCTGACCCAGTGAGATGTAGGTATTGTTACCATCTTCATATCATGCATAAGAATCCTAGTCTTTCAGAGGTTAAGTAAATGGACCAAGGCCACACACTAGATGGGAGGTCATTCAGAATTTAAACTTGGGTTTGCCAACACCCAAGCCAAGGTTTTGTAAACTTCACCAAGCTATGCCATCTGCTCTTTAAAATCATGATATACTACTTTTAATTGAAGCTTTGCTGCTTATAAACTGTTTTACTTCAGATCGAACCACATAAAATTCCATTTTTGTGTGTCAAAAATGATTGCATACTGGCAATTTTATTTTTCAATCTATATTTTAGTCTTTTGAGTAGACAATTTGATCAGTAGTTATGAATACTACTTTGAAAGGAAGGAAACTGAGGTGTAGAAGAGATCAAGGATGTAGAAAAGAGTCTTAGCAATCAAAAGATCCAGGAGGGAAAGTGTGTGTGCCATCTTGTAGCTCCTTATTGATTTCACAGTCCTTGCCAAATTCATTGTCATCTGAGCATCCCTTTGGTTTCCTGCTTTCTTGCTTCTGCTCCATCAACATCTTCTCTCCATTCCACCCCTATGCTTCAAAATCTGTGCATTCTTTTGTTGTCGTTTTCCCTGAAGGCTCTCCAAGTCAGGTTAGCCTATGGAGAGCTCAGTTTCCTCCACATTCCTTTCCATGGGTCACCTCTGTCATTCACTAGGATGATAGTATTGCCTAAATATGTCTGTCAGTCCTTTAACTGCCTTTATCATTTTAAAAAAATCTTTTGGCCAATCAATGTCTTTAAACTTGAAGCTATGCTACAGTGTTTTCCCTTTGATAACTCTTTCTCTCCCTTTGTGATTCTTTCTAGGTACAATTAGTGTTTGTCACAATCTTCAAACACTACCAAGCGACCAATTTTGCTGAAGATTTTTAGAGGAGATGACAATTGTAGACATTATATGTTGCATTGCATTTCAAGCCCAGAATATCTCTAGAGAAAAAACAAATCTCCCTCAATCTCCTCTTTACATTATTCTCCAGGAAGGTTCCAAACTTTACCTTCTGGCCTCATTCAGCATCTTTCAAGTCCTCATCTCCTTGCTTTCCAAAGCTCTAAATCCCTTCTCTTACATAATGCAATTTGGCTTTACTTCAGCTTCCCCAATTTATATCCGTACAGCTATTACAATCACACTCAACAAACTAAAAACTGCTTTCTGGGCCTACCTTTGTTAGAAGGTGGTGGAACATATCCAATAAATAATATTTGCTTTCATGCTACTTATCAATGTGTCTCAGTACCCCAATAGACTAAATAGTTAATGTGCATTGTACTGGTGATTGAAATTATGTAAGATGGTAAAATCTGTAAATGAATGTAATGTGAGTGTGGAAAAATATTCCTGTAAAAAAAAAAAACTCAAAAAATGTCATTGCTAAAAGAAGTGTTATCAAATTAGTTGTGGATGGATGGAATTGGAAAATATTGGAAAAATTATAAAAATCTAGAAGAATTCAAACTACCATACCAATGTCTCTAATCTTTTCCTTCAAGGAGCAAGCAATAAAAAGTGGCTACCATCTATAAAATGTATTTTATAACAATATATTAGTGTGGTTTATACAAGAAAGATGATTCAATAGACCCCCAAATAGCAAACATAAGCTGAAGGTAAAGATCTCCATCTTCTACCAAAACTGTAATATTTGAATGTATATTTTTATGTTTTAAGCAAAGGTAAAATAAAACAGTATAAGCTTGAATCAACTTTTTTAATAAACCCACCAATTGCTGGTCCTCACTGGTCAGATAAGAAGGCCTCTATTGCATATAATATATATACACAAAAGCTACTCCTAACATATATGTAAGTTATAATGTATTTAAGAAATAGTGTTATGTATGTATTTAAGAAATGATGTTAAGTATATGCTTATAAGTAAAGATTTGTGTCTATGTGTACATGCCTATAAAGATATGTATACAGGTACATATGTGTGAATCTGCACACACATACACTATATAACTACACCATGAAATTAACTACTCTACTGCTTGACCAAGTCATGCAATCATGCATTAGACCTTTCATAAGAAGGTAATTTAGCAAACTCAAAGTGTGAAATTAAACTAGCAACAATGACCACGGTGCATGTAGGCACCATAGTTCTGGTTGAAAGCATCTTGTTTAATGTACTGTTCCTTTAACCTTATCAGCAATGGCCAGAGACAAGGAATTTCTTGTTTAGACATCCCAAGACTCACTTTTTGGTGGGGTTCAAGTACCTAAACTTAAAGCACTTAGTGCAAGGGCACCATTTGCAACCAACTCAGAAGTTTGCCTAAGAGCTCTTCAGTTAGTCTAAGTTTTTTAAGCGCTTCAGTATTTTTTATTAGTTTTTTTAAGAAAAATAAATAACTGGAAATATTTGCAGATAACTTCTTATCCAATTTTGTATTCTTTGTTAATTTCATTAACCACATAGTACACTCTATTATCTTATTACACACACACATATACACACAGACACACACAAGTTCTAAGTGAAATATAAGGCTTACCTGCAGTTCCAGAGAGTTCCACACTTAAGGTGCGTTCAATAGTCTTGTTCTCAAATGGGGAACCCTTGGGGTCACTGGAAGATATGGCACATTTATAAAAACAAACTGAAATGGAGTTGCTGTAGCCAAATGTATTAGAACCCCCTTCCCTTTCAGAAAATGGTTACATTTCTTAATACTTACTTTGGTGACTCTGGGGTCAGAGGAAGAGATAAAGTTGTTGGTTTGGCTAAAGAAAAAAAAAAGAAACTAATTATGTAATACTGAGTGTCTTTTAGATTTCTTTTCTTTCCACAACAGTCAAGTTGGAAAAACAACCAGAAAACTGAAAGACTAAACTAAGGAATTCTCTGAATATTGAATCAAAGTCAGACAAAAGTCCATTATGCTAAAACAAATTCCAAACAGCGTTTGCATCAGTAAACTACCATTCGAAAACACATATGAAAATAGAATTTTTCCAAAAATGAACCCTCCCTGTTACAGATACAAAATTTGCATCATACCATCAGAGAGAAATAATGTTTTCTGTTTTAATTTGGAATACAGTACACGGTTTGTTTAGACAAGAAAACAGCAGAGCAACTATAAGGCGACAGAGCGTTATGAATATTCAGTTGATTTTACTCCTAAAATGTATAATTTTATATCTAGCCCTGATAATAGGTTATTTCTATGAGGCCAAAGCTCATGCAGTAACTATTCTACTCACTGAAAATTAATTGAGAGATGATGGCAAATTGTGGGCATTGATCCAGATGGTTTAGAAGGGGTTCAGATCCCCAAATCTGATAGACAACTAAAGTAAAATACCACATTAATCAGTTGAAAGGTGTGTAGACTTGCAAAGAGGCTAACTACCACCTTTTGTGCTTTTCTGAATCTTACCTCCTACGGGAGGCATTTCCCAATAATGAAGGGTGGATTAAGAATCTTCTCACCCAAAATTTCCATTGCTTCTCTGTGGCAATCTTGTATTTTGAACAGCAGGAGGGGAAAATATGATGAGAGGCATACTTGGGCTGTACATTCATGTATTATGTATATCTATGCTTATCTATAAGCATATGCTTATGTGTATGTAGGTTTATGTCAATTTTTTCTCATTAAAATAATTACTTTCAAAAGGTCAAGTGATAGTTATTTATGTAATGAAAATCATAGCATCAAAACCAAAAAGGTCTTTAGAATAAAGTTCCTTATCTTATGGTTGAAGAAACTGAGACCCAATGATACTAAGTGATATTTCCAGGGCCATAAAATAGTTACTCACGGAGTTGGCCAAGATTCTGTTTCCTTTATCCTATTGTCAAAAGAAATTGCGTTCAATGACTTTAAAGTAAATTAATCAACCCCAGCAATTAATTTTTTTGAAATGTGAAAATATTATTCATGTCCAAATTAACCTGAAATTGGAAACTTTACTTAGATAAATAGTATTTGCATATTTAATTTATAGATTTAGATTTACACAGTTGAATGGTATATCATACATCCAGAAATATGAAGCTCATGATATCTTCAACAAATTAGATACATTGATTGATTCAGTTTTTCATTTATGCAGATAAATGAGCTGATTTTACATTAATTTTTGAGTATGTCTAATGTAACAAGTTTTTCAAAAAGAATCCATTTATGAAGAAAGTTTACCAAGTTTTATGATACTCAACTAATAATTAGGATAATTCATACGAGTTCCATAGAAAATATAACCAGATATTAACTATGTACTATGTGCTATATGACACAATAAATGTACATTAAAAATCAGTCACTGAAATTCTAGTTTTCAAGAGGTAGGATAGGCTATTTGAAATGCTCAAAGGAAGACTCTCGAATTCTGATTGTTGGGTACAGGTAAGGCCAAAGTCAATGCAAGGAGAGGAAATGGCAACAGTCATAGTTAATGAGACCAAAGGCAAACAGGAAATGAGAGCCATAGGAAGGGGACAGTCCCCAAACCACATACAGAATACGATCCCTGAATAAACCCAGACTCTCTAATGCTACCATTAGAGGAGTATTGATTTGGTTTATTGAGAGTTTAATCCACTGTGTTCCAGTGACTGGTAGACCAGAGAGTAGTAAGATCCTTGAAGTCAGGAATGTGTCTTTTTCATGTAGATTGTGGTATTTGGATGAATGCATGAATAAATGAACAAATAAATGAGACATCAACACACAACCATGGCTAGACAATCATCCTAAGGAAATGAAAAGAACCTGACTCCAAAATGTTTTATGGAGATCATATGTGATGTTCAGTGAGAAAAAATTACAACACCTTAAGAAAGGTAATTTCAATCGATCCTCCTAGTTATCTCTAATTGTTCATGTATTTTCCACATTTTAATTCTGAATAATAATTCAAATAATCACTGAAGTTGAGCATTTATTAGTTCTTACTTGTCAGCCATGTTTCATTTCTTTTAAGCCTTTCATAACTAAAGGATTTTGTCTGTTTGTCAACAGGTTTTGTTCTGGGGTGAGCCTTTTGTGCCTTGCCACAGATATACACCATATACAGCCAGTCTCATCTAAAGAAAATTTCCTCCAAAGGCCTATTTAATTCTTCATTGTCATGATTTGTAAAAGTTTACTTTTTTTATAGGTCACATATTACAAGGACTTTAAATTTGGCCCCAGAAAATGCATGCATGACCAGGACAGGGTGAGGAGTAGCCCGGTGAATTCATTTGTTCACTCACTAGAGCGAGCTCATCTGCTTCCCCTCACCTGAGGCCTTCATGACCAACAAGGCCTATGGCACAGTGGTTCTGCTCCAGGAAAAACAGTTGTAGTGCTTATGAGGAAGATCCAGCTGGAGAAATGAGAATGTGGTCCCTTTCACTACATATATTTTCCCAAACTGACAGAAAGTGATGGGCAGTGGATTTGAGATATCTACCAGGGAAAACCTAATGGAAAGCCAATTTAAAATATTAAAGGAAGGCTTCTGAAAATCCTGGGCTAATACTGAGGTACAGAAGAGGGAAGAAAATTCAAAACACTGGGGAAAAAAAGCGTATTGAATCAGCAGCAATAACAGCATACCTACACGAATTAATCATGGTTCAAAGCACAGATCACTGGCTATCACTCTGCAGTTAAAAGGAAAAGTTGGGAAAATGAAAGTGAAAAAAAAAAGAGGTGTATGTTTATAATTGGTGTGTTCTAATATGCCTACTTCCACCACAAGGTTAAAGTAGAAGCTGGCATGTTTTAAATCAACTGCCCATTTCAAGGGGTCTTTGGGCTTCTAAGACCACGACATTTTGAGAAGGAGGAGCCAAAAAGACAGAAAATTGTATCTCTGCCAAGAGAGGTTTTCCCCAAATCACCAGGATCTGCCTCAGAAACATCAGCCTTCTTTGGCAATATATGGTGATAATAAAAATCAACCCAGATGTTTAGTTTAATCTAGGCACTTTCTTAAATAGAAAGAAAATGATCAGGAATTTTCAAATCTTTATTTACAGAATAAAATCTGTGAGCATAGCATGTGGTTGTAGAAAAGGAGAAGGGCAAGAAGGAGTGGAAGAGGAAGAAGAAGAGGAAGGGGAGAAGCAGGAGGTGAAGGAGGAGAAGGAGAAAGAAGAAGAGGGAGAAAGAAGGAGAAAGAAGAAGAGGGAGAAAGAAGAAGAAAGAACAAGAAGAATTAGAAAAGGAATGTACTTAGTAATCAAGAGAGGCTGCATAAACACTATTTACTACTTCTTAAGGTGTATATAACAAATCACTGGTGGCTCATTTTTTCCATTACTGGAAGGGAAAAAATAAAAGCTCTATAATGAATTGGTTAGCCCAGCTTGTTCATAACCTCAATTATCTCAGCAATTCAGAGATTCATATAAACCTCATGTGATGTTGCAATTCCTCCCCACCTGGCTAACATTTCAGGAGTCTTTTGGTGCTTGTGAATTAGACTGCCTAGCAGCTGAATAGAATATGTTTAACCTGTGTCCAAAGAAAGGTTTCTTCCCCTACTCTATAAGTGCTGAATTCTCTTTCCACAGAGTGACGCTGATGGGATGGAAGCAAGAAGTTGGTGTGTTCTCAGACCTTGCGTGTGCTTTCTTTGCTTCCAGTGCCCTCACCAACAGCTCGTTTTGGTCCCCAGCCTACCTTGTAAATGTTGTGACTGCGATTGTGTGTGGGACTTCTTTTTGGAGGTGCATTTGTCTCTGCTGCTGTTTCTGTTTTCTGTGGGTTTGGTGTGAGGAGGGTCATCGTTTGTGGTCAGATATTTGAGAAGCTCTGAGCAGGGACGTCTTTGTGGCTTTTGCTGTTGACAAATACTCTTCGCTTTATTGCTCCATGAATTCTCAGTCTTAAAAACAAGGCATAAAGAAAGCTAAAATTAGTGAACTGAATCTTATCAGAATGCATATAGGTTTTCTGAAGAGATGGGATTTTTCAATGAAGTGTTCAGTCTAAGTGTACTAGATCTATGAGCTGTGAATAATTGTTTGCAGAACAAGGAAAGAAAATTACATTTAAAATTCCTAAATGACATTTATGCAGCTTTTTATTTTATTTCTCCTACATTTCAATGTTTCTACTCAGCAACATGTAACTAACAAGACCCTACAGTGCCTTTATTGTGAATAAAAAAAAGTAAGCTGGCTTAAACCTTAATTTGCCACTGATTGCTGACGCCCAGTACTCACAACTCTCTTAAGTACCCCTTAATGCTCCGTTTTCACTCACAGTGAATGGCAAGACAAACATTGTTTAATACAGCCCACTAGCTGAATTATGGCATTGCCAGCATTCCATCCAATTAATGGCAGAGATAGATGTTTTGTGGTGATTCCAAAAGCAATCTTTCTCAGGTTAGACAGCTAGCAAAACAGCAATTCTGCATCTTAAAGCCACTCAGATGATACCAGCTTATCAGCAAATTTTACTGTGGCCCACAATGCTGCAGGTAACAATAACGTGGGCAAGAACTAACAGACAGTGGCACTTCCATTCCAAACACCCAAAGACAATGCGTAAATGAACTCTGCCTAGTTTAAAGTAGCTCAAGCGCTGTTTACGGAATCCCATTCATAATCTGTTTCATCATTATGAGGCAGCTTCAGGGTCCCAACTGAATTAATACCTACAAACTTATTTGTTTTACTGCTTCAAGCCAAAATCCTTCGGTACTTCCCCCCTGTATTAAAAAATTTACATTTGTACCTTAACAATTGCAGGGTTTGTTCTGATCCTGTGATTGTGATTTGCATGGTTCTGGGTACTGAGACCACTGCATTCATTGTAACTTAGCTGAGTGTTGGCTGGTGCCAGTAAGAGCTTCTTAAGCTAGAAACATTATCAGGGAAAGGGAAAAGCAAGTAAAGTTATGCATCTTTTAAGCACTGGAATAAGTTATTGAAATTTTAAATGTAATTTATTATAATTATAATAGTTAATTCTATCACTTTATTTATGTCACACCTTAGTGCAATAGTGCTCCAGGAAATATGATATTTAAAGAGTAGAAAAAAGTTTGGCATTACACTACCAACTATGAAAATATTTCCTTTCCTTCCAATTCAATTTCTAGAATTGTATGCATAAGAACAAAAATGCAAGTATGCCAATTATTATACAAGTAATAATAGTGAAAAATAGAAGGAAAATCTCAAAATTTCCAGCCATAAGGGATTACTGAATAAATTGGACTTGGTGTTGTCTATGTATTTTTTTTGAACAAATAAAGCAAAAAACATCTTTCTAAAATAATTTCCAAATCACTACTAGGTGAGAAAAGCTGCCTTGCTAAATGAAGACATGGGAGTGGAGTGTGGGGGGTGGGGGAGAATAGATACACTTTTTTTTTCCAAAAACCCAAATACGTCAAGTGGCAACAAATGAAAGATTTTGTGATGCTTTGAACCGTGTTTCATAACCTGGTATATGAAATTACTGATTCAAAGAATGACTGGAATAAAAGAATGACTATCACTGATTTTAGAAAAGAAAAAAAGGATTTGTAAGTACAGTCCTGGCCTGTGGATCAGGAGATGTGGGTTCTGACACAGGCAAAGCATTTGCTGTCTCCTGACCTCTTGTTTCTTCATTTCACTGGATGACCCTCAAGGACTTCCCTGTCCTGACATACAGTATGTCTCTGAGTCAACTGCTCTTCCCAAATGAACAAATTGAATAGATGAAAACAATCTGATATCAATGGAAAGAAATCAGGGTACTAGGGAGCAAAGCCAATGACACTAAAAAATGGAGAAATTGGATAATAAATAACAATTACTTATGAGATATTCTCTATATCAGAAACCTCAAAATCCAATGGACTGTAAGTAGGGCCTCCATATATTTGCATAGAGTATTTTTAACATTCAAAAACTTAGCGATAGGAGAGAAACAACCTCTAAATGGCATGCCAAACACGATATTAGAGTCTGGAGGATCATGGCATCCCACAATTTACACAGCATGCCCTTATATCAGATTTATAGCAAATGACAAATGGCTATCATAGATGAGAAGGTAAACTGTATCTTAGAACTAATAAAACTCTGGTCAAGCACTGCATTGAACAGAAAATTCTCTCTTCATTTCCAACAAATTCAGTCTTCATTGTCTACCATAAATTTAAGTAACTTGAGTGGCAAACGTGCCATAGTTTTTCAATCTTCATAAGAAATATGGATCCAAAGTCTTAAAACATTGCATATTCGTTGATCCACCAATTCTATCTTTAGGATTGTATGTATAAGAATAAAAATGCAAATATGTCAATTAGTATACAGTTTGAAATAGTGAGAAATAGAAGAAAAAACTAAATATCCACCCATAAAAGATTGCAAAATATATTAGAATATTTCCATACAATAAAATACTATGCAACCATTAAAAATTATGCATGTATTTAAATTTGAACCAATATGTTCATGATACATCTTAAAAGGATATTGCAATCATTTTTATATGAGAGGTTATTTGAAATCACAGGTGAAATTTTTAGTCTTTTCTTTTTAGTTGTCAACATTGTCTAAGTTTTCATCATGAACATAAATAATACTAAGATAGAAAAATACACACACATAACAGCAAAAGATAGTAAAAAAAAAATACTGCAATAAGACTGCACGAAGATGTGTATTATCAACACTTTTAAACAGAGAATCACACAATTTGCAACTCTGAGTGTGCTTGGGGATTGCTTTGGCATCATTCTAAATGAAAAAATCCAAACCTTATTGTGACTACATCATACCCATGCAGCGGGTAGCCAGAGGCAACTCCAATTCCTGCTAAACAGTAGGAAGGGTTCTTACTAGAGACGGCTCTTCTGCCTCCTGGGGTGGAGGGGTGCCGTCAGGCATGGAGGAAGGACTAGCCTCATTGTCAGTGGTCACGTCTCCATCTGTCAGCGCATCAAATGAGGGCAATCCGTCTTCATCCACAGGGAGACTGTCCAGTGTCTCTGTGAGGACTGCTAGCAAGTTTGCCTCATTCTCTTCATCTATCTTCTACAGAAACAGAAAAAAACAGAGATGTGAGTTGACACAGGGAGGCAGATAACACTATGCATCAACGTGTTTGACCAAATGAGTGAACCATATGTGAAATCTAGAATGCCCATTCCAGAACACAAAGATCATGTCTTTCTCAAACTCCAAATTCATGTTTTGGTCCAAATGACACAATTAATGAATACCTCTACTCTACTAATCTCTGACGGTTGAGCTGCCCAATTTATCAATTTGTTATGTCAGTGCTAAAACTGGTGTATACAATTCTTCTTGGTCACAGAAGTGCTTTCCACTTGCTCATGTTTTCTTTCCCTGACTAAAAGAAAAGATTTAGAGAATCTTGGAGCTTGAGAGAATTTTAACCATCATCAATTTCATTTTCAGATATAGTGTTTGAATCTCCTATACAGCATACCCCCCAAACTGTCTAGACAGCTCTCTATTTGAACAACACCAGAAAGTGGAACTATACTGAAAGCAACTATACACTTTCATGGTTTCAATTATAATCTCATCACTGAACACTCCAAAATCATTTATTTATTTTGCTCCCTGACATCTCTCCCAACTTTAGTCATAAATCTCAAACTGCCTACTGGACACTTCTACTTCATAATAGCTCCCTCATCCCCCAAATCCAAACTGTATACCTTTCACAACAAAACTGCTATTTCTTTTGACTTCTTTAGTTTGGATAACAATTCTTCATACCCAAACTCTGGACTTATTTTTACTCTTCTTTCTCTGATCAGTCACTGAATAAAGTCTTACTTTGTAATGTTTCTTAAATGCATTTATTTCTTGTGGCCAGGGTACTATTCCAGTGCGCTATTATTTCTTTTTTTTTTTTTTTTGAGACGGAGTCTTGCTTTATCACCCAGGCTGGAGTGCAGCGGCATGATCTCGACTCACTGCAAGCTCCGCCTCCCAGGTTCACGCCATTCTCCTGCCTCAGCCTCCCGAGTAGCTGGGACTACAGGCGCCTGCCACCACGCCCGGCTAATTTTTTTGTATTTTTAGTAGAGACGGGGTTTCACCGTGTTAGCCAGGATGGTCTCGATCTCCTGACCTCGTGATCCACCTGCCTCGGCCTCCCAAAGTGCTGGGATTACAGGCGTGAGCCGCTGCGCCCGGCCCCAGTGCACTATTATTTCTAATAGGGGCTCCTGCAAATATATTCTACCTTGTTTTTGATTCATTCCCACCAACACACTCTTAGAAAGCTAATCTTCAATCATTCACTTAAACATTTTTGAACATCTACTCTGTGCCAGGGACATCTGAATTGTGGGAGATACAAAGAGAAACAAGACAAAATCTGTCCCTCTAATAACGCTACTGTGGAAGGGAAGAACCTGTAAGCAATTCATTATAAAATATAATATTTATTTCAGTACTCTGTATAAAATGTTCAAGTACTTCCAAACATGTACCTTGTTAACAAGGCAATGTGTGATATTCTATGCACGTGGACAACCAGTACCAACACTGGGCACATGGCATAGCTAATCAATGATTACTTGCTAAATAATTCATTGATCTGCATTTATTGCCAACAATATCTTCTGGACCATTTTCTTTTCCTTCTTTTAGCACTTTACATTGTTTGTTCAATCTGACCTGCTTCCAAAGTCTTCTTTTTAAATATGGGCTAAATTATCCCACACAGATTTTATTAGAAAATGCACCTAAGCTGCTAACATCTAATGAAGCTAGCAGTACCCACACTTCCTTTCTCTCTAGCACTGAACTCCAGTTAATTGACCTGACAAAATTACAAGAATCACAGAATAAGACAGCTAATCAGAAAATCAAATTGTATTACTAGAGAAATTAGGCAGGCCTTTATCACGTATACATTCTCTTTTCACATAAAAATTGTTTTCCTTAATTCCTGATCAGCCTCCATCCAGGAGTAAAACTAAGGACTTCTTTTGGATTCAAGAGGCCAAGAAGAGCCATTTGTACTCCCCAGGGACTTTAATTGGCATTTTTTAATTTGCATAATGCATCCCTCTCATGTCCCTGGATTTGAGTTTGGGTGCAGTGTGGTGTGTATGAAGTTTAAAACTTTAATGCACGTGCAGGGCACGGTGGCTCATGCCTGTAATCCTAGCACTTTGAGAGGCCAAGGCAGGAAGATCACTTGAGGTCAGGAGTTCAAGGCCAGCCTGGCCAATGTGGTGAAACCTCGTCTCTATTAAAAATATAAAAATTGGCTGGGCACGGTGGCTCACGCCTATAATCCCAGCACTTTGGTAGGCTGAGGCCGGTGGATCACTAGGTCAGGAGATCAAGACCATCCTGGCTAACACGGTGAAACCCTGTCTCTACTAAAAATACAAAAAAATTAGCCAGGCATGGTGGCGGGCGCCTGTAGTCCCAGCTACTCGGGAGGCTGAGGCAGGAGAATGGTGTGAACCCGGGTGGTGGAGCTTGCAGAGAGTCGAGATCTTGCCACTGCACTCCAGCCTGGGCGACAGAGTGAGACTCTGTCTCAAAAAAAAAAATAAAAAATATATACATATATATAAATTAGCCAGGTGTGGTAGCACATACCTGTAATCCCAGCTACTCAGGAGGCTGAGGCAAGAGAATTGCTTGAACCCAGGAGGCTGAGGTTGCAGTGAGCCAAGATCACGCCACTGCACTCCAGTATGGGTGACAGAGGGAGACTCTGTCTCAAAAAAAAACCAAACCTCTAATTCAGGAGGCAAATCCTAATCAGAAGGGGTAACTGTTAACTTCAAAATGGTGCCACCTACTTCCATAAACTGACCAATTGTTAAAATCCAAACTGCACAAGCCAATAACTGAAACTTATTGAATACCCTCAGGCCCTCAGGTAGATTCTTCAATCTACCTTCTTTCAATATGCCTTTGAAAGGACCCTGTATATGTAATTCTAATATTAAATAGACTGAAATGATATTCCTTATTTTCCACCCAGGATCATAATCTGGTATCCAAAGATTTCAATAACTCCCTTCTTTGATTCCCCCACATACAAAAATTAAATTGAGGTTATTTAACTGTTCTGAATACAATTATATTTAAATGAAATACATGTATTTAAAAAATCATCTCAAAGTCATGAGATTTACATTATTATAACTATCTCCATATTATCTAATAATTTTAGAAAATACATCAAATACACATGCACACACAGACACATATACACACTTTCAGTAAATTGGGCATTTTTCCAAGTATCCCATTTTTCAAAAAGGCTTATTTCATTGATGTTCAAAAATAGTTCAAGAAAAAGAGTTAAGAATATTTACCAATAAATGGATAATTTTGTTTACTATGATTTAAATTTTGTGTTTTTCTTTCCAGCAATACTACAAGCCGTTATTTGCTTTCAATCACATAATACAATAGCGCCTTAGCTCTATCCCTAGTGTAAACAAACTACAATAATTCCAATCAAGTTAAAATGACAAAGAACACTTAAATCAACCAGTTTTCTCCAATTTCTTTAATAAGTCTGGGAGAATGTATAACAAATACAAAGGCAAAAATATTTGAGCTTGATAATGTCATAATTAATTTATAAGATCTGATTAAACCACCAACTATTTTAATTCCTCTCTCTACTGGAAACACAATGAGAGGGGAGAATTTGTAAGACAGGAGATTAGCATGGCGGCTTGTGTGTGTGTGTGTGTGTGTGTGTGTGTGTTGGAGTATGTGGGTAGTAAGGGCTACTATTCAACCAGTATCTACCATAGGGCTGTTATGATTATTTACAGTCTGTATCCATTATAAATGATTATTCAATATTATTGTTATTATCGCTGTATGTGGGTGACTCACAGAGGTGCTCCAAGACCATTTATTTTAGTAAATTTTTTAGTGAATTAAGGAAGGAAAAAAATGTTATTGTTTCAAATTGTCTCTGTTTTCTTTAATCATAGAAAACCGGGAAGAAAACTTGCTCTTTGCTGATGACACTTTGTGTTTATATAATGTTGAGTGGATATTGCCCCTCACTGTGGCAAATTCAATTAGTTTAGCATGAGTTTCAACAATCAAACACCCCAGAGAAGGCAATGGATGTGACAAAGAGGACTCTGTTAAACAATTAATGTCACTTCCCATTATTGCTTTGGTCCCAATTTACAGAGCAAATAAATCAAAGTCACCGCAGATGAAGCACACTGGCCTACTCACACATGTCTGTTCACAGGTGACAGGGTATAGAAACACATTAGTCACTGCACTGACATTGCAAGATAACCTTTCAAAGACTCGGCTCTCTATTTGTTTGAAATACTATTTTACAAAATGCTTTCTAATTGTTTGAAAATACTATTTTACAAAAAATATATGTCTTAGCTCCATCCGAGTTGAGAAAAAAAGAAAAGAAAATGCAGAGTAGGGAGGAAGAAAGAGCAGGTCACCAATTAGATAGTGATCTACAGCTGCACAAACTAAGCTCAGCCTTGGAGCTGGCAGCAGAGGCGGAAGGAAAGGTAGAAAACAGGCCAACGGGCATTTCCACAGTTGAGCTCTGTGGCTATCAAACAGCATTTCCCATGGTGGGTGTCAACCTTGGGTTCTCCTTACACAATGCAATTCTTCCGACCTAAATAAAGGTCTGTGTGACTATAACACCTTATTCTCCAAGGGCGCTCTAGGAAGAAAGACGGCACATCAACAAAAACTCACTCACAGTATAAAGAATTTCCAGTGACAGATGATACACATGCATTTACACTAACAACCCAAAATTTAGAATCTGCAACAATTCCTAAGTGTTACCATGTCGTTAATAAATGATAGTTTAGAACAGTCAACAAAATGAGAAGGTTTATCTCTGCTCTTTGGGACAGCTGAGTCCCTCTATGACCTGTACTAGTCTGACATAATTTAAAAGGCATAGTTGAAAGAAGATAGGTTCTGGCCCTTCAGGTAGCCAGGGGCACCTCTACATTAAAATTCTGAACCCAGTTTGCAATATTTGGGTCTTCTTCCTTTATGCACAGTTGGCAAAAGTATCTTCCAACTGGTTATACATGGTGTGGCAGACAGTGCATTCAATTCACCCAACTGCACACAGAGGGTCAATAAATCCACTAAATTAAGGAGGAGAGGAGGGACTCTGAGATGCTAACTGCCACCTGAAGGGAGAAATGCAGAGTGAATACTGCATGTGGTATCCCAAAGACTTCTAAATGCAAGCTATTATGAAAGGACCATGCCCTGCTTATGTTAGTAATTTTTTCTGCATCTTGTAGGATTGCAATTACACTCTGTGTCCCCAGATTCTCACACTTGCTTGATCTCTGTTTGATAAAAATAGTTTAATAGCCATTTAATCACAGCTTCATTATCTTGGCTCTCTTAATGTGAATTAGGCCAGAAGAATTCTTGCTTCCTCATTATTCAAATCATCAATAAGAAGGAAACAGTGGGGTCTTCTTATCATTCATTAATCAGTTTCAGTATCTTAGGTACTGTGTACTTAGAGATCAATCTGTGTGAGAGGTGACTTAACCTCTCTGAGCCTCTAATATTTTTTTATACAAAATTTAATGTGATTATTTGCCTAATTCCTATTATGGAATTTTTTTGCACTCACGATTAATAGAAAAAAAAAGAGTGGACAAAGGCCTGAGAATTCTTCAAGAAGGTGTTCATAAACATTTCCAGTGTATATTCCCATCAACTTGATTATCTGTGTTTGAATTTTATTCTTTGAACAGGATCTACCACAGACGTTTAGCACTGGGCCAACTCCCCCCAAATACCCAGCATGCCCCAGGCTTCCTCCTTGCCCCATCCTGCTGACTTGGAAACAGCTAATGAAGACAAAATTAACTCCTACTTTAAGTGAGGCCTAATTAGGAAAGGAAATCTGCTAGAGTAACATCTGGTAATGTATTCCAAAGCCAAATATAAATGACATTCTTGGATTATCCACTACTTTGGATTATTGGTTCCACTAGGCCCCACCAGGAGTTCAAATAACTACATGGGAAAGCAACTTTTATAATAGATTCAGGAGCTCAAATAAGAAATACAGTGGGTCAGAGGTGTGTCCCTTTCTTGAATCCCCATAGATAAAACCCTGTACCTGTTTCCTGCATGGATCAGCAAAAAACATTTGCAGAAATGTACAGATTTTGGTTCTAATGCATAAAATTTGATTCAATATTTATAAGAAAGTAAAGTCAAAATTTAAAGAAAACTAAGTTTTTTTT
This sequence comes from Pongo pygmaeus, assembly GCF_028885625.2. NCBI lineage: Eukaryota > Metazoa > Chordata > Mammalia > Primates > Hominidae > Pongo > Pongo pygmaeus. The sequence goes on from NC_072376.2 coordinate 22,959,342, forward strand.
CCTGCAATAAAATTTAAAAATAACAATCCAGAGTCGACTACCGGAATAGGATTTGAGGTTTTTAGCTTTTTTCTTTAACCCATTCTAATCAGAACAGACACCACTTCACTGCATGTGTCTACTTAAAGTGGTCTGAGCCTTGGCTTATAGGTTGTTAAATATTTTGAATACCCACATTCAAACAATTGATTTTTTCCCTCTTCCTTATCTTTCTCCTCTAAAATCTCTGCAATCCACTGTGGGTTTTGTTTTTGCTTCTTTTATACCCAAGTGTGGGCACTGACAGTATATCTGCCCCTTTCTCACACACCCAACCAAAAGTGGGCGGACTCCCACATGTAATGACTGAGAAGTTCCTAGCTCCTACCTCACTCAAAGGAGGAGTCCTTAAAATGACCCAATTACTTTCTGTTTGTCATATGAAATACAGGGCTGAGAATAAGGTATGGGCACTGGAAGGCGGGGAAAAAGAAAATAAATCTCAAGCATATGTGTGCAATAAAAAAATCAAGACAATAAATATCACCTTACATTACATAACACATTATAAAATGCTTTTTGTCCATTCATTTCTTACATATGCCCTGAGAGTTAGTTTATTCTTATTTTATTCCCATGAGAGATAAGCACATTATGTGACAATCTATTTTGCCCTGTTGGATGCCAAATTTGCTGGAATTTGTGGGCTGGTAGAAATAACATAAATTTTAATTTCACTGTCTGAGTAAATCCCCATCGGCATACAGGCTACTTGAAATACCACGTGTGTAAATGTGTCTGTCCATATCACACCCACAAGTTTATATCTCAAGCACACATATTTAAAACAGAATCTAATGCATATATATATCTCAATGCCTTGAGTGCATTCTCTGATATTCAATTGTAGTTGACTATAAAAAAATGTATAATCTGTACATACATTGTTCCTCTCAGTTAACCACTCTAACTGAGGAAAGCAACAATCAAAAACCAGGGCTAATTCCTGTAAAAATAAAATAAGAATCAAGTGGAAATAAAATATAAACAAAATTGAAGAATTCACAGACATAATTAGACCCATGGGAATACATTTAATTCCAATTAATACACATATTCCTATTTAAGCAGGCATAAAACATATATTCACATCTGTACTTAGACTACATTCTAATTGATTTGCTTCTATCACACATTCATGAGTTAATAAATATGTACTGTACACGTGAAATTCAGTATTCTGTAGAGGTTATAAGAGCCAAAAGTATAAATACAGAAGTTCAACAGAAAGTCCTAAAAATTCCTGGTTAATATATGCAAAATTAGCTATTTCAGGGGAAAGGGGAAAAAGGTTCGGGGAGGTTGTGGGGGTCATGCCTATTTCTCACAATGGGAAGAGGAAGGAACTGAGTTGTGCCATCAAACTGGAGACTTAATAGGCCTGAAAAGAGCAAGCAAGGCATTCTATTTGTTCTCAAGTTTAAACTAAAAGAGAAACTGGGCACTGTGGGAAGAAATCCAGACTGGAAGTCAGGAGAATTAATCCTAGATCCATTTCCACCACCAGCTAGCTACATGTCCTCAAGTGAAACAACTCAACTCTGGCTGCATTGCACAGTCTCGAATGACAATCCCATAGGTTTCTGGTATCAGTCTGTTTTCACACTGCTAATAAAGACATACCTGAGACTGGGCAATTTACAAGAGAAAGAGGTTTAGTTAGACTCACAGTTCCACGTGGGTGGGAGGCCTCACAATCATGGTGGAAGGAAAGGGAAACAAGTCACATCTTACGTGGATGGTGTCAGGCAGAAAAAAAAAAAAAAGTTTGTGCAGGGAAAGTCCCATTTTTAAAACCATTAGATCTCATGAGACCCATTCACTATCACGAGAACAGCACAGGAAAGACCCGCTCTCATAATTCAATCATCTCCCACCAGGTCCTTCCCACAACACATGGGAATTACGGAAGCTACAAGATGAGATTTGGGTAGGGACACAGAGGCAAACCATATCAGTTCCTAACTGGCTTCCCATTTGCCAACCCATCTCAATATTTTATTCTCAACACAGAAGACTAAGTGATCCTGATGCAACCTAAGTCATGTGAAACCCCTCTTCTGACCAAACCCTCCATGGCTTCTCATGTCTCTAAGACTAAAAGCTAAATCTTAAGAGTGCCTTGCTAACCAAGGATTGCCATATAATTTATCATCCAAGCAGAACCTTTTTTGAGAGGGAGAGGGGATAGTGCACATAATCAGCTACTCAGGGATGAACCCAGACTACACCAGGCTAACTGGAATGTATGGTGGCCCTACACTCGGCCAACTTCATCTGACTCTGGCAACCCCTCATTCACCTATCTGAATCCTTCCCAATCAGTCTGATCTCCTCACTAGTCCACAAAAATGCCAAGCATTCTCTTGTCCTTAGGCCTTTGCACTTGCTGTTTTCTCCGCCAAGAAGGTTCTTCTGCCAGAGGGCCACATGGATTGCCCCTTTGTCCCCTCATTTACTCAAGTATCACCTTCTCAGTGCAACATTTCCAACTACTCTGGACACATTCTACACATTTTCCCTACCTTATTTTTCCCTTTGGCATTCATCTCTCTGACTCAACATATGTTTTAGTAATTTATCTTCTTCATGAACTGTCTAAAAGAGGAGGTCTGTGAGACCTATCTGATTATTGTTGAGATACTTAGTATATAGGAGATGCTTAACTAAAATGAGTAAGAATGGTAACTAAAGAGTCTAATCCATCCTGATAATATAAAAATATATGGATTTTCATTCTTCTTTTGTTGTTGTTGTTATTTTCTTTGTAATCCTCACCTCCTCCTACCCTCGGACAATTTGTCTTCTTAATAATGTTTAGCTTAGGCTATGATTCAAAATCATCTCACATTCATTTCACATATACCAGCTGACAGGCCAGGCAAGCAAGTGATATATTCTTAGTGGGGAAGAAAGAATATGAACAGCTACAGCTATAGAGGGCCTAATTCTGAAATGAACTCCTAGGCAGTGAATCTATAGAAGTAAATGTAATGCTCATCTTTTGTAAAAGAGGAAGTTTAAATGGGTCTTGAAAATGCAGAAATTAACCCAACTCTGTTGTCTGGAAGGATACTGGGACACATCATCAAGCAATCAATTTGCAAACATCTTGAAAGAGTCAAGATGCTTTCGTGAAGAGATAATCATGCCAGACAAACCTACTGTCTGACCATGCGGGAGTGTTGACTCTCTAGTCAAGAGAAAACCATTGATGTAATCTATCTGGACTAGAGTGGTGAGCTTCTTCATTCCATACCATATAACACACTCATCTTCAAGATGGGAATATATATTAATCTTACCCAGAAGTTTTTAAACTGTGTTTCATAGAACCCTGGACACTAGAATAGCTGGTATAAGGATTTATTATAAATCTTACAGTGTATATTTTATATATTTATATATCTTAATTCATAGCCAATAGAAGTCATTTTTTTCTTAGAAAACACACTCATGTGTGTTAACTTTCTTATCATAAATACAGAAACACAGTGGAAACCACGACCAAATTAAGTAGCCAAATTGAATCGTTTTGTATTTTGTATTGTATTCAGATTTTTAAAAATCTTGAGAACTGAGGGTGAATAGTTTCAAACCTGGAGCCATTTTAAAATACTCATTTCTATGAGGCAGGATTTTCTCAATCCCCTTCAAACAAAACAAAGCGCAAAATAATCAGTTGCTATGATTGATAATAAGAACCTGCTATCATCTTAAATCCCAACTTGTACTTTTTCTGTTCATTTAAATAATGCCATAGTTCTCTTAGATAAATATTACTTTAATAAATAATAATAATAGTAAATAGCAGCTGATCTTTACTATTTTCTATGTTCCTGATGTTGAGTTAATTTCTTTACATGCATTATTTAATTGAAACCACCCATTTAACCCTATTATTATGTCCAAACTCACATGACTAATGAAAGGCAGAGTTGGATATTATACCAGATATATCTGATGAAATATCATTCTCACTCCCTTTCTTTATATTTTGAGATTTTATGGAAGATATTATTAGAAAAATGAGTGGGCACAGGCTATTTTATCTTCATATTGGGGACTAAGAAGTGAGTTAGAATGACATAGCATGTATTTATCGTCAGCTAAAATCTAAGGTGGGAGATGCAAGTTACATGCCATGAGGCACAGTTGGCCTTCCATGCAGAAAGAGGGGATTGCTTTGCAAATGATTCTCACTATTTATTGCTGGCTGGCCCAGTGTTGGTTCATGGCCTTTTTTTTATCCTATTTGGTGTGATTTGCTCTTCTATTTGAATGTTCTTCCCTCTTTACATCTTTTGTTTCTATTCTATCCCTACCTCAAAGCCTACCTTAAGCATTCCCTTCCATGGGATGTTTTTCAACAAGTCCAGCTTTACTGATAGCACCAAGCTTCTAATGTTTTATCAGAAAAACTTAGATCCATAGACAGAAATGCAGATTTCAAAGCCTCATCACAGACCACTGAATCAAACTCTCTAAATATGGGTTTCTGGGCTGCAGCACCGTTGACATATTAAGCCAGATAATCCTTTGTTTTGGGGGCTGTCCTGTGTGTTTTAGAATGCTTAACACCATCCCTGGCCTCTACTCACTAGATGCCAGTAGCACACCTCCAGTTATGACTACCAAAATGTCTCCAGATATGCCCAATGTTTCCGGGAGGCAAAATTGCCCTCAGTTGAGAACAACTGCCCTGGTAGGAAGAGCCTAGGATTCTTTAATTTTGATAAGTAACCCAAGCGATTCTGATAATCAGGCAAGTTTGGGTAATTTGCTGTTTTGTGGCTGAGTAGTGTGTAAATCAAGTTGAAATGTATGATTCCACCTATGTTAGATTTATTCTCTCTAACACATGTGATTCTAGATCTCAATAGTTATTATTTACACATTTTTATTTATTCAACGTGAATTATTTTTCCCAATATCTTACATTAATGTGCCTAGTTGTTTTATGGTCTGTCCTTCCCTGTTGATTACAGCATATTGGTTATTCACTTCCTGAATTTGTTTTTGACAGTCCTAAGGCAGCTCAGTCTTTATATTGCCAATCATTCTCTTTCTTCAACATCTTCTGACTATCACCATTATCATAAAGTTCATTTCAGTTCTGGAGTCTATTTTATTACATAGTCTACCTGCTAAATGATTCTTAAGGATTTTCTTCTATATATTTTCACAGAGGTCTTAAGCATTTCTCAACTTTTTAAGATTTTTTAAAGGCCGTATAACATTTTTATATTATTTGAAATAGGCAGTGAGGCAAAATACAGACTCCAAAGTTAGATTTCCTGATTTGGGGTCCTGAGTACATCACCTACAAGGTGTGTGACCTTCTGCAAGTTACTTAACCTTAATAAGACCTACAGTACAGGGCTGTTTTGAGAATTGACTGAGCTAATCCATGCAAATCATATAGAACAATGTCTGGTATATGGTGAGGATTTATCTTTACTGCTAATAACAATAACATTATCATTTTCATGCACTAGATTTCATTCAAAATAAGTGAGACAAAATATGGATTTGTTGAAAACTAATTTGAGGAAGAGATAAGACATGAACAAATGGAGTGAAAATGGAAGAACACTCTGTACAATAAGCCTACACAATGTAGAAATTGTAAGGATGGTACCAAAATTACTAAATACACATTACTCAAAAATTCCTATAATTTGTATAAAATTCATTATCTCCCAGTTACTAGTTAAGGTTGAAATGCTAGAGTTAACAGGCATGGTTTGACATGATCACTGACTGCTTGCCAGTTATTACACAGAATGATCACCTTTAATTCGTACTCAGCTGAATTACAATATCTATACTTGACACACCCTTCATTTGTGAACATACATGCAGACAATATCATATTTACAGATACATATACACATGTATACATATATACATTTTTACAGATACATACAAACATGCATATTTATGTGCATATTTACAAATATTATATATATCTTTACACATATTTATTGAGTGCCTACTATGTACTATAATTTGTTTTCTAGGAACTTACATTTTAGTTTGGTGGTGAGAGGATGGCAGATAATAATAGATTTTATATTTATACATCGGGAGAATATGTACAGTATACATATGTGTGTATATATAAAACATATACACACATACAAAAAAATTATTTTTATTAGCCTCAAAGAGTTTATAATCTAGTCAAGGGAGTGAGACAGGAGCAGTGAAAATACAACTAATGACACAAGGCCATGTGTACATGACAATATATTATATTACAATATAATAATCATATAATATATTATATATTATGATATAATAATCATATTATATATTATATTGTATATTGTTAATATATAATACTTATATAATTATATTATATAATAATATATTTATATATTATATATTATAATATGTGGTATATATTATTATAATATATAATATATATTTTATATACACACACACACACACATACATACACAAAGAGAAAAAAAAGAGGTAGCATTTGGAGCAGCAAAGCATAATAGCTAAGAAAGAAATGTTCTAGACAGGGAAAAGAGTAAGAGTAAGGGCCAAAGGCCCTGAGGGGGAACTTGCAATGAGTAAGAAATTACTTTTTCATGGTTTACATATAGGTATAAGCAGGAGGGGGGTGATAGGCAAAATATTTAACAAACATCGCACAAGAACATTGATCAATCAGAACAGCAGCACCAGGACTTTAGCACGGAGGCCTGCTGTGAATACCTCACAAAGCTCTGCTGTTACAAATTAGCAGACTACATTAACCCTGGGCATAACCAGTGTTTTTTAGACTATGTAAGGAAGAATAATTTCCTATTACAACCAGTGAGTTCTCTATAAGATAGTATATTTGCTGACAAAAAGAAGTGCTTAGAAGGCACCATCACAGAGGTCAATGCTATTTGTTCATAAAGACTTAGCACCACAAGATAATGTGTGAAATTGTGCAGCTGCAGATTCCCGACACTTGGATCTATATGGTATGTTAAGGTTGGGGACACTAAGATGCAGGTAATGTCAAATGATCTGATTACTGTAATATCCTGGCAATGGCATTAGAATGAGAGAAAATTGTCTCAAGGTGGTTGGAAGCTATTCAGAGGCAGGGTGTCCTTTCTGTGAGGCCATCCAGGGTGAAAGAAATCCAAGTGTGCTCCATGCTAATCCTCTGAGCCTTTCCAGCTCCTTTCCCCAAGAAACTAGGAGCCACTTAGAGCTTGGGATTGGGTCTTTGACTCCTTGACTAACTTTCATATTCCACTAAAGTGCTCTGCACAGAGCAACGGGTTGTCAATAAACGCTTGCTGAACAAATACAATATGAGAAGTTCATCTTCTCAGTGACTTTGTATCTAAGTATTTTACATGGGTTTAGGTTTCCAAAGCATCTGAGCAAGTTTGCAATCTCCTAGGATTTAGATACTGAGCTTCTTTTAATGCCAGACTGAGTGAACCCCTTGTGAAGAATCTTTAAATACTTCACACTGAATCAATTCCAAATGCAGACTCATTCATGATTACCAGTGACTTATATGCATATGTGGAGAGCATGCACAGTGGAGAAGCATATGACATTGGGTAAGACAAAGTAGCTAATAACCTCAAAGGGGGATTTTTAAAGTGAGTTTGATAACAGGATAAAAAAGCACGTGTCCCTGTAACAGCATGGAAAATGACAAGACAGGTATAAATCAATCTGGATAAAAACGTAAGATTTACAGAATGATGAAAAGGAAAAACATGCCATTTAATGCCTTGCCACATTGTGGCTCCTATAATGATAGGATGTAGTAACATGGAAACACTGAATAGTAAAAGTTGCGTGGTCAACTCTTCCAACAGTATAATGTTGGAGATGAGAAGCCTGACATCCAAAGGGTGAAACAAACTTTCTCAATGTCATCTGGTAACTGATCTAATTCTACATCTGTTTTGGACCTATTGGCTCCTTAGTTTTTCTATTATACCATGTTGCTTATCAGGAGAATAAAAGGAAATAAGTGGCAAAGACTGTGTCTCTTACATTTGCCATATGCTTTCTTTAAAACTCAACATTGTTTAACATACTGTAAATATATTACAATTTATTAACCTCCATAGAAATACTGGATTGTATTTTCATGTCTGTGTGTTTTTAATAGATCACAAGCTTCCTGGGACTAGGAATCATGATTTGTGCATCAAAATTAGTGTCAAAAATTTTAACAAGAATTTTTTGAGCACCTAGCATGTGTCAGACACTCTTGACACTGGGGATATAGCGATGAACAAAATAATTAAAAATTCCTGCCTTCAAGGAGCTTATTCTGTTGGGGGAAGAGAGATAATAGACAAAATAAATTACTATAAACAAAATAAACAACTGTGAGAAATATATGAAAGGAAAAAGCAATAAGAACTCTATTTGTATTTAAGTAAAGCCAAAATAGATTTAAAAATCAGGCTTATTTACAAAAACAGGGCACAAATATTTTTTCTTAGAAAAGGTTTCATACTGGGATAAAGGTTTTCTTCTGACTCTTACAGAGTAATAGATGCTTGTAAAGTAGTGACTCTCAATTTTGGCTCTAAATTTAATCACATATGCATTTAAAAAAATAGGTTTGCCCCTTCCCTACACCCTTGAGCAATTAAGTCAGTATCTTTGGAGGTGGGAGTTAGTAATTCCCTCGAGCAATTAAGTCAGTATCTTTGGAGGTGGGAGTTAGTAGTTTTAAAATCTTCCCAGGTGAGATTCTAATAGAAGCCAGGACTAAGAATCACTCCTGTAAAAGATTAAATAATAGAAACTTTGAGGAAAGGTGAGAATATTTTTATGATCTAATGTGTGGGCTGAAGGAGAAGGCTTGCCCATCAGTGAGAACCAGCTGTGGCATACTGAGATGCCCAGAATGCCTCACATGTGCCACAGAACATGGATGTTTTATCTTTGTCCAGTGCATACCAAGTCTGACCCCTTGACCGAAGGAGTCTTCTTTCCTGAGTTGCAGTCCTTTCCTCCATTACCACTCATACCCTGTTTCAGTACTTGTAAGTCCATGAAATGTCTTAAGTCATGAAATCTCTTTAGTGTATGATGGCAACACCCGCCAGTCAAAAGTCTTATTACAATGACTACTGCCATCAGACTGAACACCTTTAAAAACAAAGAATCACAGATCACATTAGAGTTACCTCTGACCATAGGCTGTGTAAGCAACGAGTACCTGGGTTTAAAGATAAAAAGAAAACCAGGGAACTCATACTGTGAAATGCTTGATACCCATTAAAACAATTATATAGGTATACCTTTGTTAAAATGAAACATAGCCATTAAATATTATGAAATTAATCAAGACAGTTGTCAAACAGCACTTGTTCAGTCCATGATCTATGCATGGATACTGGAAAAAGCCTAAAAGAATGAATCCCAAAATATTACAAGAAGGTGAGATTTCAGATGACTTTAAGTCAATTTGTCTTTTTCCAATTTTCTGTAATGAGCATTTTATTCTTAAAAATATATAAAAATAAAGAACCCCAGAGTGTGTTTGTGTATGCCATACATGAGAAAATGAGAAGATAAATAGCTAAAGTGTGATTAAATAATTAATCAAAGTCAGCCCAAGTCTACACAACTTTGTGGCCCTGCTTTCAAATTTGTCTTCCTTGGGCCTTAATTTTTTGATCTGTAAAAAGGCAGAAGTGAAATCTGCCATAGTTGTTCCATAAGGTTACAGGACATAAAAAATAGCACGATCATTATGTGCTTTAAGGAAGAGTTAAGCAGCATTATATAAAAGTGTAGTGCTAAATATTCATGCCTCTCAGATAAAATCATTCAAGCAATATTTACTGAATTCGTACCATGCTTATATAGTTACAAATTTGACTTAAATTTATTTCTTCCTCACAACACCTCACAGTAGCAAGTAGACTATAACAACCGGCATAAAAACAATGACAGTATTGGTCTGAGACTCTATAGCAAAGCCACAGAAGCAGAAGAGAAATCATGATGCCCTCAAGCTAACCCTCTCCCAGAGTCCTCTTCGCCTGAGCTCCTATCAGTGGTTGTAGACAAACTTTCCAGGTCTGTTTGTGAGGATAACGTCAGCCAGCTGTAATCTCTTCAGGGGTGAAAGATCTGATGCTATCAGCTAGAGGTGGCCCTGGAATAGATCTGCACACGATATGAAAACATAAGGCTTTAGCAATTGATAGCAAAATAATTCAGTGCCATTTCAGCGTCAATTGCTGCTCAATTTGTCCCCGGAAGAGCATTCAATATTCTTGAAACATTAACCCAGGACCTCTCATTTTTTGCTGCTGTTCCTATCGATATTATGCCCATTGTGAATATTTTCAAAGTAGTAGACTCAAAGTCTTATGGGATTTAGCCTTAGAAAAAAAGGGTTTCAAGTTATAATTCTGTCATATACAGGCCTGTGTCCTTGAGGAAGGCATCTGGGCCCTGGAACCCCAGTACTATCAACTGTAAAAATGGAGACATCTGTAATCCCAGAACTCTGGGAGGCCGAGGCGGGCAGATCACGAGGTCAGGAGATCAAGACCATCTTGGCTAGCACGGTGAAACCCCATCTCTACTGAAAATACAAAAAATTTAGCCAGGCGTGGTGGCGGGTGCCTGTAGTCCCAGCTACTCTGGAGGCTGAGGCAGGAGAATGGCATGAACCTGGGAGGCGGAGCTTGCAGTGAGCCGAGATCGCGCCACTGCACTCCAGCCTGGGCGACAGAGTGAGACTCCGTATCAAAGAAAAAAATGGAGACATCTGCTTCATAGAATTGTGGTGAGGATTAAATGAGACATTGAGCATAAAGAGCACCGTAATACATCAGATAAAAATTTCCTATTATTCCTCTAATGATATTCCTTATTTAAAATTGTTTTCAAAATGTTATGCTGGCAATAAAAGAACATAAGAAGGAACCCTAGGAAAGCGTATGCCATGTGAACTTAATCTGTTACCTAAGATGAGCCATATCACAATCTTTAGCCCTGAATACATGGCCTTTCTACTTACATAATAAATTGACTATCGCATAGCTGATAAAAAGGCTCACAGATATTGCCTTCAATTTGGAATAGCTGAACTAGGACAAAACTATCATTTAAAAAATCAAAAACCGCTGAATCATAGCAAATATAAACAGGGGATACAGATGCAAAAGAAAAGTTTATTGTGTTTGAAGATGATAAGGGAAGAAATAAATTGATTTATCTTACATAAAAATAAGACTAGAGAGAATAGAACCTTTAGTAAATATAGCAAGCATTTTACTTTAATTCTGGATAATATTTTTTAAAAAGAAAAGGGGCCATAATAGATATTTAAGCTCTTTAAAGGTCGTAGTCTTGTTTCATTTGGCTTTATTCATTTATTCCTTCTTGTATTTATTTGTAGATTTAGAATTTTTTTTTTTTTTTGGAGGGCAGGTATTTCATGCATGTGGAGACACAGCAGTGGCCCTAACAGACACTGCTCCTGTCCTCATGATGTTTACAGAATCCTCGCTGCACGGTAGAGTCATTAGTCTGTAATGTCGTATAATTATTTAAATGTTGAATGAAGGAAAAAAATAGACAAAAATGAAAATAAGAAGAGAAAGAAAAGAAAAAATCAGAACACGGAGTTAGAAGGAGAATGGAGTCATCCATAATTTTATTTTCGCTTTTTGATGGAAATGAAATACTCTTTTCATATTACACTATTTGTTTGGGCTATAGGCTTCAGGAAATAATTAGGTTGGTGCAAAAGTAATTGTGGTTTTGGTCATCACTTTCAATGGCAAAACCTGCAATTAGATTTGCACCAACCTAATGCTATCTTTGAAATATAAGTTAAAGGTTTAATCACCACTCGCAATGCTTGTACTGCTTCTTATACATTGCCAAGATCATCTTTGGGAGCTGTCGCTATAATAAAGCATAAGAAGAGAAGCAAGAATTTTCTTTGAGCTTCTGTGACAGTGCTCAGAGTAATATTGTCATAAAGGCCAAATGAAAACAACCAAGCTCTACCAGGGAACTAAAAGTAAACTCCTGCTTTGGTAGACACCAACAATTTCTATAAAGTACAAGCATGGCAGTGAAATACAGCCTTCTTTCTAGCCTTGTTTCTAGTAGAAAATACAGTGGGATACATGATCTTTAATGATTACATCTTTGGCCTTGAAGAAATAAAATCAAACTTATTTCAAGGCAAAGGCAGGAGAATTAAAATATCTAGGTTGAAAATTAAAGAGTGACAATAGCAGTCATTGATACGCTCTTGCTGTGCACTAGGGATACTGTCAAACCCTTTGCACACATCGCTTCCTTTTATCTTCATAGTGATAGTTTGAAAAAACTATTAAATCACCTTTTTACATATGAGAAAACTGAGGTTTAAAGAAGCTAAGTAACTCATTAAAGTTTACTTAAACATGTGTCCGAGTAGGAATTCAAATGCTGGTTCCCCTCTTTTCAGTGACCCTAACTTATCCAGAGCATTTTTCAGGGCAGAATTCAAAACTGTTTTACCTTTATAGGTATACATTTAAACTTAATTGTTAATTTTATTTTCAAGATCTCTTTGGGGGAAAAAGGAGCTCACTGAATATTCTAGAAAAAATGTCATGTGTTTCATTGCTTCTAATGAGTTGCTGCAGTTCAGAAGTTTCATTACATTCTGACAATTAAGTTGCTAATAAAGTGAGGAACCACTAATTGACTTATCCATCTCACAAATGAAATTTCATCACTGGAACAAAAATAATTCGCATTTTACAATACACATAGTGATTAGATTTAATCTAGGTAAACTGCAGATTGCTCCTGCACTTGACATGAAGTTCTGACTGGGAACATACACACACACATGCTCACACACATACGATATTAGTAACAATATGTTGTGCTGATGCAGACTGTATTATCAGAACCAATGATAAGATGATAAGATATTGTTATGCTGGGGCAATGCAATGGCTATGGACCCAATATCAAAAATTTATGGTAATTGAAACCACAGAATCTTAGGAAATGCAGTCAATTTCATAGAGTATCAAAAGGTCACTCTATTCAATTTATATTTGAGGCTGAGCACAATATTGAAAAAACACATGAAAGCAAATGATGTTATCAGTTGTCCAGGATTCAACAATTGACTTACTATCTAAGGTAATTTACTGATTACCAAATACGTGCATAACCTGTGTTGAGTCTAGGGCTTGGCACACCAAGTTCTTGTAAAAAACTTAACACTGTGAACGCATTACTAAATATATCAACATTACCATATTAACTGCTCTGTTCAAGCTTCAGTAAGAGTGAACCTTTTTATTGTCTCATGTTTCACTAGTTACACCAAAGATTCTCTGAGATTTTGCTGTCTCTTCAAACTTTTGCTGTATGCTGTGTCTTACAGAAGCTATTTTAAAACAAGAACATTAAGTATACTATATCCAGTGCTTCTCTAACATTAATGTGCATATGAATCACCTGAAGATGTTGTTAAGATGCAGATGCTAATTCAGGAAGTTTAGGGTACAGCCTAAAATTCTGAATCTCTAAAAAGCGTCCAGGTAATGCTCAAGCTGGTCCCCAACCAAGAGTTTCAGAAGCCAGGTTCTAGTTTTCTCCACCAATTCAGCACATTTTTCTACTTGTCCCCATCATGCAGGGCATAAATATTCTGTTCCATTACAATTAATCCCCACTAAGGAGGCAGGCCACAACATTTTGAATTAAAATGTAGAATCATTTCATTCTCTCTAGCTCAAGTTTCAAACTAGAGGTCTTCAGGAGGAACTAGCCCAGACATATGTTTCATTTGGCTAGCATGGTTTTGCCTACAAAAGGTTTTTAAACATTATTAGATTACTTAACAACAGTTATTAAACTGCAAATTGTATCTGAAATTTCTGCTTTTAAAAAATAAATCTGAAGATCTAGAGAAACTGGGATTTGAGGAGGAGCTGATCACTTTACAGAGAGGCTGCTCTCCCCAGATTTCCACTGCCTCCACCCCTACAGCCCTGACATTGAATTTTCATGGCAATCTTCATTGTACTTGCTCTCCATCAAGGCCACATCACTCATTCTCTTTCCTGCCTACCTCCCATCAGCACTGGAGTCACTCTCCTCTGATTGTCATTTTAAAAATCCACCCTCCCCCATTTTTCTACCTCCACATTTTGGTATCTTCACTATAAAATAGTTTTCTCATTTTTTTTTCTTCATAGAAATCCTAAAGCTTGAGATCCTATTTGAGTTCTCTTCTCCCATGAAATATTGGTTAAGCACACCAACCTAACTCTTTTAAAGTATTATACAGCATCATGCCATGTTTTATACTTACCATATAAAGCCTAGATTTTATCTTTTCGTGAGCACATTTTTACCAGCCTTTAGGTAGTGAAATAGATATGTACAAGACACATGACCCAGATATGCATATGCATGTGTGCGTGTTTGCAAATATATTTGTACACCAATTATTTCAACTTCCAGCTAGATCATCACTGCCCTAAAAAAAAATTATAATGCACTTTGTCTTTTGCAGGTTAACAGGATGGTCTGCATGAAACAATTCCAATCAAAATTATTTGTTAATTTGATTCTGGAGCTGAGAGATTTCCTTTCACAGGTTTTCCTTTTCATATAAGAAATTTGTAAAAGAATTTTTTTAATTAAGCATTTAGCATTTAGTATACTGGTTTTCTGTATTAGAAGAAGGTTTTCATTATAGAAAGCAAAATACAATCAAAATTTTTAAATACACAAAATTTCATAGTTCGATTAAAGGAAAGTACAGAAAGGGGATAGTTTTTAGTGGCAGGCACTCCCTAGAACATCTTTTAAGGTGGGGAAGGTGAGAGACATGTAAGATAGAAACATGGTACAGAAAATAAAGCAAAAAACAACATTAACTTAGGGTCATTATACTTTATGTGTTCTATTACAATGGTCCAAAGGACTATTATTTGTTAAAGAAATGAAAATAAAGACTTCCTAAGTTATATCTGCTATGTTACCTCAGATCAATGAGACACATTTTGAGGAGGTACTCAAATGTCCTAGATGTGTACAAGAGGAATCTCAAATTCGGAGATGGGACATGTTTCCATATTTGAACCTGATAAGCACTTAGGCACTGTGAATTTTCAGTGGTGATAATGAGGAGGGATTTCTGTAGAAAATTCTTTGCTGTACCTGAAATAAACCCTTATCCTTTATACTGTCACCAGGAATATTAAGACAATAACAACTGCCTTATATCTCCTACCCAGAAGGATAGACAGAAACTTGATAAAATTATGAGACATTTAGAAAACTATCTGATAAATCAACGATTTAATTTCTGGAGTATCGTCCACGTGCAAGTCAGCATGTAGTAAAGCACAAGACATCTAGAGAAGACAAACAATAAAGTAAACAAGGGTACAAGTTCTAGAGTCAGACTGCCTGGGCATGAATCCTAGCCTTGCCAATTACTAGGACTGGGGACCTAGGACAAGCTACTGAACTTGTCTGGGACCAGTTCTCCATACACAGGAAAGATAATTATAAAATACCTGCCTCATAGGTTGTTGTAAAAATTAAATGAAACGTGTAAAGTGCTTAGAATACTGCCTGGCACATAGAAACCCTCAATAAATATTAGCTATTGTCTGTATTATTTTTATTAGCCTCAAAGAGTTTATAATCTAGTCAAGGGAGTGAGACAGGAGCAGTGAAAATACAACTAATGACACAAGGCCATGTGTACATGACAAGTGTCAGATAAGTCACTCCGATACTGAGTGTTAGTTCTGAGAAGAGAGAATCATTTTTAGTTTTAAGTAACGTTGCCAGGAATCCAGGCAAGGGATTTCTTATCAGGTCACAGAATTTTTAGCATAGTTATGTTATTTTGGTCATGGAAATCCCTTTAAAAACAATTTCAGAAAAGGCCTGTCCTAACCTTTGGGTGTATTAAGGCAGCCAGATTTTCCCTCTGACCTGGGGAATGAAGGCACATCATCAGCACATCCAGACTTCATATAAAATTTGATTATGGTCCTATTCAATTACCAGAAATTCCTACAAGTTTCCGATGGCCTCACAGCTGTGTCTGGCTTGACTGAGAGGCCATACAGTCCAACAGTTCCACAGACTTGGCCAAGAAACATAACTTGAGAGAAGGAATAAGAACTATATAAATGAAGACGGCCTTGTCCCACAAATATGAGTTTTTATACTGAAAATAAACACTGTACTAAACTGTTTGGTTCAAAGGCAAGATTCACCTTTAAAAATTTTTTTACTGTTGTGTATTTCCTGGGGTTGGAGTGTGTCATTCATTTTTATATTCCAAGTATCTAATATGATGCTTGGAATATGGTACACACTGGGTAAATCCCAGATGGATGAATGAGAAGCTATAAAGAAAAAAAGGGGAAGGAAGGGAAAGAAAGGCCTGTTTTCAATATAAACTAGGTGGAAATACTTTACCAGCCTAAGTGATATCCTCACCCACTGGTATGATTTGGCTGTGTCTCCACCCAAATCTCATCTTGAATTGTGGCTCCTATAATTCCCACACGTGTGGGAGGAACCCAGTGGGACATAACTGAATCATGGGGGTGCACTCCCCGATACTGTTCTCATGGTAGTGAGTAAGTCTCATGAGATCGATGGTTTTATAAGGGGAAACCCCTTTCACTTGGCTCTCATTTTCTATCTTGTCTGCCGCCATGTAGGATGTGCCTTTCACCTCCTGCCACAATTGTGAGGCCTCCCCAGCCATATGGAACTGTGAGTCCATTAAACCTCTTTTTCTTTGTAAATCACCCAGTCTCAGGTATGTCTTTAACAGCAGAGTGAAAATGGACTAATACACCCATGCAACCCCTGACCTTTCACTGTCTTATTTGAATCTGCCTTTTACCACTAAAGACTTTTAATGTTAGTTATATTTTTAAATACTTATCTTTACTTCCAAATAGATGGTTAACTGGAACATAATTGGCATTCAAAAAGCATTTGTCAAATATATGAGGATTACTGAGCTAACTGAATGCTCTCTTGGGACAAGCAAGGACCTACTATGCTCGATGCTTCTAAAAATGCCTACTCTTGTGCATTGTATAATGTATTCCAAAAAATAATTTCAGGTTTATTTAATTCCATATTCTGCATGCATTTAATATATGCTTAATAAGCACCGACTATATTTCAGACACTGAGTTAAGTAATGATACTGGGTTAGTGACAACCATAGCCCAGACCCTTAAATAGCTTCTCATCCCATGGGAGAGACAGAACAAATAAGAAACAGGCAGATTGAGAAATCCTAGGAGAATATAAAACTGCTACAGGGCCCACATCAGAGGCACCTAAGCTGTGGTAGGGTGCCAGGTGTTGGTGGTTTGGGAGAAGTGATATAGGAGGGGAAGTCTGGATTGTTATAAGGAATTAGGCTGGCAAAGAGATGCATGAAGGGATGTCCTACATCAGAGTGAAACAATAAAATTTAAACACAGAAAAACCAAAGTGTCACCAGACTCAACATACAGTAGATACTTAATAAACAATAATTGAATAAATAAATTATTGCACTAGTGTTATGTCATTTGAAACCATCTGACATTGAACTATCCCCAGGTTCTCCCACCATGGACCAAAAGTGACATTTGGAAATGTATTGCAATAGTTAAAATACAAAACAAAGCTTGTATATCTCCTATTCCCACCCCACAGAGCTCCCACAGTATATACTTGAGCTTCCTGACTTTCCAGAATGTGCCAACACAACCATAAAGAAAATCAAACAGCAATCATTGCAAATGCCAAACGCTGAACTTTTGCAGCCAGTATTCCAAGAAAGAATTCTCTGTGCTTATATTTTTTGAGGTGTCAGCCACTTCTTGGTGTTTTCTTACCAGGGATTAGTCATTGCAAACACTGTTGACTAAATGTGGTTTGTTTTAACATACAAAATGCCTTTGTTCGTTGGCTTTCATCAGCCCCATCAGAGAGAGGCCTGGGCCATGCTCAAAGCTGCAGAACACTCGGAGAAGTCACACTGTGGTGGCTTGTCTTCCCTCTAAAGGTTACATTTCATGACAGAGATTAAACGTCTTGCCCGTTCTATGATTGCTTTTGAAAATTATGCACTAATGATAGCCACTCAGCAAGTAGCTTAGTCATTTCCCTTTAGCCTCTGTAGAGAGAATCCCAATTTGGTCATTTCTCCAACAAATGTTTCTTGGGTGCATATCATGTGCTAGAAACTGCTACATGAAAGATACAGTGGCCTATAAAAGAGGCATGGTCCCTCCCTCACGGAATTTACCTTTGATTAAAGGTACACATTGAATACATACTGGGGAGCCAATAACAGAAGCCCGACTCTCCCTTCATCACCGAGAGGCTGGCACAGAGCCCAGGGGCAGGCTGTTGAACACTCTCTCCCTGGAATTTGAATCTTGACCAGCATGCTTGTGCAGTTTTGTTCCCAAGGACACTTTCCGTTTTACAGAGCTATCCAGGAAGTTCAAGGTATTGGAATGTTCCTACAAATTGCCATTTATTGACTATCAATTAAGTGCAAGCATTGACCTATGTACTTTCCTTATATTATTTCTACATATATTATTTGAAAACTTAAAAAATGGAAAGACTAATGTTTCTTGGCAGAGACACACAAATGATTACTCAGGAATAGCAAATACATGTAATTATAGAAGGTAATATAACAGGTCTCTCCATATTCCCAGAGCCAGCGCACCACTGGACTCACAGAAGATGCTCATCACTGATGTTCTATAGGTGTTTCTGGGATTGCTGTGACAATATAAAAGGCAACAAGTGCATAGCGACAAATGCCAAAGAGATGCAGAAACCACAAGATGGAGGACTCGCCTTTGGCAAATAAAGCCAGGGATGAAGTTTCATAAAATCTATTTAGTACGTGTATGTGTGTGTGTGGACACACACACACATACACGTACTAAATAGATTTTATGTACTAAATAGATAAATATACATTTATCTGCATATGCATACAGATAAATGTATATTAACTAAATCATAATCACTAGTTTCAATTCACGGAATTTCAGAGGATAGCCACTGGGTGGTGGAATTCCCACTGTTTAGTTGGGAACAAGAACCCCATTCCTTTACTTAATGTCAAACACTTTGTGCTGACAGTATAACTCATCCAGCTTTAAGACCTCAGAGCTGTCACGGGTTGTTTCTTGACTGCCCAATAGATTTGTAAATGCACCACAATTTCCATTCACAGAATTATCCCTCCTTGACTGGATACACACCAAGAGCCAGTAAGCAAAAGCCTCACACTATTCTCACCACTCCAGGGCTAGCACAGAATAGGGAAAACCTATTGACATTTGAATCATGATGACACCCCTCTTGCAGTTTAGTTCCCAGGCTCCATGTCTTTTAGGTACTAAGCCTAGCTCAACACCCTCTCATCAATTCCATCAGCCATACATATCCTTCTGCCTTTCTGCTTGAGGAAACTAGAGTTGATTCTTTGTTTTCTATTCCATTGTTTGCAACCAAAGAACTCTAAATTATAAAAACAACTACTATGGCTAAATTATAAAAACAACTACTGTGGCTAAATATAAAAACAACTACTATGGCTAAATACTGCTATGGCTATCCGTGGAATGAATTGGTTCTTGGAAAAGTAAAGGACTTATTAATATTACATTTGCTATCTTTATAGATGCAAAGGAAAGGCAAAAGCTATTACTTCCAGGAGTTTGTAGACTTTGTCTTAATTCTGTCAAAATGCATATCCCCTCTGTTCCAGGCACTGTGCAAGACATTTTCAATGCATTGTCTCATTTAATTTTAACAACAACCAACTAGAACATAACCTCCAGGAGGGCAGGATTTTTTTTACTCCCTGGTTCACTACTATATTCCTAGAACATTTTCACACATGATAGGTGATCAGTAAATGTTTGCTGAATGAATAAATAACCCTGAGGCAGGCACTATTTTACAAAAGGAGAAAAAAGATATTCGTGGTCCTACTGCAAGTCAGTGGTAGAGCTAAGATTTGAAAGGCAGGCATGTCTGACTACAAGGTCCAATCTCCTAACCATCTTGCTACCATTGCCTTTAGGTTCTTGGGATACAAAGAGAAGAGAGGGTTGCTGACCTCAGGGAATTTGGGCAAGCCCGTTTAAGTCCTGGTTTCCTCATTGTGAAGTAGAGATATGTCCCTCATTTGGTTTTTGAAGACCTAAGAAAGTCCTGGAAAATGCCATATACAGATGATATGTTAATATTGGAAGTCTGTCTAATGTTCAGAAAGGTAGAAAATTGACAGTCAAATCTCACCTTTGTCATTGCTAGCTGTGACCTGACAAACCTCTTAACTCGGAGACTCAATTCCATACTGTAGAACATTTGCCTTTTAGTCTTTTTAGAAAGACAGGAAAAATAACTACAAGTTGTATGGACTGGCTGAGTTGAAATATAAATACAAATTAAGGTATATAAATATATATTTATATAAATATAAATTATATAGATTTAAAGTGTAAATTTATATTTATATTTTGTAGAATAAATTAAATATAAATATAAATTAAAGTATGTAAATATAAATTTATATAATACAAAAAATAAGTTTATAAATATAAATTAAAATAGTATTGTAATAACTTTTAATACCAGCCCATTCCAGTACACGATTCAAATACATTATCAACTCTGTGAGCTTTCCAGGGAATATTCCTAGGGAATGTAGTAAGAGAACACTCAAGCATCATTTCAAAAACTATTCTTCTTTAGGTTTCCTCTGTTAATTAGTGAAGAGTTTTAATGCTTAAAATGTCAGTCCCAAGTTAGGGCAAGACAAGATTCTTAAAGATGATGCCAACCCGTTCAGACACAGAGCCACTAGCGAGCCATGTCAGACATGATCTTTGGCTTGTCCAATTATCTCTAGTTGGCCTGAATGCTGAAAGTATAAGGGGAAGGTACAGGTACATTTAGGGTCTTCCAGCAAAGGAAGGAGAAAAGATGTGTTCAAAGAAGAGGGAAGGAGATTGGGAGACTGCAAAGAAGAGCATTAACAAAAATTCAAAATATTTAAAATGTAACACCACGGTGGCTCACGCCTGTAATCCCAGTACTTTGGGAGGCCAAGATGGGTGGATCACAAGGTCAGGAGATCGAGACCATCCTGGCTAACATGGTGAAACCCCGTCTCTACTAAAAATACAAAAAATTAGCCGGGAGTGGTGGCGGGCACCTGTAGTCCCAGCTACTCGGGAGGCTGAGGCAAGACAATGGCATGAACCCGGGAGGCAGAGCTTGCAGTGAGCCAAGATGGCACCACTGTACTCCAGCCTGGGTGAGAGTGCGAGACTCCGTCTCAAAAACAAAAATAACACCAAAAAAGAGAAAGAATTTTCATGTAGCCTGGTCAATAAGGAATATTCAAGTAGCACAGAAAATTCAAGAAGAATGGGGACCTGAAAAAGGGCTTTTGAGTTAGACAATTAAGAAATCTTTGAGTAGAAGGTGGGGCATAGTAGCTCAACCCTACAATCTCAGTGCTTTGGGAACTCTACACAGGAGGATTGATTGAGGCCAGGAGTTCAACAGCAGCCTGACCAACATAGTGAGACCTTGTCTTTACAAAAAATTTAAAAATTAGCCAAGTGTGGTGGCACGCACCTGTAGTCCTAGCTACATGGAAGGCTGAGATGGGAGGACTACTTGAGCCCAGGAGTTTGAGGCTGCAGTAAGCAATGATCACATCACTGCACCCAGCCTAGGCAACAGAGCAAGAGACACCCTATCTTAAAAACAAAAAATAAATGAGCAGAATGATGGTTACCAGGGGTGGGGGGAGGGGAAGGTATGGAAAGATAAAGGTCAAAGTGTACAAATTGCAATTATGTGGGATGAATATGTCTAGAGATCCAATGTACCACATGAGGACTATGGTTAGTAATATTGTACTGGATTCTGAGAGTAGATTTTAGGTGCTCTTACTACAAAAAATAAAGTAACTATGTGAGGTGATGGATATGCTCATTTGCTTCGCTGTGGTAATCATCACTATGTGTTTGTAAATCAAAATATAATGTTCTGTATCTTAAATATATACAGTAACAAATAATGCTTTTTAAAATAAGTCTCTGATAACAGCAGAGGAAGCACCACTAAACTCAACGGCAGAGAGATTACAAGCAATGCTATTGTTTCCTGATAATCCTTCAAAAAATAAATACTTCAGCAAGAAGCAAAAGAAGCAAGGAACAACAGAAAAATTCTAAAAAGTCAAGGAAATCTAAATAAAGAGTCAAAAGATGAATGCAGGAAAACACAAGGGCCAGAATTCAAATAGTGGTGAATGGAGAGAATTGGGTACCACTGGCTTGCACTCTGCCTACTAGACTCTTGGTAATATTTACCTTCTGTCCATTCTTATAAAGCCCCCTTGGGATGACTAGGCTCCCAGGAAAAACAATAATGCCAGGTAATACCAGTTGCATGCTTGGATATTTATCTTCATCCAATCAGCAGTACAGCTGTTACCATAATACCCCGATCAATAATTTGCTACCCAAACCAGAACACTATGACCTCTAAATACAACATATTTCAAACTAAGGGCAAAGACACATAACAGCCCTTTCTCAATGTGCTGCAGTGGGAGTGGTTGAGAGCACTCTCATGTTTAGACAGCAATAAAACACTGTTGTGTAAACATAACCAGAAATGCAAAATAGGCACCACTTTATCTTAAACATCAATGCACAAAAACCTGTATTATTCGAAACAAAGAATAAACATGCTGAAATGGAATTACTGACGTATCTGAAGATTTTGATACAGTCACCAGACCCAGCCCAGAAGCTGCTCAACAGCTCATGTTACCCAGGTAATTTTCCCAGTCCCCTGAAAATATTTCCAATTTGGTTTAGTAATGGTTTAGATGATAACAAGTTAAATGTCATTCATTCATTCCTTCATTCACCAGCTACTGAGTACCTTTTATGGACATAATGTTGAACTAGAAACCGAGGAGTTGCTAGGAGAACACAGGAATCAAAAGAAACAAAAGCCATTATCCCTGCTTATAATGTAGGTGAGAGAATACCATGCAGTGTTACGTATTTACTGAGCTCTTACTACGTGCAAGGGATTGTATATAAGAAAAAGATGAATGAGGCATGGTTTGACTCCTTAGTCCAGAAACAAAAAAAAGCCAAAATATTTCTGAAAAAATGCATAACCACAAATGCAACATGATTTGCTGCCCACTAAAGGAAGGGGAATGATCACAGCTAAGTGCAATTTGTAAGAAATTGTTTATTTGGGGAAATATACACATATCCCATTGCATTTTAAAAAGAGTTATATTCCTCACTAAACTTGTCTCTCAGGAGACTTATCTAACAGGCATATTCTACTGAATTTAGTATGAAGACATGCCCAAAAGTTCAATAAAAGACTTTAAAGCTAAGTTTAAGATGCATTATCAATACTTTGTAATTGCCTTCCTTCTCAATCAAATGCCAGCAAAAATCTTAGTCAATCAGTCAACGAGTATCAACCACATACACAGTGAGAATGAAGAATGTCACAAACAGTGCCCAGTTTCACAATTCTAATACATGCTTTTAAGTACAAGCCTCTGCAAATGGAAGTGTCTACAGCTCTATGGTCAGTAGGGCATGAACTGATCTGTTGACCAGTCTGTGGCGGAACAGATTCATGCTGATCTCTCCACTAAATAATACAAAATCTACTCGGACAAAGTCAGGTCAAGTCTCTGCTAGATGTTTAGGTAGAGGTGGAATTAATCAGGGAACACTTCCTGAATTTGAGAGGTTCCTGTGATTTTAAAATTTGAGAAAATTGAAAACAAGAAGACAGAAATAATTCCAGGCATTTGGAAAATTTGAAAGAGACTGGGAGTAGGAGGGGATGAGAAGCGTAGTGCCTGGCAATAGAGGTATTAATTGGGAAGCAGTGTAAGGGAATGATTACGAACTTGACTGTTGGAGATAGGCAATCTTAGTTCTTCTGGTTACTTTCTGTAACTTGGCCCTGGGCAAGTTACGTATTTAAGCCTCACTTTCCAAACTGTAAAATGAGGTAACACTTTCAACCCATCATGGTAATTATGAGAATTAGATAAGACTAGTATTTATTTTTATTTTTTTAATTAAACTCTATAAAACTATGTTTTTAACATTGTCTTAAGATGTTGAGTTCAGTGCTAGGCATGCCCAAAGCTACTGTAGTATTATTATTATTGGCAAGAAGAAGCCTGGCGAATTATCAAACTCAAAGCAAGAGAAAAATCTTTACTATGTGGGGCAAAAGGGGATCCCTTAAATCTTTCCTCCAGTTTATTTGCCAAATAAACAATGTCCTTGAAGACACCCCTCCTTATCAAGCCCTCCATGACTTCTCCAGAGCTCCACCGTCGTATATTGTTCACGGACTTCCTTCCAATAGCAGCCGCCCCACCTGCTTTACAATCTGTGCGTCACATTCCTCTCTGCGCCTTCCCTGAAACGTGTCCTCTTCTCATTCTCTCATTTTTGTTAACTGAGCCCAGATTCTCCAAATCACCCAAGCTTGAAACCACAGCCATTTTTCCTCCCTTTTTTCACCACAACATCCAACCTATCACTTAATATGACAACAATCTTTACTGATCCTTCCTTCAGGAAGTCTCCCATATGCATTCCTTCCTTTCATTGTCACCATCACCCCCTAATTCAAGCTCTATGACCTCAAGCCTGAAAACCTCAACAGCTTCCTCACCAGGCCCCTGGTTGCAAGCTCTAAGATAACCTTTCTTCGCTGATGCCACCAGATAACTTTTAAGAGTCCCTGGTGTCTAACAAACCACATATTGTCTTTTTTCTGCTTGTCCTGACTTAACCTTGATATTCTTAATGCAAGTCACTTCACATGCCTGGGCCTCAGTTTCTCCATTGTGAAATGAGCATGCTAGATGAAATCTCCCCTCATGTTAATTTAGTACAATTCCAAGATCCCCTTCACTTGTATCTACTTTCTCTGCTGCTCTATTAGATGAGTCCCCAGTCATCACTTGGTCTTTCCTCACCACTACTGTGTTGCTCACAGCATTGTCTCTATCCTATTCAGTTTTTTATTCCAACATCTAGCATAAATCCGTGCACATAGTAGGTGATAAATATGTGTTAAAATAATAATGAAATGAAAGCCGATGTCTAAAATGCCCACCTTTCCTCTCCGTCCATGGAAATCTCTCTACATCTTGAAGATCTGTATTTTTTTTGTTGTTGTTTTTTGAGACAGAGTTTAGCTCTGTCACCTAGGCTGGAGTGCAGTGGCGCAATCTCGGCACACTGCAACCTCTGCCTCCCAGGTTCAAGCGATTCTCCTGCCTCAGCTTTCCGAGTAGCTGGGACTACAGGCGCGTGCCACCACACCTGGCTAATTTTTGTATTTTTAGTGCAGACGGGGTTTCTCTAGGTTGGCCAGACTGGTCTCGAACTCTTGACCTCAGATGATCCACCTGCCTCAGCCTCCCAAAGTGCTGGGATTACAGGCGTGAGTCACCGGGCCCAGCCTTGAAGATCTATTTCAAAGGCAACCTCCACCAGATTAGCTTCCCTCTTCACCCATAGGTTTCACAGATCTCTTCCCACCTCTAAAATTCTTAGAGTAGTTTGCTAATATCAGGCCAATGCTCACGTTTCCTTAGTTTTTAAGGACACTGAAGGCAGGGACTAATTCATTGTCTCTTGTATTCATATGGTGCCTAGAACAGGGCTTTGCCCACATTTTACTATCCACATTTTACCCATTGTCTGATTGTGTCACCCAGGTAAGTCTTGCCTCCTTATACAGCTATGCATCCCCAAAGGAAGGGAATCCCAAGTCCATATACTTGGTCTGTAATTATCATGGTTTCTGGCAAAATTCTAGGTACACAGCAGATGCGGAAAAAATAATGTTTGGTTTAACAATCAAGTATGGTATGTGTGAGGTAGGATACCTTCAGGAGTAGCAGGGACCAGCCCTGGCAGGGGAGAGGAAGGCTAAATCACCTAAGTATGAGTTACTGAGGGTTCAAAGGAAATGATGGAGGAAGATGGTGAACATGTACTGAAGAACAAGAGGAAAGTCTTTCACAGCAGACTGTACATGGAGAACAAAGGACAGATAGAGACAATGACCCCAAGGCTTGTGGTTTTGGGGGGAAACAGCAAACTGGTTTCTGATCCCTGGGAGCACACAAACAAGAAGTTAGGCAACCTGGTGTGTGCTGTATTGCAGAGTCAGCCTTGTGCTAAAGATTAACAGCCAGTCTTAAAGGGGACTAAAGATCAGCAGCAAGCTTGCAAAGCACCAAAGACCGCATTGGCAGCAGACCACAGTTGCAATTGCAACCAGCAGTTCTCTGCAAAAAAGAGGCACCACTGGCCGGGCGCAGTTGCTTACGCCTGTAATCCTAGCACTTTGGGAGGCCAAGGTGGGCGAATTGCCTGAGCTCAGGAGTTTGAGACCAGCCTGGGCAACATGGTGAGACCCCGTCTCCACTAAAAACACAAAAAATTTGCTGGGCATGGTAGTGCTCGTCTGTAATCCCAGCTACTCAGGAGGCTGAGGCAGGAGAATCATTTGAACCTGGGAGACGGAGGTTGTAGTGAACCAAGATCGTACCACTGCACTCCAGTGTGGGCAACAGAGCGAGACTCTGCCTCCAAAAGAAAAGAAAGAGTCACAATTTGATCCTTCAACGGTCAATGGACCATCTCAGTCAAGCAAATGTATCCTTGAACATGGCAATGTGACTGGCCAGCGTTTCTGAGGATTCCTGATAGAAAATACCCATTTCTTCTCTGACACTGAAGAGAAGCGGTAAGAACCAAGAAATCTGAGTTCTGGTTAGATACTAAGTCCTAAGTTCCTCATCTGTGGGAAGACAGAAACCACGCATAACCAAGGGTAGTGATTGACACTTAGCACAGCCCCATTAAAATGTTTATGAGAAGGCTGGTAATTCAGGTAGAATCGGACCTATTAAGAGAGAAGATCCACGCATGGTGTCTGGGACACAGTAGGGACTCTATAAATGTCTTAAGTTTCCTTGGGTGGCATTCTATCAACATGGGTATCTCATTTCTGCAGCTCAGTGACAAGTCTCCTTCAGGACTGAGGCCTTGTGTTAGACATCTTTCCATCTCTTACTGCACCTGGCATAACACCTTGCACATAATAATATGAACTCAAGAAATATCTGGCGATTAATTGCCTCACAGGTAGCATCTGTGGCTGAAATCTATTTCACACTAAATTGGCAAATGCAGGCTTCAGAATGTAGGTAAACTGGTCAACCTGAGAACAGTCTTAAACTTTGATGATCAGCAGCATGGTTTCTGATGAAATGAGTGGAAACTAGTATATTGTTAAGTGTTATAATCTACACATGCAGTTATATGGCTTAAACTGAGACAGCCCACATTTATTCCTACACACACACAGACATGCACACATGCACATGTGCACTTAGAAGGTGGTGAATAATAGTTGATGAAGTTGTTTGTATACACTATATAGAGACAGACAGACAAGAATTGACAGAACAATAGGCTCACAAAGAGTTGTTAATATGTAAGAAAGAAAGATACCAGGAATAGCCAGCCTAGTGTTTTAAAACTGCATTTTCTTTGCTTTCTGCCTTTAAATTACACACTGCAAAGTCACCGAGGAGAAACCTTTAAGAAAACTTTCATTTGCTATGGTACAGCTCACCGGTCTTTCTTTACCTAAAAAAAATAAATAAAGCCCTAGAAACATTTCTTTCTTCTCATAGACATTAATAATGATAGCTTGAACTGTAAAGATTTGGTTTTACTGAAGGTAATGGAGTAATGTTTATTTCCATTAGACTAGGCTTATAAAATCGTCTTTTTATAACCATGAGCCTACAATTTCAAAACAGCAAACTTGACATTTTGGTCTCTGACAGGCAACACTTAATATTGGGATGTTTTAAAAATCTATATGAAAAAAGCTGTTAATACAAGATAGGCCGAACATTTTCCCCGCAAATGGTTTGTTTTAGCTATCTCTCTTCCTCCCTGATGGTCCAGGAAAATCAGACGGCTTATTGGCTTAGTTTGTTAGGCCAGGTTAAAGGGATGCAATGCCGAAAGACTCTTAGAGGAGCTTACCCTTGAGCTAAAAATAGCAGGCACTAGAGAATTATCTTAAATACGACCAAACTTGTTCTGTACTGTGAATGCAGATAACTGTAATATGTTTCCATTTTGGGTCATTTCAGGGCTTTTTTTTTTTTTTAGCTTGGCTTGCTGTAGCTGACTATTTAATTCATTTCTGATTCTATTTGTCACATTTGCTCTCAGATATACCGCCCGGGGGTGCTTGACTGAAGAATCCTTCTTATTTAGCTGCGCTGCTTTTGTTAAAACCTAATGAGCCACTGAACTGCGGAGTGCAATGTAGACGGGACTTGTTAAAAGGCAAATTTATTTTCAAATGTTATTAAGAACCTACTATGTGTATCCTTTTTCTTTTCTTCCTCCTAAGAGGTGGGAAGTGCAGTTTGCTAAATTTTATAAATAAATAAGAGGGTATTTAACTTCTGACTTATTGAAGACTCATGAGTAAAAAAATCTAGCAACAATTATCAAATTTCCTCTCTTCTCGCCCTTTTCACAGACATTTTTACTCCTCTATCTGTGTCTTCATGGCACTTCATTTCTAACTTTAATACAGAATGCATCCCCTTATTTTATAATTAATTGCCGAAGTCTGTCTTTCTCACTAGCCAACCAACTCCTAAAGGGAAAATTCTGTGTCATAGGTATTACGTACTTAATACATCTTTGTATTATGAGCACTTAAATTAGTGCCTGGCATGTAGTTGTTGCTTTTTAAAATAGTTGATAAATGGGTCAATTTAAGAATGAATGAAATCAGTTTCTGCATTAGAGCATCCTGCATAGGAACAAACTGAATTATAACATGAAAGTCAGACTAAAATCCTGGACTGGGTAGACTGTCCCATCTAAAAAAGATAGCTCACCAGCTTTTGCTAAAATAGCAATGATGTCCGTATAGTCAATTGTACTACAGACACCAGAAAAGGGCAGGGAATTAAGGTGAAGGAGATCCTCTCTCTGCCATTTTTGCATCCTGGTTCCAATGATCATAGACTATAAATGAAAGTAAGGTCAGAATCATTCACAACTTCTGAAAGATCTGAATGCCTTGAGAAATTACCTATCATTCCCCAGCCCAGGATTTCTTTCTAGCCCCTATGCTTGATTCTTCCAAAAATAAGGTAACTGCGATACAAGTATGGCACAGTAAACTTGTACAATCATGCACACTTTTCCACAAGAGGTAAACTGTTTTCATTACAATCGTAAACGAGGAAACTACAACAACAACAATGTCAAAAACAGTTGCAAAAATTTTAAGTCTGAATCCATTGAGAGGGTCAAAACCAGCCAGGATATACGGGCACAGTGCTGGGAACAGCGTGTTGGGAAGCTGTGGCCATGCATTTTCATGAGCTCCGTGGGAACAGCGGGTTCCTTGAACAGAGACACACTTACTTTCATGCTCTGGAACCCCGGTAAGGTACCTGTTCCTGAGCTCTTCATTGAGTGTCAGAGCCATTTCCTCTTCTCGGGGAGAGAAGAGTAAATGCTCTATGTCTTCAGTAGACATATAGCAGCGCCTTTACCCACCAATGCACATTGGCTTAACAAAACCACATGTCTCCCAACACCATATATCTTCATCTGAACAGCAAGTCTTGTACCTGAGTTAGAGGGTAAGTTCACAGACACTCTGGCAGACACACAGCACACTGCTGTCACTATTGGCTCTCTTTACAAACCATCTCTTGGAGAACATGTTCTCAGATCTTGGATATGTCTTATTTTTAGCATGATTGGTCTGAATGGCTGGGAAGTCATGTTATATTCTCTCTCTCTCTTTCTGAATTTGGTAGAGCCCCTGTAAATCTGTCCATTAACAGAAACTAGAGGGAATTTTAATGTGCACAGCTTTGTGCTAGGGACTGAGGAGGTGATGAGGTCCCTCTTTCCCTCATGCAGTTTATAATGCACCTTGAGAGATTTAGCCAAAAAGCTATTACCTAGAAAGCTGGACCACAATTCAAAGGCCTTAACAAAAGAAAAAGATACTCTTTTGCACATGTGACAACAAAATTTCACTTTGTGCCAAAGACAGCCACACATAATTTCCTAAATTTTGGGACTTAGTAGTTTATCCCGTGCCTGGTAAAGGCTTAATGTAACCAGACCAAAACAACCAGTCTTTAAAATAGCTCATTGTGACAATACTGTTTATGGAAATGGTGTCTATGGAAAGTTTCCTTTCAGTTCTCATTCCTTAAGACTCATTTCCAATGGCACTCAAAGGAAGACAGATTTAATTTCTGATAACCCCCAACTGCACACCTTATTCTATCCCTGCCTCTGCACTTAATTTGCATGGATACTCTCCTTTCCACTGCTTGGTTTCATGGAGGGTGCAGAGATGGCAGGGCAGCCAGCCTTGCACACAGCCTGGAATCAGCTTGTATGTCACTGGATGAAAGGTCAGGTGAAAAGGCTCACCACTGGCACCATTAATCTAGTCACTCAGGGACCATCCAGTGGTTCAAGAATAGCTTGCAGGTGAGTGATAGACAGGGTCATGGCTGCCTGGCTGTATCAGGGGCTATTACGACAGCCATAAAGAGAAAGGAAAAAATTGAACAAGGGGAAGAATTACTCCTGAAAGAGACATGAAGAAAGACACAAATGTCTTTGTACAAAGGATAAGCATGAGAGAAAGTACCAGGGGAGCTGGACTGCTCACAGTGGTCAAGGAGGGCAGCATTCTTTGAAACTGCCAAAGTTTGAATATTAATGAAGGGTCGTGGCCCGACCAAGGCTCTGGGTCCATATAGAGAACCTTGAGCTGTGCCAAGGTGAAAGGTGCCAGAATCAGTCAAGAGAGTTTGGATAGAAAAGATACAGCTAGAGCATTCCCTAGGTTTTTAGACAGAAATTAGATTTAGGAAGCCCAGTCCTGTACATTATCTGAAATTCTTTATCCAAAAGCAAGTAGCAGATCTTAATGATTGTTTTGAAAGCTCTAAGGTTGCTCATTTATTTATAAGGGTCTCCAAAGCAAAATGGTGGGGGGTGGTGGTGGTTAGTCTCTGTACTGATATTACGATTTCGTATGCTCCAAATGAATATTTACAAGTGAGTTGTGCATTGCTGGGGTGGTGGCTTATTTGAGGACTGGGTAGGATAAATACGGAAAGCCACGAAGGAGAAAAGTATAGGAGATTTCATTCTAAAGTAATGTGGGAAATTGTTTATTTAATGATAACTCTACTGAGCTATATTTGTCTTGACCAATGTCCCTGTAGCCCAAAAGCTTTACTACTGATAAGGAAAAAGAATTGAGTGGTCTCTTTATTCAAGAAAATTTTAATAGTTGTATTTTTAAGGGAAGATGTAATCTAACAGATTATAAAACGAAGTTCAATATTTCATGGAGCACTTTCTTCTTTATTGTCAAAGTCTACACAGGAAATGCTTACAGGATAATATCCAAATCCCATTAAAATCTGTTGGATCTAAAACTACGTGTTTGTGTTTGTATATATGCCTCACCTATTTCCTCACACGATCAGGCTTTAATCCACCTAGGCACTGGTGCAGATCAATCAAAGAACTTAAGCACCAAACTTTTTATTAAAACTTTTTTATGGAAAGATTTCTGAATCATTTATTTACCATATTTTCCCCACTTTAAAAATTATGAGGATTGATTTCGGTAGCACTGTCTGGTATTGCAAAATGACTATATGGACCTATTGAGAAATATAGGATTATTTTCCCTCAAACTAAAAGGTCCCAGACTGTCATATTTTCAGGGTTTGTCAACTTTCTGTAGTTTGTAGTCTTGTCTCTTTTGGTCAGTTGTCACTGCTCACCATTATCTTTTTACTGTCACCATTTCATGAATTTTCTAAACCATTTCTTCAAATGTCACATGTGCTCATAGAACATTACATATCGGATAGAACATTAGACAACTGGATTCATTTAAATCATAAGTAAAGCAAAAGGAAGCAAGTGAGGGGTGAAGAAGTGTATCTGGGAATAAAATGTGCTCCGTCTGAGGGAATTTTTCTGAATCTAGTTTGGCTTCTCAGAGACATTTTAAAAACAGTGTACTTCTCACCTATGTTTCAGACAATTAATAATCCTAAATTGTTAATGGCTACAGAAATTAGGTTTTCCAGTATGAATTATAAAAATAACCATAAAAATGCATACTATCCGTAGAACATGCATCTTCTCTTTCAACTATAAAAGATGTAGCTGGAAATAAAAATAAACCAGCAACTAAAGGAAAAAAGTGGTATCTGTGTTGTTTTTTATTTTCTTTTCTATACCACAAAAGCAGCAGGGAGGTCACACAGTCCTGTTGGAGGGTATCATCCCTTATGCTGAATCACAGAAGAAACACATTTGCCATTGAAAGACAAATTAAACAGGGCATGGCTTGCACTATGTGCGTCCCCAGACTTAGTTATCTGCCAAGACCAGGCAACATTTCATAACCTCCAAATGTATCGAAACACAGAACATTTGTTGGCTCTTTGTGAACAGAATGTCTTTGTCAAAATTTTCAGTTTGAACGAATGTTGCAAAGCGGTCCAGACTAGATTTGTCCCAGGAGAAACTGACACAAATTCCTTTAGGACAGGGGCAGCCACCTCAGCTACATTGCTGGGATTGCCGGTGATAGGATTAAAGGAGCTAGACAGTGGCATTGTGACCTAATGTAACTCTCAAATCTGTTGCACGCAGAGCCCTGGAAGTGGGGACCAGCAGGGAAAAGAAGTCACTTATCCTATACGGCATGGCTGTGTTCAAACTTTCAGGCATTTGCCCAGACTCTTCTCCAGTGGGAATGGGAAGTGAACCTGCCTATCAGACAGCATTGCCTAAATGAAAAATGCAGGCTGAGATATGCAGCTCAGAGGAGAGAGCAGGGTGCCCCCTCTAAGTACGGGCTGGCAAGACACAAGAGGATTCTGACATGGGAACATATCTGGACAGAATCTGGGTTGGCGAGGATCCCTGGACACCCAGGAGAACTATGTCTGGAATACAGAAGCTCTAACTTCACATCTGAGCAAATGAGATGGCACCCAGGGAAGCTAATGTCCTTAAGCCAAGAGCCCACGGAAAAACCAAGGGCAGTCCTATAATAGAGGCACTTTTCCCCTATACAAGAGCCGTTTCAAAGCAGAAATAAATTTCTCAGAAAGAACTGTGGAGAAGAGGATTTAAGCTCGAGTATTATAGGAATCTGAAAGAGATCTAATTGAGTAAGGCTTGGCAGGGATGTAATGCCTGGTACCTCTAGAGGGAAGAGGAAAGGGATTGGTAGCATTCTTCCTGCACATGCCTCTTCCAAGGGTGCAGGATAGCCCCTGGATAGCATTACCCCATGAAGCAAGGAGCTATCACTTAGAGATGATGGATCCAAGAGAGAGAGAAAAGCCACATACACCAAGTGTCTCAAACAGGCAAAAAGCATGTCACTCCTTCCAGCTGGACTGAAATACCATTCTCAAATAGAAAGGTCAACAGACCTAAAATGGTACCAAACAGTTCTCATCCATAGAAGCCCCACCAAGGGCACAGCATTCTGGTCAGGTCAGACTTGCACACTGGTTAAAGAACTCTCCACTGACGGTCTTGCTCTCTTCCCTTGGTTGGCTTCCTCTTGTTTCCCCTCCACACCCCCTGGCCACCCTGCAATTCCAATGAGCAAATTGTTATTTTAATATACTGTGTGTAGGACATTATAAATTTCAGGTCTTCCAATCTCAAATATTCTGTCCCACTGCCCTGCATTTGTTGGGGCAGTGGGACAGATCTTGGTTTGGAATAGAATATTCCTCTAGCTAGGAGAAATGCTCTCCAGCAGAATTCCATTTCAAGGTGTAGGCATTTCTAAAGACAATAAGTAGGAGAAGGGCAGAATTTATCTGCTAGTGATAACTGGGTAACAGACAGATGGAGAAATCCCTGCTCTACTTTCTCAAACAGACAGCTTATCTTATTTTTAAAAGGCCTGTCTTCATCACTAACCAAAATTTTCATGGAGCCAGAGACTAGGTTTACTTTTAACCACTGTATCCCCCTAAAATGGCCAAACACTAAGCATGCTAATGGATGACAATTATATTTTGATGAATGGGTAAGTAAATAAGTGAGAGGAGAGATGAACTTTTAAAATCCACAGGCAAGAAGAAATGTGATGATGTTGCAAAAGTTGGAAACTGAGAGCTTTAGCCAGTGAATTGGTTCTTGTCTAAGAAAATGTGGGCCGGGTGCAGTGGCTCACACCTGTAATCCCAGCACTTTGGGAGGCCGAGGTGGGCGGATCACAAGGTCCGGAGATAGAGACCATCCTGGCTAACACGGTGAAACCTCATCTCTACTAAAAATAAAAAAAAAAATTAGCCAGGCGTGGTGGCAGGCACCTGTAGTCCCAGCTACTCACTCAGGAGGCTGAGGCAGAAGAATGGCGTGAACCCAGGAGGCAGAGCTTGCAGTGAGCCAAGATTGTGCCACTGCACTCCAGCCGGGGTGACAGAGCGAGACTCTGTCTCAAAAAAAAAGAAAAAAGAAAAAAATGTGACCAGCCGTATCCCAAGTGATATGGGATGAAAAGAAAAGTGTTAGTAATAATTCTCAGTAATATTGCATAGTGCTTTACAGAATCTGAAGTACTATCTCAAGGTGTTGAAGTTAGCAACTTAAGCGGGTAATACAGATTGCAATGCCTTTTTGTCTTCAGGCCATTGGAAGAAAGATGAAGAAGGCTGAACACATCTAAGAATTTCTCAAAAGTGAAAACAGACTTGCATCAGTTTCTACCATGCCTCTGGTGCAGAAATATCAGCCACTGTGGAAACTGGTCTCTGAGTTTCTCCGTAGCTATCGGCAAGCACATTTCATTCGTCCTTTCTCTTTTTAGTAAGGTGCCAATTTGGTTCAATAATTTTTTTCTGCATCTCTTTAGATTCTCTATCTCAGGTAAGTTTGAATAAAATGTCCAGCTTTCACTATTTCCTAATGCTCTGGTAATACATTAAGAGTTAACTGGGGTGAAAAGGCAACAAGAAAGCTTGCCAGAGTATAGCTAGAGAATTTCATGACAATTAGCACTGATTTGCACTACAAGAATAGAAAGAAAAAAAAAGAAGTTTTAAAGGGGAAAAAAAGCTACTCACACATACACAACCCAAAAACAGCCTCCAAGTACTAGCTGAAAATGATACCGTTAGATGACAGCAGAAACACACCAGATTAGCCAATTAGCATTCACCCAAGAAAAGCTAGTGCTTTGGAGGGAGGGGAGAAAGGAACTCATCAACAGTAATATCAACTTTACAATAGCCTTGACTGGTTATCTACCCAAAGGAAATGCTACCTCCTCACTTTTTTGTGATCCCTTCGACAATTCTGGGGGAAAAAATGTTAGTTCAACATTATTGCAAGCCAGAATATGACTCTATTTATGTGACAAGTTGACAACATACAATTTCATGCTTGTTGAACTGATCGGTGTTATATATTCACTGTGAATATTATGAAGCCTCACCATTATAAATATGAAACAGTATACACTTATTCAAAGTAACTCCAGCAGTGGCAATTTATAGCTTGGTTGTTTGTGTTCCTATGAAGTCCAAATGCCACCTTAAGAAGCTGCAGCTCGCAGAAACAGATGTGCAGTGTGACTGCGACCAAAATGGATTGACGATGACCTATGTGAAAGCAGGCTATTACATTTTGGTCTGCATGGCAGCTGACACTGGTTTGTATTTAGATATGTGACTCTTGGGAACACTGTGTCCTTAAAGCTCTGTTTAAACATGGGCCGAGACATTTGTCTATTGGACTAATTATTTTACCACCCTTTTACGGCAAAGATCACTTTTTCCCCCTAAAAAAAAAAAAAAGAAAAAGATATGAGAGAGTGTATATGCACACACACGGGCACACACTCTCACTATACTTTGTAAAGTTACAGCAAGGACTTTAAACCCTGGTCATGTCAGGTGAATGTTGGCAAGATTTCCAGAATGTCTGCATAGCAGGATTGTACCACTTTCTTGATCAGGTGCCTGAGAACAGGACAAGGCCACAAACCATCAAATCATAAGCTGTCACAGCAACTGCTTTTGGTCAGGTTTTTTCCTCCTCTTCCCTACCCCCTCCCTTTCTTTCTCTTAGCAAGCTTCAACCAATTTCCAAGTGTTCGCTTCTACAAGGACAAATTTGGAAAAGTGAAGAACAACACAATTTATCCAAATGTGGGAGGAAATGAAGGAACCAGGCACCTTGCTAAAGCTAGATATCAAAAATTTGCATAAGTAGTTTTGCAACCACAGAGGTGCTATTTGGAACAAAATAAATTGCTTGTATTGTATGCAAGGGCACAAACCTTGACCAACTTTGTGGTGTCTTCCCTGCTTGTACATTTCTTAAGCACATCCAGATATTCCTACTAAGAAGTTCAAGTTAGTATCCCTCAATAGGGAGACCTAAAAAGATAATTGTTTGTGGACTTAGAAGTCTTCAACATCTTTATTTGAGAATTAAGAAACATGAGTCCAAAATATTTGAAATATAGAATTAGTTCTCCAGGATGTTCTTGTAATTCTTTTGTTCCTTTTTCGTTTATTTGCTTAATATTAGGTCATATCTCTCACTCTTTTTTTTGAGATCCAGCACAGAAGTCAGTGACTGGAATCCTGGCTCTTCTTTGAAACACCTGAATTACAGTGTTTTAGAATTTCCTATTCTAACAAAGTTTGCTATCCAAACCGGTATCTCTTTCTACTTTTCCTGTTGGGCTAAAGTGAAGGTGTTGTCGGTCTGTCTAGTAAATCCAACCTACGAGATAACATAATCACATATATTCATTTCTCAGGGACCTTGGTGGCTCTTATCTCCTTGCTTTTATGATCTCTTATGAACAGCCAGGAATAGCAATTTGCAGCCTGTTTGTAAAGCCATCTTAGTCTGAACCCAGCCTTCTCCTCTTTTATCACCCAGTGATATTCTTCAGCTAAATCCCATTCGCCACAGCAAAATTTGCTCTGAGATCCATTTTAGAATAATATAAGTATTCTCTGAGTGTATGGAACATATCAAACACGTAATGGAGGGTAATTATCATTTCAATGAACTATTTATTAATAGAAGATGTTTTGTGTGCTTTGCTTAGATTTATTGCTATGCTGCCCACTGTACATTGTAGCTTGAAGCTATTTAGTTCACGTTCATCAGCCTCTCAGGCAAGCAGCTCTGCTGTTCACACAGTTTTGGTTTTTCTATGTGCTTTTTTCAACTTTATTTTACCATTATATCACCTAGAACATTAAACACAATGCTCAAGTTCCATGTGTTAAATCACAATTGCTTTCTACTAAAGTTCCAAGCTACCCATTTTTATTAACAGTTACTGTATTAAATCCTTAATAACACAGATAGAATAGTTAGTTAATTTGTGTGTTGAGCCATGGATGTTAATTTGTAAACATAATAACATACTGCAATCATTTGCATAATAGCATTTTAATCTTTTTAGTAAAAGCTGTAATTCCCTACAAAGTACACTGCAGTAGAAACTAAGTGACTATTGGTAATAATACAAAAGGCCTTAAAATTCTGATCCTATTATAGTGTTGGAACATACCCAAACTGCTTCCATAATCTCTGAAATGTTACTGTTCTCTGATTTAGGTGTCTGTGTCAAGAATAAAAATGAAGTATAACTGGTAGCAGTAGACTATTTCCTAAATGTAATTTAGTATTCACTAAGCACCAGCACTTTGCAAATAGCTCTGAGGCTTTCCTTCAAAGTTCAGAGCTCCAGCTATGCATATTGTGTGAGGAGGACCCTGGAACTCACTCTCAACTCTGTGCTGAAGAGAGGGCTCTGATAAATCATGCTGATTTGGCACAGGGAAGGGCATCGCCCACCAGGGATATGACTACTGAGTCTCCTTCCTCCTCTCTGCCCTACCAGCCTGATTGCTCCTCCTTGAACTGACGGTTTCTGAGCAGAAGTTCAGAAAAGAGTGAAAAAGTGCAGTGAAGCTTTAAAAAAGCTAGTTTAAAAAAACTCGATGGGGGCTCACTCCCTCTACAGCCCATTAACACCCATTGTAAGACTGCTCCCCAGCCCACCCCCCCAAAAAAAGGAAAGGAGAAAGAAAAAAAAAGTAGTTGTTTAAGTCAGGCCAAGTCATTTTATGCAAGATCTGGTAATTCATTAATCCATCTGGCTGCAAACCTTGAATGAATAACTTGCAGTAGTAATGGAGATGGGCAGGTCTACAAAATATTAGTGTTTAGAATCTGAAACTGTGCAAATCACTCTATCATTTTGGATAAGAAAAGGCACAAAAGTATCTTCTGTCATCACTTTGGGACAAATGGCTTAATGGATAAGAAGTCATTTAGCTTCAAACAACTTTGCCGTTGCCAAGAATAAGAGTGTGTATTTCATTGTGGATCTCTCTCCCCTTTTCCCTGCTCTCATTCTAGCTACAGTAAAGCATAGGATCCTGCCTTGCTTTCAAACGTACCTCTGAGCGCACAGTCTTAAAAGTTAAAAGGAGGCCGGGTACAGTGGCTCACGCCTGTAATCCCAGCACTTTGGGAGGCCGAGGCAGGCGAATCACGAGGTCAGGAGATCGAGACCATCCTGGCTAACACAGGGAAACCCCATCTCTACTAAAAATACAAAAAAAATAAAAATTAGTTGGGCGTGGTAGCAGTCGCCTGTAGTCTCAGCTACTACAGAGGCTGAGGCAGGAGAATGTTGTGAACCCAGGAGGAGGAGGTTGCAGTGAGCCGAGATCTTGCCATTGCACTCCAGCCTGGGTGACAGAGCGAGACTCCATCCCCAAAAAAAAAAAAAAAAAAAAAAAAAAAAGTGAAAAGGAACCTGAGAGGTTAAGAAGAAGAAAAAAAAATGGCCCTTACTGAAATTGTTTTACATCACAGGCAATTCATTTTATAAAACCCACAATAAAATTTTTCATTACTCAAAGAATAGGCACATAATTATAGGGACAAATTAACCTTGTTAGATGTGAAGTCTGGGATAGGGAATGGTGGAGGAACAATTTGGCTCTCTGCTTTAACAATGTGGTCTTTAATGTTCAGCTTTTTATCTGCCTTTGTGTGTTGATTTCATCCAGAGGTGAGTCATCTGCTGGGCTGTGCTTCCAGGACCTGGCGTAGAGATAGTGGTGCATGGACAAATAAACACAGAAAGTGTATAAGGTCTCTACACAGACACATGGTTGCTATACAAATAGACAGTTTGTCCAACGCAGCACCCTGAACCTTGTGATTACTTTCACCTACACTATTATCTTTGAAGTAAATCTAAGAAGCAATGAGCCATTTTTTCCTGATTCTGCTCCAAGATTTCCTCCTTGTGAATTTGGGTCTCCACTATTTTGGCCCCAAAGATATCCAGGCAGAGTAACTTTGATGAGCCAGTTGAGACTCTGGGAGGTTGGAAAAACCTACAATAAGCCCATAAAATGTCCCAGTTTACTTTCTGGAGTGCCTAGAGTATCTGACATGAAGTCATTGGTTTCTCCCATCCCAAAATACAAAATAGCACTTTCTGAAATCATTGTGCCTAATGAAACATACACATTCTCACTTTGCAAACTGCAAATGGCTAAGAACCAAATCAACTTCCATAAAAAAAAAAAAAGCAGCCAATCTCATCTCTCCTAGCCACACCTTCCATTAACAAAAGCCACCAGCAGGAAAGTTAGTGCCAGTGAAAGATGGTCATGTAACCTGCATCCTGTGAGTTGCTATTTATTAGCAGGGGTTGATGCCAGGAGACAGAGCCCTGTGGGTCAGAACTCCTGAGCCATATTTTTCCAGTGGTCAGCATAATGGCAGGGAAGAAATAGGGTGATAAACCAGATGTTCCCAAGATAAGCCAGATGTTATCAAGCCGAGAAGTCTAAAACAACAGTGCTTAAATGAGGTGTGTAGATGAACACACACACACACAAACGAACAACACTATTTAGTCTCCCTGCAAGATAAGCCGACAGGAGAGGCTGAAAATAAAGCAGCACACAGGCTGGGTCAGATTGTTGCTTCCTGATTTGTGACTCTCCAAGATGAACATCTAACTGATTTATACCCAGAATTTGGAATTTTGTGGTAGACTACAAATGCAAAGATAAGTACAACATAAATTTTTAAAATACTCTGTAAGTCTCCGTGAGTTTCAACATTCTTCAATGTTCTTATGTTACAGCCAATTATCTCTCCACTTAAATGGCTATTATTTTCTTACTTGAAGTCTATGTTCTCTGTAAGTGTCATTACCAAGTGTGGCAAAAATCTGGCTGTGGGCCGTAAATTTAATTTAAATGACAAACATTTATTGATTGCAAATTGGAAATCCCAGAAATCTTATAAAAGTGATTATTGTAAATTAATTCAGTCCTCCCACATAACAAAAAAAGAATTTATTCTTCCAATGATTAAATTAAGGTGAGGTTGTATAGACATGCATTCTTTTTTTCTTGTCTATTTGTTTTGTTAAAATTCCAAGAGGTTTGCCATTCATAGAAAAGTCTGTCTGACCACAGGCACAGTCAGAAGCAGGAATTCATTACCATGGAAGGCTGCAGAATTTCCTCCAAGGAGACAAGTGAAAAAAAGCAGACACCACGTAAATTTGTGGATTGGGTTAAATATGTTCTGTCCCTGAGGCAGTGGAAAGATAGAGGGCCCCTTTGTAAAATGACTCACGAATCTAGGAAAGTACTTCAGCTCCTAAAGGTGAGCAGAAACTTAACCAGGAACGTATCCACGAGGTTCTGCTTCTCTTTGGAATATCTTTGAGTTAGCATTCCTTACCACCTCTCTATCCTAACTCAGAGTTATCAGGGCTGATGGAATTTTCCTTCAAGGTACTTTGAATCTGTTCCCTGAATGCCACCCCCTCTGCTATCACCTTGTCCCTTCCCTGTACCTGTATCACATTGGGTTTGGAATGCAGCACTGCCTGCTGTCTGATTTTCCATATTTCCTACTTGCCTACACCTCTTACTACTATCAGCATTATCACTCTTAAATACCACCTCCATTATGTTGATCTGCTAAAAAATCTTCAATGACATCTTACTTTCTAAACAGACTCTAAACATTTCCAACTGGGTTCTCATGACCCACCGTAATTTTGTACCAACCTTACATCCAAACTTACTCCCTCTACTGCCATGTTCCCATTAATATGTATTTTACTTTGAGTAAACCAAGCTCCTCACCTCCACATCCCCTCTATGAAAACGCTTTGCTCTTCTCTTACAAGGCTTTGTGAATTTATTCTTGCTGTTTATCTCCTCAGCTAGAAATACACATACATACACACACATATATATGCATGCATATATGCATACATGAGCTCGCAATGTTTGCAAATTGCAAATATATATATATAATCCTATGTAGGTACATATACAAATATACATATACATGAATATACAGTCTTATATTGTTTTCCAATTGCTAAGAACTAAAAACGTATGCATATACTTGTATATTTGTATACACAGCCTTGCATGGTTTCCTAATTGTTTTACATTTGTTCATCTTGCCTCCAAAACTAGATTTAAAGTCCTTTAGGACACAGGCCTTCTTTTGTGCTTTGTATATAATCTTCACATTACCTAACGTAGTTCATTCTATCAATAAACACATGAAGATCAACTCACTCATTATGCAACAAGTATTTGTTGAGTTCTTACTTTCTGCTATTTTCTAAGAAAATATCTAGAAAAATGTCAGTGAACAAGACAGGCAGATTCCCTACTCCTCAAATGCTCATGGTCTGTTGAACTGCCAATATTTGTTATTTTTAACTTTTTGATAGGTACATAATATATGCCCATTTTTGCAAAATTTAGAATATAACTGAAAGCCAAATGAAGAAATGTAAAGTATCTATATTCCCACTAGAATAACCAAGTAGTCTTGAAAGCGTCCACATTCATTTCCTTGATGGCATATAGCAGGATAATTTACACACAAATACAAAATCACCACTCACCCTTTTCTGCTACAAAGTTCACAGTTTCAGGCTTCCTGAGAGTTCCAGCAATGACCAAACATGAATGCTGGCTACAGCTGTGAGAGTCCTTCTCTCCCCATCAGCAAAGGCAGGCCTCAGAACGTATTACAAGTAATGACCTAGAGACGACTGCATTCTCACTTGCCATCATTCTAACGAACCCCAAGTAGCTTCATTCAGAAGTAACAGACGAATGAATGAAAGATGCCCATTCACTTGTATCATGGAGGCATTAAAGCAGGTGTTAAAATAAACCAGGGACAATGTTGCCCACAGTGACCCAGAAAGGCCAATATGCTATTTAAACTAACCCCATGCCATCCATCTTTACACACTGCTGTGCTGTAAAAGTAGTCCTTTATTCTCCTCCTTCAAACAATGCACAAAGGCAACAGAGGGAAGGAAGTTATGTTGCAATATTCTGAAACATAAATCTTGCTACCAGCCGGTCCAGGGACGCATCCTGTTTTCCTTACACATGGATCAGATTCACTGGAGGCTGTTACCTCTGAGCCTTTTGCCTTGTTTTTTAAAGTGGCTTCTGAATCGTACCTGGTCACCTGCATTTACGCATCCAAACACAGGTTGTGTAAGCAGAGAACATTGTTTGCGTGTCCAGTTACTCAACCAACATGTGCCATTGCATGTTGCTACCCCTCTGCCATCACCCAGAATTCCCTTTCTGAAATTGTGACATTCAGCTTCATAGTTTATCATTATTAAGTTTGCGATGTTAAATAAAAATTAAACTTAGATTCAAACATATGGAAGAAACAAAAAGAAGAGATACATAATTTACTCTCAACATTTTAAGACTCTGCCACTCTATTATATACCCCTAAATCCCACTTTCTGCTTTGATGAGAATTCAGAGAGCCGATGGCCAGTTTCCAGTGGTGTCGTTGACGTGCTACTTGAGTCAGGGAAAAGCATTTAACTACTCAGTGCCTGATTTTATTCTGGGATTCCAAAGTAGATAATGCTTGTTATTGTCAGATCAGAGACAGCAGAGCCCGTGACTGTTTAACTTGCTCAAGTACAAGGCCTTCTCAAATGTGATGAGGCAGGGCTTTGCAAATTGGAAGAAGGTGAGTGCAGGCGAAAAGTCCACTGTGAGTGGCTGGCCCTGGGAAGGCACTTCCCTAAAATGCTGCTTTGGTAGAAGCAACACAAACCTGTGGCCATGAAAGAGTTATCTGGTTTCATATGAACCTTCTTCACAGGGAAGACCCAATTTTAGAATGTCACCTCTGCTTAAAACACACTTTCCTTTC
Source organism: Pongo pygmaeus (assembly GCF_028885625.2). Lineage (NCBI taxonomy): Eukaryota > Metazoa > Chordata > Mammalia > Primates > Hominidae > Pongo > Pongo pygmaeus. The sequence continues at coordinate 23,002,919 of NC_072376.2, forward strand.
GCATTATAGAAAAGATGCCTGAGTTTAACACTAGAGGGCAAAGAGTGGAGGTGTCCTCATGCCATGTAAATACTTCTGAAGCTGCTGCTGTTGGTAAGAGCATTGCCACATATGACCTTACCCTTTGCCTATATAAAGAATGGGCTTTGTGACGTCAGAGAAAACTGTTATGGGAACTTACCTAAACAGTCACTTTTGCCCTCTGACACTAAGAGAATACCTGAATTATTAGTCCTGGAGCCCCAGGGATCCCAATATTGTTATATGACTTCTCATTCTTTATATCCAGTAGTTTACTATGTCTTCTCTCAGAAATCTGACCAATTAATCATTAGTAATTTATAAAGGGGAAGTCTGTGACTTTATTTAAAAGCAGGGTTTTTCAACCTCAGTGCTTTTTTCATTGGAGGCTGAATCATTTTTTGTGGTGGGAGCTGTCCTGTATGCTGTAGGATGTTTAGCAGCATCCCTTGTCTCTAGTCTCTACTCAATAAATGCTCGTAGCATCCCCTTGTCCCCAGTGATAACAACCAAACATGCCTCCAGACATTGTCAAATGTCCCCTGAAGTGGGGTGTGGGGCGGGGACCAAAATTGCCTTTGGTTGAGAATCTTTGGTTTAAAATGACCTAATGAGAGACTAAATTAAATGAACTTCTGTTTTAGAGTGCTGAAAATAATTTTATTAGCATAGAATATGATATAGGGAGACAAAAAGGGTGGCATGGCATATATTAAGCACCTACATGTAGATAATTAACTAGATGCTGAACCAAGTCTCCTGAAGGTATAAATGTGAATTACCTCTCACAAATACCACAACACAAAATACAGGGACATGGGACATAAAAGTTAAGGAGAAAGTTGTATTTTTTTTAAAGTAGCCCACCAGAGAGGCATTGACTCCTATGCCATCTCCCCCTACCTCTAAGTTACTCTCTAGCCTCTACAAAATGCATGGCATTCACCTGATATGAAATAGCTGATTTTTAGATAAGAGGTCTGTGGAGATGGACATTTTTTAAAGCACTGTTTATTTAATGCAGCATGACTTAGAATGGGCCTGTAACCTGACAAGTGTACTGAGTGAGGAATGTTCAATTTACCAGTTCTAACTGGCCAAGTCCTCACATGAACTTTCTAAGACCCGGCTGAGAAGCCTGGGAAAGTAGAACTAACCACAACCTTCAGTGTTTCCTCCACCTTGTTCTGTCTCCCCAGTCCAAACTCTACTACCTTAAGCATTCTTCTAAAACCCACTTAATCTCCAGAGGTATTACAAAATCTCAGCCATCGGCAGAACCTACAGCCGTCTCAGCTCACCAGCTAACTCTACCTCCGTGCCAACCAACACTGAAAGGAAAGATTCTGTTCTATTTTTAAATATATTGAGTAAAGAAGCAGCTTGATATGTCTTTGTAAAGGATGGCAGTCACCCAAATTCATGGGTTCTCTATTTTTATCAAGGATATAAACTTTAAAGTCCGATAAATTTGGGGTTCAAATCCCAGGTCTTTATTTTCAACTGTGTGATTTGGGGAAAATCAAATAACCTCTCTGAGTTTCAGTGTCTGCATATGTAAAACAGGAATGATAATAACAGGACCTAACAATAGGTTGTTTTCAAGGATAAGTGAGATGACATATATTAAGCATGAGTATACCAAAATGTTGGCCATTATTGTCATTTCTATTATTGTTATCAACATTAATATATTCATCATTCTCTCATGATTTAACAAACACTTATTCAGCATGTATTATATGCTGGGTTCCAGAAAAACTCAATTAATATTTTAAACTTGGCTTTCTTAAGACTCAGATTTCAACCAAATAACATGGAAGTATAAGAAATGTCTTTGCTGGTGAATAAGAAAAGTCCAGCAGATAGTAGGTGCTCAGAAAACGTTAGATGATGATGATGATGGCACTGGCGGTTGTGATAAAGAAACTAGCTGATATGTCATCCTTCGTTTAATCCACTTTCCAGAGTACTCATTAAATGTTTGTTCCTATAAAAAATAATGTATTTTCAAGTAAATGAGTACTGATCTTGTGGGAAAGAATTCCTTTTCTCAAAGTAACACTTTAATAGGAATAGATTAACATTCTTTATTATAGGGTAGGCTTATAATAAGAGTCTGGAGTCATGGAGGTAATTCTTACTACTGAAAAGTAAATGAATTTTGACTGATTTTAAGTATACAGTAGATTAGTCAGGTTTAGAAATTCCAATTACATAACGAAATTAGAACTATGAACCAAAAATATAATTAATAATAATAATCAAAAGAGCTCACCTAATTAGTAAAGCAAACAAAAGTAGACATCTACCCCCTTGGTTAAAAAGAAAGGCCTTCTTATTTATTAATTTATATGAGGTACCATTTATTGCTCATTCTTTCTGTGGGAAATAGACAGGAATAAACAGGTTTAGACTTTTGTTCTTCTTTGTCACTAATCTTTCACAACCCTTTTAGTATTTCAACACAGTTTAACTCACTCACAGTTGTTGATTCCTAGTCCCTAGTTGATTTATTTTTTAAATCTTTAAAAAAATAAAAATAAAACATTTGTTTTCCAAATGCTGTTTTTCCATAAATCAGAAAGTATGTAACTGTGATGAAAAGTCTTTTGATGATAACAAAGTAAGAACTCATTATGCATTCAGGTCTATTACCATGTTAGTCTGGCCCAAGCCAAACTCAATGAAAAATTAATGTTTCTAAAGGATGTCCTTACCTCAAATATGTTTGAAGGCTCATTGTTGTACTGATTGGATATTATTTCTGATTGGTCACTGCACCACTTGAGTCCACCCAGAAAGCTGTCTGTATCCAAGTCGTTCACATCTAGTTCAGAAAGATCAAGTTCAGGAAGATCTGGGCAAAGAGGCTGGTCTTCACCAACCAGAGCAGCACACTGCAGGAGGCAGAAGAAAAAAATTGAAAAAAGCTTCCATTAACCACAGGAATTTATTAAACTGCAATAGCATGTGATAGGAATTAAGCCTAGTTAATTCAACGACACTACCAAAGCTAGTTTCTGGCACTTTAATCACCAGGAAAAACATCCTAAAATCTTTACTCACTTGGCTCCTGCAGGATAATTTCCCTGCTTTATTCCATCCAAAATCTACCTCCAAACACATGGTAAATACCATGCTCCACAAAGCTTTCTCTGATTCTTCCAGTTAAAAATCAACTAGGTATTTTTGGACCTCTTTGCACAAAATCCTTGGTACCTGTTTGATAGTTACTGCTTCCAAAGTTTTAAACTGTCTTATAGTTAACCATAATACAAACTTGATTTTACCTTGGAAATTTTATCACACATAATAGACACTCAATAAACTATTGCTAAATGGAAAAAGAACAGAGGAACTACACTAGGAAAAATTTTCTCCATTTACACTCCTTTTAAGCATTATAATCCAAATAATTCATTTAGCAACTAATGATGCAAAGCCTTTTGACTCATCTGTGGTTCTCCTGAATTGTTATTTCAATCATTTACTCTTATTTGACTCTTCATGACTTTCTGGACTTCATCCTTAAAGGCAAAAGCAAGTTCCTTAAGATGAAGGACAAAAATCATAATTTTTTTTCTATACGGCTTTTGTATGTAACTTGCAAGATGTGTGTGTGTGTGTGTGTATGTGTGTGCATGTGTATGTGTATGTGTGTGCATGTGTATGTGTGTGCATGCATATGTGTGTGTACGGTTGGAATCACCTAGTACCTGGAAAAGAAAACTCACAATAGCATACCATCACTATATTTTGTTCATTATTTATGTATATCTAAACTGTGCTCTACGTGAATTCAAAATAACTATTTTTGTTTAGAGTTTTAAAATAATTTCTACATATTGAGAGGTTTAAAATATCTTCTACCGTGGCTGGGCTGCTTATCACCAAGATTATTTTAGATTGTCAAAGCATTTCATCCCCTTACATGAAATAGACAGTCTTTTTAACTGTTTTACCATGTGGCTTTTGGAGGCAAGTGGACTCCCCTTACTAATGAGGTGGTCTCCTAAACTTGAATTGGCTACCTAACCGCTAATGTCAGTCTGCAGACAGTAAAGAACACTGCAGGAACTCCTATTGCAGGGGTCTGGCATTGCCAGAACAGTAAGGAATTCATCCACCTGTAAGTGGGGGTGTCTAAATCAGGAGGCACACACTGACGCAGCACGCTTATGGCCCTGCCTTCCAAGGTCGGGAGAGATGCTGTGGAATTGCTCACATCCAGGCAGCAGTTAGGCATAAAACGAAAGATGCTCCTTGACATTTACATTTTGAATGAAATAAGTTTTATGCAGATTTTCTTTCTCAAGCACCCCTGTTATCCCTGGCAGGGATTCCTAGCAGGCCACATTACACAGGTCATATGCAGCAGCGTATCAAAAGCAACACGCTGAGAAGTAAGTACTGGGTAATAGAGTCAGCAGTTGGTAAGGGGAGGATGGGGGGAGACTGAAAATCATTGCCATCCTTCTCTAAGACCACTGGATCCCAGTGAGATCCCTGGCAGCAGGAACAAGGGAATGCAAAGAAAGGGCCTTCCTCACCATCAAAACTCTTTCCTTATCATTTTATTGGTCTTTCCTTTTATTATCTGAGTTAGCCCAAAATTACGGATCAGTATACTTAACAAGGCATATAAGTAAGTGGAGGCTGGGCTGAAGAGATCTCGTTCTGGTACAAGGCTCACATTTGGTTGTGGGTGTAACACTGCCCAGACTCCATTCTTGCCCACACAGCTGATCCTCCAAGCCCAAACACACTATCTTAACTTTTCCTCAATGTCACCAATTCAGAGATAGGGGGAGAACTTTTTCAATGGTGCAAGATACATTAGGATTTTATAGGGGCATAGTCTTTAAAAAAAAAAACAAAAAACAAAAAACATGAACAACAAAAATAGCAACACAAAAGTAAAAATAATCAAGAAAATGTAGGCTCTACGTATGGCTTAAGTTCCTGTTGTGAAACTTAGGAACTAACCATGTTTTGGAATGCTAAAGTGGCATACTGATTTGTGGACAACTTCTTGTTGTCCCTCTCTTTAACTGCCCTCTTCGGCATGACTTGTTCAAAACCCTTTAACCTTCCATAAATATGTATTTTAAAATAACTTTTGAAAACCATTGAACAGACAAGGTCAATTTGTTGTATTGGTGCTATCTTGTCATTTACATATTTCTTTCCTTCCTCTCACTTGTTTGCTCGTGCTCTCTCTCTCTCTGTCTCTCTGTCTCTCTCTCTCTCTCATTTTGCTTTTATATTACGGTTGAGAAAAGCGTATGCGTTCTTGCCAATGTTGACATGCTAATAAAATCTGTGCTTCTGAATGTGGCATTATCCTGCTAATCTAAAACACATTAGTGGTAGCAAGTGTTCCTGTTATTAATTTATATTTGGCCTTTGGACAATGCCAGACTTAACAGTCCAAGCCCTGTAACTGTCCTCATCTGACATGCTGATATTTACTGTTTCCCTATACATCTGTAACAGGTGTGCTTTATTGCAACTACACAGACACATTCTACTGCCTCTTTGCAACTATGACAGCTATTTCACAACTGTAGCCTCAATTTTATAATAAGATTTAAGAGGATAAAGCAGTCACTAAACACAAAAGGCTAATTATTTTATGTTATTTCACCCCAACAGACTTTTCTCTTAGTTAAGGAGCAGACAATAAATTAGCTTAACTGCACTGATGATAATGAATCATTATAATTAAGTATAATTCTCCATTAACCTTTTGGAGGTTTTTGTGCCATTGATGGTAAATTTTAAAGAGAGAAAGAAGAAGGCGTGGAGTTGGCCACATTAATTATATTAATGAAAAAAAGAAACTTGGTTCTTAAAAAAAATTAGTTAAGACACGGGAAAGGGGGTGGAGAGAGGGGCAGTAAAGAATGACAGTCTTAGTGGGGTGTATGTCATGTGAATTGTCTCTATCAATCTTAGTAACCTCATTGTACATCACCTTCATTAAACTGTGAAACACGGGGCACTCCAAGTAGCTACAGTGATATAGGCCTTTATTAACCAATGTACTACCCTGTCATTATGTGCAAAAGGGCATAATACGTTTTACGATGACAGCAAACATTAATGATTCAAAAAATGAAAACTGCCAATGCTACCTGCTGCTCGTAATATTTTATACAGGCGGAGGTGATTCCCAGAGCCGCTGCCGTGTAGACAAAGCTTCTAGCAGCTAGCTGCCTATAGTGCAACAGAGAAGTGACTGGCCAATCTCAGCCAACTGGCGACTCCATCCATGGCTGGACAAGTAGCCAAGACCTTTCCTCCTTAAGAAAAAAATTTAAAGGCCACTGTTCTAAATGCTTTTGATGCTTATTTGAAAATGACTGCAGGAATTCCAATGATTAAAATAAATCTTCCATATGATCTAGTTCCTCAATCAACTCCTAACAGCATCAGGAATAATACATGATGGAAAAATGAAACTACAGCAGCTGAGACCCACAGTGCCAGCCAGACAACCACCCACAGGACACTCTGGCTACTCAAAGACAGTTAGGACTTTGAAGCCACTTATAACCCTGACTCATAATGGCTACAGGGCATATGAATTATCCATATCTATTCTGCCTTACCAAGAAATCAGAACAAGATAACAATTGCAATCCACAAATACGATCTACCAAGGCAAGGGAGGGCAAATGGAGCCAACATTTGCAAACCCAGCAAAGAGTTAAGAATCCCGGGCATGCCTCGCTAGATAGGAAAAATGCATTCACAGACGGCCTTGGCCAAATTATTTTCACTTTAGATGTGTATCGCTGCACCACATGGACATCTTATTTAATCAAATCACGTGTGGGCTTGATCCTCCCCCTTACCCTACGTGCCCCCAGCTACCCAGAGGAAACACTCGCAGTCTTTTGCCAGATTCATTGTTAGCAGCTGGGATCCTCCATGCAATTCAATTCGAGTCCATCTCACCAGAGTCCACAGAAAGTTTCGCTTGTTTCCCAAGTTGTACAAACTTTCCTTCCGAGAACATTCCATTGTGCTGAATGCAAACACGCCGAGGTCCTCCGTCCCCCCACTAGACTCGAGAGATTACGAGGAAACTGCTTGAGTTATTTTCCCCCCTGTATGAATTGTAGCCAGCAGAGACTGTGGAATTGATGTATTGCTGTCTATTTTTACACTAGCAGTGAGCAGCTCCACACACAGTCCTGCATAAACTCTATTCTCTCTCGGCTTCAGGCAGCTCTCCGTGGTACAGGAAGATTTAACCATTGGCTTCCCTGCCACCGACGCGAACGGAAAACCTTGCACTGCCAGGCATTTCTTTTTATTCGCTGGCCAAATCTTTCAACCACGTACAGGAGTTTTAAAGGAAGCAGCATCGTTGTTTTGTGCTCTGTGGGAAAAGCAATCTAAAATAGCCCAGCAGGATTATTTAGGATTTTGTAAGTTCTCTGTCTGATGAACAGAGAGAGAGGGGGGAAAAAAATCCGGACTAGAGTCAAAACGGACTATATTTGAACACATCCATTTTAATATTTTTATCTTCGTCTTATTATAAATAGAAATGGCATTTTTCCAACCAGGCCACTAAACACCACTGGAAAGACTTCAGCTTCTGATTCATATCAATATCTTAGAGCATAAATATTGCATATGAGTAGAAACAGGGCCAAAGTCACATGGAAAGAGTTTCTAACTGCAACAGATACTGATGACAGCAGCTAAGCTTTGATTTGCTCAAGGCATCTCAGAGCTACCTTAAAATAGCAAACTTATTGGAGTTAAGATAAGATTGAGATTCTTCTAAAAGCTCCTGCCTGGACTACTTTCCTGGCTCCTCTCTTTGCCCAAGCCCATCCCCCCTTACAGGAATAATAGCATCTGAGGGAAGCGTCAGTCCTGGCTGCAGCGCCGAGCCCTGCCCCAGCTCACCTCGATGTCACTCCATACAGACTCAGAGTCCTGGTTGCACATGTCCCACGCCATCCAGCTCCTGAATGACGCCAGTCAAGCTTTTTCAACTCCAATCCACAGTGACACAGAGCACACACTCATGCAGGCAACCAGCCCCTTACTGAGAGTGAACTGAAGGCACCTGTCTTACTACAGTCCCCAGTCACATGACAAAGCTATTAAAAAGTAGGCTGGGCTGTCACTCACCCAGCCTCCCTTCCCCTGTGCAGCTTGCTGCTCTAACTCGTGACGTCACTCAAAGGCAGCCCTCTGCCTCAGTGAAGTAACGCTTTAAAAAAAAAAAGAAAGAAAAGAAAAAGAAAAGAAAGAAAGGAAACACTTAGACTTTTGGAGGCTTCAGGCATCATGCTGTGATTAAAGCCAGCTTTGAATGCCACAGACTCTAAATGGAGCCCTGGCCATATAATAACCAAAATCCCCTGCAATCTTTTTTTAATTTATTTTCCTTCCAAAACAAGCAAGTGGCAAAGCTCCCTGTTTCATGACAGAGTAACTATATTCTTAGCTAAAACGTGTATTCCCTAAGAACTCTTTAATTCTAAGATCTCCAGGTGGACTCAAGCTCAGTTTGGGACTAAAGCAAGAGCTTATCACATGATGCATTTTTATGAGACATTTTCTCATTGAGGGAGTGTTTGAAAGCACAAATGGGGCTTTTTATTTTTATTTTTATTTTTTTGCTTGTTTAATCAACAAAATAGCCTGTATGTGTTAAGGTATAAACAAACTCCTCCACCCAGAATTCGGCTGCCCCCATGGCAGTAGGGAATACCAGCTCCCGAAGAGTTGCTGCAGTTTTCTTTGCTCCATATAAGGAGAACAAGCCACAAAACCCCATCCTTTCAGCTTCCTTCTAATTATTTCCATTTCTCTCATAGGCTCCCAGAAAACAAGTGTTAGTAAATACAGTCGCTGCTGCTGTGCTCAGATCAGCTTAGATTCCCGGCTCCTATTTTTCATACATGTAGCGTTTCCTCCCTAACTGCCTTAGGGTGCCTTTTTGAATAAACATTGAATTCCAACCCTAGTGCCCTGGGTTGTGTAGTTTGCGTTTTGAAATCAAGAATGTCCGTGAACTGAGGGGAAAATACCAACACACTATTAGCAGAAATATTCAATTCCTGAGCTTTACTTTCTATTATTTTTCAGCTTGTACCTTGAGACAATGAGGGCTAATGCAGGTGCAACTGTTTTATGATGACACTACATATTGAATACATAACAAACTCAAGGTACTGGACACAGTGGAAAAACACTTCCTGTAACATGACAGTGGTCTGACTTAACCCTTCCAAGTTCCCAGGAGATGTACACATGTATGTATCTGTGTGAATAAACATGTTTTCATAAAATGTTAAACCCAATATACTTTTAGAATCAGCCCAATTCTTTTACTTGATAATTTACCTGAAAACAATCCCCCAGTTACCTAAACATAATTTGTAAAGCACTATTCTACTGAGGTTAATTTACACTGTTCTTCATTGTCCATCTCCTTAAACAGAAAAACATGGTTATTTGCCCTAACACATATTTTAAATATCAAATTGCTCAAATATTAAAGTGAAAGAAAGAACAAAAGAAACAAAATACCAGCAGACTGCTGCTTCTTTCAGACCATACATATTATAAGAGATTTGTGTGCTGTGATAGCTGCAACAAGTTGCTAGTCAATTCCCAAATAACGTAAGGAAGTTGACAGTTTATCATTACTGGGCATAAAAAGGTGGCCAAGAGCTTTGACATTTTAAGTTTGCTGAATACAGTTCACAGGCACATTTTCCCTTTTACAAACAGCAGAAAATTACTGTGGTTTTAATTTTCTAATGAAAGAACAGGAAAATACAACCTCGGGAATGCTTTTATACAAGCAATTAGTGGCATTACTCTGCACTCCCCACAAAGAAACACTAATTTTCTTCCCAATTATATTCTGATTTAATGTAAAACTTCAGTAAATTATTAAAATTCAGGACAAAGGTCATTGGCTCTGCCCTCAACGATCAACTGTGAAATAATATTGGTCACCTGGCCAAGAAGAGTCAGTTTATTAATTATTATCATGTGATTCTTCCATTGTGATATTCACTGATACTTTTATTTGTGTTTATCCAATGCTAGATATTCATCATACTTTTAAAACCTATTCACATCTTTTAGAGATGTTCTTTACACTAGAACAGGCTCGTTATAATTTTTGATATTCTAACCTGCCCAGATTGTATTGTTAGGGTTTTCTTATTTTTTGCCATCTAATTCTACTTCTAAAAAATCAAATCAGCACATGCACTGAAACCAGAAGTTATTTCAAATACACTTGTTTTTTCTTCACTCTCACTATCACAAAGAGGATGGAATTCAGAAGTAACAACATTTAAAGGACTCATAAACTACAGTATATTGCATTTACCCCTCAAATTTCTATTACTGGACAAATCAAAATTAAATAGATTCCTAGGACAAATTAGAGTGCTTTCCACAATTTTTTTTTCTGTCTTAAAACTACAACTGTAATGAGAGGGATGTTTTAGAGGTTTTATAATTTTGTTAATTAACTGCAGTTTAAAATTTTTCTTCTGTCCAGTTTTTTTTTTTCTTTTCTCAGGAGAACTTAAATGGTTCATTGCTCACCAACCTTGGTTTTCTTTCTGGTTCCCGGGGCCATTTCTCTATTTAATTCTCTCTCTGCTTTGACTATTTCTCTCACTCTCTACCCACAGCCCTCTTTTCACCCCTTCGTCAACTCTGTCTCCAAAATTTCCAAATATCTGGTTTCAGACAACAAGGACCTATTGAAACCTTACTGTGTGCACAGCCACGTATCACAAGGACTGCCAAGAAAGCATATGACATGGACACAAGAGAGCTTACAATTTTAGGGGGATGACAACCCTTAAAAATGGAGAATAATTTGGTATGAAAAACCAATGTCACTTGGATCAACACCCAGATTCCTCTTCTACTGCTTAAAACACACCCTGGTGAGGTACAAGTTCCTTTCATTGACCACTGCAGTTCACATCCAAATCAAACCCATTTTTTCTCAACAATAGAAAGAGGTATTTATCAACATCTGCTGAGTGCCCCTAATGTTGCATATCTACACAGAGCCTACATTCCATTCTGATAATTTCTCCCCTCTGTAGTTCAGTTAACATTTTCCAGGGTTTCAATATTAGTAGAGGCAGGAGAATCTATCTCGAGTTGCTAACAAAGAGGAAAAAAAACCTCAAGAGAATAATTCAATTCTCTAACAAATACGTTGAATGAAGTGTATAACATTTGGGTTTCCTTCCTCACTCCTACTCCAAATTAAAGGCTTTTCCCATCCCTCCATATTTCAGACAACTGCCCATTTCTAAAAATTAGAATCAAATTCAAACCCCCAAACTCAAAAACCTCAGACAATAGCAAAAACAATTGGTTTTGTTGTCTATATTGAATGTGGGTGATTTCAGAAGCAAACTCAGAAGAGCCATTAGGATAAATATATTTGTTCATTTTTTTTTATAAGTTTATAAGTTTTTATTTTAATAAAACAAACAAAAAACTACCAGACTGCTGCTTCTTTCAGATCATACATATTATAAGAGATATGTCTACTGTGATATCTGCAGCAAGTTGCTAGTAAATTCCCAAATAAGGTAAGGAAATCGACAGTTTATCATTACTGGGCATAAAAAGGTGACCAAGAGCTTTAACATTTTAAGTTTGCTGAATACAGTTCATAAGCACATTTTCCCTCTTACATACAGCAGAAAATTACTGTAGTTTCAGTTTTCTAAATCAAGAAAGAACAGGAAAATACAACCTCGGGAATGTTTCCATATACACTATTTATACAATAACTACATACGAATATATGTATGCAGAAACTTCTCAAGAAAGAAAGGTGGAAAGCAAAACATATACACAGCAGACCACGTATGGGCTAGACATTAAGGTCAGCACTTCATATACCACATCTCAATCAATTTAGTCCTCCAAACTATCCAATAAAGATGACCTGTGTACCCATTTTACAATGGAGAAAAATAAGGCTGGGCAAGGTTTGGAGGGCAGCTGGAAAGAGCATGCAAATCGCTGAAAGCCTTTCTAGGAAGAACTAAAGTTTCATCCATAAGAATAATAATCATCTTCAAATCAAAGCCATAGCAAAGACCCTGGAGGCAACTTTATAACTGAGGGACAGTCTACATAGCTGGAAACCAATATTCCTGGGAATGCTGCCTGCCTAGAGCATTCGTCCAGAAAGCAAAGGGGCCTGCCTAGAATTGCTAATATTTTTCAAGTTAATCATTGTTAACAGGCATTCAATTGCTTGCTTTTAATTCCTAGAGGGACTAATTGATCCTGATACCCCACATCAGTTTCTAAACACATGTTTTGGGCCTCTGGTTAGAAGCAGAGACTGCGTAGAACACAAAAGTTGGTAGCAGGATAGGATATAACAAAGACTTCTATTCTATAAATACTTTAAAATTAAACCTCATTTTGCTTGGAAAAAATGCCACAGCGATGTCCACGTGAACAAAGAACCTTTGAGAAAATAACTAGAGGAAAATCAAGACAGCTTGAATGTCTCCTAGCATTTATTTTTATTTTTTTAATAAACAAGTTATGATAGACAACCTTAGCAAAAACATCTCTCATCTCCAGTAAAACCTTCTGCAGACCGGCTCTATGGAACTGAGTCAACCTCTATTTTAATTTGGACCTCAAAATGTGCTTTTGGTGTTTTTCATGTTAAAACAAAAAATAACATGAAAATTAATCTGAGTTGCAGTCAACTGGACTAATCTAAACACAAAGCAACAATTGTACTTATTAAGCACAGAGATAGGAGATAATAAAAGGGTGGTTAAAATCTGATTTTGTCTGATGTTCAACTCGGTTGTATTTGTGAATCTACATTTTCATTTACCTTAATTATTCCAGGTTAATTTATCTATGATGCAGACAGTTATTGATTATTTAGATGATAAATGTTCAATAGGATTATCTAGCAATTTTTTTTAAGTGGAACTGAATAAGGCATATTACATATTGTCAAATTTGGCACTATTTAAAATTTTAAAGTGCTACAGAACTTCAATACATAACATAACATTTCATTTACTAAGAAGGATTTTTTTTTTTCGCACTAGCTGAAGTTAGTAACGGCCAGGGAAAATTGAGGTACACAAATTGTTAAACTGAAAAAAAAAAAAAGCAATCAAACCGTTCCCCTGATACTTATTTTTTAGCGCTTGAGTCCTAATTAGCTTAGCTTTTCTCGATCTTAGGGAAACAAAACAAAACAAAACTGTATTTTGCAAATAGTCTCAAAAGGTAACAATAAATATATATATTTTTTCTTTTTCTTTTTCTTTTTTTTTAATACCACCAGGCAGAGTCTTGGAAGGATTTTTGGTTATTTGATTTGTGTTTCTGTTATGGGTTTTTCCAGGGCTTTGATATTTGAATTTTGCTCTAGCAAAACTGATATGTATATACATATATCTCAAACATGTCGGAGAGGTAGAAGGAAAATAAATTCTCATCTTAAGAAGCAATTAGCTTTGAGGTCTAAGCTCAGTTTTGTGGTGACAGATAAACTCTTACTTTATATTTGCTAGCCCAATTAGACACAAGATTTTCGAGAAAACATCCTTAACCAAGACAACCGCTTCTAGGATTGACCTCTACATTTAGCAGCTCAATCGAAAAATGGATGTCAGATACTACTGGTAGGATTATACTGGGTATAATTTTTATACAGACCGAGCACGCAATATATGTTCAAAACTTTTAAAAACCTCATAGACCTAAAACATCTACTTATAGAAATTCATCCTGAGGCAATAATAAGGGAATGTGTACAAAGATTTTTCATATGAGGATGCCCAATGCGACATTATTTGCATTATTGAAAACTTGAATGCAATGTGAATATCCAACATTAAGTGACCTGGTTCAATAAATTATAGAGAAGTACGTGTGTGTATATATATTAAATATATATATTTAATGTTATCATTAAAATCTGTTGTAAAATATATTTAATAGCATAATGGGAGAGTGTTCAAAATATATTAGGGTTTAAAATGAAGCTTGAAAAAACTATAATCATGAAAAGTTTACCTGTAAAAATATATCCTCAGAAAGAAGAGGATGAGGAGGAAATATAACAAGCCGTTCGTAGTGGCTGACGACGTTATAAGTACTTTTTAAGTTCCTTTATGTGAGTGTGCTTTTCTGTAATTTTCAAATTTTCTCTTATAACCATGCATGACTTTTATATTCAGAAGAAGAAGAATTACTCAGTTTTGAGAGGAACAGAGAGATTCAGTATTAACGTCATGCCTGCTTAACATACTGGGAATGTAGCAGATAGAAATAGCCCCTGACGCCCAATATTATATCTCAAATATTCATCATATATTTAAAATGAAGCCATTTCTGCCTGTCATACCAAGTCCAACAGCTACTCCACTTAGGATGCAAAGCTCATGAGCAACACTGAGGGAAGTTAGTACGTGGTATACTTAGAAATCCCAGAATTATGGAGAGAAGGAAGCTATCAGCTCCTATCAGCTTGCCTCAAGAGGTAGACCCAAAACCACTATCCCCCAGACACCAGTACCATCTTCCCTTTGTTTCTCAATCTGAAATTTAATCAATTGTTAAGTCAATTTTCTCTTTAAAAATCTTAATTAGCCCGGGTGGGGTTAAAGAAACTTCATTCATTTATACAATAGTAAATATTTTCAAGAATGGTATAAATAAACGGGTAAGAATAATTCTCGAGAAGAGGGTCTACCAAGTAACTGGGGAAAAAAAAGGAGGGGCCACCAGCAAAGGCTTAGGGGAAGAGTGTTTAGAGACATGGCTTCCACTGGAGATGATTGAAATTGATTTGACCAGGAAAATGCAGTCCCAGTTTCAACCCGGTGACATGCAAGTAAATTTCTGGAACACAGCCCATCCCTAAATGTGAGACAACCTGTGTAAATGCTGCCATGTTGCAGCCCTGTGCTTGGGCAGAAAGCTCATGTTTGGCTTTTCAAATATCACAAGAGGGGATAACTCACTTTCTTTCCCCTGGAAGGTCAACTATATTCATAGGATTGAAAGCTTTATATCAGCCAATTTGATTTCATGTTCTCAAATTTCCTGGGCCTTTTCTGCAGATCATTCTTCCTACACATGGGTTTTCGTTATTTTGACCATTAAGAATATTTGTAAGAAGAGGGGTAATGAGGTTTAAACCAAAGTCAGCCAGCCTTATGAGATTTAAGGTGAGTACTGGAGGCTCAAGTCTATCTGACAGGTGGAGTCACTTTGAGGATCTTGATTCAGCCCAAAATGAAAGGAAAATGCATGATAAGAAGAACATGGCCCTCATTCAGCTATGTCACTTGCCAGCAATTCGACTTTGGGTGGTTTGTGTAATGATACTGAGCCTCGGTTTCCTTATCTGTCAACGAAGATGGCCAGATTCAATTAAATCAAAGATCTCTGCCAGATCTAAAATGCAGTGATGTGCCTGTCTTGACAGACAACTCAGGAAGCCTTCTTTGCACAGGGTGAATCCAAATGTCTCATTTCACAAAGATACTGGAAATCAGAGATGTTGTACAAGAAAGGCAACTGGCGCTCAGTGTTGCTGAAAGAGCACAGCTTCATCATTTTCCTTGCAATACAGATATTTAACCACTCAACGATTCTAGAAAAAGAATACTAGAGAACTTGTGAAATATAATACTTTCAACCACAGGTATTGGCTCTGAGAAGATCAGCTTCCTAGAGACCTGTGTTTCTTATGAAGTTCAGGTAGCCGCCCAGAGAAACAGCGGGCTTTCATCTTGTTTATCATTAATTCTGGAAAGTAGCACGAGTCATATGTAAGACCGAGTCCCTGCGTGCACAGCAATTGTGAAAACCACACAACTGATGTGGTAGTCATTACACGTGATTTAGAAATGGTGTCACCCAGAGACAGAAGATTTAGAAAGGAGGGTGAATATTATATTCAGGGTTTTGTAAATAAGAATAAGGTCTACAGCAGCTAAGGAAATGAGAGCTTAAAGTAACATCCTTTCCTCCTAATATGAGAAGACCCTTCTTAAATAAAAAGCTCATTATATTTGGTAAAAGATTGTACATATTTTTAATTTGGAAGGGATCAGCTGAGATATTCATGTAGGGTGTGGAGGGAGGAAAAAAGGTCATATGCCTAATATTTTACCATAACAGTGTTAGCAAATGCATTAAACCAAGACCATATCACAGGATAGTGTTTCCTTTTCAACTGTTTCCTTGTACGTACAACTCTATTGAGCGAGAGATAGAAGATGATGTATGCTTTGGTGCCACCTAAGACCAACCAGCTTGGAAGTTTTCCTTTAAGGTTGAGTGAATTAGTCACAGGAAAACCAACTTCTCTACCAGAAATTAGGAGAGAGAGCACTGATAACAGAGGAGTAAGGAAAGTATGACCAGGTAAATGATAAACCTCAGTCAGGACAATGCCTTGATAAACCCTCAGCTATTCTCACACAATGCTGGGTTCTCACTAGCAGTATTCACTGGCATTACATTCACATTTTCCTGCAACCACGAAGAAGAAGCAATAAGAAAACTAACATAAGAAACCTTGATTCTGTGCTTGTGAGACAATCTGCAAAAAGAGGTTGATGAGAGATCCATTTTAAACAAGCCAAAACCTCTATTATTCTTTGAAGGGTCCAGATTGTACTTTGCACCAAGCAGATGATCAGAGTAAATTCTTTCTCTACCTATTTTCAAAACAAAAAAACATCTTTAACAATTCCTGAGGTGGATTTTTTTTTTTTTTTTTTTTTTGAGACAGAGTCTTGCTCTTTTGCCCAGGCTGGAATACAGTGGCGCAATATCAGCTCACTGCAACCTCTGCCTCCCGGATTCAAGCTATTCTCCTGCCTCAGCCTCCTGAGTAGCTGGGATTACAGGCGTGCACCATGACGCCCGGCTAATTTTTTTTTTTATTTTTAGTAGAGACGGGGTTTCACCATGTTGGTCAGGCTGGTCTCGAACTCCTGACCTGATGATCCGCCCCCGCTTGGCCTCCCAAAGTGCTGGGATTACAGGTGTGAGCCACTGCGCCTAGCCCCTGAGGTGGACGTTTCTACCATCCGTGTTAGTAGATCCATTTGCATGCAGGCCACCTAAAAACGGGCCACACCTAACATTTTGTACAGCCATACAAAGCCACTAAGTGGGAACTCCCACCTGGGGCTCTCCTGTGGGTATGTTCAGCTTGTGTGCTCTCTTTGTCTTCTCTATGACATCATTCAATGTCACTTATTACGTAAAACCACAGGACAGTAGTGATTTCCTGCGTTGTGTTATGCTTTGTAACTGCTGACCCACCATATTTCAGCTTTGTTATTTTGTTTTAGCCCGAATCACACAAAACTATAGCTAATAATTTTCTAGGAGAAAGGCAATTTAAATAGTAATTAATGTGAAATAAACCTATTCATTCCACTTACAGTATTATGGTTATTAGGGATTTTATACTTGAAAGTATGGCCAAATATATCAATGAGAATTAATGAACTTCTGCTACACACCAAAATGTAGATAAATCCCAGAAATGTAATGTGAAGCAAAGGAAGCCAGACACACATGAAAGGCGCATACATTATAATTCCATTTCTATAAAGCACAGAAACAGATATTTAACCTAGGCGGCTGCAAATCAGGTGAGAGGTTGCCGTGGGTGGTGGTTTGGGGCAGGACAGGGAGAACTACAGTCAAGGCGGAGGAGGCAGCAAGCTAGTTAGGGTTTCTTTCTTTCTGTCTGTGCTGGTTACATGGGTAGATTGTTACTGAAAATTCACTGAGCTAAACTCTTATGATATATATACTTTCCAGTATCATATATTTCGATAACAAGTTTAAAATGCATAGAAAAGAAAGAGAAATAAATGTTTCTATACCATAAATGTTTGAAGTTTGCTGCCTGTCCAAAAAAAAAAAAAATTCCAAATGTCCAACTTACCTCCTTAAAGGGGCCCTTAAACCACTTAGAAAAACACCCTTGGAGCAGAAATCAAAGGACTTGATGTCTAGGTTTGTTTGTCTGACCTTGGACAAAGTCACTTTAAGTTTCTTGATCTATTTCCTCATCTATCAAAAAATGGAATAGGATTACATATTATCTGTATTTATTTCTTGAATAAGTGAAGTGAAGGAACATTATAACTAAAATTTTAGTCTTTCTTCTTGGTTCAAAACTCATTATTGAACGATGTAATTGACTTGGTTGGAAAATGTGTCCCTCTTCTCCGAGAGCATCGACTTTGGGGTCAGACAATGTAGATCTGTTACTATTATCTATCTGTAGGAACTCAAGACAGTTACCTGAACTATCTGAACCTCAAGCACTTCATCTACAAAAATGGAAATATAAATGCCTATTTTACATGGCTCATGTTAAGGTTAAAGAAAATGTGTATCAGCCAAGTGCTTGGCATAGAATAGCTACTCCATAATGATGGCTGCCATTCATGTTTGACTGCTTAAAACTCAATTTAAAATCAAGCAACATTACAGTAGATGCAAGTCTTTGCTCTTCACCTGCCTTCCTCACCTAAGAAAAATAAAGATTTGGAAACCAAGCACATCAGACGTTCTCTTTAAGTCCTATAGTAAGTTGACTTTCTATGAGGGACAGTGTTATCACAAGTTGTAGGAATGCCAGGTGCCTGTTTGTTTCTCTACTTACCTAAAGAAAAGTAAAAACCAGCCTCATACCAGTCCTGAGCTGGCACGACATCTAAAGAGACCAGAAGCAGCAAGTGAAGAAAACAGTTTTTGTTTCCACTAGGCTGGCCACAAAGTTATTTGAGCCAAAAGTCTTTCAAGAATTTCTCTGTTAAGAAATAAGAAATCCAGCTGGGTGTGGTGGCTCACGCCTGTAATCACAACACTTTGGGAGGCTGACGTGGGTAGATCTGGTGAGGTCAGGAGTTCGAGACCAGGCTGACCAATATGGTGAAACTTGATCTCTATTAAAAATATAAAAATTAGCCAGGAGGCCGGGCATGGTGGATCATGCCTGTAATCCCAGCACTTTGGGAGGCCGAGGCAGGCGGATCACGAGGTCAGGAGATCGAGACCATCCTGGCTAACACGGTGAAACCCCATCTCTACTAAAAGAAATACAAAAAATTAGCCAGGCGTGGTGGCAGGCACCTGTAGTCCCAGCTACTAGGGAGGCTGAGGCAGGAGAATGGCGTGAACCCAGGAGGCAGAGCTTGCAGTGAGCCGAGATCGTGCCACTGCACTCCAGTCTGGGCGACAGAGCAAGACTCTGTCTCAAAAAAAAAAAAAAAGTAACTGGGCATGGTGGCATGCGCCTGTAGTCCCAGCTACTCAGGAGGCTGAGGCAGGAGAATCGCTTGAATGTAGGAGGTGGAGGTTGCAGTGAGCCAAGATTGTGCCACTGCACTCCAGCCTGGGCAACAGAGTAAGACTCCGTCTCAAAAAAAAAAAAAAAGAAAAAAGAAAAGAAATAAGACATCCATATGGTGCATGAAAACTGACAAGACAGCATGAGCTTGGGACAATGAGAGGAACCACAAAGTATCAAATTGTGTTTTAAATGATGATATCTGAAATACACACAGAGGGAAGAAGGGAAAACAAAGCCACAGGACAAAACAATTCAATATAAAGTCCATTGTACCACCAGTGGGCTATCAACTAAATTGTCTTAGCATTCACACTTCTCGCAAATTTGTGATCAATCATATAATCGCTTCTTAAACTGATAAATGACATAAAGGATACGCTATGTTTTGTCTTAGATATGTAAGGTTTTTTTTTCTTTAAAGCAATTTTCTGTGTAGTAAAATGCTGGCAAGTTGCTATCTAAGTCCAAAACTATGCCAGCCAATGCGTAGCCACTAGCCACATATATGGCTACTGAAAACTTAAAATGTGTCCAAACAAAAATTGAGATGTTCTACAGATATAAAATATACCTGGAATTTCAATCTGAATACAGAAAATAGAATGTAAAATATTTCATTAATAACTTAGAGTAATATGTTAATATAATATTTTGAATATATTAAGTCAAAGACATTAAAATTAAATTTACCTTTTTAAAAATGTAGTTACTTTACAATTTAAAATAGATGAGTGATGTGCCTAGTATTCCTATTTAACAGTGCAAAACTTTAAAGTTTTGCATTTGGTCTTCAAGTAACCTATATCATAGATGAGTATAAAATTTATAAAATCAGGAAATTTCAGAATTATTAAGGCAAAGTAGAGTAGAGCCTCAGCAATGCACAACTCCAGGGGGCGCTACTTGCATCACAATCTGTCAAAAGTGATCCTCAGGACTTCACATGGCTCAGCCTGCATGGCCCTGTATTGAATGCTGTACAATCATTCTCCCTATAAAATCAGCAATCCCTTCTAGAACATCCCTGGGGCAATCCCATAAAACTTTTCAGCACCCTCCACATCTTTTGCAAAACATATAGAGAGTAATAAGACAAAAATATATAAAGTGAGTGGAGAATAGAGCTGACCGTACTCTAGGATGCAGAAGATGGCCAGAGCAGCACCAAGTATGCAAAGTCTGAGATATATACAAGGATGTAGTGTTCTCAAGAAGGCTGTTTCCTTCCTGAGACTAGAGGCATTTTTCAGAGGGTAACATTCACTTTAATTACAAAATGCACCCGCCTCTCTCTTCCAAGGGAGAAAAGCCTGCTTTTGCATTTATAATGTAGCTTTAGTTTTTGATGCCAAAAATGATTCAGTAAACACAGTTATGTTATGGTATACTATTTCTTATTCAGTACTCAAATTAATCTCAAGGCAGTGCTGGCATTAATTCAATTTGACGCCTGTACTTAGGATTTCACATAGGTGCCTTCATCCAATTCTTCTTTGCAACTAATAAAATCTTAATTCATGGTAATATATTTATTTCTAGTTCAGTTCATGTTAAGGAGTGCAGTACTTTACAGAAAACTAATTAATATCAATCATATATTATCAACACTTTTAATGGTTCATAGGAAAATCCTACACTGGGGGAAAGAGTAGATGAACCAAGGGGTCTTAGCCCATCCTATTTACTCTATTTTTAGGACTTGAGAAAAAAATATCAAGCATCATTTCAAATATAAATTTAATTGAAGGTGTGCATCATAGGACGGCTGGGAATTAAGAATCCGGGTTCTTATCCCTAAAAGGAAATTGATTTGATGTGGCCCAAGACTGTAATTTACACCCTCAGACTCTGTTTTCCACCTATTTTGTGTAATAACCATATAATTTGCAGTCGGTGAAAATATTTAAATGGAGATGCATGGCATTATTAAAATAATGAGCAACTTCACTAATAGCAAGCCTCCTGCAATTGTTGGTAACAATTCTACTTTTACATAATGTTTGAGTAATGTTGAGAGCATCATATTTCTGGAGATTGTACACATAGCCAGCAGGATAGTTTAAGTGTGAGTTCTTGACTATGAGTGCCTGGAGTCATGCAATACAGTGGTCCTCGCATTTCCTTAAGGAGCTACATTTAAATAGCCGAATTCTCCCCCAGAAAACTGGAGCAGTGGATTACACAACTCTAAAAATCTTTAAAAATAAAAATTAAAAAGAATGCACTAGATCACTTGAAATGCATGGTCATAATATCCAGCCTTTCCAAATTAGGCATTTTATTTACTCTACAACAAATTCTCCACACTAACAAATGAACAGCTTTAAAAAAAATGAAGTATACTACACACTTATCTCTTTCTTTTTAGCAATCTACATACAAAACCTCCAGATCTGGTGTACACACATATACGTATCTTTAAAAGCCCTCATCACCAGAAATAAAACAAAACCCCACCTACCAATAGCATAAAGCATCCTAGGTGCAGAGATAATGCCTCCTGATACTCACTTTCAAAATTGAATCCATAGATGATAACCCCAACATGTGTGTCATTCATTTTACTGCAGTGCAAATACTGGTATCATGAGATGAGGGAACACTCACAACAAGGGCTTCGGCAGGCCACTTTTTAATTCACAAGGGCATGGTGACGTGGGAGGGCACCTCAGAGTCACTGCTAAATGAACTCCACAATAGGGCACAAATCTGAAACCCAATCTTAGCCAGATACAAACGTAAGAGCAAATATGTACAGTATCATGTGCTTTCCAGCAGCCCTGTGTCTCGAGGGAGCTCTCTGACATCAGCAGTTGAGACAGGTGGTTCCCTTTCCAACTGTGGAAAATAAAACCCTAGTTCAGAGGCACTAAGTAAATATAGCAGTACTGTAATTTTTCCTTGGTGCACTCTCCCTGTGATTTCTGTCCTATGATGACACTTTATCCCAGGAACCCACTCAGGACATCCATCCATGCCCATAACTGACTAAACATTTGCAAACTGGTTAATATTGACATTAAAGAGAGTGTAGAAGACTCTGTTTTATGGCCCCAGTTGGTAGAGCTAGGGTTTTCCTCCTCTCATTTATTTGGAATACGTTGTCAAGTGGCTGCTCAAAACTTTACTGGATTATTTCACCCTTTGTCCCCTGTTATTAATACAACCTAACAGAATGACAGACAAGAGTCAGACCATCTTAAAATCACATGCACAGAGCAGGTCAATACCAATCATATCCAGTTTGAGTCTGAGAGCTAAAATCAGCTGAGATGTACTAAGCCCTTTGTGGTCACAACTATTTGCTTTTGAATTTAAGAATTACTCACAGAAGGGCACCCCATAACGTGTGTATAAAATTACTTAATTCAGCTTCTATTTCCCTTTCTGAACATAGATACTTTTACACTCTGACAGCCGCTGGCTCTTAAAGCATTCTCCTTTTTGTTGTATCTCCTTAGAAACACAAATCTTGTTCCCTGGCAGCGGTGGCGCTAAGTGCTGTACCACATGCCCAAACTAGTTCTCCCTCGCAGCTTTAATTCACAGTAAGTGGCATGAAAGGAGGTCAACCCTTCTCAAAAACCACTGAGTTCTTTTCGACTTCAGAATCTATTTTGGAAAGCCCCACTCCCTAGTATGTAAAGAGCAGCTTCCCATTTTGAAATTCTGGCCATAACTATTGACAACTTTATGGAATGGTCCACAAAAGGGCAAACATAGGGATATGATCACACTTTCAACTCTTGATCCTAATTCTCTGTGGATTCTGGAAACGATGTCAGACAAGGAAGTCAATAACTGCCATCCACTCTTCGCCCCAGATAACCCTTTTCATTTGAAAATTACTTACGGCATGCATACATGTTATGGCTTTTCTTCCCTGAGGTGTTCATTGAATGCTTAACTCAATAATGCCATCTTAATCCTGAAAGTTTCCATAGTGACCTACAACTGTAATAAACAAGTCTAAGGAATGGAAAATGAAGTCAGGTCTTCTTTTTTCCCCCTATTCTTCTTCACCTTTACGAATGCAGTCTTCTCTGCTTTTCTAAATTCATAGTTCATAGATTTGGGGGCTAGAATAAAAACAAAAATAGTAATACAGAAATAACATCCAGTATTCAGTGAATGCTTACTGTATGTCAAATGCTGTGCTGAGTAATTCTGTAAATTATCTCATTTAATCCTTACACTAACAGTAGAAGTAAGTATTATTACTAATCTGATTCTAGGGATAAAATCACTGAAGTTGAGAGAGGTTAAGTAACTTTTCTAAAGACAAAAAGCTTGTAAGTGGGAGACCAGAAACTTCAAGACAGCCTTATTTGACTTCAAACATTTTGTTCTTAATAATCAGGCTATGCAGAAAAATAGCATTTTTTGTTTGTGCCCAACAGTCGCACAACTTAGACATCTAGGAGTCTCTTCACAAATCAGAAGGGAACCACAGCTTCATGTTCAGCAGGAAGATAAAAACACCACACACATCCAGCTAAAACCACCAGGGAAATTAAGAAAAGGCAGGACTCAAAGATGAGCACAGCCAACACATGGCACCCTGCTCTGATCAAAAGAAGCCTTACAACAAGTGTCTCTAAATTTGATCTGACATACCATTTAAAAGAGTGCACTTTTCTTTGCAGATCAACCTCTACAGTTAACTTGGGGTGTCTGATTCAGGTCACTGAAGCACACCCCCAAGGAGAAGAAACACTTATTATAATGCCACCCTTCTCCTTAAATGAAATGAAGGCTCCTTTTGAAGATAGCAATTCCAAACACAGGCCGTAGTAAAACACATATTATGACCACATGAAAAATCTTATTATAAAGATGTTTTACAGCCAGGCGCGGTGGCTCATGCCTGTAATTCCAGCACTTTGTGAGGTCACGGTGGGAGGATCACTTGAGATCAGGAGTTCAAGACCAGCCTGGCCAACATGGTGAAACCCTGTATCTACTAAAAATACAAAAATTAGCTGGGCATGGTGGTGCGTGCCTGTAATCCCAACTACTCAGGAGGCTGAGGCAGGAGAATCGCTTGAACCCAGGAGGTGGAGGTTGCAGTGAGCCTTGATGGTGCTACTGCACTCCAGCCTGGGTATTGAAGTGAGACCCTGTTTCCCAAAAAAAAAAAAAAAAAAAAAGAAGATATTTTCCATGCTACAAGTGTGTTTCCATGAAGTGCATACAGTATGTTTATCTAATCTAGAACAGATAGACTTTAACTTTGCCTCTTAGCATCAATAGTAGAATCAACTTCTAATAGATATTTTGCAGCCTCTGCTTGGAAATGTAGTCAAATATGAAAAGGGTCACCTGGATTAAGGTCACTCAAAACTCACTGTGGTGCCAGCCTTCAGAAAGTGGGGCTAAAATATGTGACTTTCTAATCTCCTCTGATTTAGGAAATATGAATAAAACAAACTCCACTAAATTTATTTCCAAAAATGTAGGCTTTAGGAACTTTGTGGCTCTGATTTAGGAGTCATCACAGCTAAAGAGTACCTGGGTCACCTGGCTGTCTGGCGAGCTATCACTCAATGGGGCAGTTTCCAAAGTAAATGGCCCAGAACACAAAACCAGAAGAGACTGCCTCTCCTGATATCTTTACACTTTCTGGAGCTAGAAAAACAAAGGCCATCAGGGGTGACCTATGGCTATTTGGAGTAGACCCATGAATATTAATTCTGAAACCCCTATTGCCACCATCACCATCACACCTAAAAAAACAAGCAAGGAAGAACGAAACATAAACCACTGATTATAACCGAGTAGCAATGAAAGTTGCATGCACTGATTCTGTAATAGTTTGAGGTCTGACGCGAAGGTAGTGATTTATTTTTTAAAAACTAACTTTGTAAGAAAGCATTAAGTTTACATTCATCACCCTTTCTCGATTTGCAAATTATGCATTTAAAGACACAGACCTCAAAGCAGAATTAGAACTCAGTCACATGCAGAATACGTTGGTTGTGAAAGCTGTGCGTTCAGTAAGGAGTCCCAGAGACACAAACCTGAGTGTGAAGTCCACTTCAGTACACCCTACCTCAATACCACTAGTTAAGCTGCTTAACTTGTCTGGTTCTTTATTTTTCCATCTCAAAAATGGGGATAATACCTACCTCACAGACTAAACATGGGAATTCAAGAGGATTAAGTAAATTAAGTAGATGAGGAGCCTTTTAGAGCACCTGCTCTGCAGTTCCCACTACATAAATGCCGTTTTCTACTTTGTTCGAGTGTCTCAGCTCCAGTTAGCTTTCTGTTCTCCTAACCTTTCCTCTTCCTCCTTACTTGGGGCATTTTAAAATAAAATGCACACACTAAGATTTCTGCATGTTTTATCCCATGAAGTGGGCGTTGGGACTTAGGAATGCACAAACACGTATGGGAAGCAGCGGCTCGTGTTTCCCTCTCTGTGGGTGCCTTGTGCACATGGAGAAGGAAGAAAGAAGAAAACTGTTTGGAGCACAGAGTGAGCCTCTGCAATCAATGTGTAAGAGAAGCATTTTTTAAGATTAGAGATTTGTATGAAAAAAAATTGAAAACTTTGAAATGGACAGAGTGCTATTTGAATTCACTACCGATGCTTCGTCATGGGATGTTGGGGCACATGTTTGTGGAAAGGTACGGTGCACATTGCCACCAAATGTCACTCTTTAAGAGAACGAGCGACAGTGTCTGTGTTTTCCAATTTCAAGTGCCTCTTTAGGTATTTATAGGCAAAATCATCAAGAATTAAATGTGAAAAATTAAAATTTTAAAAATTCCAAAAATAGGCGAAATGCAGTAATTTCTCACTCAGAATAAAAGGAAAACTTGTAAGTTAGAGTACTTATATGTACTGAAGCTTTCTTTGAATATCTGTATCATAAAACTACTCTATAACTACCCAAAGTTGAAAATAAGTAAAATAAATTGGTGACATAGGAGAGAAGAAATGTAAGCATAAAATTCATAGATTATATCTCTAAATATTATAAGTAGCCACCACCACTCAAAAGGAGAATAAGGAACAGAAAAAAAAAAAACCCTACTTGGAAAATTATCCAGAGAAATATATCTCCTCAATTCATGTGTACAGTGGTTATTTATGTCGCAGACAGTAACTTTAGACACGTCAAAGGGTGCAGAACAGACTTCATTCTTCCCTACATGAACTCTGCCTATGAAATCCTAAATGTTCACAGTCTTTCTACCTTATAAAGATAAAGTTGATCCTAAACAATTAAAATTAAAACTAAAAATCCTTGATAAAAGGCTCCAGTGGGGTCCAATAACTACTTTAGCTCCATGATGCCGGGACAAAGACAGAGACACACATCACAAGCTCTCTACACATGGGTGCATGTGTGGGAATATGTGTATCTGCAAATGTGTAGAACACAAGATAAAAGTGGAAACCTCAATCAGAATTTACTACACTCCAAATGATAGTTCTGCAACATCCCAGTTGCTTAACTTGTGTGAGATTTTATTGCTGTCTTCTCTGAAGCTGCTTACAGTCTAAGAGTAAATAGAAGATCCGACATGTAATCAATCAAAATATCCACATGTGACTACTACAATAGTTGAGTGCATTGATGGAGAAGTGGTGGGGATCAGCCAGGGTCTTGAAAACAGATCTAATTAATCTCCAAAACATCCTAGAATGAGTATGCCAGTCAGGCCCTATGAAGACTTTTATAAGTCCCTGACCCATACATAATTTGAAATAAAAACTAGACTCATTACTAAATTATGTATGTATAGAGAAGCTCAGTAAAGTCCTAATATTTGTCATAATAGCAGCTACAATTATTACTTTAAAAGATCAAATATAATAGTCTTTTAAGGAAAAATGACTGGTGCCCTACGTTGGGCTCGTGCATTGCTGGACGCCCTAATCACGAGGTTAGCATAGTACTGACTAATCCCGCATGGATGCCAACGTACAGACACAGGAAAATAGGTATAGTTTGCCAAGACCGTGCTTATTCATTCATAGCCCCTCTAATAAGAGTTCTGGCATCCACAACAAATGGTTACAAGAGTCATACTTGGCCGGAGAACAACACATGGATTCCTCTGGCTTTTGAGGGGTGCCTAATGGGACCCCAGGAAAGTGACAGGCAGAAGGAGGAGGGATGATGAGGGAGAGACAGCATTCCCTTTGACATGAGGCCAATCTGGCGGCAGACCAGGCTGTGACACTTCCTAACTCTTTGAAATGGGCCAAGACCCTGAATGTCCCTGGGCCTCTATATACTAGAGATGAAACCCCTGTCCTTATCAGTGTATAAGGATCAGATACCTAGCTTGGCACCTAGTAGACATTTGGTAAATGTTAGTTCTTCTCAATACTAAGGAGGCTAGAAAATAAAAAGTCCTAGTGACAAATGATGAATCATACCAGGTCCAATGTTAGCTGCTAAGGGAAATACAAAGAAATATGAAAGGTAGTGGGAGCCAAGATTTGGCTCTCAACCAGGTGGTAGACTGCAGCTGCTAACGTGATTTTATTGTGAAAATTGTTCTTTAATCCATAAAATAGCAGCAAGTCACTAGAAGACCAGAGACATAAAATCAAGGGTAGTTTACAATGAAAATAGGCATGTATGTTTTACACATATATGTATATGTGTATGTATGTATATATATATATAATTATATATATAAAATATATGCTTTTTTTTTTGAGACAGAATCTCGTTCTGTCGCCCAGGCTGGAGTGCAGTGGCACAATCTCGGTTCACTGCCACCTCCGCCTCCCGAGTTCAAGCGATTCTCCTGCCTCAGCCTCCCAAGTAGCTGGGATAAGAGGTAGGTGCCACCATGCCAGCTAATTTTTGTATTTTTAGGAGAGATGGGGTTTCACCATATTGGCCATGCTGGTCTTGAACTGCTGACCTCATGATCCGCCTGCCTCAGCCTCCCAAAGTGCTGGGATTACAGGTGTGAGCCACCGTGCCCGGCCGTATATTTTATATTTTATACCCATTACTATTTAAAGTGCTTTACACTTATTATCTTATGAAATGGCAACTACTGTTATCTTTTTTCAGATGGAGAAACTGAGGCAGAGAATTAAGTAACTTGCTCAGGGTTATACATATAACATGCAGGAAGGGTGACACTTGAACCTGGGCAGCCTGGTTCCAGAGTTCATGCCCTCCCCTCCCCTCAACCCCCACGCAAACTGCCTCGCTCTAACGTCTGCCAAAGTTTTAAATCTTTACTGCTTAAAACTGAGTGAAGCACTAAAGCAGCATAGTTGAGTAAGACCTGGCTCCTGGTTTCCCTGCAGCCCACAGCCTAATAGAGAAAATGGAATCAATGAGGCTGGAGTAACAGAGAAATCTACAGGACATAGTGAAATGCAACATAGAAATCCAGGCTGCCTAGAATAAAGTGGAGAAGGAGAAGCAGGTGTTAGCAGAACAGTATTCCTCCCCCCTCCCCTACTTTGATATCAACCTACCTGTCCCTAGCATAGCACTGGGCACATTCAGGAAAAATGATCACCTTTGTCATCTTTGGATAATCAAGATAGCATTTTCCACTAATCTCATTTACAAATATAAACAAAATAGAATCTATCCCCATAAGGTGTCACCAATCTTCAGGGGGCAGAGATGTGAACACAAATACTTCTCATATGCATCCCCATGGTTTATGGCTATGACCTGAGATCTTGAGATGACAGATACAATATAGAGCTAGAGTCCTGACATAATCACAGCATCAACTTCTGAGAATTAACTGATGATTTTCCTAATGGATCATGAGTTTGAAGAATTTGCTGTTAATTGTTGATAAACTGAGATAAACAAGCATATATTTATCCAGGAAACACATGTTAAATTATAATTACTCAATAACTTTCCAATTGGACAAGAAATTGACAGTGTCCATCAAGGACTAGAGAAATTGTGACAAGTCAATATGAATTTCACCAAGAAATATATATATATATATACTAATGTGCATATTGGTAGCTTTAAAAAAATCACTCATTTTCATTGTGGAGAGAACCCTTAACATGAGAGCTACTTCTTAACCTATTCTTACATGTACAACACAGTATTTTTAACTCTGGGCACACTGTTGTGCAGCAGATCTCTAGAACTTAGTCACCTTACATAACTGAAACTAAAAAGCACCTGTTTTTATAAAGGTGTGATCCTGGAAGCTTCTCTGAAACTGCATGTCCCCAAACATAACCAATTTCAAACTGCATAATTGCAAAATGGAAAGCTTGAACCACAAAGAGACCATTAGGATAAGTCTGAAAAGATATCCAATATGAGAAATGAATTTTTTAAGTGGGGAAATTTTTTAGAAAAAGAGAGACAGAATTCCCAGTGAAGAGATGGCATTTTCAAGAGCAGGTTCTAGAAAATTCCCAGTGAAGAGATGGCATTTTCAAGAGCAGTTTCTAGAAAATTCCCAGTGAAGAGATGGCATTTTCAAAAGCAGGTTCTAGATTGGACTTTCTAGGTCAGACCAAGAGGCAGCTTGTTGCAGAGTAGGACTTAACACCCCTGGCTTCTGGCAGTGACCTCAGCTCACAGCTCTATGGCCTAAGGAAAGGTACCAAGGCTTTCTGTGTCTCAGTTTCTTCACGTATAAAGTAGGAATCACCATGCCTATATCTTAGGGTCTTATGATGATCCCATCAGGATCATGTGAGACAATACAAGTGATTCTTAATCATGTGTGTCAAGTTGGCTCGGCTATGGTACTCAATTGTCTAATAAAGCACTAGTTTAGATGTTGCCGTGTGGGTTTTGTGTAGATGTGATTAATATTTATAATCCATTGATTTAGGTAAACAGATGACCCTCCATAATATGTGTGAGCCTCATCCAGTCAGTTGAAGGCCTTAAGAGTGAAAGCTGAAGTTTCCTTGAGAAAGAATTCCCTATGAGCTATGAAACCTGCCTGAATTCCCTGTTTGCTGGCCCACACTGTGAATTCTGAACTCAAGACTGCAGTATCAACTCTTAAATGAGTTTCCAGCCTGCCCTACCAATTGTAGCCTTGCCAGCCTCCACAATCACATGAGCTAATTTCTAATTTTTTTTTTTTTTTTTTTTTTTGAGATGGAGTCTCGCTCTGTCGCCCAGGCTGGAGTGCAGTGGCACAATCTCGGCTCACTGCAAGCTCCACCTCCCGGGTTCACGCCATTCTCCTGCCTCAGCCTCCCGAGTAGCTGGGACTACAGGCGCCCACCACCACGCCCGGCTAATTTCATTTTTTTTTTATTTTTATTTTTAGTAGAGACAGGGTTTCACCATATTAGCCAGGATGGTCTTGATCTCCTGACCTCATGATCCGCCTGCCTCGGCCTCCCAAAGTGCTGGGATTGCAGGCGTGAGCCACCACGCCCAGCCACACGAACTAATTTCTTAGCATGCATGTGCACACACACATACACTCTCTCTCTCAATTGATATATAATATATAGATCATATTACATATGATTATATAGAATCTCTCAATTGATAGATACTATATATATCATATTATATATTTTATATATATATATATAGAGAGAGAGAGAGAGAGAGAGAAAGAGAAAATCTCTTTATCTGGAGAACCCTAACTGATATATCTTCCAACTTACTGAATTCTCTCTATATGGCAGCAGTGATCAAGCACTTTAAAAACTTTAACTCTTAAATCCTTTTCTCTCTGTTTCCAACCACACTCCCACATAATAAATGAGCATATGGAATGGAGGCCCTTCCTCAGTAGTAAAACAACTGATGAAATGTGTAAAAGCCCAGGATAGTAACTTCCAATGTGATTTCAAAAGCAAATCTAGCACTCTCTGAGAAGAGGAAATGTGAATAAAATGAGACTTGAAGATATTTACAACATAAGCTCCATGAAGACAAGAACAATGTCTTGTTCACAATTATGTTCTTAGGTCCTAAAATGCTAACTGAACAACTCAGTAAACATGTGTTGAATGAATGGATCATAGAGTTCTATAGCTAAGTAGAGGCAGGTGGGAATTTTTTTTTCCTATTACTTGGTATTAACCCAAACTATTTGACATCTGAGCTGATACTAGAGCCTCACAGAGGAGGCATGTGCTCATTCATCCATCTTTGCATCCATCCATTCACCTCACATGCACTGTGTGCCTGCCGCATTCTACAGGCTGCACCTTAGGACTGTGAAGATGAAAAAGACAAAAGGCTTGCCTTTGAAGCACTCACAGAGTAGTAAGTTGAATAAGCAAGTTATATTTATATTAGTGTTATGTACTGGAGTAAAGCTAAGCAGGAGCTTCTAGAAAAGTCCAGAGAATGGACATCTAACCTCTTCTGGGAGGGATTCATCCTTTAAATGAATCCTTATTGAAGTGAGCTCTGTGCCAAGCACTATGCTATGCCATGAGACTATTCCCCAATATAATATTAAATATTAATCATGGTTAAATTTTATTGAGTGCTTATTACTGTGTTTCAGGCATTGTTGTAAGACCTTTGCATTTATTTACTGATTCTCTTCATACTAGGGAATCTGGTATGTGTTAATATTTTTTAATATCCTTTTCTATAAGACAATCATAGAGACATACATTCACATACTGCCTTTTCAAATACTTATTGATCACTTGCCCTCTAACATACAATGTTAGGCACCAATTTAATCAGCATATAGTGTCTGTCCTTAAAATTAGTGGAGGAAATAGACAGATCCACAATCACTACAATCTCAGGCTGTCTGATTCCTACAGTCCTGCAAAGGCCTTGTTATGAGCATAATCACAAACACACCACCTCTAAAACTTCCCCAAAACTTGAGAATCTGATTTTGAACACAGCCAACACAAATGTGTTGAGAATGTTTTGTCCCATCCCTATATAAGGAAAATAACCAAAGAGAAATATTTTTAACATACATGACAGATACCTTCAAAATTGTATTTAAAAACAACTGTTTCTTTCCATGACTAACCATGCCAATGGCAGTCAGTGTGGCCTGAACCTAACATGGCAACCTTAGATGTCAGTCAATATCAAGATGTTTTCAATTACCTTCCAGCCACTGACACAAACAGAAAGCATTGTTTCTCAAGATCTAATTGCTAAGAGTGGGCACACAGCAACAGAAGATGCTGATATCAATATTTTGCATTATTGATAAATAGCAAGTATTTGTCATCAATTAACAGCAATTATATATTGCAATAATTTCTGAAGGAATCCTTATAAATAACAATAATTTTAATTACTGGAGAAACCTACCACATCCATCAACATTCATGGCTCCCAGTAAGTATGGAGGTCCAAGGAAGTTCCGTAAAACTTAAGAAGGAGGAGAGACTCCTTCGAGCTAAAGGAAAATAGTCTGTCTTCATTTCTTCTGTACTTTGGACTGACTCAATTCATTTTTTTAATGTTTAAAATTTATTTTCTTTTTCTTTAAATGGGATTTTTGGTTACATTAAAAGCTAGGCACGTAAAACAAGGCAATAGGAATAGCATATCAATAGAAACACCATATCAAATCCACTTAAAATGAATAAGGAAGTAAATGCTAGAACATACCTGGAATGTACCATTTTTTGTAGCTGAGTTCTGAATTGAGCTTTGAGTTTCTTGGCAGTTTAGACAAAAATTAAAGTCTGTCGCAGTAAATAAATTTCATTATCCAACAAAAGAAAACAGGACTTCCCCGACCTCCCTTATTCAATAGTAACACTATCCTAGTCCCCAGTCATTTCTTTTCTATTTCTGATTCTTTTCTATTTTTCTTCATAGCATTTATCAGTTTTCTAAATTCTATCTTTGGTATATTTTCATCTATTCTGCTAAAATGTAACACTCATGAGGACAAGAGTCTTTTTTTGTTCTTCACTGTTTTAGCTCAGCTCTAGAATAATGCCTGGCACGTGGCAAATGTGACATAGACAGGTTGATAGATATAGATAGTCACATAAAGAGATTTTATTCCAAATACTGAATTCCAGGAGAAATTTATCATGAAGTCCCATAAATAAATTACACCAGGCTATGAGGCTATGTTGAGGGGGAGAGACAATAGCCTGACAATTCATGACCAGCATAAAATAAAAGGCACATGCAAATGTGTAGTGACAAGGGAAAAGTATTTGGAGCAGAAGATCTAAGTTCAGCTCCTAAGGCCACCACCCCTCCCTGTGCCTTCTATCAGGCAGCATGGCATAACTGTGAAGCATCTGGGTTCTGGAGCCAAGTGGCTTGGCTTTAAATCCTGGCTCTGCCATTTATAGGTTTATAAGCTGTGTGACCTCCAACAATTTATTTAGCCTCTCTGTGCCTCAGTTACTTCATCTATAAAACGTGGATAATACTTACCTCAAAGAATTACTGTGAGAATTAAATGAGCTTATGTAAGTAAATCAACTATATAAGGCAATAAGTAAATTACATTGCCTAGCACAAGTAAAGCAAAGTACTGGCAGTTAATCTGAACTTACTCTTCATTCGTAAAACATGGATAATAACTACCTTTGGCATAGATGTAAGGATCAATTAATCTTAATATGTGATAACGTGCTTAGGTGTTTTAAATAAATGACTATTGTTTTTTATTTTCATGGAAGAATATATTCATCATAAGGCTTTCAGAAAATGCAGAAAGATAGAAAGGAGAAAGTAAAATCCCCTACATCCTAGCAAACAATGAGAACCACCATTAGCATTTTCCTGTATAAATTTCCAGATTTCTTTCTCTGCCATAATCACATGCAGATTTATATGTGCATGTGTGTGTTTGTGAAAACACAATTTTTAAAGAGCTAGACGCACGTGATGTACTGCTCTGAAACCTGCTTTTTTTAAAAAAAACATAACATGGGTGTTTCATCTCATATCTCACATGAGTAAATAAAGATCTATATCATTCTACATAATAGCTGCCTACTATTCCATTGTATGAAAGTGCCTTGATTTATTTAGGCAATACTCCATTCACAGACAGTTAAGTTGTTTCCAATTTGTGAAAGTGCTTTGTAAACTACAAAGTAACGTACAAATGTTAGTTATCATCACCACCATTTAAAAAATAAATATCCAGACATTATCATTAAACTTGTGAAGGTCTTCTTTCACTATTTCTTTAACCTGCTGGAAGTGGTGCTTTCATCTAATTGTATTAACATGAACATTTTTAAAACATGACATTTATGGATTCCACATCTGAACACACACAAAAAACAAATGAACTACTGAATCAGAACTAGGGGAAGGTGTTGTGGACTATTCCCAAGAGCCTGTTTCTCAGTACAACGACTGTGTTCTCGTTCCCAGCACATGCTACCTCACCCTCCTCTGCCTGTAGATTGACATCACTCACTCACTGCTGCCCTTTTCCCCAGAACCTACCCATGGCCTCAGAATTTTTGACAATGAACTCCAAATAGTCATTATGAAGCAATTGGAACAGGCAGTAGAGACGAAATGTATTAGCTAAACCCATGTTGAAGATATAAAGAATAAAATGGGTACTTACTGAGTAGCTACCATGAAATTTGTACATGCTGTACGTGGCAGATTTCGTAGTTATATTACACCACTGCCCTCCTAGATTCTCAGCTCCTTGCTATTAGGAACCACATCCTACTCTTTTCTGTGTTTTCTTTCTTTCTTTTTTTTTTTTTTGACACGGAGTCTTGCTCTGTTGCCCAGGCCGCGCCATTCTCCTGCCTCAGCTTCCCGAGTAGCTGGAACTACAGGCACCCGCCACCACGCCTGGCTAATTTTTTGTATTTTTAGTAGAGACGGGGTTTCACCGTGTTAGCCAGGATGGTCTTGATCTCCTGACCTCCTGATCTGCCCCCCTCGGCTTCCCAAAGTGCTGAGATTACAGGCGTGAGCCACCACACCCGGCTTTTCTGTGTTTTCATCTTTCCCTGATAAAAGACCACGTAAGGGTAGGTACTTAATCAATGTTGTTCATTTGTGGGTGAGCAGTTGAAATAATGAGTGAAGCCCCGAACTTATGTATTTTACAATCTCATTGATTGGGAACTAAAATTAGTAGTGCCAATGTATTCTTTGAAAATTGAACCTGCCATATTATTTCTGGTAGGATGGGGTTTGGTAAGATATCCAAATGCATGAAAACAAGCAAATTAATATTGCCACTCTTTTTGTAACAATAAATTTTATCTATTAATTAATGTTGTGACTTAGAGCAAATGTGCATGGCAGGAAACAGAAGGCCCTGCTGATACCAATTTTACAGAAGAATGTAGTCGGTCCATTGAGATACATTGTGGACACCTATGCTATGGCTCCAGTGCTGGCATGAGCTGGATGGATTTAGCTTATAAAACTCTGGCCTTTCACCTGTTCAAGGCTACAATTAACCCCTCTGTGAGTTTCATTCACTTAAAAAATATTTACTGCATGCCCAATAACTACCAGGCACTGCAATAAGTGCTAGATTTGGGGAGGTCCGACACAACAAAAATAATTTAAATTCTTTTTTTGGGGGGGGATGGAGTCTCCTTCTATTGCTCAGTCTGGAGTGCAGTGGCATGATCTCTGTTCGCTACAACCTCAGCCTCCAGGTTCAAGCAATTCTCCTGCCTCAGCCCACTGAGTAGCTGGGATTATAGGTGCCAGCTGTCATGCCCAGCTAATTTTTGCATTTTTAGTAGAGACGGGGTTTCACCATGTTTGCCAAGCTGGTCTCGAATGCCTGACCTCAAGTGATCCACCCACCTCGGCCTCTCAAATTGCTGGGAATACAGGTGTGAGCCACAGCACCCAGTCAAAAATAATTTAAATTCAAAATCGATTATACAAAAACATTTTGGGTCTCTTAATGAGACATCATGACAAATATTACTTATGACTACCAAAGTTAGGGCTTGCATACTTTTGTCTTCTAATATTAAAATATAAACCCATTGCTCTGGTCAGGGAGATCTTTTTACCCAACATGGAGGTTAGCCAGTAGATTTCATGGTCCCCTGTCTATTCTATTTCATGCTATCAGAAATTGTTTAAAAAATAATAAAAAGTAATAATGATTTTATCATTCTAGGGCTCTGGTAAAGTACTGCAATCAAGGAGAAATGTCTAACATGAATAAAGATAGGAGGAAGCGGCCTCTGTGTCAAGGATTTGCCATTCCTATCCTATATATTTCATTCAAACCCTGCTTCTCTGTCCTCTACTAGTCTCTCTGTTTAACTCTATTCTGCTGGTTCTCTGTGACTTATTTTAGGACCCATCTATTTTATAAACCATGACCCAACATGGTTAACACTGAGTGCTGCTCCTATCCATACTGCACCTTCTAGCACTTGATTATAAATCAAGCCTCACCCTTCTCTAATTTCATCAATTGGATAGGTCCTATTTTGGAAAAAAATAATGTAAAACTCCTGAGGGCAGCAACTTTACATACTCATTGTTTTAACCTGTATAGCACCAAGCATACTCCTAGCTATATCAAAAGTGCTCAACAGATACATTTAGGTTAATGTTTATACTAGTCCTTATAATGGTAGTTTGTTTCTACTGTGGTAAGTTGCATTAGAAAAAAAATTAGTCTCAGACCCCTAAAAATTCGGCTTCACATACTTACCACATGCACAACTTTGGATCGATGTATTAAAATACATTGGGCCTCAGTTTCCCCATCTCTAAAATATAGAGATGGTAACACAAAGTCTCCAAGTCCCAGATTAACTTACCATCCTATGATTTTACACATCTTAGAAGGTATTATGCCTCAAGGAGGACTTTTGCAGTTTGAAATATCTCTTTTCATCTAACAAAATGAGTACTTCTTAAAAAAAAAAAAAAGAAGTGAATTGTGAATCCCTTTAAGAGGCAGCTCAGATTTTGCTCACTCTCTCTTCTAAGTTCCCAATAAATGAATGGTGATTCTCTCCTCTTGCTTCAGCCCTTAAAAAAAAGTCCATCCTCTTACTAATAGAAAATAGGATTTGAGTGATGGCCCTTACACTAATTGGTCAGGAGCCCTAGATAAAATATTGTTATTGACAGAATGTTCTCCCTTTTTCATGCACAGAGAAAGTAGCTTAGCAGAACATACAGATAGAAAGCAAATGGAGGACAAAGAAAGAGTGCCCAAAACTTGGATCGAATCGGAAGAATCAAGCCAGTGCAGTAAGGTTCTTGCTAATAAAAGATTCGCTAAGAGGATATAACAGAAGCCAGCATATTCAACAAGATAATGGGACAAGGGAAGCAAGAATCACCAGTGGTGAGTGAGAGGCTATGAAAAAAGCAAAGATCCAAAAGATCTGACTTGTTCTGTTTGACCCTGGAGGTCCACGTAGGAGCAAATGTAAATGAAATAATCTTAGAGACAGTGATTTTTAACTCAGCAAGAAGAGAGGTATGCATAAAGAAATCCCATCACAATCTGTCAGAAACTATCTATTGATTTAAAAAAGATAAAACATAAAATGTTCAAAGGAACATCATAAATATAACAGTATGGGTTAAGATCAAGTACAGGGAAGCTTCTACCGGTGGGACTGTATTCTGCCATGGCAGGTGATGAACTAGCTCCATAAACTACCAGGTCTTTTCCCTGAAAAGAGCCTCTGGCTGCTACAATTTGATCTATCTAATTTTTAAAAAAATGAATCCAAGGTTAATATCTATATTAGTCCTTTTAATGGTAGTTTGTTTATACTGTGGTCAAAATTTCAATTTGTCATCCATTACCACTGAACTACTAGACTGCAGAAAACTCTATGTGGCCAGCAGCTTGGTGATGCATTGAAGGAAACAGTACCCATGACAGGGCCAGCAAATGCCTTTTACCCCTGCGTGATTTAATTCAGGCATAATAGTTGTACAATTCAAAGCTTCATTTTCCCTGAAATTCTAAAGTTGACTATGAGAAACCCTGAAATTATTCATCTTGTCTTTTCTTGTCTCCACTTCAACTTTCTTCCTCCCAGCTCTATAATCCTCACCCTCCCCTAAACTCAGAAAAGGGGAAATTATACAGTGTTTTGCTAGAATTATTTTACATAATCTTCCATCTCCTACAGTGTCAGCGCTTGCCCTGCTACTGAAATGACCGAAGCCAGGACAGACTCAGGTTCCTATTTGGAAGCAGCAGGGAAGTTCCTCCCATTCTTCAAACCAGTTCAGCCACGGGGAGCCTGTTCCAGCCAGAACTCCATCTCTACTGAGGATACACCAGCCGTAGGACCCAGCCTGGGCTTGCCCGTCCAGTAAACAGCAAGGAGCCTAGAGGGCACAACCCAGAGGACTGGGGGTTCTTCTATAAAAGGGACAATTAAGTCTCCCGTGCCACCCCCCACCCCCTCCTACCATCTTTCTCAAAGGGAAAAGAGTGGGCTACACCACTTTGAGCACAGTGCAAAGCGAACAATTCCTTTCTCCCACACTCACCCCGTTCTTCTGAGGAATGGGGCTGACTTTGATTCTTCAGATTACATTCACAATTAAACTCTTTAAGACTTTGTATCCTGGGAAAACAGTAAACAACTCAACTCTTGTCCTCAGATAACCAAGTGCATATGTGTGTGTGTGTGTGTGTGTGTGTGTGTGTGTGTCTGTGTGTGTGTGTGTGTGTCAGGGGACAGGGAGTGTAAAAGAATTGAATTGAATGTGAAGGGATTCTTCAACTCCAGGGAAAGTCTGCCACAAAGAGAAATGCATGTGGGTGAAACACCTTGTAATTTAAAACTATGTTTCTTCCAGTGTCTCCAGTTCTCGGCCTGAGCCAGCCATGGGATTCGGTTTGGCTGCCCTTACGTTAAAAATGCACTACACAGCAGATATCAGGGTGCCAGGCAGCTCATCATGTAAAGCTCCCAGGCACACTGAACACCATTTTGTTTGACATTTCACTGGCGACAATAGAACTGTCTGAAAATGCTCACACCCCACAGGCAGGTGGGAGGGGAGGGGTTAACAAGACAAGCGCACTTTGTGTGTGGCTCTCCTGGAATGTATTGGAAAAGGTACATGGAGCCTATTGAAAGCAAGTGTGGTTTTACTGGTGCATACTTCGTGGATTAGTTGGGAGTTGGAAATTATTTGGACTCAGTTTTCAAATGAAGGCTCAATCCTAAAAGTTAAAATAATAATGATTCTGTGGTTTAAAAGGAGACATGGCATCCACCTAAATGGAATACCTATGTTGGCCCCAAAATTATGGTGTGGTACTACAAGTGTTAGAGAGCACATTCTACATGGTCAAGCCTTGCTTATTACCCAGGGGCAGAGAATAATACCATTCATTCATTCATTCGTTTGTTCATTCATTCCACAAACATTTATTGAATATGCACAATGTTCATAAAATATTGTGCATGCTTGAAGGTTAGCAGAACGAGAAAAAATGCCCAGATAATCAGAGATGGATTTTGACCTTATGGAATTTGCAGTCTTAAGGGGGAAGTGCTACACAAACACCTAAGATCCTTACAGAGAGTGCAAGGCAGAAAGGTTAGGCTTGTTAGACACAGACCTCTAATGGACTGGGTGCTTGGCACTTAAAGAGAAATTGATTCCAGCTGGGGCAAAGTCTATTGCTTAACTTTGGTATCCAACAGAAGACCAGGAGTCCTCAACATCCCGTCACATCGAGGAAGGAATATCTCCAAGACAACTTCACTTTCTTGCCAAAATATGCAGGTACACATCTATGTGTGGTCTGAATTTCTATAACCATCGAAGTGTTTCTCCTTTCTTTCCCCCAGAAATGGCAGTGGAATAGACGCATTCACACAATAGCTAAGATGAACTCCGTCATGTTTTAAGAGAGTTAGTTTTATTAGTTCAGTTAGTTCACTTTCCTTTGGTTTCATAATGTAAGAAACAAAAAGAGTAAGAGCAGTGCTTTATTTCAGTAGTACAGGGTAAGGCTTTAACTTTCTGGGTCTGAGGCGGAGGTTTCTGCTGGCATCTTAGCTTTCTGTGTGTTTGTTTGGTTTACTCCTGACAGAGACAATGGAATGCTTCAATGAAAACGCCCAACTCATTTTCCATCTATGAATGAACAGAAGGCATCCCATGGCTAAGGAGGGATAAATATTCCGTGCCACTGGAGGCCTGCTGGCTCGCCCGGGCCACGCCACTATTGTACCCACTCTGGCTTCCACACGCAATTTACTAAAGTTTGTGCTGTTTCATGGCAAGGTGATTTACCACTGACACCTCTTTGCCATTTCAACTGGGGGCCACTGTAACGGGGCAAGGTTCAAGGAAGTTGGCCGAAACTGAAGCAGACATTTTATGAGCTAACTATTGCATTTTCTAGTTCTTGACTTTTCCCCAGGAGCTTTTGCTTTTCATTTTGTTGGCTGCTTTTAACTCCTCTGATGCTGTACAACCCCAGGTTATTTTTTTCTAAAAACAATAGAGCCTTCAGTACACTGGGTTTTGTTGCTTGTTTTGTTTTTATTTTTTTTATTTTTGGTGAAATGATATTAGGGCTCCTTACCTCTAACAACTGAGTCTTGCCATGGTTTTGAGTGTGAGGAAAGCATTACTGAAGGCATTTAATAGGTGGACAGACAGGTATGGAATTGTGTCGAGGGCCTTAAATTATATGCAGGTCAGCAGAGGTAACAGAAACGTGGTTATACTCTTGACTCACCCACTTGAAAACAATCCAATTCCATTATTTGTTCCTTTCACAACCTGTTCACGTGCTCAATCACTGATTTATTTATTCACCTATTCATTCATTCAACAATTGAGTGCCTAATATGAGAAATATTACTGTCCAGTGACAGGATGCTAGTAGACCAAAAAAACAGTGAATAAGATATGGGTGCTCCTTCCAAGGAATTCACAAGTCCGTGGAGAAACTACTCAGTCAACAAAAAATGAAAAAAAAGAAAAAAGAAAGAAAGAATGAAATCACTGCTAAAAAAGAAGTAACATCGAAGAGCTGTCAGAATACGGAGGAAGGGAATGTACCCTGATGTGCATATATTTAGAAATAGGTTCCAAAAATGCTGCAATTGTACTGAAACAAAATTTTAACTTGACCTCCTCAGATGGAAAAGGAAGAGGGCAATCTCATTCTTTTTCTTGAGATAAAATATTTCCCCAAAAGTTCACTTTTGAAATCATTTTCCAACTTCCTTTCCCTTAGTTCTCCCTCCACCCTCAATATCTTCTTCATATTCTCATTCTTTTTGCTCTAGTGGAAGCTATGCCATTTTCCTTGAGAGGACTACACTCCAGAGTACGAGGAGAAATCATGACATTTCTTCTGGGCTGGCCTGCATGCTCACTCTTTCCTATGGAGAGATGCCTTTTCAGAGCCCAGGAGACAGGGGCAATTCCATTTCCATGCTGGCTCAGCCCTGGCCTCTCCTGGGCACAGGTAGAAATGATACCAGGCCATGCTGAATCACTTACAGTGGTTCTGTGATGAAAATAACTAGTCATAGGAGATTGGCTTGGCCATCAAATTCATTGCATGTTGCTGAAAATCAACTAGGACCCCAAATGGGCCAGCCTTCAACTTCTTGGCAACCCTCTCTATGAAAACAAATGCTTTGCCTTACCCTTCCTATGAGATTCTCCACTCCCTTTTTTTGGGGGGACTTTCAGCACTCTTTGAAGGAAAGGAACAATTAATGTTCACAGTAGATGTCTGAGTGTCTAGGCCAGGCGCAGTGGCTCATGCCTGTAATCCTAGCACTTGGGGAGGCCGAGGAGGGTGGATCATGAGGTCAAGAGAGCAAGACCATCCTGGCCAACATGGTGAAACCCCATCTCTACTAAAAATACAAAAATTAGCTGGGCATGGTGGTGCCTGTAGTCCCAGCTACTTAGGAGGCTGAGGCAGGAGAATCACTTGAACCCAGGAGGCAGAGGTTACAGTGAGCCGAGATCGCACCACTGCACTCCAGCCTGGATGACAGAGCGAGACTCCATTTCGAAAAAACTTTCATTCCATTTCTTTTCTTAGACAGATGTCCAGGCAGAAGGATCTCAGAGTTTACTTTCTGCATACACAAACCTCCATACAGCACCATGCCTAGGCATGACCAACTTCCTCACATAGTTGCTTATTGAATTCCTCCCCTCACCCACATCACCAAAGTGTGCCAGGAAGTGATTGCCTGGCATAGCTCACTGGTCCTGCACAGTTTTTTTAAGACTCTCCTGCTCTGTCTCCCTTCATACACCAAACAGAAGAAAGGTGGATTCCTACCCCCACTTTCCTTTTTTTTATAGAAGAGTGATGGATTCATGGTGCATAAGACCAGAATATGTCAGCTTCAAGCAACACACATTATCTTTTGAAAAGTATGAACTACTGTAACAATTAAAGCGTTTAGGAGACAA
Source organism: Pongo pygmaeus (assembly GCF_028885625.2). Taxonomy (NCBI): domain Eukaryota; kingdom Metazoa; phylum Chordata; class Mammalia; order Primates; family Hominidae; genus Pongo; species Pongo pygmaeus. The sequence continues at coordinate 23,045,681 of NC_072376.2, forward strand.
ACCTTCAAGTGTCCTCAGAAGAAATGTGTAAGCACAATTTTCTTCTAAAACGCAAACTTAGAGAACAAAATATGGGTCTGAAAGCATTTTGTTTTTAATTAACTTTTCTAAAAATCTTCTCAATTTGAGTGATCTTTTACTGACCCATTGTCGACTGGAGGAAACAATTACTTTGGTCATTGAAAGAGTCATTTTTACCAATGAGCTGTCATTATCAATCAATCTAGGGTTCCCTGCTCTAAATACAAAAATGAATAGGCGAATAAATCTGTAAGTGGATAAATTGTCTGCACACCAATCCCCGCGGGCCATGTGTTTATAAGTCAACAGCTTAAAATGAAAACATCTGATGAAGGTAATACACCTGTTAAAGGAGCATAAAATTCCAAACCCAATGGTAAAATATAAAGATTAGAAAGCCTCTTAAAGGCGCCATCAAAGCAAACTATTAAATGAATACATCTGCTCTGTGCCAGACTCTAGTTTTATAAGTGCCACTCTAAATAAAAGAGATTTAGGACAAACATTTCATAAAAGGATGTGAAAAGCAGTGAAGGAGATGTATTTTGAGGATGATGAGAGAAAATGGAATGGATTCAGTTAGAAAGAAGAATTGACCTAAGCTCAGGCCAGGACTCATAGGAAAGGTTTTATGAGTCTAGTTTTCATTGGAAGGGGTGAGACGTGAGGAGGTATAGCAGAATCATTTTTCATGTCCAGCTGTATACTTTGGTTTTAGTCTACAGACAAAAGGGGAAAAAATCAGTTTAGCACTAGATAATTACTTGTAATGAAACCTAATACTAGAAAGAGAGAGAGAGAAAAAAAATTTAAAAAAAATAAGAAAGAAACTTCTAGTCAAGGCAGTTCCAATAAAATTTCAAACTTATAATGTTACCAAAGAAGTGTGGTAACAGAGTGGTGTTAGTTGGGCATGACCATGTTTCTACCTGACCCTCTTAAATGTGGTTTTAGTCAAGATGCATTTTCCTGGTTTGCCTGCCTCTCTGAATGCTGCTTCTCAGTGTTTCATCCTTTAACTGCTGGTGTTGCCTATAACTCTGTTCTCAGCCCACTTTGCTTATTCTTCTCAGTCTTCCTTGGCTCATCTCATTGCCTCTCAAGGCTTTAACTGCCACCATGACAGAATCTGTCTCCAGCCCAGATTGTCCCCAGAGCCTCAGAGACAGCTGGGTGCTCACCACCAACATCTTGCAGGACCAGAACACCCAAAATATACAAAATGGGCCTTAACATCCTCCCAACCTCAGCTGCTTGCCTGCCTGTGTTCTTTGCATCTGTTGAAAAGAAGTAACCCAATCCACCCAAACCAAAAATATACTCATCCCCTTCAATCTTAATCATTCTTAAGTCTCTTCCTTCCTTTCCGTTCCATGATGAACGTCCTAGTTCAAGCCAGTGATCTTTCCAAAACTTGACTCTGGCTACATCCTACCTTGGTGTCTATCATTTCAGCCCCTCAACATTGACCTAGAGAAAGCTCTTGAACATGGCAGAAAGGTCTTCTCTGAGCTGGCCCCTGCCCTGCCTCCAGCCTGACCTCTTATCCCTCCCTGCTTCCTACTTCCAAGAGAATGCCCTTTTATCATGCTTTTGTTCCAGCTCTACCTGAAATCATTTCCCAAATCCTTTTTCCTTATCTAACTCTCTTCATTCTTTAAGAATCAGCACAGTTGTCAGTTCTTCCAGGGAGTCTCGCTGCTTGCTTGAGGCCAAATTAGGTCCTTCTGCTTATGGCTCCTCCAGAGCCTGGTGTACTCATCTACTACTGCACCCAGCACATTATAATCGCTGGTTTATGCATCTGTTTCCGCCACAGACAATGAGCTCATTGACAGCAGGGGTTATCTGTTATTCATCTATATCCTCCATGCACATAACAATAATTACTGAATACATGATCTATCTAACAAAAACACATTTACACATACAGATGTGCCTTGACTGACAATGGGCTTATGTCCAATAAATCCATTGTAAGTCATAAATATCTAAGTCAAAAATGCATTTAATACATCTAACCTACAACCTAGCTTAGTCTAGCCTACCGTAAATGTGTTCAGAACACTTACATTAGCCTACAGTTGGGCAAAATTATCTAATGCAAAGCCTATTTTATAATAAAATGTAATTTATTGAATACTGTACTGAAAGTGAAAAACAGATTGGTTCTATGAGTACTCTGTACTTGAAGTATGGTTTCTACTGCATGTATACCACTTTCACACCATCATAAAGTCAAAAAATCAAAAGTTAAATTATTATATGTCCAGGACTGTCTGTATATCCTACATGTAGATATTTTAAAGATATATGTTATTATGCCAGTAAAATAAAAGCCTCCTATATATTTATTTCTTCACATCCATCAAGAAAAGGTTTGTGGTTTTTTTCTTGTTTTTGTTTTGTTTAATTTTGCAGTTAGGAGGGAGGGTAATTGGATCTGTTTCACCTTTCTTGAAATCAATCAAATTTAAGCTTGAGTTTTACAAAATTTTCTAATAAGAATAATAATAAGTAATCCTTCCTGAGCACCTGTTACCTTGAAACACTGTTCTAGGTGCTTTGTGTGTCTGACTTAATTTTTCCTTGCAGTAGCCCTAGGCAGCCTGCTGTCTAGGCATTCCTATTCTTACCATCTACATAAACTAAGGCATTGAGAATAACTCAGCCAAGTCCACCCACATCAGAAGGGATGGAATCTTGATCCAGCCAAGGCTCCTCAATTGTACTACACTGTCCACAATCAAAATTCAGTTTCTGTTATTGATTCCTACATCATGGAACAGAATTGTATTATGACTCAAAAATCCTTACAGGCTTAAGTGCCAGTATGGACATGGACTTCAACCAATCAGAAGGCATCCTAGGACCCCTGCTGTGGCAAGAATTAATCTTTTGGTTACTAGATCATGAAGCAATTGAGGAGTTCCAAAAGCAGGAGCCACACTGACAGAGTCTGGGCACTTGGAGGGCCTGGGCAGCAGCTAGTGTTTTGATATTTTTACAACTGGTACTGCCATGATGGTGCACCCCAGCCGAATATCAACCCAGGTCTGATGCATCAAAATAAAGATGTCAGGAAAAAGTGTCTGGACTATTTTCAGAGTCTGGTGCTTCGTTTGTTCAAGGTTATTGTTCTTGGATGCAGCTGCCACTACGTAGAATTTCCTTAAAGGGAAAATCCACAACTTCTGGTGGGAAAATGGAGGCAGCAAAATTATATCCTAGGCTTCTAGGCTCTATTTCTCTTGTATCTCCAGGCCCAACAAGGGTACCTGGCACAAAATAAATACTCAACAAGAATTACTATGAATAAAATGCAAATCAAAACCACAATGAGATACCATCCCATGCCAGTCAGAATAGTGATTATTAAAAAGTCAGGAAATAACAGATGCTGGTGAAGTTGTGGAGAAATAGGAATGCTTTTATACTGTTGATGGGAATGTAAATTAGTTCCACAATTGTGGAAGACAGGGTGGGGATTCCTCAAAGATCTAGAACCAGAAATACCATTTGACCCAGCAATCCCATTACTGGGTATATGCCTAAAGGAATATAAATCATTCTATTACAAAGATGCATGAACACATATGTTCATTGCAGCACTATTCACAATAGCAAAGACATGGCATGAACCCAAATGCCCATCAATGATAGACTGGATAAAGGAAATGTGGTACATATGCAGCCATAAAACAAAAAACAAAAAACAAAAAAAAACCAAGATCATGTCTTTTGTAGGGGACATGGACGGAGCTGGAAGTGTTTGGAAGCCATTATCCTCAGCAAACTAATGCAGGAACAGAAAACCAAACACTGCTTTTTCTTGCTTATAAGTGGGAGCTAAACAATGAGAACACATGGACACAGGGAGGGGAACAACACACACGGGGGCCTGTCAGGGGATGGGGTTGGGGGAGGGAGAGCATCAGGAAAAATTGCTAATGCATGCTGGGCTTAATACCTAGGTGATGCGTTGATAGGTGCAGCAAACCACCGTGGCACACGTTTACGTATATAACAAACCTGCACATCCTGCACATGTACCCTGGAATTTAAAAATCAAAATCAAAATAAAATAATAATGAATAAATAAATAAATAAAAGTAACTCACCCAAACTGGATTAAATGTTAGGTCAACCCAGGGAGGTACATAGAACAACAGTCTATGAAAGATGCTAAAGTATTTCTATAGACAAAATGAGACAGAGCATGCTATACGTGGTAGAAGGAAAACTTGTGTGGGTTACTAGAGGTGGAAAAATAAAACCCCTGAGGATGTGTTCACATCATAATAGATGTTCCATCAACCACCATCTTAGGATGCCAGTTAGCCACAGACCTTTTATATGGTTGAACAGCACATGCAAGTTTGGAGCCAGAGCTGAATTGCTTGGAAAAATAAAAGGAGTAAGGCTAGTGCTGCTTCCCAAGGCTCTCCCACTCACACTTTGCTGGTAGTGCTTCAGGTCCCTCTGCAGTAGCAAAGTGTGAACACTGTTGAATGTCAATGACAGAAACCATGGCAGGCACTTTACTGAGAGGAAAAAGTGCGGCACCCATTATGGAGAGTGGGAAAGAAAGATTGGCAATGGCTTTACCCTCAGTGGGAGAAGGTTGAAGTGGCCCCAAGATTGAAATCATCCTGGAGGTGTTAACACTTCAAGTCTGTGTTCAAACTTTGCTGCCTTCTGCTGCAGAGGATTTGCCTACAAATAACAATAACAAGAATAATAACTAGAATAATACCTGCCACCTTTTATTTAGCATTCATTGCGCCCTAGGCTAAGCCTTTATGAGGCTCTTCTCATTACATCTTTTTAACAACCCTATGAGGAGGGTATTATCCTTCCATTTTACAGCTGAGTGTTAACAGGGCCTAAACTCACCAAGGAAATCCTCAAAACATGTCTGATGTTCAACCTTTCCTATAGGTTTGCAGACTCTTGTTTGTCACCCCACTCCAGGGTGCCACATTAAATATATGTATATTTTAGCATCCTTGACATCTTTAAATGATATTATCTGAATTTTTACCTAGATATTCTGTTTCATTTACCTTTAAGTCCCTAAATCAGGTTTGAAATTCCTTTTCATTCACACAGAAAGAATATTTATATTACTACCCATGGCTTCAAGCAGGACAAAATCCCTCTCCACCATGAGTGACTCTGAACTTGATTTTTGGTGTAACAGCCCTCACATTGTACCATTACATGTATACTCAAGGGCAGAAAATAAATAATAAATTATAGCATTTCTTATGTTTGCTTTAGACCATCCAAGATGTCAATCATATTGTGGGGAGTAATGCCTTCTGACCACTGACATTTAGGTACAACGCTGAAGGACTATTTCTCCAGCTAGCACTTCAACACAGTTCTCTAATATCTTAAAGATCAACCTTAACAACAACAATGATGGCAAAGGTATGGAATTTTATCAGTTACAAGGTATAAAAAAAGGTTCTGAAATATGAACAACCTTATCATTGATTTCTTTTCTTTTTAGGCCAAAAGAGCATATATCATTCAAGCTATGGGGACAAAAATAAATTGTTGCCAGAGGCTGTTCAAATGGAAACCAGTAGCACCCTTTAGGGTTCAATGTACTTTTTGTTTCTTTTTTCCTACCCAGACTCTCAAAGGGACAAACACATGCAGGAAAGTGATCCTGGAAAGAAGGGGTTAATATAAGCTGCACAGTGCACTCAGTGATGCCTTAAATAATTGTCACATGTCCCCTATAATCTGTCCCATGCTGTCAGCACTGAGTTAGTCATAATAATATCAGATAAGAGCTGTTCAAAGTGACACACTAACCAACATGGGAGCCACATGACTTTCTGGCTTGGCTACTGCCCTTCAGCTGAACTTTGGCTTAGAACACAAGGCTCCCAGAGGCAGCCCGGCACATGCCGCCGCGTGGAGTGTCCGGTGGCATTTTCCGTTGCTAGGGCCTCTGTTGCTTCACAGTCTAGTGAGGGGCAGCTGGGCATCAGTGACAGGGAGTCGCCTGCTCACCCCACCTCTGGGGCCAGGGAAAGGAATTGGCTGCTGTGGTGGCCGCTGCCTTTCTGAGCTTGTGCTGGGACTCCCTGTCCCCTCCACAGTTGATTAGTTTTGCAAATGTGTGTGTCACGCGTTATGCCAAGAGCCACAGCAGGGAAACTCGGACCCCCAAAGGGAGTTTTGCTGGAAGAGGTAGAGAAGGAATGTGACTCTTGGATAAGAGGACACAAAGACAAGGGCAGGAAGGAAGGAGGAAAAAAAAAGGAAGGAAAGTTATTACCTCTGGGTAGAAGGTTACTGTAGACTAGCTCTATTTTATTTGTGCTTTTCTGTATCCCCGCCCTGACTTTTTTTTTTTACTTCCAGCATATTTTAGATTTTTAATTTAAAAAGTTAAGGCACATATTTTTTAAAGGAGAATAAAGAAACAAAGAATAGTGAAAAAGAGGAAGAAAGGAAGGTGACCCATTCACTCACTGATTCATTCACAAAGCAGAGGCCAGAAAGGAAGCAAGAATCCAATGTCATCTGACATTGGATTTGAGAGCATTTATTGGCAGTGTGCCTCTGGTGTACTTACCTAACACCTCTCTCTAAGCTTTATTATCCTCGGCAGTAAAATGGAAAAATAATACCTAATTTACAAGACTTCTATGGGAATAAAAGGAGGTGATATATGCTAAGTGGCTAACAAGCGGCAGGTGCTCAATAATCAGTAGCTCATGGGAAGCCATGGAAGTTATGATGATCTTTGGAGTCAGAAATACCCAGATCCAAAGTCTGACTCCAGCACTTACCATGGTGTGACCTCAGGCGAGTTATTTCACCTTGCCGAGCCTCAGTTTCTCATGCATAAAATGGGGATAATGATACCCCACTGTCAGAGTTGTTAAAAGGAGTTACTTTTAATGCTTTACACTTAGCAAATAATCAGGCACATGGTAGTTATACAGTAATTTGTAACAGGAGTTGCCATAGTGGTGGTGGTCATAGTAGCTAAAAATAGAAAGAAGGCAAATCTATTCATTAATTCAACAAACGGAAATAGCAAGATGTACAAGTAAAAGTAATAATCAGACAAATGTATAGAGAAGAGATAACTAAAAACCAAAGGTACTGATCAATAAAGATTGGAAGAGTCTAAAAGGACCCAAATACATGAGAAGACAGAGAACAAGAGAATGCTCTTAGTGGGACTAATCTTACCTCGCTTGGCTGGGAACTATCTAGTCCATCCTCCTTCTGCCTCCAGGGAGCTAATGCTATCCTTCCATTCTATAGATCGAAGTGCAGACATCTCGAGTGGCTTTTCCCAGATCACACAGCTAATAAGTAGCATAAAAGGGGCCAAAGCTCAGGAGTGCCCCTACTGTGCTCTTTTAGGAAAGGCATTACCAAAATTAAATAAAAATTGAGAAACATTAGCAACGAAACCAAAAGCAACAAATGTCAGCAGAGAAAAATTATTGTTTACTTTAAGGAAAATGGAAAAAACGAAGTAGTGTTTTAAAAAAAAAAAAATGAAATAAAATAAATGGTATCTTAACGAATTTTTTTTTGAAAAATGAGAAATAAAAAATTGTATTTAGTAGAAAGACATCTTATTGGAGATAAATCTTAGAAGGTAGAATTTCATGGAGAACTTAAGAGGGGAGAATTCCAGCTGGAAGGAGGAAAGCAAGATTTTCCTGCTCATGTACTCAAGTCTGATTCCTCAGGGTACTGCGTATTCTAAGATTTCTCTGACAAAATTCTATAGCAATTTGCTCAGAAGAGGAGAAGGCCACCAACACATGGGGTCCAGGAATCAGTCTCGCTGTTCTAAGCTGTTAGCATTAGACAGGTGCTTCAAAGAGAAGAAAGAACACTTGTGTTGTCCAGTTGGGCAGAGTTTTCCCGACAAGTGGTGACTCTAGTGGTATAAAAATCAGAAAACCCTAAAGGGAAAGTGAAGTGAAATAGGAAGGAATTGGGGCCGGCCAATGCCTGGAGCTTCTTCCCAATTCTTCTGGTGCCAAAACGTCTGAAAGCTCTGTGAATTTTTTTTTAAGTAGGGGCCATTCCCTTTCCAGAAGCCAGGCAGAGTGCTGGAACAGAAAACAACCACGAAGAATGAAGTCTACCTCTTTCTTTTATTATTCAAGAGCTGTGTGGAATGGGCCTCTCCCTAAAGCTCACCACCTTCATTGAATTTTTCTTCTATGTAGAAAGAAAAGTCCTCAGTTTGTTTTGAAGAATAAATGAGATAAAGTAAGCAAATACATCTGATGCATGGTAAGTTATACTATTATTTTCACTTTGCTTTCAGGAGTAAGTGTTTGCAACTTCCTCTTCCCTACCACACAAATAGTTGATTTGTTGGACCAACTCTCAACTTCACCTCATACCAGTAGGAGGATTGTGAGGCTGAAGCAAGAGAAACTCATGTGAAAATGGGTGACAGAGGAACCGGAGAATGGAAAGAAGAAAGGAAACATGATTTAATATTAAAGAAAATAGCCTACTGGCCCAGCATACTCTGAGAGGCTAGAAAGCATTTTATTTCAGACAGCTTTCTGGCTATCACCTGAAGTTTATGAGAGCTAGCCTTGCCTGTGCCATGTGTATAAATCATTCCGCCCACTTATTAATAATCATAATGCCTTCTTTTATATAGAGTTCTTTAGAAGGCACTTTCACATACATCACCTAATCATTCATATGCCACAGGGTATCAGCAGCTGCCAGCCACTCATCCGCCCAAGTGGGCAAAGCAACTCTGTCTTTGGTTATGTAAATATGAGACCCACAGGCACCATGACTTCAGGAAAAGGTGTAATGTCTCCTGTGTGTTTCCCAACAGCCTTTGCTAGGCAGAACTCTCCACTGGGGAAAGGTGAATACACTGGCATAGGGGCTAAGGAGATCTCTGGGAAGAAAAATGGAAAGGTCTCACCTGATGCCCAAAGTTATTAGAATCCCTCTGTTAGAATGGGGCAGTCTCAAAGTTTTAAAGGAGCACCCACAAGAAAGGTGGGAAGGTTAAGTGGGTGGTGACATGGGGAAGGGTGAATCTGGCTGAGACTGCAAACTGCCTAGGACCTGCTGCCCTGTCTTGGTGTAATGCTATGAGGAGCACTAACCTAGCATGTGAGTCTGATGAAAGAAAAGTGGTAACTTAAAGTCAAAACAAGGGGACGTCACTGGATCCATGTAGAGAGCTGTGGCAACAACAGCCCCTACAGAGCAGAGGCCCAGCCTCCACTGTGCTATGCAGGATCAATATTCAGCAGCGACACTGTGTGGCAGCAACTGAAGTAGCCGTGCTAGTAGACAGCATGGCATCCAACCTTTCCCCCCAACCACCCCCTGCAGACTGGTGGGGTTTTCGTTTTGTTTTCAAGGCTGAGCTAACTGGCCTAAGTCAACCCCTAGTTACTTGGAACAATTGGGATTGTAATCTGTGGAATGATGGAGAGACTTCACGAAGGAGATTTTGATCTCCTGCTGATAATGGTGTCTGAGACTCTCTATTGACTAATCAGAATAATAAGAGACATAACTACATGTGTGGCCCATGCTGGTGAAGCTAATCATATTGGTTACATTTGCAAAAAAACACAGCAAAACCTCTGAGTTAGGCACTATGATATAGGCAGAGAAGTTACTATTAGTCTCAATTTATTGATAAGGAAACTGAGGCTCATCTAGGTTTTAAGTGGCTTGCCCAAGACCCCGGATCCAGGAAGTGAATAAGCAGGTTCCCTTTCCAATGGAGAGGATTTTAGTTAAACAAAAAACAATTGCTACTACCTTTCTCTCCTTCAGAACCAAGGTGAATATCCCACCAGACCTTGTGGAATTGTCTCTGCATGTGAGCTGCACCCTTTCACAAAGCTTCCCTGTCTTTTCCACTCCCCTACATGTACTTGGGCAGAAACCAAACTCGAGGTTCTGCTCACATGCTTGTGGTTTGGCTCCCAGCTGGGGATCACATTCTCTGCTCCACAGGCAAAGCCAAGGATCCTTCTTGCAAAATACTACTGGTGTCCTGGTGCCACCTCCCGAAAGAGCTGCCCACAATGCCCACATGCCTGGGAGGTAGGGTGAGCAGGATCAAGCACTGGCAAGCAGGACATCCAGCAAGAAAAGATTATGCCTGCTCTTTCTCCCAGTAAGTTTCCTAAGAGCCGTAGACTTGGTCATTAATAAATACACACAATTTCAGGAAACTTCTCAGATACAAATTGGTGAAATTAAAGTGAGACAACATCTGGAAGTAAATTATATACTAATTTTGGCTATTTTCTTGCTGCTTACACACTTAGCAGAGAAAGAGCAAATGTCCACGGATTTCTGGTTCACAGGTACTTTTTTTCCTAGCTGTATCATCATAATGATAATGTCAGTAGATATCAATTTTTGTATCAGGCCCTCTACTGCGCAACTCCAAGGGATACTACTTACATAGAATACCATGTAAATAGTGCTGCCCAGAGGTGTGCAATATGGCTTTTTCCACAGAATTATTTCCTTAATCCACGCATAAAAATTATTTACATTCAGTATCTTATTTTATTACAATAACAAATCATGTGGTAGACATTTGTATCTCTGTTTTACAGGTGAGAAAAACAACAGGCATTGAAACTTTAAGTGATTCGCCTACGGTCATATAACTAGTAAGTTGCAAAATCAGGAAATCAGGATTCAAACTCAGTGCTATCTGAATCCAAACCTCATGTTCTTAACTGTTTCATTATCCTAACTGAAGCCCTTGTATAACAGTAAGACATGAATCTTAAAAAAAAAAAAATGCAAAGTTGGTTAACATCTAAATATTGAGCCTATATATAAACAGCCTATACATGTATTTTTTCAAGAAGAAAATAGTTTATGTGCTCTGTCTTCTTAGCATGTAAGACTTTTCAGCACATGTTTAATTTAGCGAATACTAAGTATGGGTACTACTGCATATGAATTCCTAGGTACATTGAGGAAAAAAGTTTAATCAATTTTATTTAATTTTAAATAAGCCAATATCACCACAAAGCTTTCAGATACAACTGATTCACCAAAATGATTGGTGAATCAATACAGTAAGTATGATGTATTGAATGCCTACTGTGTACTATTCTAAGTCATTTTCATATATTAGCATGTCTAATCCCCCGACATGCATATAACATAGCCACTGTTTTCAGCTCTACTTTGCACAGATGGATTGAGGAACTTGCCCAAGATCACATAGCTACTAAGTGAAAGACCCAGAATATGAACTGGGCAATCTGGTTTTAGGTTCTACGCTACAGCCTCCAAGATCTGAAGCATGGCAATCCACAGGACATGAAAAGCAGCAGAAGGAGTCAAGAAGCCTAATCAGGACGAGCGCAGTGGCTCACGCGTGTAATCCCAGAACTTTGGGATGCCAAGGTGGGCAGATCACCTGAGGTGAGGAGTTTGAGACCAGCCTGGGGAACATGGACAAACCCCATCTCTACTAAAAATATAAAATTCAGCCAGGCATGGTGGCAGGTGCCTGTAATCCCAACACTTTGGGAGGCTGAGGCGGGTGGATCACTTGAGGTCAGGAGTTCAAGACCAGCTTGGGCAACATGGGAAAACCCGTCTCTACCACAAATATAAAAATTAACTAGGCATCTTGGTGCATGCCTGTAATCTCAGCTACTCGGGAGGCTGAGGCAGGAGAATTGTCTGAACTGGGAGATGGAGGTTGCAGTGAGCCGAGATCGCACCACTGCACTCCAGCCTCGGTGACAGAGTGACTCCATCTCAAAAAAAAAAAGCCTAATCATGTGAAAACAAGTAAATAAATTAAACACAGACTCCCAGTATGGAGCAAAGCACCAGCTCCTACATGTACTGAACATGACGGGCATAGGCTTCTAGGCAATGCTCAAAAATAAGAAGGTACTTCTGTGCGAAGTCACTAAGAAGACCAGAGACCAGGAGGGGTGCCATGAAGGTCAATTGCTAAGGCAACAAACCGCTAATTTCATGGTCCACAGAATGATACACCTCTTTTACCAGAACAGAGAGGGAGAAAGGATAGGAGATACTATAAGATTATATTATTTCCAAAGTCCCTAGGTAGCTTCTCCTGATTTGTCTTACTTCTACTGCTTTCATGGTAGTTTTACAAGTGAAATCTGCCTTTCGTTTATTTATTGGCTTTCTCCCACCCACATAGGGAGCTGATTAATCTTCAAAATATCCCCATGCAATGTGCAGATGCATTCCAAAATGCTGCTGATCCCGTCTGTACCAGGAAATTGGGGCAGAAAGTTCTGCCACTTCTGTCCAAAGTAAAACTTGGCACTAAGCCAGAAGTAGAACTGTGGATCAACCCCAAGAGTGCCTATTCCCAGCCCACAACTTCCTTTTTCTTTTCACTAGAAAATAAAATAAAATAAAGTAAATTAAAATAAAATAAAATAAAAATAACCCAGGGCATTAAATTTTGCTGACTCCTTTCAACATTATTTTTCCTATTAAAATAAGCAAAATTTCTGCCTATCCTCAACAGGTCCGGAAAGGTAGAAATGTATTGTCCAATTTTCAATCATTGAACATAAATTCACTTGTTGGATATTACTCTCCCACTATACATACTATAAGTCTGAATGGGTTAACAGATCTCTACCAGGGACAGAAATGATCTCTCTGTCTCTCTCCCCTGGAGGAAGAGCTGAGATATTCTGTGGCTCACAGGTACTTTTCCTGTGATATTTTTCTGCCTCATCATCACAGTCCATTCAATTATACAACTTCTCACTATTTAGGATCAATCCCCTTTCACAATGTCCCAAAGGAAAGTGCCTTGACAAACATCCTATTCATCTCAATAGGACTTTGCAAAGTCAGAATAATATGTGTAAACACAGTTGGGCCTGGAGGTGGGTCCAAAAGAAACTATCTAATGCTGTTGTGGCAGATGAGAGCCTTGGAGAGGCCAAAATGGGTCCTATGAGATCCAGAGTAAAGATTTCAGGGAGACTAAAAAAAATGAGTGCACCAAGGAAGTAGAAGAGTTGCATAGAGACAGGAAAACCAGTAAAAAATTCGGTTTCTGCTAAGTATTGCTTCTGGTTCTTACCTTGTAATTAATTTTAGCATCTTTGGGTATCTTGAGTAAGAATTGTTACAGGGAAAGTCTTGAGAACCATGAAAAGTCCCTCCCTGGAAGGTAGAGGCACCAAGGGACACTTCCTCATTTAGAAGTAAAAAATGTACATCTTCTTCTGGTCCAACAATTTTCTAGGTCATTCATTTATTTATTCTTTCATTAAATGAGTGCACTTATAATACATGTCACATGTTATTCTAGGTAGTCACCATATGATACAGTAACAAACAAGACATGCCTTCCAGGAGCATGCAGTAGAGACAGAAAAACTGACTTTGCAAGACTGTTCAAGATGTACAGTGATTGAGAGCAGAGAATGATGAATGCTAAAGATGACAAGGAGAGCTCTTCTTGAAGATTCACAGCGTAAAGCACCATAAACATGAATGGGAGTGTAAGAGACCTGAAGAAAAGAAGGACACTGAATGGAGTGGTCCCTTTCATTAAGCCCCTTTCATTAAGCAGGGATCACATAGAGAAAACATGGAGGTTTGAGCACGAAAATTAGAAACAGATAAACAAGAAGGTTGGGAGGTCAGAGAAATAGTGTAGGACAATGACAGGGAAGCAAACCTTCCTCCCATCCCCCTACGACATGACTTTCTTTTAGGAGAAGTAAGAGCTAAGGAGAGAGCATGTCTGCTGCCCAACAAAAGTTGGTCACTGGTGGCTGTATGGCATCATGTGGCTGCCCCAGTGGATGCTCCCTTGGTGTCAGGGAGAAGCCTCCACAGCTGCTCTTGCTCAGATGCTCAACAAGGCTATTTTGGGCTGGATGGAGTCCATGGTGATGACTGCCCAGCCTGGGCAGCTTACCCAGTGTTGCTTTTTAGCATTCTGTTTTTCTTGTCACTTAGCTCTCTACCATACAATTACTCAAATAAGGAAAAGAAGAAGGAAAAAGGGAAGAAGAACATGACTACATCTTATTTATAGTACTCAAATCAATGGTAGCAACCTCCTGTGCATTTCAATAAGAACTTTGCATATCAAAATCCCCCGAAATAAAGCATAGTAAACATATTAAAATCCATAATGACATTTTTCTGTGCTGTTTTAAAATATGTTTGTTTGTTTTGAAATACCAAAATGGCTCAGCCCAAATTAAAGACTAATTCATTGACAGATGGGCCAAAATAATGCATAAATGCAATAAGCATCCTCAAAAATGTGTGTTTCACCTTATTACCCTCTAGGTCAAAGGATGTTTAGAAAATAACAACTATCTTTTATTTCAATATATTCTCCTTCCAAAGAACCAAAGCACATTTCAAAGATTATCATGATCACGGGATTCTATAGTGGTAGGAATCTCAGAGGTTTTGCTGCCTTTGCCTATGTTTGAACATTTTCTGGAAAATAAATTTCCCTCTCTAGAGATAGGGAAACGATTGGGGAGCAGCTAACTAAGAAATGCCACAAACTTAGAAGTTATAGAGATCCCCAATTCAACACTAATAATGGCTACCATCTAACTAACTATGCAGACGCTAATGCTAAGAACTTCATAATACAATATCATAATTTAACTCTCACAACTCAAGAAGAAAGTTATATTACCCTAGGTTTACCTACAAGAACAATGAGGCTCAAGGACATAACCAGTAAGAAAAGAACATAATAAGAACCTCAGTATCTGGTCTCTTTTTCAAAAGTAGCATATTACCCCTCAACCACGAGGAAAAAAGGTCACTCTCATTATTTCAAGCCATCTCTTCTCATCTTCCCTCACTTGGAAGTATTCAGAATCTGCATATAACTATGAACTTGAAAACATATTTCACAGCCTTTAATGTTCCTGGAATCTTCCCTAGAGCTCTAACTTCTCACAGCTTCCCTAATTTATCCAAATTTGTAAAATGTAATCAATGATTTATCAGAACCAGTCTGGGTCTTCCTTCAATGATTAATTTACCAAACAGTAATTAATTTATCCAACATGTATTAAGTACCTTCTTTTGTCATGTAATGTTTCATCCACAGACATGAAAAAATACAACCCTGGTCTTGAGAAACTCAAGAAACATGCAAAAATATCTGCAGCAATGTAACAAACCATCTTATAACAGAGAACTGTGGAAGACGCTACATGGAACACGGAAGAGAAAACAGTGCCAACTCCACCGTTAGCTTCAGGGAGGCTCCAGAAGGAGGTGATGTTTCATTTAAGTCTTAAAAGATGAGTTGGAATTTCTCAGGTGACCTCAACAGGCAATTGTCCAAGGAAGAAGGACAGATTGAAGCACATTTGAGATTTCCATTTGAAAACATGTTATAGATTCTGCTATCATGTTAAAAACAAATTACCAAACAAAAAAGAAAAATCTCATTTTTACTGACTCACTAACTCTACATGCTAATGAAAATATCAAATGAACAGTAATTGTATGGTGACTAATAGCAGCATCATGAAACCAAATGACATCAACAAAGAAGAAAATGAAAAATTCAATTACTCCATGAAATGTTTGTAGTTAGTTAGCTCATGGAACTGTCTTGTTTTCTGGGCTTTCTGACAAACTATATCCAGGCCTCACAAAGAGTCAGTGTGTAGGATGTAATTCCAATTTGCCTGAGTCTTTCTTGGTTGCTTGCTACTTAAAAATCCTAGCCTAAGATTATCCCCCTCCAGACTCTACAAAAAAAATTTAACTCA
Organism: Pongo pygmaeus; assembly: GCF_028885625.2. Taxonomy (NCBI): domain Eukaryota; kingdom Metazoa; phylum Chordata; class Mammalia; order Primates; family Hominidae; genus Pongo; species Pongo pygmaeus. The sequence goes on from NC_072376.2 coordinate 23,061,502, forward strand.
AAATGAAATCAATGCACTTTAAAACCCCAAATGTAAGAAGTATCCAAAACCATAGGCTAAAATGTGGCTTCCTAGAATGTCTCATAAAATTAATGTTTGTTAAATAGATACCTTGTCAAAAACAGAAACTTGAATCACTGAAAATAATTTTTCTTAATTTTATTATTATTATCATTTTAGAGACAGGGTCTCACTCTGTCACCCAAGCAGGAATACAGTGGTGCAGTCATAGCTCACCATATCCTCCAACTCCCCTGTCTGAAGCCATCCTCCCATCTTAGCCTCCCAAGTAGCTAGGCCTATAGGCGTGCAGCACAACACCCAACGAATTTTTTTTAATTTTTGTTTTTCAGAGATGAGGTGTTCACTATGTTGCCAAGGCTGATTTTGAACTCCTGGCCTCAAGCTAATCTCCTGCTTTGGCCTCCCAAAGCACTGAGATTACAGGTGTGAGCCACTGTACCCAGTTTTAATTTTTTTTAATGTCATATGTCTAAATGGATTAACCAAACGATTTTGTGGGAGGGAAAGTAAAAATTCAATTTACAGAATGGAGTGTGATATCTGTCAGACTGGATCAGATGGACCACTGATATAAACAAAGAATTTGGGAATCACCTTCTAAAATTGAAATAATGGCCCACTTTTAACCTCATCCCTGAAGGGATTTATAGTTTATTTCATTTCACATACACTCATTTGGGAAAAGAGAACGGCTCTGGTGACGGATTTCCATGTCAGAGGGTACCTAGTGTTGCTTTTTAGAGCAGGAATTCTGATGTGAGATCGTTCCAGCTCTACAGGGGTCATGAACAGTCCTAGGGCACAATGTCACCACTAAGTGGGCTTCAGATCCATTGATCCTTTCAGGTATGATTTCCCTGGATACATGTTGGGAATTGTCACTAAAGGAACTCACTGCATGCACCCAAGCCACAACAGTAACCACCGCTACAACCACATCCTAAAGAATGACTATAATATCATTCCTTTTCCTACTTACCTCTACTACTAAGAATGACTTTATCTAGATTTGGAGACTAAAATATCTGCCATCATTTCAGAGAATAGCCAGAGCTCTTTGGACTCCCTACTTTAAACTGGATAGGCTTTAGCTCTTAAAAAATCAACAACCCAACACCACATACTATGGGCAGATACAGTCTTTTCACTGTGAAAGATAGTGGAAAAAAAAAAGAAGAAAGAGAAGAATCATACTCTCATGGATTTTTGGATTTTTACCTTAATGGAATGATTTTCACATGTCACCTCTTGGCAGCAATCCATGCGTGTTCTAAAACTATACCATCAACAATCAACACATAGGCCTCTAAGCAGGGAATAATACACAGGAACCCATAAGAAATAAGGGGAATGAGTCATTGAATTCACTGAAAAAACATCTGAAAATGTCCCTCTGAGAAAGGACTTAGTATCAATATTTAGATTTTATATCTAAATGATTCCCAATATTCTTGTCAATTCTGCATGGTCAGGTTAAACAGAACTAGTGGATTTGGCTGTTAATACTCTAAGAATTTTTGTCTGTTTTGCTCTCGTCAAACCTACCTAGACATACATTACTATCATCCCAAATAAGTATAGAGTTTAGAACAAATCCCAGTCTTTGAAACACCCACATTACTGTTATTTACTTAAAATTCACTTCCACACTTATTGAATCTGTGCAGCTCTGTGTTCACCATATCCCATTAAGCACTCATACACTTAGTATTAGTAAATTGGTCCCTCTGGGAATCTAAACTTAGGCACACATAAACACCACATCTTGGAATTCATAATTCTTTCATAATCACCTCCCATTTGGCATCTGTGAACTCACAAAGGCAAGTTTCCTCAGTAAAGATCTGTTCTGAGTCCAATATTTACATAAACAATTTCTGTTTGGAGTGTAGGTTTCTTCATGCACCAATAACCTCTCCATCTATGTTGGTCTCTAAATTTCATGTTAAATAAATTTTAGCACTACAGAAATACTTCAAGCAATGTTCACCATTTTCTCAGCACAAAAAGTCATGTAGACACAGTCTAAGAAGGTGTTTTTTGCATTTTTAGTGGAATAAATGTAAGTACAATTTGAATTGTAGGTATAATTTGAGTTGCAGGAATAATTGAAGCTTTTTTTATGTTGCCTTCATCCTGAGGCTTAAATGTCTTTGGGAGTTGGGACTATTTACCTACTCAGTTCATAGCCCAGCAAATACCCACCGAATTAACTTTAGTCAACCTGAATTTGTTTCATTGTAAAATAAGTAAGTGCAATTTTGATTTCTCAGTCAAAATGGGACTTTGACTCTGTGTTCTTCTTTTAAGGGTATGCCCACTAAATGCTTAAATTCTCTGCTTATTGAATCTTTAGTTATTCAAAAGAATAATGCACAACAGTCCTTTGGTTTAATAAAGCTAGCACACATGAGTGCAAATAGGTTTTGCCTTTGTAGAAAGTAACTTATCTAGATAAATTTAAAGGTTTTTTTTTTTTTTTTCTAAATACATACCCTTTGGCTCAAATTTATACAGAAGGGTTTATTTTAAGGGAAAAAATTTGAGGGATTTAAGGATGTTTGTAAAGGATATTCATGTGACATTGCCTGTAATAGTTAATAAAATGGTAAAACCGCAAGATCTATCAATAGGTAATTGGGTGAATCAGTTGTGGAACATCCATGCAATGTAGAAATGCAATCATGCTTCCCCCTCTAGAAAGTGAAATGTAACTCCTCACCCCTTAAGTGTGAGCTGTATTTAGTGACCTATTTCTAAAAGTACCTTATGAAATGGGGATAAGGATTGACCGTGCAGTGGAGAACTCTGGCACCCATGACCTCTGGTGATCAAAGTTAACATCATCATAATTCTTGTTAATAGCATGTCTTCTTGACATGATATGTTGAGAACAGCATTTCGCCTCTGTGGCCTTGCTCCCCAAAACCTATAAATCCAGGCTAACCAAGAGAAAAACATCAGACAAATCCCAATAGAGGCATATTCTACCAAATACCTGACTAGTGCTCCTCAAAACTGTCAAGATAATCAAAAAACAAGGAAAGTCTGAGAAACTGTCACCACCCAGAGAAGCCTATGGAGACATAATGATTAAATGAAATGTGGTGTCCTAGATGGGATCCTGGAATAGAAAAAGGACATTATAGAAAAACTAGGGAAATCTGATTAAAAGTAGAGTTTAGTTAACAGTCATGTATCAATATTGGTTCATTAGTTGTGACAAGCACGCCACAGTAATATAAGATATTAAATTAGGTGAGACTGAATACAAGGCATATGGGAATTCTCTGTACTTTCTTAACAACTTTTCCATAAATCTAAAAAGATTCTAAAACAAAAAGTTTATTTGAAAGAATGCAGTCATGCACAATAATGATAAATAAATGTATGGACCCCCTCCAGATTAAGTTAGGTGCTACTCTGTCCTCCAAAGCACCCTGAACTTCTCCCATCATAGAGCACAGACCCCACGTATTTACCTTCTTGTCTCCCTCCAGCTTCATTAGGGCAGAGGCTAATACTATTCTGTGCAAAATCTCCTAACACTACATAACACCTACCAGGTACTTAACATCTGTTAAATAAATGAGTGTATTGTTATGTTGTCAAGTGAAAATAAAATCAGATTCCAAAACACTGTTGATATGGTTTGGCTGTTTCCCTACCCAAATTTCATCTTGAGTTGTACAACAGTTCCTATAGTCCCCACATGTCGTGTGAAGGACCTGGTGGGAGGTAACTGAATCAGAGAGGCAGCTTCCCCCATCCTGTTCTCATGATAGTGAGTTAGTTCTCATGAGATCTGATGGTTTTAGAAGGAGCTTCCCCCTTTGCTAGGCACTCATTCTTCTCCTTGCTCCTGCCATGTAAAGAGGGATGTGTTTGCTTCTCCTTCTGCCATGATTGTAAGTTTCCTGAGGTTTCCCCAGTCATGCAGAACTGTGAGTCAATTAAATCTCTTTCCTTTATAAATTATCCAGTCTCAGGGATGTCTTTATTAGCAGTGTGAGAATGGACTAATAAAACTGTGTGCCTTGCTCTATCACCTATTAGCTATATGACCTTGGGCAAGTAACTTCACAGTGCTGAGCCTCAGCTTCCTGATCTTTAAAATAAAAATAGTCATTGCACATATCTCATAGGGGCTAGTATGTATGAAGCCCATAGAATAGTGCCAGGTACATTATAATCCCTCTGTCTCTGTCTCTGTCTCTCTCTCTCTCTCTCCATCACTCAGATGGAGCAATAAAAAGTCTATATTAGAACTTATACACCTAACATGAACAATATTTGCCATTTTAAGGTTTATATTTCAATTATTTTAAATTTATTTTTGCTTATCTTTATGCATACATTTTAGGTACCAAAAATATATTATACTTATTAAAAACATTAATGAAAAAGAAAATAAATAAACATGCATGCATATACGCCCAAGCCACATAACCCAGATACATAGGATACTGTTCTGTTCCCCAAGGAATAGAACTTACCATGCAGCTGAGAGACAAGGGAAAAAAACCACTGCTGAGAAGCTGAAGAACCACTTAGTAAAGCAATAGAAGAGATGCCTTAAAAATGCCTCTGATGAGCAGACAAGTGACCAGAAGAAGCAATCATGAGGACAGAATTTGAGAGAAAGGAAAGAATAAGGCTCTGGGATGACAGCTGGGCCTAGAGAATAGGAAGTTGAGTAAGCAGGGAGGGTGCTCTTAGCAGGAGGGACGGCATGAGCAAAAGCACAGCATTGAGGAAGCCGGGGCAGATAGTGTGATAGGCACAAAGCCTGCCTTATAGATTTGTCCATCAACCTGGGTCTTTTCATTATCCCCAAGTTTGTTTTTTGAAACCTCCTGATTAATAAAGCCCTCACCAAACCTTGCTAACTTGCTACCGTTGCAAGGAAAGAAGAACAAAAGAACAAAAGAAGCCTAACCTGATTTCTGAGTTTGTATTTCCAGTGCCAGTGACTCACATGTCATCATGGCCAGCCGCACGTGACCTGCAGATGTGAGTCACAAAAGGCTAGAGATTCAGAACTGGTGCAACCCGGAACAGCTGGAGGTGGACACAAAGCGACAGGCCAGACCCTCCCTCCTCCCCAGGGCAGAATCCTCTGTCTCTATATCATAAGTTTGCATGAATATCTTTAAGATACCATGTTCCCGGACAGAGTGGGGGCAAAGCACAGGGAATGAATCTCGCTTCATTAACCTCACAACACATCACAGGGTATATATTCTCTCCCTTTCCCCCCATAAGAGCACCCATTTTGTCTACCAACAGAAATTATACAATTCTAAAAATAGATTTTGCCAAACAACCATGTGGGCAAATGCTGACTTGCAGTCTGGGAGATATCTCTTCGTCAGGCCCAGCAAGATTAAAGCAGGTTCTATTTTCATAGAGAGAGAGCCTCAGATGGAAGCACAAGAAAGAAATCACTTCTTCTCGACATCAAGCAGTGCCCCTCACTAGCCAAGGCTGGGCTGGATCTAACAATTGCCAAAGAACCGTACGCAGATTCAGAGTGGCTTCCGCTTGAAGAATGGCCTCGCGCTGCTACAAATCCAGGACAAGAGGATTTCCCAGTGCCCAGCTCAAAGGACAGAAAAATTCTTTCCTACTCTGGTGTGCCAGGAACTTGACACTAGAATAATATTAGTAGGAAGAACAGCAAAGGTACAGTGCAACCCAGACGTGCAAGAAAGAAAGGAGGACATGAATAAATCCTGCTACCAAAGTGTAGGGGATTGTTTGTTATTTTTTATCTATTTGGTTCCCCCTCACATCCTAGGATGGAATTTATCCTTCAAGCTTCAAGTCTGAGAGTAGTTTTCAGGGGCAAATATTTCTTTCTTGGTGGGGAGATGAAAGTATATGTACACACAAACACACAAACACACACACACATACACGTATGTAACCATTGTCATTAACTGCTACAAAGATGGTATTTTTTAATATTTTCATGGCACCTCTAGTGTAAATAGCTCCTTACAACAATCAAACTGAACCCACAGAGCCCAATCGTGCACTATCTGCCTCTGGCAAGTTGGTACGAAATTTGATTTGTACTAATCAGCCCCTGGCTATTGAAGCATGTAATATACTTGATGTGACAATTCTCTGTCTTACAATATCTACTTTCCCCCCACTGGGGGTTCCCTGGTGTTAGCTAACTGGGAGCAATCACCTCACTGAGAGAATTTGATATAAAGAAGGGTCAGGTTCAAAGCCCAATAATAATGAAGATGACAATGATGATTCTACGAGTACTGATACAAAACCTAGCAATGAATATATATTGTGTGCCTACTGTGTGCCAAGCACTGTAGTAAGTGCTTTATATGGATTAGCTCATTTTACCCTCAAAATAATCCTGTAAGGCAGATATAATTATAATCACTGTTATATAGTGAGATATATATATATATATATATATATATATAAAACGGTGATGGAGAAAATGGAGACTTGAAGAATTTTATCAGTCTGCTCAATGTCACGCTGCTGGTAAGAAGTGAAGCTAGGATTTGAACTGGGCAGTGTAACCCCAGAACCTGCATCTTCATCCACCCCTCAGCTCATACCCATATCCTCCTCAAGGATATCTGCTCTTGCCCTAATCTCTAAAGCTTGTTGACAATGCTTTACTGCAGACAGAAAACCAATAGCCACTAAATCAAGACGTGGCCCATCTGTTTCACAGCCATTAGATGTGGAGACTGCACTCCATGGAGATCATGCTTCTCCATGCCCAACACAAGAGCTGACATCCTCAGGTTCCTGTCTTTGTCCATTGCACCCTAGGCGTGTGGCCGCCTGTCAGAGCAGCCTTGCAGAGAGGAGCTCCATAATTGCCAGTGTGGGAGGCAGAGAGTAGTCACAGGGAAATTATATGGTTTTTCTTCCTCCCTGCTGTCCTAGGCTCCATGTTGCTTTTTCTCCATCTCAGAAGCTCAGCAGGAACTGTGGAACCAAGTGGGGACATGAGAGCCCTGTCCTTCCTCGGTTATGACAGTCCCTCAGGAAGAGCTTTCTTATTGTGCCACTCAGCTTAAGTTTCCATTTGGGAAAGACTGCTCTGTGTTCGCATGCCTTCTGAATTCTTATCAGCCAAGAATGCAGCCACACTCTTCTCTGACTGCAAACCTCTGTTCTGGAATGACTGCTCTTCTTTTACTTTTAAATTCATTCATCTATTCAACAAATGTTTACTGAGTAGGTCCCGGGAACCATGTGGTTGGGATACATGATGAATAAAACCCTGTTGCTTCCCTCAAGGGGCTCAGCATTTAGTAGAAAATACAAAACCATTGTTCCTTCCTCTAAAAATGTATATTAATTTTCTTCTATGTAATACTATTTGTCTACATGGGGAAGAAAGGAGGGGGCCAGAGGGAGGCGGGAAGACAACAGGGCATTTACCAAGACTCCTGTGTCATGCTTCCTGTCATAGATGCTGGACATATATTTCATCCTTTCTACAGTTCTGAGAGGCAGGTACTGTAACTCCCATTTTTATAGCCTAATGAGGTAGAGAGAGGCTCAGCAACATGTTTTCTCAAGGCAATGAAACTTTTGGTTTCTCTCTAGGAGGCCCTTTGGGCTGAAATCTCATTGGAAAAGGAAGTACTTAGAGACTTGGTCTTGAACTTGAATTTGCAGAGCGAGCTCATTGTCCTTGCCTAGGGACACCACACATCCCAGTGTGCTCTGAATAATTCCACTTCATGTCTGTGGTCCCTGAGTAATTATTACAAACTCCTCTTTTCATTCTCAAATGTCCCATTTTTATGATAAATTATATGATCACCCTATTTTCGTTTCAATTTTACTTTCATTTGAGGTGGCATGGAGAAGCCTGATGGACTTTGTTGAAACTAAAGTCTTTGTTTCCCAAGCCAGCCCTTAGGAGTGCTCAGATCTAAAAGGCTAGTGACCAACCTGAATGAGCTTCTTCCTCAAATTATCAGACTCTGAATCCAGTGCTCTTTCCCTTAGCACCTATGAGAATCATAACTGGATGTAGACTTAGAATGTAACTCTTAAACCATGTTACTCTCTATTTGCCTAAACTAGTTTTCTTCTTCGTTTTTCAAGTCACAAGGCAAATGGATAGCTTCATAGCACAGCACTGATTCAATGAAGATCATTAATGAGTTAGCTGCCCATTATTAGGAAATCAAAATACAGATCAATTAACAGACCACTCAGAAACTCAAGGAGTTTGAGTATGTATGTACTACATACATAGACCAAGTACAATATTACCTTCCTGCAAAACATGTCAATGTAATTTCTAATTTTTAAAGCACATTTGGAGTAACATGCACAAAAGAAACAAAGAAAACATAATGACACTTGCAACCATCGATTCTCTCTGTGCTGGGCTGTTCCATTATGGAAGTCCCACGGCACCAAGCACAGCACTAAATTACGTACAGGTAGTGGCTGGCTATGCTGCCAGCCAGCTTTCAGCAACATCCCCCATATGGCTAGGAACACTTGTGCCAGTTAATTAGCACTGGCATTAATCGAGAGAAGGAACATTGACCAGGACATCAAGGTTATCCTTAGACTATTTAAATACGTCATGTGATCATTCATTCCATCTGTTATCAACATACTTCACACTTAATCCAGTAAATAAACTCCCAACCATTTTAAGCAATGGATTCCATTTTGCCAGGCCTCTGTAGACTTTGCAAATCTCAAGATGTCTTCTTCCTCTAGAGCCTACATTGTGAGGTGTCACAAGGTTCAATGACACAGTCTGATGTGAATTCAAGGACAAGAGCCACCCCTTCCCCCACAATCTATGAAACTCTGGGGCAGTATCCACAAGCGGTGGGGGAATAAAAACAAGCACATGCCATCACTCATTCAAATGCATATTTTTCACTTTGCAGCTACCCTACAAATCTGCCTTGTTTTCTTTCCTTGTTCAGAATTCTGCTGAAAGCACATAGAAAATAAAGCCTATTATTCAAATTAATTTCACCGTGCACTAAAAATGTGGCTGAGTTTAGATGGAAACCCATTTTAAAAGTGCTCTCCTCTGAAATGGATGATGCCTGGCAAGGTATAAAGCACTTGGGCACTTAGAAAGGCAGATAGGAAATAGCCTAATCTCAAAACACTTCATTGGCAAATTGACTCATCATTAGGTATAGACCCAAAGTAGATTTCAAACCCACTTTCTAGAAAGGTATATATTCCATACATCTTCAAGAATACTGATATAAATCTTCCCTGAGAATCTTATTATCTTTGATAGAGTGTTCTCTTGCCCTAAGAGAAGTTATATTCATTATCTCATCAATCTCTAGCATTTCTATACCCACCTCTTCTATAAACTTCCTTCCTTTCCAACCCTGTCTCCCAAACCAACTCCCGGTAAATTGACAAAAAGGTACATCATTTGCCCAATACACAAGATGGCCTTCAAAGGAAAACCAAAACCTCGTCAAAGCTGCAGGAGGTAACAAGCATTGGTTGATGCAAGCAAAAGTAATAAACCTGATCATGATGAAGCCTCTCTCAGTGCTGAAAGGTATCTTGTAATGATTTATAGAAAACACTGGACCTGACTCAGGAATACCAGGGTTCAAATCCAGCTTCCTCCAAAATGGTTACCTTTGGAAAATTATTTGATCTTTGCTTGCCATAAGTTAACAATTAAGATCCCACCTCAAGAGTGGATGTAAGGATTCTGTGTGATAATGGACATTGTTATTACCATCTTTCTGGCTGTGGACTTGGTGTGAGTGATAATCATGGTTGGTTCTCTTCCTTATACTTCATGTAAAACATATTACCTAATCTGCTCTTTAGTCTTAACAAAAAGTACAACTTACACTTTCAGGTACTTTAGTGTGATGAAGCAGACACTTACTGGTCTAATTTTACCCCAAGCACAGGGAAAACCCAAAAGTCATCTCAGGAGCCAATTAATCAGAGAGAGATAATTAAATTTTACACATTGGACTAAGTTTTAACTAGGACACTAAGACTACCTTGAGGATTACGTAGTCCTCTCTGCTTTGGGGGAAATGCAATATTTGCAATTATACAATTGTTCAGTTCAACAAATACTTATTGATGATTTGCTACATGCCAGAGCCTGCACACTCTGGATACTAATAAGAATTAGACCCTCTCTCTAACTTTGAAAGACCCCCAGTCCAGTAGGTTGAGTCAAACACACGGATTTTAATAATATATAAATGATAACACAGAGGTACACAGGGAATTGGGGGATGGTTTCCTATAAAGAATGCTGGGACCAAGCCAAGTGAGTAAGAGTTACATGCGTGAGGAGAAGTGGGAAGGGTATGCCAGGCAGAGGGAACAGCACAAACAAACCCTATAAGTGTTTATACAGGGAGCTACATGTTGGTCATTTTTACTAGAAAATAAACATTAAAGAGCAGAGTCTGGAACATGAGGCTAGAGAGTATGTGAAACAGCTCACCCATGAATAGGAGATATAATGCCATGCATTACCAAAGGATTCTTTCCTTCCCCAGCAATTCATCCCATGGTTTTTATTAAAGATCAAAACACACAAGAAAAATGTGTTCCAGTTTGTAAAACCCAAATGTATAACAGATTTCAAAGAAAACGTCCATTACCCAAATAAGGAACAGCAGGATACATGAATGTCAGGGATGAGAGTCTCAGGAGAGCCTTTAGCTAAAACTCACAAAAACCTACATCTGAGTTAGATGAAACATTTAGAGCTTAACCATCCCTCTCCTAAACTCTTCAACTTATTGACTTTAGTAATTTGAGGTCTCTCAATCTAGAACCCATTCATGAAAAATAAGTTTTCTTCCCTCTGCCCTACCAGAAAAGCTTTTACTTTCACTTCCAAGATGTTTCAGGAGTCTAATGAACATATTCATTCATCAGTGATATGTGTAAATATTTGAACAGTTATTAATGAAAGCTCATGATGAAAGGTAGTTGTTCATCTGGAAAGTGTTTGTAGATTGAATGATTCTGTTTAGAACTTGTGTTCATTTCCTCCCACTTCCCCATCATATTTACTGCGTGGGACACCCTGGCCCACAGTCACTCTGTGTGTTCTGTTCCTTGTTCTGATTGAGGCTATTGTACAAACCAAAGTCTGGAGTACAACTTTAAATGCCATATTGCATTTCATTCTTCTCAGAATCTACCACTAGAAGAAACTCTTGGGTTCGTAGCCTCATGGGAGTCTCTAAAAAAGAATCCAAAACACAAAACTACACATTTAAATCATCTGAAAGAGAAAACAGGTCACAATGATAGTTTACCCTTTATTCTTTTCTCCCCACTCCCTCCCCATTCCATTCTCCTTCTCTGCTCTGCATCTTGGAGGCCCATATAAAGCCTCCCCTAGGTGCTTTTACCTGCTGGCTTCCTGATGGCTTCAGTCAATGGGAAGCACCGCCAGAAAACCAGGAAGTGGGGTGGGAGAGGGCTCAAGGCATCTCTTTCTCACTTCCTCCCTGCTCCTGGGCTGCCTTTCTAGAGGCATCTCTGTTGTTCTACAACTTTACCCTCTACTGGACAGTTACCCCACCATAACTCCAGTTCTCATAGGCTCAGGTAACGAATGCTGTGTCCTCTTTTTTACCTTTGGCCCTAGGAGAGTTAAGTCCAGGGATATATCCAGGTTTTAGGGGGCCCGAAACTTGTATGATTAAATTTGTAAATTTTGTAAAAAGAATATGAATATGAGAAGATATTGCTGGTTCCCCTCAGGGCCTTGGAAGGGCTTATACAATGTAAGGAACCCTGAAACTTAAAAACTTTATAGTTTCACGCCAAGTCTTCACTCAGCTAAAGACTTTCAGTTTTTGCTAATCTTTTAGTGCCTCTACATGGCTATTTGTCCTCTTTACATGGACACACCTCTCTCAATAGTTCTTTCGTTAAAGTCTACTCATTTAAACAATCTGCATAGATTCTATGTCCTGAAGAAATCCTTGTCCATAAACCTACTATAACACATTACATGAATGCATTATATTACTACTATAATGCATTACAACGTTCCTTTCTTCCCCTATTGCCTACCTACCTGAAAAGACATTAAAGTTTGCTATAACTTACTTAGATCTAACTTTTGAGTCTCACCTTTCTTTCAGAAAATAGTAAACAAATAAATAAATAAAATGAGGCATGACTAGAAGGAAACACTATATTCTATCATGAGCTTTTTCCAAGCTGATCACAAGCTAAATGTGTTGGATATGTACTCATTAAATGTGTAAAAGAAATATAATAATACCCTTTCAAAGACATGTTTGGTCAACTAAGATTTTTAGTCGGTGTAATTGCAATGTAGCTATCTAGCATTTCTAAATCACTCCTTACTCTTCCTCTTGAATAAATCTCTTAGTAGAAAGTATTACTCCTTACTATTCCTTTTGAATAAATGTCTAGTAGAAGGTATTACCATGTTACAGAAACAGAAAGAAAAACTTTATTATGGAACAATTGTTGGATTGGTTTAACCATACAGTACGCAGTCTGTAGGTATTTGAGTCAGATATTTGAATGATCAGCTTTTTGTCTTTACTGTAATATTTGGAGTATGCATTAGAGATTAGGAAATCCTTATAGAGTAATATCCCCAGGGAAGTAGCCAGGGCCTCATTGCGCTGAACATTCAAAACTCACTTAAATTAATCCTGCAACAGTGCATTGCATGATCTGTTGATTCTTTTCAATTTTCAGAACCATGTCATTACTAATGCCCACTGACAGAATACTTGGGAACAAAGGAAATAGTGACCATTTTACAATCGATTCAAGTCGTCAAACAACTTCACCTTCCAAAGTTAGAAACTCCAAGAGATATGTGCCAAGAAGAAAATACAAGGCTACATTGTCACATGTGGAAAACAATAGTATTCCAGGCACCTCATATGATAAAAATGCTTCAAGTTAGAACAGCACATTCATGGTTATGAAGATTTTTCATAAGACCGTACCGTCTACTAGAAAATATTCAGTTAAATTTCTTTTAAAATAAGGCTTCTTCCCTCCACCTTATAACTTACTCACCTAACCCCTTATACTCAGTTTTTTTTTTAACTGTGCATAGCAATTTCACAACTAAGAGTTTACATTGCTTGTGGACACTGGCTAGCTTTCTCAACCAAGCTGAAATTTACATTCTCACATTTTTAATAGTGTTTCTAGGATGAAAGAAAAAGTACAGGCGAATGAGATCTTCATAGCAAATTCACCAAACTAAATGCAGTACAGAAAATAAGCATGCTGTTTTTCCACTCTAGCAGTTTAGTAATGCTAACTGTGTTGATATAGTTTTCATACATTGCACATTTACTAATAAGTTAATCCAAGGCATATGTTAGTAACCAAATATATATTTATTTTAAGCAACAGTCATCTTAGAGGCTCTCTGGACAATTTTGTTATTTGTAATTTAAATGTAATATATACTCTCTTATATTAAAAAATAACTACAGAATTATTTCACACTATTACAACTCAAGGTCTTCCAGAAAAAGCTCACATTTAAAAGTTTAATTTGAAGAAGTTTAAGTAAAAGTTTGAAATATTCTTGGTAATCATATAACATAATTTTAGCATAATTCTTATAGATGCCAATCTGAAATATAGATGTTTGATTGATATTTGATTAAGAAGCGAAACTAAGATGGAGAATAAGAATATAAATATAAAACACAGGTATTTGTTTCTGCAAAGTTGTGAAGAAATGGATTGTTTCATATTTGGGGCGATATTCCGTTCTTTTTATTTTTAATAATTATAACTTGCTGGATATCTGAGTCAATTTCTCTATTTTCTAACTCTTAAGGCTGTACCAAGAAGATATTTACAGTAATTGAAGATCTAAGGAAATTACCTGGTACTTAACACCACAGCCCAAATATTACATTCACAACCAGGAAATAGCAGCACATAAATCTCCTGTTGTACTATTGTCTTGCTCTTTTCACTAAGCATTGTTGGGTATCAGTATTTGTAGAAGAGATGTCAGAGTGTAGCTAATAAGAAAAGGAAGAGGTAAAAAGCCAATAACATTCAATCTTTCTTCAAACTCTTTCTTTTAAAGGAAAGTTATACTTCAATTGAAGAGATAACCAAAATGTTTATCTACATTCAATTTAAGTTCAAATCAAGGTCCAGGTATTAAATACCAACATGGTTATTTGCAGCATTCTCTCAAAATGGAAAAATATCCATAGCAGTGATTTCTTTACTGCTGCTTTTAAAATGTGTTCAAAACATCTAATGCTTGTGTTTCTATAAATAAATGTTAATTCTTTACCCTAGAAAACCTCTAGAAGTACACACAGCAACTGCCCAGAATATAAAACAACATTGATTTATGCCTTGAAAGTAGAGTTATAATGAATAACAAATTCATTATGATGGCATAAAAATATCAAAATAAATTACTCCCTGGTATCTACACCACATTGTAGGTTATTAGTTATTAATATCATTATTCATGACAGGCCTAATTACTGATGTAAAGGAGCAATTTTCTTTATTACTACGATTCCTCTAAAATCAGTTAGTTGGCAAGGGCAGGAATCCAGGTAACTTACAGTGAATGTTCAGGAAAGCAACAGCGTTGGGTGAAAAACACACAGGATTAAAGCAAAAAAAACTGGGCTATAACACGATCATTTATTAACATTTTTATTGAGTAATAAGAATAACAGATGATTCATATTGAGCCCTTATTATGTGCTAGGCTTTGGGATAAGCACAACAGATGCATTATTCCTATTTTGTTCTGATCTCATGAGGTTGAATTTGTATCTTCATTTTACAAGTAAGAAAAGTCAAGGCACAGAAAATTTAAGTAACTAATTACATATTGATAAATAGCCACGTTAGAACAAGGACTAAAGTCTTCCCGACTCCCAAATGCTCTCTCTAGACCTGAAGTCAGGAAACTTTCTGTAAAGAGCCAGATTGCAAATTTTTCACCTTTGAGGTTCATATGTTCTCAACACTGCCATGTAAATCAAAAGCAGCGATAGGCAGTGTGTCAGTGAACAGGCGTGGCTATCCAATAAAACTATTTATGGACACCGAAATCTGAATTTCATATAATTGTTATGTAACACAAAACATTATTCTTCCTTTGATTTTTCTTCATTTAAAAATATAAAAACCATTATTAGCTTACAGACTACACAAAAACAGCTAGTGGGCTGGATTTGGTGTGAGGGCTGGAGTTTGTCAATACCTGCTCCAGACTCCTGCTCCTCTCACTTTAATGTACACGCCCATCACCTGTGGATCTTATTAAAATGCAGATTTTGATTCAATAGGTCTGAGGTGGGGTTTGGAAGTTCTAGATTTCTAACAAGCTCCCCGGTGACATTGATGCTGCTGGTCTTGGGACCACGATCTCAGTAGCAAAGCTCTGCACTCTAATGATATCCTAAGCAATCTCTGAAGATGCAGATTTTCCTATATCCAGGGTTTGAGTTAATGACTCACAGAGTCAGACCACAGAGTTATCTGAGCTTGGAGCCTTAGAGCCCCCTCCTCCCATTCTTATTTTTCTACCATTAAAATATATCTCCAGAAGCTCTGTCCCTCTCTACCCCCAAGATCATTGCCAAACCATATCCTCCAAACAGGTCACTCACTAGTCCTCTTTTTTCTTCAGTCCCTCCCACTTTGAAATCTTTCCTCTATTTAATGACCTAAGAGTTCCTTCTCTCTAAAACACAATGCAAATATTTCAATCCATGATTTATACCCATCTCAGTAGTGGTCCTATGCACACAGAATAAAATTCAAATGCTAAGCTCTTCAAAGTCTCACCAAACCAAGCTTGCCAATTTTGTCTTGCACCATTTCCTTATAATCATTGTAACCATAGCCACAAAGTCTTGTTAACTTACTAGGTAGAAAGCACAATTGTATTTCATTTCATCTTTGCTTCAGACTAGCGCATGAGGTAGGTGCCCTTATTTCCATTTTACAGATAACAAAACTAATAGCTTAAATTGCACCAAATTACAGTGCTCATAACTGGTGGGACCAGGATTTTAACTCAGGCACTCTGACAGCAAAGCCCATATTCTAATCACTACAACATACTTCTTTCCCAAGTTGTTTCACATGCTCATCACAGCGAAGTGCTTCAGAGACAGGCCATGTCATTTCCTGCCACCCAGCCTATGCAGTGCTCGTCCTCTGCCGGCAACCCTCGTTAGTCATCAGATGCCTCCTCCTCCTCTCTCAGCAGTCAGCTCACACGTCACTTCCTCTGAGAGTGTTCCTTGTCTCCCTCTCTTCCCAACATATGAAAATGCCCACAGAGTCTTTCTGTTTTCTGTGTCTGTTTCCCCTAGGAATGTTGACCTCCCTTAAGGCAGGGTCTCTGTTTTATTTTTTTCTGGTACTGACATTAGCTAACACTATCCTTGGTGGTAGAGAGTATTCAAGAAATATATGATAGACGAACAAGAGGAATGAATAATAAATGAATGGATAGGCAATCGATTTAGCAAACCATCCTTAGGCCAGTTTCTACATCTGTATAAAGAAGGGATTGAAACAGATAAGTTTTAAATAGTTTTCATCAAGGGCCATCATGTATCTATTCATTTACTCACTCCAATGTTTATTGAGTGCCTGCAGCATGCCAGGCACCATTCTAGGTCCTACGCATACAACTGCAAAGAAAACAAAGTCCCTCTTCTAATGCCACCTACTGTCTGACGGGAGAGAGAGAACAAGGTGGTAGTGATAAATGCCACAGAGGGAAAAAAGCCCACTAAAGGAGTACTTTTTAATGTAGATATCCACATACACATAACAAGCATAGTTATTTATAGGTGATATTTATAATTTTATTAATCAACTCTTTTGCGTGCAATTAAGAAACAGCTCCCTCTGGTCTTTAAAAAACATGGGGAAAACCTGGAATGTTGACAGAAAGATAGGGGGGACCTGAGTTTAGGTTGATTATAGAGTCCATTTGGGGCCTGAAAATTGTAGTTTTGCAGTTGATCTACTTAGTTGCTAGCAGTCCATCCTGTGTGTGCATTTAAATTCAGATACTGCAAACAGGAAAACTGGAGAGATACGAAACAAAAGCTTCCCATAGTTTAAGAAACAGTATTTTTTGGAGGAATGAAGCTTTTACTTGCTTGACTGTATGTAATAAGCACAAATAACTCTGTTCAGTTCAAGTTTGAGTCAATTCCAAGCACTGGGCGATTTTAACAATAATCATCATTTTACTTACTTTTTATTTTAATTACTGGTCATTTTTACTGTATATAGAATTAAAGGTGTAATATAAATGTAAGCATACCTCTAGATGAAACAATCTGAAATCCTTATTAAATGTTCAGAAAACTCCAGGAAGACAAACTTAAAGTCAGTGTATTGAGGTTATAAATAGCCAATAAATAGATTTTGGATGTACCACAAATTCATAACAAAAATAGATTTGAGCCTGGGGTCCTAAACAATTTCCCAGTTTATAACTCAAAAATTTCTTTGTGTTTTCTAAAACTCTGCTTTATTTTAAGTAAATACATCTATATTAAGTGTAATATACTCCAGCAATTCATTTTGCCTTAATGGTATCAATTTTTCTCAAATACAAGGGAGTTTTTCAAAAGGTGACCTTACATGCACATCAATACATACCTATGTTTGTGAGCATAACTCACTGTGCTTTCTTTTTAAAACCCTCAAATAGCTAATGTAAAATAAAGTATTTATACCACAATATTTACAGTAAAATTATCTCTAGAAAGTGTTAAGCTTATTCAAGTAACAGAATTGTCTTTAATCCAGACTCAGACATGGAATAAAAATAGATTGATATGCCCTTCCTACTAAGAAAGGCTAGAAAATGTTAGCAGCAATATATTCGAATAGAATACTATTTGCCTTAGTTCTTTAAAAATATGTTTATTTGTATTATTTATCCTTAAAGGGCTTATTCATATTGACAGAAAGAGCAGAATTTGGAACATATCCTAGAACTTGAGTATGCAAATAAATGACTTTAGCTAGTACTCTTGATGTATTTACCAAACCAAAGAAAAAAAAAAGAGAGAGAGAGAGAGAAAGAGGAGAAAGAAATCTTCATCACATGGAAAAACTGAATTCTACACTCAGTTCTGTTCCAAACAGGTTCTCTCAATAGGAGAGGAGTCTCCCCTTTACCATCTCATCAGAGAATGAATGCAAATGTGACCATATTGATTGAAGGGGCGGCATTGCCCAACCATATGGTGCTCCTCAATGGAGTCAACATGAGGAGGAGCTCTTTGCTGACAGAGAGCTAAGCAGGGAACAAAGTGAACACCTGGTCAGATAAAAATCTATCAGGATACATGAACTGGCTGCCCAGTCTCCAAATTATGTGCAGGCATCAAATCCAAGGTAAAATGAAATGTGCCCCTCTTGCATATTTCAGTACTTATTATGGCATTAGAATGTGTATGACATACTCCTGAGTGCGGAAACCTTCTCAATTGACCAGTATGATTGCTAACTCTACAGAAGGTGATAATAAGATGTAGAAAACAGAGTAAGAGTAATTAGAAGTAAAAAATCCACTCTGTTTCTTCAGTAAGGGCATACCAGCATGACGTGGCTTTGGGGAAAATCACTTGCCGACCTTCCTCTTGGCCACTTGGAAAGATGCCAACAGGAATATAATGAGTCTTGCTGCCCTTCTAAACCCTCAAGAAGCTATGAGCTCTTGGGGTCTCCTATGAAGATGGAAGGAGAAAGGTATTTATGACAGGTCAGTCTTCTTCCTTCTTAGCTGTCCTGATCAGTGCTTCTTTGTCCTTCTCATTTATAGAGCAGAACTTTCATATCAGCTGGGAAGGTAATGGTGGCAGAAGATTTCAAATAGTTGGACGCACAAGTCAAGGCTGCTTATCAGTAAGCGCACCAGGCCATGATAAGCTCAGCAGGCTCATGCAATGAGTGCCCAAAAGCAGAGGGGAAACCTTGAGTCTGCAAAAAAGCAACTCAGCCTATAAACTTGGTCGGCCTGGGCAAGTGCTCAAAATGGCAATTTCAAGGCCAGACTAATGAGCTAATAAATTATAGTTAGTTCACACACAACATGGTATGATTTTTCCTGCTGAGTTGAATCAGGCAACAATCCAGGCTAACCTTTAAAAACTGATTTGAAATCCCCTGATAAGGTGGCCAGATAGATTCAGCCTCTACTTTAGATAGGAAGATCTAAATATTTATTCT
The DNA here is from genome assembly GCF_028885625.2 of Pongo pygmaeus. NCBI lineage: Eukaryota > Metazoa > Chordata > Mammalia > Primates > Hominidae > Pongo > Pongo pygmaeus. The sequence continues at coordinate 23,080,789 of NC_072376.2, forward strand.
TTTGTGTCGGGAATGTCTCTAGATCAGTAACAGTTTTGTTGCTCAAGGGACACCTGGCAATATCAGGGGACATTTTTTTGTTGTGACAACTGCTGGGATGCAAGAGGGGAAAGATGACTGGCATTGAGTAGGTGGAGGCCAGGGATGTTGCTGAACATTCTACATCACACAGAACAGCCTCACACAACAAAAAAATTACCTGGTCTAAAATGGCAATAATGCTGAAGTATGATCAAGAAACCCTTCTCTAGAACATACAGAAGTAGGTAAATGACAACTAGTTTGGCCAAAACAATGAGCTGCTCATCTTTGGCTCCTATTTTGAAAGGTAGGAATGGCCAAAACCCATGAGCCTACTTGGGCAAGCCTTGGGCAGGTAAATCCTTCATAGAGTTTCGCTGTGCATAACACACTTATCCTGTGAAAATGGCTACAAGGAAAATGAGTGAAATTATCATTATTTCTGGCAGAGAGCCCCATCATCTGGAACTGTGTGATGTGTCCTGCAGATGGGTTAGTTTAACAAGCAAGTTCAATTAGCTCTCTTACTTCTACCTAAGCCAAACCCATCACATTGCTAAATTGCCTGAGGCCTCGGGCTCCCCTTAATCTGCCCAAATTCATAAAATAATTAAGCATTACTAACATAAGTCTTTCCAATTTCTCTGGGAACCTGATGGAATAGTTGGGCTTCTATGTACATGGTAAAACCATGGTAGCTAGAGTAATCCCTCTGATCAGTGAGTGTTCTCAGCATTATCAAGGAAATAATCTATAAATAATTGCATTAATTATGTTTCTATGTTTTAACTTAGCTAAGTCTACATGTTGGTAAAAGAAAAGAAGATGGCTAAGAGAATGTGTATGTACGCGTGTGTAATTTTTCTAGAAAGTGCTTTTAAAAAAGCAGCACACTTCTAGGTAGCAATAATAATGTCAGGAAAGAGGGAAGTAACACCATCTTACTATTTTCACCTCCTAACAGTACTATCTTTCCATGAAAGGTCTGCCACCATAACAGAACTTCCGATGACAGAGCAGTGATTTAGGTTTAATTTCCCTCTGACCAAAATTTCACTGCACTTGAAAGAAGAAGGTCAAAATCTCCTAACTGGAGGACCAGGGAATATCAGTTTTACTTCTTGAGGATTTCAGGGACGCAGCTAAAACAAATGATATGATTTACCCTTACACTTCTACAGAAAACATAGGATAGTGGGAGGTTCTCAGCATGTTTAAAATGTATCTTCATAACCTATTGGGGAGACTACACATCATCCCTGCTTCCCTCCACATCTTATCCTTTCTATAAACAGTTACAACATGTGTGGGTAATTTCAGCATGAATCCATTTCCCAGAGCAACCCATAACAACCAGGCTGACTGACAAGGACTTGCTATCTCCCACACTGCCCTGTCACCTGTTACTGCATTGTAACCACATGGTGCCAGAACTGGCCCTCTTCCCTGTGGTAATTGGGACAGGTATTAAATGGCCATGTTCTTCACCTCCCACAAGCCCCCTGTGCATGTTAGGCAGTGATGAGATGCTCATCACAGATAATTCTGAAATCATCCTTTTACCCATAAGGTGATGGCAGCCCATAAGCTGACACCAGCCCTAAAGGTATCGAAGTGAATACTTTAACTAATAAGCTGTTTTGAAGGCCCTGGACAAAGAAATGGATTTGCAGATCACGACCAATAAAGATAATGAGGATTTGCACTGTTAGGTGCCATTTCCAACTAAATCAAACCCTCTGGCCAGTACAAAAAGGGTTAGGGGGAAGAAATCAAACAGCAAATCTGCTGAGAAAGCCAAATGGGCCCATCTTCCATAACCCCTCTTCTCATCTTTTTATTTTTTTTTAATAACAACAAGGGAAAGTAGAAATAGCAAGGGGACAATTTTTTTCTAGATAAACTGCTGTGGAATAGAAAAGTCTCAGTAACAACTCCACAACAATTGTCAAATTCTGTTGTATATTATGGGGGAAAGAAAGTAAAGCAACCCAGAAAGGGACCAGACTAAGGATAGTTACCCAAGTGGATCACATTTGGACCACAGGGTCATCTGGCCCAATACTCTCCTTCTACAAATGAGAAAGCTAAGGTTCAGAGAGCCACAGAGAGCTCATAGCCAAACAATTCTCTAGCAAGAGCACCTCACCACTTGCCTTTCCTCTGCTCCACTAAGAAGATACCACTCGAGTCTACCATCTCTGAGTCCAAGGCTGCCCAAGACAATCAGACAGTCAGAAGCAGTCAATGCTTCCTAATTCCAAATCCAAACTGGGTGTTGGAAACTCAGGCTGGCTTTTCCCAGCCAGGAAGATATTTGTGTACGACTGAGCAATCCCCAAAGTCAATACAAGACTCCTGTTTGCCAATGGCTTACTGCATGAATTTGGTCTGTTGAGAGCACAGGGCCAGGTGGGAGCCTGCACGTACAGATTATAACCTTGACTGAAACCCAAGTAGGGAAGGTGATAAATGCGATTGCCATTAGTCTGTGCCTTTTACCTCTTCCATTTCAATTGTCTCCTACTCTTACCTGACCCCACAGGAAAGCTGCACAGCAAGAAGCACCACTAAAAGAAGGGAGGCCTCTTAAGCTCCAGGGACTTGAGCTCCTAGCTGCAAATTTCCTTTCATTCAAAAGAACACTCGCCACCTTTTTTCTCAGCACAATACTTGGCATGCTCACGATGGGGGGAAAGTGTTTCTCACCAGGAATAAGCTGTAAGGTATATTTGAAAATTGAGATTTTTGAATTGCAATTGCCATTTCTCAGTGCCTTTCCAATGGGGGTCATCTATCTGCAAAGTGACATTTTGTGATCCTGACATGGTGGAGACCCTGTGAAAAAAACCACAATCAATCAGCTTCTAAAACACAGGCTGAAGAAATGAGGACCTAGCATTAAACCTAGATCTTTTATGATTGTTCGTCAAAGGAAAATAGCTAGGGATATTCATTTAGCAAATTATTCTCCCTCACTGGCCTCTCTTGTTGCTATTACCATGAACAATATCATTCTTTACCCACTGCAAGAACATTTTGCAAGAAAAATACCATTGAAAATCTTTACTTTCAAAACCATTCACTCCTGGCAAGAGACAATCCCGGATGAACTTTCAGAGTGCTCAGAGCAGAGTGAATGAGTTACTTTTGGTTGATCTAATTTACACGTCTCCTTTTTCATCTATGTATAATTTCTGTTACATGGGTATTTAATGCCTTTGTCTTCTAGAACCTGTAAGCCCTTTGTAATTATTAGTTAAGACTCACAGTCCATTTGAAACAAGAGGTATCTTGTCTTTGTAGAGATGGAGAAACTCTGGAAGGACTGAAGATCTACATGGAGGCACAGTTTTACCTCAAACCCTAGAGAGAAGTGAGTATGTTTCCCTTCACCCTCTGGTCAGCTTACCTCTCCATAAATGTGTGACCATAAATTAGGTTCCTGCTAACCGCATAATTGCTTTCATGAACCCCCTTTCCTGGTTGTCCTGCAGTAGGTCCTGGGTGCTCCTGGAAAGCTGGCCAAGGGAATGGGAAATGAGGGTGTCACAGTGGGGTGAAGAGTAAGGAAGGATCGGCCAGGGAGGAAATTTTGAGGGTTCTGGTAATCTTCTTCAAATGAGTCTTCCTGATAATGTGGTCAGGCACATTATCATGCTATGTGTGGAGAACATAGCAGATGGAGGTAATACCCGGAGGCCAGTTAGAAGATCTTTACAGGGTGAAGCCACACCACCATTTTGGCTAAGGGAAAACCCTACACAGTATTGTGGAGATTCTATGAGATTAATGTAAAGCAAACAGAACAAGATTCCTTATAATACAAGTTCAATTATGATTGCAAGTGCTTCAATGGTGCCTGCCTAAGCTGGGAACTGTTCTTTTATTCATTGAATCTTTGCAACAACTCCAAGAGGTAGATAACTATATTTTGCCTCCATTTTTACAGATGAGAAAATTAAGGTACAGAGAGAATTAGTAACATAAGTTTTAGAACCAGAATTCAAACCCAACACTTTGTCTTCAGAATCTGTGCTCCTTTCATCATAGCAACTAGTATTAATTATGAAGGTCATAGATTAGAAATGGAGATTGATTTAAAATATGTTAAGGGCATGGTGACCAGTATGATGTAAGGATGATAAGAAAAGGAATGACCTAGACTGGCTCCTAGGGTTTTTCCTGATAGTCCATGGTATTTCTCACTGCTGTGCAGAATATGGAAAGAGAAGCATGCTTAAGACCTGTTGACCAAGTCTGATGTGTCTGCAGAATATTCAGGTAAAAATGGCTAATATGCAGGTGGTATATGGATCTGGGGCTCAAAAGAGAAGTTAAGCCTGGTGTTATAGATTTGGTGGTGATCAGAAAACACATGGGAGTCGTATGAGGGGATGAGATCACACAGGAATGTGTGTGCAATGAGAAAAGAGAAGACTGAAGAGAATCCTTTTGAGAGCAGAATGGAGTGGAGGGGAACCAACACTGGAGGGTTGAACAAAGAAGAATTCTTAAAGAAGTTCAATGAAGAGTGGCTGGAGAAACAGAGAGTGCTTAGTGGAAGCCAACAGAGAGGAGAGTTTCAATAGTCTTGGTCTGATTTAAACTGTGTTTTTCTAATTGAGGATAAAACCTTATCTCCCTCCACTTGCCTCTTTAGGATACCACTTACAAACTAAATACAAAGAATTTCAAAGACAGCATAGATAGACTGGGGCCATCCACTCATTTCCTAGGAAAATAAAGGCTCACTTCATTAGCTAAGGAGAAGTGATTGGGACCATCCTTCCCCTATTCCCCCATCAGTGGGACCAGAGATGGACCATCCCCCATATCTGACCACTAAGGACTCATTTCCTTCTTCATCTCAAAGACTATCTCCTCCATGAAGTTCTTCTGTATACTCCAGTTGGGATTAGTGAGGAGATTCCTTATGGTCCTAGAGAACCCATCCATAGCTATACATCACTTTTCTTGGACTGATTAAAATCACAGTTGTTTGTATATCAGTTCAATTTATTGCTAGACCAAAAATTTATTGATGGCAGAGTTCACCTCTTATCATTTCTATACGACTAATGCTTGGCACTATGTCTGGCCCACAGTGGGGGTGCTTAATAAAAGCTTGCAGAGCATGAATGAATTTAAGTCTTTAGTGAAAGCATAATGAGTACATTCAAGTCAGCCTCTACAAGTTACTCCAGCTTCACCCTTATTCACTGTGCCTCTCCGTACAGAGGTACAGTACAGAGTTTCCACATCCGTAAAATGATTAAAATAGCAAGAGCTAGTGAAAAGCAAATGATATTATACAGACAAAGTGCTTAAAACATAGCAAACACTCAATATTTGTTAGCTACTAAGCAGCAGCTCCTCAGCTTGAGGGCTGGCGAAGCTCCTGTGTGGCAGGTTCTAGAAATCCTCTGCCTTCTTTTGGCCTTTTTATGGGCCCTTCCGAGACCCAGGGGTCCTGATTCCCAACCCACTCCTTTAACTCCTGTCCTACAGGATTTACAGCCTGACTGTGACAACTAATTTTGGAACTGTAATGCCTCCTGTCATCTGCCATAAATTTGACATAAATAAATCACAAAATACCCTTTTTATATCGCTTTTTATCTTGCCACGCTTCTTGTTTCTTTTGGAAACAGTTTTTATGGCAAATGCAGAGTGTAAATCCACCCGACAATAAAGCATGCCAAACGAGCATGTAGAACAGGCACCTGAGAGGAAATTACCCACCATTTGCAGAGCTCTACACAATTATCAGCAGGATGTTCTGGAGTGGGCCTATTAAACACACTGCACTGTATTGCTCACACACAATTTGCATAGCCCCAATGTAAACAATATTGTTAAACAAAGGAAAGTGGGCACACATGGTCCACATCTTCATTCTGGCCTCCTCTTGCAGCAACATAGAGTCTAGACTTTGCATGATATCTCCCCTGCCTGTTTCCTTGGAGAGGTCATTTCTCCTAAGGCAGCAACATCCAGTAGAGCTCTCTGCAATCATGGAAATGTTCTGTATCAATGCTGCCCAGTATGGTAGCCACTAGCCACCCCTGTGTGGCTGTTGAACATTTGGCATGTGGGTAGTGAGACCGAGAAACTAGATTTTAAATTTTATTATAAGTTGAATCAATTTAAATGTAAATAACCACATAGAGCTAGCAGCTACCACATGGACAGGGCAGTAGAGATTATGCAATACATGTTCGCTTTCAAGAATCTTGTCCCACACATCTTCAATTTCAAATACCAAGAATCACATTAAGTATCCACTGATTACTTTCTCACCCATCTCCTGTATTTTATCCTAACAGTGACCCACTGGAGTAGTTCTTATCCTCTCCATCATTTAAAATGTGTATCAGCAGCTCAGAGAGCTTAAGGAATGAATATGGACTCTCAACTAATCTGTGCTGGAGCGGAGATTCGAACCCAGGTCTGTCTATCAAAGCTTTGTTGCTGCCAGAGTAGTTTTTAGACCAGGCACTGTGGCTTGAAGTTATTATGCCTGAATCATTAGAGCAACCTGTGTATGAATTTGTTAGCACTGCAGGTTCAACATTCAGAGGAGAGGGCTTCTGTCTAGGAATGGAGAGAGTCAGCTTCTCATCATGCCATACCGCCCACTAGCTGTTGGTGTGAGACCATGCATCTCCCAAAGCATTTCTTCATGTGTGAGTACAGGAAGAAATGTCTGTCCCTGCCTACCTCTCAGCCTTGTTGAGAGCATACACAAAACTCATTTGAGGATGTGCCACAGAGTAAAAGTACTGAGATGTAATGCCTTATTATTAAAGGAAATTCTAATGAATCCTATAGCACCCTATTTATTTCCTGCCTAAGTTGCCACAAAAGCCATATGCAATATCATTACCCACATCGATACTTACAGAATACCCCTAAAAGCCTACACTCTGTGCAGCAAAATTAAAGGAATGCATCCCGTGGCCTTTTTGTAATACCAAATTAAAGCAATGACAATCCACCGCAGAAAACCCATGCCACCACGCGCCGATTATTAACATGTTAATTTCTATGTCCCAGCTTTTGAAAATGATTCTGGGAACTACTTATTGAATTTTTAATTTGCAGATTATCGACCAAATTGGCTGCAATAGCTCTGAGCAATGGGGCCCACATGTCAGCTGGGTAGGTAAAGCAGATGCATGCAGACAACAGCAGCTCCAGTGCTGATGGGATTAGTCTGCCTACTCGGGAACCGGGCTTCTGATTGGCGCCTCGGAGTGTCAGGTTCAAGGGAAGGAATTTAAAAATTTCCCATTAGTGTGTATAGGGAAGGGAAGAGATACAGGAATTCTTTCCTAAAGAAGCTTCTAAAAATTAGTACACAATCTGAACCTCCAAAGTCATTATCAGGTTTATCTTTGATGATATAAACCGTCCTTTTTCTTTTCCTTTCTTTCTTCTCTCTGCCTTTTCCTCCATCCTCCTTTCTTTTGAATATCGTAATGAGTAAGGCAGACTCTGTCTCTGCTCTCCTGGAGCTCAGAATCATGCTGAAGGTTATCGACACAGAAGCAGTGTGTGAAGCGGTGTGCAAGGGCTGTGTTGAAGAAAGTACATAGGAACGTATAGCTTAGAGGTGGGGAAAAGTGTATCAAAAGAAGCCTTCCCAGAAAAAGCAAATTAAAGGAAGAGAAGAGGTACAAGAAGTGAAGGGAGAGAGTGTTTCAAGCCCTAGAAACAACAGAAGAGAAGAACTGGAAGTAAGGAAGAACTTGGCACTGGCATCCCCATGGCCAGGTCCTCTCTCTTACACCTTTGCTCATGGAAAGGCTGTGGAGCCCTCATGGTTGAAATCCTAGACATGAGGCAGAACAGCCTCCAAATCCCATAAGCCCCATTGTCCTCGAGCAAGTGACTTAAACTTTCTAAGCTTCAGTCTCCACATCTGTAAAATGGGAATCTGATAGTATTTTTATGAGAATTAGAGGAGAACATGTTCAAAAGGGCATACGGCACTGTATCTGTGAAGGGCTTCATAAATGCAAAGGGCTTGCAGTCTTGTCACTATCATCATTATCTTCATGCTCATGAAACTGGTCTCTGGTATCCTTTCTGCTGATCTAATGTCCTTCCTTCCTTCAGAGCACAATGCTAATCCCACTGCACCCAGCCAGTCCAGCCCAGCCCTCAGATCATGCTGGAGTCCCTTCCACACCTAACGTATCTTTAGCACTCTTTAGTTTCCCATTCATTCTCTACTCATACTTTTATGAAGACAGTCATCTTTTTCTTCTAAATACCTTATTTCTGCAACTGGATGACAGTAACTTATTCTTAATAATACATACCTTATTAAATAAGAACTATTGGCCAGGTGCTGTGGCTCATGCTTGTAATCCCAGCAATTTGGGAGGCCAAGGCAGGGGGATCACCTGAGGTCAGGAGTTCGAGAACAGTCTGGCCAACATGGTGAAATCACGTCTCTACTAAAAGTACAAAAATTAGCTGGGTGTGGTGGTGGGTGCCCATAGTCTCAGCTACTAAGGAGGCTGAGGCAGAATTGCTTGAACCCGGGAAGTGGAGGTTGCAGTGAGCCGAGATTGCACCATTGCACTCCAGCCTGGGTGACAAGAGCAAAACTTCATCTCAAAAAAACAAAACAAAACAAAAAACTACTGAGGCTTCACACTTGTCCAGAACTTCATAGCTTGCAAAGGGCTTTCACCAGAGAGAGTGTTATGGAGGCCTGCAGAGTAACCCTTCTCACCCCATTGGGCGAGTATTAAGATTCTAATTTTCCTAACAAGAGCTCTGTGCCTCAGAAAAGCACAGTAGCTACGTGACTTGTCTGAAGCCACACAGCTACTTCATGGTCAATATGAGTCTAAGATTCAAGTCTTATGGCCATGACACTAAAGATAGAGTCTTGATAAATGTTTGTTTAGAGTCTTTAGGAAATGGCTAAAATTTATTGAGGGCTTACTGTGTACGCTGTTCTAAAAATGTCATCTATATGAAGTACACTAACGTCACCATTATCCCATGAGGCCGGGATTATCTATGTGTTTTATTGCAAACAAGGGAACTGAGTCCCAAACATGTTAACTGGCCTTCCCAGCACCACTAAACTGGTAAGTGATGTAGCTGTGACCTACCTAGGCCAACTCTATATGCATACTCTCGTAATAAATATGTAGCAATTTCTTTTATACTTTTTGGGATACTTCCAGTGCCAGGAAGAACACACCAAACATGAATGTGCTCAGTGAATATTTACTAATATTTTTAACAGTTTACTCTATCCTAAGAAGTATTAAGTATTTTGGAAAATTGGAAGGCGTGGATTGTTTATTTTCTTTCAAAGTTCCCATGATGATCTCAGCTGTCCATGAATCAACTTTCTCTAATGTCTTTTTAAATTCAGCCCCAGTCCTAGACCTCTGGACATTCTGATGATTTATTTCTTTCTGCCACTAGGTCACTCATTGAACCCACCCACGTTGGGACTCCCAGACATATGCCTGCCTCAAGGGCAGCATCGAAACATGAATTACACACTCTCCACAGGAATCAACTTTTCCTACTACTTGCTCAAAATATCCCGGTATGTCCCTTAATCTTTTCTCCTGGGATGGGGGAGGACTTCCCTTTGTTTTGTTTTCCATTTCCCACAGAGATGAAGAAACCATTCTATCCAACATTCCAAAAGCAAACGAGACAGCAAGATGGTGATGTAAGATATAAATACGTACTGATTCCCATAAGCATTCTGTGTGATGGTTTAGAGTATGACTACCCCATCCCTGATTGACTGAAAGCAATGTGGACTTACTAATATTTAGACAGATTCTTATTTTACTAGCTATCCTTTACCTCTGTCTAAGGATTCCTGTGTAAGTCTGCACAGGACTAATGAAACATATGATCACCATAAATTTCAACTCACCATAGTAGCAACCCTTTGGTAAGATAGGAAACCAAATGACACAAGCAAAACTTGGCCTGCTGCTGCAAAGGGCTGAGGCATTCAGGTGCAATCTTCTTGGGCTTTACCACTAGAGCTGAGGCCGAATGAGTTAATGGCAGGCTCTGAAGTCAGATGAACCTTGCAACTCTGAGCGCAGCCCTGCTATTTTGCAACTTAGCAAAAAACAAGCTGTTAGCCACATGTCCCAGCCTGGCCTCTCCAATTTTTCAAATCATGATTTATATGCTTGGCTGCTTACATATGATACAGGCACTGTAATGCTTGGTTATTGAGGGGGTAGGTAACGGGGTTGGGGAGTGCTACATAAAGGTTTAGCACAATTAACAAGCTTGAATTTGACCCTTGGAGAATGGTGGATTCCATTCATGGAGTCATGCGCTATGTTCTTTGCCTTGATCAATTTATTCTGGTGAGTGTTTGTGTTACAAAATACTTTACCTGCAGCTAAGGGACTTCAGGTCACTAACTCACACCCTTTCTTCTTACCTCAATGGAAACAATACCAGGTCGGTATCTATTCTGAGGAGTCAGCGACAATGATTTTCATTAAAGGTCAAAAGGCCATTATGTCCCAGATTTTTGCTTTCCTTTTTGATTTTTCTAAAATAAGAAAAATAGTACTCACTTTTGTCTATTTCCTAGTATCCTTCTGATGATGCACGCAGGCCTGATATTCAGCACCGTGTAGCTGCATTGTTGTTAAAATATGAAAACACTTTCATGCTGGCTACCTCGGTACTCCCTTGCCCACTGCATGATCTGCCAGACCTTTCAACATCTAACATGGCACAGCAGAGGGCTCCAAGCTCCAACTTCCGAGCTAGACCCAGGTTAATTCTGATTAATCATTGCCCAAGTGGTTGTACCCATGGTTTCACATGTATATACACATATTAAGAATATTATCTCTAGATAGATAGGACACTAAATGCAAGAGTATTTAGAGATTTTTGGAAGTGAGTTTCCATGTACATTTAAGGTAATAGTAACATAATAATTCATGTATTACATGGTTACTGATGTAACCATCAGCATGGTTGAGGCATAGTGTGTTGAGAATTTCCTAATTTGCCATTTACTGAAGGTTGATCCACTTTTGCAGGAAAACCACCTGTATTAGTCAGAGTTCTCTAGAGGGACAGAACTAATAGGGTAGAAAAATATATAACGGGGAGTTTATTAAGTAGTATTAACTCACACGATCACAAGGTCCCACAATAGGCCATCTGCAGACTGAGGAGCAAGGGAGCTTTTGAGTCCCGAAGCTCAAGAACTTGAAGTCCGTTGTTTGAGGGTAAGAAGCATCCAACATGGGAGAAAGATGTAGGCTGGGCAGCTAAGCCAGTCTAACCTTTTCACGTTTTTCTGCCTGCTTTATATTCTGGCTGCGCTGGCAGCTGATTAAATGGTGCCCTCCCAGATTAAGGGTGGGTCTGCCTATCCCAGCCCACTGACTCAAATGTTAATCTCCTTTGGCAACACCCTCATAGATACATCCAGGATCAATACTTTGTATCCTTCCATCCAATCAAGTTGACACTCGGTAATATCCATCACACCACCCAAAATAAAGATCCTCTCTCTAAAAGATAGAAATGGACCCCCCAGACCATGTGTTTCAGGCATCTACCTTTATTGGTTGAGCTTTCTCTAATTTTTATATATATATATATATATATATATATATATATATATATATATATTTTTTTTTTTTTTTTTTTTTTTTTTTTTTTTTTGCAGAAAACATCCATTTTTAACCAAATACAGAACACATAATCTACCGTCAGGACCATCATCTGTACTTAGAAACAGCATGTTATGGCTGCCAAGTTGCTTATCTCTAATGATGTTGGTTAAGTAGGATGGAAAAGAAGAAATTCATCTTCCCCAAATGACACAGGAATAAAGGCACAGACATTTAAAGAAATAAAGTAAAATTTGAAATGTAAAACATCAGAGGTGGTGCTTAGGAATAATGAAACTGTAAGAAGTTAAACACAATCAGGTTTAAAGAGATAATGATAAAAATGAAAATCTGAAATCTCTTGCCAGTAGAACAAACCTAGGCTAGGAGGATGAATTCAATATTTCCTGCAAATAAACAGCAGTTTCTAAAAATAGAAAGCACAGATGTGCAAGACAGAAAGTTTCAGAGAACTATAGATAGAGATGGCCAAAGTGACTCTCTGTTACTCATTGGGATTGCAGATGAGGGATTGCAACCCCTCAGGTAACTGAAATTTTTATTAAACTGACAGACCATAGTTTAACACATCCTTGATGGAATATACATGTGCTTACTTTTCAGACATAATATGTACGAAAGTCCTTTGTGAAGCACTAAACTAGTATCTCTTCAAGTGTGTTTCAAAAAATCAAGGACCTATGAGATACTTACTGAAAAATCAAACTACTTTTGTGCTGTCTCATACTATGTTTCTCTTATTTATTCACCACACTCATGAATATATGAAAGACTCTGAAAAGTCCTACAATGGAATTACTTTTTTTCTTTCTTTAATCAATATTTCCCAAATTTATCTGAGCACAGAAATCATTTTTATTTGTCAGAATCTGGTGAATGTTACATTAGAAAAACGTAAGGTATTAACATTATTCTATTGGAAGATGCTTGAAAGACACATTTTCCATGCATATCTTCAGGTGTCCTACCCTAAGGGTTCTCAGAGGGACCATCTCAGACTTCGACCTGTGACTTCCTATCTGTGCCAGTGATGTTAGTTTGAGAATCCCTCAGCTGCTCGTTAAGCAAAGATTAACTGCATTATTATTCAATTGCAGGGATTCTACCGACTGACAAATCCCTGCAGGATCAGATAAGCCCTTCCTCTGTGGTCTTCTTGGGCTTGGGATGGATGCCGCTTGCAAACTTTCCTATTGCTTCACTCTCTCACTTCTTACCCAGCATTTTTATCACTGGCCAGTGTTTGCAGGAAGGGCAATCCTATGGAACAAGAAGGAAAAAAAATTTAGAGCAAGTGCCTTGTTTTAAGGAGAGCAGCCTTAGCAAAAAAAATGTCACAAATTAGCTACAATATTAGGTTCTCAATTCTTTCCTGATGTCCTCAGGTGCCTGGTCTTGGCTCTCCAAAGGCTTTCAGACTTTATTTTCCTTTCTTTGATTGTGCTGGTTAGAAAGATGGAATTCTAAAGGAAATGCATCATAAAATTTATATTTGGGCAGTCTTATCAGCATTGGACATGCATAATCTTTCCTTGCAAAGTTTTTGCTGTGAAATTGCACACAAATTTGTTTCTTAAAGAGAGAGAGAGAGGAAACCCTCTATGTTTCTATGGTGTTTGATGTCTATTTATATGTTTCTTAAAGATAAAGCATTTATTCTATGCATGATTTGAATTTTATGCATCTCTTCTCTTTGCCTTAACGGAAGTGAATTCTTATTGCATAGCCAAATTTCACACTCAATTTATTCTGCAGAGTAACTCCCTCCCTCCAGATGGGACTATAAACCAGTAGAATGGAGTTTTTTAAAAAGTGTTCTTAATTGAATACATGGAATCTACTTCTGAAATGAAATCAAAAGCTCAGGAGAAAACACAGAACATCATTGGTAAAGGACACTAATAACCATAAAACAAAACAAATGTGTTTGTGCCTGGATGGGTTGGTAACCTTTAAGGTATTGATTGCATCACCAAGTCATAGAAAGGGCCAGCATATGGTGGGCTACAGAGGAGGACGAGTAGCTCTTGAGGCAAAAAATAAAAAATAAATAAATAAAAGATTTTTCCAGCTGCTTTAAAGGTTATTGGAGATCAAAGAGAGGGGCTTCTGATGGCATACCAAGATGGAAAAGGAGATGAATGACTACAAAGCAGTAGAGAACAGGCCCAAGTATTAGTAGATCGAGAGCTAAGAATTAGTTGCCCCATGTCCAATATTTATCGAGAATCCAATAATAATAACATGGCAAAAAAGTGTTCCCTGCTTAAGAATATGTGTGTGTGTGGCACTGGGTGGGGATGCTGTTTCCACAAAGCATCTGTGACAATGTTATATACAAGCAGAGCAGACATCTACTATGGATCCAAAATAATACCAATAAGAGTAACAATAATACCAACCATAACAATAGCTGAGTGCTTGCTATATACCAGGAAATTGTACTAATTCTTTGCATGTGTTATTTGACTTAATTCTCACAGTGACCTTTGAGGTCAAAATCCTGTCTCTCATGTTCACAGTCATATAAAAGGTGCTAAATAAATATTTATTGAATTAAAAAAATTGCTTTAACGTGGTTGCCATTATTTCCTCTCACTTACATAGGAGAAAATGGTCTCCAAGAGCTTTGAAAAGGTTAGGAAATTACATAATTAGTAGCTGCAAAGGCTGGCTTGCACCCAGGACTGTCAGTGTCTATTTTTTGTTGTTGGTTTTTTTTTTGAGACGGAGTCTTGCTCTGTCGCCCAGGCTGGAGTGCAGTGGCGTGATCTCCACTCATGGCAAGTTCCGCCCCCCGGGTTCACGCCATTCTCCCACCTCGGCCTCCCGAGCAGCTGAGACTACAGGCACCAGCCACCAGGCCCAGCTAATTTTTTGTTGTTGTTGTTGTTGTATTTTTAGTAGAGAGGGGGGTTTCACAGTGTTTGCCAGGATGGTCTCGATCTCCTGACCTCGTGATCTGCCCACCTCGGCCTCCCAAAGTGCTGGGATTACAGGCATGAGCAACCACACCCGGCCCCAGTGTCTGTTTTATTTAGATAATATTGTTCAAAGTAGGACAGCTGTGGGGACTTGGGATTGGGAGCCATGGCTACGGGCGCAGCACAAAGGCAGGAGAGAGGTTATAATGCAAAGAGCCACAAAGGTAGGGCTTTGAGTTTATTATTAGCTAACTATTTAATTATTTTAAACTCTTTTCTGCCCTTGATTTCTTTATCTGTAAAATGGGGGAATTGAAATCTATCTTATTCAACTGTGAAAATTTGAGATTGTAAAGTGGTATTTATGTATTCAAAACTGGTAAATATTTTTGTTATCTATTATAACAATAATAATCCCAGTTGCCTACAGTTTGTTGGGTGGCATTTCTTAAACAATCATATGAAAATAAGAATGACTTGGGATCTTCTTTTTTATTAAAGAATGAGTTGAACTATGGAAGGTTTCTAGAGTCTCTTCCTGATCTAAACTATGCTATTCATTCTTTTTTTTTTTTTTTTTCCTGAGACAGAGTCTTGCTCTGTTGCCCAGGCTGTAGTACAGTGGTGCAATCTCCATTCACTGCAACCTCTGACTTCTGGGTTCAAGCAATTCTCGTTCCTCAACCTCCCAAGTAGCTGGGATTACAGGCACATGCCACCAAGCCCAGCTAATTTTTGTATTTTTAGTAGAGACAGGGTTTCACCATGTTGGCCAGGCTGGTCTTGAACTCCTGGCCTCAAGTGATCCACCCACCTCGGCCTCCCATAGTGCTGGAATTACAGGCATGAGCCACCGTGCTCAGCCAAACTAGGCTATTCATTCTTAACAGCATAACAATAAATAGCACAGGTGCTAGAACCAGGTTTTCTGAGTTCAAATTCTTCAGCCAGTTACCAATGGTGCAATCTTGAGCAAATCATGTAAACCCTTAAGAACCTTTATTTATAATATTCAAATAGCATAATGATCTCAGTTTCAGCATCTGCAATATACAAATAACCATAGTAACTACTGGATATGGGTGTTGCAAGAATCAAATAAATTAACCTACTTAAAGCAATGGCTGCCCAGTAAATGTTAGCAATAATGATGAAGACAGCAATGAGAACAATAATGATAGTCCTTTATCAGCCAGCTATTGGAGTTTGAAATTCTCGCCATACAAGTAAGTCAGGTGTGGTTTAGCAAATATGAGACATTCAGAAAAATGAAGGGCAGACTGTGCAAGGAATGAGCACAAGGGTGAATAAACTATAAAGTGGGGCAGGAAAGAGGAATCATGAGACATTTATTTGATCATTAAATAAAGAAGGATCCTAAAATCTAGTGATTTTGCTAAAAACATTCCAACAGTTCTGTAGGCTTGGGACCCTGAAGAGGAGTAGAGCTGATCTCCGGGGAAAGAGATGCACTGAGAAAGAAAAGTGGGATATTAAAAGGAGGGTGAGGGTGGGGATGGGGGTGTTAACACCTTCACAAAGAGATCCCTCTTGGAAGTGAAGTGTATAACTTTTGCTTTCCAAAAAAGTTTGATGATATCTTTTCATACAATGGCCTGAATTGACTATTTATCTAGACAACCTTTCCAGCAGCTGTTTTGGACTGAATTATGTCTCACCCTACCACCAATACTTATGTGTTGAAGTCCTAATCCCTAATGTGACTATATTTGGAGATACAGCCTTTAAGGAAGTAATTAAGGTTAAATGAGGGCATAAGGGTAAAGTCCTAATCCAACAGTATCCGTAAGATAAGAAAAAGACAGACGCCAGAAATGTGTGTGCACACAAAGAAAAGGCCATGTGAGGACAACGAGAAGGTGGCAGCCTGGAAGCAAAGGGGACAGGCCTCATGAGAAGCCCACCCTGCTGGCACCTTGAGCTTGGATTTCTGGCCTCCAGAACTGTGAAAAAATAAATTTCTGCTGTTTAAGCCACTAGGCCTGTGGTATCTTGTATTAGCAGCCCTGGAAGACTAATACAGTAACTCCAAGAACTTGCAGTTTCTCTGATTAACAGAAAGGAAGAAGAAGGAAGAAGAAGAAGAGGAAGAGGAAGAGG
The DNA here is from genome assembly GCF_028885625.2 of Pongo pygmaeus. NCBI lineage: Eukaryota > Metazoa > Chordata > Mammalia > Primates > Hominidae > Pongo > Pongo pygmaeus. Next base: position 23,097,530 of record NC_072376.2, read on the forward strand.
AAAAGGAAGAAGGAGGAGGAGGAGGGAGAGGAGAAGGAAAAGAGAGAGGAGGAGGAAAAGGAGAACGAGAAGGAGAAGAGGAAGAGGAAGAAGAAGAAAGAAGAAGAAGACTTGCAGAAGGAAAAAAGAGATGGAGAGGCAGAGGAAAAGGAGAGGAATGCTCCTTGGTATCTACTTTGGACCACAATATTGTAAATAGTTATTACTGCTGAAAAATCTTCCCATGACCCTCCAGTGAGGATGAAGAGTTCACCTCTCTCCAGCGCACACGCTCAGGATTAGTGCCACCTAGTTCCCACCTTCCTCTGCATGCGCACCAAAACCATTCATATTTGCCACCCAGTAGCTTTCCCAGCCATTGCATTCACTGAAATTAAATCCAAAACAAAATGATATTTTAAGTAAAATTACCTCTACTCTAAAGAGAAGAAGAATAAAAAGGAAGCTTAGCTACCTGTAAAACATCTCACTGTGATAAACAGACAACAAAATACTTATCAAATTCTTAGGAAAGCTGTCTATCTTATATAGGGCTACAATGAGAGAAAAATTCGTGTCTAATAAATGGATAGCTCTATCATGATAAATAACTAACGTATGTGGGGCTTAATAACTAGGAGATGGATTGATAGGTGCAGCAAACCACCACGGCACACGTTTACGTATGGAAAAAACCTGCACATCCTGCATGTGTATCCCGGAATTTAAAACAAAATTAAATTAAATAAAAAGAGAAAGCAATGGATAGCTCGAAGAGAAATACAAATATGACAAATTAAAACATGTTTTTACTTTCAGTCAACTTTGTGATCATCAGTCCTTCTGTCCCCTACTTCGACGACTAAGATGGTACCTGTTTGTCAAAAATTTAAAGGTAAAAACTAAACGTTTTTCAAGACATTTCTGTATTATAAGCTACCTGATAAATTTGCATTAGAATTGATTAGTTTGTCTTCTGTTTTCAGAAGCTATGGGTGTTATATTAAAAACTACTAGAACATTGTACAATAGGGAAGAGAATTATATCAAAATGATACTATTTTCAGTTGGCATTTATAGAAAGACTGCATTCGGATATGAGGGCCATAGTTAGCACCTCACCACCCCCAGCCTCCAAGTGTCCAATTTGCATCCTTACTAGCTAAAGAAAAAGCTCTAGCATTACACTGAACCAACTCCAATGTGACAAGGGAGGACCATTTAAAAGGAAATAATGTATTCAACAGTAAAATTCTTGCCTGTTGAGGTCACCTCACCATCCTTCCCTATTTTGTTTGAGTTTACTGGCTGGAGACTGTTTTAATTCATTTTATAGCAGAACAGTTAGATTATGCTCCATGTATTATAAACATTTGGTTTGCATAGGAGATTTGTTATGTTTTATTAATCCATCACATAGTCTTTCTAAAAATGTGATGAACGAGGCAGCACAAAATGTCATTCTTTATACACTTTAGGTGGTTTGGCAATTAAGGCGTGGAGCCTCTGTGGCTCTTCTGAATCAAAGGCTGTTTTCTGATATGGATCCATCTTGCCCACATCATCTATGGAATGACAAAACAGATGATATATCCAAGCATTTGACAGCACTATTTCTATCAGGTTATAACTCTATTTGATGAACTCAAATCAGCAGCAAAACTATACCAGATTAATGAAAACCTCTCCAAAAGTGCACCCTGCCACTTCATTTCTGGGGAATTGCAGCTAAGATACATTCTAAAAACATTCACAACAAATGGGGCAGGCTTTTTAGAAGAATATTTTATTTAAAGCTACTGGGGAGGGGGAGAGGGAAACACCTGCAGGATTGTGTGTTCATCACATCATGTCCAAGAAGCTGCAGCAGGAACAAAGTAAAATGAAATGTGTTTTTTTGCAGATGAACAAAAGCTTCTTCAATTATAAAAGAGTAAACTGATAATAGAATCCCAGAGACAAAGAAGTAATCCAAACACATGCCTCACTGCTCACCATATATGCAACATAGAAAAAAGTTGCACCCTATTGCATATAGAAAGAGACAGGGGAAGAAAGCAAAGAAGACAGAAAATGGAAGAAGGAAATATGAGCTGCACATTTTACTACATTTAGCTCACATTGCATTCAAAGGATAATTTCATGTTTAAAAATGGTTTAACCCAATAATGTAGCAAAATTTCTGGCTTGTGTGTAATTATTGAAGAACCCTAGCACCATTTTTTTCTAAGAAGATAACGTTGTCATATACAGATCCGACCTTTTACCACGCAATAAAAAACCATTAATAAAAATTTATTTTTAACATCAGCAAACCCAAAATACTTTGAAATATCAATTTTAAGGGATACTTTCTCCTGTATCTTTTATTATAAATATTATGCAGACAAAGGCAGTAACCAAAAATCAATTTTTAATATATTTCTTCCTACCACAGGGCATGAGCAACATTAATGGTTTCTGCATCTACATGGTTACAATTATTAGTTTTGCCTTTCTAACACAGTGCGCATAAAGTCTCCTCGGCTTACAATTTGGGGGATGAAGGTTCTGTTCTGAAGCTTTTTCTGGATGTAAGTTAATAAGCAACAATCCAAGATCTTGAGAGTCATGCCATTACTTGCTTCTCCTATCCAGCATCCTGATATTTACACGATCACTTACACGGAGACAGCAGAGCAACTTAAAACTTAACGATCCCAATTCACAACCCTGCGGGGGGGACAAGAAGCTGCTGTAAACCTATTGAGGGATGGTGCCATGGGTCCTAGCTGTGCAGGGAGGGAAAATAACCACTTAGATGGTTTTGCTTCGCCTCTATTCAGATAACCTCAGCATGCACCTTTGTGCCTCTTCCCTCCCAGTGTGCAATGTCTTTAGTGCTATTGCTGAGGACAGGTGTAGTGGATATCTCCTCTCTGCTCAACGCACCTGATCTCTCTGGAGAACCATCCCTCTCTCTATGAACAGCCTTATTGGGGCTGCTAATCAGGGTAGATGGCTGTCTCCTAGCCAGGGGGTAATTACGGGAATTAGCCCACTGAAAAGACTGTTTAATATTTCCTTCCGGTTGGCTCCTCAGAAGACCCTGGCCCTTCAGACTTTGCTGAAGCTTGGTTCTCCAGGTTTTCCTCTGATTCAATAGCTATCCCATAGCCTTTTCTGTTTTGATTAATTTAGACAGCATCAACTCCTGTGGCTAGAATCCAAACTCCCAGCCAGCAAAAAAAAAAAAATGGAGGATACATGGCTTGGTCTTTATTTTCTTCCAAACTTGTATTCAGTGATGTCATCTATCTGCTCAAACATCTTCAGTAGCTCCCTTTCTTTATCATTTTAAAAATCATTATTCCTCTGTGAGACACTCAAGGGTCTTTTCATCTGGTCCCACCCTGTCTACCCAAACTTAATTCCTGCTTTCCCCTAGAAGGAGCTCACTAAGTAAATTCACTTTTCTTGCTTAACACTATTCTGAGGATATACATGTTCTTTTGGTCACTCTACTTAACAAATCTCCTAATCTTTACAAGCCGTGATTCTTAGTTGGAAACAACAGTACCCATTTGTGCAAGTTTAGACAGAAAAAAATACAATCAAAGGGATATAAAGAACTTCCCAGAAACTCCAGGAAGAGTAGAGCACCAAGCTGGAAGCTAAGCAACCAGGAGCAATGCCCAAATGTGATTTCAGGGCAGCTCAGTGGGGACTCAAGGCATTTGGAGCCGGCCACAGACTCTCCACCACATAGGATGGAGGCTTCCACTAGATATTCTACCCCTACCACCTGTGATAGCAGGTTCTGAAGTGGAGCCTATATTTTCAGGTAGTTGGCCTCCAAACTGAAGTCTCACATGGGTGCAGAACTTAGATCACATGTCTTCACCTTAGAATCAAAGAAGTCTGGGAAACAAGTTTCTGTCTCCTGCCTTCAGGGAGGTATGAATGCATAAGGTCCTGGGTGACCGTGAACTTGACAAACGTCCACTATGCTAGCCTTATGGCCCTACCTCCTCCATAAGACCTTCTTCAACTTTTCTAACATGTAATTTCTCCCTTGTCTCTGAACTCCTTGTAACTCATTATCTACATCTCAAATGTTCTGCTTGATTTAACACATTTAAATCACATTATAATTTGCAAAGCACTTCTACACATATCTCTTTTGATCTTCCCAATATCTTTGCAGTTGAGTATTTCTCCTAGTCCCCTTTTATAGAGAAGGCAATGGAGTTTTAGTAAAAGTGAGTGACTTGCCCAGCTTCCTACTGAATATATACTATATACATTATCTTCAGTCAATACACCATGAGAGCAGAAATCTCAAATTGCTGACCTCATAACCAGAAGAACATAACACATGCAAAAGAAAAAGTTCTTTACTTTTCAACTTAGATAACAAAGTTAAACAGCATAGACAACCGTAGGACATCACCTTTCCAAGGAAATGTTCCAAGGATCCAATTGCCATAGAGATCCTCCCTATAAGTCTCCTTATATAGTTACTCAAGCCAATTGGGCAGCTTGAGGGAAATTAGGTGTGGGCTGGAAAAGGAGCATTCCTGGAAAATGAGATCAGCATCATTGACCAAAGAGAAGGGGCCAGGAGGAGGAAAGGAGTTTCACAGTACAGAAAGGGAGAGCCCAGGTCCAAACCCTTCAACGAGGAGTCCACAACCAGAGACCAGAACCCCCTAAATGCAGAAATGCTGTAATACTTTTAAACTTTGCAATTTCCCCATGTGTGTACTATTTTTTAAATTACTATTATTCTCTGTGTTCATTTTGCTGTTTTGTTTTGCTTTGATCAGTTTGATCACAAAGTGATCTTTAGTAGATTCCCTCATACTTTTCTTTGAGGTCACAAGGAATAGGGAAGCTAAGGAGATGCTGGGCTTAGTGAAAAGAGAAAGCTCAGGAATTACATAAGAGTAACTGAATTGAAGAAAAGAAAAGCAGAAAAGGTTGGGTTCTGAGGCCAGAAGGAAAATGTAAGGCCAACATAAAGAACCAGAATTAACCAGAAAAAGAGCAAGATGTTTTGACTCACACACATCAAGAAAATGACACCTTTTCATCTCGTTTCTCCCTGAGTGCTGAAAAATATATCCACTCCTACCCATAAGCAAAAGATACTTCTGAGAGAGAATCTCCTCAGAATATGTCCTCTTCTTCCAAAATGGGCTTTTATATTAGTCAAGAGACAGGTTTAGATACTATAGCAAAGCTCTTCAAAATAATGGTAGTTTAAACAAAAGAAAAGTTTGTCTCACATAACAGTTCAAATAACAATCAGTCCTAGGCTGAAATGCTGTCCATTCCAGGTACTCAGCCATCCTTAATCCACTGGTTCTAACTCATGGTCTAGAGAGCTGCTCCAGAGCCTGCCATCATGATGGCATTCCAGCCAGTGGAACGAAAAATAAGACAATGTCATGGCCATGCTCCTTTCTCCAATGAGCTGTGCCTGGAAGTTGAAAACGTCATGCATACCCACATCCCACTGACTAGAACCATCACATGGCCACACTCCACTACAAGAAAGGCAAGGAAATGTGGTCTATAGTGGGCAGTGTGAGCTCAGCTAAAATTCAGAGATGCTATACTAAAAAAAGAAGAAATGATAAATATTGAAGGACAACCAGCAGTGTTTCTCAACAGCCTACAAATAAAAAAGACCTGAGTTTAAATCCTGGCTCTGTCACTGATCAGCTGCTTCAACTGAAATAAGCTATTTATTCTGGTTAAGTTTTTGTTTTCTCATCTATAAAGTTGGGATTAAAACACTCACATGGAGAGGGTTGTAAAGATTCAGTAAGATAATATCTGTAAAGCAGTTGACCCACAGAAAGGCAGTTGATACGTAACAGTACTTAATATTTTATTACTATTATCTTTAATAAAGTTTGGCAAACTACAGCCCATGGGCTGAATTTGGCTCACCACCTGTTTTTATAAGTAGAGTTTTATTGGAACACAGCCAATCCCTTTTTAACACACTGTCTACGGCTCCTTTCACACTAAAATGGCAGTGTTGGATCATTGCAACTGAAGCAATATGGCCTGCAAAATTTAAAATATATACTATCTGCTTCTTTACAGAGAAAAAAGTTTAACTGACCTTTGACCTATAAAACCAAACAAACCTTTCTGTAGGTCACATATGTTCTTTTTCCTCAGTGGCAAAATTTAGTCATTATACCTACTTCAGATTATTATTGTAAAAATAAAGGAAATAAATTATATAAAGCATCTGGCACCACAGAAATAAATACTGTATAACTTTTTATCCTGTTTTATTTCCCTTAGTGTATGGTCAGTATTGCTTCTGTGAGAACACTACTGAATGCATGAAGGACATCGTGAGACAAAAGCAAGTATCTTATTATAATGTGCTTACATATTACAATCAGATGCAGTGCCTTTAAAACAGGTAACGACCACACAGGGCAGCAACAACTCATGCTAGATATGCTAGGAATTGCTGTGTGCACCTTTAGTGATTACCTGAAGTCCAAGTAAGAAAAACAGCATCCACCTTCATACAAGGAACAAGTTCTTTATATACATATGGCCAAAATATATAAAGTTTGAAATGGGAAGATGCAAAATCTAAGCCAAGAATTTCTAGAAATACAGGATAGAGAGAAAATGAAACAATGCCTTATGCATAGAAATATTAATTAAATGAAGAGAACAAATGGAGGGAGGAAGAGAAGCAGGTAAGAGACAGAGGAAGGAAGGGATCCTTCAATGGCTTTCCAGTGTTTTTACAATAAGGAAGAAAATTCTTCCTGGCCCATCCTGTCTCCCTCTTTAGCTAACCACACACCACCAGCACCTCTCATTTTCTTCTTGCCAACCATATCATGCTTCTTGAAGTTTCTTAAAATTGCCCCATTTCTCCTTCCTTTATCATCCTCCATGCATCCTGTTCTACACGGCTAACACAGTATTCTCCTACCATTTTCAATTGTACGTTTTCTTCAGTAATAACGTCTTATCACCCATTCTCTTATGTGAGTATTTAGTCATTTATAAATTATATATACAATTTATGTATGCGTATTTTTCTTCAAAAATGCCAAAAATAAACATTTTAAAGTTAGGTTACAAAGTTATTATGAGCTCGGTTATTAATAGTTTCTCATATCCTCTGGACATCCACACCTGAATTTTTCTCCCGAGGCTCTATCCCCAACTCATTTTCCTTCAGGTCTCATCTGGAAGGTCACTTCGTCGGGGAATCCTTCCTATACCAGGGGATTCCTGCTCTTCTATGCTCTTATAGATCTTTTTACTTCTCCTTCATGATGTTTCTCACAGTCTAAACTCTATGCTTGTTTGAAATTATTCAATTAATGTCACTCCCTCTCTCTTTCTCCCAACCCCATCTCATCAGTAATTCTAACATCTACTCAAATGTCTATTCCAACTTACAGTGGGGATAAAGATCGTGTCTGATTTACTTACCAAGGTTTCCATATCATGTGTGCTTTGGCATATCATAGATCTTACTAAAAGAGTAATTAAACTAATACATAAAACTAGTCTATAAAAGAAATGGATGCTTTAAAAAAAGTCTTAGGGAATAAATTTTAAAAAATTGTCGTATTAAGAAGGTAGCTGATAAGGTAAAGCCAGGTGTATAATCATGTATCACTTTCCACAGGCATCTTCATTTTTCAAAAAAGGCTTTTCTATATGTAATTGCATCAGATTCTCTCAACATCTTCAAGTAGATGAGATTACGGATTTTTATCCCCATTTTACAGGCAAGGGAACCGAAATGCAGAGAGTAGGAATGATTTTCCTAAAGCCATACAGTAAGTTGGTAGCAGAACAAGAACTGAAACCCACATCTCTCAACTCCCAGCCTACACTGGCCAGTGGTCAGACAGGATGTAGACAGCAATTTCCCCAGGCATTGGGAAATTCTTGATGCCTTGGGGAAGATGTGAATTGGAGTTGTTGGACGAACCCACTATACACAATGCCATCTAAGGCTGACAAACATTTCAGAGCGGCCAGAAGACAGAAATGGAAATAATTAAAGCTCTGGGAATTAAAAGCAAGAAAGATTACAGAACCTTGGTGAAAGTTTGGAGGACAAAAGCTGAGAGATGAGTTACTAACAGTCTTCAAGTCCATCAATGTTTATTACATGGCGGTTGGGTAGCCAGCTGTTCTTCAGTTCTGAAGACTACCAAACAAATGGGAAATTGTTGCAAATTCTACAAGGACACACACTCCATTCATGACACAAACGACTGGGTGAGCAAAGCAGTTGTCAGACTGCAGAATTCACTTCTGGTATCTCAGTCCCCGATGAGAAAGGGTGAGAAGGGCTCATCTAACAGGGCGTGTATTCTGATGGAAAGTCTGTGGAAGAGGCTGGCTCCTGCCGACCAGCACTGTCCAACGTACAGAGGTGGCTTTGATGCATAAGGAAGTTTCCAGGCCAGGATAATTAGATATATCTCCGCAATTTTTTTTTTTTTTTGCTGACCACACTTGAACTGTGGGCATTGATTCTCAGCTTCTTTTTAGAAGAAAATATTTTAGCTAAACACACATGTAGTAAGCAGAGATAAAGGCACATCCATAAGCATGGTGATTTTGACCAATTACTTATCTAAATGGGAGGGAGCTGTTTTCAAATTTGAGAATGGAGCAAAACAAAACAAAAACAAACTATAAAATCACACACAAATCACAATGAGAAAAGAGAACATTGAGATGTTTCTATTTTATCATCAAACTAACAAACAACTAATTTACATATCTTTATAATGGTTCTAATTGGGGCTATTTCTCATGAGAGTCAATTATGCCAAAAGCACATCATACATCATACCCTACCCAATTTTTAATGAGAAAATTATGGTACACAATGGTAAATTAACTTGAAATATGTTGGTTAAAAAATCAGAAAACCTGTCCCTCCAGCCTTAGCTCTGAGACATAACCCCAAGTCCACCGGCCTTGGACAATGACCCTTCATCTCTTTAGATCTCAGTTTCTTTTTTTTTCTTTTTTTATTTTATTATTATTATACTTTAAGTTTTAGGGTACACCTGCACAATGTGCAGGTTAGTTACATATGTATACATGTGCCATGCTGGTGTGCTGCACCCATTAACTTGTCATTTAGCATTAGGTATATCTCCTAATGCTATCCCTCCCCCTCCCCCCACCCCACAACAGTCCCCAGAGTGTGATGTTCCCCTTCCGGTGTCCATGTGTTCTCATTGTTCTCAGTTTCTTATCTGTAAGATGAGAAGACTTGATTTGAAACTCCCTGAGCCCTTTGTCAGTTCTAAAACAACCCAACTCTCTGATTGTACACTACTGAAGAGTTATGAAAGGTAACCTATGTATTGAAGGCTCCCTCAGTGTCAACGTGAAAATTAGAAAATTTCTAGTAAACACTTGGAAAGTAAAGTGTTCACTGGGATACATCACGGTATTAATTGAAATGCCTTAAGGCAGATTAAAAAAAAAAAAGTCTCTGAAATATTTACATATACTTAATAAAGATTAGCTAGGGGAAAATAGAAAGATTTCACCATACTTTGGTTCATGGCATTCTTCACCAATTAAACTTAAATGTTTAACATTTTGACTCAGGTTCTCAAATTAAAATGATTTGTATATGACTCCAGGTAACATTCAGTTAAAAGTAAGAGTTAATAAGTCTCTACCTGCAAGGATAACTGTGTAGTATTTAGCCAGCTTACACAGTCAGCACTGTGAGACTTCTCAACAAGCTCAGAGCACTAGACTTTTTCCTGCAAGAGGTAGAAGCAAACTCTTACAGAAAAGGCTTACAGAAACGTAGACTACATTAGGCGTTTTATGTACATGATCTCATTTCATTCTTTCAGTCTCACAATAACAGTTGGTAGTAGCCTCTAAATTTTACAGATAATGAAATTGAGGCTGAGAAAAGTCAAATTTGCCCTAGGTCACACAGTTCACTATCCAGCAAAAACAAAATTCTAACTCAGGCATGTGGATTCTCTCTAATATGCCGTCTTGCCTCTCTGGAGTATATTATTCAACAATGAGGCATTATTGAGCCTCCACGTTAAATAAATGACTTGTTCAAAAGAGAATTACAAAGAAATCCACAAAATGTATATCAGACATCAGCAAGAACATCATTTCTCTTTTGTATCTTCAAATTCTCCTATATAACCTGGCAATTACACGTTGTTTATTTCATTATTAATACTACTGCCAAGAGAATGAACACAGAACTTGCTGTAAAAGTAAATCCCCAGGTATCTAGGCTTACTTTCCATTATAAAGTCCCATAACACCTCTTAGGGAATACGTTGTAGATATTTGATGGATGCAAAATGGAAATTTCCTTACAGTAGTCCATATGGCAGAAATATCAAGTCAAAGGCACAGAACTGCAAAATCACTTGATGAAAACAATATTAAGAATATTGAGTTTGTCCACCTCACTTGCTTTCCAGAAGCCCTGCATTTCAGACATAGATGACACAGAGGTATCCCTCTGCACCTGAAGAACAGCAAAAGGTGATTTCATTGTAGCAGGATTTCTTTTACTACAGATCCAAACCTTTGCATGCATATTGTAAATCACATTAACACTCATTCCCCACCATTGTGCCCTCCAAAACATATTCCAGCCCTCAAGAATTACTTTCGATTCTCTAAGCCCATCATGCTATCCTTGCCTCTGAGTCTTAACAGATGCTGTTCACTCAGCTCAGACAACCCTATGCTCCTCTCCCAGCATCCACCTAACTTCTGCCACTATTGCCTTAGGCGTCTGTGTCACTGCTTCCTGGAAGCCTTTCCTAACTCCCACCCTACCCACCATGTCCATAAGCGGTGCCTCTCCTGTATGTTTCCAGAGCATCTCATCATCCCTGTATTCTAGCACATACACTTCTAATTTATGTTACCTCTGACCTGTCTCATTTCTCCACTCAATTAGAAGCCGATGAGAGTAGACCCTCAATTTATTCACCATGGTATCCATAGCTCCCAACTCAAGGTTGTGCCTGATAGGTTATCTACAGATACCTTTATTATTATTATTATACTTTAAGTTCTGGGATACATGTGTAGAACGGCAGGTTTGTTACATAGGTATGCACCTGCCATGGTGGTTTGCTGCACCCATCAACCTATCACCTACATTAAGTATTTCTCCTAATGCTATCCCTCCCCTAGCCCCCCAACCCCCCAACCGGCCCTAGTGTATGATGTTCCCCTCCGTGTGTCCATGTGTTCTCATTGTTCAACTCCCACTTATGAGTGAGAACATGTGGCGTTTGGTTTTCTGTTCTTGTGTTAGTTTGCTGAGAATGATGGTTTCCAGCTTCATCCTTGTCCCTGCAAAGGACATGAACTCATCCTTTTTATGGCTACATAGTATTCCATGGTGTATATGTGCTACATTTTCTTTATCCAGTCTATCATTGATGGACATTTGGGTTGGTTCTAAGTCTTTGCTATTGTGAATAGTGCCACAATGAACATATGTGTACATGTGTCTTTGTAGTAGAATGATTTATAATCCTTTGGGTATATGCCCACTAATGGGATTGCTGAGTCAAATGGTATTTCCAGTTCTAGATCCTTGAGGAATCACCACACTGTCTTCCACAGTAATTGAACTAATTACACTCCCATCAACAGCGTAAAAGCGTTCCTATTTCTCCACATTCCCACAGCATGTTCTTTCCTGACTTTTTAATACAGATGCTTTTTAATTGAATGAGACTGAAGAACTCTGGTGTGCAACATTGTTGGAAAGACCCAGATGCAAATACTATCCTTAAACAAACCTTTGAAAAATACATTTGTTAAAATTTCAGTGTACTGAAGATTAATTAAATTATATAGGGTACGTTCATGTGAATATTTATATATAGAGAGAGATAGATATGTATATTTACGTAGAACAGGCATTAAATACAACACATAAAAAGTTTTAACCATAAAAATAATTTGCATCATAAGTTTATGTGTTTATATTTGTATGCATATATATATATACACACACACATAAATCTATGAACACTTAGAGGTCAAGGAAATAGTATACTATTATACATATATTTTAAATAGCACTGTATATTACTATGAATTATTTTATATATTTATACATATAATATATATTTATACATATAATAGTATATATATAATATTTATACATATAATAGTATAATATAGATTTATATTATATATAGTATAGATTTATATAATACATAATATTAATATATATTTATATTATATATGTATATAATATACTATAATATACATATAATAGTATAATATAGATTTATATAATAGTATAATATAAATTTATATTATATATAATATATACGATATTATATATAATAATATACAAATATATACTATATAATATATATATAGTATATATACACTATTATATATGTATACACATATAATAGTATACTACATCCTTGACCTCTAGGGAACAAATCTTACATTTGGACATTTCCAGATGCAGACATGGTTATGCAGAAAAGCAAGGCTGGAAAGGTTGCCTGCAAGTGTATATTTATCAAAGTGTTTCTAATGTCCCATCATTACAAGATCTAATACCTTCTAAACTTTCAGATGAATGGCTTTAGAATTTGGGGTGAAGTTTTCTTTTAATAATGCACATTTCAGTCCTCGGTTAACAAGAGGTCACGTCAATAATTAATGGTTTCTGTAGCAGTTGAACACTGCATCATTTTCTTGACAGATTTTTTTTTTTAATGTATGCTTTGTCTTCATAACTAAGTGCAAGTGGGTAAGGGAATAGGGAAGTGTGGCATGATGCATTTGAGCTTTACATTTTTAACCTGTGCTCTAAGTATTATCATATCTTATCCCCTTTGACAGGCACAGCAATCCTGCAGGAAAATTGGGGAGAGAGGACGAGAGACAGGTAAGAAAAGTAGAAGACACTATTATATATATTTTACAGAATGAGAGAAACCAAAGTGTAGAAGAATTGCGTAGCTTCGCTAAGAACACAAGCTCCATTAGAACAGGAACATTGCTTTTACTTTTCATCACTTTACCATTGGCATGGTTGTTGCTCAATACATATTTACTGTATTAAATAATGAATGAGTGAATAAATGAATGAGCAAATGAATACTAAAGTTTTCTGTAGAAAGAGGTCCTCAACTAATTTTCTGACTCCTCATATCATGAACTTATTAATGTATGAAATATTTTGTTCTCAGGCTATTCTTTGACAAGATTTAAAATGATTTAAAAGAAAATAATTACATATATGCAAAACAAATAACTAATAATTTTATCCCCACCCCAAAAGGCAAAACTGTTGAAATTTTTTTTAATTAGCTTCTTTAAATAATTTGTACCTACCATTAATGCTTATTTCTAGGGATATATAAATATGTGTATATATATGTATATCTATATATCCCTAGAAATAAGCATTAATGGTAGGTACAAATTATATATAGATATGTATATCTATATATCCCTAGAAATAAGCATTAATTATAATTATTAATTATATATTATTATATATAATATATATTACATATTATTAATTATGTATATATAATATATATCATATATTATTAATTATGTATATTTAATCCATGGAATACATATAACACACATTCCAATCCTTGGTTAAAAAGAGGTCACATCATATATTATATATATGATAATGGATAATAATACCATCAATAAATTGAGCCTTTTTGTTGATAATTTACAAGGTACTCTGAAGGCACAGAATAACAATATCAATAATAGTAAATTTTGTCATTCAAATATTGCATTCAGTATATTATGTGATACTTATGTATTAGTGCAGCAATTACACAGCATCACCTTATCACACTAGAAGTGCACCCTAGATTGTAGTAAGCAGAACTAAGGCACATTAGGATAGATTGTGTTCTTACAGTAATTACTGGAATACTACATTATCCATAAGAAAATTGCCACATGCTTCCATGAAACATAAGGAACGACATCCGTCTCCCATTTTATCACTGTTAAGAACTCTGCCAGCCACTCTGGAGACTGAGTTCCAGCTGAGAAGGATTCAACATTTCCTGATCCCTGGAGAACTGAGTTAGTGCACTCAGGTCTAGCTCATCACTCAGGGGTGTATGCAGTCATCCTGACATGTGGGGTTTCTGGAGGCATCACTAACTCGGAGGCAATGAACAGAAATGGAGGAGCATCTAAGACCTAGGCACAATTTTTAATCAATTTGACCTACATCCATTTGCAATCAGTTCTTTTAACTGGAGGAGAGTGAAGCATGACCACTGACAAAGCAAAAACCGAGTCGAGTAGGAGAGAGAAAGATTCCTCTCCCTCTGATATAGAAATTCACATCTGTGGCTAAAACTGTTCTCCAAAACACTAAAATAAAATAAAAGTATCTAAACAGCTCACCCTACAAGAGTTTGGAAGCTGCAATCAAACTATCCTCATAAGTAGAAGACATGTTTAAATGTAGTTTTCACATATCCACTTAAAATGAGAAAGAAAAGAGCTCTCTAGAATCATATTACTAATATTAACCAGGTGGGAAGGCCCTTCCCAAGTCCAGTCCTCAAAGGTCAGTCATAAATGGCACAGCCACTCCACTTTCTGGAAATGATAGCCATTCCTCCATAGATAAGCCAATTAAGAGGAGGGAAAGGCAGATAGCTTTGTGGTTTTGAGAAGGGATGTAAAAGTCCAATGAAAGTTCTATGAAATGAGGAATAATATTTCTTACCCTTATACTACAGTGTCAAGCACAATACTGCTCAATAAATATTTGTCAAGTAGATCAAACAATTGATCAATCTAGAATTAACAAAAATCAACCAAGTAAGAGAAGCACCTGACACTGAGAAAATTACTCAGACAAACACAATCTCTACTTGAAGGGAAAGCCCTTCAAACCTGGGGGCTCCTCCACTCTGATTGCATCAAGGGAGCTTTCCCTCTTGAAAGAGCTTCAAAGAGATCATAAAAGGAAAAGCTGGGCGGCTGAGGCAGTGACATACAAGAGCCTACAAAGAGGCAAATCCTGCTCTTGAACTTGACCTGCATCATCTCAGCTTATCTCCCCAACAACCCTGCAAACTAATTTTAAGAGTTTCATTTGACCACTGAGAACGCTGAGACTGGGACAGCTTAAATAAGTTGCTCAAAACATCACACTAACAAGAGGCATGGCAGAAATGTGAGCACAGGCTTCTGAAACCCATTGTCATGATCTATCCTTTACACTCCAGGTGTTTCAACAACTAGAATGAAAATTTAAAGTGTGATAAAGGTAAGAAGTCAAGACATAAAGAAAGAGGAATGAAAAGAAAAAAAAATAGCAAGAAATCTTAGCTGAGGAAGGCTGCAACCTGAAAGCACGAAACAGTTTGCATTAAGTTTCTAGTATCTAACAAGTTCCTGCTATCTCATTTTAGGCAAGAACAAAACATTTTACAGGTACTGCATTTGGGAAGAAATTTACTTTGGGGTTCTTTTTTTTATGACATTCATTGAACAACATAATAAATAATTATTGCATCAATTACTGCATTTTCCCTTTTTTCAAGTGGTCAGTCCTTAGGTAGTTTCAATCATATTTCCTTACATCTGTCCCATGGAAAATAGAACTCTCAGTCGTTCCATTTATAGCTCTGCACTAGTACAGAAGGCAGGAACACACCAGGTTGTATTGCAATTGATATTATGATTATTATCAGATAATATTATTAATGGTCTATACTATTATTAGCAGATAATATTATTACTATTCTATACTATTATTACTATTCTCTTTTTATTGCATGTCAAGCATTTTTCTGAGCACTGTACACATGATCTCATTTAGCCTACATAACACCCTGTAAAATGGGTATCATGTTTCTCAGGTAAAAATAATCAGGAAACTGGCACCTCGAGTAGTTATATAACTTGCCTACCAAGTTTGCACCCAAAAAAAACAGCCAAGTTGGGATTTGAACTCAAATCAGTTTGACACCATGGCCCATCTTTTCGGACACAGCTAAATGAAGGATGCCTGGCTTTGTGATTGTTAATCGTACCTTTTGACAAGCTGCATGTTCCCATTTTAAAAGACTGATTGAAAGGCTCGATATAGCCCATTAATTTTATACCCACTTGTATCAAAATCCTTCAATTCCCTTTGCAGGTTTTCTGCTTTCATTTTAAACTCTTCTTCCCTCTGCTGCTCTTGCCCTCTATGTATACACATGGAAATGAAGTCTAGAGGCTCCTTCTAGCCAAATCTTGCAACATTTGAGGAGCCAATGAAAGCACAGTCTCTATGTTCAATTAAACAACATTTAATTCACAAAGCACTTTCTGAAAAATTCAAAGAGCCTTAGGTACTTTTAATCAGATGTTCTTGGTAACTAAATCACTGCTTATGTTTAATTGTGACCCCTTTATATGATAAATTAACTTCATATCCTAATACTAGAATCTAAAGGAACTTGGCCCTACTATGTCCTTCCTTAAAAATCAAAGGCTACTAAAACAAACAAAGCAAAACAAACAAAAAAAAAGGGCAAACTCTGTGCATATAGTAATAAGAATTTTTTTTAAAACTATATTCTATGTTACCTCATTATAGAAACTAAATGGAACAATGATGTTATGTAACAATTATTGAGTATCTCTCTGTGCCAGGTAATGCAATAAGTGTCTTACATAGATTACCTCTTCCTTCCACACTGAATCATAATGTCAGACAATGATGGAACAGAAAAGTAGATTTAACCCCTGTGATGTATAGAGATGACAAATGAAGACAAAGTAGAAAGTAAGTGTACTAGAGCAACAGAGGAGGAATAAATTGCTGACATCTAATGATCCCACATCAGAAAGTGTTTACCAACTTCCTCCATGAAGTGAGATTAATGGTTGAAAAAGAAGTCATATTTTCAATAATGTGTTTGAAATTAGTCATGCTCTGCTTGTTGTAGGTCCTCAATATATCCTGTTCATAGTTTCACTTCATGAGCCAGGGCCCATTATTATCAGACCCATTTTGCAGATGTTGAAACTGAGGTGTGGAAAAGGTAAACAACTTGCCCAAAGACACACAGCTCAGCTCATCAGGGCTACAGGCAGGGTTTGAACCAAACTCCAAGTCCAAGCTATTGATGACTACACTTAAAGGCTCTTGGGATTGCTCATTACTTACCGATGAAATCACCAGGCTATTGGAAAGTCAGCAGGAATTTAGAGGATAGAAGGAAGAAAGCTTTCTTTTTTCCTAAACAGCACAGTAAAGGCACAATAGTTTCTTGAGTGACTAGGATGCCATTCAGTACCCTTAAGAGTAATTTTCTCAGTGGTATCCTAGGGGCTTAAAACAATCCATCAGACACTTTTTCCATCCTAAAGGGAATTCAATAGTAAAAAGATTGTCATTTGTGTTTGGCAATTTCTTCTGAGGTTACATAAAGAAAGAATAGAAGTTTCCAGGTAATGTGAATTGGAAATAAAATGTCCCAGCCTGCTCAGATACGCAGGCCATGAGGTAGTAATAAGCTGACGATTTGAATCCCGGTCACCTCATGTCCAGGCAAAGGCTCTTTGTATTAACATTCTGGACATTTCCCTCTGTCCTGCTTAACAAGCCCATCCTGCCCTGTCTATGTAATCCCTGTGTTGTAGGAAGTAACCCGTTAAAGGCTCCTGAGCAGATTTGAAATGTTCTGAAGCTCTAGAGCCCAGAGTTCTTTTGATCCCTCCTGGAAGATTCAGCAGAGAGACTTTAAAGTATATCAGTAAGAAGGAACTACAGAAAGGGGCTATTTTGTTTCCTGGGGCAAAAGTCTTCGAGGGGTTTGAGGAGAAAAGTGGTCTGTGGGGAAGTCAATCTTCCCACTAATAAAATAGGCTTTCCTGGTGGAAATAAACATTTCTGCATATTGGGCAGAGAAGCGGGGGCGGTGAGAAGAGCACACAACTAATAAAGCACTAGTAAAGGTCACATAGATAATACGTGACACTTCCAGGTTTCCATCTAGAGTCTGTCAGATTTCAAAGCCCACATTCCTTGCAATACGCCCCACTGCCTCAATAGCAGGGATGCAGCAGAAGACCAGAAGGAAGGATACAAGAGGCAAGAGCATGGGAAAACAAATGCATAAAACATCATAAGAAAGAAAGAAGGCTGTAGGGCAAGGGAGGAAATTGGTCAGGCTTTGCAGGAAGGACCCCAAAGTCCTATCAGAAATGACAGTGACCAGACATCACCAAATGATGTTGATCATTGCAACATATATAGAACATGACAACAGAAGCAAAGAAGAATTCTAGTCGATCAACAGAGTAACAAAGAGACCATCTCAGACTTCAAATGTTTACCAACTCACTCCATGAAGGATTGCTGAGCAAAAGGAACACATTTACAAGGGTATGTTTGAAATTGATGGTGTCCTACCTAAGTTGGCAGTTTAATATAACTTATTGTGAGTCTAAATCGTTTTCTATAATCAATCTCTTGTGGTGGCAAGTTCTAGTTAAAAACCCCCAGTGGTACTGACTGTATCAAAACTCACGTCAAGGTAAAGGCTGCAGACTAATAGAGTGCCCAAACAGGGACTGGTGGATTTTGGTGGGTCCTGTTAATATCTTGGGCTACACAGTAGAAAATCACGTGGGAAAGTCATGCAGGTTGACTCTCCAAAAAAGAGAAACACACATGTACATGCGCACACACATATCCCTCACGTGGGAGTCACTTGTTCAGACTTTCCCAGATTGCCATGTGCTTATTCTCATTGCAAGTATAATATTTCAGTTTACAGTTTCCTCTCTGACCTCCAAAATATTGTCTTCTTCTAAAGACTTGTTCACCATTTGGTCATGTCACAGTGCTGTATATCCCTCAGTGGTCCTCAGTAGTATGGGAGATAGAATTGAAATTCCCTCAGCTTTGCACATACAGGTCTTTGTGATTTTCTTTGTGAGCACCTCACATCACTCTCCAGAGATATCCAACTGCATGTACCTCCTCTCACTCTGATACTTACATTTCTGTCACTTCCTTACAGTACACAGGCCTGGAACCCTCATTTCACCCTCCTCCATTGCACAAAGTTCTCGAGATTTAGCTAAAGAGTTCCTTCTGTGGGGAAGTCTTCGATGACCTCCCAGGGAAGGGGCCAGGCTCTCCGGGAGCCTTCCCATGAGCCCACCCTTTCCTTCCTTCCTCATCCTGATTGTCATTTACCTGCTTGTTCCTCTAGTAGACTATAGGAAGGAAATGAGGCATATTTAGTTTTATATGTTCATTGATTAGCTGAATAAAGCCATGAAGAATCCCTTTTAGCAACACAGAATGCTTCAGAAGAAAAAGTAAATTCTCACCAGCCTTCCAAAGGACACCTGACAGTAAGCCAAATCCAGAAGATTCTCAATGGCGAGAAAGAATGTCATCCTAGAAATTCTTATTGATGCTAAGGAGAAAACAGGCTCTTTTCATCTTCAGGGGATAGTAGTGAAAGGGCAATTCTTAGTTGCCCAGACATTGTAGCTCGTAAGCAATTTCAGAGCTGTGATGGCATCTCCTACCTTTGGTTAATGGGAGGTGATGGAAACTAACTACAACTGAACTTTGACTGGTACTTTTCATATGTCGTGTCACCGAACAACCTCATGAGGTAAGCAGCTCCCCCATTTATAATGCAAAGTCCCAAGTCACACAGAAATTGAGGAGTGGTCATGATCCCAACTCAGGTATGATGCTGGGGAAAATGAAGATCTTTACACAATACAGCGGCTTCTGCAGGTGAGAAAAGTCCCCGTATCCATTGGTCTTACCTTCTTTCAATCAAAAATGACTTCCCAGTCAGAACTGCAGAACAGAATACCCCATGAAGCAAGTTTGCTGCTTCTTGTTGCCAGGGCCAGTCAGATCTGATCAAAGCCTAAAAGATCAGCTCATAGGGCCTGGCTGGGGAGTAGGCTTTGAGTTCCTTCTCTGCTACATACTTCCCCTACTCTCTCCTCTCCCAACCCCACTCTGTTTCTCCTGAAAACACTTCCTAATGTGTCTGTTTCTACAAAAAACAAAAGCCTAGATACAGGAAACCTATAAAGATTTAGGCCAAACGTCAGCAAACCCTTTCTGTAAAGGGCCAAAGAGCCAATATTTTAGGTATACGATCACAACTACTCAACTCTGCCATTGCAGCATTAATGCCCCCATTGGCAATACATAAATGAATATGCATGACTTTATTCCAATAAAACTTTATTAACAAAAACCGGTGGCCAACCGGATTTGACAATGAGTGCTAGTTTGCCAACCCCCAGTTTAATTACTGAAGGACAGTAATTAAACTTCATCTCTTGTGCCAGCTTTGATCAATGAGTAGTTGGTTTCCTGGAGTTTGGTGTTCATGAAGACTCAAAAGGCTGCAGGCTCTGTAGGAAAGATGTTATGATCAATTAGTGATGTCTGCTCTGGGTGTCAAAAGAATCATGGTAGTATATGTGCCATATTTGCCATCTTCTGGTTAAGCTTTGAGTGTGCATATAAAGACGCCATGAAAAATAGAGCTTCCAAGTAGCCTGAGATGCACCAAAGCTGAACAATCACCAACGTGCCATTCTGCCACTGTCTCTTTCCCTTGTAAGTTTCATGTCTTTTTTTTATTCTAAATAGTTCAGAAATCAGGAACACATGATTTGGAAAAAAAGAAGGAAGGCAAAATGTCTATCTATGGACAGAATCTAAAAGTAAATCATGCATTGAGAAGTTAGATTAGGTAAAAATCCTTTTTTTTAATCTAAGGTTTGTATGTCAGATTACCTGGGATTACAGGATTAAGAGGCATCCTGTTCTCTCTGTAGCAAAAGCAACTGTAGCAGGCAAGAATTTTCTTTTTTAAACAAATTCACCCTTAATAAATATATATGCCAAGAAAGCCCGTTTTTTTTTTTTTGGAGATGGAGTCTCACTCTGTCACCCACGCTAGAGGGCAGTGGTGTCATCTCAGCTCACTGCAACCTCCACCTCCTGGGTTCAAGCATTTCTCCTGCTCAGCCCCCTGAGTAGCTGGTACTACAGGTGCACACCACCACACCAGGATAATTTTTGGTATTTTAGTAGAGACAGGTTTGCCCAGGGTGATCTTGAACTCCTAAGCTCAGGCAATCCACCTGCCTCAGCCTCCCAAAGTGCTGGGATTACAGGCGTGAGCCACCGTGCCTGGCCAAAAGCCCTTTCTATAAGCAGTGTTGTAGTTGGCAATAGAGATGGTTCAAGAAGAGTATTTTGAGTTAATATTGAACTTGCAAGTAAATACATAAAGCTTCAGTGCCATAAAGCTAATTTAAAAGGGACATTTCTCTTTACAGTTCCCTGGAGTATTACAGACTCTATGATATTCTTCTGCCATAATGTAAGATTCATTAAGGAACTGAAGCCATAACTGTCTACATCAGTACATATGAATCAACTGGATAAATCGTCCAAATGAATTGGCTAATACAACCTCAGTTCTTAGTATGAAGTTCTCCACATGATCCCTGGCAGGTGGATAGAAAACTGAGGACCGAATTTTAATTGTAAGAATATCAGAGAAGGGAATTCAAAGGGAATTTGCAAAGCATGATAATTTGTATACACATAAGACAATTTCTACCTCACAATTTTATCCCTTCAGAGTGGAAAATGATTAAATACATAAAATCACAAACATATAAAATACATATATATGTCTTTTTAAGATTTATGTAATAATTATGTATATTGCTTATTGTGGTCAATATTACCTTTCTCTTTATATCAGTAAGGGAAAATTTAATTTCACTAGAAAAGTATGTATCATATAATGGCAAACCCATGGCAATTTTTTTTTTTTTTAGCCATCATGTTTCTACAATTTCTTGTCTGTACAATGTCAGGATAAACTATCAAAGAGAGAGTAAAGTAAGAACTATGCAAAATGATATCTTCTTAATTAAGCAATGGTAGGTCACATGATAACAAGAAACCTAGAATAACACAACCTTTACACTAAACTCAGCATCTAATTTACTGACAACAATTTTGGAAGAGTCAGAAAAGTTACAGTACATGGGCCAGATATAGATATAATTTTGTCTGTTTAAAATTTCTGTGCATTATCATTCATAAAATATGTATGGCTTTATTGACTTCCTAGGGAGAACAAGAGGTTGCTTCCCTCTCAGAATATAAAAAGCCAGGGAAAACTTCAAGAGTCAATAGCTCTCATACTAAATGCCATGGTAGCTTGGTGAGTGGCCTATGTTTGAATGTTTTGATCTCCCTTCGTTGTTGTCAAGTTTGAGGACTATTTCAATGATTAAAATTCCAAATGGGATACTGTGACTAAAATCTGAAATGTAGATGCTTGATTTATTATGTATCATGCATATTGAGATCAATCTTATGAATACATATTTATTTATTACAATAAAAAGAGGAATCTGTGATAACAAGGAACTCTGGAGATTCTTTTGCCTGTGTTTCATTTGGGCTGGTTACAGACAACAAAGAAAACAGCATATGTAGTACTCCTAGCAAGTGCGTATCTACGAGAATACCAAGGGCCTCTTCCTGAGTGCCTTTATAAGCCACGGTATTCCCTACACTCTTCTGCGGAAGTTATCGCTGTATTAGATGTTGTTGAACATATTTGATATGAAAGCATTGTCTGTTTGCTACCAGTATCTAACGAGTCTCTCCCCCAGAGTTGCCAGCAAGGTGCTGATTAATTAACTGAAGTAGTGAAGCTGAATTGTACAACAGCTGTTTAGAGAATTGTCATTAACTTGGTCTCCTTTGCTGTCTATTAGCTTTCTTGCAGTGATCCCACTAAAATGCAAATCTCAGAAACTCAGCATTAGACTCTACCTTAACCTCTGTGCCCTGTTTGATGCAAAAAAGATGTGAATGGTCTGGGTTGATTTGTTGTTGTTGTTGTTGTTTTAAGGGAAATAAGATGAAGAAACAAGAATGGAGAGAAGCGAAGCCAAAAGGAGTTGGAAAAGGGATTTTGGAAACTTCTTAGAAGTCACAGTTTGCCTTGTCACTTGTCATTGGCAGGTAACAAGAGGACAGCCCTTTGGGCTGAATGTCAAAATGGGAATTGCAGATATCCTAAGCTTATTGAACGGTCGGCTATCTGACGATCTTTTCCTGGGACTTCCTTGCACGGGAAAGAAAAAGGCACTCTGTGATGGAGAGAGACGACAGAAAGGAGCAGCGTGGAGGGGTAGATGCAGCTGCCCCTCTGGAATGGGGACAGTTGGTGAAGGACTCCAACCTGTAGACCTCAGCTGCCCCAACAACAAGGATGATTATTCAGAGGAGTGGAATCTATATTAAGTGGCAGATTGGAAGGAGGGCCGAGTTGATGAGACGCAAGCACGTCATTAAAACGCTCTCGGGTGAGGCACAGTGACTCAGACCGAATAAAAATGATAGGTTTCAAATTCTTTCCTTCCTTCTTTCCTACCTTCCTTTCTTCCCTCCTTCCTTTATTCTTTTCATTTTCCTTTCTTTTTTCTTTCATATATATGTTTAAGTCTACCTGCAGATTTTGTGAATGACGACAATGTCTTCCACATTCAGGCCAACAAAATTAATTCATAACAGAGGCTGTCACAGTTTCATCCTAGGTATCACCTGATAACCCCACTAAGCTCTGCTTATTCCCTCTGACATGAATCTCAGAGACTTGGTACCAGAAAGCTCAGATGTTAACACCTTCTGTTGCTATAACAGTTACCCCTTGCAATTTCATTTGCCTCGGCACCCCTTCACACTGGTCTCACTTTGTAAAACAGCTAAGGAATTTTCAACTCAGAAAAAAGTACAAATTAAACACGTGCTTAAATAGCACATAATGGGGTCATCAGGGCATATAATAAAAAAAATCCAAATACATCTTAAAAATGCAGCAGGTGCTTTTTTTTTTAATGAAGCAGATAAATGCAGAAATGAATGCACTGATACAGACAGAGCATCTGCCTCATGATAAAATTAAGTCTTGTGACAGAAATAAATCACTGTGGGGGAGAATGTAACCCATTATCCAATAGGATTTTTCCTTTTTTTCTTATGTGACAGGACTTATTGGATTCCCTGACGCTAGGCAGCTAAGTGCATCCACAATTTGGTGATAAATCAGAAAGACTGCAGGATTTGAAATTTAACAACTACTTATTTTTCTGTGATATAGAGATAAGGGGAAAATTTCAGTGAGTAACTATTAAATTGGGAATCTCCTTTTCTTTTCTGATAATCTGATCTTCTGGTACTATGTCACATCATCACACAATGCCAACAACCAGCAGTGAGTAAAATAGATTTTGGACTAAGATGAATAAGGGAGCTACTTATCTTTCCTTTTCTTTTCCAATATTCAGTTTTATCTAAAGAGTACTATAGAAAGGTTACTTTTGACATAAAAATATACTGCTCTTATTACACTTTCCTTTTTATCCCCTTCAATACTTTAAAAAGTGGCAAATAAAGGCACGTTTTTCTTTTTAAAACATTTTCATGTTTGAACAACAGAAAAGGAAAATCCATATATCATGTTAAAAATACACGGGAACTAATAGAGCTCAAGATTACCTTACCATGTTTGATAAATGTGACTTGCAAAAACACACATTCATGTTTTAATGATTTTCTTTATTATAATATGCTATTAATTGGTGGAAGTGGGGGGGAAATAATTCATCTCTTCAAGATGCACCTTTATTTTTCCATGTTGAATCTGTGTAGCACCTTGAGTGCTTTGCTGACACTGGCACCAATCACAAGCTCTCCTACTGAACTATATAGATTGCCCTTGTAAGAAACAGAGAGAGCAAACTCAAATGACTTTTTTTTCTCCTGGTAATTTTTTTAAGTGAGAACATCTTCAAAAACCTGATCCATTGTGTAAAAACACAGCAACAATTTAGCAACTGACATCCCAGCAGAAATAGTGTATTTTTGTGCCAAGGTATATTTCAAAAGCCAAACCAGAATCACTTTTCTTGTAAACTAAATCAAGCTCACTATAAAGCTCCTATTGCTGATTTTTTTTTTTTTTTTCCCTACATCTTGTCTTGTGAAGGTGCGAAGGTGGGGTTGGAAAGAGCGGTATTAAACATTGATCACTGGTAATTACGGTAATCTCCTTCAGGAGCTTTAACTGCTACAAACTCATCCTGTCTTCAGAGAGAGCTAACTCCATGTGACAACACAAGGAAAGCTGTTAAAGAACTGTAAACTCCTGCAGCTGGGTACCAGCCTTTAATTAGACTGTGGCACCGAAACAGACGTTCTTCAAGTACCCAGAGAGATATAATGAGTCTATTAGTCCAAGAAGTAAGAGATATAATCAGCCAAATCATACATCTATCAAAAACATACCAA
The DNA here is from genome assembly GCF_028885625.2 of Pongo pygmaeus. Classification (NCBI taxonomy): domain Eukaryota; kingdom Metazoa; phylum Chordata; class Mammalia; order Primates; family Hominidae; genus Pongo; species Pongo pygmaeus. Next base: position 23,122,938 of record NC_072376.2, read on the forward strand.
GAAGTGAGGGAAGGGCACAGAGAATCAGCCAAACATCCTGACCGTCAGGAAGAGAGTCATTGAATGTGGCTTGTAATGCTGTTTCACACAAATTGGATGATAAAATCACACACACACACACACACACACACACACACACACACACACAAAAAAAACACAGAGAGAGACAGAACTTGAAGACAAACATTTCTGGAAGTGCCTGGAAACCAGGCTGGAGTGCAGTAGCACGATCTCGGCTCACTGCAATTTCTGCCTCCTGGGGTTCAAGCCATTCTCCTGCCTCAGCCTCCAGAGTAGCTGAGATGACAAGCGTGCACCACCACACCCAGTTGATTTTTGTATTTTTAGTAGAGACAGAGTTTCACCATGTTGGCCAGGATGGTCTCGATCTCTTGACCTCGAGAGCTGCCCGCCTTGGCCTCTCAAAGTGCTGGGATTACAGGTGTGAGCCACTGCACCCAGCCACACCTCTCTATGCTTTAAAAATTCAGTTTGACCTGACTCATTACTTCTAGGGAACAGGAATTACCAATCTCCTTGCAATGTGCTATTGAAACAGTGGGAAAAGTTTAAAAAGAAGAATCAAGCAAGAGATCCTGGCATAATCCCAGCATTAATTATGGTTCTCAAAAGTGCATGCTGCTTTTTTTTTTTTTTTTAAGCAATGATGACAATATTTTCCTAGCTTTGCTTTCCACAAAAACACAAACAAAAAGAACTAGACTCAATATTGACTTGGCAAGTTCTCCATGGGAACCTCAAGATAAAGGACCAGAAAATGCACCTTGTAGTGTCCTTCATTAAATGCCACTGTTTCACTGTTTGGATTCAGCTACTCGGCATGCCACATATGCCCACAAGTGTCCCACTTTTGTTTGCTGTGATTTGTTCCAGTCATACATGCTAAACACAGGTCTGTAAGGGACCCACATTAGATGAGATTGGGTCCACCTCACAGGATCTTGAATTTTTTCCAAAGACAATTTGAATAATTTGAAATGTAAAACTGTGCTCATTACATTCTTGTGGATTTATTTAGTCTGATTCCTCTTCTCAGTCACCACAGAGAAATCCACTTTTATGATCACGAAAGGAATCACAGTCTTGTTTGAAAATTCTGGCCATGAATTAAAAGAAAAATGAAGTAAAAAGCCTCTCATTTTCCAGAAGTGAAAACTCTAAGACCCAGGGAGGTGGATGTGTTACCTACACCCACACAGCTGATTAGCAAGAGGGCTAATCTAGAACACACATCCTCTAATCCAGAGTCCAATATTCTTTCCACTACGTGGTCAAACTTCAAGTTTTCTTACCCTCCAAGTGAACAGAACTGAAAGGGAAAATACCAAGGAAATCAAAGATATACTCCTTCAGCCTCTGGGAGCTTACTTGAATATATTTTTAACAATACATAAGGCCTGAAAACAGATGTAGAATAGATGAAATAATAGAATTAGGATGAAAAAAATGTGCAGTTGAAGAAGATTGGCTTGAGGAAGAGGATTAGATGTTGGGCTCAGAAATTAGTAAACACATCTGGAGTATTGCCCAGGCCATGGGGATTAACTCAGCTGACACCAATTTCAGGTGTCAAGGAGCCAACCACACAGACATCTTCCCAGAAAGCATTTTAAGCATAAAGACCAGAAAGTACAAAGACCCTGAAGTAGAAGTGAATTCCAGGAATAAGGAAAAGACCAGAGTGGCTGCAAGGAGCCAGCAGTGGGTAGGGTAGCGAGGAAGGCAGGGATCAGCTGCTGTAGGATATCTTACACCATGAAGAGGAATTTGGAATTTGTTTTGACAGCAACAGGAAGTGAACGAAGGGTTTAATGAAAGGAGACGATAGGATCAGATTGATTTTTTTTTTTTTTCAAAAAAGATCACTTTGGCTGCAGTGTGAAGAATGGTTTGTAGGATTGAGATAACACATATGAAAGTCCTTTTGAAGAAAAAATGGTAAGGCAAAATCTAAATGGAAACCGTAACTGTCATTATATAAACAGCAATGCAATCTTCAAAAATAATCATGCATTGAAGTTTTTTTCAAAGAGTCTTAAAATTTGGCACTAGTCAGTCATATGGTTTGTCCATGTTCTGAAACACTGAGCAATAGATCTCTGAAACAGAGGCAAGATGAAACTGATGTTGGGCATCGTTGGGTTGAGTCATCATTGGAATTCACGCCATCTGTGTTGCTATAGCAGATTAAGAAAGCCCAAACTTGAACACAGGCAAGTTTCTGGTGCTCAAAGCTGTGACCATTTCAGAATTCTGCTACCTAAGCTTTCCCAGTTGAATAGAGAGGAAACAATACTTTTAAAAAGAAAAGTCTAAAGATCCTCCTGTTTCAAAAAGAAGTGGTAGGAATGAACTGAGAAACAGAAAAAACACAGCTTCTGCATTGAGAAGGCGCAACACTCCATGACTTTAGAGATCAAAGTCCAGATCAGTTGGGATGATTAAAACCCAATTACTGACTTTCTGCAATGAAAAAGTAGTAAAGTCTTGTACCACAGATAAATCCAAACTGATTAATATTATTCTGCCAATCTCCACTCAGTTTCAGTAGTGACCATACACCATTAACCTAAATGAGATTTCACCTCTAAGGTGACTGCTGATGATAAATTTCCAAGGATGTTCAGATAAGACAGAAAATGAAGGGGACAGTTTATAAGTTTCTTTTAGGAAATCACTGATTTTGTTACTGGTCTTCAGTAAAAGCTAAATAATTCAACAGTTGAAGAACAACACAAGCCACACGTTATGAAAAATTAGAGTTCTTGGGTCTGAAAAGGCAAATTACTAGAAGAATGCCAGGCTTCATAAAGAGACAGATTTGGGTTTGAATCCTGGCTCTCCTCCTTGCTATTCGAGTGACTTGTGGATCTTTATAAATGAAAGTCTTATTGATCATCACAGCTATTTGATGAGAGGGTTAAAACAGGGTCATGTGTATAAGGCCCATTGTAGGTATGCAAGAAATGTTCATTCCATGCCAACTTACCTCATCCCTTTTCCCCAAGGGCTTTCCAAAAGGACTTATGACTTGGAAAGAGTCCACCTGCTTATAAAAACAGAGATGAGGTCTTCAAGGGGGTGGGAATCCTTAAGACAGGTCCTTGAAGAAATATCCTAGTTCCCTAGGTTATTCCTAAGAAATGATTTAAATTTTAAAAACAGCAATAAAGAGTCTTGAAGCTAGTGGTTTAAAGAAAGTTACAAGCACTAAACTTGTAAGAGAATTCATATTTATACTTTTATGTATGTGAAATAAATGCAGAGCTTTGAAAGAAAAAAAAAGATATGAGTCAAAAGTTTTGTACAACTCAGAAGGCAGAGTAAATAGAAACTTAAAATAGGGCTTAGGAATCTATTGTCCCGGGCATGGTTAAGAATGAAAGTCAGCGTGGTAGTCTGGAGGGTTGGGAATGGTAGCCTACCCACCCCTACCGGCTGGATAACCTTTAGTAAATTATCCCAACCCCATCCCCTTGAAAGTCTGCTAATCTGTTAAATGAGCTAATTAGCTGAGACAATCCCTACGGATCCTGTCAGATCCAGCATTTTTATACTTCTCTGGCTCCAAGATCACGGGGACTAAGACAGCAGCGTTCACTGTCACATTATTCAGATTTTCATTTCCAGACGCAACTGGAGGTTTCCATATTTGAGGAGCTACACCAAGGCCAACGGAAAGGATTGAGGTGAAAAGAACAAATGCCAAGAATGATGAAACAATAAAACCGAAGGGGAGAAGAGGCAGAGGACATCACCTGGGCATAGTGTCTGGCTCTGAACGTGTGTTGATTGGCTAAAAAAAGATGGAGCAGAATCAAGGGAGGAACATGGGGAAGAACAAACCCAGAAATCTTATGATTCCATTATCATATAGGGTCGGGGGCTTGGATTAAGTGCGGGAGTTGGAAGATTCTTGGCGACATGTAATGCACTGAGCCTCATGGGGTGACACAGCTTGACAAGGTCACTCAGCTGGTTACAGATCCACAACTAGATGCAAGATTCCTGATTTTTGACCACTTAGGGTTTTTTGTGCTGTTGTTGTTTTGTTTTGTTTTGTTTTTTTTGAGATGGAGTCTCACTCTGTCACCCAGGCTAGAGTGCAGTGGCTCAATCTGCTCACTGCAACCTCTACCTCCCAGGTTCAAGCAATTATCATGCCTCAGCCTCCTAAGTAGCTGGGATTACAGGTGTGCACCGCCATGTCTGGCTAATTTTTGTAATTTTAGTAGAGATGGGGTTTCACCATGTTGGCCGGGCTGGTCTTGAACTCCTGACCTCAAGTGATCTGCCCACCTCGGCCTCCTGAAGTGCTAGAATTACAGGCATGAGGCACTGTGCCCGGCCAGTTTTATTTCCATGGGGAGTTCTGCTGATTGGATCCTAGAGCAAAGGCTGCAGCACCCATGTGGGGAAGGGAAGCTGAGAATGTCACTCGTGAGAGCAAGAGCAATGACTTTGCAATTTATGAGTTTGCCCCTTAACATTGGCTCAAACCATTGTTAATCCATTCTTTTTCAGAGTAGCATGCTGCTGAAATAACCTCAGAAAGATGCACAAATATGCTGAAGGGAAAGAAAGGCTTAGACAGCTTTTTAGAAAACGTTCCATACAGTTTGCAACTTGCTGGTCCTCTGGTTAGTACACACCATTGATAGCCACGATGTCTTTCTCTTGCCATATCGTAGCCTGCCCCTCATATGCCCAATCACTTGAAAATTGGGTGTTACTTTTCACGGGTCAAGGATCTCGTGTGTAGCTAGATGTGCCTCAATTCACTTTATGTTATCAGATGAAACCAAAAACAAACAGAAACACTTCTGAGGTCTAAATGTAAAATCTGGTATGCAACAGCACCAACCCACATAGACTGCATTCTTCAACCCACCCTGTATCCATTTGACTGTCAAGTTAGCTTATTTTTCCTAGATTTAATGTAATTTAATTCTAATATGTATCAATTGTAAAATGGACATCTTTCCACATTGTGTCATCTATTATTTTGATGTCTAAAATTGGGAGGCATCTTATAATCAATAGTATGTCATAGTTTAATTGTCAGTGTTTTTTCTTCCTTAGTGATATATAAAGTAATTGTGTATCATAAAATTATGGAGTCTTAGATTTAATGAAATACAGTATTTAAAGTAGAAATCGAGAGCCATTCCATCACGATCTTCCATAGGTTACAAGAAAATGAACTGCCCATCTAGCTCTCTCTCTCTTTCCCTTTCTCACTCTCTCTCACACTTTTTCATTCTTTTATTCTTTCCTTAATTAAACTAGGATTTATCAAATGCCCACTCAGTGACAAGTGCTACTCTAACACTGAAGATGACATAATGAGCAGAAACAGATGTGGCCCCTGTCCTCATTAAGCTTATCACCTACTAGAGATAGAAATATATTGATTGAACCGCACAAAATCAAACTACAAATATAGTAAAGGACTCCATGGAGAGGTGCATGGTGCTATGAAGGAGCACAGGGTAATGACCTAGTTAGGAAGATTTCCCTGAGAAAGTGAAGAATGAGTAGAGATGAGAGGAAGTGACAGAGGTTGAAGGCAAGGCATTTTGTGCAGGAGGAATTTAGGATCCAAAGGCGTTTTGGCAGATGTAAGTATAGCTTTGAGAAGGCCACATCCCTGGAGCCCAAAGAACATGGGAGGCACAGATGTGAGATGAGATAGGGAGGGAGGGAGTCCGACCATGGCAGGGCTCTGTCTTTATCTTAAGAACAATCTGGAGGCAAAGGGGAGGTTGGGAAAGGTAAATGCTCAGATCAAAACCAGCATTCTGGATGCTAGGCGGGTTCCTTGGAGGGTGCAGGTTAGGAGGCTAGTGCAGTGGTCCAGTCGAGAACTGATAGGGACATCGAAACTCAGAGCTGCCCTCTCTCTCTCCACCGGCTCAGTGTGCAGCTCTCAGCTCTGCAGTGCAGCCATTCCATCGCCTCCCGCTCCTTACACAGACTTTGCAGTGACATCCTGGGAGCAATACCCAGAGAATGAGGTCAGAATATTCAATAAAGGTTCCTGCTGCAGATGGGAGAGAACCGTGAACAAAGCATGACAGAGAAGGGAGACTGGGAATGCACAAGGAGAGGAAGAGAGCACAGCCCACACGGTCTGCCAGATCTCACCCAGCTGGGAAGCTATGTGAGCAGCCTGGACTCTGTCCTCTGAACTCTCCGGCACTGAGTCAACCTATTGTACCCCTGGCTTGATCCTCATTAGATGCACTGAAGATCTCGCAACCAACTTTGGAAAGATAACAGTTTATTTGAAGCCTGAAGAAAAAGAGCTCTTTATTTAAAGGAAACAGAAAAGATCCTTAGGAGATTTTTTTCCCCCTTGGCAGATATTGACTTACAAACTGATCTTATTCCACTGGTTGGGATATATCTATTTTCAGTCCTTGTACATCTACCCTATGAATTGCGATTTGATGAAGCCATATGAACAACTAATAAAGTCTCAGTGTAAAAATGCTATATGTTCTTAGGAAGGGAAAACATAAAACTTCAATCCATGGTTTATTAAAATCCCTAGGTAAGCACAGTTTACAAAGCTAAACGCCAATACCTATAATTCACCCCATGATAACGTTAGCCATAGAGTAACTGCTGTCTCTAACTGCATTCAAGTTTGGTTGCCCTTCAGAAGTACTGAAGATCTAACTTCTAATGGCTTCTGATAAAAAAAAAAAAAAAAACAGTCTTTGATTGACAGAATCTAATCACTAGAAGGGCAGCAAACAAAAGCTGGGAAAAGCACGGTTCCCTGTTAATTTTGTTTTTCCTTGCAACATCTATAGGCATCTGATCACATAGTTGTGCAATTATTTGGTAACTGAAGGTGTTATTATTCCGCTACTGTCTTAGAAAAATAGTAACCTTTCTCAGCAAAGATAAAAATATGTGGGTTCTTTTCCTGCAGTTTATATATCTTAAATCTTAGGTCATTTTTAGAGCAGCTCTCTCCTCAACTCTCCCACCATTTATCTTTCCATTCTCAGCAAGGGCTAGTTTACTTAATACAGGAAGACCTTCACATAACTTTCTGGCATTAATTATTATGGTGGCACAAACTCCCGTGTGAAATATTTGTCCCAATGTGTCCCGCAGTCTATAAAAAAGAAAAAAAAAATAGAAGAAAAAAAGAGAAGGCAAAACATTTCTGATGATTATTCATTATTTTATATCAATTTTACATAATTAATTGAGAGTTTTATTATAAAGCACAGGGCCCCTTCTGTGCGGTCTTACGTTAATAAGCTAATATAAACATTTTGAAACTGCATCTGCAAGTAAAGGAGGCAAGAAAGAAAGATGGCCAAGTTTCTTCTGCAGGCTTCATTCTGAAAATAGGGTCTGATTTTATTCTTGTTAGAGGTGCCTTCTGATGATGGCATGAGGGTTATGAGGCAATGTGAGTGACATTAAAATAATATAGCCCTAAATGAAAACTAATAAGCAGCTCTAAAGAGTCAATCAGCCCATTAGGATGACAGGCAGTGAGAAGCTGCGCATTTCAGGGCTGACAATGTATTGCTAGTTTCTTTCTCACTCTCCTTTTAGTAACTACAAACAATTATCTGTAAACTTCCATTCTGAGAAGTGAAGTGGGTAAAACACAAGTTATGGTGAAAGTCTTAAGGGACAGTTTTGGGTGCAGCTTGACTGGAGGGAAACTGATGAGATCTCAGTTTCAGAACACAACAACATTGGAGTCTGCTTCGGAATCAGTGGCAACTTCCCACAAACAGGCTGTCGCTCTGGTCCCAGCAATGGGATATTTCCCTATTCATTCCCACCTTTATTGGGAGTAGCTGTGAAGTAAATTGGCTGAAGCTTGTCAGTTTAACCTGCTATTTTACACAGACCCACCTACACCTCCTCTTCTAATTCCTTCCCTGATACTCCCCTACCCAACCTTAGCATGTAGAAAAGCCGTGGACCCTGTCACCAGATGCCTAACATGATACCTCACACATAGAAACCTCTCAGCAGATTAGACTAGATTAGTTGATTGGTTGGTTGAATAAGCGAATCAAAGAAAGACATTGGGAGGCTACATTGGTTCAGAAAGTGCCTCTGGATTTCATTAGATCTGCAGTCAAATATTGGCCACTCCCATTATTAATACTGTGTTCTTAGGCAAGTTCTTAACCTCTCTAATCTTTAGTTTCCTCATTTACAAAATTGGTATAATCATAATCTCTACCTCATAGAATTATAAATGGAATGACTTATTCATATGTTCAATAAACTACTTATCCCAGTACCTAGAACACAATAGACCACTCAATAGACAACCTTAGTTTTCAAGGTGGCTTTGTGCAGGATGAAGTATTTAAAGGAGGGAGTAATTCAGAAATACCCAGAAATACACAGAAAGTGTTTCCCATTGCTGCCACCATTTGTTCCCTCACTCGCTCCCCAGAGTCATCCATTCATTTAACAAATATTTATTAAATGCCTACCGTATTCCTCTTCTGAGAAAAAGCACTGAATAAAAATAAATTTTTGCCCTCATAGAACTTATGTTCTAGTGGGAAGGACAGACCAAAAAAAAAAAAAATCAAGAATGTGTGACACGTCAGAAAGTAGTCACGCACATCAAATATTAATTCATTCATTTAATGTATATTTACTTACGACTGCTTTCTACAAAAATATACATTAACACATTTTGTGATCATAGGGCAGTAATTTTGATAAATATGTACCTAAACTATAAATCATGGAGAACAATAAGAACCTGAAACTGTTTACACAGCCTCCTCTGAGCAGACTACATTCCTGTAATATTTACTTAAGAGGAACAGAAATGCTGTAAATTGTGATTACTGACACACTCCAGGTTGGGGCAGGGTCTCCAAAAACCAAAACTGAGATCTTGGTTTTAGAATGGCAGAGAGTCCCCGTGAGTGATAATTTTCACTTGGCATCATACAGAAATTCAGAGAAATGCTTGGGACCATCTGTTCAACTATGATAATGAGGGGTAGTGGGTTTCTCTGGGGAATGTGCTGAGATGTATGAAGAATTAGTAGCAGAAATAGGACCTTTGCAAATTCCAGAACAAATGGAAGGGACCACTGTCATCCTGTCTGCTACCTGTAAAACTGCAGATTGCCAACCCTTCTTTCTTCTTTTAAATGCAAAATAAGTCACCTGCAAAATAATAGACTTTAGAGTAATGTCATCTTTTTTAGAGAGGTCAAAACTTTCTGTCCCTTCTCTCTGGAGCTCTTGGGCAAAGGCACCCGCATATGGACTTCACCATCAGCCATCTGGCCTTTTGCATCCCATCTTAAGGGCTTGAAGGAAACAAGACAGCCCCAATTATGCGTTTACAGACTCACTGCACAAGCACTCACACATACACACTCACACCCATGCATGCAAACACATATTAGAGACTCTCATTCAAGGAGTTTATAGAACTTTCACTCCTATACTCAGAGAATAAACAAGACCATTTGAACCCAAGAGGAAACGTGCTAACGTTGCTTAGTTTTCCAGTCTGTGACCTCTGGTGAGAGTCACTGGGGACCATCTAAAGGCTGCCCACAGACTGCTCTCCTGTGTTCACAATGTCCTAGATTTTCCTTCTCACCGAACTTTCCTGACCCTTACTCACTACAACTAAATGCTCCAGCTCTTTAATGCCCAAGACCTGAATTTAGTCAGTCCAGAACCTGCAGGAAAATGGTGGAAAGAGAATAAACTTCATCACAAGTTTGTGGCAGCAGCTTCACGTGAAATCTGTGGCAACCTAAACCTTTTCTGAATAAGCATTGCCTCTTTAAGGACAATTAGGTATTTATTGGTACAATACATAATTTATTCTGGAGGTTACTGGTTTATGAAGGTATGGGAAAACTGCCAAATTATCATATGAACAGCAGTTATGAGTAATAACAAGCGTTATAATTTACATTTAAATTCTGTTTTTACATTAATGAGGTACCTAAAATACAACCCAGCAAAAGGCCTTTTGTGCACATAATCTCTTGTTACCTAAAATAGAAATCTGGTTTTATATTATAACTTGTATACTCCCGGCCTCCTCATAGGAGCGCCTATAATATTCACTTAGAAACTAGTGATGGGGCAACTTGACAAAATGTAGCTGCCATCACGAGCCCAATGAATCTTAGACACCAAGAAATATTTTTCATGAAGTGTCTAGAGTAATTAATGATAAACTGCTTATATACAAAGAGGTAAGCTGTTTGGGAGAAAAAATATGTTGTGGGTCACCAGACCTCCTAGGCTGACCACAGAGTTGGTCATTTCTAGGTGAGGATGGTGATATTAGGGAAGCCAATTGTCAAGAAGTACAAGTCTTCTCCTAATGGTGGACCTGAACATATTATGCTCCTGATCCATTAGTCAGACTGGACATTTGATTTCTACTATTCACTCTTAGCCTCCCCTCCACAGACAGCATCTAGACTGGACTTCTAGCTGGCCTATCCTATGACCACTGCCAGCCCATCTGAATTGTACACTCCCCTCTGCCTCAGATCTCTGATGGTCTATGTCGTGCCAACCTGCTTTTCTGCTCTGAGGCCCTGCTTCGTAACACTTTCCAGATCTAGATCACTTATCTTGAACTCAGTCGTGGCTTACTCATCAGCCTCCAAAGCCCTTCCTTGTCCCCACACCTGGTAGAATATCAAAGTGGAGAACCTGCCAAAACCTTAGGAAATCTTTACTCATTCAGATCAGGTGGGAAGAAAGACTAATTACTAATAAAAGAGATACTATTTTTGGGAATAAAAGATATATTTTTATATGTTTTTCAAAATATACAGCAAATCCAACTGGACTATCAATGGATTTATTTGCAGCATTCCTTTGTAGCTCTGTGGCTAATGAAGGAGAAGCAAGGTTTTGTGATTGAGCAAGTATTTCCAGAACAAGTGGAAGCGGCCACCCATCGTCCTGTCTGCTACCTGTAAAACTGCAGGTCACCACAAGTACACAATTTCTTCTCCCACATTTTTGTTTTTACACATGCAATCACTCAATTAATCTTATTAGAAAACCCCTGTAACAGGTTGCTCCAGGGTGAGATTCATTCATTTAGCCCCTAGTTGTGTTTAGCACCTACTACGGGCAAAATGGTTAGATGCTGTGGATGTGGCAGAGAACAAGACGGACGTGGCTCTTACCTTGGCAGCACTAACATGTCACAAATTCTAAATTAGCAGAGCATTAATTAATTAATTTTTTATTTTGCCATGCATGGAGAAGCACAAAATTTTAACTAAAATTACACCTAATTTCAAATCCAAGTTCAACATTTGCTAAAAAATTAATAAGTTAATCACCACCATATACTCTTCTTCTTCTTCTACCCAGTTCCCCTTTTCCTTCCCACTCTAGTCCAAATATCACTTCCCAAATGCCCTCCCCATTTCCCTAGGCACAGTTTTGTCTCCTTGTCCTCTCTCCTTCTTCTCTTTGTATTGATCGTTAAACAGTCTATCAAAAGTTCACGAGTGGTCATTTTTGCCTATTTGCTTTCCTAATAGACTGTAACCTCCCTGAAGCATGGTTTATCTTCCTAGAACTGTCTTCTTCCAGAGCTCCAGAGCACAACATTGCAAAAGAAGGGACTTAGGAAATAGAATTCATGTTCTCAAATATTCCCTTGCTGTCATATGAATTCTGTCCTTACTCTCCTACACACACAATGACCATTCCCAATCCTGCTTGGGTAAGTTCATTAAACAATTAAATTTTTGGCAAAAGGAAATGCAATAATTGCACATGTCCCATGCCTGGACATTTAGTCAGTCAATTCGTACCTAAGGAAGTCACAGTTGTGAAGCACTGCTAGGGTGCCAAGAATTAATTACCCCCAAATAAGTTCTTGGGGAAGGACCAAGTTTCCCTCATCAACATTCAAGGCAAATGCCATCACACAAAGGGAAAGGGGAAGAAAAAGCCCAGAAGTCTGAACAGGAAAGAGCATTAAAAAAGAAAGCAGGGAAATAAAAGAAGTGTATTAGAGCAGCCACACGCCTTCTTCCTCGTGCAATGCTGTAGGATGATGTATGTAAAGGGAACTTCAGTTTACATTCAAGACCTCATTCCTAGCATCAAATGCCTGGTATTTCCAAACCGAGAGCAACCTAAATATTTTTGTCTTGAAAAGAGAACTTCTCCCTGTTGCAGTCATGAAACAAAGCAATACAAATAAAGCTGAGTTCAGATACGCTTGCAAAAGCCCCAGCTGAAGCCAGAATGAACAAGAGACTCCCCCTGAACCTTGAACCTCACTTGCGTCTTTCGTTTGGATTCACTTATGGGTGGAGGTGGATGGAGCATGATGCTAAGGAGGCAGGCGGCAGCAGGCACAGGTGCCATCAGAACCACTGTCTGAACACACAGATCTTTTGATGTTTGTATTCATTTTCTCTCATTGCATCACTAATCATCAAAACTTAAGTGATTTAAAACAATGCACTTTTATTATCTCATGGTTTCTGCAGATCAGATGAGCATATCCTAGCTGAATCCTCTTCTCACGGCCTTGCAAGGCTACAATCAAGATGTCAGCCAGCCTGTGTTCTCATCTGGAGCTCAGGGTCCTCTTCCAAACTCAATCAAAGTGTTAGCAATATTCAGTTCCTTGCAGTTGTAAAACTGAGGCCCTCAGCTCCAGAGGGCCATCCTTCTTCACAGGCAGCTCACAATATAGCTGCTTGCTTTGTCATGGCCATGAGGAGAGTATCTGTCACCTCAGGAAAGACCCACACCCCTCTTTTTAAAAGCTTTCACCTGATTAACTCAGACCCACCCAGGATTACCTCTCTTTTGATTAATTCAAAATCAACTGATTTGGGACCTTAATTTCAGCTGTAAAATCCATTCACTTTTGCTTTATCATGTAACCTAATCACAAAAGTGACATCCCATCATATTCACATGTTTTGACCACACTGAAGAGGAGGTGATTAGACAGGTGGGAATCTCAGGGCCATCGTGATATTCTGTCCACAGCAGTGTTGAAATTCTCACTTGACATTCCCAGCTCCTTCTCTAACACAGAAGGAAACAAAGAAAAATGGGTGGAGAAGGCAGGCAGGAATCCATTCTGTGGATAGAGTTAGTGGGCTGAGCCATATGAAACTGCCAATATTTCATCATATTTAGGTCAACAGAAATAGATGATATACAGCCATAAATAAATATACACAGAGACACATATACATATATTTGTATGTATACATATACATACATAAATATAGTTTAGGGATAGGAATAGGTATAGATGATATAGAGATAGAGATAGAGGTAGAGATAGAGGTAGAGGCTCCTTTCATAAAGCGAGGTCTCTAAGTCTTTCTAAATCACCCTGTTGCTGGGGTACCAATGAATACTCTTTCAGTTTGGTTCATAATATTTTTATATAAGCTGATATTTCAGTGGTTTTATGGGTAAAACAGTTACTATTTACTCTCCATTTTAACAGGTCCTCTTTTTCACTTTCACTTTCATTTTTGCAGCAACAATGAAGTCCCAAGGAAGCAAGGGAAAAGGGAAAGCTCATCCTAGATCTGGCTTTTATTTCTGAGTCAAACTATCATCATGACTGCCTAGATCTTCAACAGCTCAGAGCTGACAATGCTATTCTCCGTTCACAGTGGCATGTGTGTGTGTGTGTGTGTGTAATGCACTCTTGTGTACAGGCACTTGGGAGACTCTAGAAGGAAAGGTCTTCAAAGTACTTGTCATTTCTGGTAGATGTGTTTAGTTGCATCTAACAGACAGTACATATGACTTGTACAAAGCTGCTCAGAGAAAGCCTTGCCCAAAGCAGAAACACATTGCAAAATTAAAGTAAACTAATGTTCATTTCATAAGATGGGAGAACTTCAAGAAGACACCATATATTAGCTTGAAGAGAATATACCTGCTTTATTGCCAACAGTTGCTAAAGAGATGAGATTGATGTCCATGGAGAATCCCCACAGCAGAAAGGCATGAGTTCATTGGAAGCTGATAAAGCATGCACAAATATGTGACTGTGTGTACTTTTGTTTGATAAAATCACTGCCAATAGAGTGGTGCTTAGGCTGCAATAATTGCAATACGACTAGAACAATATGAACCCAAAATGTCAGAATTCCAATTGTTTAAGCAAGGAAACAGTTTGTAAATGTTCTGAAAATTGCAAACCATTATTTTCGTGCAATTCTGTTGGAAATAAGAATTAGAATTTGAATCACCAATACATATGACCATTTCAAGGGCTCATGGAAAAGGAAAATTGAACATTTACTGAGAAATTGGGTCACAATGGGGTGGGATGGGGATTGGGATGGAATGAGAGGAAAGCAGCACTTTTCCACTTAAATAAATATTTGAACCAATCAGCCAAATCTAACCCATTTTTCAGTGACTTCATGTATAACCAAAGATAATTATTTTCTCCTCTCTCTGCTTCAGTTTTATAAACATACATGAAAATGTTCATTCATTTAACGAACATCCATTAAATGCTAAACATAGGCAGGCCAGGCATTGGTGTGCTCTTGCCCTATTCAGAAAGATTGCCACAGCTAGAGGGGCAATAACAGGGAAAAGTTATTACACAATTGTGGGGAAAAAGAAAATTGAGACATGATCCCATGAAAGATCCTTCCTGAAGCCCACAAGAGTTATGAATATACTGTATCATTGGAAACTAGACAGGCCCCAATAGAATTTCTAAGTTCTTTCAACTTTTGTTACTGTTCAAATTGAGATAAAATTTATTTGTTTATTTTATGACTCCTAAGGTTAAGACAATGAATAACACACCTGAGAAATATCAGAGGACAAATTACACCAATAGATCTAAATGGTTGACTCAGATATCAATGATCTCAAATGACTTTAGGAGCTGTTTCATAGCAATTCTCGTATCAACATTCTCCATCTTGGGTCAAGTCATAGGAACTGGAATTTCCATTGTTCTCACTCCTTTTAGTGGAGAAGAAAGGGGGTTTCCAGGAGAGGAAATTGTAGGAACAGGAAGGAAGAGAACAGAGACAGCAAAGTGTCTACAGAGATTAGGGTAGTAACATAAGTGAATGAAGATCCCAAGGGGTGAGGGCAGAGCTGCGATGTATTGGAGAACATGGGCAGTTGCCCTCTCCACGTCAGCCCTCTATCACCATGTAAGGTATGCAAAGAGGTTAAATCTTCTGATCTTTTAAAAGACAGTCCAATGCGTTATGTAAAAATTTTGAAACTCTGGCAACCAATTTAAAAAATTTAGGCAGTATTTGGATCAAAGAAAAAAACCAGGTAACCAGTTGTGACTTCAACAGTAGAACAGAAAATATGAAGACACTCAAATCCTAACATTGTATGTGAAATTAGCCTAAGATAGTAATTCCTGAGAACTAAAAGGGCTCTGAAAAATGAATGATGAGGCTGAGTTTTGCTGGGAAAGCTAAGACTCCCTGGCAGGAGAGGGGATCTGAGGGTAATGGAGAATGTTTTGTACATAATAGTGTACACCAGACAGATCAAAAAAAGACAAGATGGTTAAGCAAACAGAGAGATAGCGCACACACAGAGAGAGGGAAAGAGAGACTACAAAGCAACAAGGAAAGAGAGAAATTAAGACAGAAATGGGTGTCTCAGAAAAGTAAATATACTTCATCTAAATTTGTACTTAGAATATTTTTCCTAACAAAACAGTTTTTAGCAATTTTTACTGACCACAAGGACATCATTATTTACAGCATTCAGCATACTTTATAATGTTCAACTTTTGGGTGTGTTAAAGATGAATGGGACCCTAGAAAAAAACTTATTATTCCTAGGATTAAATACTTAACAAATGGCAAAAGTGTCTAAGGACAGTTTTGAAAGTATGATAGCTTTGGGACAAATATATTCTTCCCTTGCAAAAAAACTTGTAGTTAAAAGGATAAAATATTCATAAATGTGCTTTAGCCCTTTGGAGGAAAATAGACACATTCACTTATACTCAGTCTTATACATGAACACATATGCTTCCTGTCTCAGAAAGAGATATATTCAGCTGGAAGCCCTAAAAGTTCCAGAACTCTAAGGGTCAAGTTATAGCATCATAAAAATGATAAATCTCCATTTGTGAAAATAATTTTCCATTTATGAAGAAAATTAAGGGACTTGGCCCACTCCTGAGGTATGAATATAAATAGATATTTATAGCAATCATGTGTCCCTTCCAAACATTATTTCAATTTTTACAAAATCCGTTGGGATTTAGACCCAACTATTTCAATAAAGACTTGATATAAAACTATTCTCAGTTCTTCTTGCTTTTTCTCCCTGAACAGGTACAATTTTCTTTTTTCTTTTTTATCAAGAGTCAGTAAAAGTGTTTAAAATGTCACAAGTTACTTTTTCAAATTTCTATCCAGATAAGTCATATTTTGAAAATGACAACTAGTCTTTCTGCACATAGCCATTTTAGAAGTTTTATAGCTTATCCAATTTAATTCAGAGGGTAGATGGGTGAGGGTTTGGATGTGGGGTGAGGGTGGTGAGGGGGGGCAAACCATGCCTCACCCTGCCCATAAATGCCAATCAACCACAAGGCGGAGGCACAGGTCTCCATTTTTCAAATGTCAGTATGTCTTCTAATAAAAAAAAAATATGGGGCCAAGCGACTATATAGTTCTCATTCCTCATGATCTCATTTTCAAATGTTCCTGATCTTTCATCTCTTGCTTATGTTTTCTGATGGAATGACACAACCTCCAGCACATTCAAGTTCACATCCCAAATTTCTGGTAAAGCCTTACTGACACTTTCACTTTTTTTTCACCACTAAAGACCTCCCCCATTTCCCCCACTGGGTGACCTCACCTCATTTTAAAGTTTTCTTTTTTCCAATCAAAAACAGATTTTAATCAAGTATAGCAGTGTAAAAAAATGTAGGTAAGCAAAAAAGTAATTAAAACATTAAAAATTGTATTCCCATATACCAGGGATACACCTAAGTATTATTTTTCTATGTGTGAGTATATATTTATGCTTATCATATTTGAACAAACAATAGAATGATACTATTCTGCAACCTCATGTTTCACTTAAATTATTGTGAATACTCTTCTTCCACTAAATATCATCCACATGGTTCTTAATAGCCAAATAACACAGCAGCCCTTGTACATATATGCTATAATATATTTAGGCAATCCAATTTTTCCCTATTATAAACAATGCTGTGAAGAACATCTTTCCAACCAAATCTTTGAATATATTCCTACATATAATCCTAGGCTAGATTCCTAAAAACAGCACCAGCAATAATAATAGAAATAATTATATTTATTGAGGTGTTACTTTATGTCAGGTTCCGGCTAAACACTTTCATACATTGTCTCATTTAATCTTTAACCAACTCCAGTTTTACAGGTGAGAAAACTGAGATATAATGATTCATAAGTAATTTGTCTTAGGAAGTACTATTTCCAGATCTCCAAGACCTGGCTGAATTCCAAATTTGTCCACACTCTTCTACTACCCTGAGGGTAAAGTTTCAGCTCAAACAATATCCACATTTCAAAGTATTCTGATGAGACACTAAACAGCCCTCCAGTTATAACAAAGTCCACTATCTCCATGTATCTAAGGGTTGAGTTTTCCCAGCACTGTCCAGAAACATCTCACCAACACCACCAACACAATTTAAACACTGCCTTTAAGTTAGCTTTAACACCTCAGAAAATGGGGCTATAAAAATAAGCAAAAGACCTGGGACTCAAATTGAACATAAAAGTTGTTGCAGATATTGTTTCTTGACAAACAGCCTCTCCAAACCACATAAATTGTCCAAAACCTCTTAAACCTTTGCTCTACATCACCCACATAGGACTGCAAAGGGAATACCACAAAAGAACTACAGGCTAATTGAAATATCATTCACTTGAGATGCTGTAAGGATCATGCTCCATTTCTACAGACATATATAGAAACTGGAAACACGTGGAGTCCTTACTGACCTGAGCAACTGGCTAATCAGCATACTCATAGAGAAATTATCTCCTTTTTCCCACCTTGCATGGCTGGATTCATATTTAATAATTCATGGGAGAATGAAAAACAAAATCTCTGCAGGGGAGATCAGGTATCCAAACTGTGTCCACTCCTTCATCTTGGCTTCTTCCCTTTCAAAGAGGAACTGCAATATTGACCGACAAGCCAGTCTACCACCCAAAAGCTGATGTTTCTAAAACCTATTGTTCAAAGATCATTATCATGGTTTTCCATTAGCAGGGCTAAGTAAACGCTTTCCTAAATAATCCTGTCAATGGCTTAAAAATATATTTATTTTTGGAAGAAAGGCTCAATACAGCACTGGCAAGGGGATAATATTGATCCTCATTTTGGAGGATTTTTCCCCTTGCTTTTATTGAGGGACAATTAATATTGACTGTACCTATCATTAATTTTCCACAGTCAGCCAGGGCTTTTAGGTTTTTTAAGTATAATATCAATACAGACTGTCTTAGAAACTCTTATTTATTCTATGTTTTTCTCCTGTATTCAATGTTCTCTATCCCCACAAGACAATGCTTCACAGGTTTAAGCAATCTGCTACTAGAGAATTCAATGCTTGCAAGGAGATGGGCTCCCCTTATCTTTCCAAAGAGATCGGGACGTGAGTAAAAGGCAGTGATTTCACAGCTCCTCTGTCCTGGGGAGAGGGGAGTGGGTGTTGAAGGCAGAGATGAGAAAGGGAAGGGGGGACAGAAGAGGTGCCTTCCTCATCCTCATTCCGGAGCTCAATTTCTCACACCCCTTGTCTCTGAAGCCTCCATGAGCACAGGGGCATCTGGACATGCATTTTTCTCCCCACGGTGAGCATCAGTACTTTGTACTTTTCTTCTGTGAAATACCTCTTTCTCTTCATTCTGTCAAGAATCCCTACAAGAACACCAAGATTGCTGTTACGAGTTAAAACCCTGCCTCTGTGGCTCTGCTCAGGCCAGTGTGGCAGTTGGCCTAGCATTGCTGAGGCTGCAAAAACATGAGGGCTTCCAGTCAACTGCCCAGTCTTCTTGGCAACGAAGTGTACCTCCTGTGTACCTCTGGGCATGAAAGCCCTTCATGACCTCTGAAGTGCCACCAAAATGTGTTGGCCTTGAAGCAGGGTTCCTGGCCCATAGCAGGCAAGCAGGGTTCCCCTCCTCTGGCCATCTGCACCTTGCAGGCACAGGAGAAATGCAGAGGCTCTGCGGACTGTGCAGCTGCCTCCAGGGACTATGGACCACCCATCACCAAGAGTCTCCTCACCCAGGAGCATCCCTCCTCCAGCATTCTATCCTATCTCAGACAGGAGAAATGCAGAGGCTCTTCGGACTGTGCAGCTGCCTCCAGGGACTATGGACCACCCATCACCAAGAGTCTCCTCACCCAGGAGCATCCCTCCTCCAGCATTCTATCCTATCTCAGACAGGCTTATGCTGGGTAGTGGCCACTCAGGTCTTCCAAAGCCCATGGCTAAGAAGCACACAGGTCACTTGCTGGCCCTCTCACTGAGCAGATGTCCTAACAGTGATATGTTTATTCATTCCTTCCTCAGTGATGTACTTAGAGCTGATTCTCAACCAGGTACCAAGTAACAACCAAAGATATTTGTCCAGTTCTCAAGAAGCTCACAGTACGCATTATCTAGTGGGGTAGGGAGGATGAGAAGTGGGGGGCACAGAAATATCACAAAAATTGTGATACAGTTAGTGTTAGGAGTAAGTATAACATGTACCTTTTTATTCATATTAGAAGAAAGGGCTGCTCTATTTACAAGCTACGTTATCTTGGGCAAGTTCCTAAACCTCTCTGTGCCATATTCATCACCTCTAAAATGAAGCTAATAACAACTGTTCTACCTTAACGCATTCTTAGGAAGATTAAACAAGGCAATACAGGAGAAGTGTTCAGCACAGTGCCTGACAGTAAGCATCAGATGTGTTCAATGTCACTACCATTAGCATCCCTGTCTCAGTTCACCTATAGCTGGGATGAGTAGCAGGCAGCCCATTAAAATGCGCCCTCAATGCAGAATGGAGCAGAGAGGTCAGAGAAGCCCTTGCAAAATAGATGATGCAAGGGCTCTGTCTTTAAGAAAGGCCACTTAGTACAATGTGGCCAGCATGGGAGTGACGGTAAGAACTGAGACAGGAGAGGCAGAGAGTGGCCAGTGCTAGGGAAGACAGTGGTGTGAGAAGGTACCTGGCAGAGGGGCCAGGTCAGGCTGCAAAGGAGAGTGAGAGGGCTGAGCTGCAGGTAGATGGATGAGCGTGCAGGTGAAGGAATCCTTGCTCCTTGGCACAGCAACCTCTCTTTTGCTCTTTCTGCCTGGCTCTCTGTATCTCACTCCCTGAGCATCTTCGCGCTGCCCCTCAAAGTTTCTTTCCTTCCTCCCTTGTTGCTTTTTTGTCAGTCTCTACCACCAGACCGATGTGTCTGTTCTCTCCCTTCTCTCTCCAACTATGTCTTTCCCTCCCTGAGTGCCTCCCTCTCACCCTGCTCTCTTTTCCCATAGCGCTCTCTGCCTCCCCACATACATATCAGTTACTTACTGTGCCTGTCACTTCATGTTGGACCCTCTCCCTTGCCAACTGTGATGTAAGCACCACGGGGCTGGGGTTTTCTGCCTGTCTGCTTCCTGACAGATTCCAAGCACCTAGCAAAGCACGTGGCACATGAGAGTAAATCCAGCATTCGTTGTGATGGTGGTAGTGGTGAGCAAGGAGCCAGGGAGGTGAAGGTGAGACAGAAGCAGGGCCTCCCTCCCTTAACAGGAATCAGAACCCCTAATTTGGAGTTGGTGTCACCAGTAGCCTCAGATTAGAGAGGAGCCAGAGTCCCGGGCAATAAGGACAGGGGTTGGGTCCCAGCCCACGTGACCACTCAGTCCTGCTGTGGCTCAGGCCACGTGTCCCTTTCAATCCTAAATGGATATGAAGCCTACGCAAGAAATAAACCTTTCCTCTTTTAAGGATTGAAATTTCAGGGTTGTTTGTTACTGTATCAGAACCTAATCCCTCCTGACATATAAAACTAAAAATAATCCAGCAACTGTACTTGAAATTGGGATGAATCAGACGTGTGCCTTAACCTCTAGGAGCTTAATATTTTGAGACATGATAGGAAGAAAAATTTGAAGGCAACACTTAAAATGCTAATTAAAATCTTTTATAATGTACTCTTAATTTCTCAACTCTACTATAACTATTTTTAGGTAATACTACTTTATGATACATACATATCATTATTCATGATTTTTGTATGGTTGTTATATTAGATATACTTTGGAGGATTTTACTCCTTTCGTATTTAAGAGTACTGACAAATACTTGCCATAGGTTTTCATTAGTCATCACTGTTATGATGAATATTTAAGATCAAATTCATTTTGATTCTGTTTGATTCTTTTGACAGGAAGTTACAGGAAAAACTCAAACTGGCTTAAGTTATAAGAAAGTTTAATATTTCACATATATGGAAGTTGAAGCCTAAGTTAACAGAAAATAGACAGGTTTAGAAAAAAAAAGATAAGGGCCAACTGAGATCCCCATCAAAAAGTAGAGAAAGACAGAGACCAGTGGCCCCTTGGTGCCACACATGGGCTCCCTGCTGTAGTGTTCAGGACACTCCTGAACACTGCACTGCAGTCTGTGCACTGCAGATTTTCTAGCTGTGATACCACAAGGATATAGTAGTTGATATCACAGAAAACATATACTCCTGGGGCCACAGACTTAAGTTTCATTTCCCTTTGACATTTAAAATAGAGATAATATTGTCACTAGCCAAGAGAAACTAAGACAGGTCAATAAAATCATCCCCTTACCTTTAAGCAAACATCTGTTGAGCTCCTATTCTAGCCAGAGATTGTCCTGGATCCTCTGGCTGCATCAAAGCTGGATCACACAGGGATTCTGTCCAGAGGCATTAATAACCCCCAAACACTGGAATACAAGGTAGAAATACTAAGTGGCAAAAGAAAAGTGAAGAAAAACATGAGGGCTGATCAGAGAAGGTGGTATCCCTGACAATCGATAGCTGAGATTGTTTTGCTACAAACCTTCACAGCAGATGAAAAGCTTCTTTGAGGAACACATTCCAAAGTGTAGCCAACTAAAGCTGCAGATTATCGCTAAAATGCTGTCCTGGGATGTCCATACTGCACACATGGGCATGATTCGTTTGTTTTTGCCTTCCCTCTGGGTGTAATCAACAGCTGAAAGTAATGGGACAACCCACATGTACCAGGAAGACTAGAATAAGAGATGGCAAACAGCCTGTGTTCTGGTGTAACTCATTGATGGACACCTTACTAAGTTCAGGGTTAGGCTCCTGATCCTGCCAGGATTAGCATTTACAAAGCACACTCTACGTGTCACTTCCTTGCCCAGACATTTTACATGACTTATCTCACGTAATCCTCCCCATGAGCACACTTCACAGACATGGAAACTGAGGCTGAGTGATTAAGTCAAGTCACACAGTGGGTGAATGATGAAAACAGATTTGGAATGCATGTGCATCTGATTCCACGGACCACATTCCTTCCACTACATCAGCAGCCAGTTCTTCCCTGGCTTACTTCACATGAAGCAGCTCCCATCTCCTTCCGCCTTCACTGTCTGCCTGTATTGTCCTAGTTGACTCAATTTTGGGTTTTGCCTTTTCTCAACAGCCTTGTCATATTGCTGCCCATACCTGGTGTGACAATCCCTAAATTCTGATGGGCAGCAATTTAGATCCACATCATCCTGTCCAGGTCTTTCTCAAAGACAGACTTTAACGGTTCTCTGGAAATGAGAAGCAGCAAGCATCATGGTACCTAACGGCAATTTAAACAGGCCAGCCAGTGGTCAAGCTGTCCCATTGGCTAAGTTTATCAAGTCATCCCCAGGTAAGTGCGTAGTAGTTCACACAATAGCACGATGCAAGGATGGGGAAGCATTGCCAAATAGCTGCTGTGCTCTGCAGTTCTGTAATATTTATCTAATAGCTAATATAATATCAAGTGACAGTTGAAACAGGCTACTTTCACCTAATCTGTGCATGCTGTATGCAAAACAGCTCTGACCCTGGCTTGATTCCTTAAAGCATGTAGGATTTAATTATCTCCCACTGTTACAGAAGTAACGACATGTTACTTAGTGCTTTCAATACTGACAAATAAACTCCTTCTGACAAGTGAGCTAGAAAAGCACCCTGTTACAAAGTTGCAATATAAAATGTTGCTGTTTCTAAACTGGGAATTTCCTTTCCTAATGGTGAAAATGATCCCTAGTCCTTTAAAATTGATAGTTCTGTACTTTCTAAAATATGGTACACCTAGAGCAATGAGATAAGCAGTATCTTTTCTTCAGGTGCTCACTGGGACGAATTAACAAAAGGAGACTGGGAGCATGAGGAAAGAGAAATGGAGAGATGCCTCTATGTATTTTATTAACACAGAACTTCAAATAAACATCGGTGGGAGTCTCAATACACTTGACTACACACCATCATCTTTATGTCACAGCTAAGGCCCTGGATTTTGAGAGTACAGTAGAGATTTATCTTCAGAGATAAAATCTCCAGTTTCTCACAATTCACATTCATTTCTCCCATCTTTCTTGAAAGAGTACTCTCTCCTCCCTCCGCAAGAATCACAGATCTGTTCCCTCCTCCCGGCGCCACCCCCTTCGACTCTTATTTAACTGAGTTTGACATATCTCTAATACTTATTTAGAGCTGCCTGTCACCTCTGCCCAATGCCTCACCCCCTCACAGATGGGTATTTGCTGCTACACATTGTCACCAGGAAATAAGGTATGGATGTTAAAACAAGTGGCACAGAAGCCAGCAAAGCCTCAAGTGCAATAGATAGAGGGAGATGGAATAAGAGACATTGTCATAAATACACGTAATGTTCAGTGAAGGAGGAGTTGCTCTCGACTGACCTAAATATAACTCCAGGTGTAGGTGATGTATAAAAATCATCATCTAATTCAATGGGGAAAGGAGGAGGAGGAGAAAAAAGTGTGTCCTGGAGCTGTAACTGTCATTCCCTAAGTTGCTGTTTCCCTGTTTTCCAAAGATTCTTTTTGAGAATCTTATGAGTTATAAATCTGTGTTTGTAAATGTGTGGTCCATGATTTGCACTCAATCCAAAGTAATGCTGTGCTTTGTCTGCACTACATCTTTAAAATCTTTGAAAGAGTTGCCAACATTTAAAATTAAAATATTTTACCTAAAATGAAGAAAACTGGCTTCTTTAGAAAATTTCAAAGGTCTGACAGTCCTGGATCGGCACTACTTCTGGTAACAATTAGTTGATGCTGAAAAGCAACTTTTCCTTACAGTAGAATATATGGTGTCCAGTTGGCCCCACTTCCCACCAGTCCCAATTGCCCTCCACCTGACTATGTCATTCATTTGCATGATCTGTGGGCCCATGCATTTCTGATTCCTGCCATAGACCCTCTCTCCAGAGAAATGTTTGTATACACAAAATTCACAGTAAAGATTCAGAAGTACATGGAACTCCCGGTAGAGATTATCTGTCATCCAGAGCTCCAAGAGCTTGGCTGAGTCTCCTGTCTGATCTTCAGCTTCCTTTTCTGTAGAATAAAGAGTATGCATAATCATTTCAGGTCCCTTTCTCCTTTTGCATTTAAGTGAAAAGACAAAACCTCTTTCTAAATCAATACTCAAGATAAGTATGAAAAGCTCAGTTTCAAAAAAAAATTAAATTCTGTAGACCAATAAAGGAGTCACCACCAACAGCACAGACAGTCAAAGACTCTGTAGGAGAAAATTGGCAAGTTTTTAGACACACGCTTCCACCAAATAATCGTCCATCCACCACTCTGAACCTTGGAGTGTCCACTTTGCACAACAGGCAATCATCTGCAGTTTGTCTAAGGAGCAGGGAGTATAGGGAAGCTGTGGGATAAGAAACACAGCCTGAGAAATTTTTCCAGCAACAATGCAGTTGTATATGTTCAAGAAGAGAACTCGCGCTGCAGGACTAAATCTCAAGTAAGAAGCTGATAACGTGCCTTAAATTGCTCTGTTGGGCCTCCCATCCTGCCCTCTTTCCCTCAAATTTTATAAATAACACCTAAATATAAATTAAGCGATTCACATAATGGCTATTTTCTAACGGGTCAGTAATGTGGTGGAGACATATGAGGAAAGCTGTATTTTGTCCTGCTACTTACAGACTCATAGGCTTTTAGTAACAGAAAGGACTTTCAAGAGGCTCTAATATCCCCTTATTTTACCGAGGATGCCAAGAACCAGAGCAGGGGAAACATTTTGCCCAAGATGCAGGAGGATCATGGACACCTGACCCCAGGCTAGTGTGTGTGTGTGTGTGTGTGTGTGTGTGTGTGTGTGTGTGCATATTTTTGCCTGTAATGCCAACTCCACCATTTATAGCATAGCATGAGCTATAGAACCAGACTGCCTGCATTCAAACCTTGGTTCAGTTCTTACTACCCAAGTCCCAATATTTCCCTCGACTCTGTTTCTTCCTCTATAAAAGTGGAAATAATGGAGTGTTTATCTCATACTATTGCATGAAGATAAAATGAGATAAATCATATAAACTACTTGGAAAAAGGCCCAACACATAGTAAAAACTAAGTAAATGTTAATTCATTATTTATTATCAGTCTTTTTTTCTGGTTAGACTGAAAACAGTGTGGGATGCATCCAGGTTTACCCTGAGCTCAACCTGTGGGGTTTCTGTGTACTCACTATGGGTCATCGAACAAGTATCTTAACTACCTTGAAATTTAATTACTGATCAGTGAAATGCTGAGAGAATTCAATGAACAATGTGTATGGAAACCATCAGTACCATGTCCAACATGTCACAGGTGCTAAGGAAAAATAGTCGTAATAATTAACCATTAATATTATCATTAAGGTGCATTGTTTTTGGTTGAAGGCTGTGGATTTTCTCCTACAGGGAGTAGATGATGTCTTGGAACTCCACCCTTTTTCCACCTCGCAACATACCAATCAGTGCCCATAATAATCACTAAGGGTTTATTTATCCTCCGGATACTATACTAAGTGCATTTTATATATTAATGCATTGAATCCTCACAGCTACACTCTGAAACGGGTCATATTATTATCATCTCCATTTAATAGGTGCGGAGACTGAGGCTTGGAAAATTAAAGTAACTTAGTCAAAGGCCTTCAGCGAAAATGGAAACAGCTGGAATTTAACACCACACATTGGACCCCAAGGCTCCTCAAGGAAAAAAAAAATCTGTGGTGCTACTGGCTCCCCAAGGAAACAAAATTTATTCTCATAGTAAGCCTTATTGCTGGCCATTTCTTCCACAGGGTTTGGAAATAAATGGGCAGAGATTTAAAATGATAAAATAAGACTTAATTTCTTTCATAGAATAAGAAAACTGACATTTTCTGACAAACATGACAGTTGAGACACATTGACATGTGGAATATTAACTGCATTGAATCAAATAATCCATCCCAAATCACTATCAAAGTGCCACTTGGAATTTTGTCCTTGTCAAAATGAATGGTTTCCATTTGTTGAGCACCTATGCCATGCCAGGGACCATCTATGAGCCTTTGAGGAGATGTCATTTAATCCTCATGTCATACAGGTACTAAATGACAGAGAAAAGACTTGCTCAGGGTCCAGCCCACTTTACGCCCAAGCTCTGTGCACTATGAGTCGAGGAAGAATACAAAGAGGTTAACAGGGAAGGTTCTGGAATCAGCTGCCTGCCTTGCAATACTGGCTCCTCATCTCACTACCTGTAGCCATAGAAAGTTATTTATGGTGCTTCTGTTCCCTCTCCTGCAACATGGGGGAAATAAGCATCCTCAGAATGACTGCATGTAAGTTTCTTAGAAAAGCACTCCTCAAAATGCAAGCTGGTCTGTATCCTGTATGTCCCTAGTTCATGACCAGATAAGTATGAAATTGACATCTGAGAGTTATTTTTATGTCCATTAGCTCTAATAATAATAAAACAATGAGACTTGGATTTTCTGTGCCATTTTTACTTTTATTTTTCTATTAATTTATTTTATTATATGTTAATAAGGCAACAGTCTATGACTGATTAGAATTTTTAAGAAAAAAGAGGAAGAGAGGGAATCCTTTCCCACAAAGTTAGAGAAGCAGATTAGATGCTTACCTGTTATACATAACCTCAACCAATGTTAGTTATTTATATAATTATTTGCTATGCTGTCCCTCCATGTCCTACAAAGAGAACCAAAAATTCAAGCAGCATCAAGATGATAAATTCAAGGACATAGGATGCTGGTAGGTTACTGATCAGACTTTGACTCTCTCAGAGCTCTGGTTCACGATCTATTGGGAGAAACGACTAGGGAATTCTGAAGGTTTTGCTGAGCCAGATCAATGGGCTCCCATGAAGCCTCAACTTTTTTTCTCCATTCTATGTCCAACATTATCCTATTTTCCCTATAAATCTTCTCACTTGCTTTGCCTTAACCTTTCCCAGGTCCGTTCCTTCTCCTGGATGGTACCTGATGGGATTTATCAGAAGGTTGAAGCAAAGGCAAATGAAATCCCAGATTGCTATGTAACTGGCTCTGTGATTTGGGGTGTGTTTAAAATCATCTCGGATCCTTGATTTCCCAATCTGAATAATTGGAATCATAATGCCTACCTTAGAGGAAGGGTTAAATGGGATACCATGTGCAAACATCCAACAGACTTGATTCCCCTTCTCTATCCTCCTTTGCAAAACAGGTAGTACAGTAGTTGGTAGAAGTGGGTGAGGAAAGGGAACTGATAAAATCTGAGGACAGGGTCCCTTCACTCTTATTGTTTATTTAAAGTCAGAACTCCAAAACATCTGTAAGACCACAGGAAAAAAGATATGATATGATACATCACTTTTATGTAATTACCAGAGAAAACATCTCAGTGGACAACACCATTTGACTGAAAATCTGAGGAAAATGCCCTATATTAAATAATTTGGGGGGATGGCTGGCTGCCAAGTGCTCTCTGTAGAAAAAGGATATGTAAGCCTGTAGAGGGGTTTACAAGAGGGAACTCATATTTGAGAGAGACTTCCCACGCAACAATCAGCCCCCATGCAGACAGAGTGCCTTTACAAGTGAAGTGAAATAGAGAGACTCTACTGTAAATTAACACTAATAACCTATTGATGAGGACAACAGACCATTGACCAACTTGAGTGATTCTAAAAGAACTGAATTAACTGCTACACAATGGTGTTTAACAAACACAGCCAGTATATGATTGGTTGCAAGTGTCTTTGCAATGAGTCAGAACTTCTGATTTCAACGAGGGTTGCAGGTGACAGAAGATGAAGTCACCCACAAACAGATATCAAATGCATCTGAAAACTCCATCCCCACTCCTATGCTATAACACAAAAATGCAGTTGCCACCAGAAAATACAGTTCACATTGGGAGCATCATTTATAATGGCTGATGCCAACAGTCTGAGAAAGGTTTACATTCAGTGTAAATAAGTTAGATTTGAGAAGTTAATGAGTTCCACTACCCAAGCTGCTCTTTATTAATTCATACAACTCAAAGACACCCACTAAAAATAATACCTTTTAAGCTATATACCATCTTTATGGAGATCATTAATATTTCCCCGTAATACAGCAGTTACTGGTCCCATTATTTCCCTTGGTCACTTTCATGCTCCTGACCACAGCACCACCTCATCCACAATTCTCACTTGTGTTAAAAATGCCCTCAACTCTCATCAGCCTCCCTTTCTCCAAGTGACCATTGTCTCCACACACCCTCATGAGACCTCAGCTGAAAAACTGCCTGCCTCACCTCTCTCATATCTCTCTTTCTAATGGGAGACACAGAGTAGACTGGAATGGAAGGTGGAAGGGAAAAGACGTCTTAAAAACTGCACAAAGACTGGCCTTGAAGCACAGCCTCATTCATTTGCTCACTCACTCATTCTTTCAACAAACAGTTGTTTGTGCCAGGCACTAAGTAAGATATTCAGGATGCAGGAAGCAATTAAAACCTAGTCTCTGCAGGGAAGCAGACAGATACACAGATGATTGGAGAAAAGGAGGCAGAAATGGAGGCGTCTTTGAGCTGGGTCTGGAATGATTAGTAGGACTTGCCTGGGAGACAAAAAAGGGATGGGCACAGGAAACCTCACATTGACAAGCAGAGACTTGCTCCATTTGGCTCTTTACTATGTCCCTGGCAATAGCACAGAGCCGGGCACACCACAGATGCTCCATAAGTGGTGAGAGAATGAATTAATGAATTAATGATACAAAAGGATTCCCACAAGAATCGAATCACTCGCTGCCTATCAGTCCCTTAGAAAGACAGACAGAACCATTTGCATTCCATTTCTGGCCCCTTAATAGATGAGTTGCTTTATGCTCTCTGCTCTAAGGTATCCCTGATTTCATTTCTTCTGTCACATGACACCTCACCTTTGTTCCCAACTCCCTGTCACCAAGCGATAGAGAGAATAGGAAGCGAAGGCTTCTGAATAACAAAATTTATATGTGGTCCCTTCAAATGATCAAACTGTCTAATAAACCTGATAAATTAACTGTGGACCTGAGCATCAATACATGGGCAATTGCAGCTCAGCTCCAGTTGACCTGAAAGCTCAAGGTAAGCATTAAGCAAGCATTGTTCAACCCAGGCACTACTCACACTCTGGCTCTGATCATTCTTCACCATCTGTCCTACACATTGTTCGATGTTTAGCATGATTCCTGGACTCCATCCACTAGATAACAGTAGCACCTCACCCCTAAATGTCTCTGGGTGGGAAACAGTCAAAGTCACCCCCAACTGAGAACGACTTCATTAAACTGTGATTAGCAGTAGATGATAGTTCCCTTGGTAATCTTTCCCTCTGAGAGTCTCCAGTGGTAGGATGCACAATCTCAGAAGACTACCCCAGTATTAGAAATGACCTTGGACATCATCCAGCCTAACTTAGATTTTGCCTATGAGGAAACTGAAGCCCAGAGAGGGGGAACTGGCTGTCCTCAGAGCACAATGCCCATGGTAGCAGAAGCCCCAGGCCTCTTGCCTCCTATAACAGAAGGATTCCACCACACCAAAATCCTGTATGACATTCTTTTTTGAGGCTTCTAAAAGTAAAGAAAACTAGCATTGATTTAGCAGCAATATAGATGCTTTCTTATAATAATAATGATGAATAACAATAATAATAAACTAGCATTGATTTAGCAGCAATATAGATGCTTTCTTATAATAATAATGATGAATAACAATAATAATAAAAACTAACACTCACTGAATAATTGCAAAGCACCAAGCACTTTTCTAAGGACCTTTTTGCATTTTCTCATAACCTTTTGACATGAAAAATCAAAGAAATCCTGCTAGGTACATATTACCACTTCTATTTTTATAAATGAGGGGCACAAGTGTGCCAAGGCTGAGAACCTTGCCCGGTCCCAGAGCAGACCAACTGCAGAGACAGAGCTCACACAGGGGCTCCTGGTGGCTTATGGTGCCTCTTGCCTTTCCACTCTGTCATGGTGTTCATAGAGCTCACCCAGCTCCCCAAGGGCCAGCTCCCAGCTGACCACTGCCCTACCATTCCTCCTGACTTGTACTAGCTACAATACCAGCTGAGCCAGGACTGCTCCACCTTCTGGCCTTTCAGACACACTTCCATCTGACATCTGCATTTTTGAGCCATGTTTGGTGACAGCCTTCAGCAGCTGATGGAGTTGACGGGGTTCATCTAATCCAACAAGTATTTGCTGAGCTTCTCCTTTGGGGCCAAGCTCTATGCTCAGCACGTCTAGGAATGCTAAGAGGAGCTGGTTTATTTTTTAGCACATGTCAAAATTTGTCAGTTTGTTGATTTTGTCCACTTTCCCACCAGACACTAGACAGGAAGCTCAGAGGGCAAGAACCATGTCTGTACTGACCATTCTTGTATCCTCTGAGCCCAGCACAGGCCACATGCTCTACAAATGCTTGTTAAATCAAATTGAATTTGTGGAACATCTGCTCTAAGTCGCACACCCTTAGATACTTAATATTATCTCATTTGATATCTCAAAAACCTTACACAAGGTATATCTTTATTTTAAGGAGAAAAACCTAGGAGCACTGGCTTTTAAGGGATTTGTTCAAAGTCACAAAACTTGTATGTAGAATTGTCCTAGCAATGGTTCAGAAGAGGATATAGTCCAAAGTGAATATACACATGATTCCAAAGAGGCTGAACAGACTACTGGTTAAAACATAGGCTCAGCGGTCAGACTTTCTAGGTCTGTGTCCCAAGTCCACACTGATTATCTGTGTGATCTAGAACCAGTCACCTCTCTGCTTCAGTTTCCTCTTCTGCATAATGGAGGTAATTAGAATAGTCCCTCCCTCAAAGAGTTGAGGTGACAACTAAATGGGTCGATATATATAAAGTGCTTTAAACATTGCCTGATGTATAATAGCTTATATTTATTTAGTACTTCCTGTTTTTATAATAAAGGAGATAGAAGGGATAAACAGATACATAGATGTAGACACACACACACGCACACACACACATCGAGGTACAAATTAAAGAACAGAAGAGCAGTATAAGAGAGAATCAAGAGTGGCACACAGGTGAAGTGTCACAGGGGAAAATAATCTTCTCCTGCCCCACAGGAAATAACACTTTGCATTCAGGGTTTTGCTATTCCATTTAGAATTGAAAGAACACATCCTTGTCTCTGACATAAGCCACCTTTTTACTAGAATTGAATTCAATTTAGCTTTATATGCTGTTAAAAAAGAAAAAAACACAATTCCAAAATGCCTTCGAGTGGATGACAGAGGGAAAAAGGAACATGTACAGGCATACAAAAGCAGTTATTCCTGTCTCATGCTGTTACTCTGTGTGAAACTGACTAGGCAAAGTTCTGCAGAAATGGTTTGAAATGGCTGGAAGAGAAGGGGGCTGCATGGAGCCAGTTGATGGAATGCTTAACTCCGACTCATATTCATTTACTGCTACATTTAAGCTGCTTTCAAGACAGTTTCCCCTCAAAAATAGCATTCATATTAAAATGGCAAAGTTCTGGCTCAGAAGCCTCAGGAATCTGAGTGGTCCATTTGGCCTTCATCTTCCTAATCAAGTGGGTGAGCAGAGTCTTGGATAGGTCAGCAATGTGGTAGCACCATAAATAAATAATTACGTAGGTATCTGCTGGACATGCAAAAAGTATATCCCTAAACAAAGAAGCCTCATTATTTCTCCCCAGGAGTAGCTCAGAAGTCAGTCCTAATGCCTTTTTCTTTCAAGATACTTAAGATAGAGAGAAAAGAAGCTGTTCAATATCCATATTCTATTTTGTAATGTAAAGTAAGTTAGAGGTGACCGGTCTTCAATAAATAAATCACAAAGTAAAACGAAAAAAGGACACATAGATTAAATGCAACTCAAAAGACGTATCACCCAATACCAACATGTGGGCCTTATTTAGACCCTCATTCAAACAAACTATTAAAACATGACATTTATAAAATAATTGGAAATTTTAACACCAACTGATGATAATAAGACTTATTGTTAAACTTTTCAATGTGATCATGGTATTGTGATTGTTATTCATTAATTGGTATTGTGTATGTTATTCATTAAACATACACAATAAAATATTCACAGGAGAAATAATACTTTGAATTAGCTTCAATGTAATCTGGGAGAGGGAAGTAGATTGTGGTATTGAAGAAGCAAGACTGGCCATGAATTGTTAATTCTTAAAGCTGAGTAACAGGTATATCATGATTAATTATAATAACATATTAGTGTGTCTCTGTTTTTATATGCTAGATGATGAGAGTGGAATAGATACATTAATTTTTAAAGAATCAAGAAGAAAAGACATTTTAAAGTAAGTGATTGAGAATAAAGACAAAATGGCTTTTCTCCCGTTGATCCAAGAATGACGCATACAGAAACCGAAGTGGCACATACAGTCATCGACAGCTGGTCTCAAGTCTGTTGGGAAGCATCTGGATGATATGGAAAAGCTGCTTTGAAGACAATGGCATGGAGCACTGTGAACAGCTCTGCAGCACATGGCCAATTCTGCCCTCCTGCAAAGAAACTTGCAGCCACAGCTAATTCTTTCTTCTCTTTTTTCAGATTGTAATCTCCACAAGATCGACCACTACTAGGACTGGATTTTGCTCATTGCTCTGCTTCAGGAGAGCAATACATGACATCTGGGAGATAGTATATGTGTGGCAAACACCTGTTGAAACTAATAGGGCAGTCCATAGGCACGTAATAGTATGTGTCTATAGCCCATAAATTAAATTAAATATTAATTTTTCATTATATAATAGCAACAATTGTTTTAAAAAAAACTTTGGACCAGGTGCAGTGGCTCACGTCTGTAATCCCAGCACTTTGGGAGGCCGGGGCGGGCAGATCCCTTCAGGTCAGGAGTTTGAGACCAGATGGGCCAACATGGTTAAACCCTGTCTCTACTAAAAATACAAAAAATTAGCCTGGTGTGGTGGTGTGCCCCTGTAGTCCCAGCTACTCAGGAGGCTGAGGCACAAGAATCGTTTGAACCTGGGAGAAGGAGATTGGGTTGCAGCGAGCCGAGATCACGCCATTACATTCCAGCCTGGGTGATGGAGCAAGACTCTGTCTCAAAAAATAATAATAATAAATAAAATAAAAAATAAAACAAAAATAAAAAACTTTGGAAAATGAGTAATTTTTGTAGGCAGATCTTCATATAGCTTAAACCAATGTTTCCCAAATTATGAGTAGCATGATGGTACACAGGCAGTTTTGTGTGGTTCACAAACAACTTTTCTTTGGGAGTTATGGATTTATTTTTAATATTTATTAAGACAAAGGTAATTGGCATTTATATAGATGAAATAGTTTAGGAAAAGTCTGCAATCCTTTATGTTTTACATGATTAAGTAAACATTAGCATGGTTGGGAAAGAACTATAACAAAAGTGCTAGAAGTTACTATTCATAAGCTTGAAAAATTATGGACTTAAATATGAGTAAATGATGTTAAATGATGTTATCCCAGAGAATAGCTACATGTTTACTTCCCATAAGTGCCCCTCTTGGATAGCAAAGTGTTTTAGAATGTGGACTTTGGAACCAGACTACCTAAGTTCCAATCCTCTCTCTGACACTGACTAGCTGCGTAACCTTGGGCAAGTTACTGTGCCTCAATTTCCTCGTCTGTGAAATAGGGATAGTAATATTGCCTATCTCATAGAGTTATTGTGAGGATTAAATATAAAGCATTTAGATAGAGAATAAAAAAGAGATACTACTATACATTCATCTGCAGGGCTGACATTTAAAAGACTGACAATAATAAGTGTTGCCATAAATGTAGAGAGACCAGAACTCTTACATATTGCTAGTGAGAACGTAAATAATTTCAACCACTGTGCAAAACCACTTGGCAGTGTTTACTAAAGCTAAACACATGCCTACCCTATAACCCTGAAATTGCACTCCTGGGTTTATATCCAAGAGAGCTGAATATGTACATCCACCGAAGCTCATGTATGAACATATTTATAGCAGCTTTAATTACACGACCTCCAAACTGGAAACAAAATGTCCATCAACAGGAGAGGGACGAAGTGAAATGTGATATTAACACAATGAAACACTACATGGCAATAAAAATAGTGAATCACAAATATATGTAAGAACATAGAAAAATCTTACAGACTTTTTTTAGTAAAAAAAAGATGAGAAACAAAAGAGTAATGATTCCATTTCTGTGAAGTACAAGAACGACAGACAAATTGATAATGATAGAATTAACCTCAGGGGGTGATTGCCACTTGGATAGGGTATTGAATTGAAAGGGGAACAAAGGAAACTTCTGGCATGTTGGAGATATTATGTACACATGCAAATATCCTTTGAGCTGTATACCTAAGATTAATATACTTTATATACTTTACTTTTTATAAATAAATCAAAAATAAATTTCAATGTCCAGTACTTAGAACAACGTCAGGTACTTACTGAGCACTATGGAAGTATTTGCTATTAACATTGACTCATATTTGCTAGTTATCTACACACTTAAAAGAGTTTACAAGCATGTCTCGAGAGCTTAAATGTGTTATGATGATACAAAGATTGTCAAATAAAGTTCCCATCCTGAAGAATGGACAACTTATTTGGGAGTCCTGCTAAGCAGTTCCAGTCACCTCTCTGGAAGCGTCATGGCTAGCAAGTAAATAGGCTCCGAAGTCAGAAAAACCTTCCTTAAATTTTGTTCTGTCATTTACTAACCTTGGCAATATTACCTAACATCCAGAGTTTCTGTTTTTTTTATTTTTAATATATAGCTGATAATAGAAGCTACTTCATATGGTCTTTCTGAGATATTAGAAAAAGTTAGCTACTATTACTATTATCAGATTCATTTGATCTTTAACTTTCAGAGAAAAATGATGAAGGCTAAAGCTGGGAATTTTACAGTCATTAATTACATTTGAGTTAGCTACCTTCCTGAGCTCACCTTCATTTGACTCATTTCAGAATATTTAAGTAGAAATTACATAAGAAAGGCCACAAGATCTTTTCAGATCACATAGAAGGATCAACTCCAAATTATTTACAGCCATGCCTGTAAAACCTATAAATAGAGTGGTCTATTATGATTTTATTTTTAAGTACTATCTCTATTAATAGCAGAGAAAGCAGGGCATCCCTTGTTGTATGTTTGCATTCATCTCTTGATTACCGACAGATTTTCCAATAACATAAGAGAAAAATCAGTGGAATCATCTGCACATGTGAATGTGTATTGCACCCACACTTGTGTATGCGTCTTGCCAAACCTCTTTGTATCCATGACATGCTGTGTAAATATACTTTCATCACTGGGTATATCACAGTATAGCTCCTTTATCCATTTACCTGGCTGTCATCCCCACTAGGCTCTAAATACTAAAAAGCAGAAACCACAGCTTGCTCATCCCATACCCACCAGAGCTTAGCGTGGTGCCTGATAAAAAGTAGGCACTCAAAAATTTTGTGTTGACCTAAATGTCTAGAATAATCCAGGCTGCTAGTAGTCTAAATGGCAACTCTTTCAAAATCAATGAAGATACCCACTTTCTTTCAGCACAATCAGCCCCACACCATGGCACACAGTTCAGCAAGCACAGAATAGAATGGATTTCAGCCCCCAACTTGCCCTCTCAAACCAACTTCCCTTGTGCAGTAAACAACCTGCCCAAATATAAGTGGATGACCAGGAGAATGTTATGACCTTGTAGAGCAAAATAACATAAAATGCCTAGGGCTTTGCTTCGCATAACTCCGCAACTCAGGATTGCCTATAGCCCCTCTACAAAACCAGACCTGGATGTCTCTGTCACTTCCACATGAGGTTACTATAACTCAGAAGGGACTCAACTAACAGAGAGATTGACATGGGTGCATTAGAGTTTACCTAAGCCTTCCTTTAATGGATAGAATCAGTAGCACCTATCCTCCATAACTTGGGTAACCCTTGAGCCAATGCAATTAACTCAAAGTCTGTAAGTGATATTTATATTCCAGGGACCAGGTTCTAGAGTAATTACCTCTCCTGAGTCTGACCTTCCAAGGTTATTTGAATCCAGCCTGCAATTCTAATTCTCTCTTCCAATGTAGAGCAATAACATTCTATATCCAGGCCCTGAAACCACTCCTAGTGCTGTTCCTTAGGGTGATATATTCTCCAGGATCCTCAAGGTAGGGGAAGAGTCATTCTATCTGGGTTGCTGGCTTGGATTTTTCCTTTCAGTTCTTTTTTTCACTCCTTCTTCAGTCGTGTTTATGAAGCAAATGGCTATATTCAGCAATGGACCCAGCTCCAGTTTAATTTCTATTTAAACTTTGTAAGTGCATACCAGACACTACACTGAGATGGGCATTCAGAATCCAAATAGAGCAAGTGATATATGGCAGAAGCTAGCAAATCCTCCCTTTTAACTCTCAGGCTTGGTATTTCCCCACAGAACACTGGCAGCTTCACCTCACGTCACCACAGAGATTTACAAGCTAAGAGCCACAGTGAGGTCTTGTCTTACACAATTTAATTACATTCACGAAACAGACAACAGTGCATTTAGTGGCCCACCATTAAATATCATCATAAGTAATTTAAACTCAACTTCACTTGTCCAAATATATGGACAAAATACATTCTGCCATCCCAAAGCTTTAATGTTCCCTCCATAACTGTGAATCATCGACAAATCCCAAGTAATTTATTCGCTTTCCAATTGGAAGCATATCTTAACGGGATAAAAGTCAGAATGTGCAACACTTCTGATAGTAAACTTGTCCACCTGCTATACAACATAAATTAAGAAGCTATACTTTAGTGATTCAATTGCACCACTGAGTAATTGAAAATACACAATTACAAGGGGTTGAGGTTCTTATGAGAAATATAATGTCTGCGTTCCAGATTCCCTAGTATTTGATGTATAATTGGAATATTGGCATAATATTCTACATTTGAGAGGAACTGCTCCCTTCTGGATAGTTCTAGAATATGAATATTTAAGGCTACAAAGAATCTTAGAGCTCATCTTGCTTAATCCCTTGCTTTATGTATGAGGAAATGGAGCCCAAAGATCAGTCAGCTTATAAAATGCAAAGGGAGGTCTCAAAAAGAGGCCTCTGATGCCAAGTGAGAACATCTAGGATGATGGTCAAATTCATAATCTCTGGAATTGGACAAAACTCAACCTAAGTGATGCACAAGCTACTTAATCTTTCTATAACCTCGTTTCTTCCTCTGTTAAAGAAAGATGGTAATTTCTAAAGCAACTTGCCACAAATAGAGAACAACTCCTAGAGTTGCTTATAGAAGTATGTTCTCCAAAATGCTTAGTGTTAAGCATATGTAAGCACTCGAAGAAACGTAGCCACAGTCACTGCTGCCACCACCACCACCACCACCATCAACATCATCATCATCACCATCATCATCATGTCCAGTGTCATTTCACTATATCATTTCATAGTCTTCATTTAAATTCTATTGACACTCTCAATATCTAACCAACAATTTGGCCACAACACAGCACAGTCACTGTTTCACAATAGCCAGGATATCTCCACATCCTATCCTGAAGACAGTATACATATACAGTATGCTTCTCCAGTTGGAATAACTGAATTTCTGTCTGTTTTGAGGACAACGTGATAACCAACCAATAGACATCCAATACTTGATTCATTTCCTGGGCTACACACTGACTAGGTATGTTTGCATTAGGTACAACACCATCAGATCAGTTTTCCTATGCTACCTGTTCCAATCCAGCCACATACACACATCTTCCATCTTAGCCCTGTGACTAAGAGTTGGAGACTCTGCATTTTATGCGCAAATATTTTTAAAAGCACAAATGATTTTTCTCATCACTGACCTCCATTCTGCCTCTTGACAAAGGAAACCACAGCCTCTTTGAAACCCAAAATAAGCAGATGTAATCAAATGCTAATTTAGCAATAAACAGAAAATTGACTTCAAATCATCTCTCTGTCACTCTAATTGATTAACAGTCACAGGAAAATTGATAACATGATTTTCAGCAAGAGAGCGTGTGGCACAAGCTCTTTGGTTCTATTGGCTTTGGATATTGACTTCCTTCCAAATAAAGCTTTTTAAGAGTACATTAGTGAGTCCACTAATAAACTTAAAAAGCAGTCTAATTACAATAATGAACTCTGTACAATGAGTTAATGCAACACTGGAGCTTACAGATCTGAGTATCTCATTGAAATAAAAACAAAGTACAAGTTCTGTTGAATATAGTGCAACCATAGTTTTGTTTCAATAGCAGGGAATAAATGACTATTTTGCCTCCTTGCTTCTCTAACATTTTAGCAAACTGCGCTCATATGCTATCTCCTTTCCTTAAACGTTTTCCCAACATCCATATTAATTATCTTAACATGAAATTCATTTTAAGCTGCTGACTGCCTCATGTTCACCGGGCTCAATTAGAAACCATCCTTAAGAAGCAGAAGACTGAAAACATGCAAATAGAAAAAGCTGCATTAGTCTAGGATGTGACTATTTCTAAACTGCTCAAGTTATTATAGGAGAACTTGGCTACAGTTCATGTTGGCAGTAGAAGAACCGACATTGGGATTATAATGAAATATGCTAGCTAGGTTTCCCTGTGCAGGGAATTCTCTATTTGCTCTTCCAGATCTATGCTTCACCCTTCTCTATTGCCTGTGCCTGGGAGACTGACCTTTAAAGATTGTGTCAATGGGCTTTCTTGCCTTCCACGTCTGATTAGGTTGAGATATTGGAAGGCACTAACAATAGAGCCAAGGTCAAGAGGAAAATGAAGGGGGACGTTTTCCCTCCAACTCCTCCCTGTTGGGCACAGTTTAGAAGGGGCTGCATTTCTCCACCAAAGGCTACACTCCTGAAGTATTCCCTCTCTAACAGTGATAGCTTCCCCTCTCTGAGTTCTGGAACTAGCTCCCTCCCTGGCATCTTCAGGTCCAGGTGGTCCTGGCCTCCCACTGTTGCTAGCCCTAGGGGAGTCATCACCTGCTGATTTCTTTAACCCTTCCCATATCTTGAAAATAGTCTCTTCATTAAACTCTAACCCCATTTGTGTGTGCCATCTGCTACCTGCCAGAATCCTACAGATATGTCTACCTTCTATTAACCCAGTGGTTCTCTGCCTGTTGAGGGTTACACACTCCTTTGAAAGCCTAAATGAAAAGAGTATATAGAGATCATTCTCTGCAGAAAATGCACATAGTCACAAACATGAATTTTTTGATACAATGTCAAAGATTCGACACACACCCATGAAGCACATATGTGGATCCCAAAGTATGAATCCTACTATGGAAAAGTGATTTTTAAGAAAACAGTATTTATTTTCAGGAGTGAATTATATGGGTAACATGTTGTTCTTTAAAGAGTCCTACTTTCAGGTATCAGATTGTGAGATTTGAGGTTATCAGAAGGCATCCCACCAAAAAAACAAAAAGAAAAGAAAGAAATCTCTGAATAATCAACCTAAAAATATGACTCTATATGGAATCTTTAATTTTACTTCTTTCTGTATTTCTCATATTATGTATTTATCACATATACCCTCAGAATGTGTTTTCCATCAGTCATGATTTTACCTCCTTGTAAAGTTTATTATTAATCATTTCAAGTGCCATCTGGACAACTGATAAGTAAATGTCTTCAAAAATCTCTGAAAGAGATTTCTTAAAGTTCTACTGTCTACCAGCCCCGCTCAGCATTCCCATGCCTGATCTCCAAGGATGCCAATATGTATTCAGCTGTTTTTTATTAACACTGGTGGCTTCATAATATTAAAAAATGTATACACCAAGTCACCCCAATAGAAAACAGGCATGGATTGTGATGAAACACAAATTCCACTTCAAATAGTCATCCTCTCTGCCTAAATGCCTTCCCTGTAGTCCAGAATGAGCATCTTTCTATAGACAAAAGAAAGGAAGCAAGCTGAAGTCCAACACTCCAGTGAGCTTGAATCTCTTGAGGTCTCTATCAGTGGCTATTAAAATTTAAAGTGTACTGCATAATCCTTGATTCCTGAAAACACATGCTACTTATATTCCTTAAGCCACTGACAGCTTAAGCTATTCTGTGTGGGAACACAGAAGGGAACAAAAGAGCCAATGCAATAGATACCGGACCACATAAATGTCAACTGAAGACCATGTGAATAAAAACCTTAGGTGATGTCTGCCTTCTCATGTCAGTCATCTTAATGACCCAGTAGTTAAAAGTCACTTTTTAAAATATATACACTTGTTTAAATATCATGATATAGTGTATATAGATGCATATGTGTCCTATGGGTATATAAATTATTCTCTTTTTTAGGCCAAAAAATAAGATTGGTATAAAAGATTCCTCTTGTATTCTTAATTTTAAAGAATGCATAGATATATAAACTGCATCATTCACATAGAGTATTAGTAGTGAAGCACCTCCTTTATTATCTGACATTATTTTCTTTGTTAACAAAGATCTCCTTGATTGTTTTGGTGACTCTCATTAACAGTAGTAATCAGCAATACCAAGAGAGTGCCTCAAAATTTGGTTTTTCTTTCTCATGATGACCTAATCTGTCAGGAAGCTACCAATTTTATAGAAAGCAATTTGGGATCAGAAAACTGGGATGCCCTCCCTTCTTCCTTTCCCCACACGGGTCCTCTCCTATGGAATCAGGAGATGACTTCTGTTTAATCTTGAAAGAATAAGCGGGCAGCTAAATTCAGAAGCCCAAAGGAGGGTTTCCTCCTTGCTGTCTCCAGCTCACCTATGTCCCCTACCCCTGACGCCATCCAATACACTGCTGCCAAATTAATCTTACTAAAAGCACAGCCTTGATCATCCCCCTTCCTACCCATCTTGTTCAAACTCTTCAAGTGCTCTTCATGCCCTACTGAAAGAAGAAATTGTTTGAACTCTACAGCCTGAGACTCAAAACCCTTATTAGTCTGGCACTGGCTTTACTCTAACTTCATTTTTTCTACTCCGTGTTACTGTGGGTTCCAGATGAATTACATCCTCATTCCCTGGAGGATCATATTCATTATAAACACCCCTTTTCTCTTCTTTTCCCTCTACCAATGCAGAATGCCTTTCCTTGGGCAGTTTAAATGTTACCTCATCGATCGCATGTTATGATATCTTTTCTATACCTTTCTACCCACTGCTCTCCAGTCCAACCCCAGTAATTTATCTGGTAATAGTTTATCTATTTGTAAACTATTAGATTCATTTTACCTAGTTGTAAAATGGGGTAAATAATGTTAGGTAACTAAGAGGATTGAATATACAACATACTTAAAACATAGCTATGGTATTTGTGGTAGTTGTTGCTTTTATCTTAAACTGGTTACTATATAGCAATAAACTTGAAAATTGAATAGAATTTTGTTTTTTTTTTTTGTCCTCCACTGCCCCTACCTGCCACAATATAAGTAACTTGGAAAGACATGGAGGAAGGACATTTGAAAGAAACCACCTATCCTCAATTCTGAGGTTAAGAAAGAGTCAGTGGTTTTGGCTTCTGAGTATATCATCTATGTAGATCAATTTGGGCTGGAAATGCCATATGTGTACGCTGGCTTTCACTTAACAAAGAGTGTCAAACTGGGTCACTACACTACCACTAATTGCATTCTAAGAGATGTCAACTGTAACGCCTAGGCTGAAGCACCTTCAAGAAGATGGCAGTTGAGTCTAACAAGAACCCCTGCTGCCTTTACCAAAGGAACTGAGTCTGGCTTTTCCACAGCCTCCTTTCCAGCTTTCCTGAGCATTCACTTACATAAAAAGCAAATGAGATGCCACTTTGCCATCCCGGTCGCAGTTTCTCACAAATCCTTCGTCTTTTAAAAGACCTTGAGGGTCCGATTCTAATCTGAGTTGTACCATAATGAGTATCTTAAAAGAACCGTTCTGATGCCTGCAAGCACAGCAAAAGTATTAGGAAATACAGCATCATTAGTCAAAATCATGGCGGATTCACAGAAGCCTCTGTAGGGTCAGAGCAGCCATTTTGGAAGTGTTTTAGGAAAGAATGCATGCTTCCTAACTACCCACCAGCATTAACAGGTTTCATTCTGCCAAAACATGGCGTCTTTAATCCCAGATTTGGCATGAAAAATGTGAGCTTAGGCATATTCAACTGCTCTGCGATATTTCAGACATCATATACGTTCAGCTTGCAGAACTTCTGAGCCATAAGAGCACTGGGTGCATCTCAAAATGGCATATGGTGACACAGAGTTCCACCAGAGCATAGGGCACCCAGTTAATTGGCAAGGCTGGTCACTGGGAAGCACACTGCACCCTCCAGCAGCTGGCAGGCCACTTAGGCAACACCCAAAGAAACATTTTAAGTGGGCAAGAGTCCTTAAACCTCCTTCCACACAGCTCACATGACAACTCAGAAAAACTCCTTATTTGCACTTGTCTTGCACTTCTGGGCGGTGCTGAGAGAGAAAGAAAGGTAAGCCTTTCCACCCAGGCAAGTATTTTAAGCCCTACTGAGCACAGAAGCTCTCGGGGGGAACTACCCACAGCCTGCGGGGTCACTGTTTCCTAATTTCCCTGGGTGGTACCTGATGACTCAGCAAGAGCCTACATCCTAATTCTTACACAGGAGAGATCATTCTAGCTCCAGGAATGTGTGCGGCAGCCAGAGGCCCTCAATGTCACTCACTGCTATGTGAACTGGTGCAAGTTTCTTAATTCATCAAGCCTTTGTTTCTTCTCTACTGTGGAAATGTGATATAAGAATAGGTACGAAATAGTTTTCTAATATTGTAATATAAATATATTTTTAAAATCAGTGATTAGTTTAGATGCTGAGCAAAGATATACCACCCTATCTCTGCCAGAACACTTCTCGTGTTTGGTACTGTCACATACAACACAGAATTAGGTCCCTAGGGGCACTATTACAAAGTACCGTCAACTGAGTGGCTTAAAGCAACATTTATTCTTTCACAATTATAGAGGCTAAAAGTCCAAAATCAAGGTGTCAGCGGGGCCATGCTCTCTCTTAAGACTCCAGGAGAGAAATCCTCTATGGCCTCTTCTGGCTTCTGGTGGTTGCCAGGAGTCCTTGGTGCGCTACTTGGCTTGTAGATACATCACTCCAATCTCTGCCTCTGTCTTCACATGGACTTCTCCCCCGTGAGTCTGTCTCCAAATTTCTCTCTTCTTATACAGACACCAGTAATTGGATTAGGACCTGCACAAATCCAGTATGACCTTACTCTAATTTGATTAACTGTGAAAAGACTATTTCCAAATAAAGTCACATTCACAGGTACTGGGAGTTAAAGCTTCATCATATAATTCAACCCATAATAAATACATTAGGCCTTTCCTGACCTCATAGTCTAAAATCAATATAACTACCAAAAACAGGCTACATCACATAGCCCAATCAACCAAAAGACCCCAAATACTTAGCAACAGTCACCAAGCAGTGTTATTATTTGTTTCTGGTGATGATGGTCACAGTTTAGTTCAGGTGCCAAACACAATTCCTACCACATATTAAGACTTCAATAAATGTCAAATGAACAAATATTGTGAGTACACGAACATGGACTATGTAGCACAGAAGATATAGAGTAACAATGTACCCTGAACATCCTAAAAT
The DNA here is from genome assembly GCF_028885625.2 of Pongo pygmaeus. NCBI lineage: Eukaryota > Metazoa > Chordata > Mammalia > Primates > Hominidae > Pongo > Pongo pygmaeus. Next base: position 23,167,221 of record NC_072376.2, read on the forward strand.
AATCCTGATTATAAATATGCCAGGCCCACAACTTTATTTGAGCATGTCAGAACATATGTCCCAATAATGGTTTGGAAAGCAGGCTCACTAAAGGAGTCAGGAAAACAAAAAAGCAATAAGGTTGTTTTGTTCATCAAGCCCATTATTTCCCCCTCACAAGTTTCTTCTCTTCCTAGGTTTCCTCTCTTAGTAAATAATAGTCAGTAGTTGTTGATCCTTCTCCATTGATTCCTGTCCTCTCCACTCCCATCCAGTCATTTGCAACCCTCTCCAAACTCTTTCATCTCTCTCAAACGAGCCTCTTCTTCCCCACTCCCACTACCACTTCTTTGGTTCAGGCCCTCTTTTGATCATAAATGAGTCACTTTGTTAACTTGAATTTGGGGCCCCTTCAATCCTTCTTCTACCAGACTGATTTTTCGAAATGCAAACTCGATCACTGACTAGCTTAAATTGCTTCAGTGACTGTCCTTCGCGCTCAGGATAAAATCTAAGATCTTTAGTATGTCCTATGTGGCATGTGCTGCTGGCTATGTGTTCATCAAAACTCATTTCTTCTTCACCTGGGCACACAGCTGGAGTTCACTGACTAGCCTTCATTGCAGTCAAGTATGACCATGTGAGTGGGTTTCTTCTAGTCAATGGAATCTGAACGATAATGACACGCACTATTTCCAACGTGTTTCACAAAAATCTCTCATGATGCCTCTCAAGCCGTGTCTGTCCCCATATCTGCCACTTGATGCAAAGGTCAACCATAGAGTTCTGGGGCCCTAGGAAATGGCAGGCCCACAAGATGGAAGAACCTAAGTTCCTGGATTGATATTTAAGACCACCTGCTACATGAATGAGAAATTCACTCCTGTTGTGTTAAGATGCTGGCTGGTGGTGGTTGTTGATCACAGCTGCAAGCCCACTCTGACAGACAAACCACTGAAGACTCTGTTTTCTGGCCCCTACTTACCTCTCCTATTCCATCATTCATTCATTATCCCTTTCCATCTCGTACCATCTTTTTGCCTCAATGAATGACTACAGTTTCCCAAACTCAATCGTTCCTTCTGGACTTTGGTCCCGTCAGAGTGATGCTCTCTCTACTCGAAATAGTTTACTGTCCCTATTTGCCTGATTTATTTTTCTTTATCAGACTTATCACTGCTTCACATATTATGTATTTATTTGTTTATTCTCATTCCCACTAGAAATTAAACTCCTTGATAGGACCTTCCATCTCTTTACTACTATATCCCTGGCATTTTGATTAACCTGGTCTGAAGTAGCTCTTGAATATTTCTGGAATAAATGACAATTCATAATTTCAAATACAATGTGCCTGGCACTGTGCTAAGTGCTTTACATATATCTATTTGAATCTTCACAAGAACCCTATAAGGTAGCACCATTCTTGATCCTCATTTTACATAAAGGAAACTAAGGCTTAGAGAGGTTAAGTTCCTTGCCAGGTCGCACAGCTAGTGTGTAAGTGAGGCAGGATTGGAACCCAGGCAGACAGACACATACAAACCCCTTGCATTTACCCAATTGTTCACGAAGCAATAAATGCTTAGTAATGAGTCCTTCTCAGCCAACAGCAGAAAAGTATCCAGGATCTGAGAACCACCAAGCAAGTAAGCCAGGCCTATCTCAGGCCATAGTGAAGCCTGAGACACCATCCAGAAATCCTATTCATGAACCTACACAGGGAAGCTATGCAATTGTCCATGCTTAATGCCACTCTTAATCTTACAGAGCAGGAAGTTAATAATATCATTCCTTGGAAGTAACATAAGCACTTAAAATGTTTTCTTTCTAACTCTTTACACTTCACTTCCTGCCTTTTCTGGTTCAGCGCCATTGAACTTAGTGGGTAAATGGGCAAATGTATATCTCCAGACTATACTGAGCAGGTCTTTTGATGTGCCCAAGTTCCAAAATGAATGTCACTCATGTTACAACCTCTCAGGTGCTTAGAAGTATTAGCAATTTCCCTTTTCCTTTGCTATTTTCTTCTCTAGGCTATCTATGCTATATTACTTCAATCTCTCTTTGTACAGTAAGTCATGCCCTCTAATCCATTTATCTTTTTTGTCACCCTTGCTGTGCAGTCTTTCCTTTTTTATCTTTTTCTTAAAAGCAAGATGGTGCTCTAATAAACACACATATACACAGGCACACACTCCACAATTTCAACATTCCAAGATGACTTTTCTATCAGGATCCTCTCCTGACAACAGTTAACATAATTTTTTGGCCTCTATCCTCCGCAGCTCCACTCTTTGGTCAATACTTGACTTCTCTCTCTCATTTTTGCTCAATTTTCTTCGATGGTCACAATGAGTTTTTGATCTTCTATGATATACATGAGAGCATTTCTTTAGTAAACACAGTTTATGGCCCATTTTCTTAAAACTCAAGAATTCTCAAGAATGATGAATGTAAGAAACTATAAATCATCCCTGGCAGGACCCTATGAAATCAGGCTTCAGACAGGATTCAAGCCAGTCTTGCCAATATTGATGAAATGCATCTTATCCCAAATAGTGCCTGTGAGAATCATGTCTCAACTGTCTCAACCCAACCTGAGCCTATGGACTTTACGAAGAAGGTAAAATATTGCTTTGCTACTCTTATGCCTTTTTATAATTTCTGTCAAGCTTTCCACAGACCTGATTTTCCTGAACCCTCGCTTGCCCACATACAAGCTTAGACACAAACCTCTTCCCAACTATTAGTCAACTAATTTGATACACTAATTCCAACTAATGGAAATTAAAGAAATATTTTCCTATCCTTAGTCAACATATGGCATTTCTGCACCTCGGTTTCTTTACGTGTAAAATGGAGATTATATTCTACTTTGCACATGTCTTTACATAGGGAACTCTCAATTATCCATATGCTTATTATGAGAACAACACATTCATTTTTCCAGCCTCTTCCCTTAACTCCTCCACCCCCAAGAAAAACTCTGGTATTTATATGTTCTCCTCCTCTGAGCTCCTGGGCCATTATACACACGTACATGTGTGTGCACATGTGTGTGTGTGAGTGTGTGTAAGAGGAAGAAAGAGAGAGACTGTCTCTCTCTCTGTATATATATAATATATAATATATATAATATATATTATATATATATATATATAATATACATATATGTGAATAATCGGGGAAGTAGAGAACCTGAGAAGGACCAAGGACAGATGATTTATTCTGAGAAAGGTTAAAAAATAGTAAGTTCAGGAATAGAATGGAGGGATAAGTCAATACACTCCCGGGGTGAATTTGGGTGAAATTTGTCAGGGAAAAGGGGAAGACAGTGAATCTTAAAGGGCATGGAAATTGTCCATCTGAAAGACAAGGTGAGAATAGAGGAAAGAAGTTGTATTACACATGCTTTACTTCCTGGGCCTTTGTGGGAGAGATAATAATGAAAACAAATTAATGTCGATGACTATTTTCCTTTAACTTTGCTCCTTGCCAAGACTGCTCCATGAGGGGTTTGGGCTCTGTAAAAGTCATATGTAGCTTATTCCCTTTTTCATTATCCAAGACCATGGCTGATTTCACCTCCCCAAATTCAGAACAGCCCACTTCAAGCTCTGCATGCCCTTTTGAGACACTGCCTTCCAACTCTAGTCAGTGCCACCTAGGAATTCCAGCATGACATTACCAAATATAGTCAGGTGTATTCTCTTGCTGAGAAGGGGAAAAGCACAGAAGCACTTGAGAAACAAAGCAAGTTTCAACATTATCCACAAATTTGATTTATCTGTATTCTTCATTAGTGTGCTTAATCAAGGAGTGACTGTGTAAAGAATTACATATTTCCATAGTTTCTAATGTTCATTCTGTGATTTTCTGAAGATTTTTTTGTGAATTATTTCATGAATCATTTCCTGTTGGCTTTTTAAGAATGCTTGAAATTGATAATATGATTTTGCTGACTTATACGGCTAGAGTTTAGTGGCTAGAGTATTCCTTTATTTAGCCCCTTATGTGATCTTTTTATTTTTTTGAGATGCAGTCTTGCTCTGTCGCCCAGGCTGGGGTACAGTGGCATGATCTTGGCTCACTGCAACCTCTGCCTCCCAGGTTCAAGTGATTCTCCTGCCTCAGCCTCCCAAGTAGCTGGAATTACAGGCGCCCATCACCACGCCCTGCTAATTTTTTTGTATTTTTAGTAGAGACGGGGTTTCGTCATGTTGGCCGGGGTGGTCTCTATCTCCTGACCTCGTGATCCGCCCACCTCAGCCTCCCAAAGTGTTGGGATTACAGGCGTGAGCCACCGCGCCCGGCTTTTATGTGACTTTCTAACTCTCCCACTAAAAACTTCCTGCCTTGGCTCCTCTAAGCTCTTCCTCTCTGTAATTTACTTAAAGAGACAGATCAAGTGATTGCTACTTAATTCCCTCACTTCAGAGTTCCCTAGTCTGGCTTCCTTCTTCACATGAAGTGGCCAATCTGGCCCCTCATTCTCGCTTACTTTCTAATTCTGTGGCTTCAAAGAAATATTTGTGTTGTGGTTGTTCTTCAGTACTGTGGGATCTATTTCTACAAAATGCAGGCTGGCCAAGGCAAATCTGATCCTGAATTACTCATTGAATTGACAACTAGTTTATTTCAAAAGCAATTTTATCAGCCTTGCTACCAAATCCAATCAACATTTTATTTAGAACCTAGTCTTCCCAAGGCCTAAAGAAAGGTCTGGGCTGGGCGCGGTGGCTCCCATCTGTAATCCCAGCACTTTGGGAGGCCGAGGCAGGCGGATCACAAGGTCAGGAGATGGAGACCATCCTGGCTAACACAGTGAAACCCTGTCTCTACTAAAAATACAAAAAATTAGCTGGGCGTGGTGGCGGGCTCCTATAGTCCCAGCTACTTGGGAGGCTGAGTCAGGAGAATGGTGTGAAACCAGGAGGCAGAGCTTGCAGTGAGCAAAGATTTTGCCACTGCACTCCAGCCTGGGCAACAGAGCGTGACTCTGTCTCAAAAAAAAAAAAAAACAAAAAAAGAAAAACAAAACCAAACCTAAACTCTATCTATTCATGCAAATATTTTATTGCATGGGAACTATACTGACAAATGGGAACATGATGAAAGGCATGGCTCTTGCCCTCTGGAAAAAGGGATTTCAGAGGAAATATCTTTATATTTGAGAGAAATGAAACACATTTTTAAAAAGCTATATTCTATCATAAATGCTATCAATAATGATAGTTATTTATCATTCAGTTACTCTATGTAGTCTCTCTCTTTACACTAAAGGCTTTATCTTCATTCTCTATCTTAACACTCACAATAGCCCTATGAGTCAAGTGCTATTTATACCCATTTTACAGATAAGAGGGTAGAAGCTTAAAAAGATTAAGGCACTAGCCTCAAATCACATAGCCCACAAGTGGAAGTGCTGGGATTTGCATCCACATTATCTGCTTTCTTAAATTTGTCACTGAAAATGTAGAAGAATTGGCATGAGAGTGTCTGGCCTGTATGTAAGTAAGTGTCTGGCATGCATGTTCAGTGCCTGGATAACTGCTGGTAGGAAGACGGGCTGGGAAGAAATTAGTGTGGCTTAAATAACAAGTTTGAGTCAAGGAGCAATGAAAGCTAAAAATGAATAGACAAGCCAAGATCATTCTGGGAGGTGTGATTATGGAGTGAGCAGAGAGGAGAATAGGCACCGAGGCATTGAGCATGGAAGAAACTTGGTAAATGTGTCAACTTGGGACAGTTATTCTCAGCAGTGATTTGCACAAAAAAAAACTAAAAAGGGCAGGCCTCAAAACCAATTAAAAGAAAATAACTACTCCGGGGTTGGGATAATAATGAATTGAATGAAGATAAAGGGTAAGGGGCATCAAAAAGAAAAAAGGCAATGGGAAACATTTGAATATTGGACGTATTTGGAGAGTATAAACAATGATTCTGAGGTTCTGAGGCTGACGACCACTACTGCTATTATTGAAAATCATATAAGGGAGGAACATGTGTCAGTTTGAGCTTGACAAAGCAGTTGCTATGTAGTAGGCATGCAGATGTTCTCACAATGAATACATATAAGAATGAATAAATGAATGAGTGAAGGAAGTGTTTTAGAAAAGCTGAACTTGATGGGGATGGCATGGCCTCTCAAGTAGAATCAGGTTCCATATAATTTTCCCTGGAAAGACCGGTCATGGTGGTTCATGCCTGTAATCCCAGAGCTTTGGGAGGCTGAGGCAGGTGGATCACTTCGAGACCAGCCTGGCCAAGATGGTGAAAGCCCGTCTTTACTAAAAACACAAAAATTAGCTGGGCATGGTGGTGCACACCTGTAATCCCAGCTACTTGACAGGTTGAGACAGGAGAATCACTTGAACCCGGGAGGCTGAGGTTGCAGTGAGCTGAGATGGCATCACTGCACTCCACCCTGGGCGACAGAGCGAGACTCCATCCCAGAAAAAAAAAAAAAAAACTTCCCTGGAAAAAGTCTACATTTCCAGTGCTCTCATTTTATTTTAATTTGCCCCTTTGTGGCCAAGCATACTAATTGTGCCTTCTTTTCTCCCTGTCTTCTTTAAATCTCTTCCTCTGAGTTATTTTAGCTCATGTGGTAAATAAACATTTCGATTTATAGAAGTCATTCCAAGGAAATTCTCCTGTGGCGTACACAGATTTTTTTTTTTTTTTTTGAGATGGAGTCTCACTCTGTCACCCAGGCTGAAGTGCAGTGGTGCTATCTCAGCTCACTGCAAGCTCCAACTCCCCGGTTCACGCCGTTCTCCTGCCTCAGCCTCCCGAGTAGCTGGGACTACAGGCAACTGCCACCACACCCGGCTAATTTTTTTTTTTTTTTTTTTTTTTTTTTTTTTTAGTAGAGACGGGGTTTCACCATGTTAGCCAGGATGGTCTTGATCTCCTGACCTCGTGATCCACCCGCCTTGGTCTCCCAAAGTGCTGGGATTACAGGCATGAGCCACTGCGCCCAGCCCAGATTTTTTTTTTTAAGTCCAACAATTTTTCTCACTCTCCGAGTTCTCTGATAATAAGAAGGTCCAACCAATACCTCTATCCAGTTAACTTAAGGGTTTTAAACTCTCATTCAGAATATAAATCAAATAGAGATCCAAAGGCTTACTCAAATAGCCTAAGGAATTAGTTTTAAGTTGTGCAATGACCATAGACATGGGAAAAGAGCAAAATACAGGAGAAAGTAGAATACTATGGGTGAAAGTTGCATGCATAAAAGGCTAAGCACCGGCTTTGATGACTACCAGACCTTTCTTTAGGCCTTAGGAGAATCCTAAGGAAAAAATGAGGGGCAATAAGAAAAAAAAAGTCAGGCAGGGTCCATCTAACCTAAATCTTTGTGACAACTAAAATGGAATTTTAGAGGAATCTCTCCCCATCTATCCAAAAACTATATTTATGGTGAATAAGAATAAAGGCTTCACAGTCAGACATAGGTGGGTTTGAATCTCAGCCATTTACTTTGTGACATGATGCTAGATACTTCAGCCTCAGGTTAGTTGTGGAGATTAAATGAGATAATCTGCTTAAAGCTGTTAGCATCTGACTGGGGCTCCATAAATTTCTCATTAAACCATGATTGTTATTTAAAACATATTATCCTGTGCTAGATACTGAGTCAGAAATAAATCTAAGGCTTGCTCCTTCAACTTCTAACTCTCCACCAGCCATAGCCAACCAAACCTCTGGATGGAATGCTGCTTTAATCATCAGAACATCATGAAGATATGAAAGGAGCAAGAAAATGTGTGGAGTAAATTAGAAAAATATACACTAGTTACTGATCTAACGTTATGGCTTCCCTGGATTAAGGAGATTTGGGTCATGAGCTAACCAGTGTTGCTCAAAGTAGTGTTGAAATCTCTAATGGAAAAAGGATTAGAGGATAGAACCAGCTGTTTGGGGCACTGGAATTTTAAGAATCTGAATGTGATTTTAAGAAGAGGTATCCTAAGGGGAAAAGAAGTGCTCACTTTTATATGTGCATTATTATTTGCTACTGAGGAGAGGTGGTGTCTGGGAGGAAGTGAAACACATCCTTCTTGTAAAAAAAACCCACTATATTTGCACTTATAATGCATGTTTGTTAGAGGAAGTAACCCATCTGAGATAGCCCATTATCAATGTCTTGCTAAAAAAGGAAAGTATTTTGGAAATGTTTATTCCACTTGAAATTTTCAACATTTATGCTTATGCATGTCCATTTAGGGTTTTAAATACTATTTTCCTCTCTTTGTCACTAATCTTATTTGTAGCCTGGAATAAGTTACACTGTAGTGTGGTAGGTGTTTAAAGATCTCTTTTCAACTGAGTAAAAATTTTACATGATTTACCTTTTACACATATATTTAATTCCCATGGTAAAAACATAATCTCATTCAACTGGCAAATGAGTTTATATTAACATACTTTTTTAATAATCTGAGAAATTCTACTTAAAAACAAGTATAATCCCTTCAGAATTTGATGTCAGTACATAATTTCTAGGAACTGTGCTTTAAGGTGTCTTTCACAGGATATATCTGAATGCAAGAAACAGTCATAAAATGAGTAATGCTTTTAAGCAGGCAGTGGACTCCATCATAGCAGCAGTAACTGTAGAAATAATAATCATAGTAGCAGCAGTAATAAGCACAATATTACTAAATTGCATTAGGCATTGCCCTAAGTGCTTCATATGTGTTATTGCATTTAATCCTCCCAACAACCCTGTGAATTAAGTTCTGTCACTATCCCTTTTTACTGATGAGGAAGTTGAAACACAAGAAGGAGGCTAAACATCACCCCACATCATGCAGCTGCTACACGACAGAGCTGGAATTTAAACTGGTAAAGACTTGAGAACCTGAGATCTTTAACACCACTCTAGAATGTGCCTCATTTACATGACTTGGGGAACTTGGGTTCCCGCCCATATCTGTGTGATTCCAGAATGTACTCTCTGACTGTGAAACCACAGTTCTGTTTCATGGGCTCCCACATCCTTGGGGACTTATTTCACCTGTTCAGGGTACTGTATAATGACCACCCATCTTCATTCAAGAAGTAGTGGTGAATTAGGTCTGGGTCGTGATGAAACATGAAATGAACATGCAGCCAGAAACAGTTCCGTGAGCCTTAGTTACGAACCTTTCTCATTTCCAGGGTGCAAGTAGGAGGGGTGGAAGGAAGGAGGGAGAAACAAAGAAAAGATGTTTATCGAACAACTATACATGACAAGAAAAGTGCTAAGCATTTATGTATAAGAACACATTTCATGGGAGCACAGATATAAGAAATAGAGCCACAAAAGTAATCAAAAGACAGAACTGTGTTAACTTGGCAGAAAGATTAAGAAAACTACATTGACTTATTGGGAAAAGTAAGCTGTTCATTTTACAGAAGTGAATAAGAACTTCAGTTGGGAGAGCTTCAGTGGGCTGTCCCACGTCATAGCTGAAGTTGATTAAATCCAAGACTGGGCCAGGCCCCTGGATTTCCCCTGTTCCAGTCTGCACATTTGTATCCTCCTCCAGGTAGGAAAGCATTGCTGTGCCCTCCTACTTCCCCACAATAGCCTGGCACCAAGTCGCATCTCAGCTGGGACATTCTGTTTCCAAGGTCTTTTAGTGATTAAGTCAGTCTGCGTTAGGGAACACTTTTGTCGGGTTGAACCAGAGAGAGCAGTGGTGGGACCAAGCTTGATTCTCTAACACACATAAGAAGTTTGTTTGGTTTGTTCTCACTCTTTCTTTGGGAAGAAGAGGACAGATGTTATAAAAAAGGTAATTTTATTCCCATTTTTAGATGAGAAAACTGAGTTTCAAATAGGTGAACAAATTTTCCTAAAGTTTGCCGAGCTAAGAAGTGGCAGATTTGGGACTCCAATCTAGAATTGCTAAGCAGAAGTTTCATAGGTGGGAATGAAATGCGTAAGTTTACGTTTATGCCTTTGACCTTGGATCTGAGACAATACTCTCTGGGCTATCAATTCTTCTTTTTAAAGGCATGTTCTGCTTAGGCTGATAGAAAATAGCCATTCTGCCCCCAACCCTAGGAGGAGTCACTGGGTTGGTTCTTACTTGCCCAATTAGGAAAGTTAGTATGGCATGGAGAATAAATTATCCCATTGTTGCTTAGCTTATTTCTCCTTTGCTTTGCTTAGAATAATAAAGGAAGAATGTCTTCTTTGTGCTCATATTCAATGAGCAGAGTTCTGTTTCCCTAAGAAGGCATGTGGCAATTTTAGCCATTAAAAGGAAAAAGAAAAGCACTCATTTTTTTGTTGATCTGTGTCGATATGGCCAGCACATAGAATAGGGCCCTTATTTTTCCTAGAATGGCTCTAGAGTCAGATAGACTTGAATAAAACCAGCTGTGCAGGCTTGAATGATTTATTTGACATCTCCAAGCCTTAATGTCCTGATCTGCAAAATGAGGAATATAATACTGTCTACTGCATAGTTGTTGTGAAGCATATAGAGTACTTATCGTAACACCTCACACCATTAGGATGGCAACTATGAACAAAAAACCTGAAAATGACAAGTGTTGATGAGGATGTGGTGAAATTGGGCCCCTTGTGCACTGTTGGTGGAGTGTAAAATGATGCAACCACTGTGAATAACAGCATGGTGGTTCCTCGAAAAATTACAAATCGAATTTCCATATGATTCAGCAATTCCAATTCCAGGTATACACCCACAAAGAACTGAAATCAGGGTCTTAAAAACAGATATCTTTACACCTGTGTTTACAGCAACATTATTCACAAGAGCCCAAAGGTGGAAGTAACTCAAGCATCCATCAATTGATGAATGGAAAAGCAAAATGTCACAAATACAATGAAATATTATTTAGCCTGAAAAAGGGAGAACATTTTGACACGTACTACAGCTTGGATGAAACTTAAAGACATTATGCTAAGTGAAATAAATAAGTCTCAAAACGATAAATATCGTATGATTCTTCTTATACAAAATACCTAGAGTAGTCAATTCATAGAGACAGAAAGTAGAACAGTAGTTGCCAAGGGCCAGGTGGTAGGGAGAAATGATGGAACATTTTTGTTTAATGGGTATAGAGTTTCTGTTTTTCAAGGTGAAAAGAGTTCTGGAGATGGATTGTGGTGATGGTTATACAGCAATGTGGATGTACTAAATACCACTGAACTGTACACTTCAAAAAGGCTAAGATGGTTTAAAAAGAAAGCCATGGGGACAGCCAGCTGAAGAAAAGGGGAGCAATCACATAAATCAAAATGAAACAAAAAGTATTTAGCATAGTGCTGGCCCACTGTAATCATTTATTGAATGTTGAACCATTGGCATAGATGGCAGGGAAAGCCTTGGTAGTGGTGGAGGAGGTAGTGATGTGCTATTAACACCACGTGTGTACATCTCTCTTCCTCAGAAGACGCTGGCTTCCTGAGAGGAAGATGCAGGACTTCAATCCCAGAATGCAAAACAATATGAAATGGATTCACTTCTTTTGCAGTGAGATGAGCCTCTTTGGAAGCTCAATACAGGTTGTGAGCTGAGTAGGCCCAGTGTGGTGGTGGCGAGGCACAGCACTCAGGGAATTGCTCCAGCAATTGGAAAAACGTGTTTTAATTAGGTTGGTTGGTTGGTGGTTCCCAAAGCAATGGGCCCTGAGCAGAAGGCAGGGGGAGCGCATGTATGCGTTTGAGCATGCTCGTGCATGGGAGAGAGAGACGGAAGCGAGTGATTGATTGGAGAGAAGGGAAGCAACCTGCTGGAAACAGCCCCTGGTGCTCTGAGCACAGGATTCATTTGAAACAGACAGCGAACTCTTGTACTTTTGGACCTTAAAAGCCAATAGCATCTTCACATGGTACCCAGTGAGAAGCCCCGCCCCAGAGGGGTGGCCTGGGGGCGGACCCATCACTCCTGCTCTTCCTCAGCTGACTCTTGACTGCTTTATGAAGTCTAGGAAGGCAGGGGAGGTGAGTATCTCATGGTCCAAGGCTAATCACAATAATAAACCTCCAAAAACAAAATTGACTGAAAAGAATAAAATTTTTAAAGTGAGACAGTTCTCTGTCATTTCTGTCTTGGATTATGTTGGGGAAGGTTGAACTCAATTTTATTGAGAAATCAATTGTAATTTGGCACTCTGCATGATCCCTGGCAGAGGACGCTGGTAACAGTCTCTCCTGAAATCTGCAAGCTAATTTACTTCTGCCACCTACACACTCACAAACAAGCCCGAATTAGAGACCCTCTTCCCACCACATACCCAGGCAGTCATTGATTTGTGGTCCCCTCCTCTTGTTTATGAGATAAACAGTAAATTTGAAAAGGGAAACAAAAGGGACAAGTTCAGGTCAACGAGTGAGAAATGCGGCTGAGAGACAAAGGTAAAACTAAAGATTAGAGCACATGGCCAGGGGCGGTGGCTCACGCCTGTAATCCCAGCACTTTGGGAAGCGGAGTGGGCAGATCACCTGAGGTCGGGAGTTTGAGACCACCCTGGCCAACATGGAGAAACCTCGTCTCTACTAAAAATACAAAATTAGCCAGGCGTGGTGGCACACACCTGTTATCCCAGCTACTAGGGAGGCTGAGGCAGAAGAATCGCTTGAACCCAGAAGGCAGAGGTTGCAGTGAGTTGAGATCATGCCATTGCACTCCAGCCTGGGTGACAGAAATTAGAGCACATGCTACAAACTGAGTTCCTATAATATAGCTAACCAGAGAAGAGAAGAAAAAATGACTGTGTTTTGTATGTGGGTGGTGGGAGTAGAACTGAGGGTAGGTAGTATTTTGTTGTGTTTTACCAATGAAACCCATCAAAAGATCCCTTAAGCGCATTTCCATGTTTATTTCAATCAAGCCCCACCACTTTAAGAGAAGATGCCAATACTGTGGCTATCAAAAGGGCAAAAACTCTGAATATCATTCATAATGATTTACCAGAAGCAAAACGTAAAAGTGTGCTTTTTAATGCAATGCTATGCTGACCTTTTCAAGAAGAACAGCATCTGGCCTCACCAGACTCATGGATTACAGGACTTTTCTCAGAATTTATCCAACGTATCAATGCAAATCCACCCAGAGTATCATTTATTTAGGTGGGAATTGCAGTGTTAGAGGATTAATGCTCACCCAAGTGTACCGCAGAATGCACTGTCCCCATAACAAGCCCAAGCGAGCTGTTTTCAAACATTCCTCTAAACAAGTGAGCACTTTTCAAACTTCATACTTGGCAATTCATCTTACTAAAAATCACCCTGAGTCTCTTATGTGCGTGAGATAGCCAAGGAGGAACAGCCACTGTCTTCAGCTGTACTTGACTCTCCACCCACGCCCATCACTCCCACATCCCACATCTCAGCACAGCTGTGGCTGTCACACATTCTTGACAAGGGTCACTTCCCCGAAAAGACAACCCCCAATGCAGAAGAGCAAATAAATGTCATCAGTTTTCCAACCACATTCGCAATTCTGGATCCAGCACCCTATGGGAGAATTTTCCTCCTACCCTCCCCTATGGAGTCCCCAGCTTTTTTCCACCTCTATAACAAGGATCTTTCTCTCCATGTTATTCCCAGAGCCACAAAATCTAGGGCAATATGACCTAAAATTATCATTTCCTTCAAAGCCTCAGCAATCCCAGTCCACCTGGCTCTCTGATTCCACCGTCTCTGCTCTAGAAGGAATAAGTTTTGGAGTCGCCTTTCTGCGTCCCACTGCCACCATGCACAAGCACACCTGGGACGTCACAGCAGGCACCAGGCACCAGAGAGCAGTGAGCATGAAGAATGCTTCTTCCCTCTAGAAAGGATCATCACAGAGCTATTTTTCACAGACTCTTGAGCTTACCTGCAGCACACAGCTTTAAGCTCTGAAGATATGAATAAAGATTGAACTTCATCTGACTGAAGCCCAGAAAGTTAAAAAGCAGAAACAAACCAAACCAAAGAGACAATACACAAACACAGAAGTTGAAAGTATTTGCTGGTTGTGTTTACTGCCACACAAGCAGACTCTGGAAATCAGCTTTCATTTTGCAAGCAAGCCACTATGGAGAACAATTTCAGGAAATATACACCGTTAAAGAATATTACAAGCAGCTTACTGCAATAATACCTATAATTTTTCATTCATTTTAATATGCCTGTTTTTCATCTTTAGAATTTCTAGTAACTCTACCTTATTATGTTCTTTTGGTTGATGTGCCTATATAATCAGATAAACATTTGTCTAATACTGGTTTGCACTATTTTTAAAAGTACTTTTGTAGAACAACAACAACAAAAAAAATCACTATAAAAACAAAAGTACCCAAGCCTTGCATTTTAATATTTAAGCCTTTCTAAGGTTGGGGAAAGATGTAATTTTTTTAAAGGGAGGGATTTGAAGGGAGTGCTTTCTTACACATTCAGATTGTCAGTTGATCACAGTGCCCTGGCCACTTGGACATTTCAGATGAAATCTTTCTTTGTGGTAGGTGAAAGGGAAGTGCTTCATGAGGTCTTTCTTGGAAATCCCTAATTTATAAAGATAAGAGCACTGGGCACGTATTAGTAAAAATAGCCTTTAATGAGGGCTCACAACATGCCAGCCCTTATAAGCCAGTGTTTCACGTGAATTAACCATTTAATCTTAACAAAACCCTGGGAGTTCTATATAATACTTAACTCCATTTTACAGATGAGAACATAAAGGCACCCACCACATATCAAGCACTGTGTTAAATATTTACATACATAATTACTTTAATCCTTGCAACTCATTATTATCCTCATGGCATAAACATCTTTATTTGTTCTAAAAAAAAAAAAAGAAAGAAAGAAAAGAAAAGAAAAGAAAGAAAAAGAGGACCAAAGAGTTACAGGATGTATCAAATGTCCCACAGGAGTCAATCTAGAACCACCTTCTAGAACCCACACTCTTAACCACCACGCTGAGGTAGAGCTCATAAACTTCCTCTGCAAACGGATCCAGTTTTCACTGTTTCAGCCTTAAGTGGGTGAATGTGAGTTGGATTCACAGTGCCGAAGAACAGCCACCTTGGCTAGGAGTCAGGTTTGGCCTGATGACTTGATTCCATTCATTCAGGCAACTCAGGAAAAGCATCCTGTGCACCCTGAATGAGGCAAGTCTAGTGAAGGAGAACGCTAAGAAAGCATCTTAAAAACCACATAAAATGCCTGGTGACAACCATCCTGGTTCTACTTCCTTTGGGCTCCTACCAACCACCAGAGGATGATGGAGATCCTTTATCCAACCAAGTGCCAAGAACTGTTCTCAATGCAATAAATATCTGTGGACAGACTCAACTCACTTCTCCCTCAAAGAGGAGTCAGGATTAGGAGACAGACCATACACTAAGCAATAGAACTATGGGGAAGTGTGCTTTGGATATAAAGAAGGAAGACTTGAAGCTGTTGACTCAGCTTGCTGAGGTGTCTCCAGGCTCTTAGGTGTCCTAGCCTCTGTGGCCCTTCTCTTTGAACTGTGGCTCTAAATTGATGCTCACACACAGCTGACACTGTAGGAAAGGTCTGGAACTGAAACAGAAGCCAGGAGAAAGGAGGCCATTTTCTTCTACCCAGTATGGGTAAAGGAGTCCTCAACCACCTTCTCTTGGTTCAGCCAGCTGCCCAGATCTTGAGTTCCATCGAGTTTGGGAGGGCCACAATCTCGATTCTTAATTTAATGTTGTTTACTTTACCTTGCCATCTATATAAACTTCAGGAAGAAGTGGTGATGGCTACATCAGGTCTGGCCAAGGCTTTGACACACAGGACCCGGAACCCAAGCAAATATACCATGCCACAAAACTTACCCTACTATCTATCTGTGCTCCTAACAATAAACAAAGTCTTTTGTAAACTCAATCCTAAGACGTTATTTTGACATTACTGATTAAAAACCTAAGAAACAAAGAAGTGGCATGACTTGGCCCTCAGAAAGCAACTTTGACGTCCTTCCCTAGTAGTACTCAGGATGCCCTGCATGTGACAATGACACTATTGTAATACCTGCAGGATTTGACATGAGAATCTCAGCTTTTGATGCCTCCTAACATTTCATAGGTTATGACTGTGTTCAACTAGGTCAAATGTTTTAGAATAGATTTTGTTTACCCATAAAATGAACCAGGTGGTCACCGTCTAATTCTTAATAGGTGAAATGTGCCAACCTCATCAAGGCCAGTCCAGGAAGAATATAATCTGCAAGTAGAATTTCCCTAACATGAATCATCTCTTCCACTGTCCTCTCATAGCACAGTGTACTGATCTCTGCAGCAGCTCATCTCACAATTCCATAATTATTCATTTGCACGTCTGCCTCCTCCAACTAGCCTGGGGGCCCCCAGTGGTAGGGCAGAAGCATCATTCTATGTGACTCTGTAACCCTGGTGCCACACAGCCCATGGTTCTTCGTCAGAGCTTTACAAGTGGCTAGAAATGAGGAATAGGTGGGTGAAGCACCATCCCATCCCTGGTCCAGTTTTCTTCCTTAGCCAGAACACCAAGTGCTAGAAACTAAAACTTTGTCATTGACTATATTACCAACTCAAATAGTCAGATACATACCCTCAAAATGAAGGCCTCATCTATAAATACACTTAAATTCTTATTTTTTAATCCTTGTAATTTTTCCTAGGCATAGATTATCTCCTGTTTACACGGAAAATGTAGAACTACGCTTTATTCCTCCTGAATAATCTCAAGTAAAGAAAATATGCCCATACTTCTGGAATTCCTAACCTGTAAACAATGGTTCATCTTCTCTAAAATCCTCAAGACACCTTTGATTTGGAAGATCTTCTCATCTTGGCTTCCACTTTTCCAGACTGAGAGTCTTTTTGTTGTCTTTCTGTGGCAAGTCCCTCTTCTTCTTGGCCATTATAGACATCCTTCTCCCAAGTGGGCCCCTTCATACTCCCTGAAAGTTCTGTAATGGAAACTGTCCACTATGCCCCAGCCACAGTTCTGAGCTGGCAGATTTAATTGGTGAAGTTGGCAGAGAAGTGAAAATCTAAACAGGTCAAGAGAGTCAACTCTCTCAAGCCTGACAAGAGGGGAATAAAAGTCAGAGGGAGAAGATGAGACCTCTTGTCTTGCCTTTCTCCAGCGTGTTCAGGGCACACTCTGTTTTCTTCCGTTTAAACAAAGGGCATTCTCCCATTCTTCCAAGCACTCCGCATACTTTTCTGGGATCTGTCCCAGGGCATGGCCCCACCACTCAGTAGGTAGGGAGTGACTTCTGCCAAGTCACTTAACCACCCAATCTCAAGTTCCTCATCTGTAAAATTGGGATAATATTTCTCAGCCGACATCCCAGGTTCCTAGCGACAAATATTAATGTCCGTAGAGGGCTTTGAGATCCCGGGGTGAAGGATGCAGCAGAGTGTTATTTTTATGACGTTGCAGCTTCCATAAAGCATCAAATTCAATGAGAAAGAGGAGAGAAGGGGCACTGGGCTGGAACCAAGAATAATGCAGGCAGATGCTGTTTGAGCTTCCCCCTACTGCTAATGCATCTCGACAGTCACCTGCAAGTCTGCTGCTATTCCAGTCCTGGGGCTTTCATTTTTACTGGTGACCTCGTTCAATGCCTCCCCATCCCCCTCTTCCCAGAGTCAGAATCCCTATTTAGCATCATATTAATATGGAACTTCATAATGCTGATATGGATCTGTGTATTACAAACATCAGGGGGCCCGCCTGGCAGTCTGCTGGCTTCAACATGCTACTCAGCAGGGAATCTGTGTTCGAGACTCTGGAGTGGGCCAGCCTTCCTGAGCTGGCCAGACGCCCACATCTGAACTGCCCGACAGCACCTTCCCTCTCCCCATCTCCCTCCCAGAAGAGGCTTTCCAGGGCCCCAGGCTCTGAAGAGGAGCACAGACTGCTGTGCACAGGCCTCTGACCAGAAATGAAGCTGGTTTTGTTTTAGGATAAAAACTTAGAAGAGGAATTCAATAAGAAAAAACAATTGGGAAGAACAATCAATGGTAATAACGAAGAGGGGAGGGGGCTGGTGACAATGCGATACCCTGGCTCTATAGCAAGTGGGTGCCTGTACACCCCTGACATATCCAGAAGGTCTCTGGAGACTTGGTTGAGGTAAGGGGACCAGTGGGGCCCACTGGATACAGTGTAGGGCTCAGGAAGCAATTAATCCATCATGTTAATTGCAATATTTCCATTGCCCAGGATGCAGATCACAGGCCGAGGGGGAAAGGGTCACGGAGAAGAGAAAGTGGTGGTGACAGGGAGAAGAGGGCGGAGCCTGGGTTGGGAGAAGATGCTATAGAGCTAGTCACTGCCGGAAAATGAGACACAAAGCCTACCCAAGCTGCTCATATAAAGACACACAGGGCATTCTCCTCCCCCAGAAACCCCCAGCAGCCCCTTGTCCTTTTGTGAAAAGTCATCGCCTTCAAAACACCCTCGGCACCATCCTTTTATTCAGATTTTTCATCTACCTGAGGACACTGTCCTTTCTGGGGTTTTTTGGTTTGTTTGTTTGTTTTTAATGCCAATATGTGCATCTTGCTAGCTGATCGCCCATCATACAACCACACATCCTGCCCCTTTCCTTTCTAATCACTCCCCTCATGGCCTCACACACAATCCAGGTTAGTGGATGTTGGAGTTCAAAAAATAAGGAAATATAAAGATTATTACTCTAGAACAAAGAAGTATCAGGGACTTTGTGCCAGGATAACATTAAGATAGTTGTGCATTGAGCTCTCTAAAGAATGGGTTCAGGGACACCTTGCAATGAGTTTAGGAGGACCACTTATCCCTCACTTCTTTGTTTCCATGGAGAAGACACAATAGGGTAACACTATTCCTCCACCTGATACCTCCCTCATCTCATGGCTGGAGAAGGGACCTACCTGATTCACAAGTTTGGAAGAAGAGACCCAATCTGGGTAACTCAGTCCCTTCTAGGTCCCTGCATTGGAGCCTGCCTACTTCTCCAAGCAGGAAGCCTGCTTGGTCAGTGTCTAGTTGAGTCCATTTAGTTCTGCTGTGCAGGCATTAGTGGGTCCCTTCCCCCACAGAACTACATCCTGTCCTTCACTCAAGCTTTCATCAACAGGAGCCCTGACATAATGATCGTTAGGGGATTGCCTTCCATGCCTGCCCAACTCACTCAGGTGGAGAAGTGACCTCCAAAAACCCTAGAGCAGCCCAGCTTGTTCTCCGTTTGGCAATGTCTTCAGTGTGGCTAAGAAAAACAGGTGATTTTCACAAAATTCATACCTTGCTTCTGCTGGGCTGCTAGTAGGCCAATTTGGTGCTAAAAGGTGTCTCTGTTGAGAATGGCCCTCTGTCTGCAGAAGTTGTATGAGAAGGAAAACCACCCCCAACAACAAACACCAATTGAGAGCCTACCCCAGGTTAGGCATTGAGCTAGAGCCTCTGTGTGCTTTAACTCCTGGACTCCTCATGAAGGCTCTGTGAGGTCTGAGAAGATTTCTCTCCCTAGGTTAGAGGGCAGGAAAATGAGGCTTGGGAAGGTTATGAAGCTGGTAAGAGGAACGAACAAAAGCCAGTGGCAGCCCTACCTGTTCATTCATCACACAGTTATAGAGGAACCCCCTGTGCTGTGCCCTTTAAAGGCAATGGAAGGAAATTAGGCCCAGACCCTGTATGATTCTCCACTTCCTTCTCAGAAGCTCTGGCAGGAAACTTGCCTGGGAGATACTAAGTTCCCACCAACCTTGGGAATCAACTACCTGATTTCTAACTCAGGTGGGCTGCAGCCTCCAGTTTCCACAGAATCACATGCTTCTAGTGCACTTCTCTTTGCCTTCCGTCTCCTTGGGTGCCTTCAGTCTCCTCGGTGGAAGCTTTCTGCCGAACACCTCCCTCACAGGTGTCCTCTAACACTCATGACTGGCAGAGCCACATGAGGGAGGATGATTGTCGCTGTGCCCTGAGCTCAGGGCAAATCAGGTAGAAGGCTCTCTAAAAAGCAAGTAGACTAAAAATCACCTTCCACAAACTATTGCCAGGCGAGTAAAATAGTCATTTGTTTTCTATGATGGTGGTTATTGTTTGTTTGCAAAAAACAACAATGACAAAAAGTTAATACTAATATTGAAAAACTTGCTTCACCTGAAAGAGAGTTTTAAAGGTAGAATTATGGCCCTCTAAAAAGGGGCTGACACAAATCTCTATTAGCATAATGGTACCATAACACTATCCAAAGCCTGTTAATGCAGCCCTCTGTCCGTCTCTAAACTCCAGATATAAATGTCACAAGAATATTAGTTAGGAGTCTGTTTCTCCGTCAGTGAGAGGACAGTTCGTATGTGGGGAGCACCCATTAGAGCTAATGGGAGCTACAGATGTAAATCCCCAGACTCCAATAGGGGAAAAGGTCCCCTGGGGTTTTCCACCAAGAACCCATACACTGTGATAGATACTTGGGAGCCAGAAAGTCTTTACTCATTAGTACAGTCCCACTCGGGGAGTGATTTGCAACCTCACCCCAAATATGAGAGATTGAACTAGTCTATCTTTGCCACGACATCTATAGACTTTCATGGTTTGTTTTTTTGTTTTTGTTTTTTGTGTTTTTTTTTTGTTTTTGCCTGTAGATATTGTGCCACTGAAACCTAGTTTAAGACAAATGCCATTTTTATTTGCTTTAGGCGGTGAAGGCCAACACACATTTCAGTGGAGAAAGCTATGTGTTTTAATTGCCTTATGAAGACATAGCATATGCCCTGACACAGTTAAATGATTAACAGATTACTCCAAATGTCTTTGGCATAGAATATCTATACGTTCATTAGGCAGAACAATTTATCTTCTTGATAAAACTAAAATTACTTATACATCAGGTTTACTTTCCATGATTAATAAATGATAAAAATCTAAATCTGAAATGTCTCTTCTTGGCCATTAATCTCACATTTATCAGCTTCTATAATACATATTATTAATATAAAAATTCAATTTTCAAAGCATTTAAATTTGCTAAGAAAAACAGAACACACTTAATGCAAACAAGCATCTCAATTAGTAGGAAATGCTACAGTGATTCTGAAATAGTCAGGTAGTATACAGAGTTAGCTTTAAATACGCTTTATAAAAACAGGTAAAATCCATGGGATACACAGACATCAAAATGTCCCCAAAGGGACCCCTCTCTCAAATATACTTCCAGTAGGAAGCCATCAGCATTAATAGCGAGTTTGGTATCATTCCGCTTATGCTCAAAAGGACAACATGAAGATCAGGCTCAGAAACAGAGCACAGAACACAGAGACCTGGAATCACTAAAGGTCAAAATGCAAGCATTGCACGTGGCCAAGGAAGTGAGCTTCGGAGGCACAGGTTTAGCTAGAGGGAAAGCCTTAGGAATTAGATCCTTCTGTCAGCTTTTTTAAATGTTTAAGACCGTCTGTCCTCCAATTAAACTGATCAAGGGGTCCAGGATGGTTTGTTAGCGACTCTGCTCTGGAGAACACTCATTAAAAGTCTCAAAGCTGATTACGGAGTTCCCGTCTCGAGCACTTCACTTCTGCTGTCAGCTGCTGATTTCTCTGAATTCCAACTGCCAAAGCAACTGTGGAGGCCGAACCATGCTTTCCCCGCTGCCAGAAAAGGAGAGAGACATCTGCCAGTGTCCTGAGTCACCTGTTACTTACTTAGTGACTCATTCCCCCAGAGAGGCCAGGGCAAAACAGCTCCCGAAAAGGTGTGTGAGCACATATGTGTGTGCTTCTGTGTGTAGGTGTGCATGTGTGTGGTCTGCACATTCACTTGTGTTCACAGATAGGTCCTCGGTCTTCCTGAGAGGCTGGCACTGCTAGGCACAGAGCATGTGCTCCTGAATAAGAACGCTTTTGTCTCACCCTCCAGGAAGCCACCCTTTAATGAGGTGGACAGAGGAATAAAGAGAAAAATTGCAATGCAATGTAATCAATGCCACGGAAGGAATAATGATGGCTCCTAGTTACACCTAACTCAGCTTTTAAGAGAGGAGAGGAAAGCGGCAGAGCATACCTCTGGAGGAGAGAACCAGAAGGTAGGAACGATTTTCCTGTCAGAGAGAACAGTATCTGCAGAAGCCCAGAGGAGTGAGAGAACCCTCATTTACTCATGGGCTCACTTTTTGCCAATCATTCACTGAGCACCTACTATACCCTAGGTGCTATGCTAGGTGGTAGAAATACAGTGAGGGCAGGATGCACATTACAATGGGCTTCAGGGAATTGCAAACTCATTCTGTATGACTGGAGCATAGTAGGGGATGAGGGATAAGAGCCACGGCTGGGAAAATATGTATGGCTCAGCCCACACCACATTCAGGGTTTGTGTGTGTATATGTGTGCACATGTGTTTATATTGTGGAAGGTGTTGGCTTCATAACAGGACTCACACAGACCTGGCCTAAATTGAAATCGAAGGAAAAGGTATGCAGTAATGTTTACCTAGTCATAGCCCAGCCAGACTGATGAAATGAGTCCTGAAGGTGACACTGGTACTTCCCCCATGCCTCAAACTTTCTGTCATACCACTCACCGTCCCACATCTTCTACTTCATCATGAGGGTTCACTCTCATCACGGACCCTCATGGTACCACTGTGGTACCTCATTCTACACCCCAGCATTGTGCTGGTGATGGATCCACTGATACCACCTTCTACAACTGAGCTGTAGTGAAATGAGCATGGAATTAGGGTCAGATGTGCATTCCAGTCTCAGCCTTACTCCTGCAAGGTGTTTGGTAATGATAGTCATAACCATCTATGGCATTTATTAAGCATTTAATATGTGCCACTTTATGTGCATTAACTCACTGAAACTTTGCAATAAAGCCACAAGGTAAGCACCGTTATGGTCCCTACTTTATAAAGAGGGAAACAAAGGCAAAGAAAGCTTCAGAGTCTTGCATATAGTCACATGGTTAATAGAATGGCAGTGTCTAGAGCCAATCTCAGTAAATTTAATCCTGTCTCTCTTGGGTGCCTTGTTTTCTTCAAATTCAAAGTGGATATGGTAATACTGATTTTTGGCAAGAATTAAGTGAGTAACTTAAGTGACCAGCACGGTTTGCACTCAAGAAATAATAATTTCCTATGTCTCTCCCAGTCCTACCCATTTCCAGAGCTAGGTTAAATATGTGTTATTTCATGAAGACTTTTCTAGACATTGAGTCTACATTGACACGACATTCCTTCTTCGAAGTCACCTTTAGCTCAGCATAAGATGAATAGTGACACTGGTCATACTGCCTCGTATTGTTCTTGAATTATTCAAGCTTTGGTGATTTTTCCAACAACATTGCATGTTACTTGGGCCAGTAATCAGGTCTTGTCTTCCCCTCCAGAAATATCTTCTCCAGAAGCCACTGCTAAAAGCATAGGGTTTTCAAAACAGGTTGAAAGAATAAAGAATAAGTAAATAATATAGGAGTCCACATGTAGAATAAATACATGTTGCAAAGGAAATAAAGTAATTTGTAAACTAGCTGAGGGAGGAGGAATTTGTATGTATCTTCATCCATCCAGTAGATTCCAAGGAATTTGATTTTCAAGTTATGTTCTAAATATTTAGTTACATTTTCCTGTTTCCTTCAGTACCTATTTTCTCTTAATGTCCAAAGTCAAAAATCTCCAGGTCAATAGGGAGAAAGAGGAGCTAATTGCTCAACAAATTTGAACGTGGGTATTCATTTTTCACTCTCTAAGGCATGAGATGCTCTCCTACACTCAAGTCAATGACTTTAGCTTGGGAGGAAGCAAACACATTAATAAAAGGCATAAACACTCTCTACTGACAACAAATTTTAAAAATAATTGACCTCATCACATCAAAGTTTACAAGTGGCTTTAGTCCCATGCCCTATAAACTCTAAGCTAGAGACAGGATGCCTGGCTGAGCAGAAAGAGCAATGCAACTGGAGTCCAATTTGGCTTTGAGCTATAGTTCCACCACTTTCCCTAAGTGTCACTTTGCCATCTGTATCAGGGATTTTATATAACAGATACTTTCTACCTCAAAAGCATTCCATTCATATAAGAGATTACTGTGATACTAGGGGCCAGGAGCCAATCAAAAGTGCAGGGATTCCATACAGGAATTATACTAAATGCAAATGAGGGGCATCAGTGACCAGTGAGGGATGTAGCTGGGAATTCTTCTCCTCACTGGGCATACTTCTGCGGTTTATTAGCCAAGTAGAGTCCTTCTGACATATGAGAGGAAGGAAGTTCCCACCAGTATACATCCTGCATGACACACTACATCAGAATGCAGAATGCACTTCAGAATAACAGTCTTTAAAAGTGTCTACACCTTAGTCATGATGGCAAACATATCTGGCTGCTGGTTTGTACAATGCAGTAAAGAACCATCTTTGTCTTATCCACTAGAGTGCTTGGTAGATCAGGAAATGGGGTATTAGAGTGAAAAGATCACACACAGAACTTGCTCTGTGTTCGGTCAAGACTGCTGGCCTACGAAAAACAAAGCAAAAACAGAAAGTACTTAGGTTCCAGAAACACAAAATTAGGGAGACTGAAAAGTGGCAATTCATCTCTACCTGTTTGCTGGGACAGAAGAATCATTTGTTAAATAATAGACCCTAGCCCTTTGTTAGCTAGGTCAACTGTCAGCAAACTATGGTCCATGGACCAAATCCAGCAGCCTACCTATTTTTGCATAGTCTGTGAGCAAAGAATGATTTTTAAATTTTTAATGGTTAAAAACAATATTTAAAAAGATAATATTCTGTGACAACAAAATTACATGAAATTCACATTTCTGCAGCCATGAATAAAGTTTTATTGGCCCACAGTCATGTTCACTGGTTTACATGTTATCAGTAGCTGCTTTTGTGCTACAGTCACAGAGCTGAGTAGTTGCAACAGAGGCCTTATGGCCAGCAAAGGTGAAAATATTTGCTACCTAGCCCTTTGCAGAGCAATTTTGCCAATCCCTTGTCTAGGCCAATTATGTTTTCTTTCAGTATGTGAAACTAACCTAACACGACTTAGCTCCTACCTGATCAAGCGCTTTCTGACCTTAAGACTAGATGTCAAATTTATCAGCCTCTGTTAAAGCTGGTGCCTAGAAGGCCAGGACATCCTATCGACTCTTGCCTCTAACTTACCATCCCCACCTCAGTATGATATACAGACACACACCCACATGCATGCACAAACACACCCTAAATTCTGATTTCCATTTCCCCAATCTTTATGCTTTCAGATTTCCTCTGTATCACTATTATACAGTCTTCCATAACCCCTAAACCACCAATACTCTGTTTCCTCATCAAATGACAAACTAAAGAAACTGTCAAGTATGGAAAGATATTTACTATAACTTAATATTAATATTGGAAAGCTACAACCAATTATGTTTTCTAATATTAAATATTATGCCATTCCTTTTATCAATAATGCTTTATTTTTCCTGTTCCAAATTGCATGCTTTTTTTTTTCTGCCCATCTGGGTCAATTTTATAAGTACATTATAATTTTTATTGGTCCACTATACTTTGCACTGGTCTTTAAATGACAAATACATTGGTGAATTGTACTCACGTTAACTAGCATTTTTAAATGGTCTAACTTTCTAGAGAAGAGAACTATCTTATCAAAGCACTATTCAGGATGTGTCTGAATTGTGCCAGAAAAAAAATCCTGAGAAGCAGTATGGTAGAAAGGAAAGGGCATCAGACCCAAGTTTTACCCCACAGAGTGTCAAAAACTAACTGTTCAGCCTTGGACAGGTCCCAGACCCTGTCTGAACTTTGGTTTCTTTTTGATGTAATGTGAATTCACCTGGATCATGAGAAGTGTTCCCATTCTCACATTCCCTGATTCTAGGAAAATTACTTGCCATCAATTCAAATTAGTCATTTAGCGTCTTATAAGAAGTCAAATGTTGAATGGAAGTTTGAAGTACATTTAAAGTTTACTTTTATTATGGCCTGAAAAATAGGAAGAAGTAATGATATACACCTCTAAAAGAAATAGGGCTCAAAATGGAAAGAGGTGGGCCATAGGACCATTGTTTTCTAGTATTAGTCCTCTTCAATAATTTGATTTAAATATATAAATATTTAAAATTTTTTATTTTATATATATTTATTTAAATCAAATCGTTTTATATACATATATAAGCACGCATTATTTTCATTTAAATGTTATTTAATTAAAGCTAGAAGAAAATTTAGAATACTTCCAATTCATATCTGGATTGACGAGGCTAGATATACTATTGAGTTTTAGTCATCCATATTGATTTTACACATATTTCCCAAGGGGAATTATGAGAGGAACCGGTGGGGTTACCTGACCCTAATTTCCCTTCTGATGCCACATTTTCTATTTCTGCCTCCTCTCAATTTTTTCATTTTCTCACTGAAAACTTCTCAGTTCGTGAGCAAGCTCTCCTCACTAGGAACCAGGCAGGTGGAAAGTTTTAACTTTTAAAATTCATTTATATTTGAGTCCTCCAAGAGCAACAACCCCCCAAAATTAATGATATTATAATAAAAATATTTTATTTCTTCAAAATCTCAAAAAATCATTTAAAACAGATCTTGCATGAGATTTATCCCTTTAGGCTAAAATAAGGCATTAGAGCTTTTGTTAAGGCAAACATTTCCTCAAACTGAAAGAAAACAGAGCTTTAATGGAAATACAAATGCAGGCTTTGCAGTTGCAACCAGCTAATATAACATTAGAATTCTGCATTTGTGAATTGCTCTAATTTTATGTACATATATTATTCAGCAAGAATAGTGTTCCTTTAGTTTTATAGATTTTTTTCTCTCATTTAGTTGGTAATATAATTACTTGCTGTTATAAATCTGAATATGAGGAATTCACACACAAAAAAGAGAAACTTGATTCTTAACGACTTATCTTTTTTCCCCAATACGCTGTCATCCCTTCATTGTTCTTTGTTTTGTTTTGTTTTGTTTTTGCTTTGTTTTGTTTTGAGACGGAGTCTTGCCCTGTCACCAGGCTGGAGTCTAGTGACACGATCTTAGTTCACTGCAACCTCTGCCTCCCAGGTTCAAGCTATTCTCCTGCCTCAGCCTCCCAAGTAGCTGGGACTACAGGCACGTGCCACCACACCCAACTAATTTTTCTGTATTTTTAGTAGAGATGGGCTTTTACCGTGTTGACCAGGATGGTCTCCATCTCCTAACCTCGTGATCTGCCCGCCTCAGCCTCCCAAAGTACTGGGATTACAGACATGAGCCATCACGCCCAGCTCCTTCATTGTTAATCTACAGCCCCTCTGCACTCAATGATCAAAGATTTTTAAACTACCTTCTTGAAACACACATACAAACTTTGTCAGGCAACTTCACGTGCACAAGCACTGTTCTTATTTCTGCTTTTCCGTCTCTTGAACCCTGACCCCTTAACTTGCCCCTAAAACTTTCAACAGCTGAAACCAACCTCAAGTGAAACAAGCCAACAACATGAGAAATGACTGTATGCAGGTTCTTTGGGAGTGACAGTGAGATGATGGTGACAATGATGACAATGATTATGACGATGTGATTTTTCTACTTAACCCTGTGGTCAGCCCTACGAGGCAGCTACTACTACTATCACCATTTTACCGATGGGGAAAACATAGAGGTTAACACAAAGAGGCTGAGTAAATTGTCACATTGTCGCAGCTACTATGTGGTAGAACCAGGATTTGGACCTTTAGTGCACAGACTAGTATTGCACGGACCTCTCCCTTTTACAGGCACTCTGGAGGAACAGTTAACCAGCTGTGTGTCTCAGTGTATGAAATGTGAGCGTGTGGCGGTGCAGGGAAGAGGGCAGAACTGTGATGTCTCTGGACTCCTGATGGCTCCTGGTGAGTATCCGGTACCACTCCCAATGCAGGACCCAGAAACAGCACCCAGTGTTCCTCCCCTTCCTCACCTGCGTAGAGGGTTAAGTAAAGGCAAATCATTCCCAGGAGGAAAGTGTATTGGCCCAGCAAATGCAGGGAAGGGAAGATTCCACAAAAGGGATTTCCACTCATTGGAAAATACCTGGAAAAGAAAGAAATGGACTTTTCTCTCACATGAGGGAATGAAAATGAGAGCTTTTGCAGCCAGAAAGACGAGAGTAGATACTGCCTCCTACTACCTGTGTGAGCTTGGACACCCTACAGAGAACCAATTTCTCCATTTCCTCATCTATGAATGGGAATAATTGTAAATTCCTACCAATTTCCGTTTTCTACCAATTTCCGTTTCCTCATCTGTGAATGGGAATAATTATATAATTATACTTACAATTTGCCATGAGAATTAAATGTAAACTACCACACACACTTCAGCATTTCATCACCTAGGTTGCCTTCCTCCTGATTCAGAATGATTTTTTTTTGGCTTAACTCCCTTTTCCTCCAGCTTTATTGAAGTATATAATGGTCAAATAAAATTATATAATGTAAGTTGTCCAACATAATGATTTGATATACAAATATTTTATTTCCTTGTTTATCTCACTTTTCCCCACGGAAGTCATTTTCCTCCTCACATGGTCCTTTTCCTTCTCTTCTTTTCCCCAGTCTTTCTACAGCAAAATCAGCCTTGCCCTTTCATTCCTTCCTAGAATTCTCTGAAATGTTAAATAATATGTTCTGTCTGTGCTAACTCCCAGTGCCTGAAAACATTTGCCCCATGTGGTGGGATGCAATATTTGGGTACTTTGGCCCTTAAGTATCTACCTGAGCAAGTGTTCCCTACACCCTAACTCTGCACAGAGAGAGATGTTTAGGTTTTTGGAACTATAGTACAAACAGAGTACAATAAATGGGACACTCACACCTGCTCTAAGTGGCAGAGGGTGCTTTGCTGAAAAGCAGAACAAAGGAAGATCCTCTTTGTGCCCCCCATAGATTCCAGCTTTTCACTCTGTAAACACCTAGGTGAGCCCTAAGCATCTCCAGCCCTCCCTTCAAGTCTCAGAACCCAAATAGCGATACTGAGTGATAGACAAAAGTGCATGGTGTCCCTAGGGGAGAAGACAAATTCTACATCCTTTGCAGAAAGCTTTAGGTGTCTATGAGCCCATCTCCACTTCATAGAACAGAGAACAGGGCTTGTCATCATGTGTTTAAAATATTCTGTATCACAAGTGGAGTGTTTTCTAAAAACAACGAAGTTGCCACATGGGTTTCAAATGGTAGCTCAAGCAACTTGCCATCCTTCCTCCCTGTGAAAACACAGAGATGGTGGTGGTGTCCACCAGAGTCATCTTGATAAAGGTAAGAGATCAAGGCCATGCTTCTCATGTTGGGTTAGCAACTTTTCAGAACCATCACCCATGAAAGTTTCAGGTAATTCTCAAAACTTTCATATCCAGAAATGTTCCACGGAGAATTATTCTATGGATATTTGGAAGAAATAACAAACCTTATAATATGGTGCTACTGCTAATTCTGCTCCAACTGTGAAATATGATGATATGGTTTGGCTGTGTCCCCACCCAAATATCATCTTGAGTTGCAGCTCCCATAATTCCCACGTGTCATGGGAGTGACCCCATGAGAGGTAGTTGAATCATGGGGGGAGGTTTTTGCCATGCTGTTCTCATGATAGTGAGTAAGTCTCAGGAGATCTGATGGTTTTATAAAAGGGAATTCCCCTGCACATGCTCTCTCCTTGACTGCCACCGTGTAAGACATGGCTTTTCTCCTCCTTGCCTTCTGCCATGATTGTGAGGCCTTCCCAGCCACGTGGAACTGTGAGTCCATTAAGCATCTTTCCTTTATAAATTACCCAGTCTTGGGTATGTCTTTATTAGCAGCGTGAGAACAGACTAACACATACCACCACGAGAGCTAAGACCAGGTTCTGACCCATGACAGAGCTTGGTGACACCATGAGACCTGAAAACAGTTTTACACCACCTTGACTAGTTTCTCTGCATATCTCCATGTTCCTCTGATAGTCTTACATCATAGTTCCCAATAGCCAGGTAATGTAATTTTAACATTACAAATGTGTTCAAATGCATTTACTAGGATCAACTGCTCTCTCTGCTTCTTTCCATTCCCACCCTCAACTATGCTTCCAGTGCTGCCACAATCCTTTACATGGCTTATGCTCTTCTATTAGCAGGCACTGTGTTCATCTCTCACATTCATTATCTTATTTAACCCTGTGAGATGCCTGCTATTTTAATCCCATTTTACAGATGAGAAAACCAAAGCTTAAGATAGATGAAGTAGCTTGCCCAAGATCAGACATCTAATCTGTGGAGGAGTCAGCCCTCAAACCCAGATCCACAGCAACAACAAAGCCAGCCCACTCGAATCACAATTCATATATACATTCTGCCTATTCTTAGCATATTTTTCTGCCTCTTAGAATGAAAGTCACATAGAATACAATAAAAATCACTGATTACCTATTTTTAACTCAAATACAAGTTTATTGAGTGGGGAATTTCTATTGAGTCATCCAACATGGAGATGTGGGAAGAACTAGAGAAAGGCAGAGGATATATTTGGGCCAAGCTCTCTGCCATAGTTTAGTGCCAAGCCTGGGGGACTGGACAGCTAGGTACTATATCTGTTTCTACCATGTAGGCTTGCTGTGAAATCCCGAACAAATCCTCCATCCCCAGGCTCATTTCCTTGTTTGCAAATTATAGTAGCCCATCCCACCAGGTTGTTGCATCAGGTATTACCTAGTGACGTTTGAATATGGAAAATGAGAACTAAGTCTTACATACCCCCATTCACATACATTAATATATTTCCTTTCTCTTCACCATCCCAATATAGTTACTTCATGTTCTTGTTAAGTAAATATTCAACATTTATGTTATTATAACTATTTAACTTTTGTTCACCGCTGAACTATGGAGTGTGTCATTAAATTTTCTTTCTTACATACTTTTTTGTTTCCCCTGAAGTTAATAATTGTCTTATTTCTTATTTCCCTCCTTTGTTTGGCTCAATGCCAAAAAAAAGTTCTTTGCCAAAACCAGAAAGTTTTTCTCAATATATACAAGCAAATTGGACAACGGATCAGTTCCACTTTTTTCCTCCTGCTCTGATCCAGAGTGGCTTCTCTCCAGGCATTCTGCACAGCTGACATTCTAGCACTTCCCTTTGCCTTCACCCAAGGAATATCTTTGGCCTCTCTTTGGGTCTGGACCTCTTATTCCCTAGACCCCAGATCTTCCTCTTGCTTAGTTTACTCTTTTGTTTTTAAGGTACATCTCATTTAGTAGCTTTCTGAGAAATTCATAAAGACCTTGTATATCTGAAAATACTTTATTCCATTCCAAAATTTGATCAACTTTGCATTCATTCTCTTACTTAATTAAATGAATGTCCATTATTTTATTCCCATGGCAATGGGAGGAAGTGGCAGAATATTGATTTCTAGGTAAGAGTTAAATTTGTCAATATAATTCTCTATTCTCTCCTAGCTGCAAGTAGTGTTTTTTCAATGTGATTCTCAATTCTTTGCATAGGAACTGTTTTTTTTTTTCTTCCTGAATATTTTAGTAGATTTTCTTTAGTCCAAATGTTCTGAAATTTTTCAATGATGTGTCTAGGGGTATGTGTGTGTGTGTCTGTGTGTGTGTGTGTGTGTGTGTGTGTTTCATTCATTACACTAACATTGAGTTGACTCTTACAATCTGTGGCTCTTATAAACTTGTCTCTTGGTTCAAGGAAATTCTCTTTCATTAATTCTTTAACAGTTCTCTTCCCTCCATTTTATCTGTTATCTCTTTCTGAAACTCCTGTGGATTTAGATGTCGGACTTCCTGGGCTGATCTTCAAATTTTCATGTTTGCTTTTATTTTTTCATTCCCATTCTTCTCAGAGAGTTTTTTTCTCCGTTTTCTAGTTCATTAATTAATTTTAATTTCCACTTTGGTATTTTTAATTTCCAAGATTTTATTCTGGTTTTTGGAATGTTCCTTTCCATAGTTGCCTGTTCTTGTATCATAAGTGCAATATATTCTCTTACCTCTAGAAATAAATGAGAGATTTTAAAAAATGTTTTCCTCTGCCCTGCACTGCCTCAGTTTCCTCAAATTTTTTTTGTTTCTCTTCTATTCTCTCTCTTTCATATTAGAGGCCTTCCAAGAATGGTCATCTGTTCCATTCAAGAGTAACACATCCAAGGCTGACTAGAAGTTCCAGGAGCATGGGCAGGGGTTACAAATGGTGAACTTTACTGCAATCTGACATGGAGGAGAGTTGGCCCTTTCATGAGAGGCCTTTTTTGGATTGGTCAGTTTCCCAGAAGACAATCATTTGCTCTCCCTCTGGCAGGGTATAAGGCAAGCTGTTGGCACTTTGAAAGAGAAGAGAGAAACTGGGGTCTCTTTAGTAAACAGACTTTCACTTAAAACCTCCTTATTTTCCTTATTCCATATTAACTGTTCTTCTACTGTGCCTAACTGTCCCCTAGTCCAGATATCTGGCTCAACTACATTAGAAAGCAAACTGTTGTATGTCTTGGTCCAGTCAGGGAAGGGATCTGGTCTATTTGGTCATTCTGTAAATCTGTTCACCTGTTTTCACTCTGACCCATGTCTCACCTTCTACCTTCAATTTATGAGCATTTCCAGAATTTGGCAGAGTAAAACAGCCTTTTTGTTGATTCCTCCACCTACAAGCTTAAATTTCACTATTATTTTAATGCTGTGCCAAGTCAGTTACCATTTGTTTATTTTTCTTTGAGCTTTCAAAATGTAGTTGGCATTTCTTCCCCGATGCCATCTCCTTTTTCATTCTCTTTGTCCTTTGAGCTTTAAACTTTTTCTAATGTCTTTTTGTAGGATTTCAGGTACCATATTTAACTCAAAATACAGTTTCCACTCCTTGCACTTAATAGGATATCAAAAGCATTCTCCTCCATACTGAAAACATAGAGTAAATAAAACACTTTATTTCAGTAAAATACTGAAAACACCATTTGAACGGCTTTCTCATAGTATATCTAACCATTAACCTATCATTGGAAATTTAGAATGAATCAAAATTTCATTATTATAAATAGCATAAAAATAGCCATCCTTTCACATGAAGTTTAGTCTTGTCTCTAATAATTTCCTTAAGATCTATTTCTAGACTAATATTAAGTCAAGTATTTTAAATTTTTAAACTATTGATACATGTTACCTAATTGATTTCCAGAAAGGCAGTAATAAATCAGCACTCTTCCTCAAAGAAGAGGCAGTAGTTAAATGGAATTTATCCCATCATCACCAACAGTATCATTTCTCAAAATCTTTATCAGTCATGTCCCCATTATTGTTTTAACTTGCATTTCCCTGTTGACAAACGTGACTACATTTTTTTCATATATTTATTGGTAACATATATCTTCTGTTAATTGCTCATGGACCAAGCTCATTTTTTTCCTAGTGAAATGCGAGGTTATTTCTTATTTGTATAAGCTCTTCATTTATTAAAAACATCAAGCCTTTTGGCTAGATTTCTCAAAAACATTTTTTCCATTTTTTTTAATCTAATACAATTCTTAGAATTTATCTCTGAAACACAGAGAATTTTTACATTTTTACATCGTCAAAATTGTCACTGTTTTTTCATTTATGCTTAGAGACCTTCTCATCCCATGATCAGATAAATGTTACCCTATACTTTCTCCTCTTTAAAATATGTTTTGAATTTTTTGCATTTTACTCTTTTCCTCCTGAAATTTAATTTGTAGCATTTTCTCCCAGTCAATCAGGTAACTCAACACCACTGATTGCATACTTGTCAGTTTCTCAACTAATATGTAATGTAATTTTGAACACATTTTAAGCTCTTATATTTAATAGTCTGTTTCTTGGCTCTTTCAACCCCATTTGTCTGTTGATTCTTACTCCAGAATATCCTGTTTTAATTACCATTAACTTTATAGCACATTGCAATGTCTACTAGAGAAAAGCCTGCTTTACTGCTCTTCTTTTCCTAATTTGTTTAACTCTCTCATTATATTTATTATTCAAGATGAACTCTAGAATATTTGGTCAAGTTTCCAGAAAACTACAGAAGCAACATGATTTCGATTAGAATTGCATTAAATATGTAAATTCATTTGAGAAGAATTGAAGTGCTGAGAGGATTCATTCTTCCTTTTTAGGAAGACGACACCTATCTCCCTGTATCCAAGTCTACCTTATATCTATTCTGGGAGTTGTGCTGTTTTTCCAGTACAGAGTCTATATAATTACTCAATCAGTTTATTTCTGGATATTTTATGTGTTGGTACTATTTTGAATAATTTTTATCTTCATAGTTTCTAAATGATTATAACTATTATATCAAAAAGTTAGTTATTAATTTTTATATATTTATTTTATATTGAATCAACTAACTCAACTCATAATTTCTAATAATTTTTCAGCGTTTCTAAGAATCTATGCTTTACAATGTAAACAGTAATTTTACCTGGTAATATCATTTTTATCTCCTCTTTTCTATATCTTACTTTGAACCAGGTATTAGTAGGCTGTCATGAGTGAAACTGTAGACACCCTTGTCATGATCCTGGTTTTAAAGAAAGTACTTTCACAACGAGAATAATAATTGCTAATTTTTACTCAGTGCTTTCTGTATGCCAGTCACTTTGCCAAGGGATTTAACTATATTATTTCCTTCCATCTTCAATCACTTTAGGAGAAAGTTACTATTGTAATCCCATTTTAAAGACAATGAAACTGAGGGTTTATAGTAGAAATATATTCAAGGTTATCCAACTAGTCAGTGACAATGCAGGATTTCAACGCCACATTGATTTGACTCCAGAGCTCATGCTTGCCACACATTAGTATTTCAAGTAAGCATGATTTGTTGATAGGAGTTTTGAAGGAGGGCTTTGAGATTTTTTTCTTATCTCTTTTGGTGTTTGTTTGTTTGATTGAATATTTGCGCTGAGAAGATGGGAGAGAGAAGAGTAGGTTGCTTCTAGGCAGGCAGAACATAGACATGAAGAGAACATTGAGTACATTAATGATGCAAGAAAAGTGCAACAGAAAATGCTTCCTCATAGTTCTTCAAGTTATGTGTGGACACCAAAATCAATTACTAATGAAAAGAATACATTTCAAAGGCCAAAAAAACGCATCTAAGAGTTTTAGTATTATTACAAAACAAATAAAGCTATATCATGTAACCACTTGACCATTTCAGTTTCCAAAATTTCTCAAAAAGCATTTTGGTCTCATTAACTCAGATCTTTGATTCACTGAATAGTAAGGCAAAAGGTGGGGTTAAGGTGATTTGTGCTATTTAAGGCTCATCTTGGCAAGAAGCTGACTTGAGGGAGATGGTGTGCTTCCTTTTCCCGTGTGATAAAAGGAATCCAGCAATGCAAAAAATAAAGTCTTTTAAAGTGGTACACAAAATTATGTATTTCTGCAGCATATCCCAGGCTTACTGGCTATGTAACAGCCCTGCTGGACTCCCACCACTGCAAGAAGCTCGTGCCCAAAGCATGATCAGCATAGGAAACATGAAGATCTTACTTTTCCACCAAACAATTTCAATTGTTGGGGTTGGTAGGAGAAGTGCTTCCTTAAAAATCATTACATAAAAGTTTTCAGCTTTAAGTGCTAAAAGAGGTTTCAGCATTTAAAGTGCCACACTCTTTTATAGGAAGGGGACAATTGATTCACACTAATGAGGTGTTCATTTAAGAACACATTTTTTTTTTTTACAAGCTTTAAGAATACTTATCCTTGACCAGTGAACAGAGAGGTGGTTTGATCTGAGCAAACACACACAGGATCGTGTTTCTGACCTAGGTTTTAATCCTGGCCTTTTTGTGCAGGGCTTTTAACCTGTCAGCTCTGGGTCTATTCATTTGTCCATTGGTAATAATAACATTGCTACCATTTCCTTGATAAGGCTTCTATTAATTTGAAAAAGGGGTATACATGGAAAAGTGCTTTTGAAAACTGAAATACGCTTGATATGTGTAAGGAAAGATCCAACAGTTTCCAGGACACTCTCCCTAAAGTGTAGTCATATTTATTGCTCACCCGAACTCCTCTGAAAAAGACAGTCATCGGCAGTAATGGAGTTCTGCAGAGAGCCAGCCTGTTTCCATTTCAGTTCAAAGCCCTTGAGGCAGCAAACTTTCAATCCAGTCACTGCTCCTGAGTCCCAAGTAAATTGTCTGTTTCCCCAATATAAATGGTGAGCATTTAAACAGATCATATTCTTTTATCAGGCAGTGATAATCAAAATTTAAAGGCTAAAGGAAGGATGACCTATTTTACATGGACTTTATGAGAGGCTTTAGAGAGAGGTGCCACGTGATCCTAGGACGACTTGATAACGTCAGCTGTGGGTCACCACATGGCTCCTTTTCCCCTCAGTCCCTTTGGCCAGTCATTTCTTTTATACACTGTACAGTGGCTCTGTGTACTGGGGACTAGCTTAAATTGAGCTTGAGACAGGGGCCATGGAATGATTGAGTAGTGAATTAGATAGAAAATTGCGGCTTTCGCACCATAAGTGAGAGAATCGCTGCATTCAACCAGCTGCTATGACTTCAGGATTTCACACTTCTTTTGACTTTTTTTTCAAAAGGAAAACTTGATGTAAAACATATTTGTTTCTTTAGATATGCAAGAGCTGCCTGTTGCCCTCGACCTTTTAAAATCTTCCCTCCACATCTCAAATATTCCTTAGCCATCATCAGCATAAGTTGTGACCTATGAAAATCAATGTTCGAGAAAGAGTTGGAGGAGGGAAAAACCCACTCAAGGTTCATTGGGCCCCCATCAGAACAATCAGCCATGAATGTGGGATACAGGAGTACAGGAGGCTGAACATAAAAGGCAAAGATACCACAGAGAGAATTGATTTCTTATATTGGCTATTTGGGTTTTACACAAATTTGTACCAAGAGGTATATAAAATTGAG
This sequence comes from Pongo pygmaeus, assembly GCF_028885625.2. Taxonomy (NCBI): domain Eukaryota; kingdom Metazoa; phylum Chordata; class Mammalia; order Primates; family Hominidae; genus Pongo; species Pongo pygmaeus. The sequence continues at coordinate 23,204,106 of NC_072376.2, forward strand.
TCAAATTTGAAAACTGTAAAATCACTGGATTGGTTTATTTGCATTTGTTCATTCATGCATGAGCACAACTAGTTGTTCTAGAACAGGCAGATGAGGGCACTGGTTATATATGGCCACTTGATTTGAGCACACATGACTTGAGCCTGCTCTATGCCTGGAACTGTGCTAGGCCCTGAGAGAAATAAGTAAATGAGTAAGATTTAGATTCTGGCCTCCAGGGATTGATACATAGCTCTGATTCCAGACAGTAAGAAAACTACTAGAAGAGAACTATCAAATGCTTTGGCCGTCTCCCTAACTGAGCTATAGCTTTTTACGGTAGATATAAAGCCCCATGAGCATAGATTAGGCAAAGGATAAGGCGAACACCTCCGCAAGTCTCCCAAGTCCCCAGACAATCTGATGCCACCCAAATGGAAGGACCTCTCCCCAGTGCCTGTCACACCGCACAACACAACTAACCACTCAGCATTCTTCAAACATAACCACACATTTACTCTTCCAGGTCTGTTCACAAGCCTCCTTCTACTTAGAACACTTTTATACAATCTTTGCCAACCTAGAAACCTCTGATTATTTCCCCTGTGGCCCAACTCAGTGATCCTTAGGGTGAAAATGCTCAGTGAGACGTCATTCCAAGGTCTCTCCCAGCCTCTAAGTCAATGATATGTGAACCTAAGAAATACATAGAACAGTTCACCTCTGTTGAACCATGAAGCCATTCCTGATGCCCTGAGGCATAATTGGGCCTCTGACCTTCCATCCCACATGCTTCTTCTGCTACTACAGCACTAAATGCACTGAATTGTAAATAGTTGTTTGTTAGCCATTTACTAGTTTATCCTTCCAAGTAGAATGAGTACAACTCAAGGGCAGTGTCTGCATCTTATTTTATTTTTGTCCTGTCTAACAAATAGTCATGTGGCCACAGCTAAGTGTCAATCACTCTTCCAAGTGCATTGTGTGTGTTTCTTCATTTAGTCCTCACTACAGCCCTATGAGATAGATTACTATCATTATCCAGGTTTGCCCATGAGGGAGCTGAGACACAGCAAGTTTAAGTAACATGCTCATGGTCATACAGCTGATCAGTGGGTAACCAGCCTGGTTGTTAACCAGGCTCTTATCTGTTCCTTTATGCTGCCTTTTACCTATCTTTGTACCCTCAAGGCTTGGCTCAGAGGTCCAGTATGTGGAGCTCACTAAATGCAAATTAGCTGATTAAATGACCGAGCAGGTGATCAATCAGTACTGGTTAGTCCTGGCTAGACCCTCCTGCAAAGTTCTAGGCTATAGAAGTTAGGGATAATAAGCAGATTTGGAGAAGGTTCAGAAAAACTCAGAAAGATAGAAATGAAGAATTATACCTACGGATTTAGGTTGCTTAGCCTTGAAAGCAAAAGCTGCAGGCTGGTTTCATAATGATCATCAAGAAAGGAAGGCTGATTCGTGAAGACAGTGACTGAGCTGTTTTTCTCCACCTCCGGGGAGGAGAAAGGAGCAGAACTGTGCCTAAGCCTCAATGGGCAGAGTTTAAATCCACTACAAGGAAGAATTTCCCTGGCCTAAGTGTCATTTGTTAGACCTAGGAATGAGTTATAGAGAGAAGCTACATTAGGTTATCTGTCTTCAGCCTTTTGGACTTGCTTCTGCTCAGAGTGAGGAACATGTAGAATGAAAACAAACAATACAAGGTCTCTCCCAGCCTTATGAATCTGATACTTGAATCTAAGAAACACATCAAACATTTTGTCTTCCTTGATTCAACAAATGAAAAAAATGAATTGATGAATGAACATGTCCCACATTTAAAAGGCAATGACAAAAAATTACAACCAGCCATAAGAAAAGGGGTCTTCTTGGGAGATACTTTTGTGCTAGAGATGTAACAATAGAAGAAAAACATAACTTATTTCAGCTCTTCTATGGCGTCTAGGATCCAACTATCTCTCACTAGGTCCATCATCCTCTTGACATAAAATTAGAAAAGGTCAGTCTACATCCTCAGGTGCTGGTTTTTACCCATCATCACCATTTACTCACTTGATAGATGACAGTATCTTGATGCATATTTCTTTAAACATGAAGTAATCTCAAAATATGAACCACTATTTCATCAATGTCCAATCTAAAGCACTTTAAACATAAAGAAACAAATCCTTCCCTGAGAACAGGAAACAACATCAAACCTACTTATTTTTTTTTCCTACATGAAAACTGAAATGCGAAATAATAATGGAATTGAAAGAGAAGGAAGAGAGTACACAAATCTATCCATATTTGGTACATTTCAAGACCATAATTCTGCTTTATTTTCTATTAATGACAATAAAACCTTACACTTGTGGAATGCTTTACAGTAATAAAAGTTATTTAAAACAAACATTATTTCACTGAACTTGTACCTGAAAAGTAAGTATCTTCCTTTTCATCTTATAGAGGCAGAAACAGCTCAGAGAAATAAGGGGTTTGATTGAGGTCACACTGATAGGCCTTCAGCCAGGCCTTCTCGTTTCTAGATTGACCATTTCAGGTACACCTGTGTTGGGTGCCTGGTGAGCACCCAGTACACCTTACCATGTACTGCCTCTATTGAGAGCTGTGGAGTGGCCCTATAAAACCTTGAGAAATTCAGCTGGTCTAATAATCTTGGGAGACCTGGCATAAGAGAAACTGCTCTATCTGTTCTGAGTACAGAATACCCACTATCAGTGAGAGCCTGCATCCTAACTCAGGCTTTCCCTGCTTGCAAAATTATCTCCTCATGAAAAACCTGGCTCAGATGCCATCTACTCTGTGAAATTGTCCCTATTCCCCTTGCTCCAGGTAGAGGGACATAATCCTATAAGCTCTGGATCCAGGCTGCTTGGGTCTCAGTCTCATGTAATAATTAAGTGACCTTACCCTCTCTTAACCAGCCTCATCTACCAAATAGGAATACAACTAATATCCCCCTCATTCAGAGGTGGTAAGGAGTCAATTATTTTATATCAGAAAAATGCTTCCAACAGCTCTTGGCACAGAGTAAGCTCTGTGTTTGTTAACTATCATTGTTAACTGTTCCTGAAATTATTGTCATTGGTAACTATTCCTGAAATTATTACCTTCTCTGAGTCTTCACAGGGCTTTGTTTATCCTCCTGATGTATTACTCATATTTTTTATAACTCTTCTCCACGATTTGGTTAGTTATTATCCACCCCATCATCAGCCCAGAGACCTCAGTTTCTCTTCCGATCATCTCTTTTCAGATGGAGGCAGTGATACCCACTTATATAAGCTGGCTTGGCTCTGCAAGGTTTTTCTCCTCCTGCCTCTTTAGACTTATCTCCCACCATTCCTGCCTCACCCTGAATGGCTGGTGTCACATCCAACTGCATGCTCCTCAACACACACTTCAACACTGCTCTCTTTCCTGTGTCTGACATAGGCTCTCTTTTGCCTTGAATTGTCTTCCCAGTTCTTTGTCTGGCTTAACTCCTTTTCTTCATTTAAGAATTAGCTCCAGTATTGCCTCCTCCATGCAACTCCCAAGACAGATTGGAGGCCTACCTACAGTGCTCCCATGATACATGGAGCATTTTGTGGTTGTCCTATCATTATAATGACCTGCCGTGCTCTCCCACCATGACCTTGTGTTGCAGGGCAACATCTTCAGTCACTTTCTCATCTTCTTAAGTATGGATGTGCTTTGCACATGGGGGGTATTCAAAAAACATTGAATAGCTGATCTCATTAAGTAGGTAATAGATAGATAATGACACATATTGTGCATTTGATGGGTCACCAAGCAGTGCTTACTGATGTGTTCTTCTAAACACTTTCAAGAATGTCATTCATTTAATCTCCATGACAATCTTATAAAGTCGCTACTATAATTATCCCCATTTTACAGCTGAGAAAACTGAAGCAAAGTGAGATTTAAAAACTTTACCAATGTTACACAGTTAGGAATTAAGGACACCAAGGTTAGAACTCAGAAGTCTGATCAAGATCAACACGTTCTTGACACATATGCTATAATACCTGCTTAAAAAGGGGTATCATAATAGTAAAGATACCTAAACAGACACAGACAATATGTTCCAGTTCCAATTTTACAGAGGAGAAAGTTGCAGAAGGAAGTTTATGGAGAAGCAGTCCAGGGGAAAAATGGTAGAAAGCTGAACTGGAAGATGATAACACTTGCTCCTCACTAGCCAGCGCTGGAACTTGGGCCAATCTCTTATTCTCCCTCTTCATGTAAAATCGAGGGCTTAGGAACCTGTCTCTGCTTCCTTCCAGATCAAATATCCAATTTCACTTAGCTTTGGCAAACATTCATCCAGGGCTTATTGCGCACCAGGCTCCATGATATACCTTTATCCTTGAGGAATTCATCTTCTTGTGGGGAGACAGGCACAGATAGACAATATTTCTAGACCAGTTCAAAATGGCCACAGTGCAGTGACATGGGTTGTTTTAAAGGAAACTATCCCAACATGAATCATTATCCAGACATGAGTCCTTGGCCCCTCCATAATATCTTCAATCTAACAACTGGCCAAAACAATGACGTGTCATGAAGGATCCATCCCATCTTCCCTCCAAGTCCTCATGCAAGCATAATCACCTCAGTTTACAAGTGAAGAAGCCAGTGATCAGGCTAAGTTTGCCCATGGTCATACAGCTCCCTGGTGGCATAAGCCACTGCCATCTCTGTCCCTAAGTGCTCTCCCAGAGCTGAAGTGGGCTATGGAGGACAGGGGTATTAACTGTGCTACAGCTGCTGTTGGTTTTCCAGTATGGTTACATGCTTAAATGGATTTTCAGATTTACAGTTGATTCTAGAAATTGCATCTAGTTCATTTCCAACTCCATAAGTAAAAGCTGGTTCACTTAAGGCAAACAGCATCCAATTAAAATACATTCTGTAGAAGTGAGTGAGCAAGGCATTTTGCCCAACTCTTGACTTATTAAAAAAAGAAAATCCTTTCGGGGAAGTTTTCAAAGAGCAATCCCATCACATTATTGTGAGATGAAAGAGTTAAAGTATGAATGATAAAATATAATGTGAAAATGTACTCTGAGGCCAGGTGTGGTGGTTCACACCTGTAATCCCAGCATTTTGGGAGGCCGAGGCAAGAGGATCACTTGAGCCCAGGAGTTCAAGATTAGTCCAGGCAACATAGAGAGATCCCAATCTACAACAAATAAAAGATTTTAAAAATCAGTCAGATGTGAGGTGTACACCTGTAGTCCCAACTATTCAGGAGGCTGAAGTGGAAGGATCACTTGAGCCCAGGAGGTAGAGGCTGCAGTAAGCCATGATTGTGTCACTGCACTCCAGCCTGGGAGACAGAGGACAGAGGGAGATGCTGTCTAAAAAAAAAGAAAGAACAAGAAGGAAGAAGGAAGAAAGAAGAAGGAAAAAAGGAAGAAGAAGAAGAGGAGGAAACAAAGAAAATACACTCTGAGAAGCAGCCTTGTCATAAGGCAGGTACAGGTTTCAAGGTCAAGCCAAATGGGTCCATATCCCCATTGTGACCATGTGACTGTTGGCATGTTCCTTAACACCACTTTGCCTCCGTTTCCCTATTGGTACAAAATAAATAAATAATATCTGTCTGCCAGAGTACTTGTAAGAATTATAAGTTTAGTTTAGTGTCTGGCATAGAGTAAGGGTTAAAAAAAAACTATTAAAAAACATTTTATTAAAGTCTTAATGATTCAGAGATTGATTGTTTCATTAGAAGATCATCATGCTTTTTCCCTTTCTTCCTGCCTGCCCACATCACAGCTGCTTGTAAGTTATTATTCCATGAGATAAATAATGAGATAAAATTTAATTCAGATGGCATAGCAACAAAAGTGGGAATAGGATAGGCATTGGCGTCAAACAGGCATGAACTGAGACCCTGAATGGCTTTGGGCAGGTTATGTAACCTCTCTGAGCCTTGCTTTTTACATCTGTAAAATGGGGATAATCATATCTACCTTCTAGACTTCTTACAAGGATTGAAATATGTGTGTATGTGTGTTTGTTCACTCTCTCACACATATACAACTCTTAGCGCTATGGTGGGAAAATAGTAGGTAAGTAGAAAAGTACTGAATCAGTTCCAGTAAGAAATATAGTACTCAGCTAAACTAAAGCTTCAGCAGCCATCGCAATCCATTCTTAAATAATCTTTACTTCCCCAGCTACGTTACTACCATGGATGGCTAAAAGAAATCACCCTCACCACAAAGGCCTTGCATCTGGGGCCATCAGATTTAGTTTCCTCCCTTAGGGACAGCTTTGGTGTCAACTGAAGTAGGTGACTCCAGGCTTATGAGGACGCAGCCTAGCAATACAAATGAGTGGGGGCAGCAGGCAGACCTCCTGGGGATGTTCAAGAGGTGCAGAAGCAGATGATGCTGTAGCTGACACACTATGACATACTTTCCACACAATGCCTTGCAGTACCAAGAGTCAGTGAAACCAAATCAGAGACTAGGATGCCCTTTTTCTTTTCTTTTTTTTTTCTTTTTTTTCTTTTTTTTTTTTTTGAGACGGAGTCTTGCTCTATCACCCAGGCTGGAGTGCAGTGGCGCGATCTCGGCTCACTGCAAGCTCCGCCTCCCGGGTTCACGCCATTCTCAGGTCTCAGCCTCCCGAGTAGCTGGGACTACAGGCGCCTGCCGCCACACCCGGCTAATTTTCTTGTATTTTTGGTAAAGACGGGGTTTCACCGTGTTAGCCAAGATGGTCTCGATCTCCTGACCTCGTGATCTGCCCGCCTCGGCCTCCCAAAGTGCTGGGATTACAGGCGTGAGCCACCGTGCCCGGCCTAGGACGCCTTTTTTCTAACCACTACCTCCACTAGCTAGAAGGGGGAGCTCCAGCTATCACAATGGAAATGACAGGGGTGGATCAGCTGTACAGGATTACATCTTTGGAAGCAAACAGCACAGGCAATATTTTCATTAGAAGCCTTTTGGTAAATTAATAAGCTAAAGGGTCACGGGATGCTGACAGTGATATGACACATGCATTTTTACATAAACATTTGGACTTCATGTTTCTAGTTTAAATATTTTATCCACAGAGATGTCTGAGTCATCTCCTCACATTCTTCCTCCCTTCACTCTCCTTTGAAATAAAGACTATATAAGATGACAACTTTCCAAAGGAAAACATGCAAACGAAAGACAAAAATCCAAAAGTCACATTAACATACCATAAAATATTTGAATATCCGTTTGGACCCCTGGAGACCCACCACATGTCATCCTGAAAGTAGCATGCAGAGATTTATTTTGTATCCTTTTCTACTTCCTGAATAATGCTCCCACTCAAAGTGAAAGGATTCCAATTTCATGGCAGGCTAGAGGGTGTTTTTTCTGAAGCTCCTTACTTAACATCACATTGCATACAACAAAACATACCAGTCAATACTAGTATTACATTTCACTAAAATTTCTGTTGAAGAAGAAATCTTCAGAAAAGGCTCCCTCTTTTTATAAAAGAAAGAATTTTTTAAATTGACATTAAAAATCAACTCATTCTCAATTACCATTTTTATATGAAAGTTTCTGCTATAGACAAAATGGAAAATCAGAGTTTCACCTTATCCAACATCATCCCTAAGAAATGCTTCATACACAGAAGTGTTCTTTTCTCCATACGCCAGCAGCATTATTAAAAAAGAAACAGAAAAAAAGCTCTGGCATCAGTCTTCAATATTGCTGTCTAATTAAATGGCAATGGAGTGGATGCGTAAAAATATGCATTAAAGGTGTGTAATGTGTAATGTGAAGAAGAGTAATCAAAGCCATTCAACAGGATTTAGGAAGGGATTTCAGCTGGCAGCTTACGAGACAGGAGCATATAATTTTGCTAATTTGAAATAGGTATTGTAACGTACAAACATTACTGCTTTGCATATTTTAATGAAAACTGCCTCTACACCAAAATGAATCCTTTAGCTTGAACTCTCTGCATACCACAGAGCTTCTACCTATTATGAGTTCAGCATAAATAAGGAAGGCACGCAAGCCGCATTAAAAGAATGGTCACCTCATTAAAAATAGGTTAAAACTAAGCCCCTATTCCAAGCTACTATAACACCATAAAGTAAGTCTGATGACAGGTGTTGTATTAAATTTTTATATCGCAATGAACTTGTACTCACACAAACCAAATCTGCATGTTTCCCTTGATATACACCTGCAACTTGTTAATTCAAGAAACTTTATTAAGAAAGTATAAATTTAGCAACACCTATAGATTTGTAAAACCCTATTAGCTTGCTTGACAATCTAGAGTAAATGTATTTGGGGTCTTATTTGCATGGTTTGCAAAGACATGGACACTACTGATGACTTTTTTCAAAAGGACCTGCTTGCAGATACCACAGTTCCACAAATTGATGTACGCATATTACCTAGACTTGGAGCCAAAAGAGTTGAGAGAGATTTGGGTCCTGTGTGAAGTTGAGGACATCACTTACCTGCCAGCCTGCTTCTCGCTGAAGTACTTTTTTCCAGTCTTCTTCCAGCCTTGGGGAGGTCTCATCCATTGCTGATGCTGCTTGCACAAACTGGATTCGCCAGCGGCTGTTACTCTCTCTCCTTGCAAGCTTTTAGCAAAGCAGCAGCCAGGGCAGTCCAGGGGCAGACTGTCATGGAGAAAATGCCATGCCACAGGATGAGGGATCGGGCAGGAAGAACCCACCGGGGAACAAATATGGGACACATGGGGCTACCCAGACAGATGCCAACTGGCCAAGCTGAAGGCCAGCTCAGCCATCAAGCGTCCAGAGATTAGGAACAACCAAGCTCCAGGGCTGGTGGACAATGGGTCATTCTTATGCTTGTGGTGTAAAGGTCAGAAGAGGGAAGCGTGCCGGCTTGCTCTATGCTTGAGAAATATGCATTTCTATGTGTGCTCCCATCTTCTCCTTGCCCCAATACACACACACACACACACACACACACACACACACACACGTGCTCACACACACACCAGAATTTGCATTGTTCTGCCGGGTTGCATCAGTGGGCTGGTGTATCCTAGAAGAAATAAACTATTTTACATAGTAGCAACACATTTCATTTGAATACATCTCCCCCAAAAAGCAGCGTATGAATCACTCAGCAGCCAGTAAACATGAATAATAGCAAGCTCCTTTTGGGTGAAAATAGACTCATTCCCATAGTTGAATTCTGAGCATCTAGAATCCTTCCCCTTCCCCCATAAGATGTTCTGCAGGCAGGCATTTCAATCCCACCATGGGCCTCAACCCCTTTTCCAAATCAGTATACAAAATGATCAGAGGCTTCGGTTTGAATGAACTCCTCAAACTTTAGAACTCAAACCCAGTCAATGCTTCACTAGCACTTCACATGCAGAATGATGCTGTCTCCTGATACTAAGAATTGCCCTTCACCCCTAGAGATTCTTATCTAATTGGTCTAAACTAGGGCCCAAGACATTGGGAATTTTTTTAATGCTCTCCAGATGCACCCAGGATTAGAATCACAAAACTCGGTGCAGAGTATCATGTAAAATTTCTCTGATGTAATCACTCATCTGATACCTGAATCCCCATGACCCTGCCTATATCACTTAATACGGTAATTCACTACCTCCCAAGACAGTCCTGTTCCATGGCTGATAATTTTTGTCCCAAAATGAATTGATATCCTTCTCCCTGCAACTTCTACCTATGGATGTACTGCTTCTTAATTCCAGAAGGAATGAAACTAAAGCCTATTCTACAGAACAACACTTCAGAGATGCAAAGATAGGGGTGCCCCATGCTCCCAAACTTCTACTAAAGTGTCTAATTTCCAGATTAAATATTGTTAGGTTCTTCAGAAAATGTAAGATGGTTTCAGGTCACTTCTCCATTCCGGTTGCCAGCCTCGAAATGTATTCTACAAGTTCCCGTGCTCACAGAAGTGATCATAATATTCTTGCTATGATCTATTATTGCACACACAGCCAAATAATCACATGCCTTGTTTGAAAAATGGCCACAATATCAACCATAATCATCATAATAAGAGCAACTAACATTTACTGAGCATGGACCTAGGTGTCCAATGCTGTGCTGAGTGCTTTACTAACCTTGTCTAGCTTATCCTTTACAAACATTCTATGAAGTTATTATTATGCTCCTGATTTACAGATAAAGAATCCAAAAGAGATAAAGACATTTGCCTTGGTGATGAAGCCAAGAGTTAGTTCAGATATAACTCCAAGGTCTACTTGATGCTAGTTGATACTCTTTCACTGATGCAGTCTCAGATCCCACTGGCTGTTTTGACAATCATACCTCATTAATACAGCACCTTGGTCAATTATGACACTTAAGTTTGTTCTTATCTGAAGATTATATAGGAACATGCCTTGTAGCTGTAAACTGTCATACAAACCTAACTTGCCATTATTATCCTTTTAGTAATCACAAGACTATACCTTCCACCTCATCTCTAGTAAAACAGACACATGCAAAACCCTTTACTTGCCCAGTTCCTCCCTTTTACTGAGAATATACAGATGCTTCTCAGAGGTTCTTCTAAGGTGTAAGAGAGAAAGGCCAGAGGACCAAGGTTCCAGAAAATTTCCCCAGAGACTAGTCTCAATGGAAGCCTCACTTCCCCCATTGGTTCTTCCCCCATTTCCCTAAATCCTTATCAACAGCATCCCATAAGGACAACTGGGAGCAATTAGTTTTATCATTTGAATTGCACCATCTGCAATGTAGTTATATATGTTCTTATGGAAGGCAGCACACGAGTGGTTGGAAGCATAGCCTTTGAAGTCAGACTTAGATTTGATTATCAGCTCCATTATTTTCTAACTCTGTATCCCTAGGCAGGTTACTCGTCTTCTCTGAGACCTGGTGTCCATGTGTGTAAAGGGGAAGTATGCGTTATAGTCTCAGGCACATTATTGTCCACCAGTATCTAGTTCCCCTCTATTTCCAAGCCCACAGCAAGATAGCATTTCCCCAACTCCCTTAAAATCCAGCATAGCCACATGATCTTTTTTGTCCAAGGAAATGTAAGAGGATGGGTATTAATTCCCAGGGTGGGGGAGGCTTCAATAACAGACACTTGATCCTCAGCCCGCTCTTTCTCTATTGCGGTGATTGCAGATGCGTGTGTTGCTAAGCCGTGCCTTAACACAGAGGCAGACAGGAATGCCGAGCCTGTTCTCAAAGAGAACGGGTGCCTTGCACAGTCACCTGGACCAACAACAGGCATTATGTGAACAAGAAATAAGCTTCCAGTGTTGTTTGTTAAAACATAAGCTAGCCTATCCAGAGCAATACACTTTCCAATTCAGAGTTGTTCTGAAAATTAAATTTTAAAAATCTAGCTAGAACATAGATCCCAGGCATTGGGTAGTCCTGCAATATTATTTTAAATAGCTTCCATTACAGGCCTAGTCTCTTCTACCCAAACTCTCACACTTCACTATTCTCTCTTCCTTTTCCAGTCTAGATTTTTCCTGTTCATAAGATACTGGCATTAAGTGTCGCAGTTTCTAAAAATGATGCAGAAATATGAATTTTAAAAAGAAAGAGCAAAGCATTCAACAATGCAGTGTGCCTTCGTCTCAGAATCCAAACTCAGAATAGCATGACTTCCATGCTACCGATCACTTAGCAAGGAAGTTAATGAAAGCAAAGTGAAGCATCAAATAATAAACGTAGCTCTGTATGAATTAGATGCTGATAAAACAAAGTACGTGTGTCCAAATTGTAAACATAATGAGAACCTACATGAATACAGGAGCTTATTAAACAGCATAGCTTTTATTCACTGTTCTTAAATCAAGCACTAAAAAAAAAAAAGAATAGGTTTGTTTCTTCTTTGTTGGATGTTTTAATTAAATGAAGGAGAAACTATAAAAATAAACTTCAAGGAAAGTATGTATAATGACTCTGGCCAAACCATGACACTGACATTTCAGGAACTCTAAGTCTTTTATTTCAAGCTCTTGTGCTTCTTAACACCACACAAACTTGAGCTTGCTCAAGGACACCACTGGGAGATTCTTTTTTAAAAATGTTTTCAAATGCAAGTGCTAATAACTAAATGTATGTGGGAGTCCTAACCCCCATTACTTTAGAATGTGACCCTTATTTAGAAATAGGATCTTTTTTTTTTTTTTCTGAGACAGAGTCTCACTCTGTCGCCCAGGCTGGAGTGCAGTGGCGCGATCTTGGCTCACTGCAACCTGTGCCTCCCGGGTTCAAGCAATTCTCCTGCCTCAGCCTCCCGAGTAGCTGGGACTACAGGCACACACCACCATGCTGGCTAATTTTTGCATTTTTAGTACAGGCAGGGTTTCACCATGTTGCTCAGGCAGGTCTCGAACTCCTGACCTCAAGTGATCTGCCCGCCTCAGCCTCCCAAAGTGCTGAGATTGCAGATTGCAGGCACAATCCACCACACCCGGCCAGAGATAGAGCCTTTACAAAGGGAATAAAACTGAAATGAGGTCATTAGGGTGGGCTTTAATCCAATATGATTGATGTCCTTATATAAAGGGGAAAATTGGGTCACAGAGACAGATGTAGACAGGGAGAAGGCCATATGAGGGTAAGGACAGATTCAGGGTGATGCATCTACAAGCCATGGATTTCCAGCAACCACCAGAACCTAGGAGAGAGGCAGTGTCCTAGTTCACTTGTGCTTCTGTAACAGAATACCTCAGTCTTGCTAATTTACGAAGAACAGAAACTTATTTCTCGCCATTCTGGAGGCTGGGATATCCAAAACCAAGGCACCTGCAGGTCCAATTGTCTGGTTAGGGCTGCCTCTCTGGAGGGCAGGAATGCTGTGTCCTCACTTGGCAAAAGGGCAAGTGATTGAACTGTGTGAAGCCACTTCTATGAGGGACTTAATCACATTCACAAGGGAGGAGCCCTCATGGCAGCCTCATCACCTCTTAAAGGCCTCACCTCTTAGTACTATCATGTTAACCACAACTGAATTTTGGAAGGGATCTATTCAAACAATAGCAGGCATGATATGGTTTGGATTTGTGTCCCCACCCAAATCTCACTTGAATTGGAGGAGGGGCCTGGTAGGAGGTGATTGGATCATGGAGGTGGATTTTCCCCTTGCTGTTCTCAGGTTAGTGAGTTCTCATGAGATCTGATGGTTTAAAAGTGTGTGGCACTTCCCTCTTTGCTCTCTCTCTCTCTCTTCCACCACCATGCGAAGAAGGCGCTTGCTTCCCCTTGGCCTTCCACCATGATCATAAATTTCCTGGGGCCTCTTAGCAATGCTTCCTGTTCAGCCTGCACAACTGAGAGTCAATTAAACCTCTTTTCTTCATAAATTACCCAGTCTCAGTTAGTTCTTTATAGCAGTGTGAGAATGGACTAATACAAGGCATGAAATAGATTCTCTCTCAGATCCCTTGGAAGGAATCAACTCTGTCAACAAACCATGACCTTGGACTTCTAGCCTCTAGAACTGTGAGACAATACATTTCTGTTGTCAACACCATCCACTTTGTAGTACTTTGTTACCACAGCTCTAGCAAACTAAAACACTCTGAATTAAAAAATAAAATAAATTTTGAAATAAAGTAGAAGTCATGGCGAGAATGTAATATTTAAGTAGAGTAAACTAGGTACCTTACAAAAACTTTTACTCTACCATTTCTTGCCTCGGAATAAACAACACACTTTCAGTACGTCAGGAGTGGGGGCCTGCAGTCATGCCGTTAAGCTGCTGGTACCATATGAAATTTAATGTCAAATTGATGCCAGAAAGTAATGGAAAACCTTTTCCTTACCCACTGTTTTTCCCTCCAGATAAGCAGCATATTAAGAATATGCTGACTAATAAGAAATAGAGTTTTAGAATTTGTAACATTTTCCTTATGAAAAAGTTACATATATATGAAAAATCTATACCAAGTGCATCAGTCAGTCCTCCCTGATTTAAGATAAATTCCTTTAGCTGATAGAATAAAAACGGGTTAAGCCAGGCACAGTGACTCACTCCTATAATCCCAGTGCTTTGGGAGGCTGAGGTGGGAGGATTGCTTGAGCCTAAGAATTTGAGGTCACAGTAAGCTATGATGGTGCCACAGCGCTCCAGCCTGGGCGACAGAGTGAGACCCTGTCTCAACAATGGGGAAGGGGGAGAAGGTGGTTAAGACCTCATTGTAAGAATCAAGCAACTAAAAAATAGTTTTCCAGGTAAATTAAAACATGCATGCCACAATGCTAAATGCTGGTAAAAGATGGTACTTTACCCTGCTCTGTTAGATGCAAATATTCAATCTAGAGGAGAAAACAAAAAAGTTTGGGGTGCAGGGAGCAGGAGGATATTGAGAAAATTAAGTTCAGAGCCAAGGAGTCCCCAGGCATGGAAGAAATGGATGATCTTTCACCTACCCATGGGATTTTGTACACACTTGCATTTAACAGCTATGATAGAATTGTTATGAGTCCCTACTGCCCACGTTATACATTTCCACTTTAACTTCACCTCAATGAAATTTTCCTAGACGTGAATAGGGTATGTTTTCCCATAGATTTTACTTCTGTTTTTTGTTTTAGGTGGGTTTTTTTCTTATTAGATGCTAATAGCAAGGTATTTACCTTCGGAAATTCACTTCACCAACAAATTCTAATCATGTATCAAACCCACACTACTGGACATGGCTATATATTAACTCTATAATAAAACAAAGAGATCCAAAAAAATTTCTGTCGTAAGAGTGATAAATCAGAAAACTATGAATTCCAGCACTGTAGTCATTGTATTTCAGAAGGTGGGGAAATAGAGTACTGGCTTCCAGTTCACTATTGCCCTGGAACAGTGATGCTCACCATTCTCTCTGTAAAATACCTAACCTGAACTGCAGTGACATACATGGTTTTATGTCCAATTGAACACCTGTGGCTGGTGGAGTGAAGACTTTCTGGTCTACTTGTGTCTCTTGGCTCCCACGTACTGATTTGTAGGCTTACCAAGATTCATTCACATTTGTCCCAATTCTGTTATTGACAATTGTGCCTGTTAATATAATTACATAATTCAATTAGACAATTATATCTATAAAATATGAGTTTGGATAGAAAAAAGTTGCTGCTTTCATGAAACAAGTCAAATGATTTGGAAAGAAAAGTTGCTCTTCAAAAAGTTGTTACTGGAGGGCCGGGAATCCTAAAAACCTATACAGATTCTGTACTCAGGTTGTTGGACATTGTCTGTAAATTCTTGATTCACTTTAGAGAAACTAAAACTGAAATTTGTAGAGTTACTTTAAGGCTATGGCTTACATGGGAAAAACTTCAGAATTTCTCTTTGTGGATCCATATTTAGAGAAAAGGCCTTGGCTCCAGAGCAAAATAGTGGCAAATAAATGTGCATTTATATGTTTTAAGCAAAAGTCAAATGTTTTGTGTCTGCATATCATTTATGATTTCCCAATTTAACCAATTTATGTGATTAACCAGTGAACTACCATTTTCAGTTGTATGGAATAAGAAAGCTTCTATTACAAAAAAGAACATGATAAACCAGGAAGGACTTTTTCGTAACCTACACATAATGAACAGAGATAGAAAGCAAAAGACCCAAATATTCAAACCAAGAAACAGAATCCATTTCGACGCTTAAGTGTACTTATATCGCTTAAGTGAGAAATAACCTAGCTGTCACTACAAACATTAAATTTTGTATGAAACTGAGCCATGTAGATGCCAATTAATTACTGCATGGCATTACTATGTCTTTCTATAACTGTGTAATAATACCAACTGACTATGATCGGAAGGATTTAGTAGACATTTATTAATGGAAATCAGATGACTTCATCCACAGTGTCTAAATTATTTTGATATGTTTGTGCCCGAAGCAAAATAATGTAATAAAAAACAACATATAGATGAGAACTTCAATTTTTCTCTACATATGAATCTGTCACTGATTTGCAAAGAATCAAATATAAGTCCAACCAGGTGAAGACATTCAATACATCATCCTTCCCAATTCAGTATAAAACTAATATCGGCCTTTCCAGTATGTTTATATCCTGTTTCTGACTTTGTGATATGCTGGGCATCAAGAGAGCCCAGAGACACAGAGTATTGCCTTAGCAAATATTAATCCCAGCAGAGATAAATTACAGAATACTGTCTTTAAAGTTTCCTTTAAAGACTATCTTAAGTCATAAGCCCCCAGAAATAATCAATAAACTAATGAGTAGAGTGGGAATGCAGACCTAATGACTAGACTGAATGAAAAACAAAATGGCTATATGATATATTTAAGAGAAGCTGGAAACTTCTTCCCCTCATTCTCTCCCTCCTGCAAAAAAAAAAAAAAAAAAAAAAAAGGCCCCCAGCTGTCTAAAAATCCCACCTGCCATATCTTTTGATTTTAAAACCTTTTCTGTCGTTGTCTATGAAATTCAAACACTCCTAGGAGGGGTAGCCTGAAGCTTTATCTTCTGACATTGTGTTACAAGTTATTTTCCAGTTCAGCTTGGAGAGCAGGACTGTCTGCAGCCAGGCAAGGAGCGCGGATGGGATGAAAGGAGCCTTAAAAATAGCTAGATGAGAGGAGCTGGGGGATTGCTAAACTCCCCCAGGCACAAATTGATTTACAAAATATGAATTTAAAGGTTCTGGAAAATTGGGACTTTAGAAATGACCAAATTCTTTTGATTGCAGATTATTAGAAACTATCCAATTGGTTTATGTACTTGTAACATAACTAGGTTCTTGTGGCTGTTGTAAAATGTAAATTGGGGAGGGGATATGGGATGTTTCTTCCCTCTCCATTTACTCCTAATACCAACATCCTAATGTGAGGGGAACCTCAGATAGGGTTCAAGAATTTCAAAATGGGAGAGAATTAAGACGGCAATTTGGAAGGTGAGCTAAGGCTGCATTACGCAAAGAGGTACAGACCAGCATCACTTAGGAGCTTGTTAGAAAAGAACAATGAGAACACTTGGACACAGGAATGGGAACATCACACACAGGGGCCTGTTGTGGGGTGGGGGGAGGGGGGAGGGATAGCATTAGGAGATATACCTAATGTAAATGACAAGTTAATGGGTGCAGCACACCAACATGGCACATGTGTACATATGTAACAAACCTGCACGTTGTGCACATGTACCCTAAAACTTAAAGTAAAATTAAAATATACATACATATATATATATATATAAAGCAGAATCTCAGGCCCCACTCCAGACCTACAGTATTTTATTTTCATTTTAACAAGGCTGATTCATTAAGTTTAAGAAGCAATGCGCTAGGGACACTTACCTTGAAGGTCTATTTGCATATGAAGCTTTCTTTCTTTATTTTTAACCTAGAGCACAGGCTTAGGGTGGATTTGGAACAGAATGACTGATCAACATTATGGGGAAGAATTTAGCTCCCTACAAAGAAACTGCTTGTTATACCTCTGGAGAACTTTCTCAGGGATCTCATTTTTCAAAATTCTACAAGGATTTTTAGAGGCACGATCCAGTAGGTGCAAATGGCAGGACTCCAGCCCTTAAATCACCCAACACCTTCGACATACATGGCTATTCCACTTATTAGTTCAGAAAAACAGCTGATGACAAGTGCATGACGCCACCTCTGGACGTTCAGATGACTGATTTTGTATAAATCGATATTGAGTGCCACAACATGTCAGAAAATACCAAATGAGGAGAAAAGAATCAATAGATAACCTTGGAATTAAATGAGTGATGAATAATCTTTACCAACTAAAATAAATTAAACTATGAAAACCAGGTTAAAGCAATATCAAGGGTCTGGCATAAAACCACAAAAAAATATATAATTTACAGGTAAGGCCACTTGTGAGTAACATGGCTGTTCATTTTTTTTTTCCAGGAAAGCATTATGACAGGAACTGCAAAATAAGAGCTGAATTCATACTTCCTAGCTTCTGTCTAAACAGCCATAATTTTTTAAGGTTCTACAACAAATAAACTACAATTTACAAGTGCAGACCATGTATTAACCTAACATCCATAAAACTGAGCATGCATTTGCTTAACGCTTTCAGGGAGGAGGTGGTAAGAGTAGAAAGACAAATTCTATGATGTATTGAATTTACTTTTGAGAGGGTTTGGATCTGCATCTGCACCCAAATCTCATGTCGAATTGTAATCTCCACTGTTGGAGGTGGGGCCTGGTGGGAGGTGATTGGATCATGGAAGTGGTTTCTAATGGATTAGCACCATCCCCCTAGTGCTGTCTTGTAATAGAGTTCTCACAAGATCTGGTTGTTTAAAAGTATGTAGCACCTTCAACCCCTTTCTTCCTGCTCCAGCCATATGAAAAAGGTGCCTGCTTCTCCTGCGCCTTCTGCCATGATTGTAAGTTTCCTGAGGTCTCACCAGCCATGCTTCCTGTACAGTCTGCAGAACTGTGAGCCAACTAAACCTCTTTTCTGTATGAATAACCAAGTCTCAGGTATTTCTTTATAGCAATGCAAGAATGGACTAACATAACTTTATTTCAGATTTTAAGTGTGCCTATCAGAAATGTTCTCCGCATGAAGAAATAATAAATATTTGAAGTAACAGTTACCCTAATTACCCCGGTTTTATCATTACACATTTTACGCATGTAACAAAATACCACATGTACCCCATACATATGTAAAATTATAAGGTATCCATTTTTTAAGAAAAATGTAAATTTATAAACAAACCAAACTGGATTTCAGAATTCAAATTCAAATGTTTTTCCAAGGCTGAAACTGACATCATAGATACACCCAGTGCTGTAATAGAAATCAAGATAAATGTCTTTCTTCATGAGTAAACAGATGCAAAGTCATGCTTTTACATCATTTTTTTTTGTCCCAGAATACGTTCATGGGTTCAAAAAGCACAAATTAAATACCTACTGTGTGCTAAGAATGGTGCTAGGTACTAATGATTGAGAGATGAGAAAAACACATCCACGCCCTCATCGTCCTGTGAGAGGGAAAGACAGATAAGCAACCATTACAGCTGCAAGTAAGATCAGCTCTCTGGGCAGGAGAATATGGCTGCACGACCCCAGGGATCCATCCCAACCCAACCCCCTGCCCCAACATAGCTCAGCTCCAACAATCACCATTCTTGTCACAGTGCCCTTGGAGAAGAGCAGCATGGGGACCCTGTCCCACCTTTAGTGGGTGCCACTAAAACAAGAGTATCATGGTGGTATTTAAAATACAATAGTTTCTAAAATGTTTCACTTCAATACAGACCACAGGACAGGGAACAATTCATCGTACCCTTATCTACAGATTCCTTTCTTTTTTTTCAGGCTCATTTCCAAATCCAAATATCCATGGATACCTACACAACACTGATGTCCACACAGGCTAATAAACTCTCCTCATCTAGACTTCAGTCACTGATTTGTAT
Source organism: Pongo pygmaeus (assembly GCF_028885625.2). NCBI lineage: Eukaryota > Metazoa > Chordata > Mammalia > Primates > Hominidae > Pongo > Pongo pygmaeus. The sequence continues at coordinate 23,223,507 of NC_072376.2, forward strand.
GAACAGAGAAATGTGGGGACAAGAGTCCTTCTGATCTAATAGCTCCTGAGGCCATGTTTCTTCCAGGGTCCCCTTTGGAAGTAGGACAATCCCAGAGCAGCTGACATGTTAAATCTTTCCAAATTGCATTTAACAGCAAAAAGACGCAAAACTACATCTTCTTTTAGAAGGCTTACGGAGTGGGAGGGGATTGTATTTCTTGGACTTGGGCAGAAAAAGTGCTATCCGGGAACTTTTGATTTCCACCTCTTTGGAAGACATCCTCAAATACTTCCAGTTGAGGTTCCATCTTCCTGGCAGGGATTGTGGGCTGCTTTTATTTATAGAGGAATGGCAGGGAGGCAAAGAGTGGGAGGCCTCTTCTCCAGAAGGCAGCCCACATGGAGCACAGATACAACACTTGTAGATACAACTTCCCAGCTAAAGCCGAGGCTGCCATCCCACTGAAAACAACACTGCGAATCAGGACTGTGAACAGATTTAGAAACCAAATTAAGCCAAGTCTGCCCTGGAGATGGTTGTTAAACCATAGTAAACATATCAAACCAGGGGCTTGAAATCATGCCACCTTGCCAGAAATTGCCCTGGCCTCACTCTTTGTTACAATGATAAGCTCAGAGGCTCAAAAATGTTGACCAGCCGCAACACGCCATGTGCTTCAATGTTTAAAACAATTCTGCATGATATCACCATCATTCCCATTTTGCAGATGAGGACACCGAAGCATGGAAAAGTAGACTAAGTTCTAAAAGTTTTCATGGCTTTGAAAGGGGGAAGCCTTGGCCGAGTGGGTTGTTCCAGAGCCCTCTCCACTATCCACACTCTTAACTGCCTTCCCTTCTCAATCAGCTCCTCAACAAAAGACTCAAGGTGGTATCAGCACCTGGCACCAGATTAAAGACTCACTTCAGAGACTTCTGCAACCCACATCCCAGATGCTGATAATATAGAGGTCCACCCAAAACAAATGGAAATGTGGAGCCTGAAGGTGTGCAGGATACAGAAAAGCATGAAAGAGCACCCAGGACAGAGAGCAGAGCCCTCCAACACAGAGCCCTCGGGCTCACAGCTGCTGCAAGAAGCGCTAGTGTCTCCTTCTGGTCCAATGAGTACTCACAAAGTTGTTTTGCTTTTAAGATGCGCTTAATGCCTTCTTCCAAAAAAAAAAAAAAAAAGCCTCGTCAGTATAAAATGAACCGGAATTATAGCTGCCGCTTTGATGCTGTGTGTTATTTTTGGCTGAGTGTCCTGCTCTTCTGGAGGCTGTTGGTAGGGTGCTGAAGCCTACTCTAGTAACACAGGCTGACTGCTGTCCCCAAAGGACCCCGAGGAAAACAAGAGGAACTATCTCGCAGTCTTCAGCAGACAGGGGAGGTTTAACATAAATAAACTCCCACTTAACGTTTTCTCCAAAAAGCATCCATTCATTATCTTTATTTTCAACACAGTATTTATGAATTTCCTTTCAGCCAGGCCCGTCAGGCCAAACGTCACCACTCCGTGGTGAAACATCGTGTGCATTTTCTTTTCCTCCTAGGAAGATTAAGGCCAATGAATAAAAGAAAGGGGGATGTGGCCCCTATATTTAGCTCTCCTCACAACATCATGTCTCACAGGTATTAAAAATAGACTCAAATCACTTGAAGACATTCTGAAAAATCAAAGACAGAATAGCTTTCCAAGAGGAAGTTTTACATGTTTTCTGCTTTTCTTCCTAGTTGAGTTCCACTAGTGAGATGTTTAAGCAGCAAAAGCTCCTTAACAGTAGAGTGGGCGCCTTCTTTGTGGAGGCCAGGCCCGGGTGGCTATAGGGGTTTATCACATACTTTATCTCCTACTCATCCTTCTTGCAGCTTCAGTGCTTTGTGGACTGTATTTTAAGAGAGATCTGTGCAGGTCCTTGGTAAAAAGTGTGAAATAGGCTGTGTGGAAAAAGTCTCCTCTGTCAACAACCTTTCCCCCACTCGGGCTCTGACACTCCCAAGGTCCCTGTCAGAGAGAAATCAGCTCAGATTCAATTCACTGAACAAATACGTGTTATTTGTGATCTGCCAGGCACAGTGCCAGGCAAGGCAAAGGGAGAAGAGGGGAGCAAAGGATGGACCGTCCTTGTTAGAGTAGTAATTCCACAAGGAAGTAGAGCTTCCAGAGGACCGTGGGCAACACAATTCAGAGAGAGAGCTGACATCTCATTGGAAGGGATCAGAAGGAACATCAAACTGGAGGAAGCATGTGAATCAGACAATAAAGACAAAAGCAGGAATGGGGCTGTTTGTATACCTGTGTCCAGATGTGGAGGAAGGTCAACAATTAGCTTGGTGCAATGCCTCTCCCCAAAAATATATGCCCAGTAAACCCTGAGGAAAAAGCCTTTTACAGCTAAAGAAAGCAATCTGCAGATGGAGAAATCACACAGTACTTAAAAATGTAGCCTCTTTCAAATACTGCAGTTCACCAGCTATGTAACTTTGGGCAATTTACTTCCCTTCCCTGAGCCTCAATTTCATCATCTGGAAAATGGGGATCATACTTCACTGGGCTGATGTGCATATTAAATCATAGTGTGAATATGCAACGCCAATGTATGGCACGTGGTTCAAGGTGAGCACTCAATGAATGGATGTAACTCACTCATGTGGGAGCTATTTACATTGGAACATGTTTCTAATATGCTTCGAGTCACACACAGCACCCACTCTTCTGGCAGAAAGGCTTGATTAACACTAGAGCACAATGAAGGTAAGATACTGTGGACTTTGTTTATAGAATTGCGTAATTTTCAGACTTCTTCATAGTTTATCCCATGTTACGGAGGAAGAAAACAGCCACCACCAGTTTCCAATGACCCAAGCAAATACACAACCTTGAAAAAGCAAACCTTCTAATGGGACTTTATTTCAGTCCTTGACTGGGCAGCTCTCGCACTTTGGGATCACTGGTGAAAAGCTAGGGGGAGGTATTTTCCAACCTAAGATAAGAGATAAAAGGGCCTGAGGAGGTTAACAGTGAGGGAATGGAAATAGCAGGGGTGAAAATCAATGTTTATGAAATAGTCCAGTGTTTCTCAAACCTTCCTGTTCACACAGATCTTCTGGATATCTTGTTTCAATGCACTCTGATTCAGTATGTCTGGAGTGGTGCCCAGAACTCTGCATTCTCATAAGCTCCTCCATGATGCCTATGTTACTCGTCCATGGACCACCCTTATATAATAAGCGAATGGTGTTTGTGTAGAGCCTAAGAAACGACTGAGTGGGGGAACCAGGAAATCCCCAAATAAAGAAAGAGAAGTTTGAAAGAAGAGTGATATCCAAACAAGATGGCAAGAAGACTAGATGATTTGAGGAGCAGCCAAGCCAGAGATGTAAATACAGAGACATGGTGCCCAAGGGGAAGGTTTTCGGAGAAGAGGCCCCAGCTCACGAAGTTCCAGTGCATTACTCACTTTGGCTGTGAGTCACTCACAGCCTTTTAGAATTGTTGACGGCAAACATTTTGGAGAGTGCTGCGATAAAGGAATGTGCTCACAGCCATTAACTATGAAGCACTAACTCATTTCAGCAGCCTGACACAAATTATGCTACGCAGTTGAAAAATAGCTATTGATCAGTCCCTTCTTTCTGGTGCCTTCCAATACCCCAGATCAGCACTTCCATTCGTTTCCCCGCCCCCAGATGCCCTCACACACCTAGTTAGATCCTGCCCAAGCCAAAAAAAGATGCCCGCAGACTTTATTTTCTTCTAGATTTTGCCTTTAATAAAACAAGCCCAGAAAGAGGCAAACCGAAAGATGCCTCCTTTAAGTTTCTCCATGTATCTGTTTCCTATGAATTTTCCAGTCTTTTTTTCTTCTATACTCATTATAGACACAAAGGCAACAAATCAACTGATCTATCACTTCCTGGGCTAGAAGATAAGAAATGAAGAGGGCATGAAAAGGACAGAATATGAAATTAAGTTTTAAAGAATTGAACCTGATTCAGGGTCAGGTCAAATGGCAGCACTTTGAGCACCTTCAAGTAGCAACTTGAGCCTCAACAGAAAAAGGAAGCCCAGGGTCTTTCAAGAATCTTCCCTAGTTTCCTTCTTAATCTCAAGAGAAACTAAAGAGGCATGTAGATCTTCTATGGCAGACTGATTACAAAGAAGTCCTCGATTCTCTGTCCCTCCCTGTATCTATTTCCTTTGCCATGTGACTCTGCAATGACTCCCACCATATGAGGTAGTTTAGTTGATTTCCCCACCCTTTGAATCTCAGCTACCTTGTCCCTTGCTTTAGCCAATAGACTGTGGCAAAGCTGCCTTGTCCCTTGCTTTGGTCAATAGACTTAAAGCAAAGCCAAGGGCATCCTTGCTCACATGACCTGCCAGCCCCCAGCTGACCCACCAGCTGGCTCAGATGCAAGAGTGAGCCCAGCTGAGATCAGCAGAGCCTGGCCTAGCAGCAGAACTGCACAGAAAACCCTTAGATCATGAGCAATAATAAACGGTGGGTGCTTCAAGCCATTAAGTTTTAGAGTGCTTTGTGATATAGCATTATTTGGAAAAAAATAACTGACATATCTTCCTTTGGAAAAGCCATGATAAAAAGGCCAGGTATACAAATAATTCCAACAGGGCATTGGTTTTCCTCTCACAAAATTATTAATGAACACAAATACATTGTAATAGCATAATTTCATCATTTATAAACACAAAAACACATTAGGAAATTAGATAATAAAAGCACATTCCTATATTACTTTTCATTTTGCAAATGGTTGAATCTGTTAATTAATATACTATATTCACTTGTGTAACTTTTTAAAGTTTTCTAGACTTCAAATTGAGTCAATCATTTCTTCTTTTGTGCATTCATTTGTTGAAGATTATAATGAACCGAGTTGTGAGCTGGGTACAATAGTAGCTCTGAAGATGAATAACACATTGATCCCTGATCAAATGACTTCCACTAGTAGGGTTGACAAAGACACATACTCCAAGACACTTAATGAATGGCAGGGGGTATGTCAGCTTCTTTCTGTCATCTCTATTATTTTCAATCTGACCCACCTTACCAGGTCCAGATGAAATAGTCTTTTCTCTTTCACATCTTCTTTATTACCAGCCTTATTTTTTCCCCAGCTATAAGTAGACCTTCTCAGCTTCAAAAACACAATTTGGAAGGTGTAGAGCAGGTTCAGACAATAATCTAGGGCAGTCACAAAATTTAAGGTTAAAAGGAAAGCTTAATACTGGATAGATTATGAAGGGCCTTGAATATCAGTTGTAGTGTGTGTAGTTGGTTCTGCAGGCAATAGGGAGCCATGGAGGACTTCTGAGAGAGGGAGTGAAGTAATCAAAGCTATCATTTAGAAAGGATGATTGGCTTCAAGCCCTTGCTATAGGATCAGGGAAACCCAGGGTGATAGAGTTTCAGAATGGACGAGACTGTCAATTGTAGATGCTGCATACAGATCAAAGAGGATGAAAAATTTATTGGGTTTGCCAAGTAGATAGCCACTGGTGACACTGGAAGGAAAAAATTCAATAGAACACAAAAGGGGAAGGAAATAGAGCAGGTGGGATAAGACTGTTCTCTACTTCAAATTTTTCTATGGAGAAGGCAGTTGTGATTGACTGTTTACAAAGAGAATTTGAGGATGCACAGCCTTTGACGGAAGATTAGAGTCAATCTCTTTCCCATATGCCTAAATTGCCTTGATTAGCTTAAAAAAGCTAAGAAGCCCTAGTATTTCTCCCAGTGCCTTAGAGGGTGCTCCTGGGAGAGAAGAGAGGGTTGAGGTCTCGAGGGACATACGCTGAGAGTATCCAGACATCTTGCTCCCATTTCAACAAGCTTAAATCCAATTATCTTCCTTATGTACAAGTGTTCTTAGCTGAATTTCATTGGGAAAAACTAGAGTTTCTTCTATTGATTAAAAAATAATTTTATTAATTTTAAAACAATTAGGCAAAATAATTTCCACAATCCACTCTAGTTCTAAGATGATAATACTATACTAATTATCTTTCAATACTTAGAATGAGAAGAAAATCAGGAGGTGGGCACCTAACATCTCTTGAGCCTATTATATATAGGTTAGGCAATGTGCTGTATCCTGTCCATCCATGGACCACGCACTGAATTCACAACACAGCTCTCTGCAGGAGGAATCATTATCCCCATTCTGCAGATGAGGAAATTGAGGCCCAGAAAGATCAAACAACTTGCACAAGATCTCAGCGCTGAATCCAGAGCCTGGACTCTTGACCAGTAACTCACAGCTGTGCACATTTTCATGAACACCCAGTGGAGCCTGGGGTTCATACATGAGTTCCCAAGGTTCACTGAATTTGAATTTCTGGGAGCACATACAGCAGTAACTTTGGCCAGAAGATGCTGCTAAACTTAGGGGAAAAGAAGGATGTGTTGAGAGAAAAAGATAGGAAGAGGAAGGTTTAAAATACTGGAAAGAATTAGAAAAAAGTACTAGTGAACTTTTGGACCTTGGAAATATTGGTCAAAACAAATCCTAACGTGGTAGCTATAAAAATCACACACACACATATACCACACACACACATACACACACACACACACCTGAGACCATAAATGCCATTGCTAGAAAGGATATATAGGTAACAAAAGGCATTTTTTACCCTAGGCTGAAATTGATTTTCATTTGGAAAATCTAAACTTATTGGTAATAATTAATCATTAAAATATGGCCCCCAGCAGGTCTTGTCTAGTCAGCCTTATTTAAAATTTCACATTTCCCCAACTCCTTATACCCCCTCTACTTTATTTCTCTCCATAGCACTTAACACCATTTCATTATATATATATATACACACACACACACACACACACACACACACACACACTTTTATTCGTTTGCTTATCACCTCTCTCCATAAGAATGCAACTTCTGTGGATTGGGGGTTGGGGGTGGGAAGGAGGCTTAGCATTACTTTTGTGGTTATTCACTTTGTATCTCTAGCATCTGCCATAATATCTGGCTCCTAGGAGGCACTGGATAAATATTTGTTGAACAAATGAATGTGTTACTTCATCATGGTATTTATGGAATAAGCCTTCATATCTATTCATTCTCATCCCAACTTATGGCATCTGAAATGTTAGAGTCTCCATCAATTACAAGTCTATTTAGCATTTATATGGCACTTCATATTTAAAACTTACTGTTCAATTATTGATCCCCACAATCGACCTTGAAAATAGATCCTGAGTAGTAGAGTGTCCCACACCACTTTCCCTTCCTAGGCTTCCCCATGGGTGTAAGCAAAGGGCTAGGAAGGAGGAACAAGTTCTAGGATGAGGGGCAGGAAGGCAAGGCACATGTTCCTGAAAATACATTCCGTGGTCTACCTTTGCATCCTTAGAAGTGGTGGAGCAGAGCCAAGATCCTCTCCTCCAGCTGCTGCAGATGGGCTCAGCATCCCCACAGAGGAGGTGAAGAAGAAAGAAACCCCAGGAGCCTAGAGAGAAAGTGAGGCATGAGGGGAAGAGGAACCCCCAACAGCCATCCTCCAGCAGGGGTCTCTGACTCTGCCCTCTGAGCTCTCCATCTTTTTGCAGGTGAAGACCAGACTGTACTTCCTTCCACACGACTTATTTGCCCTGCTCCAGTGCTCAGCTGTCTACCACAGCAAGCCTGAACTCCTTGGCCTGAATTCCAGTGCCCTCACCTAGCCATCTGGTCTACCCTACTACCCATTTCGAGCCCAACTTAGCCTTAGGTAAGAAGATCAATGGACACATTGTGTATGGAGATGACCCAAATGTAGTTTAAAACACCACCAGATTTTAACTTAAAAGCTCAATAAGCTATGCTTCACTTATAAATATCTCAACCTGTGGTTTTTAGGATGAGGTTGCCCTGAGCAACTCAGATGAAATCAGATAGATACCTAAATTGCCATACTAAACAAACACCTATCTAAATCACTTAATTTAGTGCCATGGGACTTAAAAGTCTCAGCTCCTACTCTACCAACTCCTGTTCCAGCTCTGCAAGAAAGATCATCAAATGATCAACAGGAAAATAATCAACAGGAAAGAAGGCCCAGGTGTTGGTAGCCAAATAGGCATCTGGAGACAAGGCAAGAAACACAAGTAAAAACAATGAGGTCCTTTTCATGAACTTGGTACAATAATGGCCATTTTTGGAAAATTCCAAACATACAAGGTGCAAAAAAAGTTTTTCTTGATGTAAAAGGAAAAAGAACTAACACTTGACAAGCACATTAAACATCTCCAATGTGCCCAGCACTATGCAAGCTTGGCACATTCATCATCTTAAACTTCTCAAGAACCCAATGAGATATACATTGTATCTATCTTCATTTTCAAAAGGGAAGCTGAAAAAGGCTCAGAAATGTTTAGTATCTTGCTTAAGGTCCTACAGTTAAAACATGAAAGAAATATGTCTGAAAACCAGGCCTTCTGACTTTTCAGCCCAGTACTAGATATTCTGGTAGGTCATTCTACATAAATAACTTAAATACTGTTTTATTTCACACTGACTTTGACTTTTTGATCATTTCTTATTTTAGCAGCTACACAGAGAAGGCATTTTAAGATATTTAATCTCTCTTTGTTGTTACTCTGAGGTCACACATCTTGCATTGCCCTAGGGAGATTATTGCAAACGTTACTTATTACAATACTGTTTGAACTCTGTGTATTTATTAAACACCTATTGATTGTTAATAGAGATTCCTAGTTGATGAAATGAGTGGGAGAGCCAGCTTTCTTTCTTCGTTGTTGTGTATATTGACTTCATTATTTGAAGCCTTCATCTCAGACTCATGAACATTCTCCAGATGTACTTGATTCAAAGACATGTTCTCTCTATTGACGTTTCTAATCTTCAGTAGGTCATACATTATATACACATAGCTAGTAAATACATTTAAAAAGATATTTTTGACACACATAAATTCATACTGCATGATACTTCCTGCAAGAAACTTCCAAACAACTAACTTGCTACCAGATTGTTAATAAAAATGTTGTGGAAACTGCTTCTAAAGGATGGCAATTAGCTACAATGATTAGACAAAACATGGTTTCACATTAAATTAAATTGATATTTAAATGTAATTGTTTTTAGCTCCATGGTGTCAAGGTACTACATAAATCCATTATTACTACTATTTAACAGCAGTAGTAACAGCCGCAATAACTCAACCAAATTTTCCAAGATTGTAAATTGCAGTGCCCCAAAGAAGCTAATTGCATGCTTAGGAGGTGGGTTAACTCTTTCAAGCCACTTGGGATTGTTTAATGATAGTTCTTGAAAGAGTTAATTGCCTCCAAAAATGGCTCCCAGTGGAGACAGTCAACACACATGCGCACGTGCACACATATAGCCACACATATATAGCTCTGAAGAAACATATTAATTTACACTTAGCTAGATTAACTCTGCCCAAATAGTTTTACTTCATTTACAACTAACTGAAATGTCAACACATTATTAAGAGAACTATTAACAACTCAAATATGAAGTTATTCTTGACTTTAGACAAAATAAACAATAGAATAAAGCCTTTGGAAGACAGTAGTAGGCTTTGCTCTGAGGAAAGATTAGAGAAGTAGAATGATTTTTAAATGGGTAGAGTCTGTCCATTCTGCTTTGCCTAAATCTGAATTAAAACCTCTAAGTCAGGAATGACAAACTCCAAAGTTTTCATTGTCAGCCAAGGAATATAAATGACTCAAGTAGTGCCAATGTAAGACAGTAAGACAATGGTAGTGATTGTGGCAAACTGAAGAGGGCATGCCTTATCTAAAGAAGTTATGGCTTCTTAGCTTCAGATGGTTATTGCAGTGGGGGAATGTGAACCCAGACTTTCTACATTTTTCTATTTTTTACAGAAAGCCAGAAATCTGAAATTTTTTTTTACATCTCTTTATTTTTAAACACCATGTACACCCTAAAAAATGTGAAGCAGGCTGAATTTTACCACAAGCCTCAAGTTTGCCCCTCTGCCCTAAATGGTTTCTGACATCAAGACTAAGTTGGCAAGTAGGCCATTTGTAGATGTACACCTAGGAGTTATTTATGTCATTTTGTCTTGAAAATGTAGCCAAATACAAGGCTATCTGCTTCCAAGAGGAAAAAAGAAATAGACAACATCAATGCCATGATCATTCATCACTGTTAATGTGGTTGATGATTTCTTTTTCTTCACCTGCTTTTTGCTGTAGTGATCTCGCCCTGGATGCATCACTTGAAGTCATTGGTGACATAATTCCAATAGCAATCTCATCAAAACCAGCCACCCAATTCATCCACAAATTTAAATGTGCTCATTATCAAGTGTGGGAAAAGAACGTCGAGACCCATCTCTTGCCCTATCACCACTTCTTTCTCAATCAGAGACCACGCTATGGCTAGATGTGTCACTGGCAGCTACAGGAAGCCGGGCCAAGAGAAGCTGTCGAAAACAACTCCTGAGAGAATAATGGAAATTTCTTTCAATGAGAAAGCTGCAGAAAGGGCTACTGTGTTTAATATAGATGTTACATAGACATAAAATGCTCAAATCCCATTTTATTCCAGAAAACTTCTCTGCTTCTCCCACCTCTGAACTCCCAGGTACACACTTTCTTTCTTTAATTACAATGACTTGGGCATATATATAATTTCCAAAATATATTAGGGTTCCTTTTAGAGCACAATCCATGTCTGATTTATTTGTCTCTCTATCTCACAAAAGAATTGATATGTACCCAGCAAGTGGTAGCCATGCTTCAAATGTTCAGTAGGTGGGTAGGTAAATGAAGAGAAATGGAGAGATGGATGGATGGATGGATGGATGGATGGATGGATGGATGGATGCATGGATGGATGGATGGATGGAAATACAAAGGATAGATGGGAACAACCTCCTTTATTTTAGCCCAGAGAGAGTGATCACAAGTGCAACTAGTAGAAATATTTACTGTGAACAAACTATCTTATAAATTGCTTTGTGGCTAACAAGGGAGAAAACAAATATTGGGTATTCATTGCCTGAGAGCCATAACCCCACTTTCTCTGTGCATAGAGAAGCCTTGATTTTAGTGAGTAGGGATCCCTCTCTATGCCCTAGTCCAATCCTGATCATTTGATTGCTCTTTGTTAGAAATGTGTTTAGGGAAAGAAGGGTTCCAGTGACCCAGTTCTGGCCAATGAAACTTAGGAAGCCTGCAGAGTTTGGGAGAGGAGCTTCTCTTCTATGGGGAAAAATAAATAAATAAAGCCTTACAAGACTTTTGCTCCTGCTTTTCCCTTTCTGCTTGTAACACTTAGTGTGAGGATGTGATACTTGGAGCTGTGGCAGCTATCTTGAGACCGTGTGGCAATAAACATGAAGAGAAAGAGCTGAGAATAATAGAGAAGAGGGGCTGGGTACAGTGGCTCACACCTGTAATCCCAGCACTTTGGGAGGCCTAGGAGGGCGGATCACTTGAGGTCAGGAGTTCAAAACCACCCTGGCCAATATGGCAAAACGCCGTCTCTACTAAAAACACAAAAAACAGTTGGGTGTGGTGCTGCACGCCTGTAGTCCCAGCTACTCTGGAGGCTGAAGCAGGAGAATCTCTTGAACCCAGGAGGTGGAGGTTGCAGTGAGCAGAGATCGTGCCACTGCACTCCAGCCTGGGAGACAGACAGAGACTCCATCACAGGAAAAAAAAAAAAAAAAAAAAAAGAGGGATGGAAAGAACCTGGGTTCCAGATGATGTTGCTGAACTAATGAACAAACCCTGGGACCACCTAGCTCCTGTTAAGTAAAAAATTAACTGATACAGTAAACCACTCTTAGCTGGGCGTTCTGGATCTTACAGTGGAAACTATTTCTAACTGCTATGGTCTTTCACCCAAAGACAGATGACAATGAACAACTACAGTAAGGATGGTAATGGAGCAGAGAAATCAGTGAGTGGGTCTGAATTACTTTCACTATCCCACCCTGTAGCTAGGCAAAGGTCTGGAAAAAACAGGGTTTTAACTGCTATAGCCCAAAGTCTCCTCGCTCCACCTCACCAGACAGTGTAGTAAGTGAGTGGTGGCAGCTCCACACTCCAAACGAGTTTCCTTCCTGAGTCTGACAACTCAGGGACTCATTCTTTCATTCCCATTTGCCTCAAATCACAGCCTCCCGGCATGCCTTCTGGACGATATTTACGCAGGGTTGAATATATGGCTCACATTAGAACAAACAGAACTTCCTAAATTGGGCAATTTGTGACTTTGCACCTCAAGTTTCACTCATCCCTGATTCAAAATGCACTAAAAGCACATTATTACTGTTTAAGATGCAAACTACTGCCCTGAAAAATATTGCTCTTTACCTGAGGTGAAACAAGTTATAAATTAATGGTTAGTGGAGGGTAAGGTGCGTGGGTAAATAGAAATTCCTTAGAATCATGTGTAGGCCATTCTACTAGTATGATGAGGCTACATTTGCTGTGGATTAATTACTCTTTTCTTCTAACTTAATTTATTTCATACTTTAAGAAACCAAAATGTCCAGTAGCCACTATGCTTGTGACAAAGAAACACAATAAAAGCAATTTCTCCAGTACAAAAAAAAAAGCGTTCCCGGTAATGCATTTTTGAATCCAGCATACCTTCCCCTAATGAGGTTTCAGCATGCTATAAATAACACTAATGAGACTTTGTCTTGCCCATGTAATATATTTCCTTGATATAGCCTTAGATTCTCTGTGTTGCATGGAAAACTAACAGCCTCAGAAAGAAATGGTGTCCATAACACATTAAAACGAAAAGCACAATTAAATATAAATGAATTCAGTAATTTAATTGCACAATTGTCGCTTTAAAAAATTCAGAAGAAAAGTAATGATGTCATTTTTTTAAATCGGTAAATAATAAAAGTGCTTGTGGGGATGGTACAATATTTAAATAAACATTTTTCTGGCAAAGGGCAGGTAGCAAAGGCAATCCTACATGCTTAGGAAAATCCCACGGCTTGGAAAAAAAACCAAGTACCCTGGCATACATCACTCTGTGCACGTGATATGCAAAAACAGACATCTCAATTTCAATCTTATCTTGAAAGTTTATCCCATGTTTGGAGGGTTTTCTGATTCTGAGCATTATCAACCAGGCTTTATATTATTCCCATTAAAATCGAATGCAAGATGGCAGCATACCTAGGAAGCTCTCTAATCAGCTCCCAGTAAAATGAGAACTCCATATGGCTACCAGAAATGCAATGGTTTTCATATATCAACGACATAGCATTTTAATGCTGACAAAGTATTAGAAAATCATTAATGGCTATTCTTCATTTCCCTCTTCTCCAAAGACTGACCCAGCACAGCCTCCCTTTGATCTTCCTCTCTGATAAAATCAGAGACATGAAACGTTGTCTAAAGGAAGATCTAAAGGTAGGCTTTGGGCTTCACTTTACATTGATTTTTATTCAATTCCAATCAAGAACACATCCAAGAAATTTACTTATTAGATTCCAGCGTTATGGTGAGGATAATGGGGGAAGAGACTTTTTAATTTTAAGTTAGCTATTACCTTACATTCCAGTTATTGGAACTGACACAAGCAGATGAGAGAAAAGACCTTATGCAGCCACCTAAGCAAATTTTCTGGTAGAGCACACTGGTGCATTTAAATATCCTAAGCAAGTCCACCCCCTTGTTTTCATTGTGTTTGTGCTTGATTTTGACAATAATTTGTATATACGATTTTTGTTTATTTTATCTTGGATAACCATCCAACTAGATAACTCATTAATTTATTTTCTCTTTCATTCTGTCAACAAATATTTATTGAGTGCCCCGTCTGGGCGCTGGTTCTAGGCACTTGGAATTACATAGTTAACCCTTTACCCTTACACAGGCTGAAAAAACTATACTCAAAAGCCATATCAACATCTATTTATAAGCTTAACATATACACATGACCTTCAGGTCATGGTTTCACTTTCAGGAGCTCACACTCTATGTGTTTGGGATCACAGATAATCAACAACTTAGCAAATAAGAAGATCATTTCTAAAAGCAATAGGTGCTATGAAGAATATGGAAAAACATATAATTCACTCGAGGCTTAAGAGTGGAAGGCAGTTCCTTTAATAAACTGGTTTCAGAACACATCTCTAGAAGCTGATTGTGAGCACAATGAGAGACAACCACCCAATGCAACGATCTGGAAAGAGCATTCCTGGCAGAAGGAACAGCACATGCAAAGGCTCAGAAGCAAGAACAAGTTCAGCAAGGAACCAAGGAACACGAAGAAACAGGCAAGACAGAATCATGCCTTCTATTTAACAAGGGCTGAAACTAAAGCTCAGACTGGATTCTGTGAAAACTTTGTCTCAAATCCAGACCTTCAAACTCCTAACCCTGTCTATCCCCTACACCACAGCATTGCTCGTCATACGTTAAAAGATTCAGTTATGTCCTTTGGTACAGAGTTCCTAATAACCCTTGGGGAGTCCACTCTCATAACTGTGCTGCATTCCCCAACTGGGTTCTCTCTTGACCATCACAAAGTTTAAAAACAAAAAACAACAACAACAAAAAACAATGAACAAAAGCATGCACAGTGAAGTTGGTAAAAAAAAATCACGGAAAATATATATATTTTAGGTTCCTCTGACAGGATTACATTTGTACTGAGCAAGGGAATTCCCAGAAGTCTTTTGAAATCCCAAAGTAATAATATCGCATCAATAGAGAGGTTTATACTTTTCCAAGAAGCCCAAATGGCTGGATTCATATCTTGTCGGTGACTTTATCAGCTTCATGGCCTTGAGATCATTCTGTGCCTCGGCTTCTTCTTTGATAAAACAGAGCTAACATTAGTACCAACACTGTCTGGTGGCTGTGACCATTAAGTGAAGGAATTCAGGTGAGGTTCCAGTTAGGACAAGGCCAAGAACAAACTAAGGTTGCTGGATGATGCTATTGTTTTTGTACCAACATTGCCTCTTTTAGAGCAAAGGAGAGCAACAGACAACAACAACAAAAAACTTCTGCCCTTTTTTTCTTTATTTTCAAAGGGCCTTCTAGTGGAAGCTACTGAAAGTTCAGCATTTGCAGTTTCGTCTCTCTTGCCCACATACATCTAGTAGGCAAAAAACGTGTCTTTGCAATTAACTTTCAACAGCACCAGGCACACAATGACACTTACAAAAAGAGCTCAGTGACTCCCCTGGAAAGATCGCTGCCCCTTCCATTGATATCTGCTGCTTGATATGAGGATAAGACCAGATGACAGAGGGACCCTGTGGAATGGAAAAGTCCTTTACAGAAACAAGACATAATTGCTATTAATAATAATTAGTAACTAGGAAGATCAACATGTGTTGGTTGGATGATACTCATGTCCACAGCAGTTTTGGAATAGTAACCTGAAAGTTCTAAGCATTTCTTATACAGCGTCCTCACAAAAGTCCCTACTTTGTCACACAAGCTGGGCCTCATTTCTAATTCCCAGATCTCCACAGCACAGTCTCTTTTTATGCATCCTTTGGAATTCCACACGACAAGAGCAACAGCTGTGTTAGGCCAACCCATCATTCATTTTGGCTTCTCTCGCCGTAACTCAAAAAGTCAGTGATCACTTGGAAACCACCTCTGATCCGTAGGAGGTGATGGCAGACTGAATTTACAACGAAGCCCTGCCTGCAGAAATCTTCCTGTCACCTGCAGGCCACATAAACCATTAGCATCCCAGCCATAACGTGCGGTCAATGAGCTACACAGGCATTTCAAAACCAAGCACTTTGCCACTATTTACGGGCCAAGGCAGGGACTCCAGCAGCTCTGATTTTCTTGTCAGCCTGCCAGAGGAGGAGCTACAAAGAACAGCTGCATTACCCACCCTTCTATAGTTTGAACGTTTGAAGAAAATTAAAAGAAAAAAACCCAAACGTTAGAAGGTGCCACTCCAACCTGTGCATCTCCTTGTGGAGTTTTCCTGGCCCTGAAAACACTTTTAGCTCAACTCCTGGTCACTGCCCTCTGCTAAACAGGAAAACAGCAATAGAATATCATTTTTGTCTAATTGCCCTACACAGAGCGCTCACCAAAGGCAAGCCACCGTAGAATATTATTATTTTTAGAACACTACTCGGTTTTAACATTTTAGTAACCACATGATCTCTAGAACCACAATGGTTCTTAAATGAACCATTTTCCTCCATTCTAGAAACAGATAAATATAGACACCATATATATTTTTAAGATAAGCCCTTTACCCTTACACAAGCTGATAAAAATATACTCAAAAGCCATATCCACATCTATTTATAAGCTTAACATATACACACGGGATATTTAAAGTGTTGATTGGTCCTCTGAAATAGTTTTTTTCCACTTGCATAGAAAATTAAGTGGAGGTCAACACAATGAAACATTTTCTAAGTCACTGCTGTTTATTAGGAAGTTCAGAATAATAGGCTCCAACCTGAAAAAAAAAATGTCAATGCAATCTAAAAATAACAAAAGGTGCATAACAAATTTGTCCTCATTTTGTTCTTAATAGAAGGTGTTTCTAGTGCATCGGCCAGAATGACCTATCAAACGCATCACCTTGTACAGTCAATTTATTCCTTTATCAGGCAGTCATTGGAGAGGGATTTTGTTTTGCATTGCCTCAACATAAAGTGGGATGGTGAGCCTGCTTTCCTTACACAGTGAGGGAGGCTCTTTTGTCAGGAAACCTTTCTAAAAGACCTTTGATCAAAATGAAGATGAGACAGGGAGACTTTTCTCTTTCCCCGAAATGCTGCCCCCACCTTTGGATCACAAAACCTCTTGATCTAAGCACTAAGAATCAAGCCCAGAGCAGGAACCCTTTGGCTCTCAATGCTGTCCCGTCACCAGAAGCACATTCGGAATGTCTCTCAAAAATTAACTGTTTCACCAGATCTGAAAGACCTGGATTTAGAAGGCAGGAATTGTTCTTCCAATTTCTCAGTTGTAAAAACTGAAGGGGGAGAAAGATAAGGGGGCTTCTCTGTGGCAACTGAGCAGTCAAACTGTCAGGATATCAAATTAGCATCCAAAGTGGGACCAGAGATGGTCGCTTCCTCATTTGCACCTCATTATCTTAACAAGCCTAAAGAAAAGCTGAAGGCCTGCCCAATGTTACAATAATATACTAAACACACTTGGCACAAAAAATTTATAAAGATTTCTTATTTTTATAAATTAACTGATTGGAGGATTTTAATTGAAAAATGTGCTGCTTGCTTTAATAGGAAAACGGCAGCAAAAAATAAATGAAAATAAATGAATGCAGTCGCTCTAGAATGAATTGAAATGTGAGTGACTGTGTAAGCCACTCTCTACCCACACCCTCCTCCAAAACCCACTCCCTATTTGCAGACTCTTAGCTCCAAAATCATTGTCTTATACTTATAAAAGGTGCCTGAAATTCTTCTGCCTGAAACTTAGTCCTAGAATCTTAAAAGCTTTATTAGCCATCATAAATTATTTTCTTAAGTTACAAATATCCCTGGGAGAGATGATGCTCTACAAGGCCTGAGAACAATGTAAATAGTAGTGGAAGGCAGCTAACGGTACAGGAAGAAACAAAAAGAATCTTACAGGCATAAATAAAATGCCTGCGATGTACAAGCAACATTGCATATTTGGTCTTATGTAATATTTGCATAAATCTCTTTTAAAGTAGACACTACTGTTACTAATTTATAGTGAGGAAACTGAGGCTCCAGGGTTCAACCAGTTGATAAGTAGGATCTGAACCTGGGTCTGTCTGCTTCCCAAACTCCAAGTCCCAGGGATGTCATGGAAGGATGGATGAGGAGCTAAGCCCCCAGACACCACCATCTTGTTCCTTCCCAGTCAGGCTGGCTGACAGGGATGTGGCTAGAGATGGTTCAGAGACAGCAGAAAAACAATAACTCTGCAAACCCTGGCAGAGACAATGGCATGATATTCATAACCAAGATTTATTTTGTACTTATTAGGTACTGATTCCTGTCCTTTACATGCAATATCTCATTTAACCCCCATAAAGACTTTGTAGATAAACATTGTTCCCATTTTATAGATGAGAAAATGAAGATCTAGGGAGAGTAAGTAACTTGCAATAGATCTTACAGCTATTGAATGGCAGCTATGGTCTGAATGTTTGTGGCCCCCAAAATTCATATGTTGAAACCCTAACCCCCAAGATGATGGTATTAGGAGGTGGGGTCTTTGGAAGGTGATAAGGTCATGGGGGTAGATACCTCAGGAAAGAGATTAGTACCCTCATAAAAGAGGCCATGGAGACCCCTCCCCCTTTCCACCATGTGAGAACCCAGCAGGAAGGCCATGAGCATCTATGAGCTAGAAAGTGGTCCCTCACCAGACAATGAGTCTGCCTTAATCTTGGACTTCCCAGCCTCCAGAACCATGAGAAATAAATTTCTGTTGTTTATAAGCTGCCCAGTTTATGCTACTTTATTATAACAGCCTGTGGACTAAGACAATGGCAAAGCAAGGTAATTGGACTTCTTTGCTCAGTGGCTTTTCTCTCTCCAATAGCAACAAGCACAAAATGATTCAGCTTGCTAGTCACCATTCCTGTAAGCTACTTAACCCTCAGTTTCCTCATCTGAAAAACAGAGGTAGTAATAACAGCCTGGCAAGGTTATTGTGAGGATTCTCTGTCACACCACTGGGACTTCCAGTGCCACTAGGGTGGCCAGAGCTTACAGTCCAGTGACAGTGACCAGCCCCTTCAGAGAGCCAGCTTTGGCCAGGAAAAGGCTATGGAGAATACAGGCTCCCAGCTATTGGAATGAAGACTTCTCCCACTCCTGTTTTTCAAACAAGTTAGAACACTGCCAACCCTGCCCTCAGGAACCTCTGAGCATGATCACGAGTCTCAGGGGTCACGCTCACTAGGGTCTCCATCTGGTCTTTCTTTGCTCCTCCTCCTCATTGCAGGAGTTTCCAGACGCAACTGCTAGGGGGAGAGTAGCAACCACGTGAATATCACTAAGGACTGAACAAGTACCACTGAATGAGAGAAGCTGATCAAGCCAGAGACCTCCGCCATACCCTCTTAGACACAGGAGCCACTCCTGCCAGTTCTAGGCACCTCGGATCCAGCCTCCACATTTTCTGAACAACCACAGGTGACCAGGGGAGAGGAATGCAGAGGAAACCACGAGGCCCATACACAGCTATATATTTTAAATAGCATCTTCTCTCTGCAGCCTTACGTGGGAGGGGAACATATGGTCCTACATTCATTATACTCCTGAGTTTAGGTTTGAAACATCATATTTTCATTACAAATAAGCTTTGATGACACTGCCTATTGCAATGATTTCAACGCATGGTTAATTTTATCTGCGGCAGTGGTGAGAGTGGCATACCAATTTACTGCCAGAGGAGAACAATCTGATTTTAGCATCTTAACCCTGAACTCGAGTTCCCTTTGTTCCTGAGAACCTCATTTTAGCAAGATTCAAGACTCGAAGTGACTGGGAAGAGCGCGTCACTGATGCTGACTCAAAGGGAGTGGAAAAGTTGAGAGAGAAAAGGGATGAGCTGGATAAACAGAAATACATGAGACGGGGAATAGGGGAAGTGGACAGCAAAGGGTTTGGGTTCGGTGTGACAGTGTGCTTAGAACTTCAACGAGCAGATCAGGTCTTCACAACTTGGCTGGCAAGCTGGTGAGAGCAGACCTATTTGTGAGGCTCTTTTCTGCTGCGTCTGACTTCAGGCCAAGCCAGGAAGCAGCAAGAAAGAACTCACTCATGGAGCCCTTTGTTCTGGGCCAGGAAGTTTAGAGAAAAACTAAAATGCAGAATAATGTCACTGGTGGATAGGGTAGAGAGGAAGGTGCTCTAACTTCTTAGCCCCTCTGTGTGTGTATGTGTGTGTGTGTGTGTGTGTGTGTGTGTGTGTGTGTGTGCATATATATATATATATAGAGAGAGAGAGAGAGAGAGATCTATATAAATTTTGCTTCACTCTTAGTAAACTTTTCTGCAGCCATTTGGTTACACTTTATTTTAACTCATCCCATCATTCAGCACACATTTAATGAGCACTTGCTAAGTACCATAAGGTACTGAGAAAAGAAGTGGGTATGGAGAACAGTGTCCCTGCTCTCTGAGCAACTCAGAACTAGCCTGGGACGTGGAAATGGGACATACCAATTAGAGAGATGTGATAAGTTGTTCAGATGAATTAAGAATTCTGAAAAGGAAGTTATCTGACTCCAACTAAGGGCTTAGAGATGTCTTCAAGGAAGCGACTGAATAGGAGTTGAATCCTAAATGATTAAGAGGAATTAACCAGAATGATACCACTAGAGAGAACAGCCCTTAGAAAGGCCCAGAGGCTAAATGCAACAAGGTGCTGGCAATTTGAGGAATTAAAGATACAAGAAGACCCCGGGATAACATGTCATGCAATAATGTGAATATGGGCATAATTTAGAATTGGCTCTTGTCCTCCCTTCAGCCCCAGTTCTCAAATGGGGAAGGCTAAAGTTCTGTTGAGTGTGTGTGTGTGTGCGTGTGTGTGCAAACACAAGCACTGGTGGTCATGCCCATGGAAGAGAGGCTGACAGTCGGTCCCCACTTGTCAAGTATTCTCCCAATCCAATTGCTCCAGAGTGAGCCAATGAAACAGATGACAACTAGCTAGACTCCTGTAATCACTGCAGCTATCCTGAAAGTCCTGGCCAACCAAAATTGTTCCACTAAACAACTGAGCCAGAACAGACCTCTGCCACCAGGTAGTACCAAACTACAGATGGGACTGGATGGATTTGGATCTCGCAGCAAGATCCCTGAAACCCAAGAGCTTAGCTGTAAAGGGCCTGCCCAGTAATTTCCTGCACCTCACAGCTAATGCTCCCTCTCCCTTGTTTTACACGGTTGACTTTTTTGGAACCCACACATTGCATCTTGGAAAGTTTTACTATAGCCTTATTCATTGTGAATAGCATGGGTAGTAGCATGGATGGAGTGTAAGGCAGAAAATAAGCATAGAGACAAAGCCCCGATTATCAAGAGTTGCATATTCCACTATCGTTCTTGTCGGAACTGAGGTTAAAAAAAAAGAGTTGCATATTCCACGCTAAAGAATTTGGACATTATTCTGAGGTCCAGTGGGGGAACCAGTGGGTAAATATAAGTCAGTGGTTCAAAGTCAAGGTTAGGCACAGACGCAATTTTTTTAGCCTGTGAAAGATTTTCAAAATCAAGTCATTCTGCTTAAACCTGGATCTCTGACTTCCCCTAAGAAGCTGGGCTGACTTTTCCATTTGCTGGAGTAGCATTGCTCTTTTCAGATGGAGTGTGCTCTCCTGGTCTCTATAGGCCCCACCATACCCAAGCAGTTTCGGTTTCATGCCTTTGCTAAGCTTGATTCCTATAGGAATCTAAGTTGGCAAAAAAACAAAAACAAAAACAAAAAAACAGCTGTGACAGAATCAAATTTGCATGTTAAAAAGTTTACTGGAGCAAGAGTATTGAGATTGGGTGACAGGATGGGGAGAGATGAGAGGCAGGAGAACCTATTGGAGGGTTACAATAACCATTAGGGCTCTTTCTACATGCAGAACCCAAGGAAAGATGTCAGAAATGGCTGTGAATACCACCTTCAAAAACCAAACGATAGCTGGATACACTATCTTGCAATGCTAACTCATAACCCCATAATCTAAATGCAAATGTCGAGGTGTCACAGCAGCACCACAGTTTGACAATACTGATGGGAAACACAATAAATACTGAGGCAAATACACCAGTCAGAAGTAAAGTAAATTAATAGTACAGCTTAGCTGGGATCACAAATGAATCACTCCAAAAGCAATTTTGTCCTGTTGTAAAATGAGATAAACACCTACTTGCCAGTTATTTTAGGAATAACACAAATCAGCCCATCTGTCTTAATTCAATGGTACTCATCATACATTTTTAAAGTTATCACTTCCTGAAGAGTCATCCTATTGGTGCCAACACACACTTTATGTTGACAGTCTATGGCATGACCTGCAATCTGGGTGTCATTTCAGAGCAGTGTGGAAACCCTAAGCTACGCGTCTTTGCCAAAGTGACTTGTTCTCTGGAAAGCAGGGGAGAGGGAGCTCCTAGTTGCTGGCCAGGTACAGTCTTCAAATGACATTGGAGAGGAAGCTGAAGGTAGAAGCATATTTTTTTTAGGAAGGAGATGCAAATGTTAGTACAGAGAACAATTTACTGCAAACTAAATTACTAATCAATATCTAGTAGTAGGCAGACTGTCCACCGTGGCTGTGAGAGTCATATTCAATCTATGATGGGAGATGCTAGAAAAGGAGACTGCTCTGCTTAAATTTTATTCTTGTTTTGTATTCAGACATAAATAAGCTTGCTGATCATATCACTGTCTCAGATTTATGGAAAACACAAGAGAGCACAAGAATTTCAGAAAACCTCCCTGGATCTTGCAATTTCTCAGAGTAAATACTTCACACTCCCTCCTTCAATGTAAGAAAACATGGGATAAGAATTAATCCAGGAAACTCCTAAAACTCAGGCTTAGAAACTTAACGCTTCATAGAAAATATTGGGTTAGAGAGCCTGCAGTTGACAGTAGTGAAAAAATCTCAAAATATGTTTTATGATCAATTCAAACTTCAGGCAGAATAATGAGCCCAAGTTATATAGAGTCCAACAATGGTATTTTATACATCTTAAATTAATAGTGATGGGAATCACATAATTAACTCCCACTTATTATTATCATTCTGGACTCTCCAGAAACTTGCCAGGTCCTCCCCCAATGAGAGCTCCAACAAAATGCCTATAAATTCATTTTTGTCACAGTGAGTACACAGAGAAGCTCCCTGCCCATCTGCTTCTCCAACGTGGTCTCCATGCAAGTATTCACTCTCTTCCTGATTACGTAACCTGGAGCTGTAGACCCCTAGCTTCACACCCCAAAGCAGCTGCTGTTAGTCTCAAAGATAACTAGCCAGGGATCCTCTCTTCTCACAGAAGCAGTTCTGCAAGTAAACCACCAGTCTACTCCCATTGATGCTAGTAGGGTTCAATGGAAAACTCCACTCCTGCATTGTTTCTCTCTCCTTCCCTACTTCCTATCCCCTGTATTTGTAATTATCTTTACAAGACAGATCATCAATTTACAAAAAATGGCATTAAATCTGCAAAGTTGCTGAAAAGTTGTATAGAAGATTAGAGGTTCATGTAAGAGTTGAGAGAGAGAGAGAGAGACCTCATACCCCCAATTTGTTAAATTGACTTATCTCTACAGTAGGACAACTAGCTCCTAAGCTTCTTGAGGTGAGGCTTCAAGGAGTGTGGCTCACATATCTACCCTGCCAACCTCCCAAGAGGAGTCTCGCAGGGCTCTTTGAATAAATCAGTAAACATCTTTCCTTGCTTCTATGACTTAAAACCAAACCAAGAAGAGGATGGGCTCAAAGTGTAATTTTCTTAAACTCCTGGCTGGCTTTGAAATGAGGTTGCTCTTTAATCTTCACAATGACCTATTGATGTAGTCATCATTATTCCCACTTTACAGAGAAGGAAAAGAAAATTGAGGATCAGAGAGTAAAGTGACTTGCCCAGGGTAGTGACTGTCCATTGTAAGTAGCAGAATCAGATTCAAATCCAGATCTTGCTGGGTCTACAATCCCATGTAGATGCCAAATGTGCATTATTTCACAATAATTAATTTCCCCCACCTTGGTGAGTGCTGGAATCATAATTTAAATCATTGACTGGCCCTGGCTTCTCACCACACACACACACACACACACACATTCAATCATTTTTTACATGGGTAAATGGACTCAAAATGTCTTCTAAGTTAACTAATCAGTAATGCCCTTTGCAGTCTGAAGTTACACAAGGGGACAAAATCATTTCTCTAGATCCTTGGCTTTGAATGAGCTATGTGACACTGAGTAGTTTAATTGGGATGTATGACCCCAGGAGGACTGAGTAGAAGCCTGTAGCAGGATGAGATAGGTGCTTTTCTTAGTCCCCCTAGGATATATGAGTCTCAGAGAGAGGGAGGCAGGAACTAGGTGAGTTTTCCTGACCTTTTCCCCCTGCCTAAAGATGATGTCCCAGAGGCTGTCTAGACATAATGGCAGGATGCCCCAAAGGTTACTCCATGTGTATCAAATGGTCAGCAAGGGTGGAAAAAGGTAGGCTGCACCCAGGGGTCTGACACCATCACTGATGTTAATTATGAGTTCCCAAGGGCTGCATGCCAGCAGCCATTACCTGTAACTTTCAATTGCAGAGCCTCAGCTCTCTCTGCTCCAGTGAGTGAGCCATCAGAGAAGCTGGCTAGCTGGCCAATTTCTCAGATACAATTACTTTTTTATGATGAGGTTCAAGGAAGCTCAGGGCATCACGAGGACTTCTTGGACCCACACATCACACTCAGCCCTTTTCTCCAGCTTCCATTTGTAAAAGGACATGTCGGCCTGGGTGGCCATTTCCTATCCCCGAGCCAAGCCATGGGTCAGCAGCCGCTATGCCTTCCTTTCATACTGCAGGTGACCTCCCAAAGTCCTGGGTCACAGCTGACTAAATGAACTGGATAATTAAAAGAGGGGATGAGCCATGCCGTGAGATTTTGTCTGCCTCATCAAGAACACCATGCCCTTTTTATCAATCTACTTGATTTTTTGTTTTTATTTTTCCCCCTTTGAAAAATGATTAGCCTTGAGAAACTTCTTAACCACGGCACCATCCACCAGTAGCTGCCAAGGCCAGAGTATTTAAAAAGTTTACAACTGCCCGCACTTAGAAAGTTCAACTAATAAAAACTGGTATGGCGGGGGTGGGGGAAACATAGCCTTTTCACGCCATAAGCCATAGTATCAAGTTTTCTTCCAAATCTGAAGATTTTCTATCACTTCAAAGTATTGTTTAGAAATATGTTTATCTGGTGGAGGTGAGGATGAGATGAGGGTGGATCATCTTTTTGTTATTAGAATTTCAGTACAATTATCAAGAATCATATGATTAACTTTATATATATATATACACACACACACACACGTGTGGATATATATAGACACTGTATCATATATAGAGATAGAGATAGAACTTCATAAAAATTTAACCCCCTAAGTTCCATCACAGCTTTCCCTTTCTCCCAAGAGTAAATTTCCACAATCAAGGATACTAACTTGGGTCTGGAGGACAGTTACCTCCTTCTTCATCATATCGTGTTTCATAAGCATTAATAAATAGGAGCTCACAGGTATGTATGGAAGAGTTACATAAACACGGCTAGTACATTAGTACATCAGCAGTTCAATAAAGGTACCATTATAGAAAAAAAAATAATAGTAAGGAAAATGCATCAAAATCCAGCCTTAAAGGACCAATAAGAAGCTCAAAGCCTGACTGAGTCCCAGAGAATAGAATCAGACAAAGACTAGTTTCCATTTTTTCTATGCCTGTAATAGCTAGTGTTTATGCCAAATACAAATCCCAAATGCTTCTGTCGAACTTCCTCTCACCCAAGTCATTGCATGTGCACACCATATGGGAATGACCTCCCATTCCCCTTAGCATCCTCCATATATATCTGAGGAAAGGAAGGACAGAGGACAAGGTCCAGGGTTGCTGCTTCTGTGGAGCATGCTTTGATCGGCATCCCCCACTTTCTAGCATGGTACCAAAGAGCTTGTGCATTATACACTCGTCCTGGTTTACCACTCACCAGCTCTGGGCCAATTACTTAGCTTCCCTGTGACTCAGTTTTTCCTTCTTTATAATGGAGACATTAATACTAGCATATATCTCATACAGAGTGTTGTGTAAAATCAAATGAATTGATATATATCTATAAAACGCTTGGAACAGTGCCTCATAAATTCTAAGTATTAAATACGTGACATTTTAAATTATTATGATTTGGTTGAAAGAGTGACTCATGCATCCAATCCTGAGAAGTTGCATGCCAGTAACAGAAAGAACTAAAGCTGATATCTGCTCCCAGGGCTGAAATCAACATTCAAGCCCGTCACACTGTGTGTGTGTGTGTGTGTGTGTGTGTGTGTGTGTGTGTGCGCGCGCACGCATCTGTGTACAATGATATGGATGCATATTAAACCAAACTCAGTATATGTGTGGGTGTGGGATTATGGGTGATTTCTACCTTTATTTCTTAAAATTTTCCATGGTATTATCAGATTAGATTCATAACAATTAGAAATACAAAATCAATTCTCTCCCCATCTTCTCTTAAAAGCGGCTTCAGTCTGGTGAGGTGAGAGCCTTGATAACTTCCCTAATCCCCTAAATAGGATTCGACTTCTCATCCATAATTTGAGGAAAGGATCTGAAGTTTGGGGTAAAATGAAGTAGGACCCCCTCTAACAATCAACGAAGCCTCACCAAAAGAATGACATAGAAAGTAACAAAACACCCTTCACTCTCTGAGTAGGTGGGGAACCCACAAACTTCACCAGGAAGAGCAGAATACTTCAATGAGGAGTCATAGCACATCAAATGGCAGAAATGTATCATGTAAGTAGAGCAAAAAATTAAAGATGACTCCATATTTTAAGGAATCATATTTGTACTAAGATTAAAATGAACTTTCTGGGTGTTCTTGTCATCTGAAGCATGCATATAAATGACAAGACTGCATATAATAAACAGTAATGGTAACGGGGGGAAGGAGTGGTGGGAGCTGGAATATTTCATCTTCCGGATTTCAATTCTTCATCCATCCACTGAGACAAAAGAACACATAGGTTATGAGACTTGCCTTAGCTATCCCTACAGCTAGAGCCAAAGGCCTCCATGAAATACTTGGTAGAGATCTACAGATGGTACCAAATGTTCCATAGGGTTAGGATTAAATGCCAAAGTCCACATGTTGTCACCTAGCAAATGGCTCATTATTCTAATGTCTAGAATGTACATCTGGTCAATTATAAGTTTTGATGGCTTTGCAGCTGTTTTGGAGAGGGTCAAAGAAAAGCAGCATAGTACATTGGAAAGAATACTAGGTTAATAACAATAAAAATAATAATGGTGTAATCTAGTTCAACCATTGTGGAAGTCAGTGTGGCGATTCCTCAGGGATCTAGAACTAGAAATACCATTTGACCCAGCAATCCCATTACTGGGTATATACCCAAAGGATTATAAATCATGCTGCTATAAAGACATATGCACATGTATGTTTATTGTGGCACTATTCACAATAGCAAAGACTTGGAACCAACCCAAATATCCAACAATGATAGATTGGATTAAGAACATGTGGCACATATACACCATGGAATACTATGCAGCCATAAAAAATGATGAGTTCACGTCCTTTGTAGGGACATGGATGAAGCTGGAAACCATCATTCTCAGCGAACTATCGCAAGGACAAAAAACCAAACGCCGCATATTCTCACTCATAGGAGGGAATTGAACAATGAGAACACATGGACACAAGAAGGGGAACATCACACACCGGGGCCTGTTGTGGGGTGGGGGGAGGGGGGAGGGATAGCATTTGGAGCTATACCTAATGTTAAATGACGAGTTACTGGGTGTAGCACACCAACATGGCACATGTATACATATGTAACTAACCTGCACGTTGTGCACATGTACCCTAAAACTTAAAGTATAATTAAAAAATTAAAAAAATAATAATAATAATGGTGGACACATTTATTAAGAGCTTGCAATGCTCAGGGGACTGGATTTTACCTTCATTGTGATCTAATGCTCACAACAGCCACTGAGGTAGGTACTGTTTTTATATCTCCATTTATACCCCAGAAAATGAACGGCAAAGAGGTTAAGCTGCCTGCCCAGAATATTCGGTTAGAAAGTGGAGAAATCAAGTTCAAACCTGGGCAATCTGAGACCAAAAACATGGCTTTTAACAAACAATCTTCCTATTTCTCCAGCCTATCATGCTCTCAAAGACCTTCACATGCATTGCCTCATCTAAGCCTTACAATGATATCTGTCTACCCACCTGCACAACACATTGAATTCCTATCTCTGTTTTAAAGATGAAGAAACTGGGGTTCAGAGAGATTACATAACTTGTTTGATGAAATGCAACTTATAAGAAGGCCCAACTCATTTTTGACCATAAACTGTCCTCCTAGAAACCGCTCCACCAAGCTTCCCATTATGCACCATCATCTCCACATCACTTCACATCTCCAGACCTGAATGTCCTCATCTGCCAAATGAGGAGGTATAAAGTTCTAACATTTGGTACTTCTATACAAAGAAATTAACCCATGCCACAAGCTGCTGAAGACCCATCAGCAGCCACTCACCACCCACAAGATACCCAGGCTCCTTAGTACAGAGTACCAGCCCTACCCTCCACTCTAGGCTGATCTCACTCTGTTCCAGCCATGCTGAGCCACATGGTCTGCACTGTCCCTTCATCCTAGAATGCTCTCACCACTCTGTGCCCAGCAAAACCTGCTGAGATTCTCCCACCTGCTTCCTGCAGGAAATGTTTCTTGTTCCTTCCAGATAGAACTGACCCCTTCCTCATCAATGGCTCCTTCAACACACTGCAACTTTACAGCACTTCTTTATTGATGTGTCTTTCTCTTTCTACTGAACTGTTGGCTTGGCTCTAGGTGCCATGTCTATCTTTAGTACCTAGCACAGTGCCAGGCACACAGTGCTTCTTTGATAAATGTTTGTTGAATGAGCAAAAAAAAAAAAAAGTAGTCTGAAGAAGTGTTTAAAACAGTATTAATCTGAGCAGCAAAGTTATATCTAACACCCAAAACACAATCTGTTGGTTCGTCCAAAAGCATTAGAAACTGACTTCACTAACTCTATCACCACACTACCGTTACAGCTTTAATCAATCAACAAAAGATAAATGAGTGTCTAGAAAGGGCCATCATCATTTTGAGAATGTCTGTTACACCAATAAGTAGATATGATCCCTGTCCTGGTAAAACTCATATGTTTGCCAGTGCCCATCAGTAACTACACGGCAAGATGGCACATACTATAAGAAACTTTATACAGGACCACAAAAAAGAAAGATGAAGCATTCTTCTAAATATTTCTCCAACTAATCAGATTGGACAAATGGAAAGAAACCACTTACTTTGATTCTGTATGTTTTCCCTTCTGCAATTTATATAATTAGCCAAACAAAATCAAACCACATTATCTAAAACATGACAGTTTAAAATAAAAACAAAAATGTGAGGTATTCTAAAGGTGACCTTGGTTCTCTTCTTTTAAAAAGGAGCTTAGTAAGCCAATCAATGTTGAAAACGAGATCAGAAAGGAAGCTGACTCTTTTAAGCACTTTAGAAGGAACCATTTTTCGTCCAAACATACCTCTCGTGACGTAAGCAGAGGTCAGCAGCTCTGATATGTGAATTACAAATCATTCCACCAGATTGTTAAGGCAGAACTCTCTAGATGGCATGGCACAATGCTCATGCACACTTGAAAATAATGAACCCATATTT
The DNA here is from genome assembly GCF_028885625.2 of Pongo pygmaeus. Classification (NCBI taxonomy): domain Eukaryota; kingdom Metazoa; phylum Chordata; class Mammalia; order Primates; family Hominidae; genus Pongo; species Pongo pygmaeus. Next base: position 23,252,981 of record NC_072376.2, read on the forward strand.
ATGTTAAAGCATGGCCTAGTGCAGGCTTTGTGCCAATTCACACTGGCCTTCCTCTGAACTGGCCGCGGGCATTTCCTGAGTGCGAGGAAGACATTTTGCATACATTCTCTTACTGAATCCTTTCAACAACTCCATGAGGGTGGTGCTGTTATTATCCCCGTTTTGAAATAGAGGAGATTGAGGCAGAGACATGAAACCTTAGATGTTACACTGTTGCAAGTTGTGGAGTCAAATTTATTCCCAATTCTTTATAAGGCCACATCTTCCAGTCCTCAATCTGCCAGAGTACCTTTATGAGGCTTTCTATATCAGAAAAAAAAGGCCATTATCAAAATCAATTATCAACCCTCTTTCTGTTTTGTGAAGAAAGTGGTAACTGCTGTAAAGTTCATTTTGAAGGCTGCCTAGAGTCCCGGTGACATTCCTGGGACAATAAGCAGTGTCTCCCTCTAAGTAGTTAAACAGTGCAGAACTCTCGAGTAACACAGCAGCTGCTAACAACACTGTCACCATCACATTGTTTAGTCAGCGATTGTACCTCAATGACTTTCTTCTCTTGATATGTGCTTAGGTTACCAAGAGAAATCTGAGAGCCCGCTAATGCAAAATACATCTAATGCAAAATGTTTTTCTTCTACCCTCTGCTCTCCCAAAACTGACCTTTGCATTGGGGTCTTGAAGATAAACCTTCCTGCGATTTAAAGATTGATTCAAAACCTGGTGTAGCGGGTTTCCCAGGTATTCATGTATTAACATTTGCTGTTCAGATTTTTTTTTTTCAGACAAACAACATCCTTTCAAAGGGTTCCTCTGGCACCTTCTTTACTTGACCTACCTAATTTAGAACAGTCCCTAGTGCTGTCTTGGTGGTGGCGTTGCTCTGTGATAGCTAATACACACGCATACATTACTGCTGACATTTAAAAACATTCCTAACTGTTTGTGTGGGTACATGGTAAACAGATGCTATGGGATTTTTACCCATTATCAGTCATCTCTGAAGACTGCAGTCAAGTGACAGGTTTTTGAGACTTTTTGGTCTAACAGCAAGAGATTTATGTTTAATAGAATATTGATATTATGGTACAAAATGGCATTTGGTGTTTATTTATTTTCCCTCTCTAGCAAGGCAGTTCAGCTTGGTGGGTTTTGAGGCCCTAGCACCCTTTATTCTATCTGTTACTCTGGTGGTTTCCCCACTGGGGGGTGGTGGTGGGGGGAAGTTGCAGACTTTTATGAACTGTCTGATTAAAGTACCTCCATCTGAATGCAGATTAAAAGTTCCAACACCTGAGAGCTCAAAACCAATGAATATTTATGCTGAAAACCAGCAGATGAATGCACTCTAAATCTTCAAATGCAAGTCTAGTCATGGGTTTTATCTTATTTTAGGACTTACTTTTTATTAAAATGAACTCTTGCATATTTACACTACAGAAATAAATGTTATTTGCAAGCACAATACAGTAGAGTCCTTACAAACGCACTGCCTCTGGGAAAAGCAACTTGGCTCCTCTAGCAGATTTTGTTTGGTTATCACGTCTTCGTTGAAGAGAAGTTTCATTGCATATGATTGGCATAATTCGGGGCCCAGAAAATACATCCATTTGGGGAGATTATTCATTTAGTGGCTAAGATAATTGTACGTCCCTCCCTAGATGGGGATTTTTGTTGATTTAACAATTTTCCTCCTTTCATTGGAAACTTCTTTCAGGACCGCTTTTCTAGAAGGTAGAGATTGGTACAGGCAAGCACAAGGGGACATTATTCAGCAACAGGTTTATTTGCCTTCTCTGTAGGGTGGCTTAACCCATTTTGGTTCTGTAGTTAATGTCCCAGTTAACGTTTGCTAGGTGCTTCTTCTACCAGAATAAGGAGCAAACTTGAGGTCTACCCTTAAATCCTAAACTGCCCCTTCAGAATACAATCATAGCGAAAGAACACTGGCCCTCACAACAATTAGCTCTAAGAAGTGGTTGAGGTTACACAGTCAGGCCAAAGACGAGGGTAACCAGACCAGAGGCTTCTAACCTAGCTCATTCAATAACACAGGTGAAAGCAAATATTGTTACTGGCTAACATCACAATGAGCAAATGACTCCCAAATGCATAAAAGGTGATTCTTTCAAAGACAGAGAAATGTCCCATCTTAGCCCATTCCTTCCAATACCCTTGCACCCTTTTGCTTTTCATTAAATTGCAATAAACCCCATATCAAAAGCCAAGTGGAGTTATCAGAATTAAAGGAAATAGAAATTTTGATTGATCTCACTATGCATCTTGAGACGTCCCTGCCCTCACGTTACTGAGGACTTAGAATATGCAAATTTACCATCATGTTCCTAAACTTATTCCTTCTTTTTCATAAAGTAAGCTTAGAGATAAATGTTTACAAATCAACCTAGTCATCATTTCTTCATTTTAATGCTTAAACGCTTCATTTTGATTGCTGCCTTTTTGACATTTCACCAAGGAAATATGTTTGCGTGTTCGCAATGCCATTGAATCAGCAATTAGATCTCCATATTCCAGATGTCATGAGAGTTTTCAATGCATCTCCCAATAAAATTTATTTCTGAACTTTGGGAAGCAAAAAAGCAAATGTACTTTGTATAAATTAAGCACATTATCCTTATTTTTCTAATTGCTAAATTTAACACAGGGAGGGCTTCTGAATTTATTAATTCAAAATTTTCACATCATTCAACATAATATTTTTCTTGCAATGAATATAATTTTGAGTTATTTATAGGAATGACTTATGCATTTTGGTTCACTTTTTTTCCAGTGGAACAGGAAACATGGAGTTGAATTTTTGCTCTTAAGAGCATGCTACACTTGCCATCCTTACAAGTCTCTCCTGAGCCTTGGCACCTGGCTGGCACAGGAAATTTATTGTCAAAAGTGGACAAAGAAAAATGTAATTCTGGTCTCATCTGTGCCTTCATTAAGACTTTTGGAGCTACTTAATTCCCTTCCTGCACACCTTGCACTGCTTTGATTCTCCACCTGCTCACAGGGCTAGCTCGGAAGTACTGCTTCTGTGGCCCCTTGGCTACCGTGTGTCACTCCAGAGCAATCCAGTGCCAACCTTTTCCTCTTTTACCTCCTTGGTGAACTAAATATACAGCTTCCTAGGTCTTTGCAATAGACTCTAATTGACTCTATTAAAACTACAATAAATGAAAATGGCTATCCTATGTGCAATTTGGCACCACCAACATTTAAATGGGGATGCAGAGGTGTCTCTGTGAGGAGCCATCCTGAGTGGCTTCAGGCATAGTTGTAGGAGGGGAGAAAATAAAATGCTCTCCAAGATTTTGTTTACCTGAATTGGAAATGCACACCAAATCCTCATCTCCATTAAGTTAGGAGCATGGCTAAGTAAACAGTAATCCTTCCCAGTGGCCCTCCTTGCAGGCCACACCCATCACCACGGAGAGCCCTGGCAGACCCCTGAGGTTCCCTTCCCTCCATTACTCCTGTGACAATTCTTTGGCATTTTCTCCTCTCATAAGAAAATGACACGACTCAGCGCTCCTTGTGATGGAAGGATTTTTCTTGGTATTTACCCAGTTCTAAAGGGTAACACTAGTAGAGTTTGACTCCCTGTTTTCCTCCCATCCGCAAAATGTTTGCAGATGCCTCCTTCTAGCCCAGCCCACCTCCTGAAAAACGCTCCTGAGCAAAAACTCATCTGTTAGTAATAGAACTGAAAAATGTCTCATTCCGGCTAGAAGTGGTACAAGAGCTGCTACTGCTCCAGCAAATTTATTTTGCCTTTCAAGGGTTTAATTGCACACAACATGGTGCAGTTTTGATTAATCCTTCAGAATTTAATATACACTCTGGGGGGGTCAATATGTTGCTTCTTCATGCATCGCTATCATGGGAGTAACCAGAATGCGTTTAAACACCACAGGAGGTACACTTCTCAAACTTACCTGGCCCTGCCAAGGGTAAAAAGTGCTCATTAATGACTCGATCCAGGAGGGGAGAGAGCAGAGGGGGTATGCTCCCTCCCTGACGCTATTTCTGGTTTGCTTGGCAGGCACGGTTCCCTTGGGGAGGTCCCAGGTGAGGCACACACTGGAATCTTCCAGGCTTATGCCCTGATCATTTTAATGAGAAAGCAGTGTCGAAATATTGGCACCTGGCATCCAACCAACATATGGAGAAGCTGTACAGGCACTTAACTGAACTGTTTTAAGATTATGAAGGGTATAGTCAACTGGGTCAATGAGCGTTTATTCTGTGAACCTGGGCTATAAAGAGGTCATTCAAAGGTAATAAGTCCGTTTGCCATTTACACAAAGAATAATCTGTTAAATTCTACAATCCGTGTCCCACAGTTGGATTTCTGAGGAACATGGAAAGACGTAGAGTTACAGTGCATCACTAAACTTGTAAACATGCAAAGTAAGATCTCGAGGCTGGAGCGTTAAGATAGGCAAGCTCTAAGTTACTCAACCCTCTCCGAAAGTCAGGATCAGAGGTGAAGAGCCACAAGAATAGCGCTTGGAAATGCCGCACTTGGGAAGTCATCTACCAAACATCCTCAGGAGAGGGGTCGCCTTCAGCAGAAGCACAGCAACAAAACAGAGCACGAAATGTGGAGTCAGAGAAGAGCTCACCTTGGCTCTCCCTCGCTCTGTGGAATGTTAAACAGCCTTTCTCAGCCTGTTTCCTCACCTGAAAATTGTAATATTAGACCTGTCTCAGGAGGGCTGTCATGAACTGAACTGTGTCCCCTGAAATCCATATGTTGAAGTCCTGACTCCCAATACTCAGCATGTGACTGTATTTGGAGATAGGGCCTTTAAAAAGTAATTAAGGTAAAATGGACCTGGGGTCAGTGGCTCACGCCTGTAATCCCAGCACTTTGGGAAGCTGAGGTAGGCGGATCACGAGGTCAGGAGTTCAAAACCAGCCTGATCAACATAGTGAAACCCCGTTTCTACTAAAAATACAAAAATTAGCCAGGTGTGGTGGCATGTGCCTATAATCCCAGCTACTCAGGAGGCTAAGGCAGGAGAATAGCTTAAACCTGGGAGGTGGAGGTTGCAGTGAGCTGAGATGGCACCACTGCACTCCAGTCCAGGTGACACAGCGAGATTCTGTCTCAAAAAAAAAAAAAAAAAAAAGTAATTAAGGTAAAATGAAGACATACGGGTAGGCTCTAATGTCATATGCCTGGTGTCCTTATAAGGAGAGATTAGGACACAGACACATAGAAGCATGGCCATGGGAAGACACAGGGAGAAGACGGACATCTAGGAACCAAGGAGAAGGGCTTCAGAAGAAAACAACCCTGCCAACACCTTGATCTTGACCTCCAGCCCCCAGAACTGGTGTTACATAAATTTCTGTTGCTTAAGCCACCCAGTCCATGGTACTTTGTTATGGTAGCCCAAGCAAACTAAGACAGGGCGTTAGGAATCTCCAGTGCAATCAGATACGATAGATACTCAGCACAGCACAGTCCCTCAAGGAATGCTAGCTCCCATTCCACTCTCCCCAACCCCATTTTACAGATGCACAAAGAGAAACAGATCCACAAGATCAATTGCCTAGAGTGGATACAGTAAGTGAGAAAAAGAGAAAGTCACCTTTCAAAATTCAGAGACCCTTGCCTGGTCTACTGGTCCATACTGCCTCCCACAAGAAATGGTAGCACAGTGGGCATACAGAATCGCTTCAAACAAAAGGCTAGATGACATTCCTGGCTTCTGGCCATGGGAAGATTCATATCTTAATGTAACTTCAATGTTCCTCAGCCACCAACAAGGGGTCAGTGGCAGATCATTGCGTACAAGCAAACAGCTTTTTCAAAATCCTTTCCCTGAAATGCTATCCAAACAATCAAACAAGAGCTAACCCGTTTCCCCCCTCACACACAGGTAAAACGACTTGATAATTCTATGATGACAACAAGCCCAGTTACTAAGCACCACCCTCATCTAACATGATCGTGAAAACCTTTCTCAGTCAGATTTATGGATTGTCATGCGAGCCCCTGAAGAGCTCCTTGCCAGAGGGAAAACCAGGACACCAGAAGGCCAGGTCACGTGAGCATAGGGCCCAAAGTTCAGAGCATATAACTGCCCACACCCCTGGTCTGTGTGCTCACAGGATTAAACCAGCTACAAGATGTCTAAAAGTTAGAACAACAAACACACTGCCAGGTTTGCAGTTAACCTGCAGTCAGACAGGGCCACCTGGTCATGCGTCCCCCCTTTTAATTCCCCCCGAAGGTCAGAGAACTCACCCACAACCTGAGAGCATATCCACCCACAGCCTGTTCCAAGTCAGTTTCTCTAGTTAAGTCAGGTCTCTCTCAACCTCCAATTCTTGGCAGTTTTAGGAGCCAGAACCAAAGGGACAATTGGACACAGTCCAATTGCAGTGAAATTAGAAGCTGCCTTAGATACACCAGGGTATACAGAACAAGCACTTGTTTACTCAACATATAAGTTAAGGTCAACAAGGGAAGGTATGCTTCCTGTTCACAAATCCTTGAGGTCTGTTTGTTTTGGGGCCTCTGGTTGTTCCTGGTGAAACCCCAGAGTTAAGTGCCTGGGAGCAACCAGCCTGATCACATGAAATGCACTTTCTTTTGCAAATCACTGAAGTCTTAGCAAGCCTAACAGGATTTAGTTCCTGCTTGTTCTTGTTAAGAAGCAAGAGAGCAGAACTGTCTGTCTCTCCTTCTCTTCTCACAATGGCAAAGGCCTTTGGCCATTAAAATGGTCAGCTCTCCCTGTAGCCTACCGACTCATTTCGACTAAAAACATCAGCAGAAATCCATGGTAATGTAAAGATCCTAGTGTGTGCATATGAATACATTTCACCCTGTCTGAAAACACACAGAGACTGTCTATTAAACTAGAGTATTGATTGTGAGACTTGCTCCTTTAACCTACAAGACACTCTGTGGCCTCTGTCCCAGCACGTCCTTTAACTTCTTATGTTTTGGGCGAGATATTGTGATCCACCAAGGGAAGCTTGTTTCCATTAGCAGTAACTCCTTGAAAACTCTGTGGACTTCTTCAGTGCGGTTTTTCTTCCTTTGAATCAATGGTGGATGCAAAGTGTGTTAAACTATTTCAACCAGAAGCAAGTTACTAAGTTGCTTTTCTCCACTATCAGAAATTTTTTTTTTTTTTTTTTTTTAGACACAGAGTCTCACCCTGTCACCCAGGCTGGAGTGCAGTGATGCGATCTCAGCTCACTGCAAGCTCTGCCTCCTGGGTTCATGCCATTCTCCTGCCTCAGCCTCCCGAGTAGCTGGTACTACAGACGTCTGCCACATGCCCGGCTAATTTGTTTGTATTTTTAGTAGAGACGGGGTTTCACCATGTTAGCCAGGATGGTCTCAATCTCCTGACCTTGTGATCCGCCCACCTTGGCCTAGAAACTTCTAATGACACATTTCCAGAAAATTTTTGCTGAATAGCTATTTCTTTAAAAATCAGCTGACTTAAAATCACTGTAAATGTAAAATACTCAGAATGTTTGAGTAAAAAAACATTTTTTACAGACAATAAGTGAAGAGAAAAACAGACTTTTGCTATTAATTGATGCCATATCATCCAAATGATCCCATGTAGTGAGAAATCCGCAGAATCTCAACATGAAGATCATTATCTCCGGACTTATTTCCCATCCTCCTGGCTCTGAGGACACCCAAGGATTCTTGACTGTGCATGTTAGCATCCTGTGCGTGCCCTTGTATGAGGGTACACTTACTTCCTTCGCACATATTAATAAGCATTTGAGCACAAGCATCAGGCAGACTGCACACTCAATGACTCACAAGGGAAGTGCTCATTTGTGAGCTTAAACGCTGGAACTGAGTGCACCAAAAAGGAGGTCTGTAAAGCTCTAGTCCATTACGGCTCAATTATCCATGGGATTAAACCTAAAAGGCAACATCTCTGAAAGAATTTCGTCTGAAAACCCAACTGAAAGCCTTTCCAAAAAACAAACAAACAAATGAAAACAGGTTTGCTCCTTCCCTGCGACAAATGGAAAAGTGCTGGGGTCTCTCCAGGTACCACACCCACCATCAGCCCTGCCATTCCAGAGGTCATGGGGAGAGAGGGTTGCTCGGTCAGGAGCCAAAACCCGCCTTTGATGTCTGCTTGCCATCTGTCTGTGTGAAACCCTAGGCCACAAGGGCATGGGTGGGTAAGAGAATGCATTTGGCCTCAGCACCACAGCCAAGGGTAAACACAAGGTGTGGTGGAGGGCCAGGACTGGAAATAAATCTATCTTTGAATGCAAAAAACACAGGCAGAGATAAAGGTGGGGACAGATAAAGATAAACTTGAGTTATATTTAGGAAAGCATTCGTCTTGGGTCACCTATCTGATCACAGGCCCTGTAATCACATTGCTTTAAGACAGGAACAAGGAATTTCTTTTGTTCACAACAATGCCAAGGATCTGTGATTTTGTGACCGGGTCATTGGACAATGCTACATTGAAAACTTTCTGAAAATAGCACTCTCTTCAAAGGTACCTGTCGCCAGAAGAGGATGATGATAATACACTCTGCCCTCAACTTAGATACCATTCGTGGCTCTAGAAATTCCTAAAAGGAATGCCAGGACTTGGGTGCAAGGAAAGCTGAATTATATGACAGTGGCCTAAAAATAGAATTCTGCTGACAAAAGGGAGACAAAGAAAGGTGAATCTCTTTCTTTGTGTTCACATACCTGAGAGAAACGTGACTCAGGAGGATTTGTTCAAACCCCCAGTTCCTGATGAACATGCTTATCCTCAGAAGATTCATTCTAACCCCCAGTTCCTGATGAATGTGCTTATCCTCAGAAACAATCGAGAGACACTTGCCCTTTCAGACTAGAAGGAGACATTTCCCCCATCCCAATCAGCTCCTCCCCAAAAGAGAACAAAGATGGAGACAGTCCCATCCAAAAATGAGGATGCCAAGAGTGCTCTTGGCAATGCAGACATATCTGTTTTCCATTCTCTAAACTGTCTCAAATAATTCTCCAGATAACAAAGGGACTAACAGAAGTTAGGAAACTCTAGGGAGTGCTAATCACCAAACACAGGCTTCGAACAGCCATTAGTGCACTGGAAGATGCTGAGTCAGGATCCCTAGAGCTGTGAGTTAGGGAGAGAAGTAGGGGGGAAACAAAAGCAGAAAAAAATCCCTTGCTCCAGAGGAACTTCAATGTAACTCTGACAAAATGATGCCTTATATGGCTCATGAGATGGCAGGTGCATTGAAGAGTCACAGAGAACAAGGCCTTGGCCAAGCGGCCTCAGGGTTCACATGACCAGTCCCCTGCCTATGCAGAGTTTGCCCACCCCTTAGGGAACTCACTGCTAGTAGCAGCTACACAGTGGACACAGGTGGAGGTTGTGAAGTGTCTTCACCATCATCAGCGTTGACTCTATGCTTAAAATTTTCTGGGCTTATAGAGTATAATACCAGATCTGGGGTTTATTAACCAGCTCTGCCAAGGTATGCACGTCTCAGACTAATGAGTAGGGACTACAAACAAAGTGGCTAGAGGTGGAGAACATGCCATTCAAGGAACTGCTTATCAAGCAAAAGCAGGAAGGCCCTAGGGAAAATGGTGCATGCTTCCCCCCTTCCAAAGCCACAGCTATCTCACTACAAGCTGTCATCTCGAAATGACCATCGAGGCATCGAAAATTCAAATGAGAGGGGCTGGTGAAGGAACGTTGCTTGATTTTATAGCATATCTTACTTGCTTGGAGGCAAAATCTGTTGCTGCATTTGGACTCCAGAGAGAACAAGCTGCATCTCTCCCTTCAGGATCTAAAGATGTGACCATCTGAAGCAAAGAAAGAAACACTCAGTTTCCTTCCATTAAAATAAAAATCTCTGCAGGTTGATAGGTTCTAAGAACAACTACCAGGAAAAGGAGCCATGTTTCTAATCAGGGCACAAAGTCAGCTACCAAATAGTGACTCGAAAACCGTGGCATCAAGCTAAAAATGATCACCCATAAAACTAATTTATGAACCTTTCGTGAGGCACTCAAAGAACTATTTAGCTTTCATAATATTATTCTAAGAGAGTCAGCATGTAGTGCCACATACACGGAACAAATTAAATCACCATGGCCCACACAGTCCAAGCACCTCACGTCATAGTGTTGAGGCATAATTCCTTCCACAAACATTTATTGACACCAGCCTCCATAAAGTGTTTGAAGCACTGGAGTTGCAGGGAAGAAGAAGAGAAGGCAAAATTCCCTGCTCTGGTGGTACTTACATTTTAGGAAGTAGAGATGAAATGCTAATAAATAAGCAAAATGTATATTACATCAGAAGGCGATAAGAACTGTGGAGAAAAACAAGGTGGGGAAAGGAGAAATAAGAGTGCTGGGATTGGACTTTAAAAATGGGGAGGGGGCTGGGTTCGGTGGCCCATGCCTGTAATCCCAGCATTTTGGAAGGCTGAGGCAGGCATATCGCTTTGAGCTCAGGAGTTTGAGACTAGCATGGGTAACATGGTGAAACCCTGTCTCCACTAAAAATACAAAAATGAGTCAGGTGTCATGGCGGGTGCCTGTTATCCCAGCTACTTGGGTGGCTGAGGCAGGAGGATCGCCTGAACCCAGGAGGTAGAGGTTGTAGTGAGCTGAGATCACACCACTGCACTCCAGCCTGGGTGACAGAGTGAGGCTCCATCTCAAAAAATAAAAAATAAATACAAATGGGGAGGGGGTGGTCAGGGAAGATCTCACAGAGAAGGTGATAGTTTAACAAGACCTCAAGGAGATTAGGGTTATGTGGGTCACTGGAAGAAGAGCTTTCCAGAGAGATGGAGTAGGATGAGCCAAAGCACTGAGGCCGGAGTTCTAAGTTTTAGAATTATAGGTGTAGGGAAAGGAAAAGAGATTAAAACCTCTCTTTTAGGCCCTGAGCCTGGCGCATAGCTGAGGCTGGATGCTCAAAAACCAGTAAGGAAGCCACTGTGATTATTATAAAATAATAGTGTGCTTAGTAACAGAAACATAGAGGAGCAAAATATGTTATTATTATGTGGGGAACAAAGCAAGTAAGGACATTATCAGCATGCAGTGAAACTATACCAATTGAAAAACGTGCATACATGTATCTTTCAAAAATAGAATACATACCAAAAATGTTAACAGCAGTTATTTGGGATAAAGGAGAATTATGAAGATTAGGAGTGATATTTATTCTCTTCTTTTTCATTCCTTTAATTGTTCATTCAGTAAACGTTTATGGAGAGTCTGCTGTGTCCCAGGCACTGGGGATGTAATGGTGTAGGGACAGACAGCCTCTCCCTCCTAACCTGACCTTCCAATAGGGGAGGAGGCAATATAAACTTCAAGAAATAGGTGAACACCACTGCAAGCTGTAACATATGCCGTGAAGAATCAAGCAATAGTTGAAATTGAGAAGAGCCAGTTTAGGAGAAAATGGTAAGGGAAGGTCTCACTGAGGAGATGACTTGGGGTGAACCCAAAAGGATCAAAAAGAGAAGAGATGATCAAGCAAGAATAGCAAGAAGAGCTTCTGAATTGGAAAAGTATATGACGATATGAATATAAATGGCTTTTGTAACAAAAAATAGCCTACATATTAGACAGATAGATAGATGGATGGATAGAAAGATAGATAGATAGATAGATAGATAGATAGATAGATACATAGATAGATAGATAGACAGATGTGTAGTCTTAATTATGTGACTGTGCCATGTATTTTGATCACTTTTTTATTAAATAAGCATTTATCAGACATATATGCAAACAACTGAGCTAGGAATAAAGTTATAAATAACACAGACATGGCCCCTGTTGTCAGGAAGGCTTAAGTCAAATCAGAGGCAAAACCAGGATCTCAGAACTGCCACTTGGCATTACAGCAAATTGGGGACAAGCCAGTGACGAATTTCAGGAACCTGGCAGTCTTACTCCAAGTTTGCTTCAAGCTTGAAGCAAAAATAGCAGCAAAACTGGTTTTCTTTAGCATGCTTTTGACTGAACAACAAGTACATGTGCTTTTCACTTATTCACTCATTCATTCAACCAGCCCCTACTGGCCACATGCTCTGCATTGCCACAGTGCTAAGAGGTAAAGGGATGACGAAGGAAGAATGATTTCCCTGGAGGAGCTTATGGCTTATTTGCCAGGATACGCAGGTAAACAATTACAATATAGAGAGCATCCCAAAAAAGTGTCTTCACAGTTTAGTCCTGTGATGACTAACATGTATTTTAGCAAATAGCATGGACAGATGGTAACTGTTTTGATTACCTTAAAATTATAAATGTCCAAGATGCCCGCCACTAGTGCCAATGTGTAGGATTTACAATGTAAACTTCAGAAAGGTATATATTCTTATTAGGACATTCAGTGACCTAAGGAAAACTCTGATGGAGATATACATAGGTCTGAGATTAAAAATTAGGGAAATGCCTGCTTAATGGCTTTAAGGACAACTTCCCAAGAGAAGTGATGCTGGAGCTGAGTTTTGAAACCAAGCGGGAGTTATCCAGTGGCTTGGGATATTCACATTCAGATGTGCAACCTGAGATTTACAGCCAGGACCCTTCGCCGTACCATGTCTGGCCTTTTGTGCAAACCCAGGGGATGACAGTGATCCCTGCTTCTTGCTCCAGAAAGCTGCATGGAAAGGAAACCTGAGCTTGAGACCAGCGCAGAGAGGGAGCCACTGAGAAAGGACTCACCTCTCTCCTTCTCGCCCCACTAGCCTTGCCCTTCTCCCTCCACTTTCCCCTTTTCTATCTGTCCTCCTTTGCACCTTCATTGTCGCCTCATCTGGAGGTTAGAACACAGTGAGCATCCCTAGAAAATAGATAGTCTGTTCAAATAAATGTTAGCCCTCCTCTGAGGCTGACATTTGGCTAAATCACCGAGGTGGTATTTTGGTATTTTGTATCTCAGCCAGGGACATGTGTGTTTTCACTTTGCAAGCTCTGTGCAGGCAATAAACATTTCGGATTTTTTTTTTTTTTTTACTTTAGTAAAAGTACTAACTTTTTTAGTCTGGATCTTGGGGGGCAGCAATAATTAATATCTTGCATGACTCTCCATACCCTTCTGCAGTTTCAAGCACATCTGTTTTATATAAAAACTAGTGTTGAATGAGTGTGTGTGTGTGTGTGTGTATATACATATGCATATATATGCATGCCAGGCACAGGGTAAGCACTTTACATGTATTTACATATTTCATCCTCATAACCGTCCTACAAGCTCCACTTTATAGAGGAATGAAGAGATGAACCACTTTGCCCAAAACACTCAGCTAATACCAGCAGCCATGCCCAGCCAGTCTGGCTTCAAACCCACCCTGCACTTGTAACCCTCATAGCATGGTGCCTTGACCTACCCCTTCATGGTAGATAGTGCCATATGACCATTGCTGCCAACAGATAATAGTTGATAACGCCATTTGACCATCTCTGCTTACAGCACAATAGTTCAAATCTCAGTGTCTTGCCAACATCACGTCATCAAACCCTCAACCTGCTTCCTTGAATCTATTGCTGAGTTGTTTCTTTTTGTTTTCTGTAAAACCCTCGTGCCCTGAAAGGCCTTGTGACCAGAATGGCAGATGCTGCCTTGGGAAATGCTAGGACTGTCCTTCCCAGCTTGGGTAATCCCATTTGTAGGAGAGGCAATGTTTAAAAATCACCTCATTCTTCTAGGTTGGACAGAAAAACAAAATAATACCACATTCGACTTAGGTTTATAAACACTCAGTATGAGACAGCTAGAGACAGCAGGATAATTCCAGACGCATAACAAACAAATAGCAAATTTAATAGTGTGGGCCTTGTTTATACTTCTGCCATCAACTTTAATGATGAGCCTATTTATGCTAAACTTCACTACATTATCGAAGTCATTAGTGCCTGTAAGTGGGTGATAATGTGCTTGAAACTTCCACAAGGACGTGTGGCTTTCTCTGAGTCTTACATTTCAATGTTGGGAGAGGCAGGTCCCAGGAGTATTTTCATACATAGGCCTAGAACAACTATTGGGTATTATGCCCCAGAGAGCGGCCTCGAGGCCAAATGAGTTTGAGAAAGCATGTTAAAGAGAGTTAAGCAGGTGTGTCTTACTTCAAAATCTGTAACAAATTAGAAAACATGAATGTGTCTTCTGAACTTCCAAGATGAGACACACTGTGTCAGGTTTTCCAAAAGTATGGACCAAAGAAACTTTTGAGAAGGTGACAAAGAGTCACTCTTCTATTAGCCCATTAAAACAAGAGTTTAATGGCTGTTGAATTGGAGAGCTGTAGCAAAACCAGTGTTTAATGCAAAACCAAAGTACAGACAGAACACATATGAGTTCATTACTTAGCATTAATCATGTGCATCCCTAGCTGGCAGCACTGGCATGCACATTTGTGCAAACGTGAAGTCCTCATTTTGAAGGACTCAGTAAAGTTAGAATCAAAGCTTCAACAAAGAACCTCAAAACTCTGGATGAGTGTCCCTGCTCTATCAATGTGAACCAGAAGTCCCATGTAACCTCAAGTATCCCTACACTTGGGACCAGGGGTACCTCGGTCTGCTAACTAGGGAGGCATAACGTCATTAGATCCTAATAGGAGGCATATATTAAAGATCCAATCTGCATCAGCATTTTTTTCCCAAAGATGAGCTGTTATTAGCAGACAAGCTGCATGCTGCCTAAATGAGGCCTGAAAGATAAAATCAATACGATGGCCAACACCAGACCTTAACAGCAGGTCAGAAGAGAGTTGGTTGGAATGGGGCACTAGGGGGATTCTCATGCAACAAACATTAGCACCTTCTGACAGTGTCCTCTCATCGGAGAAGTCTTCCCTGACCACCTTATTTGAGGAAGCACCCCTAGTGGCTCTCCAGCCTACTTCCTTGTTATTCTTTTCCACACCACTTATCATCTAATGTGGTATTATTATTTGTATTGCCTGTCTCCCCTCTGTAGAATGTGAGTTTCATGAGGTCCGGAATATAACTGTCACATTCATCACTATAGCCCCCATGCCTAGAACAGTGCTTGCCACCAAGTAACAACCCCATGAAGACTTGTTCAGTATTAAGGGATGTTCTGCTTTTAGGGAACTCTGATTCAGGTGAACAGGTATCTAGCTTTAGGAGTGACAATCTTGGGTTTCAATTGACACCAACTGTCACTCCTCCTCACATTTACACTGGCCTCATTCTAACCCAGGGCAAGAGAGGTAAAGAAATCAGGAAGGCCAGAGTAAACTGGGCAGAGGTCTGGTGCAGAGGCAAATTGTCACATAGGCCCTTGGACTCAGGCTCGAACCAGAAGGTCGGGTTGATCAAGAAGGGCTCAGTGAGACAGGGGATCCATGAGCTAGGGGTTGTTTCCCAGCTTCCTGAATCAGAGGAGACAATGCCAAGCTTAGCATCAGCCCTCTGGTTACAGGCTACATTTCAAAGCCTTTAAGTGCTTGAGAGGACTCCTCTCTATATCCTTTCCCACTCGGCAGTATCGGGCATAGCTTATTTTCTGTCCTGCCCACAGCCCCTTCTGAAGAACCTGAATTACTCAATCACCCTGGACAGGTCTGCCCATCCCTCTACCCAGTCTTGGCCAACTGAACTGAAAATGGCCACAAGGTCAGAGCCAGCCAACCCATAGACTGACTAATGGCCAATTAGCTCAAATTCTTCTGAGAGGGCATCTAGGAGCCACAGAAACCATCATCTCGGTGAGTCCTAAGCAAAAGAAGAGTGAGGTCTTATTAATTTAGGGTATGCAGTCACATTGGTCAATGAATGAGCAGAAGGAAATGGTGAAACCCATCTCTACTAAAATACAAAAAAGTAGCCGGACATGGTGTGAACCTGTAGTCCCAGCTACATGGGAGGCTGAGGCACGAGAATCGCTTGAGCCCGGGAGGCAGAGGTTGCAGTGAGCTGAGATCAAGCCACTGCATTCCAGCTTGGGCTACAGAGTGAGACTCCATCTAAAAAAACAAACAAACAAACAAAATACAGAGAAGCTGGATAAAGCAGAAATGAGGTACAGTATGGCTTTTGCAACTAAAAAAATTTGAAAACCCAGTCCCCAGTTTCTTAGAGATAGAGAGAGATGCTTTCCACTGCAATAGGATGCTTAAATCCAGATCACCTAACATCCGATCAGCTTGCATTTCCCATATTCTATACCATTTCTCCCCCCACAAACACACATTACTTTAACTAGATCATGTGGCTTTCCTGATCTCACAACCAAATATATTCCTTGCTAGAACACCTGCTTTGGATCTAAGATGCACTAGCATTCAGATCCATGAAATCTTGTCCCTGTATCTTTGGCTGCTAAGGGCTATCCACACAAATTCTCTTTTCCACCCTTCCTTCATGGTCCTGCTCTAATCCTGCCTGTTCTTCAACATCTTCTTTGAGTCCCAGTAGACTGATCACTCCCTCTTATGAACTCAGTCATGATCTCTAACTCCATGTAACACCTACTGAAATTCCCTCCCACCTTCCCACCTTTCCCTATTTGTGGAGCAACTACTACGTGATCTGTCAGGTTCTGGATATTATAAGACGTAAGTGACATAGCCTCTGACCTCAATGAGCACCTAGCAAGATGAAAAGAAACTAGCAAATCAACATGAGCCATAGAACAAAATGTTATGAACTAAACAAAACAACTAATGGGCTGAGAATCCTGAGATCTCCTGGGTAGGTTCAGGGTCAGAACTGGTGCCTATGTGTCTGTGATGAATCCTAAGTTCAAACAGGCTAAGTCAGGTGAACTGATTACTTGCGCACACATAAGAAATGTACTTAGAAAGGCTTCTATCATGTAGACATGGACATGATACATGTTTGTCAAGGCAGATGAAAAATACGTCTTCTCCATAAGTAAGGACATTCACAAACAGTAGCTGAGACAACTCATTACTGACATAAGACTAAATGCCTCTCTAAATGCAATGTAAACACATGTGTTTGATTTATCTGTCAAAACTCCAACATGCTCACTAGCATCAAAGGCTGCATTCAAATCATACTGCATCCAAATGTTCATCTCTGGGTGGTCTTCTCTTTCACTATGCCCATTAAAATTATTTCTATACTTATTTGTAAGTTGGGGGGAAAGGACATGCTTAAATGAATGACAAAAATAGCATTGGCAAAATACAAAGAGAATCCTGAAAGCTGTATGGGAATAAAGAATAAAATCAGTCTGATAAAGAATTTTCTATATGAGTACAGTTTCTATTAGCATTATCTATCTTGCATGGTGAATCAAGAATAATGAAGATATGCCACCTGTATATATAGCCATAATTCATTATTTGCTCCTAAAGCCAATATTTCTCAAAGACAAAACCAAAGTAAGCAGTATTAATGAGTTGTTGGATTTGGAAATTTTAAAAAGATTTTAATATCTAGCATCTTCTATGACAATCTTCTAATTAAAAAAAAAATAAGTTGGCAGTGAAAAGACACAACCTGTATCCACAAAATTAGGCTGAGGTTAAAGCAGAAAGGCCTGTTGGATTGCTGTTTTTATTACTAATTTACTTTGTTCATTTAGGGAATCAATTTGCTGCCATTAAAGGCTTGGGTTTCATATATTTTATAATTTACACACATTTCCTGATGTGAATGAGCTGTGCAGTTTGTAAGAGCTCAGACAAACTCTCTTCTAATGGTCCAATAGATGCAGATGTTCCTAAAATGGACTTGCAAATAGAATGGAAATGCCACTATGCCTGCCATTCTAAATTACTGGGAACAAATCCTGAGCAGCGTGGAAGCTTTGTTCAGCAGTTTTATATGTTTTTAGTTCCTCCTGCATTAAGCTAGTTATGAAATAATAGAAATTAAGAGGGGCCTTCCTGGCCTTAACTGTTTTCATCTAAATCTAAATCTAATTTTTCATTGATTTACAGCAAACCTTACGGGAGAAGTTGAAATTCATTGATCTGGAATAGGATAAACAACTATCTTTCCAAAACCCTTCAGGAAGGTGGAGTGCCCCCAACTTTTAGGACAAAAGAGTTTTTACAGATCATAGTAAATCAATAACTCATAGACAAAAGAGTTTTTACAGATCATAGTAAATCAATAACTCATAGACAGTATGACAGATACAGAATATCCTTACTTAAGATGAAAAACAAATTGTGCATTGAGATCTTTAATCAATAAAAAGCTAACAAACAAATCAGTAGTGCAAACAAGATGAGAGAATCTTATTTCATCCTCAGTCACGAACTGAAGAGACACACCGGGCAGTGTTTTGTGGTTAAAAATTGCTCCTAGGCTGGTGTACTAGCGAACTATTGAGTAAGAAGGTCAGTAGAGACCAACTCACTGTGGGATTTGCAATGCAGAAAGGACAAGTAGGTGTAACATAAAAGGGCACTCTACATAAATGTCAATTAATGTATTATTCTTCAACAAACTTCTTTTAACAAGTATTTTGGTGGCTTTGAAGCCTCTGTTCTTCTCGTGGGAGCAAGAATGAGACCTCTTGCTTTAGCTTTTGATTAAACAACGTTCAGAAAAAAACTCATCAACATAGATTAAACCTTCACATTAAAACTAGAGGGCTTGACCCACCCCAATTAGCCCAACTCCTTTGAAATATTACAACCAAGAGGTCCTTTCTTTTCTTGTGCCAGTTAACTCTAAAATAATGTTGCTAGAGCATAACTCCTGAATTCCAAAAACTCCGCCTACTGCACACAGGAGACACACACTACTAATAGCGATCTTTTGAGTGCCGTGGGCATTAGGATACATGTAAAATTATGCTCCTTTTGCAGATGAGGACTCTGGTGCCAAGAAAGGTGCACTGACATACCCAAGGTTGTACAACAAAAAAAGCAAAGCTGGGACCACATCTAAGTCAGTCTGGTTCCAAATTCCATTCTCTTATGCATTATACCATGGCTGAGTACTGCCCCCAAGGACCTCCATAATTTGCCCGTCCTAATATTCTGCTGCCTCCCTAGACACCCTCTCCTCTCTATTTCCACACATCTCTTTCATGTCCCAAATATGCCTATGCTGTTCCAATTGCAGTTTCCCACATGTGATTCCCCAGTTCTGGGATCTTCTCCATGTTTTAAAAGTCTACCATTCTGTGAAGTTTCTGCTATAATCCCACCTGTTGTGAAAACATTGTTGCCTCTAAATTCTTATTACCTCTTGGTGCTGCCAGCCAGCATCTTTTGCATTTGTTGACCTTGCTCCCCTTTCACAAATTATATGCCACCCAAGGACAAAAACTGGGTACCTAGTGTCTTAGTGTACACAGTCTTAGCAGGCTGGGTGGCCTAAACAACAGAAATTTATTTATCACGGTTCCGGAGGCTATGAAGTCCAAGAAAACGGTGTTGGCAGATTTGGTTCCTGGTGAGGGCTCTCTTCCTGGCTTGTAGGCAGCTGCCTTCTTGATGTGTCATTGCACAGTGAAGAGAGAAAGGGCTCTGTTCTCTTCCTCTTCTTATAAGGGCATCTCGTCATGAAGGCCCTTCTCTCACAAGTTCATCTAAACCTAATCACCTCCCAAAAGTCCACCTCCATTTACCATCACACTGGGAGTTAGGGCTTCAGCATATGAATTTTGAAGGGAACACATTCAGTCTTTAGTACCTAGCTATTACCAATTGAGAAAACATACTTTTGTGCCATGCACTGTTCTAAGTTCTTTATATTGATTAAACATATTAATTCATTTTTTTCACCACAACAATCTGTTCACAATGACGAGTAGGTACTATTACTAACCCTATCCTACAGATGGGGACAAGAAGGCACAGAGAGTTAGTAACACAGCCCATCCATGATGGAAGGAGTGAGTGAACACAGACCTTATGGTTCCAGAGGTCACAATCTCAACTTAACACTATGGCATCCCAAATACGTCTATGCCTCTAAATCAGCACCCAGCTAAGTACCTCATACTTAGGCAGAAACAAATAAATAATTGAATAGTAGTTGAAATAATCAAACTCAATAAAACTCAGAGCTTGTGGTCTTAGGAAGCATCTGGTTCACTTGGTTTAACAATAATGCACAGGAAGGAGAAATGCATTGCCTGGTGGCAGAGAGATGCTTTGTGGAGCAAACCAAAGAAGGAAAGAGTAGTTTCTCAACTGAGGGAATTGCTGGATACAAATTCCCCCATGGGATCTGGACATGACATTCTGCACAAGCATATGCCCAAGATTTTTCTTTCTTCGATTTAAGCCACTTCCTCACAAAACATGAAGATAGCTAAAGAAAGAAGCTTTTTATTAACCACAAAGTTCTCGTAACTGTCTCACTTTTCTATCTGTACTTACAAATTTAAAAAGGAGGAGCTTTCAGGGCAAGCTATTTTCTTGCATGGCATCAAAATCAACAAAACTCTGAAAATCAGCCTTCTATTCATGCAAACATTTGTGGAACACCTGATGTGTGAAACATGGTGAATGATCATGGGACACCAAGATATAAGCCAACATCCATGGAGAGAAAGTGTTCCTTTTTACACAATTCAAAGTATACACCCATATAAAAAGTATAAATAAGGAGTTAACGGGAGAGCACAGAGGAGGCAGAGATTGAGTTGAGCTTTTGAGGTTGAACACAATCACGAGCTACATTTGGCCAATACTACAACATGAAATGTGACAGAGCCTTTGTAAAATATTTGAATAGTTTGCCGCTTATTATTAGTATTATTTAGTCATAGCTATGAAGTAACTTCCAATCACTACGAAAAGCATTTGCTACTTTAATTAATTAACTATATCAAGAATTCCCAGAGTTAACTGTTGAGATTCCAATCACTGCAAACAGCATTTGCTAATTTAATTAATTAACTCTGTATCAAGCACTCCCAAAGTTAACTGTTGAGACTAAAATACTTCTACCCCAACTCTAGGTCTTAAATAAATAAATGTCTATGTATATGTCACAAATAAGTTGGAATTTCTCAACTCTCACCTTGTTTGCCACTCAGCAACACTTTCATGTGCTAACACTTCTGTTCAAGACAGAAGACATTAATTAAATAATTAGCCTTGAGCTCAGACATATAAACAAACACAATTGATGAATTCGTTAATTGTTCTTCCCTGCTGTGGACAGGAGCTATTGTTAGCAACAGTAATAATAGCACTGATTTGATTTCAGACAGGCATTTTGAATACAGGAGGCAAAATGCAGAACTCAGATTCAGAGAAGGTAACTATAGAGGAGCATAGAGTGTTTTCTGAAAATACCAATTGTACAATTGCTCTGTTTATACAGTTACATGAAAGAGGACGAGGAATACTGGCAAACCAAAAATAGCCTCGTCGATGAACATTTGAATTTGCACCAAACACTGACAATTCAATTATTTTTGCCAGGCTCCCAGCACTCAGAAATAAAATAATTTAGAAAACATCTCAAAAAAATGGCATACTTTGAAAAAAAAATCAACCACTTCCCTTCCTTTCAGCATCAGAAAGATTTGATCTGAACAAAAATGAAATTAAATAGCGTAGATTGGTGTTCCAATGTTCCTCTAGGATTTCTTTATAAATGAAGTATAAACAGCAATTATCAGCAGACATGTGTACACTGGGCATAGAAGACATATGCCAGTTGACAACAAATTTCCAATAGGAAATATGAGGATAACTAGAAAGCAAACTGAAATATTTTTCTGCTGTTTATTAACATGCCAATCAGCCCATAGTCCATAAAAATTTCATAAAATGCTGTAAACATTTCCCCATGTTCTTCATTCACATGAAAATCTGATGATATTATTTTCTGTGCTATAATTAATAGAGGTTAATGGTGACTCTGTTGATGAGTAGAAGTGGTGTGATCTGATTTTTGTTGGCTGGACTGTAGAATTTCTATCACTGCAAGTCAGAAACAACACCAAATTGTTACCGAAGTGGGCCACCAGCCCCAGAAAGGAATATTCGACTTGCCAAACAAAAGCGGATCCCTCCAAATGAAAAATAAGGGGAAAAAACAAAAAGGTAGAGAAAATATGAGAAAGGGAGGGAAAGGAGAAGAGAGTACAGGACAAATTGTCTCAGAAAAGCAGGTTTTCCCACAAGGAAAGATAAAGGACCATGGGCAAAGAAAAGGAACTCACAAACCCAAACCCACTTTTCCCATGCAGACACTTGAAATTGACAACCACTGTTATTTTTAATTTTCTTCCAAGGTCAAGGCCCAATTTGAATCCCATCTCCAAGTAGTTGTCCAAACCTACCAGAATGATGCCTTCCCCTGGCCCTGCAAACTCACGCAACTGCATCTTACGCTCATAAGCTGTGTTCTACCACAGTGACTTATGTGTCTTTCTTGCTTCTCCCCCAGATCCCAAGCCCCTGTTGGACAGCAGCTGAGCTTTGCTCTCTTCAAATTCCCCACAGGATCTGGACATGACATCCTGCACAAGCACATGCTCAAAACATGTCTGTCAAATAAATTAATCAAGCAAATGGCTTCTTCTAACATTCAGAGAATCTGAACATTTGTATTGTATGGCAGAGCTTTAAAACTGTTGAGAAAACATAGGAAAAAATGCTATGGAAAGAGTCTTGTGTAAGCCATGGTAGTCTGGCACTTGACTACAACTCAAAATACATGGCCAGCCAACCCAATTTAAGATTTCCTCTCTGCTTTCTCATATCACGTTTTCCCACTGACTTCAAGTCAGGTGAAGCGCATGTCCCGTTCCCTTCTCAGGCAAGATGCTGCTAAGCCGAGTTATCAAATCTTGAATGAATGAGTAAATGAATGAATAAGTAGCCATGTGGGAGCTGGGAATTCGAAGATGAGAAAGCTCTTATCTCTGTCCTCAAGATGTATACAATCACTCCGAAACACAAAGCGAGATGCAGATATAAAAACCAGCATTATAAAGGCAGGAAAAATTAAATATCTAAAAACAAATGTCACTGACTCAAAAGAGATTCTAACAGGTAAGGGCATTGTGGAAAGCCCCTTGGAATAGTTGCTAAGCCTTGAGTTACACCTTGAGAAATGTATCAGATATCCTCTGGTCAAGTGATGGGAAAGGGTCTTCCAGTCTCAGGAAGTAAAAACCAGCATGATGTAGTGGTGAGAGTCTGGGCTTTGCTCAGGGAAGAGCTAGGTTCCAATCTCAGGTCAGCCACTAAGAAAATGGTTGGCCTTATGTGACTTTCTCCTTCGAACCTTGGTTTTTTTTTTATCTATAGGTAGGAGTGTCACTGCTAACCTCAACAGGCTCTTGAGTTAAAATATGATAATGTATTTTAAATGTCTAGTAAAATATATTGAAGAAGGCAGATGCTTAAGATCTTAAGGTGCATTTGAGAAACAAATCAATCTGTGAAGTATTTATAAGAGGGACATACTATGGATCCAACACTCCCTGTCAAAAAGACAAGCAGATGGCTGGGCACAGTGACTTGTGACTGTAATCCTAGCACTTTGGGAGGCCGAGGTGGGTGAACAGCTTGAGCCCAAGAGTTGGAGACCAGCCTGGGCAACATGGCAAAGCCCTTTCTCTACAAAACATAGTGTGCACCTGTAGTCCCAGCTACTCAGGAGGCTGAGGCATGAGGATTGCTTAAGCCCCAGTAATCAAGGCTGCAGTGAGCCAAGATCTCACCACTGCACTCCAGCCTAGGCAATAGAACAAAACCCTGTAAAAAAAAAAACACACAAGAGGAATATGATCATTATGTTTAACTTCCTGTGCCCTCATGAAGCTTGTGGTTTAGCTGCAAACAAAAAACCACACAAACACTGAGGCAAGTATGACCTAAGGTTCAGTGGAAACTAGAGTGAACATTCCTCTAGGTTTGACACAGACTGAGCAGGTTTCCTGGATATGGAATTTTCTGTGCTAAAACCAGGGAGGTCCTGAGCAAACCATAATGAGTTGGTCACCCAAGTGGAGAGATGCAAGTTACAAGATCCACAAGAGATCCAAGAAAGGAACTAGCAAGCACTAGGATCTCTATAATTGGGGGTGGGTCCATGCAAAATGAGAATGTATAGACCCCTATACCCAGTTGTTTTCTTTCTTCCTGTTGCTATGATTATGAATATTTTTTGAAGTAAGATCCACTCATCATAAAACTCAAATTTGAACAGGACCCTTAGCTTTGAATATGAACCCTGGCTTTCTGTTTTTCTCATTTGGAGATGGATAAACTGAGCACCAAAGACAGGTTAAACAACTTATTCAAATCAACGACACAGCTGGAAATAAAACCCAGTTTCTTTACCTCCTGGTTCAGTATGTATTTTGGGATATATAACACAGGCTTCAAACAGTGTTTGAGTTCTATTTAACCTTAGTGGGGAATATTCCAATTAACATATCCACCCCCGGGTGTTTCTCCCAGTTGAAATTTTCTTCCTTTTTAGTAAACTGAAGGAGACACTCCCCCACCCTCCCCACTTGCTATTTTTTTTTTTTCTTACTAAAGCTGGCAAGTGTTAGTGTCTTCTTTGGTGCCTGCTCAATTCAACTCAAGAGAAGCTTGAAATGTATTCCATTTTTTGGTAACAGTTAGGAAAGGACTGTTAAGGGGTGGAGAAGATCAATCACTCATGGAAAATGCTAGGTGTCCCATTATGGTATGATAAGTTCAGCTGCGTAGTATATGCATTTTTTTGCTCTCAGAATAAATGGCAGAAGTCAGTTCTCCATAAATTCAAAATGTATATGAGAACATGAAATCATATTTTAAGTGGATTTCACAATTGCTCCTCTTTATCATTCTAAATACCAAAGATTAAGCTTGCCTCTTGGCTGTTGCGGTCTTTTCTCTCTGTCTGTTTTTTTTTTTTTTTTTAACTTTTGTTTAATCAGATATGAATAGTGGTTGGTGGCTTTTATTGTTCAGAACTACCTGAAAGGGAAAGAGAGAAAATGAACTCTGCCTGCTGTCTCTATTCCAAACAATGTTAATTTTCATTATAATTCTTTCTGGCCTCTTTCAAAATGGCATTGTTACCCAAATGGTGTTGCTGACCAAAACACCTTTTTACTAAGCTAATCCACAGTTCCCATCCCTTCGCTCCTTTGATACAAGACACTCATTTTTCCCCTTCAAATTTAATTTATTCAAGGATACCACATAGAGGCTGTATAGGGTTGCAGTTAAGGACCCACATGCTGGAGCAAAAATCTCTGGGTTCAAATCCCAGCAACATTACTTCTTAGCTGCATAAACTTGGCCAAGTCATTTCACTTTTCTGTTTCTGAAAAATAAAAGATGGCGGATCCTCTGATCATCACCCATTTTGCTCCCAAGAAAACTCCCCCTGAACCACATTCCCACCCCATCGTGGGTCAACTGCTCTGCAGTTAAGATTCAGCTCTCAGCATCTTTAATCCTTTGTTTATTTTTCTTCTCTGAATCGATCTGCAAAGCTCTTCATCTTCTAATGGTGTCAGCCTCTGGGGGACTCCTTCAGAATCTCCTTGGTGTGCTCCATTTTTTCTTCCTCCAAACATCTTCTCAACTCCGTCTTTATTCTCTTCCTAGAAAATCTCACCTGAGCATTAAATAATATCCTACATGTATATCTCTAACAGTGATTTTTTTCTCTGAACTCCTACATGTCCTATCTGCCTCTTCCTGGATGAGTAGTTGAACTTGACCACAAGTGTCTCCCTGAATATGCACCTCCCTGGCTTCTTCCTACCTCAATAAACAGCATGCCCATCCATCCTGTTGTTCATGCCCAAAGCCGAGAAGTCAGTCTTGATTTTTCTCTTTCCTTCATCCTCCCAAATCCATATTCCAAGAGCTCCGCTTCCAAAACCTGTCCTGATCCAACCCCATCTTTCCATTTCTATTTCCACCATTGTTGATTTGGTCTGAATCTTGGCGGCATCCTTCTAACTGGTCTCCCTGCTTTGATTATTGCCCTCATCCCCCACCCCACAATTCTCCCTCTCTACTCTGCAGCCAGAAAAGTCAGAAAAAATAAAAAAGCAAATTAGATATCACTTTTCAATTTAAAAAACCACTCCCCCAACCGCTTACCCCTCCAACACACACTGTCTTCCTTTTACATGTAGAATAAACTCTTCTTTACCAAGGCTTAGGAATGCCACCATGATCTAGCCCCTGCCTACCTCCCCACTTTTGCTTCCCCCCCCTCCTATGTTCACTACACTCTCCAACCCTTTTTGTTTTTCAAATGCTCTAAGCCCATCTCTACTTTATAAGAGATCTTTGCAATAGTTATTGCCTCTGACCAGAATATTCTCCCTCTCCTCCCCTCATTCAGGTTGCCCAATAGACATCTCCCCAGGGCAAATTCCATCCTGTTCTACCATGAGAGCCTCATCATCAGTCACTTTCTCTCTCATTATCCTGCTTTGCTTTTGTCAGACTTCATTGCCAACCAAAATATTATTTTCTTTGTCACTGATTTATTATCTGTCTTCCCCCAAACTCCACAAGAGCAGGGAGCTTGTCTAGCTCACTGTCCCGATCTCAACATTAAAACAAGATCAGGCATATGTCATGCTCTCCGTTAGTATTTGTTGAATCTCTAAATGGCCAACTTTTAAAATCGCTCACTTCCCTGAATTCATCCACATTGCACTGGTGAGCTTTTACAGGCCTAGATAATTATATTGTAATTAGTCTGAAAGAAAGGCATTTAAGTTATAAATTAACAAGCAGATGAATGACTGTTCTGAGGACACTGACCAATTGCTCGTTATCTCTGGAGTAAAATAAACAGGCAGAAGCTGGTTTAAATTGTTGTGGGATAGCTTGAATTGCTGTAAGGAAAATCTTTTTGATTTTGAGGGTCATGAATAATTGAGAAAGGCTATAAAGAAAGGTGTCAGTACTTGATTCCTAAAGCACTTAGCAACCAATAGCCAGTTATTTGCCTTAGATGCTTCAGTAATTTGTTAATTTATTGCCATTATTAATGGGTTATATAACCTAGAATATATACAATATTTCAATCACTCTAAAATGTACCTTTTCCTACATCTTACCATCTCTGATATCAGAAAGTATCTTACAACTGATGATAGCGCATGATAGTTTAACTGACAGCAGTTTCTTAGTGGTACGTAAAATAACGGTACTTAATTTATTGCATCTTAGACTCGATAAAGTATAATAATTTATGATATCACATTTGCTGAATGCTGGCTTTGGACAAACATTTATAAATGTTGTCTTATTTGTTAATCCTTACAATCAGCCTATATGATAAATAATATCAGACCTATTTTATACATAAGAAACTAAGGATCAGGGAAATTAAGTAACTTTTCTTCTTTTTTGAGATGGAGTCTCGCTCTGTTGCCCAGGCTGGAGTGCAATGGTGCGATCTTGGCTCACTGCAACTTCCACCTCCTGGGTTCAAGCAATACTCCTCCCTCAGCCTCCTGAGTAGCTGGGATTATAGGCACGTGCCACCACCCCGACTAATGTTTGTATTTTTAGTAGAGACAGGGTTTCACCATGTTGGCCAGGCTAGCCTCGAACTCCTGACCTCATGATCCGCCTTCCACAGCCTCCCAAAGTGCTGGGATTACAGGCGTGAGCCAGTGTGCCTGGCTGAGATTAAGTAAATTTTCTAAAGTCACATAGCTTATAAATGCTAAAGCCCATGATTTAATTCAGGTCTATCTGACCCCCAAACCAATTCTCATCACCACTTTCCTATAATAGTTATTGTTAAATTAAATTAGGTTTTGTACATAAAATGCAAATGCCCATTACAAATAAGTCACATAGTAGGTTTTCAACTCATGTCAATTCCCTTCCTTTCTGTGAGTTTACATGTGCCTGAATGTATAAGCATGAACTGTGCTCTGATTCCATGATTTATATAAAACTTCTTAGAAAGCAAGCTTTGGCAGTCAGAATTTGAGGTCTGGCTTTTGAAAATATCTGAGCCCATATCAAAGGCAGCAAATTAGCTGGGAAGTCAGTGGGACCATATAGTGATCACACTGCTAAAAGGCCACTCCCTGACAAGCAAGAGAGAGCAAAGCAGCCAAATTAACTCCCTGCCTAAGTCCTGACTAGTGGAACACTAACAAGATTAGACTTTGGAAGTAGGCAGGACAAATCTACTATACCAAGTGAGGTAGAGCACTGTGGGAAATTCAGTGGTTTTCAAGTCTGACAGTCTCAAACTCAAATCCCAGCTCTCCTTCTCAATCACCTGACCCACTTAACCTCTCTGGATTTTAGACTTCTAATCTCTCAATTAGAAGAGGTACTTCCCCCTCTGCAAGGTTGCAGTAAGGAATTATTCATTTCACAAATATTCATCGAGCACTTTCTATGTGTATGTGGGATATATCATTGAACAAAACAGATAAAAAGCCTTGTCCTTATTCATCTTACATTTTAGCAACTAGTGCTAATATATGTGGAGTATCTAGCATATTACTTGGTGATTATTAAGACTATTAAAACTATTAAGTAAGTAAAAGTATTAGCATCATATATTGTAATTGGAACTGGTGTGCAGTTTAAATTTGCCCAGGGATTCTGAATAGAGCATCAAGCTGTTCCATCATGCCTAAGTCTCCTCCACCAAGAAGGACATCAAGACTGCTGCATGGCTGGCTCTTCATCATGCCAATCTCTTCAAAGAGGAATGCTTTCTAAATTAGCTCATTCTTCCTGCCTGGGCTCATGCCTCCATCATCTCAACTCAGCTGTTTCACACACCTTACCACAATCTGAAACTCTCATTTTTATATGTGTTTCCTTATATATTGTCCCTTCCCCTTGTAGAAAATAAGCACCTGAGTTCAGGGACCCTTGTTCTTCATATCTAGAACAGGCCCTGACACTTAATATTTGCAGAATAAGCATCAGTGATATACTTTCCATTTCTGGAAGCCAGCTGCAATTTAGAAATATGCTTTGAACTCAAGGGTAAAGTTGGGACCTGCTGAACAAAACACTCAAACTATGGCTACCGGTAGCCAATGTGATACAGGGTTGGCTGAAGGCTTCAGAGGCAGGGTCCCAGATCCTGGAAAGATAAAATCACTCTGTTTTATTCTGAGACCTGCAAACTCTTAGAATGAAAGTTTTCAGATCTTTCATAGCTGCTGGCTACAGGATGAGTGATCAGAAAAGGAGTCTGGCAAAAGGCCAGAGCTACCCTCAATGAAATGGTTCTCAAGTCCTACTGACTGGTCGTAAATAAGGAAGAGCATGACTTGGGATTGCAGTGATCAAGAAGGAAGAATATAGCATTGTTAAACGATGCAGGTCCCCCTTGAGCAAGTAAATCTAAAACACTCGAATCTCAATGACTTTATTCAAGGGTCTCTCTTCTCAAGTCTAGCTATGTACTCTCCCACCTCTCAGCTTTTGCTCATACTTAGGAATTCTAGTCTGCCCCTACCTAGAAAGTTCAACTCATCACAATTCATCCCGGCCTGCAAGAGTCAGCTCAGGTTTCCCATGGAAGGAGCCTGGGCTTTGAAGGAAGGCAGATATGGATTCAGATACCAAGTCTGTCACCTATGGGATGTGAGGCTGTGTGCCAATAAGAGGCCACTTAACTCCTTGCAGCCCCCAAACCCCAGTTTCCTCACCTGGAAAATGGGTCTGTCAGGATCTACCTCATTCTTGGGGTTGTCATGAGATACTATGAGGAATTACTAGAAAGGGGAATGGAGGCTGGGCCGGCAGCAAACTACAAATGAGTAGTATAAGAGGGTTTTCATTTCATTGGAGATAAAATGTAAAGAGATAGCTAAGCTTCCTATGTAGTTCAGAGAGGTTCCGATGGTAAATTCAGAGAAGGTCAGCAGGAAGGGGGCTGGCAGGGAGCTATGGCTTCACTGAGTGCTAGCCACTGCATCAGGCAGTAGGAGACACAGAGGTAACCAAAGGTGATCTAACTCTTTCACTTGTGAAGCTTCCATTTTAATAAAAAGAAATGGCACACACATGTTTATAGCAGCACAATTCACAACTGCAAAAATATGGAACCAGCCCAAATGCCCATCAATCAATGAGTGAATAAAGAAATTGTGATATGTATATAGATATAGATATATATATATATATATGCACACACACACACACCATGGAATACTATTCAGCCATAAAAAAAGGAATGAAATAATGGCATTCACAGCAACCTGCATGGAATTGGAGACCATTATTCTAAGTGAAGTAACTCAGGAATGGAAGACCAAACATCGTATATTCTCACTCATAAATGGGAGTTAAGCTATGAGGATGCAAAGGCCTAAAAATGATACAATGGACTTTGGGGACTTGGGAGGAAAGGGTGAGAAGGGAGTGAGGAATAAAAGACTACAAATTGGGTTCAGTATATACTGCTCAGCTGATGGGTGCACAAAAATCTCACAAATCACTACTGAAGAAATTATTCATGTAACCAAACACAACCTGTTCCCCAATAACCTATGGAAATAAAAATAAAATAAAATAAAAGGGCTTTTGAGCCAGGCTGACGTGAATATGTACTCCTCTCAGCCATATTCCCACAGTGGGCCTTGGACAAGTGAGCCAAACTTACCAAAGCTGTCTCCTTAGCTGTAGAGTTAATATTGGCTATATTGAAGAATCTTACTAAGATGAAGTGGGATACATACGTTAAGAGCCTTTTCTGAAATAGGTGTTCCTTACTTCCTTCTTTTTTTTTTTTTTTTTTTTTTGAGATGGAATTTCACTCTTGTCGCCCAGGCTGGACTGCGGTGGTGCAATCTCAGCTCACTGCAACCTCCGCCTCCCAGGTTCAAGCAATTCTCCTGCTTCTGCCTCCCAAGTAGCTGGTATTACAGGCACCCACAACCATGCCCAGCTAATTTTTGTATTTTTTTAGTAGAGATGAGGTTTCACCATGTTGGCCGGTCTGGTCTCGAACCTCTGACCTCGGGTGATCCACCCAACTCGGCCTCCCAAAGTGCTGGGATTACATGTGTGAGTCACCACGCCTGGCCCTTACTTCCTTCTTATTGGCATTTTCTGCCATGCCAGAAATGTTCAAGTGTTTTGTTACATTTTCTTCTGATGACAATAAGATAAAATTTAAGGAAAACAAACACCAAGTATTTTTTGTCCATCTCCTTTTCTAAAAAAATAATATTTTACAAAATATTGTCATATGCATATTGTTTTGAATACACATCATGGCTCTCATACAATAGTCTTTATTTATTTCACAAAAATACAGGATCTAACGATTTGAATGCTCCCCAAGCCCTGTGATCAACAGCAATGCCATTTATGTGTGTTTCCACTAAATTATGTGCCATACTAGATAAAAGATTTGTTTTGAAAAACAGCCACTTCCAAAAATAAGAGAGTTTATCAATTCTAATCATTCTTATCCAAAATTAGTTGTCAAGTTTCAATGGCTGAAATGAATTTAACAACATAAAGTTCGTACCACTGCTGAATGTCTAATGCAACCTCATAGAGCAGTCCTGAATACACAGCCCTGTCAGGGTTCACCAACTACTTTTAAAATATCAGCACTTTTGTGGTATAATAGAGCCTATTAACAACAGTTGACTGACATTAGAGGTAGTCAAACTAAGCATCAATTTAAAAAAATATGCTGACCTTTCCGAAAATTAAGAAGCTGTTGCCCCATACTCATCAAAGGGAAATCGGAATAATTACTGTGGCATTATGAAACCCAGTTATTTGACTAATAGCGATATTTTTTCACTGCCGCAAAAAGCTAGCAAATACATTATGATGCTGTAGCAATATTGATATTCATAAAATCTCATTAGGCCAACTAGAAGTCAAACATTAGCCAATCATGCTTCTGCTTCCTACTTACAGATCAAAGCTAAATACATGCTTTAGCCAGTTAGAAACAAAATTGAATTTGAGATCTGCATCACTCTCATTAAGTACCACTCTATCAGGCTGTGTTTAAGACGAACAACCCATAGGGAGCTTTTTCCAAACCAATGAGAAGGCCTCCTGCCCATCTCAAACTTGAAATTCCATGACTGTTAATTTAAATAAACACATTTTGAAGCAGTCTGGACTTCCACTGCCCTGCTTTCTCTTTCCTTGTTCATTTGACCACAGGTTGGTTTATCTACAGCAAAAGAAAATCCTGTTTAAATAGAATAATTCTCATTTTCAAAACGAGCATCTCTGCATTGTGTCCCATAATAAAAATAGGCAACTATCTTCCTTGCATGCTTATTTTTCTTCTCTGATATTAGCTCTTAATTGAAAGGAAAGGCAAGTTAACTGATTTAAACAGGTGTTATGAGTGAGCTGAGCTCCATGCAGAAAGAAAGGAAGTTGAATGAGTCAGTAGCAGAGTGGAGCTGATACCCAGTGCAGAAGCAAACCCTCAGAGTCATCAGTTGCTGGGACAAGCAAGGGAGCCTTTTCCTGGATGAGACCACATTTTAAAATTCCAATAAGCAGCACAAACACAGCAGCACTGGCAAAATGTGTCTCCCCTCATGCTGAGAAGGTTCACTGCCTCTCCTATATCAGCTAGAAGTTATTCCACCGGGTTGCCCAGGCCAAGGGAGCAATGCCCGGAGACTGACAGCTTTGAGCTGAGCCTCCTGTCCATAATCTCTGACTGTATCTCCATGGTGCCACATATACATGTATATATACGCACACACATACATATGCCATCTTGTTGGTTTACACAGGGACATCAAACAGAAAGGGGTTGATTTGATTTTGTTTTATCCTTTCAAATTAGTTGCCTTAGAGAATCTCTTTTAAAATTACCGAAAGCACTGCCACATTACATACAATGCACAGCTATCATAGCTTGCAGCGCATGGGAAAAGTATGATTGAGTCTTTGCTTTGTTCCTGGTGCACAGATTGAAGGGTATATAAACCTCCTGGCTACACACATTGGCAGACCTAGAATTTCTATAAGGGGGAGGAAGGCGGGCAAGCAGATTGAGATGGGGGTAAGGAGGTTGTTTCAATGTGACATTTTGCAGAGCAAGTGCACTATTTTGACTTAGCACATTTATTTGGTGTGGGAGAGGAGCCTGCTGAGGTGGACGATTCAAAGTCTCTCCAAGATTTGCTGACACAACTAAAAGGAGTAGCTACAATAATCTTTTGGTCAGTATATGACCTATCTGACTCCTTTATAACTCTCTCAAAATATGGAAGCATTTGAGGAAAGTGAAATAATTTAAATAAAAATATTAGGACCCTTTTTCCATAATGGAAATTTCTAATGGACATATTAACAATTAAGTTCCAAAAATTAAAAAATTTTAATTTTTTTATTTAAAAAAATAACTGAATGCTGGTATTTGGGATCCTGTGCTTGAAAGTGCATGAAATTTGATCAAGCTGAAATTAAAATTGTGACAAGGCACACTATATGCAAAAATATTAGGATAATGAAAATAAAACTAATCTTTGTATAGAACTTTTTCAATTTACAAACGTTTTTCAAATGATGAAACTCTCTGGATTTTTGTGGCAACCCTGATTGATAATGACATAAGCAAGATACCAATGACCTCATTTTATACAGGAATACATTGTTTTATTGTGCTTTGCTTTATCACACTTCCCAGATAATGCAATTTTTTACAAATTGAAAGTTTGTGGCAACACTGCAATGAGTAAGTCTGTCAGCACCATTTTTCCAATAGCACGTGCTTATTTCATGTCTCTGTATCACATTTTGGTAAGTCTCATGATATTTCAGGCTTTTTCATTATTATTATATCTGTTAAGGTGATCTGTAATCAGTGAACTTTAATGTTACTATTGTATTTGTATTAGGGTGCCATGATCCATTACCATATAAGAGGTTGAACTTGATCAATAAACGTGTGTGTTCTGACTGCTCCACTGACCAGTGGTTCTCCTCTCTCTCTCCGTTTCTCCTCAGACCTCCCTATTCCCTGAGACACACAATATTAAGCTAATTAGTAACCCCTACTAAGTATTCAAGTGAAAGAAAGAGATGCACATCTCTCACTTTAAATAAAAAACCAGAAATGATGAAGCTTAGTGAGAAAGGCATGTCGAAAGCTGAAACAGGCTGAAAAGCAGGCCTCTTGTGCCAAACAACTAGGCAAGTTGTGAATGCAGAGGAAAAGTTGTTGGAGGAAATTAAAAGTGCTACTCCAGTGAACATACCAATGACAAGAAAGCAAAACAGCCTTATTGCCAATATGGGGAAAGTTTGAGTGGCCTAGATAAAAGATTAAACCAGTCACAACATTCCCTTAAGCCAAAGTCTAATGCAGAGTACAGCCCTAACTGTCTTCAATTCTAAAGGCTGAGAAAGGAGAGGAAGCTGCAGAAGAAAAGTCTGAAGCTGGCAGAGGTTGGTTCATGAGGTTTAAAGAAAGAAGTCATCTCCATAATGCAAGTGCAAAGCGAAGCAGCAAATGCTGATGTCAAAGCTGCAGCAAGTCACCCAGAGGATCTAGCCAAGATCATTGGTGACAGGGGCTACACTAAGCAACAGATCTTCAATATAGACAAAATAGCCTTGCACTGGAAGAAGATGCCATCTAGGACTTTCATAGCTAGAAAGGAGGAGTCAATGCTTGGCTTCAAAGATGAAAAGGACAGCCTGATTCTCTTGTTAGAGGTTAGTGGAGTTGGTGACTAAGTTGAAGCCAATGCTCATTTACCATTTCAGAAATCCTGGATCTTTGCTGAAACCAAGATAATGGAGTAAGCAATAACGAGGTAAGCAACTCAGATAATGAGGGCCCCTAAGAATCATGCTAAATATATTGTGTCTCTGCTCTATAAATGGAACAAAAAAGCCTGGATGATATCATATCTGTTTATAGCATGGTTTACTGGATATTTTAAGCCCAGTTTTGAGACTTACTGCTTAGAAAACAAAGGTTCCTTTCAAAAATATTACTGCTTCTCATTGACAATACACCTGGTCACCCAAGAGCCCTGATATAAATATACAATCCTTCTCATAGAATGTGCTTTTCATGTCTGCTAACACAGCATCCATTCTGCAGCTCATGGATCAAGGAGTAATTTCAATTTTCAAGTCTTATTATTTAAGAAATACATTTCGTAAAGCTATAGTTGTCATACATAGCAATTCCGTTGATGGATCTGGGCAAAGTAAATTGAAAACCTTCTGCAAAGGATTCACCATTCTAGATGACATTAAGAACATTTACAATTCATGGGAGGAGATCAAAATATCTGCATTAACAGGAGGTTGGAAGACGTTGATTCCTGTCCTCATAGATGACTTTGAGGGGGTCCAAGACTTCCGTGGAGGAAGAAACCATAGATGTGGTAGAAATAGCAAGAGAACTAGATTTAGAAGTGGAACCTGATGATATGACTGAATTGCTACAATCTCATGATCAAACTTTCATGAATGAAGAGTTGCTTCTTCTGAATGAACAAAGAAAGTGGTTTCTTGAGATGGAATCTACTCCTGGTGAAGATGTTGTGGACATTGTTGAAATGACTACAAAAAGATTTAGAATATTACATAAACTTAGTTGATAAAGCAGCAGCAGCAGAGTTTCAAAGGACTGACTGAGATTTTGAAAGATGTTCTATTGTGTGTAAAATGTTATCAGAAGGCATCACATGCTACAGAGAACTCCTTTGTAAAAGGAAGAATCAATTGATGAGGCAAACTTCTCTGCTGTCTTATTTTAAGAAATTGCCACAGCCACCCAACCCTCAGCAACCACCACCCTGATCAGTCAGCAAACATCAACATCCGGGCAAAACCTTCCACCAGCAAAAAGAGTACAACTTGCTGAAGGCTCAGATGATGATTAGCATTTTTAGCAAGAAAGATTTTTTTCTATTTGTTGTTTTTTGGGTTTTTTTTTTTTTTTTTTTGAGACAGAGTCTCACTCTGTCACCCAGGCTGGAGTGCAGTGGTGCAATCTCAGCTCACTGCAACCTCCACCTCCTGGGCTCAAGTGATACTCTCACCTCAGCCTCCTGAGTAGCTGTGACCACAGGCATGCACCACCATGCCTGGCTACTTTTTTATATTTTTGGTAGAGACAGGGGTCTCACCATGTTGCCCAAGCTGGTCTTGAACTCCTGCTCAAGCAGTCTGCCTGCCTTGGCCTCCCAAAGTGCTGAGATTACAGGCATGAGCCACCACACTCAGCCAAGAAAGTATTTTTAAATTAAGGCATGTAAATGTTTATACATAATGCTACCACACACTTCAAGAACTGCAGTATAGTATAAAAATAACTTTTATATGCACTGAAAAATCAAAAATTCAGTTAACGTGCTTCATTGCCATATTTGCTTTACTGCGGTGGTCTGGGACCGAATCTGCAACATCTCCATGGAATGCTTACATATTGCAGAGGAAATTGAGGCTCACAGGTAAAGTGTCTTGCCCACGTTCACAGGCACGTTTACATGAACAAGGGTGAGGTAGCACCCCAAATATCAACAAGTTCAGAGCCCCTTCCACCACATCACAACTTTGTCTCCTCAATAAATGTTTGTGTTAAAGATAATATAACTCCTTGAGGCCTAAAAGTAATACCCAGTAACAATGAGCACTCGTAGCATTCAGTTCTTGGTTTCTTACATCATTCTCCAATAAAAGGAATCAGGACTCTATACAGAAATGGCTGATTCTTGGACCAGGGTAGGAAATATACAAAAATGACCCTGGAGCACCTTGTAGTGCAAGAAGGTGAGGAAGAGCTCACACACACATACACATACAAACACACAGACATAGACACACACACACACACACACACACACACACACACAATGATGAGAGTATATCAAAGGGACCTAGCCACCAACTGAAATAATTTTCCCAATAGCCAAAGCCAGAACAAGAAAAATAACACGTTGTTGGATTATAACTCAAAGTATAAAATAAATATCCATGAGTCCATATTGGTATAAACACACGATTGAATAAATAAGTGAATTAGGAAAAAGGAACAAATTGCCCATTCAGCAAAATTCCAAAGAATTTATCTAAATATGCTGTCTTTGAGGCAGTAGAGTTTAACTACAAGTTTTTAAATGAAACCTGTGCATAGTGACTTTCTTACAAAAAATCCTGTGTTAAAAAAGGGTAGATAAGAGAATAACTGTGCAGTGAAGAAATCTGACAAACACTGCCTCAGCCATATGATCCAGTTCAACATCAACAGTGATAAGTTGGGTTGATAGTATGTTTGTGACCTTGATAGGATGTGACAAAAATGGCACTTTACTTCTGTGGGCTTCCTCCTAAACACCCATGAGCCCATCTAATCATGAAAAAAACAAGACTAATCCCAGGTGAGGGACATTCTACAAAATTCTGGACCAGTCCTCCTCAAAACTCTCAAGTCCATGAAAAACAAAGAAAGTCTGAGAAGCTGTCACAGACAAGAGAAGCCTCAAGGAGACCTGGGCAATAAATGTAATATGGGGTGCTGGATGGGATCCCAGAACAGAAAAAGGATGCGAGGTATAAAAACCAGAAATTCGAATCAAGCATGAACTTTAGCTAATAGTAACAATAACTATTTGTTCACTAATTGTAACAAATGCACCCTACTCATGTAAGATGTTATAACAGGGGAGACTAGGGGCAGGGCAGGTGGGAACTCTATGCTATCTTTGCAGTTTTTCTGTAAATCTAAAAGTGATTTAAAATTAAAAGTTTATTTAAAAAAAAAAAAAAGGATAATCTCAGCCAAGCATGTTGGCTGACATCTATAATCCCAGCACTTTGGGATGCCAAGGTGGGTGGATTACCTGAGGTCAGGAGTTCGAGACCAGCCTGGCCAACATGGTGAAACCCTGTCTCTACTAAAAATATAAAAATTAGGGAACACTGTGGCAGGCGCCTGTAATCCCAGTTACCTGGGAGGAGGAGGTTGCAGTGAGCAGAGATGGCACCACTACAATCCAGCCTGGGTGACAGAGTGACACTGTGTCTCAAAAAAAAAAGATAATCTCTCACCAAAGCCATCCACATAACACAAAAACTATTTTACATGATCATACAAATGAGCCTTAATCCAACGTAAACAAGGCAATTTAACTATGATTTCTATACACTGGTCATCATGGCAATCTCAGTGCTTAGTCACGTAAATATTTGACAATGAATAATTTAAAATTCATAACACCATCCATAATAGGTGGCCCATCTTTCCTCATCATTGAGCAAACTGGCAAAAGAGCAGAGGCAACAGCTTCTAGAGATAAAAGGAAGGCTTTAAAAATAGGAGAAAGCATAGCAGGTGGTGCCACCTGTGCTATCTGATTCTACCCAACAATCCACTACTGAGTGGTGGTGAAGGTAAAAAATCAGTTAGTCACTCACAGTTGGGGGTGTAAGAGGCAACAACTTCAGCTCAAGTGTGTCTATATCCAGTGTGAAAGAGATCCTAAAATTGCAACCTTAAATGCCTTGGGTATTGACAGAGCAATCCATGTGGCAGCTAAGTGGACATTAATATACTATAAAGTACCTGTTGTAGCCTCAAAAACTAAATTATTTTCCCTCCTACCTATATACCAAGAGGGTATAATCTACTGAGGGGAAAAAAAGAATTCTTGATTTTTAAACTGAGCTAAATTGCAATGCCATGGCAGGGAGGGGGCCTAACTAAGACTTTAGTTGGTGAAATGAAATGTGCTAAGCTCCTCAGAGCCCTGCTCACTTCCCATCACCCACCTACAGCAAATGCCAGGGTGATATTCCATCAGCTCGTTGATAGAGTGGAGGCCCTCTGGCTCAAATCTCATTCACTCAGACATTCCATCCATTTGGTACGGAACAACCATTTTCTATCTCATAGAATCATGGTGCCATCGCAGTTTTGCAAGGGACCTGAAAAGCTGTCATATCCAGCTGAGCATTTAACACCTGATCCATCATTATAAGATCCCTGCTAAGAGTTCCTTCAGCCTCTCCTTGGGACAAGAACCTCAATATCTTGCAAGGCATATTCCAAAGGTGTCATTGCCCCTGCTTCGTCCCCTTTCTCTGACATCATCTCTTACTCTCTGCTTCTGCTCCAACCATCTGACCCCCTGGCTGATTCTTGTGTGTGTCACGCACGCTCCTGCCTCAGGGCCTCTGCACTTGCTTTTTCTTCTGCCTGGAATGCTCTTCCTCCATATACTCACATAGCTTTCTCCCTCACAATCTTCACACCTCTCTCCAAATGTTACCTTCTCAGTCAAGCTTTCCCTGACCACCTTATTTAAAAGTGTCCTGGCCAGGCGCAGTGGCTCACGCCTGTAATCCTAGCACTTTGGGACGCTGAGGCAGGCGGATCCGTCAAGGGATCGAGACCATCCTGGCCAACATGGTGAAACCCTGTCTCTACTAAAAATACAAAAAGTAGCTGGGCATGGTGGTGCGTACCTGTACTCCCAGCTACTTGGGAGGCTGAGGCAGGAGAATCATTTGAACCCGGGAGGCAGAGGTTGCAATGAGCAGAGATCGCACTACTGTACTCCAGCCTGGTGACAGAGCGAGACTCCATCTCAAAAAAAAAAAAAAAAGTGTCCCATGCCCATCTTCATCTACAACATTCCATCTTCTTTAACTGCTTAATTTTTTTCTACAGCATTTATCACCACCTAACATACTATATATGGTCCTGATTTTTTAATTGTCTGACTCTCCCCTCTAGAGAACAGGCTCCATGAGATTAGGACTCTTGGTTCACTGCTGTTCCCCACCACTCAGAAACATGCCTGGCACTTGTCACTAAATATAAATTCACAGATGAATGAATTCTTAACTTTCAAGCAAACTTTCTATGTGATAAGCAGTCATATTTACAGGAAGCACATGTCCCATCCCTATAAAAACATTAATTCATGATAGATGTACTTATGGCATTCCATTTTATAGTATTCGAAAGATTTTTATCCATATATCTTTGTAAGATTGACTATTGTTGTGGAAAACACAGTCACCTTACATATTGAAAGTGACAATCATGTCATGGGTTTCTTTTATTTCTTACTTAGGTACTGCACGGGAAATTCACAAATACATGTAAAGGTCATTTCTTATTCATCTCTGTCCCCCTCTTTTCTGCACCAAGCCTAGCACATGACTTTCCATAATGTAAGTGTTCAGGATCTAGCCAGGCACTATCTTACCATTGTGCTCTGAGTCAATACAGAAGACAGAGGCAGGAGAACAACCTCCAACAGCAGTCCTCTACTATGGCAAAAACTACCATCTAGTATTACCAAAGAGAAAAAGGCTGGGGCCAAGCCTCAAGGCTCCCAAGATATAGCACAGTATCACAGTACGTCTCTGAAAGAGAAGTTGAAGACTGGTGCCTATCACTCTGGGTATTTCCCACCTGGAAGAAAATAAGATGTTCAGATAAACTTCCAACTCAGTGATATTTTAATGCCTGAACCTCCACCCCCCTCCAACCCCCGGCCAAAGAAAAAGAACAATTCAACAAGGCATTCATTCATTCATTTTTTAAAAAACATTTATTGAGCATCTATTTTGCGTGAGTACTTGCTAGGTCGGGAACACACAGATGCATCAGACACAATGAAGCTGGGAATAGTCTTGGTAGTGTCACCCTGTGGCTCAGTAAGATCAAAATGAGAGCTGCCACTCCTCTCTCTCTACAGTGGAGATTCCCAGGGAGGAGAGTAGAGGGCTTGCCCGCAAATCTGTCTCCCTCCAGGATTCCAAGAGGAGGATTAAAGTCCTAGAATGTGCTCATGGGCTGAATGTGAAAGTGAATGCCTAGGGTGTTTTAGATGTAATTCCCTCCCTCCCTTGAAGGGCCTGGGTTTCGCCTTCACTGTCAGTCTCTTTTCTCTCAGGCAGACAGTTCATCCATTGAAATCAATAGGTAGGAAATCAATAAAATGCAAACACGGCACTTTACCCTTGCTGGTTTAGTCTCTCTCCCTTCAATCCTGAAAACACCGCCATGTTTCCTTTACATCAGCCCTCTTGGCGACCTAAAAGCCTCTTCAGTTTTTGCCATCTTACCATTCTCCTTGGCTGTAATGTGAAGTTGCTTTGGCATTTATCCAAGAAAGACAATTTTTCCAAAACCCAGGGATTCTATGTCCTGGATTCAACCAACCATTACTTTTTGAACATTGTATTTTAGTACCTCTAATCTTTGCCATTAGACCTCAGAAGATCATATATGGAAGTAAATGTGAACAGGTTGTGATGTTTTCCAAAGTTGTTACAGGCAGCCTGGTGACAGGGCATGCTGTCTGTCTTTTGAGATACCCAGACAGAGGGCTAACAATGTGTCAGAGTGGAGCTGAAATTCTGACATTGTTTAAGGATTGGCCTAAATGATCGTTAAAGCCCCTTCTAATTCTGAGATTACGTTATTCAACATGGAGGTGAAATTATCACATTTATAAAAGCAAAATAGCAGTGGCTAGTTTTGGACTGGACAAATAAGTCCTTTCCCCACAAAAAAAAAGAAAAAAAATTCAGAAACATTTAGAGAAGGCAAGCTGTCAAAACTCCGATGAACTACAGCCAGGCATGGAGGTGCACAACTGTAATTCCAGCTACTCGGGAGGCTGAGGTGGGAGAATCACTGGAGCCCAAAAGTTGGAGCCCAGCCTGGGCAACGTAAGCAGACTCTGTTACAACAACAACAAAATCAGACAAATTGAAGTCAAGGATATAGTGCCTGGGAGCATTAGTTATCAATGAGACTACATCTGAACTCAGCAGCTGGAAAAGTCTGAAACATCAGGATATGTCACGAGGAGCATATTACAGCACAATGGTTGGAACTGAGTTCTAGTAACATTTCTGCTATTCACTACAGCAGCTCAGTAATCTTGAGCAAGTTACATAACCAATCTCCAAGCATCAGCTTCCTCGTCTGTAAAATGGGAGTAATAACTCAGAGTTGTTATGAACATTAAATGGGATAACATTTGAAGAGTTATCACCCATCATCGCCACTACAGGGAGAACATTTTAATGATAACTCCACACCATCTGATGACCAGCATTGATACTGAAGTGGACTTTGTCACTTTAATTTCTATCTTTTTGGGGAACCATAATTCTTCAAGTGACATTTGTTTTAAGCTTAGAATACATTTGAGGGCCTTGGAATTTAGATTTGCAGCAACAACAACAAAAAATTCAGTCTGTCAAAGAAAGGCAGCTGAGCCACGCTGAGATGGTCTTGGTAAAGGCACAGGACACATCTGCACCTCACACCTGAATCAACATGTAACTGTCCGTGATGACTCAGTAGTATTGCTAATTGCAGAAATCAAGGGCCCTGTAAATGGGACAAATAACAGAATCAATCCTGACTCAGCATTCTAGGTGACAGAAAGCCATCAAGTAAACCCTTTGCAGGTTCTGTGTCATCACTACTGTGTTCCACCCTAACCTGACCATAACAATCACCTGAGATGCTTATTAAATGCCCAGAGATTTAAGAGTGAGTCTCAGGCATCTTCCGAAACACCTCAGTTAATAAGTCAGTTAAGAGGCCTGATAATCTGTATTTTTACAAGCATTCCAGGTGATTAATGGGAGCAGGCAAGTTTGGAGAACACTTGTCTTAGTGGCCAAAGGATTTACTATAGATTTGGTTTCTTAATAAGCACTCACTGAGGACCTGGTATATGCTAGGAAACTTCCCACTGTAATTCACACGAGGCATCCCTCTTAATACTTCCAATCCCCATGCTATGTGGTCATGGTTGTCCCCATTTGAAAGACAGACCTGAAGCTCAGGGAGGTAAGTGATTTATCCTTAAGTGTCAGAGCTGGGTTCCAACCCAAGTCTTATGACTGCTGCTCGGAGCATTTTTCCATGATCTCATGGTTGCCTTTGACATCTAAATCACTCCTCTATCAACAACTCCACAGCCGATGATCCAGACAGCCATGTGGGACTAGTCATGGGAATGTCCCAGACTAATCTGAACATGTCTTTCACAGCAACAAAGAGCAGCTGCATTTCCAGTGGAATGTCACTGGCTGGAAATGGTGCCCTGACCAACGCAGGGCCTCTTTACATATCCTGTGAAAATGCCCTAAGAATGCTCTTGCAAAGTGTTTATTTTCTCTGGTAATACTAAATACAAATGTCTCCCAGGAATCTTGTTGCTCGGGGCCTAGTGTATAACTTTATAAAAGTAACTACTGCCTCCACACAGTCCCCTTACAGAGGCCTCACGATATATATCATTAGTTCATGAGCTTCACTGTTGGATAAGAATGTCATTAGAAAACATATCATTTACCCAATAGACTAAAATGGACCCCAAGGAGCTATTCTAGTCTATCAGGTAATTATGGGGGAAACCTTGTATTATTTACTGAAGAAAATGGAATACCACCCTGGGAGGCATGAAGGCCCATCCCTGTAGATGATCCCATTTTGTGATAACAACCATTGAGCTTGCTCTGATTTCTGGTGGGTTTTTGGGGTTTTTTTTGTTTCTTTTTTTTCTTTTTTTTTGAGACAGAGTTTCGCTTTTGTTGCCCAGGCTGGAGTGTAGTGGCGCAATCTCGGCTCACCGCAACCTCTGACTCCCAGGTCAGAGTGATTCTCCTGCCTCAGC
This sequence comes from Pongo pygmaeus, assembly GCF_028885625.2. Lineage (NCBI taxonomy): Eukaryota > Metazoa > Chordata > Mammalia > Primates > Hominidae > Pongo > Pongo pygmaeus. The sequence continues at coordinate 23,296,549 of NC_072376.2, forward strand.
TTCCCAAGTAGCTGGGATTAAAGGTGCCCACCACTACACCCGACTTTTTTTTTTTTCTTTTTTTTTTTTTTGTATTTTTAGTGGAGACGGGGTTTTGCCACGCTGGCCAGACTGGTCTCAAACTCCTGGCGTCAGGTGATCTGCCCGCCTCAGCCTCCCAAAGTGCTGGGATTACAGGCGTGAGCCACTGCGCCCAATCGATTTTTTTTTGTTTATCATTTTGTTGCTTCTTTTTTTATTTTATACATAGCTAATAGCTCCAAGGTAACCATAAATAATGAAATATTTTTTTAAAATATTTTAATCCCGCTCTTATCTTTACTCATCAGAAAAGAACGTGAAATCCTCCAGAATCTCATTTATTTCACTAGGGCTGTCATGACCATTCCCACAGGCAGCACATAGCATCCTCTCACCTCACAGGCCCTTTCAAAGCTTAGCAGCCCTGAGCACAGAGTCAACTGACCCATCCTCAAATGCAAATTCTCTGGGGATTCCAACCAGAAAGACAATGAATAACAAGGACTTAATCTTCATTCTAGCCGTCTCAAGTCTCAAGGATCACTGGGCTGGGTTGCCTCTCTCCCAAAAAGAGCCACTTCTCAGAGCTTTTAGACCAGAGTATGGTTAAATCTCCAGGACCTACTACAGCTCCTGGCATTCTGAGGATATGCAATAAACTTGTGTTGCATAAAGATCTCTTCTTCCGGCTCTAACATTCTATAACTCAGTTGCTATCATTCACTGCTTTGTCTCCAGCATTTAGAACAGTGCTGCTCCCGAACAGAATTCCCTTTTTAGCTTGTGAGGTGTTTTATTTTTCTTTTTGCAACATATCTCAACTGATTTATTACATGGCTTTTACTTCTTGATCCTCCATGCTGACCCATAGTCCTGCCACACAACAAAAAAGTGTAATGGGAGGAGGAATGGAGGGGCGTGACACAAGAATCATCCTGGAATGTGAAATGGGGTAAAGGAGAGCCAGGAGATCTTCAAAGGCAGAAGAGGGTCATGAAAATGACAATTGGAAGGGATAGTAAAGAACTAGAAAACAGCCAGAAACAGAAGATAGAATCTATTCATTGAAAAATATGTTTCCTGGAGCCCTGGAGTGTGAAGAGCCTTGTGCCAGACATGGGACATGGGGAAGAGCTATCACTTCTTAGCCAGGGTCTCGTAACACTCCTGACTGACAACTCCCACAGAAAAGCATAACCCAAGAATAATAATAATAATACCAGCTCAGACAGTCACATGGGAGGTAGGACTGGGGACAAGGAGGCAGAGTCTAAAGAAAAAGGTCCAAAAGTGGGGGTGCAGGCAAAAACCTCAAACCACCAGCATGACGCCAGTTTGCCCTGTTTTACACATTCTGCACAGAAACCAGTTAAAGGTTCTCATCTTTTCTGAAACTTAACCTTTACAATTCTCTGCTGTCTCAACACCAGATGGTAAGTTCCTTGAGGGCAGGGCTTGGGCAGTGTCTTTAGTCCATCAAAGAATCTTGGACTTTTTTACACTGTTGGTGGGATTGTAAACTAGTTCAACCATTGTGGAAGTCAGTGTGGTGATTCCTCAGGGATCTAGAACTAGAAATACCATTTGACCCAGCAATCCTATTACTAGGTATATACCCAAAGGATTATAAATCATGCTGCTATAAAGACACATGCACACGTATGTTTACTGCGACACTATTCACAATAGCAAAGACTTGGAACCAACTCAAATGTCCAACAATGATAGACTGGATTAAGAAAATGTGGCACATATACACCATGGGATACTATGCAGCCATAAAAAATGATGAGTTCATGTCCTTTGTAGGGACATGGATGAAGCTGGAAACCATCATTCTCAGCAAACTATCGCAAGGACAAAAAACCAAACACCGCATGTTCTCACTCATAGGTGGGAATTGAACAATGAGAACACATGGACACAGGAAGGGGAACATCACACAACGGGGCCTGTTGTGGGGTGGGGGGAGGGGGGAGGGATAGCATTTGGAGATATACCTAATGTAAATGACGAGTTACTGGGTGCAGCACACCAACATGGCATATGTATACATATGTAACTAACCTGCACGTTGTGCACATGTACCCTAAAACTTAAAGTATAATAAAATATATAAATAAATAAATAAAATTTTTTAAAAAAAAGAAAAAAAAAAGAATCTCGGACTTCTTAGTGCCTAGTAGATAGATAGGTACCAGTCATTCGATAAGAGCTGGCAGGCATACAACTGATAAGATACAGCTGCTCTGTCTTCAAGGAATCCACCTTCTGAAGAAAGAGACCAACAGGAAAAGTGGTCATTTTAATTGCATATGAGAAATCTTAGGATAGAACTATGGAATGAATGAGCCACTACTTATGTGGAATTATGCAGATTCTGTTTCTGGGAAATCATCTTCAATTTTGAAGGCTACCTTGTAAGGGAATTGGATTCTCCGCATGTCATAAATTCGTTATCTTACAGTACTATACTCCTGCCAACAGCATGCTTAAATCACCTCCGCAGGAAAACAGCATGGATGTAAACATCCTTGGTGAAAAGATTTGAGTTAAAAGATGGCCTTTGAGCCTATTGTGTAAATGAGATGCAACTATTCCCCCATAAATCCTATTCATTCACTCTTCATTTTAACATGCATTGATTAAGCACCTACTGTTTGCAACTCACTGAGATTTAAGTAAAATTGAATTGATGCCTTCCAGAAGCTAAGGAAGGAAACAGCATAGTACTTTTGTTAGAGGGAGATACAGGCTATCATTATATCTAGCTGTCTGGACTTTAAAACAATGCCCGTAATGAGGAAAAGCCACAAGTTCTAAATGGCATATGGCAATTGGTATTTTTTACTAGCATTACCCAAATGACATCATAAACATACATGGGGCTATACAGCAGAAAAAAAGGAAACAGTACTGTGTCTTTTCTTGGAAGAGCTAACAGTCTGAAGACCTTTATTTATTTTTTTAATCTGATTTCTTGTACAACATCACAGCATGATCTGCCCTCTTACTTGAAGCAGTTAACTGTAGGGAAAAAATAAGTTGAATATTTATTGAAAGAGATTGTCCGTTTCTACCTGCTAATGCACAATCTAAAATGACCATTTATATGCACAATCATTTACCTGATGCATAATACTTAACTTGAAAATTATCACTAAGAGGTACTGCCAGTGCCAGCATTTGAGTGCTGAGCTTTGTTGCGAATGCTAAAGCATTTCTGCCGATAATGAAGCACTCAACAAAGTGCCCTTTGTTAGACAATAAAAATAATTGATTTCAAAAGCCATCAACTGGTGATGAACAAATACATTTTATAGCAAAGCAGTTGTAGATTTTTGGGTAAACTCATATATCACTACAATAGGTTTGTTTTGTCCTTTGTTTTTGTTTCTTTTTTAATCATAACCTATTCCGTATTCTTCACCTACAACTAATCTTCATTTTTTTGTTAATAACAAAAGAGCCATTGCTGTTTATGGGATCTTTCTTTGTGCTAGGACTAAGCGGTGTGCATTCGTTGTCTTATTGACTCTTCACATCTCTTTATGAGTTAAGTTCTGTTCTGTAGAGTAATCTGTGACTGGTCTGATTTACATGGCATAGTTGCAACTGTGAGAGCTGAGGGACTAGTATATTACCTCCTTTTTACACACAAGAACACCAAGACCTGCAAAAGTGAAGAGACTTGTCCATGGTAACATATTTGCCAACTGGTTGTAACAAATTGCAAAAGTAAAAAATAAAAAAGGCCATAATGTTTCCCTCCCTTGCAGCAAGTCCCCTTTATCATGTAACTGTGCAGCTCTTCTCATCCCAGGGCAGAGTCTCTTTCCCCTTGCATCTGACCTGGCCTTGGGACTTCCTTTGACCCATCCAGTGTGTCAGAGCAGTATTGTTGCCAGTTCTGCAGCTCAAAAGGTCTTGCACTCTTTCTTGTTCTCTCTCTCTCTTAGGATCCTATCCTTGCTGGTAGAACAAGCCCATACTAGCCTGCTAGATAATGAGAGACATGTAGTTCAGCTACCCTCTTTAGCCCAGGTGACAGCCTGCTGAGCCCCCAACACAAAACTACCTAGCTAACCATAGGCTCACTGCAAAAGCATGCATGAACCCAGATGAGACAAGCCCAAATTCCAAAACCACAGAATCATGAGCTACATAAGTGGTTGCTATTTTAACCACTAAATTTTGAGGTGATTTGTTACACAGCAAGAGCTAGCCAATACAGTGCCACTGCTAAAAACGTACTTCAGATAGTCAAGGCTGTCTCAACTGATATGTTTTTTATTTGTTACAGAAAAACAGGAATTATTTTATAATTAATAAATAGAAGTTGGGAGTGAGAGGGTTAATGTCACATTAAAAGACAAAAACATGGGATTATTTGATCAGTAGAGATTAATTACTCCTGTGTTTGTGTTTTATTCATAGATCCTACCCACCATGCTACCAAGGAGTGTTGTCTCTCTAGGATGTACCATTGTCACTGCTTTTCTTCTATTCATTAACCCTTCTTCCTGCAATGAATGGCTGTATCCACTCTGACTACATGTTGAATTTGAGCTCTGAAAATATAATCAGCATGAAAAACTTTTAGTATCATTTACATATATAACATTACATTTTTAATTAACATTGCATTAGCCCAATATTCTCCAAATCGTATTCATTTACATCTCCCTTTCGCAATCTTTGCTAATCTGCAAACTACCTATATTATTTACTGAGCATCTTTCTTTAAATGAAATTCAAGTTGACTTACATTTTTACTTTGCCTAATCCTAAGTGATAATACCCATGAGATAATTTGTTTCATAAACTGGTTACATTTTTTCTACATAACTTAAAATTAAAATGTATATATTCATCTGTGTGCCACTTAAAAATCATCATTCCGGCTACGCTCTGGGAACCATTGTTTTAGCCATCTCTGATTAACTTCAACTCTTTACCTTTGACTCTCAGCTATATAGAAAAAGCAAAGGGATCTCTGATGGAAAGGACAATTTTATCGGTCACTTACTTTAGCAACACCCTGCCATCTAAATATGCAAGGGTTCTAACCCTGGGCCCATAGGCAGCTACTATTTTATTGGTCCCCACTGACTTTTTTACTCTTTCCAGCACTCATGATCTGAATAAGCAACTTGAGGCTGGGCATGGTAAATATCACAGGCCCTTACATGACTTTGAGGCTGTGAAACTGGTCATTCTCATCCATGTGGACTAGAATATAAATGTGCAAAGGCTGTTGGACTAGTCCCAATGCCCCACAGCATTTTGGGATACTTTTGATCCTCAACATAAGCTTTTAAGTAGGAGCATTTAAAGCCATTCTTCCTGTGTCATTCACAAAATCAAGACTCAAAACATGATCCCTCTGGGACAAAGAAGTTTACCTCTGCCTCATCTAGCAAGTAGTTGCAAGTCCACAGTAAACCAGCTTCCAGTTTTGGGAACATATTTTTGTCCCTTCAATTATTGCCCAAATTCAAGGAAATGCCATAAACAAGTAAATCTTAACTTTGTCACAATATTGGATAAAATGCTCCCTGGCTCCTTTGAGAATAAGCTGTTACTTAGAGGTGAATTACTAAAAGTTAAAAATCACTGTAACCAGGAAGTATTGACTAATGAGTCAGTATCTACAAGAGTGATCACAGCCCAGTTGTGTTACAGTGAAGAACACAGGTTCAAATTTTCCCCTGATTTAATTCCAATTCTGCCTAGGTATCTTGGGTAAATTGTTTTATTTCCCTCATATTATTAGTTATTTAGTTTTCCCATGAATATATAGGATAATACTGGTAGCTACCTTGTAGAGTTGTTGTAGGAATTAAATGAGCTAATTCATTTGAAATTCTTAGAACAAAAACTCACACATGCTAAGTACTTAATTAACAATAGCTATTACTACTGTAGGTAATCATGATAATTTTTTGATGAATGTCAATATGAGAGGTCTGTATTGGGTGCCACAGACTCTATCTAGATCTACATGTTTGCCAGTTCCTTCCTTCAAGGTGCAAAAATCATACAGCCTTAACTAGGTATGGATGAGTGAAGTTAAGAGAAAGACCTCATATAATAGATGTCAGAATGAAAATTCCAAGACACCTTGACAAAGAGAAATTTAGGCACAAAGCCAAGAAAACTTAATTTAACAAGAATAAAAGTAAAGTCCTACATGGTCAACTGTAATCAAGCAAGAAAATCTAACTTCCTAAAGTCTAAGTTGTCCAGTGGCTAATAAGCAGTACCTGGCTGAAACAGCAGTACAAAAGCCATCGAGACCTTAACGCCGAGAAAACAAGATAAAGTTCCCTTATCCTGTGAAGGAACGTATCCTTCTGAGGAGACAAGATCACATCTATCATATTGTGCTCAGTTCTTGGCACCCCATTTTTTTAAATTTTACTTTAAGTTCTGGGATACATGTGCAGAATGTGCAGGTTTTTGCATAGGTATATATGTGCCATGGTGGTTTGCTGCACCTATCAACCCGTCATATAGGTTTTAAGCCCCGCATGCATTAGGTATTTGTCCTAATGCTATCCCTCTCCTTGCTCCCACCCCCTAACAGGCTTTGGTGTGTCATGTTCCCCTCCCTGTGTCCATGTGTTCTCATTGTTCAACTCCCACTTATGAGTGAGAACACGCAGTGTTTGGTTTTCTGTTCTTGTGTTAGTTTGCTGAGAATGATGGCTTCCAGCTATAACCATGTCCCTGCAAAGGATGTGAACTCATTCTTTTTTATGGCTGCATAGTATTTCATGGTGTATATGTGCCACATTTTCTTTATCCTGTCTATCATTAATGGGCATTTAGGTTGGCTCCAAGTCTTTGCTATTGTAAATAGTTCTGCAATAAACATATGTGTGCATGTGTCTTTATAGTAGAATGATTTATAATCCTTTGGGTATATACCCAGTAATGGGATTGCTGGGTCAAATCGTATTTCTGGTTCTAGATCCTTGAGGAATTGCCACACTGTCTTCCACAATGGTTGAACTAATTTACACTCCCACCAACAATGTAAAAGCGTCCCTATTTCTCCACAGCCTCGCCAGCATCTGTTGCTTCCTGACTTTTTGATACTCACCATTCTAACTGGCGTGAGATGATATCTCATTGTGGTTTCAATTTGCATTTCTCTAATGCTTGGTACCCCACTTTAAGAGGAATAAGGTTAATAAGACTGGAGAAAAATCTAGAAACCAAGTCACCTGATAAAAAGTTTAAGATATTTAGGATAATTCTGCAAAACAAGAGAACCAAGTCGAACAATATTTATGAATGCCTACAACACACCAGGCTGTCCTGGGTGCCAGGAATAACACGATGAACAAGACAGACAGTACCTTTGCCCACAATAAGCTTCCATCCCAATGTTGGGGGAAGATACAATAAACACGCAAAGGAATAACATAAATGATCTTGGGCTCTGAGAAGTGCTGAGAGGAAGACAAAATAGCTTATGCAATACTCCAAGTAGAAATGATGTAATTAGGACCAGATGGAAATAAGGACAAAATGACATATTTGAGGTAAAGCAGTTATCAGAGTGCCTGGCACATGGTAAGTCTCTATAGCTGGTGCAATAACACAAGCAAATGCTTCTCCAGGACTGCTAAGTGCCAGACACTGCTCTAAGCACCCTGAATATATCTCCATCCCTGTCAGAAAGGAACTCTTATTACCCCCATTTTGTAGATGAGACCACTGAGGCACAGGATGCTCACTAAGTTACCCACAATCACACTAGTTACAAGCTTGCGAGGCTCTGCAGTAGGAAGTCTGTCTCCAAAGCCTAAGCTCTTGGCCATGTTATGTCGCCTTCCAACCACTGAAGAGTTAACTCATTGAAAGGGAGTATCTGCATTCAAAGATGGGCCAGAGGGAAGAAAATCAAAGTTAGGAAGTTTCTTTAAGGTCTAGAAAAGAGCTTTGTGATGGTCATTAGACACCCGGTGTGTTTCCAGCACCCTGGGAGACATTAGATTGTAGAGAAATCCAGGCTGATATTCAGAACAGACTTGCAGCAAATGGGACAACATTCCCACGATATAAAATTATCTTATCATGTGCACTGGTTTCCCTTCCTCACTCTGCTCTTTCCTTCGCCTTCAATGACCTTGTTACCTATATCAGGAACATCTGATCTTGAAAAGGATCTACACGTGATAAAGGAAAAACGCAAGATTCAACTTAGTGCTTTCCTCACGGAAATATTTTTTTAATAAAATGTTACAGTAGTCCAGCTTCTGGGAAATGATCAGTTTGCAGGCTAAAGAAAAGATATACAACTTCACTTGCAGTACGTAGAAAACTTCATTTACAAAAAGGGCCTGGTGTGAAAACACTTGCTTTCAAAAAAGTAAAACAAAGCTGCTGAATCTTCTTTTGCTACATTCCTGAAGGATATATTTCCTGGACATCTTCTGTCCAACTCTCTTAGTTGCACTTCTGTCCTCTGATATCATTAGGTGAAGTGTGGTGTTGTAAAAGAATTGCTAAGCTACCTGGAATTGGGGATGAAAATTCTAGGATGCCAATGGATTTGAAACCAATAACAGCAATTACGATAGTAACAGAACATAATAACATGTTTGGCACTGTTTTAAGTATTTCACCCAGAGTTTTGGTACTTGTATTATCCCCAATTTGGAAATTAGGAAACTGACTTCTTAAGGAAAATATGTAAATTTACTGGAAAAAAATATTCTGTTTTCTAGTGAGATAACAGAAGATCCAGTGGTGAGCATTAAACTAATTTTCTTTCCCACCTCCCACGGGTCTTTTAAGAACTCTGAAACTAATATTGAAGAGATGTTTAAGAAATTAATCCACTGATCTTCACCAGGTGCTTAATCCATACCTGGTATTGTGGGAGGTGCCTTAGTTTTACAACTAATCTCATCAGGTTCCCAAGGGCAGAAATGGTGCCTCCCCAGGCAGGACCTAGTTGAAGGCTGCACATGCAGCAGGTGTTCAATAAATATCAGCTGGTGGATTGGTGTCCATCCTCTGGGCCCAGCCTTGGCTTTGGCAGGTGAAAGTAATGATGCTGCTCTTGGTGCTGGTGACAGTCTCTCCTCCTCACGTGCACCCTCTTTTTCATCCTTCAGAGCTGACCTGAAATTCCACTTGGCTCAAAACACATTGAATGAGGCACTGAATCCCAATATGGCTCAAAGACAGCCCAGCTAAAATCATTTTCTAGGGTCAAGAAATAGCTTTCTCCAGAAGAGAAATGATGAGGAAGAAGGAGAGAGGGATAAGAAGAGGCAGAAAAGGAAGGAAAATAAAATAGACAAAAGAAGTCAGGAAAAAGAAGCCTCGGAAAGAGGAGAGGTGTGTCCTACTCCTAGCCTCATCTGGGTGGTACTTTGAGCTGCTTGAAAGGCACTGTTTTCTGAGAAGATTTTGTTCACGGTATAACAGGTGGAGAGGCTTAATTATTATTTTAACAATGTGTTCGAGAAAAGTACAGAGACTGATCTGTACAATTACTCTCCTCAAACACAGGCATTTGCCTCTGTTTTCACATATATAAAATGAAATCATCAGATGTACCAAATGTTGACATTTTTCCCTCATGAAATACCAGAGAGTTCCTGAAACTTGAGTAATTATGTCCTTCACCACCCTCCCAAAATAAATAAATAAATAAACCTCAACCTGTCACAATGTAATTCCAAAATCATTACAATTCTCAAGTCATATACCTGTGAAACAGAAAGGTGGATGATTTTTCGTCTTAAAACTGAAGACTAAGTCAGGCTTGTATTTACAAAGCAAACCTTGGAATTTTCCACAAAAAAAAAAGAAAAAGATAAGATGAGCAGCCTCCAGTACCCTAGAAATGCTCATCTATAAAATTGCAGTATTCTGAACATAGACAATCAATATGTAGCCACGGTTCCTTCTCAAGGGTAGAGACGGTGGTGTTGTATTTCTCCCCTCACCAGTCCGAGAAGCAAGTTGAAGCAGCTGCCAACTTTCAGTTTAAAGATTAAGCTCTTTGTATGAGTGATTTATTGAATGTTTATAGCTGGAAAGAACAAATTCTTTTTCTTTTTAAGTTGAGAATATTGCTTTCTTTCAGGGCTCTAGAATTTTTAACTTTTTCCTGTCTTTTAAAGTGGTAAAAGCATTATATGTATGAAGAATCATCCCTAGGTCAGATTCTACTTACACATATTTGGAAGGGGGAGAGGAGCGGAAAAAAGAAAATAAAATTATTAAAGTAATATTTGGCTACCCATGTACAGCAAGTTCAATTTGAATGTTCATGAATTTGTGGCATGTTAATACCTCTGCTGAACATGCCAATGATCAGCCCTACAAACTGTGTGCAGATGGGAGACTTTAGCCCTGTGTGGGGCAGAGAGAGGGTGGGCAAAAGAAGAGGGCGGGAGAGACAGTGACGAAGAGCAAGAGAGATAAGAAACACACAAATAGAGACAGAGAGACCTAGTGCCAAATGTCTCAGGATGCAAAGAGGACCCTTCTGCGAATCCAGTAAGTTAGAGTCAAGTAACGTCAGAATAGGTATTTGGGTTTCAAATAACTTCACCTCTCTCCTACTACAGCTGTGCCTCCCATGAGTCAGGATCTTCTAGTTATTAATAACATGGGCTCTTCTGGATCAGACCACCTGGGTTCAAATCCATAATGTGCCACATCCTGACTGTGTGACCTTGGGCAGTTTATTCACACTCTCTGAATCTTGGTGTCCTTCACTGCCTAGAGCCTACCTACCAGGGTTGTTGGGATAATTAACTGAGTATGAATGCCAGTAAAGGACTTAAAACAGTGCCTGGCAGGTGGTGAGGAAGGGCTCCATAAACATTTGCTGCTATTCCTCACACTTTATTATGGCATAATAGTCTCCAAAGATTGGTTTTTGAGTACCCAGTTGGAGCCACTTGGAGTACACGCTCCTTTTCTGGGGTACGATGGCTCTTTCAACCCATTCAGTGCCTCTGGTTGCCAGAACCATGGGCAGGGCTGCCAAGAAAGAGAGCAGCTAATTGCCTGCAAAAAAATGAAAATAAAAAAAATTTAAAAATTAAAAATAAAATAAAAAAATGTATACCTCGTGGAACCACTGAGGCTGCTCCTGCATGTGCAGTCAGCAGCATTTTCCAGATGAGCATCTATTTGCACAAAAGCTTACTGTACCTTTTCCTTAAATACAGTTTTTTAAAAATTGCCAAACATTACTCTTCCTACAATGAGTACCATGCAACTGCAGTTTCTGTTGCTTCTTTAGGGACTTCTAGCTTTTCAGGTAACCAGATGCCATGAGTACTAGTCCCCTTTGCCTATGCACTTTAAGATGGTGTCACTTGGCATCTGCAAATGCCCTCATTGGCTCAAGGTGATGATGATGATGGTGGCAGTAGTAGTGCTGGTGATGCAATGATGATGGCTAATGTTTATTGAGCAAGCTCTGTGAACTGGCATTCCTCTAAGTGCTTCACCTAGATCATCTCATTTATTTATCATAGCCATCAGATGAGGGGAGCAGTCTTTTTATGCCCATTATACAGATAAAAACACTGAGGTGCTGAGGAATTTGGTAATTTGCTCACAGTCACACAGCTAGTAAGTGCTGAGTCTAGGATCTTCACTCTTAACCACCATGTTAAGCTACCTATAAAATTACCTAAAAGGAAAATCATGGGTTTGGAGTTCAGGAGCCCCAGGTTCTGGTCCTGGTTCTGCCATCAACTACCTTTTTAACTGTTTAACTTAACCTGGCTTAGGTAAGGTTACTTAAAATCTTTGGTTTCAGTATCTCCCTCTAAGAAAGAGAAACTTTTATGGTAAATGTCTGCTATGATCCCTTCAAGATCAACAGTTATATGATCATTCATTCATTTATTCACCTAGCAAATAATAATTGAGGATTAGACATCTATTAAAATATAGGCACTTTGTTGGTCTTTATGCAACATGGGTAAAAAATATACAGAGCTATGTTCCCTTCATGGTTCTCATAGTCTAGCAGAGGAGATAACGTTAAGTAAGCATACCAGCAAATATATAATCACAAATGTTTGATAAATGCCCTAAAGAATAAGTACTGGAGTCCCTTGAAAGAGAATAACATGAGGAACCTGATTTAGGTATAGGAATCTTTTGAAGATGGAATATTTAAAATAAGGTTTGCAGGATGAGTATAAGTTAATTAATTAAAGCTTGTAGGAAAAGGTATTCCAGGTTGAGGGAACAGCATATATCCAAAAGCCTGAGATGGCAAAGAATATGCCAATTATCCTCTATATGGACTGTGTGCAGCTCTAATATAATTCCGATGTGTAAGGCAATGGCATAATATAATTCCAAAGTCATTAAAATCCCAAGAACTGAGGAAGAGCAACGTAGCTAAGACACTGTGAGCAGGGGGAGAAAAATGGTACCAGATAGAGCTGAGAGGCAGGCAAGTGCCAGATAGTTTGTGCGCTTGTCCATTCATGTCCTATATTCTAAGGCTACCTTAGAATCCTAATAACCCGTGCAGTAGGGAAGCCTTCCCTGTTCCCATCCCCAAGGACTCCATCTTCACATCAGGCTTTCCCCAGAGAAACGAAAGGTGAGTTTGGAGATCAGGCAAAGGCACTAACTCTTAAGGAACCCCTAGGCACATTATGAATGTATGTAATACCGCTGAACTATTAGTGCTTTGACATTCCCCTCTATCATTCTCCTCACCAACAGGGATGGTCCTGGGGGAAATGCAGAGTAAAGAAGGAAGAAATGAACTACCTGGATAATTCAAGTAAAGGTCCCAATGTGATCTTAAAATCTGACCTAACCACCTTGCACCCATGAGGATGGTTACTATCAAAGAAACAGAAAATAACAAGTGTTGGAGAGGATGTAGAGAAACTGAAACCCTCATGCATAGTTGGTGGTAATGTAAAAGGGTAGAGCAGTAGTGGAAAACAATATAGTGGTTGCTCAAAATATTAAAAATAGAACTGCCATATAATCTAGCAATTCTACTTCTGGGTATATATCCAAAAGACTTCAGCAGGGTCTCAAAAATATATTTATACACCCCTATTCATGTCAGCATTATTCACAATAGCTAAAAGGTGAACACAACCCAAGTGTCCATCAACAGATGAATGAATAATCAAAATGTAGTGTATCCACACAATCGAATATTATCCGGCCTTAAAAAGGAAGGAAATGCTGACACACACTACAACATGGATGAACCTTGAGGACATCTTGCTAAGTGAAATAAGCCAGTCACCAAAAGACAAACACTGTGTGATTCCACTTACACAAGTTACTTGGAGTAGTCAAAATCATAGAGACAGAAAGTAGAACGCTGGTTGCCAGGGGTTAGGGGTTGCGGGGAGTGGGAAATGAAAAATTATCTGTTAGAGCTTCAGTTTGAAGCTCTAAGATGAAAAGAGTTCTGGAGATGGATGGTGGCTGCAAAAATTACAAATATATTTAATATCGCTGAACTATATGCTGAGAAATGGTTAGAATGGTAATTTCTACGCTATGTGTATTTTATCATAATAAAAAAATTGAGGGAGGGAGACTTGATCTAAATGATTCAGAATGGTCCTGAAATAGATACCTGAATTCTCCATTCACTCTGCGCATGTAAACAGAAACATAAACCCATCAGGAAGTTCCGCCACATCCCTGAGAAAGCTCTAAGTGCTGTAGCTCACCGTCTGACAAGACTATGAAATAAGAAGCACTTAGCAATTGTCCTCTTCAAACTTCCAGGCTTTTCTAATGTCGCCTTTTCCAGGAGGCCTTCCCTAATCACCTCTACTACAAATGAGAACTCCCCATTTTTTCACTTACATTCCTTGTATTACTTCTAGCATAGGTTATTATCTTTCTGGCTTGCATTCACAATTTGTTCATGTGGTGGGAAGCACCTTGAGAAGAGAGGCCACCTTTATTTAGTCCAAAGTCTAAGCACCTGGCACCCTCACTTTTCATGTATTTAGTTTAATGGATTAAGTCGTGGACAGCCCTATCTGTCTTTCACTGCCTACTATGCTCCACAGTGTCCCCACCAGACTGCCCTGAGCTCCCCACCGAAGAATTTCACCCAGCAGCAGTGCCTTCCACCATGTCCTGGCATCCTCCACCCAAGCACACCTGCTCTGTATTTCATTTGTGCAAGCCCTTGCCACTTCCTGTTGGTTTACAAGGATGGGAAGTGGCCGATGCAATAAATAAATTCTTGCTAACGTAGTGCCTACTAAGGAGGTTATCTCACAGGTAGCGTGATGCTGTGACACGCTTGAAATGTCTAGGGTTTCAGAAAATCTGTACAAATTGTGACCCTTTGGCCAGTAATCAGCTTCTTCTCTGCAATCCAGGCTTCGATCAAATCACAATACATAAGTGGCTCCCAACTCCACCCATGGATATAACAGGCCTGTAAGTAATCTAAAAAAATAAAGTAAAATATGGGCGGGTGCGGTGGATTACGCCTGTAATCCCAGCACTTTGGGAGGCCGAGGTGGGTGGATCATGAGGTCAGGAGATCAAGACCATCCTGGCTAACACAGTGAAACCCCGTCTCTACTAAAAATACAAAAAATTAGCCAGGCATGGTGGCGGGCGCCTGTAGTCCCAGCTACTTGGGAAGCTGAGGCAGGAGAATGGTGTGAACCTAGGAGGCGTAGCTTGCAGTGAGCCAAGATTGTGCCACTGCACTCCAGCCTGGGCTACAAAGTGAGACTCCATCTCAAAAAAATAAAAATAAAAATAAAATAATATAATATATAATAATTATCTCTATTATTTTCTGAATCCCCACAGACTCCCAGGTTCTAATCTTCTCAATGCCCCATTAACTAGGTTTTATTATCCCCACTTTATAAAAAGGGAAACTTAGCCTTGAAGAGATGAAGTGACTTCCCCCATGCCATGTAGTTAGTTTGTGCCAAAGGCAGGATTCAGCTGCAGGTCTTCACAGCCTGGGCATTTTCAATTCTACCAGCTCATTCCTCTAGAAATAGAGGCAAACTCCAGCCAGTGTTCAGCCCTCTTTCCCTTCTCAAGCTCAGCCCATGTCCCACTGCTGGTGGACTATGATCAACAGCTGCAGCCCCCAAGAGGAACATCAGTTTGTCCTTCATTGGAAAGACGGTTTCAAATGAAGAGAAAGAAGGATCCTGTAGGGTGCCTGAATACTGCCCTCTTCCGTAAAATAGAGCAGCTCAGTGGTTCTGCAGATTCCATGAGATAAAAGGACTACACAGCTGCTGGGTGAAGAAAGCAGCGACTCCTCTATTTGTGCACACCATGGACGAAAGGCAGTCCTCAACAGTTCTCAACACAAACCAGTGACATTAACAAGGCATGAAAAAGTTATATGATCCCACATCTGTGAATGAAGAATTGAGCTGTATGTATTCTTGGAGCAGAAATTACAACTCATCTAAATAGGGTCAACATCAGCTTGGACGTGAATGAGGAAAGAGAAATAATATCCAGTAGGAGCCAGGTACCAGGCTACGTATTTTACATACTTGGTCTCTGAGCTGCCTTCAGAGGGATGCATTAACTAGAGTCCTGCTGTGCAGAAAAGTAAACTGAGGCTCAGGGAGGTGATTCGTAAAAGGTTACATGACTAGTAAATGGCAGAGTTTGGAGCCATGCCCAGGTCTGTCTTCCTCCCAAGCTGATGCTTTTTCCATTATACGATAATGTCTCACCTTTGCATGCTTTTTGGACTCCATTTGTTGTGATTTTCAGCTGCTTGGATGGATTGCACACTTGGACATCCACCAAAAGCAGATCCTACATCTTTAGCCATCCACGTAAATGCTAGGCCAAATTCCAACCACCTTTTTAACAAGAGAACTCTCCAGCCTGAGTTATGGAGCTTTAAAAAAAGAAAAAAAGAAGGAGAAAGGCAAAAAGTAATTTCATCTCGCAGAGGAGGCCTGTGTGATTAGGACGGGTGTGGGTGGCCACAGCTGGCACAGATAAAATCACAGCCCATCATGAGAACAATAAGGCCATAACTCCAACTTCTGAAGAATGCCATTCATTTATTCAACAATTATTTCTGAGTGCCTCATTTGAACATAGCAAAGAACCGTGGGAGTGAGAAAGGAGCAAAAAGCTTGGGCTCAACCCTTAGAGAGTACACAACACTCCCATTCAGAGTTCTTGGAGATGGGGATGTGTACAACCACACCAAGAAACATGAAAACCTTCAGCCACACCTCGACAGACACCACTGATCTGAACTTGAATCCCACCTCTAAGTTTATATGTTTGATCCATGGCTCCACTAGCATTTCTTCCTTATTTTCCTGTTCTTTATTTTATACACCTCTAGTTCTATTTCCCTACTCTCTGGTGAAATATGCAATGGAGTGGGAAAAATGTTGTCCTGGAGACAAAAGAACTATTCCCCATCCCAGCTCTGCAGTCCTCCAGACATGTGACCTTGGACCAGTCTTCGGGCCTCCCTGAACGTCCATTTGCTCACTGGTAACAGGAGTGTAACAATCCCTTTCTCAAGGGTTATATGACAATTAATTGAGATGATAATAATATGAGAAAGTCCTCTGAAAATAGTAAACTGCTGGAAAAAATGTACACCTTACCCCCAGTGCTAAGACTTATTAGATTACATCAATAGTTAATGTTTAGTTGAACAGAAGACCCTGCCAACTGAACATTATTCGTTTGGGTTTTCTTTGGGCAAAAGCTGGCTAAGCAAAAAAGGAAAAGCAAGACAAAGAACACTATTTTGTGAATTCTTCCCAAAAGGACAGCATTGTAAGTCTGCCATGAATAAAGAGTGTAAATTATATTCAGCATGATATAAGTAATGACATATCAATTAACTGTGTCAACAAGGTCTAAAAATATGCAAATTACTGTACTTCAATTAGAAAAATCTACATCCTTAGAGAATATTGTAAATCAGGAAATTTGGGAGACATTAAGAGTAATCAGTGAGGGAAAGCATGTACTTTTTGCCGTATCCTATTTTTATACATACATAATGAAATAATTATAGCTACACTGTATTTATGCCTCTGCAAAAATATTAAAATCTTAAGATCTTTACAATGATAAGTTAAATCTGTATTATGTTTTCAGACAACATTAATTATAAGAAAAAGAAATCTATTATCATTCAATATAAGTAAGTTGAAACTAATTTGGACATGTAAATTAGAAATGCTGTTTTTTTCAGCACCAGAACATTAGAAAAGAGAAAGCAAGAAGAGATATCTAGATCAATTACTGAGTCTATAAATGCAAATGCTTTAGCATATTTAAGTTGTAATGCAAATTTCAGGATGTTTAGTAACTTTTCTCACAAATATCAAACTATTTGGTATTTTAATTTTTTGGATGCCTTCTGATTTTCTTTGTTTAAAATGCATTTATCTGCTTTTAATGGAGTTGCCTTTACCTGAGCTGTCTTCTAGCTGCAACTCAACAACACATAGCAGGAGGCAAGGCCGGGAATGTATAAGGTGAGGTCAGTTTTCAACGACTTGGATCTTTACCACAGTAACATGGAGTGGTACCTTTGCTTTGAAATTCAATGTGCATCAATTCTAGAGATGCCAGAAGAATGCAAGAAAAAGGAACACATGACTCAAACCGACATCTCACCTCTCCCCAGCCTCCCCTAGAAGGGCATCGTGGTAGGGAGTGTCCCGCAGTGAGATCCCCGGGCAATGATCTGTTTTACCCTTCCTAATTGCAAGCTACCCAAGGTCTCATCAGGATCTGAAAATCTGACTGAAAGACACTTTCCTGAAAAGTTTCCACCTCTCCCCACTTTCCACACATAGGGACGCCATATATGTTTCAGGGCCCAGAGTTTAATGTCATCTTTTCAAGCTGTATCCCAACTCCTGGCCAAGTCAATTCCTTCCTGGGTTTTAGAAAACCCAGGGCATTTTGATTGCTTACTGTTTTCGCCTTCAGCTGGGAGCTCTGTGAGGGCAGGCAATGTGCCTTTTCTCTGTTTGTGCTCCAGAGTCAAGCACAGTGCTTCCTACAGAGCAGAAACGTGCTCAAGAGTACACCAATGGGGCCAGGCGTGGTAGCTCATGCCTGTAATCCCAGCATTTTGGGAGGTCAAGGTGGGTGGATCACCTGACGCCAGGAGTTCAAGACCAGCCTGGCCAACAAGGTGAAACCCTGTCTCTACTAAAAATACAAAAATTAGCCAGGCTTGGTGGCATGCGCCTATAATCCCAGCTACTCAGGAGGCTGAGGCAAGAGAATCGCTTGAACCTGGGAGGTGGAGGTTGCAGTGAGCCAAGATCGTGCCATTGCACTCCAGCCTGGGCAACAGGAGCAAAACTCCATCCTCAAAAAAAAAAAAAAAAAAAAAGTACACCAATGAACAAGAGGAAAAAGAAGCAGTACGATAGACTAGGGGAGGAAGCAACTCTCCAGTAGGAAGAATATATTTAATGTATTTTCTTAGTGCTAGGTATAGGAACTTCCACTAAAGCAGCCTGTACTGACTCAACTCATTTTTTTGGTTAATCCAGTTAAATAACCAGACAGAGAGCTGATTTAATATAAAATGGGGAAGAAGGTGTTTACCTTGATACTTTAGCATCCTCTTTCTATACACCAACTCCACTGTTCCTCTCAATTTCCATGAGATCTTCACTGTCCTTGTGCTTTCTCTACCTGCTGTCATCCAAGTCTGCTTCTCTAGGAAACACCTGATTAAATCGCTCGCACTAAGTATCAGAGTTTACCATAGCACCCCTTGCAGTTTTGTCATTGAACATTGAATAAAATGTATGTCAAAAGAACCAAGATCAGACACCAGTGGCCTGGCACACGCGTGCACACCCACACACACACACCATCAAGAAGTTACTCAATTTGCCTCTTCGAATGTTGGCTCTGATGGGTGCAGATATGTCTTAAAATGAGGCTATATGAAATGCCTTTAAAAGGACTGTTTCATTCCTGGTAGGAGCAGAGCAAGACAAGGGATGCTATTTCCACTGAGAGAGAAGAGACTAATGTGCAGCTTTACAACTAAACATCAACGAACCAAAATCTTTTCCAGCATACTTTCTCCTCTGGAGTAGAGAATATGGTTAGCTGTTGAGATCAAAACTAGCATTCCTCCTGGTTTGTCCGGTATAAATCCTGGCTTATAATAGTAGACAAATAGCTAAGGTATCCCATGGTCATACTGTACAATCACAGATAAACTTGTGTATGTATGAATATATATCTGTATAGATACAGGTATGATTATGGATATAGATACAGATATCTCATCTACTCTGTTAAATGAATAGAGTACCTATGTTATATGGAAACAGTGAAGAGTACAGACTCTTACACCTGCTTTAGGTAAATCAAATCCCAGCTCTGTTAACTAATATGATTTTGGACTCTCTAAGGCTTAGTTTTCTTACCTGTAAAATTGAAAGAATAATAATTTCACCCATATAGCTGTGGTGCAGATTAAATGACATAATTCTAATAAAAAGCCTAGTAGGGTTGGTGGCACAAAGTAACCCTCAAATGGTTGCAATTATGAAGTATCTCCAAAATACTAATTATTATGTCTGCCAGAGGTTCTCACTGCAAAGGTGAGATGATGATATTTTATAAGCTAGTACTTACCTCAATTTTTTGTGAGCATATTGTACCTACTCCTTGAGTCCACATAGCTCAAAGTAATTCATCTGTTTCACTTGTTTAAGAATTTGGGAAGGTAAATACTCAGACCGGATTTGCTTAATTAAATGAATTTCCAGAAAAACGAGAACATCAAACAGCAAGCAGGGTTTTAAATAGCAATTTTAAGACCATAAATTCAATACTTATTCCTTATGCAAACCATCATGATATTGTCATGCTTTTTTCTCTGTATTTTCAATTAATCCATATTTCCCTCCTCATTTTCTTCCATTTTTCCCATTCTTTTCATTTTTATGCCTCGCTATCCTTATTTTTGTGTTCTAGATACTCTAAGATTTATAGAAAAAGCACCAGGTTCACATGTAGTTAAGGTTCTGCTAATGGATTATGCTAATAAAGAAATACACTCAAGCTTTAATCACCAAACTGTAGCTTGTACCTCAGAGCATCAAGGGCCACAAGAGAAGAAGTCCCAATCAACAACTGATTTACAAGTTGGGAAGTCAGGAGGAAAGAGACCACACTAAATCTCTCTGCTTCGTCCGAAAGACGCCATGGGGTTTCTCTCTATTTTATCTCATCTGATTTCTTACTTTCAGAGCTCAGGAATAGAGAGAGAATTTACTTGCCATGAGTTGTGATTAACACAAGTTAGCTTTGTTGAATGCCACCACCCTCATCCTGACGGATGGTGTAGTAGTATAGGATGGATATCAGATTGGAATATGGATAAATTCTACAATGCTGACTGAGTCATAAATCTGTGTAAAAATAAAGGGAGAGCTAGAGAGGAAAATCAGTCTTCCCCTTACCACTTCCAGAGAAGGAGAGAAAAATGAAAATAGGAGAAAGAAACGCATGCTTTACACACAGCCCACCTTTTATTGGAGAGCCTTGCTCTGTATCCAAAGGCTTTGCAATTATTTGGCTATTACTTATCTTTAAACATCAGCTAAAGAGATCTAGCATTTTGGAAAGGTAATTATACCGTAATGCAGATGGTAGTAATAACAATTACCCAAGATAAGCCCTTGCAATGATCTTTACAAAGCAAAGCAAAGCAAAAGTAGCACTGACTCATGACGGACCTCCAGTGGAGAAGGCTGCAATGCAGTAGCCAGGCTGTCCCTGGAACAGTGACAGGCAGGTGCTATCCCTCTCATCCTCGGAGGCAAGGCCATGTGGAGGTTAAGCATTTCCTAAGTTTAAATAATTCTTGATGTAGGCACAATTCCTGACAGTCTTCATTTGATGGGAATCCTAGCCCATCTCAAATGCTAAAGAAAAAGGTTTCTTCCTTTGCCCTGTAAATACCAACTTTGGCCTCTATTCCTATATCTGAAACTGCCTGCCCCTTGAATTTATTTCTATGGGGAAGGATTTATCCTACAACATGATAGTTGTTGAAACAGGGGGATCTAATTGCTTAGAGATCATTAATTGCTATAAATAGATGACTTCTGGGAGTCAATGAACTATAAGCAGAAGAGACAGTGTGTTTGAATGTCATGCTTGAGCACTGGATATTTTTATGACTTGTCAGTGGTTCCGTAAAAAACTCACACAGTGAAAGGTACCTAGTCAACCTGTACTGATGGAAATTGCCAGTTAGAAATAGATTGTTCTTGTTTTAAACCTTGACCACCCTTCTAACAAATCAGGATGTGCATTTATGATGCATTACTAAGGAAAGTTAGTATTAGCCATCCAAGAAGTGGGGATCAAGGAGGACAGTGAGGAACCACTATCTATCTGATCTTTGCTATTTTCCGGGTCATGAAATAACAACCTGTCATCTACCTTTCACAGGTCATTTTTATCACGTTGTGGGCCAAAATGAAATTTGACCTCCATTTTCCAGCTATGCCAGCGATGATAAATTTAATACACACAGAACAAATGAATGGAAGGCCCACAGAAAGTCAGATTAGAGTGGGATTATTCATTCCTGAATTTCCACAGAGGAAAAGGGCCTCTCTCTCTTTTGAACTTGCATCATCTTCCTTCCTCCAGGTCCCACCTTGGTGCTCACACCTTGACAATCTGTCTTGAATAATTTAACATGCAAACTCCTAGCATTCCATGTATGGCTAGGCCCTGTTGCTCCTAAGACTTAAAAAGGAAGGGAAATCATTTATCTGAATTATCCTATTCTGTGATCTGATCAGGGTCCAACAAAGCAATAAATAAACATCATAAATGTCTCTTTCAAAAAAATCCAGCAATAAAGAAAGCTGGTTCCACCTTGCAAAGGAGAAAGTGCCACAGAACCCAACAATCCTGCATGGCTTCACCACAAGGAATGCAAAAGTCATAGAGCTGCCAGTTAACAGTTCCTTCTTCACAGACCTGATGAATTAGCTAACATCCCTTTTAGCTGTAGGGTTTGGTTTTGTGAAGAAAGCTTACCTTTACTTTTAGTTGACTTGCTAGAAAACATTGCTAGGTAGGAGACACTCGGACTTAAATTCACCCATCACAAAGCGTGAAGTACTCTGGGATCTCTTTGCAGCCTGAAACATCATTCTTAAAATTCTTGGTACCTGGTGAAATTCCAACTGTCCTCAAATTCTTACTGCCCTCCTTCGCTTCATACTTCTCAGTCTTACACAGACATACCAAAGCAAAGCAGCTTTTGAAAGCAACTAACTTCAGGGCTATCTAAGCATATAAGCAAATCGGTTCTGACCAAAATGGTTGTAATTCAACACTGTCTCATGAAATACAAATGCCCATCAGATCTGCATAAATTGGAACCTCTAAATAACCAAAGTATTTGCTTATATCTGTTTCAAGCATAATATGCATGCATGTATGCATTCATCTCAAACTACAGTTTTGCATCCTGCCTCTCCTCTGTTCAGATCCATCCAATTCATTCATTCAGAATAAATTGTAAACTCCCTACCTTGACTTACAGGGTCGCTGCTCCTACTTGGATCTCATCTCCAGTTTTCTCCCTTGTTAACCTCTGCTCCAGCTGTTTCTCCTAGCTGTTTCTCAAGCACATGACCCTGTTTCTCAGGGTCAGGGCTAGGGTTAGACTTGCTGTTCCTTCTCTCTGAGACACCTTTCCTCCAAGTGTCAATAAGCTTACTCTCTTTTCAGTCAGGTCCCCCATTTAAAAAGTCCTTTCCTAACAAACCCTTTAGCAATTAGCAGCCCCTCCAGCATTCTGTCTTGGGTTGGGTTCCTCGAGCCTAAGGCCAGGACATGGAAGCAGGATGTTTATTTGAGATGTGGTTCAGGGAAGCTGCAATAAGGGAATGGGGAAGGGAAGGTGGTATGAGAGAAAGCCAATAAAGGGCAGAAGCTGAGCTGGTGATCACTGTGGGCAATCAGAACCCAGCCTGTCTGCGAGAAGGGCTGGTGCACCTACAGGCTGGTCCTGAAGAGAAGCAGCAGTATAAGCAGCTCCTTACTATGGAGAACGCTCTGAGCAGAAAGTGCCAGAGAAGAGAAGTTGTCCTAAGCAAAAGACATCTTCCTCAGCTGCAGCTGAAGTCAAGGTGGGCTGAAGGGATGTAAGGCAGGACAGATCAGCATCTGTTGCCCTCTCTGCCACCCTACTCTGCCTTCTTTCCCTGCTGTTTTTATCCCCTGGCAGGGTCTCTGTTGATTGGAAGAAGGATGTGTACTGTCTGTCTCTTTTCTCTCCCCATTCCCACCCCATACATGTAAGCTCAAGAACAGAAAGTTAACAGATTGGTTCTCTGCTACATCCCCAACACTTACAAGAGTACTTGGCAGGTTTTGTTGGATTAGCTTATTCATTTATTTACTCATGCATTTCCATAACAAACATTTTCTGAGCTGTACCTGGGCTAAATGCAAGGGGGTCAAACCTGAACTTGGTACATATCATACCTGTCCTGGAGACTA
Organism: Pongo pygmaeus; assembly: GCF_028885625.2. Lineage (NCBI taxonomy): Eukaryota > Metazoa > Chordata > Mammalia > Primates > Hominidae > Pongo > Pongo pygmaeus. The sequence goes on from NC_072376.2 coordinate 23,320,123, forward strand.
TCACAGTCCAGTGATAGAAACAGCCACAGAAAATAATAACAATAATACATGATAAGTGCAACAAATGAGATCTGTACAGAGAGCAATGGGAGCAAGGGGAGGGAACCACAAATGACCCTGGAGAATCAGAGAGAGTGCCATGGAGGACATTTTAATTGAGACTTGGAGAATGAGTAGGAGTTCGCCGATCAAAGGCAAGAAATGCGTTCCTAGTAAACGGAATGGCTTTAGCAATGGTAAGATGGCTACATGACAATACACAAATCTGGGGCATAAGGCTCGTTGGCAGGAGTTGAACTTTGTAAAGGCCATCACCCACCAGAAATAAATTCCTACTCAAAAAACAAAAGTGTAAGGCTCTGATGATACCAAGTGTTAGTGAGAATATACAGAAGCGGTCATTCCCCTGCACTGCTGGTTGAGATTGTCAATTAGTATAGCCTTTTTGGAAGACAATTGATCAATATCTAGTAAAGTTGAAAATATAATTCTCCCACATTCAAGCCATTTACTTCTAGGGTACATATCCAAGAGGAACGCTGTTATCAGCAAAAGGTAGCATCTATGAGGACGTTGCTGACAGCACCATTAGTAATCCAGAAAAACTAAGGCGAAAACCTACATATGCACCAACACGAGAATAGGTATCTATTAACAGACAATAAATAAATCATGGAATACTACAGAGCAGTTAAAATGGATAAACTAGATTTGCATTATTAACATAGAGAAATAGATTGAGATGATAAATAATATTCAAAATACAGATAAATAATAAATAATGAGAGAAGAGAGCAAGTCACTGAAGGGATGTATATAAAGCATGATACCACTATGTCAATTTGAAAACTCACCAGACTCTAGACTGTGTAATGACATATACTATTACATAAAACGTTAAAGTATAGACCAGGTACAGTGACTCATTTTGGGAGGCCAAGGCAGGTGAATCACTTGAGGTCAGGAGTCTGAGACCATCCTCGCCAACATGATGAAACCCTATCTTTACTAAAAATACAAAAATTAGCCAGGAATGGTGGTGGACACCTGTAATCCCAGCTATTTGGGAGGCTGAGGCAAGAGAATCACTTGAGCCCAGGAGGCAGAGGTTGCAGTGAGCTGAGATCGCACCACTGTACTCCAGCCTGGGCAACAAGAGCGAAACTCTGACTCAAAAGAAAAAAAAAGTAAAATTATAAAAACACATGTAGCTTTCTATAGAGTAGCAGTTACCTCTGAGATATGAAACAGGGAAATGGGATTGGAAAGCAGACAAATGGAGCTTTAATGTAACCAAAATGTTTTATTTATTAAGCACAAAAAAAAAAATCTCCAACGGAAACATGACAATTGTTAGCATTTGTTAAATATGGTTATGGGACACATGGGTGTTTCTTAGGCATTTGCATTTGCTATATTATCCTCCATGTTTTTCTCTTTAGAAAGATTTCAGAGTTTAAAAAATGGCCCAAGGAATTTCCCTGGAAAGACAGATATATTTTATATGGTTTTTCAATCTATGACCTCATTTATATTGAGGTGACTCTGTTTTCTATATGTTTCTTATTAAAACAATATGTCAGACACTATTCACTCTATTCATTAACCCAATGATTTATTCACTCAGCAAACATTTATTTAGTGTCCATTATATAAAAAGGTACCATTCTACATAATGATAGGGGATACCTACCAGCTAAAAAGACAAGACTCCCTACTTCAATGAGTATATAATCTATTATAAGAAAGAACATATACATTCAAATAGCTCCTGAGCACTTAAGTATTTAGAAATTATATGCCATAAAACTACATCACCATAATGCAACTATTTTTATTAGTATGTGGCCAGTATCACCGTAAAATAAAATTGGAGTCATAAATACTATATCGGCTCTTTCATATCTCAGCAGTTGTCAAGGTCTAAAAAAGTAACTGCAGAAAAGAACCTTAAACAGTCATGTTATGACTTTCCTGAGGACAAGGAGCCAAAAGTTACATTACCAACCCTCACCCCCACTAACACAAACACTTTGGATAGAAGGAGAAAATGAAGACAAATGGTGGATCCCTCCACCTGGGTGTTGTTCACGAGCAGAGTCAGCCATTTTTAAAGTCATATTGATTATTACGGCTACTCCCCAGGCCCAGGCCTGAGAAGAAGCACTTCAGCCAAGTTTGTCTTATGTTCAAATAAGATTGTGGCTCAATATTCATAGAATAGAGAAGGAGAATACTCACTCTGTCCCTTCTCTCTTCTAATTGCATATAATCTTCGCTGCTTTCCTTGTTCATCTTTTAGATTACATAAGGAACATATAAATATATTATCCTTATGAAATAGAAAAACAAAAGTACACATAAAAATTATGAAAGTCTCTCTTCAATGCATTTACCTACCTTCATAAACATATATAATTATTTTTAATATAAGTGGCTCATAATGAAAGTAAGATCCTTTTTTTCCACTTAACAAATATTCTTGGCAATCTTTCAATGTCATTGCCTATAGTTCTATTTATGGCATCTTTTTAACAGGTGCAAAATATTCTTCAGTTTGGTTATATCATTTTTTTTTTTGAGATGGAGTCTCACCCTGTCGCCCAGGCTAGAGTGCAGTGGCGCGATCTCAGCTCACTGCAACCTCTGCCTCCCAGGTTCAAGCCATTCTCCTGCCTCAGCTTCCCAAATAGCTGGGACTACAGGTGTGCACCACCACACCCAGCTAATTTTTGTATTTTTTGTAGTGACAGGGTTTCACCATGTTGGCCCAAGTGATTCATCCACCTCAGCCTTCCAAACTGCTGGCATTGCAGGCATGAGCCACCAAGCCTGGCCGATATCATCATTTTTAAGCACTCCCATTCTGATGGACATCAGGGTGTTTCTAGTTTCACTGCAATTTTTAAATAATATTGCAAATTCATTTTCCCGTGAAGCTCATTTCTACACAGTCAGACACTGTTTCCTAGCTGCTTCATATAGCCTGCCTCGGGGCCCAAAAACACAAGAGATAATGACTATGTTGTACTTTTTTTTGTTGTTGTGGTCCCACTGAACCTAACAGAGAGCCAGGCACATGCAAAGTTCTCAAGAGATGTTCATGAATTCAGTGCATTTCTGGCCTTGGTACTCCCACTGTCCCTAGTCTTCTGAAGAGTAGAGTGTTTTGGGGTGAAAGCTGACAAAGTGATATCTTCTACATAGTGGACCCATTAATAAACACTAAATGACCCCCAAAACTTGAATATAACAAAGCATTGTGGCAAAAGGTTGGAAAACTGTCCATGTGAGTCAACTCTCTTTTTCCTTTGCCCTCTGGGGACACAGGGGACACTGCCCACTCTCCCTGGGGCAGAGAGCCAGCCCATTCATCATTCTGCCAGGCCCCTACAAGCAAGATACCTGCCAGGCTCCTCCTGCCACTGTCTCTCTCAAGTGAGTCCAAGCGAGGTCATTACCTGGCAACATGAACTCTCCTTATCTCCCTGCCCCTATTTCAGAAAAGAGTCATTGACAGCAGGGATCCAGTGCCCCCTGAAGCCATCCCCAGGACAAACAAGCATTAAAGAGTCCACAGTGCCAGTGACCTTTAGAGAGGGCAGGTCACCAAATCCATGGGGAAGAGATCTAGGGGGTGTCTGCCACTCGCCAGAAAGAGGCTCTTTCTCCAGAAAGGTTTGTGGCCCCAAAAGGGACTTACAGGAGCAATTGGGGATCCATAACCAGACAGGCAGCTCTGAAAAGGAATCATTATCAATTTAACAGGGCACAGCTTTTAAAATCCAACCTGCGGTCCACACAGGGAAAGGTAAGGAGTGTGAGGAAGCAAGGAAACTTCCAGATGAGAGGTAGTGGATCGCCAGGCAAGTAAGAGCACAGAAAACCTCCTGCGGTTGTTTCATTAAGAATGACCAGGCCGGATGTGGTGGCTCACGCCTGTAATCCCAGTACTTTGGGAGGCCAAGGCGGGTGGATCACTTGAGGTCAGGAGTTCAAGACCAGTCTGGCCAACATGGTGAAACCCTGTCTCTACTAAAAATATAAAAATTAACCGGGTATGGTGCCAGGCATCTGTAACCCCAGCTACTCTGGAGGCTGAGGCAGGAGAATTGCTTGAGCCCAGAATGAGCAATGCTTGGGATCTATTCTTTCAATTCAGAAATAACAAACTATTTGAAGAAGGTGAAGCAAAAGATAGAAAACGAAAGAAAAAGACAGATGAGAGATAGAAAAAGAAAGAGAAAATAGAGAAAGAATAAAGAAGTATTTATGAGTTCATCTTTCAAATGCAAAGGCATAAAACGTCTTTGAATATAAAAATCCATCCTTTTGCCTGCAGACTCGCAGAGGGCGAGGCAATGATGAAACCCCATTGTGAATGTCTGATGCATAATGTGAGGATCAAGGAGATAAAACTTGCAAGTTGCTCTGAGCTCTTTGAAAGAAAAGGAACGTGCAAAAGAACTTACTTAGCATGGTTTAAATTTTGGATTACTCAGATGCAGTGGACTTGACTCTATGCCTATAGGTGCTTGGAAGTGTTCATTTAAAAATGTATGGTTCATTGTTACTCTGAAATTAAGTTGCTAGCGTAGAGCATAACCTCCAGAAATACATGTTTAAGGGATTTGCTTATTATAGATATTGAACTGAAACCACCATTGAGTCAATTCCTGTGGAGCCTCTGCCTGAAAATGAGATAAAAGTCAAGATGTTGAAAACGAAATTTTAAAGGGAAAGTGTAGCATCAGTTAGAAAACTAGCACAATCAGCCAACTGACAAACAAGTACTTAATGAGGGCCTCCTAGGAACACAGCATGATGTTAATAAAACTCACATTGGGCCAGTAAAGAGTTAAAGGGCTTACAAGGAGCCAAAAGGGGCTTTTCTGCTAAGACAGCAGCAGCAGTATTTGATTGTGGTTGAAATATTCCACATGGAGTATTAGAATCTGGTCCTTTAATCAGTGCTAGTTGGCTGAACCACTGGAATATAGGTTCTTTGAGGGCAAAAAACCTTTGTATTCATCACCATTGTATCTCCAGCCTGGTAAATAGTACCTGCATAATAAGTACATAATTTTGTTGAATAAATTAAAAAATAAATGTAAGAATGAAAGGGATGGACAGGGAAGGAAGGGAGGAGGAAAGGAAGGAAAAGGGAGGGGAAGAAAGGGGAGGACAGGAGAAGGGAAGGGAAGGGAAATTCTTCCTATAGTAATTCTCCTGGAAACTATCCCTGGCCACATCCACATACCCCTGAGAAAGATGGAAGCAGAGAGTAAGAACTGGCGGGAGAGGTGTAAATATCAGAGTGAGTGCCAAAGCATCACCCTTCCTTTGCGACGCAGTAACATCTCATCCACAACTCCCTTGCACTTACCCCTCTGTACCATATTAGTTGTTTATGGGGTGCTTTACCTGGGCATGCCTGTTGAGATAAGGGGCCTGACAGACACATACCTAGAGACCATTCATGTTTTTTTGTTTGGTTGGTTGTTTTTTTTGTTTGAGACGGGGTCTCACTCTGTCACCCAGGCTGGAGTGCAGTGGCACAATCCTGGCTCACCGCAACCTCTATCTCACGGGTCCAACCAATTCTCAGCTTCAGTCTCCCAAGTAGCTAGGATACAGGCACCTGCCACCATGCCCAGCTAATTGTTCTTGTATTTTTAGTAGAGATGGGGTTTCATCATGTTGGCCAGGCTGGTCTCGAACTTCTGACCTCAAGTGATCCACCCACCTTGGCCTTCCAAAGTGCTGGGATTACAAGTGTGAGCCACTGCACCCAGCCTCATGCAAGTTTATAACTGAGTGTCAGCAGCAGGAAAACTGTGTGCAACAGAAACCATGTGTTCTTCTTACATTTTGATAAGGCGGGCACCCTGTATATCTAGTGATGTTGATCCCGGAGCATCTTAAAGGCATCACTCAGTCCCTCATATCCCATACTGAATCATTTTACTCATCTCTGTAGTCCCTTAGAACATAATAAGAGCTCAATATATACTTTTTCGATGAGTAGAAACTTCCTTTTGGACCAGACTGAGAGTGGTCACCACCAGTGTGATCAAGAGAGTCAAGACCAGAAGGAAGACAAAATTAGCCAGAACCACTGGCTGAAAAACTAGAGTCCCCAACCAAAAAGAGAGGCTTCAGGTATAAAGGTACATGTTTACTATAATATACATATATTTAGCAGAGAATTTGTTATAAAAATTATGATGCGAAATTACAAGAAGGTGAAACTTAAATAAGCAAATGTTCGGAATGTGCACCTTTGACCCGTCCACACAGGAACCCTGCACACACCCACACGCTCTGATCTTATCCTTCCAACCTGAACAGGAGGGATCCATCTTTAGGCTGGAATATGATCACTATATGGTGCAGTTTTTGCTCCAAACACAACACCCATATACAAAAAACTAAAGTCAGAGTCAGAATCTTTGAGATTCACTCTGCTGCAGGTTCATATTGGAATGTCTGTGACTATGGTTAATAAACTATACATTTTCTGTATCAAATAATCCATATTCAGTAAGCACAATATATGGCTAAACATAAGAAACCTCTGACAATCAAGATTTAAAGTAGGTTTGGGAGGAAGCAAACTTTGAATTATTAAAACTCAGCTCTAAAAGGCAAGGCAAAGTTCAGCCAAGATCCTTTTCATGGCTGAAGGCAACTATTCCATTCTGTGGGCTGAGGGCAAAAATGTCTCCCTGCCAAGGTCAAGAGTTGAAGGTGAATTGCAACAAATCACCTGGGTCTTTTATGCCTGAAACAAGCCTTTGCTAAAGATGTAGCATTTTAATAAAAAAATAAAGGGCCAAATAACCCAAGCCATTTTGCTTAGTGAAGAAGCTACGTTAAGATACCACAGAAGTAAGTGTAGGCAAATGATGAAAGTATGAGACCTAAAACAAGTACCCGGACCAGAGCCTTCTCACCTAAATTAAGAAGTCTTCAGTTATGTGTAACAAAAATAATTAAAACAAGCTAAATTTCTAATAATAGAAAAATGCCTCAATTATCTCACCAATGAAAATATGAAGCTGCTATAAATTTGCAATAACACAGAAACATGACTATAAGTTACATGAAAGAAAAATCAGGACACAATAATATTTTCACAGTATTATCTCAACTGTCCTACTTGAACTTATCTATAAAAAAAGCCAAAGACCATATAAAAAATGCTAACATTGGAGGCCGGGCATGGTGGCTCATGTCCGTAATCCCAGCACCTTGGAAGGCTGAGGCAGGTTGATCACTTGAGGCCAGGAGTTCAAGACCAGTCTGGCCAACATGGTGAAACTCCACCTCTACTAAAAACACACACACAAAAAAAAATAGCTGGGGGTAGTGGCATGTGCCTGTAATCCCAGCTACTCTGGAGGCTGAGGCAGAAGAATCTCTTGAACCTGGGAGGTGGAGGCTGCAGTGAGCCAAGATTGCAACCACTGCATTTCAGCCTGGGTGACGGAGAAAGACTTCACATTAAAAAAAAAAAAAAAAAAAAAAATGCTAACATTGGGTTGCAATGTTACATGTTTTAATTTTTTCCTTTGATTTTTGTATTTTTCTATATTTTTCACATATTTTTTACAATTGCTAGGGAGAAAAGAAGCTTAAAACCCTCAGTCTCTCAGTTGTTTACTTCCTTTGAATCACAATGTCCTTCCCTAGATGCAGTAGGAATAATGGGACTAGTCTTGCTCTCAAATTTTTTTAAATGTTTTGATGTGGCTAGGTAATTACATGTAATTTAACATAAAATCAGTCTTTGAGTGATACCAGACCAGGCAAAATGGGAGATCCTATTCACTCATCCATTAATACCTAAAGAGAGGTTACTCAATGGAGTTGAAAGGCAATATGATTTTTGAATACACACTTTTTGAACAAAAGGGACATTCCAGTTGCATATCTCATTTAAATGACAGAAACCGCATGCATACTTATGTACACACCTCTCTAACATAGTCCCAATACCCATACAAACACAAAACAGGCCCTAACTGCCAATTTCACTTTTATAAAACATATTCTGAAAATTATAGGTTTGAAGTGCTAAAAATTTGAAGAACATACTTCAACAAGTCAGAAAATGGTGGAAATTTTCCCCCTTTTTAATGTAAAGACGCAGATCATCAACAGTCATTTGCTGAAAAGAAACTTGCTCATTTTTAAACAAGACAGAAATTAAAACTGATGTTGCTCCTGTGTTTGTTTGAGTAATGATGCAACCAGGCATTAGTTTAAATCTGCTATTGCTGCTGCAATCAATTTTCTCCTAAATTTATCAAGCATCGTGATGCCTGATTTATTGATGTTTTTGATGTCTTCCCGATTTAAAAAAAATTTCCTCAGCCTCAAAAGTTATTGTTTTTTTCTGTAAAGCCACAAAAGTGTTCTAATTTTTCTAAAACTAGCCAGAGGAAATAAAGAATAAATAAAAAACCTGAAACCATATAAGCAAAGTTGCATTAAGAAATAGAATTCAGAAAAATACCATGACAGCAGTCATCACAGTCAAATCTAAGGGAACAATTAGACAATTCTGATTATTAAGTTTCTGCACTTCCATTGACTAGATAAAATTTCGAAGAATTCCCATGAGCTTCAAGTCATAAGAAAGAAGTTTGAGGCTGGGTGCAGTGACTCACGCCTGTAATCCCAACACTTTGAGAAGCTAAGGTGGGAGGGTCACTTGAGGCCAGGAGTTCGAGACCAGCCTGAACAATATAAAGAGACCCTCTCTCTAGAAAAAAAACATTAAAAATTATCTAAGTGCATTGGTGTGCACCTGTAGTCCCAGCTACTAGAGAGGTTGAGATGGGAGGAGCATACGAGCCTTGGAGTGTGAGGCTGCAGTGAACTATGATCATGCCACCAAACTCCAGCCTGGGTGACAGAGACCCTGTCTCGAAAAAAGGGAAGGGAAGGGAAGGGGAGGGAAGGGAAAGGGAGGGCAGGGCAGGGCAGGGCAGGGCAGGGAAGGGCAGGGAAGGGAAGGGAAGGGAAGGGAAGGGCAGGGAAGGGAAGGGAAGGGAAGGGAAGGGAAGGGAAGGGAAGGGAAGGGAAGGGAGAAGGATGGAGGGAGGGAGGGAGGGAAGGAAGGAGGGAGGGAGAAGTTTGAGCTGCCTTCCCTCCATGGTAGAAGTGAATATACTCATTCATTGCCCTGGCTGCATAGGATCAAGTGGACAGGAGAACTTCTACGGGCATTACCTAGCCAGAGCCACTATGTGTGATAGTAAAACAGATCAAAAGAGACAGCGATCTCACAGTTTTGATGGTTACATGGAAAAATACACACGTTTACTGACTCATAACAAATAATTACTGAGTACCCATTATATGTCAGACTGAACTAGGCAATAAGGACCAAAAGACAAATCAGGCAAGTCTGGTCCCTGCTTCATGGAATCTGCAATCAAACTCACCAAACTCAGAAAAAAAATACATATATATATTCATATTTATATTTATATTATATATTACAGTAATATGTATAATTCATCAAGTGCTTACTATGTGCCAGGCAAAAGTGTTTTATATTATCATCCTCATAATCAAAATAATAGGTACTACTAAGAGCTAGGAACAGTCATTGTGCTAAATATGGCAACTCTATAATACAAGTGTTTTCTTCTTTATGTTTTATCAGCACTTTGTGATGGGAAGAGTTGCTTAGAGAGGTAGAGGGAATTGTTCAAAGGTCACAGATAATAATGGCGGAATGCAGATTTGAATACAGATATACCTAATTCTAGAACCCATGCTCTTAGCTACCAAGCCCACTATACCCCACAATGCACCATTATGGTCTTCCACACTGGGCCTTGTCAAAGTCATCGGCAGTGAAGAATGAGATGTTAAAATCAGATGTGATATGCATGGGGACAGGAGCCATTCAAAGGCTGGTTTCATCACTGAATGGCTAGACCTCTGTTCTGGTTGGCCAACCTCAGAAGCTGATGGATACATGTTGGAACAAAGCCCAGGGGTCCTCCGGAAGAATCTGAAACAGGCAAGATAAAATGTCTTCCAAACAGGTGCTGCCTGATGACTTCTTCTTCGGGCATCAGCAAGGAGGAGGAGAACATTCCTACTGACTACCCTAAAGCAGTGGCTCCCAACAGGGGAAATTTTTCTCCCTATTCCTCAGCAGAGGACATTTGGCAACATCTGGAGATATTTTCAGTTGCCACAACTGTGCATAGGCTGCTACTAACATTTAGTAGGTAGAGGTCAGAGATCCCACTAAACATCCTACAGGGCACAGCACAGCCCCTCATAATAAAGAATTATCTGGCCCAAAATGTGAATGGTGCTACTGCTGAGAAGTCCTGCCCTAAAGTATCCCTGTGCTAGCTAATAGATTTTTCTATGAGCTGCAGGCATGAACCTGTGACCCTAACTTGCCAAGAAAGGAGCATTGCCTAGATTGTAGTCTACAAAATGGAGTGCAGAAAGAAAACAGTGTGTCTTCCATTCATAATCTCTGCATCTTAATGTTCTTATTTCATGTGTATGTTTTATTATGCTCATAAAGTAATAGTACAATAGTACATGCATACAATTTGTATATAAACAAATACACATTTATTGGAGGTATATGCTCAGAAAAGTTTCCTGATAGGAGCACATAATCAGAGAATGTTGGAAATCATCTGACTAGGGAAAGGACTATTGATTTAGACTCAAGGAGATCTAGGATCAAATCCCCAACTTAGCTTCTAATTAACCTTGGTTTAACCATCTGTAAAATGGGAAGAACAGTCATCTCCCAAGATTGTATGACAAATCAAATTCAATGATGTACTAAACACCTAGCACATAGTAATTGCTCAACAAACACTCATCTCCTTCACCCTCTCCTACCCTCCTTGTCCTAGGTTTGAGGACTCTGAACAAGGTCAAACATTCTCTGTCCTGAGTGTCATCATCTGCAATCTAATTATGAATGTTCCGCCTACTTTACAAAGTTGGCATGAAGGATTAAATTACATCACTGGTATTAAAGTGCTACCAAAAATACAAAGGATTTATAAATATAAAGTTGTTTTCTTAAATTGAGATCATACCACGTTTTATTAAGGTATTCCTGATAATCACTTCTTTGCCCAATTTGGAAACTCAAAGGCCAACATTCTAAAAGGAAGGGGCTTGAGTAAAATAAATGCATGTGTCTTTTATTTTCTGCTTACCCTATTTCACCATCTTAGCTGAGAAAGTACTTAAATATTGCAAAATCAGGAATTTCAACAATGATCTATCCAATTAATCAGCATAGTGTTTTGTTATTTTTTTCCCTGGAGGGAATTGATTCACAGGCTGTGAAAACACATTGCATCACACACTGACCACGCAGAGGGGCACAGACGCTGGGCACCCCCTGGACTGTGCTGACGTCAAATTGCAAGGGCATGTGGCCCCGTGCACTCCCAGATCAGCACAATTCTCCCACCCACTTATGGTCTGGGATTCATGCTTGATCATCTACAATTCCAAGTGCGTATTTTTAAACTTTTGAAAATGAAGTGTGTTCATGCAAGCACTCTCCAGAAAGGTCAAAAGCAGGCGGGAGCCGTGGTGCCTTCAACGGAGGGCACTGCACTCCTGGAACCTCTCCCAGTGGGAGCCTGGGAGATGCGGGGAGCTCAACCCCAACCTAGATTTCGCTGGCATTTTCCAACTCTCTCTCCTCACTCTCCCTAATAGAGTTAATAACAATAATAGCTCACCATTTTAAAGCACTTCAGATTTTTTAAAACTGTAATGAATATTATCTCCTTGATTCTTTGACTTGCGGTTGTTTACTTACTTACTTGTATCAACCACTCTAGACGCTGAACTTCTTAAGGGCACAGGCAAGAACTTTTTCAGGTCTTGTTATTCCCAGTGCCTGCCTAGCACGTGCATGGCTCATAGTAGGTGCTTAATATTCATTCCTTAAACTCGTGACTACATGAAAAAATATTATCATCCTCTTCTAAACAATGAGAAACCTGAAATTCAAAGATATTAAGCCGTGTGCCCAAAATATGCATTTTTAAGTTACAAAGACAGTTCTGAACTCGTCTTCCGATCTCAATTTCACCAGAGACTTCAAATAGAAGATAATTCTTACCTAAGTGAGGTAACTAGAAAGGAAGCTGAATGTCACTCCCCTGAGTCCAGCAATGAAGGAGCTGCCAGGATATAGAAGGGGACACCAACAGAACAAGCAAATTTACTAAGGCCAATTCCCTTTTCTTGTGTCCCCAACTTTGTCCTACATACACAGGTGTATCTGCCCTATGTGCATGCATAGCTAGTATATCTAAGAAAAGGTAAGTTGGACCCTGAACTTCACCTTGATTCAGAATCTGATAACATATTGGCCAGATCTCGAGATCTGGAGTGAGATGGACTGGGATGGAATCCAAGCTCAGCCACTTATAAACGTAGGTCCCTTGGGCAAGTTGCTTAACCATTTTGTCCCTCCATCTCCTCATTGTAAAATAGGGAAATTAACACAGCTTACTTCATAGAGATGTTGTAACAATTAAATGAGTTCATACATTTTTAAATGAGCAAAACAATAAGTATAATAAGTATATGGCTGTAGTGTACTAACAAATATTAACTATCATTTTTCTTGCACAGGTATATTCTACCTCCGCAATGCTATTTCCTACTGTTTCATCACCTAAGCCAGCTAATGTCTTATCATCACTCTCTGGGTTATTCCAAAGGCTTCCTAACTAGATTGCTCATCTACTGGCTCACCGTTCCCCAACACGTCTTTCTACGCCCTTTCTACAACTTCTTCTGATCATGTGACTCACTTGCCTGCATACTCACGGCTTCCCCGCAGCCTGGAGGATGCCATCCAAACTCTTTCATATAATCCTCAAGACCTTTCTTGATCTAAGTCCAACTTCTCACTCAAACCACATCTCTCACGTCTTTCCCAGGCTCTACTTTGATCTTCGAGCACAATCCATATAAAATCAAAGCAGCACTGTTTACCGATCATGCAGCTTTGATATCTGCATATCCTATAAAAACATTCTAGGTGCTGAAAGAAATGTTCGTGAATTAACTTCATACCATAACTGACTGTTGAATAATGTCATAATTAAGAGCCTGAGCTTTGGTAATAGGTAGATTAAAGTTTCAGTATCAACTCTGACATGTATTAGCTGTGTGACCTGGGACAAGTTACTTAACCTCTCTGAGTCTCTAGCTGCATTTCTTCACTTGTAAAATGCAGATAATTTTCTATTTTCCAAAGTGTCATGAGAATTAAATGGAATAATGTATTCTAAGTATTTATAACAATGCCTGGTGCCTGGTATACTCTCAAAAATGGCAGCTAAAACTAAAAGCCTCTAGTGTACATCAACAGTAAAAAGGCTTATGGTGATAATTGGGCATCTTGTTGGGGATCCTGGAGCCAACTTGCATATCAAACTAAGCCCCCTAATGTGTAAGCCCTCAGCGAGAACCACAAGGCCTGCTTCTAGAAAAGCCAGCAAGCATCTGCTTTAAGACAGCTTTAAATAAGCACTAAGCACTTGGCAGCCCACAAGTATCCTCCTAGCCCATTCTTACCAAGGAAAGCTGAGACAACAATGGTTGTGTCCCTTCCTACTCTCTTAGCATAAATAATTAGGGACATACATAAGAGCGTGGTCATTTCCAAGCCTACTGCAAGGGTCTACACATATCGCCTCCAGGACTGCAGTGATTAGAGACAACAGCACCTGAAGGTAGGCCTTTGACAGGACAAAATCAGCCTTGTTGGTGGACACCTGCCAGCCTGACCTAGAGCAAAGACCCAATGGCAGTTGCCAAAGAGTCTTCATTTCATGCTTCCAATCTACTGTTGGTAACCCACAGGCTCTACTCCATGGCCCCCGAGTCTTAGCTGGTCAGGGCACAACTGATTATTTTCCTTTTTTTTTTTTGAGACAGAGCCTTGTTCTGTCGCCCAGGCTGGAGTGCAGCGGCGCGATCTGGGCTCACTGCAAGCTCCGCCTCCCGGGTTCATGCCATTCTCCTGCCTCAGCCTCCTGAGTAGCTGGGACTACAGGCGCCCACCACCAGGCCTGGCTAATTTTTTGTATTTTTAGTAGAGATGGGGTTTCACTGTGTTAGCCAGAATAGTCTAGATCTCCTGACCTCGTGATCCACCTGCCTCGGCCTCCCAAAGTGCTGGGATTACAGGCATGAGCCACTGCGCCCGGCCGATTCTTTTCCTTTAACTCTCACACCCCGTTGTGTGTTAACACTTATGTAACTCCAGCCTACTTTGGAAGGACAACTCCTGATGTATAGCTGTCCAGACAGAAACGCCATGACATTGCGGCCTTTTTCCTGGAGCTGGAAGCTGGAAAAAAGTCCCTTCTTATCAAGCAACTTATAAAATTGATGCTACCTAGAAAAGAGTACATATGTGTGCACACACACGTACATGCATATGTCCAGGCATGTGTGTGTGTGCATGTGTTTGTGTGTGTGTGTGTAACACAGAAGGAGAGACAGAAAGGAAAAGATTTCTCTGCCTCCAAATATTCTTAATTGATTATCTAACATGGGATGTTAGCTCAGGTAATTTAGGAAATTGAAATTATATGTTTGTACAGAGATAATCTATGCTTAAAAATATCTGGCGTGGTAGGAGGAACACTGATGAACAGTTTAAAAACTTGCTTCATGCAGGCTTAATATGGGGCTAATTCAGAATTACAGAGTTGGAGAGTTATGAGACTCAACATAAAGCGAAGCAGTTCACTGAGCACTGTAGCGATCAAGAAAACACACACAAAAATTCTGATCAGAATGGAATGTGAAGCAAAAGCACAATTTCCTCCCAATCTGGAATATCAGCAGGATTTGCGCTTGTTGTTTGTGGTTTTCTGGGGTGGATGGTACATTACAGTGGAGCATCAGCACTAATGCTACATGGCAGCTCCTCAGAATACCATCTGCTTCCCCGAGAACTGTTAATATAGTTGTAATTATCTACTTCTAAGCACTTTATTGGGAATATCATTTGCAAATTAATCAACTACAGACCGGTAAAACAAATGACATGCTTCCCTGGAAACAACAGCAGTATTGCACATTCTTTTCCTAAGGATTAAGGGAAGCTGGAGTCAGTGAAGGGGTTTTACACACACCTCAAAAACTGTGCCCTGTGTATAAAAGTTGAGCAGAAAGAATGACAGCATAGTGTTTCCTAAAAAGGTCTTGGGAAGACATTGGCAACAGGGAAGAGGAGGAAGACATAAAAACCTAAGAGATGGGTAGAACTGCCATGTGAGAGACAAGAGGCAGACAGTGGACTCCAACTGACAGCTCCACAATGGTGGAGACAAAGATTCCCAGAGTCCTCTGCACCTGCTCTCTTGACTAGAGTGTGCCGCCTTCAGTCTTGCCCTCCAAATCTTCCATGCTGTCTGTGGTGTGTCGAAGGCCATTTCTCTCTGCCGTAGGGCAAGAAGCAGGAGTGTTTAGGGGAGAGAAAGGGAGTGCTGGAACGCTAATCCTTAATTCCCCCACCATCACTGAAATGCTCACTCCCAAGAAGGTACAGATATGTAGGTAGAAAAGCAAAGTAATGCCTGAGACCAAAAGGAGAAAAAGGCAAAAGATCTACTTGGCAGAAATGGCACAGAAGAGTCAGGGTACTTTGTATTTATGCAAACACCAAGTATGTTGCCTCGTGCTCCTCATTGTAACCAACAAAATGGCTCTAAATCACGGGTCCTTAAGTCTGTGGCTCCAACCCAGAGGTCCAGCAGAAAAAAAGAATCTTAATCACCATTACAGAGAGCCCTAAGTGCACCTTCCTTTAGCAGCTAATGCGAGAGCCAAAAGACAAGGAACTACCGCCCTTGCTCTCCTCTGAAAAGGCCCTGCCTCCCAGCCTGGCTGTCATCTGGAAAGAGAAGGACTCAGTCTCCCCAGGATATACCAGGCTATAACAAATGGCCCTTCTGTGATTTCACCAGCATCTTGTCAGCCCATACTTCACACAGCAAAAGAGAATCAGAGAAGCACACGCAGAGAGAATGGGATTGTGCACACTTGCATGGGACATGGAGTATGCTTTATGTGATCAGCTTAGGAAGACCCGAGCTGACCTTCACTGATTGAAATGATGGCTTATTGGCCTCATTAAATTACTGTTAAAAGAATTACTAAGACCTTTTCTGAGAGAGAAAAAAAAATTATTTGGAATCAGACAATCCTGGTAGTGAATTCTGCCTTTGCTAATGACTAGTTGCTTGATCACATTGTGCTTGAGTTTACTTTTTTAATCAATGAGGTTTTGATCTCTTTTTAAAGGGGTTTACATGCAACTTTGAAATACTTATTACAGAAGAAAATAAAGACATAAATGAAGACATTTTAAACCAAACTTAGAAAGGTTTCACAGAGAGAAGCTGAAAGAGAAAATGAAATAATACCATATGAACATCCATGGTTTTCCTCCCTCCTGTAGGTACAGAAGGAATGGCCAAGAAAGCTGTAGTGCGGAGATATCCACATTAAATTAAAGCAAGAAACATTTATTGAGCATTTACTATACTAAGCAGATTGGTTTGTCATACCTTGGGATATGGCTGTGAGAATGTGCTCTCCTATAGAGAGGTCAAACCCTATGTCTTACTAGTTCTTATAGTTCACCCCTACTCCAGACTAGAAAAAGTGAGATAAATAAATGTTCTAGGCATGCAGCTAGGTGGATAGAATGACTCATTTGACTTTTTTTCATCTGCTGTTTAAATGTGTGTGTAAACCTCCCAGGTAGGTATTTTCACCAAGTGTATTTGAGACAAGTATTATTTATCCAGCCTGATCAGACCTCCCCACTGTCTGGAACAACCTCACAACAAAGGCCCATCCATTTTGCAGCTAACTTTTTTTTTTTTTTTTTTTTTTGAGACGGAGTCTCTCCCTGTCGCCCAGGCTGGAGTGCAATAGTGTCATCTCACCTCACTGCAACTTTCACCTCCTGGGTTCAAGCGATCCTAGTGCCTCAGCCTCCCGAGTAGCTGGGACTACAGGCGTGCATCACCACGCTCAGCTAATTTTTGTATTTTTAATAGAGACGGGGTTTCATCATGTTGGCCAGGCTGGTCTCAAACTCCTGGGCTCAAGTGATCTGCTTACCTCAGCCTCCCAAAGTGCTGGGATTACAGGTGTGAGCCATCACACTCGGCCCATTTTGCAGCTAACTTCTTAAAACCTGGTGTATCACAGAGCTGACTTACTCAAAATCAGCTCTTCTTCAGGAGGAGATAATGAGGTTCTTTCACAGTTGAGAAAATCCACTGAGACTTTTTTTTGCCCTTCAGTTTTTGTTTTTGTTCTTGCTTTTGTTTTTCTGTTCTAAATTATTTCTTCCATGAAACATAGCTTCCTCTAGGGCCCTAGTCTCTTCCTTATTTAAATATTTGAGGTGGATTTAAAGGAACAGTTTCCAGAATATACAAACAAACCTTAATACCAAAAAACAGGTAGAAAGAAAATCTTACACAAAAGAGAATGAAGTTAGTAAGCACCCCTTAGATTTCCTGATCAACCAACATTCTCCCTGAGAAGAGGGTGTACAACAAGCCTCAAGACCTGGTTTTGAAACTGTGACCTTAGGTGCATTGTTCATGCTCTCTGTGCCTTCATCCTAAAATGGAACTAAGTAATATACCTACCACTGTAATAAAGATCACATAAGAGATAACACATTCAAAGCACCTGACACATAGTAGGTCATCACTGTGCTAGGTCTGCATCTCACTTACAAAGTCTGGGGCAGCCTTCAGCAGACTCTGGAATGATGGCAATGTGTGAATATATGCATGTGTTGAGTTGAGGCAAGGAAAAGCATAAAATGTGAGCTAAGGACATGAAGAGTTTATTTGTCCCTTAGGTATTTTCTCCCTGCGACCTCAAGCAGAACTTCAGCTAGCTTGTACCACATTCATCTTCTGAAGAAACAATAGATCATGAAGCTGATTAAAGAATTGTAGCCCTGCTTCAACTACCTGAGATGTGAAGGCAGAATTAACAATGGGTTGAGCAATTGTAGGAATCTAATATTCCTTCCTGTCATATGGTCTTCTTAGACCATTCCATACCTTCATAGAAGTGGGCCCCAAAGACACTAGAATGTGGTGAATTGGAGGTGTCTAGTTAGAGGCTACTGCTGTTGTTTGGATGGAAGAGCCTGAAGGTTTGGAGGGTGTTGGATGGTGACCATGGGGACAAGAGAAGGGGCTTGGTATAAGAGAACATGGAGGCTAGGCATGGGGGCTCATGTCTGTAATCCCAGCACCTTTGGAGGCTAAGGCAGGCAGATCACCTGAGGTCAGGAGTTCAAGACCAGCCTGGCCAACATAGTAAAACCTCATCTCTCCCAAAAATACAAAAATTAGCCCTGTGTGGTGGTGCACACCTGTAGTCCCAGCTAGCCAGGAGGCTGAGGCAGGAGAATCACTTGAGCCCAGATGGCAGAGGTTGCAGTGAGCCAAGAGTGTGCCCCTGCACTCCAGCCTGGGCAACAGAGCAAGACTCCATCATGAAAAAATAATAATAATAAAATAAAATAAAAAGAAAACATGGAAAGGCAGAAATATCAGAATGTGGCAATTTATTTGAAACAGCCAGTGATTTTCCCCCCATTTTTAGCTAAGGTATAGTCTTATAATGTTTCTATAAGAAACATGTAATATTTGTACAAAAAATCACAAAAGTTTTTTGAAATTGTTAAAACAAATGACATATTCCAAAAAAGGAAGGTACTTGTAATATTCTAAGGCTTTAACCTTGAGTGCCTGGGAGAGAATGCTGGCGCAATTCATACAAAGTTAGAAAATCAAGACAAACATGTTTTCCTGTGTGTGGATAGGAAAATGGTGATGAATTTACCCAGAGACCTGTTTAATCTAAAATATTGCTAGGGTGCAAAGAAACAATGGCATATAACAAGTGTTCAATAAATGCTTGTCAAAGGAATAAATAAATGACATACACTATCTGCTCTGAGAATTAAGGAGCACCAGATAAAAGAGCTAGGCAAGACTCTTACCAAGCCTGGTACACAAAAGATGAAATGGTAATGATAGCTGCAGGAAAAAAGATTCCACAACGAGTTTGAAAAGCCCCGGACAAAACCATCCACACACGTTTCTTCACATCTTGAAGGATACAGAGAAACTAGCAGGTGGATGAGGCAGTCAGCGAGGAAAGAAGGAGGTAGCTCTCATCAGCAAATGCTAGCAGGAATACAGGGCTGGCCCATGATGTGGATACCCCGTGCAGACTAACGATTTCTCACCTTTTCAAAAAGGCATTCAAATGTTGCTTAAACATTTATTTAGAAGAGTGGCTGAGAGTTTCAGATAGGAAGGATGCAGTAAGGACCATTTTTCTATTTTTTCTAGAATGTTCCCAGCAATTCAGCTCTGGCCCAGACTTCCATAGCCTACTCAGCAAAGCAGTTACCAGCATCCCTCCTCTTCAGGAGGTGGTTTAGGAAACACCGTTGTGGCTCAATGTGCCTCTTGAGATGACAGCGCTCAAGCAGCAATCATGGAGAAGATAACCACATTTAGTCTTTTTCCTGAATAGAGTAATTCTATATTGCTTTTCTTTCACCTCCAGTGACATTTCCACGTCCCTTTGAGATTCATGCCCCAATGTCCTTGATTCTGCTTTGCCTGAGATGCACATTCATAAGGTCAATCCTCTTCCAGTACAATCACCAAGTACAAGGTGGGGACCACATAAACTTCTTCAGATTAAAACAATTGTAGTGCTATTTGTGTGGGACAAGAAAGAGGGGCTTATTTTCTCCCTTAGAATTCCAAATTTTCAGCTGCTTCTGAAGTAGTTGTGGCAGAAAGGTGAGTACACAGGGTAACTGGCATCCAGCCAAACCTCTTGGAGATGTTTTATGGCCCCACAACCCTCGGCAAAAGTGCCAGGAAGTCCGCTCTGCCTTTCTGCAAATGCCAGCACACCAATAGGGGTGGTCACACCTGGGCCAGCAGCGTGCTTTGAACTCTTGTTATCTGGCACCAACTGTCCCTGAATCTCTCTCCAAGGCTAAGAGCAGCTGTCAGATCAATGCCTGCAGGCTGGGATTGCTACATTCCTGGGCCGAATCTCACAAACAGCAACCAGGTTATCTCCTCCGTCATACTGGGCTCTAGCTTGCCCTGAATTCTTCAGTGAAGGAGTCATTTTTCTGTCACTGCCTGCGTCACTGCCTCACCCCACGAGAGCCACCATCAAGATAAAGCCTCAGGGGAGGCGTCCTGCTCAGTTAACAATCGATCAATCAAAGAGTTGTCTCCATTATTCTCTTAACTCTTACCTATCTTCATTAAACACCTACAGCCACTGGCTAGACTCCAGAGGCCCCTCCTCCCCTCCTCCAAACATGGACGCTTCTGGTACTCGTCATAAATATGAGGATAGGGACGATGTTTGGATATTTGATGATCAGTGTGTGGTACCTCAGACCTGGTACTGGAGGCCATACAGACAGAAGCCAACACAAAGGCCACTTCCACATTCTGAGCTCACGCCTCCACCTGCCCATCCCCCCTGTTGAGAAGCCCCACGGAGAGAGTTCTTCCTGCTGATAATGCCTAGTCACAGAGTCCCATCAGTAAACAGAAGTAATTTCTCTCTTTAGACAAATTTTAGACATAAAGTTTGAAGATTTCTCTCCTTAGGAATAAGTCAATTCATTTTGAGGGCTAATATCCATAATCTATAAGGAACTTAAACAAATCAGCAAGAAAAAAAGAGCCCCATTAAAAGTGGAACAAAGGAGATGAGCAGGCACTTCTCAAAAGAAGACATACAAGTGGCCAACAAACACGAAAAAAATGCTCAATATCACTAATCATCAGGGAGATGCAAATCAAAACCTCAATGAGATACCATCTCACACCAGTTAGAATGGCTATTATTAAAAAGTCGGAAAATAACAGATGTTGACGAAGTTGCAGAGAAAAGGGAATGCTTATACACTGTTGGTGGGAATACAAATTAGTTCAGACACTGTAGAAAGCAGTTTGTTGATTTCTCAAAGAAATAAAAATAGAATTGCCATTCGACCCAGCAATCCCATTACTGGGACATGGTCAAACGAAAATAAATCCTTCTACCAAAAAGACACCTACACTCATGTGTTTATTGCAGCACTATTCACAATAACAAAGACATGAAATCAACCCAGGTACCCATCAATGGTGGATTGGATAAAGAAAATGTGGTACACATACACCATGGAATACCACACAGCCATAAAAATGAATGAAATCATGTCCTTTGCAGCAACATGGATATAGCTGGGGGCCATTATCCTAAGCAAATTAATGCAGGAACAAAAAATGAAATACTGCATGTTCTCACTTATAAGTGGGAGCTAAACATTGGGTGCATAAGGACAGAAAGATGAGAACAATAAACACTAAAGATTCCAAAGGGGAGAGGGAGGGAGACAAAGGTTGAAAAACTACCTATTGGATACTATGTTTACTATTTCAGCTACTGGATCATTAGAAACCCAAAGCTCAGCATTACAAAATATACCCATTTAACAAACCTTCACATGTACCTCTTGAATCAAAAAAAAGAAAAGGAAAAGAAATAGGTCCATTTATTTTACAATTCCTTTGCACAACTCTAGGAACTGCTAAAAGAAATAGCAAATCCTACTCACCCACTCATCCCATAACAAGATGGTGGGGAAAAAAAATGAGGACGTCTCCAATACTCACAAAAGAAACTGTAACATTATTTTTTTTAATTTTTACACAAAATAAATCTTAATTCATTTTACTTTTTAGAGGAAACTTTTAGAAGAGAGGGAATAACAAAATTGAACAGAGAATGAGACTGGGAGTCACAGATTTGGGGAAAGAGAAACAAGAAAAAGATATAATGTTTACCTCCAAAGAGTTCTGAGTTTGGACATTCCTTAAATTTTTACTATATTTTATTACATATATATTAGTATTAGCCAATTTATTGAACACTTACCAGGTGTCATGTGCTGTCTATGCATTTTATAAGCATTAACTTGTTCATTTTATTTAATCTTTATGGCAAACCTAAGACGTACGATGGTATTATCTTCATTTCATACCTGAGGAAATTAAACAACTTGTCAAAGGTCATAGAATGAGAGATGGCAGAACCTGGTTTTTATCAATGTCTTTCTGACTCCAAAATCTATGCTGTTAATCATTCAACTGAATTAATTCCCAAACAAAAATAAAATTTCATATCAATAAAATATATTACCAATCTTTACCACCAAACATAGAGGAGATATTTGCATATGCATCATAGTACAGAGGAAACGTATAAAATGGTAAGTTTTGGCTGAGTGCAGTGACTCAGGCCTGTAATCCTAGCACTTTGGGAGGCTGAAGCAAGAGGATCACTTGAGGCCAGGAGTTAAAGATTGCCGTGAGCTATGATCACACCACTGTACTTCAGCCTGGGTGACAGAACAGACCCTCACTCAAAAAATAAAGTAAAATTTTAAAAAGCTCGACAATGAATGGAATTGTCGTACTTAAATTAACTAGTTAAAATGATCTGGTTTGTTCCAACAACAGTAAGACGTTTCTTCACTCAAAGTTCACCATTCTTTCTGGTAGGGGAATAAAAATGTTCTAGAAACATCCCAGATACTGCAGCATTTGGAATGTTAATTTTAGCAAGTCCCAGTGTTTGGAACATCTGCCTCACTGAGAGATACCCATTGATAACACACTGGGGGGAAGGTAAAGAGTACAAGAGAAGCGTATAATTCAGGGACCATCTCCAAGGGCAAAAGATATCATCATGATGTTTGACTCTGGACTTGAGTCAAAAAGCAGAGGAGGCTAAAAAATGTGCTTTCAGTTGTCAAGAGAATAAATCTCATCCTCTCAACCTAGAGGCGGAGAGTGAAGCTCATTAGCATAGAGTAGAAAGTCCTCCAGGACTCTTCATCAACCTTCTGTCCACACTGCGGTGCATTACGCTTGTAAGAGACAGTACCTTGAGGTAGTTAAGAAAACAGGCTCAAAGCCAGGCTGCATCTCTTGATATCACAGCTATTTAACCCGCTAAATACATCAACTTCTCTGTGCCTCAATTTCCTCATCCATCAGTGGGAATAATAATAATACTTACAGAGTTATTGTGAGAATTTGCTAACGTATACAAAGTGATTGCGATTTTGTCCAGCAAATGGCCAATGCCACATACAAATGTCTGTTGCCATTGTTATAAAAATTTAAAGTGATTACACTGAATCCCTCCTTCCATATTCTATAAGCAGCATCAAACTCCCTAACAGAAATTCTTGAAAAGTCCAAGGTTATACTGTAGCACCTTCTTTTAAAGGTCCTAGGGAAATGGCAAAAGTCTAATTAAATTTGTTCTCAGAAACAAAAATTGATTTTCTTTTTCAATAATTCTATTAATTGAATCTCCTCCTTCACCTCAGCCAAAGGCTAGAACTTTGAAGAACAAACTCCTGTCTTTGTCATTTAAATAAGTTAGTCTTATACTACTTTGTCAATAATAACACCTTTTACTGGCAGTTAGACACAATACCAAACTTGCTACTAATGTATCTTATGCCACCTCCCAAATAATCAAAATAATGCAAATATAAACCATCTTCATACATAAAAATCAGCAAAAAAATATAAAACTAAGCAAAAAATTATAATACCTAATGCTGGCAGAGTTGCAACTAGGCACATATACTCAAGCATACATTTTGCGTAACAGTGTAAAATGTTTTGACCCTTTTGGAAAACATCATGACAGTATGCTTTAAAAATTTATAAAATTTACCCCCATAAATTTGTATTTAAAAACTATTCAAAAGATGAAAGCTGTAGGCACAAAGACAAAAGGATTTTTGTAGTAAAAATAAATTATGAAATATACATATTATAAATTGCTTTATTTTCTCAATTTTATGGTACTTTTGTGGATTTTTTTTTTTTTTTTTTGAGACCGTCTCACTCTGTGTCCCAGGCTGGAGTGCAATGGCACGATCTCAGCCAACTGCAATCTCTGCCTCCCATGTTCAAGTGATTCTCCTGCCTCAGCCTCCAGAGTAGCTGGCATTACAGGCACCCGCAACCACACCCGGCTAATTTTTCTATTTTTAGTAGAGATGGGGTTTCACCACATTGGCCAGGCTGGTCTTGAACTCCTGACCTCAAATGATCTGCTTGCCTTGGCCTCCCAAGGTGCTGAGATTACAGGCATGAGCCACTGCGCCTGGCCCTTTTTTGGATAATTTTTAACATTTCTGAAGTTAGACTACATCTTGTTTTCAATGTATACATGTAAAATGGTGATATTTCTTTTCTTCTTTGAAAAGCTGTTATGAAAGCAATGATGCATCTTAAAATCAGTGGCATCTTATGATCTAGAAAATGCAATAGTATGCCATCATTAAAAATAGTAACTATGGAAGTTGTATAGAAACATGAAAATATGGATTACAACCACATTAAATTTTATGTAATTTAGGGCTAAAGTAGAAAGGACAGTATAGACAAATTCAGTTTGATTTACAAGTAAAATTTTTTCCTTCCTTCACTTAGCATTCCACTAATGTTACTATGATACTACACATGTGTTAACAGTTTTCCCTTTTATAAGAAGAAAGAAATATCCCTTCTCTGAGACGCAATTCCTATAAATAAGATGGAAGTCAAAAGTCAGTTAAATGTTCTTATTGATGATAAGCCAAAAACTCAAGAGTTTAATTCTTATCACCAACCTACATTCCAGTAAGAGTTGAGTAGGGGCATTGATGGCAAAGGGCACGACAGTGTCATTACTGAGTGCAGCAGCCCTGTCTTCTTACCCTGGGGGCTGCAGTGGGTTGGGCGAAAGCCCAAAACCTAACCAAATCCCTCAGATAGATTATGGAACCCATGCAGACTGCACACCTACTGTCACATTGGACCAAAAGAGAATTGGGATCCATAGAAAGAGGGAGAATGGAGATAAGACGTTAAGAATAAGACAGGTACTCAAAAATGGGAAAGGGGTCAGTAGGTTGCTGAGAAGATGGGAAACAAAGAGAGCTCTGAAAGGAGAAAAAGTTAATGAGAAACCAAAGACAGAGTGCATAGAACATCCTCAAGGACACATCATACAGGCTTTCGTTAAAGGAATAAATAAGTGAAAGAATGACTTAGCGATGCCTAAATGCTAACACAATACCTGGTCTGGCATATGCTCAGTCATTTTTTCAAACACTTACTCATTCACTCATTCTGAAAATATTTACTGAGCATCTGTTATATGGCAGGCAATTGTCTAGACAAGGTAAAGAAAGCATTGAACAAAACAGACAAAACTCCATGCCCTCAAGGAGCTTACATTGTGGTGCAAATGAGGGCAAAGTGGAAAGGGGATGTGGAGATGACTGATCATAATAAGCAAATAAAGAAAACAAACAAAACATGAGATCATGATGCAAGCTGTGGAGAAGTGCAAGAGTTCAGCGAGATGAGAGTATTTGGGAGTAAGAGAGAAGCCTGCAGTTTTAAATTGCGTGCTCAGGAGAGACCTCACTGAAAAGGTGATGTTTGTGAAAAGACTTGAGGAAACTACAAGAGCAAGTCATATGGATATCTAAAGAAGGGGGAGAAAACAGCAAGTGCAAAGGCCCTGAGGTAGAAGCATGTCACGCATGTTCAAAGATCAGCAAGAAGCCCAGTGTCAATACAGCAGAGATGAGCACAGAGAGGGAGAGACTGGGGCTTCAGAGACAATTTGAATACATGACTTTTACCCTGAGTGACATGGGGAGCCCCTGAAGGGTCTTGAGCTGAAGAGGGGAATGATGGAACTAGTTTTAACAGAGCCTGCTGCTGGGTTGAGAATAGTCCACAGGAGAAGGGAAAGAATCAGTGAGGTCAGTTTGAAGCCTGTTTTAATAACCTAGCTAACAGGCTTGGACCGGAGCAATAATTGAAATACACTAAAGAGTGACTAGGGCCTGGCGTGGTGGCTCACGCCTCTAATCCCAGCACCTTGAGAGGCCGAGGGGGGCAGATCACGAGGTCAGGAGATTGAGACCATCCTGGCTAACACGGTGAAACCCCATCTCTACTAAAAATACAAAAAATTAGCCGGGCATGGTGGCGGGCGCCTGTAGTCCCCGCTACTCAGGAAGCTGAGGCAGGAGAATGTCGGCCACTGCACTCCAGCCTGGGTGACAGAGGGAGACTCTGTCTCAAAAAAAACACACACAAAACAAAACAAAACAAAAAAAGAGTGACTAGATCCCGGGGATGTTTTGAAGCTGGATCCCATGAGATTTACAAACGGACTGCATATGGTATGTGCTAGAAAGAGTGGGGTCCAGGATGACTCCAAGCTTTGGGGGTCTGAACAAATGGAAAATGGAGCTTCTAGGTACTGAGATGGAAAAGGCTGTGGGAGGAATAGGTTTGGATGGAGAAAATCAAGAGTCGCCCTTGGGAACATCATAAGTTTGTGAAATGATTAGATATTCAAGCAGAGTTGTCCTGTTGACTGGAGCTTAGGTGGAATGAATATCTGTACAAATGATCGAAGGACAGAAAAATGAGAAATTAAAACTGAGAATGGGACCAAATGAAAGGAGAGAGTCAGAAAGATAAAACAATAATACTAATAATAAAACAAAAGACAGAGGGACAAAGAGAAAGAAACCACCCACAAAACAGGGGAAAGGATGAGAGGGAGGCAAGGTGAGAGCTGTTTCCAAGTGCTCACATTGTCAGGTAACCCTCCCATCTACCATTTCCCCTTCTGCCATTCTGCTAAACTAAGAACATGTGTCTGACTCTGCCGCCGCCTGACACTAAATACCAGTGACATGATGATTTCTTGTACGTTTGTCTTAAATGTGCTCACGTTTGTCTGAAATGTGTTCATTCCGGCCGGGCTGTGGGATCACAGGAAATTGGAAATCTGTTCACAGCTCAGAGGCACCCAGCCTTCTGCATCATACACTGCCGACCCAGCCTGCATCCTCTTTAATAGATGTTCGCCGTGGAATAAGAATTGTTTTCAGGTCTTTCCTCTGCACACCTGACTTAGGTAGGCTGGGGAAAGACTGTTCACCATTAATAAGGAGGATTAGGGAGACACGAAGAGAGGGAAGGTGGAAAACGAGGTGGGGAATTCCCCAGTCAGCAGCTTTCTCTGTCTGCTCTTGCCTGCAGTTAGGTACCAAGGCTGATTTAAAGGAAAGAATTAGCACCTCTGGAACAATCCCAGGAAAGCTATCTCACAGCCTTTCCTTTTGGGTTTATTTCTTTGGTTCTGCATTTCTACAGCAAAGCTGGAGGAGCTAAGGTAACACAAAATTCCTGGGGCTTGCCTTACCACTTACTGGCTGTGTCATCTTGGGCAAGTCACACAACCTGTCAGCGCTGGGCTGTCTCATTTGGAAAAATGAAGATAATTAGTCGTTGCCTTCCAGAAGGCAGGATGCCCAGCCAGATGATCTGGCTCAACTCCTTCCAGCTCTGAGGTCTATGATCGTGTGATGTTTATAGATAGTGAAATGCACAAGGGCAGGAGTTGAGAGATGTGAGCAGAAAACAGATGAGCTCGGTCACTCTCCCACACCCCCTCCAAGTGGAACTTCTTATAGGATCTTTAGCCAAAAGAGAAAACCTCTATCTTGGCTCTCTGTTATGTGCAGAGTAGTGGAACATGAAACAAAGTAAAAACCACATACTTTGCATTCAACCAAAGCTGGGTTTGAATTCTCGGTTCTAACACTTCTTTTTTTTTTTTTTTTTTTGGATAAGGAGTCTCACTCTGTTGCCCAGGCTGGAGTGCAGTGGTGCCATCTCGGCTCACTGCAACCTCTGCCTCCCAGGTTCAAGCGATTCTCCTGCCTCAGCTTCCTCAGTAGCTGGGACTACAGGCACACCCCGCCATGCCCAGCTAATGTTTTTGTATTTTTAGTAGAAACAGGGTTTCACTGTGTTGCCCAGGCTGGTTTCAAACTCTTGAGCTCAGGCAATCTGCCTGCCTCAGCCTCCCAAAGTGCTAGGATTACAGGTTCCATCACTTCTCACAACAGCCTTGGGCAAATGACTTCCATTCTCTATGTCTTAGGGGACTCATTTGTAAAATGAATATAGAATAATACCAAGAAATCCAGGTTGTTGAGAATATTAAATAAGATGACATCAACAGAGAGCAGGTGGTCAGAAATTAAATAAACAAATAACTAAGTAAATAAAGATGATAACTTTAAAATGCCAAGTTTATCAATCATGGTACAGACATAAAAACAGAGATCGTTATATGTATTTTAGACAGGAGGTACTTAACACAGAGGATTGTTTACCCAGGTGATGGACAAGCACCCAGCATCCCCTCACCTCCAACCTCAGCTCAGGCTCTGGACCTCCAAACCCCAGCCTGAGCCCAGGATTCCAGCATCCTCATTACCTGGGAGAGAAAATCAGACATTAATGAAAAATCTGAGAGCAGATTGATGAGAGGAGAGCACTGAGCACCAGAATTGTTGGGGCACAAAATGGTGATGAAAGGCAAAAAATAACTTACAGGATTGCCTAGTGCTTGCGAGGAACACCTTTTTCCTAGTCTTGGTTTCCATGGGGGAAAGATTTCCCTGGGAAACAGCTGTCTTTCCCCATCCGATTATAGTGGGGGAATGGAGTGATTCCTTTGTTTGAATTTGGGAAGAACAACTGAGCCCGCGCAGCTCAGCTCAGCTCAGCTCCATCCTCATCTCCGGCACCAGCTACTCTCAGGAAGCTGGCATCCCCTTCAGCAAGCACCAGTGGGATGGGGGAACATCCTGCAATGATTGGATGGATAAAGTGAACTAATCCTTGGTTATAGTGATGGGCCATTTGCTTCTCATGGGCAAACCTAGAATCAGCTCCCATAGAAATAAAGATGATGCCATTTTAGCTGCCATTTTGACTCTCTTATTTCTCAATTTGTTCAAAGCCCAGGTAGGCATAAAATACTACACAGCCATAAAAAAGGAAGAAATTACGTCCTTTGCAACAACATGGATGCAGCTGGAGGCCACTGACCTAAGCAAATTAACACAGGAACAGAAACCCAAATGCCAGATCTTCTCTCTTACAAGTGGGAGCTAAACACTGAGTCCTCATGGACATAAAGGTTGCAACAATGGACACTGGGGACTATTAGGGTGGGCAGCTTAGAAGGGAGGCAAGGGTTGAAAAATGAACTACTGGGTACTATGCTCAGTACGTGGGTGACAGGATCATGCATATCCCAAACCTCAGCATCAAGCAATATTCCCAGGTAACAAACAGGTTCATGTACCCTCTGAATCTAAAATAAAAGTCAAGGGGGAAAAAGAAAAAACACACAGGTAGGGAATAAAGGTAGGACCCCTCAGAAGCTCCCAACAATGAGGATTAGACATGGTCTTTGATCTAATACTGCCTAAATATACCCATTACAATTAGTAAGAATTATCATGAACCACTTAAGGCTGTAACTTGTTCTTGTTATCAAAAGTCGATATTTATCAGCCAAAGTCCATCTTTTTGTTTGCCAGTGGATTTATCTTCCTCCTCCAGTTATTGTCAGGGTTACTGGGGGAATTTGTTGAAAATGCAGATATGCAGGCTCCAACCCCCGGGGTTCCGAGTCAGTCATTGTATCTTTTACAAACACCCCAAGTGACTGTCATACTTTGGGACGCAAGGTTTATAACTAACGATTCCCAACCTTGGCTGCACATTGGAATAACCTGAAAAGCTTTAAAACATACTGAGGACTGGGCCCCACTTCCAGAAATTCAGATTTAATTGATTATGGTTGAAGCTTGGGTATCTGAACCTTTTTTTTTTTTTTTTTGAGATGGAGTCTTGCCCTGTCACCCAGGCTGGAGTGCAGTGGCGCAATCTCGGCTCACTGAAACCTCCGCCTCCTGAGTTCAAGTGATTCTTCTACCTTAGCCTCCTGAGTAGCTGGGATTACAGACATGTGCCACCACGCCCAGCTAATTTTTGTATTTTTAATAGAGACGGGGTTTCACCATGTTGGCCAGGCTGGTCTCGAACTTCTGACCTCAGGTGATCTGCCCGCCTCGGCCTCCCAAAGTGCTGGGATTATAGGCATGAGCCACGATGCCCAGCCTATATGGACCTTTTAAAAGTTCTCCAAGTAATTCTATCGTTCAGCCTGGGTGAGACCCACTGGTATACCCCCTCAAAAGAAATCTTTCTTTAAAAGATTTGTTGGCCAGGCACAGTGGCTCATGCCTGTAATCCCAACACTTTGGGAGGCCGAGGTGAGTGGATCACTTGAGATCAGGAGTTCGAGACTAGCCTGACCAATATGGTGAAATCCTGCCTCTACTAAAAAAAATAATAATAATAATACAAAATTAGCTGGGTATGATGGCGGATGCCTGTAATCCGAGCTACCTGGAAGGCTGAGACAGGAGAATCACTTGAACCCGGGAGGCAGAGATTGCAGTGAGCCAAGATGGTGTCATTGCACTCCAGCCTGGGCAACAAGAGCAAAACTCTGTCTCAAAAAAAAAAAAAAAAAAAAAAAAATTTGTTGTTGGCAGGGAAAGCTTTCTGTTCATTGGATGCCTCCTGGTCTCTGGGGTTCCTATTTCTCTATAAGGGACAACATGGTAGCTGAAGGCATTTTTGGAAATGCAGACCAAAATCCCAAAATCTCACTGCCAGCATCAAAACTCATTACCACTCTATGGCTGCCCAGCTCCTCATTCCACCCTGCTCCATTGTGGTTCTAACCCCGTTTTCAAATGAAGTGCAATTTACATCTCTTTAACTAGACTGGGGTTATTACCATTGCAATCCTATTGATTGCAGCGCTGCTCTTAGCAACTCGCTCCAATTTGATCATCCTTAGTCATTCTTGCATAACTACATGTGTATAAACAAGCCCTGGGATTTAGCTAGCACATGTTTTGGGATGAGAAGGATCATCTTTAAATCACTAACCTGCCTGTGAAATGAACACAAAACAGTCAAAGCCCCCCACCTCAGGGATTCTTAATCCTCTAGATTTTCCTTCTGAGGAAGGCGTGAGTAGGACAAAGATCTGAGGCCAGGTTGTACAGGAGTCAGTTCCCATCTTATATGGATGCTTCATTTTAAAGGTAAGGGAAGAGAGCACAAGAGATGTAGTTGATGTAGTTGATTCATGTAAACTTTTCGCTGGTTCCTGGTGGGGCAGTGAACACAGCCTACTCTTCCCGAATCCACATCTGGTACCCTGGGAACCACCCCATATAGCACCTTCATTTGTCCTGGGATATGGTCTCTAATTTAGACCCTGAGGACAGCAAAAGGAAGGCATCTGGGAACAGGAGTCTGAGTTCCAGGACTGGAACATCTCGGAGCAGTGTGAAGAGAAAAGGAAGTGAGGCAGAAGTCAGGAAAGATCTAGAAGTGGAAGACAGCAAACAGGGCTCCTTGCACCTTGTTATCTTGAGACAGAAGTGGTTAGGTTTGACAAAGATAACTGCCAACTGTACATGTCAAATAGTGATTCCAAAGGATGATATAGAAAATGGCAACTGGGAGTTGTTAACCAAGGGGCTGTAACTGGGAGTTGTTGACAAAGGGGGCTGTACCTCTCTGGTGAGAAGTAAGGAAACAGACAGATCACAGGATCTATTTAAAAAAGAAGAAGAAGAAGAAGAAGCAAAGGTTGTATTGTTTGATCAGGAATGGCATCACTACAACTTTATAAACTGAGAGCTCTCATCGGGTATGGTAAAAGAGAAACAGAAAAATCGAGAATGATCCAAACCAAATGACAAGGAAAAAGGGCTCAGCAGTGCTTCCAAGAGAAAAATCAAAGTCCATTGCCCAAAACCCCAGCTCTTTATGATTCAGTCCCTGCCTACCTCCCCCGTCTCTTGTTCTGAAACTCCACAATCCAAGTCCTCTCTACAGCTATGGACTATGCTGCTAAAATGAGGCAGAAGAGACGCTGTAGTTGGGACCAGGAATCCCTGGGTTTAAAACCTCAGCTCTGGGCTCAGTCATTCACTCATTTTGTGACAAAAGGGTAGCTACTTTAAAACCCCAGACCATTCAGAGCCCTCAGGTATTCAGCGTTTCCAGCAGACGTAAGCTACTCTCCAGTCTGGTCCAGTCTGTCTCCTAAGGGTCTCCAGTACAGAAGATTTGCCTCAAGGCCCAGAGTGACTCATCCCAAAGGACCCAAGCGCAGAAATCTTAGGAGATGGAGTTCATGTTTTGGGACTTTACCCAAGCAACAAAGGTTTCCGGAAGGGCAACTGTAATCCTTCCCGAATTAGCTGCCCAGCTGCAGTTTGTAGAGGAGGTCTAGTATCTATCAGAAACGTCCACCAGAAAGAAACTGTATTTCCATAAGGAAACACAAAGAATGGGGGTGCCGTTAACCATTAGTTGGATATTTGGGATATGTGCTTTTTTTTTTTCTTCCTTTTTTTGTCAGCTCAAAATCCAGCCCTTTTCTTGTCAAATATAATAATAGTGCCAGAGTGAAACTGACAAGACATGCAATAAAGTTGAGGTAGAGAAACACAAAGACCTAGATAGTAACCTATTTATTTTCCAGGGGAAAAAAAGTAACAACTATTCTAGCAAAGAAAATAGCCCGGTATTTGGTCATTGTTTTTTCCCGTTTTCCCTTCAATTTAAGAGAAAAACTTTTCAAATTCACACAAAATGGTATACACTGTCTACTTTTCTGTGGCCGTCTTCAAATACATAACCTTTCAGGTCACCATGAAACACGTTTTTGAAATATGTCTCAATCTGTCTTTTGGTGTGACAATGAAATTACCAGGCAGTTCGGCATGTGACGTGACTGAATTAGGCAGCTATCATGATCAGACTCCGTTCTTTACTTCCTGAGAGAGGGACAGGAAGGATTGAAAAAAAAAAAAAATTCTGGATTGAAAAAAAATCCTGGAGCAGAATCACAGCTGATTCTTTGTACAAGGGAAGTAACCCCGCGAAATCACATCGTTCCCTTCTCCAAGAGATCTCACGTCCGTTTAACTAGTGATGCAGAGCAAGGTTTGCTTAAACTCCTCTGTCACCACTTTGCCAGCCTCCAATTTGTGACTCTATTAGCTCCATATACCTGTCCAACTTCCTTTGGACTTGCAGGGGACATCTCCGAATGCCTGCAGACTAATGTTGTATAGAAGTACTTTACCTTTTTAAGAAACACTGATCAAATTTGACTTGTATATTTCACTATATCATGGGAACAATCATAAATGGCATATAAAAATTCAGCAGCTGCTGGGATCAATAAGCTGCCCACCTAGTAATACAGGGATGCACAATACATAAATATACTTTTTAAAAAATTTATAAAGACATGCTGCTACTGTCATACTAGAGTCAGTTTCGTTCTTATGCTAGTGCAGGGAACCTAGCTTTCAGCCTGGCCTGATTAGAAGATACCCACAGGATCAAATAAAGCCTCACCACAAGCACCATCTTTTTGACTCAGGGCATTGTCCTAGAAGGATTATGTTAAAATGCAAATAATTCTATTTAGAAGTAGTAACATTTTGGCTAATTAGCAGCTTCTAACATATCTGCATGGATATTTTTATTGATTTAGCTGGCAGAAAGTAAATCGTGAAGGAAAGGGGTCAAAGACAGGTAAGTGTGATGAGGAGATGGATGGAGGGAAATCTAGGGCAAGCAGGAGTTGACTGAGAATGTCCACACAAGGATCCCAAGGCTGCAGAGGGGCCCTGGGACCACAGAGGCCCAGCACTGCCTGCCTTGGGCCCCCTTTCTTCTTAAGGAAAGGCCAGAAAAAATGTGTCTCCAAAGTGTCTTTGGAATTTTGTAAGAACAACCTTCAGAAGTCTCACTTAGAAGCAGATGCAAATAAAATGAGATTTGAGAATTTCCTCCACAATTTAAAACAAAGAAATAAAAATATTTTAACAAATCACCCAATAGCCAAGAAAATATGATGTGATATGATGTGATATGTTGGTCTGTTCATGTATCATACATAAGCCATTCAAAATGCACATTGTACTAAAGAGTTCTCTCTCCATCTTTCTCTCTCTCTCTCTTTCTCTCTCTCTCTCTCTTTCCTCATCTTCCTTCTCCTTCTCCCTCTATCAAATGGATTTAGAGGAAACTAAGACACTGTCCTATTGAAATGGCAGCCAAACACCAAATAAGTGGCAGAGAAAAAGCTTGAATAGAGAACATTCTACACATACCAGACTCAATGGGCTCTAATAGCTGATGATTTCCTCATTTACCTGCACTGAGAGGACACACACAAACACACACACACACACACACACATACACACACAAAAGGTTTAGCAAATACTCCCATTTGAAAACCTTCCAAACATTTCTCTTCCTTCTCTAGAATGGAGCTACCTCACTGTCAATAAGATTTTCTATAAATGTGCTTCAGTGGTCACACAGGTTAAAAAAAAAAATTAATAGCCTAAGAAGCTAGGGCTAAAGACCAAAAAGTTAAAGCGCTTACAAGGCAAATAATTTGAAGAGGCAGGATAAAATCAAAAACAGAATTTAAATGGTCCCAGCCTAAGAATTTATAAAAGACCAAGTCCTGACCTATGACAGAGATGAGAACTTTATTGGGCACGTAATTCAGAAAGGCAGGAAAAGCTGATACACAGAACACAATGAATGTCAGGTTCAGGATTTAAATCTCAGTCTGACAGGGTCGGGAAAACCAATACAATAATGCCAGGGAGGAGAGATGTGCTGTGCAAATCCAGTGCGGTTTAGAACTTTGACTGCATAATTAGCCCGTGTTGTAATTAAGAATCTAGAGGGCCTATTGAAATGAAAGCACAATGGGCAGATTTGGATTCTGCTGCATGGAACCAGCACACTTAACACAGTAAGAGTTTTCCCTGATTTTGGCTGGACACTTTGGTAACTGACAGCCAGCGAGGCTTATAAAGATCTTCACACTACCTGTTTATAACAGACGTGACTGACAGAAGGGAAATATTTTAAAAGTCCTTAGAGGGTGGCTGCATCTTTGGGTTTTCTATTTAGCTTCAGGAAAAAATACTTTTTCCAGTTATAGTTTCACTATCTGATCACAGAAAACTGAGTTCATTACAGGCATGAGGTCAATGCTGTGTTGATCTCTAAGCCAATGATACACTGGCATTACAGGCTTGTTTTATTTATAGAGAACAATGATATCAAATTAGATGGGAAGGAAGACAGGGAAGAATTTAGCTCCAATTAGAATAAGTGTCTCTGGAAGGCATCAACTACCAGTTTTCTAAAAATATAAGACAATGTCATGGATTCTATCTTTGTCTTTTAAAAAATCAGAGGAGAAAAGTAAGACGCTTACACACTACTGTGGTTATGCACTAATTCAAAGGACCCACCTTTACATAGAAGTAAAGTAGCCTGGGAAAGTAATGTATCCTGTTCATTTCCACTGCTCTTTCACGTAATCCAATAAAGAGACCCCAGTGATCAACGGCTCAGCTCGTCATACTAATTGGGCAAAATGAAACAAAGTAAGATACGCTTTTCTTTTCTTTTCTGTTCTGTTCTTTCTTTTTAGGATAGTCCTCTATTACAAGTATTTGCAACATGAAAATAAAACATCACACTCTAGAGGAATAATGGAGACACGTTAGCCTCTGCAAGAACTCCACACCACAAATTTTTGGCTCTTGGCACTTCTGAAATACTCATTTTGGGAATATTGTTTAAGGCAAGGTAAGAGGACACCAGTGATCTTATTTTAGTAATGATGCATCAAGAAAAAACTCCACTGGCCACTTAACAACCACCAAGTTACCTAGAATCTAAAGAAAAAACGTCAGAGAAGCATCCACTTATGGATTCAGAATCTTCAATCCTTGGGGGGTGGTGACTTTAAGAAACTGACATTTATAAGAATCAAGAATGGAAGCCCTCAGTAAAAAATGTGGTGAGCAGAAGCTCTTGGGCCCTTAATATAGTTTATCTTTCACATAAAGGTATCTTGAAAACCTTTACACAAGTCCTTTATGAGGGAATAATTTCTGAGCTGGGGCAGACAATGGTCTTTCAAATCCATTCTCAGTTTAGAAAGCATGTGTAAGGAGGATTTTTCCCAGCCACCGCATGAGAAGTGTCTGATGCCCTTGGAAATCTCTGTAATTAACAATAAGCCTCTTTCACAATTGAAAGTGGACCCTCATACCCTAAAGTAGCACTGATGTTTCTATTTCTGACCTACACCCTGCATTTTATGCAATGTCTTTGTAAAAACCAAGGGCAAGAACAACCTGGAGAGAAATTTTCAAATTTTGGACCAGAGCCACCAAATCAATAATGGCAGAACAAAATGAATTATCAACCTCCACTGCTTCAATCACAGGGAAAGGCAAGGAGTTAGCCAAAAGAGAAACTGCGGTCAATGTTAAGAAACAGAATGAACTGACTTTGAGGTAGGCTTATATCTAATTAAATGAGACTGGGGGCAAAGGTAAGGTAGACTCATCCACAGCTGATAAGGAAGTGATCAGAGGAGGTGACTCAGCTCAACTGAACTGCCTTTTCCAAGCAGAAAAGGAGAGCAGAAAGTGTTACAGGGTAGGGCACCCACAGTGGAGAAACTGCAAGTTTTTCAGAGGTGTGTTTTTCCTCATCCTGTGACTATATGGATTAACAATCTCAAACTCCCACCACTAGCAATTAAGTTACCATCAATATCCCAGGGTTCTGTGTGAGCCTAAAGGAATAAAATCCTCGCTGTGGGATGGCATATCAACTAAATGAAAGAAGAAAACGAAATTGGTATACCTACTATTGGTTTCTTACTTGTGAGCCAACAGTTTTGAAAGTTTTGGCATGTATCCAGAAGCTTTGTAATGAGAATTTCCAGACTTTTGGGTCATATCATGAGCAGTCACCCATCTGATGCTGGGTGGGTCTTTGGAAGGAGTGAGCAAGCTTTATCTAAGGACAGAAAACACTCCTGATGACCTCTTCATGTATTCTCTTGTGGGCTTGGCACTAAGGTAGTCATAAAATGGGACTCACCCTGAAATCTGTCATCAGCAATGATACCTCCCTTTATGTTGAAGATAGAGGACTTCCAAGGACCTGGTGTAGTACCTTAAGACGTGCACGGAAATGCCATGTGCGAGGCTCTGTAAGTCATCTGCTAAAATTTTAGTCTAGAGGTCTTTGCCAGTACCAAGAGGTGGGGCAGAAAAATGAAACCTCATCTATCCCACTGCACTTGCCATGCCAACATCAACCTCTAGTTACACCTGTACCCTGCACTAAAGAAAATTGCACTAAACTGTCATGTCAGACAGTCCCATCAAAGAAGCAGCATTTTTCTGCTGTGCCCTGAGCCTTTCAAACACATGCTCACATGTCCTGCCCCATCTGCAAACGCACAGTGTTCTTTAAATGTGTACAAATGACACCCAGTGTTTTTGAAACACTCTAAATAAGCCCAGGATGACTCACCATTTTTCTGGTCTTGTACAGCTACTTATACGTTCAAAAATCCCTTTAAAAGTTACAAAAATCTATCTCAATATTTTCAACGCATTTAAATGGCAAAAAGGTTAGACATGAAGGAGCGGGACTGGCAAGGCCAATAAGAAATTAACATGCGCACTGAAAACAGTCTTTGGCCCTTTTATAGAGCTACATTTACAAGAGTTGTGCACGTGCTTATCAGGAAATTATAGATCTTATTATTGGGGAATTGGGTGGCAGGTGCCAAAAACATGTAAATTCACTCCATTTCCAATTCATGAAGCCTATTGTAGCTTGGTACTGTGGTTTTATTAGATTTGTACATTTAGCCCAGAACCTATTATTATAATAAAATACAAAATATAATTATTGTTTTCTTGCAGTGGGAATCTCAGAATTATCTAACACTTTATTGTTTCCCCATCAAAAGTAATTCCAAGATTGGATTTTTTTTTTTTTTTTAGATTTTTTAAAGAAATGTTGCTTCCTCTGTCTACTTTCCATAAGAGTTCTTGCTTTACGCTGCTTGACAGGAAAAGAAAGAAAAAAGGAATTGAGATGGAGGTCATAAGTCACAGCAGTTCCCCTTTAATTACAGTATTGTACTTATATTTCTCATATTTTCTGCTGTTATCTCTGCCCAACCAAATCTCCATTCCTCATTCAGTGCTCATTAGTTGAGATGGTGTTTAGGGAAAGTTGATATATAGATATGAGTTTCATATGGCCAAGTACTCACCTACTATTACACACCAAATGGAGTTCAATACCCGTAATGGCCAATTTAGCTACTTGTCATATGATACCTAGGCCTTCATCCATCCCCTACCGATGCTCTTACAACCCCTCTTTTCTCCTCTCTCTCTACCCACTTCATGTTATTATTTTCTCTCTTCAACAGAGAATGAAAACGTTTTAGAAATACTGAGGGGGCTCACATTATCCATAAGACACTGCAAAACTATGCTAGAGGCAATAACTTTATAGTTGGAAGGGGCCTTATAGATCACATCTTCTAGCTTGTCATTTTTCAAATGAAGATAGGGTGACCCAGGAAGATGACACTGCCGTAGCGACAGAACTCAGGACCTGCCACCCACTTAGGAAGCTATCATTGAGCCTTGGTGATGTGCCCAGCACTCAGCCAATGGCATCATCTCCCATAATCCTCAAGATGTCATGAGATAGATAAGTGCTAATATAACTTCCACGTGGATGAGGAAATCGACACACAGAGAGGTTAGGTAACTTGATGAAAGTCACACAGATAATAAGCGGCAGTCATGTTTTGAGCCCAAGTTATACAGCCTACTGTGTGTGGTGGTTAGAGGTAAGGTTCTGTAACCTGGACTCAGAGCTTGACTCTGCCAAGTTTTGTAATTCACCTAATTACAGAGCCTCATCTCTAACCACTACACACAGTATCACCCTCTCAGTACTACCATGAACTGCCTTTATAGTTAGTTTTTACCTATCCACACATGTAAATGCATTGTTAGTGATGTTATTTTACAATAAATAAAATAAAGCATAGACTTTGGTGGGTTGACTCCTGGCTCTGTCACTGATTAGCTAGGGAACTTGCAACAGGTCATTAACTTCTTAGAGTATCTTATTTGCCAAATACAGACAATAAGAGTAGCCACTCATGGAGTTATGCTGAAAGCCAAATGAGATCACTCAGCCTCCTCTGTGTCAGATACTGACACCTCATGTTAAAGTCCTGGACAAACAGCATCTATTAAATTAAGCCACTGATCTCAACAGCATTGCAGCACTCCTGTATGTGAAATGTATAATGCTCTACAAACGTAAGTTATTATATTGGTCATTGGAGTGATCAAATGTACAAGAAGGCTTCTCAAGAACATTTTACCTATCCACCTCTCCTTGGGCATTTTACCTCTCCAGAAGATCTGTTACATGAATCCTATCAATCCAAGGTTGTGTGTGTGTATGTGTGTGTGTATGTGTGTGTGTGTGTGTGTGTAGGCATGTACCCATATCCACATGCTAAGTGCTAAGTGTATGAGATTACATGTAGGTGTGTACCCACATGCACACACTAAGTGTATCTGATTACCGATTCCCTGTATTTTCCTGCTTGAGACATTCTTTGGAAATTTTTACATTCTATTTCCTATAGACACTTACTAAAGATGGGGAAATAACAATGTTTAATATTTGAATATTTGAATATCTTTCAGGCACTTTGCTACCACAGCACATATAGCATTTTTAGACACAACTATTAGCATAATAAGTTGGATATCAAGCAATGAATTTAGGTTTCTTACTATACAGAAGCTTGAACTGGAAAGTCAGGTTCAACTTAATCTAATTTTTTTCATCCACTCAATAGTTATTTATTAAGCATCTACTATGGATCAGGTACCAAGCTAGGCAGGCACAAGGAAAGTCTGCTGTCTTGAGGAGCTGATGGTCCATGAAGGAAATAAGCATGCAAATAAACCATGACAAGAAAACTGAAAGTGTGCTATAAACAAGGCAAAGCTCGGTGGGTTCATAGGAAAGAATGGTCTCCCCTCTCTTGGAAACTAAAGGGAAGCTTCCCAAGCATGCTTTAAGGAAACAAACCAAAATCACAGGCATTTGAGGGCTGGTGTAGTTCCAGTTGCCTCTCTACCACTAGCTTCCTGCGTGATCTCATACAAGTCATTTGACTTTTCTAACCCTTTGTGTCTCTATCTATAAAATGAGATTAGGGATGCAAGACAGGGCTGGGAATATCCACTCTCACAGGGTAATGAGGATCACAAATTTATGCAGGAGGCAGAATCTAAAATCTACACATGTCAGGGGAAAATAGTGCATAGGCAAAATTCATGCTGAGCTCTAGAGTAAGTAGTTGGCTTGTTTTTGGTAGGAAAAAAAAGTGTGTATATATGGTATGAAAAATAAACCACTTTTCTTTGCACACTAGGATCTCACTCAGGGTGGTCAATGAGCATGGGTCTCAAACCCAATGCCAATGCAGC
Source organism: Pongo pygmaeus (assembly GCF_028885625.2). Lineage (NCBI taxonomy): Eukaryota > Metazoa > Chordata > Mammalia > Primates > Hominidae > Pongo > Pongo pygmaeus. The sequence continues at coordinate 23,360,710 of NC_072376.2, forward strand.
AAAATAAATGACAGGTCAGGAAGAAGATGGGGGATTGGAAGGGAACGGGTGGGTTTGTGTTGGCTATAGAAAGAGGAGTTCCTTCTGTCTGTCTCGCTTATTCTCTCTCTGACTCTCCATGTCTCTGTGTCTCTGATCTCTCCCACCCGCTCTCCCACCCCACACACCTCAGCTCTCTCCTCAGTTTTTCCACTTGAATTCAAGTAAATTAAACGAATGCAAGGTGTACTTTGCTCTATGTCAAAAATGCTTTGCATAAATGGAAAGTATAGTACAAATGCTGGTGACTGTTATTAGTTTAAATTAATGCCCTTAAAATTAAAATAATACCCATAATTTTCTGGAAAGGTATGTCTTATATTAAGGCTCACAAGGAATATATAATAGACTTTGGAAGAACTAGAAGCCAAAGAGATGGAGTCTTAAATCAGAGGCGTAGAGACACAGAAGTCCTTAGGAAGTTCTGGGTGTCAGGTGAGAGGAGGACTTGAATGCTTACTTCTCTTTTAATTATCCGATGCTCACACTACCCTCCTTTGTTGCCTTCAGCCAGAGCTGATAAGAAAAGGCACCAATAAATATCTTGGCAGTCTGAAGGGAGAAGCCATGTTTCATGGGACTCCCTGCTTCTACAGCTGTTGTTAAAATATTACTGCTAATTAGCTGGCTAGTTATATATAAACCCTTACAAAGGAGTATTTTTACACAATCATAAAATAAATTAAACTACCAAAAATTCACGCTGTTAATTAAAATAACCCCTGTAGGAGGGGGAAAAATCGCTACAAGGCTGAGGTAAACAGGAGGCAATTTCACAAGCACAAACTGATTAATTTTATTTCCCATTACATGTATTTGCTAATATCATCAAAATTGGGATATAAAGCAATTTTGCCTTGACAGTAGTTCAAACGGAGGTAGGTCTAGCACAGGAATGTAGCTAGTCAGATATACCCTTGGCCCTAAGGCTGTTCTCTATCTGGCAGCAGTAAGTAGCTTTTCAGCAGAGCCAGGGTCTAAGTCGGGTATACCCTAGAGGCATGGAGAGAGAAAAGCCTCTCCCCAGTCCGTCCAAGCAGCCTCACTGAACTCTGAGACCATTGGTGGCATGACCTGAGACAGTCACATCTCCCTCTCATCCAAAGATACAAAATATTTGAGGATACAAGTGAAACTCTCTCTGCTGCTGAGGGGTGGCAGGAAGACAGATATAGCAAACTAACCCACCTCCAGCTGTAGGAATGGTCAAGACAGTTCACTCTCAATTTTCTAACACAGTTCGCCCATTCTTTTAAGCATGTCTCTCCTGCCCTGGATTTTATAATGTAGCTTTACTTTTCTAAAGTTTGTGTATACTTTCTATAGTTAAATAATTGCCCAAATTCCTTGTGGATCATTCTTTTACAAAATATCACAAAAGTTTAGTAAAAAGCAAAACAAACAAACAAACAAAAAGCTTAGAAAATACTTTTGTAAAAGAAAAAAAGGCTATTTAGGAAAGAATGAACTTGAACTTTCAGGGTGTCTAGCTCTTTTCTGGCAGCCAAGTTAAACAATAGACTTGAACTCAGCTGGAAGATAGGGGTAACATTTTAATCTTCCCTGGCCTCCCGTTCCCCAGTTGTTCCAAGCAAATATTCATCTGAAAAATAAAATGCTCCTTGCAAGCACAAACATATTATTTTGCATCCTTATTGGTCAACCAGAAAAATGTTTAAATCCCTTTGGACTCACAATGTGTTTTGTTATTTTATTGGCTCTTAATGTGGGGGTTTTCCATTCTTATATCCGTTAAAATGCATCTGCAGGCTCACGCCTTGTTTAGCGCCTACTTTTATGAGATAGCTCTTCAGGAAGACCCACCAGTTTTGTCAATGGGACGCCAAACATCTGCGAGAATAAGCAAAAATTTCAGGCCTAAATCCAGATGTTTTATCTGTGCAACTCCAAACATCCAGATGTTTGGGGGTGGAGCAGTGTTTTATAAATAATACTCTGCTTTTGACAAAGAAAATGAACAGGTGCATGAACAATCCAAAACAGCAGATAACATGGGAGAAACTCATTGTGGCTTCTATATGTGGTTGTATATTTTATCCCTGTCGTTTTGCTCCGCTGTCAAGTTTTCTTCCAAGCCACATTTTGTACAGATTCATGTTAACATTAGCCAGCATTTCTCCAGTTATTAGGGAGGCAATAATCAGAGTGCTGTGCCATGCTAGAGCCCAACACTAGATTCTATTGATTCTCTCCTCCTTAATAACTCCAGCCCACTACTGCTGCCCTGATGAGAGATCTCTTTACCCCTCACACTGACTGCAACATGACCTTACACTGGATGTTCCAGCCTCCAGTTTCCACCTCCACACAGCAGCCAAGTGACAATTCTAAAACTCCACCTGAGGCTCTCACTCTTCCCACTCAAGGCTCCCTTCAGAGCCTCATCTTCAGGACAGAGCCCAACATGCTTGGTGTGGTCTATAGGGCTCTAGGCCAGCTGGCCACAGCCTTGTCCTGATGCCCACCCCCCAGCACTGGCCATGTGCTCTAGTCCATGACAGATAACTTGATGTGTTCTGGAATATTCCTATGAGTCTTCAGGCCTGCTTATCTCTGTAGCTGCAGTTTTCCTACCTGGAACACCTTCCCTCACTTGCTGGATTGGAAGATGCCCTCCCTTACTTCATAAGGACTCAGATGTCACCATCTCCATAAAGTCTGCTGTGACCTCAGCAGCAGAGTTTGTGGCTCCATCCTCAGTGCTCACATGACATTTATCCTAGGTTGTCTTCTCCCTCTACTGATCTATCTGTCCCATAGCCAACCATGACCAGCTATGTCATCTTCACCCCCTAAACAATTCTTAAAGTCTCAATAGCCTTGATGTTAAGATAAAGACCAAAATCTATAGCCCCTGAAACCCTGCTGAGTTCCCAACCTCTGCTCTCAGGATTCCAGTCCTGCTGGGTCCCATCACTCCCAGAGTCCCCAAGCTCACTCCCATCACAGCAATTCCATCTTCCTGACGGGGATGCCAGCCCCTCCCCATCCCTCCCAGCCTCAGAACCTCATCAATTCCCAATCACCCTTCACAACTCACAGAAAACAGTCTGTTTGTTGGGGAAATCTTTCTCCATCCCCCTTTTCCACTCAGCTGGAGTCAAATTTTATGGTTATATGTACTCAGAACCATGCCCCTTTTCCTCATTGCAATTATATTTCATTAAGGTGAATTTCTGACTCATGTCTTTCTCTTCTATTATACTGCAATTTCCACAAGGGTAGGGATGGCATCCTTGCTCCATTGTATCCCTAGCCCCCAGCAAAGTACCTGGTTCACCAGAACTGCTCATGAAGGAGTAAATGAATAATTTACATCCATTCAACATACCAACATGACCATAATTCACTCCTTGAGTGCAGAAGCTATATTTTATTAATATTATTAATATTTGGAACCCAGCACAAAGTGGATCCTCATCATTCACTTATTGGAAGAATATTAAGTGCAGATATTAGAGACTGTGGGTCAGAAGCAGAGCATCCCACCTCACATAACAGTGAACTCCCCATCTCTGAAATCATCTAAGGAGAAGACATATGGAATGCATCAGGAATGGTCCAGAAGTAATTCAGTCAATGAACTTGATGATCATTCATTTCCCTTCCTACCCTCGCATGCTATGGTACAACTAGAAAAGACTAGAAAGAGGATGGATGTAAGGAAAAGAGAGCTTCAGAAATGAATGAAATTGCAACACCCTCAGAAAAGAGAGTGTCATGGCAAATAGAAAGAGTAGGGTTTTTGCCAAGGTTTTCTTAATTGCTGGCAGGTAGCAGACTTGAGAGGCTCTGTACAATATAGGTGTGAAGGCTGAAAGAGAGATGTCAAAGATAATAGCTTTAAGCAGCTGTCTGATGGCTACTCCTTCCTCCTTAGCCTGGCCCTTATTTCTAGATTTAGATACAGCTCGAAAGAGACTCAGACTTTGACGAGCCAGGCAGAAAATTGTGCTAGTCACATGGAATCATTTTGACTGTTTTCTCAGCTGTTTCCTAAGAAAACAGACTTAACATTTGTCACCCTCATTCCTGAATAAGGAAAGCGATTCCACTTTCTCCTAAAGCAAAAGACACAGGATAGATTTGGCGTTTGTTGAGTGAAGAGTAGGGTTCAGATTAATGGCGTGTTGAGGGTTTCTTTGTTTTTACAATCTTTCTGTATTTTCACATTCAATAAACTAAATGAATTGTCCACACCTCCCTTGGGGCTTCCTAATAGAATAATCCCACCAGGAAACTTTTCTCTTCCAGGCCCCTCACCATTTCTCTTTCCAATCTCCCAGTCTCATGTCCTTGGCCATAATTAATCTATTCCTCAAATATAAGAATGACCAGGGGTAGAAGAACAGGGAAAGAAAAGAAGGACAAAAGCAGAATTGAGCAACACATGATTAGAGGGGTGCAAAGAACTGCCTTTTATTTCTCTACATGTTTAAGTTGACAATTATAATATTTCATATATTAGATCTTATGGTCGGATTGTCCATTTTTGAGCATGTATCATGTGACATATCGTTTGGACATATTAGTTCACTGGTGTTCAGTTACCTTTTAAGTTATGTATTAGCCTTCCTATTTAATAGGTGAAGAGGTGAAGGCTTGGAAAGGCTAACTACCTTGCCCAAAGTCACACAGACAATAAGTGTTGGAGCCAGGATTCAAACCCATGTTTTCTGCCTCCCAATCCACATCGAATAACCACATCTGTACAGTCTCAAGGAGAGTCACAGAGATTTTTCATTAACAAAGACCCTGTAAGCTGTCACACTAAATCAACCAGGGACAACATGGCTTCCCAGAGCACATTTGAGAATGTCTACAGGCATCTTTGGTTATCATAAATGGATAGGTGCTACCAGCATCTAGTGAATAGAGGATGCCCCAAACATCCTACAATTCACAGACAGCCCCCACAACAAAGAACTATCAGGTCCAAAACATTAATAGAACTGTAGTGAAGAAACACTGCACTAAATTATCTCAGCATTATGTAAAATGGGTTCTCTGCTGCCAACTTGTGACCTTCTGTATTGAAAAGGGGAACAGCTCATAACTCCTTGATATACAGTTACATGGTAACAGTGTCTAGAATTGGCCGATGTTCTTTTTAAGAATGGAGAAAAAAAGAAGGATGGAGAAAGAACAGGCGAGGAAGAAGAAAAAGAAAGAAAAAAGAAAGAGAGAAGGAGAAAACTAACATTAGAAACTGACAATCTGCAGCGTTCAACAGCTGGATCGCATTACATGGAAATCAGTCCCAGTGACAGCACAACAGGCTGCTTTTGTGTCTTTATGAATAACGCAATGTGCTGGGTAAATGCTTTTCCCCATTTAGAAACAGGTAGTTAATGGAAATTGAAGTGATCAAATACTGTGTACCCCAAGGTTACTTACATCGTGGGCCTGGGTGGCCCCAAGCTCATAAATAAAGCATTGGAGCGTCTTATTTTAGGCCTGGTCAGATAAGCAAGTGCTTGCATCATGTGAACAGAGCCCACAGCGCAATATGACACTGAGCCTGGCAATTCCAGGACCTCTCAGAATGTGACATTTCAAGCACAGTACACTGAGTTCACACCCTGTGGAAGCTTCGAGGCCCACCATGCCTCAATTTTCCATCATCTTTTTGATTAAGCTGCTGCGAGAGAAGGCTGTCACTGAGCCGGACTTTAAATGACGCCAAGTTCATTCCCTACTATGCAGAAGTTAATTTGAGGCACATTTGCAACTTGTAACTCTGATTTACTCATTTGCTGGTACGAGGACCACACACAGCTTGACAACCTGCCAGCTTGCATAGACTATTCTCTCAGAAAAGGTTTGGACCAAGTCAAGACCCAGCTTGGCAGCTCAAAATACAGCTGCTAGACAATGGCAGAATGTGGAGTTGAATATAAGAAAAGAAAAATATCTCCTCTTTCCCTCAAATTTTTACATATAATTTTGTAATCATATCCCTATTCAGATACTTTGACATAAATAGTGCTTAATTAAATCGCTATTTGTTGTTTTATTATTAGTACATGGTTTGTTTGCTGATACGTACCTGAAAGCCATGTGCGCACACACACACACACACACACACACACATACACACACACATACACTTATGCTTGGTCCTAGTACTGTTGTTGTTTTGAAAGTAATGAAAATGTTCTCTATGAATAATTTCCCCATTTGACAGAATCAGCAACGATTTTAAATAATGCTTGTTTTTCTGGTACACAAATGGCTAGATGGATAATTCTAATGTAATAATTTTCTGGTGTTTTTTTCTCATAGATTTCCTGTAATCTGTTAAGATCAATCAAATAATATTCACATATTTCCTATAATTCAATAATATCAAATAATATATTATTAGCATGAAATAAATTCTTCCTACTATAAAAAAAAGCTCCCACAATAAATGCATTTCCCTGTGATTCATATTGTGCTGTTTCTCATTCAGACCCTGGGATCCCAAAGAAATGTCTTCAATAAATGTTTGTGCCTGGGGAAACACCTACAATCCCAGCACTTTTGGAGGCTGAGTCAGGCGGACCACTGGAGCCCAGGAGCTCAAGACCAGCTTGGGCAACATGGTGAAAGCCCCTCTCTACAAAAATTAGCTGGGCGTGGTGGTGCCTGTCTGTAGCGCCAGCTACTCAGGAGGCTGAGATGGGAGGATCGCTTAAGCCTGGAAGTCTCAAGGCTGCAGTGAGCCGTCATGAAACCACTGCACTCCAGCCTGGGTGACAGAGCCAGACACTGTCAAAAACAAATTAATGAATTTAATTAAATAAATAAATATTTGTAAACACATTTGGGGTAAGATATAAGGTTTAAATATTCTGTGAGATTGTAACACTAGTTGGTCATTGACTAAAAGTCACCACCACGTCACCCATGGAACCATCTTCCGGGAGCTGGGTTCTTCTAAACACAAACCCCTTCTCCTGCTCCATGGGGAACCTGCTCTAGAGCCTGCTCTTCTGCCTCTGACATGGTTTCTCAAAGTGTGAGCCACAGAATCCAGCCTGTAAGAAATGAAGATTGCAATACACATGTTGGGTGCTTGCTAGGAAAGCACAGTGTGCTTATCAGAAACGAAGATTGCTAGAGCCACGCCAAACCAATTAGATCTGAATCTCTGGGGAGATCTATACTTCCAACAGTATTTTCAGGTGAAATTGTCTTTCTTCCTTGAGTCTTGGAGCATATGGATTGGGTGCAGAAGAAAGAGAGTGAGATTGTGAAAACTGTACTCCTAAACTCACTGTATTTGAAATAAACTAGTATCAAAAATGTCAAGCTAAAAATCATCAGTTCTCTAATGCCCTACATCCTCTCGACACCCCCCCCCCCCGCCCACCGCCAAAAAAAAAAAAAAGTCTGGTCTTTGGAATGATAACCCCCCTGAGGCTCTACAAAAGGGGAAATTGAGTTATCCTCATTATATCATATATGCTAAGGCAGAAACTAGAAATACCAGTATGCTTCCATGATATACTTTAGAAGAAATTTTCAGCCACAAATGTTTTTTTTTTTAAGAAAAGTTTGCTCCAGATAATCTGATAAAACTCCATTTACCTCCAGTTCATAAATGTTTTGCTATATTTCACCAGATAATTATCCCTTTGGTTTTCTATTCCAGCTTATCATCATTATGATGACAGAGTAAAGAGAATTTTAATTCAAAATTTCAGAAGACACTCAAAAGGAAAAGAGCAGCATAATTTACGCCAAAGAGATCAGCTATGCACTAAGAATTATATCTCAACCCCAAGTGGCGCACACACATATTGCCAATTCCAAAGACTTTTGTGAACCACACTCGAGGTAGTTGCCAGGATTGGCTGGGTAAGTGTATGCAGTGTGTGGATTTGGCACATTGCAATCATTCATTATTATTGTGCTGCAGCTGTGATCCTGTGAATGGAGTTACAGGGCCCATTTCACCTACCATGGAGTTCTACAGCCCACAAATGAAGAGATTTGGGGATACAAATTGGCATTCACTCATTCCCACCAACTAAAATGTAAGCACTTTTGGGGGAAGAACTGGTCTCCTGTTTCTGTCAACAGCGTCCCCACCGCCCTGCTTTCCCCCATCTAATATCGATCTGGCTGGACACAGAGTTTCCCTTCCCTTCCCTAAAGATATCTGTGGCATTATAAGAACCAATCCATAAAGGCCAGCATTTATGGATGGGATGAAGAAAGTCTTCACCCTTGGTCTATGGCTGCAAAGACTAAACAAAGCATATTATCTGCCAAAACTCGAGAGAACCCTGTGTTTCTTTCTCTTTTTTCTTTTTTCTATTTTTTTCCTTTTTTTTTTTTTTTTTTTTTTTTTTTTTGAGATGGAGTCTCACTCTCTTGCCCAGGCTGGAGTGCAGTGGTGCTATCTCGGCTTACTGCAAGTTCCACCTCCCAGGCTCACACCATTCTCCTGCCTCAGCCTCCGAAGTAGCTGGGACTACAGGCGCCCACCACCATGCCCGGCTAATTTTTTTGTATTTTTAGTAGAGATGGAGTTTCACCATGTTAGCCAGGATGGTCTCGATCTCCTGACCTCGTGATCCACCCGCCTCGGCCTCCCAAAATGCTGGGATTACAGGCGTGAGAACCCTCTATTTCTTACACAGGGACACGGACTGCTTCCCCGAAAGAGTTGGAGGTAAGATGGCAGACACACCACCTCTGGAAAAAAAAAAAGTGTATCATCAGCAAGCTTTGTGCAAATTCAGCTCCTTTTAGTCTGTAACTACAGAGAATGAAAGTGTCATACCCTCCCCCAGCGACCATGACACCTTTATCTGGAACCCAGCTGTATTCGAGATTTACTGTGTGGCCTTGGGCAGCTCATTTAACCTCTCAGTGTCTTAATTTCTTCATCTGGAAAATGAAGATGCTACCTACATCATGGGCACAGCGTTTCAAGGTTAATGCATGAGGCTCATATTGAAATGCAGCTTAGCAGGGGAACGTCTAATTCTGGGGAGGAAGTCAGGCACAGCAGTGCCCTTCCGGGGGTTATAACATGTGCAGGATCACAGAGCTGGGCCCTAAGGTCAGGAATGCACATGGCAAGCTCAATAAGCCACTCCAAACACACCACCTGGAGTCTTTTATTGTTATTGCCAAGTAGAGTTGATAAAGCAAACAGAGCAAAGGGTCGGGAGGCCTAATTTATCAAATGTTATTGATACAGATCTCATATTGACAGGCAATGAGCCACTTTTGGATTCAGATCCATAAATCCATTTTATAATACAGTCCAATCCCAACACTTCGCCCTCAAATCCATCCATCTAGACATGAGAAATCCATCCTGCTTTGCCTGCAGTCTGTCAAACGTCACCACAGAGTGCAGAAGCCACCCTGCCAAGTCTACATCCTGAACTAAATCCCAGTGGAAACTTCCCAGATATAAATAACCACTGTGAACATACAGGAAAGAAAAATAGCTATGAAGTTGCACTCCTACTTTTTTTTTTTTTTTTCATTTTAGCCTGTGACAAGTAAAAATCATAGAGTTATTCACTCTCCAAAAACAATCTAAAACCAGGAGGTCTAACCAATCCAATTTTCTGGTCACTGTGACGACTATTTTAATCTGTGAGGCCGCGTTCAGGACACGTACACAGGCCTCGCCTGTGGTTGTTTCACAGGCAGCCCCTGCTGGAAACTCCAAAAGCGGCTTCCGTTCCTGGACTTACTGTGGGCAGTGGCATTTGATGACACTCAGGGTCTCGCGCCACGAGGACAGAATTCTCTCTTTACAGTCAGAGAGGGAGGAACTTTCCTTCAACTTGAGGGTTGAGAGAGAGATCCCAGGGGATCGGTTGGGAGAAAACCCCAGGTTAACAGTGGGAGGAGAAACTCACTCGATGTTTTTTGCAAGGCAGGAAAAAATGACATAAAGAAATCAGAGAACTGAGCCTGAACGTGGGGATATCTGGGCTTGAATCATGCCGAGCCAAGTGTGTGTGACTTTGGTTAAACTATACCACCTCCCTAAGCCTCAATTTCCTCATTGGTGACAGGTGAAGGGGGTTGCTGTAAGATTCAAATAGTACAAAAGCCCCTAGCACAATACCTAGCACATAGTAAGTGCTCAATACATATTCATTAAGCCATAATCTGAATAGAGAAGTATGGAATTATTGATATCATTCATTAATCAACGAGCAGAAGTTCATTTACCGAATGCACACCCTATGTCAAGGACAGCACTAAACGGTGGGAACAGAGAGGCAAAAAGAACAGATTATGATGCTCGTCCTCAGGATGAGACAGTGGAAATGGGCAGGACTGGATAAGGAGACTGGTTGTCTCTAGATATGACGACCAGGTGTAACATGGGCAGAACACTGCAGATGTGGAGCCTGCAGGGCAGGCGCGCCACACCCAGGCTCAAGGAACTGTGTAATTATTACACCATTCCTTGCCCAGTGTGGCTGGTTACATTCTGGTTTCCTGCAATTTCTGGACTAACACCTGTGCTCATTTGCTCAGGGAATGCAAACTCATCTTAATGTTAGCTTCAAATAAGTTGATAGGAAGGTAAATCTGCAAATTTAAAAGCCTAAGCATGGATTGGCTTAGGATTATCTGAGCTTTTAGATTTTTCTGACCATATCCAAGGAGAGATACAGAAGAGATACACAGGTGTCATCCTGAAAAGCTGAAGGTAAATTAAAATGCCATCTACAGTATTAAACTCTTTTTCCCATTGAATTGCAACTGGCATTTGCATTTTGGGGGCATGGACTCTTTGAAATCTGTCCTCATGCACAATAAAAAGAAGGAGGTGGGAAGAGGCAAAAGAAGAGAAAAGAAGGAAGAGGAAGGAGAAGGGATGGGGAAAGAGGAGGAGGAAAAAAACTAAATAACTTCCAAATAGCACAGGTCTCAGGCTGGCCATTCAGAAGTCCAGGTCAAGGGGAGGTTTTTGCCCCTTTGCAATAGAATGCAGGAAATGGGAGAGAACTCACTCATCAAGCTACAGTCTTTCCTTCCCTAAGCCTCCTACCCTACAATAGACCTACTGGCTTCTCCCTCAGAATGTAAAGGATTTCTTGTTGTTTCACACAACAATTATTTGGAGGCAGTAGTCTCCCATGGTAGCCCCAATCTATCCTTGCCACTGTCTTCCACTGTCCCAGAATTTCCCAGGCCAAACTCATCTGGGGAACACCTACAGGATTTTTGTCACATTTGATGACATGACCACTACTATTCATTGTATATGATTTATTTTAAATCAAGTTACTTTTGAAAACTTTACTGTTATTCTGGGCAACAATATCTGTAAAAATCATTGTTTTCCTGTGCTAGTTACAGCTTCCCAGTACACACTAATTAGCATAAGTCATCATTATTAAAATAGCCTAGCATAGTTATTAGCAATAATAACAACAATAACAATAACTAACAATAATAGCAATAATAACAATAACTAACAATAATAACAAATACATAATATTTGTTATTATAACAAATATAATATATATAATATAATATATAATATAACATAATAACAAATATAATAATAAATAACAATAACTAACAATAATAGCAATAATAACAATAACTAACAGATGTTGAATGTGTTCAAATCCTGGCTGTGCCACTACTAGCTGTGTGATCTTGGGCAAGTTACTTAACTTCTCTGTGCCTTAGCCTTCATGGTCTGTTAAATAAACAATACCTACTTCATAGAGTCACTATGAAGATTACGTTAGTTAATATTTGTAAAATACTTGTACGATTAGAATCTTCTACATGAACAACACTTTGGAAACACTGAACTATGCACAAAAGCATAAATCATCCCTTACCTCAAGGTTTGCTTATGCTGTCCCGCTTTTTCGGGGTACTCTTTTGCCTCTCTTTTCCTGCCTAAACCAAAACTGATAAACAACACACTGTCATCCCCACTCTTCTTGAAAGCCTACCTATCTGAAGGTCATTCTTAAATAAATATAATCACAGCCATTTATTTTAATGACAGCCACTTGAGCATCTATCATCTTACTGCCCCATGCTCAGTACTTTTCACACATCATCTAATTTAGTCTTTATTTGGACTTTATGAAGAAGACGCAGCTTAAAAAGATTAGGTCATTTTTCTGAGATCCTACAACAGGAGAGTCAGGATTCAAACCCAGGCCTGTCTGACTCCACAGCCTGTGAATATCCCATTAAGCCACGCAGTACCACTAGGAAGATCCCTCTTCCAAGAGTTCATTACAGTGTCCAACCAGACAGAGCGCCCTCTCTGCTCCCTTGGTGTGTACCTCTCTTATCAGACTTAGTAAACCCACAGTGTAATGTGACTATTACATTTGTCTGTCTTTTATTACTGTATTACTAATAGTACTTTATTACTAATATCATTACTAATATTATTACTAATAATGCTTTATTACTATTGTCTGTCTTTTCCCCCCATTATTTGGGATAACTCTTTCTATTTTAAGCATTTTGGAAGGAAATCATTCTAAAATTTCCCTGAATTTGAAAAAGGGTTACATTCTATGAAACTGAATTTAATATTTTCTTTACACCTCTGGTCATCTTTATCAACACCAAATATGGTAATGTTCTATGATGTAAACATGACTTTAGGGCAATTTTTTTCTGTGCAGCCTAGGGTGACTATTAAAAAACCAGACTCCTGAGCCCCTCCCCAGATCTACTGAATCAGAATGTCTGGGTTAAGGACCAGGAATCACTGGAGTTTAGGAACCACGGCCTTAGGGTACGTATGGGTGTTTGATCCTGCTTGCTACTCCCAGATGGTTTTTCAGTTGTGTTTCTGCCTTTCGTGGTTTTTCTGACCTCTCCCACCCTTCGAGTTGACAGCTTTCACTTCTCACTGCCAACCAAGATTGCTGGATAAATGTTTCCTATTTCTCTTCTACTCACTAATGCTATGGTTTCCAAACTATTTCTTTTTAGCTTTAGAACACTGTCATGAAAACTGATTCTTAGACAGATGCGCAATATAAAGCACATCATTTCAGAGCTATTCCAGTGGAACATGAGTGAGTGGCCTGGATTTCCAATGCTCTTCTCGTTCCCCTAACTCCCATCTCCACCCCCTGTGATAGCCCTGAGGCCCCTCCTCAGATTCCCTGGGCTTCCATAGAGAACATTCCTAATACCACTGAAATAATACAACCTTCTGTCAAATGTTATCGTCGTTTTGTAGGACAGATACCTCATTTTTTAGAAACATTTCAGATTATCAGAAAGTTTTTTTTCCTTGTAAGTTTGTCAGTGTAGCCCAAAATCAAGTGTGTAGTTCTTTCTATTTGAGGACATATCACCAAATTTATAATATAGCCTCTATATTATATTTGCAAAATCACCCCTTACAGTGAATATTCCTAACTTGGAAAACAATGATCTCATTGTATTTGTAATTGGACTCCCATTTACTTTTGAAAGGATCTCAGAAAAATAATGGTCAAGGGAATTTATCTTTTTTAAAAAGTCTCTCCTCTGCAAAAGAAGGTGTGAGAGCATGCAGGAAAACTTTCTAACCTTTAAGATTTTGGTCATTTTATATTGAGGGTATTCTAAATATGTTAGTATGTTAATAGTCTAAAAACAAGGTTCAAGCAGCAGTTTTAAAACTTGAAAAACAAATTTAAGCAAAGTTCTGTTAGTGCTCTTTTTGTTCTTTTTCTTCCAAATTCATAATTTTGAGACTCAGAATTTAGGAAGCCTATTTAACATTATGAGCACTAGAGGCAAGGGAATGAGAATGTTGTGTCGAGGTTACAACATGATTTCTATAGTGAATTAGGACAAAGTTTGAATTCATATATACAGAAAGAGATATAGTAAATGTGGCAAAGTATTAGCTATTGATGATCGTAAGTAAGAAGGTATGCAGAGTTTCTTGTACTATTCTTTCAGCTTTTCCATAGCTTTGAAATTTTTCAAAATAAAATTGAGGGGAAATTTCAAACACAGGTAGAAATCAAGCATAGTCATATATGTAAGATTAACACATTCAACAGGGCCTGGGCCATGGTGACTAAAGTGAGACATCTAGGACACAAAATTTAAGGAAGCACTTGTGCGACGCTGAGAGTGAGTGCCTCTTTACGTTTGTCACCATACACACCTCACTTGCCTAGTGCCAGCCCTAGTGTTCAACAAAAGCAAATGCATCTATGTTCTCAAACAGACCATAGTAAACTCTTCTAACTCCTAAAAAAGAGAAGGTTAAAATCAATTTTATCCATGCATTCATTCACTCATTTATTCTCCAAGCATGTATGGAATCGACGCTATGTTAAGTAGCTATCCTATATGTATTCATGGGTGTGTTAGATGCTGGGGATACCAATGATGGACAAGTTCCTGCTAAAATATCTTACTATCTGCCAAACACTGATTTAATAATATTATTTTTATCATCATCATTATCATGTATTCAATAAATATTTCTTGAATGAGCAAAACCGTAAGTCTACTTATTTGTTCTTACTCAAAGATTTGTCACATTCAGATGAACGTGAAACTTTTCCCTGGATTGCCTGATAACATAGCTAACATTTACTGGATGGTTACGAACCGCCTGGTATCTTCTAAGTTCTTTCCATATATTACCTCAATTATGCCTTGCACCAACACAAAGATGTAGGTGCTAAGATTCTCCATTGACAGGTAAGAAAATATGTGAGATATTGGGTACCTTTCCCAGAAATACAGAAAGAAAGAGGCCACACCAGGTTTGAACCCAAGTAGCCCAGCTCTGAAGCCTGTCTTTTCGGAGGCTCCACAAAGCAATCTCACATTTACTAACCCAGAGAGGCACTACCCAGTTCCATAAAGCTCTTTTCTTCAGGTTGCCGTTCAACCATTACTACATAGAAAGATCTAGATAGCACCAGGGACACTTTTAGCAAAATGATCCCCAGCTTCCATGGCCTGCGCAGATAAGTCAGACTTTGGGGGACATCCTGCTTAATTTCACTTTGTCTAAATACAACCAACTAAAAATAACCTGAGAGGGAAGTGTTTCAGAACCACAACAGGAGCTGCAGAAGGCTGCAGACGGCGTGACGTGAAAGAAGGATCCTGGCCTCCAGATAACACTGCTGGTGCTTTTCAACATCAGCAAGTTGCATATTGTGATGAGAACACAAAGTTTCCAATTATTGAAATTCCATAGTGTATTTAATTATGCAATTATCTTATTGTATTAACAAGTGCTAGAGCACAGCAGCAATTGCTGAGAATTTACAATTTGGAAGAGCAGAATTTATTCTTTCCCTCAGCTGATTACTTCTCATAAATCTGTCCATTTTTCAGGGATTATGGAAATGATCCTATTTTTGGAATGCTTCATTCAGAAATCCAAAGCAAGTCAGCACCCCCACTCTTGCCACTCCAATTTTTAAGCATGATCCTTGTAAAGACTGAGCATATTTCAGGGGAAAATGTCTGCAAATTCACATCATTTTTATTTCCATTAATCACTTAAGACTCTTTCCTCTTTTGAAATTCAAATAAATATAGTGTAAATATACATTTAAAGAGCAGTTGTACAAATTACATATTTTCAATGATGCAAACACAAATACAGTCTTGTTCATTTGCTTAATAAGGATTTATCCCAAAGAGTTCATGTATCAGACTGTAAAACCCGAGTATTCCACCAAAACACCTCAAATAGGTATGCTGTGATACTATTATGCATTTCTATTTGCCTCAGTTACTTTGGCAAATATGAAATGTAATCATGCAAAATTAAACATTCCATACATTTTCTATTCATTCTCTAACACTCCCCCTATATTCTGAAATAGGCTATCACATTTTCAAGTTTAAGGGGACAAAAAATGAATCAAATTTCTTGTTTCTGAAAGCATTACAAGTAATAGGTCTTTTTACTTACGGCTTTTCATTTAAGAATCACCAGGCTCTTCACACATAAAACATAATTAATCCATACAGTCTGCTACATACCTGCCCAGTGGGAACCCTCCTTGCTGATAAGAAGCCATACCTGTATTTTCTCAACGTAAATTTGGCCCAGGCTTTTAGGAATGATGTTTCATTTACTTGTGCATGATCAAGAGGCATAATCATATATGTGGAAACCTGGCTTCTTCTCCCAAATAAGTAAGAGTTAGGAAAACAAACCCTGGACCCAATTGCCTGGTATTTGGATATCAGTTTTGCAAACTTTAAGCTATCAGATGATGGAGCAAGTCGCTCCACTGCCCTGTGCTTCTGTTTTTGTAGTGATAAAATTGGGATAACAATAGTACCTATCCCATAGGGTTGTTGGGTGAATGAGTTAATACATGTAAATCCTTGAGAAGACAGCCTTAACAGCATTAACTGTTGTTATCTTGACTTGTCCTGCCCACATATGACACCTGATGCCTTTCAAAGTCATCTCCCCACAATTACCTCATTGGGATCTCATCATCTTCCTGTGAAGCAGTGGAAGTAGATGCTATTATTTCCATTTTACAGATGAAGAAAGTAAGATTCAGAGAAGGTTGCCAGCAGTCAAGACTGGAACTAGACTAGTATGTATTTCCACTATTGCTCTTTATATCCAGAACAAACTGACTCAGTGACCCAGACATTTCCCTACTTATTTTGTGGGGAAGGGAGGGAGTCTTGTTTCAAAGAAGACACGGAAAGCACTCTGTTGCCAAGGTTTGTCTTGCATACCAAAAAAGATCCAGATCGGAAGGAGACATGTCAACAACTCTGCCGTCATCATGATTTCTGCTAACTATGAAATGAAAGTTAATTTCATGCCTCGCATTCGCAGACAAAAAGGTTCAGAGCTGTTTAAATTCTCTTCAGCCCAATGACAGTTAGTAAACAGGAGACTTAGTGTTCTAATGCTTGAATTCACCCTTCGTATCTCAATATATTATTTATGCACTCAGCTTAAAATAAACAGCAACTCCAAAGTAGGTGAATGGTCTCATTTAGTACAAACTTTTTTTTCACTCTGACAGTTACTTTAAAACATGGGTAAACAACCTTAATTCACTTCTAACGAATTAGTAGGCTACTGCTGTGTCTACAGGAGGCAAGCAGATTGTATTATTAACCAAAACAACTTTCTTCCTGTCAATCACCTGCACCTCACAGAGGGATGTGGGCTTTGCTGTCTCGTTACTCAAACCAATCCACGGGTACATGTGATTCTAGACGATTTCTTCAGAGGTCATTGTCTTCCGAAACTTTGATTAGATCTCTGGACTCTGAGATGCAGAATGGGGCCTGGAGAAGATAGATTCTCAGTGCTGCTTGTTAAGAAAGATATAGACAGATAAGAACTTTTCCAGAGGGGTAAAGAGTATTGGAAATCATGGAAATGAGCTCTAGTTGTTGAAAGAACTGAAGGTGACAGAAAGACCACTGTAAGGAGACTCAGTAAGTGTCACTAAATATTTGAAATGGTGTCATTTTGTAGGAGGAACACTTGTTCATTGTAGGATGAATAGGAAAAGTAGAACCCAAGGGCACAGATACATAGAGGTTGGATTTATGTTTAACTTGAGAAGGAATTCTCTAACTGTCAGAGTTGTCTTTTTAGGTTGTAGACTTTCTGCCTCTAGAGGTTCTCAGGCTCCAGTCAGGTGGAACCCTTAGAACCGGCCAACAAATAGGGCTAGATGAGACACATAAGACCCTTGCAGACTTAGATCCTACAGCCGCATGAATCCAAGGATTACTCACTAAAATAGTCTTCAATAAGCAGTCCTAATCTTAAACTTCTCTATGATCGATTTTAAAGGGTGACCGCCACCTTTTAAAAGAAAAAAAAAATCAAACCATGGGTTAAGCACTGAGCATGTAGCTGGTCAATCTATGGTAGCACACACAATTCCAGGGCATTGGTTGTCCTGGCAAAATAAAAAGATGCACCATTCAATGGAGAAAATCTATCGAAGCAGTTGCTTTGGGATTGCACAGTCTCCTCCTGCCCTTTTGCAGCCTTTGCCATTGTACAGGTAGGAAGCAATTCCCAGGTTCCCCTGGACTGTAACCTGGTTAAGCAGGGGTGATCCACACTTAGCTCACCATTCTGGTTGGCCTCCTCCCCCTGCCCCATGTCTGCAAACACAATAATTAGCAAACTATCTAATCAACTTTCATCCTTAACAAAATATCATTCACCTCACGGAAACATTCATTCTCTCCCTGAAATCAACCATTTCTTTGAGACATAAACTGACTGCTCAAAACACAAGTTAAATACAATTTTAAAAGAAAGGAAGAGAGAGTTGAGAGAAGAGAAATAAAGACACCTTACATTTATATCCATGGTTCATATCAACATTTTTACATATAATAATATACAGACATATTTTGTCCAAATTAGTAAGCATTGCTTGAATTTATATTTATGGAGGGTGGCAGGTGGAGGTGGCTTTTCAACATCCAACATATTGTCAAAACATTAGAGTTCAGAAACATTAAATGCCTCAAAGAAGTCAGATTATCAGTATCTGGGTGTGAAGCTTGGTGTTACAGATTCCCTGATACGGCAAGAGCAGACATTTGGTATTTGCACTTTGGAATAACAGAAAATAACATGACAATAATGTATTATACTTACAAAGTACCCTTCATCCATGGGGCTCCAATTTTACCAATATTAGTTCACTGATTTTCGCAAAAAACCTGAAAGGCAGAGGGTAAGTTTGTGTTACCCCCACTTTGCAGATGGGGATACTGAAAGGCAATAAGGTTTTAAATTATTGGTCCATTATGGTGAGAATTCAGTCATGGGAGAACAAGAATTACCATTGTAGCCTTCCCCATCACAATGCATCTTGACCACCCATCTTTCCCAAGGGGACTGATATTTCCTATGTCATTTTCACCACAATCTTAACATATTAAACACGTTTTAGGGTAAGACAGTGATGAGTGCAACCTCTTGTTTTTATGAGCCCAGACACCAATATTCTTTTAATACTAGAGATAAGATTGGAAAAATTCCCATATCCATTTTAAAACATGGAAGAAAAAATTGGATTGACAAAATGCAACCATCCAACTAAAATTTGGCCTGAAAATAATGTTACTACTGTTCAGTTTGTTATATACTTATGTTCACATTTCAGCATATGGACTTGTCTTTTAAAAAGATTGCAAGGAAGTCAGAATACTTCAGAAGTAATTTCGTTAACAACATTTTTAGAAGGGTGTATTTTTAACAGTCCTTTCTAGGACATCCCATCCTTTCTACCACTCTCAGACCATTTATTCATGCATTGAAAAAATAATCAGTATTTATTGAGTTCTTACTCAATAAGTTTAGAACTGTGTGTGGCTTCTTGGAGGACACAAAAATGTGTATGACGTAGGTCTTACCGTCAAGAAACTTAGAATCTTATGGTTCAATAATTTTATTACTATGACAACCACTCTAATCAAAAGCTCTACAGAAAGATCTGATAGTTTCTAGACATTCCTGGCAAGTCATAGACACCAATCCCAGAAAGATGGCATCTTCAGAAAATATTCCAAAAAAAGGGTGAGTTTGGGTTCTGTGTATGAGCCATACTATTTGGGATTACAGAAATACTAAAAGATGGGTCTCCTTAAAATGACTGGCCCGGAGTTTTCCCAAAGCCCATGGCTTGAGGGTCACGATCTCTCACTGTCTTCTCCTTATGTACCTCTGCAACAGCACTGACCCCTTCACTCATCCTCAAATACTCAAGCACATTCCCACCTCAGGAACTTTTTGCTTGGGCCAATATTGTTGCAGTATTTCTACAGCTTACTCCTTCCCTTTCATCAGATCTCTGCTTAAGTACCTGTTCAGTGATGTCTCCCTGACCATCCTATTTAAAATACATTCACGTGCCACAGAACGACATTTCAGCCAACAACCAACCACATATATGAGGTGGTCCCATAACAATATAATACAGTGATATCATATTTATACTGTAACTTTTCTATGTTTAGATACAAATACTTACCATTGTGTTACAATTGTCTAAAGTATTTAGTACAGTTACATCCTAGCCTACAGGTTTGTAACCTGGGAGAAATAGTATATACAGGGAATTTTTTTGTTTACTGCTAAATTCTAGTGTGAAGGCACTCCACGAATATTGATTGAATTCATGAATCACAGCATTAAACTAGGTGCTCTTCCTTTTTTCTATCTTTTTACTCTCACTGAGATACTGTTATAATTACTAATAAATGAATTTCAATACTGAATCATCATAGATTTTTTCCACCCAAAGGAAAAAATTAAAACTCCTCAAAGACTCAGTGAAATGCTTCTAGAAAATATAATAAACACCTGTTGTTATCATTTTCTGTTATCTTGAGTGCCAGGGTGCGAGTTGGGTGACCTGGCTTCTTGGCCAGCTCTGCTGTGAGCCCTTACCTTCTCCTCTCCCTATGCCTTTGTTTCTCAAGAGTAAAATAAGGCTTAAGAAGTTTATTTATGAAGTTCCTTCTAGTTCAGAAACTAGGTGACAGGCCAAATTATATTCATATTTTTACATCTTCTGATTTAATAGCACTTACTAAGTATAAGCTTCTCTCAAAGGTGGCAAGGTCATCATTTCATATTAAGCAAAGTAGGAATCCCAGAAGCAAGAATGTGCATGTCTGTCTACATCTACAAGCACACTGATTTTGGACACACAACACAGTGATCACTGAAATCCTGTTCCCCCATCCTCACTCTCACACCACCAACATATGACAGACATGCAAAGAAAGATGCCACATCAGCTGTTTACGGCATCTTGAGTCACAGAAACTCCACTTGGGTCTCTAAACAGATTTCTTGTTTACTTGCACATTAATAAAACTCACACCTTCGCCAGTCAGAATTTTTTCCCCGAGCATCTGAACATCCAAAGAGATTTAGAAGCAATTAACATTCACGAGTAACAGAGCAATCAACATGGGAATCGCTAATGGGACTGGACAGGATCCAAGAGCTGATATGAGGATAATAGTGAGTCCCTGACATAGGTTATGGTGTTAATTCTGGAGGGCAGAGTCATGGTATGTTTTCAATAGCTTTGTGGGGCTGCTGTCACAATCACATATGCCTCTCCTATACATGGTTCCTCACCCCTACGACATGCCTTTTTTTTTTAACTGCTATGGAAAAGATGGCATTTTTGCACTGATAATAACAGAACCTCTAGCATTAATGGTATATAATGAATCCAAGTTTATTTTTAAATTGCCTACCTGACAAAATGTTAAAATGTCATTTATTTTCCCAGTTTGGGTCTCCAGACTATCTTTACCTGTTAGCCCTTGTAGCTAGAGGCCACAAAAATAACAGCTATGAATTTCCACCTTGACGCTTCCCCAATGAGTTTTGCCAGTTACTTGTGTGTACATGGGTTCATACATCCCTCGTAAATAGGAAGACATGGGTATTCCTATTCCAACCACCTCTATACTTGCTTCCTTGTCAGTTTCCCTGACCTGTTTTCATGAAGATCACAGAAATCAGCACACCACATCACCCCACGCCTTTCCACCCTACTGGGAGAGTCTCTGGGTAATAGAGAATGTTTCCATTGTTCCTCTTTCTGCCTTCCATTTTCTAGCCTTCATCTCTCATCACTACAATCCATCAAAAATGCCAATGCCAGGCAAATCTCTCTCTCCCTTCCCTTGGACCACATTCTTAAATCCCTGCCCTGGCACTCCTTCTCCCTCAGCCTACAGAGCAAATGGCTCAACCTTCAGAGCCTCTGACCTCTCCAGACCCACACACACTTCTGAATCCTCAGGACCGCTCCCCGCCCTTCTCCTCCTCCTCCTGTGTCATCTGGTTTCCCTTGGAACCAAGATACCCACCTCTGGTTACAGGACACTTTCTCTTTCTATAGGAACTCTAGGTCCCCTGCAGGCAGACTGCCTGCTGTATTTCCATTTTTCACTTTGCATGTAATTCATCACAGCCAATTATGATTTGCTTTATTCTGTGTGGTCCAACAAAATAAATTTCTTCCTAGGAAGAGCTTTCAATTTTTTCAGCTGTTTTCACATTAGACACGAGAATGTAATTGAGTAAACACCATTTTTGTGAATTGTAATATATTTCTGGTTATTCTATTTCATTCATGCTTTCTTCCGTTCCTTTCTTTTATTTTCCTATTTCTGGCTATTAAAGGGCCCCCTCTTACTTAAAGATCCAGCATGTCAATTTTTTTTCCTCCACCTCCCCACCTCCAACACACAGCCATTATGAAAGTGTATCCCTCTTTAAAGCTTCAGTTTATTCTCTGAATACAATCGGATACAGATGCACAATCTGCCTCCACCAAGCTGTGTGTGCTAAAAGCCTGTTTTGACAAAGATTTTATACAACATAATCCAAATGAAAGGTAAGTTATCAACAGACCCGTACTTAAGAATCCCTCACTGTTATCTCTGGGGCAAGCAGTTTAATATTCCCAGCGGCAGTCTCAAAGATGCATGCCTAAGACCCTCCCTCCCAACCCCCACCAAGTCAACACACACCCCCCACCCCCATGACTCCCTTCCCACCCCTAGTAGCAGCAGTGGAGGATAAAGTGCTTCTGGGCCCATGGTAATCCAATCAGGGCTGGGTGTGCTTCAATCTCTACCCGTCCTCAGAAAACATTTTGGCAGAATGCCTTTCAACTACACTTTGCATTCCACACCGGGTCCTGTGCTCATTCTGGTGGTTCTGCAGAAGTGAAAGTGGCCCTGCCCAGGGAGTGGACTTCACCTGCCTTCCCAAACTGCAGGATATCAGAAGCACTTCTGCCATGAAGGTGTGGGTCTGGGGGCTGAGGCTCTGACAGTACCCACCACACACAAGGAGTGAAAAAGGCAAAGGAAAACATGAAATGAACACATCAATTTTGTTTAACTTCAAAGAGTAAAGGAAACCATTTTTCAATCCTTTGCCCTTACCTATGCACCAGTGAAAACATTCCACCCAGTCTATTTATTAGTCAGGGCTTTTCGGGGGTCTGTAACCTTTCCAGATCCCTTTGGCTGTCTGACGAAATCTATGGACCCCTTCCAAGAACGGTTTATAAAAGATTGCAAAGGAGATTAATTATATTGAAATACCTTTACTTCTCAAGTTAAGCAGCGCAGCAGGATGTGGTTTTAGTGGATGAAAAGATAGCTGCTCCCTGGATTTTTTTTTTTTTTTAAACTTGGGATTTCTACAGAAGAGATTTGTGCTGGGCAAGTGATGGCTGTGGTAAAAAGCATGAAGTGGTGACTGTCCACACTGTCCTCAGGGCTGTACAACTTCCTGTACATCAGACTTGGTAGCTGGCTCTGCCTTGCAGATGGCTCCATGCACATTAACACAGGGTGCTTCAATATTTGCTATACTGGAATAGCTGAGATTTGGACTTCCTTTATTCACAGTCCTACGTAGATTTTAACTACTCCTGAGAGAGAAGAGTCGACAAGTACAGAAAACAATGTGAGGAGATTTTGGAAAAGAGAAGTCGTGGTAGAAAACTTGAATCTAACCATTTACTCTTTTTCTAAATATTTACTGAGCACTTACTGTAGGCTCACAGTAGTAAACAAGTGGCCTAAAGACCTTTCCCCCAAAAAAGTTCAAGCCCAAATGTGGGGAGATACCCTATAAGCAAATAAACAAGTAAATGTAAAACAAATAAACACTATATATATGTCCAATGGTGATAAAACAAAGCAGAAGAGATGAGAGAGTGCATGGACAGTTGTCATATTTCATGCAGAGTTTATTTCCCATTTCACATCAATAAATATTCATCAAGTTCCTACTGTGTTTCAGGCCCTGGAGTGGATTCAAGGAAACTGACATATATATATACATATATGTGAGTGTATGCACACACACACAGACACAGACACACAGAGTTGACCCTTTATCAGCACAGATTTAAACTGCATGGGTCCACTTATACAGAGGTCTTTTTCAATAAAAGTTACACCAAGTGTGTCTGTCTCTCCTGCCTCCCCTTCCACCTTGTCCATCTCCACTTCTGCTGTACCTGAGACAGCAAGACCAACCTCTCCTCTTCCTCCTCCTCAGTCCACCCAATGTGAAGATGATGAGGATGAAGACTTTTATGATGATCCAATTCCACTTAATGAATAGTAAAGATATTTTCTCTTCCCTGTGATTTTTATTTTTTTGAGACAGGGTCTCACTCTGTCACCCAGGCTGGAGTGCAGTGGTGCCATCTTGGCTCACTGCAGCCTCGACCTCCAGGAATCAAGGGATCCTCCCACCTCAGCCTCCTGAGTAGCTGGGATTACAGGTGTGCCCTACAATGCCCAGCTAATTTTTTATGTTTTTGTAGAGATGGGGTCTCGCCATTTTTCCCAGGCTGGTCTTGAACTCCTGGGCTCAAGAGATCCGCTTGCCTCAGCCTCCCAAAGTGCTGGGATTACAGGTGTGAGCCACCTTGCCCAGCTCTTATGATTTTCTTAACATTTTCTTGTCTCTAGCTTACCTTATGGTAAGAATAAAGTATAGAATACATATAACATATAAAACATTTTTTAATTGACTGCTTATGTTATCAGTAAAGCTTCCAGTCAATAGTAGACTAACAGTAGTTACGTTTTGGGAGAATCAAAAGTTATACTCAGATTTTCAATGGTGTGGAGGGTTGGCACGCCTCATACCCATGTTGTTTAAGGCTCAACTGCACGTATGTGTACACACATATCACTCACTCAATTTCCAGTTACTTGCATGTGAAGGGTGCACAGAGTCTCCACCAAGAGAGGTCTGTGATGCCACACTGCTGAACAGTTTCTTTTCAGAAAGGTGACCAGTGAATGCCACCAAGGGCCCACAAGAGTAGAAAAGGTGCCGTGAGGACTGCATTTGCTGTGCTGAAGGGCATGAGCTTTGGAAGCATCAAGAGCCTTGGCAGAAGGTCAGCCACCGTGATCCTATGCTCAACTCTACCACCTATCTCACTAAGTGCCCCAAGGCAAGTTACATACATCACCTCTTAGGCCTTTAGAACCTTCATCGGCAACATGTGGAACTGAGGCTGCCATGGAGTTCAAATGCAGTAACGCAAGGAAAGCACCCAGCACAGTGCCTGCTACTAAGAATTAGAGAGATGAGTTCTTGTCTCACGTATCTTCTTATCAAGGAATAAGAAGCACAACAGGAATGCAAAAGCCCCAAACAAAGACCATGCACCCAGAGCAGGTGTACAAGAACTGCTTTTGCCTATTTGTTTCCTCTGTTTTTGTTTTTGTGGCCAAATGGATCTGGGGAATACTTGCAGGTGTTACTTAAAAAAAAGAGAGAGACTTCATAGTGAAATAAGTTTTAGAAACAACAAAGAAATGAGGTAGCACAGTTCTCTTTGCTTCAGGTTTTCTCTTAGTTTAATATGCTAATGCACATCACATATCTCCAAGAACTGTCAACAATGTATGACATTGTATATGTCATACAATGTATGTTTCCCCAATGTATGTGACCATGGAACCCTTTGGCATGGAAAAATCCCATGTGACAGTTATTCTACGGAGAAGACTTTGGGAAATGTGGGTTTGTTAAAATAACAAATAAATCAAAAGATAAGAAATATATACCCTATTTGGTTCTGATGTGGTCTAGTAGCTTTCACTGAAAAGGCAGACTTCAGCGTATTTTTGTGCACACCAAGAAAGCCTAGTACCAGTGTTTCCTATTCACTGAACCAAGGCAACTTCTCCTGCTTTTCCTATAAAAAGAAGTAATTATTCTGGGACCACAGTGCATTTGGGGGAAATGTTGGCAACATCTGAACACTTCTCATTCCCTTGGACAGGTAATTCCACTATTTTCTGCAATAAATGGGCCCTTAAAATGAGTTTTGTTAATTATTCTCTTGAAAGCCAAATCCTCTTCTGACTGCACAGGGGAAGCCTTCTGCTTAAAGTCACCCTGGGTTTTCTTTATTATCTGAATGCTTCACAGTGAGCAATGCATTACTTTCATAAACAGAAAATCGATGCCGGGGGGCAGAAAAAAAGAAAAGAAATTTCATAGGGATGTGTTGATACACCTACGATTAGTCCAAAAATTGCTTACTTGTACATGAAGATTTTATATATGGGGCTTTCCATGAAGACCTTACTTAATGTTAGAATACTAGATACATTTGAAGTGGAAGAGGTGGTCAAAGAGAAAACTAGGGCGAAAATTGTTCCTCACGTGCTTAGAATTCAATTGCAGAAAGAAAGAATCCTTAAGACTCACCCACATTCTAGGAGGCAAAAGAATAGAGAGAAAGAGAGAGAGAGAAGGAAGAAAGGGAGGGAGGGAGGAAAAGGCGAGAAGGAGAGAGGAAAGAACTAAAAAGAGGGGGAGCACATGTGTAAAAGAGGGGAGTAAGGGAGTCATTGAAAAGCCTAAGTTTGGGGGAGAGGAGGCTACAAATGCACAGATTTAAATTAACCCAAGCCCGTAAAAAGGCTTTGTACAAGGGCTCTGGCGTTAATGGGATTTGGATTGCTACAGACTGCAAATCAAGAACAGAACATAACGAGAGATGCCGGAGTTATTTTTGAAATGTATGTCTTAAGTAATGTGAAGCTTAACTAACAGGGACACTGCAGCATTTTGCAGTGGCTGCTGGCTTGTGGCCTGGCTGGGAACCGGAGCTGCCCAATGAATAAGTTGCGGCCTCCCACCTGGGACCAGATGGACTTGGGTGAGCCTTGACCCTAAGGTGTGCCGCTGAGGAGTTGCTTCGTGTTGTAGGAGTAAATGCAGCTGCTCTGTTAGATTGCTTAGTGATGCAGATGATGCAGGTGGAGAGTAACCCTCTGAGCCCCAGGATCTTGGGGCCATGGGTTTAGCATTCATTCATTCATTCAGTCAGTCAGTAGGTGCCTCCATCAGTGCCTCTCATCAGTGCCTCCAAGGTGCCTGGAATTGTTTGGGGTCTTGTGAATACCATGAATCTCTGCTGTCAAGGAACTTATATTATCCCAGAGGAGGGTAAGTGAACAAATAAGTAAGAATTTCTGTTGGTGATAAGGGCCTTGAAGAAAATAAAAAAAGGAAAAGGAGATGAGGTACAGTGCGGCTTAAGGGCAGGGGAAATGTGTTCAGGGAAGGCATCCCTGTGGCAAGAACATTTAAGCTGAGCCTTGAATAATGAGGACTCCAGGCTGCAAAGATCTAGGGAAAGAAGAACAGAGGCGGAGGGAGCGCCATCCTCAGATTTAGAATAAGCGGCCATCTTCCCATTCCTCACTACCAGCTAACTCAGCTTTCCACAACACTAAATTCAAAAGCAAACAGACATGTTTAATTTTAAAATCTTAAATTGAATACTATGCCACTAGGAAAATATATCCTGAAACTTAGGTATTTTTAGAATGATCCGCTTCAGTTTCCTCAAGTACTTTTTTCCCTTGTTCAACCAGAAGACCCACATAGTTTAGGTACATCAGCTTCCTCTAAATACCTGAAACTGCATTCATCAGCCACTTTCTAAAAATTGGATCTTACTTCAAAGCTGAATGACTTGATGACTCCCATAACAGAATACATTACACTGATTATGGGATTATTCACATGCCATTTGCAAGAGGTTGGGCAATATTTCTCAACATTCCACCGACCAACAAACAGAGTAGCGACAGTGGAATGCTAATATGCAAATGCCCTCCATGTCCTGATACCATGATAAAATTCCTCTTCACTTGTTTTTTTTTTAACTGATGTTAAAAAAGAGAGAGGGATGGTTATTTCGGTACAATGCAGCCCACAGAGAATAAAAGGCGTAAGCCCCAGCAGGGAACCAAAGCGGAGATTGTTTCCATGACCTGGCACTCACTAAGCACTCAATAAATGTAGGTTCCTTCCCCTTCCCTTTCCCCTTCACCCTTAAATGCCAAAACGCTGAGGGTTCATTTTTATATCAATAAGCTTTGAATAACATATTCATTGGCTCCTTCTTTTGTGACTATCAATCCGTTGTTGTGTTTTCATCTTCTGGCAATTGTTTCAGCTTCATCAATTCATGCCAGGAAGAATGATTTGGGGTGAGAAGAGGGTGAGGAGGTGGAAGCTTCATAGGCGTGGTTCACTGTCCATCAATGATTAGCATTTTACACTCAAGACAATCAAACTCGTACTTTACTTTTAAAGTTTTAGGAGGAACACATATTAAAAACCAAAATGAAAACAGGGCATCGTAAGTTCAAGGAAGCCACAAAGTAGACCAAGCAGCATAATTCTACTAAGCACCATTTTATTAGCTAATCAACGTGTCATTTTTTTTTCCTATGGGCACCTACTTACTGTCTTGTAATTTCCATAAGGGCACCATCTGTATTTATAAAAGAATTATCTTTGTGGTGATCTAGCAATCTACAAACAACGGTGATATTTAACTTTTCTTAGGGGATCAATTGTAGAATTAAGTTAAAGGATTTATAAGTCTCTTTTTCAGGATAAACCTTAAAAGGACTTTTTCATACATCTCTGTGATGTTGGAAGCACTTGAAACAACAAAAAAATGTAATTTTGATTTATTAAAATATAAAGTTCTGGATCTTGACATGTACATTTTTAATCAATCATAATGAGCCTCTACTATAAAGTCCAGTAAAACAATAATAAGTAAAATATTTTCTTTTTTCCATTTTAGCTGAAAGGGTGGGTTAATTTTCAATGTGATCTGGTTTGGTGCTCTATGGCTCAGACAGAATCCAGTATTAACCAAGGTCACTGCTATGAGTTCAATCAGCATCCAGTCAGCTAACTCAGTTATAACACATGGTTAAACCCTCTCTTGTCCAGTTTTTAATGATGGCCTTGCAAATGCATGTTGCTTGTCCAATGATGGCTAATAATGTGAGTGGAGATCAGCCAGCAAACCCCCTACCACTGATGGAATCAGAAACTCCTAATAGATGCTCTTATATTGGGCACAGATTTCATAGATAAGTAATACAAGGTGCATGCAGGAACAAATTTGTTTAAAGCGTTTCTATGGCTACCAAACAGGACCTCAGAGAGAACAATCTTTGGTTTTACAAAGGTATATAGTTTCAGTTTTGCATTAATCCAAAAAAGTAAAATGCATTTCAAGAGAATCAATCATAGATAAAAATGTCACTGTTTGTCAAGATGCAAATTTCTTCACTAATAATTACTTTGTAAACTTAATTTTAAGCAATATTTAAAATAATTCTGATTAAAATATATAGATGTATTAACAAAATTAAAAAGCAAAATGCAAACTAATATTTATACGTCATTGATTCATTATTTAATCCGTACATATTTGTGGAGTTCCCA
This sequence comes from Pongo pygmaeus, assembly GCF_028885625.2. NCBI lineage: Eukaryota > Metazoa > Chordata > Mammalia > Primates > Hominidae > Pongo > Pongo pygmaeus. The sequence continues at coordinate 23,390,072 of NC_072376.2, forward strand.
CTACATTGAGTACCGTTGTAAGAACCAGGTATAGTGAAGAACAGAATACACATAGTCAGCCCCTTCCCTCATGGAGCTTCCTTTTTTTAAAACAAAGTATGTGTAAATGAACAAGTGAGTGGAAATTTACGAAGTTACATTTGTGATTGAACTAAGATATGTAACTACTCTCTCTAATATAGTTTTATTGCTTTTAAAATCTAAATTATGTATTTCTTTTAAATAATTTGATAATGTACCAGCACCAGGAAGTAATCTTTCTGGATTTTGCGTTTTGTATTTTTTGTTTGTTTTTATGCTTGTTTTTAGTCATTGAAATATCAATATTTGACATAATGAATTTAATGAATTTGGACGATCAAATTTTTGAAATGTATTGATAAAATGGAGAATTTTCAGGGAAGTGTTAAAACAAGAATATTTGAGAGTTGGAAAATGGGTCTTCTTGGGGAAAGATAAGGAATCAGAGTCATTTATCTCAAGAAGTGACTTAATTATTATCTCTATAGAATGAACACATAAGAGAATGAATTCTGGTATTCATGACAGATATAAGATGGTGATTGGTTCTGAAATGTATTTGAAATCATTGTACTGTATGATAATTTGAGTTCTACATTCAAATCTTAGCTCTACTACTGTGTAGAGAGAACCTCTCCACATCTCAGTTACTTTATAAAAGGGACATTTTACATAGACTACGCGAGTATAATGAAAGTATATTACTTAGCATGTAGTCTTTAATCACCATTAGCTGTCTTCATCATCACACTTTATTATCATCATCATCATCATCACACAAAAAAACTCAAGCCTTGTTGTAATGAGGGGCAGCTTTGGTCTCCTGCTGACAATCACAAAGGAAGCTGGTAACAGTCTGTCCTGAGCAAACAGGAATTTAATTCAAAAGTCCTCAGTTCAAGACCTAGCTCTTCCAGTATTAACTTGTACAAACTTGTATAAAGCTCTTAAACTTCTGAGTCTCAGTTTTTCCAGCTCTAAAATGGACATAACAGAACTTAACTATGAGATAATATATGTAATAATTAATTTTGAGTGTCAACTTGACTGGGCCATGAGGTACCCAGCTCTATGGTTAAATATTATTCTGGGTGTATTTATGAGAGTGTTTCTGGATAAGGTTAACATCTGAATCAGTAGACTGAGTACAGTGTATTGCCCTCCTCATTGTGGGCTGTGCTCCCATCCAATCTCTTGAAGACTTGAATAGAACAAATAGCTTCTCCTGCCTTCAGATTCAGACTGGAATTTACACCATCTGCTATCTTGATCCCTCTGCGTTGTCCTTCACTGGAACTTACACCACTGGATCTCCTGGCTCTCAGGCCTTCAGACTGCAGCTCCTGCGACTTCTCAGCCTTGATAATCACATAAGTCAATCCCTTATAATAAATCAACCTCTCTCTCTCTCTCTCTCTCTCTCTGTCTCTCTCACTCTCTCTCTCTCTGTGTGTGTGTGTGTGTGTGTGTGTGTATGTGTGTAAAATCAGCTCTTGGCTGTTTCTGTAGAGAACCCTGAGTAATATATTTAAAAAGAACCAGCATATACATTATTTCATTAAATATAGGGCGCTACTAATTTTGTAGAAATACATACTGTGGCAATAGTCTATCATAAATGATCTCTTATTTTAACCACCCAGGATAAAAATTCCCAGAAAGATTATGAACGTGAATTTCAGCTTTACCATTCACTACATAGAAAAAAATCTCTTTAATTCTCTGTGTTCCAATTACCTGGTCAGGAAAAACGAAAGTCGTATAACTTGTGAGGATCACAAATTTAATGTGCAAAGTGTCCAGAAAAGGGTCCAGCGTGCCGAAGATATCCACTGATTGGTAGCTCCTATTCCTTTTGGTCAAACCATGATTTAGTATATTCAATTTCTGGTATGTCTAAACTCTTAAAATGAAGAGTTTTACAGTTTAAAAGTTTACAGTTTAAAACTCTTAAAATGAAAACCATTACAAATAACCTTTGGATTATCTTTAAATAATTCTTTATGGTTTGGAGGAAAAAAATCTATAAAACCGTAAAATACCCAGGGTGTCAAATATACAGTATCATACAAAAATAATCATTTTGTATGATCATGGCTAATACGGTTCAATCTAAATTGCAATCTCATATTTGCCATAATTATACATAACCAAACACTAATAAAAATCACTGCCTTATATTTCAAATTGGTAATTATGGTAGCAAACATTAACAACATGTCAGATATAAGATGGTGATTTGTTCTGAAATGTATTAGAAATCATTATACTGCATGATAATTTTAATTACAGTTTGGTAGCAAGAGAGCATGCAGGGGTCTACTGCTCTAGTGCATCATGGGAACTGGCAGCCCTTCCATGCAGCCCTCACTCTGACTCCTGTTGTTCAAGTTCAAGAAATGCACAATTCCTCCTCCACCTTTAAATAGCGGACTGAGTTCCCTCTGCAGAATCAGCATATCATGAGATTTGGAGTCATTCTTCCAGGATTAAATCCTTGTCCTTTTACTTTTTTTTTGAGACGGAGTCTCGCTCTGTGGCCCTGGCTGGAGTGCAGTGGCACAATCTCAGCTCACTGTAAGCTCCGCCACCCAGGTTCATGCCATTCTCCTGCCTCAGCCTCCCAAGTAGCTGGGACTACAGGCGCCCACCACCACCCCAGCTATTTTTTTTGTATTTTTAGTAGAAATGGGGTTTCACCATGTTAGCCAGGGTGGTCTCAATCTCCTGACCTCATGATCCGCCCGCCTCAGCCTCCCAAAGTGCTGGGATTACAGGCATGAGCCGAGTTCAAATCTCAGTGAGTTCTTTTACTTTCTAGTCATATGAACTGGGCTAAAGGTAAGTTCTCTGTGCCTTAGATTCCTGTTCTTTAAAATGGAAAACATAGTATTACCTACCTCAGAGGGGTATTGTAACAACAAAAGCAGATTATTCTCTATGTAGTACTTAGCCTAGCACCTGGAACATGGTAAGTCCTCAATACAACTATGTATTGAGATAGACATGTATGTATATACATGTGTGGTATACATACTTGTTATTATATTATACTAACACTCAGATCATTCATTTTCCTAAGCTTTTAAGATCCTGGTCTTCATAAAAGTGACCAAGTGTTCTATTTAAGGTGGAGGCGTGCTGACTGTTAGCTTCTGTCTCTCAGGGACTGCATTCTTCAAAACGCATTGGGTTTTCTCCTCTATTGACTCCTTCCATGTTTTCTCCATCTCCTTTTTCTCACTCAGTGCTGAGTCCATGGGATGATGCTATGTTCTTCCTACATATTTTCACCTCTGTCTGTCTTTACCTCATGTGGGATATGATGAGGTTTCTCTTCAAATAATCTGATCAATCTTTTATTATTTAATTCATAGTACCTTAGGATTTTGAGCATTATTCCTAACACTCATCCTCTCTTGAGCCCTTCCTGTTGTCTCTAACGATGGCCTTTAAGTATGGATCCAGGATACACCCCGTGCTCTACCCATAATGCCAGAGAACCACTGAGGAGGCTTCAATCCCTAACAGGTGAATACAAGTGCCATGAAATTCCCACCTCCACCCACATCATACCTCCCTGACTTACCTGATACTAGGCCCTAACTTAGAAATTTAATACACTTCCCCCACAACAAAAAGAAAAAAAAAAATCTTGTGTGAAATTCATTATTCTAACATAAGAACCAATTATTTATTCAGAATTACCCATTTCCACCCCTTTTTAAAATTCTCTGGGCCTTACTACATATTTGCACAACTCTTCCAGTCCCAAGGTCCTCACACAAAGTGGGGAAGAACCCCCAACGTCATCATAAAGCGTCTTTCCTTTCTACATTTCCATACTGTTTCAGGTTAAATATTCAGGGTAACAGACCAGACTGCTAATTAGGGAACTGTCTGAAACCACCATGAACCACATTTCCACTGGTGCAATAAGCAAAGACTCTTCATTAAAATCACTGTCCTCTGTAAGGGAAAGCTGTTTCCAGCGCAATAGATCTAATTCACAGGTGTGATCATGCAGACCCAGGTACAGTATTCATTATTAACTTAAAAAGTATGCCAAATCAATTAAAAACCATTTTAAAGGGAAGGAATAAAATTTAGTTCTACCTAACTGCAGCTCAGCTCTAATTTATCTTCCAGCCACTTTCAAGGGATTTTACTTGGTTCTTAATCTAACATTCATTGGAAAGGGTAATTCTCATGAAATTACAATGGCATCTCTTGCATCGTTTAATGCAAATGTTCCCATTCTTCGGAAATGGAGAGCAGCTTCTCCAATAAAGACTCCCTTCAAAGTGTAAAGTGGGAGAGCTTGGGGAGCTGTTTGAGAAGAATAAAACATTGCATTTCAGCAGCTGCTCAAATTTAAAACTCTGCCCGCATCACTATGACAAATTGTATTCCAAATATAGGTTATTCACAACATGTTTATTATAAGGCGAGGCATATGAATTCCTGCCGTGTCTTTCTTTACAAACATGTCAAGACTTGTGAACCCTTAATGAAATGCAGCATTTTAGAGGCAAGGGAAGCTACGAAGACTCCAGAAAGAAGAGACTCTCTTTCCTGGGACTGGGACCTTGTTATACTAGTGATGGTTCCCATTATCAGAGACACTGTATCATCTCAGAACCAAGTAGGACTTTAGAGGTCATTGAGTCCAGCCACTACAGCTTACAGATGAAGAGACCAAAACCTGAAAGAGAATGAGAATTTTCCTAAGTGTCAGGGCTGGTTAGAGACAAAAACAACCAGGCCCAGGTCTCACCTGCCCAGCCCAAGGCACCTTCCGATAGTGTCATATGGACGAGACTCTCAAATAGCTTTTGTCCCCTTGGGGCACATTTTTTTTTTTTTTTTTTGAGACAGAGTTTCACTCTTGTTGCCCAGGCTGGAGTGCAATGGCATGATCTCAGCTCACTGCAACCTCCACCTTCCAGGTTGAAGCGATTCTCCTGACTCAGCTTCCTGAGTAGGTGGGATTACAGGCACCTGCCACCATGCCCAGCTAATTTTTTTTTTAATGTATTTTTAGTAGAGATGGTGTTTCACCATGTTGGCCAGGCTGGTCTCAAACTCCTGACCTCAAGTGATCCACTGCCTCAACCTCCCAAAGTGCTGGGATTACAGGCGTGAGCCACCGCGCCTGGACGGGGCACTTTTTTAAAGTCCTGTGGGGCACCAACTTCTTGATAATTAGATAAAAGTTTCCATACATTTGGAAATGAATTTATCCCAGTATCATATTTCTACTCATGCTACAGAAGTTAGTTGGACTGATTTTACATTCCTCAACTTTTTTAACCAAGAAGTACAATCCTTCTCATTTGTTAATTCATATTCTCTCTTTTAGGTAAAGTGTCACTGTTCACTGGTCACCGAAGTCCCAAGCAGAGGATATCCACTTCCTACTCTATCCCTTCCTAGTATAGGCCTTGCTGATATGGCCAGAACACAGAAGTCTACCCTGGTTTTACTGTAAAGCAGAGGCCAGCAAACATTTTCTGTAAAGGGCCAGATAGTGATGATGATTCTAGGCTCTGTGGGCCACCTGGTCTCCTTCGTCGCTGCTCAATTCTGCCGTTGCAGTAGAGAAGCAGCCATAGACAATATGTAAACAAATGAGCATGGCTGCGTTCCAATAAAACTTTATTTATCTATACTGAAATTGAATTTCATACCATTTTCATGTGTCATGAAGCATTATTCCTCCTTTGATTTTTATTCAACCATTTAAACATGCAAAAACCATTCTTAACTGATGAGTTATACAAAAATTGGCAGCAGCCAGATTTGTCTTATCTGCCATAGCCTGCCAACCCTTGGTTTAGGGAGATGAAAGAGACCACCAAAAAAACAAATTCCTTTTGCTACCCAGTTGCTCCCTCTTTAAGCTGCTATTGGCCCTCACCTAGCAAATCCACTTTTTTAAAATTAAATGTGCGTGTTTTCCATTTGTGTCCCATGGGTAATGATTCACTAAGGTTATACCCTCCTTGCTAACGACTTCAATAACCACACAGGGTTCCTGGGTAGAGCATCTTCTTCCATGTGAAATATAACTAAAAGGACCAAGAAACTTTGCCACTAAGAAATAGTTGTGATATCATTGTTACACCAATCAGATGAAAGAGAAACATCTATTCAGAGGATAGTCTTATGCTTTCTACAACCCGGATTCTTAGCCCTCACACAGGAAGTACTGCTTCAATTTTGGAAAGAAATATTTTAGTTTCACATATGGCCAATATCAGCACCAACAAATCAATCATTTGAAATTATTATCAATCTTTTGTCTGTACAATCAAGTAAGTAGGAACGTGCTATTTAAATACGTTTACACACAGCACAACTCTACTGGCATCAGCATATTACAAAAACCAATTTTCTTACTTCAACTTCTATCTACTTCTAATTCTGTAGCATAGCTCTGGGGAGTTGCTACAAGGTCTGTGTAAACTGAAAATCTAAATAACATTATGACGCCTATTACAGAACTAATTTATAATCTAATACCCCAGTTGAATTTAATATCCTATTTATTTATTCAAGCAAAATATCTGGAAAAATATGTCACATCATAATGTAGTTGTTATGAAAATGGAAAAATAAGGCAGAATTTTAGAGAAAGCATGATAATTGCCAGGGACAGGTATGAGCAAGAATTTTAGAGCCCCTCACATGAGGAAGAGGCAGGAACCCTTTAATAAATAGGATTTTTGCTTTATAATGAAATTATTGTCAAATTTAGTATTTTACATCAAATTTACAACTTTAAAATGTGATTCCTATTAATGTTATCTGTTCAGAGCTAGTGCAGCATAAAACTGTTGGCCAAGAGATGCCACCTCATCAACTGTCTTTAACAACTCCATTCCCATCCTGGATGGAAGAAGTGAGCTTTATGGCAGCATTTATAAGCATGCACTGCCAATACAAATGCACAAGTGATATGCATATATATAATACACACAGGCTAATGGGAAGAACTATAGAGCTGCTTCTCTGAATACTAAGTTTCATATTAATTTCTGCCCCTAAGATAAAAGGAGGGAAGGGAGAAAGAATTGAAGGAAATGAGGGAAGGAAAACATGACATTTGACATTGCAAAGCTACGGAAAGCATAAATATAAAAACACTACAAAGTGATCATTACACCCTATAGCTGGATGCTTTTAGCCATCCAGGAAGCAGAGGGAGGACTTAATGAAAGTTTAGTGGGGCTCAACAATACATTTACACTAGAGTTCCCAAGACTCAAAGAAAGGGCAGCAGCCACCTTCAATCACCTGAATCCCTCCAGTAAACAAGGAAAATGCCTACCACTTGTTTTCTCTTGAGGTAGAAGCCATGATTATAGCTTGGGGAGCAGCTCAAAGTCACATTGTCAGAAAAGGAACTATGACTCAAAGCTCCAGGTCCTGTAAGTCCACATGCATCCAAGTGCACAACCACACAAATGCATGCGTGCCTACCCTCACACTGGTGACTTCCATTCCTACACAAATGCACAACAAGTATCTGTCTCCACACAAGGCCTCAGACATCGGGGTCCTTGAGTCCTATTCTAAACCTGCGTGTCTGGATTGCCAGTCCTACTCTTGACTGCCTGTATTTCTAATATGTTCCCCAGGTTATTCTTCAAAGTTTAGGAACCAGTGGCCTCTGTGATCATATTTGAGAGGCATCTGAGAAGAGCTCTTTGCCCCCGAAATTATTACAACACTACTCTCTCAATACCCCGGAATCCCATAATTAGCAATTCATTCTTTGCCTCTTAAAGGTTTTCTGGTCTCCAAAGGTACGAAAATTAAACTCAAATATACCTAAGAGAAGAAATAGCTTCAGTCCTCTTATCAGATGATGTCTTGTTAGATACTGAAGCCCTGCAGAAATTAAACAAGAAAAGCCCAAAAGGACAAGAAAAAGACTCATAAAAGGAAAGTATCGAACACACGTGAGTAGACCCAGTCCTGCACAGACACATACATGGAGTCTAGGATCACATATAACCCCCGAGCAAAATGATGAATATCAAGCGTCAGGCACCTCAGCTCCATGTAGCTCTTCTGAGTACAGACCACCCTCAAATTCAGGCTCCTAAGGTGTCCCAGGATGTACTCAGGTCCAAACAGGGATACCTTCAAAGGTATTCATTTGTGAAAACATACACATGTGGACCTTAGGGATTTTTGAGTTTTGCTTTTTGTTTGTTTTGAGGCAGGGTCTCGCTCTGTTGCCCAGGCTGGAGTGCAGTGGCATGCTCACAGCTCACTGCAGCCTCAACCTCCTGGGCTCAAGCAATCCTCCCACCTCAGCCTCCTACAAGCACACACTACCATGTACAGCTAACTTTTGTATTTTTTATAGAGATGGGGTTTCACCATGTTGCCCAGGCTGCACATGTAGACTTTGATATAAAAGTCATGCCCTCTCCTGACAGGTGAGCCTCCTCGGGTGGCTTACTTTCTCCAAATATACAGTTGGCCCCCAACTGTTTCCCAAGCAGCCCTCCAAGTGTAGACTCTGTCTCACTCCTCTTCTTGCCCCCACCCCTCCAACAGTGTCAGCTCAGTTAAGATGCTGCATGGGAACCATGAAGACTGTCTCTTCCTTGATCATTTTAGCTGCTCTCGGTGAAGGTACACATATGCAACAGAAACCCAGCTCAGCACTCTATTGATTATTACCTATAAATCTAGCTGCTCATAAAAAGACCCCATGAAATACAATCCAGGGACATAAATCTCTCTAGGCGAGATGAAATCTGATGGGAAATAAAATTCCCTCATTTCATTTATTTCCTTGTTTAAAAGACTAACTTTCCAATCAGCTACGAACATTAACATGAGCTGGTAGGGGGGTTGAGGACAGAGTACCAAATGGGGGTCAGGACAGGAGAGCAAATGCTGCTCCTGTCACTCATGGACTATGTGTCATCAGTAAGTAATTTATCCTCTTTGAGCTTCAGTTTTGTCACCTCTAAAAAAAGGATAATAAGGGGTGGGTGTGGTGGCTCATACCCGTAACCCCAGGGCTTTGGGAGGCTGAGGCTGGAGGAACGCTTCAGGCCTGGAGTTCGAGACCAGCCTGGGCTACACAGCAAGACCTTTGCTCTACAAAAATTTTGAAAATAAGACCGGCGTGGTGGCTCATGCTTGTAGTCCCAGCTACTCAAGAGTCTGGGCTCACTTGAGCCCAGGAGTTCGAAGCTGCCATAAGTTATGATTGCACCACTGTACTCCAGCCTGGGTGACAGAGCAAGATCCTGTCTCAGAAAAAAATAAAAATAAAGATTGAAATAAAATAAAATAAGATGAAAAATTAAAAAAAGACAATAAACTTCTTTGCATGGCTTCTGTGAGATTAAATCAGACATACTACAACGTACCAAGCATAATTTAGGAGCTCAAGATGGTAGCTGTTATAAGCACCCCATCTATACCTTTAAAAGGAACTTATTATCTAGAAAAATAATCCACGCTTTCTTGTTTCAAGTCCAAGTGATGGCTAATAAGATGTATTTATTTATTCAACTAACATTTACTGAGCACCAACTATGTGTCAGACTTTGTCCTAGGTACTAGGAATTTGTCCACCTCTAATTATAAAAGGTTATGTACAACACTTAAGGCTACACACAAGAAAAAACAGACAGTGGACAAATTTTTTTTGCAAAAAGTTATGTACTGCACACAGGCTCAGTCCCTTCTGTTTTTCATGATTTTTGAAAAAGCATGCCCATCCTCTTGAAGCCTCAGAGACCTTCACCCCAACTCCTTCCCTTTCTTCTCGTGGCTCCAAGCAAAGGTCAGCTTTGATTTTCCACACCGTGTTGCTATTTTGACTTAACAAACTGACAAATCCCTACACTGCTAGCTTTGTAAGGAAAACAACAAAGTCGTATGATTTTTTTTTACTTCCCCCTCACCAGAAGTGTGTCTGCACACAGTAGTCAAACCACACAGCTGAACCTCTGCTCCTAGAACAGAAAGCGTCCACATCAACACTCTCCCCTAGGTCACTCTTACTCACCAGAAAGTCAGCCCCTGAGCCAAAGCAGCTGAGTCCCAGATACGTTTTCCCACAACAAAAATACTAAATAGAAACTGTTTGTTCCTGGACCAAGAAGGAAAGCTTACAAGGCTGAGGAAAACGTTGGTGTTAGCATTGTCACTTCAGCGGGCCAGCAAAATTTGCCACCACTTTTTTCCATCTAACCTTTTTGGCCTTCCAATTCTATACTTCCGTGGTCCAACCACATGGTACAAAAACACATTCCACTCTGTTCCAACCTGGTCGAACAATCAAAGGGTACATGGCTTGAGTGAATTCAAAGCCTCTCCGTTTTGCTTTTTCCCGCTACGAATATGTGGTGCAGATAAATGAGAAGCCTTGAGTTGACCAAATGCTGGGAAAAGAGCAATGCAAGATTTAGTGATTTCCCAGGCATCATGAGAAAGAAAGAATATGAACCTATTAACTGATCTTTGCACCTATTAACTGATCTTTGTACAATCCCAATCTTGGGTCACATGTAGGGAATTTTGGAGCTGGAGAAATAGAACATGGGAGTGTTCAAGATGATAGAGAAAGAAGTAACAGGGGGGAGAAAAAAAAAGATCCTTCTATCTTGAATTCTGTAGAGAGGCAAGCATTTGTTATCGTTGTGTCTAGCTCTCAAACCAAAAAAAGTAAAATCAAACAAACAAAGAATTCACCAGCCAGAACCAGGCAGACTCTCCCGCGTTGATTCACACATGGTCTTCTCACTCCCCACTCCTGCCACAGATGGTGACAAAGCTCCACTGACACACGCCGCACCCTCAGGCACTGAAACTTCCTCCACAGTCCCCCTGCAAGGGTGACTGACTGTCACGCTCTCGGCTGGCATGGGGCAATCTCTGCCACCCCCCCTTCTTGTCTCTGCTCCCATCAAAATGGCACATTGTTAGAAATGTGCTCAGGATGTGCAATTTGGGGCAGATAGTTGCTGGAGTTCCCATATGCTTAAGGTACATAACTGGGCCACTGAGAAAAGGGAATTTAAGCATTCTAGAAAACAGCAGGAGAGCAAATTGGCCTTTCCCTCTGAGAGCTATTATTAGAGAGGCCCAGCCCAATTCAGCCAGAAAGCCAATATCTAGCCCATCCACTCTTTCTCGCAACAATGCCCCACACATCCCGCCCCCTTTCAAATAGAACTGCCCTGATGCATCCCAGCCAGACACACGTCTCATCTTTAATGTTAACCACTGGCTTGCAGAGATCAGTGGAAGCATCCCTTCTCATAGAGCAACTCGACAGTCCAAAGTTTAATTCCACATAATACGGAGAACTCACGGAACATGGCATTACATTTGATTTGTACTCGTGGAATTTGGCAGCCTGCTAGCTCTTCTCTCTGTGTACCTGCTGAAGTCACAGCTGCTGCCTAAACTTTGTAAATAAATGCTAAACAAATGCCAAATAAAGAAACCAACTTCCCAGGAAGCAGAAAGGGCAGGAGATCACAGTTTTTGTTCTCAGAAATATGCTGTGACCTGCTTCAGAGCTACATCCTGAAAGCTTAGGGGTGTCTCTGCTCTCCTATGTCTTGGAAGCTCTTTTCCCTCTGAAGGGAGGGAGAGAAGAAGAAAGGAAGGAAGAGAGGGAGGAAGGAAGGGAAAGGAAGGCAGAGAAAGAGAAGGGAAGGAGAGAGGAAAGAAAAAAACTTCTATTATCTGTCTCCCTGCTAATGAGTAGAAAACAGCGGTTGGGAAGATAACACATAGCTTTATTATTTCTTAGAGCACACATTTCTATGAAAAGTAGAGATTTTGTAGTCAATTTTTTTAGTGGACTTAATCTCCAATGGTGCAATGAACGTTAATGAGAAAATGGGTTTCATTCCATTTGATCCCCAAGTTTTCAGGCATGTATACATTGCATATGTGAAGACACTTTTGTTGTTCCTTGTCTTTGGCATTCTGGGACACATTTCTCAACAGCAACTTCTTGCTGAAGCCTTATAAAGTTAATCACTCAAGATATTTTCTGGCATGTGGCAGTCCGTGTTCTCTTGGGTACAGTAATATACAACCGAATCAACCAACCAAAGCTGGAGAAGCCCAGCATGTTTCATCATGGGTAGAAATATGCTTTATGAGTGAGCTGTCAGGCAGCCACCTCTATTTCCCTGCCTATCTCAAAGGGTACATCTATCCCATACACAAGATTAGGAACTAGAAGGAGGTATAGGCTTGACATGTGGCATATACATGACTTACAGCTCACCTCTGCCATTCAGATTCTGGCTTCTCGTGACTTAAGCCAAGCAAATTCAGTAACAGTGATGAAACTTACAGCTACCCGTCTTAGTCTGTTTTGTGTTGCTATGTAGGAATACCTGAGGCTGGGTAAATTATAAAGAAAAGAGGTTTATTTGGCTCACAGTTCAGCAGACTGTACAGGAAGCATGGCATCAGCATCTACATCTGGTGAGAGCCTCAGGCTGTTTCCATTCACGGTGGAAGATGAAGAGGAGACAGCATGTGTAGAGATCACACAGCGCAAGAGGATCTCGCAGAGACAGGAGTGAGGTGCCAGGCTCTTTGTGACAACCAGTTCTCATGGGAACCAATACAGCAAGAACTCACCCCATAGAGAGGGCATTGATCTACTTATGAAGGATCCACTCCCATGACCACACCACCTCCCATTAGGCCCCACCTCCAACATTGAGGATCAAATTTCAACATGAGGTTTGAAGGGGACAAAAACCGAAATCATAACACTACCATTTATTGAATACTTACTATACAGCAGGCTCTGCGCAATAGCACTTTATTTCTTGTCTTCCCCTAATAAACCAGAAGTTCCATGAAGGGCAGAGATCATGCCTCTGTTTCTCCCCCCACCCCCAACCTTTTATTTTTCTTTTGGCTTGCTGTTGTCCATACCACATAATAATGGCTAACATTTACATAGCACTAACTAGGTGCCAGACACATTCTAAGGACTTTACATAGAGAAACTTATCAAATTCCCACAGCAAGCCTATAAGGTAGATACTCTTATCTCTGATGCAACAACTGAGGCTCAAAGGGCTTCAGCAACTTGTCCAAGGAAGCACTGAAACCAGAATTCTAACACAGATCTTCTGGTTCCAGAATCTATGCTTTTAACCTCTTGCTATTATAGGATGTTTATTACATCAATAAACATTTTTTGAATGAATGAAAGATTTCATGTGAACATTACAGCAACCGAATAGAGCAAATAAGGTGATTCCTATCTACCAATTAGGAAACTGAGACTCAGAGTGGTTAAGCAACTTGCCCTAGGTCACATAGTTGTACAGAATGAGGACCCCACACAGGTCTTTCTGACATGGAGGCCCATGATCTTGAAATAACTATGGTATTATATAACCATGTAACCAAGCAATTCCCTAACCTACACTTTGAGTCAGTGGCTCCACTTCTCCATCTTGTCAATAACAGCGTCTCTTTCTGCACACAAAGAAACGTGTTTAATAAAGCAGATAAAACTCTTTAGGGGTTGGAGTGTGTGGTTTTTATTGCCCCCAAATCAGCTGTATAACAAAAAGAAAGGCTGATATTTTAGATGACGAGTGAAAAATGGGTCAGGCAGCTCTCTGATTTCATAGGAACCTGTCCATCAGAGCGTGTCACTGATGAGGACTTTATCTGTATGGTTAATTCTGTAAGGAATGTCTCCATGGGCAGCTCTGAACATTTCTTACTCAGTATTGGAAACACTTGGTGCCAAGCAGCACAGGGCCTAGTGGCGCTGATGACACATCGCGGCTAAATCAAAACCTCATCCCTCTCTTTCATCCAGGCACAGTCCTGTGAGTCAGTGAGGTCTTCCTCAGCCATGGAAAACTTTTATCTTTTTTTCCAGCACTTGCTCTGGCTGCTTGCTCCTAAATGACTGTTCTTCCAACTGATTATTTTTCTTCCATACACATCTGTCACCCAACTTTTCATTTTTTAAAAAGTTTTAAAAATTTATTATTCCTGAAGCGAGAACCTGAGAATGAGCGGGTGATTAACGGAATCATTTGACTGACCTTCAGGGGACCTAACCGTAGGTGATTGATGAAATGACTACAGGTTTAAGCAGAAGGTCAGCTTCTATAATATGGCGGTTACTTCCCATGCTCCTTACAAATCAACTCAGTCGCTGGCCTTCACTTCTCCTTTGCAACATTTTTAAGGTGAAGACATATGACTGATTCCTCTGTAAGCCACCCCCTCGTGAGGCTCATTATGTAGTGACAAAGACATGGTGGTGGTATTTGATCCAAAAAGATCATGATCTAACATCAGACATGACTGTTCTCGACCACCAAGGTTCACTCTCAGTTACTTTTCCACCCTATCCATGTCAACCTCCCACTGGGTTATGGCAGGAGGTTACTTGGATGGTAGTCCTCACTGCACCACCAACTAGCCATGCCATGGGATCCATCCCTGCTTCCCCTTTCTCACATTTAAAGTGGGGGTCATACCATCTACCCTAGCCACCTTCAGGTATTTAATACACGAAAGTTCTAATTGGTAGCATTTAAACTTGAATGAGGGAACAAAAGAAGGAAAAGCCTTCATTTACATTTTTTTCCAGCAACTTTTAAGTGTTAGTAATAGACAACTCTTTAACCTGATGAATATTTAAGAGGATAGTTCAGCTTTTCTTTAGAAAGTAGACCAATAAATAGAAAGAATGATAACAACCATCAAGGGGCCACTGCATCATTTTGCCTGCATCATCTCAGTGAGTCCCCAAAGGAATCCTACAAAATCAAGGCAGTGGAGAGTGGTTAGAAGCAGAGGCCCTGGGCCCATACCACCTAGACTGAAATGCTGGTTCACCCACTGACTGGCTGTGTGACCTTGGGCAAGTCATTTAATTCACCTTGCTTCAGCTCTGTACACACAGAAAGGGGATAATGACACTTAGCTCTCAGACTGCTGAAAGGATTAAACAAGTCAATATGTATAAAGTATTTGAACGGGTCTCGGCCCATGACTAGGGCTCAAATAAGCATTGCATATCAGTATTACTGTCATTAATCCAGCTTTATAGATGGGGAAACTGAGGATTGGGGAGGCTACTTAAAAGGCATACTCAGGCTGGTCACAGTGGTTCACGTCTGTAATCCCAGCAGCACTTTGGGAGGCTGAGACTGGTGGATCCCTTCAGGTCAGGAGTTCAAAACCAGCCTGGCCAACATGGTGAAACCCCGCCTCTACTAAAAATACAAAGAAAAAAAAAAATTAGCCGGGCATGGTGGTGGGCGGCACCTGTAATCTCAGCTATTTACTCAAGAGGCTGAGGCAGGAGAATTGCTTGAACCCGGGAGGCGGAGGTTGCAATGAGCCGAGATCATGCCACTGCTCTCCAGCCTGGGCGACAGAGCGAGACTCCATCTCACAACAAACAAACAAACAAAAAACAAAAAATGCATACTGAAAGTCATGACTATTGAGTGGAAAGCAACATGGGGATTTGAACTAGGCAGTCTAACTGCAGAGCCCAAGATCTTAACCACTCCATTCACTTCTTCCTAGGGTCAATGTTTACTTGTGAGTTTCTTAGCCTTATGAAATCAATTTAAAATGGACATTTTGAAGGGAAAAGGGCTTCAAAGGGGCAGCCCAGTGTCAAGTCAGGAATATAGGGAGGTGTGTGCCCCATTGTTTCCAGAATGCCAGTGGGGAAGGGGTTACCCAAAGCTTCACAGACTTAGGGACAGCTCTGCCCCTCACCCCAGACCCTCTACAAAGAAATGAACTTTCCCAATATGTCTCTGCCCTGAAGCAGGATGTAAAAGAAGAGTATTCATTCCTTAGAAAAGAAAGAAAAAGCCCGGGCACGGTGGCTCATGCCTGTAATCTCTGCACTTTGGGAGGCCAAGGCAGACGGATCATGAGGTCAGGAGTTGGAGACCAGCCTGGCCAGCATGGTGAAACCCTGTCTTTACTAAAAATACAAAAAATTAGGTGGGCATGGTGGCGGGTGCCTGTAATCCTAGCTACTTGGGAGGCTGAGGCAGGGGAATCGTTTGAACCCAGGAGGCGGAGGTTGTAGTGAGCCGAGATCGTGCCACTGCACTACAGCCTGGGCAACAGAGAGAGACTCTGTCTCAAAAAAAAGTAAAAAAGAAAGAAGAAGTTAAAAAAATCATGCAGTGAGGCAAAGAGGGCATGAGCTAGGGTTGTATGCAGCCCTTTTGTTCTCATGAGAACTTTGCATTGATAAAGTTAGTCTTGGACACAGGAAGGAGATGCTGTTGCCTATACATAGCTTCCCAAACAAATGTTTCCCCACTGATGTCTTACTAGTCATGGTTTATGCTTTTGCATTAAGCCTATATCCATCAAGTCCTCCTCTTTCAAACTACAAATATGTTCTAGGTAAGTAAGAAATTTAATTCCGGTCCCTGGTACTGTCTGTGTTCCTCAGATCCTTTTTCCACATGGCAAGATACACAAGCACATGGATGTCCTCAGAAAGGAATGAAGAATAAGAGGGTGAAAGGGGGCTGTAAAAAAACAGGTGGGGGAAAAGCCTTCAAGATTCTGTCAAACAGAAGTGACATGACTTGACATTTCATGGTAGAGAAGAAAACATGGTGCTTACTATGGGGAGTGTTTTCATGTACTACGGATTATGAAATTGAGCTTCAGAGAGGTTAAATGACTTGCTCAAGATAACACAGCTAATAAGGAACAGAGATGAGATTTGAACATGTTTCTCTCCAAATCCCATAATCTTATCCCCATAGCCTCTGCCTCTCTCTGTTAAACTACCTACTCTTGCAACTCAGGTATCACCTTGGGTCTCCCTATTTCTAAATCAGAATCTGTGCTCAACAATTTCTCTGCAGGTCATTGGGTTTACAAACTTTTCTCCCTCATATATATTCTTCATTTCCCCACCACTTCCATTGCAATCATGAGGATAAAATATGTGATTTCATTTCTCCCCATAATTTCTCTTCTAGAAGGCTATGGCCACAGTCAGCAGCAGCAGCGGTTGCACTGAAGCTTAAGAAAAAGCGAAACTATTAAGCCACAGTTCATCCCTCTTCAACTACTCTGCCCAAACTTTCAGAGGAAACAATGCTCCTATTACAGCAGCAATCCCTTGAGGTTCAACCAGCAGCCAAGAGCAAAATTCCTGAACCCATACAGGCTTTCCCTCTCTCCCTCTTTTACCAATTCTCTGCATGCGAGCATGTCTCAGTGGGAAAATATCCGCTACGAAACAGAACAGGTGAATGATACGTTCAATTGTCCAAGCAGTCAGTGCCCAGAGAATAAAATAGAGTCTTAAAGTCATGATATGGCTATTGCTACCGAGGGAAAGTTGTCCAAAGCTACAGGCTTCTACTCACAGAGGGAAAGGTATAGAATTATCTATTCCTTAGTCTTGCTCTTCTCTCCTGCTAATAGCGACCACTTCCCATGATAGAGACTGAAAATACCTAATATTTATTTTCCCAGCCTGCCTTGCAACTAAGATGTCATTACGTGTCTTAATCATGACCACAAAGATCTGAGGGGAAAGTCTGTAGGTGGCTCCCAAGAGAAGTTTACCTCCCTGATCAACAGATGCCTGGGAAGAAACTCTCTTTCCTGGAAGCCTTTGGATTTGAGTGTGTGATGCCACAGAAGCCATCCAAGCCCAAGGACTAGCCAAGGCACAGAAGATGGCTGAGTGAAAGCACAGAGAGAACCTGGGCCCAGATGCCATCGTTGAATCTCTGATCCAATTCTGAAACCACCTTTCCTCCACACTCCTTATGTATTAGTTGTCTATTGCTATGTAACAAATCACCCCAAACCTTGGCAGCTTAAAATAGCAAACATTATCTCACAGCTTCAGTGAACCAGGAATCAGAGCAGCGTAGGTGAGGAATTCGGACTCAGGGTCTCCCACAAGGCTACTGGTGGTGGTGAGGGCTGCAGTCATCTCAAGCAAGATGCTGGTGAGGGCTGCAGTCATCTCAAGGCTGAGCTGGGGCAGGATCCACTCCCAAGCTTCCTCACACAGGCCACTCTACAGCATGGCAACTGGCTTCCCCAAGAGAAAGAGATCTTAAGAAATCAAGAGAGAGTGACACAAAGAACCCCAGATGGAGGTCACAGTCTTTATTACCCAGTCATATTATTCCTGCTACATTCTATTCTTTTAACTGAGAGGTTCTCAACCACAGTACCACTGACATTCATTTTAGGTTGGATAATTCTTTGTTGCCAGGGCTGTCCTGTGCATTATAGAATAGCTAGCAGCATCCCTGAGCTCTACCTACTAGATGCCAGTATTACCACCACCAACCCCAGTTGTGACCAAAAAAAAAAATGTATCCAGACACTGCCAAATGTCCTACAGGGACAAATCATTCCCAGTCAAGAATCACTGGTTTATAATGAGTCACAAAATCCCACACTCAAAGGCATGAATACCAGGAAGCAGCGATGGTTGGGCGCCCTCTTAGAGGCTACATACTTCATCTTGTTTTACAAGATAATCAACTTCTTTAATGTTTAAGCCACTTAATATTGACCCTTTGGTTATTTGAAGCCAAGAGCACCCTAAATGATATAAAGGGACTAGCCACTTATTTTTATCTATTAATAAGGTTATTTTTTCCATCTTTCAGGAGTACTGAGTAAAAAAAAATCAAGCAAAGTACCATTCTTACCAATAAAGTGGCCCTCTAGGGCCCTGATACAGAACCAATAGCTCCCATTTCAGACCAATAAAATGCTCAACACCACATGCACGCGCGCGCGCGCACACACACACACACACACACACACACACACTTTTCTAAAGGAAAGACATCAACTGCACTCATCTGGTGTATTTTCCCTGGATGGAGAAGACACAATAGTCAGAATACAAAGGAAGACAGCAGTAAAAAATGCTACCACTTCCAAAAAGAAATGGTCATATTATATCAGTTGGAATTCTTTAGGCTTTTAATAAAGGTTACATGCTCAGAAAAAGACAGATCCTGACCTGTCTGGTTCTAGAGTGGAAATGGAGAAGAGTCACCTACCATTTAGCAGCCTTAAACACTGACTGTGAGGCGAAGGAGAATGTCAGCCAGCTGATCCAGCAGCTCCTTCTTTCATATTTCTGCCTGCTCACACCCTCTCTCCCTCCCCCTCACCCACCCTGGCAACTTTTCTGGGTGCCCTCCAAGTAAACCCTCTTTAGAAACCTAGCAACTCTTGGATTTTCCCCCAACATCTATATTCATTCTTCAAGTTTCAACCCATTCCTGTTCTCTGAGTAGCTTTACTGTTATACCCCAGACCTGAATTACAGGAGCCTGTGCAATTTACCAACAACCCTGGTTTTCATTTATCAGATCCTTCAGCAGCTGACCACTCCTCAGTCTCCCAGGGGCAAAGAGCTTCTTTCTACCTTATTATGACCCTAGCTGGGTTTCTCAACCTTCCAGGCTTTGAACACATGGTCCTAGGGAAAGCCATATGGTGATTTTTGTTCAAAAACTAAGGGTCTTTTTATCAGCCTAACCCATCCCTTTACAGAGCTCCCTCAGGAGATTACAAAGTCTGTAACGGGCATCCAAAACCAATTATCAACTAAGGGGCAGTAGTCCCAGGAATAACTATGGAGTTCAAGATGAAAGGCTCAAAATGAAAGCTATTTCCAATACAAATATCTCTTAGAATGGTAGAAATAAACCTTGGAGGAAAATGACATTTTTGTAAAATGTGTTTTATGACACTGTAATGATTAATGGCATTTCACACTAATAAAGTTGACAGGAAGAGGATGCGAAAGACTAACAAAAGTGCAAATACAAATTTCCTTTTAATATCACCAGCATTTTTCTACAAGAACAAGACATGCACCAACAGGATAAGAGGAATGGCTATTTAAAAAATCCAAAATAAATAAATAAACAGCAGTAGACATCAACAACACAACCAAGTGAATAGTAAGTTCCATTTGATGGATGCCTCAGAGAGACTACAAATATTCCTCCCTCTTTTTAGTTACCAATGCTTTTTGCTGACCAAGACTTGCACCTGATGACATGGGATCTTATTGCTCAAAGAAAAAGTTAGGGCCAGGTGCGGTGGCTCATGCCTGTAATCCCAGCACTTTGGGAGGCCGAGGTGGATGGATCACGAGGTCAGGAGTTCCAGACCAGCCTGGCCAATGTGGTGAAACCCCATCTCTACTAAAAATACAAAAATTAGCCAGGCGTAGTGGTGCATGCCTATAATCCCAGCCACTGGGGAGGCTGAGGCAGAAGAATCACTTGAACCCGGGAGGTGGAGGTTGCGGTGAGCCAAGGTCACACCACTGCACTCCAGCCTGGGTGACAGAGTGAGACTCTGTCTCAAAAAAAAAAAAAAAAAAGAGAGAAGAAAAAGTTAGCTATTCAAAGCAAGAATCCCACTTAGCCCATTATATTGCTCCATTTCAGCAAATCCATGCCTTACCTCTCTTCTCTGACCCTTCGCTGCACTCTCAGGGCAGAGCTGAACCTTCCCACCCAAGGTTGGCCCCTCCAGCATGGCCATCAATCCTGCCTCCTCCAGCTCTCTGGGACATTTCCTCTTCTCTACTTCACCAACATCTCATTCTCCCCTCGACACTTCCCCTCACAGGAAGTTTTCTCCACATAGAAAATAACTTCACATGTTCATGTTTGTTAACTGTTATTTTATTTCTCTTCTTTCTCTCTCTAACTCCTGGGATGAGAGGTCTCTGTCCATCTTCTCACTAGTGATTCCTCAATCTGGGGAGGAATCTGAAATCTGGCATCTATTTGTACTACTTGGGGAGACTGACCGCAGAACATCATCAGGAGATCTCTCGAGCCAATTCCTGAGACCTTATCTCATTTGTTATTCTGCTAAACTTCCTAGGGCACTTCACATTGATCACCACTTCCAGCTTTTTTAAAATTTATTTCCCATGTCTCTGACTCCTCCTTTACCTTCTGTATTAGTCTGTTCTCACACTGCTAATAAAGGCATATCCAAAACTGGGTAATTTATAAAGGGAAGAGGTTTAATGGACTCACAGTTCCACATGGCTGGGGAGGCCTCCCAATCATGGAGGAAGATGGATGAGGAGCAAAGTCACATCTTACATGGTGGCAGGCAAAAAAACTTGTGCAGGGGAACTCCCATTTATAAAACCATCAGATCTCATAAGACTTATTCACTATCATGAGTACAGCATGGGGAAAAACCCACCCCCATGATTCAATTACCTCCCATAGGATCCTTCCCACGACATGTGGGAATTACGGGAGCTACAATTCAAGATGAGATTTGGGTGGGGACACAGCCAAACCATGTCACCTTCTTTCTTTTTTTTTTTTAATTTATTTTTATTTTTTCCATAGGTTGTTGGGGTATAGGTGGTGTTTGGTTACATGAGTAAGTTCTTTAGCGGTGATCTGTGAGATTTTGGTGCACCCATCACCCGAACAGTACACACTGCACCCAATTTATAGTCTTTTATATTTTTTATACTTATTTCTCCCTCCCAGCTTCATCAGTGAATATCCTGCAAAGCTCAGTCTTAAGCCTTCTGCTTTTCCTCTTGCATTAGCCTCTCTGAGCCTCCATTTCCTCATCTATAAAATGGAGATTATAATATCTATCTCACTGGGTTGTCAAAAGAAATAAATAACACAAATAATCCAAATAAAGTGCTGAACACGGTGCCATCCCAAAGTCAATGTGACTGACCATCATGATTGCCTTGAATGCCCACTCACTCTTACACTTGAATGTAAGCTCCAGGAGGGCAGGGACTTCAGTTCATTCACTCCTATATCTCTAGCTCATAGAATGATGCCTGGCACATAGTAGGCACTTGATAACCTTGTGACAAACTAATAAAGTAAAAAAAAAATTTCAGTTAATGACTCTGCTGATGATTCCTGTACACAGTCCCTCACTTCTGACTCGATTTGGTTTTGATTTTGAAATCCATCCTAGGTGACATTAGAGTCATCATCTGCCTAAAATTTGCTTCAACGTTTCTTTTCCTACTGATTCCTTTTTGCAAAATCCTCATTTGTATTAATTTGAAGCAGCCACTTCCCTGATATCTTACAGAAAAAATCTTGGTTCGATTCTACTTTCTCCACCCTCCATTGCTCTTCTACTGTCTTATGCACCCCATTCACCCCTCCTCTCTTGTTAGCCCTTAATCTGGCACTTTCTATCTCTCAGATCATCACTGAGGCCCCTAAATGGTTTCCTGATCTCCAATCTCGCTAAAGCATTCCACCCAATTGCCGAACGAGTCTCCAGGAATTAGGTGCCCAGCGTCACTTCTTTAAGAAGTGAGTCTCCTTTGCTTTTTAAAACAAATCCAAACCCCTGGGCCTGACAAAACTGCCTATTCAACACTCTCTCTCTCTCTCAGTATCTCTTAATGATATAATAAATTAGCTTCTTCCCACCATGTCCCTCATTTTGGTTTTGTAGTGGACAAGAGGTCACATGCAGCCATTCTATGTAAATACATGCAAGATGTAAATGTTAAAAAGTACTCCTTGAGCTTGAACTAGGATGGCATTGAACAATGAATCGTAGCTCATGGCTGCCATTCATTAGGCTCTTGTTCTCTGCCAGGCAAGGCACTGAGCAGCACACACAGTCTGCAGTACCCCATTTAATCTTCACAAAAATCCCAAGGGGTAGGTGGTTTTATCCTCAAGTATGGGAACACCGAGGCTCAATGAGCTCAATAACATGTCTCCAAACACACAGCTATTGAAGCAGTAGAACCGCCTTCTATCTGAAGTCCAGCTGATCCCAAAGCCCGTGCTCTTCTTGACCAGCCTGAACACTGAAGCTGAACTCAGCGGCTCTGGGGCCCAGAATGGAGATCAGCAAAATGAAGACTAAATTAATTGAGTAAAAGAGAAAAAGAGCAGGAAGAAAACCATAAGTCAGAGATAAACATCTGGTACAAAACCAGTGAAGAGTGGAAGAGTTAGAGAGAGAATTCATTGGAGAATGTGAGAAATGAATACATAAGTGAATTCAAAGAGAAAACAGATATCGTAGCTGAGAGAAAACCAGGACACCCACAAATGCAAAAGAAAACAAAGGTTATCATTTTGGATGTTGAGCAGCACAGAAAACCTGCGAGAATGACATGGCTTCTCCAAAGACGAAAAGAAGTGAGTGAAGAAGAAGGTGGAGAGACAGACCTAAAGGTGGACACAGGCTGAGATGCTGTGGGAGATTCAGCCACGCTAAAGTTTCCCTAAGACTCGCCTCTGCCACGGAGGCTGTCCTGCTCTCACCCCTGCACGTGGATGAACCCAGGCGAACACATATGAATCTCCAGGTACAAAATAGCCACTCAACAAGCACTCCCTGCACTGCAAGAGAGAACTCTCAAGGGTTGCTTCAAAGGGCTTGATTATGTGGATCCTGGCCACTTTTGAGAAAAGAAGGCCATAAGAGAAGTCAGGACTGCTGTCCACTGGTCTAAAGAAATTGACAATTATGAATAAGCTGGTACCCAAGACCCAATGCTCCAACTCCTAAACACACCCTTTCCTGGAGAAGCATCAGGAAGGTTTCCCTCATGCCTGCCTTTCTGCCTCCCCTACGTGCACTCCTCCCTAACCCCTCACCCCTACCCCTTCCTGTGCTCCTCCCTACACCCCCACCCCACCCTTTCCTGTCCTCCTCACTACTCCCTCACCCCCACCCCTTCCTGTGCTCATCCCTACCCCCCATCCCCACCCCTGTCTGTGCTCCTCCTACCCCCTCACCCCCACCCCCGCCCGTGCTCCTCCCTACCCCCTCACCTCTCACCCCTGCCTGCACTCCTCCAACCCCCTTACCCCCACTCCTGCCTGCACTCCTCCCTCCGCCTCATCCCCACCCCTGCCTGTGTTCCTCCTACCCCCTCACCCCCACCCCCGCCCGTGCTCCTTCCTACCCCCTCACCCCCACTCCTGCCTGTGCTCCTCCTACCTCCTCACCCCCACTCCTGCCTGTGCTCCTCCTATCCCCTCACCCCCACCCCTTCCTGTGCTCCTCCCTAACCCCTCACCCCCACTCCTGCCTGCGCTCCTCCTACCCCCTCAGCCCCACTCCTGCCTGTGCTCCTCCTACCCCCTCACCCCCACCCCTTCCTGTGCTCCTCCCTGTCCCCTCACCCCCACCCCTGCCTGTGCTCCTCCTCTCCTCATTTTCACATCAAAGCCCAGCTTCTCTTCAAGGTCTAACTCAGGGATTACAGCTTTCCTTGGGGCTTTTTAGAATAATCTTACTCCCCAGGCACCTTCCCCTTGCTTCGAATTCTCGTATTAAGTCAACCTAAATTGTTTTCTCATTGTTACAGGCACAAACACCTTCTATTTTGAACTTAAAACCAGATCTTTGAATATAGAAATATTTTCTCCATCTCTTCCCTACTGTGTTTTCCTAGACATGGGCCAAAGCTGAGGCTATTTTTATGGTATGAAGAGATGGATAAATATATAAATGCATTGAGTTAATTTATATAAAACTTTTGGATCAAGTTTGGCAGAAAATCTATATAACTGGCCCTTATTATTTATCTGAGGCTCAGAGAGCTCAATAACTTGTCCCCAAACACACAGCTACTGAAGTAGTAGAACTGGCTCCATCCCAAGTCAAGCTCATACCAAAGCCGAGGCTTTTGGTCAGCCTGAACACACTGAGGCTGAACTCAGGGGCCCAGGGGCCCAGGTGCCCAGGATGGAGATAAAACTACCTATCCCTAGGGCTTTTGTGAAAATTTAATGTGCTACTGCCTTCACTACAGTGCCTTTCTGGGTACATAATTGATATGAAAATCATGATCAGAAAATATGATCTTGAACAATGTTTCAATGTCCATTAATACACAGGTAATGTCTTTAAAATGTATATTACAGTTCCTCTGTGGAAGGCTTAATTTTTATGAGCTTTTCTTTCTAAAGGAAAGGAATAAAAATTTATTCACTCTGGGGTTAAATCTTGCTTATCTATTGCTACAAATTCTCCTTTTTCTGAAATAAATAGGAAGCAATTCAGAAGGACGTTTAGGTCACAAATTAAAGAATAAGTGAGAATTAGTTACCAAGAAAGCCTAGTGAGGTCTAAACAACTTCCCCACCCCTACTCCCAAAAACAAACTTGCTGTGGGTAAAGAATTATTAGCCTTTGGAGATTCCTAGCAAAACTCAGCATCCACATGAGTCTCTTCATTCATAGATACCAAATCACTGTAGAGTCCAATTTTAATCTCTTCCTTTGAAAGATAAGAAGCCAGGCAAAGGTTTCCTTTTATGTTTTCTTCGTGATACCCCAAAGATGCAATGACAAGACAAGAAGGAGCTCCCAGTTCTTCCAGGCAAATCATATCCATAACTCTGGGATGTCACCTAGTCAGCTTTTTGAGAGTAGCAGCTCCAACTAAGAGGACAGTGCAATAACCCAGCACAGCTAGGCCCCTTACTCTCCATGGCCTTCTGTGGCCCTCACCAGCACCAGCAAGCCCATGGGGAGACTAGTAGGGAGGCAGTTTCATGGGCAACTGATTGTGCTGTGGTCAATGACAGGCATCAATCCCCGCTTTCAACCCAGCTGCCTCTCCAATTAATGCAAAGCTGTTTAGTTAGTGCCTTGAGAGTTGGGGCTAGATGTAGCCTCAAAGAATATTCTATAAGCATCAAACCAAAATCTCTTCATTCCTTATCATGAGATGTTTTTGTGTGTTTGTTTTCATTTTTTAAGTTTACCCAAAAAGGAAAAGGATGGTAATAATCTCTTTCCCTCCATCACAACTTTGAGAGATGTTTATTGAAGCCAAAACCTCTCTTGACGTTTGCCAGTTGCTAAATAGGAGTTGTTTTTCCTGCCAAATATACCCTCTCTTTTTCAATGCTTATGAATAGATTATATATAAATAGGATGAGTTAATGCTGTTCATCTGATGAAAGGGATTAAAATAGATGAATACAAAATTAAGGTAAAACAGGATGCTATTGGAGTTTGTGGGAAAACCATCAGAGAGGGCATTGGACTAGAATCCTGAGCACCAGACACTGGGGAGAAAAATCTAACTTTATCCTGAAAGACTAATCTTTATTAGCAAGATTAACAGGGTAGCTGCTATGTGGCTCCAAATGAAGTTGCCAGGTTTAAGGGGGAAGAAACTATGAATATATATATTCATAGGTTTTTGTGTTATATATATGTATATATGAGTATATATATTATATTATATACACATATATGTATTATATGCTACATTATATATATTATATATGTATTTATATATATATTACACACTGCACTGTGTGTACCTATGATGCATCCTTTAAATTGTTTAAATTGGCATCCCATTCCCATTTCAAACAGAAAATGACATTGTCATCAAGAATGTCTTAATTTTTGTGCCCAGCCTCTGTGCTAGGCCTTTATAACTCTAGCTCATTTAATCTGCACATCTCTGAGATGCCGGTATTATTTATCACTTGGTGAGTTGCAGAAAACTGCCCAACTACTATATATGTGTATATATGTGTGTATATATGTATATGTGTGTATGTATGTATATATGTGTATATGTATATATGTACATATATACACACACATATGTATGTACATATATATACATATATACACACACACATATATATGTATGTACATATATACATATATACACACGTATATAGATACACACACGATAACTTCCCAACTATATGTGTGTGTGTGTGTGTGTATGTGTGCGTGTGTGTATATATATATATATAGGATATCCAGTTGAATTTTAATGCCAAATGAACAACAAATAATTGTTTAGTATAAGCATGTTCCAAATATTGGATGGGACATTCTTATATTAAAAATTATTCAGGGTTTATCTGAAATTCAAATTAATATATATTCTTCTCAGAAATGTACTTTGAAAGATAAAATGGGTGTCTCCTATTTTATGTTGCAACCCTATCTCCAAAGAACTTAGGTTGCTCTGAGGAGACAAGGAGTTAAGTCCTGTTGGCAAACTCACCTAAAAGCCTGCCTCTTTAACTATGTCAGTTAGTTTGGCTGAGGATTTGCCTGATTTACAGATTCATCAGGACATAACCTTAATTTCAACATGGTTGGTGGCCATGATGTTTGTGAATTTTACAACTTCGGTATCCCTGCACTGTGTGTATCTGTGATGCATCCTTTAAATTAGCATCCCATTCCCATTTCAAGCAGAAAATGACATTGTCATCAAGAATGCTTTGATTTTTGTGCCCAGCCTCTGTGCTAGGCCTTTATTACTCTAACTGATTTAGTCTGCAAATCTCTGAGATGCCAGTATTATTTATCACTTGGTGAGTTGCAGAATACTGCCCAAGGTCACACAGCTGGTAAATAGAGGTGCCAGGATGCATATGAAGTTCTGTCTTACTGCCAAGTATATCTCCTCCTATCTCACCTTTCAAATCAGCACACTTTTTTTTTCAATTGCAAATGGACGATGTGCAGAGGACTGTGTTAGAGACTGCAGCTTGATTCAGGTAATGGAGAGGAAGAAGGCAAAAGACAAGGGACTTGAGTGTTGTTAAGAAGACAAGACAAATGCGTTAAAGCACCATAAAGAGAAGGCAGTAAAGAAGTGTCAAAGTGATTCACACTCAAAGCTAGTGCATTAGAAGAAAGTGTTCTGGGTATCAAATCAAGGTTCCTAATAATGAATATCATTTAATAAACACCTACTATATACAGGCACGAGGTAGGCATTACAACCTTGATAGTACCAGTAAGGAAGTGAGGCAGAGGCTGAATAGCTTTCCTAGAGTTGCTATGTAGTAGCGCTAGAAGATTCAAACAAAAATCCCCAGGATTCCTCTTCCATAAAGTCCATACTCTGAACCAGTAGGCTGCGAGGCTTTAATACATATTCTTCTCGGAAATGTACTTTCAAAGCATCTCCTTTATGCCCACGAATTCTCACAGCTTTTAGCTCACCTCAAAACACAATTTACCTTCATGAGCCATCGTGGGGATGTATAACACTCCATAGAGGCCAATGAACAAATTATATTCATCTATACATAATCTTGACATCTGGAAGAAACGGGTCAATGCAAAAATGATTCATTACCATAAACTCAAGAAAAGGTGACCTCACTTGTTTATTTCCATTGCAGGAATCAAAAAATAACACTTCATCAGGAGCTTTGAAGGAAGTAGAAGCAGTGAGATCCCTCACATTTTTATTCAATTCAACCACTATTTAATGAGAATCCCACTGTACACCAGACAAAAGTGGCAGCAACAGCCTAGTTTGCCTGTGTCCAAAGCTTCTACTGGTCCATGACTAGAGAAATGAAGACAAAACAGGTTGCTAATACGTAACCACTCTCCTGTCAACTATGCTCTGGGTCAATCGGGCTTTTTGTTGCAAGCTACAGAATGATCTTCAGCTAATGTAAGCCCAAACAATTGTTTACAAAGAGAAAATAAGAGGACATGTGAAAACCAAAGAAAATACTGGAGAGTCAGGCTGCAGAAAGAACAGGAACCATAGTAGCTACAGAGATGGAAATAACAGAAACTGATAGATCCTCTTACCAGCCACCTCCACGGAGGCATATTTTAGCTCCAATTAGAGTCAGGAGTCACATTATTTGTGAGAGAAAACCCCAATTGGCCTCGTCTTTATCACACAGCCAGTTGGAGAACCAAAACTCAGGTGCTATTACCAAATGAAAAAAAAAAGATAAGAAAGAAAAGGAGATAGATGCTTAGACGGACAAAAACATTATGTGCTTACAAAATAATATTCAGGCTCAGACTCTGAAACCAGACTTCCAGGGCTCTAATCCTGGATCTGACACTTATTACTATGTAACCTTGGATAAGTTGCTTACCCACTCTGTGCCTCTGTAAAATAGGAATGGATAGTAGTATACATCTCATTTAGCTGTTGTGGAGATTAAAAGTGTTAATCAATGTGAACTCTTTAAAATAGCATCTACTATGTAGCAACTACTCCATAAATATTGGGCACCATTCTTGTCATTGATAAATGCATTCACCATTGCCCACATGATTTTGCAGTTGTTACTGCAGCATAACCTACCCTATCCTAACTATGGCATTTTACCTCCATAATAGGTTCGTTCATTTCAACGGACATGTACTACAAGTACCAAGATTCTAGGTTAGGAACTGAACACATAGAAAAAGACACTGTCTGAGCTTAAAATGCAGTTGAAAATGTGAAGTGTCTCAATAAAACATGGCTTTTAGTCTGCTCAATTCCACATCAAAAACAAAACCCAGAAACAGATGTCTAAGAAGCACAGTTCCTATAAAGTTCTTGGATTTTACTGGTATCTGTCGTACAAATTTACTCCTCAAAATGTAAACAACTAGAGGCACCTATGCCTCCCTCCTATGAAACAGCATTTATACTACATATGTGTTTAATAAATGTGCTTACTAAATGTTTAATGTTAAGAGCCTAAACAACTCCTCTTGCTACACCAATATAATGGCTAATAGGCCACTGGTGGACTGAGTGGTAACAAGAAGTACAGAATCGCATCGACTAAATCCATAGGTCTCATTACCAAGAAGGGGATAAAATATTCTATAGCAAAACCAATGCACAAACACTGCCAAAAGTCACAGCCAGATACACAGATTGAACACAAAGAACAGCTGCAGTGAAAATTTTATGCTCTTTATTACATGACTTCTCTAAGGACCTGATTTTAAATTCAGTCACTGATTTCCTCATTTGTCAGCATGAATCGCCACAGCCAACCACAGAAGCTAGTTGATGAATAGGACTTTTGCTATTAAAAATTATTCACTAAAGCCATAGTTTCCGGTTTAATAAAAAAAATATATATTAACATCACAATGTTAAAAGTCTATGTCTTGTGCATGAGCCTTACTGCCTAAGCAAGTGTGACTTAGGAACCTACTTACAGAAGTCAATATATGGGCTTTTTTAAGGTTGCAGAATGCCCTGGAGCAGTAATTTGCTAAATAAAGTATCTTCCAGGGACTAAAATGGTTAAGCATCTTGTGCAGGCCTGCTAGGATTAAAGAGCTAGTTCACTCCTTGGAGTCTAAAAACTGTGAACTACCTCTTAGTCTTTCTTCTCCAAATAAGTCAGAATATTTAAATGATCATATGGGCATGGATTGGTATCCAATCAAATCTCTGTGGCACCGAGCATGACAAACTACAGACTAATTCATACCACCCCTAACACATAAACGACTGCAGTCTTGGGGAATATCTAGGGAAGCATTTCACTTGGCTGTTTAGATCCTTCAGAAAAGACCCATCTCAAATCGAAATATGAATAATGTTAGTAGAACCAAGATCCAGACTAGAAAGCACCATTTTCAGAAATATAAAATGTTCATATGTATATTCATTGTATATTAATCAACTTCTATAAGAATTATGTGGCTGAGATCGTAGTCTGCATCAGAAATCACATGGGTTTTTGTTTGTGATGTGCAAATTAAACATTTCCATATTTGCAATTTAAGCTTTTACTTAATTCATCATTTCCAATCTGATGAGGGTCCCATGCCTTGGGGCTTTCTTAAAGGTCAGGTCTGATTAGGTGGGAGCAGCCAGAAGCAAAAGTGAGGACTCTGGCTTTCCTGCCTTCGTTATCTACTCCAGTGTCCTTTACAGAAACCGTCTACATTCATTATTTGTGTCTTCCTCACATTTTGTTCCATTTGCCACTTTTTTTTTTTTTTTTTTGATACAGAGTTTTGCTCTTGTTGCCCAGGCTGGAGTGCAGTGGCACTATCTCGGCTCACTGCAACCTCTGCCTCCGGGGTTCAAGCAATTCTCCTGCCTCAGCCTCCCGAGTAGCTGGGATTACAGGGGCCCACGACCACGCCCAACTAATTTTTTATATTTTTAGTAGAGACGGGGTTTCACCATGTTGGCCAGGCTGGTCTCGAACTCCTGACCTCAGGTGATCCACCCACCTCGGCCTCCCAAAGTGCTGGGATTACAGGCATAAGCCACCGTGCCTGGCCAACATTTTTATATATAAGACCTCATTAACTAAAAATGAGGCAAAACCACCTTACTACTGCTTTTATGGGGTTTTTTTCCTCCTTTAAGCAATGGTAATTTTCTATATAATAACTTTTTTTTTTTTGCTTAAGTTAAAAATTTACATGATACAGGCATATTGGCATATATATGTGCCCGGAAGATGAAGCATTGAATAAGCATATATCAAAATACATGGCTGTGTAAAAATAAGTATGTTAGACACTCAGGTAGATAACTATAAATGGATAATATCAATTTCCACTTAGGTAAACTTATTCACCTTTGGCAGTAAGCTGACTTGTAATTAAATTGTAATTAAATTGGTCCATCAGTTTATATGTGACAGAGAACATCTACCTAGTATTTATTAGGTAAATTGCCTCCTTCATATTCAGTCCCCTTATCCTTAATAATAAAGCCCCAATTTCATTTGGATCACCAATGTACCCAGTTGATTTGACATTTTGTAGCTTCCCTTGCAGCTAGGTATGCAGAGTCAACTTCTGGCCAATGAAATGCAAGCAGAGGTCATTGACTAACATGTCCAAGAAACTCCTTAAAAGATGACGAAGCCTAGAACTCACCCCTTTCTGCCCCTTGCTCTTCCTCTTCCTGTCTGAAACATAGGAATAATGGCTGGAGATTCTGCAAATATCTTTTATCTTAAAGATAAAAGCTCAGATACAACAGATGAGAGAGCAGAAAGATGGAAAAGGCCTAAGTCTTTAATAAACTTTTGGAGCTACCACACTAGTATTTCTGGTCTTTATTCATAAAGAGAAGGAAAAAAAATCCCTAATTTGTTTAAGCCAAAATGTATTTGCTACCAAATTCAGCATGTATAAAGGATACCATATTAAAAGTCAAAATAATCATGTATGAGCCCATTAATAGTGAATAAATAAATACAATTCAGATTTTACCTTAACACTAGTAGATATTTTTTCAATCTTCATCGTAAAAAGAAGCACAGGATCTTTTTAGACCCCATGATTTGGAAGGATTTTATCTGGCAAAATCATCCAAGTCCAGGGTTAATGAGGTTCATGTTGATGAGAATTGAACTCTAGCTGTTAAGTAAATAATAACACCAGTAGTGATTTACAGCCTTTCATCCCTAAAATTTGTAGCAAATTGCAAATAGCCCTATGGGGTAGGTAAAATTACTGACATAATTTTATTGACAGAGAAACTGAGTCATCAAGTCGTTAAATAGCCTGCGGTCTATTTAGTGAATACCCATATCAGTTGAAAGCGATTACGGTCAGCTGCTAAGGCCATGAGAATATTCTTTTAGGGTCAGCATTTAAGTAAATGTTTAAAATGCACCCCCACACCCATTGCCAAAAAAAAAAAAGAGTATGTGCCATGTGGATTTTTTTAATGTTTGAAATTTTTTAATGTACTTTTTTAAGTTTTATCTTATTTTTAATTGACTAACAATCATTATCTATATTTATGGGGTAGAATGTCCTGTTTCCATACTTGTATACATTGTGGGATGACCAGTTTCTTGGTTCTTAGAAGCAGTGCCTACCTCAAATGCGAAGATCCTGTTTGGGGTCTTTTCATCCTGCCCATTTAATCTAACACAGTACTGAGCACTGTGTTATAGGTGCCCCATAAATGTCTGCTGAAGGAATGGCCATTTTCTAAAATCGCCCTGTCAGGGTGTGGAGGGCATGCTGCTCTTGAAATTAAGCATTCACTTTGAAGCAATGCTGTTTGTTTCTGCATGAGGGGCAGCCACCTCCTATTCCCTTCGTTTCCCCCCAGGTTGTTCTTCTTGAGGCAGACACTGCATTCTCATCACTCTCTTGCCACTCTAGATTCAAGCTGCCTCCAAAAATCCATCTTCCTTCTTGGTTCATTTTTCAGCATGAA
This sequence comes from Pongo pygmaeus, assembly GCF_028885625.2. Taxonomy (NCBI): domain Eukaryota; kingdom Metazoa; phylum Chordata; class Mammalia; order Primates; family Hominidae; genus Pongo; species Pongo pygmaeus. The sequence goes on from NC_072376.2 coordinate 23,423,088, forward strand.
CAAGGAAATGGTTTGATGGTAGAATAATAATTGATGGTTATGATATCTGATGTTGTATAAAAGGTTTGATTTCATGGCTGCATAACTGTTAACAAAACATCACGTATCCAAAAAACAATGTTCCTGGGTAATGTCCTTGCTGGAATACTGTATTTGCAGAGGAGAGCTGCACTGCCCACAGAGACTGATGGGCAACTTTGAAATTAGTGAGCACTGAAATGCCTGTTCTCCCTTTGCAGGCTGCAGTTATGAATGGTCAGCATCTGACCACTCTCTTCTTTGCCCCTGCCCCACAGGCCACTGTGACTACTTGTCTTCAACCGGGGCACTTTGACAAGGTGTTTGATGAAGGTGGCCCTGAGGCAGAAGGCTGGTTTATTGAATCAAAATGCTGTAGCTTCACTGAAGACCTTTCTTTCATCCAAGCACTGTTGACGGCCTTTCAGGTCCTCGTTTACAGCAGGTGGATGAAGCAAACTTCCCACGGTCACTTAGCGAGTCAAGGGCCAGGCAGGGCATTCCGTAATCAAGTCCAGCAGCCATGAAACCTCCATTTGTGCCATTTGTCATGCACATTCAGTGTTTCTCAAATGGCAGTCAGGAATTATCCATCCAAAGGGGTTTCTGGGAAACCAAGGGGTCCAAGGAATAAGGTTAAGGGAAGACAAATAAATTACTGCCTGGGGACATAGACTCAAGATCTGATTCCAGCTTCTCTAAATGAAAAAGAAAACCATCTTAATGAATATGCTTTCCCATTGTCAGTCTACTTCAGAAGTCGTTCTATTCTTGCACAGACCAAAGAGAGATCTCTCAGTCAAGACCAGAGAAGGAAAAGGGTGACATCAAGTAAAAGGAAGTATCCCTTCCCCTGACATAAAAACCCAGGCCCCTGTGTGGAACCATGGCCACCTTCAAAAGTCATCCTTTCCCACATCTTCCATCTCCCTTACACGAGGCACCAAGAAATGTCAGCTAAACATGAACAGCTTAAATCCTCACGAAGAATATTCACTTTATTTCCAAGATAGGAGTTGTTTTTGAGCAAAAGGGAGGGGCAGAAGACAGAGAAGACGTTATTTACAGAAATTCGTTGCAAAGGAAAAAAATGTGAGTCTAAATGGAGAGATTATCAACATAGAAAGATGTGTTAGAGTCGAATAAGAAGACACAACACACGCAGTACATCTGAATATAACCATTAGCAGCATGGGAGAGAAGCTGTTTACTGTATTAAAGCTACCTTTACTGGTTGTATAAAAACAAAAAAGGATTGTATTGGGGCCATCACACTCCCATCTTTTCAATTACGGAGATAGAACAATCTCAGATTCCAAAGCTAACTACAAATCAAAATTGTGTTAGGTTATCTGCTGAGACACAAATGGAAAATAAATACTGTTAACTGTCACTTTCCATTAGGTAACAGAAATTCAATTACATTTCAAACAAGCCTCCATGTCAACAGAATAAATCTGTTTCATAAATGAGCAGGTAACCATTTTTGATTCCAACTTCCCAAAGGGAAAAAATCAATTTTAATCACAATTCTTCAATTTTTTTTCCATATGAATGTTTTGGAATAGAGTACATCATCTGGTCTAATAAACAGTGTTGTACAAAAGAAGAAGAAAAAAAAGCAAAAATTGGTTGCTGTCCGTTTCTGGTGCCTTTTAAACCAGAGACTCTCCATGTCTGGTTTAACTAAACTCTGTATTGCTCAAATGCTATCATTTTAAAAGTAAATGGCAGAAAGAGGGAAAAATGTACAAGGAAAATTCTTTCTGCCATGGGGTTAGTCCCAACAAGAAATGTACATAGAGAACATTAACCAGTTTTATTGACAAATCTTAAGAGGAAAACCCCCACAACTCCCTTGAAATGTAAGGAGAATCTCGAAAGACAAGCATCTGTTCTGGAAGACTCAGTCAACCAGAGGACAGGCTGCCAAATCCAGGATGGCTGGGAGAACTGAGAATACATTGTTCACTCGGCACAAGGATATTTTGATCTAATAAATGCTTATAGATGACCTGCTTGTGTGGCAATGGGGCAGCATTTCCGAGGGAAGCTTCGTGCACTTATTTTGACTTCTAGTGAGTGCTAAAGGACAGACATTTCTAATAAAAGGCCCCCAGACTTGTTATAACTTAAGAGACTTATTATAACTTGTGAGAATGGGGTACTCCTAACAGCTGTCACTTAAAGTCCTTACAATGACCCCAGAATTTTTGTAAGCACTTTGCACAGTTATTTAATTTAATTTCATCCCCATCAGCAATCCTGTGAGGAAGGTCTTAGTCTTATCACCAAGAGGGGATGGAGACACAGAAAGGTTAAATTACTTGACCAACTCGCACAGCAAATGCATGGCTGAGCTGGGATGAAAACCCAGGTGGTCTGGCTCCAGAGTCTATATTTGTAACCACCTCTCCATCAGACCTCCAAATTCAACCCTCCTGTGCTCAGCAACAGTTTCAGTGTCACACTTGGATGACCACTTGGTTCACTGACCGAATCAGGACACTTTTGGGAATGAGGGGGATCTTATTAAAAAGTGTACAAAAACAAGAGGAGCAGACTGAAATTACCCCTGGCAAATGGAGAAACATGGCCTCCCTCATTATAAGGAAGGTATATATCTTATAAAGAGCTCACATGATAAAGGAAGGTCTAAGGCAAAGTCATGGATTATCGGCTTTTAAGAAAGAGTAAAGAAGGACAGAAAGCCAACTTGCTCATTCAATAAAATATTGCTAAGCATCTACTATGTGCCAAACCCTGCGCCAGGTATGAAGTTATTATGGATGAAGATGGATAAGTCAGACAAAGTCCCTGCCCTCTTGAAACTTACAGTCGAGTAGGTTGTTGTGAGGATCAAAATCAATTAAATGAGATAACATACATAAGAATGGTGGTTGTTTGGGGCACTGTAAAACAGAATACATATATATGTGTATATACATACACATATATATACATATATACACATATATATACATATATATACACACATATATGTGTGTGTGTGTGTATATTTATATGCTCCCAAAGTCATGTGTTTTTTTTTGCCAAAGCACCCTGCTTCTTAGTGATAGCCTGATCATATATATAATATATATATGATATCTAAGAAGCAGGGTGTATGGCAGAAAAACAAACAAACAAACAAAAAAACACGACTTTGAGAGTGAAACAGACCTGTACTTTAATTTGGCTTTTCCATTCACTATCTGTGTGACTTTGGGCACATTAATTAACCACTCAGTCTCCATTTCCTGATCTATAAAATATGAATACTAACATCTACATTGCAAAGTGTTAGTCAGAACTGTAATAACGGAAATTACATGACTAGCATGAGATCTGCTACTGCTTAAAAGATGGTGGCCATTGCCAGGTGCGGTGGCTTACGCCTGTAATCCCAGCACTTTGGGAGGCCGAGGCGGGTGGATCACCTGAAGTTGGGAGTTCGAGACCAGCCTAACCAACATGGAGAAACCCTATCTCTACTAAAAATACAAAATTAGCTGGACGTGGTGGCGCATGTCTGTAATCCCAACTAATCGGAGGCTGAGGCAGGAGAATCGCTTGAACCCGGGAGGTGGAGTTTGCAGTGAGCCAAGATCATGCCACTGCACTCCAGCCTGGGCAACAATAGCGAAACCACATCTCAAAAAAAATAAAAAAAGAGGGTGGCCATTATCATTATTGGGATGCCTGGGGTCTCATGCCCTAGGTAGTTTCACAATCCCACAGGTACATACAATTCAAAGGATATCTAGCTGGCTGGGTTTGTACAACATCTGAAGATGGCCTGAGGGAGATGAGCACATTAAAGCAAGGATGTACCCTCATCCTATGGAAGAAATCTGAATGACACCGAAAACAGAAGACCTAGGGAGCAGTCAGTATCTATGAGTTATGAGAACACAATCCGCAGAAGCAGATTCCACAGAATTCCAGGAGCAGATTCCAGATGCACAATCCACAGTCCCAGATAAAAATAACTGGGTCCCAAGAAGATGAGAGACTTACAGAGTCATCCAGCTAATTAGCAATGGGATGGGGGTAAAATCTCAAAAGAGACTGATACAAATAGGGAAAATCGTGGTCACATCGGTGATTTTTTTTTCAACATTTGAGCACAAGGTGTTAGAAAAGAGAAAGAATTTAGAAAGCTAAGGAGTTCATACATTAAAGAAGGAAACAGTTCAGTACTCTGGGTTTCATTCATTCATTCAATAGGTATTATCAAGACAATGGAAGAACAGCAATCAAGACAGAAGCAGATGACTACAAAGAGGACAAAATCAGTAGGCCCATTGGGATTATGACTGGGTCATAGGTTTACTCCAAGACCCTGGACAACATAGTGAACATCCAGCATAGTAGCACCTTATCTGCAAATTCCGAGCAATTATCTACACCAGAGGATGGCAAACTTGGTGATATAGGGCTTGATTGAAAATATTTTAGGCTCTGCAGGCTATACTGTTGCAACTACTCAAATCTGCATCGTAGTACAAAAGCAATGAAAGACAATATATACACAAATGAACATGGCAGCATGGTAATAAAGTGTTATTTACAGAAACAGGTGGCAGGCCAGATTTGACCTGCAGGTCATAGCTTGCTAACCCTTGATCTAGACTCTCTACAAAGTAGTAATAGGAAGGAGGCAGGTGGAACAGCTAAATATTGGCCACAAAACACTGGGAAACCACAAAGGGCTTTTATAAAGTGTACTTCTTGCTAACATTTCAAACAAAATGTTACCATTGTCACTAAACATACTTTTAAGGGGATCCAGGGTATTGAAAAATTGAATCACTTTCATTATTACTATTCAATAACTAGCTACTTAAATCTCTAGAATTTTACTACTTTTTTGTCTCAAGATTGATGGGATATTCACTGGTTTGTAGAATTTCCAAAATCCAGTTAATCCTTCTATTTAAAAATTTAAGTCATCTATAAATTTCCAGTCCACGGGCCTGGCTCCCCTTCTATGGGCTATGCCTATAATCACTAGCAGTGGTCCTGCCATACATACCGAAGTCTCTACAGCAGTACCATGGAAAGGGGATCAGGGTTCCACAGGTTTTGAAACACAGATTTCACCCATCTTATCAAGACATTTGGGGCAGCTCTCCCCCAAGTGACCCCTGGAATACAAAAATTGTATTCTGGTATTTTTCACATCCTTTTGATGTAAAATCTACACTGTAATAAATATTGCAAAATTAAATTTTCTGCAATGTATATTACTATTATAAAGAGAAAAACACACTTTTGTACATATTTGTGTGAACTGAACAATATCAAAGGCACATGGTGTATGCCTGGCATTGTGTTGAGCACTCTTGGGAATTTGAGGCAACTCTATTACCCTTCCTTGGCCTCAAGAAGCTTAGCTCTCCCCAAAATAAGAGGAGGCAAGGAAGAAACTGAAAACAATTCTATTTTGCTACTGGACATGGTTCAAAAGAATTAGGAGAGTTAAGAGTCCTTGTGAAGCACTTAAAAGTCTAAAAAGCTACCATGAGTCTATAAAGGCAGATTCTCTGAGGACCACAGGTATATAAGAAGAAAAGGAAGTCTTGATGTAGTACCAGCAGAGGATCTGGTTCAGAAGATGAAGTGTGTTTGAGACGTTAATTAACAGGAACCAGAGTCCCAGCTGACTCTCGAGCCCACCCTCATTTCTAGTCCTGGCTTTTTCCACTAACCTGCCCTGCTTTTTAAATGAATACCCAAGACAGTCTCATAGCAGTGATATTCTTTCCGTCACCCTTTGGGGAATGGGGAGAGACACAGATGCTTGCTCCAAAGCCATGATGCCTAAACTCCTGCCTTTCCCAACTAACAAACAGCACAACTATAACCTCAGGAAATTTAAGTTTTAAAAAGAAATCAGATCAGGCTGGGTGCGGTGCCTCATGCCTGTAACCCCAGAACTTTGAGAGGCCAAGGCAGGTGGGTCACTTGAGGTCAGAAGTTTGAGACCAGCCTGGCCAACATGATTAAACCCCATCTCTACCAAAAATACAAAAATTAGCCAGGTGTGGTGGCACATGCCTGTAATCTCAGCTACTGGGAAGGCTGAGGCAGGAGAATCTCTTGAACCTGGGAGGTGGAGGTTGCAGTGAGCAGAGATCACACCACTGTACTCCACACTGGGTGACAGAGTGAGACTCTGCCACCAAAAAAAAAAAAAGATAAAAGAAAAGAAAAAAGAAAGAAAAGAAATCAGTTTGGAAAGCATGTCTTCTTAGAGGTACATTTGAATCAGGTTAACTTTTATTTAGTTTTGCTGAGTTAGAGGCTATATTTCTTGCCTTAATTTTTTTAACAAGCGCAAATATTTTTTCAATGTATGTTGCACAGAGGAATTAATCATACCCTTTACCACAGTGGACAGCATGGGATTTATTTACCTAGAGTTCATCTCAGAAATATTGATCATGTTATGAAGCCAGAGGCTGCTCAAGCTGAAAGGGCAACAGCTTCCAGGCTGCATTCAGAAAGTCTCAGGTCTTCCAGAGGTGTCTCATGGGTCAAGTGTGAGGGTGAGAGGAAGGGCTCTAGGCCTCCTGCCTTGCTTTAAATGGAACAATTTGAGGTTGTGCATAAGACTTCATTTGAAATAAAAGAGAGGAAGGTTTCCTACTGCTTAAAAAGTTGAAAACTGCTAGTTTTCATTTTACTTCCTTGTGTCACAGATAAAAACAACTGGGTCCCAAGAAGATGAGAGACTTACCCAGAGTCATTCAGCTAATTAGCAATGGGATGGGGGTAAAATCTCAAAGGAGATTGATACAAATAGGGAAAAATCACTGTCACATCAGTGATTTTTTTTTCAACATTTGAGTACAAGGTGTTAGAAAAGAGAAAGAATTTAGAAAGCTAAGGAGTTCATACATTAAAGAAGGAAATAGTTCAGTACTCTGGATTTCATTCATTCATTCGGTAGGTATTATCAAGACAATGGAAGAACAGCAGTCAAGACAGAAAAGGACTCTGCTTTTCACAAGGTTCATATTTTAGTGTGGAAAGAAAAAAAGATGTCAAAGGAGTAAATAAGCAAAACAATTACAAATATGACAAACACCTTGAGGCAAAAAAACAAGGTGATGAGATAGAAAGTAACTCTCCTGATTGATTAGGCAAGGTAGCTTTAAGAAGGTGATATTTAATTTTAAAAAGGAGGAGGAGAAGGAGTCAGTAATGCAAAAGGGGTAATGCAAAGATGCCTCCAAATCCCAAGTGTAAAATCCTGGAAGTGAGAAAGATTGGAACCTGTTCAACATCAAGGGGGATAGTGTGACTGGAGCCTCATGGGAAAAGTGGCCAGGGTGAGGTTGCAGAGGTAGGCAGGAACTAGATCACACATGGCGATGTGGACCATGGTATGAAACTTAGATTTTATTCTAACAGCAAGGAATCTATCTAGATCACTGAAAGGTTTCTACCCAGAAAGTCCCATAATCTTTTTATTTAGTTAGTTTTTTAGAGACAGGGTTTCACTCTGTCACCCAGGCTGGAGTACAGTGGCATGATCATAGCCCACTGCAGCATTGAACTCCTGGGCTTAAGGGATCCTCCTGCCTCAGCCTCCTGAGCAGCTAGAATTATAGGCATGTGCCACCACGCCCAGCTACATAATCTGATTTATATTTGAAAAACACCCTGGCTGCTGCATGATGAATAGTTTGAAGGGGAGATGGGATAAACGCAAGGAAGACCAATGCTGAGAGAGTATTGTATGTGTCAACAAAAGAGATAATGGTGGTAAGGGTGATAGTAACAGAGGTAAAGAAAAGTAAATGTATTCAATGTATATGAAGTATGTAAAGCATTGAATAGGATTTTCTGATGGGTCAAATAGTGAAAATTAATAAGGAAAAATGTGTCAAGAGTGACTCCTAGTTGAACATCCAGAAGGATGGTATTCCATTTATTGAGAATGAGGGTGGAGAAAGATATTTCGCAAAGAGAAATTTTAAAATGCATTTTAGGCATACTGTGTTCAAGATGCCTGCTAGAAATGATAAGTAGGTCCCTTGGCTATATACACGTGGAGCTCAAGAGAGTGTTCCGGGTTGCAGTTGAAAATGTGGCATGTAACATCATAAAGATGGTATTTTAAAACATGGGGTTGAAGAGATCCACCTCTAAGTTTCTTACCTAGGATCAACTAAAAACCACAAAAATGGGAAAGTCACAATGCGACAGTATCTTTCTCCAAGTATGAATTCCTCTCTAGAATCTACCTGGTTTTATTTACTTTCTAGGTCCTTCATATAGTTGTTTTTGGTATTTTGTCCAGAATATATTATAGTTGTTACCCGCAGGATGGTAAATAGGAGCAATTTTGTGGTTCGTAGCTCATTTAAGAAGAGAGAAAAAAACAAACAAACTGTTTTTCTTGTCTGAAGAATCAGAGGGCAGCAAATCTCTAGTACCCTGAACTACAACTGCATGAGGCCAACTGAAAGCCCATCACCTAAGGATAAAATAACAGAACCGAAATTTCAGCTGGCATCCAAAAAAAAAAATTTCTATCTGAGTTCAACTGAGTTAATTGCCTACTAAAACAAAAAAAAATCAACACTCTTTGAAAAATATAACAGAATCCAGAATCTCTACAACATAAAATTCACAATATCTGAGATATGATGTGAATTAGTCAACACATAAAAAACTAGAAAAGTGTGACCTAGTATTAAGAGAAAAATGATCCATGGAAATCAACCTCACAGCTGGCCTAGATGTTGGAACAGACTTTGATTTTAAAGCAACTAATACAGCTTGACTCAATGAGGTAAAAGAATGCAAGCTTGTAATGAATGAGTAGATGTGATCTCTCACAAGGAAAAGTAAATACTACAAAGAAGAATGAAATAGAATTTCTACAACTAAAGTGAGAATATTAAGATATACAACATAGAATAGTAAGTTATATAATAATTCTTTTTTTTTTTTTTTTTTTTTGAGACAGAGTCTTGCTCTGTCACCCAGGCTAGAGTGTAGTGGCGTGATCTCTGCTCACTGCAAGCTCCGCCTCCCGGGTTCACGCCATTCTCCTGCCTCAGCCTCCAGAGTAGCTGGGACTACAGGCGCCCGCCACCATGCCCGGCTAATTTTTTTTGTATTCTTAGTAGAGACGGCGTTTCACTGTGTTAGCCAGGATGGTCTCGATCTCCTGATCTCGTGATCCGCCCGCCTCGGCCTCCCAAAGTGCTGGGATTGCAGGCGTGAGCCACCGTGCCCAGTCTTGGCCGGGTGGATCACGAGGTCGTGAGATCAAGACCATCCTGGCTAACATGGCGCAACCCCATCTCTACTAAAAAAAAAATACAAAAAATTAGCCGGCACGGTGGCAGGTGCCTATAATCCCAGCTACTCAGGAGGCTGAGGCAGGAGAATGGCTTGAACCCGGGAGTGGGAGCTTGCAGTGAGCCAAGATCGCGCCACTGCACTCCAGCCTGGGCGACAGAGCAAGACTCCATCTCAAAAATAATAATAATAATTCTTTTCTTAAAATAATGGATAGGTTTAACAGCACAATAAAGATGACTGGCGAATGATTCTGTAAGCTTGAATACAGATCAATTCATGTTATGCAAACTGAACAGAGAAAAAGACTGAAAAAATTTAACAGAGTCTCGGTGCCATGTGGAACAATATCAGAAGTTCTAATATACATGATTACAAATGTTAGATAAAATCACTGTGAAAGTTGCAGATACCAGGATGAAATCATTTTTGTCAGACCCAGATAAAACAGGGTTAGGAAGCCATGAAGAAGAGGAGGCTCATCTGTACATGTCTGAGATAAAAACTGTTTCCAAGGACCTTCCACAATCCCCCACAGGAACCCACAGGAAATCCCTTTGCATCCTTCACTCGTCTCCTGCTTTGCACAGCTTGAACGTTTTGCACCTATACATGTATCTCTATAACAAGTTTTATCACTAGACATTCTTTAAGCCTCACTAATTCAGATAAGACACTCTCAAAAGAATTCTTGCCCAGTAATGGCATCCCCACCAATGAAATGATGACAACTCTGGCTTTGAGCCTCTGGACCACCAAACTCTGTTTCTGTGCAGTTTACCTAAACTTCTCCCTTTTTGCCAATAAAAGCTTCTCTTTAGCCTCCATCACCAAATGCACTTGTGGCTTGCCATTCCATTCATCCTGGACTATAATCCTCATTTTTCATTCCCAAATTAACTCAACATATTTAGGGATATTCTTTGCTATTTTTTTTAGGTTTGAATCACGTAGGTGAATGAAGAAGAGAAAGGATCCCAGGACTGAGCTCTGAGGCAATATTCAGGGTGTTCTGTAGAAGAATCAACAAAGAAGACAGAGAAACTCTTTAATTTTCTTATTTATCAGAAAATCAGTTTTTGTGTTTTGCTTTTCTCTTTGTCTTAATTCTATGAATATAGTTACCCCAAAAAATGTGGGGTGGGGGGAGAAGGATTTCATCAACTAACCAAAAAAAAAAAAAGGTTGCAACTTACTGACTCACTGTCATGTTCTCTCTCTCTACTCTGTAACTAGGACCTAACAAGTGGTACAAAGTACAGTGGTTAGCTAAAGCAAATTTACTTTCTTAGAAGTTTTGCATTTGTTTACTGCCTTGTTCCAGAACATAACAGTATATACTATTCTTCCAGTAATTTTATCATGAAGAATCCCTTGAAAGAGAAAGATTTCAAATTTTAAGTCTCTAATAGGAACAAAAGTCACATCAGAACAAAAATTAAAACAGTTACCATAAAGAAAAAAAAACAGCAAGATTCAGAAGCTTATTGAGACCAAAGAAAAAGGATATTTCAAAAAATTGAAATCCATTCCAGTGTGAGGCTTATAGAAGAATAAACTTTAGCAGGTGAGATGTAAAGTGTAGATTAGAAGGGATTAAAAATGATGTTTGAAAACAAACAGCGAATGATAACACAACAAATAATATTAAATTCTTTAAGTACATCAGAAGTAAGACTGCTGCAAAGGGATCAGTGAATCAGCTAGACAAGCAGTGCACAAAGGAGATAGTCAAAGGGATAAGGAGATTGCAGGGAAACTAAATAATGTATTTGCATCAGTTTTCACACTGGAGAATAAGGCAATAAGAGGAAAGGGAGGAAAAACCTTATTATGTGAAAGAGAGGCCCAGCTCAGATTGAGACATCAAAAGGAACCATGAGGCATGAAACGGTGATAGAAGATATTTGCCATGTTCCAGCCAAAGCAGGAGGCATCTGTCAGAGTTCAGAAGCACAAAATGCCTGTAATCTCTGATTCCTTATAGCCTCATCACTTGCCATGTAAAAGGCTTCACATTGTGGTATACTGCAAGGCAAGTTACATTTCTACCGTGGTAGGAAAGTTTATTCAGTTTCTATGGTAGACTGATCTCCAAACTGCAAAACCTCCAGCCAGTATATTACAACCCAACAGACTGGTTGATCAAAAGTCAAACAAGAGAAGGGAGCTTTCATCCAGGCCATCTGAGAATGTATGCAATTGGAAATTCTCATATACTGCTAGCAGGAATTTAAACTGGAGCCACCAGCTTTATGGAACATTTATATTATCCAGTAAAGTTTAAAATGTGTATGTCAAATGAACCACCAATTTCACTGCTAGGTACATATGCTAAAGAAACTATAGGAGAAATTACAAGATTGTTCACTGCAAGATTATTTGTAGAAGTGAAAAATGGATAACAACATAAATGTCCATAAATAGAGGAATGGATAATAAGATATGTTCATGCAATGAATTACAAGAAGTTGTAAACTTCTAATTAGCTAGATGTATATGTATCAACTTGGATAGGCTTCAAAATCATAATAGTTTGAATGAAATGCAATTGAAGAAAAAATAAACAGCACGAAAAACTGCATGTGAAAAGTGTTTAAAGAACACCTAAAACAATAGTTCAAAGATTCATATATATGTCAACAAAAGAGTAAAAAATGCACTAGTGAGATATACAATAAATGTATAATATGGGATGGCTCTAGAGAGATTCGGCAGTCATGTGGAACTAGGAATGGACTGAGCATTTCACTTTATCTTTGAAGTCTGTGCCATGGTTTGAATGTTCATGTCCCCTCCAAAATTCATGTTGAAATGTAACCCCCATCACAGTAATGTTCAGAAGTGGAACCTTTTGGGAAGTGATTAAGTCATGAGGGCTCTGCCCTCAAGAGTGAATTAGTGCTTTATAAAAGGGCTGGAGGGAACTAACTTAGTCCCTCTTTGTCCTTCTGTCCTTTCTGTCATGGGAGGACACTTATACAATGCCATCTATAAGGAATGGTCTCTTAACAGACCAAATTAGCCAGCCCCTTGCTCTCGGACTTCCCAGCCTCCGGAGCAACTTCTATCGTTTACAAATCACCCAGTTTCAGATATTTTGTCAAGGCAGCACAAATGGACTAAGACAATCTATTTCTTTAATTAAAAGAAAGATTTGAGGTAAGTATGACAAAATGTTAACAATGATCAATTCTGGATGGTGATAATAGAGTTTTGATCATAGAACTTACTGTATTTTATTATTTGTTTTTAATTTGCAAAAACAAAAATGTGTTCTGTCCATCACCTGGAGACAAAGCTTAACTTTATTAAGTTGATTATTGTTGAATGTACCAAGAGCTATAATTAACTCAAGATTTGCCTTGGAAGCCCAGAGTAGTGCCAGAAATAGTCTCTTCTGCTCACTTATACAGATGTCTTCAGTTCCTTAGGCTCTCAGCTTTCCACTACCTAAGAACCCAAAAAGGTTAATTAATAACTCTTATGGCATCCCTGTTTCTTCCAGTAAAGTTTGGCTCCATTCTGTAGAACAAATAACTGAGACATACAGACCTTAAAAAAAAAAATTGAAAGAGACTAAAAATCAAGGATCAGACCAAAAGACTTTGGTCAGAAGGCTTTTCCACACCCATCTTAATGTGTGACAGTTCTCTTCGAATTGATTTCATAGAGTCAAGTCCAGAGATGATAAAGAGCTTCTACTTTGCTTACTAATTCTAAACAATGACAGCTTCCTGCAACCTACGTTGAAAGGATGCTGAAGCCACTAGTGTCGGAAAAGAATGTTAAGGTGGATTCATAATGTCTTACATGAGCACTAGACTAGGTGTGGGTTGAGGCGTGGGGAAGTCATAAGCCATGTATCTGCTATCTAAGAAGTATAGCCACATGAAGGAAATGGCCTTTCTTGATATGCAGAAGCTGGGAATTCATGGTGTTTTATGCATAGAGTTAGGTGCCAAACATCTTCCAGAATTCAGTCCATAAGGAATAGACTCTGCATTAGTTGCACAGCATTCAGAAGTGCACCTGAGAGGAGAGATGTGTCCACAAACCAAGTCTTCCCTGACTAGCTCTGCCTAAGCCAAGGTTTCACAAGCCAGTGACCCTATAGCAGTGGTTTTCCACCAGGGCCAATTTTGTCCCACCCCAGAGGACATTTAGCAATATCTAGAGATCTTTCCATTGTCACCACTGAGGAAACGCTACTGGCTTCTGGTGGGTAGAAGCCAGGGATGCTGGTAAACATCCTACAATGGAACGCACAGGACACCCTCCCACAACAAGGAGTAATCTGGCCCCAAATGTCAATACTGCAACAGTTGAGAAACTCTTTTCTAAGGCTCACATCATTTGTAGATTAGATTGCCAGGTCCTTCCTGGGCATTCAAGGCCAGACCCATTCTGGAGTGTATGGGATAGATCTAAAGGTTCTAGTCTAGATCTGCTCTTCATAAGGGATAGTTCCTATCCAAGAGTTTTGGCCTGCTTGAAGAGCCACAGTCCAACATGCACCCAATGCCCATATAAGCAAGGCCAAGCGGGTAGCTTCTGGACCCAGGACTTTTCATTCTGACCTTTGTGGGATGACGGTTCTGCTCAATTTGTTTCTTCTCTTGGATTCCAGAATGATTTTCAGGACCATGAATGTTTTCATCTATGTTGGTCTATCTGAAAGATCACCAACTTCTCCCAATGCAAGGGTCCAGCCAAAGTGATGCTGAATTGTCAAGACCATATGTGTCTGCCACAGTGGGTTCTATCTTAGATGGGCAGAGACAGCTAGACCAGGATAGACAGGCATGGGCCAAATGACTAGCCACATCTCACAAGCTGCTGGCTCAGTATAGGGTCCACATCAAGATTCTAAACCAGACTTTCTGACTCCATTAGCACAATGTCCAAATGCTTGGCTTTGCATTGTTATTTAATGAGCTGTTTGTTATTTGATAACCTGCAGTCTTTTGAAGCAAAAGTGAAGAGGCAGGATTAAGCTGCTGAGGAGCCTTAGCTACAAATGAACTTTTCCTAGATATTAATATAAGAACATGGTTTTTAAAACCCTCCACATTAGCTTTATAATCACATCTTTAAAATCAGACAAAGCCCATTGTACAGTCCCACAGAAAGAACGGCAAGACCCTAAACCCACTCTTGGCTCTGCCATTTACTCATGCAAGACCTTGGCCTTTGACTTTTCTCAGCTTCCACGTCATCATCTGCAGAATGGGAAGAATAATGCTTATCCTTAAAGATTTGTTTTGAGGAATAAATGACATCGCATATGTAACTTGCCTGGCACATTGTAAGAACTATGAAAATGGTAACTAGTTTTTAAAAGTCATCTAAGAAGCTTGGGTATTCTTGAAGCCACCATGTCTTGGATAATTCAGAACAGTTATGACTACAAATCTCCCTACCTTCCACAGCCCTCCAGCAGGATCCATGTTCATTTCTGCCATGGGTGTAGGTGGAGGGGAGAGGAAATTTACATCATTTTGTTTCAGAAAATAAAATAATTTCAAACTGTAACTGAGAACTGTTCTAAGAATTGTATGGCTTAATCCTCACCATCACCCTATCAGGTAGGTAATATTATTATTATCCCCATTATACAGATGAGGAAGATGAGGCTTAAAAAGGTTGGGTAAGCAGCTCACTCATGGTTACTCAGCTAGGAGTGGGCACACTACCCTTAACCATTGCAACTCAACTCCATTCATTCATGTGTTCATTCAAACACTCTATATTGCAACCCTGCACTAAGCACTGGAGACACACAGTTCACTCCCTAGGCAGACATTGATTGAGCCTGACTATATGGCAGTCACTCTCCTAGGCACTGGCATATAGCAGGGAAAGTGTGACCAGTCCAGTGAAACCCACAGGTAAATAAAGAAATGTCAAAGATGCTACAATTCCATGATAGACATTTGTACAATAACCAGGAAGCCTCAAGGAACAAAGACATCCTCCTACTTGCTTTAGGGACTGAGCGGGGATTGGGATGAAAGAATGGAAGTCCAAAAGCCCTCATAGCAGAGGTGACTTTGAGGAGCCCAGTGTTCAGAGGACTTAAAAAAATAAAACCAACAACACCAAAAGGGCTGGCCCTAAAAAATGTGCAGTGGAACTGGCCACCTGGCATCTTGTAGACAGAGAAATCAGTTGTAGGGCTGGATTTTTTTTCACTTCAGAGCTGCGGCTGCTGTTCTCCACAGCCCCAGCCCCGAACCCAGACAAGCATCCACCTATATACAAGCACCAGAAAAGAATAAATTCCACAGCAAGGCATTTCAAAGCACCTACCAAGACGAACGTGCCCTCTGGCCTGGTTTTTTGTTTGGGAAAATTGTGTGCTAAAAACAGCAGATAAAAAGGAATCTGTGGGCATAATTTATTTAGACTTTCTAAAGGCTGCTGAGAAGGTCTCTCTCATAGGAGGCTATTAAGGCCAGGCAGGCAAGTCGGTAACTATGGGGTAAAAGGTGAAGTTCTGTCGTGATTAAAGCCTTCTTAACTGAGAGGAACCAAAGCCCAGGAATAAATAGCCAGTTCTCCACATGGGAAGCTAAAAATAATGGGGCCGCTCAAAGATTAGTCCTGAAGCCAGTGTTGTGCTATCTATTTTTAATGATTTGTCAAATGAAGTACAGTAAATAGAAAAATGCAGGTAGCTAATGACAGGCGACCACTTGGTATAGTGAAGAAAGCACTGAGCTGGCAGGGCACTAAGAAGCCGAGCCCAGCCTGCACATATGACTACGTTTCTCTGTGCCTCAATTTCTCTATCTGTGAAATGATGGAATGGGAAATGACACAAGCTGTTTCTAAGGTCTCTGAGACCATCTGTGAAAACATTTAAAATTCTTTGGCTTGAAGTTCATTCAGGTAGAACTAGAAGGAACAAAATGAATTAACCAAATTGAGCAATCCAAGATCCAAAGGAACATCAGAAAAGGCAAAGTAAATACTTTCACTCTGCTATTTTGGGGTGACTTGCTTAGTTCAGAATAAGTGATAACTTCTCCAAAGAAAGCTATAAGCATTCCTGCGGACAGTTTCATGAGAATGCCTATTCTTAGTCGGGCATCATCAAAGTGCCAATAAACCATATGCAGCATTTTTTTAAGCACTGAAAAAAGCACAGAAAAGTATTATCAGGCTATCGCCTAAATCAGCCTTATGTCCTATCTTTGTCTCTGATATTATCAGAATAGGCTTTTTATAAATTGAATGACAAATACTGATATAGCCAAGGATGTATAATTTGGGGGCCCCTGAATGCCTGCTCTCAAGAACCTCCAATCTGGTTGGTGATTTTACAAACAAAAAAGAGATAACGAAATACAACTAGTGTGCCAAATTAACGACCCAGCCAGTAAAGTTTGAAGAACTTCCCAGTCAAGGTAGGATGTGAACCTCACCTTCAAGAATGAATACTATTTCTGTAGTTGGAAGATAACAGGAAGATCTCCAGGACCAAAAAGAGAAACAAACAAACAAACAAAAAAATGAATTGGGAGCAGAAAAGAAACAAGAAGAGATCAAAAATAAAGAAACTAGGCTGAGTGCGGTGGCTTACGGTTGTAATCCCACACTTCGGGAGGCAGAGGCAGGAGGATCACTTGAGGCCGGGAGTTCCAGACCAGCCTGGGCACCATAGCAAGAACTCGTCTCTACAAACAGTTAAAAATTAGCTGTGTGTGGTGCATGCCCATCGTCCCAGCTACTCAGAGGCTGAGGTGGGGGGATCCCTTGAGCCAAGGAGTTCGAGGCTACAGTGAGCCATGGTTGTACAATTCAACTGTACTCCAGCCTGGGCGACAGAGTGAGACCCTACCTCAAAAAATAAAAATAAAGAAACTCATTCATTTGAGAAAAGACCAACTTTTGTCCTGAGATAAGGGTTGCTTCATTATGAAAACAGAGAAGTGTCAAGAAAAATAGAGTATGAACAAAGTATGAATAAATGAGGGTTCATGAAATGCCACGTGGATCTCCTTAGTTAGCTTGGGCCATAAGGCAATACCCAGGAAACACTCCATGAAATTAAAAAGGAAAAAAACAATAAATGGGTTGAACACGGGCTTTTAACATAACACAGTGAGTTTTGGGGACTTACTACTGTAGACACTTTTTTCCCAAGTAGCTTAGTGAGCTTTACTTTTTGATAGAATTATATGTTCATACACCTAACGGTTCTCTCTGCAGTTATGGCTAATGTTATTGATACTCATAACTCAAGGCAGACCTGTGGGTTCTCCAAGAAATTTTTTCCTCCTATTACACTGTTGCAGAATGAGTTGAATTCACTATAAGAGGGATATGTTACTTTTCTCTAAAGTACCTCTTTCTGTCCACAGGAATGTTTCTGATTTCACAGTCAGTTTTTTCCTTCTTCTTCATATTTGTTTCTCAAAAAGCTGGCTCATTAAAAAGAAAGACATTGCCTTCTGAGTCATACTAGACACAGGTGTGCCTCACATTATAGAAGACAAGGACTGCAGAAACATCAGACAACCAGAATAGCTAACATTGAATTGAATGGTGCAAGAGGAGAAGGGACCATTTAAAAGAATACTGGAGAGATTTCTTCATTTATTTTGTAAACTTAAATTTCTAACTAGTAGATTTCCTTTGAAAATCTTTACTTGCTGTGAATCACTGCCACAATGCTCTTAAACCTTCCTGAGACATTTTGTTTCCTGGAGGTTTAAGCAATGTTTTCTAAAATTACCATCTATCTTCTGTTTCACATCACAAGAAGGAAGAAAAGTTTGTATCTCCTTTTTTATTCTGGAATAAATAATATAGTTTCTTCACAGGAAATAAACACCACACCATTAATTATATGCCTCATGGATTCTATTCTACCAGATTTACATTTACTTGGCCAAGTCCAAAGGAAAGTAAACAACCTTAGCATTCAATATTAATCATGATATACACACTCCTTCTCTTACTCCCCCTTTTCTCCATAAAGCAATGCATTTAAAATGAAGACTTGGTTTTTGCTCTTTTTGACATTTCCTAAATATGTTTAAGCATCAGGAACTCGAAAATACAGTATTTCAACGGGTAATGAATGTCCTTTGAAAACAAAGACCATCCTTATATAAAAACAGAGAGATGAATTTTGATGCCAAAGCCAGTAAACAGGTGTCTCTCTTGCAAAAAGTTCAGTGAAGCTCTTCTTGGGTGTGTGTGCAAAAGCTTTACATAAAAACACTACTCCGAGGAGACCCTCTTACAGATTCGATTCAAGAGAAACATATACAGACGACCATAGGAAGCCGGGTAATAAACTTCTGAATATCTGTTTATTATTTCGAAAATAATCGAATTTGTGCAAACAAGGTCAAGAGCCGGAAAATGGCTCCCAGAAAGCCTGCCCTTCCGGTCCTCTGAAATGACAAAACTATTTTGGCAGTTTCCAAAAATTAGCCTTACAAGTCCAGGAAGATATCCAGGTCCCCGTTTTCTCTCACCGAGTCCCAGCTGCACTAATGAAGAGTTGCAAAGTGTAGGGCCTGACTCCTCTTCGTGCAAGCCTGAATTATCTAAGCAGCGCCTAAGAAGAGGAAATTTATTTCTCTGCTAAGTCATCATGTAAAGCTTCCAAAATAGAGGTGCCCTTCAAATTAAATTTGCCGGTGTCTATTCCCTCATCCTCAATGATACCGTGTTAAGAAGGATCAAGTGATTAAAATGAAGCAAAAAGAAACAAAGGTCACCCAACACCTGGCTTTTAAAAACTAGGTAGATTCCAGGCCTCAGGATGCTTGGAAAAATAAAATGTGTATGACGCAACTAACACACCCAAAGGCCTGCGAACTTGTGTCCTATTAAAATGCATAATCCTATAATGATGAAGCTGGCAGTCTCTCAATAGTTTGACTCATTTCCCTGCTAAATATAACCGAAGACAGGTTTTCCACTAGGAGCTACTGTATTATTTTCTCCCAAGTGGAAATCAGAAACTAATTTTGATATGTAAATAAATCAAAGCAAAAAAGGATGATACAAGTATTTCTCTGACTTTAATTTCTTCGCAGCACTACCCTGCCGGAACTACTTTTCCAGAACCCAGAGAGGCACCAATAGAGATGTTTACGGATGGATAAGGCAATATTTGTCAGAAGCTGCAGAATGTGAAAATCACCATCTATCTGCTACATGCAACTTGACTGAAATTATTTAGTCATAATGTGTGATGATGGACGTTGGTTGCTATTGTTTAGCTCTGCAAAGGGCACTGCCAGAGACCAGTATTTCAGCTGACTGCTATTTCTTTCCAATTCAAATGAAAAGAGACTTAAGAACAGACAACAACTCAGCAGGATGCCTATTAGAATTCTTTGTAAGGACTTCACTTGCAAGGAGCAACTCTGGACTTGTTCGTAAAAAAGAAATAATCGGCCTCTGACCGAAGTGCTCAAATCAAAAATCTCACGGGCTACATGGGATTGTTTTTTCTTCTAAAATAGATCATGGACTAATGGAGAACACTGACCTAATAGAAGCATCAACCATTTTTAGAACATAGCTTCCCCAAGAAGGCTTGCAAGGAATTATTCCACCTATAATGCTGCAGAATTCGTTACCCACCGAGTTAAAATCGCCTCAAATCCATTTGCTCTTATGCAGAATTTCCTGATTATAGCCTCTGCTTATTTTGCCCACATACCAAATCTGAAAATGGTTTTTTAAAATTAGTGACTTTTCAGCTAGCTTCACTGGTGGCTGGGGTACAAAATTATTTTCCCCCCTGAGTTGAAGTGTATTTTTTAAAAAGAAAAGAAAAGCATTGGGTGAGAAATGCATTTTGAAAATGAAGCTTGAGTTGTAGCTTCGCTACAATGGAGAAGCAGAAAATAGTCAAACTGCAGCTTTTCTCTTGACAACCCTGATGGTTCATCTGGTAACACCTCAGACACTTTATTCCTAGCTGAGTTGTTTCTATATGTCATTTATAACTTCACATTTTTCAGAGAGAGAAAAGTACCTCTTGGATGTATCTGTGTATCCATGTGTATGTGAGTGTGTGTGTGCAGGGATGATGTTAAGCTGGTATGTTCCTGCTACAGACAGTGTTGTGCTGGAACTGGCTTACATAGGCTTTGCAAGAGCCGATTGTTAAATTTGCAGAAAATTTGCAAGCCAACTGATATCACATTGGTGGCTTGAAGCTGGCAGTGGTGGGAGTGTTTCTACCTCAGAAATCAGCATGCACTATGACTCAGGGCTTCATGATTTTTGGGAGAGTCAGGTTTTTAGCACATACTAGCCCACCACTGGTTACTGGGACACCAGCTGTTTGCACAGCCATCCACACTGATTGGCTGCACTCTCCACTTTGGTCAATGCTCATGTTGTAAGCACTGTACAATATTTTGAATAGCAACTTCATCATGTGTAGTCAAATTATATCATTGTACTATCTACATTGTCTTTGGTATAACAATGGAAAAGCAGCATATACTATCACATCATCCATCATCAAAAAACAATTTTTTTGAGCATGGGTTTGGACCTCAGGTACTCTGCTGAATAAATTCTGGGTAGCTCAACTGCTGGTGGATCCCAAATAGATCATTTGGGAAGGAAGAAACCATGCCGGGCCTTAGAGAAAAACAAAATGAGTCAGTTCTCTCTGCTGCCTTTGGCCAGCCCAAACCCTGAAGTCATACAGCATGGGGGAGATTTTCTAGTCAAAAAAGTCACTTATCTGTCCAAGCACATCTGAAGATAAATGATGAGAAGCTTCTGGGAACACTGAAGACCACCCCCTCCCCACAAAACAGAAATTAGCAGGCCCCCCAATCAGAGCATTAAAACAAAGATCAACCAACATGTCATTTTAGTAAACAGAGTAATTTGGGCTTTTGGAGAGCATGAAAATTCTGTCAGGATTATAATGTCTTCTACCACAGACCTTAATTTCTTCTGTCATGGACAATATGATTAAGCTCAGTCCCATTTGATTGTAGGGAATGTCAGTTCCCATTAACAAAAGAAAAGAGGCACTCGAAAATATGTTCCACATTTTTAACCCTTTAGGCAAGGAGGATTTTTCCAGCTCAAACTGCTCCTAGGAAATATTTGAAGCATTTAAGCACAACCAGCCCATCCAGCAGATAGTTAAAGGGGTTTACCTAACTAACATCATCTCCCTTCCCAACATAGGCTATTTTTGATTCAACACTGGCACTAAAAAGTGAAGGCCATGTGTATTTTTGTTTTATTTTGCAACTTGAGGGGTTTTTTCCACCCCACCCCACCCCATCCCAATCTCTAAGAAATCCCACTCCTTGCATGAATGGAGTTTGCTTTAAATGGTCTGATTATTTGAGGGCAGTGGAGGGGAAGCAATGTCCTTTTTGGCTACATGCACTGCTTGGCCATTCAGTCTATGAACTGGTTAGTGCAGGTGGCTTTCACGGGTGCTGGAAAATTATAGTCTCAGACCAAAACTTGTATCAGTAAACACACTGCCTCAGACTGGCCACTTCAATTCCATTGAACCTTCCACAGTTCAAACAGGGCACCTGTGTCAGTCTGAGAGCTTAGCAGGCACAGCTGACCCTGGCTGCCCAGCAAACAGTTTATGTTGGGGAGCAATCTAGAAATTTCCTGAGATAAGGGTGCTATTACGGGCTGACAAATGTGGAACGCAGCAGAGTGGGCAGCTTTTGTCCAGACTGACCTAGGGTGAGAATGCTGGGATTTATTGCTGATTGGGGATAAATGGCAACCGGTGATTTATTTGTTCAAGTGAAACCAGCCAAGTTCATCCTTCAACACCATCTCCCATCTCTTTAAGCTTTTTTTTTTTCCTCTTCAAGCAAAAAGACTTAGCAATTTTGGGAACTCTTCAAATACCACCATTCCAGTGAACCCCATTACCCTTAGGATAAAATCTGCAATCCTTCACAAGCCTTTGAGGTCCTGTGTGATGGGGTCCTACCTGCCTCTCCAGCTCCGGCTCCTGCCACTGGCCCCCAAACCTCCTGCACTCAACCACAATGGCCACCCCTCCGGTTTCTGACTGCCCCAATTTCCTCTCCACCTTCAGCCTTTGCTTGTGCTGCGCCCTCCCCCTGGGGCTCTTCCTCTCTCTTTACCTGGCAATCCTTCTTATCCTTGTTCCAGGTTGAATGTCATCGGCAAAGATCAGGCAAGCTTCTCCATTATGATCTTCTGGGATCATAAGATCATTAAGAACTTCATTACAGGTCTAAGCACAACCATGAATAATTACTATTGCTTTAAAATTGTGCTCCCCCACTGGCAGGGACTTTGTCTATCGTATACACCTAGCACTTAGTGCAATGCCGAATATTTCATAGGTCAAATGCACAAATGAATGAAGTAGGTGCACAAAAGATATTGACTGCCTATGAGAGAATCTAACAAAGCAAACCCAGTAAAACAAAATCTTCATCTTAAATGTGCACAAACTAGGGAGTGAGTATTCTCTCCTACCTCTCCTCTCCAATCATTCTGGCATAAGGATTTCAGATGGTCCTGCCTTCCCATCAGGGCTGTACCATCGAATCTACTGCCTGGCTCTCAGGACCCTCTCTTATCATCATCATCATCATCATCATGAACATTATTGAACATGTAATATGTTCTATGTGCATTACTCAGTATTCTCTACTGATCTATTTGATCCTCACTGCAATCCATAAAATAGTGCAGTGTATTAAAGATGGGCACAGATGCATAAATTCTTTGACATTTCTCCCATTGAGAGGTGGGGTCTTTGTCCCCTCCCCTTGAATCTGAGCTATCATGTGACTGCTTTGACCAATAGTGTGCACAGGAAATGATGTCATGCCTTTTCCAGTTTCTGTGTCGGAAGGCTCACTCTGGGGGAAACCAGCTTACAACTAACAACTAACACCTAATTGGCACAAAGCATGTAAGAAGTCTGACTCCCCTGAGACTGCAGGGAGGAAACTTGAGCTGGTTGCAGGGAGAGGTCCTAGGAAAAGAACGCCCTTCCAGCCCCCAGCTGTTGCAACCATGCCAGCCCAGTTGCCAGGCACGTACATGTGGGCACTATCTTGCACATCCAGCCCAATCGAGCCTTCAGCTGACTCCAGCCCTAGCCACAGGAGAAGCTCCATGACAGACCACTCAGCTGACCCCAGTTAACCCCCAAAATTGTAAGAGAGAATAACAAATTAGTATTTTAAACCACTAAATTGTGGGGAGGATTATTAGGCAGCAATAAATAGCCAAAACACATAGGCACTATTATGACCCTGGCTTTATAAATGAGAAACTGAGACCCAAAACACTCAAAACCATACAGTTGGGAAGGGGTGGAGCTGGGAGCCCAATCCAGGAAGGCTGGCTTCAGAACCCAGGCTTTCATCATCCATGCAGCCACACCACTCTTTGGCAGGCAACTTTCTCCATTTGACTCCTCCAAGACGTAGTCTCTACTGCTGTTGTCCCTCTAAAAGGGTCCCCTTCTCTTTCCTTCTGCCCATGTGCCTAATCTCCTACCTCTATCATGATCCCCTCTCTGAACCCTCTACTGGTGTCCCCTTCCTCCAAATTCCTGGGTACATTTAAAGACAGGCATCTAGCCTTACCATTAATTGTTCTAGTAATATTCTTCATGCTGTTTTTTGCTTCATAACTATATGTTATCTCCTTAAAGGTCAAGACTAAATCTTCTATTTTGATTTTGCCCACCTCTCCAGAAAACCTTGCCCATTCCCACTTTGCCCAGCACAATGCTGTGCACTCAATAAATGTACCCTCCAGCCGTACTAGCCAAGCTCATTCCCTTTTCAGAGCCTTTATGTTTGCAGTTCCCTTTCCCTGGAATACGCTTTCTTAGCTTTCAACCTGAGCTGCTCCTTCACAGCACTCAGATCTCAGAAAATATCTCCCCTCCACCAACAGGCCTATCGTGACCACCCTGTCTAAAGGAGCCACCCCTCCCCACCCCTAGTCAGCCATTCACCATCTCCTTATCCTGCATTGTATTAATTAGTTGTCAGTTTCTTAATTCCCTTAGGTAGAAAACAAGTTCCAGAAGGACAGAACATGCCCATCTTGTTTATTGCTATAGTCTCAATCCCCAGGACAGTTTCTGGCCTACAGTAGCATCTCAAAAAATATTGTTAAATAAATGAATGCATATTTGTTTATTGAATCTTCACTTCATAAGATCTGCCACCCTGGAGCAGTTGTGCTCACGTACACAAAGCGTTTTCCCCTATCATGTCAGTTGCATCTTCAGCATAAGGTGCAACCTTCCATTTCTCATGCAGAAAGCCTATACTTGCCTCTAAGGTGAACTCTGTTTATTTTTTTAATATATATATATATTTTTTTAAGTTCTGGGATACATGTGCAGAACGTGCAGGTTTGTTACATAAGTATACATGTGCCATGGTGGTTTGCTGCACCTGTCAACCCATCATATAGGTTTTAAGCCCCACATGCATTAGGTATTTGTCCTAATGCTCTCCCTCCCCTTGCCCCTCACCCCTCGACAGGCCCCAGTGTGTGATGTTCCCCTCCCTGTGTCCATGTGTTGTCACTGAGGTAAACTCTGTGTTTATTTAGCCAGTTGTTGACGTTAGGCAGTAGTCTACATGCTGCTTTGGTTGTCCAAACCATTTTTTACAACTGAGTTCTCAGAAGAACAGTGGGTTTTTTTTGTTTTTGTTGTTGTTTTGTCTTGTTTTCATTTTTCTTTTGTAGAGACAGGGTCTCATTGTGTTACCCAGGCTGATCTCAAACTCCTGGGCTCAAGCAATCCAATCACCTCGGCCTCTCAAAGTGCTGGGATTACAGGCAGGAACCACTGTGCCTGGCCTAGAAGAGCGCATTTAAAGCTGGTCGAGGAGCCTCTAGGATGACCCCAAGAAGAGAGGGTGGCCAGGCAGGCTTAGTACGACATGCATTAATAAAGGCCACATTGCAGGGATGATGAAATGAGAATATTAAATCCAATGGAGGTCCATTTTGCTCACTGTGGTAAACACAGAAATTCATCCTGGTATCTAGAACAGAGTAAATCCTCAATAAACACTTGTTGAATGAACAAAGGAGCAAACTAATGAATTAATGAAACATCTTTACCTTGTGTCTCATTTCTTATCACTTATCATTTCAATATGTACAAGAACTCAGAGTACATTTTTCATTTTGTGTATGTGAAACTTACCAACAAAATAGTAGCTACAAAGTTGTAAAACTTACAACTTTTCAACAACAAAGTTGAAATGTAAATGAACATCTGTGCTCCCCGAAATACATAATAGGCAAGTAGAGAAATCTAGAAAGGAAAGGCCACAGGCTGAGGGAGTTAACAGATGCGATAGTCTATTAACATTAATTAATTTTCTGGAGTGTATATTTCAGAAATTTGCTCAGCCTCGCTGAGTCTCAGTTTCCTCTACTGTATACTGAAGACAATTTCTTTCTTATTTACCAACCTGAAATATTCATAGTGAGTCTAAGATGGAAGAACAGATGAGTAAATACTTTAAAAGTGTAATAAGAGGCCGGGCGTTGTGGCTCACACCTGTAATCCCAGCACTTCGGGAGGCCAAGGCGGGCAGATCATTTGAGTTCAGGAGTTCGAGACCAGACTGGCCAACATGGCAAAACCCTGTCTCTACAAAAACTACAAAAATTAGCTGGGCGTGGTGACACGCGCCTGTAATCCCAGCTACTCAGGAGGCTGAGAGGCACGAGAATCACTTGAACCCAGGAGGTGGTAGTTGCACTGAGCTGAGATTGTGCTGCTGCACTCCAGCCTGGGCAACAGAGTGAGACTCCATCTCAAAAAAAAAAAAAGTGTAATAGGAATATGAGCTAATTGACAGTTTCCGTCTTCCTCTCTTTCTGACATTTCAAATACTTAAAAATACATTTAAAAATTTTTTAATCAATGTAATATATTTTTTACTATTTCTGAGTTTCATGATTCATTCACAAATGACTATTACCTGTTTGTTCCAAATACTCAGTCTGCAAAGTTTTTCCTAATCATTTTATAATTCTTCACTCATGTTTTTATTCTGTTCTCTCTGCTTTTCAGCAAAGGATCTCATGGTATAGAGAGCTTCTCCATCTTACCAGAGGCAGAGAGCAAGTTAGAAACAGCAAAGAAAAAATCAAACTCTTGAGCCTCTAGTCTGTGGTTTATAGTATAGAGCCCAAACAAGTGGGCCTATAAAATCATCACTAGTGGCGGTGTGCAGTGGCTCACACCTGTAATTCCAGCACTTTGGGAGGCCAAGGAGGGAGGATCACCTGAGGTCATGAGTTCAAGACCAGCCTGGTCAACATGGTAAAACCCTGACTCTACTAAAAGTACAGAAATTAGCCAGGTGTAGTGGCAGTTGCCTGTAACCCCAGCTACTCAGGAGGTTGAGGCAAGAGAATCTCTTAAACCTGGGAGGTGCTGGTTGCAGTGAGCTGAGTTAGTGCCACTGCACTCCAGCCTGCACAACAGAGGAAGACTCCAACAAAAAAAAAAAAAGTCACTAAGAGAAAAGTCAGAACATAGAAACTAGTCCATCGGCTCTCAAATTTAGGGTGACATCAGAATCACTTGGAAGCCTTGTTAAAACACAGACTGTTGCATCCTCACACCCCACCCCAAAGTTTTAGGAGTTCTGGGGTGGTGCCTGGGATCCTGTATTTCTAACAGGAATTTTGTATTTCTAACAGGAAAATTGGCATTACATTCCCATGTAATGCCAATGCTGCTGGTCTGCCAGTCACACCATGAGAACCAAGTACCTCGCCTTTTCATACACTAACTCCTTTGATTCTCCCCAACAGTCCTTTCCCATTTTATAGATGAGAATACTGAAGCCCAAAGAATAAGCTCTACTCGCATTCCAGCTTGATGATTAACCAAATCGCTATAATCTTCAGAAAGTGAGTTAACCTTTCTGTGGTTCATTTTCTTCATCTACTGAAAAAATATTGTCAGGTACCTCGTGAGGATTCAAAAGACAGTGGTGTCTAAGAAGTGCTCCGCAAAGTCAAAAACAAGGCAGAATTCTAGGAATCTCACTTAGCACATGGTCCTGTTTTTGTCGCCTTTTTATTTGCATGGGAAATTTTTAACCACAGTCTTGGCAAAGTACTCCATCCCATTGTCCAAACATCAGTATCCATAGATTCTCTTTTCTGAGGTTTTGTTTTGTTTGTTAATTACTGAGTTTGTTTTTCCAAGAAATTCCCTTATGTGCTATAAGTGGAGGATGTTGGGGGGCACGTGAAGGTGGGGAGCTGTTTCAAACAGATTGATCATTTCCATTTCTAAGACAATGTTCAACTGGATAGACAGCGTTCCCTATGATGTGATACATAGTTATGTTGGAGATTAGTGCGAGCATAGCCTCCTTTGGTATAAAGTTCTCTGATTTGGCTTTCAGAGGATTCAGTGTATTTTGATTTCTATATTTAGAAACCCAGGGCTTTTTGGTATGCTACGAACACATCGAGGCAAGACTAATTGTAAGCACTTGTACTTAAATATTAGTTTCAAGAATAAGAACCTTCAGAGGTTTCCATATTGTATTCCACTGGAGTATCACTAAGGGAAGCAATTACTTATCAGGATATACTCAAAACAACTTTATTGCATTCGGAGGAAATAATGGGAGTTGTCTGTCTAAATTACTAGGCAGGGGCCCTGGAAATCACTTAGCATAATTCTTGGCATAAGGTAAGCAGTCAATAAATGGAACAGAGATTCACACAAATGAGCACATAGTATGTGTTAGGATTTTACACACAGCATGTCATTGAGTCTTTATACTGTCCCCTGATTTAGGTATGGCTATTCATTTATAGATGAGGAAACCGAGATTCATAGAAGTTAGGTGGTGTTTATCAGGTCCTTAGGGAAGTAGGTGAGGGTTGAAGTTATGATGCCAGCCCATAGATGCTTGATGTCAAAAGCAATTTTCTTTCCACTACATTAGGCTATTTCCTTCCTTGCCTCTTTCCTTTTTGTCTTCCCTCCTCTATAGGGTTCCTTCCACAAATATCAGAAGTCTTTGTGAATCCCAGCCAACAACCAATGTCAGCAAGGTATTCCCATTTTATGGATTGGTTCATAGTAGAAAAAAGTGGTCCCTCAAAGCCACCCCCGAAAAGTTTCAGTATAAAATACGTAACTTCTTTCTGAATCCTATTCCTCAGCCCTCAACTATAAGCGCGAGGGTACGTTACAGAGGATCCTTTATTTAGGAAAACAAAGTGTTTGGGTCTAGACAACAGGCCCATGACAGTCCATCACCCAGGGCCAAGGCCAAGGCTCCCAGCTGCCCAAGGTAGCTGAGAAACATGGGAGGAAAAAATGGTCTTGCTTCCAATTTGAATTACAAATGCTTCCTGGAGACAGAAGTCAGGCGGATATGCCCATTTATTTATTGCCTAGTGCTACAATTGCTAAATAAAAATAAATAAAAGTTAAGCACCTACTGATTTATTATTCAGAATATAATAAAGGCCTAGAGCAATAAAAAGGGCTAATTGAGGGCTTTCTTTGCATTTTCCCCTAAACACCAGTTGTCTTTCTCTCCTATTTCTTCACTTTTTTTTTCCCGTTTTTACGCCTCATGCCTCTTTTAATTTTTTCTGTTTTCCACATCCTTTCTATCTTTCTGTTCCTCTCTTCAAGAACCGTTCCCCTTCATCTCCTGAGCACCTCCTCTCTGGTATTTTGTGTCTGGTTCCAAGAGGAAATAGCAGAGTAGTAGAGTTTTTACCTCCCTGTTGGCAAGTGCTTTGTGTCATACTGTCACTTAAGACACACTGATCTATAGGTCTCTTCTGCTGCTGAGAAGAGACAGGGATGGTGAAGGTACATCTCGAGCTGGGATATTTGCTCCTAAAATGTACCCTAAAAATTGCACCCAGCATCTAATTTTAAATGGATTACGGAACTGGATTTTTTTCACGGCTTTTTCTTATTATAAAAGTAATAAATACTTATTGAAAATACAGAAAAATATAAAGAGCGTAATCACTAATTCTTACTGTAATATGAAAGCAATCACTATTAAATGTGTATGCCTTTTATCCCTGTATTTTAACAAACATCACGTTTGTTCATATATATCACTAATGATACATCACACATTCATGTATCACTAATTTTACATACATACATGCACTGTTCACGTTATTCTAATTCTCATCAACATCATTATGGCTGCATCTTATTCCAATGTATGAACATACTAAAATACACTGAGTCATACTCCTTTTGGTAGATAGCTAGCTTTTTGGGTTTTTTTCCATTTTTTGCGTTATAAATAACGCTGCCATGAGGCAAACACAGTGGCTTGCACCTGTAATCCCAGCTACTTGGGAGGCTAAGGAAGGAGGACTGCTTGAGGCCAAGAGGTGGAGGCCATCCTGGGCAACATAGCAAGACCCACCCATCTCTAAAAAATAAACTTTAATTTAAAATAATAATAAATAAATAATGTTACCATGGATGACTTTGTGCAAAAAGTTATTTCTGTAATTTTCAATGGTTTCCTTGGGAAATAATTCCAAAAGTAAAATTGTTGAATCAAAGGTTATGAATGCTTTTAAGGTTCTGTAAATTGCATTCCAAAAAGTTCGTGCTCTCTCCAAATCCCTTACCACGCTAAGAATCGTTTTTATAAATTGGGTAAAGAAATGTTATAAAGCAAATAACCACCTCCTGATTTGTCCTTTGTGAAACAGGCAAAAAATTGGGAGTCCATCTTTCCTCTGACTCTCACCACCCCACCCCATTCCACCTGTGGAGGGTCACCAGCTTATGCCCTCTAGGTTTTGTCTCACCTTTTTGCAAGACAAGCCAAATAAAGCCATTCTCTTATTCATTCATTCAACCACTCGTGAACAGCTATGGAATAGTTATTTGCCAGGTCCTGTGCCAGTGCTGAGGATATAAAGATGAATAGAACATTATCCCTAACTTACATGAACAATGGTGTGGTGGGACAGACAGACATGAAAATAAGCCACAGTACCGGGAGACCAGAGCTCATGGAGGCAGGCACGGAGTGCTCCAGGTCCTCGGAGAGGAGCCCCTACTAAGCGTGGGGAGATGATGTCTGACCAGTCCCTAGGTGACATCATAACATAACAGTTACTCTTTCCTCTGTACTTACAAGCATTGCCTCATTTACCCTCAGAACACCTCCACTAAGGAGATCTTATTGCTCTTTCACAAATGGAAAAAAAAAAAAAATGAGGTTGAGCAAAGTAAATAACTTGTCCCAGATCACACAGCTAAGAAAGGGTGAAACCAAATGTAACTAAATTCAAAACTTCACATTGAGCTCATCAAGGGTCTACCAAAAAGGCTCCATCAGCCCAAATAAGGTTCCCCCCAAGACTTGAGCTCTGACGACCCCATTCCATCCGTTAATGACAAAGAGAGGTGCAACCCCTTCTCAAGCCCGCCTCTTCCCAGAAGCCTCCCTTGCTTTGCCCTGCAGGGGTGGCTTTCCTACATTCTGCTCCTTGTCATCCGGTCTGAACTCCCCTCTTCTCTTGAGCACGGTGACCCTCAGCACTTCACCCTGCCTAGCCTTGCCATTTGGCTATAAAATTTGTTTTAACTGCCAGGAAACTGATGGAATTATAAAAGATCCATGATGATTCTCGGGGCCCCGCCTTCTTTGTCTCTAAAGCGACGAGATCAGAAACGATGATTTGTGAGCCCCTGTGTAATTCTCATGGTATAAAATCCTGTGAGCCACTGAACCACACCGAGCGCATTTAGGGTTGCTATCAGAATACAAAAGCAAAGGTTTGGTTCAAATTGAAAAAGCAGACACTTGTGGCCTCTTCCAATGAAGAAGAAAGGAAAAGAAGTATTTTAATGATGTTTTTTAATCATTTCCTCAGAGCACACAACGAGAATATATTTGCTGGGGAATGAAAAAGAACACAACATCAATTCAGTGCACAAAACTACTCTAAAACCTAAGGATCTATTCTCACATTTTTCATTAATTCCATCCAGGCTGATAACTTTCAACATTAAGCCTCCATGCTTCATCCAACTCAAGTTTCCTAGAAGCACACAAACAAATCAAAATTCATTTGGGGTTGCCAAGAAGTCTTTCAAATATGGGATACCAACCCCAGTTTCAAGTCCTTTTCGCTGCCCAAATTCCAACCTCAACTATGCATTCTCCATTAAAAATGTTCATCTATCAATCCTGTCTGTTTCATCATGACATTATAGGGACTGAAGACTCATCTTGCTATGTGATAGCAACAAAGATGGTCTCAAACACAGCTTTCCAACAAAAGCACAAAGCTTGAAAAAAAAAATGGCTTAATTCCAAAGGCCCCACTGGCATGTTAGCCTCCCTTCCATAAGAACCTCCAATGTCTCATTGTTTACAGTCAGTTCAGTACACTTTTAAAAATCTTTATTATTGTGGTAAAATATGCATGACATAAAATTAGCCATTTTAACCACTTTTAAATGTATAGTTCAGTGGCATTAAGTCCATTCATATTGCTTTGCAACCATCACTGCTATCCTGTACCCATTAAAAAATAAATTACTATTCCTCCCTCCCGTCATGCCCTGGTAACCTCCATTCTATTTCCCGTCCCCATGAATTTGACTAGGTCCCTCACGTAAGTGGAATCACATATTTGTTCCCTGTGTGTCTGGCCTATTTCCCTTAGCACACTGTCTTCAAGGTTCATCCATGTAGTGTGTGTATGTGTATATATATATACACATATATACGTATATATATATATATATATATATGCACACACACATCAGAATTCCATTCCTGTTTAAGGCTGAATAATATTCCATTGTATTCAGTTCAATACTCTTTGCATAATGTTTTAAGCCTTCCACATTCTGGCCTGATTTTTTTTTTCTTTATCTTATTTCCCATTCCAGAGACCTACATACCTAGGGCAGAGAAGATGAGTCAGGAATTCATCACCTTTTTCCCAGAGATTTTAAGCCTTTTTACCTTTGTTCACACTGGTCCCTTAACCCAGCACATCCTCCATCCTGCTTTCTCTAATCAAAATCCTAGTTGTTCCCTGTGCTCAATTAATGCCTGTTCCACCATGTGGATCCATGCATACTATGGAGCACCCTCCAATTACAGTAGGACCAGCTGTAAAATGTGTGCTTTCATCACAGCCAATGGTGCTCAAAGTCGCCTTCTCTGAAACAAGACAGTTTAAAATACAGTTTTCAATTATTTGGCAAGCCCTGTTTTAGGTTTGTTTTGTTTCGCTTTGTTTTTTTTTCAGACAGAGTCTCGCTCTGTTGTCCAGGCTGGAGTGCAGTGGCGCCATCTCGGCTCACTGCAACCTCTGCCTGCCGGGTTCACTCCATTCTCCTGCCTCAGCCTCCCGAGTAGCTGGGACTACAGGCGCCCGCCACCACGCCCGGCTAATTTTTGTATTTTTAGTAGAGGCAAGGTTTCACTGTGTTAGCCAGGATGGTCTCCATCTCCTGACCTCATGATCCGCCCCCCTCAGCCTCCCAAAGTGCTGAGATTACAGGCGTGAGCCACCAAGCCTGGCCTAGGTTTTTAAAAAATAGAAATTTCTTTTTATTTAAAGCCAGGAAAAAAAATAATGTGACTAATGTGTATTGAGAACACATATAAAATAAAAATATTGCATGTATAATCTCAGTTTTAAAATGTAGTCATGAATAGCCTTTGGGGGCACTGGACTATTTCTAATGTAACCATTTTGAACTATAGAGATATAGCAGTTTATTCAGAAAATAATACAAATATTCATCTCCACTCGATTTTCTTTCCCAGTTATAAACAAGAAATATATTAAATGGCATAAATAAACTGACAAAAAGGAACGCACAACTTTGCTACTTAAACTGCTTATTGAAAATTCTGACTGGCTATTTCTCTTTAAGATTTGCAGTGCCTTAGATTTTATACATCCTTTTTGTGGTTAAGTTAGTAATAACAGCATTAAAATCTTAAGAACTGTATAGTACTCTATTTAATTATCTTCTCCCATAATTACACTGATTAAACACAGCATAAGAGACCATAAAGATAGATAAAACATTATGGCTACAAAACTTTTTTTTTAATGTCCATAAAATGACTATTAAGCCGTAGGTGACTAAATTAATATCACCCATACAATTTTATGGGGTTTCCGTCCACATCTAACAGTATCATTTGCCATGATGGCAGATTTTTTTTTCATAGCTGTATTGAAACTGGAAACTAACACTTTTCAAAAAGATGGGAACGCAGTGGGCTAGCTTGGTCAACTTAGCCAAAAAGAAGACACCTCTGTTTGAACCGTGCTCCAAGCTATGATCTGCTGTATACATTTAAACCCGCTGACCACCAAACTCCCTTTCCCATCCACCCGCCACTCCTACTGACAAGCAAATGGGGAACAGTGGTTTAGTAAATTATCCATTTCTTCATTTTCTTCTGAAAGTTATCTCCAGAGATTTTGGGTTACATTGATGGCACAGGCAATCAAGGAAGCAGATTTTCATTTTCCATCATAGGAATGAGCTTCTGAAACACCCAAGAACTTTCATTCTGTGCAATCCGTGCTATTACAAAGATTAAAGAACATGACAAAAATCTCAAGAAAATATAACTCTAAAAGCGAATCCTATGGGAAGGAAAAGAAAACTATTTGGAAGCTTTTCGAATATAAAGAATAGCTCCCCAGGATCATACTTTAGCAATTAAAGACTTATATATATAATTATATACATATATACACACACACACATATATAAAATGAGCTAGCAGAACCAAAATAAACCAACTGATCTGAATGCATTATCACCACTAAAAATCTGCACATATTTTCCATCAGTGCTTGTAAAATGAAAATATATTTCAATACTAAGTTGATTCTTTTATTAAATTGGCACATATATTTTAAGAACCTATTGGGAGTCAGCTAAGTCCTAGATGTGATGGGTACAACAATAAACAAAATCAACACAGTCTGTGACTCATGGAGCCCGCAGTCTAGTGGGTGAGGCAGTAAACAAACAACAATATGAACAAACTGTGCAAATGTTTTGAGTAAAAGTTAAGGATACTTTAAGAAAAGATAATGACAGAATTCAATTTGGATTCAGTTTGGGATAAGAGGTCAGCAAGGCTTGTCTGAGGAAGCAAAATTTAAGATATGAAGGATAAATGGAAGTTACTGTGAAGAAGACATACAAGAAGAAACACTCTAGGCAGAGGAGACAGCATTAAAGGCCTTGAGGTGAGAAAGAGCTTAGCATGTTTGAGACACGCAACACACACATTCTATGAAGGCAGGGTCCCAATCTGTTTTGCTCACCACAGCACAGAGAAAGTGTCTTGCTCACAGAAGGTGCTCACTAAATATCTATTAAGTGGTTGTTGAGTACATGACTGTGGTCAATGTAGCTGGAGTTCAGTGAACAAGCAGGGGAGCAGCCTACGACGAGTCTGCTCATGCAGCCAGGAGCCAGATCATGGAGGGTCTTGCCGCCATTTTGAAGACACCTCCATCATCTCACCACAGGACCCAAAACATCCATGCCCAACTTATTTCCTCTTTTATTACTGAAACTCAAAGACTTCCCACACGTTTATCTTTACTGTAAGATGTTTCAAAGGCAGGGGCTATTTCTTACTCATTTTTGTGGCTCCTGCTTCTTTTACGTGCCATGAATAAACAGGCACTTGATAAATACTTATTGACTGAACTTCTGCTTAATGAGACCTTAGTATGTGCCAGGTAGTGTCCAAAGCACTTTGCATACATTGGCTAATTCAAGTTTCAAAAAAAAATCTGCAAGAAGCATATGTATATGTGTGGGTGAGTGTGTGTGTGTTGGTGTGTAATCTTCATTATTTTTGTCTCCAATTACAAATGAGAAAACTGAGGCTAATAAAGGTTAGGGAATTTGCCCAAGATCGTGCTGCTGACAATTACCAAATCTATTATCCTTAGAATGTGTTCCCTTATCTATTACACTAACCAGCCTCCCACAACTAAAATATAAAAATAAGAACCCCATTGATTTTTCTTTCAGAGAGAAATATGTATCATGGATATCACATGACATATAAGGAAGTCTTTCATATTATTACAGTACTAAGACTAAAATTCATGATGCAAAATGTATTTCCTTCATTAAGCTATGGTAAAATTGAAGGACTTGTTCTTCGGAGCAAATAGGCAAAGTGATTAAAAACAAAACTACTTTCTTTTAATTAAACTAAGTTTCAGGACAACTGAAAAATTGGACAGACTCTGACCTTGAGCCTGGATTGACTTCCCCGTTGGGTTCTATCATGGGCACCCAAGCCAGTTTGAGTCCTGGGATACCTTGCTCTGCTAGCTGATCAGGTAAGCTCCTGACTTCCTGAAGATAATTTTATGGTCAGTCTCTGCCATGTTTCACCACAAGACAACACTTCCTCCAATACTGGTGACAGAAAACTGGGCTAGAGAGACTAGAAATCTGACCCACTATGCCATCCTCATGTTATGATGTTCTTAATGAGTTTCAAACTAAGCTCTGAAGGTCAGTCAGCTTGCGGGATTCATTTGGAGGGAGGAGGCCAAGGAACCAGAATAGAACGTTTCAAAATAGCAAAAACCACCACTGAAACACTCTGCTTCTCAAGTGCCCTGGTTCAAACCAAACCCTTAATCATAAATGGATTGTTCTGTGCCCACACTTCCCACGTTAGTGTCAATGACATGGCAATCGATTCAGGAAAAGTAATTTTATGGTTTGAATGTGTGTGTCCCCTCTAAAATTCATGTGGAAACTTCATCTCTAATGCAACAGTATTAAAAGGTGGTGCCTTTAGAAGGTGATTGGGCCATAAGGGCCCTGCCCATGGATGAGATTAGTGCCTTATAAAGGGCTTGAGTAGGAGTGGGTTTCCTTCTTCCATCTATTTGGCCACAAGAAGACACAGCATTTGTCCCATCCACAGGACGCAGCAACAAGGCATCATTTTGAGGCACAGAGCAATCCTTTACTGAACATCGAACCTGCCAGCACCTTGATCCTAGATTTCTGAGGCTCCAGAACTATCAGAAAGAAATTTCTATTGTTTATAAATTGTACAGTCTGTGATATTTTGTTATAGCAGCAGGAATGGACTATGGCAGTCATCCAAACCTGAAACTTATTTGACTTTCTGGATTAAAGATAATACCTTGTATGCATATGCAAATGATTAGGGCTGAGAGTGGAGATGTGGTGTGTGTCTTACTTTTGGGAAATGCTTTTTTTTTTTAATTTCCGTAAGTTATTGGGGTATTTGGTTACATGAGTAAGTTCTTTAGTGGTGATTTGTGAGATTTTGGTGCACCCATCACCCGAGCAGTATACACTGCACCCTATTTGTAGTCTTTTATCCCTCACCCCCCTCCCACTCTTCCCCCCAAGTCCACAAAGTCCATTATGTCATTTTTATGCTTTTGCATCCTCATAGCTTAGCTCCCACATATCAGTGAGAACATACAATGTTTGGTTTTCCATTTCTGAGTTACCTCACTTAGAATAATAGTCTCCAATCTCATCCAGGTCGCTGCAAATGCTGTTAGTTCATTCCTTTTTATGTCTGTGTAGTATTCCATTATATATATATCTCACAGTTTTTTTAATCCACTCATTGATTGGTGGGCATTTGGGTTCATTCTACAATTTTGCAATTGTGAATTGTGCTGCTATAAAAATGTGTGTGCAAGTATCTTTTTTGAATAATGACTTCTTTTCCTCTGGGTAGATACCCAGTAGTGGGATTGCTGGATCAAATGGTAGTTCTACTTTTAGTTCTTTAAGGAATCTCCACAGTGTTTTCCATAGTGGCTGTACTGGTTTACATTCCCACCAGAAGTGTAGAAGTGTTCCCTGTTCACCACATCCATCCCCACATCTACTTTTTTTTTATTTTTTGATTATGGCCTTATTGTAGGAGTAAGGTGGTATTGCGTTGCGGTTTTGATTTGCATTTCCCTGATCATTAGTGTTGTTGAGCATTTTTTCATATATTCGTTGGCCATTTGTATATCTTCTTTTGAGAATTATTTATTCATGTCCTTAGACCACTTTTTGATGGGATTGTTTGTTTGTTTTTTCTTACTGATTTGTCTGAGTTTGTTGTAGATTATGGATATTAGTCCTTTGTCAGATGTATAGATTGTGAAGGTTTTCTCCTACTCTGTGAGTTGTCTCTTTACTCTGCTGACTCTTCCTTTTGCCGTGCAAAAGCCCTTTGGTTTAATTAGGTCCTAGCTATTTATCTTTGTTTTTATTGCATTTGTTTTTGGGTCCTTGGTCATTAAATCCTTGCCTAAGCCAATGTCTAGAAGGGTTTTTCCAATGTTGTCTTCTAGAATTTTTATAATTTCAGGTTTTAGGTTTAAGCCGTTAATCCATCTTGAGTTGATTTTTGTATAAAATGAGAGGTGAGGATCCAGTTTCATTCTCCTACATGTGGCTAGCCAATTATCCCAGCACCATTTGTTGAAAAGGGGGTCCTTTCCTTCACTTTATGTTTTTGTTTGCTTTGTCAAAGATTGGTTGGCTGCAAGTATTTCCATTTATTTCTGGGTTCTCTATTCTGTTCCATTTGTCTATGTGCCTGTGTTTATAACAGTACCACACTGTTTCGGTGACTATGGCCTTATAGGATAGTTTGAAATCAGGTAGTGTGATACCTCCAGATTTGTTCTTTTTGCTTAGGCTTGTTTTGGCTATGCGGGTTCTCTTTTGGTTCCATATGAATTTTAGAATTTTTTTTTTGTAATTCTGTGAAGAATGATGATGGTATTCTGATGGGGATTGTGTTGAATTTGTAGATTGCTTTTGGCAGTATGGTCATTTTCACAATATTGATTCTACCCATCCATGAGCATGGGATGTGTTTCTATTTGTTTGTGTCATCCATGATTTCTTTCAGCAGTGTTTTGTAGTTTTCCTTGTAGAGGTCTTTCAACTCTTTTGTTAGGTACATTCCTAAAAAGTGTTTTAGTTTAGTTTAGTTTTGTTTTGTTTTGTTTTTTGCAGCTATTGTAAAAGAAGTGAGTTATTGATTTCATTCTCTGCTTGGTTGCTGTTGGTGTATAGAAGAGCTACTGATTTGTGCACATTAATCTTGTATCCAGAAACTTTGCTGAATTCTTTTATTAGTTCCAGGAGCTTTCTAGAGGAGTCCTTAGGGTTTTCAAGGTAAACAATCATATCATCAGCAAACAGTGACAGTTTGACTTCCTCTTTACCAATTTGGATGCCCTTTATTTTTTTCTCTTGCCTGATTGCTCTGGCTAGGACTTCCAGTACTATGTTGAAGAGGAGTGGTGAGAATGGGCATCCTTGTCTTGTTCCAGTTCTTAGAGGGAATGCTTTCAACTTTTCCCCATTGAGTATTATGGTGGCTATGGATCTGCCATAGATGGCTTTTATTACATTAAGGTATGTGCCTTGTATGCTGATTTTGCTGAGAGTTTTAATCATAAAGTGATGCTGGATTTTGTCTAATGCTTTTTCTGCATCTACTGAGATGATCATGTAATTTTTGTTTTTAATTCTGTTTATGTGGTGTACCACATTTATTGACTTGCATATGTTAAACCATTCCTGCATCCCTGGTATGAAACCCACTTGATCATGGTGGATTATCTTTTTGATATGTTGTGAGATTCTGTTAGCTAGTATTTTGTTAAGGATTTTAGCATCTGTGTTCATCAAGGATATCAGTTTGTAGTTTTCTTTTTTGGTTGTGTCCTTTCCTGGTTTTGGTATTAAGGTAATGCTGGCTTCAGAGAATGAGTTAGGGAGGGTTTTTTCTTTCTCTATCTTGTGGCGTAGTGTCAAAAGGATTGGTAACAGTTCTTCCTTGAATGTCTGGTAGAGTTCTACTGTGAATCCTTCTGGTCCTGGCCTTTTTTTGTCAGTAATTTTTTAATTACCGTTTCAATCTCGCTGCTTGTTTTTGGTCTGCTCAGGGTATCTAATTCTTCCTGATTTGAGCTAGGAGAGTTGTATTTTTCCAGGAATTTATCCATCTCTTCTACGTTTTCTATGTGCATAAAGGTGTTCATAGTAGCCTTGAATCATCTTTTGTATTTCAGTGGTGTCAGTTGTAATATCTCCTGTTTCATTTCTCAGTGAGGTTATTTGGATTTTCTCTCTTCTTTTCCTGGTTAATCTTGCTAATGATCTATCAGTTTTATCTTTTCAAAGAACCAGCTTTTTGTTTCATTTATCTTTTGTATTTTTGTTTGTTTCAATTTCATTTAGTCCTTCTTTGATCTTGGTTATTTCCTTTCTTCTGCTGGGTTTGGGTTTGGTTTGTTCTTGTTTCTCTAGTTCCTTGAGGTATGACCTTAGATTGTTTGTGCTCTTTCAGACTTTTTGATGTAGCTATTTAGGGCTATGAACTTTCCTCTTAGCACCACCTTTGCTGTATCCCAGAGGTTTCGACAGGTTCTATCATTATTGTCATTCAGTTCAAAGAATTTTTTAATTTCCATCTTGATCTTCTTCAATGCTCAGTCAGGAGTAGGTTATTTAATTTTCATGTATTTGTATGGTTTCGAAGGTTCCTTTTGGAGTTGATTTCCAGTTTTATTCCACTGTGGTCTGAGAGAGTGCTTGATATAATTTCAATTTTCTTAAATTTACTGAGGCTTGTTTTATGGTCTATCTTATGTTCTATCTTGGAGAAAGTTCCATGTGCTGTTGAATAGAATGTGTATTCTGTGGTTGCTGGATGAAATGGTCTGTATATATCTGTTAAGGCCATTTGTTCCAAGATATAGTTTAAATCCATTGTTTCTTTGTTGACTTTCTGTCTTCATGATCTGTCTAGTGCTGTCAGTGGAGTATTGAAGTCCACCACTATTATTGTGTCTCATTTCTTAGGTCTATTAGTAATTGTTTTATAAATTTGGGAGCTCCAGTGTTAGGTGCATATATTTTAGGATTGTGACATTTTCCTGTTGGACAAGGCCTTTTACCATTATATACTGTCCCTCTTTGTCTCTTTTAACTGCTATTGCTTTAAAGTTTATTTTGTTTGATATAAGAATAGCTACCCCTGCTCGCTTTTGTTGTCCATTTGCATGAAATGCCTTTTTCCACCCCTTTACTTTAAGTGTATGTGAGTCCTTACGTGTTAGGTGATTCTCCTGAAGACAGCAGATAGTTGGTTGATGAGTTTTTACCCATTCTGCAGTTCTGTATCTTTCAAGTGGCGCATTTAGGCTATTTACATTCAATGTTAGTATTGAAATGTGAGGTACTGTTGCTTTCATCCTGCTCTTTGTTGCTTCTGTGCTGCGGTTTTTTTGTTATTTTTTGTTTGTTTTTGCTTTTTAACTTGTATTTTGTTTTATAGGTCCTATGTGATTTATGCTTT
The DNA here is from genome assembly GCF_028885625.2 of Pongo pygmaeus. Lineage (NCBI taxonomy): Eukaryota > Metazoa > Chordata > Mammalia > Primates > Hominidae > Pongo > Pongo pygmaeus. The sequence continues at coordinate 23,463,866 of NC_072376.2, forward strand.
AAAGAGGTTCTGTTTTGATGTGTTTTGATGTGTTTCCAGGATTTGTTTCAAGATTTAGGGCCACCACAAGATTTAGAGCTCCTTTTAGTAGTTTGCCATTGGTAATGGCAAATTCTCTCAGCATGTGTTTGTCTGAAAACAACTGTATCTTTCTGTCATATATGATGCTTAGTTTTGCTGGATACAAAATTCTTGACTGATAATTGCTTTGTTTGAGGAGGCTGAAGATAGGTCCCCAATCCCTTCTAGCTTGTACGGTTTCTGCTGAGAAATCTGCCATTAATCTGACAGGTTTTCCTTCATAGGTTACCTGGTGCTTCTGTCTCACAGCTCTTAAGATTCTTTCCTTCTTCGTAACTTTGTATAACCTGATGACAATGTGCCTAGGCGAAGATCTTTTTGCGATGAATTTCCCAGGTGTTCTTTGTCCTTCTTATATTTGGATGTCTAGGTCTCTCACAACCCAGGGAAGTTTTCCTTGATTATTCCCCCAAATATATTTTCCAGGCTTTTAGAATTCTCTTCTTCCTCGGGTACACTCATTATTCTTAGGTTTGGTCGTTTAACATAATCCCAGACTTCTTGGAGGCTTTGTTCATATTTTCTTGTTCTTTTTTCTTTGTCTTTGTTTAATTAGGTTAACTCGAATACCTTGTCTTGGAGCTCTGAATTTCTTTCTTCTAGTTGTTCAATTCTATTGCTGAGACTTTCCAGAGCATTTTGCATTTCTAAAAGTGTGTCCAAAGTTTCCTGAATTTTTCATTGTTTTTTTCTTTAAGCTATTTCCATGAATATTTCTCTCTTCACTCCTTATATCATTTTTTGGATTTTCTTGCATTGGGCTTCACCTTTCTCTGATCTTTCCCTCATTAGCTAAATAACTAACCTCCTAAATTCTTTTTCTGGAAATCAGGGATTTCTTCTTGATTTGGATCTATTGCTTGTGTGATTTTTGGGGGGTGCTGAAGAGCCTTGTTTTATCATATTACCAAGGTTGGTTTTCTGGTTCCTTGTCATTTGGGTAGGCTCTATCAGAGGGAAGACCTAGGACTGAAGGCTGTTTTCAGATTCTTTTGTCCCACAAAGTGTTCCCTTGATGTAGTACTCTCCCCCTTTTCCTATGGATGTGGCTTCCTGTGAGCCAAGCTGCAGTGATTGTTGTCTCTCTTCTGGGTCTAGCCATCCAGCGAGTCTACCCAGCTCCAGGCTGGTACTGGGGGTTGTCTGCAGAGTCCTGTGATGTGAACCCTCTATGGGTCCCTCAACCGTGGATACGGTTCTGGTGGAGGTAGCAGAGGGTGTAATGGACTCCATGAGGGTCCTTAGCTTTGGTGGTTTGATGCTCTATTTTTGTGCTGGTTGGCCTCCTGCCAGGAGGTGGGGCTTTCCAGAAAGCATCAGCTGTAGTAGTGTGGAGAGGGACCAGCAGTGGGCGGGGCCCTAGAATTCCCAGGATTATGTGCCCTTTGTCTTCTGCTACCAGGGTGGATAGGGAAGGGCCATCAGGTGGGGGTGTGACTAGGCATGTCTGAGCTCAAACTCTCCTTGGGCAGATTTTGCTGCAGCTGCTGTGGGGAATGGGGGTGAGATTCCCAGGTCACTGGAGTTGTGTACCTAGGAGGATTACAGCTGCTTCTGCTGAGTCATGCAGGTTGTCAGGGAAGTGGGGAAAAGTGGGTAGTCACAGGCCTCACCCAGCTCCCATGCAAACTGAAGGGCCAGTCTCACTCCCACCATGCCCCCACCAACAGCCCTGAGTCTGTTTCCAGGTAGAGGGCAAGAGGGGCGTGAAAACTTACCCGAAGCTATCTACCTCCCAACTGTGAGAGAAAAGGGCTTTAGTTCTTCCCCCTCCTGTGAAGTCTGCACGCCCAATTCACACCATCCCTCAAGTTCTGGCCAGGAGGTTTCTCACCCCGTTCAAATTGTTACAAAGTTCAGCTAGAGAATTCCTTCTCCCTGTGGAGTTTTACCATCCTCCCGATGGATCCCTGTGGTGCCAGGCAGGAATGGGCTGCTTAGGGACCCAGCGAGCTCCCAGGGCCTTTTGGCTGCTTTCTCTACCCCTGTATTTCGCTCGGCTCTCAACCTTGACTCAGCTCCAGGTGAAGTTGGAAACTTCTCCGGCAAACAGACCTTCAGCTTCTCCAGTGGGGGGTGTGTTCGGGAGAGGAGGGTCTCCCTTTCCCACTTCTGCAGTTGGGGCACTCACAATATTTGGGTGTCTCCCAGGAGCAGTCTGCTTCCTTCAGAGGGTCTGTGGGTCCTGTCAGGATTGCTGGTTTGTTCTTGCAGTCGATCTGGAGCTCAGGTGATCTGCCCATCTTGGCCTCCCAAAGTGTTGGGATTACAGGCATGAGCCACGGCGCCCCTGGGAAATGCTTTAGTTGGTACATTTTGAACCAGTAAAGCTGCCCTGTGGCTGGGTACATTTACGCAAATAGCATCTGAAAAAAAATTTTTTTTTGATGTTCCAAATGGTATGCAGATTTCAGGTTAAACCTAGTACGAGGATACATATGCCTGGGATATAGGAGAAAAAGGAAGAGCAAGACATAAATACTTCCCTTATCCTAATCACCAATTCCCTCATGAGGGAGTGGTATGATAGCTTACACCTATTGAACGCATAAAACTGTGTGACAGAAAGCATTTCACATGAAAGAATGTATTTAGTAGTCATATCAACCCCAAAAGATGAAAACGAAACAAACTGCAATTTACCAGTCACACAGCTAATAGATGACTTGAACCAAGGAACTGTGGCTTCAAGGTCTTTATCACGAACTATAACATGGTCTCTCATTCACTACCGGCAGAACATGGAGAGGGTAAAATTATAAAAGCCTACTAGAAAAGGAAAGGGCAGGTAGGGTGGAGTGGAGTGCAAGAAGACCTAGAAAGTCAGACTCGATGGCTGGGCATCGTGGCTCACACTTGTAATCCCAGCACTTTGGGAGGTGGGGACAGGAGGATCACTTGAGGCCAAGAGTTAGAGACCAGCCTGGATAACATAGTGAGATCTGATCTCTAGAAAAATAACAATTTTTTTTTTTTTTAATTAGCTGGGAGTGGATCACTTTGAGCCCAGGAGTTCAAGATCAGCCTGGGCAACTTGGTGAAACCCCGTCTCTACCAAAAACACAAGAATTAGCTGGGAGTGGTGGCTCATGCCTATAGTGCCAGCTTTGCGAGGCTGAGGTGGGAGAATGGCTTGAGCCCAGGAGCCAAAGGTTGCAGGGAGCTGAGATCACGCCACTGCACTCCAGACTGAGTGACAGAGCAAACCCTTGTATTTAAAAAAAAAAAAAAAAGTTAACCAGGCATGGTGGTGCACACCTGTAGTCGTAGCTACTCGGTTTACTGAAGCGAGAGGATCACTTGAGCCTGAGAGGTTGAGGCTGCAGTGAGCTGTGATCGCACCACTGTTCCAGCTTGGACAACAGAGTGAGATCCTGTCTCAAAAAAAAAAAAAAAGAAAAAGAAAAAGAAAGAAGGTAAAATTTAGATTAGATTAGAGGAAAAATGCGATTAGAAAACAACTCAAAATTTCTCAGCAGAAGAGTGATTTGTTGAAAGCAGTGTTTAAAGAGATATTTTGACTACACGTGTTCTGCTTAAAGCAGGGTGCTTATAAAAAAAAAACACAATGCACATTAAAGGATTCCATTTACCAAAAAAATTCACAAAAATAAGGCCAAATATAACCTAAGACCCTCTCCAAAAAGACACTATGTAATGTAAGAAGTGTTTAGTCTTAAATATTTAAAATTACTTTAAGAGTTGAGCTAAGGAAAAAATAAAAAGGCTTCATGGTACAGAAACATCCAGCATCCTGATTAGGGGCATAGTGTACTCTGACACTATTTTCTAACCTAAAAATCACAGGGTTTGTTTTTTTTTTTTTTTTAATATGGTCTTTTCAAAAAAGGCCTCCTGCAGTCAACAAAGAAGAGAAAGGGTGTTCTTTTTTTATTTCAGTAAGAATTTTAATGCTATCCTGTGTGGCAGTTTCTGTGAAAAGTTGCAGAACTGGATACTATGTTCTTTGGGTTCTGGGGTCACTGCAAAAGCCTCAAAGGGGAGTTTAAAACCTGATGGGCCTAGATCAAGGAGGCGCCAGGGGGATTGATTTGGGGTTCATTCTGTTGCTATTCCCACTCCAAAACAAGGCATGCTGGGACTTGAACTATACAGAGCCACCCGGGAGTGGGACGCGAGAGGCCAGGAGAAGCCTGGGATCAGAGGGACAGGAGGGGAATGGCAACTGACCCAAATACAGACATAGGGAGGGGAAGAGGGCTTTGAGTCTGAAGAACAAGGTGCCAGCTGGGGCACACAGCTCAAAGGCATCACTCCAACAGAAAGCACAGGGATGTAAGGCGCCAGCCCCTGTCAGAAGCCAGGTGAGAGTGCAGCTAGGATAGGAACAGCCAACACAAGTGGGGAGAACTCTAGCTGCCAGAAAAGAAGATTCTAGAAGCACAATCCAGCTCCAAAGAGGTAATTAGGAAGAGCTAACGAGCTAGCTGTCATTCAACGTCCCATAGGTGAGGGTGCCCAGAGAATGGTGCCCAGTTCATCCCCACATCTCAGGGATGGGGTCCAACTGGCTACGGGGACCTTAACAATGAGGCCCAGCAGCAAAGGCCTGGCCAAAGTCTGAGGACTCAGTTCAAAAGCTGGAAAGGAAGCTGGGGCTGCTGTAGGCATTCTCCAAACCAACCCATGAGCAAACTTATATCCCCAAACGTCCCACTGCCTGCCCCAACCTTCGCATGTGCCCAGGCGATCTTTGAGTTTCCTCCCCTCATGTGGAGCACAGAACTATTGTTTACCAAAACCTGCTGGTGTTTGTTATCAGCCTCCTCTCTTACTAAACTAGAGGCTCCTTAGAAGCAGGTAGCATTTTGTATGCTTCTTCTCTGCTCTCATGGAACTTAATGCTGTAGAGGGAGTGCTTTAAAATCACCTATTAAATAAATCCTGTCTGGAGTTCCCTACCAGTAAGTATTACAGCTGAATTCAAAGAAGCCTATCTCTCTCCTGTGGCATGGGAGGGGGCTGGAGTTCGTTAGCTGATCACCACCAACGTTCTCTCTGGGTGACACGTGGGACTATTAAATGGCAGGCGGAGGATCCTGGGATTTCAGGGACATGTTGCATCCATCTGATCTGACTGGCATTGCCAGCAATTGAACCAAAATCTGGCTTAATGCAGTAGAATCTGCAAAGCCAATCCCAAGTGACCCTTTTAAATAATCAATCTTTTTTTTTTTCCAAATCCTCTTTCATCTTAAATACCAACCTGATTCCTTTACTAACAAACTAGGTGCTTATTCTGCAAGCCACAAAGCTTGCTGATTAGTAATCAGGGAAGCCGAGCGTAGAAGGGAACTGAAGTGGAGATTGAGAGATGAGCCATTTCATCTGGGTCCCCCGCCCTCCCTCTGTGGGTTAAAAAAAAAAAAAAAGACAGGGACAATGTTCTCCATCTTCATCAATGTTTTATCAACTGAAGAAACATTAAGGCGAGACTGGCAAGGGATTCTATTTTCTTGTTTACTACAGCGAAAGACTCGGCCACTAAACTTCAGATTTCCCGACTCCTAAGCCTTGCTAAGAAGAATGCAAAAATGGGTCATAAAAGAAAGAACATATTCTTATTCTGTTTCCCACTTGTAAAATATAATATCTCCCCTGCAGATTGTTGTGAGAGTTAAGTAAGATCATTAATATCCAGCACAGACTCAGGAACACAAGGAGGCACCATTAATATTCATTAATTTCTTCTTGGTTCTCTATCATCCAAGTCTTCTAACATTCTAGCAACCCAGTACCACAGGTGGGAATCCTTTGAAACACATCAGAGTCAGAGCTCTTGATTTTGATAGGAAATGACTGAGCCCTTCCTGATTGCAGGGTACACACACTAGTTTCAGAAATCACTTCAGCATTAGGAAAACTTTGGACCAGAGAAACTGCAATGCATTGGTTTGCTCTTGCCCCTGGAACAAATTATCACAAATTTTGTGGCCTTACACCAATACAAATTTATTTTCTTACAGCTCTGTAGGTCAGAAGTCTGCTGTGGTCTCACCAGCCTCCTATCGAGGCAGGGCTGATCCTTCCTGGAGGCTCTAAGAGAGGAGTAGTCCTTCACTCACTCAAGTTGTTGGCAGAATTCAGTTCCTTGCACACAGCCTGCTATACCTCAGAACCAGCAATGGGACGTCAAATCCTTCTCATGCTGCCCTCTCTCTAGCCACAGCTAGGAAATATGCTCCAATTTTAAGGACTTGTGATTACATTGGACCCACCAGGATAATCCAAGATAATCTCCCCATCTCATAAGGTCTGTAATCTTAATCATATCTGCAAAGTCTCTTCTGCCATGTAAGGTAACATTCCCAGGCTCTAGGGATCAGAACCTAGACAATTTTAGGAAGTAGGGGGTGGCCATTATTCTGACTACCAAACAAGAGCACTTGTTGAACATTAACAATTCATAAATGTTCACCAATTTACACACAGAATGCTGGAACGTGGAAATCATGGGAAATGATTTTTGCAGTAGTTCTATCATTTAGTTTTCTTTTACTCACTAAAATTGGGCTTACCAAGATAGCGTTAAGACAAAACAGCTGAGACACATATCATTTAAAACCACCCTTTTGGCTGGGTGCGGTGGCTCACACCTGTAATCCCAGCACTTTGGGAGGCCGAGGCGGGTGAATCATGAGGTCAGGAGATCAAGACCATACTGGCTAACACGGTAAAACCCCATCTCTACTAAAAATACAAAAAAATTAGCCAGGCGTGGTGGCGGGCGCCTGTAGTCTCAGCTACTCGGGAGGCTGAGGCAGGAGAATGGCATGAACCCGGGAGGCGGAGCTTGTAGTGAGCCAAGATCACACCACTGCACTCCAGCATGGATGACAGAGCAAGACTCTGTCAAAAAAAAAAAAAACACCTTTTGTCCTTGGCTTGGACTTTTACCACTCAGCCTTTCTTTTTGCCAATTCAGCTTAAACCAAAATGGAAAAAATTGTTTAGGTGATCTGCCCCTAGCCAAGAGAGACCAGGGAATGTTTTCAAAGCCTAGGGTCAGCTTCCATCAGAAAGTTGAAGGGACTTACCAAAGCTATGTTTGTCATGACATTATCTCTCTCCTATTTTACAAACAGAAACAACTCACTCAGAATTCATGACTGATGGAGTAGGAAACAGGAACCAAACCGATTTTAAAAGCCTTGTCCATCATCCTTTCTATAGCTTATGAGGCATGGCCCAGCATCCACCTTATTAGTCAAGGGACATGCTAAGCAACTTTCAAACCGAGCTAAGCAGGCAGCAGTGCCAGGAAACAAAAAAAAAATAGGCAAGAATGGCTGGAGAGAGAAGACAAAACAGACACAAGAAACTCCATGCCTTTTATTGTCAAGAAGAGGAGCTGCTGCTCATATCTTCTTGTATTGCAAGATGCTTCTTCAATTTATGCCCTCTCCCCTTCTGTAAATTGGATTTATAATCTCCAGCCCCTTCTACAAAATCCCAGGTGTGGGTCAATGGCTGTCACTGTGAAAAAAAAATGAGAAAGAAGAAAAGCTTACCACTTTCTAACGCTTTTTAGCCCCAAGGCACAATGAGACACTTCATTGTTGTTATTGTTTCAACAAATGCCTTGATTGAAATGACCATGTTAATGTAGCTGAGATTATTGGCTGGAAAAGAGCAAAGTGCCAGCACACACCAGTCACAAACCTGCCGAGCGACAAGCGACACCCAAAAGAACATGGAAGTGCGAGGGGGAGGAAGGACTGGTGTTTTCATTGTTATATTAGAATCCATTTATATTTTGCCATCAATTTAAAACAGGCTAGCTGAAGCCAAGCCTCCTAAACTTATTGTAGTCCTCATGCCTATCTCTATAAGAGATAATGAGTTTACGGCAGGGCACGATGGCTCATGCCTGTAATCCCAGCATTTTGGGAGGCCGAGGTGGGCAGATCACCTGAGGTCAGAAGTTCAAGACCAGCCTGGCCAACATAGAGAAACCCTGTCTCTACTAAAAATATAAAAATTAGCCAGGCGTGGTGGTGCGTGCCTGTAATCCCAGCTACTCAGGAGGCTGAGACAGGAGAATTGCTTGAATCCAGGAAGCAGAGGTTGCAGTGAGCTGAGATCATACCACTGTACTCCAGCCTAGGCGACAGAGCAAGACTCCATCTCAAACAAAAAAAAAAAGAGAGAGAGAGAGAGATAATGAGTTTACCAAGCATGTGTGAATTGCACAGGGGAAGCTACAGGGATTCCCTCTCAGTCAATATTTTCATAGACAGTCACTTCACGGGAAGGCCCAGGGTCTGACCTAAGCTAATAAATGATTATCCTTCTCTACTAAAATCAGGACCCTAATTAACTTGCTAATTGTTGGTCTCTGTTCACGGACATTAACCTGAGTTATCCCACTATATACACCTGTAAGTAAATTACAGGCTGTATACTCAAGATGAACCTTCTGTCCAAGTGAATAAATGTGACTTCAATGTGTCGGCCACACATAATTCTTTTAAGAGACCAAGTGTATAAGATTCTATTATGGGCACTTCTCCAAGCAAATTAAATGGACACAAACTCCCTCTAATAATTTATTTCCTGAGCAGTGTCTCTGGGCCCTGTCCTTTGGAAGTCACAGTCTCCTTGTTCATACCATCCTCTTTTATCACAGTAATAGCTACTCTGGCTGGCTTTCCACAGGCCAAGCAGTCTAAGCTAAACATTGTATATTCATTCTCTCCCTTAATCTCTACAAAGAGTTATAAAATATACATTATATTATTCCTATATGATGGAGGAGAAAACTGAGATTTAGATTAAAATGACTGTCTTAGCAGATATCACTAGTGCTCACCCAATTCCCCTCCATACCCTGGGGTTAGCACACTTAGCTTCTTCTAAAAGTTAAGACACTCTCTGCTTGAGATAAGGAAAGTATTGAAGTGCAAAGGAATTAATGTTCCCCATCCTGGGAGCAGCCCTCAGATAACATTAATGAGAGTTGGGTAATACTAGAGCTTCTTTTCTTGTATGGGACTATGCTGAGACAGGTCTGCACCATCATCCAGAGGTTCCCAGCCTGAGCATTCAGGTGCCATAGCAGGAACTTGCTCATCAACACCCCTTACACTGGTTTCCTTACTCTCTCCCCCAAGACGCTAACCTGGGAAAATCCAAATAAATTTGCACCCAAATAAATAACTGCAACTCAAGTCTAAGCTGACTTAGGGTCAGCTTCTGGGGGAGGTCACACACAGTACTTGTCCAAGGCCAGATGACCAACAAATGACACAGCTAGAGCCAAACCCAGGCTGGCTAATGCCAAAGTCCATACTCTTACTCCCCAGATTATACTATCTCTTTGTCATCCCTTATCTGGCATGATATTTAATCAAAGCATTCAAGTAATACATTGGAATTAGACTTTTCCATATTTTTGCTATACTTTTTCCTGCCTGTTTTGCTTCTAGCAGCTTCACTTGCTAAAATAGTCTGGGTTGAAGGCTCTACAAGGCATTTACTCTGATCTTACTTCAACTACATTCTTGATAGATGGCCATCATGCCTGTTTGATATGGTTTTGCTGTGTCCCCACCCAAATCTCATCTTGAATTGTAGCTCCCATAATTCCCACAGGTTGTGGGAGAGACCCGGTGGGAGATAATTGAATCATGGGGGCAGTTTCCTCCATACCGTTCTCATAGTAGTGAATAAGTCTCATGATACTGATGGTTTTTTAAGGGGAAACTCCTTTTGCCTGGTTCTCATTTTCTCTCTTGTCTGCCGCCATGTAAGACATGACTTTTGTCTTCCACCATGACTGTGAGGCCTCCCCAACCACATGGAACTGTGAGTTCATTAAACCTCCTTTTCTTTATAAATTACCCAGTCTCAGATATGTCTTTGTCAGCAGCGTGAAAATAGACTAATCTACTACTGTTGCTTAATCTATCTCTAAGGATGGTTGAGTCCTTCCTGTTAGAAAAGAGCTAACATTTAGGAGCATCCACAATATATCAGGTGATGTTCCAGGGATATCATACATATTACTCCACTAACCCTCACAACAGCCCTTTCAAGCAGGTGTTATTATCTCCATTTTACAGATGAGGAAACTGAGGCTGGTAACCTGTTCAAGGTCATGCAGTTAGTATGTGGCAGATTCAGAATTGAAAGCCAGGTCCCTCTGACCCCAAAGTCTAAGCTCTTTTTGTATAACAAATAGTGCTTGCATGTGCCAGGTACTAGTCCAAGATTTTTAAATACTAATTTATTTAATCTTTAAAATAACCCTCTGAATTAGGTACTATCATTATCCCCATTTTATAGATGTGATAACTGAGGCAACAGGCGGATAAGTAACTTGTGAAGGGCACACAGAAAATGGCAGAGGGCCAGATTCAGACCCAGGTGTTCTGGCCCAGCCCACACTCCTAAACACTACTTTTTGTTAACTCTCTTAACCACAGTGATCTGTATTGACCCAAGTTCTTATGCTACATTTAAATGTCGTCAGTATCACTTCTACCCAATATTCTTAGGTTTGACTTCCAAAATCCAAAACTAGTCTTATCTCTTTCCCCTTGATAAAACTGTAAATATTCAAAGATGGTGATCCTATGTCTTTTCAAGTGGTCTTACGTGGTCACTAGCAATGCCTTGACATCCAAATCCTTTGCTATACCACCCATGCCTTGTGAAAAACCTCCACCCCAGTTCCCAATTTCTCAGAACTGAGGTCCACCAGGTGTGGCCAGATCACTGCATAGTGTGAAGATGACCTCCCCTGCCCTGATGCAGGACTTTGGCCAGTGAACCCTGAGCGTGGCATGGCCTTTTCTAGCAGGTAGGTTGTGTGAAGAAGCTCAACAAAGAAGAGACATTTTCCTCATGTTCCACACCCATTTTCCCACCTATGTGTTTCTTCCATGCCAGGAGGACAGCACAGACCAGCAGGGGCGATTACAAACACTTCAGGCTGGGTACATACAGGCGAGCACTCCCATTTCTGTTGGTATTGACTTGCCACTGATGCTGTACCTTTATTTATGGTTTAAAACTTAAAGAAAGTTCACCGTCTTTATTTAGCAATCATTTGTGGAGAGCCTCTCTATGCCAGGGTCAATGTTGAGGGCTAGGAATAGAACAATGGGTGCTGATCTCTGGGAGTTTAGAGCCTAGTAAGAAAGAGATACACAAAATCAAATAACTTCCATCCAGATCTTCTTCCTCTCCCTCTCCTGACCCCCAAACACTAGAGCATCCCAGGCTCAGTCCTTAAACTTCTCTTCAGAACATACACACTTCTCTAGAGATTCCATTTGCTCCTGTGGCTTGACTGCCATCTCTATACAGATGCCTCCACCATTTATACCTTTAGCTTGGTCCCTACCCTGAACTCCATACCCCATGTCCAATTGCCCACATGCCATCTCTTCCTGGATATCTAATGGCATCTTAAACTTAATCTGAATCACCAAATTCTTGATCCCCACTGGTGTAGACTGAACTGTGTCACCCCAAAAAGATATGTTCAAGTCCTACTCCCTGATACCTATGAATGGGACCTTATTTGGAAATAGTGTCTTTGCAGATAGAATCAAGTAAAGATGTGGTCATACTGGTCCAGGATGGGCCCTAATCCAAGGACTGGTGTCCTTATCAGAAGAGGGAAATTTGGATACAGACACAGGGAGAACACCAAGTGACTTTGGAAACAAAAATTGGAAGGATTCTTCTACAAGCCAAGGAACACCAAAGATTGCAACCACTAGAAGAGCAAAAATGAATTCTTCCCTGGAATTTTCATAGAAAATGACCCTGCCAATACCTTAGTTTGGAACAATTCTCAGCCTCTAGAACTGAGACAATACATTTCTGTGGTTTTAAGCCATTCAAGTTTGTGGCAACTTGTTACAGCAGCCCGAAGAAACTAATACATCCCTCAAGACCAGCATCTCCCATCTGAGTAGAAGGTAAATCCAGTCTCTCTGTGGATTGGGTCACTTTTTTGCTTCTTTTACTCATACAGTTCACACTCAATCCATGAAGATATGTCACCGGCTCAATGTTGAAACACATCCAGAATCTCACAACTTCTCACCACCTCTATAGCTGCCACTTATTTCAGCCACATCAACTCTCCCCTGAATTGGAGCAAAAGGCTCCTAATGGGTCTCCCTACCACCACCCATAGCCCACCACAGTCCATTTTCCACAAAACTGGGGAAATGTGGTTTTAAAAACATATATCAAATTATTTCACTTCTCACTCAACCATTTTATGACTGCAGGATAAAATCCAAACTCGACACTATGGCTACTTTCCCTGACCTCATCCTTTCTTGGAACTCTCATCCTTCACTCTGCACCAGCCACAAGCCCATCCTATCTAAGCAGAGGCTGCCCAGATAGCACCACTCCCTCATCCTGTCTTTCATTCTGCTTATTTATCTTTTGAACCCTCATCACCATCACTGCTTGGCATATTATATGAGTTTGTGTGTTGTCTGCCTCCCTGCCTAAAAAAGGAGCCCCATGACAGGCCATAGTGTGAACCACCACTGTTTGCCAGGCACTTAGAACAGTACCTGGCTCATCAAAGATGTTCAGTACATCTGTTGAAGCAATGCAGTGCTGGGAGAAAACAAATGTACAGCAGTTGAGGTGTTGCAGGGCAGTGCCTGATTCTGCCTGAGAGCTAAGTATTTATTGTCTTTTCATCTCTAAAAGGGGAATAGGAAGAATAGCATCTAACCCATAGGTAATGCAATGCTTGGATATAGCCTAAGCTATAGCATAGTTTTGCTCATCTATATGATGTGGCTTAAATATGGATATATAGATTTGTACCTTATATATAGCTTAAATATAGACAAGGAGCATCGAGTGCACAGTGTTTAGTTCATGGTAAGAATTCAACAAAATATTAGCTAGTGCTCATTTAGGCACAGAATAGAATTCACAAAGGAGGTGCCCCTTGAACTAGCTCCTGGTGGATTACAAGAAGGCAGGGGTTGCAGGCAGATGAGAGGAGATAACGAGGCAAGGGCCTGCATAAGGCATTCAGGTGACCACTTGCTCCAGTGTGGCTTGGACAAGAAGGAACTGTGGTGACAGCAGAGGGGTAGGGACAAGAAGGAAGAAGGAGCCAGCAGAGGACAGGGAAGGAGTCAGCGGAGGACAGGGTGAGAGGTTTAGCAGGAGCCAGATCTCAAAAGCTTCACAGGGAAAAGGGAAAGAAATCATCATCTGATTCAAATGACAAGCAGGAAAGCAGCATAGATGATAAAGCACATCACAGATTCAGTGAGAACCTACAACTCCCCAATTTACCTCTTAGAGTCAAACCGCAAAGTTCCTATAACAATATAGCCAACAAGACCTGAAATGAAGACTTTGTTTTCTTTCAAATGCAGCATTAGCAAGAATTTCATGAGCATTCCCCTAAGGGAGGCTGATTCACTCTCTCTATCCTTCTCTTTGACTCTCTCTCTGCCTCTTTCTCTCTCTCTCTCAAGCCACATTGCTTTATATATCCTTTTCTATAGATGGGATGTGTATGTAACACCCTGAATTTGATAATCCACTGTTGGAATGCCTCCATTTTAGCTTTTTAGCTTAAAAAAATCCAAATCTAAAACTCAACGGGAAAAATCTAGTGTTATACTTAAAGGCAAGATATCCAGGTGAAGACCAGAGAAATTTATATTCAGGACCTCAAAACAAAGAAAGCAGCAGCATTCGTATCCCACGTTACAATGTCCACTTTTTGTTGAGCAGGTAAAGCCTGCGTGATCAGCTACAGAAAGCTTGTTCTGACATCTGGAAAGTGAAGACGGCCACAGAGGCTCCAGGCAGGAGAAACATAGAGTCTGATTCCTTCCCTAACCTAAACAGTCTCCTCAAATACAAATCCATTGTCTGAAAGAGTTTCCCATATGGGAAATAAAGACAAAAAGATAAACTGGACTTTACCCCAGTACTGACATTCTCAGGGTTTTTCTATCAAAATAAAACCTTAAGAAGAGCAAGACAAAGTCCTATGCAAAACTTATATTCATTCAGTGTCACCATTTATCCGAATATTCTTCACATTGTTGTCCCTGGTATCCTGTTATGAAGAGACTGTAGTCATGGGCTCATTCCCAGTACCTGCCTTTCAGAAGTTCACCCACTTCAGATACGGGCTGTGATCATCTTCCTTTTTCTGAATGTATGTCTCTCACCACCTCATTTTGCTGCCCTAAAATACAGGTTCCAGATTCCTGTACCAATTCCAGTATTGAGCACAATTTCTGAGACCTAGCAGGCAATCAAATATGAGCTTCTTGAACACGTGACTGGATGGATGGATGGATGGATGGATGGATGGATGGATGGATGGATGGATTTATTAAGAGATCGGAGATCTGCACTTAGGATTAGAGAAGAAGTAAATGCTTTTAAAGTTTTTTACTTTTGTTTTGGCTTGGATTGGTTTTTTCTAAAGTAGGGGCATCAAAGGACTAGTTTTTTTTCCTCCAGAAACTAAGTTCCACAGCCAAGAAGGAGACAATGACAAGCCACATTGCCTTGCAGTAGATAGAAGTATTTATTGGCCTTCTCTCCCCACTTTCAGAAAATGAATGAGATATTTACCTCTAACTTTTCAAGAAATGTCTAGAGGTTGTTTGCAAGTCTAGTCATCCAAAGAGTTCCATTAATCTCCATTAGCTGACATCATCAGACACAGTTTCTTCCCATTTCACAAGAATCCCAGTTAAGCACCACCACTCACTTCCACACTTGAATTTACGCAGAAGGACCAAGAGCATATGAAAACCCTCCTTTCATGAGACAGGAGAGGCATTCAAGCACATTTGGAAGCTCCTTTCAAATATCAAACGTGCAAGAGGCATCAAGATTTCCTAAAACTCATTGAAATAGAAACATCGTAAGAACTTAACAATTATTAGGAATTTATATTTAGATGACTTCAAGAACAGATTCTAAGGCAATTCCCCAACTTGATGTCTTTCTCTTGCACTCACTTCAGGCTTTTCTCAAACATGGGATTCTTTACAGGAAAATGTGTCCAGAGATTATTCCTTTTCATATTTCCCTATGACAATGTGACCTTCAGTGAATAGTGTGAAAAGTCAACCTCATTCATGTATTCAGAGCACTTATAAACATTGTATTTGTCCCGGTTATAAAACACATTTCATCAGAGAAACACTGGGCTAACTTACCTGAGCCTCAATCTTTTATTCAGAGATCAGGCTCACTTATATGTCGAGATCTAACACTCATGTTGGCTCAATATAAACATTTGGTGCCAGCTTGAAGTAATTGTATCACTAATTACTATTGAATTATAGTGGAAATCATATAGAAGTGCTTTTAACATTCAGACTAGGACAAGAATGAGTCCATGTGATTAATGTTATTAACATAACATTCAGTTCGGTAATATACCATAATGATCCGGCTATTATATTAAAGTGTTACTAAATATTCACTTAGCGCCAAAAAACACAGTGGGTGTAAGGTTTCTTTGTCAGATTTGGAATTTAAACAGCACTCTTTGTCACAGTTAAGCTTGGTATAAAGCCCTAACAAACAAAATCTGCCTACTACAGGAATGTTTACAAAGGCACAGAAAATGCCCACAGAAGGAATCAGTTTATCATAAACAATACAAATATTTACTTGATTATTTAATGGGTGCCCAGCATGTCTGTCCTTAATGTAGCATTAGTTGACATCAGGGACACATCATATGTGCAAATAATTAATTCAAATTATGCCTTTCTTCCACTGAGTTCTCTTATAAGGAGCGGAATTAATGTCGAGGCATATTCAGGAGCAGGGAGTTGTAGGCCCCTCTCCATGACTGTCTTTATGAGTACCTAGTTTTTAATACTTCATCCTCATTGTCATTCCGCTGCCAAGAGCTGATGGCATTTGAAATGCTCCTACAGTGTTCCTTATGTAATCAGTAGGATGACTAACATAGCGATTAAAAACCTGACTTGGCTAAAGATTTTCTTATGAGATTAAGCTTGCCCAAAATCACCCAAATAAGTCCACCCATTTTAACAACTGCCGCAACTGCAAAATCAACAGCTAGCAACTATCCACTGTGGATGATCCAGCATTCCTAGCTCACAGGAATGGAAAGAGAAGCCAGCCATTCTGATGACTCTAAAGTGTTTTCAGTTAAGGTGCTTGAGGCTTATTCATAATAAAGACATTCAAACCATATATAGGGATTTTCTGTGGGCAATTACGCCGACCCTTTTCTCTATGAATTAATACGTGGCAAACATTGGTTTGTATGACATTTCGGATGAGAAAACCCTTCGCAGAAATGAGGTGCAGACACAAAGCGCTACGTTTAAAGGTGCAAGCACTGAAACCTTATCTTCCTGTCAAGCTGCTTCCAGGGAGGTTGCCCCTGGGCCCACATCCAATCTCTCAAGAGGCAAAGGTCTTGCACTTCTCCTCGCCTCTCATGACATCATGTTCTTACGTAGTTTTTCTCTAGTTCCTCAGGTTAGTAATAGTCAAACCTTTTTTCTAAGAATGATAAGAAAAAAAGAAAGAAAAACCAAAGAAAACTTTAAAACTGGGGAGGAGCCAAGATGGCCGAATAGGAACAGCTCCGGTCTACAGCTCCCAGCATGAGCGACGCAGAAGACAGGTGATTTCTGCATTTCCATCTGAGGTACCGTGTTCATCTCACTAGGGAGTGCCAGACAGTGGGCGCAGGTCAGTGGGTGAGTGCACCATGCGCCAGCCAAAGCAGGGGCAAGGCATTGCCTCACTCCGGAAGTGCAAGGGGTCAGGGAGTTCCCTTTCCAGGGGTGACAGGCGGCACCTGGAAAATCGGGCCACTCCCACCTGAATACTGTGCTTTTCCGACGGGCTTAGGAAACGGTGCACCAGGAGATTATAGCCCACACCTGGCTCAGAGGGTCCTATGCCCACGGAGTCTCGCTGATTGCTAGCACAGCAGTCTGAGATCAAACAGCAAGTCGGCAGCGAGGCTGGGGGAGGGGCGCCCGCCATTGCCCAGGCTTGCTTAGGTAAACAAAGCAGCCTGGAAGCTCGAACTGGGTGGAGCCCACCACAGCTCAAGGAGGCCTGCCTGCCTCTGTAGGCTCCACCTCTGGGGGCAGGGCACAGACAAACAAAAAGACAGCAGTAACCTCTGCAGACGTAAATGTCCCTGTCTGACAGCTTTGAGGAGAGCAGTGGTTCTCCCAGCACGCAGCTGGAGATCTGAGAACGGGCAGACTGCCTCCTCAAGTGGGTCCCTGACCCCTGACCCCCGAGCAGCCTAACTGGGAGGCACCCCCCAGCAGGGGCAGACTGACACCTCACACGGCCAGCCAGGTACTCCAACAGACCTGCAGCTGGGGGTCCTGTCTGTTAGAAGGAAAACTAACAGGACATCCACACCAAAAACCCATCTGTACATCACCATCATCAAAGACCAAAAGTAGATAAAACCACAAAGATGGGGAAAAAACAGAGCAGAAAAACTGGAAACTCTAAAAAGCAGAGTACCTCTCCTCCTCCAAAGGAACGCAGTTCCTCACCAGCAACGGAACAAAGCTGGACGGAGAATGACTTTGACAAGCTGAGAGAAGAAGGCTTCAGACGATCAAATTACTCCGAGCTACGGGAGGATATTCAAACCAAAGGCAAAGAAGTTGAAAACTTTGAAAAAAATTTAGAAGAATGTATAACTAGAATAACCAATACAGAGAAGTGCTTAAAGGAGCTGATGGAGCTGAAAACCAAGGCTCGAGAACTACATGAAGAATGCAGAAGCCTCAGGAGCCGATGCGATCAAATGGAAGAAAGGGTATCAGCCCTGGAAGATGAAATGAATGAAAGGAAGCGAGAAGGGAAGTTTAGAGAAAAAAGAATAAAAAGAAATGAGCAAAGCCTCCAAGAAATGTGGGACTATGTGAAAAGACCAAATCTACGTCTGATTGGTGTACCTGAAAGTGACGGGGAGAATGGAAACAAGTTGGAAAACACTCTGCAGGATATTATCCAGGAGAACTTCCCCAATCTAGCAAGGCAGGCCAACATTCAGATTTAGGAAATACAGAGAACGCCACAAAGATACTCCTCGAGAAGAGCAACTCCAAGACACATAATTGTCAGATTCACCAAAGTTGAAATGAAGGAAAAAATGTTAAGGGCAGCCAGAGAGAAAGGTCGGGTTACCATCAAAGGGAAGCCCATCAGACTAACAGCGGATCTCTCGGCAGAAACCCTACAAGCCAGAAGAGAGTGGGGGCCAATATTCAACATTCTTAAAGAAAAGAATTTTCAACCCAGAATTTCATATCCAGCCAAACTAAACTTCATAAGTGAAGGGGAAATAAAATACTTTACAGACAAGCAAATGCTGAGAGATTTTGTCACCACCAGGCCTGCCCTAAAAGAGCTCCTGAAGGAAGCGCTAAACATGGAAAGGCACAACCGGTACCAGCCACTGCAAAATCATGCCAAAATGTAAAGACCATTGAGACTAGGAAGAGACTGCATCAACTAACGAGCAAAATAACCAGCTAACATCATAATGACAGGATCAAATTCACACATAACAATATTAACTTTAAATGTAAATGGACTAAATGCTCCCATTAAAAGACACAGACTGGCAAATTGGATAAAGACTCAAGACCCATCAGTGTGCTGTATTCAGGAAACCCATCTCACGTGCAGAGACACACATAGGCTCAAAATAAAAGGATGGAGGAAGATCTACCAAGCAAATGGAAAACAAAAAAAGGCAGGGGTTGCAATCCTAGTCTCTGATAAAACAGACTTTAAACCAACAAAGATCAAAAGAGACAAAGAAGGCCATTACATAATGGTAAAGGGATTAATTCAACAAGAAGAGCTAACTATCCTAAATATATATGCACCCAATACAGGAACACCCAGATTCATAAAGCAAGTCCTGAGTGACCTACAAAGAGACTTAGACTCCCACACATTAATAATGGGAGACTTTAACACCCCACTGTCAACATTAGACAGATCAACGAGACAGAGAATCAACAAGGATACCCAGGAATTGAACTCAGCTCTGCACCAAGCGGACCTAATAGACATCTACAGAACTCTCCACCCCAAATCAACAGAATATACATTTTTTTCAGCACCACACCACACCTATTCCAAAATTGACCACATACTTGGAAGTAAAGCTCTCCTCAATAAATGTAAAAGAACAGAAATTATAACAAACTATCTCTCAGATCACAGTGCAATCAAGCTAGAACTCAGGATTAAGAATCTCACTCAAAACCACTCAACTACATGGAAACTGAACAACCTGCTCCTGAATGACTACTGGGTACATAACGAAATGAAGGCAGAAATAAAGATGTTCTTTGAAACCAACGAGAACCAAGACACAACATACCAGAATCTCTGGGACACATTCAAAGCAGTGTGTAGAGGGAAATTTATAGCACTAAATGCCCATAAGAGAAAGCAGGAAAGATCCAAAATTGACACCCTAACATCACAATTAAAAGAACTAGAAAAGCAAGAGCAAACACATTCAAAAGCTAGCAGAAGGCAAGAAATAACTAAAATCAGAGCAGAACTGAAGGAAATAGAGACACAAAAAACCCTTCAAAAAATTAATGAATCCAGGAGCTGGTTTTTTGAAAGGATCAACAAAATTGATAGACCACTAGCAAGATTAATAAAGAAAAAAAGAAGAGTCAAATAGATGCAATAAAAAATGATAAAGGGGATATCACCACCGATCCCACAGAAATACAAACTACCATCAGAGAATACTACAAACACCTCTACGCAAATAAACTAGAAAATCTAGAAGAAATGGATAAATTCGTCAACACATACACCCTCCCAAGACTAAACCAGGAAGAAGTTGAATCTCTGAATAGACCAATAACAGGAGCTGAAATTGTGGCAATAATCAATAGCTTACCAACCAAAAAAAGTCCAGGACCAGATGGGTTCACAGCCGAATTCTACCAGAGGTACAAGGAGGAACTGGTACCATTCCTTCTGAAACTATTCCAATCAATAGAAAAAGAGGGAATCCTCCCTAACTCATTTTATGAGGCCAGCATCATCCTGATACCAAAGCCACGCAGAGACACAACCAAAAAAGAGAATTTTAGACCAATATCCTTGATGAACATTGATGCAAAAATCCTCAATAAAATACTGGCAAACAGAATCCAGCAGCACATCAAAAAGCTTATCCCCCATGATCAAGTGGGCTTCATCCCTGAGATGCAAGGCTGGTTCAATATACGCAAATCAATAAACGTAATCCAGCATATAAACAGAACCAAAGTCAAAAACCACATGATTATCTCAATAGATGCAGAAAAGGCCTTTGACAAAATTCAACAACTCTTCATGCTAAAAACTCTCAATAAATTAGGTATTGATGGGATGTATCTCAAAATAATAAGAGCTATCTATGACAAACCCACAGCCAATATCATACTGAATGGGCAAAAACTGGAAGCATTCCCTTTGAAAACTGGCACAAGACAGGGATTCCCTCTCTCACCACTTCTATTCAACATAGTGTTGGAAGTTCTGGCCAGGGCAATTAGGCAGGAGAAGGAAATAAAGGGTATTCAATTAGGAAAAGAGGAACTCAAATTGTCCCTGTTTGCAGACGACATGATTATATATCTAGAAAACCCCATTGTCTCAGCCCAAAATCTCCTTAAGCTGATAAGCAACTTCAGCAAAGTCTCAGGATACAAAATCAATGTACAAAAATCACAAGCATTCTTATACACCAACAACAGACAAACAGAGAGCCAAATCATGAGTGAACTCCCATTCACAATTGCTTCAAAGAGAATAAAATACCTAGGAATCCAACTTACAAGGGACGTGAAGGACCTCTTCAAGGAGAACTACAAACCACTGCTCAAGGAAATAAAAGAGGATACAAACAAATGGAAGAACATTCCATGCTCCTGGGTAGGAAGAATCAATATTGTGAAAATGGCCATCCTTCCCAAGGTAATTTACAGATTCAATGCCATCCCCATCAAGCTACCAATGACTTTCTTCACAGAATTGGAAAAAACTACTTGAAAGTTCATATGGAACCAAAAAAGAGCCCGCATCACCAAGTCAATCCTAAGCCAAAAGAACAAAGCTGGAGGCATCACACTACCTGACTTCAAACTATACTACAAGGCTACAGTAACCAAAACAGCATGGTACTGGTACCAAAACAGAGATATAGATCAATGGAACAGAACAGAGCCATCAGAAATAATGCCACATATCTACAACTATCTGATCTTTGACAAACCTGAGAAAAACAAGAAATGGGGAAAGGATTCCCTATTTAATAAATGGTGCTGGGAAAACTGGCTAGCCATATGGAGAAAGCTGAAACTGGATCCCTTCCTTACACCTTATACAAAAATCAATTCAAGATGGTTTAAAGACTTAAACGTTAGACCTAAAACCATAAAAACCCTAGAAGAAAACCTAGGCATTACCATTCAGGACATAGGCATGGGCAAGGACTTCATGTCTAAAACACCAAAAGCAATGGCAACAAAAGCCAAAATTGACAAATGGGATCTAATTAAACTCAAGAGTTTCTGCACAGCAAAGGAAACTACCATCAGAGTGAACAGGCAACCTACAAAATGGGAGAAAATTTTCGCAACCTACTCATCTGACAAACGGCTAATATCCAGAATCTACAATGAACTCAAACAAATTTACAAGAAAAAAACAAACAACCCCATCAAAAAGTGGGCAAAGGACATGAACAGACACTTCTCAAAAGAAGACATTTATGCAGCCAAAAAACACATGAAAAAATGCTCACCATCACTGGCCATCAGAGAAATGCAAATCAAAACCACAATGAGATACCATCTCACACCAGTTAGAATGGCCATCATTAAAAAGTCAGGAAACAACAGGTGCTGGAGAGGATGTGGAGAAATAGGAACACTTTGACACTGTTGGTGGGACTGTAAACTAGTTCAACCATTGTGGAAGTCAGTGTGGCGATTCCTCAGGGATCTAGAACTAGAAATTCCATTCGACCCAGCCATCCCATTACTGGGTATATACCCAAAGGACTATAAATCATGCTGCTATAAAGACACATGCACACGTATGTTTATTGAGGCATTATTCATAATAGCAAAGACTT
This sequence comes from Pongo pygmaeus, assembly GCF_028885625.2. Classification (NCBI taxonomy): domain Eukaryota; kingdom Metazoa; phylum Chordata; class Mammalia; order Primates; family Hominidae; genus Pongo; species Pongo pygmaeus. The sequence continues at coordinate 23,486,130 of NC_072376.2, forward strand.
GGAACCAACCCAAATGTCCAACAACGATAGACTGGATTAAGAAAATGTGGCACATATACACCATGGAATACTATGCAGCCATAAAAAATGATGAGTTCATGTCCTTTGTAGGGACATGGATGAAATTGGAAATCATCATTCTCAGTAAACTATCGCAAGGACAAAAAACCAAACACCGCATATTCTCACTCATAGGTGGGAATTGAACAATGAGAACACATGGACACAGGAAGGGGAACATCACACTTCGGGGACTGTTGCGGGGTGGGGGGAGGGGGGAGGGATAGCACTGGGAGATATACCTAATGCTAGATGACGAGTTAGTGGGTGCAGCACACCTGCATGGCACATGTATACATATGTAACTTACCTGCACATTGTGCACATGTACCATAAAACCTAAAGTATAATAATAATAATAATAATAATAAAGAAAACTTTAAAACTTACCTCTGATGAGGAAACTGAGCTTTCCTGAGAGCAAATAATTCCACTTCTATTATGTGATTATTCGTTTATATATTTCTGTGTGAATATACATATATATTTGTGTATACGTGTGGACCCATATACATGTAGACCCATATACATGTATGCATTAGAGAGTTGTAAAGGTTGAATTAGACATTGTACATGAAATGAATAGAATAATACCCAACAGCTAGTAAGCTCTCAATAAATGATAGCTACTATTACTATCATGATTGAATTATATCACAGCATCTGGCGCAGTGCTTGACACGTGTCAATACTCAATAAATAGCAGATGAATGAATTATTACTAACTCTCACCATATACCCATATATACAAGGAGACTAAGGCACAGAGAATGTGCCTTTTGAAACTTACCCAGCGCGACACTTCTACCAAATGCTAAATATAGGATTTGAACCAGATCTGTTTGAGTCAGAAACCCTAGCCTTTCTCAGTACTCCCTGCAGATCCTACCATAACAAGCTAATGCAGAGATGGCATTGAAAAAAAAAAAGAGAAAAATTAATTGATTGATTTCAAGTTGCAATGGGACTTTGAAAGACTATAAAGCCTATCATGAAAATAAAGGGGAAAAAGCCTTCCAAGTTATTTAAAAATATGTTCCCAAGATTTCTCAATATTTTACAACTGACTCTAAAAAGTTAACATCCAAAATCACAAATTTATTCTCTGCCTGGTGACATTTTCTTCTTTTCTAATGAATTTGTATTTAAGAGGAAAATTCCAAAATTGAAACAATGGCAATGACTGAGTAATTCATGCCTCAGTGCTATATTAGCAATTAATTAAATCTACCCAGCAATATACAGAAACCAGTCATCTGCCCCTGTATTTATTTTATTTCATTTCATTTCCTGTATCTTGTATATTCCCCAAAGCAATTCTTTGCAGTAATTTTACCTTCCATGCACAAATCTAATAATCCCTCTTGTTCTTAAGCATCACAGGTGCAGCTGTATTGTTATTAGATTATTAAATGTACATCAGATAAATTCCAGTTGGGCTGCATTCTCCAAAATGCCTTTTTTCCCAGTCACATATTTTCTATTTTTTCATAAGTAAACACTGAGGTCTTTATTAGCAATAGTTTTTTTTAATATATGCTTCAACTTTTCTTCTTATACATTTTGTTGCTAATCACAGGATTTAGTCAGCCTCCTATGCACATTCACGACTCTGTAATCTTAACAAGCTATATGCAGATGATTGACAGATAATACTTGACAGCTTCAAAATTAGAGAATATACAATGAAAATTTTAGAACAGCCAGATCACTTAGTATGCTAGGCTTCCAGTTTTGGCTCTTCTCCTAATCATCAACTTGTGGAGAGGAAGTAAGGGAAAGCAAGGAGCTAAACATTCCCTCACTCTCTAGCCTACTGGATGAAAACCACCAGACTTGAACCAGCCTGAAAGAGTCATCAGTCAGAAATTATCTAGCCAAGAGCTGAAATGCACGCCATCAAAATATTAAGTCAAAAATATGATTCTTTGGCACTTAAACCAAAACACCATCATCTCCTTCCCAGAGCCAGCCAAAATGTGCTTTTCACAAATTTTATTCCATTTCATTCACTGAAGTGAGTTATCGTTTATGTAGCTTGCTCCTTAAATCTTTAATGAGAAAAGAAGTCATGTCATGTTTATTGAAATGATTAAGCCAATTTTTATTGACTTTGTTCAATTTATTTGGGAGCTGAAATTTACCTGAAGCCTTTCTATTCTGGAAAGAATTGATTGGTGACTTTTTTCCTACTATATTTGACTCAACTACCAGTGATCGAGCAAAGAAAAGAAGTTTGCTGTCTGTTTGTTTCACTTCCTTTATCTTCTATATTAAACTTCCCCACAACACAACCAACAACAAGTATATTTTCCTCTGTTTCAAGAGAATTGGGTGACACAAAACTTATACCAATTAAACTAGTATCATAAAATGTTTGGGACATTTCAAAGTCCATGCCTACCCAAACAGATGCTACTCAAAAAACTTGAGCCTGGTTCAAAGCTTTCTATCCTGCTCTCCCCAAGACCTAAATTCTGATGCTATTTTCCGTCAACACCCCCATTGTAATGAATTAGAAACCAACAAAACCTAACACGGGCAGCCCTTCTTAGAGGTTCCCACTGATAAAATGCCACAGAGATTACTTTGTTCTCTGAAATAGAAACAAGTATTTTCCACCGTTTTCTGCAACTTCCAAATCTGATGATGCTTGCAAGGTGACAACTATGCTGAAATTCCTTCCAGGGACATTTATGAGGGGAGAAATAAGTGACTTCAGGATTGTTATTTTATGTACACACTTGTGGAAAAAACACAAAGCTGTATGTTTTTAAACTCCTGCTCTTTTCTGGTGTGTACGTTCAAAATAGATCATAATGGATAAAATTGTTCAAATGTGACTTTCCTCCTTTTGAAAAGCAATTGCTGTCAAGAGAAGCATTTGGGTTAATGATTCGTAATCACTAGTAAGAGCCTAAGGGTGAGCAACCACTACTGTGGAAGGAAAAGTGGGCACCCCAGGAAGAAATGGGGGAGGGGACTCCTCAGGAAAATCACAGAGGAAGAGGCTAACCCTGCATTTCCACCATCAGAGAAATGTACACTAAATAGCCATAACTAGGCCAAATTATTCCCAAGAACTATATTGTTTAGTCTAGAATCAAGGTTGAAAGAGCAGACACAGAAAGAAAAGTTCTGATCCTCAACACTCATCTTGACTTAAAAGGCATTTATTTAAAAAGCTTAAGTATAACAGGCTCACACACTAGAAAGTTCCAAATGAAATGGGCTTTGCAATGAGCTCTGATATGTGAAGAATCTGGTTAACTAAGCTAAGCCACCCTGATTGCAATTATGAAAAATGAGAGTCATTCCAAATTAATGCAAATAATAGTAAGTAATTTAGGAGGAACAGTGGGAAGATATCAGGGACATCTTAAAATGCCTAAAAATGTCTTTTTCTTTTTTGCTTGCTTAGAAATAGAAGTTAATTTCTATAAACATTCTTATGGAGTGGGCATGTATTAGTATCTAAACTGCTGCCTTAATGAACACATTGTTGTTGTTTCTTTGTTGCCATAGAAAAAATAATAATAAGGCAAACCTGCCGATTTTCAAGCTCCTTTGGTGCTTGATGAGGTAGGTGGTGCTTTGTAACAAGACAGTGTTACCAGAAATTGTAAAACAGTCCAATAAACAGGGACAATCACTGCAATCATATGCCAGTCCCCCCCCAGGGTGCAGCTAGGAAATCCAACCTTTTATTTGAAGGACACAATACATCACTCTCCAACACACCCTTTATCTATACACTAACCTATGGTTGCTAGATGAAGAGAGAAAGGAAAAGATATCAACATTATGTAAGTAAGGTTTTCTAAAAATACCTTCCTACAACTTGCCAAAATGACTGAGATCTAATTCACTCTCAAGTCACAGAAACCTCAGTGCTTTGCTGTATGTTAAGATGTGAGACGTGAATCGTCTTAACCAACTGGGTCAAATGTGAACTGAAAACTACAGTAAGAAGGAATGAATTCTGAACTCTATTTGCATCAAAACTGGACTCCTTCAACTCAGACTCAGCAATCTGGTAAAGGAGCAATTTTGAAGTACTATACAATTTTTGGGTAGCAATCGTGAAATATAGCTGTGGATGGGACAGCCGCAGAAGGTTAACAGATACTTTCAATAAGTGATAAAGATATTTTGCAGTCATGGTAACCTGCATGCAAATTTAAAACATTAAAAAAATTATCTCCCCTTTCCCCTGATATCACTTATAGTTTTCTCTTTTCTATAGATCCTTGTCTGAAGCTGGGTACCTAAGATTCCAGCAATAATGGAATCAAATTTGGGGGGGTTCTCTCTTCAAGGTGGACTTCAAAATTTTAGGGTACATTCCCTGAACAAGGGCTTTTAAAATAGCAATACATTATTCTATACGTTTGTACCATATAATTCATACCACACAAAATATGAAAAAGACCTTTAAGTGGCCTGTTTCCAATGGGCTGTGCAATAAACTGATTAATATTTTAATTAATTTCTTAAGTGCTACACTAAAGGGAGGTAGTTGAAACCTAGCATGCATGAAAGACAGGACTTTCCTCGGAACAAAAACGAAGAGACACATCCATCAGGAGATGAGGAAGAAACGGAGAGTGAATGGGAGGGAGATGGCAATTTTCTTGTGGCCTGTTAACTCAGTTTCTTTCAAACCGTTTTATTCTCTCCTTTGAAATGAGCAGACACACAGAGTCTCCTGACAATGGAATGGAGACAAGTCAGAGATCCCAAGGCTCACTCCGCCCTGTCTCCAACCTCCCACGAGCACCCCATCTGGCTCTGACAGCCACCATTTCAGAAGGGGACTGAAGCCTGGCCCACTAATTATCTCTTCCCAAGGCCACTGAATTTAAAGATATCAGCAAATTTGAGATCAGCGTTACTGGAGAAAAAAGACTGGAAGAGCAGGGTGAGAACGTGGATAATGGTCACCTCCTTCTTTTTGTGTATTTCTGTTTGGTCAGTGTTTTAATTAAACATGTACATCACTCTTACATAGCTAAAAAGCCATCAAAATTATTTTTTAAAACTAGTCTAACAGCTTCCCACCTCATGTTCAAACTCTGAGAATAGCTGCTTGATGAGGGATCAGGAAACATTTTCTCAGATCATTTTCACTGATAAGGCCAAGGAGTTGGGGGAATGGCATCCGAGACATGGAAGTTACAAGTAAATTAATTTGAATTAGAATAATAACAATGCTTTACATCCTAAATGCACTTTCCAATCACTATCTCATTTGTCCTTATTATAACCCTATGAAGTAGTTAAGAGAAGCAGTACAATCCCCAATTTCTACATGAGAAAATTGAAGCTCAGAGAGAACAGAAAAAAAAAAAAATGCTTAGGAATGCTTAGGGTCACACAGAGAAAGAAATATAAAACATCAAACTCATTCACTTTTTAAAAACATGAGAGCTGGGAGTGTGCCATGCTTTTTTAACACCCTGCAAAGCTGTAGCTATAAATGCAGCAAGAAGAATTCTGGCATATTTGCTGTTGCATAATTATTCAAGAAGGCACAACTGCCCCATCAACACATTTGACTAAGTCACAATGAAGAAAGGCAGCCAAGACTTTCTTGCCCGCCAACCCCCCGAGTTAGCAGGGGCTCGGCAAGTCACGATCACATCCTATGGCTCTATGTCACCTGCAGTGTGAGATGACTCCACCAGCAGAAAGTGGAGGGTAGTAGGTGGGCTCCCACAGCAGTAAGTAATGTGCTATCTCCTTTTTAATCACCGTGATTCCATCAAAGAGAAAGGTTTGGCTTGGGGATAATAAGCCTTTACATTAAACTTCTAAGACTTAAGATTCTTTTAACAAAGGAAAAACAAGCTTCAGGCTCATAGCCTTCAGCAGGCAACAGCGTCTAGCTAAAGATGTTAACTTTTTGGTGTTCTTTTAACATTTTTTTTACATATTCTTCTATCTATAGCAAGTGATACTGGTTTTCCATTTAAAACGGTAACAAAATTTTTTCTACAAATAAATTCCCAGAGGTTAAAGAAAAAGTGAAATAAATAGATTAAGCCACATGAAACTACTAGTATTTATTTTAAATCAGAAATGGTCAAAAATGGGCACTTTCATATGGTTTGGACTAATGGATGAATAATAGGTAGTAAATAATAGCGATAGTGTATAGACATATATATACAAAACAGAATATATTTACATAGATATGACACATAAGGAGACATATACAAATAACACAAAAAAAGAGTAGATGAACGACTTCAAATTGAAAAGCCTTGTTATTAGGATGATCATAATATTAAGCTGGAGTCCCATTCTTCAGAACAATACCCTTAAGCTATAACAATTTGACTCTCCACTCAATCCAGGCAAAGGCATCTGGCTTCATTGTAGATTGGATCTCACTCTGGCCCAAGGCCAGCCACAAGTGAGAATTACACGCTCCAGACTCCTAAACAGATCAGCCAGAGAGCAGAAACAAGACCACAGGACGTCCCACTCCATTCTCTTCTCATCTTCCTCTGGGTTTCTCCTGTCCCTCTTTTTTTTTTTTTGACTTTAAGTTCTGGGATCCATGTGCACAACGCGCAGGTTTGTTACATAGGTATACATGCACCATGGTGGTTTGCTGCACCTATCAACACGTCATCTAGGTTTTAAGCCCCTTATGCATTAGGTATTTGTCCTAATGCTCTCCCTCCCCTTGCCCCTCACTCCCAAAAGGCCCTAGTGTGTGATGTTCCCCTCCATGTGTCCATGTGTTCTCATTGTTCAACTCCCACTTACGAGTGAGAACATGTGTTGTTTGGTTTTCCGTTCCTGTGTTAGTTTGCTGAGGATGATGGTTTCCAGCTTCATCCATGTCCCTACAAAGGACATGAACGCATTCTTTTTTATGGCTGCATAGTATTCCATGGTATATATGTGCCACATTTTCTTTATCCAGTCTATCATTGATGGGCATTTGGGTTGGTTCCAAGTCTTTGCTATTGTAAATAGTGCTGCAATAAACATACATGTGCATGTGTCTTTATACTAGAATGATTTATAATCCTTTGGGTTCCCATATCTTATATAACTTATGTTAAACCATACATGAAATACACTGACCCTCTTTGATCTATCAGGAACCATTTTATCCCACCTTCAAGCTTTACACAACTTTCTGTCCCCAATACACTTCCTACAAAACAATCAAGTTGCTTAGAGCTTTGCAAAAGCTCTAAGTGGTGGTAGCTACCTATCCTTCACTTGTATCATCCCTAACCCCCACTCACTGTCTTCTCCAAAGAGCTGATAGAATATCTCCTGAAAAACCTCCAAGAAGTCTAAGAGGAAAAGGAAAAGGTGAGGGGAGGGGAGAGTCCCTGAGCCAGATATGAAAACAGGAAACTTCTCCCTTCATAAATGCAACATGGAAAGTCAGTAGGGGCAGGGTGCGGTGGCTCATGCCTATAATCCCAGCACTTTGTGAGGCCAATGCAGGAGGATCACCTGAGGTCAGGAGTTCAAGACTAGGCTGGCCAACATGATGAAACCCCATCTCCACGAAAAATACAAAAAAAAAAAAAAAATGGGCAGGCATGGTGGTGCGTGCCTGTAGTCTCAGCTACTCAGGAGACTAAGGCAAGAGAATCGTTTGAAGCTAGGAGGCGGAGGTTGCAGTGAGACCAGATCATGCCACTGCACTCCAGCCTGGGCAACAGACCAAGATTCTGTCTCAAAAAAAAAAAAGAAAAAAAAAGTCAGTAGAATGAATTAAGGTTGCCTCTCTTCTGAAACTCCCTAGTGCTACTTATGGAAGGGACACTGATAAAGTTTCATCTCTCTTGCCTCCAGAGTTTGGGAGGAGCATATGTGTTTCCAATTTGTGCAAGCTCCAGCTCATTCCACTCACCCCAGGCAGCCACTAAACTAAGGCACACGAGCTACACTCTACTTCCAAGTCTTTCCCTAACCAACTTTGTGACCTTGAGCACGTCATTTAACTCATTGGCTTTGAGCTTACTTAAATGCCAAATAAGGGAGTTTACCTAAATCAGTGGTTCTCAAAGTTGGTTCCACATTAGAATCACCTGAAGAGCTTTATAAAAATGCCCACACCAGGGCTCACACCTAAAAATTGTTGGCTAGGTTCCTGTATGCTAGGCATTTGTAGTTTTTTTAAGCTTCCCAGGTGGTTCTGCTATGCAGCTAGGGTTGAGGATCTCCAGCTTAAATCAACTCTAAGGTTCTTTCTAGCCCTGACAGTCTTTGAGTCCCTAATGCTAACTCAGGGGCTGGTGGCCTTTTCTTGTTTCTATTTGTTCTACACAGCCCTTATCAGTAAACACTTTTGCCTTGGCTATACTTGCAGTTCTTAGTCTTATCCAGAGAACTGCCCGCACCAAAGATCTGAAGTTTATTTTTCTACCCAAAAGAACTTTTGAGTTTGGTGAAAAATATAGACTTTGTAGCTACACAGGCCTGGTTTTGAATCCCGATGTGGTAGTCTTGAGCAAGCTACTTTATTAATCTCTCTAGGCCTCAACATTCTCATCTCCAAAATGGGGATAATAATAGCTATTTCATGGATCCTTGTGAAGAGTGAATGTATACAAAGTACAAATGCTGAATAAATGTTACTACTTCCTTCCTGCAACTTGGAAGTGAAGGAGGTTCTGTGCTCACAGAGGAGAGAGCTGGGGGAAAGTCGGTCTAAATTTCTAGAATCCTTAAGAGCAGTCTTTGGCTAAGCAGATCAACACCAGCCCGGGAGACACTTAGAGCTTCAGAGCTCTGACTCCCTGCCATGAGCATCGTCTTCCCTTCCATCAGCTGCAGAGTAGCAGAAACACAGTCCAGTTCCACATTCTGGAAGGGAGAAGCTACAAGTGTGAACTCACAAAACTGCAGGCCATGAGATAAGTAGGCCAGTCCCGGACTCCTGCGGCGTAAGCAGCAGGAAAAGAGAGGCTAATGGTCAAAGGGACCTAATGAGGAAACAGTCGGGTCTGGCAATACTGGGGCAAAGAGGTGTCTGCAGCAGATGGAGGAAAAAGATGAGCAAAATAGAAGATATTTGCCCTTTCCAGCTTTGGCAGGGCCATGGAAAGAATTTCTCAGACCACTGAGATTAAGCGGCAAGGAAAATGTTCAGCACTAAAGCTGTGAGTAAGACTGCTATTCAAAATTAGCTTTTCCCTATCAGTGCATATTTCGGCATAGGAATAAAGCTGGAAGGAAACACGCTAAAATGTTAATACTGTTTGTCTCTAAATATTGAACTTCTGGGTCATTTCTAGGCTCTTCCCTGTATATTTCTGCAGACTGCAAATCTATAATGAATAAAAATGTCTCTTACTATCAGAAAACAAATTGAAAGGAAGAAATGAGGCATGTTATACAAATTTATAAACGAGAGACAAGGGACAAGGTTGTGGGTGGGAAAAAGGAGAGCACAGGATTAAGATATCAAAAGACAGCTGTGTTTTTAAGAATAAATCAAATAAAAACTTGATAGGTTGCCCATTCATGAGACTATATATCTACGGTACTGAGGTCAGAATTTGCCACTGCAAATAGCAGGTAATCTGCAGTCTTTATTTTCACGTTTTTCACTTTCCGTGTTGACACTGGCTTTTCTAGTGTTTTGGAACCTGGCAATTGCTATGTGATAGCAAACACAAATAAATCACTGAGGAACAACGATGCAAATTCTCTAGCAAAAGGACCTAGCACTGAGCACAGACACACAGAAATCAAAACAAAACCAAGGAGGCACTGACGTTTCTTGAAACACCACTTGTCAGTATTTTTCCAATCCAAAAATACATGAAACCTCATACAGGATGTCATAGATTTCTAAGAGGTGATCCCAGATATCAGAGTTAAAAATTTTCCTACAACATTCAAACTGCTTCCTGTGGCCAAAAGATGATGGTTAACACCTCTGGGAGGGACAGATTTTTCCATGTAGAAAAGCCTCTATTTCATTGACCCAAGTTGGTATTTCTTTTCTTCTATCTGCCTCTATCCCTGGCTGCTGGTCTAGACTCACTCAGGAAAGTTAGAGAACAGTCCTACCCTGTCACTCTATATTTTGAAACCTCTCCATGTGGCCTGGTTGCCAGGAATCACGAAGAAACCTTGTGTCCTCATAGTGGGGAACATCGCACACTGGGGTCTATCAGAGAGGGTGGGGGTGGAAGGAGGGAGAGGATCAGGGAAAGCAACTAAGGGGATCTAGGCTTAATACCTGAGTGATGGAATAATCTGTATAGCAAACCCCCATGACACAAGTTTACCTATGTAACAAACCTGCATGTGTACCCCTGAACTTAAAATAAATGTTAAAAAAAAAAGGGCCAAGGATCTGAAGAGACATTTCTCTGAACGAGGTATACAAAGAGCCAGTAAGCACAAGAAAAGATGCTCAGCATCACTGAGTCATCAGGGAAATGGAAATCAAAAACACGAGATGCCACTTCACACCCACTAGGATTGCTAGAATCAACAAGTCAGATACTAACAAGTGTTGGCAAGGATGTGGAGAAATTGAAACCCTCATACCATGATGATGCGACTGTAAAAATGTGCACTATTAATTTGAGGAATTACCAGACTATTTGGAAAAGATTAAACATGGTGTTACTATATGACCCAACAATTCCACTCCTAAGTATATGCTCAAGAGAAAGGAAAACATGTGTCCACATGAAAACCTGCACCTGCATGTTTACAGCGGCGTTATTAGTAATAGCCAAAAAGCAGAAACAATCCAAACATCCACCAACCCCCCACCCTAAAAAAAAAAAGAAAAAGAAACCTGTGTCCACTATCATGCCTGTCAGGTTGGGATATGTGGGGACTTTCAGAGAAAATAACCAAATATCCACCATTAAAACTCCAGGTTGATTTTCTTTTCCCAAGACATTTTTAATCTGGCCCCAAATGTGAGGTTTTGAAGAAAACAGTATCATTAAAAAGGAAAATCAGGTTGAGGTGGGTGAAGGTTAGGGTTAAGGTTGTGAAATTTAGACTCCACACATTTCAGTTAAATGGTACATTGATCCATATCCCAAACTGTACTGAAATCTGCTCAAAGTCCGATTTGTCAAGTTTATCTGCCACCATTTGGATTCAAGATGACAGACTGAGTTATAAATCCAATTCAAGGTGGGACTTACACTGTGCAGTGTACCAAATTTTACCAAAATCATTCAGCTTCTTTAAGAGTCGAACAGGGCATAGACCAAAAAGGCAGTTAAAAGGAAAATGTCACATTAACTAGTTGAAGCAAGAATCATGCTCAGATCCATCATTTGTGCATCAATTCGTTCAACAAATATTTATTAAGCACCTACTCTATACCAGGCAGCACAGTACAAGCTGGGGATATGGTAAATCACAAGGCAGACGATAGAGCTTATATTATGGTGGGAGGATGTGTGAGGGGAATAATTAAAGCTAGCAAAAACTAAGACTAGAGCCAGCATGGGAATAAAAAGGGTGCCGCGATAGACAAAAACGGAGATAGCCCACTTTAGACAGGGCTCACAGGGATGCTTTCTCTGAAGGGAGGTATTTAGGTTCAGGTGGAAGAGTGAGATGAAAGCAGCCCTAGTTAAGAGGCACAGAATCATGTCCCAGGCAAAAAAAAAGAGCAAACCCAAACTCATAAGTGGGACCTGTCGTGGTCTTGGACAGACAGGGGGCCCAAGGGTGAAGAGGAAAGGCAGAACAGGCCCACAGTGACTTGCCATACCAAATGATTACTAGTGATATTGTGGGTAACATTGCCAGAAATCATTTGCGTGGATTGTGCGAGATGGCAGACATTGCACCAGGAAAAAAAAAGAAAAAAAAAAACCTGCACACTTTTATTTCCTGTCATGGCTTTCCATTCACACATTAAAGAACACCTAACAGCCCATACATTTTACTTTCCTTTCGGAAATTATCATTAAAGATTATCATCAACATCATTAAGGAACTTTGAAGTATGACACATAGTTTCTAATGCATTTAGCACACATAAGCATATACGGTTCCCACCATAGACAGGACAAGAGCCTTCCATCAAACAAGTGAACTCCGAAAAACAATCAGGTATTTACGGCAAGTCCTATGGAGCAAACCCTGTAGGGGGTGAAGAGGAGGGCTTGCCAAAGTGGTCAGCTCTTCATGAAAGCCTGTCACGTCAAGGACAAATCCAATCAGCTCCATGGATAGGTCAATCTTCAGGCAGTCAAAAGAATGTGCCCAACTGAATAAAGCATCCTTCCATTTCCCAGTCACCCAAAAAGTTGTAAATTTTATGAAATTCCAGTCTTAAACTTTTAAGCCGTTTTTGAGCCATTTGGAAAATAAAACGAATTGCAAGAGAGTTTTCCTAACTAGCTCACTGATCTTTCCGTTGTCATGTCAGGATGAAAGAATTCACCATTTGACTAAAGGTCAATGTTCTAGAAATATTTATGGGTGACTAAAAAAAGGAAGACTATTAGGGAAATACTTATTCATTACCTTCATAACTATACGGTTAGCTGCACGAAGTACTAGACATACCTACACGATGAACTTACCTACCTTTCCATGATCACATATCCATTTGTTATGTGTTGTATTTGTAGGTTAGGGGTCCTTCTCATGGTGAGGTTAAGGATACCCCTTTCAAGGAAAATGACTAAATGTTGGTTACATTTTACATTGTGCATGATTTTAATTCTCTGCAAGTAATGTTTGATGGATAAGTCTAAAATAAAATGGTCAAATGGCCTAACCTTTTAGCAATAAAATCATGAGCAATAAAAATGCTGGAGGGCACCAGTTACTGAACTGTCATAGACTGGAGAATTATTAGACTCCATAATTCTGTACTGCAAAGCCAAATTTGTAGATTTTTTTTTCACGTGAAAAAAAATCTAGCAAATTAAATGGAAAGACCTGTAGTAATGAAATATTAAATGCAATTTCAAGTGCACAAAAAGGTCAGAAGCCAAGAGGAAAAAAAAGAAAGATTTCTAGAACAACATTAATTTTATCACACTTTGAGTATGCCTAGGCTTAAATACCCCTAAAAGCCAACCCGGCCCAGACTGGGGCAGCAGGGTAGGGCGTCAGGGAGGAAGCTAGAAAGGAGATGCCTAGAAATAGGCACAACTAGAAGCCGAAACTAAAAAATAAATAAATAGAAAATATTTCACTTGTTTTCAATTTCCAAAGTTGAAGTCGTATTGCATAAATATGCATCAACCCCAGCAGAAAGGCATAAAAGCAAAAGCAAAATTCCTGGACTCCAACTACGGCATGTCAGTTATACTGAAGTTCAGCCTGATTCTTGGTTCCTTGCATGACTGCAATTCTCAGTTCCTGTTTTTAAATTCACTATAATTGAGTTTCAATCCTGGCCAAAAAGAGCACATATCATAGGATAGTTTCATGGGCATTTGGAGTCAGTGAGTTGAGAGGTGTCTGTGTGAAAAGTGTTACTGTCATTACAAAAAATCACTGAAAAAATGTAGCTTCAATTTCAGGATACAGCAGTGAAACTTGATTTCAGTAACAGGTATGTAATAAGTGGGGGATCCAGAGAAACTTTAAAACCAATATTTTAAACTGAAAATTATTGTGTGACTAAAAGGGTCAAATGCTGACATCAGGACACCTTGAATTTGGGGATGACATATTGTTTCTGTGGAATATTGCTCACAGTTGCATGCAGGGAAAACCTTTATTTTAACACCTAGCTAACTCTCCAGGTCCATTACTCACACAGAATGTACAATCTTTCTTTGAATATGCTACAGAAATAAGATAATCTGTAATTTACGATTGCTGCAGCTTTACAACCTAAACAACACATGATGAAATCTTGTTCTTTAAAATACTAATCTGGGCTGGGCACAGTGGCTCACACCTGTAATACCAGCACTTTGGGAGGCTGAGGTGGGTAGATCACCTGAGGTCAAGAGTTCGAGACCAGTCTGGCCAACATGGTAAAATCCCATCTCTACTAAAAATACAAAAATTAGCTGGGCATGGCTGCGCATGCCTGTAGTCCCAGCTACTCAGGAGGCTGAGGCAGGAGAATCACTTGAACTCGGGAGGCAGAGGCTACAGTGAGCAGAGATCATGCCACTGCACTCCAGCCTGGGCAACAGAGTTAGACTTCATCTCAAAATAAATAAATAAACAAATAAATAAAATACCAATCTGTGTAGTTGTAATGTCGGATAGCAGAAAGAAAGATTTATATTTATAGCCAATTTTTACTTATCTTTACCTATTTATAAATTGTGCTACAACTTCAATAACCGTGGTTAAAAAAAATAACATCATTCCTAACCACACTGCCTTTGACTGTAAAAACAATTTCACCGTAACGGATAACACTAAAATACTCCAAGAATAATCTATAAATGAATCCTGGATTACTAGTCAAAAGATGGTGGTTATAAATGATTACATGAAAGAGTTGATGTTACTTTGAAAATCTTAGAGTCTGTCTATGGATTTTTGTATTTTATATGTAACATTTTTATGAAGTGATTTTGCCCTTACATAATAGCTTTCATCTTCAAAGCACTTCACAAATATGAACTAGTTACATAAAAAGCTATATTACTGCAAAATCAGAAAATGGGAAAGCTGAAGTTCTCTTACCAACCCTCACTCTCACACATTCTATATGACTAATCTATAGCAAAGATTAGGTTTCTTAAAAACATGTTTAATTATCAATATTGCTTTTACAAAAACATCTAAAGGGTTAATGGAGTTTTATTATACCAGGCAGTCCTTACTATTCATAAGTATCTGCCTTTCGTGGAATTTGTTAAGTTTGAGAAAAATTAGACTTGTATTGTGGTAAATCTTCTTTGTCCCCTTCTTCTATTTCATGAAATCTGTCAAATATCAAGAAAAAGGTTATTCAAGAAAGCTTTAGCATATTAAAATTGAAAAGAAAACTTACATATGCATCAATAGGACATGATTAAATAAATTATGGCTTGTCTATATGATATAATAATATCAAATATAATATAGACATTAATAATTATGTTTTTGAAGTTAATATCATGGATGTAGAGAGTAGACTAACAAATACCAGAGGCTTGAAAGGGTGTATGGGTTGGAGGAGGTGATAAAGAGAGGTTGGTTAATAGGTAGAAACATACAGTTAGACAGATGGTATAAGTTCTAATGTTGGATAGCAGAGTAGGGTGACTATAGTTAGCAACAATGCATTGTATATTTCAAAGTAGCTAAAAGAGAGAACATGAAATGTTCCCAACACATAGAAATTAGATAAACAGGCAAATAAGTCAAATATTGATCATTATACGTTCTATGCATGTAACAAAATATCACATGTACCTCATAAATATGTAAAATATTATATATCAATATAAAAATAAAATAATAATTAGGTTTTTGGAAAATACAGGAAAATTTTCACAATATATTAACTTTTGAAAAGGTCACAAATTTATCTATGGCCTGTGATGTCCATTATGAAAAAGAAATAATTATCTATAAACATATAAGCAAACTGGATGAAATAAATGTGAGTGGTGGGTATATGTGTGGTTTTATTTCTTTCTTTGAACTTTATTATTTAAATTCTTTTTTTTTTTTTTTTTTTTTGAGAAAGAGTTTTGCTCTTTTTGCCCAGGCTAGAGTGCAATGGCACGATTCGGCTCACTGCTATCTCCACCTCCCGGGTTCAATTGACTCTTCCGCCTCAGCCTCCCAAGTAGCTGGGATTACAGACGCGCCCCACCACACCTGGCTAATTTTGTATTTTTAGTAAAGACAGGGTTTCACCATGTTGGCCAGGCTGGTCTCGAACTCCTGACCTCAGTGATCTGCCCGTTCGGCCTCCAGAAGTGCTAGGATTACAGGCCTGAGCCACCATGCCTGGCCTATTATTTAAATCCTTAACAATAAAATGTATAGTATTTTTTTTAATCATGGGACATTAATGTTATTTAAAGGAAAACAAAATCATAAACCTTGCCCTTTAAGATCTCTTTGAGAGTTGAGAGCACAGTACATGGGAGTAACTCAAGATAGAAATTCAGGGTAGAAGGAAGAAAACCTTTAAGTGGGTCTTAAAGAAATGCAGTATTCACTAATAAAGAGAGCAGTCTAGACAGAGGGAATCACATATGCAGAGGCACAGAAGCAGGAGGCACGAGAAACAACAGAGAGCTTGAAGAGCTTCACTGGAGCAAAGAATACAATCAGGAATCAAAGAAGATGATCATGGAGATGGCACATGCCAGATTATGGAAGACCTTGATTACTGTAGGAAAGAGTCCAGCCTCATCCTTTTTGGATAATGTGTAGAGCATACTGGGAAAGGAGGCATGGAGAGGTTAGATCAAGAAAGTAGTAAAATTAGTGGAGTCATTTAGCTCACTCTGACTTCAACAAGCAGAGGATTGGAGGGAAGACAAGACGAGAGTCAGTGATACCAGTTACGAGATTCTGACGGGTTTAACCCAGGGAGTATCAGTGGAAACAGAAAGAAAAAAAGTTCCAGAGATAGTTAAGAAACAGAATCAACATGTCTTAATGGCCAGTTACGTAGGGGTGAATGAGAAGAGCGTCTAAAGTTCTTCCCAGGTTTCTAGACTGGGTAATTGACTGGACAGTGGTGTCGTTACCTAAATCAAGTGGATCTGGGCAAAAAGCCAGGGATTTGAGACATGTAGAATTAAAGATGATTATAAATAAACAGTAGGCTGCACGGATTAATAAGCAAGTCATAAGTGAAGGGTAGAAGAGATTTGAGAACACTCAGCATGTAGCTGTGTGATTAAAAAAAAAAAAAAAGGAATGGAATCACTGTAGAAGATTGGGCTAAATGAGGAAGGAGCTCTGACAACTGGGAGACATCAACATTTGGAGGCAGACACACAGAGCCTGCGGAGGAAACCAAGACAGAATGGTCAGCCAGAGAGGTCATGGGAGCTGAGGAGCAGAGGCTTTCAAGAAGGGAGCGATCCCAGTTGTAAAATACTACAGAGATCAGGTAAGATATGGGCCAAAATGTATCATTTAGGCTTCACAGTACAAATCCTCATTGACCATTGCTGGAGCAGTTTCAGTGGGTGGCATGAACAGGAGCTTATGGATAATTCAGATTTAACGAGAGTGTGGCAACTCTTTCCACAAACTTAATCATGAACTGGGAAAGAAAGCACCAAAATTAGAAGTAAACACAGGACCACACTGATTGTTTATTAAAAGGTAACTAGCTGCAACTGCAGTAATGATTACACAAGAAATGAAGTCATTGTTTTTCACCTAATAAAAATATAGTCATCTAGCTACAAAACCAAGATATGACAATACATGTCCAAATGCTTGCTCTTAAGACATCAGCATTATCTAGCTAAAATTCACGTTCACAAAGTGTTTTGCTAGCACAAAAAAATCCTACAATCTCATTTCCAAAGTCTCACCTTAAACTGTGGTGTTACTCAGGTAATTGAAAGAGTTGACCAATATAAAGAATACAGTTTATAGCTACAAAAAACATGGTACCAGGAATGAATTAATTGTTGTCTAGGTTATCTGCTGAATAGCCAAGATGTTTTAAATTAGCTATACAACTCTTTCAACATTAGGTAGACCTGAGGTTGATTAGATAAAAATCCACTTATATAGTACAAAGTAATTGAAGAAGTTTACAAAGAAATTTAAGAAACTTCATTTGTGTTGTGGTTCTCACTGGACTACCCAACTTAATGTTAGGAACTTCAATCCATGTGGAGATAAAAGTCTATATCATTCTTTCCTTCCACTCACCTAGAAATATCAAATTCACTATATGTATTGGAATCCACAAAAAGATTTATTATTTCTAACCCAATAAATCTGCTTTTAGAAATTTATTACATAATAGGAGAAAATGCTACATGAACAAAAATATTCACTCGGACATTATAAGAACAAAAACTTAGAGAAAACCTAAAAATTCAACAATGGAGAAAAAACAACATGAATTGTGGACATTAACTTAATGGAATAATGTACAGTCACTAATTGCATGAAACAAAGCTGAATAAAATTGTTCACTGACTGCAATCATATAATTATAAATTGTACGTACAAACCAAAAAACTCTTAAAGATAACTCAAACTTGGGTGAAAACAAAGCTGTGTTGCAAGAATGAAGGAATAAGAATTGTTTGGGTTTCTTATTTCAAATTTTCCCTTAATGTTCTTATAAGAACTTTCAGAACTTAAAAGGCAGGAAGTAAGGGAGGGAGGAGGGAGAACAACTGGGGACCAAAACCAATGGAAAGGAAACTGCTACGTAAGAAAAAAAGAATTCTGAAATGTATCTAGACATGTTTGTAGACTATTTGTAGACTGTGACTCATCTGTAGGCTCGGAAGCCCTGTTTAGAACTGATACAAGGTTAAATGTAGTTATCCATTTGCAAGTGTGACTCATTCAAATGATACTGACAGGTACCTTGTTCTCTATACAGTCAGTGTCTGTAAATATTTTTTAAGAAATACTTTTTTCCAAAGGCAGCAGCACCAGTCAGGGGCTTATAGATAAAACTCCCATCTCCCTGGGACAGAGCACCTGGGAGAAGGGGTGGTTGTGGGCGCAGCTTCAGCAGACTTAAAAGTTCCTGCTGCTGGCTCTGAAGAGAGCAGCAGATCTCCCAGCACAGTGCTTGAGCTCTGCTAAGGGACAGACTGCCTCCTCAAGTGGGTCCCTGACCCTCGTGCTTCCTGACAGGGAGATACCTCCCAGCAGGGGATGATAGACATCTCATACAGGAGAGCTCCAACTGGCTGCCTCTCTGGGATGAAGCTTCCAGAGGAAGGAATGGGCAGCAATCTTTGCTATTCTGCAGGCTCTGCTGGTGATACCCACGCAAACAGGGTCTGGAGTGGACCTCCAGCAAACTTCAGCAGACCTGCAGCAGAGGGGCCTGACTATTAGAAGGAAAACTAACAAACAGAAAGGAATAGCATCAACATCAACAAAAAGAACATCCACACAGAAAGCCCATCCAAAGATCACCAATATCAAAGACCAAAGGTAGATAAATCCACGAAGGTGAGGAAAAACCAGCACAAAAAGGCTGAAAATTCCGGAAACCAGAATGCCTCTTCTCCTTCGAAGGATCACAACTCCTCGCCAGCAAGGGAAAAAAGCTGGACGGAGAATAAGTTTGACCAATTGACAGAAGTAGGCTTCAGAAGGTGGGTAATAACAAACTCCTCCGAGCTAAAGGGGCATGTTCTAACCCAATGCAAGGAAGCTGAGAACCTTGAAAAAAGGTTAGAGGAATCACTAACTAGAATAACCAGTTTAGAGAAGAACATAAATGACCTGATGGAGCTGAAAAACACATCACGAGAACTTTGTGAAGCATACACAAGTATCAATAGCCGAATCAATCAAGCAGAAGAAAGGATATCAGAGATTGAAGATCAACTTAATGAAATAAAGTGTGAAGACAAGATTAGAGAAAAAAGAATGAAAAAGAATGTACAAAGCCTCCAAGAAATATGGGACTATGTGAAAAGACCAAACCTATATTTGATTGTTGTACCTGAAAGTGATGGGGAGAATGCAACCAAGTTGGAAAACACTCCTCTAGATATTATCCAGGGAAACTTCCCAAACTAGCAAGACAGGCCAACATTCAAATTCAGGATATACAGAGAACACCACAAAGATACTTCTCGAGAAGAGCAACCGCAAGCCACATAATCGTCAGATTCACCAAGGTTGAAATGAAGGAAAAAATGTTAAGGGCAGCCAGAGGAAAAGGTCAGGTTACCCACAGATAGAAGCCCATCAGACTAACAGTGGATCTCTCTGCAGAAACCCTACAAACCAGAAGAGAGTAGGGGCCAATATTCAACATTCTTAAAGAAAAGAATTTTCAACCCAGAATTTCATATCCAGCCAAACTAAGCTTCATAAGTGAAGGAGAAATAAAATCCTTTACAGACAAGCAAATGCTGAGAGATTTTGTCACCACCAGGTCTGCCTTACAAGAGCTCATGAAGGAAGCACTAACCATGGAAAGAAAAAACCAGTACCAGCCACTGTAAAAACATACCAAATTGTAAAGACCATTGATGCTAGGAAGAAACTGCATCAACTAACAGGCAAAATAACCAGCTAACATCATAATGACAGGATCAAATTCACACATAACAATATTAACCTTAAATGTAAATGGGCGAAATGCCCCAATTAAAAGACACAGACTGGCAAATTGGATAGAGTCAAGACCCATCAATGTGCTGTATTCAGGAGACCCATCTCATGTGCAAAGACACACATAGGCTCAAAATAAACGGATGGAGGAATATTTACCAAGCAAATGGAAAGGAAAAAAAAAAAAAACCAGCAGGGGTTGCAATCCTAGTCTCTGATAAAACAGACTTTAAACCAAAAAAGGGCAAAAAAGACAAAGAAGGGCATTACATAATGGTAAAGGTATCAATGAAACAAGAAGAGCTAACTATCCTAAATATATATGCACCCAATACAGGAGCACCCAGATTCACAAAGCAAGTTCTTAGAGTGCTATAAAGAGACTTAGACTCCCACACAATAATAGTGGGAGACTTTAACACCCCATTGTCAATATTAGACAGATCAATGAGACAGAAAATTAGCAAGGATATTCAGGACTTGAACTCAGCTCTGGACCAAGCAGACCTAATAGATATCTACAGAATTCTCCACCTCAAATCAACAGAATATACATTCTTCTCAGCACCACATAGCATTTATTCTACAACTGACCACATAATTGGAAGTAAAACATGCCTCAGCAAATGCAAACAGAAATTATAACAAACAGTCTCTCAGACCACAGTGCAATCAAATTAGAACTCAGGATTAAGAAACTCACCGAAAACCGCACAACTACATGGAAACTGAACAACCTGCTCCCAAATGACTACTGGGGGATAAATAACAAAATTAAGGAAGAAATAAATACATTATTTGAAACCAATGAGAACAGAGACACAACATACCAGAATCTCTGGGACACCGCTAAAGCAGTGTTTAGAGGGAAATTTATAGCACTAAGTGCCCACAGGAGAAAGCAGGAAAGATCTAAAATCTACACCCTAATATCACAATTAAAAGAACTAGAGAAGTAAGAGCAAACAAATTCAAAAGCTAGCAAAAGGCAAGGAATAACTAAGATCAGAGCAAAATTGAAGGAGATAGAGACACAAAAACCCCTTCAAAAACTCAATGAATCCAGGAGCTGGTTTTTTGAAAAGATTAACAAAATAGATAGACCACTAACCAGACTAATAAAGAAGAAAAGAGAGAAGACTCAAATAGATACAATAAAAATGATAAAGAGGATATCACCACTGATCCCACAGAAATACAAACTACCATCAGAGAATACTATAAACACCTCTACGCAAATAAACTAGAAAATCTGGAAGAAATGGATAAATTCTGGGACACACACACCCTCGCAAGACTAAACTAGGAAGAAGCCAAATCCTTGAATAGACCAATAACATGTTCTGAAATTGAGGCAGAAATTATAGCCTACCAACCAAAAAAAGCCCAGGACCAGAAGGATTTACAGCCAAATTGTACCAGAGGTACACAGAGGAGCTGGTACCATTACTTCTGAAACTATTCCAAACAACAGAAAAAGAGGGACTCCTCCCTAACACATTTTATGAGGCAAGTATCATCCTGATACCAAAACCTGGCAGAGACACAACAAAAAAAGAAAATTTCAGGCCAATACCCCTGATGAACATCAATGCGAAAATTCTCAATAAAATGCTGGCAAATTGAATCCAGCAGCACATCAAAAAGCTTATCCACCATGATCAAGTCAACTTCATCCCTGGGATGCAAGGCTGGTTCAACATATGCAAATCAATAAACATAATCCATCACATAAACAGAACCGATGAAAAAAACCACATGATTATCTCAATAGATGCAGAAAAGGCCTTTGATAAAATTCAACACCCCTTCATGCTAAAAACTCTCAATAAACTAGGTATTGATAGAATGTATCTCAAAATAATAAGAGCTATTTATGACAAACCCACAGCCAATATCATACTGAATGGGCAAAAGCTGGAAGCATTCTCTTTGAAAACCGGCACAAGACAAGGATGCCCTCTCTCACCACTCCTATTCAACATAGTATTCGAAGTTCTGGACAGGGCAATAAGGCAAGAGAAAGAAATAAAGTGTATTCAAATAGGAAGAAAGGAAGTCAAATTGTCTCTGTTTGCAGATGACACGATTGCATATTTAGAAAACTCCATCATCTCAGCCCAAAATCTCCTTAAGCTAATAAACAACTTCAGCAAATTCTCAGGCTACAAAGTCAATGTGCACAAATCACAAGCATTCCTATACACCAATAATAGACAAACAGAGAGCCAAATCATGAGTGAACTCCCATTCACAATTGCTACAAAGAGAATAAAATACCTAGGAATCCAACTTACAAGGGATGTGAAGGACCTCTTCAAGGAGAACTACAAACCACTGCTCAAGGAAATAAGAGAGGACACAAACAAATGGAAAAACATTCCATGCTCATGGATACGAAGAATCAATATCGTGAAAATGGCCATACTGCCTAAAGTAATTTATAGATTCAATGCTATTCCCATCAAGCTACCATCAACTTTCTTCACAGAATTAGAAAAAACTACTTTAAATTTCATATGGAACCAAATAGAGCCCGTATAGCAAAGACAATCCTAAGAAAAAGAACAAAGCTGGAGGCATCATGCTACCCGACTTCAAACTATACTACAAGGCTACATTAACCAAAACAGCATGGTACTGGTTCCAAAACAGATACATAGACCAATGGAACAGAACAGAGGCCTCAGAAATAACGCCACACATCTACAACCATCTGATCTTTGACAAATCTGACAAAAACAAGCAATGCGGAAAGGATTCCCTATTTAATAAATGGTGTCGGGAAAACTGGCTAGCCATATGCGGAAAACTGAAACTGGACCCTTTCCTTACACCTTATACAAAAATTAACTCAAGATGGATTAAAGACTTAAATGTAAGACCTAAAACCATAAAAAACCGTAGAAGAAAACCTAGACAATACCATTCAGGACATAGGCATGGGCAAAGACTTCATGACTAAAACACCAAAAGCAAGAGCAACAAAAGCCAAAATTGACCAATGGAATGTAATTAAACTAAAGAGCTTCTGCATAGCAAAAGAAACTATCATCAGGTTGGGCATGGTGGCTCATGACTGTAATCCCAGCACTTTGTTAGGCCGAGGTGGGTGGATCATGAGGTCAAGTGATGGAGACCGTCCTGGCCAACATGGTGAAACCCCGTCTCTACTAAAAATACAAAAATTAGCTGAGCATGGTAGCGCATGCTGGTAGCACATGCTGGTAGGCCCAGCTACTCAGGAGGCTGAGGCAGGAGAATTGCTTGAACCCAGGAGGTGGAGATTGTAGTGAGCCGAGAACATGCCACTGCACTCCAGCCTGGCAAAAGAGTGAGATTCCATGAAGAAAGAAAGGAAGGAAGGAAGGAAGAAAGAAAGGAAGGGAGAGAGAGAGGGAGAGAGAGAGAGGGAGGGAGGGAGAGAGGGAGGAAGGAAAGAAGGAAGGAAGGAAAGAAAGGAAGAAACTATCATCAGAGTGAACAGGCAAACTACAGAATGGAAGAAAATTTTTGCAATCTATCCATCTGACAAAGGGATAATATCCAGAATCTACAAGGAACTTAAACAAATCTACAAGAAAAAAAAAACCATCAAAAAGTGGGCGAAGGATATGAACAGACACTTCTCGAAAGAAGACAATTATGCGGCCAACAAACATATGAAAAAAATCTCATCATCACTGGTCATTAGAGAAATGTAAATCAAAACCATAATGAGATACCATCTCACGCCAGTTAGAATGGCAATCATTAAAAAGTCAGGAAACAACAGATGCTGGAGAGGATGTGGAGTAATAGGAACACTTTTACATTGTTGGTGGGAGTGTAAAATTAGTTCAACCATTGTGGAAGACAATGTGGTGATTCCTCAAGGATCTAGAACCAGAAATACCATTCGACCCAGCAATCCCATTACTAGGTATATACCCAAAGGATTATAAACCATTCTACTATAAAGACACATGCACATGTATGTTTATTGCAGCACACTTCACAACAGCAAGAACTTGGAACCAACCCAAATGCCCATCATTGATAGATTGGATAAAGAAAATGTGACACATATACACCATGGAATACTATGCAGCCATAAAAAAGGATGAGTTCATGTCCTTTGCAAGGACATGGATGAATCTGGAAGACATCATTCTCAGCAAACTAACACAGGAACAGAAAATAAAACACTGCATGTCCTCACTCGTAAGTGGGAGTTCAACAATGAGAACACATGGACACAGGGAGGGGAACATCACACACTGGAGCCTGTCGGGAGGTGGACGGCTAGGGGAGGGATAGCATTAGGAGAAATACCTAATGTAGATGACGGGTTGATGGGTGCAGCAAACCACCATGGCACGTGTATACTTATGTAACAAACCTGCAAGTTCTACACATGTATCCCAGAACTTAAAGTATAATAATCATTTTTTTTTTTTTTAGACGGAGTCTTGCTCTGTCGCCCAGGCTGAAGTGCAGTGGCGCGATCTCAGCTCACTGCAAGCTCCGCCTCCCGGGTTCACGCCATTCTCCTGCCTCAGCCTCCCTAGTAGCTGGGACTACAGGCGCCCGCCACCACACCCGGCTAATTTTTTTTTGTATTTTTAGTAGAGACGGGGTTTCACCGTGTTAGCCAGGATGGTCTCGATCTCCTGACTTTGTGATCCGCCTGCCTCGGCCTCCCAAAGTGCTGGGATTACAGGAGTGAGCCACCACACCCGGCCAATAATCATTTTTAAAAAAGCAATACTTTTCTCTCCAATTTTCCTGAAAACAAACAAATAAAGATGGCAGACAGTTCTAGTATGAAGTGTTATTGAAGTGCTAAATTAGCAAGTTTCCCTGCATTTTTAGTTGAATACTATTTACAGTAGTAAATAAAATAAAATAAACAATTTTATTTTTAAAACATTTTCAGTAAAATTTTGAATATGCTCAAATAACACTACCCCTGAGGTAGAGTTGGATCAGTCTGCTGTTAACAGGCCTTGGTTTCATTTTAAGTTTAACAAAGACTGTTTCCCCAACATTTCCATGGAAACTGAACTTCTTAGCACCTGTAACAATGTGTCCCCTCATATAACAATAATTTATTTTGCTTATACTATAAAGGCCTATAACGGTTAGAAGGAGGCTCCAGAGTCAGAAGGGTTCAAATTCAAGCTCCACATTATTAGCTTGGAGACCCTCAATGAGTTACAGAAAAGCTCTGTGCTTCTGGTTCCTCATTTGCAATATGGATATAACAGTATTTATCCCATGAGGTCTTACAAATATTAAGTGAGATTAATGTATGTGGAGTACCTAGAAATAGACCTGCATCATAATAAGCACATAGCTAATGTTAGCCATTATTAATATTAGATGTTGCAAGGATACAAGAAGAATCAGAGTTCTGGCCTTCAGGGAGGCTGGCTTTATGACTATTAATAATGATAACATAAATAAGGATAATATTATGCCTTTTGCATGCATAGCATTATTTGCATGCATTAACTTTTCTGATTGCGCTACAACTCCGTGAGACAGAGCTCAGACCCATTAGATAGCTCAAGAAACTGAGGTCCAGGAGAACAATTCAAATGACAGGATTCCCCACTATAGAGATTTTAGCTAAGGGCTAAGGGAGGTTTTGTTCTAAAGGTACAAATTAGAGAAAAAGGTCTAAATAGCATCAGTCCTCACAATATGATCCAATAGGGAAAAACTAGTTGAGAGTCTGTGACCTCCTTTTTAGTTGACAAAGTAATTTGGGCGGGTTTGGAGTTTTTAATGGTATAGTAAAACTTGAGTAATCATTAATCAAGGCATGAATTGTAAGTAACTTATTTTTTTTCAGAGAAAATGACTGAAAGAAAATTCCAGAAAGCAGCATTGTGAAAACTGTTTTAGCAGCCATATCCTAAGAGCTCATGAAATGTGATTATTCCCCAGACAAGTCTAGGTTTCTAGCTTCAAAATCAAATTAGAGTCCCAAGACAGGAAGTTAGCACTTTTTTGCCCCTCAAATACAAATTAAGAGAAGATCACTATTTGAAAACACTATGCTTGTAACAAAACTGGTAGAATTTTTAGCAATTTCTATAAGAAATCCTGGCCCCTTTTATGCATTAGTATACAGAAATATTATTAAATAGATATATTTTTATTAGTTTTTTGGAACTATATAAAAACATTTTTATTGTGGAAAATTATGAAAAAGAAAATGAAAAACCACCCTAAATTCCACAACCCCAAAATAAACAGTCAATACTGTAATGTTTTTTATATGCATGTTATGCACATGTGCACGTACACTTATGTACATTACCTCTACTTACAATGTTATTTCACTTTCTGCAAATTATTTTATAACAATATTTTTTACATCATCATAAACTGCTTTCTATCACCACTGGGATACTGTGTACGCTGTTTTGTCCTGCTTGCTTTTCATTTTTATATTCAATATTATATCGGGAGCATTTCCCAGGTTACTAAGTATTGTTTGAAGCGGTATTTTTAGCGGTATTTTTAGTGGCCTTTCTATGTTGATTGCTCACCTTTTTTAAATAGTAAGTGGATTCAAGAATGTTCTGCCCTTCAAATCTCTCTGATACAATATGGAGATCTAAGTTTCATGACCCCCTGATAACACCAATTAGCACATGTAAAATTGTCTCAAGCAACTTAGGAATATAATTAATATTGCCTTAAAATATCAGCGAAAAGCTTTTAGTTAAGAGTAATTCCTTCTGTTTGCATTTTTAAAGGCCTGTTTTGAGTACTTCAAATATTTTGGCTATAAAAGCTTTCCTTAGCTTTATGGTTTTCCCTGCCTAAAAAGTAAAGGTAAAAGTAAAATATTATTATGAAATTCTTACAAAAAATCTAATTGCATCAGTTATTACTTTTTAAAAATATGTTCCTGGGTGAATATTGTCCATAATATTGTATTTTGAAATCATTTTGTAGTTTTATATACACACAACAGTGATCTCTGCAAAATTTGAGTTTGACTTGGCCATTTCTTGCTCTCAAGCCACGTGTTACATATATATTCAATCCACATATATCTCTGACTACTCATCCAAATAAAGTTGGCTCCTTTTCATCAAGAAATCTTTTCCCCACTGGGGTAAATACACATCTAAACCTACAAAAATTCTACTTAGCACCAGTTACTCTGTAACATAGCAAGGTACACTTTCTTCTAATTTGCTAGCTCCCCAACTGAAAAAGGCTTTGTTGAAATCTAACTTTATTGGTTCTGGTTGGAAATTGAGCTATATGTAGTGGATATGCTGATTTTAAAAAAGAAAGAAAGAATTACAATAATGGTGGTGGGGTCCCTTGAGAATACATTTATTTCTGCAGTATAAAACAAAATTAAATTCTTCAATCTCAAAAACTATTAAAAGGTTGTATTTAAAATGCATGAAGCATTAAAAAGACATCAAAATTAAAATAATCTCATAAATCTCTTCATTTAAAAGACTTATTAGAATACAGATCGAGGCAGAAAACAGCTGCCCAGCCCTCCAGAGAAGTAAATTATAACTATTTTAACTTTTTTTCATTTTCATCATTGAAAATTCTTTTCCAGAATAATTGTATTGCTGTGGCAAGACCAACTGTCCCACATATTTAACATGTGAGTAGTAAATTGCTTTCAATGAACTCTGAAATAGATACGCTGTATATTATTTTAAAGATCAGCCAACCACAGGATTATGCCCTGACAAAGGATACAGAAGGTACAAGCAGAAATTAGTTTTTAATGTAAAATTGATCAAAATAATTAATTATTTCAATTCACTTTGCCAGAGCACCAGGGGAGCCTTAGGAGAAACCTGATAGTTTTCCTATAGAAAACCTGATAGTAAGAATTTTATTGTCATTCCCTTTTTTCCTGGATCTGCCAGCTAAAACCCAAGGAAAAAAATTATCATGAGAAGGACAGTTAGATGTGTCCAATTGCCGTCAGACATTAAAACTTGAATCTCTTTTGTAAATGATTGACAACTAGGTGAAGGCTTTTTTAAAAAAAATAAAAATTCTCACTTCATAGACCATCATGTGTCAGTTTTGATTGTACTGGAGCATTCCTTGGAGTACAATTAAACTATCATGTTGATTGCACCTCAGTGCAGTTGAATCCTGAAAAGAGGAAAAGAAAAGCCAGATGGCTAACCATGATGCCTCATGCCTGTTGCCCCTCCTCATATTCTTGAAGAATATACCGTGAAATGAGCAGAGCTATTTTTTATAGAAAGCAGCCAGATATGCTTTGAAAGTCTCATCAGGCAATAAAAGGTGTGTTCCCATAAAGCTGCCTCCCATTTTTATCACCTTCCCTTCTGTAGGCACACTCTGACATCATTCCTCCTTAACAGAGATAAGATTAGTAAACAGTGGGCTTTATTAGGAGCTACTTAGAACACCATTAATCCAATTTAATTGATGGTGTAGTGGTACCAGATCTTTTTGTCCTTTCTCTTTCCGGAAGACAACATGGGTAGCAGAATCAGACTTCTTTCCAGAAACAGCATCTATCTTTGGAATTCTGCACACTTTCCCGTTGCCTCAGCTTGCGCAGGCTGAGCAAAGCTCCTTATCTAAGACTCTGAAAAGGATAACAGGACTGCTCGAGTATAAAAACTGCAAGTATTTTATTTATCTCTCTTTCTTTCTGCTTAGATTACCATTATCTTTGGTCACTGAATTTTGTCTCTTAGGCTTCAAATGAAGAGTGAAGTCAACCAGATGGTACAGCTCTAAACCCCATGGATTACTGCTCCATCAGCACACACACACACACACACACACACACACACACACCTTTTTCTGGCCTTTCTTTGGCTTTACCTTACCTTAGGGTTAACTTGCTCATGAATGCTTTCTGATGAGTCTATGACCTTCTTGGCAAAATATTTCTGCTGCAGAACAATGCAGGTGCCACAAAGGCCTCAGTAACTACTACTTATGCTGCAGCTGAAATGGAAGTCAAGCAAAGGAGCTGTCGAAAACCAAGCTAGAGATCTGCAGGAGGAGGGGAAATTGCATAAAATAATAGCGAACATGAATTTCAATTCCATCCATTCATTCTTTTCTACAGCCACACAGAAGCCACTGAAGAAGCCACCGAGATAGATTGAGAAACGGCCCCTTCCTGTAAAAGGCTTCCAATCAAAATAGACACAGGCATATGAATCTAACCCTGTGATAACTAAGACAAGAATAACATAACATACGCACCCTTGCACACTGCATGGTAATAGTACTAAATCAATTGTTAAGCAATGTCCTACGGGCATGCGTGATTAACTCTCACTAGAGGGATCAGGGAAGGCTTCATAAAGGAGGATGCAAAGGAGTTCCATTATTAGTGAGCAGGGAAAAGGGCACCTAGGATTAAGGAACAGCATGGGCAAACACACAGAGAAGTGAAAACACTTGGAACAGATTCTTGCTGCCCCATTTCTGTCGTGAGTATCACATGCACAATTCTTGCCACGTCCTTGTGTCATCTGTACTAGTATTCGCTTAACATTCTTTTTAAGTGACTCCATTTTTACTGAAATAGTTTTTTTAAAGAATAATTTATGGCATAAAAAAGAAAATTTTGGCCGGGCATAGTGGCTCACATCTGTCATCTCAGTGTTTTAGGAGACCAAGGCAGGAGGATGGCCTGAGCCCAGGAGTTCAAGACGAGCCTCGGCAACATAGAAGACCCTGTTTCTACAAAAAAATATATATGTTAAAGAGAAATTTTATGGCACTAGTTTAAATAAAAGCCCAGTGTCACTTCCCCCAAGTATAAAGTAACTGTAAAGATAATAAATAAGAACAAAACCATGGCCCTCCAGCTAAATACTTTGTCTGAGCCTGCTTTCTCTTTGCTACAAAAGAAAGTGAGAATGTCAATATGTTAATGACTCCCCCATATGCAACTAAGAATTCTTCCTCAAGGGATCCCAAAGGGGTGAGAGAGAATTCTAAACTGCATAAATTACTCATGTGGTAACTCGGGTTCACTCTCGGCCATGTTAGTGTACCACCTAAGGTCATTTTGAGTCATTATCCCACACTCTTGGAAACGCTGAGATCCAAGTCCTTCAGGAGCTGGCTGAGAGAAGGATACAAGGAGAGAGAAGGCAGAAAGCAGATTGGTAACTTGTATGGACCCTGAGGTTCCCTAGGCACCCTGAAGTTCATGCTTAGCACTTCACGGCCTTCACTTGAGGTGCTAAGAAGTCATTTCAGGTAGACAGGTCTTTAAGAAGAAAACGCTGGTTGTGGTACTAAAGATAATTGAACAGAGAAGAGATGAAAAGCTAAGAGATCAGCTCATTTGAGATAAGCCAAGCATCTTAACTAAAGTAATAGGAGAAGGGATGGAGAATAGGTAAATGTTCCTCCCCAATGGTACCACGTTTGCATGCTGTATGTTTCCCATACTGCTCCGTCCTTTATATGAACCAAGTCGTTATGACTGCATTTCATCAAATCTAAGATGCTATCAATTGTGAGATGCACCATTATTTTATACGCCACTAAGAAAGAAAAATGCTGCCAATTAAATGATGATACACCATCACTTGTAAGAAGCATCCAATTTCAGAGATGTTAAAATGTGGGGGAAAAAATGCTTGGCTTGGAATCAGTGAGACACATTATTAATCACTATTGCTTAAAAGCAAATAATATAGAGCTTGGGAGTTAATTGGTTTTCAAAAACAATGAAAAAGCATATCTTGTACAATGTCCTTCCTGATGTAACTAGAGCAATAAATTGTCAGCCTCTTGAGATAAGACAACATAAAACAGTGGTTCAGACCTGAGCCAGAAATACCTGGGTTCAAGTGCTACTTCTGCCACTCACCAGCTGTGGCACCTTAGATGAATAACAAACTTCCAAAACTTCCGTTGGTTTATCTGTAGCATCTTCTTTGTATTTTTCAATATGTAAACACCCTCCCAAAGGAAAACTCAAAGTAAGGACCCTGAGCATTTCCCTGCCTAGAGTAATCCAAACTGATTTTTAATGAAAGCTAATTATCATTTGTAACTAATATTATCAGTGGTAACACTGTTAGTAAAATAGTTTGTCCTCTTTTCCTTATTATACCCAAAGAACCACAGTGCCCAAAGGTCTTAGGTTATCATCATCACATCACTGTATTGATGCTCACTTAAATAATATAGTATATGAGAACTGATCACTGACAAATAAGTTGGGGTCCATATGGTTGGATTCATTTGGGTTGGTCAATGTACAACCCCGGATTCAAGCTCCATGAGATTTTCTGTTCCAAGTCTCCTCCTGGACATTAATAAGTCTGTAAATGTGAATCATTCTGAAGACAAAATGTGGAATTATCTATCTCCATGCTACTGTGGAAATAGGAAGCTGTTCTTCCAATTGACAGAGCAGCATCTCTTTAATTTGTGGATTACTACACCAGGTGTTTTCAAGCTGGGACATGATCTGAGCCTCACACCAAGCCAGGGAGTTAAGACAGGCACTGCTGTTCCAACTCACGGAAGAGGAAGTTGAGGTTCAGGGAGGACACAGTGGAGCTTGTCCAATGTCACACCATTGTAAGCGGCAGGGCCTGGAAGGAAGCTCAAGTATGGCTCCAAATGTGGTGCTCACCTTGCCCCTCCATGCTTCCACATAACTAAGAAACAACATTCTTTAAAAAATAATTACATTATTTTTCTCTCCACTTGCATTCTACCTTCTCATTTTGGGTTGGTAACTCACTCTTGATCAGTCTTCCAAGCCCTCACACTGGCCTTCAATCCCTTGCTCACCTCCTCCTAGTGTTCTCAAGATGCAACAAGTGTCTGAGAGACTCAACCTGTTACTGATCCCACATCTCCTGCGGCAGAGCCGGACAGACACTGGGTCCTTGGTCATCAGGGTGCCGGGGACAGTGCTGTTCTCAGGTAGAGCCACCAGGGAGCAGGGTGACTCAGTGTGCAGCCACCCTGCTCCAGAGCAGGTGTGCAGTCCAAACCCTTAGAGCAAGTGCAGGACGATGGAGACGGCTCAGAGGCAGCAGTGCGTCAAGGAATATGGTAGTTCAGTATATGACTTACACATGCTCATTCTAGATTTGCTTCTGCAGCTGACGAGCTGGGGAGTGCTAGGCAAGTCACTTCCCCCGATCTCTAAGAGAAGGTCTCTAAGAGTTGTTGACTCGTGACCTTTATAGTCCAGCACTAAAGTACTCCCATAGCATCCTTCCTGTGGGTGACCTCCCTGGGCAGATCAAATGCCATAACGTTCACAAAATGCTCTCAACTGAAAGAATGCCAACATGGCTGTCTGTGAAGCATCCTCTAATAGATAGATGGTATCATCAAAATCTTCTCCAGCTAAAGAAGAATTCCTATTTTAGGATGTCTCCTATTTTTTTTTTTCTTCAGAGACCTGAGCAAGCAGGATTCAGAGAACCCTAGCTATCAGTTTAGGGGGCAAAGAGCACCGCATTGCTCCCCACAGCTCACACTTCAAACACACAGCATCTAACCCTCTCCCTGGTACCCCTTCTCTGTTCCCTTTAGGCTTTTTTGATTCCTTCATAAAAAGATCCTCTAATTTCTGCAACTAAAACACTAAAGAAGTCTATAGACTCAAACATAGAACTTGCACAAATCCTGGTCCCTTTTGGTGTGATGAGGAGAGCTTTTCATCACTCTCCAGTTACAAAATGATACTCTCATGCATCCTCTATTCCAAGACTCTCAGAAACACAATTTTTCTGCTTTACAATTAACAAGATAAAGTGTCAATAACTTTAGAATAAAGTGATTAGCAAACAGTTAAGAAAAACAAATAAGCCAGATAACTCCATGCACATGAGACGTGAACCAAAATTACACAAAAGATAAAAAATAAATGGCTAATAAATTATAGAATAAAATTTCAACACACACTAGTAATCAAAGAAAAGTAAATTAAAATATGACTCAATCTTAAATGACTGACAATATTACAAAACTTATTATACCCAGCGTTGATAAGAATGACATAAATGAGGCCTCTGAGTCTACTGGAACTGGCACAATTTTCCTGAAAACAATGTAGAATACATTAAAAGGCCTATGCTTGCACTGAGATGCAAACATGAGGAGAAGGATTTATAATGTACTATGATCCTCCAATATCTACTCTCCCCTTCCTCTTTAGGAATAAATCCCCAATTTTTTAACTGGGCACATGGCCATTTGTAATAAAGATTACATTTTCTAGTCTCTCTTGTACCTAGCTGTGGCTCTGTAAATGTGTTCCATCCTAAGGAATGTAAGTGGGAATGATGGGTGCAAATTCCAAGTGATATCCTTAAAAAGAGACATACTTTCTTCCCCCTCTTGCTCACTCTTTCCTTCTGGCTGGAACGGATGACTAGAGCTCCGGCAGCCATCTTGGTTGCTGAGGTGGTTTTAGAATGAAAGTCAGATGTGGTGGAGCAACGAAGTAGAAAGATCTGCACCTACGACCTCCAGCCTTTTTGAGTCGTAGTAATTTGAAGTTTTGCTTGCAGCCAAATCTAACTGCAGACAATATAAGTATTAATAGCAAATATAGTGCAAAATATTTTTGCTTAAAAGAGCGAGATGCAAAACAGTGTATAAAATGCTAGTACATGTATAAAAAGAGGAAAACTAAAAGGCTATGTGGTAACTAAGTCTATACTGACTCAGGCCTCCCTGTGTTCACATCCTTATATAGTCCCTTCCTACACTGAATATGAGCTTGCCATGTGTCTCATCTAAACCAGTAAACTCTGAAAAAAGTGACACTGCCAATTCCCAGCCTAAGCCTTAACAAGACCTAGCTGCTTCTGTCAAGATGCTCTTTGCAGAATTGTTTATAACAGCAAATAAATAAATCCAACTTTATGAGAACATTTACATTGTGGTATTTCTTTATTAACATATATAGCACAATGATGGGAAATGATTATTATATAGAAAAAAGATGGCATATAAAATTATACTCATATGGAAGACTATGTCTAACCTGTAAAGCAGATCTATAAAATACACAGAAAAATACTTTATATGTAACAGAATAGATTATATTGAAAAATTAACATTTCTGGCCTCTGAGTGAGAGAATAATAGTTAATTTATGGTGGCTCCATTATCCTTTTCAAATTTCTTACAAAGAGAATGTTCTACTTTCAATTTTAATAATTCTATTTTTATTTCTAGATGTTATATTTGGTCTTCTTTTAAATATTACTAGTTTTTCTGATATATTTTTGACACATACATTATTTGGGATTAGTCTATAATTTTGTTCATGTTTTCAGTTCTCTTCTTTCATTGAACATTCTAAATTTATTTACCATGTCCTCTTTTCTGTAGCATCACAACTCC
Organism: Pongo pygmaeus; assembly: GCF_028885625.2. Lineage (NCBI taxonomy): Eukaryota > Metazoa > Chordata > Mammalia > Primates > Hominidae > Pongo > Pongo pygmaeus. The sequence goes on from NC_072376.2 coordinate 23,520,747, forward strand.
AATACATGAAGTACTTGCAGCTCTCATTCTGCTATTTGTGTTTCCCTTGACTCTTAAATACAAGATGACTACATTCTTCATGTGTCTGTAATCCTGGATTGTAAGATCACATGAGGCTAATCTGAAACTGTGGGATGCCAGAGGGCCTGGGGTTAAAGTGCATTTCTCCAGGGGTTAAAGTGCATTTCTGCACATCTTCTAGGCACTCTGAGCACCCCAATCCAGGACCTCTAAAATCAATATCTCTTCCAGATCTCTCAGGCAGGAGAATTTCAACCTCCAAAGCCAAATGAGGGCAGGGCTGTTGTGAAAATATTAGGAAGGAGATATTTTCCCCACCCAGAGCTAAAGCTAAAATAACTCTCTTGGCCAACATGAGGATTTATTTTTACTAATATACTTTTTTATAGAGAATGTAGCCCTGCAAGGGTCCTAGCTGTATTTTAGGATTTCAACTTCCCACATTGCAAGGGCCCAAAGCCTGGTTTCCGGTCCCCAATCAAAGCACAAGAATCTAACCCTGTTCTCAGCAAATGCTCTCAGCGAAGACCCTCAGCTTATGCTTCCCGCCAAGCTTCCACCTTCTATTTGTTTTTAGTCCCTGGAAATTTCACTCACTTTTTTTGCAGATGTCATGAAAATATGTTAGTTATATTTTATCTAGCATTCTTAGGTCCTTTGAGTAAAGTCATTTACCAGAATACCTGGGCAACCCACTATATAGCCACAATTGGAAATTTAGGCTGATGTTACTTTTATAATGAGAAAAAAATATATTAAGTACAAATGAAACTATCCCTACACAATAGGAGAAATTTCACCTATTAACTGTTCCGAAAATTTCTCTGATGGGTTGCTTTTTCCATAACTAAAAATTATTCAGCATGGAGAGGCAGCTCCAGGAAAAACCTTGCACCTCACTGGGACTGAAGTTAACTAATTTATCACCACAGCAAAAGGACATTATGTGTAAGTCAAGAACTTCCACAGGTGAGCAGAGAATGTGGGATGTGGGATAACATGCAGGGGCCAGAACATTGTAGGTTTTTATTAAATATTTATATTAACAAAATACGAACACTCATTTCCACCAGACAATATTTTGGAAATGGGTACCAGTAGAGTGCCAATATTTTGATGTTCATCATATTCTATTATCTGAAGCATATGAACATTTACACCAAAGGAATCTCTTTTTTTTTTTTTTTTTTTGAGACCGAGTCTTACTCTGTCACCCAGGCTGGAGGGCAGTGGCATGATCTCGGCTCACTGCAACCTCCGCCTTCCGGGTTCAAGCAATTCTGCCTCAGCCTCCTGAGCAGCTGGGATTATAGGCACACACCACCACGCCTGGCTAATTTTTGTATTTTTAGTGGAGACGGGGTTTCACCATGTTGGCCAGGCTGGTCCGAACTCCTGATCTCAAGTGATCCACCCCGCCTCAGCCTCCCAAAGTGCTAGAATTACAGGTGTGAGCCCCCATGCCTGGGGGAGGAATCTCTTTAAATATTCTATGGAGTAATTCTTAAGTATTCAAAGAGCTGAAATACACTTGTGATGGTTAATACTGAATGTCAACTTGATTGGATTGGGGGATACAAAGTATTAGTCCTGGGTGTGTCTGGATGGGTGTCGACAAAAGAGATTAACATTTGAGTCAGAGGGCTGGGGAAGGCAGACCCACCCTTAACCTAGCGGGCACAATCTAATCAACTTCCATTGTATATAAAGCAAGCAGAAAAATGTGAAAAGGAGAGAGACGGGCCTAGCCTACCAGGCTACATCTTTCTCCCATGCTAGATGCTTCCCGCTCTCAAAGGTTGGACTCCAGGTTCTTCAGTTTTGGGACTCAGACTGGCTCTCCTTGCTCCTCAGCTTGCAGAAAGCCAGTTGTGGGATCTTGTAATTGTCTAAGTTAATACTTAATAAACTCCCATATATAGGAGATATATCTATATATATCTTATTAGTTCTGTCCTTCTAAGAGAACCCTGACTAATACAACACTCCTCTCCCCTTCCCTGTGTTGTAACTATTGCCAGCAATGACATTGACACACTTGCTTTAATCTGTAGGTGTCTAATTTGCAGAAACCTTCATTTTATGTTCTAATGTGAGAATTTAATGAGCTGGCCCAGTCAAAGTGCTTAGCACCTAGCTCATCGTAAGACTGTCAGGATGATGGTGGGGAGGATGATGAAAATGGTGATGAAGATGGTGATGATTTTTAAAAGCACCTATGTAAAATGTGAGGCAGATATGCCAAGTGACTGAAACTAAAATCAATGAAGGACAAATGGAGCATTCTTTGTTTTAAACTTAAAACTCCAAAGAGGCATGATTCAAAGTTGTTTACTTGTATCTGGAACATATGAACCTGTATCAGGTCTAAGTAGGTACTTTAAATATACCTGATACTTTCTTTTTGTTTGTTTGTTTGTTTGTTGTTTTTTGAGATAGTCTTGCTCTGTCACCCAGGTTGGAGTGCAGTGGCGCGATCTCGGCTCACTGCAAGCTCCGCCTCCCGGGTTCATGCCATTCTCCTGCTTCAGCCTCCCGAGTAGCTGGGGCTACAGTCGCCCGCCACTATGCCCGGCTAATTTTTTGTATTTTTAGTAGAGACAGGGTTTCACCGTGTTAGCCAGGATGGTCTCGATCTCCTGACCTCATGATCTGCCTGCCTCAGCCTCCCAAAGTGCTGGGATTACAGGCGTGAGCCAATGTGCCCGGCCATACCTGATATTTTCAAAAAATATTAGTATTGTCATGAGGGTATGACAGTAATTATTATGATGGTGCCACTCACAAACATTAGGTTTCAAACTTCCATTATGGGGCCAATGAACACGTATGCCCATGACTCCAAGGTCTATGAAGAATTCTCCACACTTCATGTTCTAGGGTTCTGCTTGCTTACTGCTCCAGAGAGAAAGAACCACACCCACCTTCAGAGCTGAGGATGATCGTTAATGTTTACTCAGCATGTACTATGTGCCAAGTTTGATGCTCAGTTTTTCCCTCTTATCTCATCCAATCCTCACAAAAACCCTTTAAGATAAATTCTTAATATCCCATCCTATTGGGGAAAGAGCATGGCAGAGTCATTAAAAGCACAGATAGAATCGCAGCTGTCATTTGCCTTGAACCAAGCTACTTAATCTCTCTATGCCTCAATTTCCTAATCTACAAATAGGCATGACAATAGAAGGTAACTCAAGGCAGATGAGAGGTGAGTGGGTTGGTACATGTGAAATGCCTGGAACATAGTAAATATTAGTAAACATGTAAGTCTTGGCTATTACTTACTTTACAGATGAAGAAACTGGGGTTTAAAGAAGTCAAATTACTTAGCTTGTAAAAAGCAGTGCTGGCACTCAAACCCGGGCAGGTCTGGCTTCAGACCCTTGACATAAAGAGGGAAATGGAAATACAGCACCCACTCCGCGGCTGCTCTGAAGCTTCATCTGCACACGTAAGTGCTCTCACCCCACCCCAGGCAACGGAAGCGCTGCTGAATAGAACTCTATTTGGTTGAGGTGGCAGCAGAATACAGGAAAGGCCTGGCCTTCTGGCCTGGTTGATTCCATCCTACCCCACTCCGTAACCTGCCACAGCACAGCACTGTTGCAGAATGGCGGACGTGGACCAATGGCTGAGCGGTGGAGAGACATACTCCTCAGGGTTCTTGGACTCTGCAGCGGCTGCTACAGCTGTCTCCCCAGCGACAGGAAAGGATCGCCAAGACAGAAGGGGGAGCTGCTGTGTCTTCCCCAACCAACATGCGCGCTATTTGAGAGCCCAAACGGCAACAACAGCCGCCATTTGACAAACACTTCCATTGGCCAGGTGGTGCTAGGCATGTGACAGGAACGTCTTAATCTGATCCCCATGACAATCCGATGAGGCATGGGTTTGTCACTATGTCCTCTCTGCAGATGAGGAACCTGAGAATTAGTGAGGTCAGGTACATTGCCCGAGGACAGATAATTAAACACCAGAGCCAGGGCTCAGCCCAGAGCTGGGTCACACTTTGTCCTAAGACAGTACACACCAGAGATGAGGACTGAAATAAAGCGGCAAATGTAGCAACAATGAGCTTCCTTTCCCCAGAGGCCTAGTGGACAGAGCCTACCAGCCAAACACTTGGGAGACAGAGGCTCCAAATCTGAGCTTGGCTCCTCACTCTGCTCCTTACTCATCAAGCGCCTTGAGGCTGCCCATAAATAGCAAGCATCATTTATTGAGGACCTACTATGTGCTCAGCTCTATGCCTGCTGCTAGACTGTATGCCCTACTTGGGCAGGAACAGCATCTGTCTCGTTTGCTAATGTATCCCCAGAGCCTGGTATGATCCCTGGCTCTCATTATGGGCTGAATGAATACTTGGAGAATTAATGAATGAACGAGTGAAAATATTCGCTCTGATCCTTACGACTGCTGTAAAGTAAAATTTGAATCCTCTGTATGTAGGAAAAGAAATTAAGTTCAGAGCAGCCAAATCCCCTGTTCAAGGTCACACAGTTAATGAGTGCTACAGCGGGATTCAAACCTAGCCTATCTGGCTCCCAAATCCTACTCTTTTCTCTGTATTTCTCTTCCCCAAAAGGACACAATGCCACTCTCCCACCTCCCACGGCTATCATGAAGATGAAATGAGATAAGGTGGATGAATGGGTTTTGTAATCACTGTACTTGCAAAGGTTGGTAACTGTGATTTTTAACACAAAATCAAAGCCTAAAGTCAAAACAGCACAACTTCAGTGGAACGTTAAGCTCTGAGAAGAAAAAGGAGTATTTGGGGCCAAGAAGGTTTTCGCTAGCTTTGAAATCAAATCACACTGCGTACTCGCAGCCACCTTCTCAGGATGTGGGTGAGGAACAGAATCCCCAGATTTAGAATTGCAGAATTGCAGAATTATGCAAAGGCCACCCAGCACAGCATTCCACCCAGTGCGGCACCCTGGACAGATTGTCACCTCATCTCTGATTGAACAGAAATGTGACAGCATAAGACCAGAAAGAGATACCAGAAATGTAGGTCTCAAAACAAAATACCTGCTGGATACAATCACTTCCCCAGAAGATCTCTTAGGCTCATATTGTTTTTCCATTCCTGGGTGATCTGTCTAACCTGTAACTTCCATGGTTAAATCAAATGATTTAATTAAGCTTCCACAGTAAATTAGAATTTAGCAACACTTTATATCTAAGGAATTTTTAAAACCATGATCATCTCTCTCTCTCTTACAATAGTCTTATCCTCATTTTCCGAATAAGAAGAATCTAGATACAGCACAAAAATTTGCCCACAAAATCAGGAAATTAAGGCTCAAATGCAAAAGTGAAGGCTGGGTAGAATTCTACCTTCAAACTCTTCATCCCTTTAAAAGGTGACTGAGGCCAGGTGAGGTGGCTCACGCCTGTAATCCCAGCACTTTGGGAGGCTAAGGTGGGTGGATCATGAGGTCAGGAGATTGAGACCATCCTGGCTAACATGGTGAAACCCTGTCTCTACTAAAAATAAAAAAAAATTAGCCGGGCATGGTGGCACACACCTATAATCCCAGCTACTCAGGAGGCTGAGGCAGGAGAATTGCTTGAATCTGGGAGGTAGAGGTTGCAGTGAGCCGAGATCGCGCCACCGCACTCCAGCCTGGGTGACAGAGTGAGACTCCATCTCAAAAAATATATATTAAAAAATTAAAAATAAATAAATAAATAAATAAAACAAAAGGTGGCTGAGAATAGATCAGAAAACAGAAAGCAATTAAAGGAAACAATAACCATGAAAGCTTTCTTTTTTTTTTTTTTTTTTTTTCTTTTATGATTATTATTATTATTATTATTATACTTTAGGTTTTATGGTACATGTGCGCAATGTGCAGGTAAGTTACATATGTATACATGTGCCATGCTGGTGCGCTGCACCCACCAACTCGTCATATAGCATTAGGTATATCTCCCAATGCTATCCCTCCCCCCTCCCCCCACCCCACAACAGTCCCCAGAGTGTGATGTTCCCCTTCCTGTGTCCATGTGTTCTCATTGTTCAATTCCCACCTATGAGTGAGAATATGCGGTGTTTGGTTTTTTGTTCTTGCGATAGTTTACTGAGAATGATGATTTCCAATTTCATCCATGTCCCTACAAAGGACGTGAACTCATCATTCATGAAAGCTTTCTTAAAAACACAAGCAGAATATCAGCGTACAGTGGCTAATAAAGCAAAAATCTTTAGTGAGTCTTCAAATCCTGACTCATCAGGATTGGGAACTCACAAGGGACTTCTTTTTAAAAGCTGATAAGCGAAGGCATGGAAAAACCAAAAGATATATATTAAAAACAGTGCAAGAATGCTGTCCCCAGTATAAGGTACTAACATCCTTATTCTCTCTCAGCAGAGGAGGCAACTCAAGGCCTTCTTGGTCCAAAGTTGGCAAACTAAATGAGTGACTTCTCAGGCATTAGGACCTGGCAAGTGGTGGCCACTGGCCACTCAATCTTACCTAGATAGAATACAGGCTCGATGTTGCCAGATTTTATATTTTTCAAGAGAAGCCAAAAGTCCTTTTCTTTGGCAGAGTTGGGATTGAGGAAGGAAGACCTACTTATTTCTAAATATTGTCAAATTCAAGCAACTTCAGACTGCCAATTTGTGACTGCAGCTTTTTCCCTCCTGAGTAATATCATGGTACTATACAACAAGCCCAAACAAGACTCTGAAGACCTGGGTTCCAGTTCTGAATCCTTCAATGATTACTTATGCACACTTTCAAAAGGTCACTTACACTTCCCTGGGCTTCAGTTTCCTCATCTGCATAATGGACCTAATGATGCCTGCCTAATTAATGTCATACAATTTTTGCATGAATCAAATAAAATAAGTTATTCAAAAACAAGGGCTTTATGTCCCCAAGGATGAAAAATAAAATAAAAATAAAATAGTCAATCAAAATAAAATAGAAATTAAAAGTTTGTTGAACTGAAAAGCACTTTGAAAACGGTCAAGCATGTATTAAATGCAAAATGTCACACAAACTGCTAGTCCTCAAAATCTTTCTAAGTTGTATGAAAAGGTGGTATTTTTTTTTCAAGAAAAGAAAAAGTATTTTCCCCTCCCCCCAAAAAGTTTTTCCAACAAAAGTAATTGACAGTATCTGTTTAGTAACTTGAGAGAGAGAAGAGCGAGCGCTTTTATGCAAATTTGATTTCCCTATAATAATCTAGAGCTATTCTGCTAGAAGGAATTATCTCCGCAGGCTGGCAGCTGTGGTAGGCAGTGAATTAAAAATGGCTCTGTATATGGGAAAATCTGTTCTATAATCAGTGCTATTCTTGGAGAGGACATCAATCTAGCGCAGCTCCCATGGTGCTCCACGCCTGTGAATGACATACAAGCATGAGGTAGAAACTCCCATTACATCACGGCTGGGGATTCTGTCCTGCCTGAGACATTGAACTGCTATCCCAAGGTGAGAATAGATCCAATGGTAGCCTCCAACCAGCCAGTATGGCCAATCCCCTTAAGGTAGGAAAGAAGACATTAGAGGACAAAAAAAAATTTCCAACAATGATTTATTCAACTCAACTCGAACTGCCCAGTCTTAGGGTTATTATAAGACTTCCACATGTTTTCTTCACTCTCCCCTTTCTTTTTTCTTCTGTCTTCCTCCTTTCCTTTCTTCTTTCCCTCCTTCCTTCCCTCCTTCTTTCCTTCTTTTCTTCCTCCCCACTCTCACTTCTCTCTTTCCCTTCCTTCATTTCTTCATTTTCCTCCCTGCTATTCTGATACAGAATCTAAGGTTCAATTCCTAAATCACAAGACGCCAGGCAAAGAAATGCTACACAAGGGCTGTTTGTCCATGGGAAAGGCACATGCTACAGAAAAGTATTTTAAGAAGCCAGCAATGACTGCAGTGCTGCACGTAAAATGTCATCACATTCTTAATGAGGCAATTGCTTGGTCAGTAAAAATACTCTCGCCCTGGATGGCTAGTATGTTGAAGTTAACTTGGACACTGCATGTGGCAGCCACAGCCATCTCCCCAAAAGAAGTTAGGCTGCATGTAAATAAAGTCATCACCTATCCCCAAGTGAATCCTATCTCCTTCATTGTACATGGAATTTTCCTAGGAACCTGTGCCCCTGTGCTTCTGGCGAGGTGTCCTTCTTCTTTCCTTAAGTCAAATGCACCATTATTGTGTCTGTTTAGAGTACTGGATATCAAATTAAACTGTGTGAGTGTGTCTGCATATCTCTGTCTGTGTAAAGGGAGTTGGAATTATGCTGATTTAAGTCACTCGGTGTCTTTTAAAATAACTAAACGTCAATGCTAGAAATGCCAAGAAATTGCATCTTCGGAATTGGAACTAGTCATCTCTCCCTTTCAAACATTGTTAAGAAATGGCCTTTGTCCAATGTGCCATGTCCTAGAGACCCACAGAGCTGAGCATACACATGCCCACAGTGGAAGGTCAAGGTCTCTAAAATGTTGAGTCTTCTGCTGAGGTTAGAGCTAGCAGCTCCAGCAGTGTGGGCATATCTGCATGAAAAGGCAGAGAACAACCTCATGAGATTGACAAGCAGTGAATCTGTTTGAGACCACATTGAGCCTGGCCATCCCGCACCAAGATGGCTTGAAATAGCTCTCGGAGAGGCCAGAAATGTTGTCTTTCAAACATGTTCCCTGGAGAAAGGGAATTGTTCCTGCTACCAGGGCCCCTCAGGGATCAGTATCCTCTTGCTGCTCATTCTCAGGCAGGAACCTTTCTCTGTGTTCTTCTTGGGTTCTGTTCTTTTGAACCTTTTCTTTTTCAGCTATGGTGGCCGTAGAAACATACCAGGCACCACCAGACATGCACGTATTTCTTGAACCACCTCCACTCTCTCTTTGAAGCTCCGGAGGCCTCCGAAGTCTTCACGAAAGGCACAAAAGCTGCCTGCATTATCACTTTGGTAGGAAAGCAAAACAGGGTGGCACTGCAGGGTTAATTTAAAAGACAGCTGCATCCATTTTGCTCATTACTCTTCATGTATAAACTGCAAATTGCATTTGAAAATATTTTCTTTAAAATAAAATTGTCATTTCTGAGCCTCCTGCAGGCACCCAGTGACTGGGTAAAACAAGTAGCACTAACATGAAATAAGGGCGTCATCCCTGCCTCCTTTACAGAGGTAGCAGGCCACACCCTGCTGACCCCACTACACAATGAATAATGTGTAGTGGGAGTGGGAGAATGTTCTGGTAAAATCAATCATTCTCCAACACTGGGAAGCTGGGGCAGAATTTGTCGCACAAGCATCTGCATTCTCCCAGATCCAGTCCAGTGACATCGATTTTAAGAGGAGGCAAGTAAATGTGTGACTGCCTCATTTCACCCTCCCATTGACCTTGCTCTCTTTTGCTCAGACCTAAGTTGGTTTCCCCCAGGAATCCTGGAAACAAGAACTAATCCCTTTTGGAAATGAGAATTAAACAGAAGGCATCCACTGTTTGAATATTGGACATAGGGGGTCTGAGCCTCAGTCCCTTCTTCTATAAAATAGGGATAATTGTAGTACCTCTTTTATTGGGTTATGAAAAATAAATCCATTAATTCATGTAAAGTATCTGAAAGGCTGCCTGGCACATAGTTAGCACACAGTAAATGCAGATATAGATACATAAATATAGACCTATTCCAAACTCATTTCCTGATCCTGCAAAATGGGAGACAGCTACTTAAAAGCTTCTTCTTAAAAGGCTCGATTAGAATAAGGAGCTCTGGATTCAACACTTCAACCTACAAATCAATTTTAATATCACCAAAGAGAGACAAACTGATTTTGTACTTCCTGGTGTGATGCAATCAGACATACACACCACCACCCACGAACTGTTTCTGCCAAAATCTCGGACCTGAACTTGAGTGAGCTTCTGAACCCAACAGTTTACAAGAGGAAGATAAAAGGGACTGAGGAACATCATGGATACATGCAGCAAAATCCAGGCCATGGAAATTTCAACAAGACAAACTACTCTGCTCCTTCAACACATAGATTTCTAACAAAGAAAAAAAAAAGACAGGGAATATCTTAAAATAAAAGAAAACACAAAAGGCAAATCTACCAAATGCCATGTGCCAATTTTCATTTTGATACTGTTTTGAAAAAAAAAAAACAAAAACCTATAAAATAGCAACAGTTCAAATTGGGTCCATTCAAACACTAATTGAATATTGTGATAGCAAATAATTGTTCTTAAACTTTTTCGCTGCTCCTCCCATTGAGGGGGAATCTGATTCCCCTCCATTGGATCTGAGGTGACCTTAGTGACTTGCTTCTCTACAACCTCTGAGCCTAGGTCATGAGAACCTTGCAGCTTCTACACAAGTGTCTTGGAACTCTTGCTCCTAGAATATTTCTTCTTGGGACCCAGCAGCCATGCTGGGAGAAGCCCAAAAGCATGGAAAGACCATCTGTGGGACCTGAAGAGCTGACACCTCCACCTGAGTCCCCAGCTGACAGTCATATCAGTAAGCCACTCTGGAGATCCAGCCCATTGGTACCTTTAGATGACTCCAGCCCCAGCTAAAATCTGATTATAGTCACATTAGAGACCCCAGATGAAAACCACCCTGCTGAGCCCAGCCAGCCCACGGAACCATGAAACATAACAATAAACTACTGTTTTAAGCCATTAAGTTTGGAGGTGATTTGTTATGCAGCAAAAAGTAATCAGAAAACTTTCTCTTAAAGATGTGTTCTTAATGATTTATAGAAGAAATGATATGATAGTTGGGATATTCAAATTAATCCAGTTGAGGAGGGGGGTAGAGTTAAAACAAGCTTGCCCAGGTGCTGCTAAGGCTGACACTGGGAAGTTGGATCATAGAAAGTCCTTATATTCTTCTCTATAATATTGAATATTTTTTAAATGTTTTATAATAAAAAGTTGTTTTTTTTAAGATCTCTGGATTTGTCAAGACAAAGTTTGAAGACTACAGAGAAAAGAATACTAGCTGTTAGGTTAGTGTATGTGGTAGGCATCACAGATGTTATTTCAATGTGCAGCATTGATAATTCATTATTACCTGTCCAACCTCAGCATGTCCATCTTTAAGAAGACAGTAAAGGAGTTAAAAGAACCTGCAATTAAAAGTAAAATTCAAATCCCAGCTCTGCCTTCTTCTAGCTGGGGTTCCTTTGGCACATTCTTCAACATCTCTGGGTTTCACTGCTTTATGTGCAAAGAATTTTTTTCCTGATGAAGTTGCCCAATTCCTAAATACTTAAAGGGACAGTGTACACCAGAAAGTGCTACAAAATTACAGATACTAGTGTTGCAAGCTGTAATGAAAAAGAAATTATTTACTCTTAAGGCCCTGACAATATTATATCACTATAGATCATCTACCTACCAGTGTAAATGATGTCAAATTTCTGTTCTTTTCTCACATTACATTCAGGAGCTGGACAGATGCTTCTTCACCAGGGAGGATGTGCTGGGGTGGCCTGACTAAACTATAAGACATGTAGGGTGTGCATGGCTCATTTTTGGGGTGTGGGGCATCTTGAGAAGATGTGTGCTCACCACACAGGTCATCAAAAATGGGGTTTTACATGACTGCATGTGATTGTTAATCCAGAGAGTGTACGTTTGGACCAGAAAACCATGTGTGCTCCAATGGGAGGTCAACAAACCTGCCCTTTGCTGTGGTCAACTCCACAGAGGGGACAGCAGAATGTGCATCTATTGTGGGATAATTGATAATTCTCCCAAACAAAAACCAAAAAGGTTAGCAAGCCATTAACTTCACTAATAAATTAATCCACTCAAATGTGTACTGCTATATCAAGAACTATAATTCTATGTACAGCTCTATGTAGTGAGTTTGGAAAAAGCCAAGTATCCGTAACTGAAGCAGATTCCTCCATTAACTTGTCTTTACATTTCAATGGTCTGTTACTATTGAAAAAATTGTGAAAACAATTAATAAAATAATCTAATTTAAGAAGTCAGCTTACACTCACGCATTTGCCAATGGCTCATAGTTTTGTAATAAAATATAACAACATACAAGGTAACACCAAATAACAATAGAATGAATATTATATATACACATACACATATGTGTATAGATACACATACACATATGTGTATAGATACACATACACATATTTTCCTACATATACAAATATATACAACAAATGGAAAAATAGAATACAAAAAGTTTTGCATGTGTTCATCTTTTCTATGGTATTAATTGAAATGCCTTAGGCTAGCATTTCCCAAAGAGTGCCCGCAGATTCCTGCCCCCACCAACTAATTTTAATAATTTATATTTATTAATGCTTGTGATGGTTAATATTGAGTGTCAACTTGATTGGATTGAAGGATGCAAAGTATTGTTCCTGGATGTGTCTGTTAGGATGTTGCCAAAGGAGATTAACATTTGAATCAGTGGTCAGGGAGAGGCTGACCCACCCTCAATCTGGGTGGGCACAATCTAATCAGCTGCCAGCGCAGCTAGAAGAAAGCAGGCAGAAGAACACAGAAGGACTAGACTTGCTGAATCTTCCAGCCTCCATCTTTCTCCTGTGCTGGATGCTTCCTGCCCTCGAACATCAGACTCCAAGTTCTTCAGCTTTTGGACTTTTGGACTTACACCAGTGGTTCGCCATGGGCTCTCAGGCCTTTGGCCAGACTGAAGGCTGCACTGTCGGCTTCCCTACTTTTGAGGTTTTGGGACTCTGATCCACCACTGGCTTCCTTGCTCCTCACCTTGCAGACTGCCTATTGTGGGACTTCATCTTGTAATTGTGTGAGTCACTTCTCCTTAATAAACTCCCTCTCATATATACATCTATCCTGAAGTCATGTATATGTTTGGGAAATGTTAGGTTAAACAACCTTAATGAGGTTTTTGCATTTGGTGGCGGCTGTTTTTAATGACAACTCTTCTCAGAAATATTAATGTGCACATTGCGAATCTCCAAGAGGTACCCAGAAATGATTTACTCAAGAGCTCTTTCTCCAGACATTTCTTCTTCAGGACACCCCAGGAGGAAGAAGAGAAGCCAACTGTCCTGGGTAACTAACATTTGGATAGCAGCTTCCCATTTACTCAGTGCTTTACAATTAACTCATAAGCTCTGCAGCACTGCTCTGAGTTCAGTTGAGCAGGTGTCACTAACATTATTTTTCAGTAGGTTTTATAATTTTAGAGATGTTTTAGGGTCACAGCAAAATAGAGTGACAAGTACAGAGAGATCTCATATAACCGCTGCCCTCACACAGGTGCAGCCTGCCCCACTGTCAACATCCCAGGCCAAAGTGGTGCATTTGTTACAATCTGTGAACCTACGTTGACACATCATCACCCAAAATCCATAGTTCACATTAGGGTTCACGGTTGCTATTACACATTCTCTGAGTTTTGACAAATGCTTTAGGACATGCAACCACCACTGTAGCATCATACGGAATAGTTTCTCTGCTTTAAAAATCCTGTGTTCCATCTCTTCATCTCTCCCTCCCCAGTAACCCCTAGCAACCTCTGATCTTTTTAGTGTCTCCATCATGTTGCCTTTTCCAGAATGTCATATAGTTGGAATCACAGAGTATGCAGACTTTTTGCATGGGCTTCTTTCACTTAGTTACATGCATTTAAGTTTCCTCCATGTCTTTTCATGCTTGATAGCTCATTTGTTTTTAGCACTGAATAATATTCCATTGCCTGGATATATCACAGTTTATCCATTTACCTACTAAGGACATCTTGGTTGCTTCCAAGTTTCGACAATAGTGAATAAAGCTGCTATAAATATCCATATGCACATTTTTGTGTGGACATAAGTTTTCATCTCCATTTGGGTAAATATCAAGGAGCGTGATTGCTGGATCATATGTTAAGAGTATGTTTAGTTTGGTAGGAAACTGCCAAACAGTCTTCCAAAGTGGCTGTACCATTTTGCATTCCCACCAGCAATGAATGAAAGTTCCTGTTGCTCTATATCCTTGCCAGAATTTGGTGTTGTCATTTAATCTGATATTCAAAATGAAGAAAGAGTCCAGCCTCCAAGTGAAATGACTGGAACCAAGGTTTTCTAACTGCAATCAGTATGCTCCTTCCATTTCACCAGGGCAGAGGTCAGCAAACTCCTACCCAGAGGTCAAATCTCACCCACCACCTATTGTTCCACAACCCCTGAACTAAAAACAATGTTCATATTTTTTAATGGTTAGGGGAAAAAAAAAAACAAACGAAGAATAAATGTAATGATGTGAAAATTACATGGAATTCAAATTCCATTGTTGGTAAATAAAGTTTTTTTGTTGTTTTGCTTTGTTTTGAGACAGAGTCTCACTCTTGTTGCCCAGGCTGGAGTGCAATGGCTCAATCTCCGCTCACTGCAACCTCCACCTCCCGGGTTCAAGCGATTCTCCTGCCTCAGCCTCCCGAGTAGCTGGGATTACAGGCGCCCGCCATCATGGCCAGCTAATTTTTTGTATTTTTAGTGGAGACGGGGTTTCACTATGTTGCCCAGGCTGGTCTCGAACCCCCGACCTCGTGATCCACCAGCCTCAGCCTCCCAAAGTGTTGGGATTACAGGGCGTGAGCCACCACGCCCAGCTGGTAAAGTTTTATGGGTACACAGCCACACCCACCGTTTACCCACTATCTATGGCTGCTTTTTTGCTGTGCCAGTTGGGCTGAGTGGTTGCCACTAGAACAGTATAGCCTGCAAAGCGTAAAATATTTACTATCTGGCACTTTTCAGAAATAGTTTGCCAACCCTGCACAGAAGAATCAGACCCGATTAGAAGTATCCTCTCAATGAAGAAAATCCTAGGCTTCCTAATGGTTTTCAACCAACAAATGAGAAAATATATTCAAAGGCAGTTTCCTTGTGTGGCCCTCCTCCCCATAGAATTCTCTTTCTTACTTTCCCAGACATCTTAGCATTGTATAGGCAGTGATGCTACACATAGGAAGTACTGAATTTTGACTCTGCCAACAGTAAAGAGTACTGTCGCTAAGATTTAGACTGTGTTTTCCCCTTCAAGGGAACTAAGCAGCATCCTGCCTGGCTTCATTTTTTTTGCCTTAAGGTTTGTTTTTACTCAGCAGGAGGAAAGGTAAGGAGATAAAAGCAACGCAGAATGAATAAAGGAAGACAAGACTACAGCAAAACACGGAGAAGGGAAGATTAGAGGAGCAAGCCCCAGGGAAGAAAGTTTACAGGTTACCAACTGAGTAGATGGAAAGGGAGATTATGCCAGGAACACAGTGGCCAGAAGGAAGAATCCCGAGACAAAATCGCCACAGGCAAAGGTTATTTCAATGCACAAATCTCCCAAAGTGTGGATCAAGTCGCGGAAACAATTTATTTAATTCTGGCTATTAGCTTCTTTAGCCGGCTGGGATCCCCACTGGTATTTTAACCCAGATCCTTGTTGGGGGGTAGGGATCAGTCAGGAAAGGGGCCGTGGGAAACAGGAAGACCGTTTGAATCTGCAATTCCTTCTTTCCACTGCTGGCTTCCCAGCTGGAGAGGAGAGGAGAAAGATCTCTTGCCCAACATCAGCCTGAGAAGACCCCTGATATTTTAAGCTCTTGAAAAGCAGAAAAGATGACCTTTTCTCAGCATTCCCCAAAGTAATCTTATAAATGATAATGAGAGGCCAGTCACTGAATGCTTGCGATATGCCAGGCCCCAGATTAGATCCTTTCCATATGTTAAATGTCTTTAATCCTTACAACAATCCCTTGAGTCAAGAAATACTACCGGGATTTTGAAAAGGAGATTTTGAGAAGTCAAATGACAAGGCTGGTAAAAAGCAGAGGTGAGATTCGAACCCAGGGCTGTCGGTCTCCAAAGCCCACGCTCTGAAACCACCATGAGACACTGTCTCCCAGTGAGTATTTGTTAATTATCATAAAGCACTAAATTAATCAAACACAAGCTACAGGATCCAAACTGGGTTCCTTCTAGCCATCACATGTACTTATTTGTGCTAAATTATGATGATATTATTTATAAACATAGCTTTGAAACATTGCAGATTACAAAGCGATTTCATGTACATTTATCTCATTTAATTTTGCCCAAAAGCCTGGGTACATTTGCTTTTGGGCAGAATTAAATGAGAATGAAATGGAAAGGAATAGTGGGTGCCTAACCAATATCTTTTATTCTCTTCTTTATTCTCCTTCCAGAGCAGTAGCAGTAGAAAATTATGTGTCCAGCCACCTGATAGATAGGGGCAAAGGATGAACTATAATTAGGGTCATCGTACCTCTAGGTTCACCTGGGATAAGCCTGGTTTATGCTCCTTTCACTCTGAAGAGCCCCATTTAGATGATAAATTATATGGTCACCCTAGTTCAGTGGTCCTCAGTCTCGACTATCCAATTGGATCACCTGGGGTCATTTAAAAATACTGAGTCCTGACCCCAAACATAGACATTCTGATTTAATTTGTTTGCAGTGAGGCCCAAGTATAGGTACTTTTTAAAAGCCCCTTGTGTTCCAAGTATGCAGCTGGTGCTGAGAAGCACTGTGCACCAGCTCTAAGCCAAAGTTGTTAGGTAAAACTTCTGGATAATTTGTTTTAAAACTGCTTGAAGAGAGATTATTCAGGAGGAGGGGGTGGCCTTGCACCCTTCCTCCTTCTTGCTGGAATGCTGACATGATGGCTGGAGCACAAGCAGCCATATTGGTCTATGAGGCTGACCTTGATGATGAAAACCATGGCCAGACATGGTGGCTCACGCCTGTAATCCCAACACTTTGGGAGGCCAAGGCAGGTGGATCACTTGAGGCCAGGAGCTCAAGACCAGCCTGGCCAATATGGTGAAACCCTGTCTTTACTAAAAATAGAAAAATTAGCTGAGTGCAGTGGCATGCACCTGTAATCCCAGCTACTTGGGAAGCTGAGGCATGAGAATCACTTGAACTCCGGAGGTAGAGGTTGCAGTGAGCCAAGATCGCACCACTGCACTCCAGCCTGGGTGACAGAGTGAGACTGTGTCAAAAAAAGAAAGAAAAGAAAAGAAAACCACACACTAAGGGGCAAAACAGAGAAGAGGAGCTGGGGTCATCGATAGTTGTGGAGCTAGGGACTATCTCCAGACTTTATTTATAAGAAAGAAAAATAAATCATTCCATTTTCAAGCCACCATATCAAATGTCTATTACCAATAGCCAAACAGCAATTCTTAAGTAACATAGTAGGCAACCTTATGTTACAAATGAGAGAACTGGCCCAGGGTAATACCAGTTTATAAGTAGCAGAGGCCAAAGGTTTTGATTCTAGTCTTGTGACCTTTCTTCTAGAGGGGATGGGGCAGAGTATATTTTAAGGACAAAGAAAAGGTTTCCCACTTACAAAAGCAGACCTTTCCAGCCAACTCTACTGACCTTCTGAGCAGTTATTTCTGAATCCCATTTGTATGTGTTGCCAGAACACTGAGAAAGAAGAGGGTTTGATAAGTAATGGTGATTACGAATACATATAAAGTTTGTTTTGCTTTAAGAACAGAGAGTTCTTAATTACATATTCAGAGATGTTCATTGTAATTTTGCTGTATACTGCAAATATTCTGCATTAGTTATAAATTTATGTAAAATGTTTTAAATCTAAAATTATTTATTCACAAAGAGTTTTTGGAGAATCTGGTATGGGGATAACACTTATATTAAGGTTGAGGAGTGAGACTGCAGGGATTTGAGAAAGACACAAGTTCCTATCCATGAGGAGATTAAAATGTACAGTGCGACATAAAACATGTACATGAATAGCTACAATGGATGTTTCGTACTGCCAGCAAGGGGTCGTGATTAATTCTTTAAAAATTACCTTGGGCTTAAGGAATCAGGAAAGGCTTCATGGAAGAGGTGGTAATCGTGTTTTAAGATCTTAAAATGCAGATGGGTACAGGCACTTCAGGCCCAGGAAGTGATCCAAGAAAGGCTCAGAGCCAGTTACGAGACAAGTGTGTTAAAGAAGTTTCAAGAAGTCCAGATACACGGAAGCACAATGTCTTATGCCAGAGAATGAGGGTAGGTGGGCCTAAGAAGGTAGCTTAAGGCCGAATTACAAAGACTCTTGAAGGCCAGGCTAACAGCTTTGGAATCTATTTAGTATACAGTGTGGATCAGAGCAGTGACCTCAAAAGATAAATGTGCCAAGCCTGTGCAAAATGAATTTGCCAGGGAGAAAAGAGAGGCACGGGACCATGTGAGAGGCTACTGCAATAGTCCAGGCAAGAGGTCAGGAGTGCCAGAATTAGGGCATAGGCAGTGGGAATGGGAGAGAAGGACTGAGGGCCAGAGACAAAGACCTGACTGCACTTGACAAGATGTGTGAGACTAGGCGAAGGGATCAGGTGACTCAAGACTCTGGCTGTGGAAATGAGAGGCTTTAATTAGAAGTCCTGGGCCCAGGAATGCAAATATCTAACAGTTGATAGGAAGCATGGAACTGGCCCGTGGGGGAGGCATCAGGATTGAAGTTTCAGATTTGGGAGTCATGTGTCTGGAAGTGATAGATGAAGCCATTAAAAATAGGGAAACATGGCTTGGCACAGTGGCTCATGCCTGTAATCCCAGCACTTTGGGAGACTGAGGCAGGTGGATCACCTGAGGTGAGGAGTTTGAGACCAGCCTGGCCAACATGGCCAAATCCCATCTCTACTAAAAATACAAAAATTAGCCAGGCATGGTGGTGTGTGCCTGTAATCCCAGCTACTTGGGAGGCTCAGGCAGGAGAATCGCTTAAACCAGGAGGCGGAGGTTGCAGTGAGCCAAGATCACACCATTGCACTCCAGCCTGGGCAACAGAGCAAGACTCCATCTCAAAAAAACAGGGAAAGAGTGGAAAAAGGAGAAATTTGGGGATAGGAACTCAAGTAACAGTGACAACTAGTTGGAAAGGAAGGAGGGGTGGAAGGGAGTTAGGGAGGAAGTGGAAGAAGAAAGGAAGATCAGAGAAGCAGGGAGGAAACAGAATGTAAAGTTACAGAGGAAAAGGAAGGAAATAGTTTAAAGAAGGAGTTCTATTAACAGTATTAAAGCAGTAAAATCACCTTATCCAGTTTGTTTTTCTTAAACTTGACTTTTCTTTTGTAGGGGTAACTCAGTTCTGTTGAGGAACAACTCCCAGCACATGCCAAGAATCCCTTCCTTTCCCTGGGAAGAAATGGCCACAGCCACCAGATAGGTTCTGAAACCTCACTGACGAAGCAGAAAAACAGTTGTCAGTGATTTAAGAGCCCTGAAATCTGGTCCAAGTTCTGCCTAGCAAGTAAATCTCATAACCTCTCTGGGTGTATGTAAATTCCCCTATAAAACAATGGGTCAAGATTAATTGCACAAAGATACGTATTGAAGGATGTTTGTTGTAATATTGCTTTATTATAGCAAAAGTCTGGAAACAACACAAATGTCCAGCAACAAGGTATTGGTTAAATAAATTGATATGTTCATCTAGCAGGTCACTTTGCAGCCATTAAAGGTTACAATGTAGAAATAATTTGTTGACACATAAAGATGTATACATTATATTGAGTTTAGAAGCAAATTATAAAACATAATCTTTTTATAACATATATGCATAGAAAAAATTTATAGATGATATAAATTTCTAAAAGGAAAGATGAGTGGTTGCATATTTCATTTTGCTCATCTGTACCTTCTAATTTTTCTCAAATAAAAACTGCAGGTAAAAGTTCAAAAACATACTTTTTAAAGTGAAATGACTTCTATATGGCTATAGGACTAACCCTCCACCATCAGACTATTTATTTTGTTTTTTCTGTAAGAATATTTATTATATATACATAAAAATAATAAGAATATTATTCATTATATGTAATTTTAATTAATAAAAAATTGTGTAGGCATTTGTGAACTTGGAGCTGCCTTAAAAACCCTTAAATCTAAAGTGAGAAAACCTGAATTCAACAAGTACAGCCACCACGGGAAGCTTCCTTAACTCCAGAATTCCAGCTTCTTTGTTTTGTAAAATTCAATGACATTCCCCACCCCATAGAACTTGGCGTCTGAGGTTGAGTGAGCTGAAATAAAGTGTATTCCAGTTCTTCTAAGCAGCAGAGGGCCATCCACATCTAAAGCTGTTATTACATTTGCTACATCAAAGGTTAACTAGTGTTCTAATTAAACACCATGGAATCTTCCAGCTCTCTGGCATTTATCTATGGGTAGAACAAATGTATACTGAAGTCCTACATGAGCCAGCCAAGCACTATGGCAGGTCCTGGAGATGCAATGAGAAGCAACACAGACATTCTCTTTGCCTTTATGTTCCATTATCAAGTCATTTTCTAAACACCGAGACACAAGTGTTAGACTCTAACAGACCTAATTCTAATTAGAGCTTTTAAAGGTGTTAGAACCCAGGCCAGGTATGAACCTAGCTACACTACCATTTATTTATGTGCCAAAGAGTTTGATCATACCCATTTCAAAGATCTATTCTAAAGATTAAGTAATTATACAAAAATGCCTGGAACATAGCAGGACCTCTATAAACATAGCTATTACCATTTTCATTATGAATCCCATTGTTTGCTGATTTAATTACCAACATACCCTCCACACATTTCTTTTCAAGTCACTTAACAGCAAATTTAATTTCACCAGATACACCTCAATGTCAGTCAATTCCTCATCTTTCACAATTTAGGAAATATTTTTGCTAATCATCTGCCAGAATTCTTGTTATTTTCGGAGCAACTTGTGTAGCTGTTATTCAGTTTTCACTCTTTGACACTCTTAGTAGATTCTTTGTTGGTTTCTTTTCTTCTCTGGGACAATAGTAAGGTGTTTAGGTTTCAAATACTTAGCTTCTATTCAAAAAGGAAAAACAAAAAAAAAAAATACTTTTGGATAATGATTTTTTCCTTAGTGGTTAAAAACAGAGGGAAAAGAAGCAGGAGAGGAGGCTGGCACAAAGAGAGATGCTATGACACTTAACCATCTTCCAGAATTTTGGTCGTCTCTACTGAGAACATTTCCAGCAGATGAACACCAAAGAAAAAGGCACACAGGTCAGGACGCCATCTGTTGCTCAGTTGGAACAGACCATTCTGCTCAGAAACCACGGAAGTGTGATATTGTCCTTCACTTCCCACTCCCTGACCAACACAATTCCTAACAAATCTTCAAGTGTGTGTGTGTGTGTGTGCGCGCGCGCGTGTGTCTGATGCAACAACACAAACCCAGGAAACATCACACCCTAAACAAATAATCCCCTTCCCTTTAGCAGCATCCTAGATACACAAAGTATGCAATAGAATCCAAAGAACCCTACAATCCCGAAAAACACAGAGATAAAAAGGCTGCCCTCTCCCAATTTCAGCCTTGGAGAACGTCCTTAATGCCGCAGCCGAACTATGTAACTGTGACCACACTTCCTTATGGCTGCAGTGCCACCTAGCGGCCAGGTGAGCTAGGGGCGCACTCAGTCTGAAAAAGCAACTTTTATCTGCTGACTCTTCAATTCTTTCCAGAGAGAAACAGAAGTGGCTGGTGCACATGACGGCCAGAATTAGGAATCATCAGGGTTCTATCACATTCAAACTATTTCCTGATTATAATCACATCCAAATCACCCAGAAGAGACAAAAGAGGATAGAAAAATTCCTGCCAACTTTAGGTTTTCATGTCCAAATGCATCCTCATACAAACTCACAAACTAGCACAAATATTGAGTCTAAATCCAAGCAACCTTGTGTATTTTAAAGTCTTCAAGGCATGCAGTTATATACATTAAATTATTTTCAAACAAAAAGAAAAGTGAAAAATAGGCTCTGAAGAACCTGTAATGAGATTCCTCTTTTCTCTTTTCCATAAACAGCTCTGTCAGTTGCTGACATGTCTGATGCCATCAGACACTTCTAACTGGACTGCAGCTTTATCTGCATAGAACAACCAAAAGCATATGCACCTTTTACAGATGACAGCTTAAATAATGTAATTTGTTTGAGACTTAACATGGAGATACACAACCTAATTCAGTTCATTTTAAACCCAAATTATTCTGGTTAATGGCCTGGTAAATCTCAGAACAGAAAGTGCACTGCTGCTAAGTATTCCATATTAAAAATAGTTTTTGATGGGATGCGCTTTTTTTAATTAAAAGTTTAATGTACATTAACATTTTTAGATGAAAAACTGACAATCCGAGAACAGTTCTAAATTCTCCTTTGATTATTTTTCCAGCGCGTTGAAGGCATGATATAGCTACATAAATAGGCTGACACTCTGGTTCTTTGAAAGATCAGTGTCTGTCCGATCGTATGCCCCTTTTTATAACTCTCTAGCAGGTTTTTAATGCAGAATGGATCATGTCCACACTACTGGCTGGGATTCCAAGTCACAAACGTCTTTCTTAATTTCTGATCCATACCTCCTGGTTGGCTTACTCACTGTCCCCTGCTGAGATCCACCCTTGACTAAATTTTAAGCAGGCCAAGTTGATTCTTCCCTGCCCACATTTTCCACACAGGCCAGCAGCCCTCCCCTACCACTTGGCACATTCTTGAACTGATTCTCGCTGTTGAACCAGGGTAGGGTTCCCAGATGTCTTGGTCTGCTTGGGTTGCTATCACAGAAAACCTTAGACTGGGTAATTCATAAACAACAGAAATTTATTGCTCACAGTTCTGGAGCCTGGGAAGTCCATGATTAAAGCACCAGCAGATATGGTGTCTGGTGAGGGCCTGCTCCTCATAGATGGTACCTTCTACATGTCCTCATATGGCAGAAAATGTTAAAAGGGTTCCCTCAAGCCTCTTTCATAAGGTCACTAATTCGATTCTTGAGGGCAGAGCCCTCAGGATCTAATCACCTCCTAATGACCCCATCTTCTAACACTATTGCATTGGGGATTTAGGTTTCAACATATACATTTTGGAGGGACATGCACATTCAGATCATAACACTAGATTTAGAAAAAACAACAAATAAAAAAAAACAAAAAATCAAGATGAGACATCCAGTTGTATTTGAATTTCAGATAAACAGAAAATAATTTTTTAGCAGCAGTATGTCCCAAATATTGTATGGGAGATATTTAAATCAAAACATTATTTATTGTTTGTCTAGAATTCAAGTTTGATGAACAGTTTACTTTTTTTTTTTTTTTTTTTTTTTGAGATGGAGTCTCACTCTATCGCCCAGGCTGGAGTGCAGTGGCGCGATTTCGGCTCACTGCAAGCTCCGCCTCCCGGGTTCACACCATTCTCCTGCCTCAGACTTCTGAGTAGCTGAGTAGATGGCACTCGCCATCACGCCCGGCTAATGTTTTTGCATTTTTAGTAGAGACGGGGTTTCACCGTGTTAGCCAGGATGATACCGCTCTCCTGACCTTGTGATCCGCCCGCCTCGGCCTCCCAAAGTGCTGGGATTACAGGCGTGAGCCACCGCACCGGGCCAACAGTTTACATTTGATACAATAACTCTAGCCCAGAGGAGCCCTGGTCTTCCATGCAACATCCCCTGCTGCGAGTCCTTCCTCAGCCACTGCCTCCACGATGCGTACCTGTCAACATTCTTTCAAGACATCTAAGTAAGCAGTACTCAAATCTGAGAGTCAAATTTTAAGCTGTCTTGTGGTGTGCATACAATTAGTAGTACATGCCTTTATCATTTTGTTCTTGTTATGTTTATTTTTTGGTGATTCCTTATTAAGGACATATAATACTGCTTTTCCATGGTAGTGACAGAGAGCTCCTTATAAATTAAACTTAAGTTGTTGGTTAAAAAAAAAATAATGTAAGTCAGTTTAAGGGGAAAAATTAAACATTATTGCAGATGCTACTCAGATTAAACCATATAATAAGTCATACTAAAAGGATTGAAGTTCAGGAAACAATTACCTAAAGCAGGGGTCAGCAAACTATGGCCCATAGGCCAAATCCGGCCCACTGTCTGTTTTTGTAAATAAAGTTTTATTGGGACACAGCCCACCATTCATTTATTGTATCATCCATGGCTGTTTTCATGCTGCAGCAGAGCATACAGCAGAGTCAAATAGTTGCAATAGAGACCATATGGCTCATGAAGCCTATAATATTAACCCTCTGGCCCTTTACAAAAGAAAAGTTTGCTGATCTTTGACCTAAAGCATCACTCATCCTAGATTGTCAAAGGAAAATCTAGAATGTTGAAAGTCCCCATGATGGAGATATTTTTGGACAGAGCAGATATATGGCACAATACAGTCTAAAGCTGACAGGGCCTCCATTTCCATTTCAGATTCTTTTTATTAACCTCTTTCCCATGCCCAGATCTGCCTAAGCTTTCCATCTTTCATTCTCATGTTTTAAGATTCAGAATAAAATCTGCTTCTTCCAGTAAGCCTTCCCTTATTAACTCAGACCCACCTACACCCTGAGCTACAT
The DNA here is from genome assembly GCF_028885625.2 of Pongo pygmaeus. Taxonomy (NCBI): domain Eukaryota; kingdom Metazoa; phylum Chordata; class Mammalia; order Primates; family Hominidae; genus Pongo; species Pongo pygmaeus. The sequence goes on from NC_072376.2 coordinate 23,545,160, forward strand.
AGTAGTAAGTGAATATGGCTTTTATTGTGTTCTCTTTAAAAATGAAAAAAAAAAAAGCTATCTGCTCACATAGAGAACTATGACCATATAAGGCAAACCCTTCTTAATAACCCAACAACACAATAATTTAGTACAGAATTTGTTAAAGTTAGCATAAATAGGTAACACAGTAACTTCCATAATCATGCACAAATTACTTCTGAAACAATGGGTAGGCTCTGGAAATAAAGCTTTAATCAGTTGCAAATGCCTGAGTAAGCGTAATTGCACCCCACTAGTTAAGCATCCTTAAGCATGATAGCATTCTAATCCACAGGTCAGCAGTATTGCAGCCTCCCATGCCAATTCACTAAGGTGGGAAGACATAGACACCTTGGATTTAAAATAAAATTAAAATACAGCTCCTATTATGCTGTTACAGATATTGAACAGTTGTAGAGATTTTCCCAACCTTGGAAAACACCATATATATATGGTGTTTATAAATATAATACACACACACACACACAAACAGTTGAATTCCAGCTCAGTGTCACCTCCTAAATGAGCCTTCCCACACTGGCATAGACAAAAATCATTGCTTCTCCCTCTGGAGGTCTGTAGATACTGGTTGCTCTCACAAGTCCAGTATTCACCAACTTGCCATAATCATGTATGTGGTGACAAATCAGTGACCCGGTTGCCTCCAAATTAAGACCCATGTTTGACTTGCTTTCTCCAGTGCCTAACACATGATAGGGCTTGATATGTCTTTGCTAAAAGATGAGATGAAACCCTCTAAAGTCATTCCAAATTAGATTCAAGGAGAATATGACCATTCAGTTCTGTTAAACTAGCAGAATAAAACAAAACTAAGTAACTATTTCTCACTAATCAAAGAAGTATTCTATTTGTAATCCAGCTTGGTTGACAAGTTATGACTATCAAAGCAAGATACCTGAGCTGTGTTGGGGGGCTGGGGGGAGGGTGTTCCATGACCTCTAGTCTTTCCCTTTTTGTATGCTATCATATAAAAAGTTTGAGTTGAGTTTTTGTCATTGGTTGATTTTTTATCATCTGCCTAATGCTACTGCTTTTTCTCTTAGGAAATATGACACTGTCAGTTATTTGCACATTAGTATGAATAAGACAATTCATTACCTGTCCCAGCCTCAATTCCAACTGAGGCTGTAAAGGCATTATTTCAAATTAAAGGAACTGACAACAAAAGCAACAGACCAGGGAAAAGTCAAACACTACCCAACGCTGCCTACAAGTCAGGCCCATCTGGATGGACTGTGACCTTGGCTCAACTAGAGACATACAAAATGGCGGCCATGATGGTGGAGATTGAAATACCAGCGACAATTCTTTTTGGCACCTTTTCTAGATCTGAGTCTCACTTCATTGATTTTAAAACATGATAATACCGTATTTAAAACTAACTGGTACATGTATAAAAGTAAAGATCTTGAGAAGAAATGGAAAACTTGGGGGAAAATTTTACTGTATCCATAAGAAAGACAAAAATATTCTAAAAAATGTTTTGTAGAGTACATGATTGTTTTCACCCTTTACACTTCTAGAGCTGACTTTCTAATTTTGGCATTATTTGAGGAGCCTCTGTGGTTATGCCAATTAGGAAAAGGAAAAAAAATTGTATGAAAGAGCAATGCTATATACACACTTTTTTTTTTTTTTTTTTTGAGACGGAGTCTTGCTCTGTCGCCCAGGCTGGAGTAAAGTGGCACAATCTCGGCTCACTGCAAGCTCCGCCTCCCGGGTTCACGCCATTCTCCTGCCTCAGCCTCCCGAGTAGCTGGGACTACAGGCGCCCGCCACCACGCCTGGCTAATTTTTTGTATTTTTAGTAGAGACGGGGTTTCACTGTGTTAGACAGGATGGCCTCGATCTCCTGACCTCATTATCCTCCCACCTCTGCCTCCCAAAGTGCTGGGATTACAGGCGTGAGCCACCGCGCCCGGCCGCTATACACACTTTTTAAGTAAACATCTGGAAATCGGAGAGTGAAGCAAATGCTAAATCCAGAAGGAACTATGTACTTTAGGTTCCAGTATCCATCCCAGTTAGAATGCCACAGTCCCAAGCGAGATGTGCTATAAAAAGCATAATTTGAGCATCATCTCCCATCATTCAATATAGTTCAACTCTTTCAAAATTACATTGAAAAATCTATATAATGTGTGCTTAGATTAATGAACTGTTTGAATCTGGATCAATAAGCACTCGAGGCTCTGTGCCGTTGACACCTGCTGGGAACATCTAGAAGAATGCTTCGCAGAGGGCAGAGCCAGTCGGCACTTTGAAACTACAGGGGTTCCACTTCATAAACAAGCAATCTAATATATGACCTCTGCAGATTAATTTTCTGAGAGCAAGCAAATAATCTGGATTCAAAATTTCCCTGATTATGCATACAATTACAGTATCACTTACCAATTAACAAATTGATTTAAACCTTCTTGGGATTATGTATTTAAGAGTATAAAAGAGATCATCCAAACGCTCAATGCCTCTCCAGTTTGGCAAAGAATCACATGGAATGCAACTTCCCACCCATCTGATTTCTCTTATGGAAGAAAAAAATCTGTGATGGTAACAGATTACAGAGGATACCTTAAAATATCACGGGCCATAATTATTGTCTCAATAACTGGACCACAACGACACACATTATAACATAATAGCCAAGTCTTGGGGAAACTTTGTCATCTCCTGAAATATTTCTGTAGAATCATATATTTATAAAACTGCTTCTCTAGCTTGGATTATTATTATTTTTTAATTTACTGCAGCACCCAGGGAATAATTTATCCACCATTAGACAGTTACATAAATAGACAAAGATATATGGTGGAGATTCTTCTCTACTTTAGACAAGTATAATAATTAATGTTAGTCGTTTCTTATTCCTACATAAAATTTCCCATTAAAAATGTTAATATGCTCCTTCATAAGTCCAGATAGTGATGAAAACAGAAGATACAAGGAAAATAGTTACATAGCATGCATACATATGTAAAAGAAGTTAAAAGTAATAAATCAACATGGCCAATATAACGAAGCCTGCTGTCCAACAGTAAAAGCTGTCAGAATGAGGTTTCATTATTAAGACCTTGATATCCAACCACTGGGCTGAATAAAATCATTCATATCACTTCTGCACTTTCAGGGAGAGAATTCACATCTAGGATCAAATTGTCATGGTGCCGAATTCCTGATTTTTTCCCCCTTGTATTACTTTCTGAATAATTATTTGAATCTCCACAGGAAATGAAAGTTGACTAAAGCTAACAACGAAATAACAAGCTTTTACACACAAAGAAATTACTCTATGGTGTTTTATTTAACAATAAACATTTCAAAAAGGAATGCTTACACATTTGAAAAAATAAAAATCTGACTAATTCAAATTCCAGCACTACTGTTTTCTCAGTAAGATAAGTAACACAAGCAATCATAAATATGATTTAAAATTACAACAGTGAGGGAACGCTTGCAATCAGTTAAGTTTAGACCCTGTCCTTATTTCTTCCTACAGAAGAAGGTAGAGAGGTGAAGCCCTCTAATATAATACTTTGTAATTCCAGAACATATACTATTGATATTGTGATTCTTTCTGAGACATAGTAACTAATTATTCAGAAAGTGTCAGAAAATAAATCCAACTCCTCCTCTAACCTTAGTCCCTAATTTAAAGGGGAAGAAAAACAGGGCTTCTTAGGATGAAAAGTCCCAAGTGCCATTTAAAAATAAAAGGAACATTTCAAATAAACTTCAATCTCCTTGACAGCATACGAACAAAAACAGCAGCGATATACCAGCTTCTTCCCAAAACAAAACCCAGTGAAATTACTGAGAATTTCAGCTACTGTAATCCAACTCTGTGAAACTCTGGGGGTGTCAGCAGCTACTCAATAAAAAGGAAAACTGAAAGTAGTACAAAAATGGTTCCTAATAGCAATAATGTATAGTTTTGTGGTCATTACCAGTCAGATAATAACCGGCAGTGACCTTAAAACCATGCATTATGGCTGAAGTATGGGCTAGTGCTCATTGCAGATGTGTAGCTTAGGAATAAGCAATACAGTCTTGCCATAAAAGCTCAAACTGTTCCAAGTCTGGCTTGCGTGCATGGATTTTTCCCTCTCTAGTGTTATCACACCAGGAATCTTATAATGATCTGAAAAATATGTACCTTAGGGCAATAGTTCTATACTGAAAAGATAAATACTCAGGCCGAGGCAATCTAAAACATACACAGAGAGCGGGCTCCAGTAAGGCAGGTGAATGTTTTTACAACACAGACTCGGGTACATTTTGACCTTTTTTAAATCTCAGCTGTCAGGAAAGCTGCAAGAATCTCAGTTAATACGTTCTTCACCTCTGTGAAATGACATATCAATATTCCCATTCTGCAGATCAAAACAGTGAGGCACAGGTAAATCAGATAACCTGTTGGGGAGGAAGCAAGGCAATGACGCTGAGAATTAACTGCTTTGTGGGGCAGGCTTAGGTTCCCATAGTAAGGTCAATTTTTTTACAATTTTCTAATGTCCTCATTACAAATTCACCTGAATTTCTTTTCTGCCTCCTGTAAACTGAGAGATTTTTGCACACTTAAAATATTTTTTTCAAATGTACAGAAAATGCTGCATCTATTTTTTTTTCTTTTTCTTTTTTTTTTTTTTTTTTTTTTTTTTTTTTTGAGACAGGGTCTGGCTCTGCTACCCAGGCTGGAGTGCAGTGATGTGATCTCAGCTCATTGCAACCTCCACCTCCTGGGCTCAAGCCGTCCTCCCACCTCAGCCTCCCAAGTAGGTGGGACTACAGGCGAGTGCTACCATGTCCAGTTAGGTAACGTATTTTTGGTAGAGAGGAGTTCCACCATGTTCCCCAGGCTGATCTTGAACTCCTGGGCTCAGGTGATCCACCCGTGACCTATCCAATTTGTTTTTTCAGGTAAAACACTCAAGAGTCTGCAGAGCCGGTGGAGACAGGCCCAACAGCGCTGGATCTGCCTCACAGCTGCAGCATGCCATAGGTGGGTGGGCCAATATCTGTCTAGAACAGGGGTTCTCAATGGGCTGTGATTTTTGTCCCTTGGAGTCATTCTGGAGACATTTCGGGTTGTCATAACTGGAGGTGTGGCAGGAGGGGTGGTTACTGGCATCTAATGAATGTAAAGGTCAGGAGATCCACAAGAAAGTCTCCCACAATAAAGAATTATCCAGCGCTGGCCAGGTGCACTGGCTCACACCTGTATTCCCAGTGCTTTGGGAGCCTGAGGTGGGAGGATCACTTGAGGCCAGGAGTTGGAGACCAGCCTGGGTCACATAGCAAGACCTCTTTTCTATAAAAAAAATTTTTTTAATTAGCCAGGCATGGTGGCATATGTCTTTAGTCCCAGATACTCGGGAGGCTGAGGGGTGAGGATCACTGGAGCCCAGGAGTTTGAGGTTGCAGTGAGCCATGATGGCACCACACCACTGCACTCCAGCATGGGTGACAGAGTGAGAGAGACCCTGTCTCCAAAAAAAAAAAAAAAAAGAATTATCCAGCCCAAATGACCACAGTGCCAAGACTGAGAAGCTCTAGTCTAGATTCCTTGCTGTTTAGAACAGGCGTCTTCCTGATATTCGCACGCATCCCAGCACCTCTCCTGGTGTCTAGCGTATAGAAGACCCTCCATCAGTGCTGGCAGAGAGAATGGCCAAAGGCAGTCAATGGCAAGAGAGCCAAGATTTCTTCTTTCTCTCTTTTCCCCCTGCCTACTCCCTCTCTCTTATTTTACTCTTTATTCTTTCTCTTTGCTCAAAATGCTACATTTGGAGAATGGTTCACAGTTTCCAAAGCAGCTCAGCTTATGCGATCTTCAAAACAATCCTGTAGGGGTAATATTATACCTTACTCTACACAGAGCAAAACAAAAGTTCACAAAATATAAGGAATTTGTCAAAGATCACCTAAGCGACTAAGTTATAAAGGGGAAGCTGGATGCATGTCTACCTTCAGAAACAAGTGTTCTCTCCAAGTAAAGGACACCCTTTGACAGTATTTGGTCTTGTTGCAAGGAGGTGGCTGGTACATCTTCTAAAATGATTCAAAACTATTCATAAGTAGTTGGGTAGCAAGAATAACATAACAGGAAGATATTCAGGCTGACACCCCTCCTCTCTTTCCTGTGGTGATTGGAAGCCCAACATTCCCAGACTGAAAAAATGAAATTGTATCTTTCTTATCATTAGGCATACAAATGTCTTATTTTAAAAGCCTCAGGCCATGGGGTAATCTCAGGCATTATGAGATTGCCTGAGCCATTGACCTCTGGAAGTGATGAGAGACCCAACAAAAGGTCAGAAACTGGTGTCAGATTGCTGCCAGCATATGACAAAATACATGTGAAATTTCCCTGCAAATTCCCATCTATTTGGCCTGGAACAGTGGCAGAGTACACCCTTGTGGTCAGTGTCTGGCCTGAGCAGGCACTGGGCGAGGTAGTAAATACACAAAAGTAGTAAAACAAGACAACTCAGAAGTGAGCTGTGTGCATGCATACACATGTTTATAACGTCCAAAGAACTCGTGTCTATTTTTCTGTGCTGTGTATACACTTGCTCACACACTCTCTCTCTCCCTCTCTCTCTTTCACACACATGCAACACACACACACTCACACAGTTTCCTATATTTCCTAAGTTCTTTGGTGTATCAGGTCCTTTGCTAGACACCAAAGACACAAAGATGACTTGGCCTCCTGCATCACCCCCCACAAGGCCTAATGAGGGAGACAAAGGCATATTAGCAGGTGAATCACATCACAAAAAGGCCAGTGTTCAATGGGAGATCAGGAAGCTTGAAGGACACCCATGGGGGAAGGGAAACAAATAACTCTGCCTAAAAACGGCCAGGGAAGGTACATTGAAGCTGGGATATGAAAAACAAGAAGGGGTTTGCCAACAGAAAAGCAAAGCAGCCCGAGGGCAGGAGGCAGGAGGGGAAAGGCATGGAGCAGGCAGAGCCATGTGCAGGGACAGTGAGAATTTTTTTTTTTTTTTTTTTTAAGACAGTCTCACTCTATCACCCAGGCTGGAGTGCAGTGGCATGATCTTGGCTCACTGCAACTTCTGCCTCCCAGGTTCAAGCAATTCTCCCACCTCAGCCTCCCAAGTAGCTGGGATCACAGGCACCCGCCACCAGGCCCGGCTACTTTTTATATTTTTATAGAGATGGGGTTTCACCATGTTGGTCAGGCTGGTCTCAAACTCCTGACCTCAGGCGATCCGCCCGCCTCGGCCTCCCAAAGTGCTGGGATTACAGGTGTGAGCCACCGCGCCTGGTCTGACAGTGAGAATTTATCTGCATGTGACTTCAGAAGAGTTTTCTTGAGATCCAGTCCTTGTCCTATGTAAGAACCTGATGAGGAAGATTGAGGTGGAACTGGAAAAAGCCTTACATGCCAAGTGAAGGAATTTAGATTATCCCCTAGGAGCCAGCACTTTTTAAAACTTTTCTGATGCTGCCCAAAGACACACATTTTATATCACAACCTAGTGCATACACACAAGTATCTATAACAGAAACAAAAAGTTCACATAACAACACTGGCCCTTTCTATGTGAAATTCACCCTGATATTTTGTATTTCTTTTTTTTTTTTTTTTTTTTTGAGACAGAGTCTCACTCTGTCTCCCAGGCTGGAGTGCAGTGGCACAATCTTGGGTCACTGCAACCTCCGCTCCCGGGTTCACGCCATTCTCCTGCCTAAGCCTCCTGAGTAGCTGGGACTACAGGCGCCTGCCACCACGCCCGGCTAATTTTTTTTTTGTATTTTTAGTAGAGATGGGGTTTCACTGTGTTAGCCAGGATGGTCTCGATCTCCTGACCTCATGATCTGCCTGCCTTGGCCTCCCAAAGTGCTAGGATTACAGTATTTCATATTTTTTAATGTTTGTTGCAACCCCCTAAAATGATCTCATGAGTCACGAATCAGTTGTATCCCACAGTTCTTCAAACCCTGCTATGGGCCACAGGGAGGCAAGCAGGGTGTTTTTTTAACTGGCAACTGACAAAATCAGGTATATTTAGTGTGATAATTTCAGTAACAAGGTGAAAGGGGAACTGAACTAGGAAACCCTGGAGCTAGGGAAGCCTGCTACAAGGCAAGAGTCCAGAAAAGACATGGTATGAGTCTGAAGTAAGGCACAGACACTGAGACAGAAAGTAGGGGCTGGGCGCGGGGGCTCAAGCCTGTCATCCCAGCACTCTGGGAGGCTGAGGCAAGCGGATCACCTGAGGTCAGGAGTTCAAGACCAGCCTGACCAACATGGTGAAACCCTGTCTCTACTAAAAAAAATACCAAAAAATTAGCCAGGTGTGGTGGCGGGTGCCTGGTAATCCCAGCTACTCGGGAGGCTGAGGTGGGAGAATCACTTGAACCCGGGAGGTGGAGGTTGCAGTGAGCTGCACTGCAGCCTGGGCGACAGAGCAAGACTCCATCTCAAAAAAAAAAAAAAAGAGAAAAAAAAAAGAAAAAGAAAAGACAAGAAAGTAGGGCCAAGTTCTGGCCATTCAGTCATAGAATCGACTGCCGTTGGTGACTTGTTACAGTGGGGATGCAGGGGAGATTTCTAGAGGGAAAGATTGATGGGATGATGTCAACACTAACTAGGATAGAGAAGACAGAGAGTAGAACATGTTTGGGTGATAGGAGGTTACCTGTTTGGACTTGGTAAATATGAGATGTATACAGGAAACCCCAACAGAAATGTCCAGTAAATGACTGGATAGAAGAATGCAAACTCTGCAAAATATAACTGAGATAGAAACACGGATACAGATTAAATTAGCTGAAACATCATCATTAAAGCCTCCGAGTGGATAAGATCTCTTAGAGGGTTGGGTGTTAGAAAAAGCAGGGAGAATAGACCGGTCACCCTGGGATCACCAACATTCAAGGACCAGAGAGAAGAACCAGAGAGACTGTCGAAGGTGCTGGAAGAAAGTGTACTGGCAAGTGGCAGAAGGTGCTTCGTGGCCTCATCATTTTCCAACACAATACTTTCCATTCATCTCTATACATATTTGTTTCCTGTCTCCTCCACTAGAATAAAATATGCTGCTGAATATCCAGAAGCTAGAATAGGGCCCCTAGCACATGGTAGGGATCAATAAATATTTACTGAGTAAGTGAATGGATAAATACATAAAATCAAGCCAGGGAAGGAAAGCATTTCAAAATATGAGAGTTGTCAACCAAGGCAATTGCTTTAAAGAATCAAGAAAGAGGGCTGAAAATAGGTCATTAATTTGAAAATTAGGTTGTTGGGAACCTTAGCAAGATCCATTTCAATAACATGTTGGGATAAAAGCTAAATGGTTATGGCTTCAGGGAAAATGGGGGTGAGGCCACGAGTTGCAAGGGAGTAGGTAGAAATGTCAAGAGAAGGTTAATTTGGAGGAAGAGAGATGAAAGCAATCAGAGATCATGTATAGACTCAGGTGAATAAGCCAGAGGAAAGAAAGTGAAGTTAAAAGAGGAGGAAAGCAAAATAGTAAGGTAGCGGTAAAGGTGGAATGGGTTAGGAAGTCCAGTATACAGGTGAAGAGGCTGACCTTAATAAGCTTTGTCTGTAACAGAAAAGAAGAGGAGGAGAAGATGTGCCTGCCATGGGTGATAAGGATCTTTTTCTCCCTCTCTATGAAAGATGAGGCAAGATTTTCTGCACAACCTGCACAGGGTGAGGGAGAGCTCATTTTGGATGTGCTGCCATCAGGGATTGGAAGGTAGCTAACCGGGGAGAGCAGAGGGATTTCATGAAGCACCAAAGACTTAGCGCAAATCAGATAGCCTGACTTCATACAGTGTCAATCAGCATGGTCATGGAACTCCATTTAGCAATGCATAGAGCACCAGAGCAGACACAGAGAAAAACAAATTGGACCCACCCGGCGTCCAGAGCATGGTCTAATGAGAGGTGCCCTGGAAGAAAGCCTCCCTTTCTTCTCTGCACATAAGCACAGTTAGCTCGAGTCTTAGCCCCACTGGATGGGGTTGTGTGATCCTGAGTGTGTCACCATACCTCTGAGTGTCTTGTCTACAACTGGGGACTGTAATATCTTTCTAGTCTCACTGGCTTGTGGTGGGGCTCCAATCAGATAATTGATTTGAATAACTGTTACCAACTCCTAAATGCTGCTCAGGTGGCCGCCTCCTGGTTCCCCTGAACCAAACTTCTGCCATCTTTCATAATGCAGTTCTGGGAAGACACACCAGCCTCTACCAGGCACCTGGCCATCTCTCTTTTTGCCCCATGGGTGTCATATTTTTGACCTATAAAATAAGAACAATTTTCAGAGGAGACCCTAAACTCATTCAGTATCTATTTAAATTACTTCCCCATGAAAAGAATTTCTGCCGACTCTAATGCCTTAGAGATGGAACCAGGGAGAGAGAAATTTGCTTGTGTTAGCGGACTCCATAATTACATGGAGATATGTCCACCTGGGTAATAGCTAATGGGTTTTTTTAAACTTTTTATATAAATATTTCAGTTTCCTTCCCTGCTAGATTGACTTTTTCTCAATATTAATTGCCTCCATAGTCTTAGTCTGTAGCAACATTTCCAACCACTGTCCCTGTATGTTTTATTTCCTTCTCAGGAGGCTGCTACTGGATGACTTCATTTAAATTTTTTAATACCATGAATAAATATTACCTTACTTCGCTCTGGGGGGACAGGCAATTCTCTGGAGGGAGACTGTCAACTCTTCGGCAGTTTACTTCATGAAATAGGTTACTGGGTTTTATTCTGGCCTACAAGTTTCATAAACTAGGAAAATCCCCATCTCTTTTAACCCATGCTAATTATCATTATCTGCAGAGGGGCATATAAACCCTCATTTTAAAAGCTCCTTTCTACAGGCTTTGAGTTTATGAATGATGTCTCTTGCCTAAAGGATTATTTGACAGCCTTTTAGATAACGACTTTCCTCTCCTTGTTGATTCACAGATCCCACATGACGGGGTAATGTGGGATGCTATGTTGCAGCCGTAAATTACTCCTTTTTCATCATCTCTCTCCTCTGCCAATGCAGAGGGTCATCTTAGGCCCCCTATACTTTTTAAATAAGCTCTATCTCCTCATCATTCCTGAGCACATGTTCTGTTCCCTGGATAGCCCGATTTTTATTGCTGAAACTCAAGAAGCTATTAAGTCTCCTCAACCTGGCAGGGCCCCAGGACCAGATGGTGTTCTCCTGGTTCTTATAAAGCCTTTATTAACAAAACGACACCACAAGCCTCGCTGGCCGCCATAATGACTGCTTTTCCCACCCACGGAAGACCCTAGCTGGGGAGGACAACCTGTTGATTGCTATTCTTGCTATCATCGTCAAAACATCTTGCCATCTCCACGTTGCCCTGAATTCTTTTCTGATCCTTTGCAGGGTACTGATTAGAACTGCTCTCTCTACCCAAAAGAGGAAAGAAAGAAAGGAAAGAAGGAAGCATTTAAATAATGAGAGGTATAAACAACAGATGACAGAGGGGGCTTTGCTATGAACTCACCACCTCTCGTATGGATTTTTAACAGTTTGGCAGTGATGAGGCCCCCTCAGGAAAGTCGGATCTGTTCATTGCTAAGCTAGAATCATGGGATTTTCACGGAGGATTTGCTTTCAGACTGAGGTAGCTTTTCATCGTGAGCTGATGCAGCATGCCACATGTGACTCTTGAGTGTCACAGCTATATCAGGGTGCCCGGGAGAGCTGAGGGAGTCAGTAATGGAATATAGAATTTCTCACCTCTGGATCACTAGTTCAAATGCAAAAGGCCATAAAAAGCCGTTATCTTCTGGCGGACTCAGTGAAAGTTTCCAGGCGATATCAGCTGCCACAAATGGCGCTCGCGTGACAAATGCTCGGTGCACAGGGTCTCAGGGTGGGGCCTGGAAACTCATGCTCTCTAAGGTCATGGTTGGCTTGGGAAAGCAAAAGGCTCAGACAGAATAAGTGGCCCCTTTCCACCTGTTCTGTGATCTCCATGGGGAATGGATTTTGCCAACATCAGATTGTTCATCAACGCAGATTGCCCCTCGATGCATTGTTGGGATTTTACTTTAAAAGTTCAACAGCTTCACTCTCACTCTCACCTAATTCTTTTGTCCATTCACGACAGGCCCATGGAAACCTTTCAGTTTCCTCCAAAACTCAATCACCTTGTGGGGAGAATGGGTGCTGTCAATGACAGCTGCCCGTACATTTTGTTCAGAAATGTTAACACACCAGGGAATTTTCTCAGCCCTGGCACTTTACAGCTCAGGACCTCTTCTTCCTGAATACTTAAGTTATTTCTGGAAAAATAACTTTTATTTCCAAAGAAATATGGCAGGTGACACAGAAACGTCCCTTCTTGTTTATTCACTGTCTGTCGTAAGGTTGGCTCTCTTTGCTTTAACTCTTTTTCCTCTTTCTTCACCCTGTTGGGCTTCTCCTGCCCCTTTCTGGGACCTTCTCTAGAAATACAGCCCTATACCTGGACCTCAGTTCCTGCCTTTGAAGGCAGAACTGTTCTTCCCTCAGGTGGTATTAGAAGGACAGTGAAGCACCTGGAACTCATCCTCCCTATATCACCGAGGGCCCAGCAGGAAGGCGGATAATGGCACAGTGACATCATAAATTACATAAATTAATGCTTTGCTCTCCAGTTGCACTGGCATTTGCTCACTTCTGCAGACAGGCCATGCCCTTGCCCACACTGGGTCTTTGCACAAGCTGTTTCCCCTGCATGGAAGCCCTTCCTACTTGCTGTGCCTAGTAAACTCCTGTTTTCTCATCAGATCTCACCTAGATCATGGCTCCCTGGAGGAAGCTCTCCCCGAGGCTCCCACAGATTGGGGACTTAACATGTTTGTGACTCAGACAAATGTCTACCTCCTCCACTAGATTGCAAGCTCCAGAAAGGTGAGACAACCTCTCCTCATTTCACTGCCTCACCTTTGAATCCCAGAGCTAAGCCCACAGCTGGCACATTTTGAGTACCCTGTAGATAGGAGTCGAATGAACCAATCATTTCATTTAACGTTTACAACCACCCCACTAAGAGGTGATTTTTTAAAATTTCCATTTTACTAACAAAGATGCTGAGGTTCAAGGAAGACAAGTCACTTGCCCTAAACCACACAGCATATAAGTAGGCAAAAGCAAGATTTGAACTTAAGACCAAGAGATGCCCAAGCCCTGCTTTTTCTGCAATTTAGTTATGACCCTGCTACCGGGCCTCAGTCGCTAATACTGAGCTGTTAAAAAAATAACTGTGAAATGTCCTAGCCCCTGATGTGTACCACTCTTGTTTGTCAGTTTAGCAGCGTGGGCTACTAGGTTTCATCCACCCAACTCTATACACATGAGCCACTGTCACTCCTCAACCACTATTCCACTGAGCCAAATTAAGCCTCTAATTCCTTATACTGCATATTCCTTAGATATTCCCGATCAATATAATGTTCCCAGCCAGGATAAAAGTGAGGCCGGTGAGATACTGGCCTTGGATGCAAAACTTAATGGGTCACCAAAATCTCAGTAAGCAAGATAGTATTTTAATGCAATGTATAAATTTAACACCAAAAAATTGATGAGCAAAATGTCAAAATTTGAAATAAAGACAGGATGGGTGTGACTGATTTTTCCACTGCCTCAGGCTCCAATGTGGCTCGCCACAACACCGCTCTGTGCAGCTCTCACAGGTGAGCAGAGGTGGCCAACGAGTTGACATCTATGAGCCATCCCATAGCCCTGGTCACAGAGCTGACATCGATTGGCCACCCCAGAGCCCGGGTCACAGAGCTGACATCGATTGGCCACCCCAGAGCCCAGGTCACAGAGCTGACATCGATTGGCCACCCCATAGCCCTGGTCACACAGCTGACATCTATTGGCCACCCCAGAGCCCAGGTCACAGAGCTGACATCTATTGGCCACCCCAGAGCCCAGGTCGCAGCCAGGAATGTCTGGCTGGCTGGCTCTAGGGAGACCTCAGCTGAGCATGGGGAACACATGGGTATTTTATTTGCCAACATGTGATCGTGTTTGTTCCTCCCCATTAGATGTGAAACTCCAAACCTGAAAGTCACAAGTTCTCCCTTTCTTTCAAGACTGGGCTTTTGTTTATTCAAGTAATAAGCAAATACGCATGGCAATGTCAGATTGGGATACGATCTTTGAAGGAAAGACAAGGGATGATGAAGGACTGCTTCATGGCACAGCCTCAGGGACCACCTCTAGCCCTGTGTTCTGTGGGAATAGCAGCCCCTGGAGGCAAGGAGGCCACAGCTCTAGGGTACAGATGGACAGAAATGGAGGTTCCCAGTGGCCACGTTAGCTGGGGTGGTCAGGGAGGTGCTCTCCAAGGAAAGGACAGACAGCTGAACACCTGAAGGGCAGACATGAGCCAGCTCAGTGCTGAGGGAACAGGGGGTCCTAGGGCTGCCATAGGCTTGGTGTCCAAGATTTAGAAGGGAGACATGAGTAGCCGGACACAGTGACCCAGGTAGAGAGGTGCAGGAGATGAGGCTGGCGATCCCTCAGGGCTCTGAAGACTTTGTGAAGGACTTTGAGTTAATTCTGTAAGTATGGGAAAGGCACAGGTTTTTTTGTTTGGTTTTTTTTTTTTTTTGAGATGGAGTTTTGTTCTTGTTGCCCAGGCTTGAGTGCAGTGGTGTGATCTCAGCTCACTGCAACCTCCACCTCCCAGGTTCAAGTGGGATTACAGGCACCCACCACCACATCCAGCTAATTTTTTGTTTCTAGATTTTTGGTTTTGGTTTTGGTTTTTAAGTAGAGAAGGGGTTTCACCATGTTGGCCAGGCTGGTCTCGAACTCCTGACCACAGGTGATCCACCCGCCTCGGCCTCCCAAAGTGCTGGGATTACAGGCCTGACCCACTCTGCCCAGCCCACAGCAGGGTTTCAGCTGGAGAGTGGCTGGCCCATGCTCAGTCTGGTGATGAATAACTGCAAGGAGCAGCACAGGAGGGACAGATCCAGCAAGAGGACACAGCAGAGTCCAGGATTGGACCAGGGGTCACCGGGGAGATGGAGAAGGATAACCTGACTCAAGACCTAATCCAGAGGTAGCACTGATGACAGCCCTTGGGGATAGGTTTGATGTGGAGGAACAGGAAAACGGAGGATGATCCTTGGGTTTCACCTCACACAACAGGATGGAATTGCTGGGGTAATAAAAGCCTGAGTAAGAAACAGATGTGAGAGTTGGGGCTGGAGTGAAGGGACCATTATCCCATTCTCTCCAGAGCAGGGATTTTCCACCAGAGGCGAGGGTGTGATACTAGAGAAGAGGATACATTTCTGTGGATAATACCCATACCACTGGCTGAAAACAATTATCCAAAATTTGAGTCTCCATCAATCCTCCCACTTGTGTCTCACTCATGGCAATAAAGTTTATTCCCAATAATAATATTGCAATATTTTATTCATCATCCTTGTGATTTAGAATTACCATAGCAGTGAAATTTATATGCAACAGCATTATTACAATTTTCGGCTACTAATGAAATTATTGTTTCTGTTTGTGATGTGTTTTGGCGCTATAATGATAAACATTTCCTCTCAAAAATACCACTGCAATGTTTATGTTCTCAAAACCTGCCATAAATGACAAATTACAGAATGCCTTTGAGCAGTTAAACTCTCTTCTTGGAAAAGCTGGGCTTCTCATTGCTATCATGGTGGGATCTGAGTCCGTTAGTGAAAGGGATTTGAAATACAAAAGGTTGAAATTCATAATCTAGTATACTGGCCTCCAAATATTTTTGACGCTGTGTCTCATTAGTCAAATAAAAAAATACGAAGGGGAACATCACACTCTGGGGACTGTTGTGGGGTGGGGGGAGGGGGGAGGGATAGCTTTAGGAGATATACCTAACGCTAAATGACGAGTTAATGGGTGCAGCACACCAGCATGGCATATGTATACATATGTAACTAACCTGCACATTGTGCACATGTACCCTAAAACTTAAAGTATAATAATAATAAAATAAATAAAAATAAATAAAAATAAATAAAGTGGAACACATACCCCCAGAATGTATTTTTTAATTTATCATATAATGGAATGGAATCTATTATATAATTTATTATAAATTAGACTGCACTAATATATTATGCACATTATAACACAAACCAAAAGGAACTGGAAAAGGATGAGATACAAAATAAATCGACATAAAAGTTCCAGTATCTCCTTCCCTCTCCCCACGGCTTTGCAACCCCGTGGGTAAATGTTCTGCAGTTTGGAAAGCACAGCCCTAGAATATTGTCCTCCCTGCATCTCCACACCCATCTCTGATTCTTCTCCATCCTTCTCCTTCTTTAAGAGAAGAACTGATGCAATAATGGCTTTCCAACCCCTAAGGCTAAACGCAGCACCCTAAGGAAAGGCTCAGGTGAGAGGAGGTAAGAGAACCATTTTCATCTGTTTTAGACTTGGGGGCTTTGAATGAGTTCAAATGAACAAAGGGCTTTGTAGTTAATAAGACCAAGTCTGAAAACCACTGCTCTACTGAGCAGCTAGGACTTATGCTTGCCAGTTAGAAGTCATTGGTATGCTCCCTTCCATTCTCTGCACTTGCTATAATTTTTTTCCTGTAATCTTCACTTCTTCCAGGTTCAAGGTTAAAAGTTATTCAAGGAGTACCCGCTGACTATTTATAATGTTTAACTGGTATTGGGCAGACTGTCATACCTAGGGACTATATGGCCACCATCTGGGTACTACCAGCAACTGCTTTCACGTGAAAAAAAGATTTCCAGAAGAAACGGGAAGAATTCCAAGACAGCATTAGAAAGCGTCTCAACCGTAGGCATAGGGATTCTGCAGTAGCTCTGTAGAGACTTCCGTTATAACCATTCTGATCTTTGCACATCAAAAATCCAAGATAAATCCTGATAAAATGACCAGTTGATGGTTATAGAAATAGGCTCTGGGGTTCTAGGCTTGGATTTACCATGATTTTACTGTGCACTCATGGGAACAGGACTCAACCCTCAGAGCCAAATCCCTTAAGGTCCATGAAGGAGACTTTTTCTCCGAAAGGAATTCTTCCAAAAGAGAAGCCAATTCAGTGCCTTGCTCTAATTTCTCTCCTCATTATTCAACCTGTTTTGGAGAATCTTCCTAATCTTTTAATCCCTGTTCAAATCCCTTGCCCTATATTAAGCACAAAAAGAGGTCTCCTTCTTTTCTCTGAGTCCCTATAACAATAATTATGTGTGCAGTTTGTTTCACAATTAATCCTAGGAGGTCTACGTATTGTTGTTCTGAACTGTTATCTCAATATTGTGGTGGTGGTGAACTTTTCATATATCCCTCCAGTGTTCAGAAGTGGACCATAAATATCTGCAGGGCAGGAAACTCTTCTACATCTTCCTACAGGGGACAACATGGGTTCTGGCACACAGTAGGTGCTCAGGAGACATTTGTTGAATTTTTCTTTCAAGCTCCTCATCGGTTTTTTCCTTCAATTCCCATGGAAGGGAAGAGCAATACCAACCCCATGGAGATGGGCTGAGGTTCAGCCAGTTCACGCAAAGTACAGAGCATGACACATGGCAGGCCACAGTTGGAAACTGACACATGCCTCCCATCGACATATTTATTTCAGAGTGTTCATTACTTTTCAGATTTCTTGGCTGGCCGCAGTGGCTCACGCTTGTAATCCCTACTTTGGGAGGCCGAGATGGGCAGATCACTTGAGGTCGGGAGTTTGAGAACAGCCTGGCCAACATGGTAAAACCCTGTCTCCAATAAAAATGAAAAAATTAGCTGGGCATCGTGGCGTATGCCTGTAGTCCTAGTTACTCGGGAGGCTGAGGCAGGAGGATAGTTTGAGCTGCGGAGGTCAAAGCTGCAGTGAGCAGAGATTGCACCACTGCATTCCAGCCTGGGTGACAGAGTAAGACTCTGTCAAAAAAAAAAAAAAAAAAAAAACACCTCTTATTTAATTGCCAACATTTAAAAATCAGGAAATTTCATACACACACAAAATCAAACCAGCCAACCTGGAATCTGCTTCTGTTGAGAACTCAGCACTCATCACTGATGCAGCATGTCTACCTAGCAACGATTGATGGAGAAGCAGCTGCTTCCCCCAGAAAAGCATACGTTTTTCTGGCTCACAGGTTCCCCACTATTCCCAAGCAATCTAACACAATATTAAGCTAAGATCTGCAATAACATAAAAACTCTTGTTTCTTAAAAACAGCCTTCAGTTCATCAGTTGTTTGTTAGAGAGATACTGTGGAATGGTGGGGACTGTGACAAAGGGACAAATACAAGCTCCAGTCATCACCCACCCAGAATGTCATCCTGCCTGGCTCCTGTAGTCACAGAAGTATTCCACCCTAGCAGGTGCTTACAAAATGATAGCTTCCTGAACACTTCTTCTTCTAGCTTTGATTTATTCTGTCTTGTAATAACCTAATTGTTTCCGTGTCCTTTCATTTCCCTTTCTGATTTGTATTCCCCTGCCCCTTTCTGCCCGTGGGGTGCTGCTGGGAGGACATCAGAATCAGACCTTACCTCATTCTCAGAGTCTAAGCTACTGCAGTCTGACTGCTGAAGAGCAAGTAAATGAGTAGGACCGTCAGGGCCAGAAGTAGGGACGAGGTACCACCTGGAACAAAATTCATTCCTGAGGCATGTTACAGGACATAGGAGGAGGGACAGCCACCCTGAATGTCCTGTTGCTGCCCCAGCCCAAGGCTGGCCTCACATCTGTCATCCCTACAGCCCTGGCTATTGTCCAAAAAAAAGGAAAGAAGGAAATAGGGAGGGAGGAAGAAACAGAAGGAAGGGGGGAAGAAGGAAGGGGAGGGAAGGAAGAAAGGAGGAAAGCAGGAGGGGAGGAAAAGGGTGGAAGAAAGGAAGGAGAAAGAAGAGAAAGGGGGAGAGGAGAAGGGAGGGAGAAACTCTGAGCTCTCAACAACATGCTCCTCAGAGAGATGGTTCTTACCTCAAGAGCATGCTGCTATCTGATTTAAGCAAAGCTACAAATGCAAAATGCAGCTTGTCCTTAAAATTCAGTAGCATCAGAATGAAAAAGAAATGCTAGGCTGGGTTGTGACATTTAAGTGGTCATGCATTTTTCAACGTATCAGTTATGCAAAGATGTTTATATTCATTTTCTCCTTGGTCGTGTTTCATTTAAATAGAGTGGCAAAAAGTCTTCAAAAAGTTTAATTAAATAAATCAGAATCATGGAAATCAAAGTTAACTGAAATAGACTTTAGAGTTCAAAAAAAGTAGAAATATAAATTACATAAATAATAATGGAAAAATAAAAGCAGATGAGTAAACTAAATAAATATTCTTGTTATCTCTACCTCTTGCTGTTTCACCTCCAAGTGTATTTTTATCTTGTATTATATTTGTAAAAACTCAAAAAGAAAAATGTCAGTAGATGACAACATGAAAAGGTTCATGGGTTGCTGAGTTAATCTAAAACCTTTAGCAGTAAGGAGAAAAAAATCTTCATTTAAAGAGGCAATTTATTTTTTAAAAAATGTGGGGCTGCATGGATAGTTTTAATTCGTAATCTTACAAGCATGCAAAATGAAGTTCAAAAAGGTCTCATAGAAACCCCAGATAAATTTAAGATCATCCATTTCATTCCTATGTTCATAAATAACAGTTTTAATATGTAAGATAATGACAGCAACAATAATGACCTTAACTTGGGTAATCCATTTGTTGACAGCAGGTGATAATTCGGCCTTCCTGATAGTAATCTGTTTTTTGGCAAACAAGATAGAGGGCTATCTGCCACATACATTTATTTTTATGGGGAAGACATGTTTTATAAAGCTGAATATGGGACAGTACAGGTGTGGAATTAATTGTCCAAGTTGCAAAATATGTTAGAGATGGTATGCTAAATCTACGGCACGCAGTGGCCCTGACATGATTAAATGTTCACTTCTATTAAGTAACCACGAGCCTGTATTTCCAATTATGGTGGTGAACTGCTTTCTGCAGAGTGGATTAGCTTAGTACTTCATTCTGCTGGTAGTTTTATGATCTCAGATCTTTAATTTTCCCAATTCAACTCTTAGGGCCGCAAAGACAAGCTGCCTGACTTTTAAATAATATATTCCCCTTTTAAATTTCTGCCTTCTACCATTTCCTAGGAGCGCCATTTCCTGTCACCATAATTATAATAATTTGTATGTAGTTCCCGGGATCACATTTCTAATTGAGTCCTAAATTGGTTAACCTCATGAAGTTATTAATATGCTTTTTTAACCTGCACAAATTATATATTTGTCCGGTTGGTCAAATAATGTTCATCATTACATACATTCCTTACCTCTCTTCCTTCAGTTTTAACGTCACTATTTTAGTTTGAAAAATGTATGGGTTTTTTTTTTTTTTTAATAATACACCACAAATTTCAGAACCGTAAAGAGTAGGGAACGAAGGTCCAGTCCAGTGACCAGTGAAAGCCCAGGATCAGCAGAATGAGAGATGACGTCACACCTGAACACCAGGAAACAGCTCATCTGGCTCTGGCACTGGGGAAAGGAGAATGTGGAAACATAAAGGTGGGAACTGAAAGCACAGGCAAGAATGACCAGGTCAGGGAGGCTGTGCCGAGTGTCGGAAGCCACACCAAAGGCAATGGTACCCACCAGAGGGCTTTTGGTTTTTGTTTGTTTTTGTTTTTATTTATTTATTGAGACAGAGTCTTGCTCTGTCGCCTAGGCTGAAGTGCAGTGTCACAATCTCGGCTCACTGCAACTTCTGCCTCCTGGGTTCAAGTGATTCTCCTGCCTCAGCTCCCTGAGTAGCTGGGATTACAGGCGACCGCCACCATGCCCAGCTAATTTTTTTTTTTTTTTTTGGTAAAGATGGGGTTTTACTATGTTGGCCAGGCTGGTCTCGAACTCCTGACCTCGTGATCTGCCTGCCTCAGCCTCCCAACGTGCCGGGATTACAGGCTTGAGCCACCGCGCCCGGCCCCCACCAAAGGGCTTTTAAACAAGGAATTACCACAGCCAGATTTGTTTTAGAAACTTTGTTTTCAGGTGGTTCAATTAAGAGTCTACTACACTTGCCCAAGCAAAAAACAAACAGTGAAAGCAAGGAGTAAAGTTGTTGCAAAAAGGACAAGTCAGCTTTGAGAGTAATTTCTTTGTTGTTGTTGTTATTGTTGTTGTTGTAGAGACAGAGTCTCATTATGTTGCCCAGACTGGAGTGTAGTGACACAATATAGGCAGCCTCCGCCTCCCGGGTTCAAGTGATTCTCCTGCCTCAGCCTCCCAAGTAGGTGGGACTACACAGGCACACACCACCGCATCGGTTAATTTTTGTATTTTTAGTAGCGACAGGGTTTCGCCACATTGGCCAGATTGGTCTCAAACTCCTGACCTCAGGTAATCCGCTGGGATTACAGGTGTGAGCCACTGCACCCGGCCCCCACCAGAGGCTTTTTAAACAAGGAATTGCCACAGTTAGACCTGTGTTTTAGAAACTTTGTTTTTAAGTGGTTCAATTAGGAGTCTACTGCACTTATCCAAGCAAAAAAAACAACAACGACAACAATAAAAGCTAGGGGTAAAGTTGTCACAAAGAGAACAAGTCAGCTTTGAGAATCATTTCTACATCCAAAGAGCCTACAGTCTGGACTGGAAGATGAAGCAACACAGTGAAACAGAGAACAGTACAGGGTCATGCATGAGCCACTGCTATACGAACATCACAGAAGGTGAGAGATTGATGTAACTTAGAAAGTCAGGATTGGCCTCCTAGCAAAGACCAACTTAAACTTGAGAAGAAGTGATTCAGGGGATAGTAGCCTGGGTGAGTATTAGATGAGCAAGTGAGTTTGTATCTGCTTGAAAGAACAAAGAGACAAAATCCAGGTGCAGCGGCTCCAGCCTGTAATCCCAGCAATTTGAGAGGCAGCCAGATGGCTTGAGCCCAGGGGTTTAAGACCAGCCTAAGCAACATGGTGAACCCTGTCTCTAGAAAAGATGTAAAAATTAGCCGGACATGGTGGCACACACCTGTAGTCCCAGCTACTCGGGAGGCTGAAGTGGGAGGATTGCTAAGCCCAAGAGGTGGAGGTTCCAGTAAGCTATAATCACACCACTTGCACTCCAGCCTGGGCAACAGAGCAAGACCCTGTCTCAAAAAAAAAAAAAAAGAGAGAGAGAAAACCACAGCTACTTGAGCATCCCTACACTGACCCGACAATCCTGAGCAGTGCTTCACATTGAAGTAGTCATCTCAGCAAATCCTCTATGGCTAATCCCTCTTAGGATCTCCAAAAATGTTAAGACCATCACCCCAATCATCAAAGAACAAACCCTCTGTGGTCAGTGGCATTTACAGGTGTGAATAAGATCTCAAGACTGATTGTTTTTCTATACTGAAGACTTATCTAATGCCTCTGCTCTGACTGGTCTTTCATTTAAACGTTTCCTAAATCATGTGTCAGTAAGGCTGTGTGGATACAAAATCGATATCTTGACAATTCCTTTTTGTCTATTCTGATGACACAACCAGATTGTCAGTACTGGATTCGTATATTTTACACAGGCCCTGTTCGGAATACACGCAGTGGGTTTTCTGATTATTATAAAATAATAACAATTTTCATGCAGTGGATTCAATTCTTCCAAACCGCTCAAGAAACATGTTGGTATATGTGAAGCTTTGCACTTAAAGTATTTCAGAGGGTAAGTCAAGAGCACATCTGTAGCTCCTTTAATCTGGGTGGGGCAAGAGAGGACATGAAAAGGATCAGAAAATCCCACCATTATACATTTCTGGGTCTAGTGGGAAGGAAGGGGATGCCTTCATTTGCCAAGTGTGTTCTGAGAATCTGGAGAACATTGCTGGTTAGAAGATACTTATTGAGGCCAGGCGCAGTGGTTCACACCTCTAATCTCTGCACTTTGGGAGGCTGAGGCGGGAGGATCACTTGAGGCCAGGAGTTCAGACCAGCCTGGCCAACATGGTGAAACCCTGTCTCTACTAAAAATACAAAATTAGCCTGGTGTGGGAGCATGTGCCGTAGTCCCAGCTACTTGGGAGGCTGAGGCAGGAGAATCACTTGAACCCAGGAGGCAGAGATTGCAGTGAGCAGAGATCGCGTCATTGCACTCCAGCCTGCACAACAGAGCGAGACTCTGTCTCAAAAAAATAAATAAATAAAAATAAAAAAGACATTCATCCATTCAATATAATTGAAATTCTGAGTGGTAAGGCAGGTTTCTCTCAACAGGACCTCGTTCTGGAACTTGGCATCCTCCAAAGCCAAGATAAGAAGGATGGTCGAATTTCCCCACATCTTCACCAACAGCTGTCTTTTACTTTTTGTTTTTTATTTTTTTATGATAGCCCTCCTAACAGATGTGAGGTGGTATCTCATTGTTTTGACGTGCATTTCCCTGATGATTAGTGCCTTTGAGCACCTTTTCATATACCTGTTGGCCATTTGTGTGTCTTCTTCGGAGAAATGTCTATTCAAGTCTTTAGCCAGTTTTTAATAGGATTATTGGGTCTTTTGCCATTGAGTTGTAGGAGTTTCTATATATTTTAATTCCTTCAAGGAGAAAGAGGAGACAAAGACTATTTTAGCAAAGTAACAATACAGAGGTGTGCTAACGGCCAGAGGAAAAGAAAAGGTCTCTCACAGAGCAGGTGAAGTGGAAAACACTGAATTTTTTTTTTTTTTTCTTGATGGAGTCTTGCTCTGTCATCCAGGCTGGAGTGCAGTGGCGGGATCTTGGCTCACTGCAACCTCCGCCCCCTAGGTTCAAGCAATTCTCCTGCCTCAGCTTCCTGAGTAGCTGGGATTACAGGTGCCTGCTACCACGCCTGGCTAATTTTTTGTATTTTTCAGTAGAGACGGATGTTTTGCCATGTTGGCCAGGCTGGTCTCAAACTCCTGACCTCAGGTGATCCACCTGCCTCGGCCTCCAAAAGTGCTGAGATTACAGGTGTGAGCCACTACTCCCGGACTGAATTTATTAATGCTAGAGAACTATCTCACAACTTTGCCTTATTTTACAAGTGAAAACCTGCCCACTGAATCAAAGACACCCCTTTATAGAGAAGGCCCTCAGCCTCTGGCAGCATCTTCTATCTGACTGCAGCTATTCCAAGACAGCCTTGCTCCAGCCCTCCCTTACAGACACCCTGGAATTCTCTAGAATTCTCCACAGGCCAGGCCAGCTGCTGAGCCCTAACATAGCCGTCTCCAAGAAGTGACTGTTAACACTCTCCTCCCTCCCCTGCCAAGTGATCCCAAGGCTCTAGAGAAACAGAAGATGTCTCTTCACAAAACAACAACATTCGACACATCCATCATTGCCCTGCCCAGCTCTGCTGAGTACACAAAGGACCATCATCACTGACCAGGGGCTGAGCCAAACAGAGCTGCCCTCCGGAAAAATGGAACTAAGTCAACCAGAGAAGGGACACAGGAGAAGTGAGACAATCAGGGAAACTGAGGAGCCCAGGGATGCGGCACTGGAGCTGAAAAGGTGATGATGTGGAAGCAGGGCTGGCAGCCATTGGGCTGAACCTCAGGCTAGATGAGTCAGTGCAGAAAGGGGCTCCTAGGAAGGGGAGGGTCAGCAGTCTTGACCTTGCCTCTGCAGAGCCCAGTCCCACTTCACAGGAGACGTGGCTTCACCTTACTTTCTCACCTTGGAGCCCATGATGTGTCTGAATCCTCGTCATGCATCTGCTGTCCAGTTGAGTGGGTTTCCTCCTTGCAAACAAAGGAACCTGAACAAAAACAAAGGACAGGGACCACATCCCTGGGCTCCTCAGTTTCCCCAGTTGTCTCACTTCCCCCACATATACACTCAACCCACCTCTGCCCCATTTAGGTCCTAAATGTTAGGAGGAAACATCGGCATGAAACAGTCGCAGAAGACATCCTTTCCCACAGAACAACAGCAGGCAATGGCCCGCAGCATCTACAGACTTTATCACCAAGCCCTTCAAGCCAGGCAATCATTCCACTCCGTAACTAACAAAACACAGGTTTGCTTATTTAGACATTAAAACACATATTTGTAAAAACACCAGAGGGTTCCCAAGAGTACACAGAGCGTGTCCGCTGCAGTGCACCCTTCTCATCTACCACTGAATTCCAGCTCCTCACAAAGAACTGTGGACATCTGCCCTTAACAAGCTACTAAACTTTTGTCATGCTAGATTTTCTTAAATCTCCCCTTTAACCCAAGCAAACACTATTTTCCTATACAACTGAATGTATCATTGCTCCACACTTTACAATACTCTAACTTGATGAAACAGCCTTGGCCCTGGAGGCTGTTTAACGTTTGAGAAGCCCACGTCAGGTTGATCAGTTGCGCTTCCTACCAAATACACAGATGTCCCTAGAATGCTGGTAAGCAGAGGCAGCGGCCCACACTCTTCTTTGTTTAGGTGAATGCCTCTCCATCTTTAGTCCCTGCCCTACCATCCGTCTCTGCTGCTTTACGCAAGAGCCCCTCACTTTCCTCCTGATTCATTCTTGTTCTTGTTACAGCCCATCTTCTTTGAAGCTGTCAGAGTGATCTTTGAAAAACATAAATCAGGCCATGTCCCTCCCATGCTTTAAAATCTCCACTGGATTCCCACATCACTGAAAATAAAGTCTAAACTCCCCACATCACCCACAGTATGGAGGGACCTGGGGTCTTATCATCTCTGAACTTATCTTAGACCACAGCCTCGAACTCTCCCAGCTGTGGCCACATGGGGAGTTGCTTCCCACCCGGCCTCTGCCTGGAACACCACCCAGAAGATCGAAGGTTAATCACGACCTTTCCAGGGAGACCTCCTGTGACCACCCCTAGTCTGAATACCCCCTCCCTGCATATCTCACACACACCCTTGAAACCATGCCTATCAACTTTATAAAATTAGGGAAGAAAGGAGGCAGGGAAACAAAGATAAATCAAGCTTGCAGCACATGCAACATGAATCATGAGGTCTGCCTGCTTTTGGATCTGCTTCCTCATAGTCGTTGGTGCCTATTGCCTCAGAATCACATAGAACACATAGACCCCATTACAAGATTATAGTTCCCCTTAACTGCTCTACAAATAAAAACTTGAACATCATAAAATGTTGTTTTCCCTTTGAGATGTTCTTTCAGGTCCCGCATACCAGTGAAACTACTGACGTCAGCTGGTCTGCAGGACCCCACAAGAGCTGACTCACCAACGAAGGCAGTTTCCATGTCTCAATGATTTCCTGCTCCTTATCCTAACCAATCAATGACCCCAATTTTCTAGCCCCTCACTTTCCATGAACTGCTTAAAAACCCAGCCCAGAACTCCTTGGGGAGATGGATTTGAGGGTCTTCTATCATCTGCTCACTTGGCCCCCTGCAGCCATTAAACTCTTTCTCTGATGCAAACCCTGCTGCCTCAGTGTAATTGGTCTGTTCCTGTGCAGCGGGCATAGGAAACTGTTGGTCCTACAACACTTCCTGTCGCTGATCATTGTCTATCCCATCACATGATCTTTTTGGAATCTTCATAGTACTTCTCATTTTCAGAAATTATCTTGTAACTGCGTTCAATTTTGTTGTTTTGTTCTGTCTCTACCTGCAAGATTATAAATTCCATCAAAGCCAAGGCCTTCCTTTCTTGTTCACTGCTGTATGTCCAGGTTCTAAAACAATGCCTGGCACATGATAGAGCCTCCAAAAATATTTATTGGAAGAAAAATCCTCTGACTTGAGATTGAGAGAGTTATAATTTTTCAGGTAGTTTTGCACAAAAGACTTTTGTCCTCCATTTATAAGTCTGAAGTACTAATTTCTACTTTAATATTACTTTTTCCACTGATAATAGAAATAACAGTCATCATTTGATTTTGAAATACAACTGTCTATTAAATACCTAAGTAATCTGCATTTATTATAGGTCAACCAAAAAAGAACTGGATATTACCTCTCTCCTATAATTGGATTGTATTTTCTGAAGAATCATGTTATTCTGGAGTTTTACCTTCTAATTTTCTTTTGTATTATATGTTTTTATTCCCTGCAAATAAATGGGCAGTTTTTTTCCATTTTGTGTGCAAATCAGGAAAGAAATATTTAAATCAGACAACAGCCTTCTAGAAATGACCTAACTGGTATATATTAGAGCATAGGGCTTCTCAACAAAGAAATAAATGTGTTGTTCCTAGAAAATATTTTATTGAAACTTACCCCATCACCAACATGGTCTGCGGGAACAAGTCCAGAAGAGGATGAAGAAACAAATGACTGGGTCAAGTGGACATTATGGTTCCCCAAAAATGGTCTCTCGTGAACATAGTTAGCATCTGTTCATATGCGCCACATCTGTCTCTCTCTCTCTCCCTCCTTTTAAACCAACATTATCATGATGGCCTCTGTTTGCTTCCCATATGCCACACATTGTCCTAAGCTTTGTCTTGTATTCACATGTACGAACTCCTTTAACTCTTAACCTCAGAAGGTGAATGTTAAAATGTCCATTTTACAGATCAGAAAGCTGAGGATTAGTAATGTGCAGAGCTGACTGCAAGACACAAGACCTTCGCCATCACATTATACTTAAATTTCTTTCTAGAACTTTCATATGGCAAGATTTTTATTTAGAAGGGTCAAAACTTTAAAGCAATATAGAATTCTTATACAAAGCTGCCTAGGAGAATATAACTGTTTCAAAGATCCTTCTCTTCCCAGTTAAAAAAAGGGGGGGGGATCTAAAGTCTATATTTTTCTCACCCGTAAAAATGATGGCAGTATTAATAACCACCTTGTTGAATTCATCATTACAAGTAATCTTTCTTTCTTCCTTTGACTTCATAAACACTGCATATTCAGTCTGGGCCAGATGCCTACAGACATCTTTGAAAACAGTATTTAATCATCTGAATATTTGACCATTTGAAGGGAAAAAAAAATAGCTGTTCCAAATTCCTGCCTTTATACATGTTTTCAAGGCTCAGTGGAAATGTACCTCTCTGCCTCTTGTTGTCCCTCAAATGACCACCCACAGATGCCTCTTCTGTTATGAAAGACTGTCTCAGAAACCAAAAACTGTCTAAGAAAATTATCATTTCTTTTTAGAACTCTTCTGAGTCTGCTCAAAGACAAGAAACTACAGGGAATTTGATTAGAATCACAAATAGATCTAAGAGTAATAGTAAAGGAAGTTAACAAAGCTGAGATAATCAGCACTTCGGCTTGGGTTCCTAATCAAATAAATCTTTGATTTTCATTATTTTGTTTAATCTGTAATACCCCTTGCCAGCATATACCATGAACTTTGATTTGGTGTTTGCATAAAAGTGGATATTGTTTCTATATTTGTATTGTGTCTTATTGACTGGAATTAAGTTCACCATCAAATAAGAATTTTAACGTTTTCTTAAACATTCAGGGCTTGTCATATTTTCTACCCTGGCTACAGAAAATCCTCTGACTATCCCTTTTTAGGCTACTAAATATCTTTTTTTAAAGCTGGCTGACTTCTAAAACAAGCACGACCCTAATGGCACTTTCAGTGAGAGTCTCTTCTGCATATGTACATAGGTCAGTTGCTGATTTATTTTAGTCCAGTTCTTCTACCTACATTACAGTCATTACATTCTATGCCATGAAGTGCCTCATGGGACCAAGAGAGCTAGACTATGTGATGGTTTGTTTTTTTTTTTTTTTTTTTGGTTTTTGGTTTTTTGGTTTTTGGTGGTTTTTTTTTTTTGAGATGGCGTCTTGCTCTGTCGCCAGGCTGGAGTGCACTGGCACGATCTTGGCTTACTGCAACCTCTGCCTCCCAGGTTCAAGCCATTATCCTGCCTCAGCCTCTCAAGTAGGTGGGATTACAGGCACACACCACCACACCCAACTAATTTTTGTATTTTTAGTAGAGACGGGGTTTCACCATGTTGGCCAGGATGATCTCAATCTCCTGACCTCGCAATCTGCCCACCTTAGCCTACCAAAGTGCTAGGATTACAGGCATGAGCCACTGTGCCTGGCTGTGATGGTTGATTTTATGTGTTAACTTGACTGGGCCATGGTACCCAGATATTTGGTCAAACATTATTCTAGATGTTTCTGTGAAGGTGTTTTTTTTATGAGATTTAACATTTAAATTATTGGACTTTGAGTAAAACAGATTACACTCCCAAGTGTGGGTGGGCCTCATCTAATCAGTTGAAGGCATCAATAGAACAAAGACTGACCTCCCCTAAGCAAGAAGGAATACTTCTAGCAGAAGAATTACAACTCAAACTGAAACTCTCCCCTGGATCTCCAACCTGCCAGCCTGCCATGCAGATTTTGGACTTACCAAGCCTCTACAATTGCATGAACCAATTCCTTAAAATAAATCGTCTCTCTCTGCCTGCCCCACCCCCACCCACACAAACACACACACATACACACATGCACATATACACCCTATTCTTGTTGGTTTTGTTTTCCTGGAGAATTCTAATACAGACTTTCTAACATTGTTGTCATTTCCAGTGAAGCTTCAGCTGCTTCCTTTAGTTAACAAAATGTGTTCTAATTGCATAGGTAGGTCTAAGAAGTTCTACTCTCTCAACCTCATTTCTTCCATAATTGTGCACTAGTTATAATACGACTTTGAATAGGCAAAGGCTAGGATCCGTTCAATTCCTTGTTGACAGCCAGCTAAAAGACACTAGGCCACACATTCACCACTCTTTTCTAAATTATAAATCTTGAGATCACTGTATTTCTGAATGACCGCCTGCTCTGGGTTGTTCATTTTACTTATTTTTTCAAAAGTGAAATGTTTTCATACTCTATTTAATCATGTGTGGGGTGGAATACTCTTCCATGTGCTGGAAACACAAGGATAAATAAATATGCTGCCTTTGTGGAGTTTACAGTCTAGTGGGGAGACATAAAAAATAGCGGCAAAAAATAATATCTCTTGGCATTAACATCCCCAACAAAGGGCCTGGGATTTCAACCCTATCACTATAATAATGATATTTAGAATGAGGCAAATGACAGGGGTGTGAGGAGGTTGTTACTAGCTGAATTGTGTTCCTCCTACCCCCTAAAGAAATTCATGTTGAAGTCTTAACACCCAGTGCCTTAGAATGTGACTGTATTTGGAGACATGGACTTCACAGAGGCGACTGCATTAAACTGAGGTCTTAGGGTGAAGCCTAAGCCGGTATGACAGGTGTCCTTATAAAAGGGGGAATTCAAAACACAGACAGGCACAGAAAACCATGTGAAGATACAGGGAGAAGATGGCCAACTACAAGGCAAGGACGGGGGCCTGGAACAGAGCCTTTCCCTCATGGGCCTGAGAAGGAACCAAATCTGCCAACACCTTGATCTCAGACTTTCAACCTTCAGAACTGTGAGGAAATAATTTCTGTTGTTTAAGACACCCAGCCCGTGGTACTTGTTACAGCAGCTCTTGCAAACTAATACAGAGGCTAAGCTTAATAATGATGTAGAGCAATGGCTGAAGATAAGAACAAGTAAGGGAGTTCTCACAAAGGCATCATCAACCTGACCTAATGACTGACTAGAAGCAAAAGGAGAAGGAAAGCAAGAGACGCAGGTCGACTTGAGTTATGGGTGTAGTAAATTATAAAAGTGGCCACTAGGCTGGGTGCGGTGGTACACGCCTGTAATCCCAGCACTTTGGGAAGCCAAGTGGGTGGATCACCTGAGGTCAGGAGTTGGCAACCAGCCTGACTAACATGGTAAAACCCCATCTCTACTAAATACAAAAAAATTAGCTGGGCATGGTGGCACATGCCTGTAATCTGAGCTACTTGGGAGGCTGAAACAGGAGAATCACTTTTACCTGGGAGGCAGAGGTTACAGTGAGCCGAGATCATGCCATTGCACTCCAGCCTGGGCAACAAAAGTGAAACTCTGTCTCAAAAAAAAAAAAGTGGCCACTAATTCCCTCCCCACTCCCATCCCTTCACCCCTCCTCCACCCCACCTCCACATACCTGTCCTTATGATGTGGTCTTGAAGATACTCCAATCAAAAGGTAATGTCTATTTCTCAACTCCTAAATATGGGGTGGCCTTGTAACTTTCTCTGACCAATAGAATAAAATAGAAGTGACGCTTTATTAGTAACAAGCCTAGGCCTCAAGATGCCTTGCAAGCTTCTTCTCCCTTACTCTTCTTGGTAGTCTTCTTGATCACTACTATTGAATAAGCCTGGGCTAGCTTACTGGCTGATGGAAACGTGGATACATGGTTGTGTTAGCCCCAGTTCCCCAGCCAGCAGTCAGCCATCTGCCAGATTGATGAGCAATCAACTGCCAGGTGACTGAAGACATAAGTGAACCCAGCTGAGTCTAGCAGAAGACCACCCAGCTGACCTTAGCCCACATTACTGACCCATATAATTGTGCACTTATACATGGTTGCCGGTTTGTTTTTTTTAACATAGTACATGGTTTCAGTTTTAAGCCACAAAGTTTTGGGGTAGTTTTTGGTACACTGAAAAAGTTAACTGGTATGTGGGATAAATATTGTTTCCTTTTGCCTGGATAAGAAATTCAAGAGCAAAGCAATCTGGATAAGAAATTCTGTCTTGGACCCAGAGCAGTGGTTCACACCTGTAATCCCAGCACTTTGAGAAGCTGAGATGGGAGGATCACTTGAGCCCAGGAGTTGCACTCCAGCCTGGACAACATGACAAGACCTTGTTTCTACAAAAAAAAATTTTTAAATAGCTGAGTGTGGTGGTGCATGCCTATAGCCCCACCTACTCAGGAGGCTGAGGTGAGAGGATCACTTGAACCTGAGAGGTTGAGGCTGCAGTGAGCCAGGACTGCACCACTGCACTCCTAGCTGGGTGATAGAGAGAGACCTTGTCTCAAAAAAAAATCTGTATTTGACATATTGTGTTTGAAATATCTATGAGACTGTCAAGAAGCCAGTTAGTTAAATAGTTCCGAGTCTCAGGCAAGAGGTCTTATTTAGAAATACAAATCTGAAAGATAGTCATGTGACTGATTTCCATCTATGAGTAGATTGTCACAAAAAAAAAGCAAGAATAGAATAAGGTAACAAGAGATCCAAGTTAGGACCCCATGAACATCAACATTTAACATCAGGTAAAGCAGGAAAGTCAATTAGGGAGAAGAGGAAACCGATGAAATACACGAGAGAAGTCAAAGGAAATTCTCAACAGAGTCAAAGTCATAGTAATGTCTAAAAAAACAAATAGGATTGATAAGAGTCCCAAACATTTGGGAATTATAAAGTCATTGCCAGAAGAGTTTTAGCAAAGCATTGAAGGCTGACTCCTACCAGCCATCATTAAAGAATGAACGGGGCCAGGGCAGTGGCTCAAGCCTGTAATCCCAGTGCTTTGAGAGGCTGAAGTGGGAGGATCACTTGAGGCCAGAAGTTTGAGACCAGCCTGGGCAACATAGCAAGACTCTGTCGCTACAAAAAAATAAAAAATTAGCTGGGCTTTGTGGCTTGTGCCTGCAGTCCTAGATACTCGAGAGGTTGAAATGGAAGGATCGCTTGAGTCTTGGAGTTCAAGGCTGCAATAGCCATCATTGTGCCACTGCACTCCAGCCTGGGCAACATAGAAAAAGCAAGTCTCTGAAACAAATTAAAATAAATTTTGTTTACAAAAGTGCCTGGAAGGGGATGAATTGAATTGGAAACAATGAGTATAACTACCATGGTTTGAATGTGTCCCCCAAAGTTCAAGTGTTGGAAACTTAATCCCCAATGCAACAGTGTTGAGCGTTTAAGAGGTAATTATGTGATGAATGCCCTGCTCTCATGAATGGATTACTGTCATTATCTCCAGAGACAGTTAGTTGTTCCAAGAGTGAGCTTATTACAAGAGGGAGCTCACCTCCTCTTGCCCTCTTGCTCTCATGCGTTCCTGCCCTTCTACCTTCTGCCATGAAATGATGCAACATGAAGGCCCTCACCGAACGTCAGCACCATGCTCTTGGACTTACCAACCTCCAGAACTGTAAGAAATAAATCTCTGTTTTTTATAAATTGCCCAGTCTGTGGTATTCTGTTATAGCAACACAAAATGAACTAAGATAATTATCTAGCTTAGCTTGGCAGATAGGCTGCTTTAGACACTATCTGCCTCTTTGCTCAAAGAATCTGTGAGCTACTGGTGGCAGCCAATGTCACACTCATGCTGATTAATGCCATTAAAAGGTATAGTACCCAGCATTAGCTGGGCCTTTCATGCCATGCAACAAAGGGAAAAAAAGAGACAAATAACCCCTAAAGGGAAGTGAAAGGTTGATGGGGGAATTTTTCAAGATGGGAGAGATTTTGGTACATTTATTCCTAACTTTATTGAGTCATAAAGCTGTAACTGATGGATTAAAGTCCTGGAGAGGATGGCAAGGGATGATATCCACAGCACAGGTGGAAGAAAAGCTAGGGGTGGAAAGATAAGAGATTTCCAGATATGAGACAAGAGGTTGAGGGAATTCACATTGGGTGACCATGAATCCTTACCTGGAAGGAAGCCCATTGGTGGGCAGGGGAGTTGGGGACGGTGGGAAATGTTCAGAGCTGCAGATATGAACAGTGAGTGAGCTTGATATTCCATACAATATTTGCTAGATGACACTGAAGTTGAGGATAATAAAATTATACTGGCATTCTTTGACATGGCTGGTTTTTTCCAACAGCAGGAAATAGCTTGCATGCAGAAGCAAACAGAACAGTTAGTTGCACCAATCCAAGACTAGGATTTTTGTGGACAGATATAGAAGGGAGAGAGATTAAGAGCTTTGAGGTTTTAGCAAGACAGTGGTTAACATAATATATCATGGGATCTCTCAGCTGGCTAAAAGGAGTCAGGGGAAAAGCATGGTTAATGAACTTGGAAAAAGGGAGAGTAGGGGAGCAAGCAGAGAGGCTATGAGGGTATAACCAGATATGGTTACACTGGAGTTGAATGTTCTGGAAGCAGAGACATTACAGAAGACAAGGCCAGAGCGTGGGCAATGTGACTGAGCTGGCAAAGTATGGTAGGGATGAAGTCTTGCAACTCTGAAGCTAAGTCACTGGATATTTCCTCCACACGCAGATGCTGAAGACCACCCTGATGGTGGCAGTTCAGATAGCAAAGAGGATGTGAGCCAAGGGACTGAGCCCTCATGGGACCAGGGGAAGTAACAGGGATAGAGCAAGACAGCCAGGAAAAACGGTAGAATATGGTCTATGGGAATTTCACTGGGAGGTATGGGATCATACAGTTTTGCAGGATTATGGCAAAGGAATGTTTCGGAAGCAATAGTGACCATAGCTCCTTTGAGCTTGGGAAGTGTAGACAAATGAAT
This sequence comes from Pongo pygmaeus, assembly GCF_028885625.2. Lineage (NCBI taxonomy): Eukaryota > Metazoa > Chordata > Mammalia > Primates > Hominidae > Pongo > Pongo pygmaeus. The sequence goes on from NC_072376.2 coordinate 23,579,549, forward strand.
AGTCACTCCCCCTGCCCTCTCCAGAAAGCACTTTCTTGGGGAAAAATCGGATGTGGGGATTTTTTATTTTTAATGAATCAGGGGTTCATTAAATATAATTTAATAAATATTAAATAATGATCATTATTTTTAATGAACCAGGGGTCCAAAGACTTTGCTGAAAAAAATTATGAGAAAATCAAGTGAGAAAGAAAGAGGAGCAAGCCGGAGAGAATGCGAATGACCTTCACTGTGGGGCTTAATATTTCATCTTGAATAAGAGCTTTATTTTTCACAAATATCTTTAAGATTTCAAGCCTGGTTCCAATCAGACCAACAATAATGATGCAATAGGATATAGTCAACATTCCTCTCCTCTTGGAATTATCTCAGGAATAACAAGAGATACTGTTTTTTATTTTTTGTTTTTGTTTTTGTTTTTTTTTTTTGAGATGGAGTCTTGCTCTGTCCCCCAGGCTGGAGTGCAGTGGTGCGATCTCGGGTCACTGCAACCTCCACTCTCGGGTTCACGCCATTCCCCTGCCTCAGCCTCCCGAGTAGCTGGGACTACAGGCGCCCACCACCAAGCCCAGCTAACTTTTTTTGTATGTTTAGTAGAGACGGGGTTTCACCATTTTAGCCAGGATAGTCTTGATCTCCTGACCTCATGATCTGCCCGCCTCAGCCTCCCAAAGTGCTGGGATTACAGGCATGAGCCACCACGCCCAGCCGAGATACTGTTTAGAGTCCAGGTTTATTCCTTGTTTTGAAGTTAAGTAGTTCAGTAAATAGAACAAGAAAGATTTTTCTCTGTAGATCTCAACAGAACATAAGCCAGTAGGTATTTGCAGAGATATTATACCCTGGAAGGAAAGAAAAAATGCTCTGATAACTGGAGTTACACTCTTGATTTAAACTATTTGCTTGGATCCCTTGATCAACATTTGGTTCTAGCAGCCAAAAGAATTTGCAAAAACTAAAGATGAAGGAAGGTCATCAGAGTTGTAAGCATGACCTCTTGACTAATATATATGGTTGTTAAAAAGGGTTATTTTGGGGTTTTCAAATGCACACAGAAAATATTGGGCTGGGCATAGTGGCTCACATCTGTAATCCCAGCACTTTTGGAGGCTGAGGCAGGTGGATTTCTTGACCTCAGGAGTTTAAGAGCAGCCTGGGGAACATGGCGAACCCCATCTCTACAAAAAAATACAAAAAGTAGCTGAGTGTGGTGGCACATGCCTGCAGTCCCAGCTACTTGGGAGGCTGATGGGGGAGGATGGCTTTAGCCCAGGAGGCAGAGGTTGCAGTGAGCCAAGATCGTGCCACTGCGCTCCATCCTTTGTGACAGAGTAAGACCCTGTCTCAAAAGGAAAGAAAATACTGTAATATGAGGATTTATTTTATGATATTCTCCATCTGGTACCCTTACATGTACCTGTCTGGAGTGTAAGTTGGTGCATCTTTTCAGAGAGGCAATTACATTTGTATGGCCTTTAACCCAGTAGCTCTACCACTGGGTATTACCCTAAAGAAATACTCATAGATACGTACCCGGTTTAGTCATAATTGGTGACAACCTAAATACCCAATGATACAGGACTGTTAAATAAATGGTTCTATTAACATACAATGGGATACTACTGGGCCACTAAAAATTATATAGAGGCATATGAAATATTATATGGCAGGTCAGTTATGATTTATTGGACTAAAATAAGGTTACACAAATATTTACATGTGATACCAACTTAAACATGAAATGCATACGCCTAGAAAAAAGACAGGAAATATATAAATCAAAATATCTGAGATTATCTCTAGGTATTTAGACTATGTGTGGTTTTGATTCGAGTTTTCTTCTTTTTTCAAACTTTTCTGAGAAAAAAAATCCAAAACAAAAATATATCTTATCTACAATAAGAAAAATTAATAATATGCTTTTATCAGTTTCCTGGGTATATTATTTGCAAAAATAATGCTCTAAGAAGCCAAGTTTAAATTGTTTTAATTAAAAGGTAAAATATAAAGGAAGACAATATTCCCTATATGTGAAAATATCCTAATTTCAAGGGGAAACTCCCTTTTTAGCAAAAAGTTCTTTTGGGGAGGGGCTTAAAGGAAATGGCTCCGCCCATCTAAGTTCTGACCCTTTCTGTTTTGCTAATAATCACATGGCTATTAGGGGCTGATGTCTTTAAATTCCAAGAATGAGTTAAAGATTATTTCTCTAGTCACATGATTAATAAAGATTTTAGTTAGTGCCTATTTCATTCCCTACACTGTATTTAATGTTATGGATGGTGAAAATAATGAAAAAAAAAAAACTCAAGGTATTCAGAAATCAATTAAGGAAAAAAAAACTGGGCCAGGTGCAGTGGTTCACTCCTGTAATCCCAGCACTTTGGGAGGCTGAGGCAGGCAATAGCTTGAGCTCAGGAGTTCGAGACCAGCCTGGGAAACATGGTGAAACCCTGCCTCTACAAAAAATACAAAAATTAGCCAGGCATGATGTCGCACACCTGTAGTCCAAGCCACTCGGGAGGCTGAAGTGGGAGACTTGCTTGAGCCCCAAGAGATTGAATCTGCAGTTAGCCAAGATTATGCCACTGAAATCCAGCATGAGCGACAGAGCGAGACCCTGTCTAAAAATAAACAAACAACAACAACAAAAAAAAACTGTAGATATTTACTTCAAATACAATAGGCATAAAATAACTAATAACAACAATTAGCATTCAAGCAGTGCTTTTTCCGAAGCCTTCTTAAATACTGTATATGCCCAAATATAAGATGAGGTAGTTTCCCAAAACTCTCTGGAAATAAGAGATATTTGTGTATTTTTAAAGACTGACATATCATAGGACATTCTCTAGTTACTTTATTTAAACAACTAAGTGATGCTTGAGGAAGACTCAATAGCCTGAAATGACTTCAGTCAAAGCTTTGGGATGTTTAGAGAGGTCTCTTGACAGAATTGGTTACAGTGGATACAAAAAGATTTAATACAGATTTAGTCATTATTCCTGGGGTAAGGTGCCACAGTACAAATGTTTAATATCATTGTAAACAAGCATTTTAACATAACTCCCTAAGTGAATCTAACGTATATTTATTTAACATCTACTTTATTCTGGGTCTGTATTCAATGCTAATGGCTTCTCTTTTCAGCCAGCGAACTGTTCTTCCACCATAATGATAATGACTAAGAGGATACTTTACGGTTTACAAACACTCCCCAAAACATCATCATACTTGATTATACTAGCACAGTGAAAGAATGAATATGGCCAAAATTTTGGGAAAATAAACCAGTATGTATGTTAATAGAGATAAACAATGAAGCAACCATTGTTTTTCAGCAGCCTGTTCTCTAGGACTAGTTTAATTGGGAGAAATAATTTTTAAATTCTTTCTAATGAAACTGTTACTATCAGGGTCAAAAAATCAGTTAGCAATAAGTCCTATTTTCTGAAACAACAAGGCTTTGATAAACATGGTAAAGATAATTCCATTCTCTTTTACCATTTGTTTGGCTCTTTCATCAAAGCTGTGTAACCCTCTTCGTTTGACATCACACAAAGAAAGACCTAAAGGACTTCACTAGCGCTGCTTCCTGGGCCTCAGAGTGTGTCCTCGACTTCTGATGCTATTTCACTCTCTAGCTCGAGTGGCTAATTTTAATCCACAAAAAGTTTGGTAATTTATTGAAGTATAATAATCCAAATAAAACTTCATCTTTGATTTACTAATTAAACTGTTCTTCTGACATTGTCAACAGAACAGATTTTAATTTTTTTAGAAACTGGTTCTCACTCTATCATCCAGGCTGGAATGCAGTCATGTAATCCTAGCTCACTGCAGCCTAGAACTGCTGGGCTCAAGCCATCCTCCCGCCTCAGCCTCCCTAGTAGCTGAGACTACAGGTGCATGCCATCACACCTGGCTAAATGTTTTTATTTGTTGTAGAGGTGGGTCTTGCTATGTTGCCCAAGCTGGTCTCAAACTCCTGGCCTCAAGCAATCCCTCTGCTTCAGCCTCCAAAACGCTAGGATTACAGCATAAGCCACAATGGCCTGCCTACGGCGGATTTAAAATGATGCAAAGATCTTAATTATTTTCAACCAAGTTTGAAAGCTTTCTTGCTTGTGACAGAACAACTGGAGAGGAGTTCCTACTTCTAAATTTCTGAAGTCAAAACAATGAGCAGGAAAGACTCTGCCTCCTTTCACCTGTTCTTCTTTCTAGGCACATTATTTTTCCTTCTTGGTACTTCACACAGTTTAAAAGAGATAATGATAGCTAGATGATAGGAAGGGAAAAAGAGAGAGAAAGAAAGAGGGAGAGACAGAGAAAGAGAGGGTGAAGATGACGTGTGTATGGATATGGATGGACAGAGTTGTACTATTTTGTGTATATCTATTCATATATATGCACATATCAACTGTCTATGTCTCTATCGTGTCTATTGTGTCTATCGTGTGTGTGTGTGTGACTTTTATGTCTCTCTTACTAAATTAAAGCTCTCTTAGGGGGTAGGGCAAGCACATTGTAGGTGCTCAATAAATTTAATTGAATGAAAAAAATTTAACACAATTTAAAAAAACTCTTGGCAGGTATTCCTTGACTAATTCCTTCTACACTTTCCTTCTGCCTCAAATGTCCCCACTCTCATCCCCCATTCTCATCTGCCCAGATGTTCTCCATTTCTTAAAGCCCAGAACAAATGTCGCTGCCTTCTTGAAACTTTCTGTGATTTTTCCAGCCAAAAGTAAACTCCCCCTTCTCCAAATGACCACAGCACCGCTATCTCCTCCCTGAAGCACTAACTGTTTTCTATCTTCTCTGCATCCAGGTGGGGCTCCACTTGTAACACACATTCATGTTGAAGGAAGCATTTTTTTTCTTTTTCTTTCAGTTTTAGACATGCAGAGCGGCATGTTTTTTGTTTGTTTGTTTGTTTTTGAGATGGAGTCTCGCTCCGTCGCACAGGCTGGAGTGCACTGGCAGGATCTTGGCTCACTGCAACCTCCGTCTCCCCAGTTCAAGCAATTCTCCTGTCTCAGCCTCCCGAGTAGCTGGGATTACAGGCGCACACCACCACACCCGGCTAATTTTTTTTGTTTGTTTGTTTTGTATTTTTAGTAGAGGCAGGGTTTCACCTTGTTAGTCAGGCTGGTCTCAAACGCCTGACCTCAGGTCAGGTCCACCCACCTCAGCCTCCCAAAGTGCTGGGATTACAGGTGTGAGCCACCGCACCTGGCCAGCAGGTTTTATTTGTCCTTGATGCTCCGCTCTCCACTCCTCCATCAGTTCATCCATCTGAATGCAGCCTAACAGGATAGTTAAAACATGGGCTCGGAAACCAGACATGCTTCATATAAATCCTGGCTCTACCACTTACTAGCTGCGTGACCTTGGCTATGTAACTTCACCTCTCTGTGCCTCAGTTTCCTCATGGAATACTAATAATAGTACCCACCTCATAGGGTAATTTGATGACTAAATGAGTGAATCCATGTAAAGCCCTTTAAAATGTCTCTGGAATGTTACAGTAAGTGGTCTATAAATGGATTCTATTATGATGGACTCAATATAATTTACTGAGAATCTACTATGTACCGGGCGGTCTGCTCGGCGGTCACATCAGTAGGAACTCCATAAATATTTGAGGAATGACTGGTGACAGCTAACATTGACTCAGCCCTTTATTAAGTCAGTAACAAACGTCTTTCAGGTCCAAGGTCTCATTTACTCCTCACAACAATTGCAGGGGATGGATGTCACCCCCTCCACCTTCACCCAGGAGCAGAGTCCCTTCTGCACTTGCACAAGCACATACTTAGCAGGTGAAAAGTCTCCACAGCGTTCATCTCACAAGCCCGCCAACTTCTGGAGATTTTTTTCCATTCCCTCCTGCAGCTCCCTCGACTTCACACGAAGCATCTTTTTTAGCATCTGTTCAGCCTGACTCCCGTCATTAGATACATTCTTATGGGTTTATAATGCATCACTGATTTGTTTCAGGACTAAATCGTGGGATCTAAAAATAAAGTGATGTTGAACATATTTCTTTGCATATTAACTTTAAAGAAATGGATTAATCTTTTAGAAATAATCAAAATTAAATGATCCACTCCGCATGGAGCAGTTACTAAAAATAATAAAAAGCAAAAACTCTTCAGATTCCTACTTTTCCTTTTTTACTGCTTCTGGATTTGTTAATGTAAGTATATCCTTCATAACTTTTTCATCTGAAAAATTAAGAGGTTTAGCAAGCCTATGGTAACCCAATCATGTTTTTCCCTGGGGACATTTAAATGGAAGCAGGATTCATTTATTCTCCAAGTCAAATTCTCATTTTCAAAAATGACATTGCGGAATTGCCATCATCCTAAGAGACGGAACAAAGAATGATAAATAAAGTGACACATGTGTTGGTATAAAAGTTGTTTTCTGACATTTCAGCCATTTATCCAACACATATGCTCTGTCTGTCCACTACAGGCTGGGCAAGATGAGGATCTAGAATTGAAGAGGGTGTGGTTCTTTCCCAAAAACAGCTTCCTCAGTAGAATGGGAGGAAAGACTTCCAAATAAATATGACAGCACAAGACAGAAAGCTTTATGGAAAAGAGGGCAATGGGAGTGGGGGAAAAAAAGTCAATTCCTGCTGAAATAAAAATATGATCTGCCTATTTGATAGAACATTTAAAATGTTTTCCCCTTCTTCAACATACATGCACACATATCCATTTTGACTGTTTGCTTCTTTTCTTTCTTTGGAATCTGACAGTACTCTCAATCACCAGCCCTTGGGTGTTTACCTGTCACCTAGGCTTGGCGACATTGTTTTATTCAATTTGCTATTTCCCTATTACTCAGAAAGGGTTATATATGCAAATAAATATACATTCTGGTTGCAACATTAAATAATGAGGCAAACTACAGTTTATAAAATGCAGTTGTTCCATGCCACATTTCATTTTAGGAGAGGGAGGCCTACAGCCAACTGTGAACAATTACCAAATCGTCAGTGGAATTCAATAAATGTTGTTTAAAAAAACTAATTATTTGTTACAATAACCAGCTACTACTGCCACTTTGTATTTGGAGGTTTGTAAACTACTTCCATTTGAAATGTAATTGATTCCATTTTTATCATTTGTTCAAGTTTATGTGGTTGTTCTCATCCTAAGAGATGATAACATCTATTTTCAGCAAATTATACATTATAATTCCTCATTCAAAAGCTGTAACAGAAACAAAATGCTAATTTATGCTGTAAACGAAACTACAGAATCATAATCACTCATTGTTAACATTAGGGACTAAACTGCTACTGGAAATAATAAATTGGAGCAGAATGTGTAGGGGTTGTTGGTTAGATTTTTCTTTTTCTTTGTATCTTTTTTGTTGTTTTGTTATTATACAACCAACACACTTTCTAATACTCTTTCAGGCAAGATATTACATGGATGTCTTGTCTTCTTCCACAAAGAAGCCAGACATTCACTGGGCTTTTAGCTATTACCTGCAGCTCTCTATTTGAAACCTACAGAAGACATGCTCACAAAGCAATCAGACGTGCACACTACAGAGGGGAAGCACATTAGAACTACACACCTGCTTTTCCACATTCCATTAAGTTTCCACATCTACATTTCCCTTTGCATCAACGGTCTCCTCCCCTACCCCCTTCCCTCCTCCCCTCCACCGCATGTTTCTCCTGTATGAAGACCCCACTGTAACCTCTTCTGGTCAAGGTGAGCCTCCCTCAGTAGCAAGCTTCCCCTCTGCTTCAGCAACTACACTGAACAAATGCAAAAATGCACATAAACCCAGTAACTTTTTTTAAAGATGGGGTCAGTAGCTACGATTACAGGCACACACAATCACACCTGGTTATTTTTATTGTTCTTTAGAGATGGGGGTCTCCCTGTGTTGCTCAGGCTGGTCCCGAACTCCTGGACTCAAGGAATCCTCCTGCCGCAGCCTTCTGAGTAGTTGGGATTACAGGTGCGAAAAACTGTGCTCTGGCAAAATCAGTAAATTTCAATAAATATAGTCAATCCTTATTAACACACACAAAAAGGGTGGGGGTGGATCTGGTACCACATTCTAGACACTGCTTTGTTGAAATAACGATCTTCATGTGAAAATAATGTAACACCACCTAATGGCATTTTCTCCTTTCTTCTTTTTTTAAAACATAGAATCCAAAAGAAAGAAACATTTTCATATAATTATTATATCAAAAAGGTGATTTTTTTCGAAAGGACCAAAAAGTCACACTGCCTTCTAGAGTAAATCACTTTTCTGCTGCCCTTTTATTTAATGCCGTCTGCTGTACACATTTACCTCTTCACTGGCAAAGTGTGATCATTGATTTCCTGTGGTCTCTCTGGAAGGAAGTTCTGCTTCCTTGATGATGAATACAAGGGGTAGGTGACCCCATTCTCATTCCAATGCAAGCCTTGCACTTTTACATTTCCGCTAGGGCCACAGGAACGTGAAAGCAGTGAGAAACTCCTTGCCCTCTTCATGGAGACTGTCTTGCTGTAACTACTGACATTTAATGTTTTCCCTCCCCTTCCCACAACTGTACTTTGGAAGATCACAAAATAAGGGCTGAACCACTAAAAGGCATCAGTTCATGATGGACATAAATGTTAGGCGCACGATTCAGTGCAGAAGATACCTGTTATAACATGGCCGGGATGAGAAAGGTACATTTCAGCCTAAATCTCAAATGTAACTATATGTAGCACAAGCAGAAAGTGACACGGATTAGCTCATGAGAGTGTATCCCTCACTATATATATGATAGGGTTTTGATACATCTGAATGATTATAAAATTATTCTATTTGTGTATCTCACAATTACATTTCTCCTGTCGAATATTTTATTGATATTCAGGTACATTTGGAATGAGCACCCCACTAAACCATAATTATTCTGTTTTAGAAGGCCCTGACTATCTCCCAGGCTAGATCTACCATTCAAAACAAAAAGAATGGTCAACTCAAACATCTAGTCCAAAAAGCATCAGGTAGTTATGGTTGATTCCACCAAAAGAGACAACTTCACCTCATTCATCAAAAAGAATTCTATCTGGTTATATAAAAGAAAGTGGGTAAACTTGGGCAAACAAAGGAGATATTCACTATTTCACAAAGCTGGCAAATAAATTGCCAAACTTGCCAGAAATGTACATGTGGCCACACAGTTTCTTCTGTGTTGTAGCAGAAAGTGAGTACAGTGGGGATAAGAAGAGGAAGCTGGCACAAGTCTGTCTGGTAGAGGACCCAGCTTTCCCTGACTAGCGCTGAGACCTTAGGCAAGTCACTTAATTCTCTGTGCTTTGCCTCATCTATAAAATGGGAATAATAGTAAAAGTACCTACCTCATATGTTGTTATGGAGATTAAATGAGTCAAATATTTATAAAGTATATGGAACAACAATTGATAAATGGTAGTCATTGTCACTGCTCTTTAATTACCAAGTTTATGGTTTACATAAATTACAAAGAAAAGCTAAAAATTGCACTTTGGGAGGCCGAGGTCAGGAGTTCGAGACCAGCCTGGCCAACATGGTGAAACCCCGTCTCTACTAAAAATACAAAAATTAGCCAGGCGTTGTGGCATGAGCCTGTTGTCCCAGCTACTCAGGAGGCTGAGACAAGAGAATTGCTTGTACCCGGGAGGTGGATGTTGCAGTGGGCTAAGATTGCACCACTGCACACCAGCAAAAAAAAAAAAAAAGGAAGGAAGGAAGGAAGGGAAGGAAGGGAGGGAGAGAAAGAAAAAGAGAGAAGGAAAAGAAAGAAAGAGAGAGAGAGAAGGAAGGAAAGAAAGAGACAAAGAAAAAAGAAAGAAAGAAAGAAAGGAAGGAAGAGAAAGAAAGAGAAAGAAAGAAAGAAAGAAAAGAAAAGAAAAGAAAAGAAAAGAAAGAAAGAGGAAGGAAGGAAAGAAAGAAAAAGAAAAGTGAACAACGTTTTCAAGCTGATGCATTAAGTAAGCCAGCCTTATTGGAAGACCTGCAACAAATTCTTTTCCTCTCCTATACCCCTAGGAGAAACCCAAAGTCAGAAAAATTGGAGTTATGTGAAAACTGGGGTTCTGTGAGCTGGATTTACAGGAGGATTTCTAAAATTTATTTAAGGTAAGAATGTAGAAATGCACTTAAAACTCTTTTGCAGTTCATACTACATCTTCAGGGAAATAAAAATGTTGAAAAGGTATAGAAGCCCAGTTGATATTTTTTTAACTTTGAGGTATTGGCTATCTAACAACTTTGTAAATGGAGGATATTCCCAAGTCTTGGCTCATCTCCGGGGATGCCAACATTGTCACCACTTTAAGAATTATGAAATGTCCAGAAAGAAAGAAAAAAAAACACTGAATTCTTTATGGCATTTGGACTGAATGGAAAAGAAGTGTTCCTCAGTGGGCTGCTTTCTGCTTTGGCTATCCATATTCATGGAGGTAATGCCAAGCCAAAAAAAAAAATGGGCAGTCAGCACAAGCTTTCGACAACTTACCCACATCCATTAATGATTCTGCACTGAAACTTCTACCTTGCTGGAGAAGATACAGTGAGTATACAGAACTATGGGTACTGGCTAATTCAAAACAGTCATTGCCTACTCTGAGAAGATAGTTCCCTTATGAAGATGCCATTTTATATTTCTAGTCTGGAAAATTTGGGAAGTGGTGGGGGCAGGGGGCAGAGAAAGAAAAGTTAAAAAAGCAGGGTCAAGCCTCGTGGTAATGTCTTTTACGTAGCCTCAGGTTAAGCTACCCAGTAACCAAACAGCTGGTCAATCAGGTGAGTAAAGTCAGATGTCTGGCCTCATCACACTCAAGCAGTCAGCTAATTGGCTCCATTTTTCACTTTCAACTGATTGATTCAATATCATACAGACCTGGCCTGCTTCGATTTGGGCTTACATAGTGACAGCTAATAAGGTGACCTGGGTCCAAACTGCAAGCAGTAATGACCACTCCACAGTCAGCTTTCTGATGGAGACAGAAAGCCAAAACAACTACAGGAGAGAATTACAGGTTGAAAAGCACAACATCAAAAGATAAAGCTCGGTTTTGGAAGCTTGCACTACTGCCATCCCTAGGCGTGAAACTGTAAATTAAAGAATGGTCTGCTGTCTGCTGCACTGAGCCAAATCAGAGACATTTCACATATACACTTTAACTGGGGGTTTCATTCTAATTGAAGAAATGAATTCCACCTAAGCAGATGCTCCCCCCCGCACACACACACTTGCTATGATATGTTTTGCACATTGGCAAGTGGGTGCAAAATATCTGCAACATGGTCCTCTCAGATATAGGATGGAATTTCCCAGTTTTTAAATGGTAACAGATGTAGTTTCGGCTCTAATACACATTGGGCTCTCTCCAAAAAAATCACCCCTCCCTCCCCAGCTTCAAGAATAAAATGTCACAGAACAAGTAAAAACCTGGTCAGTGATGATTTGTGGCTGGGTTTTTGTTGTTTGTTTATGTTTCTGTTTTTCAGTAATGAATAAACACCCTCATTGTTTCCAATTTTCCAGGTCTATATATCAAGAAGCTCCATCTTCATTATTTTTTTTACTTGCTTGTTTATAACGAGAGGCGTCATAATCATGTTTCTTGTGAAAATGAAAGTAATCAAAATGTCTTGTGATTCCAGGAAAAGAGCTTCTTAGGGAGACATGCCTGCCTGCTATTGATGTTGCAGAAAGGCTCCTTTTACATGGTATTAGATGTTGAGAGCACATCATATTGATCTAGAAATAAAAAGCTTGATTTTTTTTTTTTTAGTACAGCCAACCCTTACCTTCATAAGCACTTTATAACACTAGGAAAAGGATTTCATTTTTAATTGAGGTAGAGTAAACAAATTATATTTGAAGAACATTGCTATTTTTAGGAAACGCAGGATATGTAAGCATTTTGGCAGCAATCAGGGTAAAATCATGAATAAGTCTCACTCTTGCAAATTTGGCCCAGGCCTTCCTATAGCAGCTCTGCCCGAGTCCAAGATGAGATTTAAAGTATCGCCTTTGTTGTATTCTTTTTCTTCTTAGGAACAGTTAGGAGCAGGTTTCTCAAACATGTGCCCATGCTCAAATGCTGAAAATGCAAACTGGAGATCAGTAAGGCCCCTTATGCACATGTATTCTTCATCTCTGAAAATGGAGATTGTGGCAATGTTGGAAACCGCAAATCCTGGTAAGATTCACTGCCCCGGCTGCATTTACCACCAGAGATTAAAGCTTCGGTAGCATCTGACGCACCTTCCCCTAATGATGTACATCTCTCATTTGTTTCTGTACTTTATCTTAAAGTTCATACCGCACCACTGGAAGAAGAAATCAATACTTCAAATAATCTCCTCTCCCCATCATACAATTTCACTGCACTAAGAGTAGCACAGTACCCAATACCAGCCCGAGAGCCAATCATTCTCCAGAGAGCAGAGCCAGCTGCTTTATCAGAAATTCTTTCGATTTTCTTAGCAACATGAGTATCCCCTTCTAGAAGAAAGATGCTGCCTCTTGGGGAAACACTTTTCCACCTCAAGTTAAACTAACTTTACCCGAAGAAGCCGGTAGTTTTCCACTTTTTAAAACGCCCCCCTCCGCAAATGGTTCTCTCTTTCCTTTGCTCCAAACCTGCCCCCACCCAGTCCCTCTCTCCCACCTCCTCTGGTTTCCTAGGAGTTTGCACGTGATTGCCTGTCTTGTGAAATCCAGCCGCAGCCCTTCGCTTTTAAACACTCTCAAACGACTTGTTTCTTATCTCGTTAAAGATGCTGCGAAACCTCCCATCTCTGCAAAGCTGTATCACTGCTTCCTTAGACCCAAGTCTCCTTCCTCTCTTGCTTTGGAGGAATACAAAGTGCCTGAGTTTCACGGCCCCGGGGTGCAGGTCGGAGGCACGCGCCTGGAAACTTGTCCTAACGCATCTGACTCCAGGACTGGGGGACGCGGCGCTGCCGAGGACGCCCGAATGCCGGCCGGGCTTGTGCCGGGTGCGTGGTTCAAACCTTTCGTACCCGCCTCAGTCCTCAAAGACGAGCAGGGCTTGGTTTCTGACTCATCGACAGACAGACAGACACACACACACACACACACACACTCACGCAGGCAGGCACGCGGACGCCCGCTCCTGGAGAGCTGGAGTTTGCGGAGCCGGAGGGGTCGTTGGCTCTCGGCAATCCTGGGCGGACGCGAGGAAGCGTGGAGAGCACCCAAGGCCCGCCAGGAGGGGCGGGATAGCCTGAAGAAAGCCACCGGCGCCGGCCACGGGCAGCCGGGCACCCTCCGGGCCCCGATCGTGCTTCTTCAGACCCCCAACTCCAGCGCCGGCCCGACCACCTCAGTAGCTCCTGCAAGTTTCTACTCGCAGCGAGGCCTCGTGTCTCCCGGCTGCCTCACCGCGAACCCTCACTCCGCGCGCCTGGGCTGCCCTCCCGCCCCGCCCGAACGGCCGGCGTACTTCCCGGGGGCAGCCCAGACGCCCCCACCCGCGGCGGCGGCCCGACGGTCTGCCCAGAGCTCGCCGCCGCCTCCCGCTGCTGTTGCCGCGGCGGCGGGAGCCTCTCCAAGGCTCCCCGGCGGCCCTTATGTATTATTGACTCGGATGGCCGCGGCGCTTTCTGGAGAGCCCACGCCGGAGAGAGAGGTCTTCACCTGGCAGCTAGTAGTTTGGCGATTTGTTTCTTGGAAACTTGGGGTGATGCGGGGGCGGCGGCGAACATTTTTCGGTTATTTGCTTTCGGGGTTTGGCTTCTCTGCCGGGAGCTCGCAGGAACGCGCTGCGCCCGGGGCCCGGGAGGGAGCGCGCCAGCGCCGGCGAGCGCGGCGGGCAGCCCCGCAAGGGGCCGAGGCTGGCTGGCGGGCTCCAGAGGAGAGGCGCCGCTGCGGCCAGGCGAGCCGGGCTGAACAGAGCTCTTTTCCTCGACACCCCCCACCCCTAGCAGGCCAGCTCCCCCCGCGGTGCGCACTCCGCGGGGCCCGGGAATCCCCGGCGCCCTGGACCGCCCACCGAGTTGCTAATGCCTTTCACCATTGCTCCTCCACCGCTCCTCTGGCCCCAACTTTCCCCAGCCCAGACACGCGAGCGCGCGCGCACACCCACACACAGACACACACCCGCGTGCACACACACACACGCACACACATGCCTCCCCTGCCTCGACCCCAGCTCTACTTCCCCGCGTAGTTTGGAGATGACAGATGCCTGTAGACTTTCACCAAACAAGCAGTGGGGGCAGCAGACTACAACAGTTATTTAATTAAAAGGCATTTTTCCTCTATTTCTCGCTCCAGCTCCCAGAATAGCTTTTTCACCCCTAGACCCTGAGCACATGCCTGTCTCTCCAGGTTACCAGTGGCCCGCTGACATCCATCTCCTTCCACGCCCCCCTTCCGGCGTCTACCCCCAGCGTCCCTGGGCCCCCCGAGTCACACCGACACGCACACCTACAGGCCGGCGGCGTGGAGCGTCTAGGGCACGATGCAGCCGGACTGCATTGCACAGTCATCAAAGTTAAGTGTGTGTGTTTGTGGGGTGCTTGTGCGCCCCGGGGGAGGCGCGGGGTCAGGAGGAGCGGAGCCTCCACTCTGCACCCCACCCCCCCCCCACCTCCGCGGGTCAGGGGACGCCTCTACTTGAGATTGCAGCCATTTTAGGGAAAGAGGCCGCTCGGGCCCCGAGGGGAGTGGAGGGGGGACAGCACGTCGCGGGGGGCTTGCGGTTCTGCAGCCCCTCGGCGCAACTGGAAGGCGGGTAGGCGCCGGGCGCACAGGGGCGCGGCGCCCGCGGCGACTTGGGGAAGGTTGCGCTCGAGTTCCCTGGTTCTGCCTGGAGTTGTTCGGGGTGACGCGCCGGCTCCTGCCTCTTTCTCGGGTTCCCGCTGGGCTCGGAGGTGGTGGGGGAAGGTGTCGATGGCAGATTGGGCACGGGAGGAAAGCGACAGAACCTGGAGACTGGAAAGCTAGCGATGGGGGAAGGGGGGGTACCTCCTCTCGCCGGTTGGCGCTGACCCAGACAGTGCGACCCACTTGGCCCCCCATCATCCCCACCCCCTCCCGAGCCTCTGCCTCCCCACCGAGTACCAAGTGAGCGCGCGGCAGGGGGCAAGGGGCGCGACGCCGCCCGGCACCGAGCCACCCCTTACCTGGTTGGAAGGGGTTTCCCAGGAGGAGCCGTAGTTGTAAAAGAAGGAAGAGAAGAGGGTGTCTTCCGACAGCCCGCAGCCCGCCATGCTCTGGATGCAAATAAAATGAGGAAAGAAAAAAAAAAGCACACATACACAAAAGCAACCCAAAATTTTAAAAATCAAATTAAACCAATAAGCCAAGAAGAAATTCTCTCGAAAATAAAGAAAAGGAGGGGGAAGGGAATGGCAAAGGGAACGGAAACTCTCGGCGGTGCTCCCTCTCCGGGAGAGGAGGGATGCTCGGGCTGCCGCCGCCACCGCCGCCGCCGCCGCTGCCGCCTTCTCAAGACGGTACCTAGAGAGGTTCGTCCTGACTTGGGCAGCCGCCGCCGCCGCCTGTGCCGGCTGCGTGTGTGCGCGCGTGTGTGTGCGTGTGCGTGTGTGTGGTGTGTGCGCGCAGAGCGAGAGACCGCAGGGGAAGCGAGAGGGCGAGATAATGAGCGAGCCGGGATGGAGGCGCAGAGGCAGCGCGAGCGGGCGGGCGTGTGCGCGCGGGGGTGCGTGCGTGTGTGTGTGTGTGTGTGTGTTTTGTGTGTGTGTGCGCGCGAGCGCGCGCGAGCGAGCGCGCGCGTGTGGCTGGGTGTGCGTCTGTTTGGGGAGCTCACCGGAGAGCCGGGGCCGTCACGTGGGCGCGCTGACTCCGCCGGCTGCCGGGGACAGCCTGTACTACAGCCCCGGCCACTAAATCAGCCCGCGCCGCCAGACCTTCGCAGCCCGCGGCCGGCCGGCCGGCCGCCTTCTCCGACCTCCTCGCCATAGCCGACGGGCCATGCGCGTCCCGGGACTGCAGGGGGCGCGGGTGAGGCCGCGGGCAGGTGGATGGATGGGTGGGGAGTGGGCCGCCCTGAGCCCGGGAAGAGGAAAAATGCTCGAGGAAAAACACAGGCACCCCCGCTACGTCCCGCACCCTCCTGGCAAGCCTTCCTTCCACCCTGTTTGAAGATTTTTTTTTTATTCCTAAAATTGCTTTTCCATGCAGAGACCCCCCTTCCAGCCACGGGAAAATTATTTTCACATAGTTGCTATGTCCCGCTTTTCTTGGTTTCGCGATCCCTCCAGCCCCCCGCGCGCGTGTCCACGCAGGCACAGACACACCGGTGCCTGCCTCCTCCCATTCCAAATGCAAACCCACTTCCTTTTGCCGGTTGCTGTAGTTAAGCTAAGTCAATGCTACATCAAACTAGGCTAGGCTGAGAGGACTGGAAAGTGGATTTAGGGGACAATACTGCCCCAGCAGGAAGAAAGGCTCTAGTTTGGCGTTCTGTTGATTTAACAGTTTAAAACGAAAATGGATTTTGTAGCTTCTGCACTAAAACTCAGGCCCCTTGAGTCACAATTATTTAAAGGGAGCTATTCTCTAAAGTCCATTATATGATATAAAAATGTAAACGGATATAATGTCGTCTCTCTCTCTCCTCACAAGATGGTATTTTAGAACCAAATCTTTCAGTCTTAATAATTGGGTGGCTGAAAGGTGTGTTTTTTTTTCCTGCAAAAAGACATTCTTTACTTGTTTCCCCTTACTCTTTATATAGGTATTTATAGAAAGTAAAATTCAAATAAAAACCAGCATATCTGTGTAAGATGCCCTTAGAAGTATTTGAATCCTTGCAAGAAGACTTGAAACAACCTCTTATAGGCAGTTTATATTGTTTTCTTTCTGAATCCCGTTTCCAAATGCTGCCTATTTTTATTCAAACCAATTGTGTTTTTCCAAGAGTTCACATTTCCACTTGTAAATTCCCCACTGGAGGTCGAAATCCTCTGTGAAATAAACATTTCCACAGCAACCCAGTGATGTCAGAAACATCGGCTAGTGATTTCAGAGGGGAAATAAAACAGGAGCAAAGAGTCGCTCTAGAAAGACAGTTCCTTCATCCTTGCGAATAGCATGCCTCCTACTAGAAATTCAGAAAACATTACTGGCTAAATACCTGTTTTCTTTTTCTGAGATTGACTTATTTTTCAAAGGCATGTCAAATGATATTTAAAAAAAAAATGGGTCACCATCCTCTTTTCTGGATTGGTGAAGAATGGTGTTTCAAATCAGTGGTGCCTAACCACACTGGCCACTGTAGATTTTGATAAGGGGGGGAAATATTTTTTCTAAAAATTGATGTTGGAGAGAACATTGAGAGATGAAATTTTATGTACTAACTTCAGGCCCAAATAATGCTGACTGACCTGGCTTCAAACTTACAATAGTTTTTTTAAAGTATTAGGCACACAGAAGTTCTATTCAGTTATTGAAATTGGTGCTGATCTCACCAATATTGAATAAAGGGGCTTCTCCATTGTTCCATCTATTGTTTCCTGTGTCTCCTGGCTGAGAAAAAGAAGGGAGGAATTCTTCATACTGCCCCTAATTCAATCCCCTTGCAGTCCCACCCCTCTAAACATTAAATGTAAAGAGACTGGATGATATTAAATTAGGCCCAATGCCTGCATTTTCTTAGGCTTCCTGTCTAAATAACATTTATACAGAGCATTATAGAAATGTACACTTTGTAAATTGCTTTTCATACATACGTTAGCCCAAGTTAACATTCTGTTTCTGCAGCCACTCACTGATTCCCTGATTTTAGCTCAGTTCCCACATTCACACCAGTGGAAGTTCATTCTGTCTGTGTTATCCCATCCTCTATTTGTTGGATAAATGGATTCATTTCTCACAACAATTTTGGGAGAATCAGGACTCTTTATCTCCATTTTACAGTTGTGGAAAGAGGCTCAGAGATGCTAAATAAGCTAACCCAGGTCCCGCAGCTACAAAGTGATAGAAATTGAACGTAAACTTTGTGACCCCACCTACCTCTTTCTTCCAGATCTAACTGAGCCCATCACAGGCCTGCTCTTGTATGAACATTTCGGCCCCCTACATACCAGATGGAGTAAGTGATTCCAACCCTTTCCCCCCAATTGATGGCAAGTGTACATTTGTGAAATGTCTTAATTTAAAAATTGATTGCATGTGCTCATCACTGTCCACAAGAGCCCTGTTAGGCAGCAATTATTAGGTTTTTTTTAATAGACCAGGAAACTGAGGCTTAAGGAAAGACCCCCCTCCCCAAATCCCCCTCCTTCCTACAGCTAGTAAGTGGAAGAGCTGGGTCTTGAATCAAAGACTTCTGGCTCATGCCTCTCTTTCCCTGAACAAACACACAGGAAAACAGATACATGGATCCACCTAGCAGGCCCAGGGCCTGCAGAGGCATCCAGGGATAAAGAGGAAGGAACAGGTTTAAAAGAACCTCCTCTGGGCACAAACAGGGGAACGCTGTATAAAAGTCTCACCTCCAGCCTCAAACATTTGTTTCCCATCAAGCCTCCAGCTCTTTCTTTTTTAAACAGGAAAGCCCCCAAAGACGGCCACCTGAGTAGTTTTGTGATAAAATGCCTCCTTCCCTGCTTACCCCTCTCCCTGGCAGCTCTGCCACCCCAAAAGAATTCTGCCTTCCTTGATAGATTTGCTCACCTGGCATCACCACAGTAACATGGAGGTTTGTTTGCTAGTTCCCAGCAACATAAAACAAGCTGCCACCCCACCCCCTACCCTCACCGGGGCCCAGAACAGATGGAGACAGCCCCTTGGGAAGCAGAGGGAGCCGTAAGCTCATTGAGAAAAGATCCCTCCAGCCACCTTGCCAACTCCTTGCTGTGCAGTATTCAGAAGGCTGAAGATGGAAACCCAAAACAGAAAGCTTTCGATTTCCAGATCCGCTGTGGTTGTTTCTCTCAAGACAAACCAAACTTTCTTCTGCACGTATTCCCCTATCATATTGCCAAGTCACAATTTGTCACTTTGAAAATATGGAATTTGTTGAACTGATATCATCCTATTAGTGAGAAATCCATCTTTATTCATAAATACTTTCCACCCAAGAAATAAGTTTTGCATTAATCTTGTATTGGAAATTAGTTAATAGTCCAGATGATGTGGGATGTTTTCCTTGTTTATAAATGAGGTGCATTAACACTCTCGTACCACTAGGGTATCATTTAGCCAATGACTGCTCGGCTCTGCAGATGCAAGAGGCCAAATTCTTGTAGATGTGAATAAAAAATGATCATTTTGGCTAAAACTGCAGATGGGAAGCAGGTGTAATGTACAGAAGAAGTCGATTTCATTCCGTCTCTTTCCTTTATTAAAGTCTATTAATTTGTCTTATTTAAAAAAGCATTCTGAATGCAAACACATGTGTTAACTTGAGGCAAAGTGAAAACCAGTATGATTCCTGCCTTCAAGAAGTTTGCAGTCTCAACAAGTGTTTGGTCTATTAGGATTTGGGGTTGCCACTATTCCTTTGAAACTGTATAAAAGTTTACATCTCATCGAAATCATAATTACCCTGGGGAAAGATTAAAATTAAGAAGTTGTGAGACACGGAAATGTCAGGAGGGCAAAAGGAATGTATAACAGAAGAGGAAGTTACCTTTTGTGGAAAACACGTGATGCCAAGGCCAGGGAGGAGGGTGCAACAGTTAATGCAAAAAGAAACTGAGGCAGGGCCGGGCGCAGTGGCTCAAGCCTGTAATCCCAGCACTTTGGGAGGCCGAGGCAGGAGGACCGCTTGAGGTCAGGAGTTTGAGACCAGCCTGACCAACGTGGTAAAACCCTGTCTCTACTAAAAATACAAAAATTAGCCATGTGTGGTGGTGCACACTTGTAATCCCAGCTACCTGGGAGGCTAAGGAGGGAGGATCACTTAGATCCAGAAAGTGGAGGTTGCAGTGAGTTGAGATGCCACTGCACTCCAGCCTGAGAGACAGAGTGAGACGCTGTCTCAAAAAAAAAATCAAGAAAAGAAACTGAAGAAGAAATGAACCTCAAAACAGCTACAGCAGTAATAATAACAAGTACTTAGTGAATGCTTCTAACGTGCCAGGCATGATATACAGCACATAACAATCTCTTTTGCTTTGGGCTTCCTTGAGAAAAGGATTGGAGTGCAAGTTGTTTATTTGGGAGGTAAGGAAGTAGGTAAGGAAGGTGCTTACACAGGTAAGGAAGTAGGAGAAATGAGAGAAAGAAGTGGAGGAGGCTGTAAGGAGCGCAACTATGGGTAAGAAGAGTTTAGTTCTGCTTGGAACCCTCTGGGAGGCAGTGTGGAATGCACAGTCTAGACTCACCCTCCTGGAAGCGTGAGGGGCTGGGGTATTTGCTGATCTTCCACCTCCTCAGTGGAAGGCTACTCCCAGGTGTTGGTCACTCCCGGGCACATCCCACCTGTGGCCAGCACAGGCAAAGTGGAGTCTAGCAGCCAGAGCAAGTCCTCGGGCAAAGGGGTGCTGCTGCTGATGGAATCTGGGAAATTCATAGAAATGGTCATGCGTGGAAACGGTCAGGGCTGAGTTGGGATCAACAGCATCTGCGACACAAACATTAACTCATTTAATTTTACCAAAACCTTATGAAGTGGGAACGATTACATTTCCAGTTTCTCCCAGGAGAACACAATCTAAGAGAGTGAGGAGTGGCATCTGTTGTTTTTACCCAGCTAGTGTCGGTTCCCTCTTCTGGGAACAGCCCCCTGCTCTTCCTTTGAGAAACATTCCCTTCCCCATCTCTGTGATCTGACCTCACTATCTCACTCCAGGGATGTGCAGGGGAACCCAGCTGACGGGATGAGAGCTCTCCCTCTCCAGAGCCATAGAGATTTTCACCAGAGCCATAGAGAGGCGTGCTCTCTCTGCTGGGAGAGCAAGGCTGGGAGAATGTGTAAGCCTGGCGCTCTTCCAGACCATTTGACTCCCACCGGAATGAACCCAGCTGCTTAAGAATGAAGCCAGCTCAGAAGCAAAGACAGCCCGAGAGGAAGCACTGCAGATTCCTGACTTAGATCCTTTAAGCAACTGGATCCAGCCCAACCTGAAGCTAGACACCTCCCTGGACTTTCTAAGTGTGTAAGCCAATAAACGTCTCCTCATTATAAGCCAGTTTGAGCCTGATTTATAGAAGTTAAGCATCTTGGCCAAGATCGCACATCTAACAAGTGTGGAGTAATATTCAGATCCATACAACCCTAATTCCATATGTGCTAGGGTTCTTAACCACCATGCTGTATAGTGGCAAATAGCATCTATGGCTGGACAGAGCTCAGAGCCACATCCTTTCATTGCCTGGCCCTCACTGGGAGTCTCTTCCCTTCCAGAAGCAGCTGCCAATTTTTTTAACAGAGTGATTGATCAGGGTACATCTCAGTTTTGTTTGTTTGTTTGTTTTTTACTGTTATGGAGGCAAACATCTCAGCTTTATTTGAATCATTTGTTGCATCAAATCATTAAAAGTCTGGACATGTCTCGATCACTTGGTGAAAGGCTGGAGTGGAGGTGAGAGAAAGTGTAAAAAGAAAATAGGGAATTAAGGCCAGGCACGGTAGCTCACGCCTGTAATCTCAGCACTTTGGGAGGCTGAGGCAGGCGGATCACTTGAGGTCAGGAGTTCGAGAGCAGCCTGGTCAATGTGGTAAAACCTCATCTCTACTAAAAATACAAAAAAAAAAAAAAAATTAGCCAGGCATGGTGGTGGGTGCCTGTAATCCCAGCTACTCAGGAGGTTGAGGCAAGAGAATCGCTTGAACCTGGGAGGCGGAGGTTGCAGTGAGCCCAGATTGTGCCACTGCACTCCAACCTGGGTGACAGAACAAGATTCCATCAAAAAAAAAAGAAAGAGAGCGAGAGAAGAAGAGGAAGAAAAAGAAGGAGAAGGAGAAGGAAGAAGAAGGAAGAAGGAAGAAGGAAGAAGGGGAAGGGGAAGGGGAAGGGAAAAGAAGGGAGAAAATAGGGAATTAAGACCTTCAACTCTTGCCTTTTTTCTGATGACCCAATCAGGAGATATTTTTGGACAACCTCTGTATTAGTCAGGACTCAGTAGCAAGTGACAAAAACCCAACTTCAGTGGCTAAAACAAAACAAAAAAAAGTTTTAAGAACTTTAATGGTTCTCCTGACTGAAGAGCCCAGGAGTAGGGGTGTTTTCAGGCAAGGCTGATCTATGCAAATCTCAAACAGTGTCAACAACCCAATTTCTTGGCTTTGCTTCCCTTTGGGATAACTTCATTTTCCATTCCACATGGAGCCCCCAATATCACTGGCTCACCTCTTCCTTTGTATCAGTGGTCCTAACAGAAAGAGAGTAGACAGATGAGATAGATGTGCATCCCTCTCTCTCCCTCCCTCCCTCTCTCTCTCTCTCTCTCTCTCTCTCAACAATCCAGTCAAAAATCCTTAGATCCTAAAACATTGGCTCTGGTTGGGTCATGTTCCCATCTTTACATTAATTATGGTAACCAGTGGGATGCAATGCTCTCTGATTGGCCAGGCTTGAGTCTCATGCCCATCCCTGGCTCTAGAAGTCCATAACACCAAAGCAAATAAACAGACTGAAGAAGACGTAGCTCCCCAGAGGAAAACTGGAGCACAGTCTGTGTATCTGGTACTTTTGGGAGAATGATGATTGGATGTCAAGCAGGAAAAAATGGCAGTCATCCACATCGCACCTACTATGTGCTCTGCACTGTGGATAACATGATAGAGGGTACGTGACTGCTTTTTTGTCTTTAAGGAGCACATGCTATGTTCAGAAAAAAAGTATCACTACCTGTAGAACAACAAATAAAATATATAATAATAAATGAAGTTCACTGATGAGCATATCACAGGTTATTTGCAGGCAACAGAATTCACTTCAGATACTTTAGGCAGAAAGTCTTAGGTAACTCATATAATTTCCAGGAGGGTTAGAGAATTGGGTTTGGATGCTACAAATAGGAACAAAGCTGCCAGGAAAAAAAGCTATATGACAATAGACTGGACACCAGAAACTCTACCACCCACGGTCTCGGAAGAACAGGAAGCTTGGTAACCTCATTTGCCAGAACATCTGATCTCCCTGTACTTAGCAGTTGCCATACATTGTGCACTTCTGCCTGTAAGACTGGAGAAGTTGTGTTTGCCTGGAGGCACCTTGGTCATGTGGGTGACCTGCAAAAGGTACCTGCAAAAGGTTCTAGGAAATGTTGTTTTTGGCTCTCCAGCCTCTATGAATCACAGAGTTGGTAGGAGAATGTTGCAATGGAAACCGAACGAGTTAATTTACGATATCTGCCATAGAGCAGGTGACAGGAGTTCAGTGGAGAGAAGAAGATAAAGGCCAAGATCCAATCATCTGTCGCATTGGTTGTCTGACATTTGCCAAAAAATCAGAGGATATAGATGCCGGGGGTAAAATGTCCACAGAAGCCACACCTGGTCCATACCTCCAAGTTCTGGCTGCCATTCGAAGACAGATGATGGCAAGTTGTGTTTGCCCATGGGCAGATGATCAGGAAGAAGTCTGGACTATGTTGTATGAACCACCTTGACACCTCCCTCCCCTTCAATATCAATATCCAATGTCTCTCCTTAAGTGCTTCCCCTTCTCTCTACTTCCACTCAGTCACCTAGGCTGGGCTACCTTTCTCTTCTGTCAGGACCTTATGGTAGATTCCTAATAGGTCTTTTTGCATCCATTGTGACCCAGCCATTCTTCATCCTGCAAAAAGAATAATGTCTTCAAAGCGCAAATCTAATCATAGCCCGCTTCAGTGGCTTTCATTGCTCTTTGGATCAAAACCCAAATCCTAAAAATGACCCCTTTCAGTTCCTCTAATCTAGACACCTACCCCAACCCCAAGTCTGACATAATTTTCCATAATCCCACGGGGCTTTCTAAGGAGTTACAAGGCCCCTTGTGATCAGATTCCTACCACGGACCTCTCCAGGCTCGTCTTAAGTGACTTTTTTCTTTGCTCCTTCTCAAAGGCCTCCCAACTCACAGAAGGTCTCAGTGTGGCCAGCTCACTTAAGCTCTCAGAGACGTCAGATTTTTCCACCTCAGTGTGGCTTTGTCCCTGCTGTTCCCTCTGCCTGAAGAAGCTTTCCCACCCTTCCTGCCTGCCTAAGACCTTCTCAGACTCTAGAGTAGAGGTCATCATTTTGGGGAAAGTCTTTTGTCACGGTCCCAGAGGAAAGCCCTTTCATCTCTTCTCCTGGTTTCTGCCACTCCTCTGTTCCATCTCCCACCAGCTGGTCTTATTCACTGTGGTTTTCCTCACCTAGCACAGAACCTACTCAACACAAGTTGACTGAACAAGACCAAATAAACGTTAAAAAGAAGGAAAAAAAATCCCCCTACACAGAAAGCAGTAATAAAGAAAATGTGTTCTACTACCACCTTAAGACCTCAATTAATGTGCTTTTCTCCTCATGAATCCTTGCTTCCAAGCAAACAGAATCTGACAGGCCGAATTAAATCATTTATCTTTCTAGTTCTCTGCCTTGGTTCTAACACTAGTGAAAAAGCCCTGATATTTCATAAGAAACTGGCAAAAGCAAGAGCTACGGCCTGGTACCTTGACTTTATCTGGTGCTGCAACCGATATATACATGTGTCAGGAGAAAACATTCATTTCCAATGCTTCTTTTACCTAGATAGAATTAAATGCCAGATTACCATATTTGATCATTTTGTTTTCTCACCTACACCCTAAGGAACCTGTGTATGTGTGTGTATGTGTGTGTGTGTGTGTATGTGTGTGTTTGTGTGTGTGTGTGTGTGTGTGTGTGTGTGTGCGCGCGCGCATGCGTGGGCGCGCCAACCAGGTTATTTAACTCCATACGTGGCTACAGCTACAAATTACAGTGCAAACAGCCTTAGTGACAAAAACACGACCAGAAATGCTTAAAACTTCTGCTAAATGTTATGTTCCAGTTCCTTCTTATACATTTTAATGTCTTTTGATTTGGAGTGACCTATGGGTTTCAGCCATGGGCCAGCGAGGAAACAAAAGATCATTTCCACTCTGCCCTGTATAATTAAATACCTAGATGAAGTTTTCTCTGGTTCTGCTTTCAGAGCCAAACAACGCTTGTTTGCATTCCATCATCATATATAAACACCCACGGGCCAGGAGAATTTCCTTTGCTGTTCTATCGCTAGACCCTTAAATCATGGCATCCTGACCGCATTTAAGCATATCAGAGAGGCCTCTGGTTACGAAGCCTGCAATGTTTATTTTTCTTTAAATCACAAAAATATCCTATTTACAGTCCACTATTTGGAAAGGGATAACATGGATACAGACACTTCATAGATAATCCCTGCATCTCGTCTACAGATTCAAACATCTGTTTTTCTTCAAACCTTTGTCTCAGAGATGCTGAGTAGTCACTAAAGGGAGTGGTTTGGATTCCCCTCTGCTCGCTTCTCCTGCGGAGATCTGGAGGGTGAGACCCCAGTGAGATGGCGTCGGGGTCAGACAGAGAGAAGGAAGACAGTGAGGAAAGGCGACGATGAGTTGGGGACTTTGTGCAGCCGGAAGCAACCTGAGAGGCTCCACAAGCCATGTTCACGCAAGGGCTCCTTGGGCACAAATCACCTGGGGGATTTCATCACAGTGAAGATTCTGGCTTGGTAGGGTTGGACAGGGGCCTGAGATTGTGCATCTACTAGCAAGCTCCTGGAGGCTGCTGCTGCTGCTGGCTGGGGCCTGCAATGTGAGTGTTGAGGAAATTTAAACCTCAGGCTCTGAGTCAGACAGGCCTGGCTGGGAATCACCCCCTGGGTAGCTGGGCACTCTTGGGCAAATTTCTTAATTCTCTAGGCCCTTACACTGATAGGATTCCTTATCAGTGTAACAGCAATGATAGTACCCATTGAGCAGGTCTGCACGTGAGGGGTTCAGTGTAATGTCTGGCGTGCCAGAAAGCCATCTGGTTAGCGTTGCTTATTGTTACCTGATTCAGAGACTTCTTGGAGTGAGGCATGTTAAAGGTGACAGAAGGAGGACCAGAGCCTAACTCCCCAACTCCCTGGGAAGTACGCCTTGCCTATTTCATTATTTTATTATTTTAAATATTTAGACTTTTCTTGGTTGTATTTTCTCATTACACATAATAATACAGATTTGTGAAAAGAAAGAAAAGGAGGAAGATAGGGAGGTAAAGACAGAGGGAGGGAGAAAAGAAGGAACAGAATTAAATTAGAAAAAGGCCAGATGCTGTGGCTCATGCCTGTAATCCCAGAATTTTGGGAGGCCAAGGCAGGTGGATCACCTGAGGTCGGATGTTCAAGACCAACCTGGCCAACATGGTGAAATTGCGTCTCCACTAAAAATAAAAATTAAAATTAAAAAATTAGCTGGGCGTGGTGGTGGGCACCTGTAATCCCAACTACTAGGGAGGCTGAGACATGAGAATCACTTGAACCCAGGAAGCAGAGGTTGCAGTGTGCCAAGATCATGCCACGGCACTCCAGCCTGGGTGACAGAGCAAGACTTCATCCTCAAAAAATAAAATAAAGGCTGGACGCGGTGGCTCACGCCTGTAATCCCAGCACTTTGGGAGGCCGAGATGGGCGGATCACGAGGTCAGGAGATCGAGACCATCCTGGCTAACACGGTGAAACCCCGTCTCTACTAAAAAGACAAAAAATTAGCCCGGCGTGGTGGCGGGCACCTGTAGTCCCAGCTACTTGGGAGGCTGAGGCAGGAGAATGGTGTGAACCCGGGAGGCAGAGCTTGCAGTGAGCTGAGATTGAGCCACTGCACTCCAGCCTGGGCGACAGAGCAAGACTCCGTCTCAAAATAAATAAATAAATAAGAAAAATAAAATAAAATAAGAAAAAACTGCCAAAGAGATCATGTGACATTTTAGTCTATGTACTTCTAGTTATAAACACATATACTTTAAATAATAGAATTCTATTGAACATACCATTTTGCAATCTTTTTATTTTCCCTCGATGCATGCCAATAATAATAGAACAATAGTAGTGATGACGATAACAATAGCTAGTCTTTTTTAGCCTCTTACTATGTGTTAAACACCCCTCTAACACACTCTTAACTCATGAATTTTCACAACCCTTTGACATAGACGCTTATCATCTGCATTTTATAAATGAGGAAACTGAGGCACAAAAAGTGTAATATACCCAAGGTCTCACAACCAGTAAATGGGGAATTCAGGGTGGAAACCAGGCAGCCCACAGCACAGCCCCTGCCTAAAACCCCCATGTTCTGCGTTCTTCATGGTTCATCCTGACATGCTGTTTCACTGCCTGATTATTTTCCATTTACCACATCATGAATATCTGTCCTCGCCATTCCGTAGTTTTGCACAACATCACTTTTGGTGGCTGCATAGTATTTGTTGTCTATTATTATCTCCATTTTACAGATGAGAAAATCGAGGCTTGGGTGCTCAGTAGGCTGGCAGAGGGTAGTTGGAATGACCACAACCTGCCTGCAAGCCTTAGGCGCTGTCCACCCCACAGTGCTCTCAGAAGCACACACGCTGAGCACCTACTGCAATCAGGGTATTTGCTGGTCTCAGTGAAGAATGGCAGACCCATACAATTCTCACTGCTGTGCAACTTACAGCCCAGTGGGTTGAGACACGCAATGAAATAAGCAAGCAAATACATGACCAAGATGATTTGAGATATTGGCAAGTGCTAGAAAAACAATTCCACTCTGTGGTGTGATGAGTGTGAGTGGCAGTGATTATTCTGGAAAACTGTTTGAGGAGGTAAGATTTGAAGTGATACCCAGATGACAAGAGGAAGTCATCACACAGTAATCTAGAGTCAGATTTATCTAAAGCTCTTAACATCAAACAAAAGCTTAGTGCTAACCCGAGGGAATGGTGAGCAGAAGCATCTTTTATTTTTAGAAGTCTCATAAAGAGCATGAGACAGTGCAGGCAGAGTGGAAACAGCAAGGCTTGGGAGCCAGGGCTGGCTGGCAGGGGTAAGCCTGGCTCTGTCCCGTGTGTGGCCTTTGACAGAGTCTCAGTCACCTCATCTGTAAAATGGGCTTGCAATTGCTTAGAGCAGGGCTGCTGTCAACATGAAATGGAATAACTATGGAAGGCACCTGGAGGACACTGCAATCTCTACTGTTGACATCAGCTCTCAGGGTTTGATTGGCCTGCCCTTTGAAGCATCCAGTCTGGAATATTAAGACATCAGCGGCAGGGTGTGGTGGCTTATGCCTGTAATCCCAGTATTTTGGGAGGCTGAGGCAGGCAGATCACTTAAGGTCAGGAGTTCAAGACCAGCCTAGCCAACATGGCAAAACGCTGCCTCTACTAAGAATACAAAAATCAGCCAGGCATGGAGGCATGCCCCTGTAATCCCAGCTACTCAGGAGGCTGAGGCAGGAGAAACACTTGAACCTGGGAGGCGGAGGCTGCAGTGAGCTGAGATTGCACCATTGCTCTCCAGCCTGGGCGACGGAGTAAGATTCCGTCCCAAAAAAAAAAAAAAAAAAAAAAGACATCAGCATTAATCAATAGGAGAATAAGGAGTTTCCTGAGATTTCACAAACTACACATATTTGTGAGCTTATTGGGTATTGTCACCATATTATGATTAAGATCTAGATAATACTTGGCACATAATTTATTAAGTCTCTCCACAAGAGCAACTTGGAAAATTCAGAGGAATGACCTTTGGCTTCTCAGTTGGTCTGTTTACTCTGATAGACTGAGGGGGAAGGCTAAATGGGTCACCCATGACCACCTTTGACTTTTCTCAACTCTCAGTTGATGTCACTGTTGTGGTAGAGGCCCTTGGGGAAAAATTCTTTCTCTCTCACCTTTCTTTGTCCATGGCAGTAAATCATGTTAACAATGGCTCTGACTACATTTATATCCATCGCCTACCTTCATCTTCCTACCTCCTGTTCTCCCCATTTTACAGACGAGGGGACCGAGGTTCTGAGAGGTCACACAGCCAGGTAGGCAGCTCGCTCTGGGCTGGGTCCTTTTCTCGTTCATGTACTCAGTCCCCACAACAGTCTTCAAGCCTTTTTGCCTCAGGAAGCACTCTTTCTTCCGTTTTCCCCGGTCAGCTCTCACCTCATCTTCAGATCTCAGCTTGTGTCACTTCCTCAGTGAAAAGCCCATATTATGGGCTCACCAAGCTCTGTATCTTCCTCCTTCATCCTGCCTATCACAGCTACAATTGCACAATTGTCCATGTGACTGTTGGATCCATGTATAAAGTAGGAGTAAAGAGCCCAAGCTCAGACATCAGGGACATGGGTTTAGAAGTGAGTGCCACCTCTTTCCAGCTGAGTGTCTTTGGGCAACTTATTTAGCCCTTGCCCATCTCAGTTTCCTGGGGTGTAAAATGAGAATCATAATAATAACTACCTCACAGAATGGCAGTGATGTGAAATCAACTCATGTTGCTAAAGTTCTTGGGGAAAATGCCCAACAGACAGCCTGCAATACACGTAGAGCGGAGCCAGAAGGCCATCTCCTAGGCCACACCAAGCCACACTGCAACCTCCATACAGGCAAGATGGTGTCGCGCTTGGCAAAGCAGGTATTCCACAAATACCTGTAGAACTCAATGAAGTACTATCATCATCATCATCATCATTATCATTCTCATTTTACAAGACAGCGTTCGAGTCGCTTGCCCAAGGTCACATGGCTAGTTAAGACACTGAGCTGAGACTCACCTTGAATCCTATTGCTCATCCCACCTGGCTATTCTGCTGGCCATAGGGTCTTCTGGTCTACCGTGGATAAAACCCAGAGTCCAGGCAGGAGAGGGAACAGGGGGTTGCGGAAGCTTAGGGAGGAAGCATGCCAAAGTAGGCGCACCTTCATACTGTCTCCCAAGCCCGACTGCCTGCAGATTCTCTGTCTGAGCTGCCAGAAACAAAGATGACAGCAGAGGGGCTGAAGGTCACTCCAGAGTAGGGAGAGAGGGGTCTTGGTGGGCCCAGATCTCCCAGCACCAGGCAGTGGGTTCTCACACCAGCCTTGGTCTCCCGGGCACAGAACGAGGACAGGGATAGGAGACCTCCCATCTCTCAAATGCCCTGGTGTTTTTAACTTGTTCCTGCATTTTCCTGGGAGACTTGTGTGTGCTCCAGGCCTAATGATTTCCTGTGAATTTTCTACACGGGGTGTATTCCTGTGTCTTCAGAGGAAGGACTAATCCAGCCAGACCGTCTCCATTCCCCTCCCTTTACCCTCTCGGACCAGACCAGCCCGGCATTTTTTTTCTGTTGAATTTGAGAGCCTTGCAGACACGAAGATCCTTTTAGCTTTTAACATATTTAATAATTTATTATTTATCTGGTATTTTTGTAAATGTATTCCTCAGATCTTGCCTTAGCATCTCTAGTTTCCAATTTGCACCTACCTGACATAGTTTATATTACAATCCCTTGATTCTCCGAAGGCAGGGCTTCCTCTTTTAACACTTTTTTGTAGTCCTAATGAACTTCTATGCTTCATTTACTCAAGAAGACATCTCTCTCTCCCTCTTTCACATTTTCCTGCTCACAGGCATACAAATCATATGTGTCACTAATACAGTGTTGATTTTTCCTGGGTTGGTTCTTTTTTTAAACATGTTTGCCCTTCAGCCTGCTATTAACCAGTTTCTTCCTACTTTGAAAAACTCACTCTTTTAAATTTCATCATTCAGTATTTCCTCAGGGATTTTACCCTTTATTAAGAAGTCAGAACCAATTTTGGAGCAATCCTGGATACCAAACAGTCTCCCGAATCATTTGTCTCCTCCCCAGCTCTGGCACAGGAGTGGGCACACAGCAGTGACCCAATAAATACTTGTTGGTTGACTAGGTGGCCAACAAGTGATTTTCAGAGAGGCAGGTTGGAGTCCTGCTTAAGTACGTGGGTGTGAAATGGGGACATGTGGGTTTCAATGCTGGTTTTATTCCACATGTGGCTCTGTGACCTTAAGCAAGCCACTCAAATGCTCTAGGCTTCCATTTCCTCAGCTGTAAAATGGGAATGAGAGTCTTTTCTACCATCTTCCAAGGCTTACTGCAAGGATTAAATACGTAAAACACTAAGGAAGATACCTGACAGAGCAAGCTGTTGATAAACAATAACTTTGGTTTCTTGCCTACTGCCTCCTCTTTGCAAGGCACTTCCATGATAGAGACTACCTTGAATCACAGACAGAACAAGGCAATTCACACCTCTCCCTGCACCTCAAAATTAAGAACCACGTGTGATAAAGGCACTAAGAAGATCTCACTCTCGGTTGTCCACACAAGCATTTAGATGTGTGCAAACGGCCCATCCATGAGTCCCAGTCTCCTGCCGTCCCTTCTGAGACCTCAGGGCCAGCATCTGTAAAAAGGGGATGGTACTTTACCCCTTACTGGAGAAAGAATTCACCATCCCTATTCTCAAACCTGTCGCCTTCATTTAAATGATCTATTGCCTTGTTACCCTAACATGAATTGCCCTCACACCAGTTCAAAACAGCTGGTAAATAAACCAACTAGGACGACAGAGGCCATCCAGTCCTCTTTAAGGATGGGTTGACTCAGGAGGCCAAGGCAGAAATGCCCACTAGGGGGCGAGCGTGCTTACTCAGCGATCCCCGTGGTGGTTCAGTCCTGGAACTAGGAAGGGAAGGGGGAGCTAACACGTTCCAGGCACTCTCCCAGGCCCATCTCTGGATGCACTACTATATGTAATCTAACATTGCCCCGGCTGAGGAGGTTGTATTTTCTCCATATTAAACCTAGGTATTCTGGGCTCAGGGGGTTTAGTTAATCGGCCCAGGATCCCAGAGCTGAAAGTGGAAATTGTGATGGAACCCAGGCTTCTCCTACTCTAGCAGGCCACCTACAGGGTCCCTGTAAAGAGCAATACTCAGCTTTGTTGGAAAGGAAGGT
Organism: Pongo pygmaeus; assembly: GCF_028885625.2. Classification (NCBI taxonomy): domain Eukaryota; kingdom Metazoa; phylum Chordata; class Mammalia; order Primates; family Hominidae; genus Pongo; species Pongo pygmaeus. The sequence continues at coordinate 23,611,482 of NC_072376.2, forward strand.
GTGCAGACACCAGACATGTGGACACTGACAAAATGGTGGGTCACATACATCTTCCCCCAAAAAGGGGCGTAGGTTTAAGCCTGTGTTTCCCAAAGTGTGTCCCACAGAACTTAAATCCTGAAGGGTCCTCTGTAAAAAAGGTCTCTGCGGTCATAGAAGTATTTGAAATGTGGCATTTACTGTTCTGTCTGAAATACAAAATATTGGTGAGTATGTTAAAGGTCCTGGGAAGTCCTGCAGTAAAGAAACCTGTTTGCTTGACTTTGTTTAATCTAGTTGAGCACTTGGCCAGCCTATTGGACATCAGGGTTGTTACATACATATGACATCTATTCATTTTTTAAAAATAAGCTTGCTTCAGAACATTAGGAACATACTGAAAGTGAAGGAATGGGAATTCACACATTCAAATAAGGGATTGACATAGATGTCTCAAAGACAGAGGAAAGTGTGTCCAAGTAGGGTATTTATGGAAAGTCTGAGTTATGAAACAAAAACAGACCCAGAACCATACAGAAACCTAAAGTCTTTAGGATATGAAGAACCATTTCAGCATTCAGGATGACTCCAAAATGTAATCCAGAAGACAAAGTATCATGGTAACCAAGATGTTTCACACCACGGGGTAAAAATTTTACATTTTGAGTCCTTAATCTCCAAAGCATGCTCAGAGCTGGATCTTAGCATGGAATGTGAGTTTATTCATGAACTTGCTGTATTCATCAACACACACACACGCACAACGGAAGAAAGTTTTGCTACGATTGTACTGAATGGCTTAGAGGGTACAGTCCACAGAGACAGATGGTTAGACCCATGGCTGGGTCCCAAAGCTGCATTCTCCAGTTCAGTGAGAGGCCAGCAGAGACAAGCGAGGAACCAGCTGCTTTCCACAGCTGGAACAGCTGCAGGGATTGACCTTGAGAGGCCCCACAGTCAGCACATGAGCCTGGTGGCTCATGCTGACTTCATGCCTCAGGATGGAGTACAATGAAAAATAACATCTACTGTTCCTGATGGGTTAAAGATGGCCACAAATCCTTTGACACTTCCCCTTTCAATAGGTGGGGTCTAATTTCCCTCCCCTTGAATCTGAGCTGGCCATAATGGCTCACTTGACCAAGCAAATGTGGCAACCGTACTGTTCTGGGACTTTTGAGGCTAAATCATAAGAAGCTTGCAGCTTCTGTCAGTCTCCTGGAACACTCAGTCCTGGGACCCAGCTACCCTTCTGTGAGGAAGACCAAGCAGCCCCATGTGGAGGCCACATGGAGCCCTGGTTGAGCTCCAGCCAATGGCCAGCACCATCTTGCCAGCCACGTAAATGAGCCATCTTAGAAGTAGTTGGAAAACCAACAAGTCATCCAGCCATGCCCTACTCTTCTCACCCCTAAATAATCTGATCCTACATTCATGAAATACAGTAAAATGGTTGTTTTAAGCCACTAAATGTGAGATTATTTGTTAAACAGCAATAGATAACTGGAACACAATTTTATTGAGCTACTATAAGTGATGGCACCAAAGTAGGTACTTTGAATATGTTATCTCCTATAATCGTCACAATTTTCTTTAATTGTACAAATGTGAGAATTAAGACTTTGACCTTGGACACATTAAGAAACTCATCCCAAGTCACACAGCAACCCTGTTTTTCTGTCTCCAGTATCTTTCATTATTCGAAAAAGTATTAGGGAAAAAAAATCCACAAAATATGCTATAGAGAAAATAGGTAGTAGAGAAGTAGAATGAATGGTGAGTTTGTGTGGGTGCAAAAGAAAGCACCTCTGATTCTAGCCTAAAATAAAAGAAAAGTTGTAGACAATGGAGAATTCTCATGAAAATATGTCCTCCCTCTGGCTTCAGTTATATCACTGCTATGAGACTGAATAGGAAAGAGGGAATGTTTTCATAATGCTAAAGATTTTTTCCTTTAAATTAGCAAGGCCAGCACACCAGCTGGGTCCTTGACATTTGTCTTTACTAAAAGCACTTACGGATTTAGCACCTACTATGTGTTAGGCATTGCCTCAGGTGTTTCACCTGTCAGATAACCACAGGCACGTTTCCTTACATTTGTAAGAGCTTTAGAGTTGACATAATATATTTACCCACATGCTCTCATTTCATCATAGGAGCAGATGCTTTTCCTGGGGAGCAAAAGGAGCCAAATTAATCAACAAATGATTAATATTTAGCAGGCACCACCTATATGCCTGACACATAAGATCATTCCCTGCCTCCCTCTCCCCACTGGCTGGTTTGTTCCCCTTTGCTTTCTTACTTAACAGTTTGTATCGTATGGTTTATACCTGTTTCCCTCATGACTCTATAAGATTCTCTTGCATAGCAAAAACTAAGTACAGTGCCTGGAGCAAAATAGGCAAGGTCGCTAGTGAAATGGAGGGAGGGAGGGAAGGAGGGATGGATGGATGGATGGAAGGGTAGGTGACTGGATGGATGGGTGAATAGATGGGTGGGTAGATGGGTGGGTTGGTGACTGGATGAATAGATGAATGGGTGGATGGGTGGGTGACTAGATTAATGGGTAGATGGATGAATGGGTGGGTGACTAAATGGACAAATCAATGGATAGGTAGGTTGGTGACTGGATGCATGGATGAATGGATGGATGGATGACAGGATGGATGGGTGGATGTTAGTGGGTGGGTGACTGGTTGGATGAATGGATGGATGGATGGATGGATGGATGGACAAATGGATGGACAGATGGATGGGTGGGGACTGGATGGATGGATGGGTGTGTGAGTGGGTAGGTGACTGGTTGGATGGATGGATGGATGGGTAGGTGACTGGATGGATGCATAGGTGGGTGGGTGTGTGAGTGACTGGATGGATGGGTAGATGGGTGGGTGGGTGACTGAATGAATAGATGGGTGGATGAATGGATGGGTGGGTGACTGGATGAATGGGTAGATGGGTTAATGAGTGGGTGACTAAATGGATAAATGGATGGATAGCTGAGTTGGTGACTGGTTGGATGCATGGGTGGATGGAATGATGGATGGATGGATAGATGAATGGATAGATAGATATGGGTGTGTGGGTAACTGGTTGGTTGGATGGATGGATGGATGACTGGATGGACAGATATATGGACAGATGGATGGATGGATGGATGGATGACTGGATGGACAAATGGATGGATGGATGGAAGGATGGATGGATGGATGGATGGATGGATGGATGGGGACTGGATGGGTGGATGGATGAGCGGGGACTGGATGGATGGATGGGTGTTTGAGCAGGTAGGTAACTCATTGGATGGATGGATGAATGGCTGGATAGATTGATGGGTGGGAACTGGATTGATGGATGAGTGGATAGGTGGGTGGGTGGGTGGGTAGATAGATACATGAATGGGTGGGTGTGAATGAAAGGACTATATGAATAATTAAGTAGTTAAGAGTGGTTAAGACTTATGGAATCACCCACTCTTTATTGCACTCTTTTTTTTAAGAGGCAGAGTCTTTCTCTGTCACCCAGGTTGGAGTGCTGCAGCCTAATCATGGCCCACTACACCCTCCAACTCCTGGGCTCAAGGGATCCTCCCACCTCAGCTTCCCAAATAGCTGGTAGTACAGGCATGCACCACCATTCCCAGCTAATTTTTAAATTTTTTGTGGAGACGGGGTTTCACTATGTTGTCCAGGCTGACCTCAAAGTCCTGGGCTTGAGTATCCCGCCACCTCAGCCTCCCAAAGCTCTGAAATTATAGGTGTGAGCCACTGCACCTCGCTCTAATTACAAAAGCTACCAGTTTTTCCAAGAGGAGGAAAAGGAGGAAAAGGATAGTGAAGGGAATGAAGAGATGGAAGAAAATGAGGATGTAGAAGACAGTTCAGGGAAAGTCATCAAAACAGGTACTAAGGAAGGGAAAAGATGCATTTAAAGTATTATCCATTCCTCAAGGTGGCCGAGGGGGGCCGAGGGGGGTGGATCACTTGAGCCCAGGAGTTCAAGACCACCCTGGGCAACATGGTGAAACTCTGTCTCTACAGAAAAAAATATATGTATACACATATATGTGTATATATACATACATATATATGTATATATACACATATATGTATGTATATATACACATATATATGTATGTATATATACACATATATACATATATACACATATGTACATATATACACATATGTATATATGTATATATACATATACGTATATATGTATATATACACACAAAAAAAAATTAGTATTATGTATTATATATGTATTATGTAGTATTTGTATATAATACATATACATATGTATACTTATGTATATATGTATTAGAATATATGTATTATATATGTAGTATATATGTATTATATATACAATATAATAATTATAATGTATATATGTATTATAATATGTATATGTATTATATTACATATGTATATATGTATTATATGTATTATATGTATGTATTATATGTATTACATATGTATATATGTATTATGTTTCCTCAATGCCCAGCCCTTTAGAACACCCTTCCCATACCAAGCAACACAATTTCCATATTAGGTGACTCTCTTCCCTAAGCCACGGCCTGAAAGCATGTTTTCCCAGCCTCTCTTGCAGCTAGCGCACAGACATGAGACCAGGCTTCAGCAACTGGAGTGTCCAGACTGTGATTCAAGAACAGGGACATGGAGTCCATTTTGCTAAAGAGGCTGGTTTTTTGAGGGTGGCGGTGGCCACAAAGCCTACTTTCTGGCACAGAGCTGGCATTGGAGCTAGTGACAGTGGCGACTTTGGTGAAATCAGGTTCCTGATAGAGGCAAACTAGCTGCTTAGTGGCAGCATCAGTGGTGGATTCCTCATCAGACTAGACTGATGCTTTCAAGTTTGGCTCCTGAATTTTGAGCCCCATTCTGCTGCACCCTAGCAGATTGACAAGCCCCCAATGTGCTCTCAATAAACTCCTCTCCAGCCTAATGGGCTGGGGGCCACTTTTGTTGCTCACTGTGTAGAACGCTGACCAAGACAAGCACCCAAAGGGAATTTCTATACTGTGCAGAGTTGGACACAAACACGTCTTATCCCTGTCAAGGGCTGATTCCAGAGTCTAGAGAATTTTTGTCAATCAGCTGGAGAGGCAATTTCTAGTGACTTTAACACACTGGTGAAATGGTTCTGAAAACTTGAAGGCAAGACCTGATAGGGGCATATTAGTCAGGGTTCTTCAGGGAGACAGAACCAACAGGGGAGAAAAACAGGAAAGAAAGAAGGAAGCAGGGAAGGAAGGAAGGAAGGAGAGAGAGAGAGAGGGAGAGAGAAAGAGAGAGAGAGAAAGGAAAGAAAGAGAGAGAAAAAGAGAGAAAGAAAGAAAGCAAGAAAGAAAGGAAGAGAAGAAAAGAAAAGAGAGAGAAGGGAGGGAGGGAAGGAAAAAAAGGAAAGAAAAAGGAAGAGAGGAAAGGGGGAGAAGAAGAAGAAGAGGAGGAGGAAGAGGAAGAAGGAGAAGGAGAATAGAAGGAAGGAAGGAGAAAAGAAAGAGATTGAGAGAAACATTGATTTTAAGGAACTGACTCACATGATTGTGGAAGCTGACAAGTGCGAAATCCAAAATCTGCAGGGTAGGCCAGCAGCCTGGAGATCCAGGGAAGAATTGCAGTTCAAGTCCAAAGACCGTCAGCCAGCAGGATTCCTTCTCCCTCAGAGAGGTCAGTCTTTTTCTCTTAAGGCCTTCACCTGGTTAGATGAGGCTCACCTACATTATGGAGGGTAATCTCTTTATTCACAGTCTGTTGATTTAAATGTTAAATCTCATCTAAAATATACCTTCACAGAAACATCTGGAATAATGTTTGACTATATATCTGAGCACTGGGGCCTAGCCAAGCTTACATATAAAAATTAAACATCACAGGACCCATACCAAGCAATGTAATTATTTGATAGAGGTTGATGTACATAATTATTGATGTAATTATTTGACAGGTTGAGATTCTCATTTTACAAAACACTGTTTTCGTCCCTGTGTGTCTCCACACTTCACACAGCACCTGGCACAAAGACTTGATGTGCGTTTCAGAGATGGGTGTTTGGATGGCTGGGTAAGTGGTAGGTCTTATTGTCCAGTTCTTTGACCGCATTTTATTTTTCTTCTCTGCATCTTCTCAACATTTTTTATATATTTTGAAAGTACATGGCTAGGCACGGTGGCTCACGCCTGTAATCCCAGCACTTTGGGAGGCTGAGGCTGGTGAGTCACCTGAGTTCAGGAGTTCAAGACCAGCCTGGCCAACATGGCAAAACCCCATCTCTACTAAAATTACAAAAATTAAATGGGCGCGGTGGCATGCACTTGAAATCCCAGCTACTCAGGAGGCTGAGGCACCAGAATCACTCAAACCTGGGAGGCAGGGGTTGTAGTGAGCCGAGATCGCCCCACTGCACTTGAGTCTGGGTGACAGAGTGAGACTCTGTCTCAAAAATAAATAAATAAATAAAAATAATTTCCTCTGTTGGTGTGGGGAGCAAGGGCGGTTGTCTGGAGCATCACTCTTTAACAGAGGTAAGTCTTTAGGCACGAGCAGGAGTTGAGTTGGCATGGTGATGAGCCCAGGGAGATGCAGGTTTAAAGGGTGCACACCCAGCAGCAGAGGGAACAGCACGTGCAAAGAAGAAAAACAAGGAAGAACACAGTGCCGTCCTAAAGATGCAGCTAGTTTTGGTGCTGTTGGTTTTGTGGTTAGTGCTTATTTTAATATCTCTGGAAAAGTCACAAAAGTGGGGTTTAGCCTAGATAAGGAAAAATTGAGCTCAACTGGTTTGTGTAAGGAATAGGTTTCATATCTTCAGAAAACTGATTAGGAAGAAATAGGTTTAAAAAGGAGGGTAGGAAACAAAGAACTTGAAATCCCCACTAGGATAACCAGACTTGGGCTTGTGCTACAAATACCACGGAGCTGTGTATGGAATGTCCTTCCACCGGAGGCAGCCGGGAGGAAACGACCGGGCCTGATTCCTTGGGGAGGCCAGACCGAGTGACTTCCACCATTTTGTGGCTAATGTTTGTGCAATGGATGGTACAGCATCATAGCCTCCGACTCTTCCAGAAAATACTCCAGTTTAAATTAGCTACAAATACAATCAATTATTTGGTCAGTGAAAGGCTGCGGCCTCTATGAACCTTACTATACGCATCTATTTCCATGAGCCAAAATGCTAACGCAATTCCATCCCGTGAACTATTCCCCGTGGTTAGTCTAAAAATCAGCTTTACTCGTCCGGTGAATCAACTGACCACAAAATCCCACCAAGGAAATAACATTGGGGAAGCACCGAAAAAGAATCCTGTTGTGATTTATTTGGAACAACCATTGCTATGTTTTTATTTTTATTTATTTTTATTTATTTATTTTGAGACAGAGTCTTCCTCTTGTCGCCCAGGCTGGAGTACAGTGACGCGATCTCAGCTCACTGCAACCTCCGCCTCCCAGGTTCAAGGGATTCTCCTGCCTCAGCCTCCCAATTAGCTAAGATTACAGGCACCCACCACCACACCCGGCTAATTTTTGTGTTTTTAGTAGAGATGGGTTTTCGCCATGTTGGCCAGGCTGGTCTTGAACTCCTGACCTCAGGAGATCTGCCTGCCTTAGCCTCCCAAAGTGCTGAGACTATAGGCATGAGACACCACGCCCAGCCAAAAACGTTGCTATGTTTTTAAAACACGGTTTTTCAATATTTTAAAAAGATGCCTTTTAAAATATTGATTGGGAAATGACATTTTCCAAGCCTACACCTTCATAGCTACATTGCCCTTAAGAGGTACACTTCTTATTGAGAATCTGTTTTCTACCACAATATTGATTAAGTCAGGACAATTTGCCAGGCATCGATAATATACTGCCTTCATGGGACTTACTGTCTAGAATTGCTGCTGCTTCTGCCTGTTCCCACTACCATATTTTCTTGAGCTTTGCTTTCTATAATGTGTTATGAAAGCAGTAGGTATTTTTCATTTATCGTATTTTTAAAATATCATAATTATGTTAAATAGGTTTTTTCAAACGATGCATGTTCACCTGCTGGAATGCAAATGCCATCCCCCTTACCATACCCTCCCTCCAAGACACACCTGTTCACCAAAAGAGACGAACAGATGTTTCCGGATCCTTCCCTTAAATATTTACTTATAATGTGGTAGTAGCTTTCACAACTGACCATCTCTTAACTACCCTGCTGGATTCACTGTAAACCATGTAGGCTTCTGTAAATGATGTTGATGATTCCCATGGCCCCTGAAATACCTGAAGCTGGCAGGCTCCACCTGACTTTGTCCATGGATTCCCACATATTGAATTAACCCTTTGCTCCCCAAACCTGTGAAGGCCAGTTTATTCATTCATGCACAGACATCTGAGCACCTATGATGTGTACACACTGTTTTAAGCTCTGGAGACACTGCAGTGATATAGAACAGAGAAGTCCTGCCCTCAAGGAGCTTCTATGCTAGTTATACTTATTTGCTTCTATGGTTTAATTACACGTTGTAAAACCTATTTAAAAATGAATGGGAAGCTGGGCATGATGGCTTACGCCTGTAATCCCATCACTTCGGGAAGCTGAGGCAGGTAGATCACCTGAGGTCACGAGTTCAAAACTAGCCTGGCCAACATGGTGAATTGAAACCCCATCTCTACTAAAAACACAAAATTAGCCGGGTGTGGTGGTGGGTGCCTGTAACCCCAGCTATTCAGGAGGTTGAGGCAGGAGAATTGCTTGAACTGGGTAGGCAGAGGTTGCAGCGAGCCGCGATTATGCCATTGCATGGAATGACATGCATGGAGTGTCGCCTGGGCGACAAGAATGAAACTCCATCTCAGAAAAGAAAAAAAAAAAAAAAGAACGGGAAAAGAAGTTTTTGTTCCTATGAAAACTAAGCTGAATATTTTGGCATGACTGAATAGATGCAAGTTGCTTCAAACAAATGCTGTTGAATTTGGCGTAGGCCAGACAACCATCGACTATTGGAGAAAATGGTAGGAATACGAGATTCTGCTTTGCAAATGTCTGTAAGTTCTTCCTGGAATTTTAAAAAACTGAAACTGGAGGTTATAGATGAATTATTTCAGGGTGCGACTTAGACAAGATAGACAGGGAATGTTGCTCAACAGACCTAGATGGCAAAGCAGAAAGGCAAGAAGAGGGGCACCTAGAGTGCAAAGATTAAGAAGGCACTGCCCTCAGGACCATGCAAGTGTAGGGTCAGCGCCTGAGAGCGAGCGCCTCATTAAATGTTGTGCTCTTATTTCTGACTTGCCTCACCCTCGTCCCAGCCCTGCCAGATGGCCTCAGGCCTAGTTATGCTTTTAAACTTAAATATGGAAGGAGTATAACATTTTTAAAAATTCATCATTTTATTAACTAACCAATCAGTTCCAATCTGTTGGAGGGAAAGCTTCTACAGTATCAAAAATATCGAGGCTGGGCACAGTGGCTCACGCCTGTAGTCCCAGCACTTTGGGAGGCCAAGGCAGGCAGATCACTTGAGGTCAGGAGTTCAAGACCAGCCTGGCCAACATGGGGAAACCCCGGTCTCTACAAAAAATATAAAAGTTAGCCAGGTGTGGTGGCACACGCCTGTAATCCCAGCTACTGGGGAGGCCAAGGTGAAAGGATTGCTTGAACCAGGGGGATGGAGGTTGCAGTGAGCTGAGATCGCGCCACTGGACTCCACCCTGGGAGACAGAGTGAGACTGAGATTCTGTCTCAAAAAAAAAAAAAAAAAAAAAAAATTGAGCTTGCTGTACTGATAGCAAGCATTTATGGAGTACTTTACATGGATTGGTGAATGTTCTAAGTACACTGTGTTAACTCTATGCTATGGTCTGAATGTTTGTGTCTCCCTGCCAAAATTTACATGTTGAAAGTCTAACCCCCAAGGTGATAGTATTAAATATTAGGAGGTAGGCGGGGCCTTTGGGAGGTGAATTAGATCGTGACAGGGGAGCCCACATTCATGGGATTAGTGCCCTAATAAAACTGGCTTCAGAGGGCTAGCTTGCCACTTCCGCCACATGAGGACACAGTGAGAAGGTGCCATGCATAAACCAGAAAGCAGGCACTGAATCTGCCAGTGCCTCAATCTTGGACTTCCCAGCCTCCAGAACTAGGACACATTTCTGTTGTTTATCAGCCACCTGTTTATGGTGTCTTATTATAGCAGCCTGAATGGGCTAAGATACTTCCAGCGCTCAGAACATCGCTGTGTGGTGAATACTATTATTATTGTTCTTCCTATTTCATGCATGAGGAAACAGTCATTGTGAGATGAATTGCCCAAAGTCCCACTGCCTGGCTCCAGAGCCAGAAACAGCGGCACTCCATATTCCTTTAAGGAACCCCTTCTCCCTTCCTCTCAGGTCATGTGAGTCATGTGGGACTCTACCCCTGTCCAGAGTGAGGTGCAGGGCCCAGCCTGGCAGTCAGCAAAGTTCCAGCTCCCTGGCTGAAGTGCTTGGCTGAGGGGCAAGTGCAGATCTCAGCTGATGCATCCTGGGACCGGGGCTCCCAGGAACAGCCTCTGTCTTTTCAGCTGAGACAACTGGCAATGAAGTAGGTGATTACTGGGGTCCCTAAGAGGAGCCTGAAAACAAAGCCAACACAGAGGAAAGCAGAGGCAAGAGGAGGAGAAGGACTATGTCTCAGTGCTCTTGTTGAAGTCCTGGATGAGTCTTTTTTTTTTTTTTTTGAGACGGAGTCTTGCTCTGTCACCCAGGCTGGAGTGCAGTGGTGCAAACTTGGCTCACTGCAACCTCCGCCTCCCAGGTTCAAGTGATTCTCCTGCCTCAGCCTCCCGAGTAGCTGGGATTACAGGTGCCCGCCACCACATCCAGCTAATTTTTGTATTTTTAGTAGAGACGGGTTTTCACCGTGTTGGCCAGGCTTGTCTCGTACTCCTGACCTCTTGATCCGCCCACCTCGACCTCCCAAAGTGCTGGGATTAAAACCATGAGCCACCGCGCCCGGCCTGATGAGTCTTGCCTGAAGCCAATTTACCTCCGAACTTTTCTGCTATATAAATCAATGCATCCCCATTTTTGCATATCCCTATTTTGAGCTGGGTTTTCTGTTGTTCAGAACTAAAGATTTTCTTTTTTTCTTTTTTTGGCAGGGTCTCATTCTGTCACCCAGGCTGGAGTGCAATGGCGTGATCACAGCTCACTATTAAGCATCTGGTCCAAAACCGTAGGTTCTAAGGGAGATTAAAAAGTCTAAGTCATGGTCACTATGAATTTATAGTCTTGTCGGGAGTGACACGTCCACCCCACCCACTCTGACTCTACCAAAAGTTGAACAATATTAGAATTACCACAGGCAGTGAATAGGTGCCAGTTTGAAGAGGGATGCTCACTTCACTGCTGAGGAAGGGAAGGAGGGGTTTCAGAGGAAGGGTAAGATGCCACTGAAGGCTGAGGAGGACTGAGGCAGGCAGAGGGAAGAGAGGTGGCTTGCTGGAGGTGGGAGTGGCATGGGCAGACGCTCAGAGGCCTGGGTAGCTTCCATGGAGTGAACCATTTAGTGAAGGAGCCGAGGGCTGCTTCTCAATCTGGGTTCCCCCAGAAGCGAACCCACAGTCAAGGATTCAGTGCAGGTATTTAACTTGAGATGATCCCTGGAAGTCCCAGTAGGGAAGTGTGGACAGGGAAGGGAAGAAAGCCAATAAAAGGGACTTTATCAAGCCCATTCCTGGGAAGGCAACTAGAGCTCTATCTTGCTGGAGGACCCTGGTGTGGATTGTGCCTGAAAATCGTCCCAACGTGAAAGAGAGGAGGCTACATAACCTTGCCCCCTCACTGACTCAAGGCTACTCCTGGTGCCATTTACCCTTCCAGCCTGCCCACTGCTGGAAAACCAGGAAGGGCCCCAGGCAGCCAGCCTGAAGTGTTAGCCACACAGAGGGTGCAACTCTCACCAATTGCCTGAGGGCCTCTGCATGGAGCCAAGAGAGCAAGGATTTCTCCGTCCACAGCAGTATCCCCAAAATCCATCAAGTCTCAGCCTGGGGAGTTTGGGGCCAGTCAGAGGAATGGAGAGGGAACACCCAGGAATGGGGACTATTTTTTTTTTTAACTCCGGAGCCCAGGAATGTTTCAACAGTCATGCTCCAAAGGCAAGGAGTGAATCCAGAGAATCGCCCAGCTCATTCCCAGCTCTGCTGACCTCAGATGGTGAATTAGGATTCAGTGCTGCCCCCAAATGATTCTGCTCCTCCTGGGAAGCCCAGGTGAGCCATTCGCTCAGAGCCATCGGGTTCACCTTTGCCCTCGGCCCAGGACAGTAGCTCAAATCCCTACAATTATGGTTTTAAAAAAGCTGTTGGCCTAGGACCAGGCACTTTTGTTTTTCTCATTTGCAGTGCAAAATAAATGCCAATTTTTTTGTTGGCAACCTGCGGTGCACTTGAAGCATTCCGTGATTTAAGCACTGTCCTCGTTTTATGGAAAAGGATTCAAGGAAGAAATAGACAAACCACACGAAGAATATTGGTGAAGTGGGAATATTTATTCACTTAGGAAGCCCTTAAGTTAGAGGGTTCTTACCACAAGCAAGAACTTTCCTTTCCTCAATCTTTCAACAAATATTTAATGGGGCCCCTGCTTTGTGCCGGGTGAAAGGAGCAAAACAAAGCCCTGGCTTTCATATATTAATAAAGATACAGACTTTTCTATGAAGAAAAGTAAAGTAAAGCAGGGCAAGGGGGAACCCTGTGACAGGGTGTGTTTTATTTGAAGTAGGCTTCTCTGAGCACGTGGCATCTGACTAGAGACACCCAAGAAGGTGAAGGAGGTGTGAATGGAGGCCATGCGGGTACCTGGGGAGAAGGGTATTCTAGAAAGAGGGAAGCAGAAGGCATTACCATGATGATGTATAGTTTTTGCATAAACGTGCGATACTGGTTGCTTTAGTTACCTAAAGCTGCTGTAACAAATTACTACAAACTCATTGGTTTAAAATGCCACAAACTTACAAGCTTACATTTCTGGAGGTCAGTGGTCTAAAGTGGGTTTTCCAGGCCAGAATCAAGGTGACAGTAGATCTGCATTCCTTTCGTAGGTTCTCGGGGAAAACCTGTCCTCTCACCTTTTCCAGCTTCCAGAAGTCGCCGGCATTTCTTGGCTCATGGCCCCTTCCTGGCATCACTGTAACCTCTGCTGTCATCATACCTCCTACTTGGTGACCCTCCTGCTCCCTCTTGTAAAGATCCTATGATGACATTTGTCCTACTGTAAAATCTAGGACAACCTTCCCATTTTAAGATCCTTTATCTAACCATATCTGCAAAGTCCTTTTTGGAACAGAAGGTAATATATTCAAAGGTTCCTGGGATTAGGATGTGTACCAGTTTGGGGGGCCATTATTCGGCCTACCACACCAGCGTTCGGCTAACATTTGGCTAATCAGAATGCTGGGACCTTCAGTCTTCAGGGCCTGCTGGCCTGGGGTGGGTGAACAGGAAAGGACCCAGAAGCAGGTGACTGGCATGTGAAGCACTGGGGAGGCTGGGCACAGATAATCAGAGTGAGGTTCAGGCAGCCTTGGTCCTTCGGGGGCCTATAGGTGGGGCTCCCAAAGGCAGGATGGCCACAAATGTCTCTCCAGGTGAGAAGCCAGGCATGAAGGCAGAGGAACAAGCTAAGTGACAGCACGAGGAAATAATCGGCCGGATCCAGACAACTGAGAAAACCTGAATATGGATATTGCAGAATTGTCCATTTTATTAGTTGGCATAATGGCATAAGTGATGTTTAAAAAAAAAAAAATCCTGATTAGGCAGAGCTGCAAACTACCTTAAAAGTGAGATAGCATTTGGTCTGGAATTGGCTTTAAAACATTCCACTGACAACAACTAAAAAAAAAAAGTGTAGGGGAATAGCTGAAACAAGGTTGGCGAAATGTTAACAGTTGATGCAGGGGGTGGATACACGGGAGTTCATTATAAAACATCTATATATTTGTGCATGTTTGAAAAATCTCATTAAAAAACCTGAAGTCTTTTGGGAAGAAGCAAATGAGGGTTAAGGGAAGGAACCTGGCTTTTGAATTAGAAAATGTATATGCACATGATGACATGTTCAAACTCACCAGTAATCAAAAGAGATGCAAATTAAAACAGAGATATTAACTTGGCAAAAATGAGCAAGTAGAATAATACCAATTGCTGGCAGAGATATAGGTGGACACGTCCACGGGACAGGCATGGTGAAGAGCAATATGGCCCTACTTGTTTGAATAAGCCCATTCTGTGATCTGGCATATAGCACAGAGAGTCTCATAGGGAAAATGTGCAAGAATGGCTCACTGCAGCTTCATTTACTGCAGTGCAAAGCTGTGAGTCAGTCACCGGGAGGGTAGGTTGGGAAGATGTCGGGGTTGTACCTGCAAACAGTATGGAATAACCAGAAGCAACCAATTAAATGTCCCCATAGCAAGAATGGGCCTTAAGGCATCAAGCTGAGAGAAAAACAAACAAACAAACAAAAATAAGCAATGAAATGATGTCGAAAGTGTAAATTCAAAATACAGCCCCACAAAACAAAACATTCATTTGGAAGGACATACATAAACAAGAAAATTCACATGAAACACAGAGTTACCTGAAAGCAGAGATCAGCAAACTGTGACTCTCAGGTGAAATCCACCCTTAGCCTGTTTCTGTAACATTTTATTGGAACACCACCATGCCCATTTGTTTATGTATTGTCAGAGGCACGTTACGTGAACAAGCGATGATAATGTGTCATATACTAAAGGGTACATAGGATTCACTCAAACCTCTGCACCCGAGCTTTAAAAAAAGAAGGTAAAATTTAGGCTGAGATTCAATAACTAGGAGAGCCTTGGGAAGGCACTTTTCCAGCTTGAGCTGCAGTCTTTACAGTCTTCACAATTACAAAAACAGGGTACTGTCCATCTCAGAGATAATATACCTGCAAGTGCCTTGTGAATTAGAATCAGCCTTTCAAATGCAAAGTTTCTTATTATCAGGGTAACAAGGAGACAGCAATGGTTTTGCAAATGTGTTCTCCCAGCCTTCTAATAGAATGTCTTATCCATTAGTTCCTTGCCCACTTTCTATGGTGAAACTAATGGTAAGGAAGTAATTAGAAGGCAAAACAAAGACAAGGGAAACCGCAGACCAACAGGATCCACAAATGGGAAGCAAACTGGGGCAAGCTTGGAAATGCCACAGAGGAGCCACCAAGGGCAAATGGGAATGGGTTTTCCATGAAGGTAAATGTGGAATGGGCCCGACTTTGTGCCCACTGCCCGTCAGCCCTCAGAAGAGGAAGCAGGCTTCATAAGGGTAATGTCACCTCATCACATCTGATAGAGGGATGGAAAAATGGGCGATTTCCTCTAACAGGATACAGCAAGCATAGTTGCCATGGCTTAGGTGTTGAGCACGTACCAGGCATACGCCCAACTTCTCACAATCGTCTTATTTAATCATCAAAGTACCCTAAGAGGTAGGTATTACTATTATTATCCCATCTTACAGATAATCATATTGAGGTACCAAATATTGTAATAGGAGGCATCAAAGATTAAGTAATTATCCCTTAAGTAATTATCCCCAGGTAACCTGAGTGGGAAGTGGCAGAATCAGTAGAGTCAGCCCTACTCACAACCCTAAATGACAGGTATTACCATCACCAGTGAATAGAGGGAGAAACTGTCTCAGAGATGTGAAGTTACTCAGCTGGAAGTGTGGAGCCAGGGCCTGAATCAAAAACTGGCTGACTCCAATTGTCCTACCCTTTCACTACTGCATCATAATGTGTCCCTGAGCCCAAAGGATCATTTCCTAGAAAAGCCCCTTCACCTTTCCAAGCCCTGAGCCTTGTCATCCAGCACAGTATTCCTAGAAAGGAAATGCAGATTGGGTGCAGCTGGAGGCATCACTGTGTGGGTGCTTAGGCAGCTCCGTGTTTACATTCCCTTGGTAAAGACACCCAGCTCATTTCTGTTGGCTTATTTGAGGGAATGCTGTCTGCTGTAGCTAAGAAGCTGAAATTGAAAAGGGGAGGCAGCATGGAATGATGATGAGATTAGGTTTGGAGGAGGAAAACAGGATTGTAGGTCTGCCTGTGACAACTTGGGCAAGTCATTTCTCAAACCTTGTAAAGGTTGGGTTTGCTTCACTGAAAATGGAGACATCCTTTCCACTGCCACATGATATATACTTCCCACTCAGTTAAAAACAGGTCTCTTTTTTTTTTTTTTTGAGACAGGGTCTCTGTCGCCCAGGCTGGAGTGCAATGGCATGATCTCCGCTCACTGCAACCTCCACCTCCCAGGTTCAAATGATTCTCCGGCCTCAGCCTCTCGAGTAGCTGGGATTACAGGCACCTGCCATCATGCCTGGCTAATTTTGTATTTTTGTAGAGACGGGGTTTCACCATGTTGACCAGGCTGGTCTTGAACTCCTGACCTCAGGTGATCCACCCACCTTGGCCTCCCAAAGTGCTGGGATTACAGGCTTGAGCCACTGTGCCCAGCCCAGACCTCTTAATAATTTATTGAATACTTGAATTTAGCTGGGGACTACGCTGTTTTTGCACACATTACATAATTTTATACTTAATAGAAATATAGGAAATAGATGGCTATCCCCATTTTACAGGTGACAAAACTGAAAAAGGGTTAATTTCCTCAGTGGACCCAGGATTTGAATCTAACTCCAATACCAGAGCCCGTTTTAGCCCAGTGGTTCTCAACCCTGGATTTGTATTAAAAGCAAATGAGGACTCATGAAAAAAATGCCGATGCTTGGGCCCCAAACTTGATTTAACTAATCTGAGGTGGGAGCTGACTTGGGAACCACTGTTTTAACCACGTTACAAAGCAGCACCCTTAAAACTAGCAGTTCCTCTCTCATCTCATGTCCACGCACAGAAATGCACAAAAGGGAATACAGCTGTATAATAAACTAAGACAGCTTCATAATGTGTGGCAAATTATATTCTTAAGCAATTAACTGTTGCTAACTCTCAGCTATTATATTAATTTATAATAAATGCAAATGAATATATTTGGCTTTGCAATTTTTAAAAAATCTGAATTTGAAAGGTGTAGCATTCTGATAATGCACATCACTTTAGAATGCTGGGTTTTTTTCTTTCTGTTTTTAGTGAAAACATAAATCAGGAAAAATCAATCAAGCAATAAAGAGCTCTGGTAAAACAGAGTCCAGCCAGCACTCCCACCCAAACAGGAGTAAGTTAACTTCCAAACTGCTAAGGATGGCCCACCGGCAGTTAGGGCTTTGTTAGGCTGAGGTTTACACCAGGGTGACTTTTTGCAAGGTCAAGGTACACTGGAGTGACCTGCACCTTCTCTCTTATACTCATAATAAGAGGAATTAATCCTTAAATTGGGGCACTAAACTTCTGCCAGTAGGTATTCCTATAAATGTCTAGGTTTAAGCAGAAACTGGCACTGTATATTCAAGTACCATTTTGTGGCACTTAGTGCTTTATAATCTTCTCATCTTCTTACTGCCTAAGTGACCTGGGACAGTTAATATCTCTTACCCTTACTTCATATATTTAATGCAATAGGAATAACACCCTGGGTTCTTCCTAGGGTTGCCATTAGAATTGAATGAGCTCATTGTGCCAGTAGGTCTAGCACAATGCCAGAGAAGGGGCTCACTAAATATCAGATCTCCATCTTTTTTCTAGTCATGCTTACGTTCGGTTAATGGAAATGGGGCTTGACTCAGACATACCCTTAAAGGATCTTGGTGCCATCTTCTTCTGTTGAGTTAAAAAGATTTCATTTTAAATACAATTCACAACTGTATCTTCACTGTAAGTCTCATTGTACTCTCCCAGCCTTCTAATAGGTCTTATCCTTATTTCCTTGCCCATTTACTGGGGTTAGGGCAAATGGCACAAAACCACATGAGACCTGTGCATGTAGCCCATCGGGCAGGATAGGCTAAGTCACACAGTAGTAACAAACAGCCCCCAAATCTCAGTGGCTCCTACAACATCAATTGATTTCTTGCTCATCTCCATCTTGGATCTTTTGGGAGGTTTGCTCTATGATGCCTCATGCTGGAACGCTGCCACGGCAGGGGGAGAGGGAGCATGGTGAAATGACATTGTGCTCGTATAGCTGCCACCCAGATGTGACCCCATCGCTTCTGCTCAATCCTGTTGACCTAAGCAAGTCTCACCTGGACATATGTAACTTCAAGGGAGCAGTGCAAACCTACCACATGCCTGAAATTAGAAATATCTGGAGAACAGCATTAATGACTACCACAGGGATCTTAGTTTACAAAGCATCTGTCACAATGATTACCCAACTTAATCCTCACAATTCCAAGATGGTAATTAATCATTAAATGTGATCATTTAATTATAAGGCATCAGCAAGCACCAACCAAAACAGAAAACCCAATATAAACAGTTCAGGCAACTCTGTCCACTAGTGAGTGAAAGTGTCTGGAGCGCATGAGATGCAAGGTAGGAATCTGCTATGTGCTCAAGCCTTGTCCACCTCTCCATATGTGTGTCATCTATGAGTGGGATTCTGCTTTTGATAAAGATATTTCTTTTTTTGTACATGGCCTCTGAATGAAGGCCAACCAAGATTCTCAGCTCAAAAGCTGTAATCTTTCAATGTTGGAGGGAAAAAAGGCCATTTTTCCCCTGCAAAGTAATTGAGCATGCTTCCCTATCACAACACCTTCTTAGGGAGACTCAGTTTGGACTATATCATGATTTCTGCCTTAAGGACTGACTTTAGAGTCTGCCCCTGGATGAGAGCTGAGACATCACTTCATCATTCTCTAAAAGAAGAAGAAATGAACACAGTTTCAGCAGTCAACAAGGACACTGAGCAAGGAAGTGGCTCAAAATTCCCATCTCTTTAAGGCAAGTCTCCTGTAAGGGAATAGATGTGGCTCTCCCCATCCAGCTCAGTACTTCAGCTATCTATTCCACAGTGAAGATGAACAGTGTGAGGCAGGAGGCTAGCAAATAACTAGGGGGTTTCTTTGTTAACCCCCTCAGGAAGGTTTTGGTTTCAAAGTCTGACCACTGGGTGTCAGGCTTCGGGGGAAAGAAAATAGAGATGGTTTATCAACCCCACTTAATTATGCCAGAGAATGGAGGTGAGATTTGCTAAAGGACAGAAAATCAGCTGGCTTAAGTATGTCAATATGTCTGAAGAAGCTTACTAAACTTTCACTCATCTGACTACACCAATAAATATTTATCTTTTCTAAATCTGTACAAATAATTCATTAGACAGCACACAGCGATACTGACCTCAATCCTATCCTTGATGTAAAGATTAAAAGGGAGTGGTCAACTTCTGTATCTAGCAATTCTGAAGACAGATAACCTGAAAGCGTCCCTGCAACAAAACACCTAGAAATGCATATAATAAATATGCTTAGGAAATACTTTTTTTTTTTTTTTGAGATGGAGTCTCACTCTGTCGCCCAGGCTGGAGTGCAGTGGCACGATCTCGGATCACTGCAAGCTCCGCCTCCTGGGTTCAAGCCATTCTCCTGCCTCAGCCTCGCAAGTAGCTGGGACTACAGGCACCCGCCACCACGCCCAGCTAATTTTTTTTTTTTTTTTGTATTTTTCGTAAAGACGGGGTTTCACCGTGTTAGCCAGGATGGTCTCGATCTCCCGACCTCGTGATCCGCCTGCCTCGGCCTCCCAAAGTGCTGGGATTACAGGCGTGAGCCGCTGTACCTGGCATAAATACGTATTTTTAAATGCACAGCTGAGCTTATTCTGGGATGGGAGGAAGGGACTGGAAAAATTCAAACAGTAAGAGTAATGTGACTGGGTATGCATTGGAGACAGGAAGATGAGGAATGAGTGAAGTGCTGTAGAACTGAGATTTCTACATAAAGTCTGGGCCTTTAAAGGGACACAGGCATAGGACAATGAAGTTCTCTGCACTGGCTGCAAGTGGTATAAGGTATACCAAGGAAAATAACCAGCTCTACAGATTAAGTTAATGGGCTCTGTGGACCTTTCCCATCCCTCTGCCTGGGGTTCACAGTTCTCACTTACTAGTCCTTAACCTTGGGCAGGTTACATAACCTTATGGTACCTCATTTGCCTTGGCTGTGGTATTGTGAAAAGCCGATAAACTTCGTGCATATTAAGTGCTAGGTGTACAAACGCATGGAAGGGGCAAATCAAAAGTGGAAATGTGTTTTTCTCCCAGAGATCAAGATTTTTCCTTAAGAAGGTCAAGATATGGTTATGCATTATCTGCCAATTTAATGAAAAATAAACATCTTTAAAGGACTAGGATTTCATAGCCTTATCAAATGCTAATGAAACGAGAAAAAAAAGTTTAAAATTAGCAAAGGCTTAAAATTTCCTCCATAGTTATATCACTAAAATAATGGGGGAAAAATGTTCTTTTGATAACTATCATCAAGTTTTATATCCTCCTTTCCTTAATGTCACTGGCACAATTCGAAATTGGTTTTTATTTGGGGAAAGCAAGAAACCAAATAGGATTATAAAATACCACAGGTACAGCCGGGCGCGGTGGTTCACGCCTGTAATCCCAGCACTGTGGGAGGCCGAGGCGGATGGGTCACCTGAGGTCAGGAGTTCGAGACCAGCCTGGCCAACGTGGTGAAACCGTCTCTACTAAAAATACAAAAATCAGCCAGGCATGGATGTGCATGCCCATAGTGCCAGCTACTGGGGAGGCTGAGGCAGAATTGCTCAAACCTGGGAGGCAGAGGTTGCAGTGAGCCAAGATCTTGCCACTGCACTCTAGCCTGGTGGACAGAGCGAGACTCTGTCTCAAACAAACAAACAAAAAAAAACAAAACACAGTTACAGGATATACTCCATAGAGAGGAAATGCTCTCGCTTAGGATGAGACAAAAGAACAAACTGAATGACCTTGAACAGAACTTGGTTATCTTTGGGTCTTGGTTTTCTTTGAGTACGAGGATTTGAAATCAATTACTTCTGGGGTCTCTTCCAGCACTTTCTGATTTTATGACAGTTACTCCAATTGCAAAAGAAACTAACTACCCATTTGGCCCTCCCATTCCACAAAAACAAAACACACAGTATCATTTCAAGAGTCAGAGTCAGATTCTTATTTTGAATTTAAAGTGCTACATGACTGCTAAGGTTAAAACTCCTTTCTTTCAAAAATCAAAAAGGTTGAATCATCAGAGGATAAAACCCATCACCACTGCAAACCAAAGTGGATTTTCAACCTACTAGAAAATCTGATTGACAAAGCATGCAAAAATTAGCTCAAGTAGCCGCAACCTTCTTCTATGAGTATCCTGGTAAATGCTTAGGAGTTTAAGTGTGTATTGTTTATGCTGCAAGAAGCAATGAGGTTGGAAAGCATGAATGTGTTATGCCCAGAAACTAGAATCTTAATTCAATAGGGAAAGAGTCTTCTTCAAGTAAAAATAACACAACTAAAAAATTACAAAGTCTTAATACGAACTGTTTAATTGTTATAACAAGATTTGAGAGGCAGGGGTAGGTAAATAAGTCACCAACTGGCGATAAGTCACCAACTGTTAATACGTGTCTGCAAGTTTCTTGTTTTTCACAATCACTAGATTTACATACAATTATAGGTTATGGTTCTCCATGTACACATACAGTGAAAGACATTTTCCAAATAACTTTTGATGTAGAATGGAACCTGAGAAAAAAAATCACTTAAGAAATCAAATCTCATATAATGGAAATACTTTAACCACAGCATTCACACATTTGACTGTGGATTCCAAATGCTTATCTAAACAGAGGCAACGCAATTAAACTGCCTTCACTCAAAATGGTGTCAGAAGGCAACTACCCTATTTACTAGCCACTGATAAGTTATGACAACACTATTTCATAGCCTGTCACTGTATTTCCTTTAACCCCCCAGCAGTAGGATTTAGGATTTCCTCAACACTAAGGGCTTATCTCAAATGCCTTAGTGCACGAACAGTAAAAAATCAGAGTTGCAATGCCACATTGAGAAACTAGATAATGGCTTGGAAATAAAAGTGGGGGAAGTGATGAACTGCCACTATCTGTTTTTCTAAGTTTTGTTTTCTAATACAGAGCAAAACTTTAAATGCTAACTACAAAAATAAATCTAACAGGCCTAGAAATTCTGAAGGTAACCCAGTGACAATAGAAAGCTTTTAGATCACTATTAAGAGGTCTTTATATTGTTCATAAACAATAGGAAAATAAGACTGATACTGTTTATAATTACTGTTTATAGATAAAATTTGGCAAAAGACATCTAATATACTTTTTACAATGAAAATGATTTCTAAAAATGATTCCCTTGATCTCATACCTATAGAAAAACCATCAGTGATTACTTTTTAATATGAAAATAATAAGCTAGTTACAGAATTTAAATATTATTTTCTGACTTTTCTCTCTTCCTTATGAGACTGGGGAAAAAAGATGTTAGAGGAGAAAAATAACTTGTTATATGCCAAATAGTTCAAAATCTTCCCCCTGGAAACTGAAACAGGATCCTTAGAAAGTACACAATGTCCTGGAGTTTCCCTTGTAGACAAATACTTTGGTCATTTATTTGTAATCAGATACTGATTTTAGCAGATTACAGCACTTACAAACATTGTCACAGACAGCACAATGTCCATTCATAAATAAAAGGAGGTTTATTCATGAAAAGGTTGTGATTCTTTTGAAAGCATCCAATACATCCTTTCTGGACATTTCCCTTTCAGTATTACCTGGCATGTAAACAGGAAAGGGAAACATTCAGGTAAGTTACAACCTCCAGTCATATTCACAGCAATATGCAATATGGACATTTACAGGGGGAATCCCTTTGCAGGTGACTTCAACTAGAAATCCCAAGAGTCACAGTAAATGTTTCAAAGTCCATATAAAGAAAGAAGCTTGGCCAGGCGCAGTGGCTCACACCTGTAATCCCAGCACTTTGGGAGGCCGAGGTGGGTGGATCACTTGAGGTCAGGAGCTCAAGACAAGCCTGGCCAACATGGTGAAACCCCATCACTACTAAAAATACAAAAATTAGCTGGATGTGATGGTGGGCGCCTGTAATCCCAGCTACTCGGGAGGCTGAGGCAGGAGAAACACTTGTACCTGGGAGGCAGAGGTTGCAGTGAGCCAGATCGTGCCACTGCACTTCAGCGTGAGCAATAGAGCGAGATTCTGCCTCAAATAAATAAATAAATAAAAGTATTTGCTGAAAGAATGATATTGTATACCAGAACCAGGTGCAAGGGACATAATGATATGGCTCCAACCCTTAAGAAACTCAAAGCCTAGCAGAGGAAAACAGCTTTAAATACTTGAACAGGTTCCAAGGACAGAGATAGAAAAAACAATCTACCTTAATGATGGCTCCACGTTATAGATAAAAGCAGTATAGTGTAAATAAGCAGAAGAGAATGGGTGGTTCACCTTGCAAATACTAATCCCCAAACCAAGCAAGTGACTTCTGGACTATGTTCACTTCAGACTAGCCATATCACTGCTCTACTTTAAAAACAATACGAAGAAATGATTGTACTCAAAACCTGTATTATTTTAAGCAGCAAGCCACCAGTAAAAAGATCTCCCGGTCAGACCCTTGTAGCACTACTTAAGGAAAAGGAAGACCAGGAGTGCAGGAAAGTCCTCTTCCATGTCTGTTTTCTTGTCAACATTAAACCAGAATGAAAAATAATTAGACCCACCTTGTCCACACAGGTGTGTAAATTCCTAAACTTAGGATGAAAATCACAGTCTTAGAGCCATGCACCTATCAAGGACATCAACCAAGCTTTACATATCCAAGCTCCCCTGGTACCCAGCTCAGGAAAAATAGCATCAAGGTTGAGGGAGCACTTAGCTAAGCAGAGTGGAATGCCAGCTCTGCAGATAAACAGCCATGTGACCTGGGGCCTCAGTTCTTCTGAAATAAGGAAATAATACAATCTACCCCAGATATTACAACTTAACTGTAAGGTTCAGTTCTAAGAGTTCCTGCAAATTATTATATAAGTTGTTACTGACTGCTTTCTTTCCCTCCACCATGTTGATCATTTTTTCTACTGTCTTCGGTCTGCCTTACTGCTGCTTGTTTAAAACACAACAGTAACTGTCCAAGAGCCACCTGTACTGTTTAAAAGTTATCTATACCAAAAGACACCTACTATTACATTTCTCTATGGTAATAAAACAAAAACGGGAAAATTTGCATCTCAAAAACTCTCCTCACCCTGACAAGCAACATAACTTTACCAAAGACGACACGAGTAGATCCTGATCAGTCATGCATCACTTCAGGGAGACACCTCTAAAGCAGCCGACACTTTCTGTAGAAAATCCTACATGTTTCTCTAAGGTTATTAAAATATTGCTGGAGAGGCAAGGAAAGCATACTCAGACATTTAACACGTAAGACAATACCTTAAAAGTTATCCGTTCAGCCTTCCTTAAGTGTAAAAAGGGAAATAATAAGAAAAAAGAAAATGAGGTGTAAGCTGTATTTCATTAATATAATCTTGGGAAACAATGATTCAACAAAACAGCCAAATATAAAACTTTAAAATTTTTTAAGTAAGTATCTTACAAAACAGTCTTCAGTATGTTTTTGTAGTAAGCAGAACTGAGACAGTACACTAAAATGCAAATATTCTAAAATAATAACATACTCGTTATCACAAATCAGAGATGAAATTCTAATCATTTCTTTTATAGTCTACTGCACAAGTTTTATCTATCATTCCTTAAAAATCAAAGAATTTCCATTTTTAAGAACTCAATACCAGCTGGGCATGGTGGCTCCCATCATCAACCAGGGGTAGCCTTCCACTTCAGTTCTCAGGCTAGCGTGAATTCATCATCAAAATTGTAAGATCTAAGTATGCCCATGATCTAAGGCATCTCTTTCACCATCTCTTGCTTACTCACAATCAAACCACTTTCAAAGTCTCATGCATTACTCCCTCTTCTCAAGCCTGAACTTGATCCACCTCAGATTAACAGATATATCCCTCTGTGCCAAGATGAGAGAGACTAAATTTAAGCTGAAGTCCCTTGTAACTTTCCTTTCTATCTTCATCCTGGTCTATGAAAACCTCTCCTATTTTCAAGGCTAACATCACTAAGTTTGACCTCAACTTCAGATCAAGTGTGGCCATAATCCCAGTCTCTCCCATGACACAGGTATAGGTTTTGCCTAAAATTTCAAGGTGGTCCATTAACTTGAAGTTTCTTTCCTCTTGGTCTCAATCCTGCCCATGAAACTTTCTGTTAAAAGCAGTCTTTGCAAGCTTTCCCACTTCAAAACCCTTTCTCACCCAACAATGCCTACAGGTAGACTAAATGAAGGCATGCAACGGGTTCTGGCAAACTGAAGAATACATGCCTACCTACAAAGCAGCTAATTAACAGTGTGTCAGGAGAAACTTCAGGTAGGCCTGCCCTTGCCAGACTTAGGAATATTCTGAAAACTTTACGTGGATCTATTTTTACAGAAAGTTGCTCTATTTCTTTGAAACACTTCATGAGGATCACATGAGGGCAGGCTGCATCTGGGCCCTTTTGAATACCTGCTTGAATCCTCTACCTTAAACGTACATAAGCTGGCTAAAGACCAAACTACCAATTCCCATAGCTTTCAGGATTCACAGTTCCCATCCACTACACACCTCTCTGCAGCATGAAACTCCACTATCTAAATAAATTATTTTACTTTCTGGCTGCTCCTTCACACCTCCCCTTCTCTTATTAAAGGTTCTGTGCTTTTTAATCTTCACAATTTTTTTCTCTCTCAGCAGCAACTAGGATCTCAAATTGATATGCAGCCTAGATTCATGACTGGCACCCCAAGCCATGCATCTCATATAGCCTACACAAGCTATCTCTGATGACTCTTGCTTTACACCACCACTTCATCTCTGACCCTTTCATTCTGATTCTTCTTTTCTGGTTCAATCTCATTACCTGGGTTATTGTGTAGTATTTTTTTCTAAATGACTTCAGTGAACCCTCTTCCGACAATCTATCCTCTATATTGAACTCAGATGCACACCTAGCCTAACCTTTAAGTTCCTCCACAACTCAACCCCAACCTAAATTCATAGTCTCCTGTTTTTACCTAAATAAAGAGATCATGCTCCATTCAAACCAGACTGCTCTTTGTTGTCCTCTTAGCATACCACCAAAACTGACCCTGACCAAAAAGCACAAACCATTAAACCATTTAAGAAAACAAACAAAAACCAACCCAAAACCAAATATTGGACTTGATCAATATTTTAAAAAGTTCTACTCTTCTGGGTTGGGCGCGGTGGCTCCCTCCTGTAATCCCAGCACTTTGGGAGGCCGAGGTGGATGGATCACCTGAGGTCAGGAGTTCAAGACGAGCCTGACCAACATGGAGAAACCCCGTCTCTATAAAAATACAAAATTAGCTGGGCGTGGTGGCGCATGCCTGTAATCCCAGCTACTCTGGAGGCTGAGGACTCAGGAGAATCAATTGAACACGGGAGGTGGAGGTTGTGGTGAGCTGGGATCACACCATTGCACTCCAGCCTGGGCAACAAGAGCAAAACTCCGTCTCAAAAAAAAAAAAAAAAAAAGTTCTACTCTGCAAAAGACACTCTTAAGCAAACAACAGTACAAGCTAACGGGTTAGAGAAACATTTGCAAAACACATTATCTCATAAAGAAGTTAGATCCAGTATACACAAAGAACTCTTAAACTCAATAATTAGAAAAACTAATTATAAAGAGGGCAAAAGTTATGAGCAGTCACTTCACCTAAGAGATATAAATGGCAAATGGGGACATGAAAAGATATCCCAATATTCCACACCATTACTGATTAGTCATTAGAGAAATGCAAACAAACCACGAGGTACAACACCTACTAAAATGACTAAAATTTAAAATAAAATAGATACTATGAAATGTTGGCAAGGATACAGGGCAATCAAAACACCTATATGCTGATGGTGGGGGAGCAAAATGATACAGTATTTTGAAAAACTAGCAGTTTCTCACAAAATTTAACGTATATTTATCACAACCCAGCAACTCTGATTCCTAGTTACTTACCCAATAGAAAAACTTACCCATGCCCATATAAAAATCTACACGCAAATAGCTTTACTCGTAACCGTCAAAAGCTGACTTTCTAACAAGTGGAAAACACATAAACAAATATAGTACGTATACAATGGAATACCACCCAGCAATAAAAAAAGAACTCACTGATACATGTGAAATAGATGACTCTTGAAAGGATTATGCCAAATTAGAGAATCTAGACACAAAACACTACACACAGTATGATTCCAAGTAGCCAAACACTTGGAATAGGAGGAAGGGTATTAGCTACAGAGAGACATGGGGAACTTTTTAGGGTGATGAAAACGTTGTGTATTTATTGTGGTGACAATTACACAACTATATACATTTGTCAAACTTTATCAAACTATATAGTTGATGTTAATTATACCTCAATAAAGCAGAACTTTAAAAACTGTCTTTGAACCATGACTCTTGCTCTGAAATGCTGTTAATCATCTAAGAAATCCTTATAGCCCATTTTTTAGGGACCACTAAAAATGCACAAGACCAGAAAACCACCTCATCATGTTCTTTAATATTAAAAGAAACTGCAAAATTCAAATTAATGTTTACATGCAATCATTTACTAAATCTGTCAACTTCATTTTTAAATGTAACATTGATAAAAACTGCATTTGAAATAATGTGGTTAGTTTCATACTACAAGAATTCTGAGACTGTTAGAAAACATTTATAATTAAGATATTCCTATCCTGCCTTTAATTTTTTTAAATGTCATTAATGAGCTATGGATATATTTGAACATGTGAGCTATGGATATATTTGAACATGTTGGGTGAAGTCTCCAAAGATTAACACCACCCAAGGTCTGTGAAGGTCCCTTCTCAGCCCTGAGCCACAAAGATTAAAATTCTCAAGTAATAATTAGGAGCCTTAAGTTTATACTAAGATTAATATGAAACAAAAGTATGCTGTGGTTGCTTGAAAGGTTAATGTAATCTGAAATTGTAGTAACAGAAGTGATGGTAGGCCTGGTCCTCTGGGAAATAGCAAGTTCAACTGCAGTCTGTCCAGCTTAGACCATAGTACTGACTGCAATCCACAGAGTACTTGGCAGAGGTTAACCAGGAATGTTCAGAATAGATGGAAATCATGTTAAAGAGAAATGTTGACAGGAAAGAAAACAAACAAAAAAAAAACCAGGGTATTCAGTCTAAATTAAAAATAAGGGAAGATGACAGTTAACTCCAAATATCTAAATGGCCACCAAGTAGCAGAACTGCCTTATTTAATTATGTTCTAGAAGGAAAAACTGGAATCAGGTGTTACACAGAAAGGGCTTTAGCTTAGCATTTCTAAGAGCTATTAGGCAGCCTTCAAGGGCAATGAACTGTTTTTCTTGATGTATCTGGTTAGGGAGGATAGCCATTAAAATTACTTCTAAGTATATGCGAGTACCTTATAAACCTAAAATTCTAGAACTAAGTCATATGCCATATAAAAAACTTGAGTATAGAATGCTTTTGGATTCTAGCTAAATTGGTTTATTGTAGGGCATCTTTTATCTTGTCCCATTTCTCACAAGTTGTGTTAACTTCCTGACATTTGCAGGGTCAATGGTTCTACTTACTGATGGCTTTCTTTCCTTATACCATAATGCAACAAGCAGTTCACCTATTCCAAGTTGAGAGATAAGGAAGGTGACCTCTTCAGGTAATCTCCAAAAAACTTTCTAATTTTCTTGTTGTATAGCACAAATAAATTATTTGATAGTCATAACTCTATGTGAACAAAGGAAACTAACAACTTTGGTGTTCAGCTGCCAAATCTATAAGATAAGCAGGTTGAGAGAAGACCATTTTTAAAAGCCACAACTTTGTCAATAACATCAATGGTAAGAATCTTCAGCTTTAGGCTGGGCACGGTGGCTCACGCCTGTTAATCCCAGGACTTTGGGAGGCCGAGACGGGTGGATCACGAGGTCAGGAGATCGAGACCATCTTAGCTAACACGGTGAAACCTCGTCTCTACTAAAAATACAAAAAAATTAGCCAGGTGTGGTGGTGGGCGCCTGTAGTCCCAGCTACTCGGGAGGCTGAGGCAGGAGAATGGCGTGAGCCCAGGAGGCAGAGCTTGTAGTAAGCTGAGTTTGCGCCACTGCACTCCAGCCTGGGCAGCAGAGCAAGACTCCATCTTTAAAAAAGAAAAAAATAAAATAAAAAGAATTTTCAGCTTTGGTCAGATGTAGGCAGCCTAGAACAACTGGAGATGGCGGGGGATAGACATCATGATAAAAACTCAACTTGCTCTTTCTATGTGGCCATTCTCAATGCACATCCATCATTCCTAGAAGCTCTGCCAAATACCAAACTTTATTCTAGATATCTGAAAACTCTAACACGTAACAGTTTCACTGTAAGAAAACCTAATGGTCTAACTTCACATTTTACACAGCCCAAGATTAAATAATACGTTACACCACTCTGAGACCTACTTAAAATTGGATGGTCAGATTTAAAGATACACAACAACTTACAAACTACACTTGCAGCTTAAATTAACAGGCAAAATATTCCTCTGGTGAGAGCTGCCACTTCAGTGAGAACAGTCTGACCAAGTACTTAGACTTTTTCAACATAACTTTAAGAGATTCTGGCAATGTTGCCAATGCTTATGTTGCATGAATATCTAACCAATATTTAAATGTAACCTGAAGTATTATTCCATCATGTAAACTATTCCATGGGAACAAAATGAGGCACTTATACAAGGCACATTAACTTTTTCAAGCCACCAGGCATCATTTAGTAACACCTACCTACACTAAAAAGCATACTAGTTAGCTTCAAAGAGTTAACTTGCCCAACTTCCTAAGTCATATGCTAGTTACCAAGCATATTTAAATGCCAGGCACACACCTATATATTTCCTTTAACACTTAAATGAATGTATACAAGTTTTCAACTTGTCTACTGCCTGTCGTAGAAAATGGAAGGTCAAATGTACATTTTAACACACTATACAAATTATTTCGTATACTGCATAAAACTTCCATCACTAAGAATTTTGTTAAACTGAGATCTAAAATATGCTTTCCTCTTACCTAATACTAATAAACGTTTGAGAAGCTAGAAGTATAATAAAAACATCTGACAAAAATGTAGTTAAGATAATAAATTATGAGCCTTATGAAAGGAACTCTAAGAAAGACAAGTAGAGAGCTCTCCTTTCATTATTCTGTCTTTCGGGGTCCAGTTTCAAATGATCACTACACACACTTTACCCCTTTTAGATTGATCACATCCTGATTAACCTAACAAAGCGCTAAGCCATGCTCTTAAAAATATTGCTTTAACAGCTACTTTTCCTAAGGAGTACTCCTGGTAGAAAGACACTAAATATGTAGTAATAGTATAATTATAATAATAAAAAAGCTCCACACTTGAAAAGAAAAACAGCTATACTTAGAGACTAGAACAAAGATACCAAAGGGCTTTGGCCAAAATTAGTATAAATAGACTTTATTGAAGTCAGTGCCTCTGTACTGAGACAGAAGATTGTGTCTACATAAGCACAAGTTGTAACATTTCACAACTTCTAAAAGGAATGTCAACAATTACAACGATCATGCATACCATGGTCGATAATCACATTTTAGAAGCATTTTCAACCATTTCTAAAGAAATGCTTATAACATTGTTATATATAGAACTACTTTCAATAAACTGCAAAACATTGATCGACTTTTCCAGTATGAGCTACAGTGTCAACACAAAAGGGAGGCATAAATGTTTAATTTATGAAATCAGAATGGAATATTTACTGTAAAGAAAAATTAAAAAGCTTTCAAATAAAGGCCATTATCGAACCAACGTGAAGAGCACAACTCGAACTTTTGAGTTCATTCATCTTTTAAAGCTGTCCTCTCAATAACTTCAGTTCTAAGCACTGAATTCAGTACTGTGAATATTCCTTGGATTGAAGTTTGGCAATGATGCGGTCCAACTGTCTCTTTGCTTCGCACTGTGGGAAATTGCTCATGTCATAATATTGAGGGGCAATTTTCACCAACCTGTTTAGAAAGGGGGAGAAAAATTTCCAAATTAACATTTAATTGAAGTACTGGAGTTGTTAATAGGATAGGCATTATTCATTAATATACTGATGAACCAAGGCAAATCTATGAATTCAAGTCTCAGAAAAACACAAATAACTAATCCTTACAAATAGCACTTTTAGAAATGTGTTAACTATTTTATTTAGTAAGATGTGAATTTTCTGATGTTGGACTTACCATAAACTTAATAACAAACCCCTCAGGATACATGAATGTAAAGATAACAGATAAAGTCACTGATTTCTTTACTCTGGCACACTATTAATTTGCCGCTCCAAAGATATAGTAATATGTAACAGGTTCTGTGTAGGAAACATCGTGGTATTCAAATGATTGGATCCTCTCATTTTCAATGTTTTAATAACTATAACTCTATACCCCCAAAATACACTTGACTGAAATCTTTTATAAAGTTTAGCTATACAATTTTTTTTCTCAACAAAGCGTTTAAGATAAAATGGTAATGTCCTACACAATTTAAGTGTCAAAAGTCCCAAATCCATATAAGAAAGCAGCTGCACAATATAAAGCGGTGACAGCACGTAGAATACGTGCCTTCAGTCCCACTACTCTTGGCTGACATTTCCTATCATAGGTTATAGAATAGATTCTGGCATAAATAAAACAAAAAACCATCAAGGTGAGGGTTATTTTGCTTAAAATAAAACAATCCGTTCTTACTCTACATTTTGTAGAAGCTAGTATGTTAAAACACAAAGAGCTATCATTTTTATGCCTGCACAGTTCCTAAAAACCAATATATAAATAATAAATAGTTGAGAGCTAATTGTAATGGGACAAAAAAATTGTTAAAAAAAAAAACAACAACCAGATTTCTGCAAGCAAGAAACAGTACTGACTTGAGTTAATCACAACAAGAGAATGGCGCCAAAGAAACTCTAAAAAAAAAAAAAAAAAAAAAAAAAAAATTTAAAAAACCCTTTTTTAAAAGTATTTTTGAGAGACAGGGTCTCACTGTCACCCAGGCTGGAGTACAGTGGCATGATCATAGCTCACTGCAACCTCAAACTCCTGGGGTCAAGCAATCCTCCTGCCTCAGCCTCCCCAGTAGCTGGGACTATAGACGTGCAGCACATACATGCCCAGCTAATTTTTGTACACACCTATATATATTTTAGTAGAGATGGGTTCTGGCTATATTGCACAGGCTGGTCTTGAACCCCTGGCTTCAAGTGATCCTCCCATCCTGGCCTCCCAGAGTCCTGGGATTACAGGTGTGAGCCACCATGCCCAGCCCCTAAAGAAACTTTTCATGCTATTCAAATGTAACTTCACATTTGGCTTCAAATCCTGCCCATAAATATCAACAATCCCACTGTCCACTTATCAAAGGGTGTGTGTGAAAGATTAATCACACCATCCAGTCAATTCCCTCATACCTACACACTGAAATATAAATTCTCAATGAGCGAATGCAAGGCCATGACTCTAACAACAGTCAGGTTCCATTTTGAGCAAAGTACGAACAAAAAACTGTTAGAACAAAAAGTGTACTTACCATTCTGGCTTGATATCTGTACATGTCCGGATGTAATTCTTTGTTGTTAGAACAAACTCATTATAAAGCACCCATTCAGGTTTGTGGTCAAGAACAGTAGAGGGATGCAACTGAACCACCTGGTTATCTTTCACAGTTAAGTAATGCCCTGTTCGTTCTAAATGTGCCACCTGAAACCAAAACCCAGTATATTATTAATACAATGCTTCTGACATGCTAGTTGTAAAGCTACCTACATAATTAGGAAGAGGCAGGCCTCCCTTTTACTTTTCATTCTATGGCTATACTTATTTATCACTGTCTGATAAAAGCAGAGATAAGCAAAGTGCCACCTGTGGGCCAAATCCAACTCACAGCCTCTATTTGTAAGGTCTGTGAATCCAAAATGGTTTATATATCTTTAATTAGAAAGAAAAAATATCATACAAAAAACATTCCGTGAAGCATGAGTAGCATGTAAAATTCAAACTTCAGTGTCCATAAGGAAAGTTTTATTAGAACACAGGCATGCCCATTTGTCTATACCTATTACCTTGTTAGGTAGTTTTGACAAGGACATCATGGGTCCACAGAGCCCAACATTTACTATCTGATCTTTCCTACCTTAGATCATCTAGAGCAGGCTCTTCAGCACTGGGCGCCAACTATGAGTAGACAATTACCACAACATTCATGTCTAAGGTAGAAAACTAAAGCCAGGTGCAGTAATCCCAGCACTTTGGGAGGCTGAGACAGGCGGATCACCTGAGGTCAGGAGTTCGAGACCAGCCTGGCCAACACGGTGAAATCTCATCTCTACTAAAAATACAAAAATTAGACACGCGTGGTGGCGGGTGCCTGTATCCCAGCTACTCAGGAGGCTGAGGCAGGAGAATCGCCTGAACCCAGGAGGCGGAGGTTGCAGACAGCTGAGATCAAGTCACTGCACTCCAGCCTGGGCGACAGAGTGAGAGGCTCCATCTCAAAAAAGAAAATAAAGAAATAGAATAAAAAATAAGGTAGAAAACTAAAGAGGGCAAAGAGGGAAAAGAAAAAGGTAACCTACAAGGACAGGAAAATAAAAATGAAAAAAAAAAATAAGAGCTTGCACGTGCTTCTCTCTCATTTCTTTTTTTGATAACACCTTGACTGGTGATACTCATCAAAATGGACAGTTCTCCCTTTCCAATTCTAATATCCTGTGCTTAAAGAATGAGCATGAATAATAGAAAAGAAACTCAATTTCATTCAAAATATTTACTAAACACCTATTAGGTGCCAGGTACTATAATGCATGCTGTTTCTAATAAATTTTTTGTTTGTTTTTAAAGAGATACGGTTTTGCTATGTTGCCTGGGCTGGCTTCAACGCTCCTTGCTCTCCACTCAATTTCTCTAGTAGCTAGGACTACAAGCACACTCTGTGGTGCCTAGCTGTTTGTAACAAATTTTAGTCTACACAATTAAGAAGTATAATGCTTGAATATAATTTCATCTATTTTTTTTTTTTTTTTGAGACGGAGTCTCGCTCTTTCGCCCAGGCTGGAGTGCAGTGGCGCTATCTCGGCTCACTGCAAGCTCTGCCTCTTGGGTTCACGCCATTCTCCTGCCTCAGCCTCCCGAGTAGCTGGGACTACAGGCATCCGCCACCGCGCCCGGCTAATTTTTCGTATTTTTAGTAGAGACGGGGTTTCACCATGTTAGCCAGGATGGTCTCGATCTCTTGACCTCGTGATCCGCCTGCCTCAGCCTCCAGAAGTGCTGGGATTACAGGCGTGAGCCACAGCGCCCGGCCAGTTTTTTTTTGAAATATAAAAAGCAAATTTAAGAACATGTCAACCCAGGCCTGGTGGTTCACGTCTGTAATCCCAGCACTTTGGGAGGTCGAGGTAGGAGGATCATTTGAAGCCAGTAGTTCAAGACCAGCCTGGGCAACATGGCGAGGCCCTCTCTACACACACAAAAAGGCAAAAATTAGCTGGGCATAGTGGTGCGTGCCTGTAGTCCCAGGAACTCAGGAGTCTGAGGTGGGAGGATCACCAGAGCCCAGGGAGGTAAAAGCTGCAGTGAGCCATGACTGCGCCACTGCACTCCAGCCTGGGAGTGAGACATTGCCTCCCTCATCCCATACCCCTCCCCTAAAAAAGAACAGAACATGTCAAAGAGAAGCCAGTACATATCAAATATTAAGAATACAGTTAAGAGTTTCAAGAAAGAATGCTCATACCTATTATTCACCAAACTCTAATAAGCCTATTATATAATAAGATGCCACAATAAACATTCTGTTACTTAGATTCAAATACAGACATCTCACCAATCTCCTTTGATTTTTGATTCTGAAACTGAATGTCCTCAGGCTCATATTCTAGCTACTGAGCCCATCTGGCCTTAAGGGTAAGCCACATCGTGCTTAACAGACACAGCCAAAGAGAGAATGAACAAACAGGAAAGAGATAGAAGAGAAGTGTTTTGCTTTCAATTTTATCACCACAAAATTTTCTTGCATTTTTCTCAATGTTTCTCTTATCTTATAAACACCTTAAATAAACTGTTCGCAGTATTTACTTGACAAGTTTTACTTCTGTTCTTATAGCCGTTAACACAGCACACTTAAACTAAATAAAACCTTTTAAATTATGTTTCATCTTTATTGCTACTCAACAGACATTTTTGGCTTTTGCAGTATGCAAGGGTCTTGGTCATAATTACCAATGATCACTCTGTAGAGGACTGTAAATGAAATCCATGTATTTGAATATTTGAATTTGGAGGTGCTTAGTTTTTAGATAAAGACTAAAGCCAACTGTATGTACTTTTGGATCTGCTCAATTGCTTCCTTTTAGTACTCTGTTATGACAATGTATTTCCAATTAAGACCTAGATTCAGAGAAACTTTAATGCACTGATCAATATTCACATTCCTGAAGAAATAGGTGCCTAATCACATCTGAAAGTAGCCAAAGTTTCCATTTTGTATAACAAAGGCTCTATTAATAAAATAATTCTAAGAATGATTCCTGTATAACTAGACTACCTTAGCCATTTAGTACATTAATTTGTTACTCATTAAATACTTAAAATTTCTTAGTATATTAATTCACTCAAAGAAACTGGATGTAACAACATTTAAGATAAATTTTTATGAGCATGCATAAACTCACTTTTGCTTTTGAGTGGATTCAAAGGACTGTTAATAGAAATCAGTGTCATGTGAATACTTATTCATTCCCATATTATCTACATACCTGCATAAAATACCCAGTAACCAAAGCTTTTCTTATATTAATATAATAGTCCCTGCTTGTAAAGTCAGTACTTCGACGAGGCAAATTAAATCTGTCCATAATTCGAGATAGCTGCTGGCGTACATTGTCTGCGGACATCAGGGACCTGTAGTTAATGAAGTTGTCATAACACCACTGAACCGATTCATGATCTAAAAAGGTAGAAGGTGGGGAGAAAAGAGGGCACCATGAATCATTCATACAGGAATGTTCTCTAATTAAAAAAACTGTTATAAAGAATAAGCTAAATAAACCAGAAAGGAGATGTACCCACAACATTTTCTTTAAATGAACTGTAATGTTACCAACTTTCTCAAAGATCTGTAGTGTGATTCAACATTAGAAACAGTAAAAAGGCTTTTGGATTTGGATGCCAAAACAATGATTTTGAATTAACTGTTTTTAGTGAATTATTTCACCCATTAACATCCACCTGGTTGTTTCCAAAAGATGGTCTATCAGATAAGGGAAGGCTGGAAGCATTTGGTAAAAAGTCATGGCCTGTTCATTTTCAATGAAACTACAGCTTTAGATTAAGATAACGGCAAACAATTGTTGTGTATTGTTCTTTATGCCTGAGACAGAGCACCTCAGACTTAAAGACGGCAAAGTTTTATTGCGACACACGTGCCTCTCAGCAATTTATGAGCAAGTCCTGAAACAGAAGAAAGTTTACAAGGATGCCTGAAACCTCCACTCATGTTTAATAAACAAGACCTAAGTCTAAGCACTTCAAGTAATTTTATTACATGTATTATCAAAAGGATATTTCTCCACTGATGAATCCTTGATAAGCTTCCAACTAGCCTAGTGTTGCTCACTTAAAGAGCTCAACCTGTAGCATCATGAAAGAAATTTTACAGTGACATCTTTTATGTGCCAAAGACAGTCATGGCAAAGAACTGCATTATTTATTTCAGAGGACCTTTGATAAAGAAAACTAAGAGGGTTATTGTGAAATGGGAGAGAGAAAACAAAAAATTAAAACTGTTGATCCTTCTCTTGCTACTGTGATGTATGCTTATCTTCAGCATACTCTTTTCTCTTTGATTCTAGGATTCTACCAGTTATAGTGTATAACTTTGCCTTAATGTTTTTTAGACATAACAAATATATAAGTACATTTTTATCCATTACGAAATGCATCCCCATTTCAGAAATTAAGGGTGGGTGAGGTGGAGATAGGAAATAGATTTTTGAATTAAAGAATACAATAACATATTAGAATACCTATTAATTAATCCATCTGGAATGAGAAATAAAAGTTACCCATCTGAAGCTATTGACATTTAAACCAAAGCACTGAATATCTTTGGGAGCTGAAACAGCACACCTTAGAGGTAATTTTACTTATGCTGATGCTCTGTAACAAGCTGAAAGGCAGAAAAATGCCCAGGCTGGACAATAAAAAGGCAAATTTTTGAAAAGGTTGTTGATTTGCAGACTATGGCTTGAAATGTAGCTTTTTTGTGTGGTTCTCAATTTTTAGAATTCATGTAGTACAGATGGAAAAATTGCAAATCTAAGTTATTTGTTAAGAACAAATGACTAATAACTAACACCTGATGGTTCTACTGTATTTCTAAACTTGTGAGAAATAATTGGGTAAATGGGAAAAGTAAATCTAAAACTAGGAACATTAATATAATTCTAGCTATTTATCTCTCACCAATACAGTAAAACCACCCCTAAGATCTAAAGCCAAACCATTTGTCTGACTTTGAGAGAGAAATCTCCCCTCCCCAGACAGATTAAGGTACTGCAAAATAACTTAAATTTAGTTTTGGATTTCAAAGGGTTATTTACATAAATTAAGACAACATTTTAACTGACATGACATTTTAGCTTCACTATGTAATCAACTATTGTCTCTAATGTAAAACATCTTGACCAGTATCTGAAACACGCTTTTTTCAAATATACTCAATGTTTCAATTAATAACATACAACCATTTAAAAAGCTTTCATGAAAATATTTCAAATATTTTCATATCCATATATATATGGATATATCGAAATAATAACACGTGGGGATCTGGCAAAGTTTTTTGTTTTTTTTTTTAAAGAGCTTCTCTTATTTGAAAAGGTGGCAATCAGTGATTAAAGGCTAAATCCTTACCTTTAACTAATAAGGACAGCTCTACCAAATGTCAAGTCATCACATACTGCAAACCCCTAAAAACCACCAATGACTAACCATCCCTCTGGCAGTGAGAAATCATAGTACCTCTCACTAATAATGCATTTCTTGGGCAAACAATAGACTTGAACTTTTCCACCTCTTGTTTACAGGTCACTTGTAGCCTGAGAACCATCATTCATACTTGTCCGTTTTTCTCTTTTATTAGTTGTATTTTGATGTAGAAAGTAGTACTTTGATGTATTTATCAGAAATAGATCACACATCTAGTGAGTGGATAACACCATTTTAACTTACTACATCCCCTCTGACTGTGAATCTGTTCCTTCTCAAGGCTTTAATAGGTTATGTATCTCTTGGTCACCCAACATGTTTCGCATACAAGAGGAATACAGTAGGTTTTTTGAGTAGATCTGTCTCATCAGGGGTAAGTCTTTAACACTAGGTAATACCAGTATTTGGATACAAGAAAGATTAAATAACTGTTCTAAGGTAAACCATGTGCTGGTCTTCAGCCTGTGGTTTCACAACCACATTTCCCTTAACTCTCATATCTGCCCCAAGTTTTCTGGGCCTGGGCAGAGAAGGGCTCCATTCTTTCTCTCTGCTAGTCATCAATTCTATTCAACTCATATCAGGGTTCTGGAGTAAGGAACAGATGTAAATCAAGTTAGGTACTACGTCTGGTGCACACACTGGCCCTCTAGCACTTCTGGACCCCAAGACAAATAAATTCACCATCACCCCTACGGAGATGTGCCAAAGTCAACAGGCTCCCCATTTTAAGAGTATAAATGAGATTTTTATGAGATAATAAAAATGAGTTACAAATAAAACCAGACATACAAAATTGGAATGTCAACTTTATAAATTAGGAAACCAATTTCTCATGAGAAGAAACTACAAACTCAGTGACAGAATTCCACATTTTTGGCACAGGGTGATGATGCAGGGCTATCAGTTAAAAAAAAAAAAAAAAAAGATCCAGTTGCAATTTCTGTATTTTTTTTTTCTCCTTTAAATTTATTAAGGTTTCCTCTCAATTTCTGTAAATGGTACATTCCAACAGCAGCAGCTAGCAATGACTTCATTGTTATTATGTTTCCTCATTTACAAGTCACTGGCAAATGTTTTTCAGGTCACTAAATATTCTATGATAAGATGATTTAAAGCTAGAACAATTACTTCATATGTCTACAGCATAACTCACAATTTTTCCACTGGTGGGCATTTAGGTTTAGGTAGCCAATTTTTTTTTACCACCATAAATAATTCTGGTGAAATTATTTAATCAAATCGGTGTCCATAGAATACCAAAAAATAACTTTCTAAATTATTTCTGGGTCAAAGAGTATACAGTTGCTAAAGTTCCTGGTAACATAAAATAAACTTTTCATAAAGACCACAACTAACCCCACTCCCATAGAGCTAAGGGATATTTTTCTTCAATATCTGCAAATTTTATGTGAGAAAATGGTAATGCCTTTCATTATCAATAATAATGCCAAAATAATAATGCACTTCTTGGGCTAACAGTAGAGCTGAACTTTTCCATATCATGTTTAGAGACCACTAGTAGCCTGAGAACCATCATTCATACTTGTCCATTTTTTTCTATTAGTTTTATTTTGGTGTAAAAAGTTCTTTATTAGTAAAAATGTTAGAGTAATGATTGTAGGAACAATATAAAACTATTCTTAAAAATGTAAAATGCACAGAAATAAAAGTATACAAAAACTTGTATGTTAGTGATAAATGTCATACAAGTCTGTCATTTTTATCACTGTATTTTTCAGGTTTTCTACAATTGGTGCTTTATCCCGATTATAAACATAAACAACTTGGAAAACGATTGGCAATTTCTATTTTAAATGCTCGTCAGGAGTTTTTCCAAAGTAAGTCTGGGTTTCTAATGTAAGTTGTCACGGATAATAAATCAAGTGGGACGAAGAAACATCTTATACACTGCAAGTAACATTTAGACAAGAGTGTCTCCAATCAAATTTACACTTACTTTGTTTAAAAGCATGGTAGACGTTCAGCAGTGTCAGATGATCTCCATCTATGTGGGCAAATCTCATCTTGGCCTCATCTGCGGCTTTCTTGGCCTCCGTGGGGCGAACAAAACACTGTGGGACTAAACAAGGTTGGTATGGGCCCAACACAAACGCCCATATCGATGAGTCACGCATTCACAGATAGAGGAACAAGGCCTAGCTAGGTCAGTTCACAGAGCATAGGGCAGGGCAGGATGGCCTCCAACTGCATCTTGGACTGTTTACTACCTTGATTTGGTACATCAACACCTAACCACATCTGTAAGACAAGAGGGTTTCAAAGCTACAGAGTACCTATTATTTTAACTAGATCTAAAAGTAGGCATCAAAACAGCTATTCTGAAGGCCATCAGGATACTAAAAAGCTCAACTTATTTAAAAAAAAAACCAGTGCTGATAGCTCTACCAATAACCAGAATAATGGCGTCAATTGCCTTTTAGCTAACTGTAATTTTTCAAAAGGGCATCCACTAAATCTATTGAACGGCTGTGAAAGTTAGGAAGCTATGCTTGCCCACTGCAGAGCTAACAACAACTTTGAAACCGGTCTACTGCCATGTTTCTATCAGAATTTTTTCCCTAATACTGTGGCTATTACCAACTGGTGGGTATCACTATTAGCACCGGTGAGCAGAAGCATATGTAAACATAAAAATATCAAGAACTCTTGGGTTTGGATGATAGCAGTAGTGGTGGAAGGTTAAACCGCCTTTGAATTAAGAAAATTCAAAAAGGCTGGGATATTCAGCCTAGTGTTTCAGCATTTTAACAAAAGGATTAGAAAATAAAGTCCCAAATTTAAAAAAGAAAAAAAAACAAACTTATTTGAATCAAAACCTCAATATAAAAGCAAAGTCCAATATTTCAAAAGTTGACAATTAGTCTGAAACAATCATATCAAGGGTCATCAAAATATGTAACTACAGTTATTTGTTTAGAGCCTCAATATTAATTCACATAAAACTTTAAATTGTTACAAAGCATGTACTACATTTTTGAAATACAACTTTCCTTAATTCAGTTTAGCAATTCCATAGTCATAAAAGCAGTATGAAAATAAAAATACTTAACAGCTTGGGACTCTTTCAACACATTTTAAAAGCTCTTAAAACCTTGTCAATGAAAAAATTCATAAATTATCGGTTCGGATAGAAGATAATGGGAATAATCAACAACAAGATAAAATACAGTATCATATTACTCTTTCCCATACAGTTTCCCCTTTAAAAAGATGCCAAAATAGCCAAATAGTGACAACAAAACATGATCATAATAAATATTAAAACTCTTGCTTAATTGAAGCAAGGTAATTCATAAAAGCACACAAACTTCTCACAGCTGTGAATTTTAATGTGAACTAGCCACTAGAGTTAAGTGGGAATAAATAAGTAGTGCTCTCAAAGGCCTCTAGATTTGCACTGTTAATATCAGGACCTCAAAACTTCAACAACTATTTTAATGTCAAACAAAGCATTACAAGCTCAGCAAACTATTTTTTATTCCCTGACTTCTTACTTGCCTCTTATTTCAACACTTTTCCTACAAATGGACCGTTTAAAAACTGTCCATTTACACTGCTGCACATAAATGCTCATTCTCCTGCCAAACTAAAGGTTTTTATTTGTAATAAATAAAAATAAGGTTTTTTTTTAAATTACAAATAAAACTGAGATGTAGTTGGAAGATTACAACTGCATCACAACAACAAACTTCTTAAAGAGCTAATATTCTAAACTCAAACGACGGTAATCATGTAAGTATATCTGATAAGAGAACCTAGAGAAATAAAAACTAGGCAGATAGACTAGTAAGTACACAATCCATTAGCTCTTGCCCCACACTTTTTCTAAAAACTAAAATCTTGGGAGAAGTACAACTGGGAGAATCTATAAAACAACATATAAGAAAGGCAGACAACAACCTACCACCACCTCCGCAAATTAAGCTACAATTTAATTAAAGTGACTCAATACTGCCCTGCCCATCTGCTCTGAGTCTGATCAGTCATAACTCTGCAAGAAAACATTTTAGCTACTTCTTAAATAAAAAATTCACACCATTAGAATGAATATACCATACATCTAAACTAAGCCATAATTTTATATTTAAATGTTTTTCAATTTATCCTTTAATTCCAGAGAATATTTTGAAATATTTGCAGCATTAAGTTCAATAAACCACTCAGCAATAGGGAGTCAGTTCTCTCCGATGCTAAAACTAGTAGCAGAGAATATTCTGATCATCAGTAAGAACTTATTT
The DNA here is from genome assembly GCF_028885625.2 of Pongo pygmaeus. Classification (NCBI taxonomy): domain Eukaryota; kingdom Metazoa; phylum Chordata; class Mammalia; order Primates; family Hominidae; genus Pongo; species Pongo pygmaeus. Next base: position 23,653,922 of record NC_072376.2, read on the forward strand.
TCTATTTTTAGCTGTAAGAATAGCCATTCATTTGTTTCTTAACATTTCTTCTCCTTTAGGGAAAATCTAATTTCCAAGTTACTATTCATTTGTGGATTACATTTTATTGTTACTAAAAACAGCATTATTTCCTTAGCTTAATGGTCCAATTTTACAAAATTAGCAATTTTATATATTAGGTATGTTTCTTTTACCAAGTTTTTCTACCATTGTAAAAGAATACCATTATCAGATTAGATTTTAAGCCTAAAATTATACATTACTATTTCTATTTACTTGATATCAAGTTTGAAATTCATGTTTGGGTGCCATTGGAGTACATATATAGAAAAGGCTCAACTTAATGTATAGCTTTAAGTTTGTCACAGGCACATTTAATAGAGCTAAGTACTAGAGCAAAGTTCTTCCTGTACTTGCAGTAAAAAACAAAAAACAAAAAAACCACAAAGATAGCAGTGATGGACCTTTGACCAAAGAATTCAGTTACAACTGTGCTCAAACTTACTGCAATTTTTATTAGCACTCAAGAGAGCCAATGCTTTACTATCTTTTGTGCACAATGACTTACTTTACTTTTGTAAGCACTATGTCATTACGAAGCTATTTACAAGGTATTTAGGAAACAAAATTAATTCCTTAAAACCATCTATAAAATCCACTATCATACTAAAAATTAAAAAACAAAAACAAAAGTGAAGTCCACCCAAACTTTGAAGAGCTGGGCTTTTTTTTGTTCCTTTCCCTCTATTACCTGACAACATAGCAGTAATAGATAGGACCTCATTAGAACAGTTGTAGTCACAACTTGCAATAACCATTTTTGCGAGCTGTGGATCTAGAGGAAACTCTGCCATCATGGATCCCAATTCAGTCAGATCTCCATCATCATTTAAAGCAGCCAGATAATTCAAAAGTTCCAGGGCTCTCATCAGAGTTTCAGGAGCTAGTGGTAAAAGACAATCTATTAGACACAGTGCCTTAAGCAAGCAAAAATGTGACAAAGTATAAACTATTATAAGCAATCTCATTTTTCATTCTGCAGTGGACCAAACTCAAACTCAAACTGTCATCCAATTCAATTATACAGATCTAGCAAACAATGAATCATAAAAACATTACAAAATTTTCCTGTAGGCAAAACTGTCTTCTTCCGAAATATATTAAATAATTGCTAATTCATCAATGTGTTTATCAAACTGTTTTTTCCCCAAAGAAAAATTAGGAATTCTCACATTTTCATGCCCAGAGGATAATTCAATTTACCTAAACACCCCCCATAATAACTTTTGAAGAAAAAAAATAATGTGCTCATATAACTGTCACCTTTTTTAGTTTTAATGCTATCATGTAAGACAATCTTGATGCATACTGGATGGAAAAAGCAAAATGTATTTAATACATATATTAAATAGGATGCAGAAAAACACTAAGAGTCAATTTTGGTTAAAAGATCTGATAAAAATGTGTTTTGATAAGTCATACCTGGTGGATCCATAAAATCAAAATGTACCAAATCATCAATACCAAGTTTCTTCAATTGTAACACAACTGATCCTAAATTAGAACGCAAAATCTCAGGATAGGTGTTATCCTAGCAAAAAAACAAAAACATTTATTTGTTATGTTAAAAATGCCTCAGTCTCCTAGTTCCAGAAAACAAAAATCTGCTGCCTCTTGAGCTATTTGTTTTAGCATTACTTCTACACTGTCTCAGTTGAGATAAATACTTGTAGGCTAGACTAGAGAGAAACCATTTTTCTCCAACTATCTTTATAGTACTCAAAGTGTTTGCTACTGTCCATAAAATTCGCAACTGCAGAAAGAAATTCGTATAGTAGTCTTCACTCATCTGTACTTGCAATTTCCATGGTTTCAGTTAAGCATTGTCAACAGAAAAAATTTTAAAGATTCCAGAAACAATTCATCAATTTCAAATTGTGCACCATTCTTAGTAGTATGCTATATACACTATACACCCATTTGTCACTTAGCAACCATCTGTTATTAGATCAACTTTTGCAGTATCACAGTGCTTGTGCTCAAGTAACCTTTTACTTAATAATGGCCCCAAAGCACCAAGAACAGTGATGCTGGTCATTTGGATATGCCAATGAGAGGCCCTGAAGTGCTTCCTTTAAGTGAAAGGTTGAAAGTTAGTAAGGAAAGAAAAAAAGTTGAAACCTAGTAACGAAAGAAAAAAAAATCACATCTAAAGTAAAAATGTATCTTCTATCAGTGAAATTGTAACGAAAGATATTTATACATAGTACACATAAGTAGGTTCAGCATATTCCAGTTTTCAGGCGTGGGAGGGGGAGTGTCTTGGAATGTATCAGCCTCGAATAAGGGGGTGTACAACTATTTAAGTTAATTACACCATACATTTCACTCCTGGAAAAGCTAAGGAGCTTTTAATCCTAAAGGGCAAGATTAAGTAAATAAGGCAATTTTCTTCTGGTAAGATAATTCAACTTAACATTTTAAACATATCGGCAGGAAACGACAATACTCCATACCTGCATTTCTGTTTTATAAGCTTTCTCTGTGTAAAGTCTGAAGCATTTTCCAGGTCTGGTACGTCCAGCTCGACCAGCCCTTTGTTGAGCTGAAGCTTTACTAATAGCTGTCACCAAAAGGGACTCAACTCTGATTCGAGGATTGTAGACCTATTGGAATTGAAATAACACAAGAGTCTTTCTTCAGTCAAACACAAAATTGTGATGCAAAAGAAGTATCCAAAGCCCACAGTTAATTCCAAAATAAACAAAGAAATATCGATAGCCATAAATCATGCTGCTACAATAGACAACCCATCATCCTGAACCTTAAAGTTCTTTCAGACGTTCTAATTCGATCATCTGAAAGACTCTAACATGAAAAACTTCTTGTCAAACACACAGACAGCTTACATAATCCTTACTCCTCCTAATTTCAGTTCTATCAGGCTGACCTTGTTCCTTGCTTTTTATATGCTGGGCAGTCAAGGATTCTGCCCGAAAAGAAATCTTCACTTTCAAAACTCGACGGTCTGAGTACTATTACTCTGTTACTGTTTAATGAAAAAATTTCCATCAATAACAAAATGTAATCAATTTATCCAAAAGTTATCTGAAAAATAAAACATGTATTTATTGAATAGCCACTTCACCTGCATTTCACTTCATTTAGTATACAGCACTGTTAAACTAGAGGAGTAACATAGTACTGTTTTCAAATAGTGTGCCTAGTTGACAGCAGTAACTCTAATGTTGGATAAGTGACTGAACTGCAGGGATGGAAATCCTGGACTTTATTACTAAACCCATACTTTTAAATGAATATACAAGCCAAAACACCCACCGTCACTACACTGAAACAAAGAAACCAAAGCAACTCTAAAAGAAAAAAAAGCCTAGAATTACATATTAAACACTGTCTTAATTTCTGAGAGCCAGCCAAAACATAAAGGGTTCATACAGCAGAAATCTGAAAATGAAACAAAAGACGGGAAAATATTCTGAAAGGTAAATTTTAGCCATTAAATGAATGGGTAGTAAGTACTGTTAAACCAACTCTAATTTATAAAGTATCCACTAAACATGTACCTTCTGTTTTGCAAATCCAGGATCAATCACAAACACCACACCATCTATTGTCAAAGATGTCTCTGCTATGTTAGTTGACACAACTACCTGTTAAGAAATACAGTATATAAATTATATTACAGATCAAATAAAATTAACAGGACTGTTAAAGATCAGCCACTAACTTTCACTAACACAAGGAATTTCAAACCAGCAAATAAACTAGAAATATGATTTGATCTTCAATGGCCAAGGCTTTAAAAAGGTAAATTAAAATTTAAGAAACCAAAATTTTGTTTACGCCACAACAGCAACTTCTTTCTCAACAAAGCTATTACTTCAGGTTATCACTCAACCGCATTACATTTTGCTTAATCAAATTAATGGACAGCATAAAAATACTGATAAAGCAATATAACATGCCTTACAAAATGTCTGATAAAACAGCCCTTATAATTAGTATTCAAATTTCCACAAGTGTATCTTTCAATGTTTTTAGGCAATATTTACAAATGAAAACTTCGTTATTTATATCACCAAAATTCAACTCAACATTTTAAACAAAATGCCACATGGAAAAAACCTCAAGTTATAATCCAATAAGAACGGACAGATCAGCAGAATCAAATGTAAATATTTCGGTAATTGCATGGTCTCAAAGGGATGACATGTAATACGTTACTACATACAAAGCAACTGTTAAGAACTATAATTCTTTATTGACGGAAAATGTTTAAAGCATTTACATACTAATATGACAGCTTGTTTTGTATACGTGCATGTTTTACTATATATTACATGTTTCAGAAAATTAGTTAAGGACTTGGGAAATACATGTTACACATAATTTTTTTTTTAAACAATGGGAAATGGGGATTCCTCATTAGTATTTTAACTCAGGACATGATTTTCAGGAACAGGTTACTGATATTAAGTTGAAGATGTCTGTATATGCAAGCAATTGATACAGAAGATGAATCAAACAGTCTGCTTTTACTATTTCTAAGGGATGATTAGACACGGATAGAAAGTGTGAGTGGCACCAAAGACACACTGTGAAATTTAAAAAGGTTTACTTCCACAGCAAAGACAAGAAAAGCTTTACTGAAAAATAATAGCATTTAGGATAGTCCTTGAAGGTAAGGTTAAGACCTACTCATGAGAGAAGGAAACAGCACTAGCACTAAAGTTCCATCTTAAAAAAACACATGTGGGAGAAATGCCTATGGGCACATACAAAAAATGAAAAGATTTATATTTATCCCTATTTTATTTTAAAAACAGTTAATTTTATAAATCAAATAGCTTTAAAAAATCATAGGCTTTTGCTGCATTAACTATTTTACTTAATATTAACAGTTTCATTTTCTGATTTCATATTTACTAAGTAGTAGACTTCCCAAAATAATAGCAGGAAACCTCAGGGATTTAAAAACATAATAGCAATCTACCATGAGGGTATTTCAGAATAATTTACAAGTCAAAAACCAAAATGTTTCCTTTTATTTGTCAGTTGAAAAGACTGACAACTAGCAAAGGAATAACGAACCACAAGTGGTTTGATGATGTTGCTGAAATACATTCTTCAGGACATTTAGATGAATAATCAGCAACTAGAACTGAAGCAAACGACGACATACATAAGGTTAACAGGTGAAACTTGAATAAGCATAACCTGCATTTAATATTCTCCTAGAAAGTCAGTTTGTTGTAGTTAAAGAAGCGATGAATTTAGAGGTAACTGGCAGAACTAGCAATCAAACCTGAGTGGCTAAAGTAACTGTGGAAAGGTTTTAACACCCCCAAGCTTGTATTCTTTTGTAACTTGCATATTACTTAGTCTACATAACACAGGGTTGTAGGGAATAAATTATGTAAGGATGTGGAAATGCTCTATAAACTATACAGAATAGGTCAGGCATGGTGGCTCACATCTGTAATCCCAGCACTTAAAAAGGCCAAGGAGGATTATTTGAGTCCAGGAGTTTGAGACAAGCCTGGACAACATAGTAAAACCCCACCTCTACAAAACATTAAAAGAAATTAGCCAGGCATGGTGGCACATGCTTGTAGTCCCAGCTACCTAGGAGGCTAAGGTGGGAGGACTGCTTGAGTCCAGGAGGTTGAGGTTGCAGTGAGCTATGATCATGGCACAGAACTCCACCCGAGGCAACAGACTGAGACCCTATCTCAAATCTATACAGAACCAACTACGTGCCTGTAAATACAGAAGACGTCTTCTGGCTTTCTGGAATTCTGGGGTGAAAACCATAGTTCTGAAAATATTTATGAAGAAAATCACTTTTAAAAAAGTTGTTCTGGGAAAAAATACATTTCACATATTTCTTCTATAACATAATACAATGTGATAAAAATTTCTCATGTGACCAACTCTTTAGTTACTATTATAGAAAACAGTTAATTTTTCTCCACAAAATAATTTCATCCTGTGTGTATGTTTTTTGTCTGGGTGAGTGTATTAAATTCTGTAATACTTAACAAGACGCGGAAGCATGATTCTGCAAGTGTTTAAGAATCAAATGATTTATGCCAACTTGGCAAACCCTCGTCATTAGTGATATTAATAAGAGTCTATTGCCAGCCAAAAGTCAAACCCTAAAATACAAGAGTTAAATTGAGTCCTTACAAAAAAGCACAAGTTTTAGGCCTTTCTCAAGGACTAAAAATAGCTAAGGCTAAATACACACACACACAATGCAAAAGCAAACTAATAAATGACAAGATAAAAGCTTCTTTGGTACTTCAGCAGTTGAGTGAGGCAAGCCCTAACCATGTTCTAATTGTAAATGGCACACCATACAATGAGGAACCCATCAGGAGACAAAATGACCTTGAATTTGTCAAGGGATTTACATTACGACCAGTAAGAATCAATATAATTGCTACATGCTTTCTAGACTGCAACACTGCAGTAAGCGTTCAAAGAGCCTTAAAGTGTTCAAACCGCATTGACTAATATGGAACAGACCCTATGGTGAAAAGCTTGGCATCACTGTCAGGACATGCTAAGAGTAAGTCTTCCCCCCTCAATAACCTGCCTTCTAATAGAACTCACTTTTTTTCTAATAGAACCACATCCCTCCGCTCCGCCCCCAATAACTCCACTTCAAAGTAGAACGCGCAGTACTTCATTTGCCCTACCTGAATACTGTCTGGACACAACAATGCATTTAAACTAATTTGGACTTTTAGTTCCCAGGGAACTCTGTGGGGGTCTCCAACACAAGGACATCAACTTATTTGCTTATAAACATCCCAGTAGCACCACAGTAAGCTATCTTCAGATCCTGGATCATTAAGTCTTTCTTTAAAACTATAGAACCATCTCCACAAGGGCCATTTCTCTTTTTTACTGAGCAATGTATGCTCTGAACCATATTAATTAGCGAAATGTAGGATCAACTATAGAAAAGTCAGCTATTTGTATGAACAAAATTAATGAAAACTAAATATTTTAAAAATAATTATAGTTGTATTTTAATAACAACCAAATCCACAAAATAGCAATTTAAGTCTCAGTCAAAAAATGCAGAAGTTATCTACTGAAGAGTAAACTTGAATGCATGTAAAGAATTACTATAACTTTTAACTTAGTCAAATACTTGAATAAACTTCAAAAATTATCGAGGTAAAAATATCTACCCTCATATAAATATATGTTGCATTCTCAACCTTTCTTGATTGCTAAACTTGAAATCGTTCACCATTAGTGCTGTAACATGTTTAAAAGGCTGTTTGTTTTATTAGTACCACAATCAAGTTATAAAATCTATTTTTCATAAACTAATAGAGAAATAAGAAATGGCACTGCCTTATAAAAGGGACTCAAATATAAAGTTATACGGAATTACAATTTGATGGAAATTAAAATTTGTATTAAATATCATATTTGTTCAAAAACTTTCAATACTTTTATATATTTGCTTTATGCTATCTACTATCCTTAGAACAGTTTAACAAAAAAAAATCAAGTATTTTTTTCACAATTAGATGCAAACAGTAAGTTTAAAATTACATATGAACAGTAAAACTTGTATAGATCCCTCCTCTATAAGCTAGGCTTGTATGAAAACTTTAAATTTGTGCTTAACATGCTGCGCCTCAGAATGTTCTTTCTCATAATGAAAATTATGCAGCAACTGCCAAGGAAGTCTTCCTTTACTCTCCATAGGACTGTCCAGGGAAGCTACATCAGTGCTTGTCTCAACCTCTAAGATGAAATTGACTCAAGGAAAGGATAACATGATTTCCCAGCAAGAGGTCCTACAGTTTTGGCTGAAACACCATCACAGGATGGCAAAGTGGCAATATAGCCCCTAGTTTTGAATTAAAAGCTCATGATCAGTCCTCAGAGTGAGCCCATCACCAGCTGTGGCCATCATCACATATCCAGCCACTGCTGAGTCACTCTTTTCAGTAAGACAAAATTCTCCTCAGCATCCTAAGGATTTAAAACACAAAAAGCAAAACAGAAACAAAAACTTTAATTTACTTCATAGACTTACGACAGCAAGAGCTCAGATGTGTAACTGTAGTAAATATGGGCCCATATATCTCAAAGAACTCAATGAAACGAGAAGTACACAAAAGGATGCACAAACAGGATATCTTTGTTGTACACCAGTTTCACTCAATGGTAAACAAACACAACGTTTTAAAAATAAAACAAATACAGATATACAAAGTACACATGATTTCAAGACAAATGAAAACTAGGCAGGCTGAGGGCTGGGCTTGGTGGCTCATGCCTGTAGTCCTAGCACTTTGGGAGGCCCAGGAGGTGGGACTCATTGAACCCAGGAGTTTAAGACCAGCCCTGGCAACATACTGAGACCCCATGTTGTTTAAAAAATAAAATAAATAAAAAAAAATAAAGCTCTGCCTGGAGGATGCATTAACTTATTATATAAATATTTAAGACATATATGTCTGTCTCTCTCTCTCTCTCTCTATATATATATATCTATATCTATATCTGCTGATGGGGAATCAAAGATGTCTTCCCAGCCCCTCAACAAAGTATCTCAGAAATAGGGCTGAAATAATCTTGTTCCTGTCCGTGTGACAGGATCTAGATGGAGCTTCTGCATTCCAGGACCTCACATACTTATGCAGTGTGATCAGTGCTATATATTTTTTTTTTTTTTTTGAGATGGAGTCGCGCTGTCGCCCAGGCTGGAGTGCAGTGGTGTGGTCTCAGCTCACTGCAACCTCCGCCTCCAGGGTTCAAGCGATTCTCCTGCCTCTGCCTTCTGAGTAGCTGGGATTGCAGGCACGCGCTACCATGCCCGGCTAATTTTTTTGTATTTTCAATAGAGACAGGGTTTCACCATGTTGGTCAGGCTGGTCTCAAACTCCTGACCTCACGATCCATCCGCTTCAGCCTCCCAAAGTGCTGGGATTACGGGCCTGAGCCGCCACGCCCGGCCAGATCAGTGCTACTGTTATTAGGTCTGCACAGGGTCAACATTTCACACCTATAGACATTACATTTGGTGAAGCCTTAAACAAAATTATGGGCAGAAGGCCAAGGAACCAAAGAAAAAGTGCTTACTTTATACCAAGTGATTTAACAGGAGAAAAGATAGTACTTGGCCAACATCCTCTTTTCTTAACCCATCCTAACGAATCTTCCATTTGCTAAGGAGGGACTACCTAGGAGCAGTACTCATTCTTACTTTAGGGTCAAGAGATATGCAGAACCCTCCAAATGGATATTATTTTGTTGTATAAAACCTAGATCACAATCACCCATAACTTAGTCCTTTATAACTGAATAAAGTTTTTATCTCATAAATAATTCTTTCATTATTAGTGAAATATTTATGAAGAACATTTCTAATGTTACCTTTCTTCCAATTGCTCCATTCTGTTTTTTGGGAGGTGGAGGCTCAAAAATGCGTTGCTGCTGCTGAGGTGGAAGTGTAGAATACAATGGAATGATTTTAATGTCGCCAACTTCAGGGCCCAAATCATCGACTTCACGCTTTATTCTCTTACAGGCTTCATCAATTTCCTACAAAATAAAAGTGAGTCTAAAAACGAATACTGAAACATTTTAAAGTATTTATTATAATCCTAGTTCTATGCAGTCTGTTTTATGTATGCCATCTTTCACTTCATGGATACCCTATTTTCAATTTAGTAACCAAAACTAATTTAGCAAATTTCAATGGGATTTCCAAAACAATCCAAGAAACTTTCATTTTTGTATTCAAATGAATATATAACTGCCTTATTTGCATTCCACCCCCCTTTTCTTAGAGTCAGATTTCCTAATTATTTCTCAACAAACTGTACTAAAATTGAAATTTCTCACTCAGGAATATTTAAATGCACTCATGACCTTTTCAATTTTCACAATCTAAAAGAAATTGATGTGCTAGACATTTTAAATAAGCCAATTAGGCTTTAATGTCACGTATCACTAATGCAATTATATGGAAGATTTGCTTCATTGTGCCTAATGAGAACAAACACCTTTACAGTATCAACACAGATATTTAAGAACTAGGCTAACCCAAATGTCTTAGAGCAGCTACAAATTTTTTTCTCAGAAAACTACAGTCACACGTTGCTTAATGACAGGAATATGTTCTGAGAAATTTGTTAGGCGATTCTGCTGTTGTGTAAACATTCTAGTGTATTCATGAACCTAAACTGTATAGCCTTTTGCTCCTAGGCTACAAACCTGAGGAGCATGTTACTGAAGTGAATACAGTAGGCAACTGTAACACAATGGGAAGTGTTTGTTCATCTAAACAAAGAAAAGGCATGGCAAAAATATGGTATAAAAGATAAAAACCGCCAGGCACGGCACGGTGGCTCACACCTGTAATCCCAGCACTTTGGGAGGCCGACACGGGCGGATCACCTGAGGTCGGGAGTTCAAGACCAGCCTGACCAACATGGAGAAACCCCGTCTCTACCAAAAATACAAAATTAGCTGGGCGGGGTGGCACATGCCTATAATCCCAGCCACTCGGGAGGCTGAGGCGGGAGAATCGCTTGAACCCGGGAGGCAGGAGGTTGCGGTGAGCCGAGATCGCGCCATTGCACTCCAGCCTGGGCAAAAAGAGGGAAACTCCGTCTCCAAAAAAAAAAAAAAGGTAAAAATCAGTACACTCATATAGGGCATCTGCCATGAATGAAGTCTGCAGGGCTGAAAGTTGCTGTGAGTGAGTGAGTACTTAGTGAATGTGATAGCCTAGGACATTCTGTACAGAACTGTAGACTTTATAAACACTGTACATTTTGGCTACACAAAATTTATTTAAAAATGTATTTTCTTTTTTTCGATATATTTTTCTTTCTTCAATAAATTAACCTTAGCTTACAACTTTTATACTTTATAAACTTTTTAATTTTTTTAAACTCTGACTCTTTTGTAGTAACACTTAGCTTAAAACACAAACACATCGTATGGCTGTGCAAAAGTATTTTCTCTTTATATCCTTATTCTATAAGCTTCATTCTAATTTAAAATTTTTTACTTTTTCAACTTATTAAACTTTTTGGTTAAAAGACACAAACACACACTTAACCTAGGCCCCCACAGGGTCAGGATCATCAATATCACCATCTTCCACCTTAACATATTAACCCACTGGAAGGTCTTCAAAGGCCAGTAACACACATGGAGCTGTCATCTCCTGTGATAACAATGCCTTCTCCTAGAACACCTCCTGAAGGACCTGCCTAAGCCTGTTTTACAGTTAACATTTTTAAGTCGAAGGAGAACATTCTAAAATAATGATAAAACAAAACATGTAGTATAGTAAATACAAAAACCACTAACAGTGTCCTATTATCATTATCATTATGTACTGTACACAACTGTACATACTATATAGTACTTTTAAACAACTGGCAGCAAAGTAGGTTTGTTTGAACTAGCATCATCACAAAGCAATGAGTAATGTGTTGTGCTATGATGTTGCAAGGTTACGTTCAGCTCCACTATAATCTTATGGGAGCAGCACCACGGCTGAGAAGTCTGTCTTGACCAAAACATTGTTATGTGGCACATGACTATATTCTAACGCATTTGCATTCAAGAGGAGACATAATGAATATCAAGACAGAAAAAAAGAGAGAGACAGATTATGTATGACAGCTCTGGGAGAGGCAAAGGAACTTAAAAATGGAAGGCAGCACTGCGGACAAATGTATTCTAAATTTTACTGAAGTATTAATTCAATTAAACCCAGAAGTACGTAAAACGCTTATTATATACTAGGCAGCCTGTCCAATAAATGACCCAATTAGAAGCTACCCTTGTCAACAAAGTACGTGTTTTTTTCAAAGGACAATGATACTAAATGGTGAGGAAGAATTTTAGGACATTTACTTTATATTTTTTTAATGTCCAAACTGTGTTTCCATTATCAAAAAACACAACGTTCTTAAACACAGTAAACAAATAAATTACTTTTCACTTATTTCAAATACATCAGTTTTAAAGGTTATCTGTCTCAAAAATTGTAACACAGAAAACTATTAAAGATTCAATGTTACTAGATCCTCCTTTGAAATCTCAAGTTTCTAAAAGAAAATGAAAGTAGATGCTATTCATCTAAATAAAAAATATAACAAAGCGAACAAATATTTTTTGAAAACACTGCTTTCAAATGTTGTATCTAGATTAGAATGCCCCCTGCTGGCATGCAAATAAAAAATTAAGAGCTCTCCAACTTAAAAAACATTTGAACATAATATAAAACTAGGCTTCCAACATTTAAGAGTATCTGTAATTTTGTTAATTTTACCGTATATAAATGAAAAATAAATGCTCAGAAATCACAAAATATCCAGATTTCACACATTAAAAATTAAGTGCTTAAATTAGACATTTGCTTTGTGATTCTAGTATTTTAAAATGACAATTCTAACTTTACTGGAGATTAGAGTACCTAATCTGCTAAGTATGCATGGAGCTAAAACAAAATGATGACTATGTAGGATATAAAGGCATCTCCAAAATGTGGAAGAAATCCCGTAACACTTATGTTTTTAGATAAAGTTCTAAACAGTTTTAAAACTTGCAATAAAAATTTTCCCTGAGGTTTGCCAAACTTCCAAAAAGTCAACACTATCAGCTGAGAATGCCACAAAACTTATCTGCATTCATCAGAATAAAAACAGAAACAGGTAGTGGAGGAAAAGAAGTTTCACTGTCCCAACAGCAGCCATCTGCTTAGTCATTAGCAATACTGAGAATAAAGACAGACAGTTCAGGAGTTTTTGATTTGAGGAAAGATTTTTAACTCCAAAAGCAGCAACATGTTAGTAAATTAATCTGGACCTTACCAATTAACTCACTGCATGTTGAAAAAAAATTTTACTAAGCAAAATTAAAAATAAAATTATTTAATTACAATCACTCTTATCTAATTACTATCTAGGCAACACTTTAAACTGTTCTCGCTCCCTCCCAAATTAACTCACGTGACTATAGAAGCACTTTTATTTAAGTGGTCAGAATATGTTCTTAAAAACCAGTTTTAAAATTTTATGAGATTATTCAATTTCATGGAGGCTATTCAATTTATGAAGAAAGGAGTACTGATTTTGCAGTTGCATTTAACTTACCAAGTAAAAATAACAAAGGTTCACAAAAATGAGAAGGTAATATTTACTTTAGACCAGCTCTACTACTAAATAAAACAAATGAAATGTAAACAAAACATTAGGTTTTCTGCTACCTTCTCCCCAAAACTCTTCAAATTCAAGACTGGGAATCCAAAGATAATTTAAAGAAGCAATGGTATGCACAAAAACAGTTGACAACTAGAGCGGCATTTTATTTCGTGAAAGACACTCTAGCACACATCTGAAAACCCTTGGGCTTACTCCCTTCCTTTCCCCAGCTGTGGGATTCACAGAACACACCGCACAAAGTTGTCTCAGAGAAAAACCTTTCAGGTCCTTAACCATGAGGCCATTTGATATTTCTGATAGAATCTCAATATGCTTATGTTATCTGAGAATGATGACAATTTTAAATAGTGATTTAAAAAATAAAAATATGGCCGGGCGCAGTGGCTCACGCCTGTAATCCCAGCACTTTGGGAGGCCGAGGTGGGTGGATCACCTGAAGTTGGGAGTTCGAGACCAGCCTGACCAACATGGAGAAACCCCATCTCTACCAAAAATACAAATTAGTTGGGCATGGTGGCGCATGCCTGTAATCGCAGCTACTCAGAAGGCTGAGGCAAGAAAATCACTTGAACCCGGGAGGCAGAGGTTGCGGTGAGCCGAGATCGTGCCACTGCACTCCAGCCTGGGCAACAAGAGCAAAACTCCGTCTCAAATAAATAAATAATAAAACAAAATAAATAAAAATAAAAATACACTATGCACTTTGGAGGAAATGAGAAACTAGAGACCAGACACAAGAGGACAAAATGATTATCCCAACAGCCTCAATACTACATTATAGCACAAATGCTGTTTATATGCCATCAAAAAAGCATTCTGGGGCCAGGTGTGGTGGCTCGCGCCTATAATCCCAGCACTTTGGGAACGCAAGAAGGGCAGATCACCTGAGGTCAGGAGTTCAAGACTAGCCTGACCAACATAGTGAAACCCCATCTCTACTAAAAATAAAAAAAAAATTAGCCAGGTGTGATGGTGGGCACCTGTGATCCCAGCTACTTGGGAGGCTGAGGCAAGAGAATCGCTTGAACCCAGGAGGCAGAGGTTGCAGTGAGCCGATAATCATGCCACTGCACTCCAGCCTGGGTGACAGAGTGAGACTCCGTCTCAAAAAAAAAAAAGAAATGCTACATCTGAGAATAAAATTTTAAATGAAGTAAATTCTAACTAAGAACTTTTAGTCATCCTTCCCAACCTTCATGAGCATATGGGAAGACAAAACCAAACTGAAGTGTTTTGATGATGAATAGGCACCCAAGTTCACTCACAAGCTAAATAACTGATGAGGATAACCTGATTTCAAAGCAGCTGTGATGCAAATTCATGCCTCAGCATAACAGCACTTATATCCCAGGGATCTCTTAAACTACAATTGCAAAATCTTGAAATTCCAAAAGCATTTAACACTCTTAAAATAATTAACTATAACACAAACTCTAGTGGTATACAAAAGTATTCCTACAGTAAACAGATAAAAGGGGTTACATATTTTACATATTAATACAATCAGGTTGAAGAACATTGAAATAAAAAATATGATTAACATGTTCTTATGATTAAAGTTGCTGCGTATTAGAAACAGTATGTCAAAAGCTAAATAATGAAGAAAATTAAAACAATACCTCTTGACCAGTTAAGAAAAGAAGAAGATCTCCCTCTTCCTCTTCACACATATGAATCTGGATAACTGTTCGAATTGCGGCTTCAAGATAATCTCTCTCTGGTTCTGGAGTATAAAAGATCTCAACAGGATGTGTACGCCCAGGAATAGTTAGGAGAGGACAGTTATCAAAGTAAATCTGGAATTTTCCTGCATCTAGAGTAGCGCTCATAACTATAACCTGAAAGCAAACAGTAAATTACTTGAAGCTGTCTTCAAGGATTTTTACATGGTCTTAAAGTATAGCCATATTTACTATTCTACATATATATCAGCTATAAAAATGCCCATGAAAACCTTCAAATAAACTGTAAATGAAAAATCAAATACATAATGGCTGAACTATAGTAAAAGTTTACATTTTTAAAAATTTAGAAAAAAAATAAATGCATAAACTACAGCATTTCTTCATAAAATACCTTAAAATCAGATTTTATAAAATTATATGTAATTCAGATTGGTAAAAGAAAACATTAATATGCAGTATAATTATTGCTACCATTATTAAAACAAAACTTTGCAAACAGGAAAAAACAGAAAGAAAATGCAAGGAAAAAAAAAAATAAGTGGACCAGATATAAAAAGGTTCCTCCATAAAAAGTTTCATTAGCGTTCTTAATTTCTACTTTCAGATTCTCACTAAAACCTTGGTAGCACAATAAATTTAATAAATAATGATAGTACTCACATTATTCTTTAAATATATTTTTTAAAGCATTGATCTAATTTGTATAAACAAAAACATGCTCAGGCCTCAGTTTTTTTTCTAAAGACCCAGAATCTTTCTTGCTAGTGCTGAACGCTTGTTTGTTTGTTTGTTTTTGAGATAGAGTCTCGCTCTGTCAC
The DNA here is from genome assembly GCF_028885625.2 of Pongo pygmaeus. NCBI lineage: Eukaryota > Metazoa > Chordata > Mammalia > Primates > Hominidae > Pongo > Pongo pygmaeus. The sequence continues at coordinate 23,669,669 of NC_072376.2, forward strand.
CAGGCTATGAACCCTTCTATAACACACATATCAACAAGGGATGAGTCTACATTCCAATGAATAGTATACACACACAACACAGCAAAAAGCGGAACGTCATAGACTTTGGGGGACAAAAATGTCAAGTAGTTTTAGGCCCTCAATCAATACAGTAACAGGGGCCAAGGTACATGTGGTATGAAGGAAAGAAGTAACACACTAGGGCAAGTGACTACATTTCTAAGGAGCTGCCTGTCCTGTGTATAGTCATTTCCACTCTCCAGCATTATAAGTTACAATGGGTGTTTGTGATGAGACAAGGACATGGATCTGAGGGAGAAAGATTTGATCCTTAAGTAAAATAAGCCTCTGTACTTAATGAAGGGTAGAGTGAGTAGCACAGTTACACATATGTTATTAGATTATAAAAGAACTAGGTGGGTTACAAATTGAGAAGATTTGGCTTAAAAATGCATTACTATAAAGGGTGAGAAATAAAGTCTAAAATGAAGGCACAGCAAAGCAGAAACAAAACAAGAAGGTACTTACTAGTTCCTTCTTTTACAGGTGATTTCTTACAGTTGGTTATTGATGAGTATGTATTCCCTGTTTTTATGCCCACATACACACATATATAGTTAAATGGAGAGAAGAAATTACTTCACCTTTAAATCTGATCTCTGTCTTACAACTTCCTTCAGAACACCCATTAGAATATCTGTAGCCAGTGTCCTCTCATGAGCCTCATCAAGAATTATTACACCATAACGCTCCAGGAGGGGATCATTCATAGCTTCACGAAGTAACATCCCATCAGTCATATACCTATACTCCAAAGAACATGTTAGTTAAAGATTCCGTTAGGTCATTTTAAAACCAAACTTCGTGACAAAAATGAAACGCAAAGACATTAGGTAAATTAAAAATAAATTTCTGCCCCAAACAAATGTGCTACTGTTTCATGATCAATTGCAAAATTAAGTTTCAAGAAAATCTTTTAAGAGTATACAATGAAACAAGATATGCATCATCAATTCTTGAAAAATGTAATACTGAAATGTACTGGGAAGACATGATATGGCCGATTATGGAACATAATGATCACGTGGTGTCGCACGAATGCCAAGGCAAAATTCGTCATTTTCAATTTCTTAAACCTTTTAAAAACATACAAATATTCAACACGCAAAATCTAATAAACCATTTTAAGTTGCTTCATGTCACACTACTAAAATGTTACCACATGCAAATAAACATTTTTTGTTAAGCCTTAACGATTCCTTACTTAATAAGCTAACAACAAGCTCTTGGTTCAAAAGGGCTGAAAGCGTGAGTCCTCCCACCCCAAGGAAATAATCTTAAAGCACAAAAGGAATTCATTAATGAAAGAAGTGGGACTGAGGGGCAGCATCAACACTAAAGAAATGCTGATACATAAATGGAAGATAAAAAAACAAATGACGTCAGATTGATCAATGAACCAAAAAGAGAAACCAGGCTTAGTTAGGGATGGCTCAAGTGAAGGCAGCTAATATGGACTCCAGTTATCACAAGAGAGGTGCCACGGAAGAATGAAGGCAATGAGATCAAGGGTCAAGATTGTATAACTTTGCAGGGGTCAGCTACCTCCTGTCCATTCCACACTGGTTACTGATGTCACTATGAAAAACAACTATCTTCCTTTTGGCACCTGGACAAAACACAGGATGCCTTTAGATGCTTAAGTCACAGCTCATTCAGTTAGATAAAAACCCATTATTTTATTTACGGATTTAAAACTGGTATTAAAAAATCTGAAGCGATCATTTATAAATTCACGATTGTGGCTCTTTTTATGATTAGTCTAACCTAATCTTTCATGGACCAACTGGATATTTTTAGCTCATGCCATCTGTTGGAGCATTAAGTTCAGCAAATTGATAGTGTACAACAAAAAGAAGTGAATTCTCTTTATTTCACCTAAACTTAATTCTAAATTTCATAAACTTTTGGCAAACAAATCCATCTTAACTCATTTATATGCTTTATGCTTCTTGTCCTTGGTCATATTTTTAAAAATAAACTACCACATTCCTGGGAGGGACAAACAGCATTAGCTATAAGGTTATTTTATGTAAGACCAGGAAAGAAAAAACACTGCCAATTAAATTATGACTCAGTGCCTTAAAGACAGTAAAGCATACTGCATGAATCAGCAACACTATAGCCCGTAGCTGCTTTGAAATTTCTTTGATCTGAGGACATTTGGTAATTTTTCCTGTCTTCCGATATATCACAGACACGAGATAGGCAATACTCTTGTATATGATCTCAGTAGCAGAACATAACATACAGCTTCCTCTATTTGTGAGTTACCTCTCTTAGCTTCAATAGAGCTGTCTGTTGATTTGCAGGGCAAAAAAAAAATGGATTGGTTACTCTTCCGACATTTGCTCAAATACTAGCATATTTACACCCTATCGCTCCATTTCCCAGCCTCTTGATACTCAGTACTCATTTCAACATGGAATCATAGCGTAATATTTAATATTTCTGAAGGCATTTAAATTAGCAAATACTCTCAGTATATACAGACCCAACAATTCACATTATTTGAGGTGAAAATATGTACAGCTAGATCAAGTTCAAGTATTCACAGGCAATAATAACCAAACTGCCACCAACTACAAGATCTCAGTAAATTGTAAGACACATTGTAACTTCAGACAATAAAAACTTGAGAAAAAAGTCACAGAAATGATAAAATATGACTTTAAGTTGAAAACTTCTTAAAACTGGTTTTAAAAGTCACCTTCTTTATTTTGATCTTTTTTCTCCTCACATTCCTCAAGCTTTAATCAATCACAATATGGAGCAGAGCTAACCAACAGACATTCCTTTTTATTTTTCTAAGGGAAGAAATGTTACAGATGGCAGACTATAAATATTATAAATTAGATTAATGGAAATATTTTATTGTGCTTTATTAACTATGCATATTACAAGTACTTAGATAAATGGCCAAAACTTCTGTCATCCACAGACAATTCCCAATGGTTCCTCAATACTGATCATCACCTAGTGATCCCATTCCATGAGGTGCTGCACTTAATTACTTCTTGCGTCACCAGTTAATATGGGATATTGCTGTTTGTACAATGAAGAATTTCAAGAAAAATGAAATTTTAAAATTTCAAAGGTCTCAAGAATATAGTCGAATTTACTTCTTTTCCAGTGAAGAAAACGAAAAAACCATAGTCAACTTTTCCAGGCTCTCAAAACCAGTTACTAAGACTAGGTATCACTGTACTGATTCCCAGTCCTAAGTCTCTCCTACATTAACACACTCTTCACAAAGTCCCAGAAAAAGGAACACATTGTACGTACAAATTTCATAGCAAAAAGCTATTCAAAAGATATGCCCAGGTCCTAACCTCTGCTACCTATCAACGTGACATTTTTCAGAAATAGGGTCTTTGCAGAAGTAATTAAGTTATAAATTTCAGACAAGATCGCCCTGAATTTAAGAGTGGGCCCTAAATGCAATGACCAGTATCCTTACAAAATGTAAAGAGAGGGAGATTTGAACACAAAAGGAAAGCCACGTGAAGATGAAGGCAGAGACTGTGGTTACAAAGCTACAAGCCAAGGAATGCTAAGGACTGTTAGCCACCACCAAAAGCTAGGAGAGAATCATGAAAGACTGTTGCCACTTAGAGCCTCCAGCTGGAACTAACCTGCCAACATACTGTTTTTGAACTTCTGACCTTCAGGATTGTGAGAGAATGAACTTGCTGTTAATTTTAAGCCACTAAAAAAAAAAAAAAATAGAAACAGTACTTGATGATTTGCTATACTGTTAAATGTATGAAACCCTTTGCTTAACAACAAAAAACTAACTTGACACAGAACTCAGGAAAGGCAGAACCAGGCACTGGAGATAAAAACTACAGTCCATTTTCCTTTATGTAAGAGTCAAGTTTTACTAACTTTCTTAGTAATGAAATATTTATCCAGGCTAAGGAATGAGTCACAATAGTAAAATTTTAAGTTTGACGTTTCAATGATGAATTAATAAAAGTGCCACAGGATAGCCAAACTCTATACTTTACTGGGTGCCTTACTATCTACAGTGTCTTCCAACTGTTTTAGGGCAGAGACGCTCTTAAAAATTGATCAGCATCACCTGGGACCTAGTAAGAACTACAAAACTTGAGTCTCATCTCAGATCTACTTAATCAGAAATTTTGAAGGTGAGGCATAGCAATCTGCTCTAACAAGTTTTCAAGTGATTCTGATGATTGCTAAAGTTTAAGAAACACTAGTCTAAATTAAACAAATTAAACAAGAAGCAGATTACCTAAAGTAGATGTCTAAAGTAGCAAAAACATCCTTGGAGTAAGTAACAGTTCAGTTTTTCAACTGTGACTGCCTAATAAAATATACCAAAAACCCAATGTACTGAATAGTATCAACCTAGCTGAAGTATTTTTTTGCAACAGGCACATGTAGATGGCGTAGTGTAACTATAAGCCAACTGCCAACTATGATCTCAGCAAGATGACGACACCTAACACATCACTAATTCAGATTTGAACAAACCATGGTAAAACATTACATCCTGCAAATATATTACTTATTTGTATTTTTGTATTTATATATATGTATATACATTTTATGAAACATTCCAAAAAATTACAAACTAAGCCTCAGAAAGGCAAAAAATCATTTTTCTAAAATGAAAACCAGAAATCCCTACCTGAAACCTTATGATCCCTCCCCAGTAAAATTCCAGCTTGGTTAAATGTTTAAAACAAAAACAAAATAGTAACATACATGGATTAAATTATTTAAAACAATATTGGGCAGGGTATGATGCAAAATCTGGACATCATAAAAGTGGTTAATTCAATACGTGTACAAAATTCAAGTCTCTGTGTTGCATGAAGTGTCATAAAGCCAAGAAATGTATGACAAACTGGGCAAAATTGCAACTTATATCCAAAGTGCTAATTCTGTTATAAGCTCCTACAAATCAATAAGAAAAAGGCCAACCCACTATAGAAATATGGGCAAAGCATATGAGGAAACATCTAATTCTATCAATTTTATAATATCGCATATTTGGTCAAATTTAAATTCTCTGAAACTAAGATGCATTTTAAAATAGCACCTTAAAAACAGCTATCAACTAGGTAGAAATCCTGAGATGAAAAAAGCACCAGTCTCAGATTCCAAAAAGAAATACAAATGGCTAACATACAAAGATGTTCAATTTCACAGAAAATAAATGCAAATTAAAACCATAAAGTAATCCCATTTTTCACTTAACAAGATTGACAAAGATAAAAAGTTTTATAATGCTGAGTTGGCAAGGGTAAAGAAAGAGATGCTCATTTACTGATTCCTTACTGGTGAGAGTATATAAAAATCTCTATGGAGGGCAATCTGGCAAAAGCTGATAAAATTCAAGTATACTCTATGACCCGAACAATTTCACTTGTAGGGAATTTATTTCACAGATGTGTATGTGTGAAAAAAATGTGTGTACAAGTTTGTAAGAGGATATGGAGGACAGCAAATGTTTCTAACAGCAAAAACTGCAAATGAGTTTCCATCAATAGAATCTGTTAAGTAAACTAAGGTACAATCACAAATGCTATGCAGCCATTAAAAATAAAGCAACTTAAAACCACAATGAGATACCATCTTATACCAGTCAGCATGGCTACTAAAAAGTCAAAAAATAACAAGGTTGTAGAGAAAAGGGAATACTTATCCACTGCTGGTGGGAATGTATCAGTTCAGCCATTGTGGAAAGCAGTTTGGCAACTTCTCAAAGATTTATAATACAATTACCAGTTGACCCAGCAATCCCATTATTGGGTATACAGAATATAAACCCTTCTACCATAATGACACGAGCATGTGTATATTCACTGCAGTACTATTCACAATAGCAAAGACATAGAATCAACTTAAATGTCCATCAAAAGTAGAATTCATTTTTAAAAGTAGCACATATACACAATGGAATACTATGCAGCCATAAAAAAAAGAGACCATGTTCTTATGACAACATATATGAAGCTAAAGGCCATTATCCTAAGCAAACTAACACAAGAAAAGAAAACCAAATACCTCATGTTCTCAGTTGGGAGCTCAACTTTGAGTAAATAGGGACACAAAGAAGGGAACAACAAACACTGGGGCCTACCAGAGGGTGGAGGGTGGGAAGAGAAAGAGGATCAGAAAAACTACCTGTCGGGTAACTATGTTTATTACCCGAGTGACAAAGTAATCTGTACACCAGCCTGTAATTCCAGCACTTTGGGAGGCCGAAGCAGGTGAATCACTTGAGGTCAAAGTTTAAGATCAGCCTGGCCAACATGGGGAAATCCCATCTTTACCAAAAAATACAAAAATTCGCCAGGTATGGTGGCGTGCGCCTGTAGCCCCAGCTACTCGGGAGGCTGAGGCAAGAGAATCGAATCGCTTGAACCCAGGAGGCACAGGTTGTAGCGAGCTGAGATTGCGTCACTGCACTCCAGCCTGGAAGAGTGAGACACTGTCTCAAAAAAAAAAAAAAAAAAAAAAAATCTGTACACCAAACTCCTACAACATGCAATTTACCTATACAGCAAACCTGCACACATACCCTTGAACCTAAAAGTTAAAAAAGCATAAATAAAGCAACCTGAAAAAGGCATCTATTATAAATGAATGGCACTGTTTAATCTGAATAATGAGATTTACTGTTTTCCATATTACCTAGGAAAGCTTTACAATACACTCAGAGAATTACATGGAGCAATGAGGAATGATGATGAAGGAAATAAAACACACAGAGGTTAAGAATACATACTTGTTGCAAGACAAAACTGGGTTTAAGTCCCTGTTTTCCTATTATTTCCTATTATTCCTATTATTTCCTATTATTGTCCTATTTCCTAATAAGTCCCTATTCCTATTATTGTCAGACAATAATACAGAAGACAATTTCTTCTGTAATGGTCCCTTTGTAAAAAATGTGAACAGGGTAAAAATTAATTAAAATAAACAAAACAATGTACATATATAAAGTCCTCAGTACACTAACTGCCTGGCACTTGGGAAATATTCAATAAACGGTTCTATACCACACTCTTAACTAGTCTCCATGTAACTCATAAATCCTTGCGATAGCCATACACTTTATGAAACATAGTGTAATATATACATAATCCTGTCTCCATCAGTTGGGTCAAGAGAATTACAGTTGACATGAAATGACAAACCGCAAGCATAGAAAAGAGAGTCATATATATGAACGCTAAGTCGTATGTTTCAGAAGTTTAGAACAAGATGAATCTCTCACACACACAGAACTACCAAATCTGTGAGACAACTCTGAAAGATTTAAAAGAGCCTAGAAACCAAGCATTCCAAAAGACTGAATTGTCTTAAATTCCAGAAAAACAACTTGTGTATTTTCTAAATGTTTGAGTTTAAATTCCAGCTTTAGAATTACATGGAATTTCAAACAAATGACCCATACTCAACAAAATGGTGTTGATTAATGTTAACAATAAATGAACCTATAGGTCTCATATTTAAATGTCCAGGTATAATTTTTCTATTTACAACTGATCTTTTAGGTTTATCTTTATACACATATAAAGAAATATATATAATCTATATATAAAGAAATACATATATATGTATGTATATATTTTAAAGAGACAAGGCCTTGCTATGTTGCCCAGGCTGGAAGGCAGTGGCTACTCACAGATGCAATCCCACCACTGATCAGCTTTGACCTGCTCATTTTCCAACCTGGGCCGGTTCACACCCCCTGGGGCAACCTGGTAGTCCCACGCTCTCCAAGGAGTTACCATATGGATGCCAAACTAGCACACTACATCCCGGAACTCTTGGACTCATGCAATCCTCCTGCCTCAGCCTCCCAAAGTATTGGGATTACAGGCATAAGCCACTGCACCTGGACTTGTTTACAACTTTAATGTCCATGCAGCCAAAGAAGATTAAACTACTTTTCTGGGATATAAATAGATCACTCAAATGGTAGAGTAAGTTGTTGATTCCATCTGTAAATGCATTAAATGATCACCTAGAATATATATGTTCTCATTTTAATGATTTAAAACATAATTTTTTTTACTATTTTCCATGTTCAACATGTAGGACATCCCAGGAACTACAAGTTTAAGGTAGTTGAGAGTTTCAAAAGTAGACCATAGATCCTTTTGATGTCATATCTGTGGAAGCTAGACTTTTGATAGCTGCTGTTTTAAAAAGTATGAGGCAAGGCTGGGCGTGGTGGCTCACGCCTGTAATCTCAGCACTTTGGGAGGCCGAGGCGGGTGGATCACGAGGTCAGGAGATCAAGACCATCCTGGCTAACACAGTGAAACCCGTTTCTACTAAAAATACAAAAAAAAATTAGCCGGACGTGGTGGTGGGCTCCTGTAGTCCCAGCTACTCGGGAGGCTGAGGCAGGAGAATGGTGTGAACCTGGGAGGTGGAGCTTGCAGTGAGCCAAGATTGCGCTACTGCACTCCAGCCTGGGGGACAGAGCAAGACTCCGTCTCAAAAAAAAAAAGCATGAGGCAAACATCAGTATAGAGTAGGAAATGAAAGAGGTACTGTTCAATCTGTTATCAAGGTTTGAGAAACTGTGAGTGATCAAATAGCATTAACACACTTAGTAAATAATGGTGGTTATTTATGAATGAAATAATTTTTCTTTCAATGTATGTGTAGTATTTTTTAAAAGAAACAAATACTTAGGTTATTAGGACCCAACTACTTAGTAAATGGAATTCTGAAATATTTCTTTAGGCCTGGGGTACTACGGAGAAATTATTGAGATATTAAGTGTGCTGTCAATTAAGACAGTGTGAGAACTTCAACCTTGATGGAAATCAGCTCATCTACCTAGAGTATCAGGAAATGATTGATACTATTTGCTACTGGCTAGTCCATCTGCCTATCAAAGTCTCCCTGTCCTTCTCAACTCAGATGAAATACCTCCTCCTCTGTGAAATCTCTATATATTCAAATCACCTTCTTATTGGCTTGACAGCTTACCCCTCCCCAACCAAGTCAGTGAAGAGCCAGTGATATTAGCAGAGTCCTTACATAATGTTTCTTTTATTGGTGAAGAAATAAACAAAGACAGGCTCTAGTTCAATCTGGTATGTTCTTAGCAACCATATTACACAATATGAGCAACACTAACTTACTGTAATCACAATAGCACTACATATAGCAAAATACTGGTTACAGTGACAACAAACTACTAGATGTAATTGCTCACAAGGAAAGGGAACATATTTTGAAGTGTTTCAATGTTCAATACATCAAACAGGGCAAAAAGAAAACATCAAACCCTGGACTCTTAAAGAGAGCTGAAATGTTTAAGACCACAATCAAACCATACAGCTTTGTTAGTGTAAACAGCTAAAATACATTTGGTATGTATTTCAGAGTTAGATACCTAATCACGAAAAAATGCCTAAGAAGTTAACAATGGAAAATAAAGACAACTAAATAAAAATATATTGCCTATTCTTCAAATTTTCACAAGTTTTAAAGGGAATATTCTTTCATCCTCAACAGAACTCACAGAAAGCTAGAATGAATGTGTAGGTTCTACTTAATATTTTGTAAGACACTGGCACTGTATAAACGAAGAGAGCCTTCTCTATCTAATCATCACAAATACTTAAGTACAAAGGTCAAATTTAACAAAACATGTACAGCCTCAGAAAACCAAGTTAGCTTTCTAGAAATTAGCAAAAGCCAATAGAATTCTACTTCTAGGGTGACCACAGTAACTTTTCAGTCCTCTGGTAGAAACTGCCTAAGTGTTAAATAACCACATTTATCCTTTATTCCCACCTCTCTTTAAGAGTCCAATAAAATTACCCTTACCTAACTTACGTGCTACACATGAACTAGAACCAAGACTGCCACGTAACAGATGTTCAATAAATTAGTTTATAATTGTTTGTATAATTAATGGTCCTTAAAGTGCCACATCTGTTTCACCTTTACCTCCAGCCCTAAAAGAATACTTGAATTGATTCATTCCAGTGACAAGTCACGTCAAGGTTTAAGTTTACATCCCCAATTGTAATTCAATTATTGTGCCAAAAGGAACTTTATTAAAGTGGTTTTATAAGTCCCTCTCTAACGGGGTTAACTGGTTAAAAAGATCCAATAATTTCTCCAACTGGAAATCTACCATCATCACCAACAGCAGCAAGAATCAGCAATGCTGACTGATGCACCCCTAAACAGAGTGCCATAAATGACAAAGAGTTGTACACCGACAACTATATCTGATCTCAGAACAACCCTGTCAGGTAGTTAGTACCAGCTCCATCTTTTGAAAAAGAAATAAGCACATGAAGGCTACTTAACACACAGTTAATGTCACAGCTAATACGTGGGCAGAGCTAGGACAACTCAGACACCGACCCTAGAGGCTATGCTCTAGGATCTATTTCCTTTTGATTCTCTTCACAAGCCCCCACCCCCCCCCTTTTTTTTTTCTTTTTAAGAGAGATGGAGTCTTGCTCTGTCACCCAGGCTAGAGCGCAGTGACACAATCCTAGCTCACCTCAGTCTCAAACTCTTGGGTCCGAGTGATCCACTCACCTCATCCAAGTAGCTGGGACTACAGGTACAAACCACCACACCCGGCTAATTTTTTTATATATAAATCTTTTTGGAGAGCCAGGGTCTCACTATGTTACTCATCCTGGACTCAAGTGATCCTCCTACCTCAGCCTTCCAAAGTGTTGGGACTACATGTGTGAGCCACTGCTCCTGGCCTCAAGGTATTTTTAAACGAAGTTGTCTTGTTGGAAACTCACTCTGGAACCTGCATAAGTAGTCTTTATACAGTTAGTGCTTCAGTCAGCTGTTTCCAGAGACACCGAAGATTCCGCTATGGCAATGCCCTGTAATTCCCTATCCCATAACCCCCCCTGTTCTGGCTAACCACTACTTTAAATTCAACCCTTGACTTAAATTCCAACTTCTTGGCCGGGAGCAGTGGCTCACGCCTGTAATCCCAGCACTTTGGGAGGCTGAGGTGGGTGGATCACTTCAGGTCAGGAGTTTGAGACCAGCCTGGCCAACATGGTGAAACTCTGTCTCTACTAAAAATACAAAAAGTAGCTGGGCATGGTGGCACACGCCTGTAATCCCAGCTACTTGGGAGGGTGAGGCATGAGAATCGCTTGAACCCAGCAGGCGGAGGTTGCAGTGAGCCGAGATGGCACCACTGCACTCCAGCCTGAGTGACAGATGAGATGAGACTCTGTCTCAAAAATAAATAAATAAATCCAACATCTTCCTACCTAAACTTATTCTCAAATCATTCCTTCATATAAACACCCATATTCTACTTCAGAAGGTTAATCACAATGTCAGACTTTTTATTTACATTTTTATTTGCTTTAATAAGAACAGGGACTAGATTCACTTTTCATTATACCTAGTACTACACAGAAGGTACCTTCAACACACAGAAGGTACTTAAGTATTAGCTGACTGAATGACTAATCATTATGTGTACAAATTAGATTCCTTCAACATAAAAATCTCTAATTTTACAGCTTACGAAAAAATAAAAAGGAAGTGTATCACCTAAAATAACAGTAAAATTACCTACCAAATTAACAACTTCATTATGTTTCTCTACTCATACAAGATTATCAAATTGTTTTCTTCCCTAAAAAATTATCAGCTCCTTCAAAAAACTGAAGGTGATTTCCTGAATTAAAATATGTTACAACCAGGCTGGGCGTCGTGGCGGGTGCCTGTAATCCCAGCACTTTGGGAGGCCGAGGCGGGCGGATCACAAGGTCAGGAGTTTGAGACCAGCCTGGCCAATATGGTGAAACCCCGTCTCTACTAAAAATACAAAAATTAGCTGGGTGTGGTGGCGGGTGCCTGTAATCTCAGCTATTTCGAAGGCTGAGGCAGGAGAATGGCTTGAACCCGGGAGGTGGAGGTTGCAGTGGGCCGAGATCGTGCCACTGCACTCCAGCCTGGGCGACAGAGCGAGACTCCGTCTCCAAAAAAAAAAAAAAAAAGTTACAATAACAGACAAATACTTCTTAAAATCCACTGCAAAAGGGCTACACCAGAAGCCAACAACCTCTCCTTCCTTACATCAAAATGAATCAAGGCATTTTACACTGACTAGTCACAAATACAGCAATATATTGTTCCCTGACTGGTAAGCTCTTTAGGTATCTCCTTGGGTTTTTTCTTCATAATTTCCACTCCAAGACAACAGGAAAGTAAGTATGTTGCAAAAAGAATGCTTCAGAAGAAAAGGATGGAGACAAGCAAACACATAAAAAAGGAAATATAAAAACCATTTAGGAGTGGCAGCTTTGTAAACTCACTTGTCCACTGGGATGGGGTAGCCATTTAAGGCTAGACTAACAGAGTGTGCACTAAGTTATACCAGATCCAATCTTCCAAAAAGAGCACAGTATCAGATCTATAACCTAAAATTTATGAATAGGTATCCCAAACACTGAAGAAACTATCTCATGGACCCTTAATCTATATGGGGACAATTTAAAGATACTTTATTTAGCTAAAATGCTCTCAAACTATGGTTAAATTCTGTGCTCAAGCAGAATCTGCCTAAGTTAGCCTCTTTACCATCCTAGAGTGAAAATTAAAGTTCGCCCTGGCTACACAATGGATATATATGCATTTTATATCTATATATGATAAGAGCTACATTTAATGAAGCATTCCCATTAGTTAAGTTCTTCCTATCAAATAGCAAAGAGTTACATTTGAAATTTTTAAATTTTAAGCAACTTATTGTAATAATACACTCCTTGACTTATATTACTTAAAGGCAACACCAGGTTAGCTCCTGAAAGAAACCCCAATAAGCTTACCCTGTCTTAAGTAAGCTTTTAAAAGTAGTTATAACCTCTAGAAACTGTTCCATTAAAAAAAAAAAATCACAATGCCAAAAATACTTCATTTGAACTATAAAATCTGTTACTTGTCATTCCCTATGAGGTGAACCAAAATCTTTCAGAAGTACTCATCTTTTGAAAGCCTAACCTCCACCCACTTCCTACTACACATACACACAGCACCAATATTGCATAACTTTCTTGTATCCCAACTTCCAAATTCTGTTCTCAACTCAACTGTGGCTTACCAAGAAAAATTCAATGCAATGTGAATCAAGTCAGAATAATGATATTCCTCCTAAAGATGAGTAAAATCTCCCCCTTATTAGCCTCAAGTCCTTGACATTATCTGCATTTTAAAGTAATATAACATAATGAGCTATGATTTTGCTTATGTAATTATTGTCAATTATATTGTAATTACCAGTGATCAATAACATATCACTGAATAACTACAAGAATTTATTCAGTGAAGATTAAGGTTTAAGCCAAAAATATGTCCCATAAAGTAATAAGGATAAGCTTATTTAAATATTTTAAAGTTCAACTGCTATTAAATATCACGCTGAATAAGAAGTTCTAATAAAATGAGATAAATCAAAGAATTAGAAAAAACTGACACAAATGTTGAATGAAGACTGGATATTTTGATCCAATAAATCGTTTTAAGTTATGATAGCTCTATTTTAAGAAACTATCTCAGAGACACACACTAAAATATTTATATATATAATTATTTGGTATCTAAGACTGCTTCAAAATAACATGGGACAGGGAAATAAATAAGATTGGATATGAAATAAATAAGATTGAAATAGTTAAAAGTCGATGATAAACACATGCAGTTCATTATTCCATTCAATTTCTGTGGCTGGGTGTAGTGGCTCATGCCTGTAATCCCAGCATTGTGGGAGGCTGAGGTGGGCAGATCATCAGGTCAGGAGTTCGAGACCAGCCTGGCCAACATAGTGAAACCACAACTCTACTAAAAATACAAAAAGTTAGCCAGGCGTGGTGGCGCACACCTATAGTCCCAGCTACCTGAGAGGCTGAGGCAGGAGAATCGCTTGAACCCGGGAGGCGGAGGTTGCAGTGAGCTGAGATGGCACCACTGCACTCCAACCTGGGCAACAGAGTGAGACTCCATCTCAAAAAGACTCTTGTTTCATTTATCCCATTAACACTATATATCTCTCTGACAACAGACTCATATCACTGCCTACACAATGCTCCAAAATGGTTTTTAAAAATCTCAGGGAGAAGATCACATAGATATGATTTTTTTTTTTTTTTTTAAAGAAATGTGGTCTTGCCATGTTGCTCAGGTTCAAATGCAGTAGCCATCACAGGCATGATCAGAGCCCACTGTAGCCTTGAACTCCTGGCCTCAAGCAATCCTGCTTCAGCCTACCAAGTGGCTGGGAATAAACAGGCATATGCCACTGAGCCCCACTCAAACAAGTCACGTTTAAAAGGACTTAAATATCACATAAATACAGAATAAGCAGAAGCAACCAGAGGGAAGTAAGACGAGAAAGAATCATCATCAGGTAGCATATATCATAACTTATGCAGAATGCAAGTATAAGACAATAAAAAGTTGGTAGAGTTAAAACATTAGAAAGCTCAATACGGTAGTCAATTATCTGCACCATAGCTATAGAGAAACGAGGACCTAGAGGCAGCTCTAAGAGTGTATTACAGAACAAAAGATTCCTCTTTTTAGCTTATAACAGATGCACGGTAATAGCTGCATAATTAACATTAAAAGACCCCTCTCCCCTAAATAAATCATATCCCATCCTATACATTCTTCTTGCTAAAAGTAGTTATCTTTTACTAAGTAAGACATATCACTTTCCTTTTCTTTCACAATTAAGTCATACACCATTGTGTCTACTAAAACCACACATTTTACAGTATCAGTAACATTTCACCTAAAATGCAGAACCAAGTAACTAAAATCTGACCTTTGAACTTCAATTTCTACCAAATAACTATAGATTACCAATAATATATAATTAAACTAAGGTCATGTGGTAAGTCTAAGAAGGCCTACTTTGGATAATTCTAAACTCGGATGACATAAGCCTGCACTAGCAAAGTCTTCTATCTAATAGCAGAAAATAGCAAGCAAAGAAATAAAAGCATCATTAAAGATACAGTACTTACTTAAGAATGGTTTTTGCACTACTGCAGTCTTCAAATCGAATGGAGTAACCAACTTCCTGGCCCAACATCACATCCATCTCATCAGCAACTCTCTGAGCCACACTCATTGCAGCCACTCTCCTGGGTTGGGTACAGGCAACTCCTCTCTTGGGTCCTGGTAATGATCGCATGTACTCCACACACCACTGTGGAATCTATCAAATAATTTCACATTTAAATTAATTATATTCTGCCTGCATATCAAGTATATGTAACATAAAGCACTTTATCTCATTCCAATGATTTAACACCAAATCCAATTAGGCAAATGACTAAAAGACTTGTGACTCAAAACCTGTAACAACACAAGCTCTCTAAACCAAGGAACAGTTATGTATAATACTGATATGATACACACCCAAGTTGGGTAGACACAATCAGGGATACACTCGACAGTGTGACTATCCCATCATGAAGTATTTCTCTATGCAATTTTAAAAAATCCAACCTACAACAAATTCTACTTTAGAACAGACATTTCTAAGAAAGTGTAACTTTTAAATTCTTACATAATTTGAGTTGCAAAATCAAGTAAAATCATACCCCCTTGAAACTCTGAAGCTGTACTTTTATTTAATTCAATTCAAATTTGGTTTATAAGCCAGCAGAACCTAACTCTTAGCACCCAACTCTTTTGTAATCCTATCCTTTCCCCCTCAGGAGCAGTATGCACAATGGCAGCACCTTAGGTACCATCTTAAAGTCAATTTTAAGAACTGCCAGTCTCAAATTTAACAGGACCTAGAGCAGCACCACTTCGTTAAGGGCAGCCAAAGGGTTGGGGGACCCCCAAGCACAAGTTAAATTGGTTGCCATGACGGCAGTACATTTTCCCCCAGTTCCATTATCAATATAAGCTAATGGATTCCCCAATTTCACAGTTTTCCAGTCACTTAAATGGAAAAGAACCATGGGAAAAATGTAAGTGCTCACCATATTAAATGGAAATCCACTGCTAGAAGAGCATAATTGGTTTACATCAAAGCTTCCAAAAGCCTATCAAACTCTAATGCTACAGGAAACATGGAGTTTTCTGCACAGTATCAGTACAGTAAAACTGATAAGGAATATTTGTGGCTGCACTATTATTACATTTTAGTTAGGTTGCTTCTGCAATTTGGGGGTAACTTGTCACTAACAAATATCTGAAAGGGAGGGTAATTATGCTGATTCTCTAAAAACATCATATATATCTTTAAAACACTTTAAATGAACAAAAATAACTAAAGTAGTGTCTATCGGGTTCTGTAAATCCACAGACCTATGTTTAAGTGGTTTTCTAGTCAGGCTATAAAGCCTTACTTACTGATATATCCTCAATTCGGCAACCCTTTTACAAAGGCAAAATGTACTTTCAAAGATCTAGAAAGTGAAATTCACTCACTGGTGAACTAAAGATATTTAAAATTAATTCAAAATTCTCAAGGCAAGAATGTTCAGATCTTTTGTCTTTTTGTTTGTTTTTTGAGATGGAATCTCAGTCTGTTGACCAGGCTGGAGTGCAGTGGCATGATCTTGGCTCACTGCAACCACCGCTTCCCAGGTTCAAGCGATTCTCCTGCTTCAGCCTCCCAAGTAGCTGGGACTACAGGCACATGCCCCCACGCCTGGCTGATTTTTTATATTTTTAGTAGAGACGGGGTTTCACCATGTTGGGCAGGCTGGTCTCGAACTCCTGACCTCAGGTGATGCACCCGCCTCAGCCTTCCAAAGTGCTGGGATTATAGGTGTGAGCCACCATGCCTGGCCAAGAATGTTCAGATTTTTTAATTCACTCCGCTAAAATCAACAGCTTACCTCCACTTTAAAAACAAGACCAACAAGTTAATTAGCAGCTCTCAGGACTCCTGTACA
Organism: Pongo pygmaeus; assembly: GCF_028885625.2. Lineage (NCBI taxonomy): Eukaryota > Metazoa > Chordata > Mammalia > Primates > Hominidae > Pongo > Pongo pygmaeus. Next base: position 23,686,657 of record NC_072376.2, read on the forward strand.
CTCACTCTGAAAATGACTGAGGATGCCAAGCTGCTAATAAATTTACTGTGTTAAGATATTAAAACTGAAAAATTGCTAAAATATTAATTCCTAACAATAAAAACTCATTCTGTTTTAACACAAAATAACGCTCTCTATAAAAATGACTACTTTTCAAACAAGAAAACTTAGCTAGAAGAGTGCATTTCCTTATATTTTTACAAATTCTAGGATCCCTGAAATGGTTTCAAGGACTTGCAAGAACTCCCAGGCAATAGCTGGAGAACCAGTCAGTTAACGCATCTGTTCACATTTCTAAGGAAAATAGCATTAGGAAAACAAGGAGGTCCTGAAATATGTAGGCTACTGGTATAATCAAGCCAGGGATCCGTTTTTTGTTTTTTTTTTTTTTTAAGACGGAGTTTCACTCTGTTGCCCAGGCTGGAGCACAGGGGCGCAATCTAGGCTTACTGCAACCTCCACCTCCAGGGTTCAAGTGATTCTCCTGCCTCAGCCTCCCAAGTAGCTGGGATTACAGGTGTGCGCCACCACGCCCAGCTGATTTTTGTATTTTTAGTAGAGACGGGGTTTCACCATATTGGCCAGGCTGGTCTCAAACTCCTGACCTCAGGTAATCTGCCCGCCTCAGCATCCCAAAGCGCCAGGATTACAGGCATGGGCCACTGCACCCAGCCAGGTCTAAGTTATTCTAAAGCCATTCCTCCTTTTCAGCTTCTTTGCTTCCTCCACTTGAGGTCATCTTAAAAACTGATCCTCAGTGTTCTAGTCTTGTTTTACACAATATCCTGTGAAGTCTTATATGTTCTAACTTCTAATACTACCTATAATACATCAATGCCAATCCTAACTCTAGCTTCCATCTTAGAGCTAACGGTCATTTCCACCTAGTTGGTTTCTCAAATTCACACATTCAAAAGCAAAACCATTTCTCACCTTCCTCCAAAATACTTTTAATTCCTAATGTCCTGACTCCAATTCATTCTTTATTTTCTATTCCCAAGGCCCTTCACAGAATCAAAACTTTTGTTATGACCTCTTACATGGTCTATCATCAATATGTTCACTAGACAGGACATTTTTTTAAAAAATCCTCATCATTCCTCTTCAATTCAAGAGCTCTGATGGTTTCCAATCTATACAAGATATATTAAGGCTCAACTTACAGTTCCAGTCTCACTGCCCCACCTCCACCTTCCCAAACCCTCTGTATTCTAGCCAGAGCATACCTGCATTCCCTTAGCTCAACATGTGTCCTTGCTCCCACTGTCCCTTTGGTTGACCTAGCTTCAATTCCTTCCTCATGTGCAGTTATGTGTCTACTAAGCAGCAATGTGAAATGTCTTTATTGTAGGTCTGTCAAAAGTTAAAGTCATGGCCCGGTGCAGTGGCTCAGGCCTGTAATCCCAGCACTTTGGGAGGCCCAGACAGGCCAATAACTTGACGTCAGGATTTAGAGACCAGCCTGGCCAACATGGTGAAACCCCATCTCTATTAAAAATACAAAAAAAAAAATTAGCCAGGCATGGTGGCGCGCGCTTGTAGTCCCAGCTACTCAGGAGGCTGAGGCAGGAGAATCACTTGAACCCAGGAGGAGGAGGTTGCAGAAAGCCAAGATCATACCACTGCACTCCAGCTTGGGTGACAGAGCAAGACTTTGTCTCAAAATAATTAAAAAAAAAAAAAAAGTTAAAGTCATTACTTTAGATTTTATTTAGAGAATTTTTCTGACAAGAACAAATCACCAGAAAGACTGGCTTTAATGGTTTGAGTCAAAGTTTAATAAGAGCATGCTAGGAAACATTTGAATGAAATTCACTTTTTAAACTGTTTGGTTTCCCTTCAAATCCTCCAGATGTGCTGCAATCCTCAGTATTCAAGTATCTTAATTACCCCTCTAAAAGTTAAATATTAATCCAAATAATCACAAATCTCATCTTAAGTTGACCTGACCTCCTTCTACACTAACCATTAATAAACTCATCTCTGAAATGATGTCAGACCACAGAATAGCAGTATGAAATATAACTTTAGATATAAAGACAAAGGCACAAAGTTTTAAATGTTGAGCCCACCAAAATCCATAATCCATGTAACCCAGGACAATCCGCTAAACCTAAGTTTCTCATAAATCTAAACCTCATTTTGCTCATCTGTAAAGTGGTGATGAATACCTTCCCTGCAGGGTTATAGAAAAATATAAATAAGCTAACACATGTAAAGTATACAGTGTCTGGCTTTACCCAAATGTCAATTAAATAGTAAGTTCAGAGTTACAGTCTTTCATGTAGTTTGAATATTCTTTAAATTTGCGTAAGGTGATTTTTGAATACCCTAACATCAATTCTAAGTTTTCCTTCATTAAAAAAGAAAAATTGGCAAGGCTAAGGCAGAAGGATTGCTTGAACTCAGGAGTTCAAAACCTCAACTCTACAAAAATTTTATTTAAAAATTAGCCAGGCACTGGTGGCATATGCCTGTGATCCCAGCTACTTGGGAGGCTGAGGCAGGAGGATCGCTTCAGCCCAGGAGGTTGAGGCTGTGTTCATACCACTGCACTCTGGCATGGGTGAAAGAGACTGTCTCAACAACAACACAAAAATTAAAAAAAAAAAAAAAAAAGAAAAGAAGAATGGTACTAAGGCTCAGTCTGTAACAAAAGCCTCCTATTTTCGTTGCTACAGTACCTTCAAAATGTCTCTATGCACATGTAACTTTAGAAAAAGATAAATTGTGTATGCAGTATGTTCAATCTGCAAGGTAAGACAGGTAATTATTAAATTTGCTTCAATACTTTCCTGAATTTTTCAGTTTCTACAATGATCAGGGACTGCTACTTTTGAAACCAGAAATTTTTAATTGACGGTTCAGGCTTTAGTGTATAAAGACAGTTACTTCTCACCCACAGCAAGAAAATGCAAATTAAAAAGTACATTAGAATGCAATTTTTCACCTATTGGATTTGTAAAAATTCACGTTTTAATAGTTTCCCACGTGTTCTCATACATGCTCATGGAAAGGTAAATTGATACACTCCCTCTGGAAGGCTATCCAGCTTTCTGTATCACAATTACAAATGATCTTCTGACCCAGCAATTTCTGCTTCCTACAGAAACACTTGCCCCATGCAAAACAGTCATGAGAAACAGCCTAAATGTCTATCAACAGGGGTCTAGTTAATAATAGCCCATCCACGCTTAAAAAATATCCTAGCTATATTACAAATAAGACACTAGTAACAGTGTTTAGTTCTATGGCGGGGAGGACGACTAGATGGACAAAAGTCACTGGTATAGACTTTATATTACTTTAGCACTTCATTTTTTGGAAAAATAGGTATTTGCATGGTTCAAAATACTATATTAAATACAAACAACAAAAATCTACCCCAGTGATTTCTCCACCCAAGCACCAGAAAACAAACTGTGTGTCCCTAAATCTGTACTGTCCTGGAGTCAAAACGGGTGGGAGAGCATCACTCTGCCATACATAAGGTAACAAAATTTGAAAAGCGAGCACCACTATTTTCCCCTAGACTCAGGGGAGAGAGGTACTCTCTATAGGATTTCCACTCTGAAATTCAGAGTGCCAATTAAACATCAAATCAGCTATTCTTCAAGATGTTCTATAGGACAGACAAGGGAAATGACCACCAGAATCAAATATGCAACATTTGGTAAACTTAAACATAAATAAAATATGTACCATGGTATACAATAACTCACCTGTGTTGTTTTACCAGACCCAGTCTCACCAACCAGTACAAAGGACTGATGTCTAACCAGAATATCTGTAAACCTATCCTTGTATTCCCAAACAGGGAGCTGAAGACGTTTCTTTAGAATATCATAGTATCGAGGAGTATGGGGTAAGTTGGTGAACGGATTAATGCACTGTGGAAGTGACGTGTGACCTGCATGTCCGGCGTGCGTTGAATGAGCAGAATGTGTAGAATGCGCTGAATGTGCTGAGTGGGTTGAGTGAGCTGAATGAGAAGCTTTTAAAGGTGGTAATCCAGCACTGATAAGCATAGCATTCGTTGACGCTCGCAACTCCTTCTCCTTTTCTTTCTCCCTCTCCCGCTCTCTATCTCCTCTATCACGTTCTCGGTCTCGATCTTTAGACCGATCTTCACGATCCCGGTCTCGATCTCGATCCTTCCTAAAAACAAAAATTTAGAATTCAGATTCTGAATTTTATGCAGAATGTTCATGGTAGCATTATAATCACAAAGAGAGTAGATGTCCAACATTCAAATGAATAAAAAGTCCAATGGATTATGTAACTATCAGAAATAATAAAAAATACCCTACAATCAAGGGTTTCTCATTCTCCACCACAAACATCTTTCCCTTCCTTGCTGATGCCTCACCTTCCTTAACTTTTAACATAAGGTGAGGTAACACAAGAACTCAGTCTGCTGCAAGTAAAACCCCTCCTACTTAGACAACAGAAATCAGATACTGAGGGTAGGATGAAGAAAGGATAAGTCCAAATTGAGTAAAAGAAGATGGCATCTCAATCTTTCTCAAATTCTCCTTCAATTTGTGAAGAGGTATTTTTTGCACTAAAAGTATATTCATAAGTTAGCACAAACACTGCTACTGGAGATAAAGACAACTCCACCTCACATCATTACAGTCAACAGTGGTGGGTTTTGCTCAATACTTTTATAATCCACTTCTAATAAATTACTTTAATATTCCTTTCTTTGCCATAGGACAATGTTTGGTTGTAATGCAAAGTGAAAAGAGCATAGTACAATGTTATACCTGTCAATATCTCAACTAATAGAAATACGAATTACAGGACTGCAGAATTTGTTTTCTTAGTTGTTTTCTTAGTTATACTTTCCAGCACTTTCCCAATTTTCTTCAGTAAATGTATATTGCTTTATTAAAAAAACTGAAATTAAAACTTTTATTCCTTCTTCCTTGTTTACTCTTGCATTTTAACCTAAACAGCAACAGCAAAACACTGAAAGCACTCTATAAATCTATGTACCTTCGTCTATCATAAAATGAAACATAGCCAAATTAAAAATAAGCTTCGCTGAATACTATTAAGTTGTTTAACATGTTAAAATTATGCAGGTAGCCACTCTATTAAACTTGGGTCAATTTTAAGTAGTCAATTCTGGTATCTATTTCCAGTTACTAGAGATTGACCTTAATAAGTCATTTTAAAAGTACCTATGCTAAGAACTTCACAAGCAGAATGGCTGCAGGTTGCTCATATGCGTTGTGGCTGAAAGCAGCCTCTGGGAGACTGGTGGTGGGAATAAAATAAAATAATCTGTGCTTGTTCATTTTACTAATCCAGTTTACTTCAGACCAAGTCCTTCAGCAGAGAAATTTGCCTCAAGATGTTTAAACCCAGACTTGAAATAATGAGGCATGATGGAGCTATGACACAAGCCCCTAAACATGTCATTGTTCCTTACCCACAACACACAAAAGTACAAATTCCCTGTGCTCCAAGTACAGTTGTGTGACATGTACAAATTTACTGAAAAAGGGGAAAAGCCATATATATGCATATATAAACATGAAAAGTGATTTTCCCCTCTTCCATCCCAATGTTCACCTTCTACAAAAATCACAGAGCATACAAGTCAGAACTGTATGAAGCCTCTCATTTCACCTGGCATAAACAGAAAGAAAATCAATGGGAAAGAAAAGTCAAAGGATAACTTAATAAACATAAAACGAAGTCTCACAATTCAATACTTGAGAGTCTGGGCCTATCTTCTGAAATATGCCATCAACCATCTTTGCTTCTCCTGCTTCTGGCCTAAGGTGACTGTTAATTAAGTGTTTACATTGCTCCAAAATGCCAACGAGGTGTAGTTTATAATAAGAGTACATAGATGTACCCAGCAAAGTAAGCAGCACTGTACTCACAAATGGTTCAAATACTTGACACCTTAAAGATCATGGATCATACAGCTAGAAAAGAACTCTTAAAGAACATCTGGTCTGAACAAAAAGGATTCATGTTTCCAGTATTCACTTAACCATGGGGGAAGGAGAAGACGACAAAAAATAATTGAAACAACTTTTTTTTGAGATAGGATCTTGCTCCATCACCCGGGTTGGAGTGCAGTGGCTCACTGGGTCATGGCTCACTGCAATCTCAAACTTCCGGGTTCAAGTGGTCCTCTCACCTCAGCCTCCCGAGTAACTGGGACTATAGGCATGCACCACCACGCCTGGCTAATTTCTTATTTTTGTAGAGATAAGGGTCTCACCATGTTGCCCAGGATAGTTTTCAACTCCTTGGATCTAGCAATCTCTTGCTTCAGCCTCCCAAAGTGCTGGGATTACTGATATGAGCTACCATGCCCAGCCGAGTTTAATGATTTCTATACTTCTAGCATAGTACCAGGCAATTAAGACATGGACCTAACCTTTCAAGAGTTACAAAATTTGGGGGAAGAGGGGTGACAGACAAAGTAAATCATGTATTATATATTGCCTTAGTTTGTTTAAGTAATACCTATACTAACAAAGATTTTTTCAGGGGCCCACTTCATCAGATGCTTCATTACCAAACCAGACAAAGGATGTATAAAATACATTCTAAAGATAAAAAGGTTAGCTGCTGATCAAGCAATGGGGACAGCTGTGGTATTATGATAAAAGGAATGCTGGAATCACCGTTGCAAGACACCGCCTCAATTTACTGATCTGCAAAATGAAGACCATTTTCAGATACTTTTAGTCTCAGATTAAAGTAAGAAAACAGGGAGGATGCAGGAGGCAAATTCAGCCACCTGGAAATGTTGCTTATGGCTCAAACTACCTTCCTTCGATGAGAGAGGGAGGATACAAATGAAAGGTGAGTAAAAGGGGAAAATCAAACCCTCCACTTCATAAATATTTGTCAACTATTGTGCATGTGCGAGTTTTCTTTTTTACACAGATACTTTTTATTATAAAGGAGTTTTGTTCTTAAAAGTTTACTAGTTGAAGTATAAGGGTTTTTAAAAACTGGTATCAAGTCAGTGCTTCAGACACAGCCACAACACGAGCAGGGAGGGAGGTATGACATGACACAGTTGTTGAACATACTGCTCTGTACTGTGTCTCGGTTCAATCTTGGCTCAAGACTTAAGCCAACTATAGGATCACAGTTATTTCTTCCCTCACCTATAAGATGTGGCTATCAATATGTTTTATAGAGTATCAATAGGATTAAATGAGTTAATATACGTGATATGCTTTAAGTGTTGTCTGGCACATTGCAAATGCCCAATATCGGTTGTTGTTGTTATTATTACTATTATTTTGAGACGGAGTCTTGCTCTGCCACCAGGCTGGAGTGCAGTGGCGCAATCTCAGCTCACTGCAACCTCTGCCTCCCTGTTTCAAGCGATTCTCTCCTGCCTCAGCCTCCAGAGTAGCTGGGACTACAGCACATGCCACCACACCCGGTTAATTTTTGTATTTTTAGTAGAGACGAGGTTTCACCATGTTGGCCAGGATGGTTTCAATCTCTTGACCTCATGATCTGACTGCCTCGGCCTCCCGAAGTGCTGGGATTACAGGCATGAGCCACCACGCCCCGCCAGTATTGGTTATTATTAAAGATCTTTTTAAAGTTCTAATACCATGTTAAAATTCTACATGGAGGGCAAGACCTAGTGACTCACGCATGTAATCCCAGTGCTTTGGGAGGCCAAAGTGGGAGGATCACTGGAGGCCAAAAGTTTGAGACCAGCCTGAGCAATACAGTGAGACCCCATCTCTACAAAAAAACTTTAAACTTAGCTAGGTGTGGTGGCACGCCTGTAGTCCCAGCTACCTGGGAGGCTGAGGCGGGAAGATCACTTGAGTCCTGGAATTTGAGACTGCAGTGAGCCATGATCACACCAGTGCACTCCAGCCTGGGAAACAGAGGAAGACCCTGTCTCTAAAAAATAAAAAAATTCTACATGGAATAATAACAGGCACTGAAGTACTGCTAAGGAAGACGTTAACTGGTCATCAAAATCATGATATTTTAAATAAGCATTGCCTTTTTTTTTTTTTTTTCCTAAAAGACAGTCTCCCTCTGTTACCCAGGCTGGAAGTGCGGTGGTGCAATCTCAACTCACTGCAACCTCTGCCTCCCAGGTTCAAGCAATTCTCCTGCCTCAGCCTCCAGAGTAGCTGGGATTACAGTGCTGCGCCACCAGGCCCAGTGAATTTTTGTATTTTTAACAGAGACAAAAACAGGTTTTACTACGTTGGCCAGGCTGGTCTCGAACTCCTGACCTCAGGTGATCCATTCGCCTAGGCCTCCCAAAGTGCTGGGATTACAGGTGTGAGCCACCACACCCAGCAATAAGCATTGCTTTTTATCTGTCAATCTTATTTCCAGGAACCTCTCAAGGATGTGTGCAAATACGTATGTATAAGGATGTTCATCAAACTTCTCATTTATAAAATAGCAACAAGTGGAAAACTAACTATCAATGAACAGGATATTGGTTAAATAAGTGATGTCATACCTTTACAACTGGAGTACTATGGCAGCCAATCTAATTTTTTTTGTTTGTTTGAGATGGAGTCTCGCTCTGTTGCCCAGGCTGGAGTGCAGCGGCACAATCTCGGCTCACTGCAAGCTCCGTCCCGGGTTCATACCATTCTTCCTCAGCCTCCCGAGTAGCCGGGACTACAGGTGCCAGCCACCACACCCGGCTTTTTGTATTTTTAGTAAAGACGGGGTTTCACCGTGTTAGCCAAGATGGTCTTGATCTCCTGACCTCGTGATCCACCTGCCTCAGCCTCCCAAAGTGCTGGGATTACAGGCCTGAGCCATCGCGCCCGGCCTATGGCAGCCAATTTAAAAGCGTAATGTGTACCTACAGTTAATGACATTTCTGAGTGGAAAAAAAAAATCAAAGTACAAAATGACACGCGTTGATCCCACTGATATTAAATTTTATAGTTCATATTTTTGAGTCAATATGCAGAGATCTTAAAAAATGTTCACCAGAAACTGTTCTCCAAAGATGGAGATGAAGATTTCAGGGAATGCCTTCTTTAAACCTTTGAGTATAAACATTTCTTACGTTTCCTGTGGCAAGTTCATTTAACCTCATCTACCATACAGGATTGTAGTGAAAATGTGCATGCTCTACAAATGTTATCACAGTATTAATACATTAGCTTTACTTTCCCATAATTAACAGAAAAAACTCTTATCAGGTGGTAATATCAAAAACCAACATCAAAATGAAAAACGTCCCTAACATCGAAAACTTTTTTCCGTACTTCAATGTTAAGTATGGAAATGTATTACTTTCGGTAATAATTGTAGTGAAGATTCTGTGGGTTGACAAAAAGAAGAAATGAGGCCAGAATATGCAACAGAAACCTATAATTACTTCACCTGATTTCAAAGTTAAAATATGCCAGGAGTAAATAAAGCCTTATATAGTTTGGGAGCATTAATATAAGTGAAATCTCCCACTGAATTACCTTCCCTTCTCAGCACTGGAGAAACCCTATCTGGCAGTGGAGTTTGTAAGACTGACAAGCTTATGCTCTCCGATAAAACCACTTGCTATCAGGGAAATAAAAAAATCTGCAGGACTGCATGGCAGTCAACAAGTGACTTAAAATTATCGAGTATGAAAAAATTCTGATGCCGATAAACATTTTAAGTCCACTGTTAAATAAAACCAGTTCAATGATAAATGGCACTCAAATGACGTAGAAATGAGTATAAAAACTTCCCTCTACAATTTCTTATAAGTTGGGCATTATTCCAAAGATGAACTCTCCTTTATCCATAGGCAAATTCTAAATAATATACAAGGGAATCATAAAGCTACCATTAGACCCCAAAAGTCAACCTTTTTACTAAGGATATCTGTTTTTGCAAGAGAAAGTAAACAATCGCACATACACATGGTGGGACCACTAATCCCAAGGGAAACATTTTAAATGGTGCACATATGCACAAATACAAATGAATTCATTCATTCCCTCCCAGAATATTTTGTTCCAATCTGACCTCCTGTGAGAGACATCAGTTCCAGATGACAGCAATTTTATTTTTGCCTCAGAGAAATCAAGAACTAAGTGTTCCCTACTTTACCAACGCATTATAAATGTCATTAAAATAGGCTGTAATGACTCTTAACTACAGTACTGAACTGTGTGCTGCTGAGTGAAAATGATAAACGCAGGGTTCCAGATCCTGCTGTAAACTTGCACAAGCCACCTTAACTCTGTTCTCCATTTCTCATTCCTTGATTGGAGCCGAGTATAGTCTTTTTTAAGTTGCTTCCAGCTCTGAGAGTCCGTGACATACAGCTCAGAGGCATTAACGTTTTGTGGGGGGTAATGGTGGGGGAGGGTGATAGCCTAAGAGAGTCTGTCTTACAATGTCATTCTTTTTACAATGCCTAATATCGTAAACTAAAGAACTCACAAAATTAAAATGTGACATGCTTTTGCTTTCTATTGAATAATTCAACATATGGCAAGGCCTCAAAAAGTACACCCTATCCTGGCTTATACTCTACAGTGACACTAAACATATCCCTGGAAATCAATTTCAATGAAGAACTTTAGCTGAAAAACTCAAAAAAGCTATACAGGTGACTTGACACAGTGATTCTGTATCACAAGTACACAATAAAATGACACAATTATGCAAAGTATTTCGCTACTCGGGCTTTTGTGGGTTTTGCCTGAATTATCCAAACAGGTCTTTGTACTTCAGCAATGAAAACACACAAGGGACAAGAAATGATTTTCACGAAATTGCTTAAATTAACTGCTAAATTCCCCTGTACCTTTAAGGAAAGGAATCTGGAACACCATGAGTTTGTGTAAGTATTTCAACTCTCAACCTCCACATGGGCGGTGTTTCGCCATAAATACTAAAAACACGTTTTGAATATGATCCCTGTATTTCAAAAGCTACTTATGAAGAAAAGTGGGACATGCACAGAAAACAAATGATGAAAAAAAAAAATACAATGCCTTCTAATCCCTCCCCATGGGATGATGTTCAGTAACCAGTTTTAACCAAAGCAGGAAATAGAGGAGATGGCGGGAGCGTAGGCAGAGGGCGGAAGTTTGCTAGTATCTACTTTGAAGTGTTTGAATGGACCGAGGCACGCTCTCTCCCGCCAAACTATATTCAGTCGCCCCAAAATACCAGCCTTCCAGCCCATCAGGTATATTACTCCACGTTTTCCTTTCTCCCGGCAGGTCCTCTATTCCCACCTCCCCCGAGAATTCCCTATTTGCCGGCTTCTCTCAACTCCCGCCACCCCCATCCCAGCCTACATTAGGATCCACGCGCTGCTCTCACTTTCCGCCCTCCGCCTTTCCCGTCTGGAGTGCCTGGCCGCGCCCCCACCCAGGCCCTCCCCACGGCCCCTCTGCCTGGGAAGTGCCTGCTGCCCTTGGAAGCGAATACTCCCGCCGCGCCCTCCCCCACCCTCTCCCCCGGCTCCAGGCCTTCCTCGGGAACCGAGGCCACGAGGTCCGCGGTTCACTCCCGCCCGACGCCCTCGCAAGTGACTCCCGCTCGGTTCGGCCTAGGGAAGGAGGCGCCCTCATGGCCACTGCAGGCCTCTCCACCCTCCGGACTGGGCTGGGCAGCGGCCCCGTCGCACGCAACCCCCCGCGCCCTTGCCGGGCCGAACAGGCGCCGCGCTTCTCCGACCCGCCGCTAGTGAACCCAGCCCAGAGGGAAACAAAGGCTCGGGCTCCAGGACCCGCTCGGCCAGGCCAGCCCCGGCCCGCTCCCTGCCAGGACCCCAACAAAGCCCGAGCTGCCGCCTCGCGCCCCCGGCCTGGCTTACCCATCGGTCCCCGCACGCTTCTTGCCAGAGGGGTAATCCTCCCCTAGGTCCAACCGGTGCCGCTTGGACATCCTCGCACTCTTCGAACGGGCAGTTATTAAGGAAGAAAGCTGGCTGCTGTATGGGCACAGTCGAGGACAGCCACTTAACTCTGGAGGACCCCCACCCCTCCCGCTACTACAGCCCACACGGTGCGGCCGGAACCAGCAGCTAAAATGGCGGCGGCGACGAGGGCTGGGCCTGCGCGGGCGCGCGCTTCCGCAGCGTGCGTGCGTGCGTGCGAGCCAGCGGGTGTGCGTGTGAGCGAGGTGCGCGCGCACGCCGCCCAAAGGCGGGAACTCCTCTCCCGCCCGCTGCCTCATTGGTCCGACCTTTCTTGGGTCTCCTCCCTCTTCCTGTAGCTTTCCCCTCTTCGGAGCGGCTGTTAGGAAGAGCCTGAAGGCCTTCACTTTCCATTTCAGGCTATCCTTGCCCCTCTGAGTCAAGAAATTGAGAAAGTCTAGTCCTAGTTAGGAAATCCTATTCATCTCTATTACCCCGGCTTTAAGGGAATCTCAGACCCAAAGAGGTTGAGAAATGAATGAAGATCGTACAGCTAATAAGTGGCAGAGCCGGGGTTGGAACCCAGCTATTTAGTAACTCCAGATCTGGAACTTGTGGCCACTGCGCTACCCTCAGTTGCAGTGAGGGGCCGCACGATGGTTCACGCCTGTAATCCCAACGCTTTGGGAGACCGAGGCGGGCGGATCACGAGGTCAGGGGTACGAGACCAGCCTGGCCAACATGGTGAAACCCTGTCTCTACTAAAAATACAAAAATTAGCTGGGCGTGGTGGCGTACGCCTGTAATCCCAGCTACTCGGTAGGCTGAGGCAGGAGAATCGCTTGAACCTGGGAGGCGGAGTTGCAGTGAGACGAGATCACGCCAGTGCACTCCAGACTGGGCAACAGAACAAGACTCCGACTTGAAAGAAAAAAAAAATCAATTGCAGTGAGGAAACTGAAGTGAGAAAATGTTAAGGCTTGTCATGATCTATTTTGCCCTTTTCTTGCCCAGCACGGACACCATGCACTCAAGCTATAGATGTTTTTAACTAGAATACAGAGAATTCGCAGTGAGGTCACAATTTGCTTTTTTGTTTGTTTTTTGTTTTTCTTTCTGTGCCTATTAATGCACTTTCACAGTGTTAAATAACACCCTGCAAGGTAGTTGTTATTTTGTAGACGTAGACGCAAAGGCTGAGGAAGGTTACATCTCCTAGCCATAAGGGCTGTATCTAAAGCCGTAACAAGGAGGTGGGGCAAGATGACTCTAAGGATTTTTGTGGATCTCTCCCCCTAGAGTATCTCTGCTTCCTCAGTTGCATTCGTTCCCAGAAGAAATGCACAAGAAAAGATCTGTGGACCATCTGCAGCAGGGTGATCTCTGTTGTTCATGGAATGTCTTGGTTTGGCTGCCCTGGAAGACCATACTCTGGTTCTTATCAAAGTCTCAGGACTGCAATTGCTAGGATTAAATACAACTTAAATATTGCAACTGATGAGGGGTTTGTGTGTTTGTTTTGAGACAGTCTTGCTCTGTCGCCCAGGCTGGAGGACAGTAGCACAATCTCAGCTCACTGCAACCTCCGCCTCCCGGGTTTAAGCTATTCTTCTGCCTCAGCCTTCCTCCTAGCTGGGATTATAAGCGCCCACCACCACGCCCGGCTATGCGCCCGGCTAATTTTGGTATTTTTAGTAGAGACGAGGTGTCGCCATGCTGGCCAGGCTGGTCTCGAACTCCGGACTTCAAGTGATCTGCCCACCTCGACCTCCCAAAGTGCTGGGATTACAGGCGTGAGCCACTGCGCCCAGCCAGCAATTGATAAGGAGGGTTTTTATTTTTTTGTACCAAATCCACATTGGAAAGTCAACACAAAGAAAAGTGAGTATCTTTTTCACTTGTGAAATATTCAGTACAACTTCCTATCCTAAATGTACAGTAGTCCCCACTTTGTCCCTGGTTTTGCTTTCACAGTACAGTAAGATATTCTGAGAGAGAGACCACATTCACATAGCTTCTATTACAGTATAGATTCTCGTTGACTTATGATGGGGTGATGGCCATCGTAAAGCCATCGTAAATTGAAAACATTGTAAGTTGAACATGCAGTTAATATACCGATAAACCCATTGTAAAGTCAAAAAATCTGGTCAAACAATTGTAAGTCAGGACTGTCTGTATGTTGTTATAAATGTTTTATTATTAGTTGTTAATATCTTACTGTGCCTAATTTATAAGTTACACTTTATCATAATTACATATGTATATGAAAAAACTGAAATTAAAATGATGAGTTGGCCTTCTATTATCTGTGGGTTCCTTATCCCTGGATTCAATCAACTGCAAATCAAAAATGTATTTTTCTTTAAAAATGGATGGTTGCATCTGGACTGAACATGTACAGACTTTTTCTTGCTCTTATTTCTTAAACAATACAGTATAGCAGCTATTTCCATAGCAATTACATTGTATTAGGTATTATAAGTGATCTAGTGATGATTAAGTACACAGAAGAATGTGCATAGCTTATATGCAAATACTGTGCTATTTTATATCAGACACTTGAACCTCCATGACTTTAGTGTCGGCAGTTTCTCCTGGAACCAATCCCCAGTGGATACTGAGGGACAATTGTATTGACTCTTTTCAGATCGTGATGTATAATCACTGGATTCCATCTGATTTTTCTCTTTTTGCTTAATTTTACAAATGAGGAAACCTGAACCCCTAGGTCTTATCGAAGTTCACACAATCAGTTAGTATCAAAGTCAGAATAAAATACAGATTTCACTTGAAGTATTAAAATCTCAGTCTTCAGGTTTCCAGTTTGATGACTGTTATAAAGTGCTCTAAAATTTTGGAGAAATAATCAGGGAAAAAAGTTAGAATTCTATCTGCAGAAGTGCTCCACTCTAAGAGATGTCAGCCTCTTATAAATGGTAAAAGAGGAACTGAAATCAAGGTGATGAGACTTTTCCCTTGGGCCTAGGTTACAGCTAAAGAAAACCATAACCTCATCAGTTGTGTTGTGACCTGAACAATTAAAGAAAGGCCCTGGGCAGGCGCAGTGGTTCACACCTGTAATTCCAGCACTTTGGGAGGCCGAGGCAGGTGGATCATGAGGTCAGGAGTTCGAGACCAGCCTGACCAACATGGTGAAACCCCGTCTCTACTAAAAATACAAAAATTAGCCAGGCATGGTGGCACATGCCTGTAATCCCAGCTACTCAGGAGGCTGAGGCAGGAGAATCACTTGAATCCGGGAGGTTGAGGTTGCAGTGAGCCAAGATTGTGCCATTGCACTCCAGCCTGGGCAACAGAGCAAGTCTCCATCAGAAAGAGAGAAAGGAAGGAAAGAAGGAAAGAAAGAAAGGAAGAAAGGAAGGAAAGAAGAAAGGAAGAAAGGAAGGAAAGAAGGAAAGAAAGAAAGGAAGAAAGGAAGGAAAGAAGGAAAGAGAAAGGCCCTACTTACCGAAGGATAGTGACCTCTCTGGAATCTAGAATAAGGGGAACAAGTGGCCAGAAGCTGCCAGGATGTGCACACTCCTTGGGAAGAAGGGTAGAATTCTAGGTCTAAATGATCCACCCTGGATTTTCAGACATCGTTATCCCTGGAGTAGAGAAAAGGCACCCACTAGGCCCTCCACAACTCGGCTGGAAATATTTCCAGAGAATACCTTTTCCCTTACTGTTACTCTTTCTCTACTAGACAACCCTCTGGCCTATGACATGGACTTTCTCACCTGGAGGAAATGTCTTATGCAGCTAACCAGCTGCAGGGTCTCAAGCCAACCTAAATTAATAAAAAATAATTGCTAATAGCAAACACATACAAAGCACTATGAGCCAGATGCTGTTCCTTACACATCTGAGCCTGTTTGAGACTTACAGCAACTTCAAGTTTAGTCCAATGAATTACTCTTATTTACAGCTGAGGAAACTGTAACTCAAAGAGTTAAGTATTTTGGCCAAGATGACAGTTCTGAGATTCAGCCCAGACAGTGTGTGTGCTTAATTGCTATGTTCTGCTGCGGCTGATAAATAGATATTCTCATTCCACTTTATTCATCTAAGGTGTGGTTACTGAGGATAAGTACTCCCAGTCTGACAAGATGATCATGAACTGATAAAACTTCTGCATTGTCCATGTAGAGAACTAGTTTACAGAACTCTCAGAGCACAAGTGGGGATTTGGATGATTTGAACCCAGTCCAACTCTAGAGCCGCGCTATTGACCATTGTACAGTATCACTATTACCATTTATTTATTCGCTCAACAAATATGTATTAAGCTCCCATGTCACGCATTGAGTTAAGTGCTGGGGAAAGAGGAAAGAAGAAAATAGCCATAGTTCTTGCCTTCATAAAACTTGGCAGAGGGAGAGAGACAGGCACTGAACAGCTAAACACATAAATAACTATGTTGTTATCACGATGATAAGTGCTGAAAAGGCCGGCTACAGAGGACAGGCGTTGTGAGAGCATATAACAAGTGGCCTTGATCTACATTGCGGGTTAGGGAATGCCTCTCTGAGAAAGAAACATTTAGACAAAAACCTTAAAAATGAATGCAATCCCAGCACTTTGGGAGGCCAAGGCAGGCAGATCACCTGAGGTCAGGAGTTCGAGACTAGCCTGACCAATATGGAGAAACCCCATCTCTACTAAAAATACAAAATTAGCCAGGCATGGTGGCACATACCTGTAATCCCAGCTACTCGGGAGGCTAAGGTGGGAGAATTGCTTGAACTCAGGAAATTAGCCGGGCATGGTGGCACATACCTGTAATCCCAGCTACTCGGGAGGCTAAGGTGGGAGAATTGCTTGAACTCAGGAGGCGGAGGTTGTGGGGAGCCAAGGTCACACCATTGCCCTCCAGCCTGGGCAACAGGAGCAAAACTCCGTCTCAAAAAAAAAAAAAAGAATGCAAATTGTCCAGGCAGAGAAGGCAGAAAGCATTCCAAGCAGAGGAGACAGCCTGTGCAAAGGCCCTGAAGCTTTAAAAAGTCAGGTGCGACCCACAGACAGAGAAAACAACACATATGTGTTGAGATGAGGAAGTTGTCATCTGTGATCCTGCAGATGCAAGAACAGGGCATATCATGCCCTGTCTGAGGAGTCCTGCTGAAGAGGTAAGCCTTTATCCTTCCTAAAACAAGAAGAAAACAGAAATGAGACGTAAGTGGGAAAACAATATGATCACTCATGAGGATTTGCCAGGATCAATCCACCAGTCTCCCTCTTTGAATCCTCTTTAGCAACAAAATGCTTACAAATTTGAAAGAATTTTCAGTACTATTTTTAATCACCTTATCCTCTCACTAGCATGTAAGAGACAGAAATAGTTACAAACTATAGTGGTGCTATGGCTTGCCATCAAAATCTCACTTTAATAATGAGACGTCCCTCAGCTCTGGGAGTGCTTGCCATCTGCACACAATCCTCATGTCAGCCCTCTTCAGAAACTTCCGTGGCTAAAGAAAGCTGCCATGCCCAGGGGCAGCCTGAGTACATTCTACAGGTATGAAGACCTGGCCTGTCTACCAACTCAGGACAACTGGGAGCTTCAGAGCATCTGAACCCTCTGTGGGATCAGCTGAAGCCTTTGTTATAATGGCATCTGATGTATCCCAATGCAATTTGGCCAGTAACAATCCAGAGTTACCTCCAATCCCACAAGTTAAGGACATAGTCCCAAACAAGACTGAAGATGTCCCCACTCCAGACACCATCCATAAGTTCAGGGGTCTGCAGGCCACCAGCACTCCAGCCCAACTGGCTACAAATTCAGAGTTTCTCACAATTCCATCATATTTGATAATTTACTAGAATAACTTATAAAACTCAGGAAAGCACTATACTTAAGTTTGCTGTTTTATTATAAAGGAAACAAATCAGAGCCTCTGTGTCCTCTCCCCATGGAATTAGAACACGTGACCCTCCCTCACATCCATGTCCTCACAAACTAGGGTGTTCCACTGAGCTTCAGTGTCTGCAGTTTTTATTGGGATTTCATTATGTAGCCATGATTGATTGACTGAATCATTGGCTCCATGATTCAACTCAATTTCCAGCCTCCTTTCCCTGCTTAAAGGTCAAGAGATTGGGCTGGTAACATGTGGCTCAAAGCTTCAACCCTTTAATCACATGGTTGGCCTTTCTGGGATGACCAGTCCCCATCCTTAGTTATCTCCTTAGCACTAATTCAGATGTCATCCAAGGGCCCAACATAAAGAGAGTAACTCTTTAGGGAATAAAGGGAATACATAAACCTAAAGAGAATAAAGGGAATACATAAGGAGAATAAAGGGAATAAAGAGAATAAAGGGAATACATAAACCAGGATACATAAACCAGGAAGTCACTGCATATTCCCTAAAGAGAGCAAAAAAGATACTCTTATTGACTTGGGAGACCCCAAGGATTTAAAATGAACCAATCCCATGAACCAGGGATAAAGGCCAGTCAAATTCATTGTCATGCAACAGCATCACAGTCAACTTTTCCTTATCTGATTCTACTTTTATCTTTTCTTTCCACTGATATTGATCCTAAATGTACTTCCTAATAAACTTTCTAAATGCTAATCTTTGCCTCAGAGTCTAGTTTTCATGGAAGCCGACCTAAAAGATTTGGTGCCAGAAAGAAAGCAGACATTATGATTGGATTTTGGAGTTGGTCACCCATTGCTGGCTGGCAATGAATCTGTGGTGGAGGTAGGATACAAGGAAGCAGGGCAATTGTTAAAACTTTCACCTGTAGCTTACTGGGAAAAAAAGCATGTGGTGTACTGCAAAAGGCATGCAGTTCTCACATATGGGGGAACTAGTAACTATAAGCTCCCTAGAATTTGATGGCTATTGCTAAGTAGAATTAATATTTTGGGGAGAGATAATGAAAGGCTGGATGTGATTTATCTGCAATTCAAAACTAAGCATGAAAACCAGAAATCCTACGAGGGAGCATATAAAAAGTTTTTCATTTCTTGCAGTGGGAAGGCAGAGAAAACTGAAAAGCAGTTCCAGGACTTAATTATCATAGTAGCAGAAAATTAAGTGGAAACTTCCAAAGAAGATTTAACTCTCCACTTAGGCAATTGTGATATACCAAGGTTAGGACCCTGGATGGGAAAGAGTGGGACTCTGACACATGGATGGGGACATTTGGGTTGATGTATTTGAAAAATTTTGAATCCCTAGATTCCCCTCAACCCACTGAGTCTGCCAAAGTACCCTACTTTTCCATATTAAAAGCTCATGTTCCCCTCTTGTAAAATGATGCAGAAGTTTCCTCTCTGCAGAATAACATCTACCACCCTTTTCAGGATACATAAACCAGGAAGTCACTGCATATGATATTCCAGGGACATCACTACGTATGATATAAGTATATCATAAGCATCCATCTTTGGCTTAATTTGGTTGTTCAGATTGAGAACTTCCTTTGACTTTTGCCCATTTATTTTCCTCCAGATGCCTTATTTAACTTATTGTCTCCAAAACCTCTGTGAGTAAAGTTCCTTTGACTGCCATTTCTTACAGTGGGAAGGCAGAAAAAAGTATATAAGTATCACATGATACAAGGTCATATCACTACATATGATATTCCAAGGACATCTGGTATGGTGTGGCTGTGTCCTAACCCAAATCTCATCTTGAATTGATGCTCCCATAATTTCCATGTGTTGTGGGAGAAACCTGGTGGGGAGGTAATTGAATCATGGTGGTGAGTCTTTCCCATTCTGTTCTAGTGATAGTAAGTCTCAGGAGATCTGATGATTTTATATAGGGGAGTTCCCCTGCACATGCTTTCTTGCCTGCCACTGTGTAAGATGTGCCTTTACTCCTCCTTTGCCTTCTGCCATGATTGTGAGGCCTCCCCAGCCATGTGGAACTGTGAGTCCATTAAACCTCTTTCCTTTATAAATTACCAAGTCTTGGGTATGTCTTTATTTGCTAATAAAAGAGGAACAGACTAATACAACATCAGAGGACACATAATACTGGCATACAATCCTACTCAAAGAAGCTATAGGACCCAGCCAACAGGTACCAGCAGGAACCAGGAGAGTAGGCACAGGACCAAATTCTTTTTTTTTTTTTTTTTTTTTTTTTTTTTGAGACAGAGTTTTGCTCATGTTGCCCAGACTGGAGTGCAGTGGCACGATCTTGGCTCACTGCAACCTCCACCTCCTGGATTCAAGTGATTCTCCTGCCTCAGCCTCCTGAGTAGCTGGGATTACAGGCATATGCCACCACGCCCAGATAATTTTGTATTTTTAGTAGAGATGGGGTTTCTCCATGTTGGTCAGGCTGGACTTGAACTCCCAACCTCAGGTGATCTGCCCACCTCAGCATCCCAAAGTGCTGAGATTACAGGCGTGAGCCACCACGTCTGGCCAAGGACCGAATTCTGAAGGTTATGAATGGCAGGGTGGGGAGGTGGAGCATACAGTTAGGTAAGGGAGAATTGTATCAAGTTGGTAATACTCTCCCAGCATACAAGATTTAACACTCATGCAAGGATCCTGGGTGATAGTGTGAACACATTTAGGATGTCATCTAGAAGCACAGAGAAATCAATGGCTCACAGTACACCTGGTTACATAGAGATGCCAAAACTGCTTTGGTTTACATTGTAAGGAGGGACTAAATGGCTCAAAGAAGTGAGCTTGCTAGAGTGAATATACTTATATAAAAATGGAAAACCCAACAGATGAATATATTTCAAAGGAAAGTTCAGAGAATACACCACTTACCAAATCAATAAGGCATTATCTGGTTAGAGAGGAATCAGCATCACTCTAAGACTCAGCAGTGGTTCTCTCTGTAGTTCAGGGTGAAGACAGAAGATACCATTTCAGAACTGAGTTCACTGAGAACAGTAGAGATGATGGAACCTTGTAACATTGAAGTGACATGATGGCACTCAAACTTAAACAGCCAAATGGACACTGCAAGGCAAGAGCGGCAGTCCAGGGGGCTTTACCCACAGATGTTTTGGAGATGACAAATAAGCCATCTGGAGCAAAAGAAATGGGCAACCATCAAAGGAAGTCTTCAATCTGAACAACCAAATTAAGCCAAGAATGGATGATCAGGAGGTTAAAGGCTGATGCTCTGATACAAAGTCATGATCACTTGCCCAGTTTCTGGACTTGAACCAGTTTTTGGACCTAGAATATATTTAATTGGAGGGAGAGGGCATGTCCCTAGAAGAAAGAACTCTGCAGCACCAGCACAAGTGTACACAGTAATAATTTCCCAAGTCCTTCCCTCAAGTGATCTATAGCCATTTACTTAGGTAGCCATACACTGGGGAAAAGAGAATATCTAACGATTTCAAGGACATCATGGACACAGTGTGTAAAATGACATTGATACCAAGAGACTCAGTTTCATTATTGGCCCTTTCTTAGCATGGAGATATATGGAAATCGAGACTGGATGTCTGGCCCAGGTCCAGCTCATGGTAAGTCTACAGCGTTCTCAAACTACTTGCTATGCCCCCAGTATACAAACATACACATAGAATAAACATCCTTAGTAGTTTGTGCAGCCCCCATATTAAATTCTGGATCTGTAAGGGGTAAGAGCTATCATACTGGGGAATTCCAAGTGGAAGTTTAGGAAGTTGCACACACTTCCCATCCCCTGAAAACTCAGCCAAGATACTAAATAAAAAACAGCCCAGGATGGAATTACCAGTTTCACCTCTGGTATGTAAAGAGCTTGGAAGTTACTGCTCCCATTCTTACAAGAAGAAAAGCTGAACAAACTGAAAACCAACGGCTTTTCTTAGAGCCATTAGAGAACCAGGTTGCAGGGTAAACTGCCATGCTGAAATCTGAAGAGACGTGCAAGTTCAAAGAGTCACAGCAGAGATCTGCTTACTTTGACCAGAAGCAACCAGAACCATAAATTGGTAGAAACACTTAAGTGGTTACTTTGACAAATTTCTAGAGGCTGAGTATGAACTGTCGATGATGAGAAACTCCTGGGTATTTTAATGTTAGGGAGACCCCCAGACTTTAATGGGTTTTCCTCCAGAAACCCACTCAGTTTGCACAATGAAAAGCTAAGAAAGATGTCCCCGTGGCTCAGGCAGAGAAAGAAAAGAGTAACCATTGTAAAGCATGCCCAGAACATTGTCCACATGGAAGTCCTGCTTTCCAGGGAAAAGACTTTATGGGAGCCTTATCCCAACTTGGAAATGGGCATTTCACCTACACCCAGTCCACTAGCCTTTCTGTCTACCTAAGGAAATTTTAAAAAGCTAACGAACATTTGTGAAGGTCACAGCTCAGGGACATAGGCCTATTAAAAGACTAAGATTTAATTACAGGATTACAAAAGAGGCCAGGCACAGTGCCTCACACCTATAATTCCAGCACTTTGGAAAGCCAAGGTGGGCAGATCACTTGAGCCCAGGAGTTCAAGAGCAGCCTGGGCAACATGGTGAAACCCTATCTCTACGAAAAATACAAAAATTAGCCGGCATGGTGGCAGGCGCCTGTAGTTCCAGCTACTCAGAAGAGAAGTAGGGGTGGGTGTGGGCAGTGAGGCAGGAGAATCGCTTAAGCCTGGGATGCAGAGGATGCAGTCAGCCGAGATTGCACCGTGGCACTCCAGCCTGGGTGACAGGGAGACCCTGTCTCAAAAAAAAAAAAAAAAAAATTACAAAACACTTTCCCTTTCCACTCCTTTCTACCACACCAACATAAGTCTAGTATAACAGCAGTGGATTACAGCTGGAAAAGGTCCAAGACACAGACTCTAACTAATGCTTCGTTCTTAGAGAATCCCAGAGTCAACAGGGGAGACTAGAGAACACTAATGGAATTTGAAACCTCCAGCCCCTCTAGCTATAGCAAACATTAAACACAGTTTAACTTCTAGCCAGATTAACATAAAACCTCACACTAAATGTCTATTTACTTCGGTTCCTATTACCCAATGCATCACACTAGATTTCAACAAAAAATTGCAAGGCATACTAAAAGACAAGAGAAAACGTAGTCTGAAGAGACAAAGCAAGCATTGGAATCAGGCTAAGATACGACATAGATTTAAGTTTTCAGACAGGAAATTTAAAATAACTGTGATTAATCTGTAAAGGACTCTGATGAAGAAAGTAAACAACATGCAAGAGCAAATGGGTAATATAAGATAGACGAAAGAATAAAAAAGAAATGCTAGGAATAAAAACTATTATAACATAAATGAAGATTGCCTTTCATGGGCTCATTAATAGATTGGACATGACCAAGGAAAGAACCCATGAGCTTGAAAATAGTTCAACAGAAACTTCCCAAACTGATATGCAAAGAGAAAAAGTAATTGAAACCAGAACAGAACATACAAGAACTTTGGGACATTTCAAAAGTGTAACTATGTGTAATTGGTACCAGAAGAAGAAGAAAGACAAAACAGATCAGAAGAAATATTTGAAATAATAATGGTAAAAAATTTTTCAAAATTAATGACAGACATACAACCACAATCCAGGAAGCTGAGGATGGATCAAACAGGATAAATACCAAAACTCATACAACTAGGCATATCATACTCAAACTGCAACAAAGCAAAGATAAAGAGAAAATATTTAAAGAAGTGAGAGAAAAAAATTTTTTACCTACATAGGAATAATGATAATAATCACAGTGGACTTCTCATCAGAAACCTGCCAGGCGTAGTGACTCATGCCTATAATTCCAGCACTTTGGGAGGCTGAGGGTTGGGGACCACTTGAGCCCTCCACGGTAGTTCAAGAGCAGCTTGGGCAACATAGCCAGACCCCGTTTCTATTGGAAAAAAAAAAAAAGAAAAGAAAAGAAAAAAAAAAGAAACCAAACAAGCAAGAAAAGAATGGAGTAAACTATTTAAAATGCATCAAGCTATAATTTTAGGTACAGAAAAATTATCCTTTAAAAGTGAAAGAGAAATAAGTTTTTAGTCAACAAAAAAGGAAAGAATTCATTGCAAGCAGAACTGCATGCAAAAAATATTAAAATAAGTTCTTCAAGGAAAAAGAAATGATATAAGTCAGAAACTTAGACCTACATAAAGGGAGAGCATTGGAAAAGGAATAAATGAAGGTAAAATAAAATATTTTATTTTTTTCATTCTTAATTGATCTGACAGATAACTGTTTAAAGTAAGAGTAACAATGTCTTGGGAGAGGAGAGCATAGAGACAAGTGAAATGAATGGCACCAATGTAATGAGGGATGGGAGGAAGTGGAGTTATTCTGTTGTAATTTATCTACACTACACCTGGAGCAGTATAATGGTATTTGAGAATGGACATAGATTAGGTTAAAATATATATTGAAAACTCTAGGAGGTCAGGTTGGGGAAGATGGTGGAGCAGGAAGCAGGAATAATCTGTCTCTCCATGCAGGCAACAATTGCACTGGCAGAATCTGTCTTTCCTAACTACTTCTGGAGTCTAGAAGGCTTGCAATTTCTAGAGGAGGGTTTGTAATGTTAAGTTGTGGTTAATTTCTGTCAATTTCAGCACTTAGCACAGTAGCAACTACCTATCCCTCACCACACATCTACAAGGCAGGCAGCAGTGCATAGGTTCCTGAAGCAGCTTACAAACAGCTTGGGGGGTTGGGCAAAAAGGACTCTGTCTTTTGAATATCAGTACTCTGTGCTTGATCGCTGACTGTCACTTTTTTTTTTTTTTTTTTTTTTTTACAGAGTCTCACTCTGTCATCCAGGCTGGAGTGCATTGGTGCAATCTCAGCTCACTGCAGCCTCTGCCTCCTGGGTTCAAGCGCTTCTTCTGCCTCAGCCTCCCGAGTAGCTGGGATTACAGGCACCTGCCAACACACCTGCCTAATTTTTATATTTTTAGTAGAGATGGGGTTTCACCATGTTGGCCCGGGCTGGTCTTGAACTGCTGGCCTCAAGTGATACATCTAGAAAGCGCCAGGATTACATGCGTCAGCCACCACGCCTGGTCCTGAATGTCACTTCTGAACACAAAAGTTCAGAGAGATACAAAGAGGTGAATGGCCATTATTGTTGCACCTACCCTCATTTGTTGCAAACTCCTCCAGCTCAAGTGACTTTGGGGGATTTAAAAAGCCAGCACCTTTCGCTCCCTGTTTCATTTTTTTCTTTTTCTCTTTTCTGGACCCAGAGATAAAAAACAATGATATTAAAAACAACACATATAGGAAAACTTAGAAAGTGACTAAACTTGCCCAGAGTAAGGCCCAGAAAAGACCTGAGAAGACCTTAAGTTTACACCTCAGGCTGACTCTTGGACCAGAGACAAACTACACCAATTATAAATAAACAAACAAAAACAACAAAAACCAGCAAACCCTGGGAAGAAGGAGAATCTGATTTCCAGAGTTATCACATCACTGTATTCAAATGTTCGGTTTTCAACGACAAAAAAAATCATAAAGCATATAAGAAACAGGAAAATATGGCCTAGTCAAAGGAAAAACAGTAAACAGAAACTGTCCCTGAAACAGACTTGATGGCGGATCTACTAAACTGTCTTAAAGATGCCAAAAGAACTAAAAGAAAAGATGAAGTCAAAAGTAGTGTACGAACAAAACGGAAATACCAATAAAAAGGTAGAAGGGCTAAAAAGAAACCTAAAAGAAAGTCTGGAGCTGAAAAACACAGTAACTAAAATGAAAATTTCACTGGAAGTATTCAAAGAGAGATTTGAGCAAGTAGAAGAATGCATTAGCAAATTTGAAGATAAAATAATGGGAATTATTGAATCTGAGAAATAGAAAGAAAAACAATTTAAGAAAAGTAAACAGATCCTAAGAGACTTATGGGACACCATTGTAGCAGGCCAGGTTTCCATTAGCAACCAGAACAGTTTCCACTAACCCTTTACTGTAATTATGATGAAGTCATAAGTTAAACATTAAAGAACTGGAGAAACTGGTGCCTGAGTATGAGGGCTGGAATGAGAAAACAAACCCATTAAGATCCCGCCTCGGTTTTCTTAAACCCTAAAGTCCGACGGAACAATAAAAGCATTCTTACACATACCTCTCGTACCAGGGCCCCCTTAAGATTAACAAACTTTCAGCTGGGCGTGGTGGCTCACGCCCGTAGTCCTAGCACTTTGGTAGGCCAAGGTGGGCAGATCACTTGAGGTCAAGAATTTAAGACCAGCCCTGTTTCAGTAGAGAAACCCCATCTCTACCAAAAATACAAAAATTAGCCGGGGGTGGTGGTCTGTCCGAAATTCGTGGGTTCTTGGTCTTGCTGACTTCAAGAATGAAGCCGTGGACCTTCATGGTGAGTGTTACAGCTCTTAAAGATGGTGTGTCCGGAGTTTGTTCCTTCAGATGTTCAGATGTGTCTGGAGTTTCTTTCTTCCAGTGGGTTCATGGTCTCGCTGACTTCAGGAATGAAGCTGCAGACCCTCATGGTGAGTGTTACAGCTCTTAAAGGCAGCCTGTCGGGAGTTGTTTGTTCCTTCCGGTGGATTCATGGTCTTACTGGCTTCAGCAGTGAAGCTGCAGATCTTCGCAGTGAGTGTTACAGCTCATAAAGGCAGCACATACCCAAAAAGTGAGCAACAGCAAAATTTATTGCAAAGGGCGAAAGAACAAAGCTGCCACAGCATGGAGGGAGACCAAGCTGGTTGCCGCTGCTGGGTTGGGTAGCCCGCTTTTATTCCCTTATCTAACCCCCACCACCCCCCCAACCACTCACATCCTGCTGATTGGTCCATTTTACAGAGAGCTGATTGGTCCGTTTTACAGAAAGCTGATTGGTCCGTTTTTGACAGGGTTCTGATTGGTGCGTTTACAATCCCTGAGCTAGACACAGAGTGCTGATTGGTGCATTTACAATCCTCTAGCTAGACATAAAAGTTCTCCAAGTCCCCACTAGATTAGCTAGACACAGAGCACTGATTGGTGCATTTACAAACCTTGAGCTAGACACAGGTTGCTGATTGGTGCATTTACAAACCTTGAGCTAGACACAGTGCTGATTGGTGCATTTACAATCCTCCAGCTAGACATAAAAGTTCTCCAAGTCCCCGGTAGATACAGAGTGCTGATTGGTGCATCCACAAACCCCAAGCTAGACTCAGAGTGCTGATTGGTGCATATATAATCCTCCGGCTAGACACAAAAGTTCTCCAAGTCCCCACTAGACTCAGGAGCCCAGCTGGCTTCCCCTAGGTCCTGAGCCCTGCCCCAGCAGGGAGAAGGCTGAGGCCCAGTGAGGAATTCAAGCGCGGCACAGGAGGGCCAGCAGTGCTGGGGGACCTGGCACACCCTCTGCAGCTACTGGCCCAGGTGCTAAGCCCCTCACTGCCTGGGGCCAGCGACGCCAGCCACTCCAAGTGTGGGGCCCGCCAAGCCTGCGCCTACCAGGAACTGGGGCAGGCCTGTGAGCCACGTGCGCTGCCCCTGTTCCCGCCCACGCCTCTCCCTCCAAACCTCCTCCAAGCAGAGAGAGCTGGCTCCTGCCTTGGTGAAGCCCAGAATGTGGCTCCCACACTGCAGTGGCGGGCTTAAGGGCTCCTCAAGCATGGCCAGAGTGGACGCAGAGGCCAAGGAGGCACCCAGAGCAAGTGAGGGCTGCTAGCACGTTGTCACCTCTCAGTGGCACATGCCTGTAATCCCAGCTATTTGGGAGACTGAGGCAGGAGAATCGCTTGAACCCGGAAGGCAAAGGTTGCAGTGAGCTGAGATCACACCATTGCACTCTAGCCTGAGAGACAAGAGCATAACTCCATCTCAAGAAAATAAAAATAAAAAATAAATTTAAAAAAACCAGACTAAGAAACTTTCCAAGATTCCAGAGAAAGCTTTCCAGACCCTAGACCCTAGTTAAAGATTAGGTATAGAGCGAATGAAACACTCTTGCTTATAGATGCAATTCTACATGTAGCATGGAGCTTAAAATGTATATCAACACTGGAAAAAAACTTGTAACTTTGAGTTGGTCTGGTGAGTTACTTCAACCTTCTCCCTGTAACTGGTTGCAGAAATAAACTCCCTTCTTTCCCAGTCTGTCTGCATCTTGTTATTGGATCACAGAAATGAGCAGCCAGACCTTGTTCTGTCCAGGAGCAAATCTGATGACTCCTCAGGGATGGATCTGTGCTCAGTGGCCAGTGGCTTGTAAGTCAACAGTCATCGGGAGACTCCCAACAGCTGCCAGGTATGGTTTGTCCTGGGGAGTCTCCCAAGGACCTTCCTAGATGCAAAGACCGCGTCTCTCTATTACTGGGGAACAACAGAGGTTGGGAGTGGAGCTGCTCAAAGGGTTAAGTAAAACCTGATGGAAAGCTGGGAGTCTATTGTTTTCTCTATTAGAGCTCATGTAGCCATTTTTTTCAGTACTGTTGAGGAAACAATAGGACTCCTTTGTATACCCGGTCATGGTTAATACTGAGTATCAACTTGATTGGATTGAAGGATACAAAGTATTGATCCTGTGTGTGTCTATGAGGGTGTTGCCAAAGGAGATCAGCATTTGAGTCAGTGGGCTGGGAAAGGCAGACCTGCCCTTAATCTGGGTGGGCACAATCTAATCAGCTGCCAGCGAGGCTAGAATACAAGCAGGCAGAAAAATGTGAAAAGAGAAACTGGCCTAGCCTCCCAGCCTATATCTTTGTCCTGTGCTGGATGCTTCCTGCCCTTGAACATTGGAATTTAAGTTCTTCAGTTTTGGGACTCGGACTGGTTCTTGTTGCTCCTCAGCCTACAGACGGCCTATTGTGGGATCTTGTGATCGTGTGAGTTAATACTTAATAAACTCTCCTTTGTATATTCCCACTTTACAATGTTAGAGGACCCATTTGCATTTGTTTGTGAAAATTCATTTGTTCTGTTGGTCTGATATTAAGTTTAGAGTAGTTAGTATGGGCAACACTGCATCTATCCCTACAAATAGTCCTCTGGGAAGAGCTTTGTCAGATTAGAAGCATGTTGGTTATCCACTAATGACAAGAAGAGTTAATCCTCTGTTGTAACACATCTTGGCCAATGTATGTTTTGGGGTCTGAGAAATGGTAGCCAGTTTTTGGATCTTTAAATTGTCATAGCATTTATCAATTAGAATTGTTCTGCCAGAGGTCAGGCAAATGAGGTGAAATACCTTACGTCTGGGCATTAATGTTGCTAAAGAAAAAGGAAATAAGCTAATGGTGCAATGCACTGCCAAGTCTGTCCTGACTCACAAGGGGAGGAAGAGAAAACCTTTGAAACCCAACTTAACGAATAGTTAATGAATACCTTAAACCCCATAGTGGCTACTGCCGCAGCTCAGGAAAGAGAGGGAATGCTACCCCTAGAGTACAGGAAGGCAGCAGGGCTACTATCTCCCTCTAGGACTAGGCAAGGTACTAATTTTGGCCAGGGAGTCACCGAGTCTGGAGCAGGGAAGTTCCCACTGTAACAATATTCAGTAGAAGTGAATTAGCAAGGAGCTCCAGCCAACAATATTATTGAGCCTATAATGCCACTGTATTTGCTACACAGTGCACACCTGGGCAGATGTGCAAGCTCTCCTAAGCATTATGCTCACTGCAGATTAGCGGCAGCTGGTTTTCAATAAAGTGAAGGAAGAGGCGCAATGACTTCATGATGAAAATTCAGTCAACACAGATCCAGGGGCGGCAATTCCCCACAGGGACCCTAATTGGGATATTGTAGAGGACATACATCCCACTGTAGCTAACCCATATACTACGTTCATTTCTCTTCCTGGAGATTATAAATGGCTCACAGTATTGGATTTAAAAGATGCTTTCTTTTGCATACCCATAGACACAGAAAGTCAACTGTTGTTTGCCTTTGAATGGATAGATCTTGAAGCTGCAACGTGGTTTCAGTATCCTTGGACTACACTCCCACTAGGATTTAAAAACTCTCCACATATATTTGGGGAAGCCTTGGCTTGAAATTTAAAGAGTTTAAAATTGGAAAATGGGGTATTCTTACAATATGTGGGTGATTTACTAATACCTAGCCTCTCTGAATGGGAATGTTGGAATAACACCATTAAAACTCTGAACCACCTAGCCACCCGTGGGTATAAGGTTTCAAGTAAAAAGGCTCAAATATGCCAACAAACTGGCATACTTAGATTTTCTCTTACAGAAGGGAACTAGAGCTCTAACAGTGGAAAGACAAAATGCGGTTGCTTCCATTGCAGCACCCACTGTCAGAAGGTAGCTGAGAGGATTTCTAGGCATGGCAGGGTTTTGTTAGATCTGGATTCCTAACTATGAACTACCAGTGAAGCCACTATACAGTCTGTTAAGGGACCTAACAATGATGGCTTTGACTGGGAGCAAAACACCAGCACTCATTTGGACAACTGAAATGTAAGTTAACCTCCACCGTATTCCTGGGGCTCCCAAATCCTCATAAGCCCTTTCGATTGTACATGCATGAGAGACTGGGTCTAGCACTGGGGATCCTTACACAGTACACAGGAGAAATATTGCAGCTAGTAGGTTTACTTTCCTAAACAACTGGATAATGTGGCCAAAGGCTGGCCCCTGTTCAAGGGGGGTCACTGCCACCTGCCTACTATTAAAGGAAGCTGAAAAGTTGACTTTGGGACAGCCTGTCACTGTCTACATGCCTCACCAAGTACTAGTGTTACTAGAACAAAAGGGAGGCTACTGGCTGACAGTGGGCAGATTGAGCAAATACCAGGCCACACTCTTAGATGAACCTACAGTAAAATTGCAGGTTACCAGAGCCTTGAACCCAGCTACTTTACTTCCCTCTACCGAAGAGCCAAAAGAACTTATGCATAATGTTTACAAATTATTGACTAAGATGTTTTCCAGTCCCCCTAATTTAAAGGATACAGCCCTGCCATATGCAGACTGGACATTGTTCATGGATGGGAGCAGCCTGGTAACCGACAGAAAAAGAAATGCTATATATGTAATGGTAACCTTTTCAGAGGTCACAGAAGCCAGGACTTTACCACTAGGAGCCTCTGCACAGAAGGCAGAACTGATCGCCCTTGCAAGAACCTGCAGTTGTTCCAAGTAAACAAGGCACTTGGAATAAATTGGAAACTACACTCAGCATGGAGACCACAGTCTTCTGGACAGACTGAAAGGAAAATCCAACAGTGAAAACAGTTATTGCCAAACTGTGCCAGGAAACTCAACCAAAATGAATTCAGGTACTTGGCATTGCATTGCTCTGGGTAAGAATGACCTCCCCAGATGTGGGATTAGGTTAAGTCCTGTGAAATGATATATGAGAGACCCTTTACTGCTAATCCATCTTGGGTTACTAGGGTGCCCCTTAAAAAGTCAACTATTAAACATTGTGTTACTCACTTGGGACAAATTCTTAACGTTTTGCATAAGCTTGCTTTCAACAACAGCATTGTGAACTCAGCAGAACCACGCCACTCATTCCAGTCCCGTGATCAAGTACTGCTAAAACATAGATGGGAACGGGCCCAACTCAGCAGCTACAGGAGAAATAGAAAGGGCCCTATGGGTGCTGCTAACTGCCAGTTTCAGCACTGAAACTGGCGGGCATCAAGCCATGGATCCACTACACATTGTAAAGAAGTTCCTGCCGAAAGAAACATTCACAACAGAGGACCCCAAGATAGCCAAATAGGAGGCAAAACCTCTCAAAGGCCTAAGATTTCTGTTCAAAAAATGATAGGATTTTTCTTTATAATATTTTTTCTTACTGCATCTTTTGTTGTTTCTTTCTATACTCCTAACCTTTTTCTATAATGGTGTATTAGTTCGGACTCACACTGCTATAAAGATACTACCTGAGACTAGGTAAAAGGAAAGATGTTTAATTGACTCACAGTTCTGTATGGCTGGGGAGGCCTCGGGAAACTTACAATCATGGCGGAAGGTGAAGGGGAAGCAAGCGTGTTCTTCACAAGGTGGCAGGAGAAAGAGAGCGAGCAATTCCCACACTTTAAAACCATCAGCTCTTGTGAGAACTCACCATCATGACAACAGCATGGAGAAAATCACCCCTCTCATCTAATCACCTCCCATCAGGTCCCTCTCCTGACACATGGTGATTTCAACTGGAGATGAGATTTGGGTGAGGACACTGAGCCAAACCATGTCAAACAGGCACAAGATTATGCAGATAGATTACAGCAAGACTCATGCTGGGTCTGTGGTCTATTACCCCTCTCTATCACCAAGGCACTGCTTTGGTAGGCCTCCCCTGTACAATGAAAAGATTAGGTTTCTTTATAGATCTTAAACAATGGACGGGGTTGCAGATGACTGGGGTAACTAGAAAAAAATATTTCAGAATGGCCTATAAAGAAAACTTTAAATGATCACAGATTCCTCCTTGAGCTGCAGTTAAAACTGAATGTTGTATGTATATTCCTGATAACTCAGGAAACATTGTTTTAGCTTTAAAGGATATGCACCAACAGATCAAGGCAATCTTTAGTCCTGCACTGTCTCTCAATGAATTGACAGCATCTTGGTTTGATGGGGGACCTTCCTGTGGCAGAAAATTGTTGTTGTCTTAGCTGTCCTCCTGGGCATAAGTATAACACTATGTTGTAGACTATATTGTTGTTGTATGCTGTTCCCAAGCATTCCTTCAGCTCATAAGATCATGTTTCAACAAGCACTGCCTTTGAGTCCCCAAAGTTGAGAACATTACCGATGCCAAATAAACATCTTCTATTCCAGTGCCCCCTGACGATGACCCTCTCCAGCAGTAAGTAGCCAGAGAGAATACATTGCTCACCTCCTCTTAGTTTGCCACATCATAGTTTGTACTCTTGTACTAATCTTTTAACAAATCAGTGCTTGGGAAAATTAACTAACATGATAGAAATCATGTAAAAATTGACAGTGGAGATTGTGGTGAGCTAGGTTTCCATTAGCAACCTTTACTATAATTTTGATGAGTGCACAAGTTAAACATTAACTTATCCTAATATTAACATCCTCCATACTATGTGTGGAATTGCACCTACAAACAGGAGTGTTTCATTCAATCTATAACTAGTCTTTAACTAGGGTCTCAGGTCTGGAAAGCTTTCTCTAGAGTCTTGGAAAGTTTCTTAATCTTAAGTGGGTCCTGATGCGAGATGCATGTGTATGAATGCTATTATTATTATTTAGGGTCTGAGAAAACCCAGGCAGAATCTTAGTGGGTTTGTTTTCTCATTCCAGCCTCATACTGAGGCACCAGTTTCTCTAGTTCTTTAATGTTTAACTTATGCATTCATCAAAACTCTAGTAAAGGGTTAGTGGAAACTTACTGTTCTTGTTGCTAATGGAAACCTGCTCTGCCTGCCACACCATCAAGTGGACCAATATACACATTATGGGAGTTCCAGAAGGAGAAGAGAGAAAGAAAAGGGAAGAGAGAATATTTCAAGGAATAATGTCTGTAAACTTCCCAAACCATACTTCATGAAAGTCTCTTCATCAAAAGACATTCTCAACAGAGTAAAAAGGCAACCTACAGAATGGGAGTAAATATTCACAAATCATAGTTCTGATAGGGGATTAATATCCAGAATATATAGGGAACCCCTACAATTCAGCAACAAAATAACAAAAAACCTGATTTAGAAATGGACAAAGGACTTGAACAAACATTTCTGCAGAGAAGATATCCAAATGGCCCATAAATACATGAAAAGATGCTCAACATCACTAATCAGTAGGGAAATGCAAATCAAAACCACAATGAGAAACCACTTCACACCCATTAGGATGCCTATTATTCTTTTAAGAAAGAAATCAACAACTGTCGTGAGGGGTGTAGAGAAATTGGAAACCTGTGCATTGCTGGGGGCAATGTAAATTGGTCTGGCCACTGTGGAAATATATAGAGTATAGAGATTCCTCAAATATGAAAAATAAAATTACCTTATGTCTTAGTCCATTTTCTGCTGCTAGAACAGAATATCACAGATGGGGTAATTTACAAAGAACAGGAGTTTATTTGACTTACAGTTTTGGAAGCTGGAAAGCTGAAGAACATGGCATCATCATCTGGCAAGGGTCATCCCACGTTGGAAGACTAAAGGCAGAAGCAAGGGCATGAGACAGAGAGAAAAAGGGGCTGAACTCCCACAATAACTCACTTTGGCAATAACAGCATTAGTTTATTCATGAGAGTAATGCCCTCATGACCTAAACACCTCTTAAAGGCCCTGCCTCCAAATACTGTTACAATGGCAATTAAATTTCAACATGAATTTTGGAGGGGGCATTCAAACCGTAGCACCACGTGATCCAGAAATTCTGTTTGGGTATATATGCAAGATAATTGAAAGCAAGGACTCAAAAAACAGATATCTGTACAAGAATGTTTATAGCAGCATTATTTACAGCAGCCAAAATGTGGAAACAATCAAAATGTCCATTGGCAGATGAGTGAATAAACAAAATGTCATATATGCATAAATGGAATATTATTTAGCCTTAGAAAGGAACGAAATTCTGACACATGCTGCAACAGGGGTGTCCAATCTTTTGGCTTTCCTGGGCCACATTGGAAGAAGAAGAATTTCCTTGGGCCTCACATAAAATACACTAACACTAACGATAGCTGGTGAGCTGAAAAAAAAAAAGGTTCATGCACAAATCTCGTAATGTTTTAAGAGTTTGTATTGGGCCGCATTCAAAGCTGTCCTGGGCCTCATGTGGGCCATGGACTGCAGGTTGATCAAGCTTGTGCTACACCATACATGAATCCTGAAAACATTATGCTAAGTGAAATAAACTACACACAAAAGAACCAATATTGTATGAGTTCACTTCGTTGAACTACTTAAAGTAGTCAAATTCATAGGCAGAAAGTAGAATGGTGGTTGCCAGGGGCTGAGGAGAAAGGGGGAATGGGGCATTATTATTTAATGGGCACAGATTTTCAGTCTGGGAAGAGTGAAAAAGTTTTGGAGATGGATGGTGGTGACAGTCACACAACAATGTGGATGTACTTGATGCCACAGAACTGTACACCTAAAAATGGTTAAAATGGTCATTTTATTATTTGTGTATATTTTACCATGATAAAGCATCTTGGGAAAAAAGATTAAAATGATTGCCTCCTTAAAGACCTAAAAGACAAATAGGCTGTGGTTCCCATTATATCTCCATTTAGATTAACCATCTGGCCTCTGCAAAATTCAGACAGATCATGGAGAATGGCAGTGGATTATCACAGTCCTGACCTATTATTTTAACAGTATCTCCAATTACAGTTTCTGTTCCAGATCTATCTTTGTTAGAACAGATAAGCATGGACTCAGGTACGTGATATGTGACCAATGATTTGGCAAGTCCATTCTTTCTCTATTCCTATACAAAATAGAATCAGAAATGATTCATGTTTCTTTGGAATGCACAACAATGTTCATTTACAGCTTTGTCCCAGAGCTATGTTAACTCTGCTGTCCTCTGTCATAACATAATCTGAAGAGACATGGACCAGCTGGAGGTGCTGCAGAATAGCACACTGGTCCAGGAAATTGATGACATCATGTTAGCTGGACCAAATAAACAAGAGTAGCTAGGAGGTTGAAGGCCTTGATAATTCACATGCACTCTTGAGGGAAATAAACCTTAAAGATTCAGGAGCACACTGCAGAGGTAAATTTTGAAAAGTCTGGTGGTCTGGGGTATGCTAGGACATCGTCTAAGTAAAGGAGAAATGACTGCATCTTGTAGTTCCCATCACAAGAATGGAAGCACATTGCATGCTAAGTAGTAGGCCTCTTCAGGTTCTGTAGGCAATGTATTCCCAGAAGTACACTTCCAGCTCACATACTGGTTGACACAATGGTTGCTATTTTTCCTTTTTTTTTTCTGAGACGGAGTCTCGCTCTGTCGCCCAGGCTGGAGTGCAGTGGCTCGATCTCGGCTCACTGCAAGCTCCGCCTCCCAGGTTCACGCCATTCTCCTGCCTCAGCCTCCCGAGTAGCTGGGACTACAGGCGCCCACCACCATGCCCAGCTAATTTTTTGTATTTTTAGTAGAGATGGGGTTTCACCATGTTAGCCAGGATGGTCTCGATCTCCTGACCTTGTGATCCACCCCCCTTGGCCTCCCAAAATGCTGGGATTACAGGTGTAAGCCACCACGCCCGGCAATGGTTGCTATTTTTCAATGGGGCCCATGGCAGGAAAGGATCAAGTACATGCTTCAGGGCAAGCAGCTGGCCTCTTGCACCACATAATCCAGCAGACCCTATGGTATGAGGAATATCAGTGTTGTGAAAAGATGACATGTGGATTTTATGACAAGCCCTAATGGAAGAATCACAACATAGATCCTGCATAAAAGCCATACCATGGCAACAGAGAATTATACGCCTTCCAAAAAATAAATGTTGGAATAAGACTGGGCCCTAATAAAGACAAGTGCCTCACTGTGGAGACACCAAAACTACCTCTCATGAGCTAGGCTCCATCACACTCACCAAGCGATAAATTAGGATGGGTCTAGATGGAAGAGGAGCATCTAGGATTCAACATCAATAAAACCAGAGGGCACAAGCAATCCGAGTGAGCAGGTAGCATGCGGGTAGTTCATGTCATCTACCACTGTTACACAGCACATCTTCTCCAGCTCTGGGGATATGCGGAAGCAAGTTTGTACCAGCTCATAATAGTTTCTTGTTAAATTTTCAGGAATCTTGCAAGCCCATTGATGCCACATCGGTAGGTTGAAATTCACCATAAGTACTTACAGCATGGAAATTAGTTAATACTACAAATTGGGTCTTTTCTTCTCCTTTTCAGAAAGCTAGTTGCTAAATATTTACCACCACATCATTGCTCAGCTCACATCCATGACTGCATGGGGGTCTGTAATGACTAGTTGATGTAAGAGGAAGAAGCCTGAGCTTTATTCACAAATGGCTCAACTTGGTATGTTGGTGCAAGCTAGATATAGATGATGGCTGTACAACAGCCCCACTCAGGATAGTCTTGAAAGGTAGTGGCAAGGGGAAATCCTCCCAGTGAGTAGTATTCCAGGAAGTCCACCTGGTCAGCCATTTTGCGTGGAAAGAGAAGTGGTCTGCAGTTAGATAGACACACAGGGACTCATGGGCAGTGTGATACATCTTGGCCAGGGTCTTGGAAGGTGAACACTTGGAAGATTGGTGGGCAACAAGGGCTATGAACATATGGAAATAAATGAACTTATGGAAGTGAGCACAAAGTGTAAAGATCTTTATTCAGATGTTAATGCCCATCAGAGCATCCATGACATAAGAAGCACTAAAAAAAAAAAAAAAAAAAAAAAAAAATCAAACCAAAAAAACTACATGTCATTCAACTGGTAGCAGCCAGCCTCTATCATCAATATGAGATCCCACATACTATTGTGTCAGACAAAGGGACTCATTTAATATTAAAGGAAGCACAGAAACAGGCACATGACCACGAGATTCAATGTTCGTATCACATAGCAAGAAGCTGGTCCTGACAGAAACACAGAGATAGTGCCTTATGAAGATGGCTCGCCATCACTCAGAATGCAGTGCACTTTCTAAAGGAATGACCTTTACATGGTGCTATTTCCCCTGTAGGTAGAACACATAGGTCTAGGAATCAAGGAGTAAAAGTGAGAGTACCCTTATTTTCCTTCACTCCCAATGATTCATTTTGGGAATTTGTGCTTTCCGTTCTTGAAACTCTGAGTTTGTATTTATTTGTTTGTTTTTTGTTTTTTTTTTGTTTGTTTGTTTGTTTGTTTGAGAGTCCCACTCTGTTGCCAGGTTGTAGTGCAATGATGCAATCTTGGCTCACTGCAACCTCCACCTCCTGGATTCAAGTGATTCTCTTGCCTCAGCCTCCCGAGTAGCTGGGACTACAGGTGCATGCCACTATGCCCAGATAATTTTTGTATTTTTCGTAGAAATGGGATTTCACCATGTTGGTCAGGATGGCCTCTATCTCTTGACCTCGTGATCTACCTGCCTCAGCCTCCCAATGTGCTGGGATTACAGGCATGAGCCACTGTGCCTGGCCAAAACTCTTGAGTTTTTAACACTTAAGAGTCCAGGTTCCTAAGAAGGAATACATCTACAAAGGTTGCGACCTGAGTTCTTGAAGTTTCTCACACCAAGAGGCCAGGACAAGAAGAAGAATTACTATTCTGGCAGAAGTAAATGGCCCCCATCACCAGGAGGAGGTAAGGCTGCTGTTACACAATAAGGGCAAGAAGGAAAAATATGTTTTCCACCAGGTGATCCATTTCAGTACCTTGGTATTCTGTTGAGCAATGTTGATAGTAAGTAGACAAGTGTAGCAGTAACACCCTGACAAAGACATAGGTGACCAGGGATTCAGATCCTTAGGAGTTGATGGTCTGGGTCATACTTACATACAAGCCACCAGGACAGCGGAGGTGCTAGCCAGGCTTAAGGGTCAAATAGACAGCTAGTAGTTCAGGGAGACCATGAGTATTAACTGCAGCACTGAAATCTACTGTAGTGGTGCTATCTGTGGATGATCCCACTCACCTTCATCCTCTTAGCTTTCCCCAGGGAAAAGGTGCTCCAGAATTCTGGAGAAGTTGTTCCTAAAACTTATACAAAGAAGTGGCTCTAGGCCAGGTGTGGTGGCTCACACCTGTAATCCCAGCACTTTGGGAGGCCAAGGCAGGTGGATCACCTGAGGTCAGGAGTTCCAGACCAGCCTGACTATGGTGAAACCCCATCTCTACTAAAAATACAAAATTAGTTGGCTGTCGTGGCACATGCCTGTAATCCCAGCTACTCAGGAGGCTGAGACATCGCTCGAACCTGAGAGGCGGAGGTTGCAGTGAGCTGAGATGGCACCATTGCACTCCAGCCCAGCCTGGGCATCAAGAGTGAAACTCTGTCTCAAAAAAAAAAAAAAAAAAGAAGAAGAAGAAGAAGTGGCTCTAGGCAATGCAAAGATTGGACTGTAATAGATCCTGGAACGTGCCACCCAGACCTCCTTCAAGAATGAAGGACTGATTTCCTCAGCATTTGCAAGGAGTGCTGTCAGCAGACAACCCTCAGTTGTCAGCCTCTCCAAGAATTTCCTCATCTGGAGAGAGCTACCTCACTCTAGGACACATCCCCTCCCCAGGATAGCCTGTGTCTAATGACTGATCATTACGGGAATATATACCCGGGCCCCTCCCTTCATAATCTGGGCCAAATTGAGAGGGCTATATCCCAGCTTCAGAGTTCCCTTTGGAATCAGCTTAGGCTTTTTAAAAATAACTTCATTGGCCAGGCGCGGTGGCTCACGCCTGTAATCCCAGCATTTTGGGAGGCTGAGGCGGGCGGATCACCTGAGGTCGGGAGTTTGAGACTAGCCTGACCAACATGGAAGAAACTCTCTCTCTACTGAAAATACAAAATTAGCCGGGCGTGGTGGTGCATGCCTGTAATCCCAGCTACTCAGGAGGCTAAGGTGAAAGAATCGCTTGAACCTGGGAGGTGGAGGTTGCGGTGAGCCAAGATCACGCCATTGCACTCCTGGCGTGACAGAGTGAGACTCTGCGTCACACCCAAACTTTATCCTCTGCCCAATACTGCTTTATTGCCTTTTTCTCCACTGGTGTGAATCTCAGGAGTGTTCCACAATAAACTTTCTGCATGCTAATCTCAGTTTCCAAGACTGCTTCCCAAGAAGCCCAAGTTGAAATACTAGGGTTGGTTTCTTCATTTTCAATTTGAATAAACTCCTAACAAATTCTAGATGAATTGTCAGAGACTTTGAAAGGTTTATGTTTTTGGCTGTGTGTGGTGGTTCATGCCTGTAATCCCAGCAATCTGGGAGGCAGAGGCGGGCGGATCACTTGAGATCAGAAGTTTGAGACCAGCCTGGCCAACATGGCAAAACCGTCTCTACTGAAAATACAAAATTTAGCCAGGCATGGTGGAGCATGCCTGTAATCCCAGCTACTCGGCAGGCTGAGGCAGGAGAATCGCTTGAACCTCGGAGGCAGAGGTTGCAGTGAGCCGAAATTGCACCACTGCACTCCAACCTGGGTGACAGAGTGAGACTCTGTTTCAAAAATAAAAAAGTAAAAAAAAAGAAAGGCTTGTTTTCAGTCATTCATTCAAGAAATACTTACTTTGCACCTATTATATATTAAGCACAGTTCGAGGTGCTAAGGCTATAGTGATAAAAAAGATAAAGAAGGTTCCTGGGCTCATGGCATTTAAATTCTAGTGGAGGGTAACAAACAATAAGCAAGTAAATAAACAAATAGGGTAATTTAATAGATTGATGAGTGCTATAAAAATAATATAGGGCAGTATGATAGAAACAGTATGATAGAAAGTGATTGGAGGTGCTGGAGGTATGAAGGACTACATCGAAAGTGGGTTGGGGAAGGATTCTCTTAGAAGACGGCATTGAGCTAAGACAAAATGAAAACAGGTTTTTTTAAAAACTGGGGAAGAAACTCCACGCAGACAAAAAAGCAAGTAAAAGGAGGGAAAGGAGTGTGAGTGTGTAAAATACAGGTGGGATACAGTGGCTTATTCCTGTAATTCCAGCACTTTGGGAGGCAAACATGAGAGGATCACTTGAGGTCAGGAGTTCAAGACCAGCCTGGACAACATGGCAAAACCCCGTCTCTACCTATGAAATAATATATGAAAAAGGTTGTAATGAATGGAGGTAGTGAACAAGACGAAGTAAACTGAGAGGAGGTCAGTGAGGGAGACAGGAGCCAGATAGTGTTGGGTTTCATGGATCATTGTAAGGATTTCAGATTTATTCTAATTTCAATTGGAATCCATTGGAGGATTTAAAATAAGGGAGGAATATTATCTGTTTTACTTTTCCATAAGTCACTTCAGCTGCCACTGCAGAGTCAACTACGGGGAAAGAAGGAAAAAATGGAAGCTATTGAAGTATCCAGATGAGAAATGATGGTGACAGCTATGGTCTGAAAGTTTTTGTGCCCCCAAAATTCCTTTGTTGAAACCTAATCCCCAACGTGACAGTGTTAGGAGGTGGGGCCTTCGGGAGGTGATTAGGTCATGTAGATGGAGCCTACATGAATGCCCTTATAGAAAAGCCTGAGAGAGATTCAACACCTTTTCTACCATGTGACAACATGGGAAGAAGGCATCATCTATAAACCGGAAAGCAAGCTCTCACCAGATATTGAATCTGCCAATGCCTTAATCTTAATCTTTTCAGCCTCCAGAACTGTGAGAAATAAATTTCTGTTGTTCATAAGCTATTCAGTCTATGATATTTTGTTATAGCAGCCTGAGTAGACTAAATCGTGACTAAACCTAAGATGGTGGCAATTAAACAGGTAAGATGTGGTTGCACTTGGGATATACTTTAGAGGAAGAGACAATAGGACATGGCAATGTATTGTCACGGCAGAAGGTTCGAGAATAGAAGGAAAGGAGAAGAATATAGGATGTCTGATCAACTGGGTGGATCATGTAACTATTTACTGAGCTGGGGAGGATTGTGGTGAGTGGAGTTGAAGTGAATGAATCATGACTCTACTTCGGTCATACTAAATTTGAGATGCTTATTAGACATCCAGAAGTAGATATCGAGGACTCAGCTGTGTTTGATCTTAGGGCTGGAAATGTAAATTTGGGAGTCATCAGCATAAAGATATATTTAAGAAATGGAAGTAGCTGAGATGACTTTATCCACATAGAGAAGTAGACTGAGAACCAACCCTGGTGTTCTTGAATTCTTTCATTTGCCATTACAGATAACTGGGAAGTATTAACCACCAAAACCAGCCAAAATGACAGAAGAATCAACCATCAAACCACGTCCTTTAAGTCAAGAAAAATTAACATCTCAAGAAAAAATCTTAAATGTTTCTAAGAAGCCAGGTGTGTTAGGCAAGATTTTGGCCCATGATCTTCATTCCCTAGTGTTTTACCTGTAATACTATATTATAATTGCAGATGAAATTGATGAAATTAATGTCGCAGGGCCGACGCAGTGGCTCATGCCTGTAATCTCAATGCTCTGGGAGGCTGAAGTGGGAGGATCACTTGAGTCCAGGAGCTAGAGACCAGCCTGGGCAACATGGTGAAACTCTGTCTCTATTAAAAAAAAAAAAAAAACAACTGGGCATGGTGGCGCATGCCTGTAGTCCCAGCTACTCAGGAGGCTGTGGTGGGAGGATCACTTGAGCCTAGGAGACAGAGGTTGCAGTGAGCTGAGATTGTGTCACCATGCTCCAGCCTGGGCAACAGAGTGAGACTTCATCTCAAAAAAAAAAAAAATTGATGTCACATGTCACAAACTCTAAGATAGAGAGGTTTTCCCAGATTATGCTGGTGGGCAAATGTAATCACATGGACCTAGAAAAATGGAAGAAGGCAGAATAGTCAGTCAGAGAGATGTGATTGATGAGGAGGTGGGAAAGATTCAAAGCAAGAGATGGACCCAACCCAGCATTGCTGGCTTTGAAGATCAAGTAAGGAGCCATGATCAAAGAAATGAGTACGGCCTTTAGAAACTGGGAATGACCTTTAGCTGATATCAAACAAGGAAATAGTTCTACAGCCACAAGAAATCAAATTTTGTCCACAATCTGAATGAGCAAAAAAACAAGATTCTTCCCTGGAATTTCCAGAAAGCAACATAGCTCTGCAGACACCTTGGTTTTAGCCTGGTGAGTCCCCTGTCAGTCTTCTGCCTCACAGAACTGTAAGTTATTAAATTCTTATTGTTTTAAGCTGCTAATGTGTAGTAATATGTTACAGCAACAATACAAAACTAATACAGAAATGGATTTGGAAAAATGGAGGCCATGGGTGATCTTTATATGAGCTGTTTCAGAAGAGTGATGGCACTGAAAACTCAAATGAAGTGGGTTGAGTAAATTAGAAACGAAAATGGTTGAGTCACTTAACAATGAGGATACTTTCTAAGAAATGTATTGTTGGGTGATTTCCTTGTGTGACCATCATTGAATGTACTTACACAAACCTGGATGTATAGCCTAGTGCACACCTAGGCTATATGGTAGGGCTTATTGCTTCTAAGCTACAAACCTATACAGCATGTTGCTGTACTGAATAATGTAGGCAACTGTAACACAATGGTAAGGATTTGTGTATATAAACAAATCTAAACATAGAAAAGGTACATTCAAATTATGATAGTATAATCTTACAAGACCTCCCTTGTATATACCATCCATTGTTTAGCAAAATGTTATGAGGTGCACAACTGTACACATAGACAATTATTTCAAGGGAGGCAGAGACATGACACAGAGCAACAATTTAAACCATGGGTTCTGATACACAGTCCAGGCCCTAAAGACAGTGTTCACATTCGTGAAAAATAAGATTGGGTTCCCTTAGTAAGAAGGGATGTGTATTAATATGGAACACTCTTAGGCCACCTGTGGATTGCCAGACAGGTCTACTGCTAATATTTGAGGGATCTGGAGGAGGATATAAATGAATGCTCAACGCCTGTGCATACTTCCCTGTATGGACACGCCAGCACAATTGTAATGGTTGTGGTCCAGGATCCTACAGGCAGAGACTCCAAGTGGCCACATTTCCTTGGCCCTAAAGACACCTTGCCATGTGAATGAGTAGAGCGTCAGGCCTGAGGAGAGCTACAGTGGAGCCCTACAGCCCAGATTTCATGGCAGGAGCCCTGGTCACCTGGGTCTAAGGGAGGTCCTGCTCCAGGCTCTGGTAATTTGTGTCCGTTTCTTCCCCTCTGATGATAGTTGTGTATAGTGTGCAGTAGGAAACTCAGGGAAGCATCTTGTTACCAGTGCCATACAGGTGCTATGTTAACTGGGAGAAAAGTAAGAAGAATGGAAATCTACAAAGAAAACAGAAAGGAACAGAAAATGACGAAGCCAAGCCCATTAGACTGTGAGAGACAGAAGAGGGACCGTATGATATCCACATTTGAATTCTCAGCAAAATGCCTTCTTAAGTGTATGGGACAGCTTCTCTTTCCATTCCCAGCTTTATGCACTTTGCAGACACACCTTCCTCTTGTGGGAAGTACCAGGAAGGAAGATATCACTATTTCTGCAAACTCAGTGAGAGCCTGACATTCATCAGTCCATGTTTCTCAGTTGGACAGGATTAATGAGTCTCTCTGTGGCCTGGTCTTCTGGCTCTTGTTCTGTTGGATCCGCACAGCCACAAATGGAGTCCATTGTGTTTTTCCTATTTCTCAGGGTAAGCTTGGCAAAGTAGAGCATCTATCTTATTCCCACCTCCTGTTCCCACAAGAGGGAAGAAATATTAGCCCCACTATCAGTCTCAGGTCCAAGCTATAGTTCTTGTTTTTTTTTGTTTGTTTGTTTTTTGTTTTTAAGACAGGGTCTCACTCTGTCACCCAGGCTAGAGTGCAGTGGCATGATTTCAGCTCACTGCAACCTCCGCCTCCCCGGTTCAAGCAATTCTCCTGCCTGCCTCCTGAGTAACTGGGATTACAGGCGTGTGTCACCGTGCCTGGCTAATTTTTTGTGTTTTTAGTGAAGATGGCATTTCACCATGTTGGCCAGGGTGGTCTCGAACTCCTGACCTCAAGTGATCTG
The DNA here is from genome assembly GCF_028885625.2 of Pongo pygmaeus. Lineage (NCBI taxonomy): Eukaryota > Metazoa > Chordata > Mammalia > Primates > Hominidae > Pongo > Pongo pygmaeus. The sequence goes on from NC_072376.2 coordinate 23,731,021, forward strand.
CCCGCCTCTGCCTCCCAAATTGCTAGGATTACAGGTGTGAGCCACTGCACCCAGCCCAATCTATAGTTCTTGATGAGTTCTCTAAAAGCCAGTTTCTAAAAAACCAATTCACCAAAGTCTGATGCACTGAATGGCCCAGTCTCCAAGTCCTTAGAAGTCTGATTTGAGTCTTTTCTACAACTTCTACGTCTCTCCTTAACATTTTCATGCTTTCTTCCTACCTTCCTGGACATATTTGTGATTACTATAATACTTTAATATCATTGCCTACTAATTTAATCATCTGCGTCATTTCCAGGTCCATTTACAGGTTGATTATTTAAATCCTCATTATGAGTTATATTATTCTGCATCTTTCATGCCTGGCAATTTTATTTTCCAGTTTTGTGGAGGTATGATATATAAATAAAAATTGTATGTATTTAAAGTGCACAACATAATGTTTTGATATATGTATATATGGTGCAAGGATTACCTCAAGCTAATTAATATATAAATCACTTCAGATAGTTTTGTGTGTGGTATAAGACTTAAGATCTACTCTCAGCAAATTTCAAGTATACGATACATTATTATTAACTATAGTCACCATACTCTACATTAGGTCTCCAGAATTTATTCATCTTATAACTTATGATTGTACCCCTTGACCAACATCTCCTACATTTCCCCCACCCACAGCTCCTGGCAACCACCATTCTACAGTCTACTTCTATGAGGTTGACTTTTTTAGATTCCATATATAAGTCAGATGATGCAGTATTTGTTTTTCTGTGCCTGGCTTATCTAAGTTAACATAATGTCCCTCAATATCATCCATTTTGTTGCAAGTGACAGGAGTTCTTTGTTTTTTAAGGTTAAATAATGTTCCATTGCATATATGTGCACCACATTTTTTTAATCCATTCAACCATTGATGGACACTTAGGTTGATTCTGTGTCTTGGTTATTATAAATAGTGCTGCAGCTAACATTGGAGTATTTTATTTCCTTGGCTGTATACCCAGAAAAGAGATTGCTAGATCATATGGTAGTTCTATTTTTAATTGTTTGAGAAAACACCACATTGTTTTCCATAATGGCTCTACTAACTTACATTTCCACCATCAGCCAACAAAGGTTCCCTTTTGTCCATATCCTCACCAACACTTGTTATCTTTTGTCTTTTTGGGAATAGCCATACTAACAGGTGTGAGGTAATATCTTGTGTTTTTGTATTTGGGTTTTCTGATTATTAGTGATGTTGAATACCTTTTCATATACCTGTTGGCCATTTATATGTCTTCTTTGGAAAAATATCTCTTAAGATCTTTTATTCATTTTAAAATTGAATTATTTGGGTTTGTTTTTGGTTTTTGCTAGTGAGTTGTATGAGTTCCTTTTATTTTTTGGGTAGTAACCCCGTATCATATATATCAGCAGTCCCCAACCTTTTTGCACCAGGGATCAGTTTTGTGGAAGACCATTTTTTCATGGACGGGGCCATGAAAGCTTTTTCTCGAATTTTTTCAGGATGAAACTGTTCCACCTCACATTATTAGGCATTAGATTCTCATAAGGAGCATGCAACTTAGATCCCTTGCATGTTCACAGTTCACAATAGAGTTTGCACTCCTATGAGAATCTAATGCCACTACTGATCTGATAGGAGGTGGAGCTCAGGCAGTAAAGCTAATTCACCTGCCGCTCACCTCCTGCTGTGTGGCCTGGTTCTTAACAGGCCACAGACCTGTACTGTAGGGCTGGAGATCCCTGGTATATATGGTTTGCAAATATTTTCTCTCATTTTGGAGGTTGTCTTTTCATTTTTTGATTATTTCATTGGCAGAAACTTATACAGAAACTTTTTAGTTTGATGTGGTTTCACTTACTTATTTCTGTTTTTGCTTTTGTTGCCTGTGCTTTTGGTATCCTGATATTCAACAAAAATTGCCAAGATAAATGTCATGGAACTTTTTCCTGTGTTTTCTTCCAGGAGTTTTATGGCTTCAGGTGTTACGTTTAAGTCTTTGATATATTTTTACTTCATTTTTATGTTAAATAAAGGGCCAATTTCATTCTTCTGCATGTGGATATCCAGTTTCTCAACACCGTTTATTGAAGAGACTATCCTTTGTCCATTGCATATTCTCAGCACTTTTGTCAGACAGTTGACTGTATATGTGTGGGTTTATTTTTGGGCTCTCTGTTCTATTGATATATGATTTTATGCCAGTATCATATTGTTTTGATTAAGATAGCTTTGAAATCAAGAAGTGTGATGCCTCCAGCTCTGTTCTTGCTCAAGATTGCTTGAGCTACTCAGGATCTTTTGCCATTCCATATTAATTTTAGGATCATTTTTTCTTTTTCTGTTAAAAGTACTTTTGGAATTTTGATAGGAATTGCACTGAATCTGTAGATTGCTGATATGATTTGACTCTGTGTCCCCACCCAAATCTCATCTCAAATTGTGTTCCCCATGTGTTAGGGAGGGACGTGGTGGTTGGTGACTGGCTCATGGGGGCAGTTTCCCCCATGCTGTTCTTGTCATAGTGAATTCTCACAAGATCTGATGGTTTAAAAGTGTGGCACTTCTCCCCTTGCTTGGTCTCTCTCCTGCTACCATGTAAGACATGCCTTGCTTCCCCTTCACCTTCCACCATAATTTTAAGTTTCCTGAGGCCTCCCAAGTCATGCAGAACTGTGAGTCAATTGAACCTCTTTTCTTTATAAATTATCCAATCTTAGGTAGTTCTTTATAGCAGTGAGAAAATGACTAATATAATTGTTTTGGGTAATATGGGTATTTTAATAATATTAATTCTTCCAATTCATTGATATGGGATATATTTTCATTTATTTGTCTTCAATTTCTTTCGCTAATGTTTTAATGTTTTCATAAATAGTGCAATAGTATAAATAGTTCACTTCCTTGGTTAAATTTATAGTTAATTATTTTTTCCTTTTTGTTACTATAATAAATGGGATTATCTCTGTTTCTAATAGGACATTTTAAGGACTTTATCTCTTTTTTGATCCTTTATTGTCATTATATGAATATGTTACTGATTTTTGTATGTTGATTTTGTATCCTGCAACTTTACTGAGTTATTTATCAGTTTTTGACTAAAAGTCTGCTTTGTCTGATGCAAGTTCAGTATTATCACTGCTCTCTTTTGGTTGCCATTTGCATGGAATATTTTTTTACCGTCCTTCACAGTTTCAGCATATGTATGTCCTTAAAGCTATGATGAGGCTCTTGTAAGCAGCATATAGTTGAGTGTTGTATTTTTATCCATTCAGCCATTCTATGTTTTTTGATTGAGAAATATAATTTATTTACATTTCAAGTACTTATTGATAGGTAAAGACTTACTATTACCATTTCGTTAATTATTTTCTGTTTTGTAGTTTCTTTGTACCTTTCTTCCTCTCTTGCTATCTTCCTTTGTGATTTGATAATTTTCTGTAGTGGTATGCTTTGATTCCTTTCTGTTTATCTTTTTGTGTATCTACTATAGATTTCCGCTTTGTGGTTACCATGAAATTGACATAATATATCTTATAACAGTATATTTTAAGCTGATAGAAACAACTGTAATAACATATAAAAACTGTACAATTTTTATTCCCCCTCCACTTTTTTTAATGTCACAACTTACATGTTTTTATATTGTTTACCTATTAAAAAGTTATGAAAGCTATACTCATTTTTAATATTGTGGTCTTTTAACTTTTGTACTAGAGTTACAAATGATTTACACACTGCCATAATAATATTAGAATATTCCAGTTTGACTATATACTTATCTTTACTAGTGAGTTTTATACTTTAAGATGTTTTTGAGTTACTAATCAGCATCCTTTCAACTCAACTTGAAGAACTCCCTTTAGCATTTCTTGTAGGACAGGTCTGGTGATGATAAACTCCCTCAGTTTCTATTGTCTAAGAAAGTTTTTATCTCCCTTTCATTCCTGAGGGGTATCTTTGCTGGGCAAAGCATTCTTCTTTGACAGTTTTTTTTTCTTTCAGCACCTTGAATATATTATTTCACTGTCTCTTGGCCTGCAAGATTTCTGGTGAGAAATTATCTGTTAGTTTTATGGGGTCAGTTTCTTTGTGTATGCTGAGTCTCTTTTCTCTTGCTGCTTTTAAAATTCTCTTTGCCTTTACTTTTTATCAGTTTGATTTCACTGTGTTTCTTTGAGCTTCATTTACCTGGATGATCATATCTCTCTCTAGATTTGGGAAGTGTTCTGCTATTATTTCTTTAAATAATCTTTCTGCTCCTTTCTTTCTTCTTCTAGAACTCTCATAATGCATATGTTAGTTTTCTTGATTGTGTCCTATAAATTCTTTCTTCATTCCTTTTCATTCTTTTTCAATTATTTTCCTCTAACTGGAAAATTTCAAGTAATCTGTCTTTGAGTTCACGGATTATTTCTTTTGCTTAGGACTGCCATTGACATAATTTATTGTATTTGTCACTTTATTCATTACATTCTTCTGCTCCAGAATTTCTGTTTGGTACTCTTTTGATTTCCATCTCTTTGTTTAACTTCCTGTTGTGTTCATGTATTGTTTTCCAATTCTGTTGAGTTGTGTATGTTTTCTTTGTAGCTAGCTGAATTTCCTTCAAACAGTTGCTCTGAATTCTTTATCAGGTAATTCATAGATCCCTATTTCTTTGAGTTAGTTACTGGAAAATTATTATATTCCTTTAGTAGTATTGTAGCAGAACAAGCCACAAACAAAACTCCTCAAACACTGGGTTAAAGAAGGAAGCTGCTTTATTCGGCCAGGAACTTGGGCAGACTTGTGTCTCAAAAGCCAAGCTCCCCGAGTGAGCAATTCCTGTCCCTTTTAAGGGCTTACAACTCTAAGGGGGTCCATGTGAGAAGGTTGTGATCGATTGAGCAAGCAGGGGGTACATGACTGGGGGCTACAGGCACTGGTAATCAGAACGGAACAGAACAGGACAGGGATTTTCACAATGCTTTTCCACACAATGTCTGGAATCTATAGATAACATAACCGGTTAGGTCAGGGGTCGATCTTTAACTACCAGGCCCAGGGCACGGCACCAGGCAGTCTGCCCGTGGATTTCATTTCTGCCTTTTAGTTTTTACTTCTTTCTTTGGAGGCAGAAATTTGGTATAAGACAATATGAGGGGTGGTCTCCTCCCTTATTTCCCCCTTTGAGAACCTCACTCATTAGTGGGCATTCTTACTTTCATCCTTACTACCCATGTCTTCTTGCAAGACAGATCGATAGTGATTCATATAGTACACTTGTGCTAAGGTAGTAACAAAACTTTTCATTACTTGAAGGAGCGAAGGCAGCACACAGGGAAGCAACAAGCGGGTTCCTATTACTAATATAATTCCTATTATAGAAGTTTTAAATCCTCCTAGTGCTGGAAACCATTTTCCAAACATGGACCTAGGATTAAACCCATGCCACACCTGCATGGGCACATGTGCCAGCTTTATTATATCTTTATATCTTCAACTACTTGCCCTTGGTCATCTATGTGCAGACAGCAATTGGTCAGGTTAAATTTTTTACAGACCCCCTCCTTCAGCTGCAAGCAAGTAGTCTAGGGCTAGTCTATTTTTATAGATAGCATTTCTTAATCTGGGTTTCTTGCCAGGCTAAACCAGTTAAAGCTCTGCCAGTTTTATTAGTGATTATTTCTAAGACAGCTTGTAACCATATGATTTGGTTGAACATATAAATGGGGGTTTGGTATCCCCATGAGCCATCTTGTGCCCAAGTGGCAGGCCCATAGTACTGTATGATTTTTTTAGGAGGCCACTTGTCATCTTGCCAGTTGCCTATACCTATGCTTCTCTTTTCTTGGGAAGCATCAACAGGGAAGCCTAGGAGCTCGCCTGTTTTTATGGGCAGTGAGAAAAAGGATGGTTTAACCGTGCCAATAACACAACTACCTGCCCACTGGTCAGGTAACTTGGCATAGGCTTTATGCCCACATATCTGGTATAATCCAGTGGGGTCTGTCCAGTCCAGATGGGACCCCAGGTGGGTCCACACAGTTTGCAACTTTGGAAATTGACTAAACAGATTTCTTTTAGTGTGGTTTGAAGTTTACCAGGTGACTGTTTTTATAGTACTATTATACAGTTTTTGCCCAAGGCAGCTGAGTCTTCAGAAAGACTTCTTCTTTCTTTGGAGGCAGAAATTGGGCATAGGACAATATGAGGGGTGGTCTCTTCCCTTAGTATCATGTTTCCTTGATTTTTCAATTACATTGAGATCTTGCATTGTTGATTTTTGTTTTGTTTTGTTTTTGTTTTTCATCTGAAGAAGGAATCACCCTCTCCAGTCTCTGCTGACTAACTTTGGGAGAGAAATACCTGCACTATTCGGCCTGACTAGGGATTCTGAGGTTTTCTCAGTCCTTTCCTATTAATGTGTCTGATTCACACCTCTTGTTGCCACTCATGGAAGGGGAGATTCCTAAGACTGTATGCCTTCTCTTGATCTTTTTTTTTTTTTTAAGGCTGTTCCCTGAAATGGTCAAGTTTATGTGCCTTGTCCCAATCTCATAGAGTTAGGATGGCTTTCTGCACATGCTCATGAGCCATCTGCAGAGGCTTCTAATTGCATTTGTGGTGACAGGCATAGGGGCCATGGGGTGGAGAAGGGTGGGACATGCAAAGCATTTAGTGTGCCCGGGAGCAAGCTGAGAGATTTTGTGAACAAAGCATTTCCAGTAACTCATAGGAGGGCTTCCTGATGGAATCTGCAAAACAAAGCAGTTAGTAAGATCCGTGGCACTTTATTGAGTTCTGAACCCTGGTTAATGTGACTCCCTGGCTCTCTTCCTTGCTCCCAACTTTCTGAGCTTTTTGATTGTGCCAATCACCTCAGTATTCTGTGTGAGATAAGAAAGAGGTGGACCTCCCAAGCAGCACTCTTCATGACTGGTTAAGCCAGGTACTTGCTTGCTATGCATTCACTTTCCCCTATAGGAGAAATTGCAGGCTGAAGGAGTTTCTCTTGGCACTGAACTGTGCTGTCTTGGGGGAAAGATGACACAGTTATAGTGAAATCGTTCTTCTTACCCTCTTCAATGCATCTATTCTCAGACTTTTTGCTCCACAGTGTACTAGAACTTCTCTGCTGAACTATCAGACTCCCACAAAGGTACTGTCATCTGTGGGTAGTTGTCAAAATCAATGCTTCCATGTGAAGATGATGGCAGACAACACCTATCCTGGCTTGTTGAATGAATTCACTCCTTTCAAAGCTTGCCTTTATGCTTTGTTAGTTGGATCCAGAACAATCTTTAGCCTAGGGCTAGTTCTGGCTATTGTTCTACCTGATCCATTCTGGTGGTCTTCCCCACACTTCATGTAATTTTCCCATACATATTGCTATGGACTGAATGCTTATGTCCCCCTCAAAATTCATAGTGAAAACCTAAACCTTAATGTAATGGTATTTGTTGATTAGGCCTTTGGGAGGTAATTAGGGTTAGATTAGGTCGTGAGAGTGGGGCCCTCATCATGAAATTAATGCCCTTATAAAAAGAGGAGGAATTGTTACTTCTTTGTCTCTACATGCAAGTAACAAGGAAGGCCATGTGAGGACACAAGCAGGAAGAGGGCCCTCATCAAGATCCTGACCATGCCAGCACCCTGATCTCAAACTTCCAGCTTCCAGAATTGTGGGAAATAAATGTTTGTTGTTTAAGCCTCCCAGTGTATATTACAGCAGCCCAAGCTGACTAAGGCACACATAAACTGATTGATACTAAGCTAAACTCTCAAGGGGAGCCCTCTGCAGATCTTCAGGGTCCTCCCAGTGTGGCTCATTACTCTTTGGCCCTGCCCCACAAATCCTAGCTCCTTTGACCTCTTCAGACTCTGCACTCTGGGTGCTCCTTCCATGAGCTACAGCTGAGAAATTCTCTCCTGACAGTAAGCTGGCAACATTAGAGTTCCCTTTATTTATTTTCCTTTTCTATGTTGCCTGTTGTCCAATGCCTGAAAATTGTTATTTCATATATTTTGTCTAGTAATATGGTTGTTTAGGGAGGAGGCTGAATCTGGGCTGTGTTGCTTCCTCATAGCCAGGAGCAGATGTCTTATAACATGTTAGTAAAGTTTTCCTACATTATAGACTCTCAGGATATGCTTCAATATCTGGTAGGGAAAGTCTTCCCTCATTTTTCTTATTATTTCAAAATTTTCTTGGCCATCTGAGTCTATTTCTCTTTCCTGTGATTGTCTAGCCAGCTTACTAAATTTCCTTAGAAAGTCCTGTTAGGATTTGGATTGAAATTGAATTAAATTATATACTAACATGAAACATGACTGATAGGCTTACATTTTCATACACCTTGTCCTTGGATGGGAAAAGTTAGTATAAAAAATAGGCAGGGTGCAGTGGCTCACGCCTGTAATCCCAGCACTTTGGGAGGCCAAGGTGGTTGAATAACGAGGTCAGGAGATCGAGACGATCCTGGCTAACACTGTGAAACTCCGTTTCTACTAAAAATACGAAAGATTAGCCAGGCGTGGTGGCGGGTACCTGTAATCCCAGCTACTCAGGAGGCTGAGGCAGGAGAATGGCTTGAACCTGGGAAGCGGAGCTTGCAGTGAGCCGAGATGGGGCCACTGCACTCCAGCCTGGGCGACAGAGTGACAGAGTGAGACTCCGTCTCAAAAAAAAAAAAAAAAAAAAAAGCAATCCCTTAAAATGGAAAGTAAAATAAAGCAAATGAACCCAACACAACTGGAATTAGGTTGGTGGCACAGTCACACAGAGAGAACATATTTAGAGCAGCTTGAAAGCACAGTAATTTGATAGCCCATCCCTAGTGGGATATTCCCTAAGGGCGAAAAGAATTGCAAAAAATATCTTAAGCTGCTCAGAAATCTCATGTTTCAGAAGTAGTGTGAAAACCATTGTTTTGAGACTGTAGTGTATACTGAGAGGCTTAAAGTAAACAGGTCATTCTGTAATTTTTCAGTGTGGGAGAAAAGATATCAATGGGTTAGACAAAAACCCTGTAGTTGAACTGCAACTATTAGTATAAAGTCATGACATATGTAATCTTATAAACAAATACCATTTTCTATTCTGTCTACTGAAAAATCTCAGAAACAATAACTAAGCCCATAACACCAAATGCCTAAATGGTGTTCCCAAATACCATATTCCCTGGAAACAGCAGGGTCCCTTGCATTACAGCCTTGACAGGTCTTGCGCAGGAAACACACAGCCTACCCTAAGTACCTGAGCTTTCTTTTCTCTGGTTTGACCCCAAAGGTCCCAGGGGCGTGTCCAAAGATTCCAAGATCCAATCTGAAGAAATTCTCTCCCATAGGCCAATGAAACAAAAAATAATAACTATCATAGACAAAAAGCAAATACATGTGTTGATATCCACTAGTTTATAATGAAACAAACCAACAAAATAAAACACAGTAGTAATGTTATAGGATTCTGGGAAACCAGCTCATCTGAAATTAGTTCCTTATCTTATTTCCCTGCATAACCTGCACGTCTAGGTACCAGATGGTTGAAGAAGACACTGCACCATTGTGTAAGAAACTTCTAAAGCTGCTTCAGTTAACAATGAGAAGGAATGATGGAGTCAAAATATTACCACTGTGCAAGTCTTGACAAATCAGTGGATATAGATGTGCTAAACAACAAAGAGAGATGATCAGACTTTCCATGTCACCTTCTATGACAAATATTTGCCCGAAAATTGAACCTGAGTCTGATCAAAGCTCTAGATCTAACCACCAACATCCAAGAACTACAGGAGACAAAAGAATACATTAAATGACACCACAGAGGTACAATTAATCAAGATTCAGGCTTGGAAAATGCTGATGGACAACTTGTTTTCTTTGGTAAATTGCAAGAAAACATATAATGAAGGAGGTGTCAACAGATTAAAAAAGATTTAAACACCTATCACTACCAACTGCAACTTATGGCCTATTTAGATCCTAAGTCTAAAAAATAAATTAAACAATCCTGAGACAGTTGGGGAAATTTAAGCAGTGACTAGATATTTAATCATATCAAGAAATTATTGCTAATTTTTAAGATATAATAAACGGCAAAGAAAGAAAGAAAGACTAAAATTTTTACGGATTAAAAAACTAATAATATTCCCCTAAATAAATATAGCAAAATTCCATGTATTATCCTAATAGTTCTCTTTTTTGGGAGTAGAATGCATTGGATTAAATTATTTTAAAAGCCACATGGAGATGTAAGTGCCTGAATAACAAAGAAAGTATGCAGAAGATAAATAATGAGAGACTTGCCTTCAACTGAAAGCCACTGTAATAAAAATCACTGGAATACAATCAACGTGGTATTGGCGTAAGAGTAGACAAATCAGTGGAACAGAAGAGTGGATCCAAAAATAGATCTCAGTATATATCATAATTTAATATGTGACAAAGGTAGTATTTCAATTCTGTGGGAAAGAATGGCTTACTTAATAAGTATTGCCGGCATAACTGCCTATTCATCTGGAACAAAATGAACTTGTATCTCAATTTCACAACAAATCCAAAAATAAATTCCAAATGGATTAAAAACATAAATGTAAACAATAAGTTTTAAAAAAACATTTAGGTGACTACATGCAAATCTAGGGCACAGAGAACATCTTTTAAACTAAAACCAGAAACCTGGAAAGTATAAAAGATAGACATATTTGATTACATAAAAATTTCAAACCTTTATGTGGTGAAAGGTACCCAAACAAAGAGTCAAAATTCATTTAGAAAAATATGTACAATGTAGATAACAGATATTGGGTTAATATTTCTTACATATAACGAATTCTTACAAATTGATAAGAAAAAGATAAACCATTCCAATTTTTAAAAAGGGCAATAAGTATGAAAAAGGAAATAAAACGAATAGCAAATCCAAATGCCTGGTAAACATATGAAAAGGTACCCAACTCAGTGGCAGCCAGGGAATTGCAAATTAAAATAATAATGAGATATTACTCTACATGCAACAGATTGGCAGAAGTTAAAAAGAATGATATGATCTATTGCAATCTCATGCATTACTTGTGAAAATGTGAATTGTCACATTTTGAGAAAAACAAATGCCAAGCAGTATCCATTAAAATAAAGAATCCTCATACCCTTTAACCCAATGATTGCACTCCTGGGATTGTAGTCAGTAAAAATAAAATAATCAATATGGAGAGCTATAAGTAAAGTTGTTTATTACAGAATTATAGTAACAAAAACCAAAAAACAAAGTGAATATACATCCATAAGGGAATGGTTGAATAAATGTGTGTGTATTTGCATCATAAAATACTATGCAGTTGGCCGGGCGTGGTGGCTCATGCCTGGAAACCCAGCTCTTTGAGAGTCTGAGGCAGGTGGATCATTTGAGCCCAGGAGTTCAAAACCAGCCTGGGCAACATAGCAAGACCTCATTTCTACCAAAAATATAAAAATTAGCTAGGCATGGTGGTGCACGCCTATAGTTCCAGCTACTAGGGAGGCTAAAGTGGGAGGATCACTTGAGCCCAGGAGGTTGGGGCTTGCAGAGAGCCATGAACATATCATTGCACTCCAGCCTGGGTAACTGAGTGAGACCCTGTCTCAAAAAAAAAAAAAAATACTATGCAGTTACTAATAAGAAGGAATTAGAGCTGCTGCATATGAATTAGAAGGATTGCTACAAGGTGTTGAGTGAGAAAGGCAAGATGCCAAGAATGGTGTATATTATGGTTTCCAGTAATAAACAGTATTCAGTCATGCATCACTTAAGGATGGGGATGCTTTCTCAAAATGCATTGTTAAGCAATTTTGTTGTTATGTGAATATCATAGAGTGTACTTACATAAACCTGGGTGGTAGAGGCTACTACTGCACACTTAGGCTATAAGGTACGGTCTGTGGCTCCTAGGCTACAAACTTGTATAACATGTTATTGTACTGAAAACTATAGACAATTGTAACACAATTGCGTACCTGAACATACAAAACGTACAGCAAAAATATGGTATTATAATTCTTTGTTTCTTTGGGGCCACTGTTGTATATGTGGTTTGTCATTGACCGAAATGTGGTTATGCAGCACATGACTCTGTATGGATGTGTGTGTGTGTGTGTGTGTGTGTATGTATGTGTACACATGTATATTTGTGTACAAACTTCTATTTGTTTATAATTACATGAGTTTGGGGAGAAAGTTTGGAATGCTCTACATTGGATTGTTAACAGGAATTTTGTTGAGTTGGGTGTGAGGGTGTGAGATTTGGGTAAAATCTGAAAGGAGAAGGGTAGAAGAAAAATTGGATCTAATTTTTTTTAGCTACCATAATGATATTCTGTTAATATATTTACATATTAATATGTATATGAATACGTTATATGCATATATACCTAAAATATAATACACATGTATAATGTGTGTGTATATATGATATACATGAGAGGAGAAAAAGCTAGAGTTGAATCCATATTTACATATTTGTAGAGATGCGCATGATATGGTGTTAAATTTTTAAAAGCTAGTAATGTGTAAGTATGATTCTGTTTTGTCAAAGCAAACACATACAAACAAACTTCTATAGTTGTGGTCTCCATAAATGCTTGTAATATTGAATGAGCTATGAAAAAATGTGTGAAGGAATAAATGTCAGGGTGTTAACATGTGTTAACTCAAAGGGGATTGAAATAAGGATGAAATTATGATTAACTTTTTCTTTGCACATCATTGTACCATTTTGCTTCTTCAATACGCCTATATTGCTTTGTAATTTGAGAAAAAAAGGAAAAAAATATGCGTATTCCATCTAAAGATGTGATATCTTTCAATATCTATTCAGGTCTTCCTTTTTTCCTTAAAAGTTTCTTTATCTTTCTTTTTGTTGTTGTTTCTTTCTTTCTTTTTTTTTTGAGATGGAATCTCACTCTGTCGCCCAGGCTGGAGTGCAATGGTTTGATCTCAGCTCACTGCAACCTCTGCCTCCTGGGTTCAAGTGATTCTCCTGCCTCAGTCTCCCAAGTAGCTGGAATTACAGGCGTGCGCCACCATGCCCGGCTAATTTTTTGTATTTTTAGTAGAGACGGGGTTTCACTGTGTTGGCCAGGATGGTCTCGATCTCCTGACCTCGTGATCCATCCCCCTCGGCCTCACAAAGTGGTGGGATTGCAGGCGTGAGCCACTATGCCCGGACTGTTGTTGTTTATTAATCAATAACCAGTGTTTGCGGTTTATCACATCTTCTTTGGCATCTGTTGAGATGATACTCTGATTTTTCTCTTTTAATCAATTAATGTGATTTTTCTCTTTCTTATCTATATTCTCCTATGTGATAATCTCGCCTCGTCTCATGGCTTTGAACAAGATACATACGCCAACAATTCCCAAACATGTATCTCCAGCCCAGACCTCTCTTCCCAGCTCCAGACTCTGGGTAACTGTCTACTACCATCTCTGCTTGAATGTGTAATTGACATCTTGGACTCAACATGTCCAAAATGGAACTCTTGACCACGTTCCTCCGTCCCAAATCCCACCAAACCTTACATGACCTTGGGGGAAAAGCTCATGCAGGAACCTGCAGCTGCGCTATCTTAGTTGAGGGCACTTCATCCAACTAGTTGCTCAGGCCAGAAAACATGGATCATCTGTGACTTTCCTCCTTCTCTCACACCCTATACTCAATGCATCAGGGAAATCTTGCTCCTTCTACCTTCAAAATACATTCAGAATGGACAGCTTTAATCATCTGGACTGCTTCCATCATGGTCACCATCTATCCTCTCTTGCCTAGATCACTGATCTCCCTGGCTCTATTCTCACTCCTTCTAAAGTTATTATCAATAAGGCACCCAGAATCAAGCCGTTTCGTAGATACATTAGATCATATCCCTCCTTTGCTCAAAGCCCTGCACTTCCCCGCTTCTCCCTACATACCTCTCCTGACATTGCCCCATTTTATTTAGAGAGAAAACCAACATCCTAGGCCAGGCACGGTGGCTCATGCCTGTAATCCCAACACTTTGAGGGGTTGAGGCGGGCGGATCACCTGAGGTCAGGAGTTCGAGACCAGCCTGACCAACATGGAGAAACCTCGTCTCTACTAAAAATACAAAATTATCTGGGCATGGTGGTGGGCGCCTGTAATCCCAGCTACTCGGGAGGCTGAGGCAGGAGAATCGCTTGAACCCTGGAGGCAGAGGTTGTAGTGGGCCGAGATCGAACTATTGCATCCAGCCTGGGCAACAAGAGCAAAACTCTGTTAAAAACAAACAAACAAACAAAAAAACAGCGTCCTGTGACTTCTCCACCTCATCTCCTTCCACTCTTCTAACTTACTCTCCCACAACCATTCTGGCTTCCCTGAAGTCCCTTGAACATGCTGGGCATACTCCCTCCCACCCTGGTGTTTTTGCACTCGCTGTTCTTTCTGCTTAGAATACCCTTTCCCTAATAATCTGTTTGGCTAACTCTCTCCTTCTCAACAGGGCCTACCCTGACCACTTTATTCAGTATCCTCCTTCCTTCCCTGATACAACAAATCTCCTTGCCCTGAGCCACTTTATCATTTTCCATTGCACTCACATCCCTTTCTGGCATACAAAGGTGTTTATTAAGTTTATCTTCTGTTTTCTGTCTTATCTCATTAGGACATCAGCTCCAAGAGTGCAAGAATCCTGTTTTGTTCACTCATGTTACCTGAATGCCTAGAACGGTGCCTGGCACATAAAAGATGCTTAACAAATATTTGTTGAATAAAAAAATGAATTTGTGCATTGCATTGGCTCTGAGTGTGATGCTTCCCTAAACCAGTTCCCCCACTCCCCTATAATTCCTCTCTTATATTTGTTTTAAGCTATGATGTTCTTTAGAATTGTTTTTTCTCTTAAATATGATCCCTGTTGCTTTCTCTCTTTAGGAATAATTCCAAGTTTCTGGTTCATTAATGAAGCTTTTTATTATTTCCTCACACTGTTATAGATTTATTTTTTTTAATTTGTTAAAAGGTACAACATTACAGCTAAGTAAGAGGAACAAGTTCTAGTGTTCTATAATACTGCACAATGACTATATTAACAATAATATGGTATATAGTTTCAAAGAGCTAGAAAGAGGACATTGAACGTTCTCAACATGAGGAAATGACAAATGTTTGAGGTGATGGATATGTTAACTACCTTGATGTGATCACCATACATTATATATATATTGAAACATTACTATGTACTCCTTGAATATATACAACTATTATTTGTCAATTAATAGAATAGAATGAAATAAATAATAATAAATGACTATACCTCTCCACCAAAAAAAAAAAAATTCCATGATTTCATAGGATTGGGTGAGGAAGGAAAGGCAGATGCGTGTCTCACTCAACTATTATCATGCAGCCTTGACCTCAGAGAACAGAGTTTGTTGATGTGAGTCAGTCTTTCCGAGTCTGGGTAAATCTGATGAACTTACGAATCCTGGCTTGGCCACCAGCTGCACTTCTCTAATATTTCCACCTCCAGCCCCTTGAGAATAACACTGCCTACATTAACCATGATATTATAAAGTATTTTTCAATTCAGAGAGGAAATGAATTGCATAAATGCTAGATAATAAAAATGAGGTTCTAATGCCTGACACGACATTTCCTTCCTACTAATCAACTCAATCTTAAAATCAAAGATATCCACCCACATCCTTAGGGAACTCATTGAAAATCTTATGCAGCTGAAAAAATTTCTAATCTTTTTACCATGGCTCTAGTAGTCAATTAAAGACTTTTCAAAATGTAAAATATGCATTTTTATGTCTGTTTTCAGAGTCACTAAAGACCGATTTTTGACCGTTGATGTATATACTGAATATGCCTGCCCTACAAAAAGAAATTTGGTTAATTTAGGAGTGTGCTAAACTATTTTTATCTAACTTTCCTACCAGCATAGCATTTCTTTTTCTTTTTTTCTTGAGACAGTCTCACTCTGTTGCCCAGGCTGGAGTACCATGGCCTGATCTCAGCTCACTGCAACCTCAGCCTCCCAAGTAGCTGGGATTACATGTGTGCTCCATTGTGCCCAGCTAATTTTTGTATTTTTAGTAGAGACGGGGTTTTGCCAACTTGGCCAGGCTGGTCTTGAACTCCTGGCCTCAAGTGATCTGCCTTCCTTGGCCTCCTAAAATGCTGAGATTATAGGCAGGAGCCACTGCTCCCAGCCCCAGCATAGCATTTCTAAGCCTCAGAAAAACAAGCTTTCTTATTCCTTGCTTTAAAAAAATTATATACTTAAAGAATCAATGCTTTTGGTTCTTTACTACAAAGTAATTTTGTACCTATGTTGAAATGGAGGGAAAAGCGTTCATTGTGAGCCCATTTTCCACAGCCAAACATATATTGATACAGAGCTGTGACCAATATTATTATTTCTAAGAATGTGACTTGCACTTTGACTGCTGTCAAACAATGTTGAGAAGAAACCTTGAGTTATCATCTGAGTCAGCACCCACCTGTCAACAGAGGACAGGATAAACCAGTTTTTCCAAATCTAAGTTTTCACCGATAGACCCTAGCCCTAGTCTGCTGCTAACAGTCCTATCCCTTTCTCTCACTTTTCACAAGTTACTCCAAATAAGAACTCTAGTTTGTAAATTATTGATATAAACCTTTAAGGATAAATGGTTTCTATTATCTTTGGAAAACCTGTGGGGCAGGAGATTCTTTTCTTATTTTGGAGTTTATCTCATTGTTCTAACACCCTGATAGTAAATAAGTTTTTCCTCATGTTCCTCCGAACTCTTCAACTTTGCTGTAAACACATTTTCTCTTAATCAAAATTGTTGAACATGGAAAATCATTGCTCATTATCCTCTGTATTATTCTTGGGGATAATACATAAGTTCTGTCTTTGGTCTGTTCTATTCTAACTTTTACTTGTGAAAAAATGGAAACTTACTTTTCATTTCTCATCATTTTTGGATCCTATTCAGATGTTCCATGTGACAACTGAAATGTGGTGGCCAAAATGGGATCCCATTTACTAGATCTTTGTAGAGATGGTGGCACTTGAAAGATTGAAACAATAAGAGAAATTAAACTGGAAGTGACAGATTTAACTGTCTAATATTTTTGAACTTTTGTACCATAGAAATCAATAAAGTTAGCTGGGAAAGTATTTGCATCATCTATAACAGTTAAAAATTCATATCTGGCTGGGTGCGGTGGCTCACGCCTGTAATCCCAGCACTTTGGGAGGCTGAGGCGGGCAGATCACCTGAGCTCAGGAGTTTGAGACCAGCCTGACTAGCATGGTGAAGCCCTGTCTCTACTAAAAATACAAAAATTAGCTGGGCATAGTGGCGGGCGCCTGTAATCCCAGCTACTAGGGAGGCCGAGGCAGTAGAATCACTTGAACCTGGGAGGCGGAGGTTGCAGTGAGCCGAGATCGCACCATTGCACTCCAGCCTGGGAGACAAAACAAGACTGTCTCAAAAAAAAAAAAAAAAATTCATATCTATACTATCTAAAAAATTCACTCTCATATATATGAAAAGTTGCCTATATATAATATTCAATTATTAATGAATACTTTTGCAATAAGATGTTATTTATTTTTTTAGAGGGGTCTTGCACTGTGGGCCAGGCTAGTGGCATGATCATAGCTCACTGGAGACTAGAACATCTGGGCTCAAGTGATCCTTCACCTCAGCCACCCAAGTAGCTGGGACTACAGGCATGAGCCACTGTGCCAGCTCATAAGATGTTATTCTCAATTAAAACAATTTTTTGGCTGGGCCACAGCTCATGCCTGTAATCCCAGCACTTTGGGAGGCCGAGGCAGGCGGATCACAAGGTCAGGAGTTCAAGATCAGCCTGACCAACATGGTGAAACCCCGTCTCTACTAAAAATACAAAAATTAGCTGGGTGTGGTGGTGGGTGCCTGTAATCCCAGCTACTCGGGAGGCAGGAGAATTGCTTGAACCCAGGAGGTGGAGGTTGCAGTGAGTCAAGATCACGCCACTGCACTCCAGCCTGGGTAACAGAACAAGAGTCCGTCTCGGAAAAATAAATAAATAAAATAAAACAATTTTTTTTTAGTAACATCATGACTCTAGCACATACATGAATGGACAATACTCTTATTGGCCAACGTCCAATTTTCCTCAAAATCTAGTGGACATGTCATGTCTTGAAAGCACTGGACAAATCCGCAGGAAAATAAGCTCCTCTTCAAATCCCGTTATTCTATATTCCACAATTCTACAAGGAATTCCAATCTGTATGACTCTACAATCCCACACTGTACTGTCCCTGTTATAGCAGTCATTACATTACACTGAAATTTTTTATGACTCTCTTCCCTAGTAGAAATGATCATCTTTATCAGGAGGTGGCAGATCAGGGACCATGTAGTCGCTTCATTCTTTTTTTCATGGTCTAACATGACGCCTACTACATGCAGTAGATGCTGCAACACTGCTCATAGAATGAATGAGTTTATGTTAAAACAGATGTAAATAGTAATTACAGAATATGGAAAAGATCTCCCTCCTTAAACTTCCAAAGACATGCCACGTGATGCAATATTATTTTGCTCAAGAAGACTTTAATACCATCAACAGACATGCATTCCTTTTTCTATGAATTAAAAAGTTGTAAGTATTATTTTAAAGATAGTAACAATATAAATTCTCCTGAAATTAATTTATGAATTCTATATAAGGCCAGTCAGAATATAGGGCTTTTAAAAACTTGATGAAGTTTTTCTAAAGTTCATATAGAAAAGCAAACATGGATGAAGAGCCAGAAAAAAAAATCTTCAGATAAAAAGCAACCACGAGGGGAAATACCTCTATCAAATGTTTAAATGTATCATTATATTACAGTAATTAACATGCTATACACCGGTATGGAGACAGAAAGATTCTATTAAATAAACTGAATGGAAAATTCAGAAAGAAACAAAAGTACATGTGAACATTATTTTAAGATAAAGCTGGCTTCTCAAATGGTGGTAAAAGATGGCCTTTTCACCATTTTTCATACTTCATCAATAAGGTACGTTATGAAAATAGCCATTTGACAAAGGTCACCTGGATCTCTACATCGCTTCTTTCAACCAAAGGAAATTCAATGGCTCGACCTCTCAAAGAAATGCCATAACAGCAACAACAATCCTAGAATTAGATTTTTTAAAAGTTTGAATGGGGAACGGCATACTAAATAATGACATGAAATTGAGACACTACTAATGATAATGCTGATTATTTAAATTTTTTTTTTTTAAAAACCCTGAAACTGTGGCTGGGCACTGTGGCTCACACTTGTAATCCTATCACGTTGGGAGGCCGAGGTGGGTGGATCACCTGAGGTCAGGGGTTTGAAACCAGCCTGGCCAACATGGTGAAACCGTGTCTCTACTAAAAATACGAAAAATTAGCCGGGTGTGGTGGTGCATGCCTGTAATCCCAGCTACTTAGGAGGCTGAGGCTGGAGAATTGCTTGAACCTGGGAGGCAGAGGTTGCAGTGAGCTGAGACTGCACCACTGCACTTAAGCCTGGGCAACGAGAGTGAAACTTCATCTCAAAAACAAAAAACAAAAAAACCTGAAAATTCCATACAGAAAAAAAAAAAGCTCCCAAAAAACAAGCAAAAAAACCTTGTGTAGACAAAATCAAAAGATAAACAAGAAACAGAAGAAAATTGTTTGCAATATGTGACACAAAAAGGACTAATCTGTTTAATATGAAAGGAGTTCTTACCAATCTGCATGGAAAAGATCAGTGACCCAGTAGAAATATGGACAAAGGATACGAACACAAAATTCATGGCAGAGCAATGAGTGGCTAATGAATCTATAAAAAGATAATTAAAAAATCAAAATAAATAAAATTACCTATCAGATTAGCAGTTATATAAATTTAATGACATACAGCCTTCACCATGGAGAGGGGAAGTAGATATTCACAAAAGTGTTGATGGAGGGTGAAAAAAATACATAAAATATTTGGAAAAGCAATTTGGCAATATTAATCAAAAATTTAAATTAGAACAAACAAGCAAAAATACGATTGGGGATTTTTGTTGTTGTAACATTGTTTGAAACAACAAATGCTAGAAACAACCTGGATGTCTATCAGTAGGGAATGGATTAAATTATGATATGGCTTATCCTCTGGTTTGAATATTGATGTCCACCCAAAATTCATATAATGAAACCGAAACCCCCAAGGCAATGATATTAGGAGGTGGGGCCTTTTGGGAAATGAGTAAGTCATGAGGAAAGAATTGTTAGAAGTGGGATTAGTGTCCTAATAAAAGAGGCTAAAGGGAGCTAATTAGATCCTTTCATGATGTGAGGACACAGCTAGAAAGCATCATCTATGAACCAGGAAGTGGCCCTTTACCAGACACCAAAACTGCCAGCACCTTGATCTTGGCGTTCCCAGCCTCCAGAACAATAGGAAATGCAATTCTGTTATTTGCCAGTTTATGGTATTATAGCAGCCTGAACCAACTAAGACACATTGCAATGGATTTCTGTGCAGCAGCTCAGACAGAACAAGCTAGAAGAGAAGGATATGGAAAAATATCTATTATGTCCTTAAATGGAAAAAAAAAAAAAAAACCCATCAGGTTCACAATAGTGGTATAAATTATCCTGTTTGTTTTTTAAAGGATATGTATCACATGCATATTTTGCATGTATTTATATAAAAAACTACGTGGATGGATATGTAATTTATTAACAGAATAAATAAACAATTTATTCTGGAAATGGGATTGAGAGGAGCACAATATAAGAAACTTACTTTTTACTTTATGCTGTTTTCCCTTTTTTTTATTTTTTATTTTTTTTGAGACAGAGTCTCGCTCTGTCACCCAGGCTGGGGTGCAGTGGTGCAATCTCGGCTCACTAAGACTTCCGCATCTCGGGTTCAAATGATTCCCCTGCCTCAGCCTCCTGAGTAGCTGGGATTACAGGCGCATGCCACCACACCTGGCCAATTTTTGTATTTTCAGTAGAGACAGCGTTACACCGTGTTGGCCAGGCTGGTCTTGAACTCCTGACCTCAAGAGATCTGCCCACCTTGGCCTCCCAAAGTACTGGGATTACAGGTGTGAGCCATCGCATCCCATCTGCTGTTTTCTACTTTTTATTTTTTATGAGTATGCAGTATTTTTGTAATTTGATTTAAAAACATTGTAAAATAATGCTTGTATTTACATAAGAGTCACTGGAAGCAAAACCCTTTGATGATTTGGCAGCCTGTGATGAGACACAGGGCTGGAACTGGGTTGCAGTTGCTGAGGCATTGGCCTTGGTTACAAAATTTAAGGGGTTATCAAAGGCATCAGTAATAAAGATGAATAATATATATATTTTTAAGACCTTAATTTGTTACAGCACTTTTATTTTCACAGCAAAATTGAGAGGAAGGTGCAGAGATACCCCATATGCTCTTTGCCCTCATACATGCATAGTCTCCCCCATTACCAGCATCCCTCACCAGTGGTATACATCAGGGGTCCCCAACCCCGTGGCCGTGGACCCGTACCTGGCTGTGGCCTGTTAGGAGCTGGGCTGCACAATAGGAGGTGAGCGCAAGTGAACATTACTGCCGGAGCTCTGCCTCCTGTCAGACGGGCAGCGAGCTCTGCCTCCTGTCAGACGGGCAGCAGCAGTAGACTCTCGTAGGAGCACGAACCCTATGGTGAACTGCGCACGCGAGGGATCTAGGTTGTGCTCTGCTTATGAGACTCTAACTTATGCCTGAGGATCTGAGGTGGAATGGTTTCATTCCGAAACTACTAAGGTTGGGGACCGCTGGTGTACATGTTACAACTGATGAACCTACATTGACACATCATTATCACACATAGTTTTTTGTTTGTTTGTTTGTTTGTTGTTGTTTTGAGATGGAGTCTCACTCTGTTGCCAGGTTGGAGTGCAGTGGTGCAGTCTTGGCTCACTGCAACCTCCACCTCCTGGGTTCAAGCGATTCTCCTGCCTCAGCCTCCAGAGTAGCTGGGACTACAGGCCCGTGCCACCACGCCCAGCTAATTTTTGTATTTTTAGTAGAGACGGGGTTTCACCATGTTGGCCAGGATGGTCTTGATCTCTTGACCTCATGATCCGCCCGCCTCGGCCTCCTAAAGTGCTGGGATTACAGGCGTGAGCCACGGTGCCCAGCCCACCCATAATTTACATTAGGGTTCACTCGTGGTGTTCTACATTTTATGGGTTTGAAAAACTCTATAATGACATATATCCACCATGATAAGATCATAGAGTAGCAAATGACATATTGCTAGAAGTTAAATGGCTGCTCTTTAAGAAACAGGAAGCTTTGAACAGAGAGACTTCTAGAGCCTGAGTGATAACCCTTCGTGGCGCGTGCATCGGTTACACCTGTCCCTCCCTGGTTTGAAAGCTCTATTAGCTATTCCTGAGAGACCCCCTTTAATTGCATTGCCTATTGAAGAGAGGTATTTTTTTCTGTATGCACATATGTTTTTGTTTTAATGTTTCATCATAACATAATATTCTGGAAGACATTTTAAGCAACAAATTAGAGATCCAAAGTTTAGTTAAAATACTGTTACCAATGCAAATAATTCGCTGAGGTGAGAAAAGGGGGCTGTATGATGTATTTCTGTGCAGCTGTATTTTTATGCAGCTGGTACGAAAGTAAGATTTGACATTGCGAAGACACACTCCAATCCCAGAAATATCAAGATTTAACGAATGTTTGCATTTACAATCACAAAATTAACATACTTGCTACGTGTTTGTTTCCTTTGCAAGACTACAAGCTCCTCAGTTCCACTATTGTTTCTCCCTCATCTCTGTGGTTCTAGAATCCAGTATGGCACTTGGTATATTTACATGCTCAGTAAATAAAGTGTCATGAATGAGTAAAGGCAAGCTATAAGTTAGACAGGTAACCGACAATACATGTTCAAGTAATTCAGTTGGAATGACAGGTTTGAAGGGATAGTTCCCAATTTATTATTCCTCGTTCTGTGAATTGTAATAGAGGTGTTTTGCTGCTCAGTTGGAAGAATGTTTTTCTAAAATACAAGAGGGAACACTTATACATAAATGAATAAAATCTTCTTATTTAAATTGTCTATGAATCTTGGGAACCTGCTTCTACTTCTGTGATAGAGAGTAGTTCATAAACAAGTGAGTGAACAAGTAGCAAACAAATATTAACAGGTCATCTTAGAAACGGCTGATGGTCCTTAGGTCCGGAGACTGATATTTCAAGAAAATGTGTGTTGAAGGTTGTGATTCTTTATTGCACACTTGTAGTATATAGGCTATTAAAATTGTTCTTGGTTTATGCGATGGGATTAAACAAACCAATGTTTCATTGTGCTGATCAAAGGAACTTAGCAGTTCTGGGGTTAGGACTAGATCCACTGTCAGCCCACAGGCTTTTCAAAAGAGCAGCCTGTGAGAGGGGTGCTGTATTATCCATTGCTGTATAACAAACTATCCCCCAAACTTACTGACTTTAATCAGCAACCATTTTATTATATCTCAGGACTTTGTGTGTAAGGATTTTAGGCAGAGGTCAGTAGAAGAGCTCCATATAGCATCTACTGAAGTTATTTGCTGTGTTCAGATGGAGGCTGGGCAGTCTAGGAGGGTCCAAGATCACTTTACTCATATGTGGTATCTTGGCAAGTTGAATGAAAAGCTGGGACCAGCTGGAACTTCCCCCCCAACAACCACCCCGAGAGCCAATTTGTGGCTTTTCCATCATGGTGGCCTCAGGGTGATTAGTTTCCTAACAGAGCAGCTCAGGGCTGAATGGCCATTTATGACCCAATCTCAGAATTGCATAGCGGCACCTCTAGAAGGAAGGAGTGTCAAGGAATTTGCAGCTTTGTTTAAAAACTGCCGTGAGTGTGGGAGTGGGGAGAATTCAAAGGAAAGCCAAATTTATAGAGGAAGGACTGTGTGCCCTTCAGGCTTGATGATGAGGCTGCAAATAGGAGAATGAGAAATAAGGTCAGAAGCTAAGCAGCAAGCGTCATAAACTATGTGACAGGAGAAAATGCTGGCATCAGGCACTCAGAAGTAAGATCTATGAGCAGCATGTGACGCTGGAGGCTTCCCTTTGCCAGTGGTGCGGGGCCAAGCTGACACGGAGGACACAGGGTGTGATTTACTATCGGAGGGGCTCAGATGGCTAGACGGTTGCTTCTGTATGCTTGGACATCAGAGTAAGTTTGACAATGTGGTCACCAGAAATCACAATTTCCCTTCTCAGTGATTCAATCTGTTTCCTGTTCCATGGATCACTTTTCTAAACCCCGACCAGTGATTACTGGGTTATTGGCCTTTCCTTAAGCAGAAGCTTCTGTTCTGTCCCCAGACCCACCCATAGCCTTAAACTTCAGGGGCCATGAGACACAGGGGGTGACCTGGGGTTCTTTGGTTTTTCTGAACTCTCAATGGAGCCTCCATTTTCATCAGCAGGTCTCAAATCCGTCACCTGCATTCTGTCTTCCTCCATCATCCCTCCATAACCTTCAGCTCTCTTCCCTCTTTCAGTCATTCTGCCGTACCTGTTACCGGTGGAGGGTGTCCAGGTTCTTGGTGTCTTAAAGAAAGAATTGGTCAAAACACACAAACAAAGCAAGGAGGGAATGGTTTTATAGAAAAAGATAGTGTACACTCCGCAGTGTGGGAGCGGGCCCGAGCATAGGAGCTCAAAGGCTCCATTACAGAATTTTTGGGAGTTCAAATACCCCCTAGAGGGTTCCACTGCTTACTTCAGGTTTGCCTTATGTAAACGGAGAGGGTGAAGTAAAGTTACAAAGTCATTTATGGCATACACCCTGTGGGGAGGATAGTTCCTGTTACAGCTGAAGTGTGAATGGCCTTATGTTCCCTGCCTCCAGATCCTATTTTCCTGCCTAATCTCCCCCCTCAGAGATGTGATCCCCATAAATCTTTATGGAAGGTAGAGAGACAGATGGTCTTTTTTTTTTTTTTTTCTGTAACTGCTTCATGCTGCCTTGGGGCATAGTCTCTACCTCTAGGGGATCACGGAACTCTCGCCCTGTTCTGTCTAGTGGAGGCAGGGTAACTTCTTGATGTCCAGGGGTGATGTCTTCACCTGGAACTGGCTGGAACCTTCGTTGCCTGATCATCTAAAGCTTGATGGTCTCTAGGTGAAAGGAAATGAATTGGGTTAAAAGATTTAATGGGAACTTCAGAGGGTGGATACCTATGCTGTCAGAAATGTTTGTTATAGAGATTTGCAGGAGAAAAAACAAAACCTGGTCTGTTCTAGAATCTATGTGTTTCCTTAAAGTCTTAGCACGAGAAACTCCATTTTGGTTTTGTTGGTTTGGTTTGGTTTGTTGGGGACTAGTGCGTGAGCTCAGTCCAAAACAATGGCCTCCCATAATTGTGTTTAAAAAAATTCCCCCTTTTCGTCAGGCTCTCACTTAGGTGAGAGCGTAACCAAAACTTAGGGCCTTAGAGCCAACTCTCCGTTACCATCTTTTTGGGTTTCCGGTCTCAGCATATCATTCATAGGTTATTATGTCCTCATGGTTGCACATTTCATTCAGCTCCTGTTATTCCAGTTGAAGAGAGACCATATGACATTCTAGAGATGGCTGCATGCAAGTATTTAAAACCTTTGAGGGAATACAGCATGCCAGGGAGACTATTATTATGACTATTGGGAGGATAATACCAAGAGTTTGGAGTATGTTCCTTACCCAAGGTCTCCATAAATCAAACCTCCTAAAATCAAACAGATCAAAGAATGAGCTAGATAAAGAGTTTACTCACTTCACTAAGCAATTTCTTCGTCAATCCCCTACCACTGAATTTATATAATCTTCGTTTGATGTATTCCCCTATAGGCCACAAGTGCCAGAAGCTGCACAGATACATTTCTGTTTAGCCAATTCTATTGTTTAGCATAACTTTCACAAGGGAATTTAAAGTTTGTTGTGTAACTGTAGCCTTTAAACTAGAATTTGCTATAGAACCTATCATGAGGGATACATTTCTAATCATTGCTTCTTCTACTTAAACCATGGAAAAAGGACCTAACAAATGATGCCCTTTTAGAAGAGTGAAGACCTTCTGGCAATGTTCTCTTTAACCCGTGATGTGGGTTAAGAAGAGTGAACCAACGTTTTGTTTTTGACTGATTATGAGGCAACACATGTACCATTAAAGTTTCTCACCTATATTGGGCCTTCATCTTTTATCTGTCAAAGTAGAAGGTTATCCATGTATAAGGCTGGCTGCAAACTCCTTCACAAATAAAAGTCTACTCCATTAGTGCACACAACAGGCGCCTTTCCACTTCTATTGTTGATAGAGGCATAAGCAAGGAAAAATATTCAAAGATAAGAGTTTCATGATAGCAGAGGTCTTAATTTGTGAACTTGGGAAAAGCAGTTCACATCAAGGATGCCATCCTCTTCTTGGGAGAAATTTCCCTGGTTTGTTTTACCTTAAAGATTCTGGCCGGGCACAGTGGCTCACGCCTGTAATCCCAGCTCTTTTGGAGGTCAAGGCGGGCGGATCATGAGGTCAGGAGATCGAGACCATCCTGGCTAACACAGTGAAATCCCATCTCTACTAAAAATACAAAAAATTAGCCGGGCGCGGTGGCGCGCGCCTGTAGTCCCAGCTACTCGGGAGGCTGAGGCAGGAGAATGGTGTGAACCCTAGAGGCGGAGCTTGCAGTGAGCCGAGATTGCGCCACTGCACTCCAGCCTGGGGGACCGAGCGATACTACGCCTCAAAAAAAAAAAAAAAAGATTCCAATGGGTGCACAGCTAGCTCCAAGAATGTGGAGGGACTCTTCTCAGTTGTGAGATCGTGAACCCAAATTTCACGGTCCCAAAGTTTTGTTGTAGTGTGGATGGCCTGCCTTCTACTTTACACAGGGTTCTCGTAAGCCTTTCTCTGAATGGTATTTTTTACCAAAAACTTCCCTACAAACAACTCTCAGGAGAGCCAATTGTTAAATTGTCAGGAAGTTTGCAAGCTGGTTGACTTTGTGAGGATAGCTTGAACTTGGTCATAGCAGACTATTTATGGTATAAATTAGCACCCCTGTCCCAGAGCTGGATGTTAAGCACTTACCAGCACACCACTGTTCATGTCTTTATGATTTTATTTTCTCTCCTCTTGCCTCTCCCACCCCCGTCTAAATTTAATTCAGAATCACTATTTCCACTTGCGGTAGAAACATAGAACATTTGCATTTGAAAATATAAAATGGTCAAGAACAAGTGGTCTCATCTTTCTAAGCTTTTGTCTCCTGTCTGTAAAGTGGTGATAGCAACATCTTCCTCATAGGTTGTGGTGGGATGAGGTGATGTCATACACATCTGGGCTCAGCAAATACTCAATACCCTCTGGCCATATCACTGGTCTCATTCTCTGCATGCACCCAGCCTTGGGTTACTTATTTATCAACCGACACGTTTTGGAGCTCGCATTCTTTGAATAGCTGACACTAATGACTCATCAGTGAAGTGTGTTTTCAGTAGGAAAATGCTCACAACAATCAGTGCACACTCTTCTACATCTGTGATGAACTGTGAAAACCAGGTCTCTTTCTGCAAAGCTATACCCTGAGAAGTGAGAGAGTATTCTGAATGTAAATTCTTGGACTGTTATCCATGCTGGACTTATTTTACTTGGCCAAAGTTATTCTTCTGAGAGCACCCACCTGGCATTTATCTCTATTCAACTTTGCCTTAGTTATGTAGGACCAGCTTTCCTATGTGTTGAGGTCATTGTGCATTGAGGTCAGCCATGAATAGGCTGGGCAACAGCCCTTATCTCCCCTTCTCCAGAGTCTGAAACAATGCATTCCCTCCTATGCATCATCTGACATGGATAAAGGCTGTTAATGTGTTTTGCCCAATGGAATTCATATCTGATTCTCTCTGCAACAGTGATTTTACTTGGAAAAAGAAATATTTTCCTATACTAGTGCTACTATATTTGATGAGTGAGATTAATTGCCCTCTACTTTAAAATATGCATATTTTAATGGCTAACAAAGATCTCAAGAAATACATAAAGTAAAAATAAAAGTCAGAAAAAAATAGAGGTTATTTGTTTGACTTTGGGAAGTGCCAAAGTTCTTTTATTGCCGCTCCATGGTTCCTATGGATCATTTTATTTCAAAGTTAGGTTTATTGAGGTATAATTCACACACTATAAAATTTATTTATTTTAGTGTAGAGTTTATGAGTCTTTCCAAACACATGTGTTGTGTAACCACCACCATAATGAGGAGATGAAACATTTCCATTCCTTCCCCAAATTCCCTAAGGCTTTTTGTAGCCAGTCCCCTTCTGCCAACAACAGGCCCTGGCAACCACTGATCTGTTTTTCTGTACCTATAGCTTTGCCTTTTTCTGGGAAGTCATACTAATAGGAATCATACAATATGTAGTCAGACAATATTTTGAGTCTGGCTTTTTTTTTACTTAACTAATACATTTGAGATGTTGATATGGTTTGGATTTGTGTCTCTGCACAAATATGTTGAATTGTAATCCCCAGTGTTGGGGAAGGGGTCTGGGGGGAGGTGATTGGATCACGGGAGCGGATTTCCCCTTTGCTGTTCTCGTGATAGTGAGTGAGTTCTCATGAGATCTGGTTGTTTAAAAGTGTGTAGCACCTCCCGCTTCCCTCTCTCTCTCTCCTGCTCCACCATGTGAAGATGTACGTACTTGGTTCCCTTTCGCCTTCCACCATGATTGTAAGTTTCCTGAGTCCTCCCCAGCCATGCTTCCTGTATAGCCTTCCTGTATAACTGTGAGCCAATGAAACCTTTTTTTTTTTTTTTTGAGACGGAGTCTTGTTGTGTCGCCCAGGCTAGAGTGCAGTGGCATGATCTTGGCTCACTGCAATCTCCGCCTCCCAGGTTCAAGCAATCCTCCTGTCTCAGCTTCCCGAGTAGCTGGGACTACAGGTGCCCACCACCACGCCCAGCTAATTTTTGTATTTTTAGTAGAGACGGGTTTCACCATATTAGTCAGGCTGGTCTCGAACTCCTGACTTCAGGTGATCCATCTGCCTCGGCCTCCCAAAGTGCTGGGATTACTGGCGTGAGCCACCGCACCCGGCCTTCAGGTAGTTCTTTATAGCAATGCAAGAATGGAATAATATAGATGTATTGATGGTATACTGGTACTAGTAGTTGTTTTTTTTTAATTGCTGAATAGTATTTCATTGTATGAATGTACCACAGTTTGTTTATCCATTCACCAGTTGAAAGGCATTTGGGTTGTTTCAAGTTTTTAGCAATTATGAATAAAGTCACTATAATAAATATCTGCATACAGATTTCTGTATGAACATAGCCTTTCATTTCCTGGAATTAAATTCTATGGACCATCTTCTTTGCCCCCACCCAAACTCCTGTGGCTCCCCCATCGTCCTCAGAAATCACCACCCTGGGGAACTGAGTACTGTTTTTACTTCCAGCAGAGATGTGTGAGTTCTGGTGCCAAGAAGCAGTTTCACTTTTAGGTTTCTGGACAACAGACATATATACCCTCTGTGGAGATAGAGAAATAAATAATAAGCAGGTAAATAGATGGGTGATAGACTGAGGGAGAAGTGAGGAAAAACAAGGCCAGTAAGCATGAGACAGGGCTTCTACATCAGGTGCTGTAATTAAGGGCTTCTTCTTAATTAGCAGCCCAGCTGCCTATAAAATTGAATTGTGCTTCTCTGCTTATAAACTGGAATCATGACTCACTGAATTACGATTTGCTTAAATCCACTCTTACCATTTGTGCATATGAGCTGATGTATTGCAGCTGATACCTGGACTCAAATGAGATGATTAGGAGGTCTCTGGTCATCAGAGATTTCTATTAATTCTGTTTGAATAACTGCAATAGCAACACTTACGAAGTGCCTGCTGTGTGCCAGATACTGTTCGAAGGACTTTACATATGCTGACTCATTTAATACCCACGACAGACTTAAGGCTAGTGATTTTTCCTACTTTACAGATTTTACAGAATTTGAGGCACAGAGAGGTTACGTATAGACAGCAAAGGGCAAAGTTGGAATAAAAAACTCAGGCCATTATAAGCCAAACACTTGACATCTCTTTTTTATCTTCATCCTAGCCTGACAAGGTGACTTCTTATTATCCCTATTCTACAGATGAGGGAATTGAGACTCAGAGAAATTAAGTAACTAGGTCAAGGTCCTCCAGCTGGTGGGCCGCGGAGTTGGGAATGGAATCCAAGTTAGTCCACGTGCTCTCTATCACCTCTCCCTGCCTCTGATAAAATCACTTGGTTTGCCTTGGAGTTGACCTAAGTTAAGAGGCTGTCGAAAACATGAAATGAAGATGAATTTATCTGAGTCTCTGTTAACCTTGCTGCCCAGGCTCAGCACACGCTGCCTGAGTGTTTCTGCTGGGAGCTTGCTCCATGCAGCCTGCTGGCCCCAGAGAGGACTTCTCTGGGGACCAGGAGGTGTATGGTAAAAGCCTTCTGATTTTTACTATGACTTTTCTCAAACAATAAACTCCCTTTAGGGAAGTTGGGAGAGAACAAAAAATAAATACTGGTTAAGGGTATATTTACAATAGATGTCCTTTTGCATTCATTTGACTCAAATTTCCTTAATAGGCTGCTTATTCTGGGCTCCATGCTTGCTCTAATTAGTTTTTTCATCATGCAATGGTTTTGGTCTCTGGAGGGAGAGGGAGCCTGGAAACATGAGCAACAGCTATGGTTATAAAAATGCCAAATAAGCCCGTCATTCATTCCCTTGTCTGTGCTCCATGTGGCAAACGTGAAGGCCAGCCTTGCCCTTATCAATCTTACCTCCCATGCAAATACCCTGACGTGCAGGGTGCTTTGGTTTTATTTGTTTTATCATTATTGGGCATCTTCTGTGTGCTAGTTCTGTGTTCAGCACTTTTGGATGTTTGCTATCTCCCGTGCTCACAACAGACTTTATGTACATGTCTGTCTCCTTCATAAATGATGGGCTCCTGAATATAGGGAAATGTGTCATTAAGGATGAATTGGATCTGGTTTTCTATCATCCAGGAGCCCCTAGTTTAGTAGGAGAAACCGACATATATATAAATAATCTGAATACATGACACACTACGATAATGCCATAATGACTATAACAGTAATAGTTACCATTTGAGGAAAATGTATCACAGTCCTGGTACTGTGCGAAGTCCTGAATATGTTTCTATGCTTCTTTAATCCCCAGTGAAATTGAGGCTGTATCAGTTATCTAGTATCGTAATAATGCTGTGTAACAACCATAAAACTTCAGTGGCACACAACATTTATTTTTGCTCACAAGTCTATGTGCTGGCTGGCAGCTTCTGCTTCTAGGGTAGCTGGCTGTGGGCTGAGGCACCTCAGCTGGGCTCTCTTGTGCATCTGGGCAGCTTGGGGCTGGCTGGTGCTAGGAGGGTCTCAGATGAAACAGTTTGCCTCTGTTTTAGGAGATGTCTCCTCCTCCAGCAGCCTAGCTCTTGCTTATTCTTTTGGCAGAGGCAGGATCCCTAAGGGCACAAAGTACACAAGCCTCTTGAGGCCGAGACTCAAAATGGGCACACTGCCATTTCTGCTGAACATTTGTATTTGGCCTAAGCCCATTTAAAAGGGTAACCCAGATTCAGGGAATGAGGCAATACACTCTGCTTTTTGATGAGAGGAGCTGCAAAATTATGCTGTAAAGGGCCTGGATACCAGAACGATGAAGAATTGCAGCCGTTTTTTGCATTCCACCGTGGGTACTATTATCGCTCCCATTTCACAGATAAGGAAACTGAGGCATAAAGAGATACCTAGCTCATGTAGAAAGTGATGGCAATGTATATTAATAGACAAAAGACTGTAGAATTGTTGGCAAAGGGAGACACTAGTGCTTTTATAAAGGCTACCTTGTGTGGAAGAAGAGTGGGGATGAATTTGAACCTTAGCACTCTAGAGATGCTGTTGATGTCCCATATCATGCCAGGACCAACTCTGAGATTACTGGTAGCTGTAGCGGGTGGTTCCCGCATGCTGCACGCTGCTCATTTCATTTTATTATTTATTTATTTATTTATGAGACCAAGTCTCACTCTGTCACCCAGGCTAGAGTACAGTGGCGTGATCTCAGCTCACTGCAAACCTCCACCTTCTGGGTTCAAGTGATTCTCCTGCCTCAGCCTCCCGAGTAGCTGGGATTACAGGTGCCCGCAACCACGCCTGGGTAATTTTTGTATTTTTAGTAGAGACCGGGTTTCACCATGTTGGCCAGGCTGGTCTCGAACTCCTGACCTCAGATGATCCAAGCACCTGGGCCTCCCAAAGTGCTGGGATTACAGGAGTGAGCCTCCGCGCCCGGCCTGACCGCTTCTTATTTCAAGGGACTCTCTGCTCCTCTGCCTGAGGCTTTCTCCAGTGCCATCGAGGTTTGCTGAGTCTACTCACAGGGTAGCCCGCAGGTGTCAGACTTAAAGTGCCCAATGGTAACCCTCAACTTAAGGGGAATAGGAGCTGGTGAATCAGTACCCCAGCCTCCCCATTCCACAGTGGAGCAATTCTGTGACACATTTTACAAAGTTCCTTGGAAGATCCCTGTAGGGATTGAGCCCCAGATTACTCTGGGCAGTAACCTGCTGATTAACACACACTTTATTGTCTTCCTCCTTCAAATAAGCCACCTACACCCAAGCCCTTGATTCAGGATCTGCTTTTATAGGAAATCAAACTAACAAACCTTGAAGGATGGCTAAGATATTGACAGATAGAGGGAGGCTGGTGAGTGTTCTAGGTAGAAGCTCTTTTGAACACTTTTGGACATTGTTTCTAAATTTTCTTTGTGCAAATGATACTATATTTGCATAATAACATTTTATTTTAATTTCAGATAATTCCTTTTAAGATTGACTCCCAGAAATAGAGTTAGTGGTTATAGAGTTTAAACATTTCACAGGCTTTTAGCCACTGAAACCTAACCTTTAACATTAAGGATTTGCCCAGCAGATATCTCTCCTCTTATTAACTGAAGAAGTTTTTAATTACTGAATTTTTTTTTTTTTTTTGAGACAGAGTTTCACTCTGTCACCCAGGCTGGGGTACAGTGGCACCATCGTGGCTCACTGCAACCTCCACCTCCTGAGTTCAAGTGATTCTCCCACCTCAGCCTCCCAAGTAGCTGGGATTACAGGAGCCTGCCAACACACCCTAATTTTTGTATTTTTAGTAGAGACGGGGTTTCACCATGTTGGCCCAGCTGGTCTTGAACTCCTGACCTCAAGTGATCCGCCTGCCTCAGCCTCCTAAAGTGCTGGGATTACAGGCATGAGCCACCATGCCCGGCCTAATCACTGAAATTTTGAGGGTATGGGGTGTTGCTATTAACTAAGCATAGCACATATGTCCCAATTTAAAATTAAACATTAAACATCCCTATTCTAAAACTCTGTTGGCCTTTCCGGTACCAGGAACTTCTTACTGGCCAGTCTTCCATATAAAACCATAATCTATCCCCATATTCCCCATATTCTTGTCCTTTTTTTTCTCTCCTCTCTTCTGAACTGTCACAATTTTAGCTGACAGTTCTCAATCCAACCACCCTCCCTTCATAATATTTTCCTAAGCCAAGCAATTCACTTCTCTATTGCCTTCCATCCAGACAGGCTTTGCACACCTGTAGGCTCATTTTCCATGACCAGAATGGCTCATTAGAATTTTCACTAAACAAAGGGCTGTTCTCTCCCTCAGGGACCCCCTCAAAACAAGCCACTGCCAGCTAATGTGTTTGTGGAGATGGGGTGGGAAGGGGAGGGAGAGGAGAACATCAGAAGAGGGATCAGAGACTTAGTGGCCCTTGCGGAGGGGACAAAATAAATGTGGTACAACTTGAGAATAATCTGGACAATTTTCTGCTCCCTAGAATATCCACCTCGCAGCCTCTAATTCTGTGCTTTGTTCTTTTGGACCCTGAAAGCTTTTTGGTCTTCAATAATTCTCTATTAAAATGCAAATCCCTACTGGGAGTTGTTAAGCCTTATCAGCTAATAGCTGACGGTCGCAGGAGCATTAAGATCCTGCTGTAATGGAGCACAGAATGGCAGAGGGATGGGACCGTACTGTGGAAGGACAAATAAATTCGGGAAGGAAGAGAGTGGGTATTTATTAAAGGGGTCATTTTGGGATCTTTCTTGTATTTTGACCAGAATGAACTTTGCTCACCATTATCCACAGCTGTTTCCTTTGCTTTCTCAACAGCAGTCATTTTTAAAAGGGTTGGTTTTAAATACCCTTTGACCTGAGTATAAGTTGAATTAAGGAGGAATGCTGGAGCATCTCTGCTTTGCCTAAATTAGAAAGACTAAAAGTAATCTAAGGAAATTGCTACAGAACCCTTCTCTGCTCTAAATTTAGTTCCCATTTAATCACATCAGTGTCGTGGTACACACGTGTCTTTTGGTGGCTCAGTGGGTCACAGCAAAGCCTGGATGTGGCCAGGGTGGTGGGTGCATTTTGTCTGTGGTAGGAAAAAGTGGAATTCATACCAGCAGACTTAGCAATGTGTGCCCCTCAGGAGGGATCAAAACAGAGCATGGATGCACACTGCTAATTTATCCGAACTCTCTGGAAAACTGCAGAGATGCAGCGTGACCTCCACGGGAAATGAAGGTATCCATCAGCTGAGTCCCAGCCTTCCAGCCAGAGCACCTTCTCCGTCACCCGTAGCTCTCACAAATACGTCTTCTCTCTCCTGCTGGACTGTGAGTGCCCTCGTCTTTGACAGGAGCCAAGGCTACTCCGTCACTGGGGGCAAGTCCAAAATGCTTTCAGAAAAAATGCATCCATAAAGAAGAAATGGCAATGCAGGATCATTCCAAAGCAGTGTTGTAAAAATAAGTGCAGTCTTTGCCATCCTCTCATCCCTTTTCCCCAGGTCTGTTTTCCCTTTGCAGGTGTGTAATTCAAAATATTTAACAACCAGGAAGGCATCAGTACTAACTAACCAGAAAAGAACAGGTCTTGCCCATGAAATCAATCCATGGGGCTCTGGGGCTGCCCATTGTGCAGCATTAACCCTTTAATTCCGGCTGTTCCAAGGCAGGGGCTGAGTTTGCAAAGGCACACCCAGCGGGCTCAGGATAGCATCTGCTCACCCAGCAGTGTAGAAGTATTCCAAAATTCCCAGTGCTTTCTTGCCTGAGTGGCAGCCCTACCCAGTTCCAGGCACCTAGTTCTAATCTCCAATTGTGTGCTGAAGCTGGGCCTAGGGAAGCTCTCTTTGCATGGGGCCTGGATACTTTGATGGGGGAAGGTCACTGAGCTCAATCCTGGGGCAGGCATGGAGGTTGTAGCGAATGGTCCAAGGCCTGGCCCAAGAAGGCAATGTCTGTCCAGCTCTGAGTGGGGCTGTCAGGACAGGTTACAGCCTCTCCTCAGATACAGAGGTGTAGTCACTGGCTTTGACACCCAGGAAATTCCCTAATATAGATCTGTTTCTCTAGGAAAAGGCTTCTTCTGACATTGAGACACAAACTTTCTATTCTTTTTTTTTTTTTTTTTGCTTAGCCTATTACCACTATTGAAGAAAAAAATACTTTCCCCCATTTCTACTGTCTCCATATGCCTCCCCGCGACCACACACACAAAAAACACAACCCCAAAACAGCTTATCTTTTGGCGAACTCATTTCTGCTACTTCCTGGGGAGAGGAGAGGAACTGTTTTTATTGTATGCATTGGTGGAGGTGACGATGGTGGGCTCATTTTTACTCCCTCTGCCCTCATTCATGCCTCCAACTTCTCTGTCTAGTACAGGGGTAGAGAACTCTGACTCATAAGGTCTTTGAATATAATCATGGACTTGGAGGGGGTGGGCGCAGGAGGAGAACAAGGAAGTGAGCTATTTTCAGTTTGTCAAAAATCCTAATAGAAAATATAGATTAACACTCTTGTGTGCAACTAGAGAAATTCAACTTGAGCTAGCTTAGGGGAAAAATTGGAGTTAATTGGCTCATGAAATCAATCCACAGAAATAAGTGGGGTGTGCTGAGTCTCAGGGACAGCTGAAGCCAGGGCCCTAAATGTCACCGGGGCATTCTCTTATTCCCCATTTCTCACCTGTGCTCTTCTCCGAGTGTGGGCTCCATGCTGCAGGCCAGTGGTTCTCAACAAGAGATGGAGAGCTATTTTACCTCCCAGGGGACATTTGGCAATATCTGGGGGATATTTTTGATTGTCACAACTTGGGGAAAGGTACTACTGACATTCAGTGGGTAGAGGCCAAAACTGCTGCTAATTATCCCACAATGTATAGAACAGCCTCCCAAAACAAAGAATTATCTCACTAAAAATGTCAGTAGTAGTTGAGAAAGCCTGCTCTAAGACCAATGTTTTAGTTTGTTCTTTGCTGCTACAACAGAATACCACAAACTGGGTAATTTATAATGAACATTAATTTATTTGGCTTATATGGCTGGGCGCAGTGGCTCATGCCTGTAATCCCAACATTTTGGGAGGCTGAGGCAGGCAGATCACCTGAGGTCAGGAGTTCAAGACCAGCCTGACCAACATGGTGAAACCCCCTCTCTACCAAAAATACAAAAATTAGCCTGGAGTGGTGGTGGGCGCCTGTAGTCCCAGGTACTTGGGAGGCTGAGGCAGAGGAATCACTTGAACCCAGGAGGTGGAGGTTGCAGTGAGCTGAGATTGTGCCACTGCACTCCAGCCTGGGTGACAGAGCAAGGCTCAGTCTCAGAAAAGAAAGAAAGGAAAAGAAAAAGAAATTTATTTGGCTCACAGTTCTGGAGGCTGGGAAGTCCAAGATCGAGGGGCTGCATCTGGTGAGGGCCTTCTTGTTGCATTTTCTCATGCTAGAAGGCATCACACAGTAGAAGGGCAAGAGAGGGCCAGAAAGGGAGAAAAAAGGGGGCCAAATTTGTACTATTATGCAGAACCCATTCCTTCTACAACAGCATTAATCATTCATGAGGGCTCTATCTAATCACCTCTTAGAGGTCCTACCTCTCAGTACCACCACACTGGGGACCAAGTTCCAACACGTGAACTTTGGGGGTACATACAAACTTTAGCAGCCAGCTTTCTCCTGGAAACGTAGCTGCTGGCAGCTCTCAGACCCATATCTAATGGCTTTGGTGACCTAAGGGGGACTGAGACTCAATCACCCTGATCCAAATGTCAAAAATGTCGGGGAATGTCTCCGATTGGTCCAACTTCATCCAGCGATGCATCCCTAGACTAATCACTATGTCCAAAAGTTGAATGTTAGAAGGTCATGGAACTCCTTTCCAGGGCCTCATGTTTGGAGTTGGTAAGAAATATTCTCAGAATGAGAAGCGTAAAGGGCAGGCCAGGAAATAGATGACAGTCAGGCCACGAAAGCTTCTAGTGAGTAATTTTAGTTTATCTGGGAGGCAACATCTTTTAGAAGTAGAGATATGAGGCAGCAGGCAAAGAGAAGTGACCTTCAAAGGAGTAAAGTCTGGGAACCATATTAATCGAGAACCCACCACTAAGATACTGCACAGGCCAGGCCAGTGTCCCATACTCCATACTCTTTATTCCCCACTCTTATTTTTATTTATTTATTTAGTTAGTTTTTTTGAGACAGAGTCTCACTCTGTTGCCCAGGCTGGAGTGCAGTGGCGCAATCTCGGCTCACTGCAATCTCTCTCTCCCAGGTTCAAGCGATTCTCCTGCCTCAGCCTCCCAAGTATCTGGGATTACAGGCACCCACCACTACACTCGGCTAATTTTTGTATTTTTAGTAGAGACAGGGTGTCACCATGTTGGACCAGGCTGGTCTCGAACTCCTGACCTCCCAAAGTGCTGCGATTACAGGCATGAGCTGTCGTGCCCAGCCCCCACTCTTCTTATGAAGGCAATTCCTGGGGGACCTGTTCTCCACTCAGAATCCTTGGGTGGTAAATGGCTATTTAGATAAACTAATTACTGCTAATGTTAGCTAGCTAATGAGTTATTCCTTCCAGATGACATAATGCCTAACCCCATGATAATGTGCATATTCTTTCAAAGGTCTCTAAAGGAGGAAATAGTGGTAGAACTTCCAGTCGAGTAGGAGCTTACTGGGAAAATTTTTTTGTTGTAGCGGCCTTCCATTCAAGTCATTAATGCAGGTAGCAAGTTACGCTGTGTCTGAATAAGACAGGTTCAAGGTTAACATTTGCTTTTTTTTTTTTTCAACTCTTATGTTGGATTCACGGGGTACATGTGCAGCTTTATTAACTGGGTATATTGTGTGATGCTAAGGTTTAGGGTACAAATAATCTCATCACCCAAGTACTGAGCATAATACCCAACAATTAGGTTTTCTTTCTGTTTGTTTGCTTTGCCTTTTTTTTGAGGCAGAGTCTCGCTCTGTCGTCCAGGCTGGAGTGCAGTGGCGCGATCTTGGCTCACTGCAAGCTCTGCCTCCTGGGTTCACGCCATTCTCCTGCCTCAGCCTCCCGAGTAGCTGGGACTACAGGTGCCCGCCAACACGCCAAGCTAATTTTTTTGTATTTTTAGTAGAGACAGGGTTTCACTGTGTTAGCCAGGATGGTCTCGATCTCCTGACCTCGTGATCTGCCCACCTCAGCCTCCCAAAGTGCTGGGATTACAGGCGTGAGCCACTGCTCTTGGCTGTTTTGCCTTTTTTTAAAAAAAATTATTTTAAGTTCCTGAGTACATGTGCAGGATATGCAGGTTTGTTACATAGTTAAACGCAACAGTTAGGTTTTCAATTCTTACCCCTTTCCCTCCGTCTCTTCCTCCCCCATCTAGTATTCCCCAGTGTCTATTGCAAGGCCAACATTTTCTGAAGTATGTTCTTCGAAACAGGGAGTCCCTGGATGCTAGTAATTATTATTGAAAATAAAGATTTCATAATAAAATCCATTAGGGAAATGCTGGTTTAGATGACATTTAGTACAGTTTTTTACTATAGGACTCAGGGCCTTTAATAGAATGGGTGTTGTGACTCTCAATGAAGGAAGAATAATATGTAGACTTCCCAACTTATTGGGCCTAGGAGCCCCTTTGCTGAGGCGCATTTTACATAGGACTACCAGTCCTGTTTTGTCCTTTGTCCTTGCATAATTGCTAAAGGCATTCTTCTTTGTTCCCCAGAGTATATCAGGTTGGAGGATAAATTTTATGGTCACCTTATTGTAACAGGAGCAAACTTTGGAAAATGCTTTTCTGTTGTTACCTGGATTTCTGGAGAGCAACCTTTTTTTTTTTTTGAGATGGAGTCTCGCTCTGTCGCCCAGGCTGCGGTGCAGTGGTGCCATCTTGGCTCACTGCAACCTGGTCCACCTCTGGGATTCAAGTGATTCTCCTGCCTCAGCCTCCTGTGTAGCTGGGATTACAGGCACACGCCACCACCCCTGGCTCATTTTTTGTATTTTTAGTAGAGACAGGAGACGGGGTTTCACCATGTTGGTGAAACAATGGTTTCCTATTGTCCCCGGAACACTTCTAAATTGATCCCCCGTTAATATCAGCATTAGAATCCCAAAACCAAAGCATAGATTGTTTAAAATTAAACAGACCCTAAGCTGATTACATTATTAAAGTTTTTTTGTTTTTTTTTTTTTGGTTGTTAAAAGACAGAAGCTAAACCTTAACAGGCCAAAAAAAAAAAAAAAAAATGCTAGTAATTTGGGCAAGAAACTTAGAATCAGAGGACCGGCTTCAGGAACCACAGTCCCCTGATGCTTCCAGGATTTTCTCTCCAACCACAGCTTTTCTCTGCTTTAGCTTCAGTCTTTCCCACCAAGCAACAGAGAGTGGTTTCATGGGAGGAGGAAACAGGACAATGAAATTTTTGTTCTAAAGTCAAACTATGGTACAAAAAAATGATTCTTATAAAACGTTTTCCTTGAAAGTTCCTTAAATCACTTGTGAAGTACAATATATGTGGTTTGATGTATTCAACGCTGAATACATTCAAATAACAGAGGTATGTGGTAATATACAGAACATAATGAAGGATGCACATGCAAAACATACATTTCCAGATTTTTACTTACATGAAAAAGAGATGAGGCTGGGCACAATGGCTCTTGCCTGTAATCCCAGCACTTTGGGATTACAGAAACAAAACAAAAACTGGGGGTGAAGAGAAAACACAGAAAATGAAAACCAGGCTGGGCGTGGTGGCTCAACCCCGTAATCCCAGCACTTTGGGAGGCCGAGGCGGGTGGGTCACCTGAGGCCAGGAGTTTGAGACCAGACTGGTCAACATGGTAAAACTCTGTCTCTAATAAAAAATACAGAAATTAGCTGGGTGTGGTGGCACATGCCTGTAATCCCAACTATTCAGGGGGCTGAGGCAGGAGACTCTCTTGAACCCGGGAGGCAGAGGTTGCAGTGAGCCAAGATCACGCCACTGCACTCCAGCCTGAGCGACAGAGCAAGACTCTGTCTCCAAAAAAAAAAAAAAGGCGAGGGGGATGAAAGAATAAAAAGGAAGACTGCAGATGGTTTCTCCTAGCCACGGTCAGGGCAAAGGGCAGTGTTAGTTCTTCAGTGTCATGTTCTCACTGGGGCATGTCTCACTGAAGGGAAGGCTGGGAGGAGTCGCCTGTGCTGTTTTGACTGTGTTTGTTGATTTCCTCTCAATTCTCTAAATTCCATCACTCTCACTATGGAAATCTTGGAAAAACTGACTTAATCTTTCTGTACCTCAAATATAAAATGAGGGAATGATAGAACATACCTCATAGTTTTATTGTGATGATAAAGTAGAATAATACAAGCAATGTATTTAGAACAGTACTAGGCATCTTTAAGCACCATGACTACTACAACTGTTTGCACTATAATAAAACCAATAGGGCCTCTGCTCTATGGGGAGTTTTATTTTATTGGTTTTCTTTTTTTCTTTCTTTCTTTTTTTTTGAGATGGAGTCTCGCTCTGTTGTCCAGGCTGGAGTGCAGAGATCTCATCTCACTGCAACCTCCGTCTCCTGGGTTCAAGCAATCCTCTTTCATCAGCCTCCCGAGTAGCTGGGACTACAGACATGCACCACCACGCCCGGCTAATTTTTGTATTTTTAGTAGGGATGGGGTTTCACAATGTTGGCCAGACTGGTCTGGAACTCCTGGCCTCAGGTGATCCACCCACCTCAGCCTCCCAAAGTGCTGGGATTACGGGGGTGAGCCACCACGCCCTGCCTGGTTTTCATTTTCTGTGTTTTCTCCTCACCCCCAGTTTTTGTTCTGTTTCTTTGGTTTTTAGTCAACCTTCTGACTGGTTTGCACCTTATAAAGAGAAATATCTTGTTTTTGTTTGTTTTGTTTTGAGACAGGATATCACTATGTGGACCAGGCTGGACTCGAACTCCTGGGCTCAAGGCAATCTTCCCACCTCAGCCTCCTGAGTAGCTGGGACCACAGGCTCACACCTCTATACCTGGCTAGAAAGCTGCTTTTGATTCCTTCTTCAGAAGTCACACTCCATTATCACTCATTCAACAAATATTTATTAAGTAACTCCTATAGGCCAGGCATAATTCAAGGTGCTTCAGATGTAGCAGAAAACAAATCAACAGAAATCCCTGCCCTCGTGGTCTTATGTCCCCATGGGAGAAGGGAAATATGAAGGAAAAAATGTCAAGCGTCTCCTGCTCCCCAGCTTATACTTAATATTACATTGTGTTTCTCCCCTTCTCCTGCTGCAGCTTACGCTTATTTATTACATTTTTTTTTTTTTTTTGAGATGGAGTCTCACTCTGTCACCCAGATTGGAGCACAGTGGTGCAATCTCCACTCAATGCAAGCTCCACCTCCTGGATTCACGCCATTCTCCTGCCTCAGCCTCCCGAGTAGTTGGGACTACAGGCACCCGCCACCATGCTCGGCTAAATTTTTTATATTTTTAGTAAAGATGGGGTTTCACCGTGTTAGCTAGGATGGTCTCGATCTCCTGACCTCATGATCCGCCCACTTCGGCCTCCCAAAGTGCTGGGATTAGAGGCGTGAGCCACAGCGCCTGGCCCTTTTTACCTTTTTTTTTTTTTTTTTTTTTGGACAAATCTTATTGTATTCAGATAGCAGTCTGATCACACATGGTCGAAGAACACTCAAATAATAAACCACATATAATCAGATGTTAAAGACTGGTTTTCAGCCAGGTGTGGTAGCTCACACCTGTAATTCCAGCACTTTGAGAGGCTGAGGTGGGTGGATCACGAGGTCAGGAGTTCAAGATCAGCCTGGCCAATATGGTGAAACCCCATCTCCACTAAAAATACAAAAATTAGCTGGGCGTGGTCACGCACACCTGTAGTCCCAGCTGCTTGAGAGGCTGAGGCAGGAGAATCGCTTGAACCCGGGAGGCAGAGGTTGCAATGAGCCAAGATCGCACCACTGCACTCCAGCCTGGGCGACAGAGTCAAAAAAAAAAAAGATTGGTCTTTAAACATTATAACCATTCATGCCTCACTTGGCTAGACACAAAACCACATCCACACCTCAGCGACCACCAAACCGTTCAGCACAGCTTCCTTAACTGTGAGCTGTTTGAAGCTACCAGTCTGAGCACTATTGACTATTGTTTTCAGGCTCTGACTAGCTCTAGGGATCTCAACAGGGGTGGGAGGAACCAGCTCAACCTTGGCATAGTACCAAAATGTGGCCAATCCAGGCTTTGCATAAGTCACAGCAGCGTTCACCAGTGCCCGGGCCTTTTCTGCAAGGTTACAGACAAATTGGGCTATGGTTCTGGGATGGAAAGTTCGTCGCCCCGAACAGCCGGCTGAATGTCTATCTGTAACTTCTTGATACCATCTGCTTGCTGTAAACTTTTCCCTTGAAAACAAGGTTTTTCCAAGGGAAAACAAGGTTGAAACCAAAAGATTTATTTGCAAATACCCTGGGTTTTCCCAGAAAGAATTTTAGGCAGCTTCCTTGCCCTTTGGCCTCATTGCTTACAAGTGACTTTTTCCTTTGCTGCAAGTGCTGTGATATTTTCTCTTTCTGTTTCCCTTTCTTTCTCTTTCTTTCTTTCTTTCTCTTTCTTTCTTTCCTTTCTTCCTTCCTTCCTTCCTTCTTTCTTTCTTTCTCTCTCTATTTTTTTCAGGGTCTCATTCTGTCACCCAGGCTGGAGTGCAGTGGCGCACAATCTCGGTTCACTGCAACCTCCACCTCCCGGGCTAAAGTGATCCTCCCACCTCAGCCTCCTGAGTAGCTGGGACTACAGGCATGCGCCACTATGTCCAGCTAATTTTTGTATTTTTTGGTAGAGACAGGTTTTCACTGTGTTGGCCAGGCTGGTCTCCAACTCCTGACCTCAATTGATCCACCTGCTTCGGCCTCCCAAAGTACTGGGATTACAGGTGTGAGCCCCTGCGCCCAGCCATGCTGTGATATTTTTTCCTTGGTGCTAGTTCCCTTTCTTAAGCTGGAATTCCATCTCCCACTTGGTCCTTTCAGAGTCCCTTCTTTTGATGCAGGCAAGAAATCCTAATTTAGCATCACTTGTGATTATAATTAATGTGCTGTTT
This sequence comes from Pongo pygmaeus, assembly GCF_028885625.2. Lineage (NCBI taxonomy): Eukaryota > Metazoa > Chordata > Mammalia > Primates > Hominidae > Pongo > Pongo pygmaeus. The sequence continues at coordinate 23,774,569 of NC_072376.2, forward strand.
ACTCCCTCTTCCAGATCATTAATGAAGATGTTAAATGAGACCAGAATGAAACCGTGTCCCCATGGCATTCCGCTAGACACCTTCCAACAACTTGACACTCTGCCATTTGCTGTTTCATTACCCTTTGTTTACCTTGTGAGCTCAGGTCCTTGCTTTTGAAGGAGGCAGAAAGCTTGCTATTTCTACTGCTGCATAGATGCCACTTAAAGGGTGGGGATATTAAAACCTGACAGATTGTAAATGCATCCTTTTGAGTTTGAATTAAATGTGGATTATGAATAGAGCATTGTCAGTAAATACTGTTGCTCTCCCTCCTCTCAGATGCCTTTGTTTGCTCTTGACTTTCTGCAGCTGTTTATCTTTCTGGGAGCAGAGAAGGGTAGCTGTTTGCTGTATGCAAAGATATTGCTTGGATCAGCTTAACTCCAAGTGTAAAGTTACACTGTTGCATGTGAAAGATGTGGTAGATGGATTGCATTCATGGCTCTAGTTTTTCTCTCCTCCCCATATCCATGCCCTTTACTGATGTAACTTTGCAGTACACTCCCAACTCTGACTCTGCCCAGCCATGTGACTTTCTTTGGCAAATGGGATTTTAGCAGACATAATGCAAGTGTAAGCTTGGAAAAAAGCACTACGTGTCTGCTTGCACTCCTGAGCCTCTACCATTGCTATGAAAACATGCCTGGGAGAGCCTGCGAGAAGACAGTACCCAGAGCAGTGCCCTAGTCTCTCCAGTTGACTAGCCAGGACCAGCCTAGATCTTCTGACAACTGGATGATCTTCAGATATGTGAGTGAAATCAGCAGAATTTGCAAGCTGACCACCACCAGATGCATGAGCAATAAGTATATTGCTTATGAGGTCTTGTTTGTTACACAGCATCAGCTATGGCAATAGATAGCTGATACAATAGCACACATTTGGGGCTTTATGGACTGGGAACTCATTGATCTTCCAAAGATTTTCCACATGGTGGGTCCCTGACACGATCCTTTACAAGAAATGAGAAGGAAAAGTTTTCTAAATAGAGATTCAGAAGGACAAAACAGGCTCTAGTGTCTACAGTAACCTTTAAGAGACAAGGAGCAAGGGAGAAAAGAGCCTCCATGGAGACTTCCAGAATATGCAGGGCACTAAAAGTACTCCTTTTTCCTTTCTCTCTCTGTCTCTCTTTTAAGTAAAACAAGGTCTCACTGTACTGCCCAGTTTGGTTTCAAATTCCCGGGCTCAAGTGATCTTCCAATCTTGGTCTCCCAAAGTGGTAGGATTCTAGGTGTGAGCCACTGCACCTGGCCTTCTTTTTCCAATGAAGACAGAAAAGAGAAATGAAAAGTGACCTAATAGTTAGAATGCACTGACTGTCCTCTAACCCTAAGCACTGGTTTGCTGTTTCATTTTCAAATATTTGCCTCTGGAAACAGTCACATCACTCAGGCTACAGCCGAAAAATGCTCCTTTGGTTTATGGCAACACCATTGTTACAGGAAAGGGGTTCCGATCCAGACCCCAAAAGAGGGTTCTTGGATCTCGCACAAGAAAGAATTCAGGGTGAGTCCATACAAAAAAGTGAAAGCAAGTTTATTAAGAAAATAAAGGAATAAAAGAATGGCTGCTTTATAGACAGAACACCCAGAGGGCTGCTGGTTGCCTATTTTTATGGTTATTTTTCCATCATATGCTAAACAATGAGTGGATTATTCATGCCTCCCCTTTGTAGACTATATAGGGTAAGTTCCTGATGTTGCCATGGCATCTGTAAACTGTCATGACACTGGTGGAAGTGTAGTAGGTGAGGATGACCAGTGGTCACTCTCGTGGCCATCTTGGTTTTGATGGGTTTTCAGTGGCTTCTTACCACAACTTGTTTTATTACCAAGGTCTTTATGATCTGTGTCTTGTATCTCCTATCTCATCCTGTAACTTAGAATGCCTTAACCATCTGGGAATGCAGCCCAGTAGGCCTTAGCCTCATTTTACCCAGCTCCTATTCAAGATGGAGTTGCTCTGATTCACATGCCACAGACACTGAGATAGGTGGCCTTACTAAGATGGGTAAAGCCTGGAAAAGGAGTTTGCACTCCTTACTCTGAGTGGAGGCACACGCTTCTTAAGTGCACAAGCTTCTGAAGACACAGCCTCTACTTGCTCCCTGGGGCTTTTTTTTTTCTTTCTTTTTCCGGAGACCAAGTCTGGCTCTGTCGCCCAGGCTGGATACAGCAATCCCAGCTCACTGCAGCCTCCGTCTCCCGGGTTCGAGTGATTGAATCCTGCCTCAGCCTCCTGAGTAGCTGAGATTACAGGCATGTGCCACCACACTCAGCTAATTTTTGTATTTTTAGTAGAGACAGGGTTCCAGCATGTTGGTCAGGCTGGTCTTGAACTCCTGACCTCAAGTGATCTGCCCGCCTTGGCCTTCCAAAGTGCTGGGATTACAGGCGTGAGCCACCATGCCCAGCCCCTGGGGCTTTTCTTACTCAGCAGCCCTCTAGGCTGCCTCTTCACAGCGGACACCCAACCTTAGAATGGGCAAAGTGTGGCCCCTGGCCAGCAGCCTGGGCATCACCCAGGAGCCCATCAGACCTGCAGAATCTCAGAGCCCACCCTCACCTAATGAATCTAAACTGACATTTCACCAGAACCACAGGGAATTTGTGTGCACATTAAAGTTCAAGGAGCACAGGTCTTAGGAGATGTAGAGCTCTTCTGGAAGGTCATATCATTTATTTGGGGTCCATCCCCTCTTCTAGGTGGTGAGTTCTTGAGGGGAGGATGATACCTTGTGAGTCTTTGTATCCCCAGCACCAAGCGCTGCGCCTAAATGTAATAGGAGCTCAAAACTAATTTGCTGAACTGCAGTGAGCTGATGTAACTGAACAGCCAGACTCGTCAAGCTTACTCCCCTATCTCATGGACAGGACTTTCCTCTCCAGGATTCCTGAGCTGCCTGGAGCAGCGACCACCTTGATGTGCAAATTTGTCAAAACAAGGCAACCCCCAACCCGCACCCCCCGCAACCCCCCCCCCCCCACACACACACAGACCCTGGGCAGCTCTGTGCACTCCAGAGATTTAGGTTTGAACATTGTGATGTAAAGCACAACATCCAGCGCATTTGAATAAGTGAGTTTGGGATCGGCATCCTGCATATATTAGAATGTCAATGTGGAACTTAAATTAGGGCCCTACTAAAAAATTTGCTAGGCCTTCAGCAGTGGACTCAGAAATAGACCAGCGGGCAGGGAGGGAGGGAGGGAGAGACAGAGGAAAGGAGAAAGGTAAAAAAACTGGGAGAGTGACAGTTGGGGAGGGGGAGGAAAGAAAAAATAGGCTAGGGCTTATGGGACCTAAATTTTACCATCTTATTTTCTAGTGGAACTTGGAATTTTTCACCCCCTCTCACGGTATCATTGACATTAAATATCCAATCTTCTCTGCCTCACATCAACTTGAGTAATAAACCACAGCCAAGGTTGGCTGCATCTGCTCTCTTCCTCCTTACTCAATTCAAGTTAAGAATGCTCACACCATACATTACTATGGGGATTTTTAAAATGATTTATTTTGCTACACAATTCAGACCTTTGAACCAGGCTGGATGCTGGGTGCTTTGTTGACACAGTAGTTAGGGATAAAAGGGGAGTTTGGGGGATTGCAGAATTCTGACTTTCTATAAATCACTAATTTTATTGTAGTAAATAGAGGTCACCTCCTGGAACTTCAGTCGCCTGCCTTGAAAAATGGCATGAAACTATCAATGTCCATCTAAAGGAAAAAAAAAAAAAAAAAAATAGGACGAAGAGAGTGAAAGGGAAAAGTATTTTCTCAGTTTTAGCCAAGGCTGTATCAAGAATATGGCTAGTATGCTCAAAGCGATCTTTAAGAGGTGGCCCAGAAACTTCCCATTTCTTCTTTGAGCACATTGTCTATTGCCCCTGCCCTAGACGAGAGGCTAAAGGCAAAGAATGTGGCAAAGTACCTGGGGAGTGAGGGGCCTTGGACGTTCAGTTCTGTCATGAGCTTAGAAGGACTAAGTCAGAAGGGAGAAACTGAAGAGTGCACTCCAAAACTGTGCCCGATTCAGCTGAGAGTAATCAAAACAGATACCACATATGGCAGGAGCTGCAAACACAGGCAAACTCAGGCGCCATGGAGGGAAGGTAAATGGCTGGGGAGAGTCTGCTAAACTGAGAGACTCTAGCTTGAGTTATTCAACACCTTTCTAACTCCTTCTTTCTTTTTTGTTCTTCTGTTTTTTCTTTCCTTATTTTATTTTGTTTTATTTTATTTTATTATTTTATTGAGTTCTGGGGCACATGTGAAGGATGTGTGGTTCATTGCATAGGTAAACATATGCCATGGTGGTTTGCTGCACCTATCCACCCACCACCCAAGTACTAAGCCCAGTATGCGTTAGCTATTTTTCCTGATGCTTTCCCTTCCTCCACCCTTCTTTCTTGTGTGCGTGTGTGTGTGTGTGTGTGTGTGTGTGTGTCTGTGTGTGTGTCCAGGTCTCGCTATGTTTCCCAGGCTGGAGTGCAGTAGTGCGACCTCAGCTCACTGCAACCTCTGCCTCCCGAGCTCAAGCGATCCTTCCACCTCAGCTTCCTGAGTGAGATTACAGGTGCATGTCACCAGGCCTGGCTAATTTTTTAATTTTTTGTATACAAGGGGTTTCACCATGTTGCCCAGGCTACCTCACTTCTAACCTGTAAGACATAAGTGGAAGTCCCTGGAAAGTCTTCCTTTCTTGTATAAAAAAGCAAAGTCTTGCTAGGAGAGATTTTGTCATTTGCTCCTTTACCATTCCCTCCTTCTTTTCCTGCCTGAAACACAGATGCCATAGCTTGCTGTGCAGGAGCTATCTTGAGATCATGAGGACCAAACACTTCATGCTTAAAGATAGCAGAGCAGCAAGGCTGAGGAGCCTAGGTCCCTGCTGGCATTGCTCAGCCTCACTGCCAGTCCTGGACATCTAGCTGCATGAAAAAAATTAACCCCTTACTTATTTAAGCCGCTGTGGTCAGGTTTTCTGCTCTACACCGAGTGATATGCTACCCCCGGCTCTATCCATTGTTGCTGTATAGGAATGCTGGCTCAGTGTCACAAGATTTTCTGATTTTTCAAGAGAAGATATAAATCTGGATTTTTTAAAACACAAAATTTCCCAGTTGGCAGTTGGTAATTGATCCCAATAGAGACAATTAATTGAATTTTTTGAAGACACACTTCCAATTTGTGATCTCTGATTTATAGAATCTTTACTCTGGGCCAGATGCTATGCTAAGCATTTTATATAGATGATCACATTTAATCCTGACAACGGTGCTGAAAGTCATGCTATTATTACTTTTTTATGTATAGTTTAAGAAACTGAGGCTCAAAAGTTTAGCTAGCTTGCCCAAAGCTATGTAGCTATAGAGAAAGAGTCATTATTACAGCTCATGCCTGACTTTGGACCAGGCATTGCTAATAATATGGAATCAATCCTCTATTGCCACATAATGCTGCTTGACAATCCATGTCAAAACTCAGTGGCTCACAACCAGAATTTACTCTCGTGCTTATAGTTCTGTAGGATGACTGTGGTTTGGGTGATCCCAGTTGGGCTCAGTTGCATGCCTCTGCTTCAAGCTGTGATTCCCGTGGGATAGGGTCTAGGCTGGGAGTTGGGTTCAAGTCCACTCCATGTGTTTTCACTCTGAAAGGGCAGTAGCTGTGCAGGGTATGCTCTTCCCTTGGGAGAATACCAGAATGTAAGAACCAAGCCCTAATCGGTGAGTGCATTTAAGGTCTCTAGTCATATTGTGTCTGCTAGCATTCCATTGATCAAAAGAAGCTGTGATGCTGAGCCCAACATCTGTGGAGCAGGGAGATATACTTGGCCCACAGAAGGAGGGAGCATGAGCATTGCTCAACAGTGATCCAAACAATCACAACTATTCTACACAGCCTCAGGAAAAGCTGGCTTTCATTCCGATGAAACAAAGACTCCTTTTTTCCCCACTGCCTGTTTGCAAAAATGGCAGATGGTGCAAGGACCTGGTAAGTGGGGCACAAAGCCATCAAATTCCATCTGAAGTCAGTTCATTTCAGAGATACCACCACCTTCTGATGGTGTTACACCCTGGAAATGGCGGTCCAGCTCTAGCTTCTGGAAGGCAACTGGCAAGAGGTGAGGAAGAGATGGTGGAAAGGTAGCCCCTCTCCTTGTTGGGGAGGAGCTTTCATCTTATTCCAGTTCTCAGCAGTAGAAGCTATGCCTGGAGACTTCCAGGTGTCTCCTGTCCTGGTTCCTGCCTTGTTCTTTCTCTTTTCCCTCATCCTTATTTATGTTTCTACTCCTCCTTCTCCAACATTCCAGAATATTCATTCATCCATTCAATGAATAGGCATTTATTGACCACCTCCTTTGTGCCAATTGCTGTTCTTGATGCTGTGGAAACAGCGAGAACAGGACTGAACCCATTCCCAATTTCCATCTGAGCTACTTCTAGCAGAGGCTGCCAAATAACGAACAAGTAAATAAAATGAAAGGCATAATTTGGGAGAGTGAGAAGTGCTCCCAAGGGCAGACAGAATGGAGAGGGGAGCAAAGAAAGGGAAGGAAGGTGGAGGAGAAGGGGCCCAGCCTCTTAGTGCCTGACTAGCCCTTTGCTGTGAAGGCTTACCTTTCATGCTTGGCTTCTCCCTGAAGCTGGGAGCTACCTCAGGCAGGGGCCATATTTGATTCAGCTGTGTCCAAGGTCAGATGCAACGCTTCCCCAAATGCTGCCGGGCAGCAGATTATACCACAGTGTATTGAAATACTTGCATGGTGTCTATGTGAGCAAGACCTGCTGCCTCCAAGTGTCCTGTTGGTTGCGTTGATCATGTGCATGGGAGGTGAGGGGTGGTATGTACGTGGAGGGGGAGCCCATAGCAAAGGGCAGGGGAGAGAGCCACCAACAGCTTCTCCACTCCTTTTATGGGATAAACTGGGTGGTCCCTCCCTGTACACAGGCTTCATGCAGAGATCTGGATATGCTGCATTAGACCACTTCGTGCCTCCATTTACCGGAGGGATTTAACTAACCTCATCAGGTTCCCTAGAGCAGAGATTCTCAGCAGGGTAAGAAGTGATTTTCCCTGCCATACCCGTATCAGGGAACATTTGGCAATGTCTGGAAACATTTTGGATGATCACAACTCGGGGAGGGAGTGCACTGGCATTTAGTGGGTAGAAGCCAGGGATGCCGCCAAACATGCCACAATGCACAAGGCAGAATTATCTGGCCTACAATGTCAGTAGTTCCCGGGTGCCCTGGAGCCATGCTTGTTAGCCACCCACCCCTCCTGCATCTGTGCAGGGGCTGAATTTAATTTCTCTATATTATTTTGTTTACTTTGAGAATGGGTGATAAATGCACATCGCAACATTCCAAAAGAACAACAGGGGTCATAGTGAAAATGCCTGTCTCGTTTAGTCTTATTAATAGCTCTCCTTCCTCTTCCCCACCCCTACTACCTTGTGTATCTCCTTCCAAATATACTCTGCCTGTTAGTGTCCTACCTAATATCTTCTCATCTCTCATCTCGACACACCAAAGGCTGCTTTTTGTGACTATCCAAGTTTTTCTGCCTGGGGGCTTTTTGTTCTGGCCCTGGGAGCACCTTTGGCAAACTGGAATTGCCCAAGAGTTAATGCTCCTGGAAGTAGCCCACAACCAAAGACAGGTGGGAAGTTGGTAGATAAATACCCCAGCTTATCTTGGGTGAGATAACTCTGAAGGGAGTTCTACACTGTTGGCTGGTTTCCCCCTGCAGGATTGCCGTCCAGTTGCCCTCAGTGGTAACGTTCTTGATATTTTCCCTTAGTTGACTACCTTTTCTTCCGTGCCTTACTTCTCCACTCTCCTATCGGAATTTCCTGGGATTGCAAGCAAACATCTCAGAGTGTGATTCTGGAGGGACCCAAACTAAAAAAGGGCTATCTATATCTATATCTATCTATCTATACATACATACCTATGTATACATACATAGATATACATGTATATATATATACACACACATATATTTATATGTGTATATGTGTATGTGTAGTATATATGTGTATATATAGATACGGTTTTTACACAAGTGATAACGTTCTACGTCTTGCTTTTTCACTTAATTATATATCTTGGTGGTGTTCCTTATCACCAAGATATAGTGAGCTATTAATATCTCATTATTTCTTGCAACATTCTATTTCATTATATAGATATCCCATAACTTATGGGCATCTAGATAGATTTTCATCTTCTGTGTTTATCAGTGCCCTTGAAACAGTGCCCTTGAAACAGTTTATCAGTGCCCTTATACATTTGATATAATTTCTTCCAGAGTCATGAGATATGCATGTTTAAAACTTTGATAGACATTGCCAATTCTTTATAAAGCCTACACCAATTTATAGCTTCTCACCAGCAACATATGAGTTGAAACTTGGTGCTGAAAAGATGAAGCCAAATGTTTAGGTTGCCTTTGTCCCTGCTTTGGTCTCTGCTCAAAGCATGTCCTCTCTCCTGTACCTCAGAAGTGGACATGAGCATGGAACTCCCAGGCTGTGGAACCCCAGGTGAACGAATGCAGCCGGGAGGCACCCGGTGGTGTTCCTGAAGGTGTGGACACACATACACACAGCAAACCCCCTTGCTCTCCAGACCGTTAGAATCCTTGTTGGTTAAATGTTATGGAGGAACAAAGTTGTGAACACCTCAAAGATGAAGTTTCCAAATCAGACCCAATAGTGAGATATTGAAGGGATATATGCACTTCTCTTGATAGGCCCCTTGCAATTGAATATGGGCAAATATTAATACATTCTGAGTGCTCACTGTGTGCCTGGCCGAGAGCCAAATGCACTCCTTGCATCTTCTTATCATCTCCCAGCAACCCTATATTGAAGATGATGTTCTTATTCCTGTCTTTTAATGAGGTTACTGAATGATAAATATATTAATTGACCACTTAGTAGATGGAAACTATTGAAAGCCTAACCCAAACTGCCAGGGTTAAAATCCTGGCTGTTTCTCTTATGAGTTGGGTAACCTTAGGCAAGATGCCCTTCTTCTCTTCGGTGCTGCTATTTTCTCCTCTGTAAAATGGAGACATTGCTATGAAGGTGAAATAAGTTAATAGATAGAAAATGCTCAGAAAAAATTGGCTATCTAATCATTGTCTATATGACTCTTGAAACTGGAATTTTAGTCACTGTATTTTACAGTATCCCAGCAGTCCAGTTCATTTTTTAAATTTATTTTATTATTTATTTATTTATTTATCTTGAGACAGTGTCTCACTCTTTCGCCCATGCTGGAGTGCAGTGGCCCAATCTCGGCTCACTGCAACCTCTGCCTCCCGGGTTCAAGCGATTCTCGTGCGTCAACTTCCTGAGTAGCTGGGATTACAGATGTGCACCACCACATCTGGCTAATTTTTGTATTTTTAGTAGAGACGGGGTTTCACCATGTTGGCCAGGCTGGTCTTGAACTCCTGACCTCAGGTGATCCGCCTGCCTTGGCCTCCCAAAGTGCTGGGATTACAGGCATGAGCCACCACACCTGGCCCTGGCCAGTTCATTTTTAAAAACTGAAATTTTAAGAGTTTAAGAAAATAAATGAAAGAGATGCAAGTTTTATTTCAGAATTCTCAAAGCGTACTGAAGATTGTTGCTGGAACCATGCTTATGCCTCCGCTGTGCGGCTGGCTGGGGGCTCCTGGGGTGGGATCCGATTACACCACCGTGAGCAGCAGTGATAGAAGCACAAGTCGGCACCGACTGTTAGGCTCATCTGCAGAAATCCAGGCTCTCTGCATTCTGGAATAATTTGATCCACACCATCTGGCAGCTTGAAAGAAGAAGAAAAAGATGAAGAGGGAGAAGAAACAACAGCCATGTAGCATGAATGTAATTCCTATCTAAGTTATGCACTCCCATTTGCTTCATGTAATATGAGCCAAATTTAGATATGTCAACATCTCAACAATTGCTGATTTTTCAAGTGCTATACGATGCATCTGGCGGGCACTCATTGAATGTTCTTCAATGATGTGACATAAATCTATTTACTAAAATAGAGTGTATTGAAAAAGTAAATAGTATATTGTAATGTTCTTTAGTTGGTGTTTGCATAAATTGGGACTCTCTGAAATATGTGGGTTTGAGATTTAAAAGCACATGACTATGTTTTTAAATGTTCGAAGCATCATAATTGTAGCGCTTACAAACCACTGAGTCTATTTCCCTCATTTTAAGCATAAGAAAACAGCCCAAGATTAGATTTTGATAATGAGAGAGCACAACGATCCTGGACCCCTGGCCGGGAGGACAATAGGGGAAACAGGTGAAACGCTGTGTGAGCTGGACCACCCAGGCTCTCCAACACCGGGGCACCAGAGCATCCTTCCTCCCTCTTCTCTTCTGCTGCGACTTCCTGGAGGCATAGCAGAGTTATAACTGCTGACCATGTGGAACTTCTCTTCTCCTATAAGTTTGCTCTGAGATGGAGAGAACGTGCCTGTGGTTCATTAGGAAGAGCTCTTGGGATCAATGCCTGTAAAAAGGAAGGGAAGGAAGCAGGATTGGCCAGAAGGAGAAGTTGAGCTGTGATGAAGCCTCAATGGAGACCTCAGCCAATTCTGAGTCATGTCCTGAAGCTAGAATATCTCCTCCAAATTATCCCAAGCTGAGATGAGGGAGCTGGGCATTTAGCCCTGTATTAGGCCATTCTTGCACTGCTATAAAGAAATAACTATGGCCTGGCACGGTGGCTCACGCCCTTAATCCCAGCACTTTGGGAGGCCGAGGCAAGCGGATCACGAGGTCAGGAGTCTGACACCAGCCTGGCCAACATGGTGAAACCCCAGTTCTACTACAAATATGAAAATTAGCCAGATGTGGTGGCACATGCCTGTAATCCCAGCTACTCGGGAGGCTGAGGCAGAAGAATTGCTTGAACCCAGGAAGTGGAGGTTGCAGTGAGCTGAGATTGTGCCTCTGCACTCCAGCCTAGGGAATAAAGCGAAACTCTTGTCAAAAAAAAAAAAAAAAAAAAAAGAGAGAGAGAGAAAGAAAGAACTGAGACTGGTAATTCATAAAGAAGAGGTTTAATTGGCTCACAGTTCCTCAGGCTATACAAAAAGCATGATGCTGGCATCTGCTCAGCTTCTTGGGAGGCCTCAGGAAATGTACAATCATGGCTGAAGGTGAAGGGGGAGCAGGCACTTCACATGGCCGGTGCAAGAGGAGAGAGAGAGGCAGGAGATGCTACATACCTTTAAACAACCAGATCTCCTGATAACTCACTCTCACCACAACACCACCAAGGGAGATGGTGTTAAACCATAAGAAACCACCCCCACGATCCAATCACCTCCCACCAGGCCTCACCTCCAACATTGGGGATTTATAATTCAACATGAGATTTGGGTGGGGGACACAGATCCAAACTATATCATACCCCCACGTTGATCAGTCATTAGAAGTGGGCCACCCTAGTTGAGGCAGCTCCCCTCGCTCAGGTGGTTCCTGAAGCGAGCTGCCAGCTGACGGCTGCGTGCCAGAGGCACTGTCAGCAGCTGAAGGAGAGTCTTTTGTGCTAAAAGCCATCTTAAGCAGCACAGCACAGCGTCCACCACATATTGTGGACAGGTGATATGGTTTAGATCTGTGTCCCCGCCAAAATTTCATGTTGAATTGTAATCCCCAATGTTGGAGGTAAGCCCTGGTGGGAAGTGTTTGTGTCATGGGAGCAGATCCCTCATGAATGGCTTGGGCCATCCTCTTGGTGATGAGGGAACACTCACTCTGAGTGTTCACAAGATCTGGTGGTTTAAAAGTGTGTGGCACCTCTCCCCACCCCCACTCTTTCTTGTTCCTGCTTTTGCCATGGGGCGCACATGATCCCTTTGCCTTCTGCCAGGACTAAAAGCTCCCCGGAGCCTCCCCAGAAGCTGAGCGATGTTGGCGCCATGCTTCCGGTACAGCCTGCAGAACCATGAGCCAATTCAACCTCCTTTCTTTATAAATTACCCAGCCTCAGGTATTTCTTTATGGCAATACAAGAACAGCCTAATACACCAGGGGTTTGCAGGTAACCCTGGCCCCTGTCCTTGAGGACACAGCAGCAAGACATTGTTAAAGCAAAACTGTCCATAAGGAAGGCTGCTCCCATGCAGCGTTCATTTGGGCAGCCCAGAAGTCGAGAAATCCTCAGTCCATTTCAAGTTTGGGGGAAAACTTATTTTAACATATTTGAGATGAATAATAAAAGCAAATCCAGAGGTCGGATGGCATCTTTTATTGGACTTAGACCTGGTGTTGTTGAATGGGATTAAATCTGTGGGATGAAGAATGAATCCTAATTCACAGCCACTGCCCTATACTGGACTTATGGAGTCCACCCCTGACACACTGTGGCCTCAGGTGCTGAGACTTCCACGGAGTTTTGGAACTGCCCAGATACATGTGTGCCAATTGGAGCCTAGGGTCTGTATGTCTGTCTCCCAGAACTAAAGTTCTCTCAGGTCCAAAACTGGCTACATATTCTGGAGCATGGAACTTTAATTTCCTCTTTTATTTCTTCATTTATTCATCTATGCATTTGACAAGTATTTACTGAAATCAGATTGCAACTCAACCAGATGTAGTGGGAGAGGCAGACAATTGAAAAAAGAAGTACAATGGTGTGGGAAAAGTATTAGGAAAGAGGAAGTGCACGGTCGTACAGGAGCTCGAGGGGGATGGGAGAAAGTCTCCCAGGAAATAAGGGCGAAGATGAGTGGAGACGGGGAGGATGCTGCGGGTGGATAAACAGTGTGTATGGAAGTTCTCTGAGAATGACATGCTTGAGGAGCGAGAGAAGTGTGGTGTGGCTGGAGCCTTGAGTGTGTGGGAAGGAGAGGAGGAAGGGAGTTAGGTAGGGGCCAGGAGGGGGACAGCTTCACAGGCCTAGTGAGGGAGGCTGGACTTTATTCTAAGGTCAGCATGACACCGCTTTGAAGAGTCTGAAGCCGTGAGACAGGGTCTCACTGTTGCCCAGGCTGGAGTGCAGTGGTGTGACCTCAGCTCACTGCAACCTCTGCCTCCCGGATTCAAGTGACTCTCGTGCCTCAGCCTCCCAGGTGGCTGGGAATACAGGCACACGCCATCACGCCAGGTGAATTTTTGTATTTTTAGTAGAGGCGGGGTTGTTGGCCAGGCTGGTCTCGAACTCCTGGCCTCAAGTCATCAGCCCGCCTCAGCCTCCTGAAGTGCTGGAATTACAGGCGCTAGCCACTGCGCCCAGGGCAGAGTTTAAAAGATCAATAATCTGGGGAAGAGATTATTGCTCTCTCTGAGCTTGGGTGGTGGCAGCAGCAATTAGAAGTGTTTAGGAGGCAGAACTGTCAGGCTGCGGTGATCCCCTCGCCAGACCCTAGTACTGGGGAATTGGGGGGTGAAGCGCTGATAGGCTGAACATATCACCTTCCCAGCCTGGGGTGCAAGATTTCACTGCCTGAGGGTCCTACTGCCACCATGGGTCAGGTTGTACCTGAAGTAAGATCTGTTTCCCAGGAGTGATTTGGGATAGGGGTGAGAACCCCATGGTTGATTTACACTCAGGAAAAATGCAAAAAGGAATCAGAAATTGCCCTGCCTCTGAATCTCTAGCATTTCTCCAACTTGGCCCGAGGCTGCTTCCACTCTGGCCCTGATTTCTACTGTAAGCCGGCAGGATTCTGAGCAGCAGAGAGTCATCGCCCTCAGGAAGCAGGCTAAGCAATCATTTCAGTCCTTAATCAGGCGCTTAACAAAGAAGCAGGCCAGCTCCGGGAATGCGTGTGCATTAACTTTGTTAATGGTAAAGGGCCGGACACCGCAAGGTTGCAGCCATCTCCCAAGCAAGCAGGCCTTCCTTGTGCTTTGTGCCATAGAAGGTGAGCCTCAGTAACTGACCTGTCAAAAATATATTTATTGGACACCTACTATACTACGTGCAAGGTGGCTCTGGAGGCAGATCCTGTATATGATTTATCTCATTATTATTAATCCCTGGCATAGGCACAGGACCGAAAGAGAAAAGGTGGGTGTTTGTTGTGCTGTGAAATGAGCCCCACAATCCTCCAGGTGTGTTCTGGGCAGTGCCACCGCACCTCCATCGTAATTAGTGCCATGGTTCCAACCACAGGCCTTGGAGTCAGGTCTCAGTGCAAGTTCCAGATGGATCACTTATCAGCTATGAGGTCCTTGGCAAGTTGCTTACCTTCTGTAAGTCTCAGTGACCTCACCTGTGAAACAGGGGAATCATTAGGTTGAAGGATACAAAATTACCATTTTTGTGAGTCAAAATAGTCCAGCATCTACAGTTTCATGTGGTTCAACCTCCTACGATAGAGGGTTGTGAAAATTAAAGGAGATTATGTATTAAAATTTTAATCTAGTCCCTATCACCAGGTAAAAAGCCCTTTTGATTCTCCTCTTCGTAATAATAATAATTATAATGATGATTATTTATACCTGCGTAGGAGAGTTCAGAATGTGGGTGTTGGAGGGGGACCCCCTATTAGTTTTCCCAAAGCGCTCCTGGCCTCCTGCTATACTTCTTACTCCTCCCCTTGGAGGTGGAGGGAGTTACCCTCTTGGTGGGTGATGGCCATCGATCCATGCTTCTAGATTGGACAGAACAAACCTGTCAAGAATCCTAAAGGTAAATGTGTGTGTGTTGCCTCTCTCTGCCCTCTTCCCCTCCACCCTCCTTCCTGGGCCAGTGCCAGGGTGCAGTCCTGAGTAAGTCTGTGTGCTCCACAGACTTGAGCTTTCCCCTGCAGGTTCCTGGCTTCAGAATGGGGTGCGTAGGTGGCGGGAGAGGCAGGGAGAAGTTGGAAGCCCACTTCTGAGTCATACCTTCCAATCCAGATTTCAGTAACAATAAAGCAGATGTTTGGACATTCATCTCCAATTCATTCTTGGTACTCCCTTTTTGGCCCAGAGGAGACAGCTATAGTTAATCAGTTCCTTCAAGCCCCGACAGAAGGGGCTGGACCAACTGGCTCAGGAAAGTTGCTGCAGCAGAAACTCTGCTTGTACCTGCTGGAAGACCCTAGACTGGCAGAAAAAGGGAAGTGGCTCATGTGTGGCAGCCATAAGTAATTTCAGGCCATTGGCTGGGGGTGGGGAGACAAGATCAAGTATAAGGAATCTCAATAGGGCCTAAAGTTTCCTTGGCCGTTCTAGCCAGAGGGAATTTTCTCACTAGGGAATTTTCCCCTCAGGCCTCACCTTTAACCATGGTCTCCAGATTTCTGCCTTCTAGAACCTTCTGCCTGTCCATATCCCTGTTACTTTCTCATGCTGCCCAGTTGAGGTCCTGCCTTCCTGCCCTCTACCCATCCTGTACCCAGGCCTGACCTCACCTTATTCTTCCCAAAGCTCTCCTGGTTGCTCTGCTGTCCGAAGAGCACCTGCACCTCTAGGTCTGGGGCACCTAAGCAGTGCAGATTCAGAGAAATGCAAACCTAGGTGAGAGGAAAAAAATCACATCTTTAGTTTCATTAGCCTTCAGCTGAAATTCAGCATTTCCTTTAAATATGAATGTAGGCAACAAACCACAGTGGTATTGGCAGTATTTGCGAACTTGTCATCATTAGAAATCACAAATCATTTCATTGCATTGTCATTGTTACAGATATTTTGAAATATCATTTATGTTCATCACAACTTTGAAATTACAGAATTTGTCTGGGCACGGTGGCTCACGCCTGTAATCCCAGCACTTTGGGAGGCTGAGGTGGGTGGATCACCTGAGGTCAGGAGTTTGAGACCAGCCTGGCCAACATGGTGAAAACCCATCTCTACTAAAAATACAAAAATTAGCTGGATGTGGTAGCACGGGCCTGTAATCCCAGCTACTCAGGAGGCTGAGGCAGGAGAATCACTTGAACCCGGGAAGCAGAGGTTGCAGTGAGCCAAGATTGCACCACTGCACTCCAGACTGGGTGACAGAGTGAGACTCCATCTAAAAAAAAAATAGAAATTACAGAATTTATGATACCTGCTGCTACAGCTGACTAAATTATAATGTAACTAAATAGTTTGATGACTGTGTTTCTGTACAACTGATTTTCTTTGTAATCCTATGTTTTTATTTCATGCACTTGAAAATATTATTCTGAGGAATCCATAGATTCTATTATACGATAATGCCAAGGGGATCCACAGTATGAAATACTTAGAATTCTTGCTTTGGCTGGAAAAAGCACTGCAGAATCTGTGCAATTAGAGTTTTTCTTTAATGTGATCGATTCCTAGCTGGGGCTCCATCTGCACTAAGGGTCAGTGACCAGGAGGGCAGTTTGTTCCTGAGAACATGCAGCAGTAGTCCCCAGGCTCTCCACTGTGGAGAGCTTGTGTTGCTCCCCTTGAATATGGGAGGCCCAGGACTTCTGTGTGTGATGCAGAATGTAACTTCCCAAGCCAGGTCATGAGAGATGTCACCACTTCCTCCAGGACAAGCCCCAGCTGAGGTTCCAGGTTACAGCCACATCAGCTGCCAGACACTAGAAGGGAGAAGCCTTCCTGCCACCCTCAGCCCAGCCACAAGCTGCAACTTCCAACTGCAGAAATCCTTGGCAATGACTGTGTATTAGTCCATTTTCATACTGCTATGAAGAAATACCCAAGACTGGGCAATTTATAAAGAAAAAGAGGTTTAATGGACTCACAGTTTCACATGGCTAGGGATGCTTCACAATCATTGCAGACAGCAAAGGAGGAGCAAAGGCATGTGTTACATGGCAGCAGGCAGGAGAGAGCACATGCAGGGGAACTTCCCTCTATAAAACCATCAGATCTCGTGAGACTGATTCACTATCACAAGAACAGGATGGGAAAGACCTACTCCCTTGATTCAGTTACCTCCCACTGGATCCCTACCATGACATGTGGGGATTATGAGAGCTGCAGTTCAAGATGAAATTTAGGTGGGGACATAGCCTAAGACTATCTCAAAGTCACTCCCCAGAACCAGGAAAGATAGTAAGACTCCTGGTTCTGGGAAGTATAATAAGATCATAAGACTGTCTCAAAGTCCACTCCCCAGAACCAGGAGAGATAATAAAATAATTGTTATTGCTTTAAGGTGCTAAGTTTTGGGGTGACTTGTTTCATAACAATAGTAAGCAGAATAAAAGGGGTCTAGAATAATATATAATTTTAAATTTAATTATTTTTATTAATATATAATATTTGTACATATTGATGGGGTACATGTGATGTTTTGAAACATACAATGTGTAATAATCAAACCAGTGTATTTAGTATTTAGGATATCCATCACCTTAAACGTTGATCATTTCTTCATACTGGGACTGTTTCGAATTTTCTCTTCTAGCTATTTTGAAATAAATAATATATTACTGTTAATTGTAGTCACCCTACTGTGCTCTCAAACACTAGAACTTATTCATTCGACCTGTGTGTTTACACCTACTAGTCAACCTCTCTTCCTCCCCATCTCCCACCCACACCTTTTCCAGCCTCTAGTAACTATATTGTACTCTCTACCTCCAAGTGATTCACTTTTTTAGCTCCCACATATGAGTGAAAACAGGTGACACTTGTCTTTCTGTGCCTGACTGATTTCACTTAACATAATTACCTCCAGCTCCATCCATGTTGCTGTAAATGACAGAATTTTATTCTTTTGTGTGGCTGAATATTACATTGTGTATATGTACACTACATTTTTAATCCATTCATCCATTGATGGACACTTAGGTTGAGTCCACATGTTGGCTACTGAGATTACTGCTGCAGTAAGCATGGGGGCGCAGGTATCCCCTGGATACACTGATTTCCTTTCCTTTGGAAAAATGCCCAGTAGTGAAATTTCTAGATGGGATGGTGGTCCTATCTTTAGTTTTTGGAGAGACCTCCATACTGTTTTCCATAATGGCTGTACTAATTTACATACTCACAAACATTGTATAAGAGTTTCCTTTCCTCTGCATCCTTGCCAGCATTTGTTATTTTTGTCTTTTTGATAATAGCCATAGTAACTGGGGTAAGATGATATCTTATCGTGGTTTTGATTTGCATGTTGCCTGGGGTATATTTTTGTTCTTCTTCCAGCAATACTCTATTTTTTTTGCACTATAGCTAATGCACGAAGTGTAAGATGTCTGTAGCCCAAACTTGAAATCTATATCTATATTGGGAAGGAGTTGTTATAATAATGGTTTTGCATTTTTTTGTCTCATGTTAGGCTCTAGAGCAGTGCTGTCCCATAGAACTTTCTGCAGTAACAGAAACGGTCTCCATCTGCATTTTCCATCTGGTACCCACTGGCTGCATGTGGTTATTGAGCCCTTGAAATGTGGCTAGTGCAAAGGAGGAGCTGGACTTTAAATATTATTTAAATTTAAATAGCCTCATGTGTTACTGGCTGCTGTACTAGACAACGCAGCTTTGGCGGGACTATTTTAGATTTCATGTACTCATATATCAATTCTTACCTCCATGCTATACCTGTTTTATTAAGTGAAGGGGAAAAATACCTGATAGGCATACTGTTACAGAATATTGAAGACTTTGCTTTTGGCAAACAAAACAAAACAGAAAACCAAAAGCACTTTGCAAAACTGGAAAATCACCAACTCTATCAAACTGGCATTTTGGTACCAAGTGGCCATGAAGACTCTGAAGCTGGGTTATTAGAGGTCAGAACGCATTCGGCCATCATCAACTCAATGAGAAAGGAAGCCCCGCCCCAGCCCTGCAGACACGGCTCTTGGAATGCACAAGCAGAAATCAACTGCACCTGTGCATGGAGACAGGCATGGTGGGCTGCAGTGTGGACTTCCACTTTTTACTTTTACACACTTTGGTCATGTTTAGGTTATTTTTTTTTACTCAGAGAGAATAATTAATTTCTCAATTTATGTCCTGTATTTTACAGCTGTATATTTTAGTGAAGGAAAAACTTTTGCATTTTTAGAAGCATGTTTTTATTTTAAAGAGGGATATAGTGGGTTACAAAACACAGGAAAAATCTGAAAATTAGAAGTAAGAGTATGAAAGATCTACTCAAATTATTGAAGAAGTTCTGAGTTAATAAATATTTGTGGCTTTTTTTTAAGTGTAATTTTAATTTTTAAGTTTTATTGTTGCTGTTTTTTGAGAGACTGGGTCTCTGTTGCCCAGGCTGGAGTGGTACAGTGGTACAATCATGGCTTACTGCAACCTTGAACTCGTGGGCTCAAGTGATCCTCCCACCTGAGCCACCCGAGTAGCTGCAGGCATGTGCCACCATGCCTGGCTTTTGTGCTATTTGTAAGGAAAAGATATGTTACTTTCAATACTGAGAATAACACAAACTAATAGAAAACAGAATGCTGCCAGGAAGAAATTCTGCCAAATCAAGTCAATGAATTATAATTATTTCTAACCAGTCCATTAATTAACTGGGCACAAAAGGATGTTGTACAGAGTTCAAAAGTATTTTCCCAAGTAGGTTAAACATACCCCTCCAACCTCATCTTGCTTACATGGACATTTCACTCCACAAACTAATTTTACTCAAAGAAAAAAAGTAAGTTTTAATATTGTCTAAATTCTCCAAATTCTCACAAACTATAACTAAAAAGAGTTCAGATAAAAAGCTTCTGGTATAAAATAGGGGGGAAAAGAAAAGAAAAAACACTCAAAGAAGTAGAGGAAAGAAATCAAACAATCATGAATATTTGCTGAGTACCACATATCGACGTAGATTAAAGAGGGAAAAAAAGGACATATTTTCCATTTTCAGGCACTTACATTTTAATCAGCAATTGACAACATAATTATAAAAAGAAACAATATCGGCCAAATGTGAGTTTTTGGCTAGGATTTTTATTTCTCTGTTCAGTTGTGGCTAGAAAAGAATAGAGACGTTTCCAAATTCTGGGCCCTCAAGCAAATTGTTCCAGAAAGCAGCTTTCTAATCATTCTGAAAATTACTCTTATAAAGAAAAAACTAAAACAAAGTGCTCAAGAGATGGAGTCTCATTATAGAAAGATATTTAAAAATACAGATAAGCAAAAGAAGATAAAAAATTACCTATAATCCTACTCTTCCAAGATATAATTTTATGTTCTATTGAATTTTTATATGCTTGCATTTGCCTGTGTTTTTATTTGCCAAAATAACATTTTACATATTGCTTGAAACCTGTTTATTTTTCTCACTTGATAATAAATCATCAACATGTTTTTATGGCAATAAACAACCACCATAATATTTTTAATGTCTACGAGTATCCTACTGCATGGGTATTCCAAAATTTATTTAACCAACTGCAGTTATTGGACATTTAAGTTATTTTATTTCCTCTATCAGAACAAAGCTGTAACCAACAGCCTCATTTTTGAATCTTTGTTTCCATCTTCATTTCCACAGGAAACGACATTCATGGGTGAAAGAACATGGCATACACATTTGTAAAAAAATACTCCTCACATTGGCGGGGCGTGGTGGCTCACACCTGTAATCCTAGCACTTGGGGAGGCCAATGCGGGTGGATCACAAGGTCAGGAGATTGACACCATCCTGGCTAACACGGTGAAACCCCATCTCTACTAAAAATACAAAAAATTAGCCGGGCGTGGTGGCGGGCGCCTGTAGTCCCAGCTACTCGGGAGGCTGAGGCAGGAGAATGGTGTGAACCCGGGAGGCCGAGCTTGTGGTGAGCTGAGATTGTGTTACTGCGCTCCAGCCTGGGCGACAGAGCGAGACTCTGTCTCAAAAAAAAGAAAAGAAAAGAAAAGAAAATACTCCTCACATTGAGTAAAATTTAAAATAATGACAGTATGGGTGGTGGAATCTGACAGATATCTGGTTAGTTAGCTCTGTGATCCCAGGCAAGTAAACTGTTGAGTTCCACACTGTATCTGTAGACGGGAGAATAATGACAGCTGTGTGGCTTGTTGGGGCAGTTAAATGAATACGTATATGCATATGTAGGTGTCCTGGGTACAGTGCCTGGCACACAACAGGTGCTTCATCAATTTCAGGTCCCTTTCTTTCTGAGTCCCCACCTAGTATGAAACCTATGTCTCCTCCACCACGCTCTTGTGTCAGAGTGGCTCCTTTTAGATTGTCACTGATTCTGCTGAAAAAGAGGGAGAAGGGGAGGCAGGTGCAGAGAGAGGGAGGAAGAAGAAGGAAGAGAAGAAGAGGGAAGGAGGAAAGGAGGGAGGAGGGAAGGAGTAGGGAAGGAGACCGAGAGGAGAAAGATAGAGACAGAGAGAAAGGGAGAAGGAAGGAGGAAGATGGGAGGCAGAGAAGGAGCAGGGAGAGACAAAAGGAGGGAGGGAGGGAAGGAGGTGTTAAGGGAATGGAGAAGGAGGTTTGGCAAACAAACAACATGGGCTTAACATGCTGCTGCTTAGGAGAAAAGGGCTCTTAAATGCTTTTCATGCTTTTTTAGTTGTTTATCTCTTGGCTAGAGTTTCCCCAGCCTAGCACGGAAGAGAAGCTCTACAGCACAATACTTCAGCATTTCCCCCTGCCTTTTGGGTATTAAGAAGGGTTAAACCCCACCCAACAGGGCAGAGTACTGTTTGTTTACTGCAACACTCCCGTCTGGTCTTGAAAGGCATTTCCTCCCTTGCCCCACAGCCACTGATGGAAAAGAAGATAGACTACACCAAGGACGCAGATGATGCCTGCAGATTGGGTTGTGTGTGGGCTGGCTGGGTTGGGGAGAGCGTCTTCCCAATCCACACTCACACCTGTACCCAAGTGCCCAGGGGACAGCCAGACAAGCTCTTTCCTGACCCTCATTTCCCAGCTCACTTTCTCCGGAGGCGCTTTCCCTTGCTGGGATCTCCTAGGGGTTCCTTACATGCCAGAACACATTTCAGTCAACTGCTGCCACTGGAGGGCCATCTGCATTTCAGGATGCAGCTCTACCTCTGGGGTGTGAGGGTTGCCAGTGTTAAACTGTATACTAATCATTAAGGGAGCCCCACTTCGTTCCATGTCCTTCCTTCCAACAGCCATTTATTGAACACATCATGTGTGTGGTATCACACAGCACAACCACCATGCACAAGACAGACAAGCTCTTTGCCCTCTTGGGCATACATTTCGGTTGAAAAGACTGAGTACCAAGTATGCAAATGCACCCCTTATGATGAGGTTATCAGGAGGATCTACTCTGGATTGGATGCTCAGGAAAAAATACCTCTTTTCCAAGAGGTGGTGATACTACTTATACCACAACCTTAAAGAATTGAGTTAGCCATGTGAAAAGCCAGGACAACAGCAGATCCAGGTTCTTAGTGCACTTTTTAAGAACATGACCTTGATGGTACAGGGTGAGGTTTTTAGAAAAGTCAGATGCAGTTGATCAGGTTGTTTTTGAGATTTGCAAACTTTCTTTGTTGTCCAGAAATGGGCATGTCAGTCACTACATCATTACAGGAGATAAATGCTTTGGTCTGTGTAATGATAATAACTTACACTTACTGAATGTCTAGGATGTGCTAGGCAGGCTATAGGCACATCCTTGTCTATAGGGGTCTATAGGTACAGGCTATAGGCATGTCGCTGTACCTAGTCTTTACAACAAACCTTTGATGTAGGAATTATTATCTCCAAAAAAGCTCAGAGAGGGTTTCCCAAAGTCATATTAGAAAGAAATGGCAGAGCAAAAATTTGAACCTGGATCTACTTGACTGTACAACCAGTGCCTTTTCTATACCACATGGCTTCTCTTTCTAAGAGGTAAGAGTTCTGTTTGTGATAACATGATACCCTGCAAACCCTTGTTCCACAAAGGGTGAATAGTTTAATTTAGAATTCACCTAGATTCCCTGCAAATGACAAAGGCGCACCCCCCGCTCCCCTTTACAAGAATCTGCAAACCTTGAATTACTTCCTTTCTTCGTTTCATTTTCCCCTAATTCACTATAACCTTTCCCTTTGGAGGAAATAGTCCAGTTGGATTAGTTGATGTGCAGTTGTGTTGCTAGAGACACACAACAGCTTGTGTGGGGTGGCAGCCCATCCTTGCCTCCTCCCTGCTATCCCTCTCAGACTCTGCTCCCCACTCTCTCTTTTCATTCTGCCCGTATCTCTGAATTGGCTTGAATCTCATTGACATAGCCAGTCCGTGTTTGCAAATTCCTTCTGATCCTGGAGCCTGTCATCATTACAGTTTCAAACAAAACCCCACACTCTGGTCCCCTGTGATGGCCATTATGGACATTATTGACACAAAGCTACTAGGACATAGGAGCATTGAGCAGAAAGCATAGCTTAGCCAGAAAGTGCCTGATATTTCACAACAGTAATCTGTTCAGGGTTTTCTCTTATGATACAGATGCCCGTGGAGGAGAAACACCGTGAGTATTTTTTGTCAATAATTTAACAAGGATTAATATCAATAGCAGTTATATTTGTATGGTACTTCCCAAAGAACTGTAATTCATATTAAGTCTTGTGGTCTTCCTAAAAACCAAGAGATGGCCATGAACCACTATTTTCACTATAGACAAAGGAGCATGAAATACATGCCTATAACGACTGGCCCCAGGGCACCCAGCTAGTAACTGAACCAGCTGGGACTCAAACCCAAGGCTTTGGAAGTTGAGGCCAAGGGCTCTTTCCAAACACTCCATTTGACTCTATAGATTGTAATTGCCCAACAGGTTCTTCCTGCCCACTGCACAGACAAAACCAATTCACGGAGACTGTTGTATTGCAGTAAAGCAAGAGTTTAATTAATGTGAGGCTGGCCATATGGGAAAATTGGAGTTATCAGTCAAATGAGTCTCCCTGAAGGGCTCAGAGGTTTGCATTTTTCAGGCATAGTTTGGTGGGCAGGGGGTGAGGGAATGACAAATGTTGATTGGTTGGGGATGAAATCATAGGGGTGTGGAAAATCTCATGCACTAAGTCAGCCTCTAGGTGGGACCACAAGACTGGTTGAGTCACAAGCTGCGGGTCCCACAGATTGCAGGTCCTGGTGAAGTCAATTGGCTATCAAAAATGCAGAAGTCTGAAAAACATCTCAAAAGGCCAATTTCAGGTTCTACAATAATGATGTTATCTATTCGAGTAATTGGGGAAGTTACAAATCTTGTGAACTCGGGAACAATGGCTGGTTATCATTTAACTCTTGAGAGGGGCTGGTTATCATGCAGGCCCCTCTCATAATCCTAACCTTGTGGCCTTTCATTAGTTTTACCAAAGTGGTTTAGTTTTGAGAAGGGATATTACCATCCTTGCTTTAAGTTTAAACTATAAACTAAATTCCTCCCCACATTAGCTTAGCCTGTGCCTAGCAATGACCAAGGACAGCGTGGAGGTTAGAAGCAAGATGGAGTCAACGGTGTTAACATTTCTCTTACAGTCATAATTTTGCAAAGGCTGTTTCAAGATCGACACATGAGGCCTTTACTAACTGTGGCAGCTGGTTGGGAGAAAGGGTTTGGGGAAATGGAACACAGGATAAACAGAGAAAGTCAGGGTATGAGGATCGATTGATTGAATAAATGAAAAATTCAATCATTCATTCATCCATTTAATAAACATTTATTTATTTATTTATTTTTATTTCTATTTATTTTTTGAGACGTAGTCTCGCTCTGTCACCCAGGCTGGAGCGCAGTGGCGTGATCTTGGCTCACTGCAAACTCTGCCTCCTGGGTTCACGCCATTCTTCTGCCTCAGCCTCCCGAGTAGCTGGGACTACAGGCGCCTCCCACCACGCCTGGCTAATTTTTTGTATTTTTAGTAGAGACAGGGTTTCACCGTGTTAGCCAGGATGGTTTCAATCTCCTGACCTTGTGATCCGCCCGCCTCGGCCTCCGAAAGTGCTGGGATTACAGATGTGAGCCACCGCGCCCGACCTTAATAAACATTTATTAAACACCATCACTCACAGTATGATACTCCATGATAGTCTATATCACCAAGGGGATGGATCATGCTTATTTATGGCAGAAACTTGCTTGCATTTTTCTTCTTCTTCCTAGTTCCACAGATGGACTATACATTTCCCAACTTTCCTTGGGCCTGAGTTTAGAGAACAGAACGTGAACTGAAAACCTTGCTCCTACCAGCTCTTTCCCCTTGAAGCAGATGAGCATGGAGACCTTGGAACCTTTCAATGATTGTTCCTGTCAATTTGGCACACCATGAGACAGAAACTTCTATTATATGAAATATTGAAAGTTTGGAGTTTATCTTTTATAGTGATTAGTGTTACCTTCCTGGGCTTCTTAACAAGATTGTAGGAAGAAATTAAGACCTAATGCCCTGTCTGGACGCAGTGGCTGATGCCTGTAACCCCAGCACTTTGGGAAGCCGAGGAGGGCAGATCACCTGGGTCAGGAGTTCGAAAACAGCCTGGCCAACATGGTGAAATCCCGTCTCTATAAAAATACAAAAAATTACAGGCTCAGGCATGGTGGTGCGTGCCTGTAATCCCAGCTACTCGGGAGGCTGAGGCAGGAGAATTGCTTGAACCTGAGAGGCAGAGGTTGCAGTGAGCCGAGATTGCACCATTACACTCCAGCCTGGGCGATAGCTGCAGACTTGTCTCAAAAAAAAAAAACAAAAAACCTAATGCCCTAAGGCATCCAATGTAGATAATGAATTAACTTCTCTTCTGTGCATCTGAAATGCTATGAGTTATATATTATTTGTCTTTTCAGAGAATTGAGAAAAGAGTCACTTACGTGATTTTCCATGGAGTTTAATTCTCTTGTGGAACCCCTGTTAGAAAAGCTGAATATACTCGCACAATGTCCATTCTCAAAGGGTTTATGATAATCTAGTTGTGGAAATTGGACAGATGTACACACCTCTCTGCACGGGAATGTGAAGGGGGAATCTCATATCACTTCACTTCACTTCAGCCTTATGACAAGCCTATAAAGGAGAGCTTTGCAAACATTATCATCATCATTTTACGGAAGAAGAGATTTCAAGGTTAAGTGTTCAAGGTTGCTTACGTAAGAGGTAGTGGAGCCAGAATTTGAACCCATGTCTGATAAGCTCTTGCTCCTTCTAAGATATCACACTGCAAAATAAGCAAGTTTAACCTACTCTACAATTCTCCTTAAGGCCCAGAAGGACCAGAGGGTCCAAGACGGTTCTCCATCTTCAAGGTCAAAGATAACACTTTCTTCCTGGAGAGGGAAGTCCTCTCTCCAGCACCTCTGGGATCTTGGTCATCCCTGAGGTGCTCTGTCTTTATGAGAATTTTTCTACCCTAGATCTGTTTATGAGAAAGTGATAACAGTATAATTTAAAAATATATAGGAGAGGATGAGTGAAAAATAAGAGTCATCTTGGATTCTAGCTTTAGGAAAGGGGGACAAATTTATGAAAAGTTTGGGAGATGTGATCAGGAGAGCAAAGAATGGTTAGTTTATAAAGAGAATTAGGTTAACTAACAACCAGCTTCCAAAAGCTTAATTAAGTCTGTCAGCCCTCGAGTGAGGCAAGGAAATAATTGATTTCCACATTGCTGGTGGGGAAAGTGAGGAGGGGGAGGTAATTTTCCTGTGGCCAACAAGGGAAACAGCATTTGTCCTGGGATTAAAATCTAAGATTTTTCTGGCTCTTGGTCCTTGGTTTTACCTTTGAATCTGGAATGCTCAAGGCCCAGAAGTGAGAATCCCAAAGCAGGACTGTCAACCAAGATGCTGTATGCAAATAAGAGACCAGATAATTAATGCTTCGCTCTTTAGTAATTTTCTGTCCTTCAAAAAAGTAATGCAAACAATGCGCCACTGGCGAGAGTGAAGGCCACGTGGGTTTATTTTAATAAGCTTCGGCACTTTTCCTTATGAGGCGTGGCCATCACCCAGTGGAGGTACCTGTGATGCTAGAAAATATTTGGAGATCTCAAAATGTAAACAAATGTCTGGAAAAGATTAGAGGGAGAAAAAAATGAAAGAGAGAAAAGAAGAAAAGAAAAATGAGTAACAGGAGGGGATGAAAGCATTCTAGAAAAAGAGTAACTACTAATTATCGAATGCCTGCTCTGTGCAAGGAGCTTTTCAAATGTTTCCTCATAAGAATTCCACGAGGTAGGCATTTGATGACTTTAAATGGATGTAAAAACTGAGGCTTAGAGGGATGAGGCTTTTCCCAAGTTAGGAAGGGGCAGGACCAGCATTTGAGTCCAAGTCTGTTAAGTCAGCCTTAACCACTGCCTGGTACTGCCTTCTGCCTATAGATCTGACCGAAAGAGAGCGGGAAGGAAGGGGTGTTAAAAATTCATCTGCTTACAGGCCAGGCGTGGTGGCTTACGCCTGTAATCCCAGCACTTTGGGAGGTGGGCAGATGGCTTGAGAAGGCTTGGTAGACCAGCCTGGGCAACATGGTGAGACCCCATTTCTACAAAAAATACAAAAATTAGCTGGGAGTGGTGGGGCACACCTGCAGTCCCAGCTACTCGGGAGGCTGAGGCAGGAGGATTGCTTGATCCTGGAAGGTCGAGGCTGCAGTGAGCTGAGATCTCACCACCGTACTCCAGCCTGGGCTACAGAGCTAGGCCCTGTCTCAAAAAAAAAAAAAAAGAAAAAAAGAATTCATCTGCTTATTCATCTGCTTACTCTGCTGTATTGTAATCTCCTTGAGTATCAGAATCAAGATTTAATCCTTTGTCTCCTCAGAGGCTGAAATAGTTCTTGAAAGGCAATAGATAATAAAAGTTTGATGCATGAACAAACAAATGAACATCTGCAATGAGACCAAGGCCAAGGGTCAACTATCTTGCCTTCTCCTCTAACCCTAAAGTCATCTGTGGTCTCTCTGGCTCTCAAAATGTAGGGAACTGGTTTGTCTTCCTCCATCCTCCACACACCCAATTCTATGGCCCGGGAAGTAGGGAAGTAAGTCCAGGGTCTTGTCTGGAACCTCTGGAAATTCCTGGGTTTGGCGACAGCGTTGTGCTCTCATTACCCCCCTTAGCCTCCTGACCCTGATGTCTGTCCTGCTATTCCCACTATGCCCATGAATCAAATCCTGACTGGGTCACTTGCCAGTTATGTGTCCTTAGGTAAGTCGATTTTGGATTCTGGGATTCAGTTTCATCCTCTGCAAAATAAGTGTCTTGACTTAGATAAGGATGGCAAACCCAAATGCCTACAAGGATCAGGCAAATATTGAAGATGAGCGATGCAGATCGCCTAAGATGATAGGAAGTGGGGAAAACGGAAAAGCAGGCGGGAAAGGGCGCCCCCTGGCAGAGGGAGAAGCTACTACCCATCTTTACCTGTTGTTAGGTAGGAATGAGCGCTCAGTGTGGTCACATTTCCAGTTTTTTGTTTTGTTTTGTTTTGTTTTGTTTTTGTAAGATGAGGGAAGTCTGGATTTTTATGTGAAATCTTTCAATTCTTAAATGTTGGCACAAAATTTTTCAGAAACGCAACGTGAGCCAAACTCAACACATCTGTGTGCCGAATTCAGCCCATGGCCTCCAGGATACAGCCTTTAGACCAGATGATGCCTAACATCTTTTCCACCTTTGAAAGGATTTGGCCTGGTGGCAGATCATCCCTTCAATCTGGGTGTTTTTGGCTCTCTGGACTATTTTTGCTACACTTTAAGCACGGTGGACCAGGGCTTAAGAGTAACTGTGTTTATAAACACCCTGAAGAATTCCATATGGTATGCCGAATGTGAAGTTGGCTTAATTTGAAAAGATTAAATGTACTCAGGCAATTGCAGAGTTGTCTGTTTTGCAAATCAATGCAATTTGTCGGTACAGGCTGGGAAGGAATGAGCTTTGGGAAGCGCAGCTGGTGTGACCAACAAGCCCAGTGATCGTAACAGGAAAGCCAGTGTGGCAGCAGCTCCCTTCTCCAACACTCACATCTCCTCTTTGCATGCACTACACACACACACACACACACACACACACACCCTTGCCTCTTCCCTGGTGGCTGATTCAGTTTACTGTTTTTAAATTTGAACCATATCCAAATAAAAAAGGGTTGCTTTACACATATCCACGGACAATGTGGAGAATGCTTAACAATCTGGGACCAGGTGTCTCACCTGATCGCAGCAACTTTGGGTCATGGAGAAGCCCTCAGTTAGGTAACCCAAAAGCTGGATACACAGACCTTCCTATAGGATTAACTAATTGTGGGAGCTTGGACAATTATTTCCCCTCTTCAAGCCTTGGGTTCTTATCTGTGAAATAATGGGAATGAACTTGGATGTCTTAGGTCCCCTCTAGCACTGACAATCTTCACGATCTTTCATTCCCCACGAGGCAGGCAAGGGGAACCACTCCTGTTCTCTCCCTTAACATTGTTTTTGCTACAGACCATGGATAGCAACTCACTGGTCTAGTGTCTAGGCATGTCGATGACCATGGAGTTCTATGGACACCACCTTGAGCAGCTGGAAGAGATTCTGGTCTAACCTGTCATGTGAACATAAGGTGGGCCTCGAGGCATCTATAGAGCCCACATAATCCTGGCACAGAGGGTCCCTTGCCCTTCTCCCCTCTGCCATTTCTGGTACAGTTCAACAGTGCACAAGAGGGTCACATAGTCAGGTTCCTTGATCAACACTTCTCAACCTGTGAGGAAACCACAAAGCATAAAGGAGAAAAAGAAGAAGAAAATTGTATGGAAATCAGAATTTGGACACAAATAACAGAAAAGCAACTCAAACCAGCTTAATCTTAAATAAGGAGATACTTTAATGTCACGAGAAGCCCAGAGTTATTCCAGCAGCTCTAGAAATGATCAACAGCTTATTGATGTCTTCAAAGACCCATATCCCTTCTGTTTCTCTACTTCGTTAGAGGCCAATTCTCCTCCTTGTAATGAAATTGTTGCCACTGTTCCCGGCATCATGTCTTTGCACACTTTTCTTTCATGTGTACCTTTTTTTCCAGTGTGCTAATTTTCCAGTAAGCCCCTCAAAAGACCTTCTTAATGGCCAGAAATGAGTCACATGCTCATGCCTAAAACAATCATTAGCAAAGGAATGTAATTACTTTGGTTAGTTTAGAGCCAAACAATGCAGATTCATGCTGGAGAAGGGAGAGGCTCTGCCTCCTCCATGAGGTGCAGGAAACCTTGTATCTGAGCAAAATTAGGATTCTGAGTGCCAGGAAGAAAGGCAGGAAACACAGCTGTCAGGAAGACCACTAACAGTGTCTCTCCACCATCCCTCCACTTCCTCTGTAAGATTGGTGAGGAAGGAAGGAGAGAAAGGGTAGAGGAAAAAGGGGGGAAGGAGAAAAGCAGAGAGGAGGAGAAGGTGGGATTGCAGCTTTGGAATCAAACAGACTTTGGTTTCAATCCTAGCTTGGTTGTTTTCTAGCTGCCTGTTCTTGGCTTATCCTTGAGCTTGTCTAAGCTTAGGTTTCCTCACTTACAGAATGGAGAGAACACGGGCTTTTCATGAGGTTACATGAGAAGATGAATGTAAGGAGCCAAGCACAGTGTTTGTCACAAAATAATGTTCAGTGAATGTTAGCAAGAAGAGAAACAGAAGTGGGACAGGAAGAAGACTTTATGCAGAGCTTTACAGTTTATAAGATGCTGTCACAAACATTGCCTCTTCGATTTGACAACATACCAGGAAGGCAGGCAAATGAGGCATCTTTATCATCTTTTTTAAGGGATGTTGAAACTACAACATCCCGTATGTGTCTAGCCCAAGGTTGTAAAATCCGGATGCAGGTCTTCAAAGTTCAGAGCTCCAGAAACACATGGAAAGAGTAGTTAAAAACAGAAAAGCATATTGAAAAAAAGAAATGCATATTATCATATTTAGAAAATACATTCTTATTGCAGCAGACAGAGGGATCCCTACAATGAGAAATCTGCTTTTTAGAGATCCCCCCCATTCCCAAATGGGGTGGTCTCCATCTTCCTAAATGTCTAATCAGGACAATTAGACTCAATTCAACAAGTATATTGAGCACGGACTGTGTATAAGGCAGGGTGGTTGGTCCCCAGAGGATAGAGAGTTGGGTACAATACTCTGTACTCAAAGAGCTTACAATTGAGAAAAAAATGCAGAGTAATTTTACTGATAAATATTTTTCAAAATGCAATGTATTTGAGTTAGTTCTCTTTTTCTTTCATTGCAAAGGGTGAATTAGATTTGGCATCTGTGGGGAGGCTGCTGCAATGAGGCTGGCTTAGATGCTCTCTAAGGTTCCTTCCAAAGAGAATATTCTTGAGGACAGGAATTCTGCTTTGCCAGAAAGGGCTTCTCTGAACCCTGCCAAGCTCTGGCATCCTGGAAGATGTTGTAATCCTCCTGACTGAGCTAGCCTCTGCCGCTCCTCGTCTTTACCAGCCTGGGCCAGCATTAAGTCAGAGAGCCCCAGACCAGCAGGACTCTCAGTTGGAGTGAGTGAGTGAGTGAGTGAGTCAGTGAGTGAGTGCTGCTCCACTCAGGTCTGAGGTCAGCCAGGGTTGCCTCTGGTCTGGAGGTCTCCTAGACAAGTGGGCCAGAGATCTTAGTGAATCAGCCTCACTCTCCAGACTCTCTGGGGCATCCTAATGGGAAAAGGATTTCTAGTCATTTCTCAAAGGGGTCCTTAAACCTCTCAGAGCAATCCCCTCCCTTTTGAAAAAAAGAGTTGTGTATTATTTAGAAAACACGTTGTTATTGCAGCAGAGGGAGAGATCCTTGCAGCGGAACTGATCTCTTTTATCATGTACTGGTTTGGGGATAATGTGAGTTAACATTCTGAGACCCAAGTAGGTTTGTCTTGCAAGGTGGGCTGGTGATACATTCGCCTCTGAAAGATATGAAAATTCAACCCTATTAGTATTGGTCTCATGTGATCGACAGACCTGTCTTGTGAATGAACTTGGCTGTGGGAAAAAGAGAATGGGGTTATGTGTATGAGACACAGCCCTCACTGAGGGCCTGGGTTGTGTTTGGGCTTTCTATGATGTCAGTTTCGAGGCAAAAGTGAGATGAAGACTCTCAGAGGTGAGTGCTCTAAGAAGAGCCAGGAGGTGGTGATAAGTGTTGGGATGTGTGTGCATCTGTGAGCGTGAGTGTGTGCATGGGGAAAGTAGGGTGTTGGGAGAGCCAATCATCTAGAGCTGCAAGTGCTGGATCAGAGAGATTAAGCAGAGAATTCAGGCAACGATGGGCAAGGAGTATGAAACACCCGGCCTCATATAAGAGTGGGCAGGAGGAGCACAGAGCCTTGGCAGCCAAGAGCTCTGACATGGACCAAGGGACCAGATGTGGGCCTGGGCTAGAGGTATGAGGGTCGGGTGCCCTGGAGCAGGCCGAGGCCATCAGAGGGGCTAAGGCCCATGGCTACTTTTATATGGCAAACCTCTCCCATTTTCAAGGCAGCTCCATATTTTTTCTAAAGAGGCCACGTTTGAGAGTTGTCCCCCAATAAATGAAGCTGTGTTGATGGCCCAGGCCGCCTAGGCTTGCCTGAAAACATCTGCAGCTGTGCCAGTCCAGAGCTGCCCCTCCCTTACACCCAGGCTTGTGGGATAGTGAGTCTTAACCATTCATTCTGGGGTACAGGTCAGCGGGTGGGTCTTGTGGACCTGAATCCCACATTGTACCCAACAGTCTCACAAAGCAGTTTTCACAGTCTCTGCCCAGCACTCTCTGCTTCCCTCCTCTTCTGTGTTATCTTCCCCAGATTGGGGTCTGTGGATTGATAGTCCCTCCAAAGGAGTTCCTATGTGGGCAGCAGGTGCATTGTAAAGAGCAGCATAGGAGAGGCACCAGGGCTGCCCGCCCTGCATTCTTACTGTTAATACTTGGGCTCTGGGATGACATGGTCCCCCATTCCCCACTGTAAGTGGTCAGACAAGTTATCTAGTTTATCGTGTACACAAGGGAAGAGCTGCAAGTGTTTAAATTCCTCAGAATATAAGCTCTCTGAGGACAGAGATTTTCATCTGTTTATATATCTCCTGAGTCCCCAGAGCCTGGGGTAGACAATAGCATATTTTAGACACACAGCAAACATTTGTTGAATGTTTAAAATACAATCACCCATGCAAAGTGCTTAGTACAAGTATCTGCATAAACATAGTTAATGCTAGTTCATGCTGTTATGAGTGGTTTAGAAGCTTCCTCAGAAAGTGTTTAAGAGAGCATAAAGAGGCCAGGCAGGGTGGCCCATGCCTGTAATCACAGCACTTTGGGAGGCTGAGGTGGGCAGATCACTTGAGCCCAGGAGTTCAAGACCAGCCTGGGCAGCATGATGAAACCCTGTCTCTACAAAAAATACAAAAAAATTAGCCAGGCATGGTGGCGCATGCCTGTAGTGCCAGCTACTTGGTGGAGGTGGGACACTGAGGCAGGAGGATCACTTGAGCCTGGGAGGTTGAGGCTGCAGTCAGCCGTGATTGCACCACTGCACTCCAGCCTGGGTGACAGAGGAGACTCTGTATCAAAAACAAAAAAAAAAAAAAGAGAGAGAGCGAGCATAAAGAATACTTTATTTGTTCAGTCAAAACATTTGTTTATTGGCTGGTGTATACCAGGTGCTCTGTTAGGTTCAGGGAAGACAGCAGGGAACAAGAGACACATTTGCTGATGGAGTTTATAGTCTAATGAAGGAGACAGGTGTTGAACAAGCAACTGAGTGTTAATCAATGTGCTGACCTCACATAGTTTGTGGGATAAAATGAGGTTGACTATACAAAAAATTTGAACTGGGTGCCAGACTTTAGTTGGACTACACAGACTTCATTTGGACTACAGTCCCTTCCAGTGGTGTATTAGTTAAGGTAATGCTAGTCACTGTAACAGATACACTTTAACTAGCAGTGATTAATACAAGAGAAGTTTATTTCCTGCTCACATGAAGCCTAAACAGCTGCCTCTGATCAGCCAGCCATTCTCCTCCAGATGGTGTTTCAGGGACCCAGGTTCCTTCCCTGTTGTGGCTCTGTCCTCTTCCACACTTGGCTAAGTCCCCTGTGTTTCTCTGCATCAACTTGGTGGTAGTAGGGGTAGAGGAGAGGGCTTGGCAAAAGGTTTTTATGGACCAAGCCAGGCAGTGGTGAGCATGACATGTGCTTCCATTCTGTAGGTCAGAAGTCAGGCCACAGCCAAACCAGAACACAAGGGAGACTGGGAAATGTAGTCTAGGCCAGGGCTTAAGGATCTTTGCTGCAATCTGCCCTTCTGATCATTAAATCCCCTTCATCCCCTTCTTCCTATTCATAGAACACACTGACCTTTATCCTTAAGAGAGGTAACTCAAATCCCAATTTAGTCACTGTGTCCAGCCCAGTGTCTTGAATCTCTGGGTGATATGTAATATATCCAAGTCCAGATGCAATATTTCACATTCATTGACCTGTGATCTAAAAAGACAAGTTATCTGCCACCATCCTACATGTCCCCCATAATCTATGATGGAATATAGATGGCACAAGGCAACGAGAACTCCCATTCAGAAAACGGCAGAATGGGAGCCACGTGGCTGTCACTGGTCCATAGCAATTGTACAAGACAACTTCCTTGTCTATTGCTCTCTGTGGTCTGTTATTTTTCTTGGCCCCTTGTACTGTGGTAGTTGTAAAGCTTTTGCAATTTGGGGGTTTTGAGATTGGTTTAAAGCAGGATTTTCCAACCTCACTCCTATGGGCATTTTTATCTAGATAATTTTTTTGTTGTGGGGAGTCTGTCCTATGTATTGTAGGACGTTTAGCAACATTCAGGGTCTCTACTTAATTTTAAAAAAATTTATAAAGAAAATAAGTTTAATTGACTCATGGTTCTACATGGCTGAGGAGGCCTCAGGAAACTTACAATCATGGCAGAAGGTGAAGAGGAAGCAAGGCACATCTTACATGGCAGCAGGAGAGAGAGAAAGATCAAAGGAGGAAGTACCACATTTTAAAACCATCAGCTCTTGTGAGAACTCACTCACTATTAGGAGAATAGCAAGGGAAAAATCCACTCTATGATCCCATCATCTCCCACTAAGGGCCTCTACTTACGAGATGCCATGGATAGAGAGGCATTACTATTACAGTTATGACACCAAAAAATGTTATCAACCATTGCCAAATGTCCCTTGGAGGGCAAAAGCATTTCCAGTTGAGAACCACTGGGTTAAGGCTTAAACAAAGTCTTGGCTCATGGTTTCTTTGGCAATATCATTCCCTCAAAATCTTATTAGGCTTCTGATCTATATGCTTCCAGTCAGTTCCATGACCAGTAACCATGGTCAAAATTGTTTTCTAAACAAGAATGTTCTCGTCTAATTTATTTCTTTGCCTCCAAATGTTTTGCTACCACATAATGTGATCTTTATCTTTATAGCTTCAAAAATCATTCTTTTAAATCACTTGTCACTCACCACTAATTGAGCAGTGGGCACACGGAAGCTGATTCTGGAAACTGGAAAGACTCGTGTAGTGACAAAACACCTGTGATGGCTTAAAAGGAAGACCTCTAAACAAGGCCACACATTTTAGATTTGTGTTGCAACAGCATCCCGCTTTAAGTATAAACTTCTACATTAGTTACAGGAATGTTACAGAACTGGTCCACTACAGAGTATAGATTTTCCTATTGTTAAGGTATAAAAATAGGCCAAATGTCTTTTTTCCTGGCCCCCTTTTCTTCTTGTTTCTCAATGAGTACCTGCAATAGCTTGTTCAATGCTGGATTAGCTACCTCCTGGCTTGGAACAGAAGCAGGAGCTGAGTTTTGGAGCTATGTGGAAGTCAGAGAAGAATGCATCTGGAGAGGGAAAAAGCTCACAGTCGCAGAGGAGGTGAAACTGGAGGTAGCCTGGGGGAGCTCCTGGAATGGACTGCTGGTATGGGTGAGATTGCACAGACCAAGTTCATTCAAAAGGGCCAGAGTAGGATGAACACCATGAAAACCCCGAGATGGTTCATGAATCTGAATACTTGAGTAAGCCACAGGAGCTTTGGTTTCTCAGCTTCCAACATCCCATTTAAAATTTGTGTATATATTTTAGGTTCAGTGAAGAGGAAACAAAAATAATTAATATTTCATTCTTGCTACACAAATAATAAAAAATGAAACAAGGTAAAATATCTAAAATGAAACAAGGTCAACTATTCATCAGGGAAATGCTAAATATACTAAGATATAGTAGAGAAATGCTAAATACACTAGTGATATACTAGAGTTTCTCATACTAGAGAAAAGTATGCCATAGTTTAACTCATGTGTACAGTGTAAAAACATTTACGCAAAAAGAAAATCCCCACAACAATGCCATATGCTGAGTCTGAGGATGTAGTTTTATAAGTAAATGCATAGAAAGAGGTTTATGGACTGATAACTATGGCTGACCTGGGAGAAGAAGGAGGGGGTGGTGACATGGATTAGAGTGATTGCTAAAGGGATTTCTTTCTTTCTTTCTTTCCTTCTTTCTTTCTTTTTTTTTTTTTTTGACGGAGTTTCCCTCTTGTCACCCAGGCTGGAGTGCAATGGGGCAATCTTGGCTCACTGCAACCTCCGCCCCCCGGGTTCAAGCCATTCTCCTGTCTTAGCCCCCCGAGTAGCTAGGATTACAGGCATGCACCACCATGTCCAGCTAATTTTGTATTTTTAGTAGAGATGGGGTTTCACCATTTTGGTCAGTCTAGTCTCGAACTCCTGACCTCAGGTGACCTGCCCGCCTTGGCCTCCCAAAGTGCTGAGATTACAGGCATGAGCCACCGCTCCTGACCCACTGAAGAGATTTCAAAGCAACAGTCTTTCCAGAAGAGGATGTAAACCAAATTTGATAAAAATTAAAAGAATGAGATGGGTCCGTTTGCATGGATAGATGCTGGTATAAGTTTTGCATAAAAAACAGAACAGAAATCATCTGTATTCTCCCTATCAGATACAATAATCATTATCAACATTTTAGTAAAGTTTCCTTCAGTCTTTCTTTCCTCTGTCTATAAAATATCTACTTTAATAAAATTGAGTGATATTTTATGTTCAGTTTTATCCTGTTTCCTTTACTTAATAAGATATTATAAGCATTTTCTCTGCCTTAAATATTCTTCAAACAATGTAATTTGCAATGGATACGTAATAGCCTACATGTATACATTTACAGTAGATAGTCACAATTGTGATACAGTGTATCAAGTTGTGCCTGAGGGTTTAGCTTCTATTGTCTCCTTTCATCCTTCCAACACACCCATGAGATAATGTTGTAATTCCCATTTTATAGATGAGGAAGGAGAGGCTCAGCCAGCTATGTTTGTAACTGGCCCAAGATCCCAAAGCTAGCACGTGGCTAAGCCAGGTCTCAAACACACATCTATTGTTTTAGCTACTCTTAAGTAAAACACAGTAGAACCGCCCCTGAAACAATTATTTACCCAATCCACTACTGCTGGACATAAGACTGCTTGAAAATTTTTGCCATCTTAAATACCACTATGATGATTATCCTTGCATACACAGTTTTGGCCACATCCCAGAATTCCCTGCTTACGTTAAATTCCTAAAAGTGGAACTGGGTCAAAATGAGATAACGTCTTTTATCTTCTTGTAACATATTGCCAGAGAGAACCAGACCCTTTTGCAGGCCTGCTTTGGAGCTTTAGGCAAACTCTTCCAAATGGGAATGGTAACTCTGCAGGAACTATGGACTGCAGCAATCATGGCCCTCCTGGGCTGAGGACTGAACTGGGCTCATTGACATTGACCTCTAAATGATGCCACTCAAGTCACACCTGGCTCGCAGAGAGTTTTATAGAATTTCCTTGCAATGCTATTATGCTCCGTAAACACAGAGTCAGGCAGACGCAGTGACCACGAGCCCCTATTACATCAGGTAAGTGCACATCCTGCTACACGCCTCCTCTCATTTCTATTATTTCAAATGTCAAATGCACTTTGCCTCAAGCCTTCTTGGCCTTTAATTTTTAAATCCACATGCACTTAATTTATTTATTGGATTTCTATGGGACTTGAGGGGAAATTTAATTCATATACTTCTGCTTCATCTTCACTTAAGTCGCTTCATGGTTCAAACAGCGTTGTTGGCTCTTTCAAATGAGAATTTTTTTGTGCAGCTTTTTTTTTTTCCAGAGGCAGGAAGCTGAGGAGGGAGGATTCTCATTTAAAAAAAGTAGAAATTTAGGAAGGTGATGGACTTGGGGAAGGGCAGGCTCCCAGGCATTCATTAAAACATTCTTACTAGTCAAGAGGTTGCAGAAAGGTACACAGAATTGGGAAAGCAATCTCTTTAACTTGGTTTAATTAACTTAATTTAAGAGCTCATCTCTACCACAGGGATGTGCCAGGAAGCTCAGGGGCACCTCAAGTTTTTAAAATTTCCTATTTAAATTAATTGATGCCGTCGGTAACTCCCTAATCTGTCCTTCTTACTAAGATGAGATAATTTAGTAAATTGAGATAATTCCATTCCAAAGCAGACCAAACTTGATATTTTCTTATGTCATTTCAACCTGATGGTGGGTACATGTATCATTTTCATTAGGCTTCTTTTTTTTAAATTTCCTTTTTTCTCATTATGAATATTTTCAAACATTCAGAAAAGTTGAAAGAATCATACTGTGTACACTCAAATGCATAACACCATAATCCTACAATGGTTATCATTTTCCCCTATTTGCTTTATATTTTATCAATCCATCTCTCAACCCATCTTATTTTTAAATGCATTTCAAACTAAGTTGCAGACATCAATAAACTTCATTGTTAAACACTTCAGCATACATGTCACTAACTACATTTTTTCTTTCTCTGATATAATTTATATAAGTAAAATATACATCTCAACTGTACCACTCAATGGGTTTTGACTAATTTGGGTACCCGAGTAACTCAAATTCCATCAAAATGTAAAACATCTTCATCACCACAGAAACTTCCTTAGTGCTCTTTTGCAATTCATTTCTTACCATCCTTTGCCCCAGACAATAATGGAGCTAATTTCTGTGACTACATATTAGTTTTGCCTGTTCTAAAACCTCATGTAAATGGATTCATATGGTATGAAATACTTCATGTACCTCTCTTCTTGCTCAGCACAATGTCATTGCATCTATCAGTATTTTTTCTTTTTGTTGCTGCAGAGTAACCTCGATCCTTGATGGCATCTTTGAACATTAGGTTAACGAACCCTAAACCCCATCCCAGCTCCAAACTTTCTCTAACAGGAGCTTATGGTTTCTTATGGCTAAGTCGGGTTGTGATGGGCTTTCTGTTACTTGTAGCCATAAGCCTTCTAGTTAAAACAAGCCCCATTTGAGATTGGTCTTTCCTGCCTTATGTTATAAATTGGAATTTCTCAGAAACATGTGAAAATAGAAATGAAAGAACCGTTCTGGAAATAATAACCCAGTTAATGTCTTGCTAGAATGCTGTTAAATATGCTATGGGATTATTCTCCTTAATAAAGTAACATTCAGTGAAGAGACTTGCCAGAAAAATGCATGTGGTATTTTAGAAAGAGTCTTTTCCTATTTGAGTTACCTCCCTGCCTCACAGAACCACACTGGCCTGCACTATATTGAATGTGCTATGATTCCATTTGTCTTAGCATTACTTCAAATACTTGGGTTGCAGGTCAAGACTAAGATTCCACTGTTCTACTCAGAAGACCCCTGCACATCATTTGGGTCCTGAGCAGGATGGTCCAAGTCCAGCTGTAGGGTGATGGAGGTGGAGTCAGTCATCCAAAGGTGGTGCTCTGCCCCTGAACTACGATCTAGTCACCCTGCCCTACCCTGGGTTAAAACTGGGAATTGGTCTACAGGAAGAGCCTGCCTTCTGAAAGGGACAGGAAAGGAGCCTTTAGGTGCTTTCAGTTATGAAGGCTTCTTAGACAGCCCTTGGCTGGAGTCCATTGAGAACCATGTGTAGCCATTCCTAGGGCCTTTTACCTGGAAACAGTAGTTTTAGGTATTCTAACACCACATGTTATATGACCTGATTGAACAAAAAGATGCTTGGTACATATGAGTGTTAAGAATCAGTACTAAAAAGTTTGGGAAAGAAAAATATAGGAATGAAATTGGAAGATTTGAGAGAATCTGAACGTTCATTACTGATATCAGAGTAATTTCATTAGGGTAGGAAATAGAATCATTCAGTCCTTTATTTTATTCATTTATTTGATATTCAACATGGGGCAGGAAATGAATGCAGTATATAATTTATTCAGAAATACGTGTTGGAGTCATACCTGGGTTTCTATCTGAGCCACTCACAGAACTCCAATTTTTTTTTCTTTTTTCCTTCCTTCCTTCCTTCCTTCCTTCCTTCTTTCCTTCCTTCCTTTCTTCCTTCTTCTCTCTCTCTGTCTCCCTTTCTGTCTCCCTTTCTCTCTTTCTCTCTTTCTTTCTTTCTTTTTGAGATGGAGTCTTGCACTGTCACCCAGGCTGGAGTACAGTGGTGTGATCTCAACTCACTACAACCTCTGCCTCCTGGGTTCAAGCAATTCTCCTGCCTCAGCCTCCTGAGTAGCTGGGATTACAGGCATGTGCCACCATGCTCGACTAATTTT
This sequence comes from Pongo pygmaeus, assembly GCF_028885625.2. Lineage (NCBI taxonomy): Eukaryota > Metazoa > Chordata > Mammalia > Primates > Hominidae > Pongo > Pongo pygmaeus. Next base: position 23,815,072 of record NC_072376.2, read on the forward strand.
TGTATTTTTAGTAGGAATGAGGTTTCACCATGTTGGTCAGGATGGTCTCGAACTTTTGACCTCAAGTGATCTGCCTGCCTTGGTCTTCCAAAGTGTTGGGACTATAGGCGTGAGCCACTATTCCCCGCCCAATTATTTTTCATCTGTAAATTGAAGAGGAGATACTTAAATCATACAGCATTTCATTCCTTGATGCAACAAGTATTTATTGAGCACCTACTATGTGCCAGACATTGCTCTAGAATATAGGGGCAATGGAAACTAAACGAAGTTGCTGCTCTCACAGAGCTCTCTGCAAGACCACATTTTCAAAGATGGCTGCACCAGCGTATTCTATCACACACTCTCTCCTTACAGGGTGACACTGACACACCTCCACAGAGAGGTGTGGTCCGTGTTCCCTCCCCTTGGATCAGAGCAGGCCTGTGGCCATCAGGGGAGTGATACAGCATAACTATTCAAGCTCATCATAAAACGTGAGGCAGAATTCTCCCGGCCTTCTCTCTTCGGACACATGCCTTGAAATCCCTACGTTGATATACAAGAAATTTAGCTACCCTGTAGCTGCTAAGATGGAAAGGTCATAAGGAGAGACCATATAGAGACAGAGAAAGATACCCATAGCATCCCAGCTGTTCCAGGCCCCAGCCTTTGATCTTTGGTGAAGGCCCCGAGAGATAATCCATCCCTACTGTGCCCCGTCTGAACTTCATGCTATATAAGCTATGAGCATAATAAGCAGTGGTTTTATGCCACAAGTTTTGGGGTAATTTGTTATGGCACCCTTATAACTGAAAAAAGCTGTATCCTAGTTGGGCAGAAAGATGCTAAGCCAGTAAACAACAAGATATGTCAAACATGACCACAAAGAACTAAAAATAGGGTGATGCGACTGAGGAGAGGGAGGGAGAGGCAACTCCTGCTAGAAGATTTTCCCCATAGAAATCCTGGCAGAAGAGAAAACATTTGAGCTGCGTCAACTTGAAAATATAAAAAGAAGGGCCAGATTGAATGTTCTGGGGACAGAGGTAACAGTGAATGCAACGGCCCAGGGAAGCCTGCAGCTGCGCACATTAGAGGACCTAAAAAATAGCTGGTGCCCCTGGGTTACAGAGAGGGAAGAATAACATCCCAAGGTGAGGTCAGAGCAGACAGGGTCACCTCATATAGGGACTTGTAGGCTAGATCAAGGCTTTGGATTTTTATTTAAGTGTGATGGGAAGCCACTGAAAGATTCTTAGCAGTGAAGAGATATGGTTCCATTTACAAGATCCCTTTGGCTATTGCGTGGTGAAGGGATTGAAGGGTAACAACTGAAGTAGAGACAGTAATTCAGAGACGATGGCCTGAGTCCAAGTGAGAACAGAAGGCGGCTTGGACTGGCATTGGAATCGGTGGATGTAGTATAATGACAAAAACAACAGTAACTAACGTTGCCTGAGTGGTTTCTATGTTCAGGCATTGTTTAAAGTGCATTACACAGATTATATGATTTTATCCTCACAATGACCCTTTGATGTATGTTCCATTATTGTACCAGATGAGAGTTCAAGTACCTTGCCCAGTACCACATATTTAGTAAGTGGTACAGAAAGACTCCTAATCCAGGCAGGGCCCCCGCAGTGTGCTTCTTCACTGGATGGAATCCAGCGGGATAATTCAGGGTATTCTGGAGAGGCCAGTTCTTGCTAAGTAATTGGATTTGGAGAAGGGCAAAGAAAGACATCAAGAATGATACCTTGATATTGAATCTTCCCAACAGGAAGAAACGGTAAACGTTTGAGATGATGGATATGCTAATTATCCTGATCTGATCACTATACATTATATGTATGGAAACATCACTATGTATTCCATAAATATGTGCAATCATCATTTGTCAATTTGAAGAAACAACGATACCTCGAAGTCTGACATGGACGATTAGGAGGGAGGTGGTGCCATCTATTGAGATGGGGATGTCTACGGGAAAGACAGGGTCAGAGGGAGGCAATGATTATAAGAATGAACACATCATAATGAACAATGAATGTAAGAATGAACAGTAACAGTGATGCACTGATGTTTATCAATATTTACTGTGTGCCTACCGTGACCAAGCATGCTGCATATACCAACTCATTTAATTTTGTGATAACCCTAAGAAGTAAGGTACTGTTATTTCCTCATTGTACTGACGATGGAACTAAGAAGCAGAGAGGCTAAAAAAATCGTCAGAGGTGACAGAGCTAGTAAATTGGGGACTTGGAATTCAGGCTGACTGGCTCCATGCTCGCTGTACACACTGCTTCTTATGAAACGAGCAGGTGTCAATGAAGAACAGCGCCCAGTGCATAGTAGGTGATTAATTAATGATAGCTGTTATTATTAATATTGTTACCATCCAAATGTGGTTGACCTTCTCTGGTGTACATGATATTGTGTTACTAAGAAATAGAACACAGTAAATTCTCTCAGGGAAAATGCCATGTCTATAGCAAGTCCAGACCCACACTCATGGAAGTTCAAATGATTCAAGACAAACACACAGCAATACAAAGAAGCCATAGAAGACATGCCACAAGGCAGTGTGTGATGAAGTGCAGAAGAAACATATATATCTAGCTATACAGATCATTTCAAACATCCAGAGGAATAGTAAAACCTTGTGCCAGGATTACTAACACATGTGTTTGCAACAGGACGATTCCTTCTCTATAATTCATTGCTCCCTGTCAGGACCCAAACCAAATGTCAAAGATTGGAATAGCGACATTTACACTGTTTTAATTACCCAGAAAGATTGGTGTTTGTGGACTTGTTAAGTAGATCCCAAACAAAGCAATGAAATTTAATGGTTTTGCTGTGCAACAAAATTTACCCCCTTCTTTCTTTCTTTTGGTGGAATGAGGGGGGAGGGCAGTGGGGCCATTTTTTTCCTGGTGTAATCGAGACAAATTCCTTGAAGTTTTGGTTCAATGAAAATTTAAAACATGAGCTGTTTCTACCTTTTTAGCTTTATGTAACATTGTTTTTTTCACCACAGATCCCAAATGCCAAAGATTCAAAGCAACAAGTCAAGCCATATTTTTGGAAAGTTTTTCATGTTTTCTTAAGATTTTTAAAACACAAAACCCAGAAAATTTAGAAGTAGAGAATATTGAAGAAACACACAGATGATCTCACATAAATACTGATCATCTTGATGTGTTTCTTTATAGATTTTTACCCCTGTACTTATTCACGTAGTTGTAATTATAGTGTATTCACAATTTTGTATCCTACTTTTATATGTAAATGTTTATCAGTCACACCTTTCTATATCTTCCACATTTCGCTGGGAGAGTCCATTAAGTGAACATACCTTAATTTCTAAACTGTTTACACAGTTAGAATAAATCACTTTTAGAATAAGGAAATGAATAAAGCAAAATATATAAGTTAAATAACGTTACTCTTTCCCCTAACATTGAACCCTTGGCAAGGCCTCCTATCTGGGAGTTGACAGTTCTGTCTCTGGAGTCTGACCTGACTTAAATGTCAGTTCTGCTACTTGCTAGCTGTGTGACTTTGGACAAGTTACTTAACCTCTCTGAGCTTTAGTTTCTTCACCTACACAATGTGGATAATGGCGGTGCTTACTCAATGGAATGGGATAATGTGCACTGAAATACTGCAGACCTGTCACATTATGAACTCTTAATGAAAGTCAGCCATCATTGCTATTATAATCATCATTATTATTGTTTAAACTTCCATGTACTTCCAAACATGATTTTGGTGGAATGGGCACTGAATTAGAAATCCGAAAGATTGAGCTTGGCCAGTCATGGTGCCTCACGCCTGTAATCCCAGCACTTCGGGAGGCCAAGGCCGGTGGATCACTTGAGTTCAGGAGTTTGAGACCAGCCCTGGGCAACACATATCCCTACAAATAATATGAAAAAATTAGCCAGGTGTGGTGGTTTCTGCCTGTAGTTCCAGCTACTTGGGAGGCTGAGGTGGGAGAATTGCTTTAGCCCAGGAGGTCAAGGCTGCAGTGAGCTGAGATCACACCACTGTACTCCAGCCTGGGCAACAGAGCAAGACCTTGTCTCTTCTCTTCCATATATATGTGTATGAAAAGTTGATCTCTAGACCTGGTGAGCCACATACTTGTTGCTAGTGTCCTTACCTACAAAATGGAGTGTTAAATACCTGTCTTGTCTCTTTTAAAAAGAACTGTGAAAAAGAGAAAGCTGTGTAAATCCAAGACCTCATGAACATAAGCATTGCTCCTCCTGATCCGAGAGGCACAGTCCGGTGCTTTGTGGCTGGCATTCGCCATCCTGCAGGAGAACCGGGGGGCGGGGTAGGGGCGGTTTCTGACACCTCTCTGATGACCAGGCCTCATTACAGAGCCAGCTTTGCTCCTTAGAACAATGCCGGCAGAACACAATACTATGCAAAGGTCAGCAAAGGCATTCCCACTGCATGCTGGGTATCTTCTTGCCTTTCCTTTCCCTTGCCTGTTCACAGAAGGCTCGGAGCCACATGGTTCTGCTGTGTTAAGGAAATCCATACCTCAGGAGTTTTTTTTCTTCTTTTTGCTGTATTCATTTATTTTAGATAGTCCATCAACGCCATTTGCGCTGCTCAGGTTAGAAGTTGTCAGCATTTCCCACTTAGGCTGCTATTTCCAGGGAATGATGATTTGATTGTAACATTTGTTCCAGGCAGCAACGGGCCAAGGAGAGGTCTTAGCTCAAAAGCACCTTCCACCTACTTAAAAGCAACAGCCACCACAGCGTACTCCTTATGTGACCAATTTAAAATGATGGAAATCTACAACAACAAAAACCTCTGATGTTTTGAGTTCTGGAGGACAGAAAGGGTTGTTTTGACAATGGCGTGAAGTTTATGACTGCGGGTCATCAAGAGTTCATTGTCTGGCATTCTGGCATGGGCATGATTGCAGGAGCTGCCAAAACGTCACTGAGCGCAAATGTGAGCCAGGTGCCCCCTCTGGGGCGGACAGGTTTGTAGGTGTTGCCTCCTCCTTGCCTTTTCTCTTCCTCTCCTGTCTCCTCTCTTCACAGCTGGAAGATGGAATAAGTGGAGAGAGGAGGTCACAATCAGCTCTCTCCTTTTTGGGAGTTTGCCCGGTGAGGAGAGCAGGGTTGGCAGCAGCAAGAGAGAGAAAGGTAGGAGACACATTATTATAATAGGCTGACCCTCTGCATTGCACATCATTACGCTCATCACCTGAGAAGCCTGTTAGGCATGCGGGGAATGATTGATGTTGCAGAGCTCATTCCTTCAAGTGCTATTTATTGAGCGCCTGTTAGGCTTGTGTTTTTTGTCTTGCTGGGTACGTGAAGTTGAACAAAAACATGGTGTCTCTTCCCAGAGAACTGCAGCTAATGTGAAGACAGTCATAAGTGAATGTGCAATTACACACCAGGTTTAGGACTCCAAAGAGGTACCAGATGGGGATACGAGGGGCACAATTTGTACCGTCAGGATACAGAAGCCCTCTCAGAGGAAGTGGCATTTACCTGGAGAAAGGAAAGCGGAGTTGGAGGCATGGGGAGTGCCAGAAGTATGTGCTTGGGGCACGTACCAGGTGTCTTGAATTTTGTCTGAGTCAGTGTACAGTTGGATGTGAGAATCAGAGACCTATTCAAACAGGCTTAAACTGAAAAGGAGGTTTGTCAAAAAGGGGAGGGAGGAGATTTGCTAGAACCCGTGGGTAGAAAGCATGGCTAGAGCTCACAGGGAGTGGACTGGGAAATGAGTGGCTTCTCCCCTTCTCCCTCTGGAAGTGATATGACCAACTGTGTTTTGAGTAGGAATAGGAGTAAGCTAGTGCTGATGGGGAGCCATCTAGGCCTGGGTGGCAGCCTACAGGAAGAGTCAAGGCAACAGGACCCTGTGTGGGAACTCTAAGAACTTAGCGTGGCTGTTGAACTGGAGTCTAGGATGCCTGTGTAATAAGCAGAGGAAGCAGGTGATAATGGAGTGAAGCTGCAGGAAGGTTAGCAGGGGCCACATCATAAAATGTCTGTGTGCTCAGCTGAGGTGTTTGCCGTTGGCCCTGAAGGTTGAGTCCGTGAAGGAAAATGAAATAATCTGCTGAAGATTGCATGTGGAGGATGAAGGGCGGCTGGAGGCCGGGAGACCCAGGAAGAGGCCCTTCTCCATCAGGGTTTGAGATGAGCATCTGCTATTTGTTTGGGCCACCTGGCATCTGGATGCACTTTTTGTTTATTTAGGGAGATTTCTCACTTTATGAGTATTGATGTGGGACAAAGACGGCCTCCCCTGCTAGAAGCTGAAAAGATAGATGTTCACTTTCCCAGCCTGGCTCATAGCTGGGACATAGCCATGTAACCTTAGCTTGGCCAATCAGAAGGTCCCATGTGACGTTTTTATTCCTCTCTCTCTTCTCCTCTTCTTCTCTTTCCTCTTCCTCCTCCTCCTCTTCTTCCTCTTCCTCCTTCTTTTTCTCCTCCTTTTGCCCTTCTTCTTTCTCTTACCCCACCTCTTCCCCTCTACTTCCTCCTCCTCCCCCTTCTCCTTCTTCTTCTTTCTATCCTTCCGTATCCCTCTTTCTCTCCTTCACCCTCTTCCTCTTTCTCTTTCCCTCTTTCCCTTGCACTCCAGCTCCCTCTTCCTCCCTGTGTTTCCCTGTCTCTCTCTCTTTCGTGCAGTGGAGCCTGCAGACACTGAGAATGCAGTAGTGCCGACTGTAGTATCCATGCATATGGTGGTGGCTGCTGTTTCTTCTGTTTCTGATCAGGCCTTCACCTCAGAGTTGGTCATCCTTTACCAAATCTTATCCTCAAGCTCATTCTCCAACACTCCAGTGTCAACTGTGAAATAGTCAGTAATCTTATTTATTTATTTATAAAGATGAGGGCTTGCTATGTTGCCCAGGCTGGTCTCGAGCGCCTAGCCTCATCTCCTTATGTGCCAGGACAACAGGCCTGAGACACTGAGCCTCCCCAATAATCTTAGTTTTTGACTTTAATTCTGTATACATTTATAGGAAGTCATAAAGATACTACAGGGAGGTTCAATGTACCCCTCACGCAGTTTCCCCCAATGGCTACATTTCAAATGACTATAGTAAAAACTAGAAAATTTACATTGGTAAATATGTGTGCATAGTTTTACGTCATCTTATTACATGTGTAAATTCATGTATTCACCACCACAATTAAGACACCTAACTCTTCTGAGCTCTTCTTACCCCTAAATAGTCATTCTCCCGCCTCCACCCTCCATTCCCAGCTCATGACAACCACTAATCTGTTTTCCATTTCTTCTATTTTATCATTTTGTGGATGTTTTTTCAGTCGCCATCATACAGTATATGTTCTTTGGAGACTGACTTTACTTTTTACTTTGAGTAATGCTCTTAAGATCCATCCTAAGTGTTGTCTATAACAATATTTTATTCCTTTTCATTACTGAGTAGTATTCCATTGTGTAGACGTACCACAGTTTCTTTAACCATTCCCCTCTGCTCTGGAGGGACGCTTTTGTTGTCTCCAGTTTTTGGCTATTGCAAATAGTGCTGCTATGAACAATCATGTTCAGGCTTTTGTGTAGATATGCATTTTCATAACTCTAGGGTAAATGTCCAACTCTAGTGCAATTACTGGTCATATGGTAAGTATAGGTTTCATTTTTCCTATTTGTGTGTTTTTTGAAACTGCTGAACTATTTTCTAGAGTGACGTGCCATTTTACATACCCATCTGCAATGTATTAGAAATCCAGTTTCTCTGCATCTTTCCCTGCATTGGGTATTGTCACTGTCTTTTATTTTATCTCTTCTAAATAGGTGCAGAGTGATAGCTCATTGTGGTCTTCATTTGCATTTCTCTAACAGCTAGTGAGGTTGAACATCTTTTCATGTGCTTATTTGCCATCCATATATTCTCTTAATGGCTTTTCCCCATTGTCTAATTGAATTGTCTTTCTTTTAATGATGAGTATTGAAAGTTCTTTATATATTCTAGAAATGAGATCTCTGTCAGATATGTGGTTTACAAATATTTTCTCCCAGTCAATAGCTTGTCTTTTACCTCTTAATAAGGTCATTTGTAGGGCAAAATCTCTAAATTTTGATGAAGTTCAATTTATCTATTTTTTATTTTATGGGTTGTTCTTTTGGTAATAATAGCTAAGAACTCTCCACAAAGTCCTAGATATCAAACATTTTTTCCTATAATATTTTCTAAAAGTTGTATAGTTTCACATTTTACATTTAAGTAAATGTATGATTCATTGAGTTAACTTTGTATAAGGCGTGAGGTTTAAGTCACAGTTCTTTTTTTTTTTTTTTTTTGAGATGGAGTCTCGCTCTGTTGCCCAGGCTGGAGTGCAGTGGCGTGATCTTGGCTCACTGCAACCTCTGCCTCCCGGGTTCAAGCGATTCTCCTGCCTCAGCCTCCTGAGTAGCTGGGACTACAGGTGCGCACCACCACACCTGGCTCATTTTTTGTATTTTTAGTAGAGACGGGGTTTCACCATGTTGGCCAGGATAGTCTTGATCTCTTGAACTCATGATCCTCCCACCTTGGCCTCCCAAAGTGCAATTTTTTTTTTAACCTATGAATATCCAATTGCCCTACTACCATTTGTTGAAAAGACTATATACTGCTTCAATTAAATTGCTTTTTCATCTTTGTCAAAAATCATATTTACTTATGTAGAATTGTTCATAGTATTCCATTATTGTTGTTTTGATGACTGCAGGATCTGTTGTAATATACCAGGCCTAATTTCTGACTTTATTAACTTGTGTCTTCTCTTTTTCTTTGGCAGTCTTGCTTGAGATTTGTTAGTGTTGCTGATCTTTCCAAACAATCAACTTTTTGTTGCATTGACTTTCTCTATTGTTTTTCTGTTTTCAATTTCATTGATTTCTGTTCTTCATTATTTCTTTCTTTCTGTTTGCTTTTGGTTTGTTTTGTTCTTTCGTTTTTCTAGTTTCTTGAAGTGGGAGCTCAGGTTATTGATTTTTGAGGCTTTTTCTTTGTATAACACTAAGCATCTAGTGTTATAAATTTCCCTCTCAGCACTGCTTCAGCTATGTCCCACAGACTATTTGTTCAACATATGAAAAAATTCATACATTAAAGTCCTAATTCTCGGTACCTCAGACTGCGACCATATTTGGAGATAGGGTCTTTAAAGAGAAAATAAAGTTACAATGAAATTATTCGTGTGGGCCCCAAACCAATAGTGAGGCACTTATAAGAAGAAAATATTAGAAGACACATAAGTACAGACGGAGGACCATGCGAAGCACAGGGAGAAGGTGGCCATCTGTAAGACAAAGAGATGGCTGCAAAAGAAAGCAACAATGCTAACACCTTGATTTCAGACTTCTAGCTTCCAGAATGGTTAGAAAATAAATTTCTGTTATTTAAGCCATCCAGTTTCTGGTACTTTGTTATGACAGCCCTAGCAAACTAATATAACCATGTTTTAAGATTTCCTTTTTCCTCGTGATCGGCCTGCCTCGGCCTCCCAAAGTGCTGGGATTACAGGCATGAGCCATTGCACCCAGCCTGGCTAACACGGTGAAACCCCGTCTCTACTAAAAATACAAAAATTAGCTGGGCATGGTGGCATGCACCTGTAATCCCAGCTACTATGGAGGCTAAGGCAGGAGAATTGCTGGAACCTGGGAGGCAGAGGTTGCAGTGAGCTGAGATTGCACCACTGCACTCTAGCCTGGGAGACAGAGCAAGAACCTATCGAAAAAAAAAAAAGATTTCCTTTATATCTTTCTGTTATTGATTTCTAGTTTTATTTCATTGCAGTCGGAGAACATAATGGTGTCAATTATTTTAAAAGTGTCGAGGGTGTTTTTTTATGGCTCAGGTTATGGTGTACCTTGAGATACGTTCTGTAAAAACCTGAAAATAACACGTATTCTGCTATTTTGAGTTGAATGTTCTGTAAATATTAATTAGACTTGATGGCTTGATGGTGTTATTGAGTTCTTCTACAAACTTGCTGATTTTCTGTTTTATTCTTATTAATTTTTGAGAGAAATGTGTTGAAGTTCTCAATTATAGTTGTGGATGTGTCCATTTCTCTTTTCAGTTCTACCAGTTCAATATATCAGTATCACATACTTTGCAGCTGTATTGTTTGGTACATACGTATTTAGGATTGCTATGTATTTCTGGTAGACTGACACTTTTATTACTATGTAATGTCCTTCTCTGTCCTTGGAAAATTTATTTGCCCTAAAGTATACTTTATCTGATAGCCACTCCTACATTCTTTGGATTAATACTCACATGGAACACTTTTTCCATGTTGTACTGCCAATTTATGTATATCAGTATAGTTGAAGTGGGATTCTTGTGTGTATATGTAATGTATCCATATAGCTCTGTTACTTTTTTTTTTTTTTTTTTTTTGAGAAGTCTCACTTGCTCTGTCACCAGGCTGGAGTGCAGTGGCACGATCTCGGCTCACTGCAACCTCCGACTCCCTGGTTCAAGCAATTCTTCTACCTTAGCCTCTCGAGTAGCTGGGATTACAGCTATGCAACACCACATCCAGCTAATTTTTGTATTTTTAGTAGATATGAGGCTTCACCATGTTAGCCAGGATGGTCTCGATCTCTTACCCTCGTGATCTGCCCACCTCGGCCTCCAACAGTGCCTCCCACCTCGGCCCACCAGGCACAGGCATGAGCCACTGTGCCTGGCCAGTTCTGTTACTTTATTATCCACTCTTTCATTCTCCATCTTTTAACTGGTATATTTAGAACACTTACATTTAATGTAATTACTGACATTTTAAGCCTTAAGTCTGCCATTTGATTTTTTGTTTTCTGTTTGTTTTCTCTGTTTTTTTTTTTCTTGTTTGTCTATTTTATTTTTCTTGCCTTCCTTTGGATTACTTAAACATTTTAGAATTTTATTTTGATTTACCTATAATATTTTGAGTATATCTTTCGAGTAGCTTTATAAAAGTTGCTCTAGGGACTACATTATATAAACATAACTTATCAAAATGTACTGGTGTTGACATTTTACCAGTTGCGTGAAGTATAAAATCCTTACTTACCTTTATGTCTCTTTACTTTCCTCCATTACTAATAATTCTTAAATATTTCCTCTACATACATTGAGAACCACACTAGTCTGTTACAATTTTTGCATTAAACTTCAAACATAATTTAGAAAACTTAAGAAGGAAAGTCTATTGTATTCACACATATTTGTGCTCTTACTATGTTCTTTCTTCTTTCTTATGTTCTAAAGTCCTTCTTTTGTCATTTCCTTTCTGTTTACAGAACTTCCTTTAGCCATCTTTTTAAGGGTGGATCATCTAGTGACCAATTCTCAGTTTTATTTCATCTGGGAATATATTAAGTTCCCCATTATTCCTGAAAGATATTTTCACTGGATGTAGAATTCTGGGTTGACAGTTCTTTTCTTTCAACAACACTTGAAAGATGTGGGGCAGGTGCAGTGGCTCACACCTGTAATCCAAGCAATTTGGGAGGTCAAGGCAAGGGATTGCTAGAGCCCATGAGTTTGAGACCAGCCTGAGCTGGTCCTGTCTCTTTAAAGTAAAAAATGATAAATTTTTTAAAGAGGAAAATTTGCCACTTCCTTCTGGCCTGCATGGTTTCTGATGAAAAATCCAATGACATTTGAATTGTTTTTCTACTGTAGGTAATGTCATTTCTCTCTGGCTGCCTTCAAAATTGCTTTTTGTCTTTAGTTTTCAGAACTTTACTATAGCATATCTCACAGTGAATTTTTAAATTTTGGTTGTGATTCACTTGCCCTTTTAAATGTAGGTTTATGTCTTTTGCCAAATTCGGGAAATCTTAAGCCATTATTTTTTTGAATATTTCTTCAGCCCCACAATCTTTTTCTTCTCCTCCTGAAACTCTGATGACCAAAATATTAGATCTTTTGTTATAGTCCCACAGAAAAGTGAGGCTTTGCTCATTTGTTATTTAGTGATTTTCTTCTCTATTTATCAGATTGGGTAATTTCTATTGTTCTTTCTTCAAGTTCACTGATTCTTTTCTCAGTCCTCTCCATTCTGTTGTTGAGCCCACCAACTGAGTTTTAAAATTTTAGTCATTGCATTTTTTAGTTATAAAATTTTTATTCGGTTCTGCATGTCTTCTATTTCTGAGACTTTTTTTTTTGCCAAGTCTTAAAAAATTATTTTTTAAAGACTCGCAATTGCTCATTGAAACATTTTTGCTTTAAATTCCTTATCTACTAATTTTAACACATGCCATCTTGGTGTTGATGTCTATTGATTGCCTTTTTAAATTTACCCTGCAGTATTCCTGGTCTTCAGTATGAAGAGTGATTTTTTATTGAAGTCTCAATATTTTTATTTTTATATTATACAACTCTGCATCTATTTATAATAAATATTGGAACTTGGCAGGCCTCCTCTGACACTACTCTGCCGAGTGAAGGGGGAGCAGACCTCATTATTGCCAGCTGGGGGTGGGAGTCCAGGTTTTTCTTTGAGGGGCTCCAAGGTACTGCTGGGTGGAAGGGGTTTTGGGGCTCCTCACTAGGCCCCTGATACCTGGGAGGGGGAGGGGCACATTGTGACTTTCACTGACACTGTGGGAGAGTGACCTTGTTACTACTGGGTGATGGTGAAAGGACAGGGAAGGGTACCTCATTATGGCTGGTGGGAGTGAATATTCAGCCTCCTGAATGGCCTCCACTAATACTGCAGGAGAGGAGTCATTACTGCCTGATGCTGAGGGAGATACACATCTTGGCTCTGTACTTGGCTTTCTCTGATACTACCCCAGGAGGGAAGTTGGGGTACCTCACTACTGTCTGGCAAGAGTGCGAGTCTAGGCTATAGGCTTTTGCTGGAAGGGTATGAGTGGGGCTGCAGGGCTTTTTGTGTGTGTGTGTATGTGTGTGTGTGTATGTGTGCTGTTTAACTAGGGCAGTTATTGTCTAACATTTTCTGGTATGTTTGGCTTTCTCTGTTCTGGTCATTTGGCAAGAGAAAGCAGGTTTCCTTGGGGATGTTTTGTCTATACTCATTGACATTTCTGGGTTTCCAATTTCTCCAGTATCCAATCTAGGGTATATGAGGCAAAATAAAGCCCATGTCAAAATAAAACCCTTATCACCATGTCATTCCTTGGATCTCAGGTTTCCTAGACAGTCTACCTTCTTCTTTTCACCTTTTGGAGACTTCTTATGTTTATTCATATAATGTTCAGGGTTTTTAGTCATACTTGATGGGAGGAATAGGGGAAAGTATGTCTATCTTACTGAAAGTGGAGGCAATTCATCATCCTTTAACTCAACTACTTTCAACTTAATCAATCAAAGTCAGCTTCTGTTGTTTACAACTAAGATCCTGTCTGACATAGAGTTTTTAGTAGCAGAAAACCACTCACAGTAGTTTTAGTAGAGCACAACTTATTAGAGGATAGCAGATAGAAATTCTAGGGCTATCTAGAATTTCTCGATATTTTTCCAGCTTTACTGAGGCAAAATTGACAAGTAAAAATTGTATATATTTAAGGTGTACAAAGTGGTGTTTTTATACAGATATACATTGTGAAATGATTACCACAATCAAGCTAATTAACACATTTATTACCTCACATAGTTACCTTTGTGTGTGTGTGTGTTTTTGTGTGTGTGTTGAGAACATTTAAGATATACTTTCTTAGCAAATTTAAAATATACAATACAGTAGTATTAACTATAGTTACCATGATGTACGTTAGATCTCCAGAACTTATTTATCCCAAATAACTGAAACTTTGTACCCTTTGACGAATATTTTCTCATTTTTCCCAATCTCCAGACCCTGGAAACCACTGTTCTACTCTCTGCTTCTATGAGTTTGACTTAGAGTTCATATACAAGCGATATCGTGCAATATTTGTCTTTCTGTGTCTGGCTTACTTCACTTAGCATAATGTCCTCCTGGTTTATCCACATAGTTGCAAATGATGGGATTTGCTTTTTTGAAAAAGGCTAAATGATATTCCGCATTTATGTAATGGAACTTATAGTATAAGTTCTATTATTATTGCAATGTCCCTGTATTAGTTTATTAGTTCTAAGAGTTTTTTTTTCTGGTGGAGTCTTTAGGGTTTAGGATACTTGATATAATCTCAATCTTCTTAAATTTACTAAGATTTGTTTTGTGACCTAATATCCTGGAGAATGTTCTGTGGTCAATTGAGAAGAATGTGTGTTCTGATGCTGTTGGATAGAATGTTCTATAGATGTCTGTTAGGTCCATTTGGTCAATAATGTTCAAGTCCTCCATTTACTTATCAATTTTCTGTCTTAATAATCTTAATTATAATCTTAATTAATTTCTGTCTTAATAATCTATTCATCATTAAAAGTGGGGTATTGAGGTCCCCTCATATCATTGCATTGTTATCTATTTCTCCCTTCAGCTTTGTTAATATTTGCTTTATGTATTTAGATGCTCCAATGTTGGTTACATATATATTTACAATTGTTATATCCTCTTGATGAATTTGTTCCTTGTCATTATCTAATGACCTTCTTGGTCTCTTGTGACAGTTTTTGGCTTAAAGTCCATTTTGTTTATTGTGAGTATAGCTACTCCTCCTCTTTTTTGATTACCATTTGCTTGGAATATTTTCCCCATTTCTTCACTTTTAGCCTATGTGTGTCCTTAAAACTGAAATGAGTTTCTTGTAGGCGGTATACAATTAGATCCTATTTGTTAAAAATATCCCATTCAGATAATCTATGCATTTTGAATGAGGAATTTAATCCATTTACATTTAAACTAATTATTGATAGGTAAGAACTTAGAATTGCCATTTTGTTAATTGTTTCTGATTGTTCTGTAGTTCCATTCTTCCTTTCTTCCTCTCTTGCTGTCTTTCTGATTTGAATAATTTTTGAAAATATTGGCATGCTTTGATTCCTTTCTTTTTATCTTTGTATATCTATTACAGGTTTTTGCTCTGTGGTTACCATGAAGCTGATATAAAACATCTTAAGGTTACGACTGTTTATTCTAAGCTGATAACAACTTAACTTTTACCATATACAAAAACTCTACACTTTTAATTTTCCCTTCCCCCACACTTTATGTTATGAATGTCACAGTTTACATTTTTATGTTGTATATTTATTAACAATATTATAGCTATAGTTGTTTTTAATATTTTGTCTCTGAACTTTTATACTAGAATTAGATGAGATTTACACACAGCCAGTATAGTATTATAGTATTCTGCATTTGACTGTATTCTTACCTTTTCAGTGAGTTTTACCCTTTCATATGTTTCCATATTGTTAGCATTCTTTTACTTTAACCTGGAGAACTCCCTTTACCATTTCTAGTAAAGTAGGTCTAGTGGTGATGAACTCTTTCAGATTTTATTTGTTTGGGGACATCTTTATATTTCTTTCATTTCCAAAGGACAGCTTTTCTGGCTATAGTATTCTCAGTTGAAAGATTGTTTTTCTTCTTCTTTAGCACTTTGAATACATCATCCGAATTTCTCCTGGCCTGCAAGGTTTCTGTTGAGAAATCTGCTGATATCTTATGATGGTTCCTTTTAAATGACAATTGTTTTCTCTTACTATTTTCAAAATTCTCTTGTTTTGACTCTTGGGAATTTAATTATAATGTGTTGTGGTAAAGATCTCTTCATGTTTAATCTATTTGAGGTTCTTTAGGATTTATGAAACTAGATGTTCTTTTTCCGCTACAGATTTGGAAAGTTTTCTGTCATTATTTCTTTAAATAAGTTTTCTTCCCCTTTCTCTTTTTCTGCTCCTCTGGAATTGCCATAATGTATATATTGGTTCACTTGATAGTGTCCTGTAAGTTCTATATGCCTTTTTTACTCTTTTTAATTTTTTTTCCTTTGTGCTCCTTTGGGTAATTTCAAATGCCTATCTTTTAGCTTGCTGATTTTTCTCCTGCTTGATCAGGCCTGCTATTGAAGATCTCTATGGAATTTTGCAGTTCAGTAATTGTGTTCTTTACCTCTAGAATTTCCTTGATTCATTTTTTTAATTTTAATTTTAATTTATTTATTTCATTATTTTATTTTTTGTTTGAGAAGGAGTTTCACTCTTGTTGCCCAGGCTGGAGTTCAATGGCACAATCTCGGCTCACTGCAGCCTCTGCCTCCTGGGTTCAAACGATTCTTCTGCCTCCGCCTACTGGAAGCAGCTGGGATTACAAGTGCCTGCCACCATGTCCAGCTAATTTTTTTGTGCTTTTAGTAGAGACGGGATTTCACCATGTTGGCCAGGCTGGTCTCAAACTCCTGACCTCAGGTGATCCACCTGCCTCAGCCTCCCAAAGTGCTGGAATTACAGGCCTGACCCACCATGCCCAGCCTCCTTGGTTCATTTTTATGTTTTCTATCTTTTTGTTAAACTTCTCATTTTGTTCATGTATTGTTTTCCTGATTTTGTTTAGTTGTCTATTTATTTTCTTTTGTTGTTCACTGTATTTGAAGACAGTTATTTTGAATTCTTTGTAAGGCAGTTTGTAAATTTCCATTTCTTTAGGGTTGATTACTGGTGCTTTATTTTGTTTCTTTTGTGGTGTCATTTTATTACTATTATTATTATTCATGATCTTTGTGGCTTTGCATAGGTATCTGTGTATTTGAAGAAGTAGGGAATTCTTTTAGCTTTTACATATTGGCTTCAGCAGGGAAAGCCCTTTACCAGTCAGCCTATCCAGAGATTCTGGATGGGCCAATTTGCTGCTAGGGTGCTTGGGCTGGTTGGTCTGGTGCCTGGACCCACTTGAGTGGATGGGCCTGATGCCTGGGTTCACAAGGGTCAACTTGGAGCTTGGATCCACATAGCCAGGCATGGAACCTGGGTCCAGAGGTTGGGCCTAGAGCCTGGATCCATGAGGCTGCCCAGGAGTTTGGGTCCATGGAGATTAACATAATTCTGGGGTGGGCCTTGAGACTGAGCCTGCAAGGGTGGGCCTAGGGCCCAGGTCTGCAAGGACTGGGGGTTCAAGGGTTGACCTGGCACTGGGGTGGGCCTGGAGCTTGGCTGTATGGGTGGAGCCTGGAGCCCAGGGCCCTGGGTCCAGCCTGGTACTTGGGAAAGCTTGGTACTCAGTCTACAGGTGCCAGCCTGGAGCCTGAGGCCACGAATGCTGGCCTAGGGTGGTAGAAGATAGTACTGGAGTGGGCCTGGGGCATGGGTCTTCAAGAATGAGTTGGGAGCCTAGGGCTGTGGGGGTACAGCCAGGAGCCTGGGTCTGTAGGTGCCAGCCCTGACCCTGGGCCATGGGCACTGGTCTATTGCTGGGACAGTAGGGGCCTGGTGCTGGGATGGGCCTGGTAAGGGGATATGGAAATATTATAAGTGAAAACCTATATTTAAAAAGCAAATGGAACTGAGCCCAAAATTTGCTATGATATTCCCAGGGAGAAAGAAACCAGACAGAAACTTATATTTCTATAAACTAAATTGTGTCCCCTCAAAATTTACACGTTGAAACATTAGTCCCTAATGTGACTGACTTTAGAGATAGAGACTTTTTAGAAGTAATTAAGGTTAATTGAAGTCACAAGGGTAAGGCCTTGATCTTACAGGATTAGTATCCTTATAAGAGGAGACACCAGAAAGCACTCTCCTTCCCTATCCACGATGTGAGGACACAGAGAGAAGGAGGCCATTGGCAAGCCAGGAAGTTAGCCCTTGCTAGTAACTGACCATGGTGGCATCCTCATCTGAGACTTCCAGTCTTCAGAACTATGAAAAATAAATGTGTTTTTTCAGCCACCACTCTATGGTATTTCATTATGGCAGCCTGAGTAGATGATGACATGCGTACTGTATATGTCTAGTTATCAAGAAAGCAAACTGTTATCCAGTTCAGAGCTCTGCAAGTAACCCAACCTGCAGGTTGCTTTGATAAGAGACATTGAACAATATATTAGAATTTGATAGCAGTTTCTCAAACACATAAAGATGACCTTATAACAGTTCCTGATAAAAAGCGGGTGCCTAAAAGTTAAACCATAGTTCTTTGAAAAGATTTAGAGAACTGAGTAGTGTCACACAGGCTCCAAGTTTTTGGTGATGGGACTTGATAAAAGATGTGTAGCAATCAGCAGTGAGGTAGACTTCCTGTTAGTTACTGGGAATTGGCATTATTCTTAGCCCATATTTTCTGTCCTATAACCCATAATATGGGACAGGCATGAGAGTACGAGGGTGGCATATGTGTGAATTTCACAAGTGCCAAATGACAGAAAGGGGATAAACATGGCTTTGGAGAAATGTCTGATCAGGGTCACTGTATTAGTCCATTCTCACATTGGTATAAAGAAATACCTGAGGGGCCAGGCACGGTGTCTCATGCCTGTAATCCCAGCACTTTGGGAGGCTGAAGCAGGCAGATCACGAGGTCAGGAGTTTGAGGCCAGCCTGGCCAACATGGTGAAACTCTGTCTCTACTAAAAATCCCAAAATTAGCCAGACATGGTGGTGCATGCCTGTAGTACCAGCTACTCGGAAGGCTGAGGCAGGAGAATCACTTGAACCCGGGAGGCGGAGGTTGCAGTGAGCCAAGATCATACCATTGCCCTCCAGCCTGGGGAATAGAGTGAGACTCTGTCTCAAAAAAAAAAAAAAAAAAAAAAGAAAAAGAAAAAAGAAATACCTGAGACGGGTAATATATAAAGAAAAGAGGTTTAATTGGCTCATCATTCCACAGGGTGTACAGCAAGCATGATGCTGGCATCTGCCAGCTTCTAGGGAGGCCTCAGGAAACTTACAAATATGGTAGAAGGGGAAGGGGAAGCAGGCACGTCTTATGTGGCTGGAGCAGAAGCAAGAGGGGTGCAGGTGCTACACACTTTTAAACAACCAGATCTCGTGAGAACTCTATCATGAGAACAGCACCAAAAAGATAGTGTTAAACTATCAATGAAGGATCCACCCACATGATCCAATCACTTCCCACCAGGCCCCACCTCCAACACTGGGGATTACAATTAAACATGAGATTTGGATGGGGACACAGATCCAAATCATATCAGTCAGAAACTCAAGAAATGTTCTAGAGCCAGACAAGTGAGGTCGTGTATGGAGTGGCCCAGAGAGTGTACACCTGGTCAAAATAGAGTAGCTGATCTCTCAGAAGCTAAAAGATGCCCTGCGAGAATATTGTGCATGTCAAAAGCCATCTAAGGGCAGAATTCTGCAAGAGGATTCCGTCAATGGGTCACACAAACTGCAAGACTATTAACTCTCAGATATTAATTATCCCATCCAAATCCTAAGTAATAATTAAAACGAAGATGGCTGCTGAGAATTTGGACTTCAGGTAATGTCAAAATACTTAAGGTCCCTCAAAGCAATTATTCCTTAAAGTAGTAATGACCATGTCAGGACTTTATCACAAGAATTTAGCGGATAAATATCCTTCTCAATGCTGCAGAGTGCAGTTTTCTTTTTTCTTTTTCATTTGCTTGGGCTTGTTTCCCAACCATGTGTCCTTCAGTGGGGTTTCTAAATGGTTTAACAATAATATCCTCCCGAAGAAGTGCTTGGTCAGGATATTTGTCACTTTTTTGCAGCTATGGAAAATGCACACAGGGATTGAAAGGCCCAGGTCATGCAACATTGCTCAAAGGATTTGAGGATTCCATTACTGTGCAAATCCTTTAATTAAAGCCAGTTCCTCCAGGCCCCTGTTGCCCGAACCCAATCCAGAATGTCCCAGGTGACCTTGGGAGGCTTGATTAATTGACGAGTTGGCAGTGCAACCATTCCTTCAAAGATCCCAAGATATATCTGCTAAAACAAAAATGCCCCTGGACATCATATGGTCCCGTGTTTGTGGCAGCTCTTAAAATTTATCTGCAATTTCTCCCCTGTGTGACTAATGCCTGCTGCCTTCTACTCAGTGACTGTTGCGACCTGTCACCCTTCTTTGTGGCAAAGAACTCTTCAGCAAAGAGGTATTTTTGGAAACTCAAGAGGGCGTTTTTGCAATTTGGCAATAGGAAGTAACATTCTCTACTGGGCTCAAGTCACTGTTGATATCAAAGTGGCCAGATTTTTGAAAAATATCTCTTCCTTGGCTTTTCAAGGCTTCAGCAATAAGCAATTATATCTAAGAAGCACCAACCTCTAGATTCTGCTCATCAGAAGAGTGAAGTGAAGGTAAACCGGATAATGTAAAAAAGCCAAGCGTGCTACAGATGAGAATATTTTTCCATGGAGACTCTTGAGGGTGACTCTAAATGCCTCTTCTTTATAATTCTGGGTATTTGCACTTTATCAGCACCCTACGGATAACACCCTAGTAATATTGAGTTTTAATTCATCTTCTCAGAAACTAGAGAAACAAAGGAATTCAACCAAAGGCAAACTTTTAACACTGTCTAAAGGAGAGTGGTCCAGTGATGGGTTGGGGCATGCATATTTGAAATAAGCAGCTAGATAAAAGCTATATAATGAAGGGAGAAGAATTTGGAGTTCCCAAGGCAATCCCAGAGGAAAGAGATAAGAAGACTATGGAGGAGAAAAGGAAGGAGGAGGATGCCAGGGAGGCAGAAGTCTGTAACGTTATGTTATGATTCCTCTCTGTGAGCTACACCCTGCATTTTCAGCAAAACCTATCAATTCAGATGCTCTTACAAAGGCCAAATACATTTTGGGGCCCCATGGGTTAGTCTCAAGTTGCTGTAATGGGCAAAATAATGTCATCCAGTATGTTGCTCATTCCAAAGTTTACTTGAATATCTGTAATATCATAAAAGGAAATGCAGATCACAAATCACATGGGAAGGAGGATAGAGCAAGGATTCCCAAGTATGGAATCTGGGCCAGGCAGCCTAAGTTTGAGTTTTGGCTCTCTCGCTTACAAGCTGTGGAATCTTGGACAAGTAGCTTAACCTCTCTCTGCTTTGGTTTTCTCATCTGTAAAATGAGGATAATAATAGTACCTACTTCATAGGGTAGTGATGAGAGGTAATTGAGTTAATAATTGTTGTACCCTCAAGATAGTACTAGGCACATAGGAAGAGCTAATAAATGGTTGCTAGATAAATAATACATCTTAAGATATATTTTCTCTAACACTTGACCTAAAAGACCATTTCTAGTTTTCCTCTCTCTCTCCAATCAGTTTTCTACTCTTTTCTTTTACTGTCTCTTTGGAATCTCTGCATTTTCCAATGCAGTCCCCAAACTTTGATTCTCCAGCTCTGTAGTACCCACATTTGCATAATAAGAACCCACAGTGGGGTGAGAGAGGAATAAGAAAGAAAAATGCATAGTATATCACATCCAAATTTTCCCTTTAACTCAGGATGAGGGGGCGGTAGAAGAGCTGTGAATTGGCATTTTTGGATAACATTTTCTGGTTATATTGGATGTGAGTGACTGTAGAGGGAGAATCGGAGGACGGACCTGAGTTTCACACCAAGCAGCAGATCTGAGGCAGCATGAGAAAACATGGACTCTGCAGGTGACCTCAAGAACCTGTAGTCACATAGGAATTCACAGAATCCTCTGCACCTTTTGACTTCCATCAGTTCTTGGAAATGTAGGAAATGTGATCCAATTTCTTTAACATTTTGAGAGATGTGAAGTCTTTCTCAGAATATAGAAAAGGGCAAAAATGGATTTCTTTTATATAAAGATACACATTTGTCAGAACCCTTAGTACAACAGAGAGATTGACGGTGAGTGGTCAAGAATTTAATCTTTTATTCAGTAAGAAGGACAATTTATTAAGTTAAATAATGCATTTATAAAGTGTGTTTTGTATGCATAAGATGGCACACATACAACATTCATTTCTACATGCAAAGAATCATGTGCTTATGAATGTGGAAATGAATATATACAATATGTGGATTTAGATGAATATGTTTGGTTAGTAAGATATATGAGTGATGTAGTAAAAATGTAAGACTTTACAATCTGGCAACCCACAGAATGAAGTGAGTTAAGGACACAGATGAAGACTATGATCTTGTAGGTCAGTGGTCTCAGCCCTCTTGGCTCCCCTAATAGTATGTCATGCTAGTGACTTTATCATGAGCAAAAACACGTCCAAATAAAGTAAATGGAAAGAATGAAAGAGAAAAAGTGGTTGAGTGACTAACCCAAGACATACAGGTATGAGCTTGGATTTACACGGCTACTGTTTCTCCTTCTAGCCTGATCAAGACCAAAGTAAAGAAATCAAAAGTTGGTGCCTCCCACATTGTCTTGCCCATCCTACCTGTTGAAGCGTCCCTGGACCACAGGGTGGCAGAATGTCTCATCCTGGTGGGTTTGGAGGCTTGGCGTGAATGGCCTACAAATGTAAGCCTAGACTACTCTCCCTTACCCTGCTGCCTCCAAAGAGGGGTAGAGCATGCAGGACGGACGGCAGGGTGGCCTCAAGTGACCTCTCATGTGTATTTATATTTATGTGATGGGGGTAGAATTATGCAACCAACCTTGTTTTTCTCTCACCTTCCTAGTAGAAACCCAGGCTGGTCCCATCAGCTCACTGGTGACTCTTAGACAGTAAAACTTTCTTTGGTCACCTTTAATCACAGACATAGATCAACTTGGGCAATTTAAAAATGTTCACTCCTGGCCGGCCGCAGTGGCTGATGTCTGTAATCCCAGCACTTTGAGAGGCTGAGGCAGATCACCTGAGGTCAGGAGTTCAAGGCCACCCTGGCCAACATAGCAAAACCCTGTCTCTACTAAAAATACAAAAGCTAGCCAGGCGAGGTGGCAGGCATCTGTAGTCCCAGCTACTCGGCAGGCAGGAGAATCCCTTGAACCCGGGAGGTGGAGGTTGCAGGAAGCTGAGATCGTGCCACTGCGATCTGGGCGACAGAGCGAGACTCCATCTCAAAAAAAAAGTTCACTCTCATTGGAGGTAATGATTAGCTTCATTTGTTCAGGTAAGAAAATGAAAGTTGAGAGATAGTAATTGACTTAACAAAAGTCCAAGAAGTGGGAAAGCCAGCATTTAAACCCATGTCTGTCTCACTCGGCAGGCCATACCTCCCCCTCTCTACCAGGTGCCTCCAAAGAGACACCCTGACTCTCTCACCTTTCTCCCGCACCTGTTGTATCAACCCCTGAGCAAGTGATGAGTGAAAGGTTGCCAGCCAGTTGCATCCCATCCTTTTAGCATGTCCTGCGTGGGTGATGTTCTTAGAGGCAGAACTCTGAGATCACATGAAAAGTATCATCTACCATTCTCTCACACCAGGAGAAGAGGAGAATTGTTTGCAAACAGTTTCTTAGACTGCAGTCCATAAATAGCCTCCTGGTGGGAAGATAGGTATTTTCTTTAATTTTTTTTGTATGCTAAATTATCTTCGTGAAATGAGCTTTTTAAATGTAAAACTATTGTTGCTGTGTAGTTTCACTGCAAATAAATGTAGGATGGAAAAGATGTTTCTGTACATGGTTAGTAACAGATATAGTAGTAATTACCCTGATATCCCATTGATGAGAGGAGATTCCTATCGATAGGAATGCATGACATCACACCCTATCATTGTGAATGGGCACACCTGCTTTTGCTCACATCAGGTCTAGCTTGAGTGGAAAAATATCAATGAAAGGAGATGAGGTCCAAATTTACCTATATCCATTGTTTCTATTTATATGACTGAACATGATAAGGATTCCCCACCTCCCCAAACCCCAGTGCTTCTTGTGTGGCAAAGTTAATGTTTGTCCATCCCGACATTGGACAATGCAGACATTTTTTTCATGAGAAAGCTTAATTTTAAAAGCCTGGACCTGTATTTAAACTTGTATTTGTCTCAATACAAAATCCTTTGGTTGAAACATCTTACACAGTTATTTCTTTACCCTTCAAATAAAATCAGCCATATACAGTTGAAGATATTTGGGGAAATCCTTGTTCTATGGAGCTGACGTAGCTTATTTGGGAATTGAGGTAGATAAAGAAAATGGAAGCAACAGTTCCATCAGATGGAACCAGCCATCTGGAATTATCACTATTTCTTTTAATATGATGGCCTATGAAGATGTGTTGCTTGGGGTTGCTGCAGCTATCTTGTGACCGTGAAGGGGACATGAAGAGAATTACAGAGAAGCTTACCCAGAACTTTGATGTTGTTGAGCTGCTGAATTAATAGTGCAATTTTCAGGCTTATTTTCAGACTTACTACCTGGGGAAAAACACATTCTTAGGGTTTAAATCAATTTAAATTTAAATCAATTTATATATATTTTGTTGCTTATTCTCCATCACAGCTTAACAAATGTGGATAGGATCCTTGATTTTTCATCCTCTTTTGGAGAATGCGGGTGCTCCTTGGCACAAGTCTCTCAGCAGAGACTTTGGGAGCACTGATTCTTTTGTGAGTCAGCATTTAATATCTTCAAAAGGAAAAGTCAGACTGAAAGGATATCAAAGATGATATGCATGGACCATGTCAAGCTGCCTACTACCATTTCAACTTCTATTTCAAAGCAAGCACCATCGTGTTTTTAAAATTGATTTTTTTAGCAGATTTAAGATGGACTTCTTTTCTTTTCTTTCTTTTTTTTTTTGAGACGGAGTTTCACTCTTGTCACCCAGGCTAGAGTACAATGGCATGAACTTGGCTCACTGCAACCTCCACCTCCCGGGTTCAAGCGATTTTCCTACTTCAGCCTCCCAAGTAGCTGGGATTACAGGCATCAGCCATCACACCTGGCTAATTTTTGTATTTTTAGTAGAGAGGGGGTTTCACAACGTTGGCCAGGCTGGTCTTGAGCTCCTGACTCAGGTGATCTGTCAGCCTTGGCCTCCCAAAGTGCTGAGATTACAGGAGTGAGCCACCGCGCCTGGCCTAGGAAAAACTTTTATTGTGCATTTTTTTCTTTCTGGAATGAACCATTAATTGTTACATCATTGAATAAAAGTGAGAGACATGATATATTAAACAATAAGGTTGAACATTTACAAAGTAAGTCCATTTCTAGTGTAGTACATTTTCCCTCTTATGTTTTTAATGAGCATTTTTCTAGAGAAAGGTTTTATACCCTTCATTGGATTCTCAAAAAAGTTTGGGACAGAAAGAAAAAGTTTCCTTGTGGAAAGTCTACCTGAAGGGCTATTGTGTGAGAGAGTTACAGTAGCTTGTAGCCTTATTGGAAAACAAATGTGGGTTAATGGAGGCAACATGGCACCATAGGTGCAAGGGTAGCTTCTAGAGTTGGACATCACCTCTGAGAGCCTCTGTTTTCTAATGCAAAAGATGGGAGCATAGGGATTCATCTCATAGGTTTAATGTGGTGTATAGTAATTCACTGAATACAAAATGATTTTATCGTGTATAATGCATTAGCATAGTCATTAGCATCTCAAGGTCATAACCAATGACCTTGAGAATCACCTGCAGGGCTAAACTATTGATGCCAATGGAGGGACCTGAGGCAAAGATAGGAAGAAAGCATAGGTAAGGGTCAAGAGGTGCAAGTCAGCACAGATGAACAGAGCACACCTTTGGCACTTACTCCCCTGTGACCTAGAGCAAATGACCTCCTTTCTCTGAGCCTCAATATCCTTATCTTCAAACTAGAGATAATAATGTTCACCTCATGAGGATATTGAGAAGGTTAGATAAGAAAAGGTGTGTGTGGACAGCACCTGGCCCAGTGGGGTGTTCAGGAAATGAGCTATCCCTCCCTCCTTCCGTCCACCTCCCCCCATCTCAGTTCTGTCTTTGCTCTTAACAGGTGACCTGAATATCCATGCACAGGTGTGGGCAAATACATGGAATAGTCCCATCAGTACAGACGCACAGGGAAGTTGAGGCCTTGACAGTGGCTACAGCGTAACCCCAGGCCCTGGTGGAGGCCATTCTTGTCCCACCTTGGGCTAACCTGCCCCACTCTGTGTCCCGTGGGGTGATGGTGCAGCAGGAGCCTGGGGACACTGCCCAGTATCTGAGGTTCACATTGGAAGGAAGGAGTTGGATCAAGGTGGTGGTGGTGGGAGAAAGGTGTTAGTGCTTGTGTTTGTGAAAACTGTTATTGTGGTTGTTATTTTGAGGCAGTCACATTGCCTTTCAGAAAGCTTTAGAGAACTGGGGGAGGGGATAAAATAAAATTTGAAGGGAATAGCATTCAACTCATTCAACATCCTCTTGAGTCCCTCACTTCAGTTTAGTCATCCTTAGTACCCTTACCCACTTTATTTATTTATTTATTTTTTAGCACATAAGCCTTGAAATGTAAGTATATATGTTCTACTTGTTTGTTGTCTGCCTTCCTTCTAGAAGGTAAGTTTCATAATGGCAGGGACTAGATCATGTTCACTGAGCCTAGAACAGTGCTTGGAGCATTGAGGATATGTAACCAGATTATTGAATAAATACAGGTCTAAATGTTTGAAGCAAACTATGGGTTCTAGGAATTTTTTTTTTTTTTTTTTTTTGAGATGAGGTCTTGCTCTGTTGCTCAGGCTGGAATGCAGTAACACGATCATGACTCATTGCAGCCTCGACCTCCTGGGCTCAAGTGATCCTCCCACCTCAGCCTCCTAAGTAGCTGGGACCACAGGTGCACACCACCACACCTGGCTAATTTTTTAAATATTTTGTAGAGATCAGTTCTTCCCATGTTGCCCAAGCTGGTCTCGAACTCCTGGCCTCAAATTTTTCTCCTGCCTCGGCCTCCCAAAGTGCTGGGATTACAAGCTTGAGCCACCATACCCAGCCCCTATAGAAAATAATTTTTATTGATGTGACAGGATTCAAAGCCTAAACTTTTGCTAGAATTCCACATACTTTTTAATTATATATGGAAATTTGCTTCAGCCAAGTTCCTGTACCATGGTCCCTTCCTACACCTCCAGTCTTTATGACTGTGGTAAGACAATACATCCCCATGCCATTTACTCAGTGCAGCAATATGACTTGCTTCAGTCTATGAAATGTGAGTGCAAGTAATGTGTATCATGTCCAGGCAGAAACTTTGAGAGCTAGTGTACTGTTTGCTATACTCCTTTTTTCTTCCTCTGATCTTGGAGTCATGAGTCCAAACGGAGCTTCTGCCAGCCTGGGTTTCTGAGTGGCTAAGGTGGGTATAGCTCGCTTGTCAACCCATGATGGATGGACGTGGGGTGTAGTGAGAAATGAATTTGGTTGTTTTCAGCTGCTGAGGTTTTCAGGTTGTTATTGTAGCACAACCTAGCCTATTCCAATGAATCCAGAGCTCACTTCTATCTTTTCTGCTTTATTGATTCATATCTTTAGCCCCAAACACAGGTAACTTGGAGCCTGGGAATGGAAGGAATTGCATTTACAGAACACTTTCCAAGTGCCAGGCTGGTGGTGGCAGTCATTCTAGGGCCATTTTTTTTTTTTAAGAGACAGGGTCTTGCTATGTTGCCCAGGCTTGATTTTACCTCTGCATCCAGTTCCAAGCCATTTTATTTCAACCTCTTTACAGTCAAAGAGATAGGCAGGGGCTCCTAGCTTCAGTGTAGGGCTGAGGAAACTGAGGCCCGGGAAAGGTTAAACACCTGCTCCGAGGCCGTTTGGTTTCCACTCCCAAGCTTTCACTCTTTCCACTACAGCAACTGCCTCCCACTGAAATGCATGCTAAGGTCATTCTGAGAGCGGGTGTTTGAATCTTAAAAAAAATAATAACCTTTACTAATGACCTGGTAATTGTTTTTATTGCTTCCCAATGAAGTGTGAAGTGTTCTGAGAGACAACACAAGACAATTTCCTTTGATGGTGAAGTTTTCCAAAGAACAATTGCCTCACTCTTCTGATCTGTTGGTGCCTTGGCTTTGCTGTGATATTATACTGATGCTGAGCGCAAACCTGGGAACTTTGAAAAAGCTGCTGAGGTTGGAAAGAATATTGGGCTCAGCCATGCCTTTATTTTAAATCATTAATCCTGTCTTACTTTTATAAAAATGGTCACATAATAATATATGAACCAATGATAAATAGTGACATCTATCAAATTCTTACGCTATCCCATGACTGGGCTCTCAGCACTTAAAGTCACCACCGTCTTCATCCAGACCCCGGCACGCTGCCTGGTGCAAGGCGAGGGCTCCATAAATATCTCTGTAATGAATGAATTATCCTACAACAAACATTTGTTGGACCTGCTGCTTTGAGCCCTGCTCAAAGGCAATGAAATGTTTTCTATGTGAAAATTTATTGAGGTGGGGGAAAAAGGCTAGTGTTCAGACAACTTGGTCATCTAATTCACATCCAAAAGCCATTCTAAATCCCAAGAACGGTGTTTGGATGTGAATTAGATGTGATTAACGAGAAGGCGAGGAAATTAATTCTAATTGAAAACGTTAATGATTTTGTTAGCTAACATATTAGAGTTAGGTCAAACTTATGACATATTAGAGTTGCCTTTTATTGGCTTTAGTACAAATAATTGGACTCAGTCTGTCCAGAGCACTACATTTCATGTAGGAAAATGTCTTATGTTAAGACATTTAAAAGTTTATTCACAAAGCCCTTCCCAAGAGTTGCTTAATTTTATTCTTACCTTTCGCCTATGAAGGCAGGGCGGATATGTTCAGTATGAGTTGCAGCTGCGGAAGTTTAGAGATTCTCAGGAATCGGCCTAAAACCACACACTAACCCAAAAGCAGAGGGGTCTGGAACCTGGGATGCCAGCTGTGATTTCTGGTAGGTTCCAAGCGGGCTAAGCAGGTGATTGTTGTACCTTTTGTGTTGTTGTTGTTGTTCCTTTTAAGATAGCATGTTGTAAATCTAAGATTTATTCGTTTTGTTTTGTTTTGTTTTTTGAGACAGAGTCTTGCTCTGTCACCCAGTCTGGAGTACAGTGGCATGATCTTGGCTCACTGCAGCCTCCACTTCCCAGGTTCAACCAATTGTCCTGCCTTGCCCTCCCAAGCAGCTGGGATTACAGGTACCACCATGCCTGGCTAATTTTTGTATTTTTAGTAGAGTCGGGGTTTCACCATTTTGGTCAGGCTGGTCTCGAACTCCTGACCTCAAGTGATCCACTCACCTTGGCCTCCCAAAGTGCTGGGATTACAGGCATGAGCCACCACACCTGGCTTATTCAACGTTTACTGCATAGTTGGGTTAGGTTTTCCCTGAAAACCTGTATAAGATGAAAACCTGAAATAAGATGACATACCTGTGATGGTGAATTTTATGTGTCAAGTTGGCTAGGCTATGGTGCCCAGCTGCTTCGTCAAACACCAGTCTAGATGTGGCTGGGAAGATATTTTTTTTAAGATGTGGTTAACATTTAAATCAGTATACTCTGAGTAAAGCAGATGATGCTTCATAATGGGGGTGGGCCTCATCCAATCAGTTGAAGGCCTTAAGAAAAAAGACTGAGATCCTCCAAAGAAGAAGGAATTCTGCCTCCACATTGCCTTTGCACTCAAGACTGCAACATCAATTCCTGGCAGAATTTCCAGCCTGCTGGCCGGCCTTACATATCTCAGACTTACCAGCCCTCATAATCGTGTGAGCCAATTCCTTAAAAATAAATCTCTTTCTATGTTTAAGTCTCTATCTCTATCATGTATAATAGGATATATGCACATACTCTATTTATTTGGTTTCTCTGGAGACCTCTGACTAATATAATACCTTATGCCTTTCTGGTAGATGAAGATGATGATGATAATGACAATGACGGTGCCCATTTTTTAGTCTCTACTATATGCCAGATGCTTTTCTTGAGCTATCACAAACGAAGAAATCAAAGTGAGTTGAAATAACTCACCCAAAGTCAGAGAGCTAGAAAGCGACAGAGAATGGAGCCAGCTTTCTGGTCCTAATCACTAGAACAAATATTTCTAAGATTCCTCTGGCAATCCGTTTTCTAAGCAGTCTAAGGATGCATTATGGCAAAAATTAGGCAGCCAACTATGTTTTCCAGATGTGACATCTTATTCTTGGAAAAACGATAGTCCACTGTGGCAAGTCATATTTGTGTAAATGTAGTATAATATTTGGAATTAAAAGAAAGAGGAAATCTTTCTATTTATTTCCTTTCCAAATTAATTACCACAGCAACTCCAATACCTGTCACCTGGAACTCAAAAACCAAGTTCCATCTGGATGACAGAAGACAAAAGACTATTCCTGCCTTTTTCCATTGGTTTTGGGTTTGTGGATGTTTGGGTTTTGCACGGGGGAGAGTGATGATAAATGATCCTGAAGCCCGAGCTTTCTCTTTGCATGCAGCCTGGCCCTCAGGAGCATAAGCTAATGTTCCAGAGAGATGAAAAAGAGATAGAGTTTGAGGGCAGCCGCCACCTGTCCCCGTGTAGTACGTGCAATACAGGTGCCATTTATTTCACCTGTCACACGCACACAAATATGTAAACCTCAGGAAAATCAGCTTTCCATCTTTCTCTGAGAAACTTGATGTGAGCTTTGGAAATTAAAAAAAAAAAAGGTGGGGAGCATCCTTCACATGCTCTTATTTTTAGCTCCTCTCTCCTTTGCAGAATGGCTAACGCCAACTCAAACTATTTCTGCAAAGAGTTGCTGGGGACAAAGTGGAGATGTGGGTAGGCCTCCTTGAGCCAGGCTCTCAGAAGCAGGTGAGATGCAAGATAAAGCAATCGCTTTTCAACCACCTTTGACGTAAGTGCTGGAGATTTCTTCAATTAGCTTAATCCTTTCCTCCTGACATACACTTTATAGGAAAGCAAATGCCATAATTATCCTCCCCCATCCTCTCTAATCCCTGTCTGTATGGCATGCCGACAGATGCTTTTCTGCTTGCCTGCGCTGCCAGCCTCTTGGAGCCCGGTGTCACAATGAGGCGGGCTGTGTGTGACAGATTGCTAAATCTGGCCTCCTCGAAGCAGGAGACTCGGCGTTCAAGTGGCGCCGGCTGCTCATGCCTCCCTGTGGGGCCGAGGCAGACCTGGCTTTGGGCAGGCCCAGAAAGTTCTGGCGGGCTGCCTTGTGACTCAGACAATCCCTTGCAGAGATGGCCAGCCCTCCAACACTGACACAGCCCATCACGGGTAGCTTGCTTCGTTTAGGATTTAAATCTGGGACCCTGCCAGGAAAGGCCTTTTTCCTCCAGGGAAGAGTGTCCAGCACCCAAATACCGTGGCAAGCATGGGGTTTCTGTCATTTGATAGCAACAAGAAAGTTACCTGATCCTATCCCACTGACTAAATGCAACAGCGGCCCATCTGTTGACAGCCATGTACTCATCTATATATATCTGTTATTTACATCCTTAACACATTATATATATTTTTTGAGGTCACTGTTTTGGATCCAGGAACTGCTGTTAGGATTCAGTCCTACCTCTGACTTCCTATGTAACCCTTGAGTCACAGCCTCTGAGCCTCAGTTTCCTCATCTGTATGTTTGTAACCATTTTCTTTTGCAAGATCTTTGTGAAGACTGAGTAATATCATCAATACAATGCAGCTAGTATATAGTGGGTACTTAACAAATGTGATTTATTAATGAGACTAACTATAGCATAGTAACATTACTGCTATTACTAATAATGTATACTTTGCTAGTGCTTTAGTTCACTCTAGTTTTCAAAATAATTTCATATAACATTTCTTTATCTTCTGCAGAGGCAGATATCATATCCCATTTTTTTTTTTCAGATAAAGTTTGAGATGCTGGAGATCATGGAGATCAGGGGTTTGCATACTATGGCCAGTGGACCAAATCCGGCCCACTGTCTGTTTGTGTAAATAAAGTTTTATTGAAACACAACCATGTCCATTCAGTTCTGCATTGTCTGTGGCCACCTTTGCACTGCAAAGGCAGAGTTGAGAAGCATAGGCTTGCAAAACTTAACGTATTTCCTGTCTGTCTCTTTACAGAAAATGTTTGCTGACCTCTGACATAGATGATAAGTGGTGGAACCAGGAGTGAAATAATGCACCTGTCTATGGATGCCTCAATCCAGGGTTACATCAGGAACATGCCTTCTCTAAATGAAAAAAGCAATGGTGGCAGCAGACAGCAAAATAATTCTGAAATTGTTTTTGTATGTTTTTAATTTATCTAAAATGTATTTCTGCATCTCTTATCATAGTGTGCACAGCAGTGTCCCACATCCAGAGCTTAAGATAGCTCAGAACTTGGGCCCCCAAGCAATGCCCTGAACTAGAGTCCACACATCAAACTCCTGGCAGAGCCAGGGTGGGAACTGCAGCTTCTGATTCTGGAATAATTTCTAATGAAGGCTTGTTTCTCATCATTATCTCCATACAAATATTTCTTGTTACTTATTCTATGTTCTTCCCACTCACTTTTTCCCCTCTTCCTGAACTCAACTAAGTCTAAGGGCTCTTAGAAGCATCCCAAAGTGTTGCCATATGGCCTGGGGTTGCTCTCAGAGGTTCAGAGGTACAAATCCTACAGGCAGAAACACAGTTCTTGTGGCCCTTTCCTGCTTTCTCCCCTCCCCCAACATACCATATTTCCCAGAAGTCTACTGCGTGCCAAACCCAATCCTGGATGCTGGGGAGACATCCGCGGAGGACAAGACATGATAAGAAGCACACAGTCTAGTGGGGAAAAGTGGGGCCAGAAAGTAAAGGAGTCATGATAAAATAGGATCAATTATTTGCTAAGGGCATGCAAATTGTTTAGTGGGTCTGGAATGAAAATTTGAAAGAAAACCGTGAGACATGGTTGAAGTTGGAGAAGTACAGAAGGGGAAAGCTCCCTCGGGGCCTTATATCAATGCTAAGGGGTTTGCATTATTTCCTGAAAGAAGTAGGGAGTCCTTGAGGATTCAAGACAGGGAGCAACCTCAGCCTGTCCTCACATCTGCAGGGCCTACAGCCTGCTGCCTGCTTCTTGTCTCTTCCCTCCCCAGATTCTCCCCACTTGGGCAGGTGTCTGTTTTTACCATCCTATGTCCAGTCTCCTTCCACATCCCACTCCCAGGGAAACTGCTACCCCTTGACCACACTTCAAGGCCTGGTAGTGTGGACACTAGCAGTGGCTCCACCTTCAGGGGAGGAGTCCTGTGCAGGCCCAGAATTGGCTCAGGGCTGGAATATCAGTAATGCAGGGTCCTGGGTGTCTGCATTCTAATCTGGAACCGTCTGCAGGTGGAGGACCAGATAGGACTTTGTTGGGAACATTCCTTTAGCCTGCAGACTCCTTGTTCCATAGGGAGGGGTGCAGCTGAGACCCAAGAGCTCTGAGAGCCGGAGCTGGGCCCTCTATAGTACAGAATCCAGGAATGAAGCCCAAGGTGAAAGATTGTGCCGCTTGCCTCATCAGATTGGGCAGGGCAACCCTTGAGGCAGGGCCAGTTAAAAGGCTGCTAACGTATTTTATGGGATATCAATGGTGGTCTGAAATGGGCAGGAAACAGGGTTGAAAGGAAGACCAATTTGAGGACAATTCAGGGAAAGAAATGGACAGGTGCGGCCGGGCGCAGTGACTCACACCTGTGGTCCCAGCACTTTGGGCGGCTGAGGTGGGTGGATCACGAGGTCAGGAGTTCAAGACCAGCCTGGCCAAGGTGGTGAAACCCCATCTCTACTAAAAATACAAAAAATTAGCCAGGCGTGGTGGTGGGCACCTGTAATCCCAGCTACTCTGGAGGCTGAGGCAGAGAATTGCTTGAACCCAGGAGGTGAAGGTTGCAGTGAGCCGAGATCGTGCCACTGCACTCCAGCCTGGGCAACAGAGCTGGATTCTGCTTCAAAAAAAAAAAAAGAAATGAACAGGTGCAACCCTCCTGGCTGGTGCTGTGGTCTTGCCCCTGTCGTCTGACCACATTCCATATTGTAGCTGAAGGGGCTGCTGTGTGCAGGCCCAGGGCAGCCTCCAAACACAGAGGATGACAAAAGGGAAACGCAGGGTTCTAATTAAAGTGTGTAACTCTGTGTGGAAGTGAGCTCTGAAGGGTGAGTGTGAGTCAACCAGTGAAAGAGAGCGAGATGGCAGGTGAAGGAGACAGGAGAGTGGCGGGGAAAAGCATTCCAAACAGAAGACTGTCAGGAGGTGAAGACACAGAAATATCTGCAAATATTCTCTACAGCAGGGGTGAAAGAGGGAGGTGGCAAGTGGCAAAGGTAGGTTCGACCCAGATTGTCTGTGGCATTAGTGCACAGCTGTGTGTGTGTGTGTGTGTATGTGTGGTGTGTGCACATGTGCACACTTAGGTGGGGAGGAAAGGCACATAGGAGATACATCTCCAAGCAATGCATTTAAAAAGGTTGCACATCTCCCCAGCCAGTCAAAGGACTGTCAGCCTCAATGCTCACCTCCTCTCTTTTGCATGGATGTGTAAAAGTGCAGAAAGAATCCAATCTCAAAGAGATGAAGATAAGAACATCACAATAACAACAACACACACATGCCCAAAGCAAAATGAGCAAGAGCTTCAAACAGCTCTTCATCCCACACAGATGAAAGTAATTCGATATTTGACACAACTAAGTGTCTAAAATGCAGGCAAGAGTGGCATGACTTAGATGCCAATCACACTGCTTTTAACGAGTTCTTCCATTGTGTTTATGTTTGAGGCCACAGTAGCCCCAGAGGACTCCTGGGTCAGTTATCTATATTTGGAACATTGTGTATACTCTCTTTGCACAAAGCAGGGCTCACTTCCAAGAAGTTATTATGTTTTCCCCATCAATAAAGCTTGATTTTTATGGATGTTTAAAACCATACTAGCAAAACCCATTGGCATTATGGGTAGGTGTTGAACCGGTTCCAGGATGCAAGTCAGCCATCGTCTATCATCCTCATGAGTTCAAATGCCCTAAAATATTGCCCTTGAGGTTCTTCCCAGAGAGACCAGCCTTGCCAATTTTGCAGTATTGTTGAAATAAGAAAGAATTTCTAGAAGATTGCAAGGCATTTGGAAAGAACCATGCATTTTCTTGAGGGATGCTGGCTGAATCTATTTTTAGGCTGCCTTATTCAAAGGCCACTTCCACTTCATCCCCTTACTACCAGTCCTCCTGTTTTCTCTTTTAGTATTCATGTGGTTTCTAATATGGGGGTGGTGTAAAGCTTAAAATTAAGGTCTAATATTATCTGTACCTTGACATCCGGTAATATTGGGAGGGTCTCAAATGCCTAATCACAAGTTCCCCTTCCCACTCTAGAGTCCCACAGAGTCCAGTGGCCAAAGGACCCTTCTTGTTAAATGAGCCAGGTGTAGCTCTTGCTTATCCCTGAGTAGCAAGTTTCAGTTCTCTGCTAGTCTGCAGAATTATCCAAACAAGCCAATCTATCCTCTCACGGGAACCAAGGAGGACCCCACCCTCTTGACACTACACAACCTGCCTTCCACAGCCTCTTATGGTTCACTCTGTTCTCGACTGCACCCCCCATGTGGCCCTGCATGGTGCAGCAATTCTTCTCTTTGGGTGTGAGTATATGTCACTAGTAAACTGCTGCTGATCTCAGCTGTCCAGTGTTAGGCGTCTTGTGTTCAGCTATTCCTATAGCCCTAGGGAGAGAATCTCCTTGTCATCAACGGGCTGAATAGAAGGTGGTTAAAATAATGGGAGGTAGACAAACGCTGGCTTCAAACCCCTGTCCTTCCCAGTTTTTAGCTGTGTGACCTGGGAAATTGTTTAACTTCTTTGAGCTTGAGTTCCCTCAACTGTAGAGCAGCATTTGCTTTATGAGTTTTTTGGGAAAATTAAATGGGATCATTTACTCAGTTAATCTTTTTTTGTTTGTTTGTTTGAGACGGAGTTTTGCTCTTGTTGCCCAGGCTGGAGTACAGTGCTGTGATCTCAGCTCATTGCAACCTCCGCCTCCTGGGTTCAAGCGATTCTCCTGCCTCAGCCTCCCGAGTAGCTGGGATTACAGGCACACACCGCTATACCCAGCTAATTTTTGTATTTTTAGTAGAGATGGGGTTTCACTATGTTGGCTAGGCTGGTTTTGAACTCCTTACCTCAAGTGATCTGCCCACCTCAGCCTCCCAAATTTCTAGGATTACAGGCATGAACCACCAAGCCTGGCCTTACTCAGTAAATCTTTACTGAGGCCTTCCTAAGTGCCAGGAACAAGGACTGTAGCAAAAACTGCATGCTGGGTTTTTGTCCACAAAGAACTAATATTCTAATGGAGGGCATAAACAACACACATTTAAAAATTAACAAGATGGTTACAAACAGGTGCAGTGCTATGAAGAAAAAAAATGCATCAAATAACAGGAATGGAATTGCTCATGCTGGGCGGAGGATGGGGGGCGATTTTAGATATGGATAGCATGGAGGGCTCTCTGGATGGTAACGTTAGAGCTGAGACCTGAATGATGAAGAGTCAGCCATTAGAAGATTTTCGAAATAGCTATTGTAGGCTGAAGGAACAGCAAATGGCAAATACCTCCAGTAGGAGGCAGCAGGGCCTGTTGGAGCAAGGCGAGAGAAGTCAGCGTGACAAGTACACGTGAAGAGTGATATGGTTTGGCTCTGTGTCAAACCCAAATCTCATGCTGAATTGTAATCCCCAGTGTTGGGGGAAGGACCTTGTGGGAGGTGATTGGATCTTGGGGCAGATTACCCCCTTGCTGTTCTTGAGATAGTGAGTTCTCATGAGATCTGGTTGTTTAAAAGTGTGTGGTACCTGTAATCCCAGCACTTTGGGAGGCCGAGGTAGGCAGATCACGAGGTCAGGAGATCAAGACCATCCTGGCTAACATGGTGAAACCCCGTCTCTACTAAAAATACAAAAAAATTAGCCAGGCATGGTGGTGGGCGCCTGTAGTCCCAGCTACTCAGGAGGCTGAGGCAGGAGAATGGCGTGAACCTAGGAGGCAGAGGTTGCAGTGCGCAGAGATAGCGCCACTGCACTCCAACCTGGGTGACAGAGCGAGACCGTGTCTCAAAAAAAAAAAAAGAAAGAAAGTGTGTGGCACTTCCCTCTTCACTTTCTCTTCCCCCTGCTCCAGCCATGTAGGACATGCTGGCTTCCCCTTCACCGTCTTCCATGATTGTAAGTTTCCTGAGGCCTCCATAGCCATTCCTTCTGTATGGCCTGTGGAACTGTGAGTCAATTAAACCTGTTTTATCTATAAATTACCCAGTTTCAGGTACTTCTTTATAGCAGTGCAAGAATGGACTAATACAGAAAATTGGTACCCAGAAGTGGGGTATTGCTATAAAGATATGTGAAAATGTGGAAGTGATGTTGGAACTGGGTAATGGGCAGAGGTTGGAATAGTTTGGAAGGCTCAAAAGAAGATAAGAAGATGAGGGAATGTTTTGAACTTCCTAGACTTGTTGAATGGTTGTGACCAAAATGCTGATGGTGATATGGTCAGGGAAGTCCAGGCTGAAGTGGTCTCAGGTGGAGACAAGAAACTTATTGAGAAGTGGAGTAAAGTTCACTCTTGCTATGAATTAGCAAAGAGACTGGCGGCATTGTGCCCCTGCTCTAGAGGTCTGTGGAACTTTGAAGTTGAGGGAGATAATTTAGGGTATCACGCAGAAAAAATTTCTAAGCAGCTAAACATTCAAGATGTGGTCTGGCTGCTTCTAAAAGCCTATGCTCATTTGCATAAACAAAGAAATGACCTGAAACCAGAACTTGTATTTAAAAAGGAAGCAGAACATAAAAGTTTGGAAATTCGCAGCCCAACCATGTGGTAGAAAAGAAAAGCCCACTTTCTAGGGAGGAATTTAAGGCTGTAGAAATTTGCATAAGTAAAAAAGAGCTGAATGTTAATAGCCAAGAAAATGGGGAAAATGCCTCCAGGGCATTTCAGAGACCTTTGTGGCAGCCCCTCCTATCACAGGCCTGGAGACCTAGGAGGAAAAAGTGGTTTAGTGGGCCAGGGCCAGGGACTCACGGCTCTGTACACTCTCAGGACATGGTGCTCTGCATCCCACATGCTCCAGCTCCAGTCATGGCTGAAAGGGGCCAACGTACAGCTTGGGCTGTTGTTTCAGAGGGCACAAGCCCCAAGGCTTGGTGGCTTCCATGTGGTGTTGGACCTGCAGGTGCGCAGAAGGCAAGAGTTGAGATTTGAGAACCTCCACCTAGATTTCGGAGGATATATGGAAATGCCTGGATGTCCAGGCAGAAGTCTGCTGTAGAGATAGAGCCCTCATGGAGAACCTCTACTCAGGCAGGCATAGGGGAAATGTGGGGTTGGAGCCCCTGCCCAGAGTCCTCACTAGGGTATTGCCTAGTGATGCTGTGAAAAGACGGCCACATTTTGAAATGTCAGAAGGACATGAGATTTGGGAGAGGCCAGGGTGGAATGACTGGAATGATATGGTTTGACTCTGTGCCCCTACCCAAATCACATGGTGAATTGTAATCCCCAGTGTTGAGGGAGGGACCTAGTGGAAGGTGACTGGATCATGGGGGTGGATTTCCCCCTTTCTATTCTCACAATAGTAAGTGAGATCTCATGAGATCTCATTGTTTAAAAGTGTGTAGCACTTCCCCCTTTGCTCTCTCTCTCCTGCTGCCATGTGAGGAGGTCCTTGCTTCCCATTCACCCTTCTGCCATCATTGTAAATTTCCTGAGGCCTCCCAGCCATGCTTCCTGTACAGCCTGTGGGACTGTGAGTCAATTAAATCTCTTTTCTTCATAAATTATCCAGTCTCGGGTTATTATTTATAGTAGTGTGAGTACGGACTAATACAAGGAGTATGGCTCATAGGGCCCAGTGTGTGCCTTCCTGAGGAAGCCATCCAAAGTCAAAGCCCTCCCACTGCAACTACTGCAGTGCATTGCTGGAAAATACAAGCTCTGTAATTCTGAAGCAGAAGGGATGCAAAGGGGTGAGCTGGAAGGAAGGCATGATGACTTCTTGTCTGAACCAGTGTCTAAACCAGTGAAAGGTCTGACTGGAGAGCATTTTTAAAGAAATGCAGCTTTTCCAGAGATCAGAACATAAAGACAGCTAGATCAAATTTTGGCAAACAGACATCCTGTTGGGAACTGTTGCTGTGAATAATTAATAATCCCACTTGAAACTACCACCTCACCTGATGGAAATACCATGCTTCTTCTTCTTCTTCTTTTTTTTTTTTTTTTTTTTGAAATGGAGTTTTGCTCTTGTTGCCCAGGCTGGAGTGAAGTGGCGAAATCTCAGCTCACTGCAACCTCTGCCTCCTGGGATCAAGTGATTCTCCTGCTTCAGCCTCCCAAGTAGCTGGGATCAAAGGCATGTGCCACCACGCCTGGCTAATTTTGTATTTTTAATAGAGACAGGTTGGTTGGGCTGGTCTTGAATTCCTGACCTCAAGTGATCCACCTGCCTCAGCCTCCCAAAGTGCTGGGATTACAGGCGTGAGCCACTGTGCCTGGCCTGAAACGCCATGCCTCTAATAGTTATTTTTAAAGTTCTATAAGAGTTCAATTTCTTCAGTGCTTGGTTGGGCATCATATCCCCCTGGATTTGCACCCAATCTCCATTACTTTCTAGGTACACAGAGCTTGAACCAAGTTCTTAAGGGTATAAGCCTCAGTTTTCTCCTCTATAAAATGGGGATGATGATGATGATTATTATATTAGCAGTGCCTATCTTAGAGGGCTTTTGGAAAGATTAATTGACACAATCCCTGAAAAACTCTTAGCATACTACGTGTGACTCTGATAAGAGTCCCCGTTGTTAATAAATATTTTCTAAAATATTGTTTACTATTAATTACTTGTTTTTTCAATACCCCAATTAAAGTTACAAATGGCTTTGGTTTGACTTGATATTCTGAATTCTTGTGCTGTTACTAAACGAGCATTTCCATTGTCCATCTGCTCAGTGCTCCTTGATGTTAAGTGGATTTATGCAGATTGTTTTGTGGATGCCATCTTTTAAACTTTCTTTACACTAAAACAATACAGCATTTTATTTTAAAATTAATACAGGTCTGCTGTAGGAATTGTAGAAAATACAGACACATATTCAGAAGATAATAAAAATCATTCATAATTTCACCCAGATCTGTATCCAGATCTGTCACTAATGTTTTTCCTTTTAGGCTTTTCTCTATGAATTTTAAAACATAGTTTATATTTTATATGTATTATTTTTATTCTCATGTAAAAGTTGACATATTATAAACATGTGCATCTTATTTAAAAATTCCATAAACATTTTAAATGGCTACATAATAGTCTATTATTTGGATTTATCAGAATTGTCTTAATAGTTTTCTTACCTCTGGCTATTTGGGTTATCTTTTATGATACAATTTTCTATTATGTTATCTATTATAAATAGTGCTGGGACAGCAAATGTGGACATCTAATGCCCAGCTCCACAGACATGGGTCTTTAATCAAAGATAATAATTTCTTTGATGACTTTCGCAGTAAAGAACATTGATACCTTATATGGGGAAGAAAATACTTCAAGTGATACAGGATAGGGGTTGGAAAACTATAGCCTGTAAGCCAAATCCAGCCAGCAGGTTTTTGTAAATAAAGTTTTACTGAAACAGCTAAGTTCATTTGCTCCCACATTGTCTGTGACTGCTTTCATGCTGCAAGGGCAGAATTGAGCAGCCTGGGTTTGTAAACCCTAAGATACTTACAGTCTGGCCCTTTACAAAAAACAGTTTGTGATTTCCTGATACGGACTGTGAGAGAACTCAGTAATCTTATCCAAAATCCAAGAATCCTAAATCATACATTTTTACTAATATTTTAAAAAGTCTCTCTTTAATTTTTATATTAAAAACAAATACAGGAAAAATTAACATTTAATAAAAAAAAAATAAAATGAACCTCCAAATGCAGACATCATGGGTGTGCCCAGTTCCACTCTCCATCCCTCCTGCTCTACATCTTAAAATTTTAGCCTGGACCAGGCAATGATTGATAGAGTAGAACAGAAACTCAGGGGAAGACTTGGGTATGAATGGAAAGTTTGTCATAATAAAGATGGCACCAGAAATCAGTCCATGGGGAAGGAAAGGATTACTCTGCATATGGTATTGGCATATGGTGTGAATCAGGAATTTGACTCAAACCATATACAAAGATGAACTTCAGATTAACATCTAATTGTGAAAGGTACAGCTATAAAACAGTGTTGTTAATATATATCTTTTTGGTAATCTGAGGAAGCCTATAGACTCCGCAGCATAGTATTTTTAAATGCACAAAATAAAATAGGATTATCAAAAGAAACAATTATGTAGAAATTTTAAAACTTGTGAAGTAAAATACATGCTTCTGTATTAAAGCATTGATATGGTTTGGCTCTGTGTTCCCATCCAAATCTCATCTTGAATTGCACTCCCTTAATTCCCACATGTTGTGGGAGGGACCCGATGGGAGAGAATTTGAATCATGGGGGTGGTTTCTCCCATATTGTTCTCATGGTAGTGAATAAGTCTCACGAGATCTGGTGGTTTTATTAGGGGTTTCTGCTTTGCATCCTTCTCATTTTTCTCTCGCCACTGCCATGTAAGAAGTGCCTTTTGCCTCCTGCTATGATTCTGAGGACCCCCAGTCAAGGAACTGTAAGTCCAATTAAACCTCTTTTTCTTCCCAGTGTTGGGAAGCACGAAAACGGACTAATATCTGGGAAAATGGACTAATACAAGCATTACTCAGATCTGGCAGCAAATCTAACAGCTATAGCAATTTTGAAATGTGGCACTCAAAAACAATTTTGAAATATATGCAACAATGGTAATGTAAGCTAAAAATATACTTTTTTTGGAGACAAAATTGAAAGCTCACTACTACCAGTGTGGCTTGTTGCCCACATTCATAATCAGAAGAAATACTCAATGTCTATTAGAGGTTACTGAAAATAAAAATGTATTGTTTTCCCATCCACGTTCACTGACGTCTTGAATTCCAGGTTAATGCCAATCTAGTTAAAAACTCCTTCAATACAGCTGATAGAAGTAGAAGAGATTATTTTTGAGTCCTTAACGCTAGAGAAGAACTTCTAAGATAGTGGCCCCAAAATGCACAAAGAATTGATGGATTTGTTTCCTTTAAAATTCAGAAATTTTGTTTAATAAGATGACAGACTAGGAGAAAACATTTGCAACCTTCAAAACCAACAAAGGATTGCCATCTAGAATAAATGAGGAGTTTCTACAAATCAACAAGGAAAGGTCAAGAAAACCAAGTAAAAATGTATGAATAGACACTTTACGGAAGTGAAAATCTTGTACGTGTAATAACTATGTGATGAGATGTTCACTCACTTGTACTAAATGAGTGGAAAATTAAAACATCAATGAAGTAGATACTGAATACCATCCTATTTTCCATAAATAGAAAGCCTGTCACCAGTGGTTGGGCGTGGCGGCTGTAATTCCAGCACTTTGGGAGGCCGAGGCAGGCAGATTGCCTGAGCTCAGGAAGTTTGAGACTAGCCTGCATAACAAGGCAAAACCCCGTTTCTACAAAAAATACAAAAAATACAAAAAATTAGCTAGGCATGGTGGCGTGTGCCTGTAGTCCCAGCTACTTAGAAAACTGAGGTGGAAGGATCTCTCGAGCCCAGCAAGTTGAGACTGCAATGAGCTAAGATTGTGCCATTGCACTCCAGCCTGGATAACAAAGGGAGACCCTGTCTCAAAAAAAAAAAAAAAAAAAAAAAGGAAACCCTGTTACTACCAAGCATTGGCAAAGACGTGGGAAAATGAGAATTCTCATGCACTGTTGATAGGATATCCACTTTTATAACCATTCTGAGAACAATCTGGTGCTACATACTGACACTAAGAAACACATATATTATGACTCAACCCTCCTATCCTGAGTATATAAACAGGGAACTCTGGCAAACCATCCTTTAATTGAACAAATATGAAGATATTCATCTCAGCGCTGTTAGTGATGGTGGATACCGGAGGCAACTTGTTATAAAATGTGGAAGGTGTGTCCTGGTGGGTGCACAGTATGTAGCAGCTGCAACCATAAGGTCCAAGGAACTATGTATGGACAGCAACCCAGATATATCCTTAACTCATACTATTGAGTAAGAAAAAAGGTTAAGAACATCAAGAGATCTTTAGCACAATACCGTTTAATAACATACCCACAGAAAACAACACTGCATATTTTGTAAGATATCTGTATCTTGAGAAACTGAATGTACACATGAACGGTGGTAGACCGTATTTGAAAATAGAACTAGGACTCACGACCTGCAGCAAACTGCCCAGGAAACCAAATCTTTATCTACAATACCCAGCCCAGGAAGCCAGCCTGCTGCAAGTCAGACATCTAGAAAGTCAGATGCTATCTCTAGTAACAATTCAAGAAGCTAAACAGTAACTTTTGTAACAATTGATCTCAAACAGCCAGGAGTTGATTAACAACTGACAACTTCCATAATTTTTGTTCCCACTTCCAACTCCAGGCCACTTAGAGAAAGTCAAATATGCACCCCTAATCAATCACATAAGATGCCACACTTCTAGTTAGTTGCCTCCAGCTTCTTCAGGCCAGCAGCCTCCCATCAGGGCACACCCAAAGCTTTCGCTTTCCCCCATAAATCTTCCTCACTCCTCTGCCTGCCTTTGAGTCTCTGCCAAATGCAAGTGGCGATGGCTGTCTGTTGCTATACAACAAGCTCTGAATAAAGAGCCCTTGCCTGTTCTCATCTGGTAGGTCTTTGTTTATTCCTACAGTCTCCAAAGAGAACTGCAGGGCACACGAGTGCTGCCTTTTGAGGGGTGGGAATGAACTGGATTGGAGAATGGAGCTCAGGGCCTTGCATGGACCTACAGACCATGTGCCATGAGCTGAGGAAGTGATTCACCAAACTCTTGGAGGTCCACACAAAATACAGAAAAGCATTTTTAAAATTAGTTCGTTTTGGGGCTGGGCATGATGGCTCATGCTTGTAATCCCAGCACTTTGGGAGGCCGAGGCGGGTGGCTCACCTGAGGTTAAGAGT
Organism: Pongo pygmaeus; assembly: GCF_028885625.2. Classification (NCBI taxonomy): domain Eukaryota; kingdom Metazoa; phylum Chordata; class Mammalia; order Primates; family Hominidae; genus Pongo; species Pongo pygmaeus. The sequence goes on from NC_072376.2 coordinate 23,858,895, forward strand.
TCGACGCCAGCCTGACCAACATGGTGAAACCCCGTCTCTACTAAATACAAAAAAAAATTAGCCAGGCGTGGTGGTGCATGTCTGTAATCCCAGCTACTTGGGAGGCTGAGGCAGGACAATTGCTTGAACCTGGGAGGCAGGGTTGCAGTGAGCTGAGATTGCACCACTGCACTCCAGCCTGGGCAACAAGAGCAAAACTCCATCTCAAAAAAAAAAAAAAAACAATTAGCTTGTTTTTATTTCTTTTTGCATGGTATTTTTCTCTTCTGAAATCTCTTCTACTCCTCTTGTCCTTTTTCAAGCTTCCCTCTGCTTGGGGACTAAGTATCCAGATCATTACTCCTCAGGCAGAGCCACTCAGGGCATGAAAGGAAAGAAGCCACGCTCCACCTCGCTCCTCTGACTAGCTGGTAGTGAAGATTCCCAGGGCCCAGAAAGGTCCCTGCCAAACCTGAGCCTCTCTAAGAGACTCTCAGCAATGGCTCACGCAGGAGTCCTGAGTCCAGATACTCCCCCTCCGGCCTGGTTTTATCTCTATTAGAGCACAGTTTAAGCCAGTGTCCTCCTTTTTAACCACTCAGTGCTGGAGATTAAGGGAAAAAATAGGCCCAGTGATTTCATCTCACTCTTTTTCAGTGAAAATTACTTTTCAGAACTATTAAATCTTCTGTGAAGGTTATAATAGAGGACTTACGTTCAGTTTAGCCATTTATTAAGATATAGGCTATCAAGCCCCAATAGAAAAAATAAACAAACAACTAGCAGTTTACTTGGATTTATGCACAGTCTGTCTAATCAATCAATCTGTAAACATTATGCAAATGTGTGTAAACCCAAACCTAGCCCAGACTTTACATATGCATTGTTATGTAAACGATCGATCTTGTTAATGCAAATATTAATATAAACCTGACATTAAACACAAGTTTACACAGCCTTGCTAGTTGAAGTCAGCTTGATTTACATTGAAATATAAATAGCAATAGTGCTCCTTTCGGGGCTTGGGAAAACAGACTGACCCGAGGTCACTGGGTAGCCAGTCTCCACTGCTTCTTCCAATTCACTTCCAACCCCTTCATTCTATGCATCTTATGAAGAATTGGGAGAGAATTTGAACGACAACTCATCAGCCCCTACGGGTGTCTTTGTTTAGTATATCCCAGCTCCCTGTGGTGGGATCTCTCTAGGGTCACCTTTAAAGCCGGATGATCCCGTCCCTGCACCAATGATGAGGAGGGGTCACTCACCACCTTTTGCTGCAACATTGGTTGAAACATTGCAGGTGAGCCATTTTGCCAACAAGATTTGCTATTAAGAAGCCTCCTGGGCAAGTCTCGAGTCACTTTGCCCCAATCCTTTCTGCTGACTGGCTTCTTATCCTTCAAGTCTGTTTTAAATGTCACCTCCTCAGACAGGTCTTCCTTGATCATCTATTCTAAATAGGTTACCTCCTAGATTATTCTCTAGCGCAGCACTCTATACATTACACTCATTCAGCTTTTCTCAATTTGTGATTACATATTTATTTACTTATGTGTTAACTTTTTCCATACTCCTCACCTACAGCTAGCTTCACAGGAGCAGAGCTACATCTGTTCACCACTTTATACTCAGTGCCAGGTACACGTGATGTGCTTAAAAATATGTTGTTGGTTGGATGGACACACACACTCAGGAATCTTGTGGTTTAGCTGAAAGATCTGCCTTTCTTTTCATAGGCAGCCTCAGGAACTTGCTCAGCTGTGTCTTTGCATTAGGATGTGGGACCTTCCCTGAATATATTGATAATCTGCATGGCTTTCCTCAGTGCCTTCTGCCAGAGCTGAATTCTGTTCTCTGAGATCCCACCATGGCATAATAATAGTAGTAGGAGAAATAACTATCATATATTCAACTCTGTCTCAGTCTCTTGGGGTTGCTACAACAGAATACCATTGACTAGGTGGCTTATAAACACCAGAAATTGTTTCTCACATTTCTGGAGGCTGCAAAGTCCAAGATCAAGATGCCAGCAGATCGGTGTCTGATGAGGGCTGGCTTCCTTTTGAAGGAGGTTCATAGGTGGCTGTCTTGTCCCTGTGTCCTCCCATGGTGAGAAAAGTGAGGGAGCTCTCTGGGGTCCCTTTTATAAGGGTACTAACATGGTTTGGCTGTGTCCCCATCCAAATCTCATCTTGAATTGTAGCTCCCACAATTCCCACATGTTGTGGGAGGGACAGAGTGGGAGGTAATTGAATCATGGGGGGCTGGGTTTTTCCCATGCTATTCTTGTGATAGTGAATAAGTCTCATGGGATCTGATAGCTTTGTAAAGGGGAGTTTCCCTGCACAAGTACTCTTCTCTTGTCTGCTGCCATGTGAGATGTGTCTTTCACCTTCTGCCATGATTGTGAGGCCTCCTAGTCATGTGAAACTGTGAGTCCATTAAACCTCTTTCTTTTGTAAATTGCCCAGTCTTGGATATGTCTTTATCAGCAGTGTGAAAATGGACTAATACAGGTACTAATCCCATTCAGGGGCTTAGTCACCTCATGACCTTATCATTCCCAGAGGCCCTACATCCTAATACCATCACATTGGGGGTTAAGTTTTGGCATATGAATTTTGGACAGGACACAAATATTCAGTCTGTAGCAAATACTTAGTAGTTTCCAGATGTTATACTGGAAGCTTTACCCTCATCATCTCACTTGAACTTTAACCTTCAAAGCAACTTTTTTTTTGAGACGAAGTCTTACTCTGTCACCCAGGCTGGAGTGCAGTGGCAGGATCTTGTCTCACTGCAACCTCCACCTCCTGGGTTCAAGCAATTCTCCTGCCTCATCCTCCCTAGTAGCTGGGATTACAGGCATGTGTCACCATGTCCAGCTAATATTTTTATTTTTAAGTAGAGACAGGGTTTCACCATGTTGGCCAAGCTGGTCTCAAACTCCTGACCTCAGGTGATCCACCCACCTTGGCCTCCCAAAGTGTTGGGATTACAGGCATGAGCCACTGTGTTCAGCCTCAAAGCATCTTTTTCAAAAGATCAAGCCTTTAACAAGGAGTCCAAGATAAAAGAGCTCGGGCTGGGGACAGTGCAGTGTATATTTTAGAGTCCATATTTGAAATCAGTTAGAGCTGAGTTTGAATCCTGACTTTACCAGCTACAGATCTTGGAGAAGACATTTCCTCCAGGCCCTCATTTCTTAAGTTGTAGAATGAGGATGTGAATATTTGTTTCCCAGGGTTGTTGTGATGATTAAATAAGATTGAGTGCATAGCACAAAAAGAATTGAGTAAATATTAGTAATTATTTCCAGCTTTTATACAAAAAAGTTCAGAAACCTGGAGACCAAGAACAAGGTTTACCCTCTTTGACCTCTGTGTCTTCTTTGTCCTCTTGAAACCCTTCACTGTGTCACCCAGAGTTCCTTCAAGTAGGGAATTTGTATTGGGCATCTTTATGGTGCATCCACTGAGATCAGTCACCTTAAGCTGAAACTGAGGAGGTGAAGACTGAGAGCCCTGCAAGTGGGAGAAAGAGGTGCTGAAATGGACCAGAAACTTACACATACATGAGTCTTAACCCCAAAGGCCCTGAAGCAAAGGGAGTGGAACTGGACTCTAGGAAGACATAGCTGGTCGCTCATGGTGTTTGGCCAGAGTACTTACAAGGTACATTTAGTTATATCTGACTCCCCTGGGGAACAGGGCCTGCATCTTACTCATCTTTGTAACTCAGAAGGCAACACAGTGCTGGTGCATGGTGGGTGCCCAATCACTGTTTGTTGAATACATATTCCCTTCTCAACCCTTCCTACTAAGACTGATTGGATTTCTACTTTTTTGGTGTTTTGTGGAGGAGATACTTTCAATGTTGTCTTTGATCTTCATTTGGGTGGGGCTTGGGGGTACATTGGGAAGGAGACCACACAAATAGAATTCCTTCTAGGCGCTCTACATCCCTAGGGGATGCCTGCCTAAAACTTGCCTGCTTATGCAGAGGCTCAGGCCTTGCAGAGGGAGCTCAACTCCAATGTGTCAAATCCCGAGACTCCCATAATCATTAATAGTAGCTGCAAGCCCCAAGAGCTCCTTGCAAAAGTAGAAACAGCCACGGAAATGAGAAACTTTCTATTGCCTATAGCAAAAGAAAGCAAACTAAAATGGAGAAGGTGAGACTGACTATTATGCTTACTGGTTTTTTTTTTTTTTTGAGATAGAATCTTGCTCTTGTTGCCTAGGCTGGAGAGCAATGGCACAATCTCAGCTCACTGCAACCTCCACCTCCCAGGTTCAAGCGATTCTCCTGCCTCAGCCTCCCAAGTAGCTGGGATTAAAGGCACCCACCACCACGCCCGGCTACTGCTTGTATTTTTAGTAGAGATGGGATTTCGCCATGTTGGCCAGGCTGGTCTCGAACTTATGACCTGGTGATCTGCCTGCCTCAGCCTCCCAAAGTGCTGGGATTACAGACTTGAGCCACCAGGCCCAGCCTTATCTTTACATATTATTAATAATGACAGCTTTTATTTGAACAGCACTACGGAATTAAAAAAATGCTTTTTCTTGTATTATCTCATTCATTGCTCATCATTCCCTTTGAGGTATTACAGCCAATTTGCAGATGGAGAAACTGCTCAGAGACAGGTCACAATAGCAGCTGGAGCCTCATAGAGTAAGCTACCAGCATCCCTTCGTGAGAACCCATGTGTTCCCTGGTGTTTCTCCGGGATATCTTAAGGGAAATAAGGGCATAAGAATGGTCAGCTAGATGAGTGACTAATTCTTCTGACTGTTATAGGTTTACAAACCCTTTTTTAAATTTGGTTTTGTTTGTTTGTTTGTTTTTTGAGAAAGGCGATATCAGCCAGGATGGGATTTTCCCCAAAGAATTCTTTAGCAGAGTTTCAGAATCTTTACTTTCCACCCTGACAGTGCCCAGAGATCAACTGAAAGGACCTCACTTAATGTCTCATCCAAAGGGTATTTGCAGTGCTGGCTTCATCATTCAAAGCAGGAAAGGCCTTTGTCATGGTCAAATGGCTTTAATGTGTTTTGAATGCTACATAAATTCAAACTTGATGGCTCATTTATTTGTTGGATTGAAGTTTTATACAATAAACTAAGCCTTGGTATTTACTAATAACTTGTGAACTGCCCTTTGTTTATTTAAAACAGCCAGAAGGCAAAGAAGTTGACCGAGTCTCTCATGGCCAATATGATGTTCAGATCCTGGCATTTCCTGGGACAGTTTATGGATAGGTGGGAGGGGTCATAAGAAGGTTGTTTGTGGAGAAGACAGGGGACACAGTGGGGAATAGTCGAAGAAGGGGAAACATTGTAGGTGGGTGCTTTATTCCAGACTTATTTTGACGCAGCCCCACCATGGTGGCTTCAACCGCTGAGTTCAGTGAGCTGGGAATTCAGAGCTTTGAGTGACAGGCCAGGCTTGGCCAGTGACTTGTGGCATGACCTTGGGAGATTCATTGCTCCTACTGTGTCTCACTATCTCACACTGAGAAAGGAAAGAAAGTGTAGAATAAATTCAATTCATCGTTCAAGGTGAGCTTCATTAAACTACTGTCCTTTCAGGAAATCTGTGCTTTTTACCCCTATCCCATATGCAAACATTTCTCTCTTTCTGAAACTCCAATAGACATTATTTGTCCCCATAGATACTGTGGGTGAGAACACAGGCTTTGGTATCACAGCTGAGTGTGAGTCCCAACTCTGCCACTCATGTAAATTGAACAGGGAGGGAATATTTTTGAGCTTCCATTTCCTCACCTGCAAAATGGGAATAACTATAAAGATAACCTGCTATGTTGTTGTGAGAAAGAAATGGCAACGGACGTGTCAGGTCATCAGCATTTAGAAAGTATTCCTTATAGAGAGGAGTGATGTTAATTATAGCCTTGTGTTTTGGGATTTGGAGTAGAGTATAAGTGCCGGAAGAGAAGCGACCCCATGTTTGCAGTTCTTTGCCACACCCAGTGCGTGGAGATGGACTTACTTTCTGTGATAATGGATTTTCACAGCCTGCCTCTCAGGGACAGATGATGTGTCTGCCACTGAGGACTCGCTGAAGGGCAGCAGCATCTTCGGGTTCATCTGAAGGGTAAGAATGAGTCATGGGATACAAGTGGGCAAAATCTCCGACATCTCTACATTTCCGTAGCTGGGGAAATATTTCTTCCTGTTAAGATTGGATGACAGGGTCTGCCTTCAGCACCTTCCCATTTCCACACACTTAGAGATTCCAGCAGACCCATTTGCTGGGATGAGTCCTGGCCTTGAGAAAGATACACCAGGAAATGTTTCACTGGCCTGGAGCCTCGACTTGAGTTTGTTGGTCTCTGGCGAACTCCTATCTGCTGTGCCTGTCTGCTTGGGTCCTGACCTAGGCGTGCTTGGCCCTGAACTCCTCTGCCCTCTGCTGCAGCTGGCACTGGCAGGCTTTTCCTCATTCTTCCATGCTGGAGTCTTAGTTTTGTTCCGGTAGCCACATCTCCCCTGAGTCGCTTGGATTAATTCAGGTTGGTCTAAGGCAGTCATTGGAGCCTCATTCACCAAATTTGGCCAATGAGAATAGAGCTTCCGAGTAAGGCTTCTTAGCTCTAAAAAAAAGGGTAAAAGTGATAATAAGAAGAGCTAGTACCCCTGTATCAGTCAGGGTTCTCCAGAGAAATAAAACCAATAAGAGGTGTGTGTGTGTGTGTGTGTGTGTATTAGGGTTCTCTAGAGGAACAGAATTAATGGAATAGATATATAGATATATATAAAAGATAGTTTATTAAATAATAACTCACTCGATCACAAGATCCCACAAATACACCATCTGTAGTCTGAGGAACAAGAAGAGCCAGAGAGAGTTCCAAAACTGAAGAACCTGGAGTCTGATGTTCAAGGGCAGGAAGTATCCAGCACAGGAGAAAGATGTAGTCTGGGAGGCTAGGTCAGTCTAACTTTTTCATGCTTTTCTGCCTGCTTTATATATTTGCTGGCAGCTGATTAGGTGGTGCCCATCCAGATTAAGGGTGGGTCTGCCTTTCTCAGCCCACTGACTCAAATGTTAATCTCCTTTGGCAACACCCTCATGGACACACTCAGGATTAATACTTTGCATCTTTCAATCCAATCAAGTTCACACTCAGTATTAACCATCACTGTGTGTGTGTGTGTGTGTGTGTCTTTGCGTAGAGAGAGAGAGATGAAGAGAGACAGAGAGAGGGAGAGAGAAAGTTATCATAAGGAATTGGCTCATGCTATTATGTATTAAGCAGGCTGGCAAGTCGAAAGATCTACAGGCTGGAGACCCAGGAGAGCCAATGATTTAATTCCTGCCCAAATGCAAAGATCTGAGAATGAGGAAAACTGACAGTGTAAATTCCAGTTGAAAGGTTGATAGGCTGTAGACCCAGGAAGAGCTTGTGTTTCCTGAAGGCAGGACAAAAGCCAATGTCCCAGTTGGAAGGCAGTCAGACAGGAAGAATGCTCTCTTACTCGACGGAGGGACAACCTTTTTGCTCTATTCTGGCCTTCAACTGATTGGCCGAGGCCCACCCACGTTAGGAAGGGCAATATGCTTTACTCAATCTACTGAATCACATGTTAATCTCATCCAAAAATACCCACACAGAAACACCCAGAATAACCTTTGACCAAATATCACCCTGTGGCCCAGTCAAGTTGACACAGAAAATGAACCATCATGTCCCCATTCTAACTTGGTGAGGCTTGTGGATTGAATCATGTCTCCCCAAAAAGATATACTGTGATTCTAACCCTGCTGCCTCAGAATGTGCCCTTGTTTGGGAATGACTTCATTGTAGATGTAATTAGTTAAGATGAGGTCGTACTGGAGTAGAGTGGGCCCTTAATCGAATATGACTGGTGCCCTTATAAGATACAGACATGGAGAGAGTGTCATTTGATGATGGAAGAAGAGATTGGAATTCTGCAGCTGTAAGCCAAGGAATGAACACCAAGTGTTACACTACACTGGACGCTAAGGGAAAGGCATGGAACAGATCCTCTCTCAGAACCTTTAGAAGAAACCAACCCTGCCAACACCTTGATTTTGGATTTCTGGCTTCCAGAACTGTGAGACAATGCATTTCTATTGTCTTAAGCTCCCAGTTTGTGGCACTTTGTTAGGGCAGCCCTACGAAATTGATTCAATGTGTGACAGTGTCATTCCTTGGGCTGCTGTGCCATCCTGCTACCATGATGTGTGCCCACAGATACACTGAGGGTGACAGCACAGAGTCAGGAGAATCTGGGTGTTTGATACATTTGTTGAGCTCCTGAATTAGCCAGCTTGGAAACTCTCCTTCCTCTAAACTTCTTGTAATATGAGATAGTACAAACCCTTATCGTCTCAACCATTTGGGATTGAGTTTCCTGATTTTTAGAGACAAGTGCATCTGATTGATGGATGGCTCTCATACCTTCTTCACTCCAGGCTCCCTGCTCCTCTGTTCCTCATCACAGTGAATGGCATCATGATCAACCCAAATGCCCATGAGATAAACCAGCCTCCATCCTTGGTGCTTTCCTTTCTGTCATCCTCCCGACTTGATCATTCATCAGGCCCCGCCAATATTGCCTCCCTATTCAGTCTGCCCATGCCTTCACTGCCCTGGTACTAAGCTTCCCCTTATGTGTTGTCACAGCAGCTGAACTGTGCTGTCTGTGTCAACTCTTTGTTAACTTAAACTACCCTCCTCACCAGACCCAGGGTGAGACTCTGTAATATATAATTTCTCCAGGTTATTCTCATTGCCTTTAGGACAAAGGCCAAGTTCAAACTCCATAGCATGTCATTCATGATCTGGCCCCTGGTAGTAATTTCAGCTTCATCTCTTATGACTTGGTTAGACTTGTCAGCTGCTGAAGTTACCACTGTCTGTCTCACCTCAGGGCCTTTGCACAGACAGCTTCCTTGAGCTAGAATACAAGCTGCCTCCCTTGGCCTGCCTAACACCAACTAATTCTCCAGGCCTCAGCTCAGCCACTCCTTCCCCAAAGGGCCTTTTCTGATTGATCCTGCTATTGCTTGGTTGGATATTTTCAGATTCTAGAAGAACATTGGTGCTAAGAGGAACATGGTGTGGGAGGCTGCGTGTTGTAGTGGCACAAGCACTAGACAGGGAGTGAGAAGATGCCCCAGTGTCTGACACTGATGAAGTAGTGGAGTCCTGGGGAAGTCATTTTTTCTCTTGGGCTCAGTTGCTCTGCCCATAGGATGAGGGAGTAGGGCTATGCCAGTCATTCTCATGAGGGAGTAGGGCTATGCTAGTCATTCTCATGAGGGAGTAGGGCTACACCAGTGATTTTCATGGGGGAGTAGGGCTATGTCAGTGGTTTTCATGAGGGAGTAGGGCTATGCCAGTGGTTCTCATGGGGGAGTAGGGTTATGTCAGTGGTTTTTGTGAGGGAGTAGGGCTACGCCAGTGGTTCTCATGGGGGAGTACGGCTATGTCAGTGGCTTTCATGGGGGAGTAGGGCTACACCAGTGGTTCTCATGGGGGAGTAGGGCTACACCAGTGGTTTTCATGGGGGAGTAGGGCTACAACAGTGGTTTTCATGGGGGAGTAGGGCCACGCCAGTGGTTTTCATGGGATAGCAGGGCTACACCAGCAGTTTTCATGGGGGAGTAGGGCTATGCCAGTGACTTCCATGGGGGAGTAGGGCTATGTTGGTATTTTCAAACTATGTCCTTCAGAGCTCTAGGAATTCTGGAGAAATCTGCCCAGGTGAGAAGGAAAAAGAGGGCAAAAACAACCTTTGGATCCCACTCCTAATTCTATTCAGGTCTTTTTTAATATCTGCATCATATATTGTGATTTTATAAGAATTTGTTTTGGAAAAAAGAGGCATTAATAGCTTGAAAACATTAGAAAACCACTGATCTTTATAACTAGGATCTTGCCCAGCTCAAACATTCTGTTGTAACACAGACACCTCCAGCAGAGAAAGAGAGGGAGACAGCTGAGGGTACAAAGATGATTATGACGAAGTCTATGAGAGGACATGAGCAGAGGACATGAGGAGCTGATGGCTTTGGCCCAGTCAAACCTGGCACAGGATCTATAAAAGTGAGAGGTTTTGCGATGAGACTGGACATTTTGGGTTTGGAGTCAAAAGAACTGGGCCTGCTGGACTCCAAACCAGTGACTTATACCCTTGATGCTCAGTGTAATTACCCAGGAGCTTTTGAAAAGCATTGATGCCAGAGTCCGCTCCTCAAACAACTGAATGAATCTCTAGGGGAGGGCTGTGGCATCTGAACCCTGCAAAGGAGGAACTTGCTCACCAGCATAGTCCTGGTGCCCAGCACATACGATCAGTAGGTAATAAGTAACAGCAAATATTTGTTGAACAAATAAGTGCATTTCATATTAGCAACTGACAGTCTTATATCTCCTTACTCAGATTACTGAGACTTCCTGAGGCTCAGTTTTTTCATCTGTAAAATGAAAAAGTAATTTCTACTCAGAAGTGATGCTATGAGAATTAGGGATAGGTCAGGTACCTTGCAGAGCATATGGCACATAGCAGTTGCTCTGTAAATGGTGCTACAACCATTAGTGACAATTGATATGACTAAGATTCAGACCAAAAAATACTGGGTTCCAATAAGGCTGCCTTGTATCAGTCAGGAGACTAAATTATTCTCTGATGACAAATATCCTCCAAGTCTCAGGGGCATAACACAGCAAATATTTATTTTACCTGCATTACTTGTCCATCAAGGTTGACTAGGGGTTGTCAGAGTCTCAGTCATATGGAACATTGCCAGTCACCATGAGAGTCAAAAGGAATACCCTGGAGCTCCTTCCACTGGCAAGTCTGATCCCAGAAGTGACCCACAACTGATTAGTCAGAAGCAGTCACATGCTTGCATCAACCACTGGGACCCAGCAAGTACAATCACACTATGCCCAGAAGGCAGAGAACTGAAACTTACATTGATGAACAATGAGAAAGATAGCACCGTAGATCTACAGAAGTCATGCATAACTCTACATACACTTAACTTCCAACAAGGACAGCAGGAATCAATGACAGCTTGAGGCACAAACTGCTTTGGGCATTTACTGTGTTTTGATACCCATTATTAATTCTTCTTTTTCTCTTTCTTTCTTTCTTTCCTTCCTTCTTTCTTTTTCTCTCTTCTTTCTTTCTCTCTCTTTCTTCTTTCTTTCTTTCTTTTTTGTTTTTGAGACAGAGTCTCACTCTGTTGCCCAGGCTGGAGTGCAGTGGCACGATCTTGGATGACTGCAACATCTGCCTCCTGGGTTCAAGCGAGTCTCCTGCCTTAGCCTCCCTAGTAGCTGGGATTATAGATATGCACTACCACACATGGCTAATTTTTGTGTTTTTTAGTAGAGACAGGGTTTCATCATGTTGTCCAGGCTGGTCTCGAACTCCTGACCTCAAATAATCTGCCCACCTTGGCCTCCCAAAGTGCTGGGATTACAGGTGTGAGCCGCCATGCCTGGCCTCTTTCTTTTGGAATCATCACTCAACTATAATGTTTAAACCACTTCATGAGATAAAATTTATATGCCAGAAACTTCACCTGTTTTAAATGTATGATTCAATGATTTTTGTAAATGTTAGAGTTGTGGGACCGTCACCAAAATTCAGCATTTCCAGCACCCCAGAAATGTTCCTCATGTTTATCTGAAGTCAATCCCCACTCACACACCCAACATCATGCAAGTATTAATCTGTTTTCTGTCTGTACATATGTATCTTTTCTGAACATTTCATACAAATAAAATCATGTGATACATAATCTTTTGTGTCTGGCTTCTTGCTTCTGATTATGTTTTAAAGGGTCATTTGTGTTATCATAAGAGTTTCAAAGGTTTTGGAGGCTGATCAAGGAAAAACATATGACCACGAGATGCAGTAATACATAACAAGCTTTACTGGGTGGTGTCTAGACAGGGTGGCCTAAGAAGGGAGTCCCTTACAGGATGAAACCCGAGGTTTATGGCTCTGAGGCCATCATCTAGGAAGGAAGTAGAGCAAGGGAATTCCTGAAGAAAAGCAGGAACACAGAGAGGCTTGTAATAAGTTTTGAAGTGAAAGTTCTCCCACATTGTTCTTCTTTTTTGAAATTGTTCTGGCCATTCTGGGACCTTTGCTTTTTCATATACATTTTAGGACAAGCGTGTCAATTTCTGAAAAGTACTCTGGCATTTTTATAGGGATTGACTCCTTAACAATATTGGGTCTTCTGATCCAAGAACATAGACTGTCTCTTCATGTATTAAAATCTTTCTTATTTTCTCTCAGCAATGCTTTGTAATTTTCAGTGTGCAAGTCTTGCACTTTATTGATAAGCTTATTTCAAAATACTCTAGTCTTTTTGATGCTATCATGAATGAAATTTTATTTTCATTTTGTGGATTGTTACATGTATTATTATGTAGAAATACAATTGATTTTTATATATTAATCTTGTGTCCTGCAACTTGCTGTACTCATATATTCCTTCTAGTAGTTTAAAAATAATTGGAGTGGATTCCTTAGGATTTTCTCCCCATATGATCATGTAATTTATAAATAAAGACCATTTTATTCTTCCTTTCTAATCTGAACCATTTCAATGAAAAATATTTTTCTTACTTTACTAGCTAGAACCTCTAGCCACAATATTAAGTAGAAAGTGGTGAGAGACATCTTGCTTTGTTCCTGATCTTGAGGGGAGAGCACTAAATCTTTCACTATTAAATATGATATTAGCTGTAAGATTTTTATAGATGCCCTTTATCAGGTTGAAAAGTTCCTTTCTATTCCTAGTTTGTTGAAAATGTTTTACTTGAATGAGTGCCGGATTTTGTTAAATGCTTTTTATGTATGTGTTGAGATGATCGTGTGGCTTTTGTCCTTTATTCTATTAATATAGTGCATTACACTAATTAATGTTCAGATATTAAACCAATCTTGCAATACTGAGATAAACCTCACTCAGTCATGGTATATAATTCTTTTTATATGTTTCTGGATTCATTTTACTAATATTTTGTTGAGGAGTTTTTTATCTATATTCATGTGACTATTAGTCTGTAGTTTTATTTCCCTGTAATATGTTTGACTAGCATCAGGGTAATGCTTGCCTCATAGAATTCTTTGGAAAGTGTTTCCATTCTACATTTTCTGGAAGGATTAGTGTTTTTATTATTTAAATATTTGATAGAATTCACCAATAAAGTGATCTGTCTCTGGGGTTTTCTTTGTGAAGAGATTTTAAATTCAATTTCTTTTCTTGTTATAGGTCTACTCATATGTTTTTATTTCTTCTTGAGTCCATTTGATAATATGCATCCTTTAGTTTCATTTAAGTTACATTTAAGTTACCTAATTTGTTTCCATAACATTGTTTACACTAATCCCTTCTAATTATTTTGATTTCTGTAGGATATGTAGTGATATTCCCCTCTTTCAGTCCTGATTTTTGTCATTTGTGTCTGTCTCTTTTTTCCCCTAGTCAGTCTAGTTAACAATTTGCCAATTCTACTGATTTTTCCCATGGAGTAAATTTTTCGTTTCATTGATTTTTCAGGATTATTTTGTTTCTATTTCACTGATTTTTACTGTAATTTTTATTATTTCCTTTTTTTGCATGCTTTGGGTTTACTTTCCTCCTTCATTCTTTTTTCTTAAGATGAAAGCTTAAGTATTGATCTGAGATCTTTCTTTTCTACTAACATAGGCATTTAAAGCTATAAATTTTCCTGTTGGTACGGCTTTAGCTGTACTTAATAAATTTTTGATATGTTGTGTTTTCATTTTCATTTACTTAAACACATTTTTCAACTTCCTTTGTGACTTTTTTCTTTGACTCATTGGTTATTTTGAAGTGGATGGTTAATTTTCAAATATTTGTGAATTTCCAAATTTTCTCTGTTGAGGACATTTAATTTAATTTCTTGTGGTCAGATGTTTCTCCCCCAGCACCTCCAATATGTCCTCCCACTGTCTTCTGGCCTCCATTGTTCCTGATAAGGAGTCAGTTGTTAATTGTATTGTCCCACTGTACATGATGAGTTATTTTTCTCTTGCTGTTTTCAAGCTTGTCTTTAGCTTTCAACAGTTTATATATTGTGTATCTAGATGTAGATCTATTTGTTCTTATCATACTTGGAGTTCATGGAGCTTCTTAAATGGGTAGATTAATGTCTCTTATCAAATTTGGAAAGTTTTTGGCAATTATTTCTTCAAATATTTTTATGCCCTTTTTCCCACTTCTCTTGTTCCAGGATTCCCATTACATGAATGTTGTTATGCTTGATGGAGTTCCACAGCTGTTTGAGAATCTGTTCAATTTCCTTCATTTTTTTCTTTTTTCAGATTGGATAATTTTTATTGATTTATCTTCAAGTTCACTGATTTTTTATTATGGCATCTCAGATCTGGTGTTGAGCCCCTTTAGTGTACTTTCCATTTTACTTACTTTATTTTTCAACTCTAGTTTTCCATTTGGTTCTTTTTAAAATATAATCCCTATCTGTGTGTTGATATTCTCTATTTGATGGGTCATTGTCATTATAATTTCCCTTAACTTATAAAATATAATTTCCTTTAGTTTTTGAACATAATTTTACTAGCTGCTTTGAAATTTTTTCTGCAAAGTCTGACATCTTAGAAGACCTCTAAGAGACAATTTCTATCGACTTTTCCCCTGAGCTTTTCCTACTTTCCTGTTTCTTTTGATGTCTTACAACTTTTTTTTGGAAATTAGAAATTTTAAATAGTATATTTTAGCAACTGTAAATTCTCACCCTCTCTCTTGGAGTTGTTACTGCTGATTTTGATTGTGTATTGACTTTCCTGGACTTACTCTGTAAAGTCTCTCTACTATAATATGTGGCTGTGATAGCTCTGCTAAAGTTTCTTTTTTGTTCTTACTTTTTTCCTAAATTTTAATTACTGTTGTTAACCCTTGGTTCAGCATAGCTTACTAATCGATCAGAATTTGTGTTCAAACACATCAAGTCAGTAAAGCTTCTACTCCTTGCTGATGGATCACTATATGGATTGCAGAACACATTTAAATTTCAGGCAGTTTACAGTTGTGTCCCTGCTCTTACCTTCTATGGAGATTTTGTGCCTTCTTTGCATGTACACAAGATCTCACATTCAGCCAGCCAAATGTATATAGCTAGTGTCCTCTTCAGTCTTTTCTGCACATGCAGTCAGCCTTGCACATAACCACAGTCTTTCAGACCTTTAGGGATATTTTGGAGTTTAACAAGGCTCACTGTGGCTGTCTAGTTACTTAGAGCTCCCTGTCAAATTTCTAGCTATGCTTCTGATCTATTGCTTATCCTAACCAATATTATAACCACAGACTAACTGCAACATTGGCCTTCCCCATTTGTTTGCTAATGAAATTACTAGTGTGAATCAACTACTCTTTTCCATGATGTCTGGGAGCATGGGATATTTTCCATATTCATTTCAAATCAAGTCAGTCTTCTCTGGCAGAAAAGCTATTGGTTTTCACAGTATACCCTGACCTGGTAGATCTACTACACTGATGGAATTGAGGGGATGATGGGTGCAGCCCCAGGTTAAAACATCAGAGTACCAGTGTCATTGGCCCAGTGTCAGTAGGTTTATTTGAATAAACTATTCTCAATTTTTTGCATGCCTTTGGTCAATTTTCAATGTCTCAAAGTTGTTTTTTGACAATTTTGTTCAGTTGTTTCTTTAGTGAAGAATTTGCAGAGTTCCTTTCTCTACCTTTCTCAAAGTTTCATCTCTTCAATATAATTTTTTTGTTATTGCTCTTTTGTATGCTGCTTTGCTAGGACTGCCAACCAGATACCCCACCCTTTTTTTTTTTTTTGCCAGGAAATACACCTAAGACATAGCTGAGCCATCAAACACTCTTGTCCCAAATTTTAAATCTTGATAGGAGTGATACAAAAACTAAAAATAAAGTGTTATACTTCATTCATTTTAGCAGCACCCTGACCGGATTCTAAATTATCTCATGCTACCTCTACGTCTAGGGCTCCTCTGGTTCTCGTCATGTACAAAGGCTGGTTCTGCGGCCTTTCATCAATTCTAGAAGGACCCCCATGTCTGTCCAATAAATACCTTTCCTTCTCAAGTTAGCCAGAGCCTGTTTCTGTTCTGGCAAACAAAGAGTCTGACTGATACAGCTTTTCAAAGGATGTGCAGAAGGGAATCTTCTAAAGACTCCAGATAAGAGGCCAATTATTCACTTGACAGTTTTTGGGATTGCTGCAACACACGCGTGCCTGTGGGACGCGCCTATGCCGGTGGTATGTTGTGTGCCTGATGAAATCCCACTGGAGGGGCCAAGTCTGCACCTGTCACCAGTCACAAAAAGGATCCAATTTTTATCCATTTCATCTGGAGAACCATCTGGGCTGGGAATAGCAGTAATAATAACAAATCATTGTCACCAGATTTCCTCATAGATAGCACACTTTTTTTGTTGTTGTCACTCTTGTTAAAAATCAAGTTTTCAAGTCTGCTGGTAAATAAACAGCCAGCAGTAGTTACGAAGGATGACCTGGCCTGCATGACATGGGATTTGGACTGGTCCTGAGAACATGGCATGGTGAGAACTGGCTACTGGTAGTCTTTTCTGGAGGGACAGGAAGTTGGGGGGAATGTCTCTAGAAGGCCATCGTTGAAAGAACTATTCAAGGGAGTATTGGGTAGCAATGGCTTGCTTATCAACATCAGGTATAAAAACAATTTTGGGTTTTGTTTGATGTGGGCCAGCAGCAAAATGTGGCTGATAAACAAGCAATCTGTGTTATTAAATAGCATTAATAGAGATATATTATATTAAACAGGGAAGTTGATAGTCCTCCTCTGTTTCATCCTTCTTAGAGCACTCAAAGTTATATCTTCATTTTAGACATCACACATCTTATGTGCTAGAGACTATCAAGAACACATTTAGAGGAGAACAATCAAGATGGTGAATTGACTTCAGCCACCATGTAATGAACACTGGAAGGAGCATTTAATTTGCAGAGGACAAAATAAGGGGGTAGAAATAATAGAGAATGGGAAGTAACATAGCTATTTTCAAAATCTGCAGAAATGAGATGTGGAAGAAGGATAGCATTTGTTCTCTCTATCTCCAGTGACAGATCAAGGATCAACAGGCAGAAGCTACAAGTAGATACATTTTAATTCCATATGACTCTATATAAAATACTTAAATATGTTTTCTATAAGGTCACCTAGAAGTGGTCTTTCACTTTGTAATTTTAGTCAAAGTATGTATAATTGTGATGACTAACACTGTTCATTTATAAATACTGACACTGATGAGTGACAGGCAGGTGAAAGCTGTAAGAATTGTGTGTTTGGTTAAGGTTTTGTTCACCTACTCTTTTAAAAATTAAATGTAGTGATTCTTTCACAAGTTGTAGTAATAAATATGCATTTTCTATTTTGAAACTGATATAATACAAACCCTATTTATAAAACAGCTATGTATATTTTTAGCATTTATTTATTTTAGGAGTTTTGTAAAAATTTTCAGAACCACGTATAGGAGTTCTGACAAACGAAGCAAGATACACAAGTAAAGCCTTAGAAGAGAGAACAAATAGTTGACAAGTGAGAGACCAACAGTGAACCTGGAGGAAAGAGTGGGAATTGTAGAGGAGAATAATCAATCACTGTAATCAAGGTGGATGGGCATAGCATAGAAAATGCTGTTAGAATGGTGTGCACTACATCGATCTTGGACAGTAGTACTATACTGTATACAGCCATTTAAGTCATGGTCCCCAAGTCACAGGCATAAGACTCAGGACCACAGCTAGCTTGTCCAATAACTTCAGGTCAATTAGAAAAAGGCACACACTGGGCGGATGTAGTCCTGTAGGTGAATTGCTTGGGGAATAAAGTATAAGCTGGATTTCAGCTTTCACACATGGCCATCTGCTGAGCACCTTCATGCAGGGAATAGCTGTACCCATGGCTATGAATAGTCTCCACATCATCTATTCATATTTTCTGAAACTCATTTTTGGAATTTTCTATCTAGACTCTAAAGGTTGGGTCAGAGGGATGAGATTATTCATTTTGTTTGGAATGGAATGGAATATATCAAACTCCACACAAATGGCAAAGAAGAACTTTCAAAACTATCCAGATTTGAAATGCAAAGCTTATTAGGAGGAAGTTATTCCCCATAATTAAAAAAGTTTAAGCAAAGTTTTGGTTATAGGATGTAAGAAAATAGCCCAGTTACTACAACTGAGATTTAAGGTCCAGGTGGAATTAGGAGCAAAGTTGGTGAAGCTGAGCTTGGGAATGTGGTTTGCAAACAGCAGCATGCATCAGGATCTCCTAAAGGTTACAAGTACATAGAGTTGGGCCCTGGTCCCAGAGTCTCTGATTTCATAGGTGTTCTAACAGGTTCCCAGGTCATATTGATGCTGCTAGGCCAGAGACCACATCTTGAGATTGGCTTAGACAGTCAATTTGCAAACTTTAATATAGGTACAAATCAGCTGGAGATCTTGTTAAAATGCAGATTCTGATTCAGTGAGTCTGGGGTGGGGCCTGAGATTCTGCATTGCTGAGCAAGCTTCCAGATACTGGCCCAGGGACCAGGCTTTGAGCATCAAGGGCCTAGGGTTGGTTCAGTGGCAGATGCAGGGCTTGAAGTTGCATGACAGATTACTGCAACTGTAGAGACTAGACATTGTTAGGCAGGGACCCAGGTAGCTCACTCATTGACTCTGCAGATATGAGCAGAGCACCTACTGTGTGCCAGGTGCTGTTAAAGTGCTGGGACACTGCAGTGAACAAAACAAAGTCCTTGCTTTCATGGAATTCCCATTCCTGAGAAGCAAAATCATGTTTATAGCACACTCTTCAATCTCTCAGAGGATTCTTTTTTTGGCTTCAATTTTTCATATCACAGCTTATCCTGAGGAAGGAGAAAGATAAAGGACTAGAGAAAAGTAGAATAACTCAGAATACTTTTTTCTTCCATTTTATTTAAGAAGTCTGAACATTTTGTAGACTCATAAATAAATTTTTCAGAAAAGATGTTCATATATTTATACAGGCATATTCACTTTTACTTCCTGCAAATAATTTCTAACAAAATATACATCAAGACACATTATAATGTTCTTGCCATATGGGGATATAGACAGAGGCATGACATGAATATTAACTTTTAAATTGGGGTGGTTCAAAAATATGGATGAAGACAGTGTTTAGAGGGAATAGAGGGTGATTTTCCACTGCCTTTTAGGTTCCTCCCAGGAAGTCTGGGAAAGTGGGAAGGAAACACCCAACAGACCAGCAGACTAGGTGAGCCAGTGAAATGTAGTGGCCAAAAGCATGGGTTCAAATCCTGTCTCCATCAGTTACAAATTGTGTGACCTTGGCAAGTTATTGAATGTCTTTGATGCCTAGTATCTTCATCTTAAAAGGAGAGATAAAGTCTATCTTGCAAGTTGGTTGAGAGAATGAATGAAATGAATATATGCATGACTCATTGTTAACTCTCAATCAATGATAACTTGGTATCAGGCCGGACATAGACCAGAATGTCAGCATAGTTCAGGGCTATTTTTGACATACATGTAAGCAATGCAGAGGAGTAGATCTAGCCCAGGCTACAAATGTTCTCCTGGGCCAACTTTCCAGAAGGAGGCTGAGAACACAGTAGAAGAATTTTATCGAGAAAAAAGAAAAAAAGCACTAACTAGATAGTAAAGGCCTGAGTTAGACTGAGCAGGAGAGGATTCTATAGCTACAAAGAGTGTAAATTCCCTCCTAAGATTAAAGTACTGAAATTTTACAACAGGTCCACCAGAACAGTTTTTGAATTTGTGATGCTTTTAAATATGCTTTAAGATGACAACACCCAATCTGGTGAAGTTACAATAAAACTTCTATATCATAAGTTGCTGGTGGCACATTGGTACTATCTTTTAGGAAAGTAATTTGGCAGTATGAATTAGAAATTATGAAAATTCTAATTTTATAAATTATGAAAATTCTAATTTCATAAATTATTCATACTCTGTCACTTGATTGTTCTTCATTTGCAAAGTTATTCTAAGGAAATAATCCAAAAGAAGGAAAACAAGGAAGATGATTGTTTTCGTTACCTATATTGGAGAAGAAGAAAAAAACAGAAAGCAGCTATATAATTCAAAGGATATTTATGTAACAATATAATCTAGTTATAATTGGGGCATATCAAAATTACTTGAAAACATAGCAGTTTAGGCTGGGTGATGTGGGTCATGCCAGTAATCCCAGCACTTTGGGCAGCCAAGATGGGAAGATCACTCAGGCTTAGGAGTTTGAGACCACCGTAGGCAACATGGCAAAACCCTCTCTTTACAAAAAAAATACAAAAATTAGCCGGGCGTGGAGGCATGTGACTGCAGTCTCAGCTACTTGGGAGGTAGAGGTGGGAGGATCACCTGAGCTTGGGGAGGACGAGGCTGCAGTGAGCCATGATTGCACCACTACACTCCAGCCTGGTTAACAGAATGAGACCCTAATGAGACGCTGTCTCAAAACAAAAACAATAAAAAATAGCAATTTAAACCAGTCATGTTCATTTGCTCACTTTTTTTTTTTTTTTTTTGGAGACGGAGTCTCACTCTGTCGCCCAGGCTGCAGTGCACTGGCGCGATCTCTGCTCAAGCTCCGCCGCCCGGGTTCACACCATTCTCCTGACTCAGCCTCCCGAGTAGCTGGGACTACAGGTGCCCACCACCACGCCTGGCTACTTTCTAGTATTTTTAGTGGCGATGGGGTTTCACTGTGTTAGCCAGGATGGTGCATTTGCTCACAGTTTTATGAGTCAGAAATTCAAAAAGGTTGGGAAGTTCTTACTTGGAGTCTCTCATGGACTGCATTCAGATCTCTGTTGGGGCTGTAGTCCTCCAATGGCATGACTAGGCTTGTCATCCGAGATGGATCACTCACACGACAGGCAGTTGGTTTCAGCTGAAAGCTTAGCTGGGCTGTCAACCAGAGCACCTACACGCAGACTCTCCAGCATAGCAGTCTCAGGATAATCAGATTTCTTTACGGGGTTTTTGTTTCTCCCAGAGGTAAAACCCCAAAAACACCAGGTGTAAGCTTTGTAGCTTTTGCTAATCTGATCTTGAAAGTTATGCTGTGTCATGTCTCCTGTACTCAAAAGTGAGTCATTAATGCTGACCCAAACTCAAGGGGAGGGGATACACACTCCACCCATCAATGGGAGGAATGTCAGAGGAATTACAGACATGTTTTAAAATTGCTACAGTCTTATTTGCATTCCTCCTACGTGCAACATACCCTCTCCCTTATCAAGATCTCCCAAAGGCTCAACTATTACAGCATCAGACTCAGGCTGGACGTTCAGGATCACATCATCTCAGTCAGGTCCAGGTGTAAATGCATCTGCTCAAGTTTCTGAAGACCTCAGGACTAAAGAGATCAAGGGTTAGAATAAATAAAATAGACACTCCTATTCAAAAAGGAAGGGATGACAAGCACAGAGCAGTCACTAGTCCAGAGAAACTTGAAATTCAACTGGGTACCCGTCACCAGTTCTTGGTTCATGTCATCCAGTACTGTGGATTGTACTGATGTACTAAGTACATCAGTACTGATTCCCTAGTACTGATTTGTACTAATTGTACTAGGGGATTGTTCATCAGTACTGATTTGTACTGATTGTACTAGGGAATTCCTCCTGTAGGTTCTCGGCTCCTCCATCTGCACTCCTGGTTTTTCCCTCCGAGTCGTCCTTCCCTTTTCATAATAAACAGCCTGTGAGTGCAGCTGGGTGGTTCTCTCATTTGGCTTCCGTCCCACAGAAGGTTGTGGATCGGAACCACTTTCATTTTGTGCTGCTTCTGTCTCCTTCAGACCAAGATGGTATTGCCTCTGCCAATATAATTCCCTTGAAATATTTGTCAGCTTTTATGAATCTTACTAGAGTCCCTTCATTGGACAACGGCCATAAAGGGTCTTTGGGACAGACTCTTCTCCATCTTTGATTCTCTATAAGGCTGCAACATCCTTCAGAGCCTAGAAGCTCTATGATTTAAGAGGGATGATCTACTACAAAGCATGATCTTAAGATCCTTAGATACATTTTATCTAGCAGACCGTGTCTAGGAGATACCATTTTAAATCTTTCTGAAATCATAAAAAAGGTGTTTTAAAGTTGTCCTTCTGGCTTTACTTTTACCTTTTGATGGCATTTTCCTGAAAGAGCCCTGAGTTTGATCTTTTCCCTAAGGTCCTTTCTTACTTTAAGAATTCTTTGCTGACTGAAAATATTCTCTTGAGCCCTTCGTATTTCTTTCAAATTTCCCTTGAAAATAAAATAGTTGGTTTTTAAAGTTTATTTGTTTATTCTCTCTACTTTCATTTTATCATAGGCAATTAGAAGAAGCCAGATAGTATCTTAAACACTCTGCTTGGGAATTTTCTTAGCTAGGTCATCGTGTTCCTTTAGTACATTTTCTATTTTCCACATTACTGCAGGTGATAGTTTTGCAAAACTTTCCACCACTACATAACCATGGTCTCCTCCCCTTCAGCTTCTTGTAAATCTCCCTCACCTTCCTTTAAGCCCTCCCTGACATATTGCAGTTCTCAAGGCCAATCAGGTGTCAGTTTACATTCCAGCCCTTGCCTGATGCCTAGTCTCAAAACCAATGGCTTGTGGTTTAGATTTCTATTATTGCAGACCCTCATTTCCAGGTACCACAATTCGTTCTGGTTACTATTGCTGTGTGAAAATTTGTCTTTAAATGTAGTGGCCTACAACAACCATTTCATTTTGCTCATAATTTTGTGCATCAGAAATTTGAAAAGGGCTCAGCTGAGCAGTTCTCATTTGAGGTTACTCATGCAGTTGCAGTAAGATGTCAGCTGGGGCTGCAAACATCTGATGACTTGACCATCCTGGATGTCCAAGATGGCTCATGTGTACGGTTAAGAGCTGGCGCTGCTGTCAGCTGTGAGCTCAGCTGGGCTGTCTCGGTGTTTACATGTGGGCTTTCCAGCACAGCACTCTCAGGATACTTGGCCTTCTTCCATGGTGCTGGTTTCCCCCGGGGCTAACATCCCAAAAGAACCAGGCAGAAGTTGTATGGTCTTTTCTGACCCAGTTTTGAAAGTTAAAAACAGCATCACATCTGCTGCATTCTATTGGTTATAAGGTGCTCACTAAGTCATCCCAGATTCGTGGGTAGGGGACATAGATACCACCCCTCCATGAAATAAGTGACAAACAATTTGCAGATATGTTTTAAAACTGCCACACAACATATTAAATTCTCTAAGGTTAGCGATAAAAAAGCAGAATATATAATTGCATATGCCCTGGGATTGAAAGCAGTATCCAGGAATGGACATATGAAAAACATTGGAAAGAAATGCAAAAAATATTGTATTTTTTCATTATTGTAGATGATTTTTTTCCATTTATTTTATAGTAGGAAAGAAAGAATGAATGAAAGAAAAGAAAACATATTTCTAAGTGATTTGATACTTTTTCTTTATAACCTCTGCTCCTTTTATCTTACAGTTTATCTTTGGGATAGCCATGAGAATCACTTTAAGTTGGGTTTGAGAATGAGAGGGAGCATTGAGAACATGACCAGTTGGATATGAAGGTAGCCTTGGCTGTGGTGAAGTCGGATTGAGCGGTAATGCACGGGGCTATTATGTGACACTTCAAGGACTAATTAGGGCCAGGAGGAAGCCCAAAAGTGTTATCTCTTATGTGCAGGATCAAGACACCCAAGTGGGTTCACACATTTCATGGCCATTAAATTCTGTTTGCCCCATGAAACAAGTAACGAGACATAGGTCAAATGTTGAAACTGAAAAGTGGTACAGATCTGTCCAAACAGAATGTTCTTGCATTCAATCACTCAAGCAATGTGGAATTAAAAGCTATGTGTTATTATTAGATGCTCTACACTACACACCCAGACTTCCCTCTACCTGCTGATGTCCAGAGAACTTTCTCAACCTAGTTTTGCTCACACAGCAGGACCTGGATCCCAGTACAGATCCAGAGGCCTGTTATGGACTGAATTGTGTTCCCCCAAAATGTGTATCTTGAAACCTGAAGCCCCAATGTAACTGCATTTGAAGATAAGGCCTTTAAAGAGGTAATTATGGTTAAATATGGTCATAAGGGTGAGGCCCTAATCTAACAGGATTGGTGTCCTTATAAGAAGACAGACACCAAATATCTCTCCTCTTTCTCTCAATGCATGCACATAGGCAGGCTATGTGAAGATACAGAGAGAAGGCAGCCATCTGCAAGCTGCAGAGAGCGGCCACAGGAGTGGTCAATCCTGCTGACACCTTGATCTTGGACTTCCAGCTTTCTCAACGGTGCTCAAACAAGTTTCTGTTGTTTAAGTCACCGAGACTGTGGTACTTTGTTATGGCAGCCCTAGAAAACTAATAAAAAGTCCTTCAAGCTGATTCCTGGTATCCTTTTGGCGTGCCCTGATCATTTATTGAGCATTTCTTTACTTTCTAGCACAATAAGATGTTCTGTGTCATTTAGTACCTTTTCTGCCTGTGGTAGGCCACACAATGGCCTCCCAAAGAGGTCCACATAGGAATCCTCTACACCTGTGAATAAGTTGCCTTAAAGGTGTTTGGCCCAGTGCGTATGCCACCATGTAAAATTGGCTTCCATGAGTAGCAAGAAACAATTTTTGGAAAATCACATTTGTCAGTTTGCCTAATGAGAGAAATGTTGACAAGTTTAATTGAAATTGAAGAAAATAAAAGGCTGTTTGGGGATGAGAATGGTTTGCTTCTTACCTTCTCTGCACAGCAGAGACACACAGAAATTGTTTAGAGTTGCCATGGGATGGACTTGAAGTGGGTGGTAAGGAAATTCCAATGTGTCTACATCAGGTGCAGTGCCAGGGGCTAAGAAAAAGACAAAGATGCTTAAGACATGGTCCCTGTCCTCAAAGGATTCAATCTGGGGATAGTTTCTCACCTACATGAGAAACCAAAGAGATTACCTAGAATACATAAGGGCATTTTTGTGGTGCTAGCAAGTAAATCAGAAGGCTGATGTACTGATTCAACTGATGTGTAGATTTTAAGGATAGAAGGAAGAAATATAGCAATGACAAATTTGATTGGAAAAAGATCAGCTGGGACGATCATACTCATCCCAAATGGACCTTTATCACAATGGAACGATGCCTGATACAAAAGAAACAACAGAATGTGGCAGATCAAGGTGTTGTGAAAACACTGAGCTGGTTGTGGCCACTGCACCTGTGTTTGCTGATCTTAAACAGCTGTGTGTGGATAACGTTAGCAGGAACAGGGCAATTGAGGAACTCGAGAACGCTAGTGCTGTGATTGAAGCCACCTGTCCTGGCATCACAGGTAAGATGGTGAAAAAGTTAACAGGGAAATTTCAAAAGCGTTCCACTGATGTATCCTCTTCTAAGCTTTTCGTTGTCGGCTTCTGTTTCATATGAAACCCAGTAAAGCTCTTCAAGCTTGCCTTCATGCCTAACTCAAAAGCTCCATATGCCTTTCATACTTTTGCAACTTGTTGATGATTAAAGACTTTAAAGAACTCTTCTCATCCCCACGAGAAAAGTGCTTTGTGTAGTGGTTAAAAGCGTGGATTTTGGAGTGATCATCCAGGTACAGGGCCTGAGAAGCTTTACAAGCTGTGTGAGTTTAGTTGAGTTATTAAACATTTCTGGGCTTCAGTTTCTCTTCCACAAAATGGGAATAATAATATAACATCCTTGTGGTAAATGGGAATTGAAGACTATTCTATACCTGGTTGACTCCAGGTCTGACTCCTTTGCAAAATGTTTGAACCATTGAAGAGAGACTGATGAGTTTAGTGTTATTTCATTTTGACCAAGCTCTTGATATTGGGCATAGATGTAGGTGAGAAAAGCACTTCCCTTTTTGGAGCTTGGTCTGGACTCTAAGGTGTGGGGAGATCTGGGGTGCTTCTGACAGTTGCTCAGGGAAGCCCAGCCCAGCCCCAAAGTGGCCATCGGGATGCAATCTAGGAAACTGACCTATAAAAATGCAGGGATAGGCCTGGGTCCTTCAAATCTGTGAGTTTTTATTTGGCTTTTACTTTCGTGCCATTTTTCCCACACCCAGGCTAGTTCTCAATAAGAATGCTACCCTGTCCTTACAAGCAGATGGGCCTGCCCATGTGTGAGATGAAGAGGACACAAGGAGGTAGCAACCCCTCCCTGAGTTCAGGCTGGAGGTAGCAGTGAGGCCACCAGAAGAGGATCATTGGTGGCAGAGGCACCATATGGTGGTAAGGTGAAGAGATCCAAGTGGCAGAACACAAGAGTCTGTGCCCAAGTACATAAGAGAGATGCCCAAAACACTGAACTAGCTGGAATTCACTGGATGGAATGATGGGATATTTTCTGCTAACTATGTGGGCAGGGCCATAGATGTAGTCCCTTGGGTTAACAGCCAAACACCTTCATTTAACAGAACACACACATGTCTACAGTCAGTGGGGATGGTCGCTGTATTTAACCACTGCTGTGTTGTCAAAGACCAGTCCAAAAGGATGTAGCTGATCCTGGTGCTGAAGCTTACAATCATTTATGGAAGAAAGCAAATCCTATTGCTGGTGACATGGAAGATCTCCAAAGCCCCTTTATAAAGGAGAGAAGGGGTATTTGGGTTTTCCATCATTTTCCCAACAAACTATAATTTCTATCTATTGAGATTGGTAGAACTTTTGCCACCAATCTTTCTGAATTCTGGGTTTTGTTAGTGGGTTTTTTTTTCTTTCAAAAGAGTGAATCAGATTTTCTGGATGTCCCACTGTGCCAGGAATTAACCCTTTAGTTTCTGGATCCTGGGGAAGTTCATGAGGTTCCAGAAGAGGGGCTGGGTAGCTGACAGTGGGGAAGCAAACAGAGAGCTTGAGTCAATGTATATTTACCAGGCTGTATGAAAATATTCCAATGTTTTAACAACCGGAGCATCTGGGACTGGTGCACACCAGTCCTGCCTACACAACCAGGACCACACACAGCAGAAGTGTTCTCACACTCATGTCATTCCTGAGAGGTTTTCATAGAAAACTGAGGCTCTGCTGAACTTTAGCAGGGAACAGGATAGGAGCACAACACTGCGCTGGTTCAGGCTGTCTCTCATGCTTGGATAGCTCTTCCCACGTACTCTCTTGTGTAAGCAGAGAAGCCATGTGGGAGAGATCCTATGCTATTGCCCCTTCCCCTTGAGTCTCTAAAACAAGGCAGATCTATATGTCATAGTTCCTGCCAAAAGGTTGACTTATCTTTAACGAACTCTTCTGCTTCTGGGCCTGCATGAATGCTAGTCAATTCATAGCTGGCAAAATGAAGCTATTTCCATGACCACAAAAACCCATTCAGGATCCCCACAAACTCAGCCCACACCCTTCTATTCCAAATCAATGAGGCTGACTCAATTTCCTGCTGACTCACAGCAGTCCCAGCTTTACCAGTCAGCTGGTTCCCCAGGTTAAAAGTGGCTCCAGGCAGAACCCAAGATCCCTGGGAACGAGAGTGTTGCATGTGGCCACTGTAAGAGGCTTAGCATGAGTCCTCAGACCCCCTTCTGTTTCCACATGGCCTGGGCCTTCTCACTGGACTGAATATTTCGAGTGTGCACTCTGAACCTGGAGCCTGAACAAGGGTAGAGGAGGCAAGGCCAGTTGGACGTGCAGAGCTGAGATTGCTGCTTAGCCAAAGGCCTCCAAGTTCTCACCTGTTACCTGAGATGAAACACCTCAGGAAATCCAGGCAACCTGATGGCCAGCTGCTTATAAAAAGCGATTCTAAATACACTTTCCCACCATTTATAGAAGAAAGCAAATTCTATTGCTGGTGACATGGAAAGTCTCCAAAGCTCTTTTATAAAGGAGAGAAGGGATAATTTGGTTGTCCAGGATTTTCCCAATAAATCAGGGATTCCTTCCTATGGAGAGCAACAGAACTCTTGCCACCAATCTTTGTGAGTTCTGGGTTTGGACACTGGGGTTCTTTCAAGAGGACAGAAAGAATCAGATTTTCTTAAGAGGATATATTAATGACTTAAAATGAATCTCTTTGCACATTTTACAACACTCGCTACCACTGACAAAAAAGTTGATAATCTTCTAATAAAAACATCCAATTCAGAGATAATGAAAACTAAAAAAACCACTGTATCTTCTCATAGTCCTTAATTTCAATAAAATCTATGGGCTCTGGGAGCAGGACTTACAAATGACAAGTAGAAGGTTCATCTTGGGGGAGCCGCAGGGGAATTTCAGAGAGAATCTGTTTGTAACCAAACCAGAGAAGCACAACTTCAAATAACCACCAAACTTCTGTCTTCACTCCCTAAACATGAGGTTTTTGAGTATTTCCAAACAACTTAAATTGTGATAGTTAATTTTATGTGTCAACTTGGTGGGGCCGTGGTGCTCAGATATGCGGTCAAACATTATTCTGGCTTTCTGCCTGGGGATGCTGCCGAGGAAGCATCATTAAAGTCTCTCTTCCCATGGGCGTCATGTCGAAGCCAGTCTCCTAAAGAGCCTGAACAGGTGCGGAAGCTCTACACTGGGGCTTCAGCTTTGAAACAACTGATGGGAGTCTGATGGGCCATTTTGAGCAATGGGGAAGGCTCACTCTTACAGACTGTGTGGTCTGAGAGATCCAAACACCAAGAGCTCCAGGGTCATTGGGTTTGTCACCAATGCCACTGTGGAGGAGGTAGATGCAGCCATTAATGCAAGGCCACACAAGGTGAATGGAAGAATTGTGAAACCAAAGAGAGCTGTCTCAAGAGAAGATTCTCAAAGAGCAGGTGTCCACTTAACTGTGAAATAGGTATTTGTTAGTGGCATTAAAGAAGACACTGAAGTACATCACCAAAGAGATGATTTCAGACAATTTGGGAAAACCGAAGTGATTGAAATCATAACTGAATGAGGCAGTAGCAAGAAAAGGGGCTTTGCTTTTGTAAGCTTTGAAGACCATGACTCCAAGGATAAGATTGTCATTTGGAAATGCCATCCTGTGAATGGCTACAACTGTGAAGTTAGGAAAGCCCTGTCACACAAGAGATGGCTAGTGCTTCATGCAGCCAAAGAGGTCAAAATGGTTCTGGAAACTTTGGTGGTGGTCATAGAGGTGGTTTTTGTGGGAATGACAACTTTAGTCATAGAGGAAACTTCAGTGGTTGTGCTGGCTTTGGTGG
Organism: Pongo pygmaeus; assembly: GCF_028885625.2. Taxonomy (NCBI): domain Eukaryota; kingdom Metazoa; phylum Chordata; class Mammalia; order Primates; family Hominidae; genus Pongo; species Pongo pygmaeus. The sequence continues at coordinate 23,888,165 of NC_072376.2, forward strand.
CACCCATGGTGATGGTGGATGTGGTGGCAGCGGGGATGGCTATAAGGAATTTGGTAATGATAAAAGCAATTTTGGAGGTGGTGGAAGCTACAATGATTTTGGCAATTAAAACAATCAGTCTTCAAATTTTGAATCCATGAAGGGAGGAAACTTTGGAGGCAGAAGCTCTGGCCCCTGTGGTGGTGGAGGCCGATACTTTGCCAAACCATGAAACCAAGGTTTCAGTAACAGCAGTAGCTATGGCAGTGGGGGAAGATTTTAATTACTGCCAGGAAACAAAGCTCGGCAGGAGAGCGAGCCAGAGAAGTGACAGGGAAGCTACAGGTTACAACAGATGTGTGAACTCAGCCAAGCACAGTGGTGGCAGGGCCTAGCTGCCACAAAGAAGACATGTGTTAGACAATACTCATGTGTATGGGCAAAAAACTCAAGGACTGTATTTGTAATTAATTGCATAATAGGTTATTTTAGTTTCTGTTCTGTGGAAAGTATAAAGCATTCCAACACAAAGCATTAAATGTAGACTTTTTTGTTTCACCCATGCTATTAATTCCTAAATGTAATAGTCTGATCATGATGCCGAATAAATATGTCTTTTTAAAACAAACACACAAAGAAACAAAACATTATTCTGGATATTTCTGTGAGAGTGTTTTTCTATGAGATTAACACTGAAATCAGGAGACTTTGAGTAAAGCAGGTTTCCTTCCATAAAATGGGTGGGCTTTATCTAATCAGTTGAAGGCCCGAATAGAACTGATCTCCCTGAACAAGAGAGAATTCAGCAGCAGACAGTCTTTAAGATGGAAGTGCAGCATCAGCTCTTCCCTGGGTCCCCACCTGATGGCCTCAGGACTTGAACTGCAGTATTAATTCTTCCTGCCTCCAGGTCTCCTGCCTCCTGGCCCACCCTGCAGATTTTGGACTTGCCAGTCTCCATAATCATGTAAGCCAATTACATTTATATGTAAGCCATATACAATTTACATATGTATATATATGTATACATATATGTCTACGTATACATGTGTACACATATACATATATGCACATACATATATGTATGCATATACATATACATACATGTGCATATGTACGCATACATGTATACATATATGTATATACATGGATATATGTATATATGTACATATATACACATATATGCATGTATATATGTACATATATACACATATATACACGTATATATACACATATATACACGTATATATGCACATATATAGACGTATATACACGTATATATGTACATATATACACATATACATGTATATATGTACATATATACATATATGTACATATATACACATATACATATATGTATATACAGGTATCTATGTACATATGTACACATATACATATATGTATATACAGGTATATATGTACATATGTACACATATACATATATGTATATACAGGTATATATGTACATATGTACACATATACATATATGTATATACAGGTATATATGTACACATATACATATATGTATATACAGGTATATATGTACATATGTACACATATACATATATGTATATACAGGCATGTATGTACATATGTACATATATACATACGTGTATATACAGGCGTGTATGTACATATGTACATATATACATACGTGTATATACAGGTGTGTATGTACATATGTACATAGATACATACGTGTATATACATGTGTATGTACATATGTACATAGATACATACGTGTATATACATGTATATACATGTACATATATACATACGTGTATATACATACATGTATATACATGTACATATGCACACATATACACACATGTATATACATGTACATATGCACACATATACATACATGTATATACATGTACATATGTACACGTACATGTATGTACATACATGTATATACGTACATGTATATGCATACATGTATATACGTACATGTATATGCATACATGTATATACATGTACATATGCACACATATACATACATGTATATACATGTACATATGTACACGTACATGTATATACATACATGTATATACGTACATGTATATGCATACATGTATATACGTACATGTATGTACATACATGTACATACATGTGTGTGCGTACATACATGTACATACATGTGTGTGCGTACATACATGTACATACATGTGTATACGTACATACATGTACATACATGTATATACGTACATATGTACATACATGTACATATGTACATACATGTATATACGTGTATATGCACATACATGCACATACATGTACATACGTGTACATACATGTACATACGTGTACATACGTGTACATACGTGTACATAGGTGTACATAGGTGTACATACATATATACATGTGTGCATGCATGTATATACATGTACATATATACACATACATATATGTATATACATGTACATATGTACATATACACATATACATATATGTATATACATGTACATATGTACATATATACATATATGTATATACATGTACATATGTACATATATACATATATGTATATACATGTACATATGTATATATACATATATGTATATACATGTACATATGTACATATACATATATGTATATACATGTACATATATACATATATACGTATACATGTACATATATACATATATACATATATGTATATACATGGATATATGTATATATGTACATATATACATATATGTAAATTGTATGTGTGTGTATATACACACACATAAACACACACACACATTCTACTGGTTCCATTTCTCCAGAGAATCCTGACAAACGTGTTTCCCTGCTTTCCTAATTTGATTCCTTTCTTCTATTCTCTTCCCAATCTTGGTTGAACAGTGGAATCACCAGGGTAGCTTTAAAAAATAAAGATACAGCTGGGCACAGTGGCTCATATCTGTAATCCCAGCATTTTGGGAGGCCGAGGTGGGCAGATCACCTGAGGTCAGGAGTTCAAGACCAGGCTGACCAACATGGAGAAACCCCATCTGTACTAAAAATACAAAATTAGCCAGGCATGGTGGCACACGCCTGTAATCCCAGCTACTTGGGAGGCTGAGGCAGGAGAATCGCTTGAACCTGGGAGGCGGAGGTTGCAGTGAACCGAGATTGTGCCATTGCCCTCCAGCCTGGGCAACAAGAGCAAAACTCCATCTCAGAAACAAACAAACAAACAAACAAATGCCTGGGTCCCCATCTTCAGACAGTCCAGTTTGATTAATCTGGGCCGTGGCCTAGGTACTAAGATTTTAAAAGCTTCCCAGATGATTCTAAAGTACAGAGGATCTCAAACTTATGTTGTTTTGACTTATAGTTTTTTGATTTTACGATGGGTTTATTGAGATGTCATTCCATTGTACACTGAGGACCATCTGAGTCACAATGTTTCAACTTACAGTACTTTGACTTTACCATGGGTTTATAAGAATGTAATCTGATGCATTTTGACCTGCTATATTATCAATTTATGTTATGTTTACTGGGGCATAAAAACTCATAAGTTGAGGAGCATCTGTACAAGCACAGTTGGGAAACATTGTCTTAGAGTTCGTTGGTTAAAAAAAAATCTAAATAAGAACTGGGCTAAAGCTCTTCAAATATCCTATTTCCTAATCAGCTGTTGAATTCCTTTGCTGTGAATCTTACCTTTATGAGACTGTAGAGCAGAATCACAAGGTCCTAGGAACAGGTACTTTTTCCCCACCAACCTACTTATGAAAGTGCTTTAGGTTACTAAATGTGAACCGTGCTACTTTGTATTTACAGAAATTCCTATCTTTAAAAGAAAAGCATGCTTTTCAATTTCATTTCAAAGTTTTACGACAACGCTTTGACGTTGGCAAGTGGCTAGTTAATTTGCATCCATTTTATTTGCAAGGAAGCTGGGGCAAAAATGATTATTTATTTGCATGGAATTCTTCCTATCAGTCACAACTGTCCAATGAAGTAATAAATTGCCTTTTAAGGTTTTCCTCCCATAGTGATTCTTATGAAGTCATGGAACCATGCCTACTTCTATATTTGCACATGAGCAAAGTGACTTGCACACAAGGTTATCCATTAAAGCCTGGTTTGTGGAAGTATAAGACTGGAAACAACCTAAGTGTCTGCCATCAGGGACAGGTTAAAAAATTATAGCACTTCTAAAGATGGCACAGTATGCACACACAAAGGAGAATGAGGCAGCTCTTCATGCTCTGATATAGAATGATCCGGTACAGTGCTACAGCCAGTTTGGACCAGTTCACAAGGGCACATTGTTAGCGTCTCTTCTTAATTTTGCAGTCAGCAACAACTTGAAATTTGCCACAGTGGGAGTTACATTATGAAAATCTATAAATGGTATGAATCAGAGCACAGCTCACTCCATAAGAGGCAGTTGCTGAATATTTACTAGCACGCCACTGAAAAGATCTCTAAGACCCACTTTAAAGTGAATAAAGCAAGGTATTGCACAATCTGCATAGTATGCAAACAACTGTGTAAAAATAGGGGAAATTATTGTGCGTTAAAAACCTCTAGATTCTTTAAAACTTAAACATAGAATTACCGTATGTATTCCCAAGAGAAGTGGAAACATATGTCCACACAGAAACATGAAAACAAATGTTTGTAGCAGCATTATTTATATGAACCAATAGGTAAAAACAACCTAACTGTCCATCAGCGGATGAATGAATAAATTAATGGTGGTATGGACATATACTAGAATAATATTCAGCCACGAAAAGGAATGAAGTATTGATGAATGCCACAACTTGGATGAACCTCAAAAACATTATGCTAAGTGAAAGCAGCCAGACACAAAAGGTCACATATTATATGATTCCTTTTATATGATATAGGCAGAATAGTCAAATCTATAGAGACAGAAAACAGATTAGTGGTTACCAGGGAATGGAGGAAAGGGAATGAGGAATGATTATTTAATGGGTAATTTGTGTATGTGTGTTTCTGGAGGGATGAAAAGGTTTTGAAACTAAAGAGTGGTAGTGGTTGCACAACATTATGCATACATTAAATGCCACTGAATCGTACAGGCTCACGCCTGTAATCCCAACACTCTGGAAGGCCAGGAGGGCAGATTGCTTGAGCACAGGAGTTCGAGACCAGCCTGGACAACATGGTGAAACCCCATCTCTACCAAAAATACAAAAAATGAGCCAGGCGTGGTGGCGTGCACCTGCGGTCCCAGCTACTCGGGATGCTAAGGTGGGAGGATCACTTGAGCCTGGAAGGTGGAGGTTGCAGTGAACTGAGATTGCACCACCACACTCTAGCTTGGGTGACAGAGTGAGACACCATCTCAAAACAAACAAACAAACAAACAAACAAAAACAAAAAAAGGAAAGAAAGATAAAAGAAAGAAAACAAAAACATAAATCTCTGGCAGGCTGCACAGAGAAACTGGTAAGCTGTCTAAAGAGGAGAAGTGGGAATCTGGGAGACTAGGTGTGGGAGTAACTTCATTGTATGCCTTATTGTTTGAACCATATGGACAAGAGGTGATAGGAAGGTCTAAGAGACACATACATCCCCTCTGTAAAACCCAGGGTAAATGGATAAATAATGAATTAATGGCAAATCACAATTAATTTAGAATCTACAAACTGAAAGCACTCTCTTTCCAGAGACTCTCATTGGTTGGTCTTCCATCACCACATCCCATCAGGTGGGAGTATCTCTACCAGGCAGCACTTGGACACCTGTATTTACTCTGCCCTGCGAATGGAGGATGCAGCGTGATGCTGGGGATACTTCGTCGTAGAGTGGGTGAGATGGATCTGGGAACAGCCATATGGCCTTGGGTTAGGCACATAACCTGTCTGAACATGAGTTTTCTCTTCTGTAAAATGGAGATGATCAGGTCCACCTCTCGGAATTGGTATGACAATGGTATGGAGAATTAAGATAACACATGCATGTGCCCAACACACTATAGGCACTGAGCAATGCTGATATCCTTTCCTGGGAAGGGGATGATGCTGTGGGATTCTGCCTGCTCAGGAGACTCTCCCTGGTGACTCCTGAAGATTTCTTCCGCCTGCTTTGTTCAACTGGCCCAGCACTAGCATAACCTTGTTCTTGTGTCTTTATGAGCCCTTCATTTCTTCTGTTTTATAAACCAAGACTGTATCATTGAAGTGGAGAGTCAATAAAAAGTAAGAGAATTAGATTCTTAAGGGTAACTAGAGCTGTGATTTATTGAGTGCTTACCTTGGGCCTCATATTTTAAATGCATTATTTCTAACACTTACAACAGCCCTAGAAGCAATATATTTCAATCCTCATTTATAGGGACAGAGAGAGCTTAAGTAAACTGCTCACCATTACATTGTGCTAGAGCAGGGATTTGAACCCAGGACTGCCTGGCTTTCCACTCGATCATATTCCATCATGGAACCTGGCTTGCAAATTGCCAAAGTCAAGACTACTGGACTGTGTGGACCTAAAACAATCGTAGAATCTAGATGAAAGGTGGAAGGGGCCCAAAAAATTATTGAGTCTAACCCTCACCTCATAAGAAACCCCTACTTCAACATCCTGACTCTTTGATGGAAAGCTCATCTCCTCATGTGACAGCCCATTCCATTTTTAGACAACTCTAATTACTAGAAAGACTCATAATGTGCTATTTGCCAGACAGATTCACCTGCTATTTTCATTACAACTTCATACACCCTGATGAGGCCATTATTAAGACATCCTTGGCTGAAATCCTGAACTCCATTACCTCCTGGACTTGCAATAAGGCCCCTAACACCATTGCCAAATAAAGTTACTCCAGAACATCAGCGATGCAGACAAAGTCACGAGAGGGATGTTGATTACAACTTCAAATGAGTCTGGGATAGGTGATTATCTCTTTCTAAGGAAAGGTTATGCTGGATGGGATGTATTGTCACTCGGGACAGAGGTATAGCATATATTGCAGAAGTTTAAAATAATCAGAGTCGTGTGTATGCAACACAATTCCCTGGTTAATTAAAATGCTTGCAAAAAGCAGTGAAAGCTGATTTTTGTGCTTTTCCTTCTTCCTGTTTTTCAGCTTTTCTGGCAGTTTTCTGTTGAGTGAAGGACAGTCAGATCTAAATGATGAAATTTGAGCTCATGTCGCTAGCTTCCCACACCATGAACTTACTGTAAGATCTAACAACTAATAATGGAGATTAAAAATGGATAAGAATTAAAAAGGGGGAATCCAAGGTCCTCTGAGTGTGTGAGCTGCGCTCATCTGGTTCTCTGCAGGGGAAGCAGAATATGTTGATGTGATTGTGTGAACTGCAGCAAACTAAAAGATGTCAGGGTCAGAAGAGTAAAATGTGGCTCCACTGGGACTTCAGGTGGCAAATAGGATTGAGAATCTTAACTTTAATGAAGACAACAAAAACCACATAATTAACACACACTGTTAACACCTCATTAGTCTCCCGGGGCTTAAATTATGCTAAAAATAATCAACACATTTTGTTTAAATAAGGCGCTGTTATAGGTGGTCACAAAGGCTTCCTTCATAGCAGAATGAGGCCATTTTTCCACATTTTTTTTCAGATGCTTTAAAGTAGGCCTCATCTTCATTCCAAGGAAAGGATTATTAAAAACGTGTGGAGCTGCGGAGAGGAAATGAGTGTATTAGTTAGAGTCTCTCTGGCTCTGAGCCTAACTCCAAAATCTTACACAACCCCATTTCACAACCCAGATCCCCAACATCAGGATTGTCTCATAAATGATGTGCTGTTGGGCACTGGTGCTGGCTACACGTCAAGCTGCGCAATAGCCAAGTTTGGTCTGGTGCCTTTTCTTCTCTTCTTTTTCACACTGTAAGCATTAAAACTCCTCTTACATGTTTATACATTCACTGCCACCTAATCTGGCTTTGACCTATGACTCCTTTGATCAATAGAATTTGGAGAAAGTGATGTTTCTGGATTTCTGAGCCCAGGCATTACAAAGACCTGAAATCTTTGGCCATGCCTTGAGCCACTATAGAGGAAGTCCAGTTTCCCCTGCTGTAGAGCCAGACCACAGGGAGAGGCCTTGGGGGATGAGCCATCAACTGGAGATAGGCCACATGGCCTCTAAGCGCCTGAGGCCTAGACATTCAGCCCAGTGGCAGCCTCAGCTGCCAACTGGCTACAACTGCAAGAAAGAACTTAAGCAAGGCCAGTAGAGGAACTGCCTGCCCATCCCTAGGTAACCCACAGAATCATGAGATATGATAAAATGGTTGTTGTTTTAAGCCACTAAATTTGGGGTGGATGTTGCAAAACAATAAATAACCAAAATGCCTCTTTGCATTATCCCTGTTAGGATGCCCCTTTCACCCACCCTTGACCATTGGTTATGGACTGAAGGTTTGTGTCTCCCCAAAATTCATATGTTGAAGCTCTAAACCCCAGTGGATGGTATTTTGGGGTGGAGGCTTTGGAAGGTAATTAGGTTTAGATGAGGTCATAAGGGTGGGGGCCACCATGATGGGACAAATGTCCTCACAAGAAGAGGAAGAGAAACCAGAGTTCGCTCTCTTCACCATATGTGAACATAGCAAGAAGGTGGCTGTCTGCAAGCCAGGAAGAGAGACCTTGCCAGGAACCAAATCTGTGGACACCTAGATCTTGGATTTCCTAGCCTCCAGAATTGTGAGAATCAAATGTCTATGGTCTACGTCACCCTGTGGCATTTTGTTACAGTAGCCCAAGCTGACTAAGAAACCATCTGTCTGTGCATTTCCAAGATATCTCCTAGCACCTTTAGGAAAATCATCCATGTGTGTTCACATGTGTTCATGAAAGAAAGTCTCCCTCTGTTTTTTAGAAAAATTATCATATTCACTGTGATTCTTAGAGATGAGACTCCTAACTTCCTTGTGCAAGCCAAGAGAAAAATATTAAATTTTTCCATTACTTTCTTGCTCTTGTTTTCTCTCTGTGTAAAAACAGGAACTCCACCTATTCTCCACCATGGAGTTAAACAGCAAAACCCTGTGCTTGTGGGCTAGTGGTGCTGGTTGGGGGAAGGACGAGAGTCATTGCTTGATTATGCTGCACTGAGTATCTCCCTAAGTTTTAGAGAGTGAGTGATGGCTCTGAAAAAGGGACTCTTTTTTTCAAGCAGAAAGCTTTGCATTTCTGTCAAAAATCAGGCAGATAACAAAACTGCTCCTACTTTTGTAGTGAAGCTCACAGCTTGCTCATAACAGAGAGCGACATAAAGTATCTGTGCAGCTCTGAAGGAGAGAAAGAAAAACAAAGCATTTTGAGACCACATTGAAGGAACATTTACATAGACCTGCTCTATAGCCTTGGCACCAGCGAAGTTAAAGTGCTAGAACTATTGTTGACAAGACTGTACTTTGACTGAATTTAGAAACGTTGGATTGAATGAATAAATGGATGGATGGATGATGATGATGGGCAGAGAGAGTACAATTTATCCACCAGCTCTGCTAGAGGGAAACAACTGGATATCATTTTGGGACCTGAAGATCTGTGAATGGCTCAGAACCAAGATGATGGGAGATGAAGATCCAGGCAGAAACATTTTACTGTGCTGAACCCGGTTATGAGTTACATCACTTGCTCTAGATAAGGATTATATGAGACCTTATTATTGTCATTGCTCGTAGTTTGGAGCCTCTTTATTCGTGCTCAAGTTAACTGTAAGCAGTCAATTCCATGGAATTAGTTTGGTCCTTCCCAACTATTTTTCTTGCTTTCTTTATAAAATCCCAAATTAAATAATGTCTGTAGTTCCTTAAAGAACTAAAGGTAAATATCTGAACCAGTGTGGCAGGTATTGTTGGCTGCCTAGCCAATAAAATCTTTCCTTCCTTCATAGTAAGGAAAATTTGATTTTGCTAGGGTAGCAAAACGTTCAATGAAAGGACATTTACTCTGCCAGACTCCTGTGACCTAGGGATGCCCTGTGACACATTTCTGACTATGAGACATAAATTGAAATTGTCTGGGAAATAGGGTGTTGCTACTTTCCTTTTCCTTCTTCCTGCCTGAAGTGAGGTGCCATATCTGGAGGTGTATAAGCCACCTTGCAGCCTTGAGGCAACAATCATGAGGTCAGAAGCCTGCACACTGACAATGGTGGGAAGCAAACATGGGAAAATCGCAAGCCCTGCAGTTATCATGGAGCCACCCTACCAGCTCTGGACTTTTTGTTCCATGCAACAAATGCCTGAGTGTTCCAGCAAGTTTTTGTCATACTTTCTTTATTTGTAGCCAAAAGCATTCCTGGCAGATACTCTTGGGTTGATCCAATTGAAAACTACTGTCTTGGTTCCGGTGTCTGGAAGGGGAAAGGAATATGCCTTCTTCATTGCACATTGCCTAACTAAAAGCCAATTCCTCACAGAGTATTTACAGGAATATTTACATAGACCTGCTCTGTAGCCTTGGCACTAGCAAAGCTAAAGTGCTAGAGGTATTGTTGACAAGACTGTACTTCGACTGAATTTAGAAATGTTAGATTGAATGAATAAATGAATGGATGGATGATGATGACAGGCACACTGTATTAGTATGGGCTGCAAGTAAAAGAAAGTCTTGGCTTGCACTAACTTACACAACAGAGTCACACAGTGGGAAGTCCAGAGGTTAAAAAAGATGCAGATGCAGAGCCATCAGGGCCTCAAGGACCCAGATCATTCCATCTCACTGCTTGGCCATCCTCAGGGAATACCATGTGCTGATTGAACAAGATTAATCAGCAACTTTCTTGGTGACTCCCTGCATTTTGGTAGATTTCTATACCCGAAAAAAACAGATACCTGATAGAAAAGAAAAGCAGGGATCAATTATCACAGGAAACCATCAGTGTCTACTACCCATATGTTATATAAACACTTTGCAAAATGTGCAAAGTCCCAAAACACAAAATGATGGTGAGGATGATGCCAGCCTACCGTCAGCGTTGGTTTGGACACTTTCTGACTGCCATTTGGAAAAGGGGAGTTTAGTTTCTTTCCATTCAGTTGGCATTTATGGCTTCTAAATGAATGGTCTAATTCATTCAACCAATTTGATTGGTCTCATAACAGGAAGCAATTAAAGTGTTCCAAGTGACCAACTAGCCTGCTTGTAAAAACTGAATACTTGGAAGAACAAACAATTCCATCCTTCTCTTCCTCCCAACTAAGGCACCTTCAGTGTACAAAAGGGTGGTGCTGAAATGAACTCAAACTCTGTGTAAATGGAAAAAAAGAGATTCCAAAGTCTGTTTAACCACAAGGCCAAGTCATAGATTCTTAGTAGGAATAGCTTCTTTCCCCTCCTTTGTGGAGCTAACGTTCTTTTTTTAGAACGGGTGCCTCACTGGGAATAGATGTGAAAACTGCGTAGCAGGATCATGTGATGCGTAGGCAGTTTCACAGGAGTGAAGTTCCCCCCAGAACACTAAGCTGCTTGTGCATAATCCACCATGGTATTGCAAACACAGGGAGAACAATCTGTAGTGCCAGAGAAACCACTTGTCAGACATACAAAACTAGGACAAAACAGAGCAGCACTTGTATTTTTCTTTGAGAAACAGTGTCTTTCCCTCTCTCCCCATGCGGTTCTGGTGGTGCTGACCCTACTTCTGGCTGACAGAGTAAGCCTACGATGAAAACTGTATTCCATCCTCATCAACACAATTATTGGTTCAGATATGGAAACAGGATTCACGTAGGTTCCATGAGATTCAATTGGGCAATTTTGTTGGAACTATTAGAAGTTTTAGAGCTATGAAAATAGAAGATCCTGGATTTTTCAGTCCTATGAGCCAGTAAAATTCCCTCTTGCTGAAATTGGCATGAATTGCATTTCTGTCACTTGAAACTTAAGGAGATCTAGCTAACACAAAAACAAAGGTACCAGTATCTTGAGTCCTAAAAAGAAGAAACAGAAATCCATGACAATATAAAGAAATTGATTCTACATTCACAAGTCTTTCCACTTCCACTCTGATACCTTTGTGTTCTCCAGTCCAATTTATAAAATGAAGGACCTCAAAAAAACCTCAAAAGATTTACTCCTCAAAAAACAGGTAATAAAATTACAGAATTCAATGATTGCTACATGCCAAGCACCTAGTTGGTTTCCTTACATAATTATCTCATTTAATTCTCAAAAAAAAAATCCTCACAAACTCCTACCTTGTTTTTACATGTGAGGACAGTGAGGCTTGGAGTGGATCAGTGCTGTGTAGAAACCGTCAATTTAGTTAGCCTGAGGTCAGGAGCAGTGCTCTCCCAAGAGAAGTCAGAGGAGGGTCTCAACAGGACAACGGTCCCACCAATGAATAAGAAAGCTTTCTCTTTTTACTCTCCAATGCTTACTCATTAGAGTTCTGACCTCATACTTTGCAAGACTAAGTCTGAAGGACCAACAACATAATACAAAATTTAATTTGGATGACCTTGCCTAGAAAGGATTTGAACTTGAGGTCATCCTCACACCAAGGAGGTGAGCCCAAGAATTGCCAACCTTCTTACTTTGCTAATGCTTACAAGATGTCTGTGCTTTTCAAATTTATTAAGGGATAATTTACAAGCAATAAAATGCATGCTCTTTGACATGTAAACACTCATGTAAGCATCCCACATTCAAGATATAGAACACTTCCATCGCTCCAGAGAGATTTCTCATGCCCCTTTGCAGCTAATTCCAATACACACGCATGCACGCACACACACACATGCACACACACACACACACACACACACTCTCTCTCTCTTTCTCTCTTTCTCTTTCTCTGCCTCTCTCAATGTTCCTCTACCTCCATCCCAGGAAGCCATTTTTCCGATTTCCATGACAATAGGATTAGGTTACCTATTCTAGAAGTTCATATGAATGGAATCACACGGTATATACTAATCTGCATCTTGCTGCTTTCACTTAGACTAATATTTCTGAGATTCCTTCATGTTTGAAGCCTCACTGTCCCCACACATCCTTGGTGTGAGGACGACCTCAAGTTCAAATCCTTTCTAGGCAAGGTCTATGTACCAGTAGTTTATTCCATCTTATTTCTGAATAGTGTTCCATTGTGGAAATATAATGCAAATAATATATCTGTTCACCGGCTGATGGATATTTGCAATGTTCCCAGTGGACCCATTATGAATAATGCTCTTATATATTTTCATGTGTATGTCTGTGGACTGCATTTTCATTTTTCTAGGAATGAAAATATTGAATCATATGTTAAAGGCATGTTTAAGCCTATAAAAAACTTCTAAAGAGTTTTTCCACGTAGTTGTAGCATTTCACACTCTCACTATTAACATATGAAGTTCTAGTCACTCCATATCCTTGCCAACATTGCCATTGTCAGTATTTTTATTTTTAGCCAAGCAAATTGACATAGAGCAATGTTAAACTATGGTCTTGTTTTGCATTTTCCTGATAATCAATGAATATGCTTATTGGTTATTTGTATATCTTCTTTTGTGAAACATTAGTTAAATATGTTCATTCGGTTTTTCAATTGGATTGTCTTTCTTCTTACTGAGTTATAAGAGTTCTTTATATAATCTGCATACAAGTCCTTTGAAAATTATGTGTATTAGGAATATTTTCTCCCAATCTGTGATTTGTCTTTTCAGTTTCTTAAAGGTTTCTTTTGAAGAGCAAACATTCTTACTTGTGATGAAGTCCAGTTTGTCAATTTTTTCTTGTATCATTTATGCTTTTGGTGTTCCAGTAAGCAATATTTACATCCCAGAAGTTTTACAGTTTCACTTTTACACTTAGGTTTCTGCTCCATCTTGAAAAACCTTTTTTATGTGTTTAAGATAAAGGTAGAAGTTCGTTTTACTTCCATATTGATATGCAGTTGCTCCAGTACCATTTGTTGAATAGTCTACCCTTTGCCCCATTAAATTACCTTGGCACTGTTGGCAAAAGTCAATTGACCATATATGTATAGGTCTATTTTTGAATTTTCTATTTTGTTCCATTGATCAATATGTCTGTCCTCATGCCAATACCACACTGAGTTGACTATTACATTTTTATAATAGGTCTTAAAGTCAGGTAGTGTCAGTCTTCCAACTGCGTGTATGTGTTTCAAAATTGTTTTAGCAATTCTAGGTCGTTTACTTTTCCACATACACTGCAGAATAATCTTTTCAATTTCTACACAAAAGCCTGCTGGGATTATGATTGGCATTGCGTTAAATTTGAGGTAACTGACATCTTAATACTGAGTCTTCTAATCCACAAATATGGCATATCTTTCGATTTGTTTAGATCTACTTTAATATCTCTCAGAAACATTTTGTGTTTTTGTATATCTTGCACATTTTAAGTGTAGAGTTTTAAAAATCTTTTTTCTGAATTTATTACTAAATATTTCATTCTTTTTGGTGTTCTTATCAATGGTAATTATTTCATTTTCGAATTGTTTGTTGCTAGCATCTAGAAACCCGATTTGCTTTTATTTACCGACTTTGTTTCTTGTGACCCTGGTAAATTCCCTGATTATTTCCAGTAGTGTTTAAAAATATCCTTAGAATTTTCTTTTCTCTTCTCTTTTCTTTTCTTTCTCTCTCCTTCCTTCCTTCCTTCCTTCTTTTCTTTTCTTTTCTTTTCTCTTCTTTCTCTTCTTTCTTTCTTTTTGAGATAGGGTCTCATTCTGTCACCCAGGCTGGAATGCAGTGACATGATCACAGCTTACCACAGCCTTGACTCCCCCCAGGCTCAAGCGATCCTCCCACCTCAGCCTCTAGAATACCTGGGACTACAGGTGCACAACACCATGCCCGGCTAACTTTTTTATTTTTTGTAGAGACAGCGTTTCACCACTGTTCCCCAGGCTGCTCTCAAACTCCTGAGCTCAAGCAGTCTGCCCACCTCAGCCTCCCAAAGTGTTGAGATTACAGGCATGAACCATTGCACTTGGCCTAGATTTTTCTATGTAGGCATTCATGTTTGCATAAAGTTTACATATGCCCCTCAATATCCATGCTATTTATTTATTTATTTATTTTGAGATGGAGTCCTGCTCTGTTGCTCAGGCTGGAGTGCAGTGGCATGATCTCAGCTCACTACAACCTCTGCCTTGTGAGTTCAAGCAATTGTCTTGCCTCAGCCTCCCCAGTAGCTGGGATTACAGCCACCATGCCTGGCTAATTTTTTTTGTATTTTTAGTAGAGATGGGGTTTCACCATGTTGGCCAGGCTAGTCTCAAACTCCTGCCTCAGGTGATCTACCCACCTCAGCCTCCCAAAGTGCTGGGATTACAGGCGTGAGCCACAATGCCTGGCCTCCAGGCTTTTTATTGTTATTTTTTCTTATCCTATTGCACTGGCTAGGATTTCCAGTACAATATTGACTAGAGATGAGGAGAGCAGATATCCTTATCTCGTTCTCAATCTTAGATGGAAAACATTCAATATTTCTCCATTAAGTTGCCTGCTACTTGTACGTTTTTCATAACTGCCTTTAATCAAACTGAGGAAGTTGCCTTTTATTATTAGTTTGCTAAGAGTTTTTTTTTTTTATCATGAACAGGGTTAGATTTTGTGAACTACTTTTCCTTCATCTATCCAGATGATCACGTGATTTTTTTTCACTGCATTCTGTTAATGTGGTTAATTATATAAACTAACTTTCAAATGTTAAACCAAGCTTGCATTTCTGGGGTAAACTGTAATTGGTCACAATATATTTTCCATATTATATATTTTCTGAATTTGGTGTGTTAAAATTTTCTTCAGGAATTTTTTATTTATGTTCATTAGAGATACTTATTCATCAGGCTTTTAATTTCATGGTTATGTTAGTCTCAGAAGAGAAATTGAGAAGAATGTTACCCTTCTCTATTTTCTGAAAGAGTTTGTGTAAATTTGGTATTACTTATTTCTTAAATATTTTATAAGCTTTTTATAGAATTCACCAGCAAACCCGTCTGGCCTAGACTTTCTTTTGTGGGAAGGATGTTTTAAATAACAAAATAAATTTTTTAAATATACATGGGACAATGCACACTTTTTCTTGTGTAAATTCTGTATGTTGTGTTTTTCAAAGATTTTCCCATTGCATCTCAGTTATTGACCTTGTTAGCATAAATTTGTTCACAAGACTTATTTATCCTTTTGATAGCTACAGGGTATGAAATAATGTATCCTCTTTTATTTCTCATATTAGTAATTTTGATTTCTTTTTTATTAGTCTTGCTAGAACTTTATCAACTTTATTAATCTTTACAAATAATCCACATTTCGTTTTAAAATTTTTTCTCTATTGTTTATCCGTTTTCTATTTTATTAATTTATGTTATTACTTATTTCCTTCTACTTACATTGGGTTAATTTGCTCCTTTCTTTAGCTTCTTAATGTTTCAACCTTTTTACTTTTCTAATATATGCATTGAAAGTTATGTGTTTTCCTCTAAGAACTGCTTTGGCTCCATCTTCTATAGCTTGATATGTTGTTTTCATTACAATTCATGTGGAATATTTTCTAATATCCCTGTGATTTATTCTTTGGCTCATAAGTTACTGAGAAGTGCATTATTTAATTTTTAAATATTTGAGGATTTTATACATATCTCCTTGATTTGTATTTTAGCTTCATTGTACTCATATAACATACTCTGAAAGGTTTTAACCTCTTTAAATTTAATAAAAACTTATTTTTGGCCTAAGATATGATCTATCTTGGTAAACATTCCATGTAAATTTGAAAAAAATATTTATTGTAGAACCACTGGGAAAATACAAGCTCAGTCATGTCAGTTAATAATGTTGTTCAAATAATCACTAATTGTCTTGTCTATTTCTTCTATCAATTAATGAGAAGGCATGTTGAAAGTGTCCAGTTATGACTGTGAATTTGTTTATTTCTGTCTTTAGTTTTTAATTTTTTTTTTTTTTTTTTTTTTTTGAGACAGAGTCTCACTCTGTCGCCCAGGCTGGAGTGCAGTGGCGCGATCTCAGCTCACCGCAAGCTCCGCCTCCCAGGTTTATACCATTCTACTGCCTCAGCCTCCCGAGAAGCTGGGACTACAAGCGCCCGCCACCACACCTGGCTACTTTTTTGTGTTTTTAGTAGAGACGGGGTTTCACCATGTTAGCCAGGATGACCTTAATCTCCCAACCTCGTGATCCGCCTGCCTCGGCCTTAGTTTTTAAAATTTTTGTTTCATTCATTCTGAACTTTTGTTGTTGGATAGATAAAATTTAGGATTATTATGTTTTCTTGATAAATGTACCTTTTGTCATTGTGAACTGTCCAATTGCTGTGACTATCTACGCAGTAGCTTTTGTTTTGATGTCAATTTTTGGCTGATGTTAATATAACCATGTCCTTCTTCTGCTTACTGTTTCCATGGTAAATCTTCTTCTCATGCTTTTACTGCCAGTCTGTCTGTGTCTTTATATTTGACATGCATCTCTTAGAGGCAGCAAATAGTTGGGTTTTGTTTTTTTATCCAATCTGAGAATGGCTGAGTTGCCATTTTTCAATGAACTGCTGTTCTTCTTCTCATGGAAGAGAAGTATTTTTCAGGTCAGTATCTCCACTAAAATAGAAAGACAAAACATAGATAAGCAGTTTGTGAGTTTAAAGACAAATGTATTAGACCATTTTTGCATTGCTATAAAGAAATACTTGAAGCTGGGTAATTAATAAAGAAAAGAGGTTTAATTGGTTCATCTTTTTGCAGGCTGTACAGGAAGCATGGTGCTGGTATCTGCTTGGCTTCTGATGAGGTCTCAGGGAACTTATGGCAGAAATGAAAGTAGGAGCGACATGTCACATGACGAGAGGAAGAGAGAGCTAGGTGAGGGGTCACACACTTTTAAATAACCAGATCTTGCATGAACTCACTCATCACCAAGGGAATTGTGCTAAGCCATTCATGAGGGATTCACCCTCATGATCCAAACATCTCCCACCAGACCCACCTCCAACACTGGGGATGACATTGCAACATGAAATTTGGAGGGAACAAATATCCAAATCACATCAACAAATAAGAGATCTATATCCAGCCAACTTTACTCATTATGTGACCTGTATGGCCTCCAAAGGCACTGAGTTTTTAATTCCTGTGGTAGTAAATTTGAGATTTTCTAGCTTTGAGGGAAAGAATGTAAAAAGGAGATGATAGTTTCAGCCTATACATAGGCATTTTCTTATAGAAATTGCTGTTCAATCTCTGAAAATACATTTTTAAAGAGGTTGCAAATCTATACTTGTGTTTAAATGATGAATATATTTATGAGTGAAAAGATAACTTCGTTTTGGTCAATAGTGCCCAACCAGAGGAATGTTCTGATCTATTAAAACTTGTCTTCCTAAGTGAAATCAAGTAGTTGAGTCAGTAGTTAGATTCCATCTTTTCTGCAATGACTTGGCCAATGAGCGATAAATTCTTGCTTTGGTCTAACAGTTTGAGGGAGAATGGCCAGTATGATAAGTTTCTTCTGCTAAAGTGGACAGAAGTTGGGAGAGATATTCTAAAAGTTCATGCCTTGGTCCCAGGCTAAGGCTGTCAACAGCTCGTACAGGTTGAGTATCCCTTACCCAAAATGCCTGGGACCAGAATTGTTCCGGATTTTGGATTTTTTCAGATTTGGGGATATTTGCACATACATAATGAGATATCTTGGGAATGGAACACAAGTCTAAATGTGAAATTTATTTGTGTTTTATGTATACCTAAAACACATAGCATGAAGCTAATTTTATACAATTTAAAAAATAATTTTGTGCATGAAACAAAGTTCATATATGTTGAACCATCAGAAAGCAAAGGTGTTATTTTCTCATGTTGGTGCTCAAAAAATTTTAGATTTTGGAGCTTTTAGATTGAAGGATGCTATATCTGTAGTACATCACCACTGTGCAGAGGATGTCTTAAGACTCAACCGCATTCCCTCTGTTTTCTCTAGAAGGGCAAGATGGAGTCTGCACAGCTGGGCCATGGCCCAGGAACACTATGAGGAGGTGGGCTGCTTTGTATGATTGCTCCAATATTCTGTGAAGTGAAATTCAAAATATACTACTACAGCTATAAACAGAATCTTCTAATCTTCCAGATGCTGGTTCTCCTGTAGCTGCTCCTCTTTAGGTGACCCTGGTGAGTGATGGTGGTTTGGGGACTGTGATGGAAGCTATGACCCACTTCATTTAAAATCATCCCTGAAGATTGGCCAGAACCATCCTGGATTCATTTCTGAGTGAGACACATGGCTGCCGCCCTATTTTCTTCCCTAGGCCTTGGATCTTGGATCTGAGGCTTCTTTTTGAATCCTGTCAGCCCTGTTAGCATTTAGAATTCCTAATATTTTTTCTAAAATAAACTCTTAGTCAAGAGGATCTCTCTTCCCTCTATGTTTCCTTCTAACATCAATTTTCTAAAATTCCAAGAGTAGTCTGTCTCACCTCTGTCCTTAGATTCTATTTTCTACATGTGGCAGTGGCAATGGCAATGTTTGTGCATTTTACACAGCTCCTTGGAGATCTTCTGCCCATCTTTTCTATTAGTTTGTTCATTCTGGGAGTGTGGAGGAAAGGGGCTGGGCCAAGCTGGCTTTCAGAGTGGGGAGAGTACTTCTTCCTCATGGTGAAATTGCAGGGTGTGTGTGTGACGGGGTAAGCAGGGGGACAGGTGAAGAGATGGTCAATGGAGCCTTGGAATTGGTGAGATTGAAGGTCAGCAGCCTGAAGGCTTCAAGTTCTTCCTCTGCATCTAATGGGGATGACACTGGAATAATCAATTAGATCTTGGTTTCCACCTGTAAAATATGAGTATGACATTGGGAGGATTCTATGGTCCCTTGCACATATGTCTCTCCAAATAGACTATGAGCCCCTTGAATTAAGGCTGTGATTTCCATCTCTTCATAGTCATGGTGCCCAGTATAGGGTCTGACACATAATTGCATCAGCTGGGCGTAAGTTTGGCTGCTAGTAACAGAAACCCACTAATAGTAGAATGTGTTGAGGCTGATTTTCTTCTATTACAAGAAGATTAGAGCTGTGCAGGTGTTGGTTAAGGTGTTCAGTGAGGTCTTTGAGGACCGAGGTTCTTTCCATCTTTCCCTTTTACCATCCTGGGCATGTTGGCCTTATGTTCTCATTCTTGTCATTGCATGGATCCAAAGTAGCTACCATGTTGCCAGACATCACACCCACATTTTAGGCGAAGGAAGGGGAAAAACACCAGCCATTTCTGCCTTTTATAAAGAAAGAAAAAGCTTTTCCCAAAGGCACATCAGGTTATGTCTCATGGACTATGTGCTGGATCACATGACCAATGCCAGATGAAAGAGATTCTGGGAAAGCAAATGTCGAGCTTTTTGGCTTCCTGGGTAGGAGAGAGTAAGAATTGGGGCACATATGGCTGTTGAGCCCACTGAATGTTTGTTAAATAAATATAATTAGAAAATAAGCTGGGAAAGTCTTTTTTCCCCCCAAGTAGAGTGTACCATGACATTATTTTGAGGAAATAAGCATTAAATTGGATTTGCTTTTAAGTTATGACACTGCTCTTTTATTATTATTATTATTATTATTATTGGCATCCCTGGGTGTGCCTGAGCCAGGCTATCTTGTTTCCCTATGGCATACCAGAATTGGCCCAAGTTTTCTCACAGGCATGAGGCAGGGAGTAGAACTGGAGGGAGAGTCAGAGTTCATGAAGAACTCAGTGTGGAGGGATTTAACTCTGGTGTTTTCCTAAGGGAATATTTTACACACACTCACCTTCTGATCAGGAAAGGCATTTCTTCTGTATTCTGCTATTGGTTATTCTCTTCATGCGGCGTCATGTGTAATTAGTTGAAAAATTACTGGTTCTGACTGGTTTTCATTACCTTCTCCTTCATACACATTGTTCCAACATTTAAAGAGGAGGGTTGACATGTCAACAGTGAAAGCAAACATGCCAGAATGGGGCATAGAACAGCATGCAATCTCCCCTCTTCACTGAGGAACAGCACTAATAATACAAATGAAGAGGTGCACATGAAGGGTGCCCATTCCTGGTACAGCAGAGGCACTTATTAAATGTTAGACATGATTATTTTATTTCTTTTATTTGAGACAGGGTCTTGCTCTGTCACCCAGGCTGGAGTGCAGTGGCACAATCATAGTTTATGGCAACCTCAACCTCCTGAGCTCAAGCTATCCTCCCACCTCAGCCTCCTGAGTAGTTTGGACCACAAGCATGTGCCACCACACCTGGTTAATTTTTTTAAATGTTTTGTAGAGATGGGGGTCTCGTATGGTGCCTAGGCTGGTCTTGCCTCAAGTAATCTTCCTGCTTCAGCTTCCCAAATTGCTGCAATTGCAGGTGGGAGCCACTGCGTCTGGTCCATTATTTTATTCCTATTCATAATAAGAATGATGCTTCTTTTCTCCCTGCCCACCCTGCCAGTGAGGATCCACTTTTTCCTGCTAACCAGTTGTTTCTAGATAAAATTATAAGATTCAAGATTGTACTATGCAGTTCCGTGGTTTTACTTTAATTCCCCGGGGGACTTCTGGGAGAACCCTGAGCAGGCAAAACATACTGTTAGTTTTTTCAGGCACGTTTGAAGTAATCTGGTTGGGTAAACAGTGATCACACAAAACCTGGCTTTCTAGGGAGGTTAACCTGAAACCTTAATTGTTTTCAAAAATTTTCTCCTCAGGGTAACCACTCTATTTCCTGGTGGAATTTAAGTCTATCAGTTTTCTGAACACATGAAAAGGAAGCTATTTACAACTGGCATTCCTGTATGAAATGTACGAAGTTCTCTAGGAGAGAGCTCTTCCACGTGGGTAGGAAAAGTGCTTTTCAATGCACTTCCTAAAACTGGTGCTTGACAATGCTCATTTGACTTTCCAGTGTATTATACATTAACAAATGTGAAAAGAATAAGAGGTCAATGGTTCAGTGTCTCGCTTGCATGGCAATCACTGATGTTACAGAGATCACTGTGAAATGTGAACTCCTCTGACTCCTCTGTTACTTGTTTCTAACTTTGTTTTCATCTTGTCATTAGGTTAGGTGGTAGTAAAGCATAATGATTAAGAATCCAAGCTTAGGAATCAAAGTCCTAGGGTTGAATCTTGACTTTGCCATTTTCTACCTCTCCAACCTGGGGTCCATGACCTTTTCTTACTGGACCTTATTTTCTTATAAACAAAGTTGCCAAATTAATATCTACCCCACAAAAAGTATTGCAAGCATTAAATAGGATACTATATGAGAAAGTGCTTCATAAAGTGTTCAGCTGCAACTTCAGAAAACTCAACCCAAACACCTTAAGCAAAATGAGAATGTATTGACTCATAATGAAAACAGAGCATCTGAACCCATGCTAGTGGGTTCAGATTTCACTCTACCATTTTTTGTTTTAGAGGCAGGGTCTTGCTACATTGCCCAGGCTGGAGTGCAGTGGCTATTCATAGAAGAAGTGATCATAGCACACTATAGCCTTGAATTCCTGGGCTCAAGCAACCTTCCTGCCTTAGCCTCCCTAGCAGCTGGGACTACACATGCGCATACCACTGCACTGAGCTCTCACTCTACTTTTATTCCACTGCCTTCTGCATTGGCCTTATCCTCAGACAGCTTCTTCCTTAGTGGAGCATGATGGCTGCAATAAATCCAGCCTTTTTTCTCCAGTTTCAAGTCCAGTAAGAAAGAGAGGATGCAACTCTTTCAACAGTCCCAGTGAAAGTGGCATTGCATCTCATTGGCTCTGAAGGTGGATCTCATCCGTGAACCAGTGCAATAGTATGATTTATCATACCTAAGCCACAAGCTACCTCTGGAGCAGGAGATGAAGTCAACACCACCTGCTGGATTGAAAGTATAGTGGTTTCTCAGAAAGGAAATTGGGATGCTGTTACCAAAGGAAGAGGGAATGAATGTTGCCATGATGGGGAGGGTGGCGGTGGTGGCAAGAAAAAGGCAGATTTCCTCTAGAATGCCATTAAAATGAAAGTAAATCTAGGCTCTAGCATCAGTCCTAGAATACCAAAATGGAGATGTGCTTTCTTGGACCTTAAAAGAAATAAAATTACGCCAAGTGAAGAAAGTGCCATTTAAAATAGTAGCTATGAATGTATATAATTACAATTTCAAGAACTGAATGAAAATTAAATGTTTTAAAAATGGGATGAAAGATTCACAATAAGCAACTAGACTGTTGCAGGGTGGGGGTGGGGTGGTGGGTGGCATGGGGAACTCTGAAAACTCATTAGTCGAGGACAGCTACGCCTACCAACTGAATGCAGAGGTGCAAGACTGAGCTACTGGTGCCTGAGTTCTCAGCAGACCAGAAGGAAGGACAGTAGGGTGGAAGGACTGGAGTCTCTGAGTTCTGGGAAGTCTCCCTCTTATCTCGCAGAATGCCTGTCCCTGGATAAAGATCATTAGTTTGAGTTTTTCCAAGATTATTCTAGGAAGCTCCTGCTGGTAACTAATTCACCCAGCCTGGGGTGGGGTCCAGAGATTTAGGTTTTTTATAAGCTTTCCTGCCACCGAAACGGGTGTTTGGGACCTCACGAGGCCCCGTTCATTCTCTGTCGCTGTGCTCCCCACTCTGTACTGGATGCATTTACTGACGTTGCTGTCTCTGTCTCCAGAGTATGAACCCCCAAGGTGACTCATGCAGCTGTGGGTGCCCGGCACACAGCATGGTGACTGGAAGGGATGAGCACCCAATAAACATTTGTTGCAGGAATGCAGGAGGACGGGCAGGCCAGCAAGCAGGCTGCCTGGTTTTTCCCACATGGGCTTTTCTGGGAAAGAAGAGCTTCTATTTTTGGAAAGGGCTGCTATGATTGAGAAAAGTTCATGGCAGCATAAAAAGGACAGACATCCGGAGGGAAACACTCCTAGTTCTCCCAGACAACACATTTTTTAAATAATAACAGTAACGACAATGACAATGATGATTATTTATGAGTGCGGCTAGTGCCAGCCACTGTGCTGTCACTGGGCGAGTGATGATCTCATTGAATCTTCACGGTGGGCGTGGGGGGTGGACAGCCTCACACCCCCATTTTACAGATGATGAAAAGGAGGTGCAGGGAGTGGTGCAGCTGCTCCAGGCGTACACAGATAGGAAGTGACAAGGCTGGGACTCTGCAGCCTGAGCGTGTCATCACGACTCACCCGCTGCTCTGCTCTCATAGGTATGACAGCACAGCTCTGGAGCAAACGCCACGCACATTTGCAAGGTGTCCATTTCCATGCAGCAAAAATAAGTCAATAAGTTATTGACTTAGAGAAAAGCAAAGGGCCTCTCAATAAAGAGGTCATTGTACACCTCTCCAAACAGGCGATTTTCTTTCTCATTTTTATTCCCCTGCTGTGTGCTGAAGGTCACTGGCTACAAGCCGGTGAAGTCGCGGAATGGAATCCTTGGCCCAAAAACCCAGAAATGGGAGGGGCAGGGGAGGTGGGGACAGAGCGGGAGGAGGTGGAGGCGAAGCAATTCTACAACCCAATCCGGGGCGGTCTGGCCTGCTTTTCCTCCCTGAACTGGCCCAATGACTGGCTCCCTCATGCTGACCACTCCTCTGGGCTGGCCTCCTGCACTCGTGCTAACAGCCCAGGCTCCAGGGACAGCCTGAGTTCCTGGGCCAGCTGGGTGCAGCTCTCTTTTCAGGAGAGAAAGCTCTCTTGGAGGAGTTGGAAAGGTGGGTGCTAAGTTTAGGTTCATTTTGTTCTTCTCGGAGTGTGCTTATTGAGTCTGAAGCTGGGTTGGGGCAATGGGCCTCTTCTTGGGAACAAATTGGATCATCTTCTTGGGAAGGAAATGTACTTTCCCTGGCTGCTCTGAGGGATTAGTGGGGAGGTGGAGTGAGGGGAGAGGAAGGCAAGGAGGGTAGGAAGAAACCGTTCCTCCTGTGGATCTGCAAAGACCAGTCCAAGAGGATTTTAGTGTTAGGAAAAAGGAATCTGGAGTGACGAGAAAGGGGGCCTTTCTAGATGTTGCATGGCTTTGGTGTCGGGAGCCACTTATGGGACAGCAGGTACTCTAAAAAGCCACCTCCTTAGGAAAGCAGAGAGGCCCTGGCCAGCTCAGGCTCCCAGCAAGAGCTCCTTCTAGGAGATTGCTGAGGGATGAAACACATCCAAGGCTCAAGAGGGGCAGGTTCTTCCCAGATACAGACCCAGGAAGGAGATAAAGACTTGGTGCCTCCATTTGGTTCAGGATAAGGGCCCTTGTCCTCTTTCTTTGATAACACTGTCCTCCCTTCCAGATCCATGTACAAAGGAGGCCCTTAAAAAGGCACTTGGTCATTCACAGCTCAAACTGAGCAGGAGGCTGTGGGAGAAGAATGAAGTTGGTCCCGAGGGGAAAAGGTGTCAAAGGCTTAAGAAACAAGAAGTCAGAGTTTACCTGGGTTTGAGGGAGAATTTTCTTTCCCCCTTTTCTTCCTCCTCTTCTTTTCCTTTTTCTTTTTTTTTTTTTTTTTTTTTGAGACATGGTCTCATTCTGTCACCCAGAACCCAGGCTGGAATGTAGTGGCATGATCACTATCACAACTCACTGCAGCCTCCACCTCCTGGGCTCAAGCGATCCTCCTACCTCAGCCTCCTGAGTAACTGGGACTACAGGCACATGCCACCACACCCAGCTATTTTTTTTTTTTTTTGGTAGAGATGTGGGTCTCTACCAGTTGGTCTCATACTCCTGTACTCAAATGATTCTCCTGTCTCAGCCTCCCAAAGGGGTGAGATTACAGGCATAAGCCACCATGCCCGGCTCTTCTTTTGGTTTCAGAGAGAAACATCTCCTTAAAATGTTTATTTCCCAAGGATTCTTGAGAAAGAAAGCTCACTGACACACCCAAAACAATCTGGTTTTGCTCTGTGCTTTTAGGGAGAACTTTGTAAGCAGCAGAGCCCTTCTGAGTGGCAGGGCTGTCTTAGGAGGAAGGTGTCTTTGATCATGGGGAACTTCATGTCCAGGTCTGGCAGGAGAGTTACCCCACTTTCCTGCCTACTCCCTGGGGCTTTGGGGTAGCAGTACCACATTGGGCCATGTCATTTAGGTGAGTCCTTGAACATCGCTTTCTCTGCTTCTCCCTCTTTCTGGATACTTCTTCTTGGAGGCTTTCAAGGGGACCCTCCTCTCACAGTGTCCATAGCATCTCTTAGCTAATGGTCCTTAAAATCTCTACCAGCAGCTTCTCTCTGATAGCTAAGAGCTGCCATTTACTGGGAACTTTCTATGTACTGGGCTCTG
The DNA here is from genome assembly GCF_028885625.2 of Pongo pygmaeus. Classification (NCBI taxonomy): domain Eukaryota; kingdom Metazoa; phylum Chordata; class Mammalia; order Primates; family Hominidae; genus Pongo; species Pongo pygmaeus. The sequence goes on from NC_072376.2 coordinate 23,914,353, forward strand.
TGCTAAGTGCCCTAGATGAGAGATGTGCAGTGTGGTGCCTAAACCTTGGGCTTGGAGCAGACACACACTTTCAAATCCTGCCTTCAGCTCCTTAGTGAACATGTCACCTTGTGCAGGACACACGCCTCTCTGTGCCTCAGTTTCCCACACTTTAGAATGGGGGTAACACTTACTGAATAATGTTCTTGTGAGGATGCAGTGAATTAACCCACGCACAGTACTTATAATAGTGTCTGGCACCTGTGTTCAATAAGTTTTAGCAATTCTAATCATCTCTTTTAAGCCTCGCAGCAAGTCTCTAAGGTAAGTCTGTATTAGTACCCCTATTTGCAGATGAGAAAACAGGTTCACAGGGGATGAGGCAGCGTACAGTCTGCAGTCCAGCATTTACTCTGCTACTCAGCAATAAAAATAATAACAGCTAACCCTTAGACTAAGTGGCAGAGTCAGGCTTTAGATTCATGAGGTGAGTTCCGGAATCCATCCCTTTAATCACCACACTAAATTGCCTTTCTGAAATGGTTATATAAAGCATATCTACTCAATCTTGGAGTTTTTTAAATGGCACCCAGTTTGGTGCTGGAAATGCAGTTGACCTTCAAAGCAGTTCTTTGGAGGCAGCATCAATCCCTCTGCAAATACCTTGGTGGTATGGCTGGCTTTATTCTACAGGTAAGGAACCTGATGCTAAGCATCAGTAACCCCATGAAGTCACGGTTACAGTTAGTATAGGTTGGAATTGGGATTCAAATCTGTACCTGACTTTATAATTCCTGGCTGGGCCCCAGAATCTTTGATGGAAGTTTCTTCTTTCTTTTCTTTTCTTTCTTTCCTTTCTTTCCTCTTTCTTTCCCTTCCTTCCTCTCTCTCTTTCTTTCTTTCCTTTTTCTTTCCCTTCCTTCCTCTCTCTCTTTCTCTTTCTTTCCTTTTTCTTTCCATTCCTTCCTCTCTCTCTCTTTCTCTTTCTCTTTCTTTCTTCTCTCCTTTCTTTCTCACAGAATCAGAATCTCTTGGGGTGGGGCCTGGGCATCTGATTTTTAAAAACCAGACATCTGATGTGCAGTCAACACTAAGAACCCCTGCCAGCTTCATCTCCTCTTCTAAGTGCCAGACCCAAGTTTCCAACTGTCTGCCCACCTGTCTCCCCACCTAGGCACCCGCCAGCATCTCACCCTCAAGACACTCCAGCTGAACTCATCCTCTCTCCCTGCTTCTCCAGAACACCCTCCCTCCACTCAGTCTCTCCTGCTGGGAACCGTGGTCATCTGCACTGTGCCTTCATCTTCCATCCTGCCAGTGCTGCCTGGTGTGTCTCTTAAACCCATGTCTCCTCTGTGTGCCCCGCCTGCACTTTGGTAAAAGCCTTCATTTCCTGCTTGGGTTACTACAACGCCCCCTAACTCATCTCACTCTTTCTATTTCTGCTTCTCTGTCTCTAGGCTACTCCCATTCTTCCTCCCCTTTCCTTTTCATCCCAAAGTCCAACCCACATCCTTTTACGTGTAGGACTTAAGGAACTAAAGACTATCTCATCACCCACTTTTCTTCTTAAAAACTTCCACTGCACTACCTGCTGAGATGGCCTTCCTACCCAACTTGGCTGGAAAACTCCTACCCATCTTGTGGAACCCAGTTCAAAAGTCACCACCTCTGAGAAGCCTTCCCAGAGCTCCTAGGGAGATGGGTACTGCCTCCTCTGTCCTTCTCCAGCACAGGCCCCATCTTCAATCGTAGGATTGTGCTGGAATGATTGGATGCCAAGTCTGTCCCTCACTGAACTCCTTATGCAAAATCACATATTATATGTTTCCTATTGACAGGTGTGGGCCCAGGTGCTGGGGATGCCCATGAATAAAACTGAGTTTCTGTCTTCAAGAAGCTCCAGGTCTACTGAGTGTGGCAGAGAACAGGGAGAAGGCACTTCAGGGAAAAGGCGTAGCACATGCAAAGCCCCAGAAGTCACGGACAGAAGCCTTAGGGATGTCTGTGGGGGAGGATGGAGGAAGAGGGTAACAGGAGACCAGGCGGGGAGATGAGGGAGGTGGTCTGGAAGGGCCATGAGACACCCCTCACGCTCCCTGAGACCCCCTCCACGCTATGGAGGTGGGACTGGAGAGGACCATGATCATTTGTGACTCAGATCCCTGTGGGTTTCTTCAGAGTGGGTCTCACCGGTCTTGACCGCCACAGCACCTAACACAGTGCCCGGCACACAGCAGGCCCTAGACAAACGTTTGCCACATGAAGGCATGCCCACTGGGCCAGGAAGCCCATTGGGGACTGGGGGGTTGGTTCTGCGATAATGGGGTCCCTGAGATTCTATGTTTCAAGTGACTAAGCCTCACTCTGCCCCCACCTCCGCGGGGGCGTCCCGCAGGTGCCCGACTCCAGCCATGCTGGCGCTACTGTGTTCCTGCCTGCTCCTGGCAGCCGGTGCCTCGGACGCCTGGACGGGCGAGGACTCGGTGGAGCCCAACTCTGACTCGGCGGAGTGGATCCGAGACATGTACGCCAAGGTCACGGAGATCTGGCAGGAGGTCATGCAGCGGCGGGACGACGACGGCGCGCTCCACGCCGCCTGCCAGGTACAGCCGTCGGCCACGCTGGACGCCACGCAGCCCCGGGTGACCGGCGTCGTCCTCTTCCGGCAGCTCGCGCCCCGCGCCAAGCTCGACGCCTTCTTCGCCCTGGAGGGCTTCCCGACCGAGCCGAACAGCTCCAGCCGCGCCATCCACGTGCACCAGTTCGGGGACCTGAGCCAGGGCTGCGAGTCCACCGGGCCCCACTACAACCCGCTGGCCGTGCCGCACCCGCGGCACCCGGGAGACTTCGGCAACTTCGCGGTGCGCGACGGCAGCCTCTGGAAGTACCGCGCCGGCCTGGCCGCCTCGCTCGCGGGCCCGCACTCCATCGTGGGCCGGGCCGTGGTCGTCCACGCTGGCGAGGACGACCTGGGCCGCGGCGGCAACCAGGCCAGCGTGGAGAACGGGAACGCGGGCCGGCGGCTGGCCTGCTGCGTGGTGGGCGTGTGCGGGCCCGGGCTCTGGGAGCGCCAGGCGCGGGAGCACTCAGAGCGCAAGAAGCGGCGGCGCGAGAGCGAGTGCAAGGCCGCCTGAGCGCGACCCTCACCCGGCGGCGGCCAGGGACCCCCGAGGCCCCCCTCTGCCTTTGAGCTTCTCCTCTGCTCCAACAGACACCCTCCACTCTGAGGTCTCACCTTCGCCTTTGCTGAAGTCTCCCCGCAGCCCTCTCCACCCAGAGGTCTCCCCTATACCGAGACCCACCATCCTTCCATCCTGAGGACCGCCCCAACCCTCGGAGCCCCCCACTCAGTAGGTCTGAAGGCCTCCATTTGTACCGAAACACCCCGCCCACGCTGACAGCCCCCTAGGCTCCCTGAGGTACCTCTCCACCCAGACCCCCCTTCCCCACCCCATAAGCCCGGAGACCCCCGCCTTTGACCTGACGATCTTCCCCCTTCCCGCCTTCAGGTTCCTCCTAGGCGCTCAGAGGCCGCTCTGGGGGGTTGCCTCGAGTCCCCCCACCCCTCCCCACCCACCACCGCTCCCGCGGCCAGCCAGCCCGTGCAGCCGAAGCCAGGCCAACTGCCCCGCGTCTTCAGCTGTTTCCCATCCACGGCCACCCCACTGAGAGCTGCTCCTTTGGGGGAATGTTTGGCAACCTTTGTGTTACACATTAAAAATTCAGCAATTCAGTACTGCGTCGGGGTCTTGGTTACTTTTTTGTTTGTTTGTTTTAGGCTTCTCTCCCAAGCTGAGCTTTTGTTTTGTTTTGTTTTCTTTTTCCCTTTTTTTTTTTTTTTTTTTTGGAAGTGGCAAACATACTTCCCAAATCCCTGCAGGACTTCTCCTTATCTTCTGCCCCCACCCCCCTAACCCTGCTGGCAACAATGGTCAGCCACTGCTTGTCTTGCCCTTCAGTGTGACTCCAAGAGGAAGATCACCAGAATCTCTCAGGGAAGTTAAAAAAAAAATACAGCTTCCTGGGCTACATCCCAGAGCTGTGGAATCCAAAGGGAGAAGAGAAAGTTAATTTGCGACAAGCCTCGGGATGATTCTGACACTGGAGCCTCTGGCCTGAGAGGGGAAGAGGTCTTCCATCTCACCTGGGCTGGTAGCTTGTCACATCTGCCTCCGAGTACAGCCTTAGGTCCATTTCCCAGACATCAGAGACAGTGCCAGGGAAGCCAGGTGACTGCATCTTGCCTAGGCACAGAAGAGTAGGGTTGGAATGTGATGTTGTTAACATTTGGCAGGACCAAAACCAGAGGCAAACGGAGGCAGTGGGATGGAAAGGCAGTTGATTTTGATGAAGGCTTGTGGGGAGTTCAGCTTTCTTTTGAAACTTATAATCTATACCCAGGCTAGAACAGTCTTGTGTATACACCTTCATTCATGGAATAAACGTACTTGCAATAACTTTTTAGCCTCCCAGGGTAGCCTCACTTCCTAGCTGTGACTTTTCCACCCTGGTTACTGGGAGGCAGCTTCCATTTCTCCCAGACTCCTAAGGCAGTGCGTCCAACTGAACCGCAGCCAGAAACCTGTCTCCAGGGGTTATTTTTACCTCTGACTAGGACTAACTTGTTATTTTAAAATCTTTCCTTGAACCCAAGTGACAACTGAAGAGAAAGGCTACTGCCTGGTGATTTTGCTCCACCAGTTGGTTCTTACTGGTTTGAATACTAACTTGAACTGTACTCATCGACACTGAAAGGGGATGAGCAAACAGTGTCTCTAAATCTCTTGATCCTGATCTCAAATATCCCCCTAATTACAAGTTGCAACAAGGCAGCTATTACACGGGGACACAGGATGGAGAGGATGGGTGCCAAACACCCATTGTCTACTCTGCTGCCTCGATTTTGGTGAATTCAGGACCATCAAGGGAGGTGTGGACCTTTTTTTTCAGAAGGAGGCTGACACTTCTTGTCAATTGCATTGTGTTCTTAGTTTCGCTCTTCACAACCCTTGACCCTGTAGATGGGGGCTGAAGAGGCACCCTGGCCGACTCACTCTATTTCTGTTCTGGGAATGGGATGGATAAACTATCCTATGGGCCTCCAGAGCCGAAAAACCAAAACGAAACAAAACAAAAAACCCCAAGACAAAAAAGCAAAAAACAAACAAGAAAAATAAAAAAGGAAATAATAGGTGGACAATTTACAGTTCATTGTAAGGGCAAAGATATGCATATAGCATGATGGCTAACAGGTCAGACTCAGGTAGAAAGGCCCATTTGAACCCCAGCTCTGCCACACTCAGAAACTGTGTGACCTGAACAAGTCACTTAACCTCTCTGAGCACAGGTAAAATAAGATCATCATACCAGATTGTTTTGAAGATTAAATCAAGTGTTATTCACGAGAGGTGCATAGCATAGCATGCACAACAAATAAGGACCTAATAAGTATCTAATTAATAACAATGGCTAAGATCCAAAAAACAGCTACCTACTAATAAACAGATGGGGCTGCCTTGTAAGGCAGTGAGCATCATGCAACCAGGATTCAAAGGAAGGACAGTTGCTACCTCTGAAGTTCCTGAGAAGGATTTCTGCATCCATTGAGAGACTGAATGACATGAACTCTGCGATCCCATCTCTCGCGGGGAGGGAACCTAGAATGAAGGGAAGATTGTGGGCCATAAAGGCAGACATCTGGTTCCTGGCACAGAACCATATGTGTGCCACCAAAGCCACCCACCGGACCCCACTTGGCCCCTGGAGTCTATTTTTACTCCTCTCATCTTACAGATCTATTTTGTTAATCTCCTTATATTTGCTGTTTTGACTTCCCAGCCAGCTTGCTAATCAGTTTGCCTATTTGACTCACAGGGTTTGCATTTGTCACTGGGACTGAAACACACGCTTGTTTTGATTTCTTTTTGTAAAATTAGAAGCGTTTGATGTAATGACTCTACCTAGACACAGCTGGTAAAGTGAGAATAATGCTCAAGTTTGCACAGTTTAAACACAATGTAGACAATAATTAGAAATGCTATCTTTAGATGTTTAGGATAAGCTTTTTCTCAGAATTGCACTGATTTTTTTTTCTGAGTGGGGCTTTTTAGTGCACATATACAGAAATACTAAAAACGTAAGAAAATAGAGCAAATCAGTGAGTGCTTTGGTCAACTTGAAAGACTGCAGGAAATAAACCAACTGATTTTAGATCTGCCTTTTTTTGACTGAATGCATAAAATCTTTACATTCTCCATATTTTTCATGACTACCATATGATCAAATAGTTTTAGGTGACAGATTGCAACTGATAAGTTGCTGCAATATGCCAGAAGTCATGCTCAGCCTCCGCTTGCCCTGTGGTGAGGGTGGAATATGAAGCAAACAATAAAGATAATTAATCATCTCTATCAGGAAAATTGCCACATTTTTATTTCAGGTAACAAAAAAGATATAGTTATGATACACAATGACCATAGAATCCAATAAAGCAAGTTCTGCAAATGAATAGAAGGTACTTTTTCTTTAAATGAAACTACAAAATAGCAGCCGGTTTTAAAAACAAAGCCAATTGTTTTAGATTTAATAGGCTACCACCGGCCTCTGCTAAGATCCCCAGATATATTCCTGAGCTCACATAGATACCAGAAAGTCAAACTTTTCAATATTATGCAAACTTTCCCTATGCATCCAAAAAAATTCTCATTTAGTAAAGAGGTGATATGAAATGTAAGGCAGCGTGTCCATATCTATCATTTTAAATTGCCTTCATGCTGTATCAACTTGTTTTGTTTTGGGAAGCAACCATAATATTGAGAGACGGGTCTTTCCTATTTTTTCTGCTTCTCATTTCTAACTAGATTCACTACGGAGCTCCCACTTGCATCTCTCTGATCTATAAATTTTTCTTTGTTCAGGAAGACACCTGGAAAGAAGGGAATACATTAAAGGAGTGTGTTGGGGGCAATGCTTTGGCCTTTTGACATCCTATCTAGCCTGAAGGGACCCTCACTATTGCTAAGGAGGAGGAGTGTTTTAAATGGAGGCTTCAGAATGAAAGCAGAGAGCAGAGGAAGAAGGTGCTCTCTTTTTCAAAAAGAAGTAGGGTACAGGCCGGGCGCAGTGGCTCACGCCTGTAATCCCAGCACTTTGGGAGGCCAAGGAAGGCAGATCACGAGGTTGGGAGTTTGAGACCAGCCTGGTCAACATAGTGAAACCCCGTCTCTACTAAAAATACAAAAATTAGCCAGGCGTGGTGGTGCACGCCTGTAGTCCCAGTTACTCGGGAGGCTGAGGCAGGAGAATCGCTTGAACTCGGGACGTGGAGGTTGCAGTGAGCCAAGATCATGCCACTGCACTCTAGCCTGGGTGACAGAGTGAGACTCTCAAAAAAAAAAAAAAAAAAAAAAAGAAGTAGGGTACCAAGTCATCCACAAGGCTGTGGGAAAACAAAGCCAAGAGGGCACCCCATTTTTTTGGAGTGAAAACCAACAGGGGCAAAGGCATGTTGTAATTTTAAAGAGACAGAGAAGATCACCTCAGTGAGTAAGTAGCTGGTCTTTGTCATTCCTTAAAGAGGAGACAGAACTTTTCATGCCATATGGTGAACCAGGGTGCAAAGGCTCCCAATAGGAATAACACATCCAAATATTTACTCCAACATGTGAATAATTGATAGTAGAGCCCTTTTCTAGCACTTTGCATCGTGATGGTGGTACATGTTTGGGAGGCAGGTCACAGAAGAGGAGCAACGATGAGCAAACTAATTTAGCTTGCTTTAGATTGCCAAAAGCGGGGAGGGTCCAGCCGGCATTGAGCTGAGGCCATCAGGAGCCTCCCGGCTAGAGAGGCTTTGGGAATAGCTGTGGGAGCAAGAGAAGGAAGGGGGAGGGGAGAGGAAGGTGGGCAGAGAAGGTGTGGATAGAAGAAGAGCAAGAGTGAGGGATGAGAAATGCCTGGTTTACAAAAACCAATCCATTTCTACAGGCCTTAATTAAAAGAAAGACAAACGCTCATGTAAAAATCCATACCTAAAGGCTCTCAGGTACAGAGCGATCACAGGAAAGGCAGGGTGTGCAAACAAGCTTTCATTAAGAGACCTGTCAGCTCTGTTTCATTTCTCCAGACTGCTCTGCATTCTGCTGGCAATCCAGCTGGAAAAATAATGGAAGGACAAACACGTCTGAACAGGCAAAGGTGGGAACATTCCACCTACAAAACAGGACAGCTCAGAAAGATGCCAGGGAGGGGGGATGAGATGGTCTTTTTCTGAGCAAACAACCATAGCCCCTCCCCTTAACTCCAAACTCATCAGAAACATGATTTTCTGGCTTTTTATGCAGCAACAAAAAGACACGGGGTTCAGAGACAACACCATTGGTTGTCCATTCCCAACTCTCTTACACATCCCAAGATATGATCCTGTTTTGGTGTTCAGCCTTTTAGAGTCTGAATGTCTAGCAACAGGGCCCTTCTTCAGTTCTTAAGGGTGAATCTTGGTGAACCTAAACGGATCATGGTAATACCATCTCCCTTGCTAAGGAATGGTTAAGACATTGTCATGTGACATCATCATGTGACAAGGTCACATGCAACCACAAGCCCCAGGTGATCATTCTGACCAATCAAATATGATAGGAACTGGGTTTCTCGCTCTTGAAACACACACACACGTATGTGGGGAGAAACTTCCTTCTGCCTTTGAACAGGTGTTATCTGGAGCTGTTGCAGCCACCTCGTTATCATGAGAAAGCAGCTGACACAGCAGGAAGAGCAGGAAGATGGAAACCTAGAACCTTGACAACTTTCTTGAATATATAGCCCTGGAATGCCCTACTTTCAAAGTTCCTGTTATACAACATAATTCATTTCCCTACTGCTTAAGTTTCTGTTAAGTGTGGCTTGAAGCTGAGAGGACCATGACTGATGCAGGGTTATCTAGTGAAGTAGGGGACAGAAAGCTGCAACCTTAAACTATGATCCTAAAAAAGACAAAAGACAGCTGTAAGTAATTGCAGAAAACCCCTTTAATGTCTGTGGAACAGAAGAACCATGTTGGATGGGGGAAAGCAGGGGCAGGACACATGTGTCAAGTATCTATGGGGTGTTATCATGGTTACATCTGTGACAGGATCAACTAACTTACTGGCTCTCATTTCACCTAATAACAGAAGACCCTCCCAGCTGACTACACACAGTTTAGGTTATCACTCCCTATGACTCCTGCTCCCTGCCCTGCACCCTAGATTCTCTGGGACTCACCGCAGTTTTCCTGACTCTGATGGAATGTGCTGGAGTCTATTACAAGCCCTGCTTTTCAGAAGGTGCTTAACAGGCCCTGAAGATGTGCATCTGGCCGACGGTGGGTCAAAACCAGAGTTCTGCAGGCTGAGATTTTTCCTTTTATTATTATTATAAACTTGGCTGTGTTTTCCTTCAGCGGCTCTGGCATCCTATGCAGTAGTGCTGGACATTTGCAGGCAGTTAAGGCCCAGTCCAGCAGGAAGAATGATTTCTGTGACTGCTGGTCTGTGCAAGCCCTCCAGCTGCGGGAGCAACCTCCCTTGAGGAGAAGTTGTGGGGGTGGGTCTGGTGGGGAGGGTGATAGGCTGGGACAGAAGGAAGGATGGAACACTGGACCCGGTAGCCGGGGTCAATGGGATGTCCTCACCAGAAGCAACAGAACACTGACTCCAGCATGCTCCCATTTCAACTAAAGTAGTGGGAGGCCCACCCAGTGTGCATCAGACAAAGGCCTGGGTCCTTCTGGGCTGCACTTTGAGGAGGAGCAGCATAGTAAGGGATGGGGCACCCATTCTGCTAGCAGAGTGATTCCTGGAGATGCAATCTGGGTGGGATATATCCATGTGGCTGGCCCCTCATGTCCAGATGTCACATCTTAGTGTCACGAGCCTCGTATAAACATTGAATTTTTAGGATGCATTTTCACTGAGAGGCTACCACTCTGGGAGCCTCTCTTTTTCCTGCAAGAGGTGCCTCTCAAAGGAGTGATTCTGGTTCTCAGAGGCATTCTGAGCTTTGGGATCTAGTCTCAGGCTTTCCAGGGAAGGAAAAAGCTATGGCTGGATGACTTTTAGTTTTCTGCAGTGCCGGATGCCAACTAGAAAAGCTCATTTTTATCTGAAAGGAAAGAACCAGCTAGGATTGAGCATGCCCTCCTTTCCCATCCCTGGATCATGTCCTTGGTTCCACATCCCCCCTTGCCATGCTGTTGCGAAGTTGTTTTGTTTTTCTCTCTCTTTCCCATAAAAGGTCATGAGCTCTGTTTCTGGTCTTTAAGATTCCCACACTTGGTGGCACAAATGAGGCAGCCTCAACATTCTGTTGAAGGAGTGAAGGGTTTGGAAGTTCCAGGTGGTGTGGGAAACTAGACTGGCTCCCAGCAGGTAGATCGTTCCCAAACCTGAAATGGCCACACAATCCTGTATGTGAGACAGGTTGAATGCAGAGAATGAGCATTTCCAGGTGGTAGCTCTCATCTCATCTCACAAAAAATCAGACCACCACTGGGAGTCCTGTTCTCCGGCTTTTATGCTCACCCCTCCCAATCACTTCAGATCAGTTAATTCTCCAGATTTACAAGCTAGAAAACTCCAGCTCTGGCACTCAGCACACAAGCCCCAACAAGGCCCGTGGATTTCAATCCAGAAGCCCGAACTTCTCAGCCTGCTTAAGGCCCCTTCCACCTGCCAGTCTGCACCACGACAGCAGTGCTGTGGGCACAATGCCAAGCACACCCATGCCAGGCAGTCCTACCGGGCCCTGACTTGATGGGGTGCAGCCATGGGTCCTCTGGACACGTTCTGCTCAATTACACCTTCCTCTCCAGCTGCCTAACCTTGACCAAGACGGGGACCTGATTAAAAACCCCATCAGTTTCTAGCTCTTCCCATAATTTTGATTGACAACATTAAATGCTAATACAAAAACATCTTATCTCTGATAAAACGAAAGCTGACAGAAAGACGGATGCTGAAAACCAGCCATATGGTGGACACGATTCCTGGGCCTGGCCCTGTTCACAGTAGCACTCTCTGGCAGAAAAGAGATGACACTGAGAAGCTTGAGGACCTACATTTAATAAATCAAACTGTACTGGCATCATCAGAATATTCACAGTTTGCAACAGGATCAGCGCGTTTTCTCACTTGCAGACTCGGAGGTGTGTGAGGAGAAGGCGACGTGGGCGCGCCGTTCCGATGCTTCATTCTTGACCCTCTCTGGGGCTTTCAATGTGTCATTGTGTCAGATCCCTCTCCCCTTCAGGTTTTCATGGTGCTCCTCATGCCTCCACCCTCTGGGATCCCTTTGCTGTCTTCCAGTGTGGAAGCTTCAGCTGCTGGCTGGCTGGCCTCGAAGGAGTCCAGGTGAGATTTAGGGAGCTCCCCGTGGATGGCCAGGCCCGGCGGGGCTGGCCCTATCTCACTCCTCTGACCCTCTATGGGACTCTCTCTTCTGACCTCTTCCAGTGCTGCAGCTGCCTGTTCCTTTGTCAGTTTAATTATTTCCCTTCCAAGGCTGTTTACTTCTTCCTCAGAAGGTAACTGGGGTAATGAAGGATGAAAGAGCTTGCATTGGTTCCCGCGGCTCTGATTTGCTGGGGAGTTGACAGCGGGCCTCCCAGCATCCTCAGGCGCTGTCAACGCCTCAGCAGCAGCACAACTTTCATCTCCTTCTTGCTTCTGAGCCTCCCCTGAAAACAGAACGAGGACAGCATTAAACTTCTGGCAGCAAGTCAGCCCTCACCATCCCTCTTCTGCCAACCTCCCACCCAGCCTACCAGCACAGGGCCTCTGAAAAAGGAGCAAGACTATTTTGGCTCCCTGTGCAGGGCACTGGAGCTGAAGGGGAACACAGGACCCAGGTGAAACCAGCGAGCATGCATTCTAGTGATTCCTGCATTATTAACAGAGGGCAAGGCAGCACTTGGGCCACGTCATAATCCATCCTTTCCAGGCACCTGGTTAGTTTCTGTTCCATTCTCTAATGGCCGCTCCTTGTGACCATTAAATATTTAAATTGAGGACAAAGGTTTTGTTGGTTCTGCAGCTCAGAGCCGGGGCTTGTTAGTAATGAAAAAAAGGTTCCGGCTGCATTGAGGGTGGGAAGCAGAAGGATAGTTCGGGAAGGATTTAGTGCCACCCCTTCTCCACGATTCTCCATCAGCATCTCATTCCTTAATGCAGACACCTGGTGTTCCTCAATATCAAATAAATTATATGCAAATACAGCTTCAAGCTCCCTTCCCTGTTGAGTTGTTGTCCCTAAACCCCTTCTCTATAGGATGGAAATTCTAGCACTGCAATAGGAAGGACATGGGAGAGAAGGAGGAGCCCTAAAGTGCTGACATCCAGCCCTCATTTCCCTACTCACTTGCTTTGTGATCAGGATAGGACTCTCTGATGCCCCTTCTGGACCTAACCAGCAATGGTTGCTCTGCATGAGTGGGGAGCAGCATGGTGGAGCCAACTCTTAGTACCTGGGCATGTGCATTCAACAACAGACACTGAGTTTCCCCAGAAGCCAATCTCTTCTCAGCCCTCAGGCTAAACAGTGAAGAAAGGTATGACAGAGCCACAGTGGGACTGGGTTTAGCCTGGCCCAGGAATGAGGGGCCCCCAGGAACACTTTCTGGTACCCCTGAATGGAACCACAGCAGAACCCTACTGTAGTGGGGGGCTTGCTATCATATATGTGCAGGTATGTTTTCAGGCTGTAAGTTGGAACTTGGGGAGCTGGAGAACTGCAGCAGGTTAGAAAGGATGTTGAGCATCATCTGGCCATGCCATTTTCCTGCTTAAAACCTTCTGCTGGAGCCTTGTCACTTTCAGGATAAATTTCCTTTCACTTAGGCCCTTACAAGGTCCTGCTGATGTGCTCCTGTTTCACTCTGCAGCCTCATTTCACACAGTTTCATCACACGTGTCATCCCAGCCATGTCACACACCCATTAGGTCTCCACATGCACTGATCAGTTTCTCCCCTCTCTTAAATAAATCCTCCCAGCTAACACTTATTGGGTGCTTTTCCACACTAGGCACTGCGCTAAACATTTGACGTATTTATCTCATTCTAAATTTAAGACCATGAGAACAGGAGCCTCCTCTGACTCATCCAGTGTCTGACACATTCTAAGCATTCAAAAATATTTAAAAAATAGTTCCCTTTCTCTTATAAATGGAAGTATAATATACACAAAGAGAAGTGCACAGAACTTATGTATCCAGCTCAATGAATTTTCACAAAGCGAACTCACCCATATAACCAGGATGAGAAACAAAATATTACCAACCCCTGCAAACACTTCTGAGTCCAGGACTCCTGGACCCCCTTTCCAGTCCCTTCTCTGCTGCCAAGGATAACCATTAGCCTATTCAAAATGCCGAAATGAGATCTGCCTGGTCCTCGAACTTTATATCCAGGAATCTTACTGTGCTGGTTCCTTTCGCTTCACATGATGTTTGTGAGATTTACCCATGTTTATGAGTACAGAATTTGTTCATTTGAATGCACCACAATTTCCAACAGGTATGTAAATGTTGAATGAGAATGGGCAAGCCGGAAACAGAAAAAGAGATAGAAATTGACAGCAGACATATTAAACGATACACACCATCGCTCAAAATTGCAGAAATCTAAGTCCCAATGAAATGTAGTTTTTCCTCTAACAGAATTGCAAAAATGAAAAGGTTTGACGAAGCTCAGTGTTGCAAAGGATGCAGGGAAACAGGTACAATCATACATTAATAAAGACTCTTATAGGCCAGATATTTGAAGACACATTGTTCTTAGATACTCACTACAACACTGTTTTTAAAAACAGAAGTCTGGAAAACTCCAAGTGCTCATCAACAGGGGATTATGTATACAGATTTACTTGCCAAGTTGCGAGATTCTTTCTGATAATATGCACTAAAAATTGTAGGTTGTCTCTGGAAAGCAGACTGAGGACCACAGCAAGAAGCAAGGGTGGAAGAAGACTTTAAGTTTAATTTTCCACTTTTCTGTGCTATTTATATTTTTTAACATGTGCTGTATTCCTATTTTATAAAACAAGATATGCAACCTCCAAGATTCTACCATCCAATATCACCTCATCTTTCCTTTGCTACACTGATCTGTAGAGCTAGGAACCCATATCCACTGCTTTCACTTCCCAGAGCTGATTCACACCTTCGATCCTTCAGTCTATCCTGCATCCCCCCTGCTTGTGAGGTCTACATCCCCCTCCCCACCCTGTGGCATACTTTCCCATTGGCCACATGCTCCTCACAAGCTGTTTCTCCCTGTAGTCTCTCCTTCAATCTAGTTCTGTGAGCATGCTGTATTCGTTCCCTATGGCTGCTGTAACAACCACAAACGTAGTGGCTTAAAACAAAACACATTCATTCCCTTATAGCTCTGGAATCAGAAGTCCAAAAAAATTTCACTGGGGCCGGGCACAGTGGCTCATGCCTCTAATCCCAGCACTTTGGGAAGCTGAGGCGGGCGGATCACCTGAGGTCAGGAGTTCAAGACCATTCTGGCCAACATGGCGAAACCCTGTCTCTACTAAAAATACAAAAATTAGCCAAGTGTGGTAGTGCGTGCCTGTAATCTCAGCTACTCAGAAAGCTGAGGCAGGAGAATCAATTGAACCTGGAAGGCAGAGGTTGTAGTGAGCTGAGATTGTGTCAATGCACCCCAGCTGACAGAGCGAGACTCCAACTCAAAAAAAAAAAAAAAAATTTCACTGGGCCAAAACCAGGGTTGTGTTCCCTTGGAGGCTCTGGGGCAGAATCCATTTTCTGCCTCTCCCAGTTTCTGATGGCTGCCAGGATTCCTTGGTTTGTGGCTGCATCCTTCCAATCTCTGCTGCCGTGGTCACACTGCCTTTTTTTCTGTGTGTGCACAATCTCTCTCTTGCCTCCCTCTTGAAAGGATACATGATATTGCATTTTTGGCCCACCTGGATAATCCAGGATAATCTCCTGATCTCAAGATCCATAAATCAATCATATCAGCAAAGTCATTTTGCCATATAAGGTAACATTTACAGGTTTCAGGGAATTGGACATGAAATCTTTGAGGGTCAGTATTCAACCTCCTACATACGCCTTCCCAGTTCCCTTTGTTGATTCTGATATTTCCTTCTGGCCCCTCTGAGGGCACTTCCCCCAGTGATCTGCCATCTGTTTCTCTTCATTCATTCTCACTCATTAGCCATCACATGACCTTAATTCCTGCCTCTGAGTACAGCTTCCAGATCTATATTGATGGCTCTGCTCGCTTCTTGTAGAAGATACAGACCCACATTTCTGGCTGCCAATAGGATCCTCTACCTGGAAAATCTGCTGGCACTTTCCAGAAGACAGTTTTCCACCATAGAGTCCCTCTTCTTTGCAGTTTCAGTAATGCTTCATAGTCACATGGGCTTAAGACCTTGAAGACCAGTCAAGGCCAAGTCCTGTCTTTGCCCCTCTGTGTTAGTCTGTTTTCATGCTGCTAATAAAGACATACCCAAGACTGGGTAATTTATAAAGGAAAGAGGTTTAATGGACTCACAGTTCCACATGGCTGGGGAGGCCTCACAATTATGGCGGAAGGCGAAAGAAGAGCAAAGGGACATCTTATATGGAAGTAGGCAAGAGAACGTATGCAGAGGAACTCTCATTTATGAAACCATCAGATTTTGTGAGACTTATTCGCTACCAAGAGAACAGTATGGGGGAAATCACCCCCATGATTCAATTATCTCCACCTGGCCCCACCCTTGACATGTGGAGATGATTACCATTTAAGGTGAGAGTTGGGTGAGGACACAGCCAAACCATATCACCCTCAGTGCTATAGACTGAATGCTTGTGTCCTCCCAACATTCATATTGAGGCCCTAATCCCCAGTGTGATGGTATTTGGAGGTGAGGCCTTTGGGAGGTACTCAGGGTTAGATGAGTCATTAAATGGGTCCCTCATAATGGGATTTGTACCCTTACATGAAGAGGAAGGGACCAGAACCCCCTCTTTCTCTGCTGTTTGAGGATACAGCAAGAAGGCCACCATCTGCAAAACAGGAAGAAGGCCCTCCTGAGTCACAGAATCTCTTAGCACCTTGATCTTGGACTTCCCAGCCTCTGGAACTATGAGAAATAAATGTCTGCTTATTGTTGAAAACACTCAGTCTATGGTAGTCTGTTACAGCAGCCTGAACTGACTAAGACATTCAGAAATGTTCCTTGCATCTGTCCACTCTTCTCCTTGCCCAATACCAAACATGGCTTGGATTTCTAAGGTTTCTAGATAAATTGCTGAGGCATATTTCCCCAAGGTTCAGCTGGATGTGACTTTTAGACCATCCCCTCAGCCAATGAACAGGTAAGCATTCAGAAGGCAAGGGCAAACCATGCCCAATGTTTCTGGAACTCAGACCCTGGCAGGTGACAGGTATGTGGTGACAATTTATTGGGTGAATTTACAAGGATTATTTATATAATTTAGAAACAATGTGTATTTAAAAACACATAAGTCTAAGCATGTGGTTAGATACTTTAGGTTAAACATAACCTAAAAAGGGCCAGGCACCGTGGCTCACGCCTGTAATCTCAGCACTTTGGGAGGCTGAGGCAGGCAGATCACGAGGTCAGGAGTTCAAGACCAGCCTGGTTAACATGGTGAAACCCCATCTCCACTAAAAAAATACAAAAAATTAGCCGGGCATGGTGGCACACCCATGTAGTCCCAACTACTCAGGAGGCTGAGGCAGAAGAATCAATTGAGCCTGGGAGGCGGAGGTTGCAGTGAGCCAAGATCGAGCCACTGCACTCCAGCCTGGGCAGCAGAGCTAGACCTCATCTCAAAAAAAAAAAAAAAATATATATATATATATATATATATAAAACCTAAAAAGGAAATATAATCTAACAAGTTTGAATTAAAATGGAGCTTAGAATTTCTGCAACATGTAACAATGTTACTACATCTGTGATCCATTCTAATTTTAATACAACATAAAAGTATTGATATGACATAAAAGTATTGATTGATATGCATGGTATGTGGTGTTGAGCATTTCTTAATTACATAATTGAATAAACTTTTGAGCATTTATTTACTTAATCAAATGTTTAAAAGTTTTAAAATGACTGAACCTTGGTAAAAACTCTGAGAAGCTCTAGAAGAAATGAAAGAGTGAAATCAGAGGGACTTTAAGACTCAAATGAAACTACCGAGATGAAGGGTGGAGCACAAGGAAGGGAAAATGATCATAGACAGAAGCAGCGATGTGATAACAAACATCAGTATCAACAGGGAAGAGGATTGTGGGTTTCAGCTGAGTAAGGTGGGTCTTGGCTACTGTTGCCACACCCTATAGCTCTAATTCTCCTGATACAAATTTGCTTTTCACATTCAAAATAAGTTTCCACTTCCTTTAGCCTTTTTGATGACCATAGACAAATCCCAGGGACAGAATTTTGACCAAATCTACTTTATGCTTTCTGAAGTCCGCATTTAGTCACAGACAACTATGTTTATTCTCCTAAGAATTCACTGGCCTCAGTAAGCATTCTATCTGCAAAGGAGACCATTACTTGTGCTCACAATGAAATACATGAATGCAATAAAGCAAGCCTTGCTTTTAAAAAAAATAGCTCTTCAGATCTGTTCAGCCAGGATAAGGTATGTTAGTTGTTGATGAGCAAATGTATAGATGTGTGAATAAATCAAGCCTTGATTTTGGAAAAAAACAACTATTCAGATCTGTTTAGCCAGGATGAGGTATGTTGGTTTCTAACAGGTTCCTTTGATTCTAGTCTCCTCCTGCACTAATCCAACCTGCTGGGAGACAGGAACCTTCCCTAAAGCTTCGCTACCCAAAGTGTGGTTCATGGACCAGCAGTGGCAGCATCACCTGGGGACTTATTAAACATGCAGGGTCTCAGGCCCTACTCCAGAATTACTGGTTCTGAATCTTCACTTTAATAAGATCCTGGGTGATGTGGGTGCACACTTCAGTTTGAGCAGCACTGCAGGCTTGAAGCACAAATCTCACCATGTCTTTCCCCAGCTATACATCATTGAAAGGCTGCCAGTGTCTCGGGAACAAAGCCTAAGCTCATAACCTGGCATTCAAGGCCTTCCACGACTCAACATCCATCTACATTTCTACCTGGCAAACCAACTCCTCTCCTTGTTCCCTCTACTCCAGCCACACTGAGCCCTTCATATCACCCACCCCTGTCCCCAGCACCTATACTTAGAAAGTTGATTCCTCCATGACTATCATTCTCTCTTCCATGTCCCAGGGATGAACTTCAAGAGTCAGCTCCACCTCCACATCTTCCATGATGCCTATTTGATTAAATCTGGCCAGAAGTAATATTCCTACCTTAAATACAGAAACATGCCTGATTAATTTTTTAACCTTGTTCCATAGTGGGGACTCGATAATAAATAGCTTATTAAATGTTTGAATATATGGACAATATACATGAATGCATGAATCCATGAATATATTAGTACATCTCTTTAAATACCATTCGTTAATAAATGAAAGCAATCCTTGAATTTATGGTATTCATTTAAGGTTGTATTCAGGTTGCTACTCTAAAAGTTCTTAAAATGGTACTTTTGAAAAAGAAAGATAAAGATTTCTGACTTTCACAAACATTTATCTACATCTAAGGTAGCTCAGGGAAGCAATCACATAATTTTCATACTCACAGATGAAAATTTTTATAGTGGTTGTACAGAGGACATGAGAAACAGCGGGTCAAAATGAGCAGGTTTCCAGCATGGTGGGGAGGCTTTATTTAAAAGGAGGAAATTACGGTACTTTCAGCAGCTAAATTTTTCACCAACGTGAGACGAGTACACTCCTTCTGGAAATTACTCTTATGAAATTACTTCTTCCAGGACGCTTAATAGTATATTCTAGTGCCCCTGAAAAATTAATTAACCTTACTCGTAACAACCTAACCCCTAAACCATCTGTGGTGTGTTTTTACTGTAGGTCAGGTTAATCTTCTCTACCTTAATTTACATCTAAGTGAGGGTGGTCTGAATTACACAGGGGACTTTCAGTTGCTGGTATTTTGCCTTGTGCCATTTCGTTAGATGACATTCTGCTCATGTCCAAAGGTATGAGTCTCTTTTAATATGGTAAACCTCTGAGATTAGCAGGGAGAACTTTTTAACTTTTTAAGCAGTGGGTGCAGTGGGGTGCGTGTGGGGCCAACATTGCTGCCCTCATTAAAGATTAAAACACAGCCACAATAAGAGGAATGAACTCAGGCTGTAATCCTACTCTGTTTACTTTTTCTGAGAAAGGCTAGATTTTCAGAGCCTCAGGACCACAGAGCTACAGGAGCCAGGATCTAGGACTGGACTGTAAGTCAACAGCAGGAGTTACCAACCCACTCCCCCATTTTTTTCAAATTTAAATTTAAATTTTTAATTTAATTTTTTTTTCTTTGAGACAGGATCTCACACTGTCCCAGGCTGGAGTGCAGTGCCACGATCACAGCTCACTGCAGCCACAGCCTCCTGGGCTCAAGGGATCCTTCTGCCTCAGCCTTCCGAGTATCTGGGACTACAGGCATGTGCCACCACGTGCAGCTAATGTTTTAATTTTCTTTTTTAGAAATGAGGTCTCACTATGTTGCCCAGGCTGGTCTCAAATTCCCGGCCTCAAGTGATCCTCTCACCTCAGCCTCCCAAAGTGCTGGGATTACAAGTATGAGCCACCCTTAGACTGTTTTTTTTTTTTAATCCAAAAGACACCCCAAAATTATACTCAAGTCATTATCAGGAGACAAAAAAAGGTTACTAAAAATGTCACAAGCGTTGAGCTATCACTGGGGCCTCTGGTTACTTGCTGTGGGAGCAAAATCCTCCTTGAAAGATTCTAGAATCTTAACTCTTAAGCTGTGGGTGTTTTATTTTTAAGGATAGACACATAGCATTGCTATTTCTATAAAAGATTTCTGAACTAGCCAAGAGTGGGAAAATATTAAAAATAATAGTAATTATTCAGTGTTTTAGCAAACAATTATCATTAATACTTATTATTAATAATGATACACATATCAATGATGAGGATGCAATCAACGGCTACAAACGCATTATGACACAAATAGTGTGGAAAGAAAAAAATATTTCCTCTAAAAGATAAAGAAACAGTATCTCTTTGTTAAAAAAATTGCTAATCACCCAAAAATGTGTCCCCCACTCCCCACTGCCACTGGCCCGAAGAGGCGATTCATCTTCCTTTGTTAGTTGCTCTCTGATAGGCTTTGTCCTCCCAAGCGCACGCTGCTTTCAGTTGGAATTGAACACAGATGCGACAGTGATGAGGCCATCCCAGACGCTGACAGCCACAGCATAAACGCTTCCTTATTCCCACCCAGCACTGTCGGAGGATGGGGTAGGAACAATGAGAGCTAATGATGCAACTCTGGAAGCTATCATCTTGAATCAGTCCACGACTTACACCGCCCTTGTGAAAATCAAGCCAGGCTCATGCTCCATTTCAGGTTAGCAGGACCAGGTCCACCCTGAGGCTCAGCAAGCCCAGAACAGACAGAAGGCTTTGGATCTCCAGGTGGACACTGGACCCTGGCATGGCATAACCACCAGCCAAGACATGCTCCAAACCACACAGAGGGCCACGGTGTTCCAGGCCAGCCTTACAAGCAGCCACATGAGGTTGGCTGCAAAGACCCAGCCTTGCTTTCTGGCCGGTGTGGAACCAATTAAAGTCAGGGTCTCTCTCTTGAAATTCTCCCCACAGGTACTTGGGGGGTAACCTTTCTGTTCAAATCCCAGCTATGTCCTGGCTTCTACCACTCCATGCACTATTATGGTCCTATGATCAGGCTCTCAAACCTGTTGGCTCATCTGGGTCTTCTTACCCAGTGATAAGAAGTGGTCTTCTTACCCAGTGATAAGAAGTGGTCTTCTTACCACTCCATGCACTATTATGAGTGATTTAAAGCAACAACTATGTATTATTTTTCACCAGTCTTTGGGTCAGATGGGGGGTTCCAGTTCTGCTAATCTAAGCTCAGCTCAGCAAGGCTCCCTCATCCATATGCAAGAGACAGCTTGCAGAGCCTAGCTTAGATTAGCAGAACCACCCATCTGACCCAAAGACTCATGAAAAACAATACATAGTTGTTGCTTTAAGTTCTACATTTTGAGTTGGTTTGTTACCCAATAATAGCTAACTGATACAGCTGGTTAGTCCATTTAGCTGAGGGCACAGTTTTTAGGGCAGACAATCATGAGGTTGGAAAGGTAGGCTAGGCCAGGCTGCAGAGTCGAGATGTTAAGTGCAAGACAGTGGAGAGCCTCTTGGGATTTTTGAGCATGGCACAAATGTGATGAAACGGTACTCCAAAAACTTTATTCTATGGTAGCAGGATGAAGATGGGAATAAAGCAAGGAGAGTCAAGGAGGATGGAAAACCAGGAGCGGAGCCCTCCCAACAAAAAAATGAGGACCTGAACCATGCCAGAGGTGATAGGTCCCAAGGTGTGAAAACTCTGCAGAAAGAGTTGAGTGAAAGACCACATGTAGATGGAGATGGAAGGTTGACAGTGGTTGATGGCTCCAAGGTTTTGAGCCTGAGAAGCTGAGAGGGTGACAAAAAAAGAAGGAAGAAAGCAGGAAGAGTTGGTGATGTCATGCTTGAGAAGTCCACAGAGTATTCAGGGCAAGGGAAGTTGGGGCTCTGGGAAATGTGGGGTGTAACTCTGCAGATGGAACCTTGTGGGGGAAAAATACTTTGAGAGTATTTTTATGGAGGTAATGATTAAAGGCATGAGTCTGAGCAAGAGAAGATGGAAATATGGATGTATATTGTTTATCTATTGCTGCGTAATCAATTACATCAAACCTAGCAGCTTAAGACTCAGAAGTCTGAAAACAGTTGAGCTGGGTGGTTCTGGCTAATGGTCTCTCATGAGGTGCCCATGAAAAGCTGACCAGGGCTGTTGGCATCTGAAGGCTTGACTAGGACTGGAGAATCTCCTTCCAGGATGGCTCACTCCAGTGGCTGATGGCTGGAGGCCTCAGCTCCACACCACATGAACAGCGTGGACAGCTGCTTGAGTGTCCTCATGATATGGTTGTCAGCTTCCTCCAGAGTAAACAACCCGAGAGAGAGCACAAGGGACAAGTCTCACGTCTTTTATGACCTTGCTGTAGAAGTCACATACCCTCACTTCTGTATTCTACTAATCAAACAGACTGATCCTGATACAACATGGAAGACGGTTACATGGGGGCATGAATACCAAGGGGTAGGGAGCATTTGGTGCATTCTCAGAAGCTGGCTGCCACACTAGGGGTGGCAGAACAAGACAAGCAAAACTTCAAAAGATATGAAGTTTGTTGGGAAGACAAGACTCCCACATGGGAAGAGATCAGGTTCTCAAACCTGTTGGCTTATCTGGGTCTCTATATGGGTCTTTGATCCCTTCCAGAACACCCTGCCTCCAGAACTGTCTATCTGGTAAAGCAGGAGCTTTTCTCTCTATTCTACTGCTTCGCAGACTTCCCATATACCAGGCAATGTGCCAAGATTTCCCTGAGGTAGACATGATCATGTCACTGTTTTAAAGGAAATGAAACTGAGGCTGAAGTCTCCAGCCCAAGTTCTCATAGCCAATGTGATGTGGACCTGGCCATGAACCCAGGTTGTCCAACTCCAGGGTCCTCACTCTTTATTTATTTTTTGAGATGGAGTCTTGTTCTATTCCCCAGGCTGGAGTGTGGTGGCACAATCTTGGCTCACTGCAACCTCTGGCTCCTGGTTCAAGTGATTCTCCTGCCTCAGCCTCCTGAGTAGCTGGGACTACAGGCACACCGCACCATACCCAGATAATTTTTGTATTTTTAGTAGAGACGGGATTTCACCATGTTGGCCAGGCTGGTCTTGAACTCCTGAGCTCGTGTGAAACACCCATATCCACCTCCCAAAGTGCTAGGATTACAGGTGTGAGCCACTGCACCTGGCATAGGGTCCTCACTCTTAACCTCTCTGCCACCATGCCTAGAGAGCAGGGGCCTGCATGCTGCAGTTAAAACCTCCCAACAAGATGAACCCACATAAGCAACAAGAGGAAATCTGAGGAATGTCCCAATGATGCCAAAGCAGCAGCACAAAGGAGAAGGGGAAGAGACCGATGTCCATTGAGCCACTCCTCTGTGGCAGGCACAGTCCAGGTAAAGATGGAGAAATCGAGGCGAGCTTACCATCCTTGGGATCTGCTTTGTTCTCAGTGGGCTGCTCGACAAACTTCAGCAGTGGGGATCTCGACCTCTGTCCACTAGGAAGAGTGGGGTCGCTGAACAGTATGGTGTCCTTGCCCCCTGTTGCAGAAAAGGGGAAAATGGATGTCTTATATCATCAGTGGAGTTGGGTTGCATTTAGTCCCACACACTTAATCGGCTCAGGGCTGGCTGCCCACAGACGCTACCATTGAAGGGAAGCCTGCTACGACTGCTGACATGCTCCATACTTCTTTACACTATTGCACCACCCTTGCACACACACACACACAAAATCCTTATCACTAATTTAGTATTGAATTATAGGCCATTTTTTTCTTTCCTCTCACTGCTTGATGTATATTCATCTTGTTTCCCTAAGTGGACCGCAGATTCTTGGAGGGGGTGATAAGCATGTCTAGAATGCCTGGTACAGAACTGAATTCACAAAGTCAATGCTCAAAAGGGTACCAACACATCGATAGGCTGATTACTGAAAGAGACATTGATTCTTCCCAGGTGTTGGTAAATGAGAGAGAGTTGGCAATTCTTTGATGTCATTGGAACTCTGCAACTGGAGAGTTGGCTAAACACTATGATTTGACTCCTACTTTGGGAAAGAAAGAAGAGGAAGAGGAGGAGGAGGAGGATGAGGAGGAGAAAAATAATGTATTGTGTCTTATTTCACCATTCAGTAGTTTAAATGGAGACACAAAAAACAACGAGCAGACAGAACAGACCGATCTGATTTATACTAGAAGAGGCTCTTTTTCCCTTTACTTTCACCATGGTTTGAAAACATCATAACACGATTCTTCATCATAACATCCTTCACCACTGCAGGAGGTCAATGCTATTGCCATGACATAAACTGTATCAGATTTGGGGAGCTGCCACTCTTTCCTGTCCTCCCACTTTGTATCTATGTGGAGACCAGAGATAAGAACAAACAGGGCCACAGCATAAAATTCATTCAGCCAGGTCCCCAAAACTAATTTCATCCTTTAATATTTGTTTTGTACTAATTGAATTCTCTATTTCAATTGACTATTCTAATCAGAAAAGTTCAAGGAAAGGTAGATAATGCATTTCTACTTATTTACATGCAGGGACGACATAATACACTGCTGATATTAGCCACAAAAACAGATATTTTAAACAGAACATACTCCCAAATCCTACTGAAACATTGTAGCTCAGGCCTTCAGGCAGCAAAAAGAAAAAAAGGAAATAATTGTTATTGCATAATAGCCATTTGAAGTTGTACCTAGACCAAACAAAACCATAGAAAATTCTCGGCATTTGTTCACTCAAGTAACTTCCATCTTTTAATATAAATTGCAGAAATGAAACAGTGAGAAATTTCACCAAGTCATTTTGAGAAAAAAAAAATAAAAACCCCCATACATGCACAGAAATGGCAATCTCACTGTACAAATACACGATCAATTTGCCGAACTATGTTGAAATTCAATGCAATAAAAGAAAGGCCTTCCTAGAAGATGAGGTTTTAACAGCATCAAAAGATTCTTGTCCAGAAATGGATCATTCAAATCCCCAGGACTGTACCTGGCAGTTATTAGTTCTGTCAGGTCTTTTGACAACAAGTTCAAGGAATCACTGCTAAAAATTCCAATTTATGAAACACACATCCAGGCAACCTAAGGCAGTGATTCAGGTTTACATTTCAGAAAATGTGTTGTTGTCCACCTGCCTCCCTGTGCTGACTTTTACTTATCGTCCATTCCAGGGAAGCATCCATATGATTCAAGAATGAAGGAGACTGGTTTGTGCAGTAAATAAAACTACAGGTACAACATGGTTTCCAGGGAAAGGGGAGATGGTGGAAATGGTAAATATGAGTTTCTGAAGAGTTAAAAGTCAATGGGGAATGGCTGGCTGGGGTCTCACAAAAGGAGTATTTTACCAAGACAAGTGGGATAAATACAGCTAATTAAAGTAGAATAGCAGGGCTTCCAAACACAGTGTACAACTGGAAAAAAAATCACAGGAAATTCAGATTTTCAGGCTAAGTAAAAACGGGATGGGGGAAGGGAAGAGAAGGAGGTGGTGGAGTACATTTTGGGTTAGAACAATTGTTGGTTTTTATATTTATTTTTAGTACTGGTGAATAAATTGGACAAATCTTTGTATGTTCTTAGATTCAATTTTAGGACTGGTGATTAAATTGCACAAATCTTTATTAAGTTCTCATATTAACTTTTAGGGCCGATAATGAACTTCAACAAATTGAATGGATCTTCATAGGATATCTAGAGATTAAAAGAAAAGAAACAATTCACTACATTCACAAAAGTTAAAAAAAATACAGACACAGTGACAATTTCAGAATTCAGGTTTGCTAAACTTCATAGTTCCACAGATGAGACCCTGAATATTTATTGCATTTTTCTGATTCTACTCCCACTCTGCCATGTAGTTTCTAAATTTAGAACACTTGTAGATTTTTTCAGCAATGATCTACTTTAAATAAGGTAGAATAAAAGGACTTTTAAAAGGTAGAAGCCTCTTGTAAATTATGTGGGAGCTTCATTTCTTAAAAAAAAAAAAAAAAAAAGGAAAATTGTTTTCATGAGGTTCTGTTTACCTGGAAGACTCCATAAACCAGAAACTTCCAGAGTTCTTAATTTTTTTTCCAGCTCAGCCACCCGATTCCCTAGGATTCTGAAAAAAGGGGAGAAAATGATAATTGATTACTGAGCATCCTGTCAGCCCCCAGCCCTGGGAATCCCACTGGTGCCCTAAGTAGGAAAGTGTTGAGATTTATGACATATGCTAAAAATGGAGCATTTGTATGTACGTATGTGTGTGTAAATAATATGTGTTCTATTGAAAGTGCATATACAAATAGAAAGTACAGTGAATGATTAAAAACGATACTAAAATGCCATAAAAGTGAGTCCTCTCCCAAAAGGTAGTTTTCCTGGGAAGCTAAATGATGACTCCACCGCTGCCCAAATCATTTGATGGAATTTCTATTTGAGAAATGCTCATTGCAAAGATGACAATAAATTTTGAATACCCTTAATAATATCACACCTTGATTCTTGGAGGGTGGATCTGATTTTTGGAAACAACCAGGTCTAAAAAATAAGATGGATGGACATGCTTGGTAATGTTGTTTTGAGTTAATACATAATACCATCAGCCTTCTTAGTCCCATGTCTTACTGATGTCCACATTCTTGATATTTAGCACAATGCCTGATACATGGGAAGTATTTGATAAATATATTTGATTAAATAAATGCCTTCCTTTTTTCATGACTCATAATTAGCTATGGGAAGAATGAAAAGAGATATTTCAAAAGAGTTTTCAGTAATTGCAGAATCATTAGAATAATTACATTGTTTTCCAAGGTGACCATTCTGAGTCACTAAGATATATAAGTTCTAGAATGTGTGTATTTGAAAAGACCATACTGTTTACTTGGAAGCCAAACTTTCACTACATGCATGGTTAGACATGTGGGCATACATACTCCCACATCACTCTATAAAAAATTAAATATAGTTGGGAAATGATTTAATAGTCCTCTAAAACTTGAATCACTTTCCATTGGGCTGGAAATTGAAAAACCAGTCTTTATTTTATTTGGGGGATTTTCTTGGCACTGCTGTGCTAAAATAATGTGGAAATCACCTTAATAGCAAAGTTTCAATTCCTTTCAGCAAGATAAATCAGAACACTAGAATTATTCTCCTATCTCTCTTTATATTCCAGAGATAGCTACACACACCCACATACACACAGAGGCATGAATATGTATATATCTGCACATATATATGGCTGTGGATTTATCCTTGTTTTACCTGAATTGACTTGTACCATCTTAATTAATATTCCCTTTGAGTTCACAGAAAACTCTGGAATTACTCTATGTGGTTTTCTTCCATCTAGGTACTTAGAGCTTTTCTTTTCTTCTTTTCCCTAAGTCTTAAAATTATGCATAGTCTTTATCAATTACTTTCCATTTTCATTCCATTTGTTGGGTCTCTTTTGCTTTCATGTCCCTGACCCTTCAATAGACACTATCCTTTGTAATCTCACTTTCCATATTTTGCTCAGACCTTCTGATCCAAGCTCCCTTTTCACCAGCTGATGAGTTTGAGATGCAATCACAACAGTGTTCAAGTTGATGCCTGTTTCTTAACCAGATCAGATCATCTGTAGGTGGCTGCTTCTTGGAAACAAAAGATAAGGCTTAACTCTTCTGTGGAGGTGGAGGGATGCCATCTGAGCAGCATTCGAAGGTGTGCTGAAGAGATACTGGGTTATATTTTTTCTGATGTTTTGGGATAACACAGCCATTTCTCTCAGAAATGGAACAAAGTGAATTTCCTGGTGTCCCAAGCAATCTACTTTCAGGGCTCCTGCCTAAGTTTGTCAGTGCTTTCTTCTCTGACTTGACACTTATCAGCATCTGATGCAGGGCGGGAGGTAGTAAAATGGACTCGGTAGAAGTTATGACAGTAGAAATAATAACAATAGTACCACCAACAACAATAGCAACTGCATTACTGTTAACACAAACAGTCAACTAATCTTTCCTGAGTCCATAATACACATCAGAGGCCATGCTGAACACTTGCCTCATTTGTGTTATCTCATCAAACCTGGCAAAAACCCTGTGGTATACATGGTATTGTTATCCTCCTTTTACACGTGGGCTCTAAGGAACAGAGAGGTTAAGCAACTTGCCCAAGCATGCACAGTTTATCTCAAAGTTCTGTCTTTCCCCAGTTCCCAGCAATCTCATCCACCATACTTCCCTCTTCCCATTAGGAAGCTGAGGAACAGAAGTTAGTTAACTTGACCAAAACCATAGGCAAGACTCAGCTGGTGGTGAGGCTGTATCGGAATGTAAGCCTGGACTTGCTTCTGAAGCACATGCTCTTAACCAATACCCCGTAATGGCACTTTAAAACCAATCTTGTCACATTCTTTCTCATGTCTGCATGAAGTGCTCCTTAAAAACTGTTCATGTTGAAACATGGATGTGCCCGCAGTTGCCTTGCAAAATACAAGCCACAACGCTTCAAATGGCAAAGAGGATCTCTGTTAGCTTCACACTGAAAGAACGTGGCAGGGAGCCCACTGAACCTGGTGTGACGCAGCCCAGGGAGAGAAGAGGGGCTATTTACGTCTTAGTAGCCAGCTGCACAGATAGGTGGAGAGAAGAGCAGGAGCCGAGTCCATTAAATTCAGTTTGACCAATTCAGCAAACAGTTCCTGAGATCCAGCTCTGTAAAGCACTATGCTACAGGCTGCAGGGGATAATGAGGAGAAGGAGACTCTGTCCCTGCATTTGAGAGACTAAACGTCTGGTGGGAGACAGACCGATGCATACACACAAAAACAGACATGGACGGTGCAGTGGAAGGCTTTAATAACAACTGGTATTTATTAATCACTTGCTGTATACTAGGTATGCACAGATGCTCCCTTGGTGTCCTGCAACAACTGACACGTCAGCTCTTGTTAGCCTTATTTTGTAGGTGAGAAAACTGAGACTCAGAAAGGTCACTTGACTCACCCAGGCTTACACAGCTGGCGAGCAGAGGGGCCAGGCAAACACACAGGCTTGAAAATACAGGCCGGGCGTGGTGGCTCACGCCTGTAATCCCAGCACTTTGGGAGGCCAAGGCAGGCGGATCACGAGGTCAGGAGATTGAGACCATCCTGGCTAACAAGGTGAAACACTGTCTCTACTAAAAATACAAAAAATTAGCGGGGCGTGGTAGTGGGCGCCTGTAGTCCCAGCTACTCGGGAGGCTGAGGCAGGAGAATGGTGTGAACCCGAGAGGCGGAGCTTGTAGTGAGCCGAGATCGCGCCACTGCACTCCAGCCTGGGCGACAGAACGAGACTCCGTCTCAAAAAAAAAAAAAAAAAGAAAAGAAAAAAAGAAAATACACACATGCTTCTTAAAACTGTGGAGCAGAAATGAAGAGCTAAGTGGAAGACGAATCTAGAGAAACCAGTAGGAACCCAGACCATGAATGACCTACCTGCCATATTGAGAACTTTCAGACTTTTCTATATTGGCAATGGGGAGAGAGTGAAGAGGTTTTTTGTTGTTGTTTTGTTTTGTTTTGTTTTTTAAGAGAGAGAGTCTTACTCTGTTGCCCAGGCTGGAGTGCAGTGGCATGATCTCGGCTCACTGCAACCTCTGCCTCCTGGGTTCAAGTAATTCTCCTGCCTCAGCCTCCAGAGTAGCTGGGACTACAGGTGTACGCTGCCACGCCCGGCTAATTTTTTTTTTTTTTTTGTATTTTAGTAAAGAGAGGGTTTTACCATGTTGCCCAGGCTGGTTTCTAACTCCTGAGCTCAGGCAATCTGCCCACCTCAGCATCCCAAAGTGCTAGGATTACAGGTGTGAACCACCGTGCCCAGCCCAGTGAAGGGTTTTAAGCAAGGAAGCAGGATGAGGAAGTTTAGGCAAAGTATTCTGCATGCCTAGTTAAGAATGGAGTGGAAGGAGTGTGAGTAGAAGCAGAAAGATCAGTTAGAAGGGCATCGTCCAGGTGGGGTTGATATGGTCCAAACCAAGCCAGTCGGGATGCAGGGGTGCTACAGGAATGGGGCAATAACGAGGAGGTAGATGAGCTTGAGATGCCTGTGGGAGATCTGTGCAGACATACTGGATGCAGGAAGAAAGGCAAAGATCTGAGAGTGCAGGCTGGGGGAGCGGAGCCAGCAGCTCACCACCAGAGGGTGCGAAGTCAGAAGGAACAGTGGAGGAGGCAGAGGAGAGCGAGGACAATGTGCCACCTTGGAAGCCAAGTTGAGAGGGGTGCAGATGAGAAGGGGTGGTCAATATTGTCTTATTCTAGAAAGTGGTCACACAGGATGGGAGTTGAGAAGAGGCAGCTTAGAAGATGTGCCTGACCCTTGAAGGAGGGATGTTTCAGGACAGTAGAGGGGATGAAATTCAGAGTCCAAGGGACTGGGCTGAGACAGAAGCAGACTCTGGGAGAAGTGAATATAGCCGACTCTTCAAGTAGCTTAGCAGGGAAGAGAAGGAGATAAACAGCAGTAGCTCGAGGCAAACTCAAACTTGAGAGAGGTTTGGGGTTTTTTTGTTTTTTGTTTTTGCAGGATGAGGGAGATTTTAAAGTTTTAAAGTTTTTATTTAGTTATGGGTTGTTTTGGGGGAGGTTTCAGCATGTATCTACCTAGTAGTCTAGGAAAATCTCTCAGGATGCCCAGTCTCCAGATGGCTTCCCTGCAGTGGTTTTAGATAGTAATGACATCATCAAAGGTAGGATGAGGAGTCTGTGAAGACAGAACTCACACAGGAACTGCACTACTGTGCTTGCTCTCTGGACAACACAGACAGCAGGAATACCTGAGTGAAGGTCTTTAAGGAAAGCCTGGCTCTAAAGGGGAAGCAGGTAACTGTGTCTCTACATGCCTGAAGACGCCCCTGCTTCCTTCTACTCCAGGTGGCCTCCTTTCACGTCTCTGCTCTGATCCATACGCCCTCTTGCTGCTGCTCCCCAAGATGCTGAACTTCAAGCTCATTTACCATTGGCCAGGGAAAGAGAAGAGGAAACGGTTTCAAGCATAGCAGGAAGGATAGCAAAAGGCCAATATGTCCTCATATATTCACCACCACCTCCCTGCCATGGTAAGGCATGGGCCTGGGGGGAAGGTCTGGAGAACGAAATGTGGTGCACAGTGAAATGGCCCTTGAACAACCACCTCGTCCACGAATGCTTTGCCACCCAGTTTGAAAGATGAATGAACCTCACATCCGTTCTTTCTCGATCAGCAGGCAACTGCCAACTTGCTGGCAAGAAGTAGCTCAAGCAAATTGCCTATTAATTGAATGTTGCTCAAGATGTAAAGTCCTAGGTTTCTTCATCAATTCTTCGAGATGGCTCCCGTTGGAGCCTCTCAAGGGTGGTAACTGTCAGGCAGTGGAAAACCAGCAGGGGAGCATACGCTGCCAGGAAGGAACACCTTTACTGCTATGTATAGTGCTCCAGCAAAATAAAGCCATTTCTTTTCTTTTTTAAATTAATTAATTATTATTTTTTTCTAAGATTGCAATTGGGGCATGCACACAGAGACCAGGGTAGTTTCCAGTGTATTCCAAAAGCTATTTTATTATTTCAGTTGCACAAGGCTAAATCAAGGCAGAGAACACACACAGACCAAAGTCACATTCTATTCTCAGCCCTCATTCCATTTGTAGTATAATTAGTTTCTTTACATGCCCCCAAATAAAACATTTATTAAAAGTATGAAACAGAGGACCCTCTAAGTATTAAAGATGGCACATTAGGCAACTTACGTGCTGATATGAAACAATCTCCAAGATCCATTATTACAGGGGAAAAAATCAAGAGGCAGAATAATGAAGAAAGAAACCTTTTTAAAAAATGAATACAAGTGACCGTTTGTAAAAAAAAAAAAAAAGACAGTATATCTATGTAAATATATGAGTATGTGTATATACATAAATGTATTGTGCATTTGCTTATACTGTCTATGCATCCTTTGGAAGGATACATAAGAAATGAGGAATGGACGTTTCTTCCAGGAAGGGGATTAAGGTAGCTGGGAGTAGTTTGGAAAGACATTGTTGTTTAACCTTAAATTAATATTAAATTAAAACCACAGAGGCCAGGCATGGTGGCTCATGCCTGTAATCTCAGCACTTTGGGAGGCCGAGGCGGGCGGATGACTTCAGGTTAAGAGTTTGAGACCAGCCTGGGCAACATGGTAAAACCCTATCTCTACTAAAAAAATACAAAAAAATTAGTCAGGTGTGGTGGCGTGCACCTGTGGTCCCAGCTACAAGGGAGGCTGAGGCACAAGAATCACTTGAACCTGGGAGGTGGAGGTTGTAGTGAGCCAAGACTATGCCACTGCACTCCAGCCTGGGAGACACAGCAAGACCCTGTCAAAACAAACAAACAAACAAAAAACCCAGAGGATGGCTCAAAAATTATTAAAAAATAAACATGAAAAAGTATATAGAAACAAAAATAAACATGGTCAAATGAAAATGTCAGTCTTTCACAATGGAGGGAGAGAGTGCTGTGAACCTGGGGAATGGGTGTGTTTGCAGTGGGTATGGTTAGGAACACATTAGGGAATCAACCTGTCAGAGGAGGCTGGGATCCTCTGCAGAGGCATGTCAGGCCGACAGCCTGTGGATGCTGCCTTTGGCAGGCAATGGGGACTCAGCCTGCTTTGCAGAGAAGGCTAGTGTCATGCTCAGAACTGTAGCTGGCAGGTGGGTTAGGCGGGGGAGGTCGGACTGGGGTCTGAGGATGGAGCTGTGGGAGGGTCTCCCCAAGGAAGAAGTGATGGTCAAAGGGCATAACCATTTTTGAAACATACTAGGATGGATGTTGACTGATGGAATTTGAGGAGCTGAAAGGATATCCGGAGAAACCATCAACCAGAAGTTGGAAATGTGGGTCTTGGTCTTGCTCTTGATGGGGTGGTGGGGACAAGAGATCTGAGAAGAGTCTGCAGAGAATGAGAGGCAAAGACAGAGACAGGGAATGAGGTCTCCCAGGTGGGGGAAAAAGCACAGAAGACAGAGAAAAAAGATGGAGTGGGTCTGGGGTGGGGGTCAGGGGAGAGGTGGGAAAAGGAAATGAGACAGTGGAGAAGGCTGGAGTTTCCCCCTTGAAATCCCACCTTACTTGGATTTCAAGATGAAAATCTTGATGTGAAGAAATTAAAGAAGAAAGAGACTCAAAGGTGGAGTTTGGGGATACTGGTGACCTGCAAAGAAAGAATGCCGTAGGAAATGTAGGAAGAGGTCTTGGGAGGCATTAAAGCCAAGGTTATCTTTCTCTCCTGTGCATGGACTTACCCGGGACTTACTAAAATCCAGAATCCTAACCTTCCCTCCCACAAATCCCTGATTCTGCATTTATAAACAAGTGTCCCCACCCCACAGCCGCTGCACCCAAGCAATTCCAACATAAGTGACCTCCTGGAATACATTTAGACAGGGTAGCTATTGAGGAAGGAGAGGAGGCCTTCTTCAAAAACATTCCAGGCTGGTGGTATTTTTGGGAAGGCAGCAGGGTTGAGGAAAGGCTTTGGGGGTTCAGGGCAAAGAGGCAAAAGCCAGAGGAAGGGAGGAGGTTGAAGAGGGTGAGACAGGAGGTCCCAGGGGAGCAGAGGCCCAGAAGAGGAAAGATCCCATGGACCAACAAGATGGCAGCTGGTGTACTTTCTGGAGACAGGAGTGAGCAGAACATGGGGAGACACTGGTTTCAGGGCAGCCGCAAGTTGAGAGGCTCATGGTGAGAAGCCCCATTTTC
The DNA here is from genome assembly GCF_028885625.2 of Pongo pygmaeus. Taxonomy (NCBI): domain Eukaryota; kingdom Metazoa; phylum Chordata; class Mammalia; order Primates; family Hominidae; genus Pongo; species Pongo pygmaeus. The sequence goes on from NC_072376.2 coordinate 23,947,922, forward strand.
TCACTGAATGAAGAACAGTGGTCACCTGCTGAGAATGGACCAGGGTTTAGAAGACCTGAGAAGGCTTGAAAGATGAGGTATCTGTAGAGAGGGAAGGACGAAGCCAGCTCATGGAGGACATTTCGTGCTGCAGGGGATGCCCATTCCTTCTTCCTCCCCTGAGAAGCATCTGCATTTCAGTGTCTGACTTTTCATTCCTTGGTTAAGATTTCACTTTTCAAGAACATTTAAACCTTCTCCTGTCAATAAATGACCCTTGTCATCCCTTCGAGATTGCCCTGCTTCCCTTTGCTGCTCTCCACTTTCTTCCACATACATCTTCATCTCTGGTGCAATCTTCCCTTCACTCCAGCTTCTCTTTTTCTATTTTGTTTTTATGATACTTTCAATCACTTTCCACTTGCCTCTCTCCCATGTCCCTGCGTTCATCATGCCCCTGCGTTCATCAGGCCCCAGATTCTCTGGTCCCTCCCTTTGTCACTTGAAGCCTAGCTTTCCAGGCCCCGCACAGTTCTCTCACACTTTGCATTTTGGTGTACGTCTGTCTTGCAAGCAGGACCAGCTACATAATTTGCAGGGTCCAGTGCAAAATAAAAATGTGGGACCCTCTTGTTAAAACAATGACTAAGAATTCCAAGATGGTGACAGTGGAAGATCAGACCTAATGTGGGGTCCTTCTGAGCACAGGTTGCATGCCCAGAAAGCCAACCCCATGTGTAGTATTTGCTACTTTATTGTTTATTCACCATTCTCTGAACACTCTTGATATTGCCTCTGTCATCTTTAATGGCTACTTTAACCTGCTTGGTTTTACATAATATAGTCAACATGCTATAAAAACCAAATAAGACATTCCATTTTAATTACGCTTTCTTTTCACCATCTTTTTTGCGGATCTGGAAGAGTGACATGAGATTCTTTTCTAGGCCCAGCAGCCTGTGGAAGTTGATGCTTGGGCGATTTCTGCCATTAAAAGACCCTCAAAGTCATGCTGGGAGTTTCAAATGGCACTGAGGCAGTTTCTCCCCTAAAACAAGAGCTGGAGGAGAGGTGGGTCAAGTCACCCAGGCAATTATTTTATGGAACTCATCCATGAAATACATACTACTCAGTGCATAGCTCAGAGTAAGCATTCAGTATGGCCGGTACTCTTTCCTTGCTTGGCTCCAGCTGATAGCCAAGATGCTGATATAAAGCAGAAGCACCATTCTAGTTTAATAAGTTTCCTTCTTGATTTGAGGGGTCTCACCTTCCCTGCAGGTCCGTGGTTCCAGCTGGTTGACATTCACTTCTGGTAGTCTCGTCCCACTTCCTTCAAGCCCACCCCCCAACCCAAGAGTTTGGCCACCTACTTGTTGGTTTGCCTCTGGTGCTGAATGACCATGTTTTTCTCGTGGATTGTTTCCAACAGGGCTGTTGCCAGAGATTTCAGGTCAGAAATGGACTGCGGAGTAGCTGGGAGGCTGCATCCATGATCCTCAGATAGCAGATCCTGAACTAGATAGGATACAAAATGTATAACTCAGTCGTCATTCTTCTGAAACCCTGGAATGCAAACCAATGTCAATCCTTCCTGGATAATGATATGTCCCCAGCTTCAAAATGCTACTATGTTGTAATGAGAGTCCACCTCAAGTGTCAACAAAACAAAGTAAAATCCAGTGTGAGGACTAAACAGAAAGGAGGAAGTTCTCAGGACTTTCATCAGCAATTTTTAAAAGGTAATATTTGCATCTGTCTACTATTTTAAACACTTTCATAATGACTAACGCATAAAGTCTTAAAATTGAGGGAAAAGAAACTCTATGAAATATTGATTGTTTTCCATTTCATGGACAAAGCAAGGCACAGATGGGTTAAGAACATTGGCTGAAAGTCACACAGCCACGCAAATGACAATGACTCCTAGCTCCAAGCACCTTGCTTTATGTCAGTTTCCCATTGTGTGATACCCCTGACAGGCGGTAAGATAATTTAGGAGATTATTTAAAGTGCAAAATATGTTTTGTATTTTAGTAGCTATGCATTTGTTTGAAGGTATTATAGAAAAGGTTATATATGGCATAACAAAACCAGTGATTTCACAGGTGCTACTACTTAGGGTAAGGTCAAGTAAAATGAGTCACTTTAAAATCAACTTAAAGAAAAACATTAAGCAAACAATAGCAAGGTGGCACAAAGATATGGCAAAAAGGTATATAGCAGACTGCAAATATCTAAATATTGGGAAAGAGTACATTATGCAAAAGCTAGCTGTTCTTGGATACCTGTTACTCTACAAACTGCCAAATCCCATTCACGGCCAAGTTCAGAATGAAAGCCAAACAACATACACGGTTCCACGTAATTGAAGGATTGAGACCCATATGAGAGAGACCCACCCCTTGTGCATATATCCTGCCCTGGATGAGTCTTTAACAAGTCTCCAGTCATCTATGGATGGCTCTGATAGAAAATGATTTTTTTGTCTAGTTTCCAAAGTGTATACTTTCAAAAAATTCCTAATTTGTCTGCATGCCACTTACAAATATATAAAGGAATATTACAGTGTGGTATACTAGCTTAGCACATAGTAGGACTATCACCTCCTTTATCCCAAATTCCATACTTCTGTGAATAGAATGTAAGATTTCCTTAGCTTCTTTGGCAATAAAACACTATTAATGAATAATATGACAATACTATCTATTAAAACATCTGTGACTTTTTCACATGTGATGCTGTTACAACTATGTTTCCCCATTTATGCTTGGCTGGGCTTGAAATGGCTTAAATTGCTCTCAGAAGCTACCAGCCCCATCCACAGCCTGGCCCCATTCTACATCTGCAACTTCTGCTGCTTCTCCCGCCATTTTTTTCTACCCTAGGGTCACTCAGGTGCTCCTGCGTATGTGTCCTTTCTGACTCCGAATGGCTGTTCTTCAAGTCTGCTTTGGGTTTTTTAAAAGCACTCTTCAAAGGGAGATAAACTAAGAGTTAAACATAAGGACAACAACCACTGATATTCCTACCAGACATTAAAAAAAAAGGAAACAGTATAAATCTCACAATTTTATTTTATTTTCAAAAATGAAAAAAACCCCGGCTTTTTTCACTTAACAATATTATTCATCATTAATATCCCTTAAAACATAAAATTGGATGGCTGCTTTGTAGTCCGTGTATAGATACAGAATTATTTGGCCAGGTGTGGTGGCTCATGCCTATAATCCTAGCACTCTGGGAAGCTGAGGTGGGCAGATCACCTGAGGTCAGGAGTTCGAGCTCAGCCTGGCCAACATAGTGGAACCCCCGTCTCTACCAACAACACAAAAATTAGCTGGGCGTGGTAGCACAGGCCTGTAGTCCCAGCTACTCAGGAAGCTGAGGCAGCAGAATCACTTGAACCTGGGAGGCAGGGGTTGCAGTGAACCGCGATCACGCCACTGCACTCCACCTGGGCAACAGAGTGAGACTGTCTCAAAAAAAAAAGATACAGAATTATTTAACACTGCTGGACATTTATTGTGTTTTCATGTAGAATTATTTAACTACTGCTGGACATTTATTGTGTTTTCAATATTTTTTATTATAAGTAATGTATGAAGAACTGTCTTGTAGCAAAATGTTTGCATATGTCTGTAATTGTTTTTTGTTGGTTCAAAGGGGGCCAGTTTAAGGCTTTTCATAGCAGGTTGTCATAGAGTCATAGATTTCGTTTACCAATACCAACAGATTGTTGATAGAATGCTTTTCATCATAGGTTTTCTAGAAAGGCTGTGCCAGATTTATGGTTCTGCCACAGTGTTTGAGTGTTGCTGGCATTCCCCACATCAATGATAACACTGGGTATCAACATTCAAAGATGGTTTGCTATATATGGTATCCAGAGCTAAACTTAGATGGGCTACTTCACATTTTTATAGAGTATTGTAGTTTTCTTTTGAAAAACAATTCTAGGGTGTTCTTTTCTGGTTGAGTGGAAAAAAGTAGTTGCTTGGAAAAGAGCCTTGGTTGTTATGTAGGCTGGAGACTCAGCACTTTTTTTTTAAGCCACTGTAGTGCTGATTAAGACTGCCATATGATAGTTGCTGGTCTGCACTATCAACAACCAAAAAGTGGGCCAGCTGAGCATGTTCAACTCGAGACTTATGTTTAGCATCGAATTCTGAATATTAAGTGTCAGAAGCCAGCGTGCTGCTATTTATTCCCCTGGACTGTTCCTGGAAGATCATTATTTTTCATTGGAATCGACAAGAAGGAGGAAAAAAATTGCAATCAATAAAAGCTTCTTCGAAAAAGGCACATGTTATGTGAGAAAATGATTTCAGCAGCTAGGAGACTTTTCTGATAGTAGAGGCCGGGAAAAGGAGAAATTCAAGGAGGTCAAAACGCATCCTTGGAGATGCTGGATTGGTGATTAGGAAACAGAGAACATTCTGGAAAGGAGAACACAGTCTAGGGGAATATGCCCAAATGGGGTCTAGTGATTAGAAAAACCTCGAATGCAGTGGTTCCCAAAGTGGGGTCACTGATCCAGCGTCAGCATCACCTGGGAACTTTTTAGAAATACATAATTTTCAAGTCGCACTCCAGACCTATTGAATCAGAAACTCTGGGGTGGAACCAGTAATCTTGTGTTTTAACAGGCCCTCCCGGCAACTCTGATGCATGTGGAAGTCGGGGAGCCACTGTTCGATGGATCGCCTCGGTTCCCAGACCACAAAAGCAGCAGACTGGATGGGATATGGCCTTGCAGCTCTAGTATTTTACGCTCAGGAGCGGTCTCTCCTGGGGCATGATATCCTACCTTGCTTTGCAGACAGGACTCCTGTCAGAGCACTGCTGCTGGATTTACCCTGGCCCTTCGAGTTTTTCCGTCTCTCCAGAGCATTCTAAAACAGGATTGGGAGAGAATAAAAACCCGTCAGAAAAGCCAACAATGGAAAACTACCTAGCAGATGCCTCCTCTCATCGGCCCACAAGAACCCCTTGCAAACTCCAAGTGCTAGCCTAATATTTAGAATTCCAAGTCTACGCCCAAGAGTTATAATTTTTATGGCCTGGTAAGAAGTTTTTTTTTTTTTTTTTAAATAAAGGTGGTGCATGGCAGAATGATAGCAGTTACAGTCCCCTGTATACAAAAAGCACTTAATACATGTTAAATTAAATCAAATCTGAAACAAGAACGCAGCCTAACATGTGAAGTCACTAGTAATGAAAATTCCTTCTGAATAGACATGAGATGGTGACTAGGTTTATTTCCATGCACCAACGGTGATCTCTGGAAGGAAAGAGAGCCATGACCAATTAGTGATGTCTGCCGTGGATACAGATTAAGGAAGTACATATGTGCCACCTACATGTCATTCTTAGAACAGACTTACATTAAAATTGATATGTAGCATCTAGCCAGTGCTTGGCACATAGAACTGAATAAATGTTGTTAAATGAATGCATCCACACATTTTTAAAAATTATGTATTAATTATACAACTTTAAAAGCTATATCCTTCTTTGGCTGAATGCATATAGATAGACTGGTATAATGTGTGGCTTCCACAAAATGGAAAGGAAGAACAGCATGGAGACTTGTGAGAACAAATGCTAATGTCAAAAGCCAGGAAAATAAGGTTCTTCCAAGCATCTAGACGGCTGTAAAACTTCACCCTCAGGAAGAGAAATCAATCTACTTTCCAAGCAGAGAAACCCAGGAGATTTTTCTAATTATAACACTTACAACTAACATCTGCAGAAATAGATATTATCAAACTAATGGTGCTGGAATTAGACTAACTAACAGTGGGGAGAATTTAAACATTCTGTCCTTGCAGTGTGACGTGAACATTATGGTTTAGGCTGTGTCTTCCCAATCTTTGTTTCTTCATCACTCAGAAACCATTTTCTTATGGGTGATTATGACAGAAATAGCATCTAATGAGTGAACATGTTATAGAGAAAACGGGTAAGAAATCTAATTGCAAATGGACCAAGGCTATGCAATACGCAATTCCAGATTCTAGTGGAGAGGCTATACCAGGCGCTAACATATCCTGGGTGGGCATGCCTTGCTCGGATAACAACCACAGAAGGAGCTCTTGCGAAAAGCTGCTTTGGTTTTGTTTGTTGTTTGGGATTTTAATTTGTACTGGTTACCCCAGTTAAAGCTCTTATTAGACTCTATCTGGGAGGGCAGGCAAGTACTAAAATATCTTTGGCACATAAAAGGGAATTAAAATAGAATGACATTTAGGTGCACAATAGTGAATCACCATCACTGTCATCATGATTTTGCTACCTTGTATTTGGCAATGTTTGATTTCAAGAGGTTGACCTCTTCATGGAGTTGCTTTAATCTCTCTTGAAGGTACCTGAAAAAAAATACATAAAACTAGGAAGTGTTTAAGGGCTAAATAAAAAACACACACTGAAGTATAAGGGGAAAAAACAAAAACCACTTGCCAGAAGAGCTATCTTTTACACATAACACCTTGCCTGCTCACCAGAGAGGAGAAACACATGCATCTTTGTGACCTTTCCTTAAATGAATGCAATCAAGGTCAAACATGCCCAAATCACAGACACCCCACTTTAAAACAGCCCTCGCAGAGATTCCCTAAGGGATATCAACACAGTTTTCACATAATTCTCATTAAGATGATTCCACTGGGAAGACAGGCAGGAAGAGGCGACACCAGACATAACATTAAGTTAGACACACACACGCTGAAATTTGCCTCAGGGAAAAGAAACGGCTAAGGGAATTTCTCAATTTATTTTCTTATTCTTTTCTTTCTCCTTGATGGCAATAACAAGCAACTCTCATGGGTTCCTCACCCTTCTTGACCTACCAAGGAAGGTGTAGGGAAAGAGAAGGGAGATGTGTGCAGCTGTGTAGGTGTGGGCTGCTTTCCTTTTTCACTTTTGCAACTAATACATGGCATCGATGTCATCATTTCAGGGGAGTGAGCTTCTTTTCACTTGTAAGGCAATTTTCTCCAAAATAAACAGGGCTGCAAATAACTCCCAGCCTGCAGGCCTGTGCAGAGCCAGCCTTCCTCCCACGCACAGGCCTGGGCCTGGCCACTTGCCTGTTCTCCATACACAGGGCGTCCACGTCAATGATGCGGTTCTCGTGCCCACTCAGGATATGGTTCAGCTCCTGGTTGAGCCTCTCCACTTTGTCCTGGTAGGAAGACCGCTCTTCTTTAACATCCTGAAGCTCGTCCACAGAAGCCTGCAGGTCATGCTCCAGAGACTCAATCTAAAACCACAGGGAGAGCCCTTACTCAAGATGTTCCTCAGGCACCGGCTTTATGGCCAGAGATGGAGCCTCCCACTTGGTTGACTGATTTTTAGAGAGTTTATTAACACCACCCGCATGCCCTAAAGCCATAAGCACCACACACTGAAATACAATAACAGCTAAAAGCGAGGGATGACTTCCTGCCAGACATTTATTATATTTAAGATAGGAGAGGTGCAGCAGCTTGGAAAACCAGAACTGAACCCTCGCCAACTTCAGGATGCCCTGCAGCTGCCAGTGTCTTACAAATCCATACTTTTTCAAATCCACTCTAGACCCAGAAATCTTGTTCTGCTCTTCAGTTAGTAAGAGGAAGAAAATGAACTTTAGGTTCTCTTAGTTGTTACCTAACTAGGGCTCTGCACTTGTTGAGATTTTGCCTAAGAGGCATTGCTCAGCATTTTAGCAGAAACTTGCAAAGTAAGACCAGTTTGTCACGTGTTGTTCTCTCCCTGTCTATCCTGGGTAGGAGGAAAGTTTCTTGTTGTGTTCAGAACAATGGTACCCAATAGCAGGGAGCAGACCTGCCTGCTGGAGGCCAGAAACCCAAGAGTCAGCTTGGGACCCTAGTGCAGTGCTGAGGAAGTAAAGGCATTCAACATGCATCCCAGGCACCCCATACTCTGAGAAACGAGGGGTACGGTCCACTCTTGTCTGTGTTGTGTCCAGCTGTGCAAATGCATCCCCCACTCTGAATAGATGTTAGTGAGAACCTGTTCCTTAGCTCGCTCTAGCTGCTGCACCAAGTCTTCACGCTCATGGGCTGCAAAGTGTCGCACGCCGATTTCTTCGTCTCCGAGCCTTTGTTTGGCAATCGTCATCCTCAAGAGCTGCATTTTCCATTGGTAGAAAAAGAAAAAGGGACAGAGAATAAACAGATCCAAATAAAAACCAAGGGACACTAACAAACTTTTGGAAGATAAAATACTTTCAAGAAATACTGGAGAAAGCACAAAACAAAGAAATTACTTGCCAGTATCATCCATTTTTTTAAAAATTAAAAATATAGACTGTAGTTAGTGTACACATGCACACACTGTTTAAGGCCTGGGCACTGTAAGCTGGATGTCTGGTGGAGCACTGCCACTGGGAGGAAACAAACTCTGGTTCCCATTAAAAGTTAGCAAAGATTCAAAAATGATAACCCAATGTTGGAAGATCTGCTGAGATGGGAACTCTCCCACACTCGTAACAATGAGGTGACATTATCAAGAGCCTTAAAAGTGTCCCTACCCAATGATCCAGTAACTCTACTTTTGAAAATCTGGGCTAAGAATAATCCCAGACTGCTAACTTTAGGAAAAAATGAAAAAATAGATTGCACTGTTATTTAAAGAGTTAAAAAAAAACTAGAAACAATGTCTAACAATAGTGGAATGTTTAGCAAACTACAGTGCAACCAACCAAGTGGCTAATTTGCAGCTGTCTGAAATGAGGCTTATGTGAACTAGGTAACACCAGATAACATGTCTATGATGCCATGTTAAATGGGGGAAAAAAAGAATACTAACGTTTCTATGCAGTATGACTAAAATTATACTAAGAACTCTCTCTCTCACACACATACACACACAGAGAAAGAGAGAGAGAGAGAGAGACAGAAAATGACCAAATGCACCCAAATATTAAAAATGTGTGTATTTCGGTGATGGTAAGACTGCTGCTATCTGCTTTTTACTTTCTGACTTTTTTTTTTTTTTTTTTGAGATGGAGTCTCGCTCTGTCACCCAGGCTGGAGTGCAGTGGCGCAATCTTGGCTCACTGCAAGCTCCGCCTCCTGGGTTCATGCCATCCTCCTGCCTCAGCCTCCCGAGTAGCTGGGACTACAGGCGCCCACCACCACGCCCGGTTAATTTTTTGTATTTTTAGTAGAGACGGGGTTTCACCTTGTTAGCCAGGATGGTCTCGATCTCCTGACCTTGTGATCCACCCGCCTCGGCCTCCCAAAGTGCTGGGATTACAGGCATAAGCCACTGCGCCCAGCCTTTACTTTCTAACTTTTAAAATATTCATTCACTGCATGAATTTCATAATATGCCTTTATTTATTTTTAATATCCTCAGGAATAAAATTGCAGTCTTCCAAAACATAATTTTCCAAAAGATCCCTGCAGAACCCATAGCTTTCCTGGACTCTAGAGCCAAGACCCACCTGCAGCTCCAAACCTTCTAGGTGGGGCTGATTCCACACCTCCCCATAGGGCAGATGTGGATGGGTTTCATGTATGAATGGGATCCTGGGGACAGTTTTTCACTGTCACACAGATCCGACCCAGTCAGGAGTGCCCGTGGGGGACAATCTCTTCCTTGTTCCTGCATGAATCTTAAGGGATTCGTTGCCAGTCGAGAAAATGGCTTAATTTTCAGAGTCTCTGAAGGATTTATGGGCAGGTGAGAGATAGGAAGTTAATTTAAGCCAAGGGAGAATATTAACTAAATTGAAATAATAAATAACAGCAAGGAACTTTGAAAGAAATGATGACTAAAGACAAGTAAAGTGCATTTTCAAATGACACTTACTTTGGGTCCTTATTTGAAAACTACTCAGTTGAACTCAACATATATTTACTGTGTCCCTACCAAGAGCAAAAGCACCATTGGGACTGGGTGGACAGTGTCCCAGGCAGGTGGAAAAGACTGTGCAAAGGCAGGCAGAAGATGCAGGACGCTTAGATGTGCAGATGGCTGCACTTGCTGGAATCTGGTTATAAGCGATCCTCATTATCCATGGATTCTGTATTTGTGCCTACTTGCTGAAATTTATTTTTAAGCCCAAAATCAATATTTGCAGTGCTTTCATGGTCATTGTCAGACATGCAGAGAGTGGCAAAAAATTACAGTCACCCGACACACACGTTCCTACAGAGGTCAAACAAGGCCACATTCTGCCTTCTTGTTTCAGCCCTTGGATTGTAAACAAATGTCCTTTTCATGATCTAGTGAGTGCCACCACATTTGTTACATTTTTGTGCTTTTCACTGGTGACTTTGCTGTTTCAAGTGGCCCCCATGCATAGTGCCGAAGTGCTGGACGTGCTTGCACTTAGTGTTATCAGTGCAAGAAGGCTGAGAAGTGCCTTATGGAGACAATATGTGTGTTAGCGAAACTTCCTCCAGGCATGAGTGACAGTGCTGTTGAACTCAGTTCAATGTTCATGAATTAACTGTATATGTCAAATAAGGTGACGTTAAACAGAGACACACATAAAACAAGGTTATGATTGATCGGTTGACAAAAATGTTGTGACCGGAGGCTTACCTAACCTTGCATTTCTCCTAGGAGCAATGGTTCAGTATTCCCTAATCCAGTAGTTGCCAGTGACTTCACAGAACAAATTTGTAGCAAAACTGGTAATTCCACTGAAAGCTGATATGCAAAAACTCTATCACATCACACAACTCTTGGCTTAGGACATCAGAACTCCAAAAGTGGATACACAGGAAGGCAAACGACAAGCCAAACAAAAAAATGTCTATCAGATCTAGGGTCTAGGAACAAGAAAACTCCTGCCTTTCAGTATGAGGCCAACAGGAGGCTCAGGTCGTGTCTTCAAAAGCAGGGTATTTTTCTTGGTCTATGAAAAGCCATACTGACAGCCTGAACTTTAAGTTATAAAACACTGTGGTTTTCCATTCCCAATATGCTTCACTGAGCACTTAATTTAGAATTGCACAATTATGTTTGCTTAATGCCAATTAATTATTAAACATGTTTATTGAGGTCTGACAGCCATATAAGAGAGTCATCTTTTATATATTGGATGCCTGTTAAGCTTCAATAAATATGTTAACAATCATTTGGTGTTTAATGTGCATACAATATCGGCTGTTAAATCTCAGGGCTGGACTGGTTGAAACACTTATTTTTAAAAGTGAGGCCCAAGTTGGTAATAGCTGGATCATTAGTTGTGTCTGAAGCTTAAGTGCAGTCAGCTGAGGGGGTCTAAGGAAATCACTGCAGAGGAGACGGCAGAGCCCCAGGGAGAAGGCTCCTGCCTTCCGAGCTGACAGCTGGTGTGCACTGGAGTTGGCCCACCTAGGGCCTGCATCCTGGCCCCACAGTCTGTGAGCTGTGCAATCTCAGGACCTTGTCTGAACTTCTTGGAGTCTCAGTATCCTCCTCTGTAAAAACACAGCAGTAAAAGTGTAGCCTCGGAGAAGTGCTGTAGACATGAAGTGAGAGAGTGGGGTTGAGTTAAATGAACACTGAACTCAGGGGAGTTCAAATAGTCATATATATGAGTTTGGGGATTAAAAAGAGGAGGAAAGAGAGGATGAGAGAGAAATAAACCAAAACATTGGGTGATTCTCCCAATTCCTATGCTCAATATCCCTGCTGGAGAGTGAGGGGAGAGAGTGACTGATAATATATTTATGCAAAGTCACACTGTTCTATTTTTACTTAATACCGCTATTCCGAAGCATACATACACCGTGAAAGTTTTGGACAATTTCAAAAGACCATCAGGGGGAATTTTGGCTACATACAAGTTTCTGCCTCTTACATGCTGACTTCAGAACCTAACCCTAAGTAAGAAAAGATGGGATTTCTCTTCGATACTTAGTAGAGGCCCTGGAGCATAAAATGTGTTTAATAAGTAAATAATAAATGTTACGGGCTCTTATGATTATTGTAATTATCATCATCCTCCTCCTCCATGTATGTTCCCCCACACAGAAGCCCACAAGGGAAGTCCCACCTTTCTTCTAAGCTGGAGAAAGCAGAGCTCCCGAGCCAACCTTATCTATGTAGTGCAGGCAAATGATGTTGATTTTCCACCTTGGAAAATGGCTATGAAGCAACCGCTCAGGGCACTTAATTTCCTCAAACAGGGCCATCAAAACTGCACAGCCAGCCTCCCTGTGCCAACCCACAAAGTGGATCAGTGCCTTGCACAGCACCCGCACCGCCACCAATAGACGCATTCAGTTGCTGATTTAGATAGAAATAAATGTTTATGAATGAATTATGGGTGTGAGTCGTCAGCTTGCGGATGAGGCGCAGCTGCAGCTGGGAAGTGGCTGAGGGACATGGCCGCAAAACAAAGTGGTAAAATGGCTTCTGGGTGCCCTGCCCCCAACTCTGCCAAGGGCCTGCTCAGTCTGTCCTCCATGAAGCCTGCCCAGGCCTCCCAAGTCAGAATGACTTGCTCCTTCCTTGATCTCTTCTTAGCCTTCGTCTCTCACAGTCCTCAACATTCTCTACCTCATCCTATTTTCATTTACCTGAATCCGTTTACCCAACAGTGAGAGGCAGCCAGGTGCAGGAGCAGCTATTTTCCGGGTATCACCCCCGTTCAGATCCAGCTTCTGCTAATCCTAGCTATGTGCCCTTGGCAAGCTTCTAACCCTGGTGGGCTACATGTGACTTGTTTAAAAAAAAAAAATGGATAAAATCTATCTTGCAGACAGGACAGCCATGTACAGCTGCGCAGGCTGTGCACTGCACAATTCCACCTGTGGAGATCACATTACCACAATAGGAAGATACAATGCAATGATCACTGTCCATGTAACTTCATGAGCTTTCAAAGTGCAATCTCCAGTTACAGTTGGTACAGTTACAATTCTTACACAGTAGCTGTCAATTTGCCAGAGCTATCGAGAGGGTCAGATGAAAGAATCATTAACAGGAAGTGGATGCTAGCCCTTTCTTGCCCCCAGGCCTCATGTACTGCTGCAGATAGCACACCTGGGGAGAGGTCAGCACCAAAAGGCATTTATTAAACATTCATCTGGAGTGGCACTGTGCTGGGCAACTCAAAAACAAGACTCTGCCTATTATTTCTTTACTTTTCCTGTTAGTTTCCTCCACATCCTCTCCAAATGCCCCCTGACCTTTTGGAAATACCTTCAAAAAAACTGGACATGAGAGATTAAAAAGGCTCCAAGTGGGCCACCTATTGTGTACACCAGAGTCCAAATTCCTAGATTTATATGACATTCCAGCTTTAGTTTAAAACAAAATAATCTGTCACTTAAAACAAAGCAAATCAAAACAGTAGTTTTCATCCTCCTACCCTGGAGATCATCACGCACACACTCATTACTGTGTACATGGATGTCTCCCAGTTAACAAGCTCCCCATGTAGTCCAAGCCAGCAGTGTGCTAGCAGCTTTCCTTAGACCACTGACAGATAACCCCAATTGGCTCTTCACAGCACTGAGATCCACACAGAGCCTCTACTAGGGCTGAAGAGGCACAATATGACCTGCTCCCACCTGCCTCCTGATCCCATTTCTAACCATCCCCCTATGTCTGTGCTCCAGCCATGCCGGCTTCCCTCCCTTGTCCTAAACATGCCACTCTCATGTCTGCCCCTGGGCCTTTACACTTCCTCTGCCTTTGGAAGAGCCTGCTCACAGGTCTGTCCAGAACCCGCTTCTTTTGTCTCATTCAGGTCAGATCAAATCTCCCCTCTCTGAGAAGTCTTCTCTGCACATTATCGCTGGAGGCATTCATCCCCAAACCACCCTCAATCCACACTGCCCTGCCTCCCTGTCTTCGTCATACTTACCAGAAATAATCATGTTCATCTGCTTGTGTCTACCCCACTGTCAGCTCCATCATGGCATGAACCTTGCTTGTCATATGCACTGAAACACCTTGTCCTCCACAACCGTGTCTGGCTAACCATAGCCCATCCTCATATGCTTCTTAGATCTATTAAATAGGAAGCCCTCATTCCATGCTCCCCACAACTCTGAGGCAGACATTGTCATCTCGTCTTTACAGTGGAGAGAACCCCCTGAGAGGTTGGCACATGGCTGTGAGGCCAGTGTTAACTGGCCAAAAGCTTCAGGTTGAGGGCACTGTGGCCCACTGGGAACCATGTACAAATCAATGGGCCGGGCCAAGTGTGGTGGCTGATGCCTGTAATCCCAGCACTTTGGGGGGCTGAGACAGGTGGACCACTTGAGGTCAGGAGTTCAAGGACAGCCTGGCCAACATGGTGAAACTCCGTCTCAACTAAAAATACAAAAACTAACTGGGCATGGTGGTGCGCACCTGTAGTCCCAGCTACTCAGGAGGCTGAGGCAGTTGAATTGCTTGAACCCGGGAGGCGGAGGTTGCAGTGCGCCGAGATCACGCACTGCAATCCAGCCTGGGTGACAGAGCGAGACTCCATCTCAAAATAAAATAAAATAAAATAAAATAAAAATAAAAATAAATAAATAAAAAATAAATAAAATAAAATAAAAATCAGTGGGCCACAGTGCCCTGGGCCTGAAGCTTTTGGCCAGGTAACACTTAGCACTAATATGCCATGCCATGCACTATCCTAGGTGCTGATCCCCATTCACCAATTTAAGTCCACCAAGCACCCTTGGCAGGTATTGTTGCTATCCTTATTTGCACATGAGAAGCTGAGACATAGAGAGGTGGAGGAACTTGCCTATGTCACAAATCTTATAAATGGCAGTCAGGAATTGAGCCCTGGCAGTTCAGGGCTCTGAAGTCTATGCTGCGCTGCCTCTCTTTACAACTGTGGCAACAATCCCTGCACAGCAGCTCCCCTGGAGAATGTACTCTATGTCAAGTGCTTTACGGAACTTTCTTTATTTAATCCTCACAAAAGGCAAACTGCATGCCTTCCCGCACCAAGCCCCTGACACCCTAAGCTCGCTCCCCTCACAGGGTCTTTGGACCTCACACCCCTCGTCCCTATATCTGACCCCTCCCACCACACGTCCTTCAGGGCTCTGTGTCACGCACATGCGCGGAGGGCCTTCCCTGACCACCTGATACAAACAGCATCCCTGCCCCACCTGGGCTGTACTCTCTAGCCCCTTATCCTGCTTTAGTTTTTTACTTAGCACGTGTCACCTCCTGACATATTATACCGCAGTTCATCAAATATAAGACTCCATCAACTTTAAGAGCCACCACTGTGCACCTCTAAAAAGAATAAAAAGTGCCCGTCGTAACTACACAATACTGACTGTATCAGAGATGTCCAAATGTGAAAAACTGTGCATCTTGGAATCTGTGAAATATGATTTATTTGCTTACTGTCCATCTGCCCCCACTAGAACGAAACCCCCATGGGAGCAGGGACTCACTGATATTGTTTGCTGTTTGCCCTAGACCAATCCGTCCTCAACAAATACATGTTGAAATGAATTGCACCGAACCAGCCTCCATGAGGCAAGTACTACTGCTATCCCCATTGTACAGATCAGAACAACTAAGGCACGAAGAAGTCAAGCAATTGTCCCAAGATCACATAGCTAAGAAGCCCCTGAATCACTGTCAGATAGTTCAGCACATGTTGCTCCTAGAGCCAAAATCTTCAGTGCCCCATCAAGCAGTTTTAAAGAAGCTCTGATTTATTTTTATTTTAGTGTGTAATTTGGATATGGTGTATGATAAAATAAGTATTGGGCAGAGATGTCTTTCAGAATCAGTTCTCCACTAGGAAGTATAATTATGTCCACAGTCTATGGGATGAATATCTGAAAACCATGCTGTTTTGGTCACGTGGTCTACCCAGACTATGAGCTCATGTAAGCCATGACAGGCTCAAATAAGGTATCTGAAGACCAAGTGTATCCAATTCACTTACGAATAAAACATTAGAGACTGCTGAACTAGACTGGCCGCTTGCTGGACTCACTGAGCATTGCCTATAGTTCATAATCAAGATCCCAAGTAGAGCAAGACATGATAGGGCGGGGAGGTGGGGTGCGGTGAAGGGCCCTTCTCACTCATTGTAATTCCTCATAATTAATTTCTACAGTGCCCCAAGGTGAGAGCTTTTCATTAGAGTGCCATCTTCACTTCAGTTTCTTGCAGGCTAGGACATCTCTCTGCTCCCTTTGAAGCATAAAGTGAAACAGCTTCCGAAGAGCTCTCTGATCCCTCATCCTGGACCATTACAAACATCCACAGCTGAGCACTCCTTTTTAACGAAGTGTACTTTAATTAGTCACTTGCACACTCATTGGTCTGTCTTTATTGGCTTGTAGCTGTATCTTAATTGGTTTGCTCACCAAATTCATCCAAAAGTCCCACATCAATAAAGGTATGTTCACAGAAGGTCTCTATCATTTTACGGCACCAATGCCAGATAAAACAGAGGTACCTAAAGACCTTCAGCTGGTGTAACATAAAGCTCATTATTAAGGGCAAAACCCTGTGTTTATGCAATATCACAACAGCTAAATTTAAATTTGCCAGCAGGGGCCCAGGAAGTGTAAATGTGTGACATTGGTAGGAGCATTTGCCTACCGCCAACTTCCTTGCTTTTGAATACATCGCACTGTATTATTGGTCCTCTGCACGAAAGTGCCATAATCTTTAAAGTAAACAGACAAGAAGACCAGCTGCCATCTGTCCCAATGGGAACATGAATTGCCGCTTCTGGCGTATCCTATTAGGTGCTTATTCCACAAGGAGCACACAAAATGCAAGAAAGTTCCCAGGAGCTTGGCACCAAAGCAATAATGCTTGATGCTGGCGAAGTCGAGGCTGGTGATTAGGAGGGCTGACTTTTGAGGATCCATCTGCCACATGCCAGGTGTCTCACCAGGATCATTGTCTCTACTTGGGGGGATATATCTAGTTCACTGGAAATAGCTGATCAATAGAGAGGAAGATCTTAAGATTTCTGGTGGAATTCTTGCACAAGTGGATTCTAAGTCAATATGGGCGCATGTTATGCTAAAGACAACAGCAACACTTACCCTCTGTTAAGTGCTTGCTAGGTGTTATGCACCATGCAACACCCTTTACAAACGATATTGCATGCAAGTCCATCCCTAAATCATTAAATCTCATTGTCCTGTTCTCTTTTCTTAGACTAAGCACCATCTGATGAAATTACTTATGTATTTTATCTTCTTATTATCTACTCCCCAACTAGAATATCAGTGCCATGGGAGCTAGTACCCTGTCTTTCTTATTCTTTGATGTGTCCTCAGCTGCTTTGATGTATCCTCAGCTGCTAGAATGTTAATTAGCATGTAAGAAGTCCCCAATTATGTGGGGAATAAATGATGTGGTGAATAAATGATTACACAATTCGATGAGAGGTATTATTATTGCCACTTCACAGATGAGGAAACTGAGGCCTGGAGAGAAAACTGACTTGCCGAAGGCCACAGATAATAACTGGCAGAACGAGAACATAAACCTGGGTCTGACAGTCTTAATTAAAAGGTGGACCTCTTGGGCTGCACTACACTGCTCCACTTCACAGAGACAGGCTGGAGCTATCTTTTCCTAGAGTCCAAATATTTCCAAGTTCAGTGACTTCACTTTGGTAACCTGACATTTGTCATGGTACCAGTATTTATCACACAGACGTTGGCAAAATGTTACAAGTCAGGCTTCTTTCAGAGAGCTGGTTCAGGAGCACACTTCAGGGTACAGTAGTCCCCCTAATCCTTGGTATCAGTTACCTGTGGTCAATCATGGTCTGGAAATATTAAATGGAAAATCCTAGAAACAAAAAATTCATAAGATTTATATCGTATGCCGTTCTGAGTAGCATGATGAAATCTCGTGTCCCAGTCCATGCCACCTGGCCCCACTGGAGAGATGCAAATCCTTCCTTTGTCCAGGGTCCATGCTGTCTACGCTACCCATCCCTTAGTCACTGAGTAGCCATCTCAGGTATCAGGTCAACTGTCACAGTATTGCAGTGCTTGTGCTTAAGGAACCCTTATTTTACTTAATAATGTCCTGGCCGGGCATGGTGTTCACGCCTGTAATCCCAGCACTTGGGAGGCCAAGGCAGGTGGATCACGAGGTCAAGAGATCGAGACCATCCTGGCTAACATGGTGAATCTCCGTCTCTACTAAAAATACAAAAATTAGCTGGGCGTGGTGGCGCGTGCCTGTAGTCCCAGCTACTCAGGAGGCTGAGGCAGGAGAATCGCTTGAACCCGGGAGGCGGAGGTTGCAGTGAGCTGAGATTGCACCACTGCACTCCAGCCTGGTGACAGAGTGAGACTCCATCTCAAATAAGTAAATAAATAAATAAATAAAATAAAATAAAATAAAAAATAATGACCCCAAACACAGATTGCACCACTGCACTCCAGCCCAGCAACAGAGCGAGACTCCATCTCAAAAAAATAAACGAATAAATACAATAAAAAATAATGACCCCAAACACAACAGCAGTGATGCTGGCAACTTGGACATGCCAAAGAGAAGCCACATACTGCTTCTTTTAAGTGAAAAGGTGAAAGTTCTCGACTTAAGGAAAAAAAAAATCATATGCTGAGGTTGCTAAGATCTGCAATAAGAACCAATCTTCTATCCATGAAATTGTCAAGAAGGAAAGAGAAATCTGTGCTAGTTTTGCTGCTGCACCTCAAACTACAAAAGCTACAGCCACAGTGCATAAGTGCTCAGTGAAGATGGAACAGGCATTACATTCGTAGGTAGAAGACATGAAGATAAATGGGCTCTGATTGATGGCAACCGAGAGCTGCACTAACCCAGGTTTCAGGCATCCACTGGGGGTCTTGGGAAGTATCCCCCAGATAAGGAAGGACTGCTGTCTTTGTGATTCCAATGTCCTCTGCTAGTTCTGCTGTTTGACCTACTAATCCTTAAATTATCCAAGACCCCTTTTTTCCTCCTGATCCCCTTTCCCTGAATCCACTCTTTTCTTAACACCCAAAAACGGAAGCAGGCCAACCTCTGGGGCAGGCCAAGGGGAGCTGCCACTGTCTCTGTGGTCCCAGCACTGCCTGAGTCCTTCCTCGTTCCTTATAGACTGACACACTGAGAGCCCTGGGCAACGTGCAAAGCTTTTCCAGGGTAATGCGTGGCTTTGTGAGCCCTCCTTTTCCCAGAGGGCTCCTCTAACCTTGTTAATCTTTAAGAACTGTAATTTTTAAGGAAGGGGAGGGTATCCAGTAGGTTTCCCTTTTCACGTCTCTCATCTGGTTTGGCTTGGAAGTTTGTGTTAGTTTGGGAGCCTGAGAAATTCCTGGGCACTGGACAGAGATAGCAGGAGGTAGTCGATCACACAGGCCCCCCATTACAGGACGCCCATGTTGGCACAAGAACACTGCCCCCTGCCCCATGTGAGAGCTAAGCTGCTTGGAAGCCAGGGTGGCAACAAATCTTTCAGAAGGCTGTTTGGAAATGCTTTATGGCCCATAGGGTTACAAGGCTCTAGCTGAACAAATGGAAAAATTAGTCTACCCTAAAATATCCAAGGCAAGTAATTTCCTATCACCTTGTTTTTCAAATGTACTTAACATCTAGAATCTGGGCTTCCCAAAATACAGATAAGGGTCATCAGTTAAAATGGCAACTCAGAGATAAAAATCTTCCACTTTAACAGTCACTCATAAAATGACGCCATCAGCCCTGCTGTTTGGCCTCAGAGTTAGGCGTCCAAAAACAACAATTATTAAGTATTCTTGAATTTAACAGACTTGAACCAGTCAATGAGCAGGACACTTATCCTTCATCCCCCAAGGCTCAGCAACTGACCCTCTGCTGTCTCCACAGAAGTTTCTCAAAGACATGTATCTGGGGTTAGTTCCCCCTCTGTTGGGACAGTTTGCTTTTCTGGTTCCTTTCTAAACTACTTCTTACTCCACAAAGTACTGATGACAACCAGATGTCAGTTGGTCTGTTTATTTCTTGCATGCTTTTTTTTCTTTTTCTCTTCCTCTTCCTTGAATCATTTTGCTCTTCTTTTTGTTCCCTTTATTCATTCATTTCATTCATTCATTTATTCCATTCCATTCCTTCAATAGAGATTATATAATACCTACCTATCAAGAACTAAGAATGCTAATTTATAGGATACAGATGGAAATTCGGCCCTCAGAGAGCTTCCCCTTGGGGCTGGCGGTGCCACACAAGTGAGAGCAGAGGGGCAGAGGAGGACATTGCAGGTTGCACGGGACTGACACCTAAGAGCTGGAGAAGGCTGCATTTGACTTATGACCTGGGAGAGGAGCAGAAGCTTGCAGGGGAAGGGGAAGAGTACTCCAGATTGAGCAAACAGCAGGTGCAAAAGTCCTGTGGCCACAGGCAGTGTAGCACAGCAAAGGGGCCGAAATTAGTGCTCTAGGGCTCAAGTAACGGGTGACCAGGAGCAAGGATGTGGCTGTAGAAATCATTAGGGGTCAGATCGTGGGGGCCTAGCACACCATGATCATGGAGGCCTAGGCACCAGGAGGTAGAACTGAATGCAGAAAGTGATGGAAGAGTTGGAGTAGAAAGTGCCATAATTAATTTTTAAAAAAATTGAAGGTTTAACTCATTCTCTACCACACAGTCACAGTTACCTGGGAACAGGGGCTTCTGAGGTTCTCAAGAAAGCCTGGTGCCATTATGGAATGAGTAATCTGGCCTCCAGGTGGGGGCTGGGGGAAGGATGATCATGACTCACACAAGCCTGAAAATAAACCAGCCCTGTAACTTTAGAGGCAAATGAGAATAAATGGAATCTCTGGGGCTTACTGCAGTTAGACCTTTTTTTTTTTAGGGACAGCAGCCAGATACTGAAATGGGGAGGTTTGCTGAACAATAGAACATCTTCCCCTGCCCCTTTTGGCAGGCAAATTTCTTTACAGGCCATGAATAGCAGTCACTAAATTCTAAACCTAAGGTGAGAAGACAAAGTTTGATAAATGTACCCAGGTACTGGAATAAAGACTCAGAGAGCATGCAGATCACAAAGTTCAGACTGTGACCACCTGTGCTCAGTGTTACACACATAAACATGCTCTCTCACACACACTAACACACTCACACACATGCCCTCCCTTTCTTTTCTTTCTTTTTGAAAGAGATGGGGTCTCATTCTGTCATCCATGCTAGAGTGCATTGGCATGACCATGGTTCTCTGCAGCCTCAACCTCCTGTGCTCAAACAATCCTCTGGCCTCAACCTCCTGAGTAGCTGGGACTACAAGCGCGTCCCACCACGCCTGGCTGCTCTCTCTTTGTTTCCATGAACTGTCAGTTGCAAACGTCAATTCCTAAAATTCTCATACCTAAAAGGCAAAAGAATGGAAAGTGACCAAAAGATGAGACAGGAGCATATTTAGGAAAGTTGAGGGGAGGAGCAGCTCAGGAAAAAAATTGAAATAAAATAGAAAAAATATGTTATCAGTCAGTCAAGAAGAGCACAGATCCAAAAGTCACATCTTAAATATGTTTCAGTATTTCATGGGTTTATAAACTCCTCTAGTATTTTCATGGGCTTAAAGAAAACTATTGCATACATTTTGTTTTATTCTCTAGAAAATCTTGCCCTGCTGCTATCACTTGAGGAAGTGAGTAAGAAGGTCTGTCCTTTAATTATTGACCAACCACCTAGGTTACAGAGCTTAAATCCTTCTAATGATGCATAAAACCACACGAGGGGCCGGATTAGCTTGTCCAGTGTTAATTAGAGCCTTTCCTGGACATTCTTTCCCACCTTCTATTTCACGACCAGGAATAGTAAAGCCTAAGTTTTCAAATTTATGTTAAATCCAAGAGGTTAAAAAAAATGTAAGGCCAGTTAAGTGGAGAAGAAACTGTGTAAAGAAGGCTTACTAGATGTTTATATGCCCTCAAGTCAGGACTCTCAAGCCAGCAGTATGCAGCATCCTCTCTGAAGTCTTATCATGGAAGAGCTCTCTGGATGACCCAGGCAATTCTACGCATATTTTAAAGAGTGAGCATTTTTCAAAATGGCTCCTTCTAATAACCAACAACTCCCAGCAATGATGAAAGTCACCATCATTTGTCAAACAATTTGGTAACATCTAAAAACATTTCCCCAAGAACTGCTCCCCTCCAACACACCACACACACACACACACACACACACACACACACACACAATAGTCTTCTTGAGTCCACTTTCAAAGCCATCTCTGTTGCAAAAGCTACCTCTGGCAAGGAGTTGGAAATGAATCAATCTTGGCAAAATGGGAAATGATTTGGGGGGACAGAATTAAACTTGGGTAGTTTTTCTTTCCTTTCTCAATTGTACTTTTGTTCATAGCTTCAGCTGGGAGAGAGAGTGCACACATTTAGTTGGGAGTTTATGAGTTCATATTTTATAATTAACGTTGCCAACAGGGGAGTTTGATTAATACCAAGCAGTGGATTTTGAGCAATGTTCCATATAAATTGCCAAATTTAGCAATAAAATAAATTGGTTATGCGAACATAATTAGTAGGATGACTACTTAAAATTCAAAACCGAATGTGAATAATTCCAAATCATCTGAGCCACAAATCCATTATTTGTATATAAGGGGGAAAGTATAACATTTGGGTTTTATTTTGCCCTCAACTACAGTGTTATTCACCACCAAGTTGAACATAATGAAACTTCCACAATGGGTTGTGGCAATATTTTAGAGCCACTGAGAAACACACATATACATGCATGCACACACACAAAGGGAATGTAAAAAGGTAAGATACGCTAAACTGCGAATTTTCATTATAAATTTAAAAATCTATAACAAACTTTTCAACAAATGCTGCATTACGTTTTTCCAATGTGCAATATATAAACCTCGAATGCACAATTTTGCAGCAGAGCTTTTTCCCTGTAAATACTCACAGTACCTTGTTGTCGCCCTGGACTTCTCCAAGCCTTTGCTGAAGTTCTTTAATTTCTTCTCCCAGATGTTTATTTCGGTCCTGAGAATCTCTCAATAGTTGTGCAAGATTAGCCTAGAAATATCAACACATTATGAAATACAATCAGAAATGGAGCAGTGGATAAATGCAGGGCTTTATCGGGCTTGTGGATGCTGGCGTCTAACCCCAGCTGAACCACACAAAGCCCATTATAGTAAACACATATATGAATGCAGCCAGTGTGTGAATCACACCACTACAATGGCATGCAGGAAAATGAAGTTGGCCATGAACCTCAATTTGGAGATATTCTTTGTTTACAGAATGGCTCACAGAGGGTACTTGAACAAGCAATGGAAAAGTCAGTCTTTTTTGCCTTAAAAAAAAAAAATTGTGAGGCTGAGGCAGGAGAATTGCTTGAGCCAGGGAGGCAGAGGTTGCAGTAAGCTGAGATTGTGCCACTGCACTCCAGCCTGGGTGACAGAGCAAGAATCCATCTCAAAAAAAAAAGAGAGTTTATCACCAAAAATCTGGAAAAAGGACATAGAGTTCAATTGTAAAATTTGGGCCAGGCCAACAATATAGAAAAAGTTTCATTTTTTTGTTTGGATAGCTTCTTATTCTTCAAATATATGTTGTCTCATGAGCTTTCGTGTGTGACCTCAATGCCTAGAATTTTGATTACAATTCTAGGGGGCAGCCAGAGAAGAGGTCAGTGACGAGCAACAATCTCTGAAATCAGGATCCGGAAGAAATGCAACAGTTTCCTGGGCTAGATTTCCCCTTCTTTATTTCCTTATTCTACCTCACATAGTACTAAATAGCCAGGATAATCGCCCTTCATTCCCATCTTCATGACATCATCCTTTCCTTAAGATTTGCCTCCTGTTGGGATCCAGGTCCCTCCAGTCTCCATGGCCGGTCCATCAGCCAGTCTCCCCTTTTGGTGTGGCTCCATCTCACAGCCTCATGGTCCCTTTCCCCAGAGCATGCAGACACCTTTTACCATATCCTCACCCCTTTCCCACATTTCCTGAACCTGGGATTCCTGGCCGCCCATCTAGCTACCTATTCCAGCCTTTTACTCACATTCCTCCTTGCTCGCATGGCTTCTTGTTCTCCCGTACTATTCTTACTTTGCTAATGGACTTGCCCTAATTCTCACCTGACTTATCACATTCTTATTGAATCTTAGCAGGAAGAGACTGCAAGCTACTGAAAGGCAGAGATTCTGCTTTCTGTTTCCTCTGCTTCCATATGTGTTGTTCCAGACAGTGCTTAGGTACCGACAAGTGTTTTAAAAGCTCATGATGAATAAATGAAGGAAGAAAGGAGGGAAGGAAGCAAGTAAGCAACCCAAACAGGCCTCCTGGAAGGTGGAATCATTCAAGGAGAGTCAAACAAGGGATATTAGAGATGATCTTAATATGAAAGAATCCCTTCCTGCTGCAGCTGAAGAAGAAACCCAAATCCAGAGAGGTTAGGGAACTAACCCGACTGGAATGGCTACATTTCCAAAGACTTCAATGCTAATACTTTGGGGAATATGTAACTATGGTGGGTACTAAAAAGAGAATTAAAGGGAAAAGAAGATAACGATTACATGTTGGCTGACCTCCCGTATCCCATTTGTTGGGATATCCTGTTGTCTTACCTACTACGTCTCCCCACCTCATGCTCACCTCCCTGTGGTCCCCCACACAGACCAGGCATGATCCTATCTCAGTGCCAGGGCCCTATTCTCTCTGTTTGGAATGCTTTCCCTCCAGAGAGCCTCTTGGTTCACTTCCTCACCTCCTTCAGTCTTGCTCAAAGGTCACCGTCTCAACAGGATCCATCTTAACCGATCGATTTAATACTGAAACCTTCCCCAGTGCTACCTTATCTTTTTTTCTGGAGCACTTGCCATCTGTTAATATACCATATCATTTACTTCATGGTTCATTGCTTACTGTTGACTCCTTGTCTCCCTCTCCTTACTAAAACACAAGTTCCATGAAGGGCAAGGAACTTCATTGTCTCTACTGACCTCTCCCAAGCACCTAGTAGATGCTCCATAACTATTTTTAAAATAAGAGGCAATAAGCTGAGTGTGGAGGTTGCACTCTCCCTAGGAGAGATCACGAATAATAAGAGTATACCAAGACTGAAACCAATGCCTGGCATGGAGACTTGCAAAGAAAATCATTCATCCCTGGCTGGCTGCTACGGCTCACACCCGTAATCCCAGCCCTTCGGGAGGCCGACACAGGCGGATCACCTGAGGTCAGGAGTTTAAGACCAGCCTAGCCAACATGGTGAAACCCCGTCTCTACTAAAAAATACAGAAATTAGCCAGGCATAGTGGCACATGCCTATAGTCCCAGCTACAGTGGAGGCTGAGGTGGGAGAATCCCTTGAATTGGGATGGTGGAGATCGTGGAGGTTGCAGTGAGCTGAGATCGTGCCACTGAACTCCAGCCTGGGCAACAAAGAGAGACTCTGTCTCAAAAAAAAAAAAAAAAGAAAAGAAAAACGTTCATCCCCTTTGGCTGGATTTAATCAAGCCCTGATCTCTACTCACTTATTTGAGAACATTACTCAGTAACTCCATCGAATTTTTCAGCCCCCTATTTGCAAAGCTCCCATCTTGTAATATTTGAGTTCTAATTTTTCCAGATTTCTGTTTTCCTAAGACAAAAATTTAGTGATGGATGAGGAAAATCAAAACCTATTTTGTAGGTAGGAAAGCAAAGAAACATGAGACACTGTGAACAAATGACTGCCTTTGGAAATTTCCCTGAATGGGAGGAATCAGAGAGATGAGGCTGCATTCTGATCATGCCACTTCCTGGGCTGGGTGACCTGGCAGGAGTTTCTTAATCTCTTGGGTCTCCCATCTGTAAGATGGAGCTAGCAACACATAGTTATTTGATCTTTAAATAATGAACAAAGAATGCCTACCACAATGCCTGGCATCCCATGTGGGCTCATTAAAGGCGGGTTATCTCCCTCAACTGTGTCCACTCCACGGCTCCTACTGCAACGCTCAGTGAACAGAGCTGTGTAGATGCAGCGAAGGCCTCCTTGGACACAGTTGACTCCTTTGCAATCCTGCCCCTTTATTGTTGATTATTCGTTCATTCATTTATCTGACAAATATTTATTGGGCACCTGGCATCTGCCTGGCACTGTTTTAGACCGGGAGATACAGCAGCAAACAATACAGACAAAACCCTTGCCCTTGGAAACTGACATTGAATGGGTGACATTACATTAACTACATTATATTACAATAGAATATATAATGCATCCGTGTGCTAGATGATAACATGCTGCAGAGAAAAATAAAGCAGGCAAAGGGAATAGACTGTGTTGGAAGAAAGGGCCACAGAAGGTTTCACCGAGAAGGCCACATTTAAATCAAGATTTGAAAAAGGAGAGAGAGAGAGTCTTGTAGGTATCTTGGAGAAAAAGTCCCAGACAGGGGAAAAGGCAAACAGGCTTCCCTCTCTCCCTCTCCCCATCACATCTCAGAACTTCCATTTGAAAGCACAGCTCAAGGCCACAAGAGCAGGCTGACCACAAGCACTACAGCGAAGTCGACACATGACTCAATTCTTGATTTTCTTTTCCTGGTTCCCCCTCTCCATCCACAGCTCTCCTTCCTTAGCTCAAGGTGTCACATGTGGGTGGCCTCTGCCTTTCCTCCATGGAACTCCAGAACATTCCCCAGACATTAGCTCATTGATCCTTTTCCCTGGCAGCAAACATAATCCCTCCCTACCAGATGGAGGGTCAGGCCACTGGGCAGCAGTGACTGTCCCTGGGGAGCGGCAGGAGGAGCAGCCCAGCGCTTGCTCGGTCTGGGAGCTGGCTGCCAACTGCACATGGTCAGGTGAATCTCAGCATCCCCATCTGGAGGAGATGCAGCAAAATTCACCCAAACCTTCATTTAGCAGAAGAGAGGTCCAAAGAAATGTCTGTAAGGGCAACAATGAAAATGTAAAAAAAGACAAGGGAAAAAAATCTCCAACCTCCCTAAGCTTCCCTTTTTAAATCAATATTTCCTTAGTCTCTGGTGGGCGGGAAGACCGACATTCACTGACCAATGTAACTGCAGTGGCTACATTGGTAGCTACTGTATTGGTAAACCAGTACAACTCAGTCTATTGGTGGGAAAAGAGTTCTCTTTTTCCAATCCATAATAGATCAATACTTTTGTAAAATCTAATAAAAATGAGTTACTAGGCAAATAAATTTAAGAAGACAAGAAGATAAAACCCCAAGTGTGTATCATTAGACTCAACAGACATAAAACCATGCTGTCAAATTGCTATAAAAGTTTCTGAACACTTACTCTCAATTTCTGTATGTATCTTGTCATGGACCAGAAACAATTAGGTTGCAGCCTGGCCCTGGTCCTTGGGCCTCACTTTAAAAAGCATTGAGCTCAAATGGTTTTCCTAGGGATATGGAAACTAGAGTAAAAAAGACACTCAGTATAAAAATCAGTCAATAATTCCAGTGATGGCCAGGACAGAGGGCAGGGCTGCTTTAGGAAACAGTTATTTAGAGACCCAGTGATGTGATTATTGAACATTATTTACTCTGGAGCCTGGCTGAAAAGAAATCTACTAAGAGCCAGGCATTTCTACATTAGCTGCAAAACAATGGTTTATTAAAATTGCAATCCTCCAAGTGAGTTCACTATAAATCTACCCCAGCTTTAAACTTGACCCCTGGAGTACAGTGGGGTCGGGGTGGCACCACTGCTTCAAAGCAGGTGACTGTAATTTTCTTTTACATTTAACAGGCTAGATTCCTTGTCAACATACAATTCTTTTCTATTCAGTCCCTCCACCTCCTCAACTCCAAAACAATAACTTTGAACACTAGAAAATGACTATTCTGATATGGTGCATAATTCCTTGACATATACCTTAAAGAACAACAAAAAAAAGAAAGTAGTACATTCCAAAGTGCTCAAAATAGAGGAGAAAAGTTCACACGATTCTTTTGACCAAAAATAACACCCATGACTCACACACGTTCACTATAACAATCCATCAAGCTAACACACGGTGCCTGCTTATAATTTACCAGCTATGCAGAGCGCTTTATCTCCCTGTTACTGAGAAGGACTCTGTGACCATCAGTTTAGAATAACAGCACTATGTAAAGGAAATGTCAGGGAGAAGTGGCAGCCTGCCTAAGACTGGGTTTCACAGGGAAGGAAAACAAAACCAAGAGATTCTTTCCTCTAAATCTCTGGGGGCAGGAGGCAGCATAAATAGCAAAACATAAAAAGGTTTAAAAAGAAGCCTGTTTTAAATATTCAGATCAAGCGAGAGCCAACATTAAAGGCTGACATTTTTGCTCTGATAATAGTGGAATGTTGAATATAGTGGGATACGTGGGAGAATCCATATATTTAAGTCACTCTTTCTAGCTAGGAGTTTATTAAAATTGTGATGGGAAAGGGAGCGAAGAGAGATTTGATGAAAACATAGCGGAGAGATTCAAGGCCGAAAGGATATGACAGCTTTCCATTCTGAAACACCTTCCTTTGTCAAGGAACAACTCAATCCCCAATTATAAATGATGCCTGCAGAAGCAATTCACCAAAGCCAGCCCCGGGTGTGGGAACTGGGAGGCCCTAGAAATTCTCTCTGGACAGGGATGATGACTACAAATACTGACAGTTGTTGTGAAGGCAAAGACCAGGAAATTGATTGAGCCGTCGGATCTCACCCCCAACCTCTTCCCAACCGTTTGCAGGAATCCTCACCGAGGTAGGTTAGCCACATGGGAGAGGGCAGCTATCTTGCAGCATTTCTTTAAGCCCTGCTGCACCCTGAACTCTAGCTCTTGCCTCTACCACCGTTCCAATTCCCCTATAAATGCCGCAAAATAAGTCAGAATGGTTTACACTACAAATGCAACATGTTTTTTAAACTTACAAGAACCAATGGGAGATTTTAAAATACGGACAGTCCCTGATTTAATGATGCTTCGACTTATGATCTTTCAACTTTACAATGGTGTGAAAGAGATAGGCATACAGTAGAAACTGTAGTTTGAGTATACAGCCATTCTGTTTTTTGGTTTCAGTACACTATGGAATAAATTACACTTTATAAAATAGGTCTTATGTTAGATGATTTTGCCCAACCTTACACTAATATAAGTGTTCTGAGCATATTTGAGGTAGGCTAGGCTAAGCTAAGCTATGATGTAGGTCGGATGTACTAAACGCATTTTCAACTTCTAATGTTTTCAATTTACGATGGGTTTATCAGAATGTAACCCCCTTGAGCATCCCTTTATGATTAAAACCCTCAGCAAAATCTGCATGGAAGGGACATACCTTAAGGTAATAAAAGCTATCTATAACAAACCCACAGCCGACATTATGCTGAACAGGGAAAAGTTGAAAGCATTCCCCCTGAGAACTGAAACAAGACAAAGATACTCACTTTCACCACTTCTATTTAACATAGTACTGGAAGTCCTAGCCAGAGCAATCAGACAAGAGAAAGAAATAAAGGGCATCCAAATCGGTGAGGAGGAAGTCAAAGTGCTGCTGTTTGCCGATGATATGATCATGTACCTAGAAAACCCTAAAGACTCCTCCAAAAAGCTCCTAGATCTTATACATGAATTCAGTAAAGTTTCAGGATACAAAAGCAATGTACACAAATCAGTAGCACTGCTATATACCAACAGTGGTCAAGCTGAGAATCAAATCAAGAACTCAACCCTTTTACAAACTGCAAAAAAATAAAGTACTTTGAAACATGCTGAACCAAGGAGATGAAAGACCTCTACAAGGAAAACTACAAAGTACTACTGAAAGAAGTCAAAGACAACACAACCAAATAGAAACAAACCCATGCTTTTAGATAGGTAGAATCACTATTGTGAAAATGACCATACTGCCAAAAGCAATCTATAAATTCAACACAATTCCCATTAAAATACCATCATCATTCTTCACAGAACTAGAAAAGACAATCCTAACATTCACATGGAACCAAAAAAGAGCCTGCATAGCCAAAGCAAAACTAAGCAAAAAGAACAACTCTGGAGGCATCACACTACCTGACTTCAAATTATACCATTAGGCCATAATCACCAAAACAGCATGGTACTGATACAAAAACAGCGACATAGATCAATGGAGCAGAATAGAGAAGCCAGAAATAAAGTCAAATACTTACAGCTAACTGATCTTCAACAAAGCAAACAAAAACATAAGGTAGGGAAAGGACACCCTATTCAACAAATGGTGCTGCGATAATTGGAAAGGCACACGTAGAGGAATGAAATTGGATCCTCATCTCTCACCTTATACAAAAGCCAACTCAAGATGGATGAAGGACTTAAATCTAAGACCTGAAACCACAAAAATTCTATAAGATAGCATCAGAAAAACCCTTCTAGACATTGGCTTAGGCAAATACATCATGACCAGGAATACAAAAGCATATGCAACAAAAACAAAGATAAATAGATGGGACTTAATTAAACTAAAATCTTCTACAGAGCAAAAGAAATTATCAGCAGAGTAAACAGACAACCCACAGAGTGGGAGAAAAATCCTTGCAAACTGTGCATCCAACAAAGGACTAATATCCAGAATCTACAAGGAACTCAAGCAAATCTGCAAGAAAAAAACAAATATTCCCATTAAAGAAGGGACATAACATGAAGAGACAATTCTCAAAAGAAGATACATAA
This sequence comes from Pongo pygmaeus, assembly GCF_028885625.2. Taxonomy (NCBI): domain Eukaryota; kingdom Metazoa; phylum Chordata; class Mammalia; order Primates; family Hominidae; genus Pongo; species Pongo pygmaeus. Next base: position 23,978,494 of record NC_072376.2, read on the forward strand.
ATGGCCAACAAACATATGAAAAAATGCTCAACATCACTAATTATCAGGAAAATGCAAATCAAAATCACAATACAATAACACCTTACTCCTGTAAGAATGGCCATAATTTAAAAATCAAAAAATAATAGATGTTGGCATGGATGTGGTAAAAGGGGAACACTTTTACACTGCTGGTGGGAATGTAAACTATTATAACCACTATGGAAAACAATATGGCAATTCCTTAAAGACCTAAAAGTACATCTTCCATTTGACCCAGCAATCCCACTACTGGGTATCTACTCAGAGGAAAAGAAGTCATTATATGAAAAACACACTTGCACATGCATGTTTGTAGCAGCACAATTCACAATTGCAAAAATATGGAACTAGCCCAAATGCCCATCAATCAATGAGCGAATAAAGAAAATGTGGTATATATATATATATATATATGTATATACATACTATGGAATACTGCTCAGCCATAAAAAGGAACAAAATAATGGCATTTTCAGCAATCTGGATGGAGTTGGAGACCATTATTCTAAATGAAGTAACTCAGGAATGAAAAACCAAACATTTTAAGTTCTCAATGATATGTGGGAGTTAAGCTATGAGGACACAAAGGCATAAGAATGACACAATGGACTCTGGGGACTCAAAGGGAAGGATGGGATGGGAGTGAAGAATAAAAGACTACATATTGGGTACAGTGTACACTGCTCAGGTGATGGGTGCACCAAAATCTCAGAAATCACCACTGAAGAACTTACTCACGTAACCAAACACAACTTGTTCCCCCCAAACTACTGAAATTAAAAAAAAAAATCAACCCCCTTGTAAGCTGAGGAGCATCTGTGTAATCATGGATCATATTTGGCAATGACCATGATGTTAAGCGAACCTATTTTCAATGATCAAATATTTGACAGTGGTCAAATTTGACAAGCCCTAAATCTTTCAGCTTTGGGAGAAAAGTTTCCATTCTATACCATTTCTCTCCCTCCTGTAAGAAATGAGAAGATGGACATGAAGGGAATCAGGATACACCACCCTAAATGATGCCACTTTGGCATAAGGAATCTTTTGAGCTGAAGGCAACTGAGAATCAACAAACGCAGGAAGAAGAGTTCTCTACACTCCTTTGTCTGTCTAAAAGCAGGCATACATTTCCCTTTGAGAAGGTGTCACCCACTTCAGTACCAGGAAGAAGAGAGAGACTCCTATCACCAGAGACAGTCGGCACCAAGATGAATCTTGATAGATAATAATGTTTTGTGATGCTAATTGTCTCAAAATGAAGTCACTGATGACAAGTGACAGTGAAACTGTTGACCCTTCAAAGTGATAAACATATGCATAATGGTCTGAGGTGGTAATACCTGCTGTGGCTAGGCACCCTGAGACCTGACGAGAAACTGAAGTCACATGGTAGCTGAGATAGTGAGTGTGCACACTCCGTGGAGGGCCATAAAAACAGCAAAGCAACTGACCATGGAGAAGCATCTGTAGAACTTCTGTCTGTGGTAACTCTGAGGCCGCCTCTGGATACCAGCTGTGGCCGCCAGAAGTTCTGCCCAAAAAGAGCAGTTAACCTCCTGCTGGTCAGCATTTTTAGAAAATTCCGGCCCTCTCTAGTTTGTCTGTGGGTGTGTGGGTCTCCCCGGCTACTCGCTGTGGTTTGTCCCCTTCTCTCTCATCACTGCCTATTGGCTGAATATACTTACATGATTGCTGGTGTGTGAAAGCCTCACAATAAATCGTGAATTTGAAAACATTTAATTGGCCACTGATTGATTGTGAAACCTCTTGGGCCCTGTTGGAGTTAACATAACTAGGTTGATTCAAACCTGACACAATATTCTTCATAAACAAATTTACCAAAATAACCCTTATCTTTCATTAATTTCTCCCATATATTTCCTGGTTGCTTTCCCACAATTCATCATCACTCAAAGCCCAAATCCCCTTTCCTTTGTTAAAATGGCATATAAGCCCCTGAGTCTAACTGCTTCCTGAGTTTTATTTTTTTCTGTGAATTCCCATTGCATGTAAAATGTTAGCAAAATTGTATGCTTTTGTCTTTTGTCATTTAAGTTTGCAGGCCCGTCACTGAACCTAACAGGAGAAAGGAAAACCTTTATTTCTCCCACAGACAAAACAAAAAACAAAGTGATAAAAGTTTAAGAGAGGCTGGGGGCAGTGGCTCAGGCCTGTAATCCCAGCACTTTGGGAGGCTGAGGTGGGAGGATCACCTGAGGTCAGGAGTTTGAGACCAGCCTGACCAACGTGGCAAAACCCCATCTCTATTAAAAATATAAAAATTAGCCGGGCGTGGCGGTATGCACCTGTAGTCCCAGCTACTCAGGAGGCTGAGGCAGGAAAATTGCTTGAACCCAGAGGTGGAGGCTGCAGTGAGCTGAGATCACACCACTGCACTCCAGCCTGGGTGACAGAGCAAGACTTCATCTCAAAAACACAAAACAAAACAAAAACAAAAAAGTTTAAGAAAAACCTTTTAACCTTGTGCTATTCCAGACACTGGAAATAGGAATCAAAGAGGTAGGCCACATGTTTTCACCTGTGTCCTTAAATATTTCAGACCAGTAGCCAGTAGAGGAAAAGGCCAATATTTCAGGAACAATCCTGCAAGTTGAAACTGCCTTTGCAAAATTATGACAGTAAGAGAAATCTGACATGGCTGCTAACCTCACAGGCTGGCTGTCTTCACTCATTCCCCAGTGCAGAAAGTAGAAAAGTTCCTCTTCAAAGCTCATCTTGGTTTAAAAATAAAATAGTAGACACTAGGAATAATAGCTCCTTACTCTAAAGCCTTCTATCAACTATTAATTCTTACACTTTAGCCCAGGCATGTCTGGACAGGCCCAGCCTAGTCTTAGCTCTAGCTTATGCCCCTTCCTTATTTGGAAATGTTATTGCTTCCTTAAACCTTTCATAAGCAACTTCCTCTCCTTCTTTGTTCTTCCCTGCACTTACCTATTTAGGAAAGTTTTAGGCTATTAGCAAATCAGGTATCAGTTTAAGATTGTGAGGTTCAGCTCCAGCCAGTGGATGCAGGACACAGCGGTAAGGATGACCCAAATGCATAAGGGACAAATATATCTGCTTTTCGTTTGTTCAGGTGTGCTCTCACCATTGTTCCATCTGCGAGGGGCACCCTTTCTGCAGAAAGTAAAGAGTGCCTTGCTGAGAGATCTTTTGTCTCGGTGCTGACTTTTCTTCATGGGACTGATAATCTATTTCTAACAATTTCGGTATTTCTAACATCTGGCGTGGGCCGGGCTAACTTTGGGAGAAATTTAGTTTATTGTTTAAATAATAGCCCTTCTCAAAAACTAAACTGCTCTTGTAAAACTAATGAAAATCCACTAAGTTAGAAGGAAGAAAGGGACCTGAATTCTACTGAAAGGTAGGTATCATTAAATAATCACCAGTCATTATTCCAGACATCACAAGATTTGCAGTTTCCCTAATTATTCCTGCTAATAATGCCACTATTGTAGAACCTAAGATTGGCATTTTGAGATGTCTTTCTAGGTTTTCGCATTTCTGATAACTGGATAACCTCACTGGGACTAGCCAACTGGTCCTGTGACCCTCACCCAGGAACTAACTCAGCCCAAGAAGACGGCTTTGACTCCCTGTGATTTCATCTCAGATCCAACAGCACTCCCCACTCCCTGGCCCCCTACCTGCCAAATTATCCTTGAAAACCCCTAGTCTTCAAATTTTCAAGGAGACTGATTTGAGTGATAAAAAAACTCCGGTCTCCCGTTCAGCTGGCCCTGCCTGAATTAAACTCTTTCTCTATTGCAATTTCCTTGTCTTGATAAATTGGCTCTATCTAGGCAGTGGGCAAAATGAACCCACTGGACAGTTACAAAGTCATCCCAAATCTTCAGAATTTACTAAATACAGTTGATCCTTGAACAACACAGGCTTGAACCACACAGATGCACTTATGTGTGAATTTTTTTCAACCAAATACAGATCAAAAATACAGTATTCACAGAATGTAAAACCCATGGATATGGAGGCCCAACTTCTTGTATTCACAGGTTCTGAAAGGCTAACTGGGGAACTTGAGTATGTGAGAATTTTGGTGTACATGGGGTTCCTGGAACCAATCCCCTCTGTATACTGAGGAATGACTGTATATGTAACCTCACCATGGAAAAGTTATTCTACACCATAATATAAAAATGATGTATTCCAGAAAGTCTGGTAACATACCTCTCAATCTGAAGACATATAAATCAGAACTGGAATTCAAAAATTGGAAGAAAACGAGAGAGACAGACAGGCAGACAGACATGCAAGCCCTTGACCTAGGCACTTTCTCAAGAAAAGTAAGGAAACAGAGAATGAGAAAAAGAGACCAGATTTTTACATGGTATTAAAAAGTTTGATACTCTGGGACCCTTAAATCCATACCTTCGATATGGGAAAGTACTAGATTAAGCAAGAATACATTTAAAAAAATGTTTGATGAAACATCAAGGGTTCTTGAGAGGCGTGATTGACGGCAAATTTAATTGCAATTTCTACTCTGCTGCTTTGGTCTGATGGTGACTCCTGTGTTAACAGAGTGAAACTTGCTTTGCTTAGCAAGGGCCTCCTATTCACAGCAACTGCCAAAGTGATGACCTTTGCTACAGCGACAGCTTTCTTAGTTACAAAAAGAGCAACCACCCGAGAGCTTATTCATACACATTTTTTGGCTGTGCAAGGAGACCTTAGCAGCCTACTGCCACCTTGTAATCTCAAAACACACACTTGTGAATGAATGCATTTCCAGGCCCCACAGGCAAATGCTTTTGAATAGGCTTGGGAGGTTGCTATTTAAATAAACGTTTGCTTCATCTTGGCCATTATGATTCTGCATCTGCCAGTTAGTGGCTCCATTAATAGCTCCCAAGTTCTTTAGACTCATTGAGCTTAAATTTCCTCATCTATAAATCAGGGGATGCTTCCACCTTCCTTACAAAATGGTTTCAAGGATTGAAAGGGCTTATGGCAAGGTGCATTAGTCCTCACAATAAAGTTGCTGTTGTTACGATTTGGGAGTGCTCCTAGGGACAGGACCTGGGCTTTCTTCCTAGTTTCCCTGGTGTAATGAAAAAACTCACACCATTCAAAGTGATATAAAAAGAAACATCTCAAAGCACTTGAGATCTTTGAAGGAAGTTTTAGGTTCTGAGCAACAAACCAGGACGTATATACGAAGTCACTGTGATTTGCAGTCACAGGAGACTAAAATAAGCTTGACCAAGGAGACTTTTTTACGGAAATGAAAGGCTCCTTCCCATCCCACAAAGGGCCACTCTATGCTCTGATTTTTCCAGGGTTGTCATCTTGGCGCATGTCACTGTCTAAATAAGCCATCACTTTTTAGAGGCGAGAAGGCAACAGCTCCCTCCTGGACCAAGAGAGATACCTTTTGTGGTATGTCTGCTTGAAATCAAAACAGGAAAAGACAAAGATCTTAAAGATGTGTTTGACTGTTTATTCAAGGAGTTTTCACCGGGAAAATGTACCTCTGTGACCCCGAAGAATCCCATCTTATAAGAAAATTAACCCAAGATAATTTAAATGCCCCTTTGTCTGCTTTGCAGGAACTGCTTGTTTAGCAAAAGAAAAATATTTAAAGGGTCATTGGAGATCTTTTGGTGATCTCTCACTGCAGTGCAAAGGGGCGCTCTGTGTACACTTCTGCCTGAAGTCACAAGAAGAAATTTTCATTTCAATATCCCACGAGAAGCTATTAGTGCAATCACTGTTGTCTCAATTTCTTCACAGCTTCTTTAACGGATGATTTGCCATTGGAAATTGGTTGTTTTAAAAAGGATTCTGAGTACCAAAAGAAAGCCTCAACAACTATATTTCTAGAACCACAAATGTAAAAGTTCTCATCTGTCCTTTAATGCGAAGACCCAAAAAGCAAAAAAAATATATATATATATATACATATATATACACATATATACACATATATATGTATATACATATATACACATATATATGTATATACATATATACACATATATATGTATATACATATATACACGTATATATGTATATACATATATATACACACACACACACACACACACACACACACACACATATATATATAAGTTGCTACAGGAAAGAAAACTGGCTTAGCAGGTAAAAATTCCTAGCTCAATTTCTGGTTCTCTACCACTCCTAAGCAGAGAGCTTTGAACAAGACACTTAATCTTTAGACTTCCAAAATGGGCTGGACTGAATGTTGACTATAGTTTTTCCCAGCTGAAACAGTCTAAGAATCGAATATAGAACAAAAAGCCTGAACTACAGCACCAAACTACAAGCTAGAGGGGTCTGGAATCTAAGCCTCCTCCATTAACCTGCTATGTATCCTTGGATAAGTCACAGGAAAAATTAAAAATATCCAATATTCATTGAGCACTCTCCAACTAACAGACAATGAGCATCACAAACACCACCACATCAATTCCTCATAAGAGCTTTACAAACACATCTCAATATCATGTCCATTATGAACAGGAGGAAATTGAGTCTTAGAAAGGTGACACAGTTTGCCCAGTCAGCAAGTGGAAAGGTTAAACTTGAATCCATGCAATTAAATGCCAGAATCTAAGTTCTTTTTATTTATTGCTAACTGTGATGCTGCCCTGTGCCTTTATGAAAGACATACCTCCCAGTGTGACCTCAGAAGAATGCTGGGAGATTACATGCAGGCATGCATATATGCATGGTCTCTGAAAAATACAAAGTGTTTCAAAGGCTAAGAATGTGGTATTGTTTTCTATCTATATTTGAGAAGAACCATCAATACATTTAGAGCAGCGGCTCTTAAATGTGGTCCATGGAACACCAAGGATCTATAGAATGGCTGTAGGTCTGTGACTCCATGAAATTGAATGCAAATTTTTTTGCGGGCATGTTCTACAGCAAAGGCCCGTGGCTTTCAACAGATCCTCAAAGGTATCACTGATTCACAACAGAATAAGAACCACTGGTCCAGAGAAATGGAACTGAAACAAGGAGAAAATCCAACAAGGGGTGATCATTGCAATCTTTCCTTCTGAGTCAAGAAACAAACAGGGGAAGAGCCCAGTAAGCTCAGATCACAGAAATTCAACATTCTGGGTCAAGAAACGAAAGTCACAGCTTCAAGGCCAGTGGGCAATAATATGCTCATTGTGGCATCTTCTCCTTTTCCTATACATACATCTCGTGACCTCCCCGTCACATCTGTTAACTCCACCTGTTAACTCAGCAGCTGGTTCTTGTTCCAGTGCCTTCCGCTTATACAAGGTATGTTTGCTTTGCAGCTGGAGAGGTAAACACTTCCCCTGCTGTTCTGCCTTTGGTATAAATATTTAGCATAACACAGCAGACTCCAACTCAGGGTGTGTGCCTCGATCCCCTTCCTGCCGGTGACACAGTTTAGAAACTAATTGTGCCTCTCCCTTTCCATACTTGCCCATGTAAACCAAAGCTTTCTGCTTCTGGCTAAAGGGAAAGTTTCATGACAACCAGCCCCTAAAAATTTAATGCTGCATTTTCCTCCCCATGCTGAACTATGAAGAGGACACCTTACCACCTACCCTAAAACCAATCACATGCTTAAATAAACTAATGGTAAATAGAAATGTAAAATATGTTTAAGGGGCAAGAGTCTTCTTTTTTCCAACTCCTAGAGCTATTTCCCCACTAGTTTACCCATTACTAAGTCAGAATTCCCTCCCTAATTTTGGACTGTATGTTTCTCTCCTTAGCACTGATTACCATTTAACAACCTATATATTTTAATTGTTTCGTGTGTTGTCTGTTCGTAGCATCCCTAGTACAATAACTATATTATTGGTCCAAACCAAGATACCTTGGGGAGTGAAAGGGGGCACTAATAGAAATGATCCCAAGACAAGAGGTGTCAATGGAAATGGTCCTGGATAAGATGAAGGGGCGGTCACTTTCGCTACAATGCAAGTTCCAAGCTCAGGGATCTGGGTCTGTCTTTTTTCACCCCTGTGCCCCTCCTGTCCAAATACTTATGGACACACCCATGGGTGCTCCCTGAGTCATGGTAGTTACCAGCATGAACTCTGAGTGGACTGCAGAGGTTCAAAGCTCTGGCTCCATCACCAGCTAGTTATGTTATTTCTTTGGGTAGTTTCCTTGAGCTCTATATGCTTTAATTTTCTCCTTTATCAGATGGCAATAACCATAATAGTACCTACCGCACGTGGCTATGTGAGAGTTAAATGAGGTCATCTACAGCAAAATGTCCAGCACAACAGCCAGTGCTTGGTAAGAGTGAGCACTCAATGACACCGGCTGCGATTACTATGATCTGTCCTCCTGCGACTGTTTTAAGAAGGCGTGTAAGGCAGATGGCTGTGACACTGTCTACCCGGCACCCCTCTACATGGTGGTGGGAGGAGCTGCCTTTCATCAGCAGCATGCCTGACCACGCCCATCTGACCCTGAAACAGGCCATTGGCCTGAGCCTAGAACTTGGGAGCAGCCTTTTCCTAGCAGCCAAAGGTGTAGGGGCTCCATCCCAACTGCAGTTGGTAGTCACGCTTCCGCTTCTGAGGAGGAAGCAGGCGCAGAAAAGGAGATGAGAGCTGAGGAGAGGCCTGGGCTCCTGGGCCCTGCTGTGGCTATTCCTGGGGCCCAGCTGCACTTCTGTCTCCCACGAGGGCTGCTCAACCAACTCTTCCCATAATCTATGAGCCAGAACCTGTCTTTGGAGCAAGCTACTTTGAGCAGCAACTGCAACCAAAAGGGTCCCAACAAGGGCAGTGTGTCCTGTTGACAGCCAAGAGCTGTGCTGGACAGAATCAACCTGCTAACATGCAATTGTTTAAAAAAGAGATGACAAGGAGGAGCAGCAGGTGAGAAACATTGATGGATGCTCACCTTGTGCCAGGCACTGCACATTGATGGATGCTCACCTCGTGCCAGGCACTGTACTGAGGCCTCTACTTGCACTGTCTCATTTGATCCTGACAACCACACTATGCAGTGGGTACCATATTTATCCCCATTTTATGGATGAGAAAGTTGAGACTCAAGACACTCAAAGGAGCCTTCCCAAAGCCTCACAATTAGTTTAGTGGACATCATTGCTAACCCCTAACAGCCCTTCCATCCCAAGTGATGAATCAAAGTCGATGAGTGTGTAGCAGCCCCCTGGTGCATGCTATTAGACCAGGAATGGGAGCAAGTCCTACACTGGCCCAGCCAGACTGGAGAGGAGGACTTATTTTCCATGGCTGCATTTTCTGCTTCTCCTGAGGGAAACCAGACACAGAAGGAAGCTGATACTAAATGTAAGAGGAAGCTGATGTGCTTAAGTCAGCAAAATGGTAGTGTTGTCAGGTAAACTACAGAATGTCCAGTTACATTTGAATTTTCGATTAACAATGAATAATAATTTAATATAAGCCTATCCCCAAAATCACATGGCACACACTTTTGTACTTAAAAAAGAATACAATTTTCTACATTCCTATCTGAAATGCAAATGTACCGGGTGCCCTGTATTTCTACTTGCTAAATTTGGCACAGTGGAGAGAATGAGTACATGACAACTTCATGAAGCCATAAACCATCAAGTACTTAAAGCCCACATTACCTCTGAACTTCTCGCTATGTAAGGTAATTAATTCGTTTATTGTTCAAGCAGTTTAGAATTTGTCACTTGCACCCCGAAGCATCCTATCTCGTGCAGCAATCACTGGTTCCAACCCAGGCAGGGAGGCTCCAGAGCCCAAGCTTCCACCACTACACTCAGTCCTAAAGGGACAGAAACTTAATGCCATATGAAAAGCTACAAAGCCAATGTTTAGGACGTTGAACTTATATTTTTAGAGCTGTAAGAATGCAGCTTAACAGACTTACTGGGATTCATCAGATTCTCTTCAGTTGATGTAAATTTTTTATTATAAAGTTGTGGAATGTGAATTCCCCTAAAACTATAAAACTCCTTCATGAATACTAACAAACTCTAAAATAGCAGCAAAGGTGCTGCTTATAACCTCCGAAACCTCAAAACCCAAAACACCTGGCAATTCAAGATTAAGAACTCCAACTTTTAAACATTAAAGATAAATTTCCCCATCCTGGCTAATACAGTGAAACCCCATCTCTACTAAAAATACAAAAAATTAGCCGGGCATGGTGGCAGGCACCTGTAGTCCCAGCAACTCGGGAGGACTGAGGCAGGAGAATGGCGTGAACCCAGGAGGCAGAGCTTGCAGTGAGCTGAGATAGCGCCACCGCACTCCAGCCTGAGCGACGGAGCGAGACTCCCTCAAAAAAAAAAAAAAGATAAATTTCTACATTTTGTTTAGAAAAAAAGTCAATGAGCATCACAGAAAAATGTGACTTTAGATCAAGCCTGGAGCATTATAAAATAATCCTGTAAGATAGGAAGGGAGCGTATAAGTAAGCATGCTGAATGAATGAATGGGTAGCCGTAGGACTGAGTTGGTCTCTGAGGATAAATGTGTGTGTGTTGGGCAAACTGTTCACCAGCATAAAAAAGTCTCAAGGCAATGACCCCATGGAATTAAGGAATTTACATGTGGTGCTGGTACACCATCAATGAGCAGAAGCAGGATGCTGGGTTAGCCATGACAGCTGGGAAGAGAGCAAATCACTCCTGGGTTGCTATCTGCATCCACCCATTTCAAAGTCCTGCTCAGGCACAGAGGCTTCCCTATAACGGGAAATACACAGCATTAACATCACCATCATCTGGACTCCCTTCAAGTCCATAAAAAGCCGTCATTTAGGGCATGTCAGTACAGAACAACTATAAAGTTAAGGAAAGTTCTAACAAAGTTATATATGAAAATAGCTTGCTCTCTCATTCTCTCTCTCTCTCATAAATACATGTATAAGAGAGAGTGACTCAGTGGTTCCAACCCAGGCAGAAAGAAAGGCTGCAGAGCCCAAGCTCTCACCACCACACTCTCAATCCTAAAGGGACAGAAACTTAATGCCATTTTAAATGCTACAAAGCCAATGTTTAGGTCATTGAACTTGTATTTTTAGAGCTGTAAGAATGCAGCTTAACAGACTTACTGGAATTCATCAGATTCTCCTTAGTCAATGTAAATGTTTTTATTATAAAGCCACAGAACATATCTATCTACGAGAGAGAGAGACACCAAGTTAATCTATAAATTTAACAAAACCCCTATAAAAGTACCAATAGGATTTGTGTGGGAAGGATCAGAGGAGAACTTGATAAAATGTTTCTAGGTTTTATCTGAGAAAAGTAACGTATAAGAAACCTTTGAAAAGGAAGAGCAAAGTGAAGAAGGTTAGCCCAAAAAGATATTAGAAGTATTATAAAGCAAAACAATAAGAATAATGTGGTAGAACCACAGGACTTTTCAGGGAGCTCAAAGGAACAGAACAGAGAGTTAAGAAGCAGATCCACATATATATAAGGATTTGATGATAAAAATGTGTATGTAAAACCATTGGTTTGGTCAATAAACAGTGTTGGCCACCGTGCAGGAGAAAAGAAAGTAAAGGCATGTGAATTTTAATGGAAGATGGCTTTTAAGAGTGTGAAGTGGCAGAACCTAAACAAAACAGTATGCACCCACAGAATGGCATGCAGCCACCAAGTATTATGTACCTACCAAATGGTATACACCCACTAAACATTATGTACCCACAGAATGGCATTTACCCACCAAATGGTATCTATCACCCCCCGAATATTATGCACCCACAGAACGGTATGCACCCACCAAATGGTATGCACCCACAGAAGAGCATGCACCTATAGAACGACATGCACCCACTGAATGGTATGCACCTGCAGAATGGTATGTACGCACTGAACAGTATGCACCCACAGAACAGTATGACCCACTGAATGTTATGCACCCGCAGAATGGTATGAACCCACTGAACAGTATGCACCCACCAAATGGTATGTACCCACAAAACAGCATGCACCCACCAAATGGTATGCACCCACAGAACAGCAGGCACCCACAGAATGGTTTGCACCCACAGAATTGTATGCACCCACAAAACAGTATGCATTCACCAAATGGTATGCACCTATAGAAGAGTATACAGCCACAGAATGATATGCACCTACCAAGTGGTATGTGTCCATTGAATGGTATGCACCCACTAAACAGTATGTATCCACTGAACAGTATGCACCCACAGAACAGTATGACCCACTGAATGGTATGCACCCGCAGAATGGTATGCACCCACTGAACAGTATGCACCCACCAAATGGTATGCACCCACAGAGCAGCAGGCACCCACAGAATGGTATGCACCCACCGAATGGTATGCACCCACTGAACGGTATGCATCCACAGAATGGTATGTACCCACAGAACGGAATGCACCCACAGAATGGTATGCACCCACCAAATGTTATGTACCCACTAAACAGTATGTATCCACTGAACAGTATGTACCCACAGAACAGTATGCACCCACCAAATGTTATATGCCCACAGCACGTGCCCACTGAACAGTAGGTAGCTCAAGTCCTGTAACCATGTACCCTCAACTCTATCTCCCATCAGGATTACCAGCAAGAAAGGGAATGCAGTCAACTGGTGTACCTCCACCAACCAGACTTCACTGGGTTTCCTTCACTCCACTCCCAATTTCTCTTTGCAGTTGGAATCTCTACCCACTCCTCCCAATAACAGAAAGAATTCCAGCAAATTAAAGGAAGTTCTCTACATTTTGAGATTCCCTGATCCTCCCAATTGCTGCAAGGTATCAATAAAAAAATCTGAGATCAGAAATAAGTCTTACCTGTTTCCTTTTTTCAGGAGGAAGTGATGGATCTCCATCCTACAAACAAACAAATGCTACATTTTACTCTTTTAAAAAAATAGATGTACTTAGAAACAAGAAGTTGAACTAAATTATGAACCTAAATGTAGACTCCCCCCACCCTCCCCACCCTGCAGCCAGTAATGTGCTGAAGCAAGCTCAAATATACTGTAAAAAAATAACTACAAACTGAACCAGAGTTATTTTGGAAAAACCTCTAGGGAATCAGTTCCCATTAGGACCAAATCTATATATTTCCTAAAATTGTTTGAACACAAAAACTGGACTTGTCAAAATTCTTTTTGATCACAGCCTAAACTGAAATAGTATTTCATTTGGTTTGAGTTCCTCTTTTAAATAGTTAGAACCAAAGGAACAGTGATGGGGACACACATACACATATAGAGAGAGAGGAAAAGAGAGAGAAAGAGAGAGTTTTCTCTATGGGCAGAACAATCAATGTTGGGAGGGACAGTATTTGCTCAAAGTTAAGAGGACATTGAGAACTTCTAGTCCTATTAGATTTTTTTTTTTTTTTTTTTTTTGGCCTTAAAAGGATGCAAGCCAAGCATGGTGGCTCACGCCTGTAATCTCAGCACTTTGGGAGGCCAAGGTGGGCAGGTCACTTGAGGTCAGGTGTTTGAGACCAGCTGGGCCAACATGCTGAAACATGTCTCTACTAAAAAAATACAAAAATTAGCCAGATGTGGCGGCGGGTGCCTGTAATCCCAGCTACTAGGGAGGCTGAGGCAGGAGAATTGCTTGAACCCAGGAGGTAGAGGTTGCAGTGAGCAGAGATTGCACCACTGAACTCCAGCCTGGGCAACAGAGTGAGACTCTGTCTCACAAAAAAAAAAAAAAAAAAAAAAAAAAAGGATTCGATTCCTCTCCCTTTTGTGCCACATCAGGGAATACAAATATCTCAGGTGAATAAGCGAATGCTCATTAAATGAGCACTCTAATATCTGATGCTGTCCACATATAAGTCAACACGATTTTAACCTGAGGAATCTATTCTATTCTATTTCTACTCCAGGGCAGTTTAATAATGCCAGCACAGATAGTTAAATGTCAGTAATAGTGTCCCACTTAAAAAAGAGATTGACTCAAAAGCAGCAAGAATGAAAACTAGTATTACGCAGTTGGCATTCTCCATTTCAGTATCATCTGCATCTTAAAAGTTTTGCCATATAAAAACCTAGAGAAAATAAAAAAGCCAGGATACGAGAAAGGTTACAAAAATTATGGATATGTCCATACTGTGTATTACCATGCAACTGTTTAAAAGACTGAGTTAAAGGCCAGGCGTGGTGGCTCATGCCTGTAATCCCAGCACCTTGGGAGGGCGAGGCGGGCGGATCACGAGGTCAGGAGATCGAGACCATCCTGGCTAACAAGGTGAAACCCCGTCTCTACTAAGGTGAAACCCCGTCCCTACTAAGGTGAAACCCCGTCTCTACTAAAAACACAAAAAATTAGCCGAGCGTGGTGGCAGGCGCCTGTAGTCCCAGCTACTCGGGAGGCTGAGGCAGGAGAACGGCAGGAACCTGGGAGGTGGAGCTTGCAGTGAGCCAAGATCCCGCCACTGCACTCCAGCCTGGGCCACAGAGCGAGAATCCATCTCAAAAAAAAAAAAAAAAGACTGAGTTAAATCTGTATGCCTAGAAATCTGGATGATTCAAATCTGGATGAGTTAGATCTGTAGGCCTAGAAAGATGTCCAAAATAAAGTGCTGAGGGAAAACAGCATGTTTTATTATTTTTAAAAATAAATTTGGAATTTATTTTATTTCTGCATGATTTTTTTTTTTTTCTTGAGAAGGGTTCTCTCTATGTTGCTCAGCTTGGTCTCAAACTCCTGGGCTCAAGCAATCCTCTCATCTCAGCCTCTCAAAGTAGTTGGGACTACAGGTGTGTCACTGCATTTGGCCTAATATAACTCTCTGCAAGGATGGCAATGCTCTCTATATATACACTGTCCAATACAGTAGCCATCAGTCACACGAGCCCGTGAAATGTGACATTGAGACTGAGGAATGGAGTCTCTTATTTTACTTAATTCTAATTAATTTAAAACTAAGTAGCCACCTGTAGCTAATGGCCTCTGTATTACTGTAGACTTATGAATCCTCTTTTTAAAGAACTCTATATAATTAAATTAACAAGTAAACAGCCACACATACAGTAGTCCCCACTTGTCCTCAGTTTCAGGTACCTGAGGTCAACCATGGTCCAAACATGTTAAATAGAAAATTTCAATAAATAATTTATAAATTTTGAATTGCATGCTGTTCTGAGTCGTGTGATGAAATCTTGCACCATTCCCCTCCATCCCGCCTGGGATGTGAATCACCCCTTCATCCAGGGTATCCAGGATGCCTATGTGGCCCACTCACTAGTCACTTAGGAGCTGGTTTGGCTATCAGATTAAAAAAACAACAGTATATGTAGGGTTTCCTACTATTTGTGGTTTCAGGCATCCACTGGGGGTCTTGAAACATGTCTCCCTTGGATAAGCCGGGAGCCTACTGCAAACACACATGAATATGTTCACAGATGCCAGAGCAAGAAGCATATACATACACACATACACACACACACACACACACACACACAGATTAACTTGTGAGTGGGACTGGGTTGTTGAGGAAATAGAGGTGGTGACTTTTACTTCTAAATTTTTCCACTTTGAACTGTTTGCATTTAACCATTTCTAAAGAAACAGCATGTGAAAATCTCTTTATATCTTAATTCAGGGAACAGGAAAGTCGCCGAACACGGCAGCCTAACACTTACAATCAGCTCTCGGTACTTCTTCTTCAGTGACTGGTGGCGCTCCCGGAGCTGATTGGCCATGAGTTTGTACTGGTCCCTTTCCTGTTGACAGGTGTCCAGCTCCTTGGAGAGGATCAGCAGGGCTTCCTTCTTACTCTCCAGCTTCCTCTTACACACCAGGTACTGCAAAGCAAACAAATCCAGGCAACGGGTCAAAAACATCCACGGGCCTCCATTTAACACACACCGTACCTCACACACCCTGTGGGGAATTTTTGCCATTTTCATTTTTAGAGCTCATGTGCTGAGAGACGTTTTTCAGCAAATGACATGTACTTTAGGCTTCTACAGGGCTAACATGCAGTGCCCTCATGACAGAACCTAAACCTTGGACAAATAAGTTAAAAAGCAGAAGGTTTTAAAAAGTTGCATAAATGGGTAAACAGGTAGACAGCTAGACTCCAATTTTGTTTAAAAAGGATTTATATATCCCGATAAGATTATGTAAAATTTTATTAAGATATTTAATAAAAATCTTATTAAAATGTTACTAACGATAATCTCTTGGTAGTAAAATTATTTACCCAGGTTTAAAAATTTTTCTTGATGCTTTTCTGTGTTTTCTAAGTTTCCAGAGTAAACCTATATGGTTTTTTGTCTGTTTGTTTGTTTGTTTTTTGAGACGGAGTCTTGCTCTGTCATCCAGGCTGGAGTGCAGTGATGTGATCTCAGCTTACTGCAACCTCCACCTCCCAGGTTCAAGCAATTCTTTCACCTCAGCTTCCCAAGTAACTGGGAATACAGACGCGTACCACCATGCCCGGCTAATTTTTGTGTTTTTAGTAGAGATGGTCAGGCTCTTGTTGGCCAGGCTGGTCTTGAATTCCTGACCTCAGGTGATCTGCCCACCTTGGCCTTACAAAGTAGTGGGATTACAGGTGTAAGCCACCACGCCTGGCCCATATAGTTTTTATTGTAAACAAAAAAATACCCAAAAAGTTATTAAAAATAATTGAACCATAAATCACCACAATAGATTGCAGCTGCCCACCAAACCCAGCAGCTATTTTCTCACTTGCAAATTAATCCACCAACATGGCCCTGATGTGTTTAACTTTTCCTACGATTCAAATGCAGGCACTCCCCATCCAGAGACCACTCTTAGGAGCTAAGTATTTTAGCCACATTTTGAATTCTCCCAAACAAGTTGAGTACACCTGGTTGGAACTCTTGCCTCAGAGTGATGAGATTTCTTCATCCTTCCTTCTGCTCACTCTCCTGCACCGCGAACCACCCTCACCCAAGTCTGACCCACCATACTGGCCAGTGTGGGCCCGAATAGGACTCTTCACTTTTTATTGGATATATTGCACTGTCTGGTATTATTCACATATGTGAAATGTGGCACTAAACACCTTTTGAATTTGCCCCATAAAAGACCAAATTCAGAGCATTCATGAAAACAATTTATAGTTTCATTATACACTCTGACATGAGTACTTTGTCATTATGGACGCTCACACAAAGCAGAGCGAGAATCAGCACTCCCATTCCACTGGAGTCAATGCTCTTTTATGGACAAAAAGCATTACTCATATATAGTGCTTGCTAGGAACTGACTTTGTTAAGTTCAATTTCAAATAAATGAAAGGGAGAAAAAGAGAGTTTTGTGCATTTGCACAATTTTTTTTTCCTGAAAAAAAAAAAAGAAAGTAATTGCTTAGCTTCAAAAACAAAGGGGAAAGAAAAGGCATTCTGAGACGGATTTGAGTTCTAAAAAAGGACACTTCCACCTTGGATGAATTTTATTCCTGGCAGTAATGAGGTTGGAATCCTGCCTTAAAATGTCCTGGATTTTGAGACGTTGACATCGTCTTCATGGAGGCAAAATGGTTCTGTTGCCACAGTGATTTCTCAAGAGTAAAATCCCCAGTGAGTAAATATCAGAGGAGAGTGGCTCAGAAACCCAAACTGCAGTGTCCTCAGGCACGTATTGAGATTTCACAGGAAAAATACCATTTACACACAATTTAACACATCTGCCCTTGTTCCTCTAGTTCTTTTCCTGTAATCAGCACCCTTGGTTGTCAGCACTGTGAGTATCGGTGACCCAAAGACAGTCACCTTTATCCCTTCAATTTATCAGATTCAAACCTGAGGCCCCAAAGACACTCGTGCCTTCCGACTTAGGGGACAAAAATCCTCATGCATGAAGACATCGGAAGCTGCAGTAGGTAAGCTGCGCGGGAACATCCCGCCTATTGAAGGGTAACAGTTAAGGGCCACTGCTGACTGTCAAAGTGGAAATTCAAGTTCCTTGACCTTGAACAGCTCTCTGTTAGGGTCCAAGAGAAAAGCCATTTCACTCACAAGGTACGGTCCAAATAGGGCCATGAAAGCTGTGAAGGGCAGTAAAACGCCTCCCTTGCTTCTGGGTCTGAGGTACCTGGTAGAAAACAGGCACAGAGGCCTCTGCTGAGACCCACTGGCCCGGGATTTGAAGAGCAGAAGCTCTGTAGGTCCCTCTAATTTTACTCTATGTTATTTATTTTTATCAGCAGGACAAACCTTAGGCTGAAGCCTCATTTGTAAAGTAGCTCGAAGCAGAGCTCTGGCTGAAGGTGAGACACTTTCCCTGTAGTTCTGCCATACCCTGGCACAACAGTCTTTGGCATCTATAAGGAACCCTAGAAAACACTGCTCTCTGCCAGGCACGGTGGCTCATGCCTGTAATCCTAGCACTTTGGGAGGCCGAGGTAGGCAGAACATCTCAGGTCTCAGGAGTTCAAGACCAGCCTGGACAAGATGGCAAAACCCCCTCTCTACTAAAAATACAAAATTAGCCAGGCATGGTGGCATGTGCCTGTAGTCCCAGCTACTGAGGAGGCTGAGGCAGGAGAATCACTTGAACCCGGGAGGCAGAGGTTGCAGTGAGCCGAGACCGCACCACTGCACACCAGCTGGGCAAAAAGAGCGAAACTCTGTCTCAAAAAAAAAAAAAAAAAAAAAAAAAAACTTAGCTAGGCATGGTGGCAGGCGCCTGTAATCCCAGCTACTTGGGAGGCTGAGGCAGGATAATTGCTTGAACTCGGGAGGCAGAAGTTGCCGTGAGCCAAGATCATGCCACTGCACTGTAGCCTGGGTGACAGCATGAGACTCCATCTCAAAAAAAAAAAAAGAATGAAAAAGAAAACACTGCTATCACCTGGGATGCTTGTTAAAATGCAGACTCCTGGGCTCCAGCCCAGGCCCACTAAATCAGAATCTCTGGTGCCTGGCTCAGGAATCTGCATTCTTAGCCCATGGTCCAGATGATTCTTATCCAGCCCATACTTTAAAAACTCAGGCTCTGGAAGCCTCAAGCTGCACAGTCTCAAATGTTAGAACCAACTAAAATGGTCTGGAGGGACTGAGAGGCCACAGATAGCCCACGAGTTCAGAGGCAAGGAACAGTCTCAGAGCCATTCCGGTGAGTGTCTGTGCCATCTTTTGTAGCTTTTGGGATTCTAAACAAGTACAAACATGGACTACATTTTACTGCCTCTAGCCAAAAATCTTATACAATCATGTAGTACATAACAACACTTTAGTCAATGGCAGACCGCATATATGATAGTGGTCCTACCACAGAAAGGTGGTGGTACCTTTTCTATGTTTAGATACATTTAGATACACAAATACATATCATTGTGTTACAATTGCCTTGTATTCAGTACAGTAACATGCTGCATACATTTGTAGCCTAGGAGCAATAGGCTGTATCACATAGGCTAGGTGTGCAGTACGCCGTGCCATCCAGGTTTGTGTAAGTACACTCTATGATGTTCACACAATGACCAAATTGCCTAGCGGCACACTTCTCAGAAAGCATCCCCATCATTAAGTGACGCATGACTGTATATGCATGTCTCATCAAAACAACAATAGAAAACTCTAGGAAGTGGGGAGAAGGGAGTGTTGGAGAATGAGATGAAATTTCTTGGCCTCATTCTAAAAAAGTAAAAGTGTATTCCCTGTAATGACAGCTGTTAAAATGTCCCATTTCTTATCCCTGTGATTGGAAACAAACAACAAAAAACTAGAAAGAAAAAGGTTATGAAGATCCTTCTTAGTGGGCAGCTTTGAATAACCAGCAAATATAAGGTTGGGGCATTAGAAGGAATCCAAATTAGAATGGAAAACCAGACAAGCTAAGTCACTGTGCTCTGGCTGTTTAGGCTCCCAGAGGAGGATCAGTAACTATAGATAGCAGATCCAGCAATGGGCTCATCATGAACTGCAGGTACCTTGGGAAAGCCATAAAACACAAGGACCAAAAGAATGCACACTCCCCAGGACTCGTTTCCACACCTGGAAGATGAGGGGGTTCCCAGGGCACTCACCACCTTGAGGAACCCACGATTTCAACACCACTGTCGAATATCACTGGATGTAAAGAGTGCAGGAGAAAGCACGGGGTAAGGGCTCCAGTCCAGAAGGTACAACTCACTTTGAGCACCCAGAACTTGCTTTCTCTGCCTTGTCTAAGACAGAGCTGGCTCAATGATTTCCAAAGACTGTCTGTGGCCAGAGTATTTCCAGAATCTCTGGACAGTCACTTGGTGGGGTGCTGGGACTGAAGCTGCGTTTGTAGCAGCAATTTATAATAGAGTGAGAAAAGGCCAAACGTCTATTGGGTCAATATTCATGGCTCTCGCTAATATTTCTAGTTCTCCTTTCCTTCCAGGCATGTGGCAGGACGGTCCATCCCCATTGCTTTGGGGTAAAGCAGAAACATGGACCCTGCTTTGCCCAATAAAATGGGATTGGAAGGGATGTGAGTTGCTTCAGAAGGCAGGCACTTGAGAGGGGAGGTGAGAATTGCCGCGCTTTCTCCTTCCCTGCAGTAACAACGGCAGAAGCGCAGGTTGCTATGGGGAAGCCACAGGATAACAGAGCTTGGAGGCACAGGCATAGCAGACAACTGCCTGGAGAGCCATTTGGGTCCACAGAGAACTTTGTGTGATCCAGAAAAAAATTATTGGTGTGTCAAAGTACTGAGATTTGAGGGTTTGTTACTGAAGCATAACTTAACCCATCCAGACTCATATGGTCTGTATCAAAGAATGGGACCGTCTGGGGGGGGAGAAAGGTTATACTTGCCCCTGGGCTGTGTGTCCACTGAGTCACCACACTGAGGACGAGGGTTCATGTGATCACTATTAGTAGTGCTATTGATGACAAAAAGCAAGGTTTTGTAACACATGCTTTACCTGTATAATCTCCTTTAATCCTCAGGACAATGCAGTGATGTTACTGTGCTATCATCTGCATTTTATAAATGAGGAAGTGAGGCTTAAATGAAAGTGTCTGCATAATGTGCCAAGGGATTGCGAAGCTAGAATTGGAACTCAGCTCGTTACAGAGTCAAGCCTGTGGAACCCCAACTCCTGACAAACTAAACATTCTGGGCCTTACCCCCAAAAATCAGAATATTCATGGAGTTGGTTACCACATCTAGTTGGTATTCCTAGTACAAGGAAACAAAGAAAGAGACATTTTGAATTTGGCTACTTTTCTGGACCTAGAACAAATAGTAATAAAGGTTTTATTGATTCAAACAACTTTTTCTAAAACTAGTGGGTCTGCCACTTATTTCCTCAGATGCAAAGCCTGAAGGAAGATGGAAAAAAAATGTTTAAAAATCCACAAGCCTCACTAGTCTCTCCTCTTTATGAGGGGGCCAAGTGGAAACAGTAAGGTTTCCATTCACTTCTAAGAAATGGGACAAACTAGAGGACCTCAGAAAGGAACTAGAAGGTTCTTTTCTCAAAAGCAGTTTGATCGCAACAGGAGTTTTCTGTAAGCTATAGTTGGCCTCATTATTCAAGTATTTTCTGGGTGCCTTCTATGTGCTGGGCACTGAGCTAAGTATTGGGACCCTCATGGGATAAATGATATCGTTGGATTTTGAAAAGGAAAGGCATGATACCTGGATAACGAAACGTTATTTCCTGCTATCTGGAATCCTGAAGGTTCTGAAAACTGCAAATGTGTTCCTATCTCGTTAGTGACCTAAGCTGATGAGAGGGTGTCTATGGCCTTTATCCCATGGTGTGTGAATATTCATGTATTTGCTGAAGAAAAATCCGTGTGTTTGATCCCTGGCTGCTGCCTGAGACTCTGCTGCGGATGACATATAATATACAGTGTGTGTACTGCATTTCGTTTCAGATTCCCAAAACTCCTGCATGAGAAACACATCTGGGCTCCAAGGACTTTAGATATGGAATCTTTTATTGGAAAGTCACCCTTAGAAATCTCTACAGTCTCGATGATGAATGTGTGACTGAAATCAAACCTTTCTCCAACAGTAATTGCCCAAATAGCTAAGCATTCATTAGATTTCTACTTCCTCACATAGGCCAAGAAAAACTAAAAATGCATTAAATGCGGTAAATCTTCAAGCTTCCATATGCTTATGCGCCTGTTCCCCCAGCCTCCTGACTTCCTCATCCTTTAGAGTCAGCACTGAATGCTGGAGCTGGGATAAACCTCACGGATAACCCAAGTGACTTGCCCAATTGCAAAGAACAAGGCTCCTGACTTCCAGCATATTCCATGACAGTGTTTTCCAAATTGTGGGTCATGATACATTAGTTGCAACCCTTGTTTTCTTTTCTTTTTTTTTTTAAAGATACAGAACAGAGCAGAAAATATCAGGGTGTACCCCCTGTAGTAAGGACAATTATTGTTTCCTGAAGTTTTTCTATTTGAAAAGTCTATAGGAATAAACACACACATATGCATATTTTCACATATTTCTTACAAGCCGCCATTTTAAAAATCTGAAAACTAATGTTCTCTAATAAGCCACTCTGGACACTTATCCATTCATTCAACAAATATTTGGTGAAAGGAAAGAAGAGAGGCATAGGTGGGTGGGGTGGGGCAGGGAGAAAGCTTGAGAGACGATGTTTGATGTGAATTTTGAGAGGTGAGTAGGTGTAAAAGGCACCTGAATAGAGACCATTATGTCTTGGAAATCATTCACTTGTTCTCTGGGATTGAGTCACAGCTCTGAGGATTTAATCCCTGCTCTGCCCACCGCCTGCTGCCCCCTACATTGAGGTTATCGTGAGCCCGAAAGGAAATGTGCTATGTTAAAGGCTTTATAAACTTAAAAAAGATTGAACACATGATTTTTAGAGCATTTAAAGCATCCAGAACACTTTTGCAGACACGTTCCCATTTGACAGTCAACACTCTATGACAGGTGGGACAAGAACTGCTTTCCCCATTTTATGGGCAAAATAGCTGAGATTCAGAGAGGTTAGTGTCTTTCCTAGAGACACATAACTAACAACTGTCAGCTCAAACCAGAACTTTCCATTACACATTCCAGGTTCTTTTTACTATTCTACATTGGCAACAAATTAGTTATAAGTGATTCAACACGTTACCTGTGTTGAGCAAAACCGTATTTTCAACAAGACACTCCTAGAGGTAACCGCATAGCTCAGAGGAATACATTGTAACTCATTTCCAGGTCCTGTTTGGGAGAGAGACAGCTCTCCTGGGGCCCTAAGTCGAATTCCACAGGGAATGCTGAGGTCTAAGAGGCCACCTATAGATTAACAATGTCAACAACGAACTGCATGTACAACGGTGGTCCCGTAAGATTATGCGGCCATATTTTTACTGCACCTTTTCTATATTTAGATATGTTTAAATACACAAACATTTACCACTATGTTACAATTGCCTAGAGTATTCAGTACAGGCACATGCTATACAGGTTTGTAGCCCAGAAGTAACAAGCCATACCATGTAGCCATGTAGCCTTGGGGTGTAGTGGACTATACCATCTAAGTTTGTGTCAGTACACTCTAGGACGGTCGCACAATGATGAAATTGCAGAACGAAGCATTTCTCAGGACATATCCCTGTCATTAAGCAATGCATGGATATAGATACTAGATGGTAATAAGTAGTCGATTATCATTCACTAATAGTGGCTAACTACAGTACACTAAACGCTATAAAAGAGACACAAAACTCCCAGAAAAGAGAGAAAAGCAGTTTAGACTAATGGTTGGGGACATGGCAGGAGGAGCTAAAAATGCCTGAATTCAAATCTTGGCTTTGTCACTCACTAGCGACATGATCAATTACCTAGGCTCTCTGTGCCTCAGTTTCTCCATTTCTAAATGAAGATATTTATAGCATCTTCAGAGGGTTGGTATGAGAATTAAGAGTTAGTATATGTAAAACATTTAAAACAGTGTGTTATATGCATGTTAATGTTCATTACTACTATTGTTATCATGGAGGAGAGAGTAACACAGCTTAGCAAAGAAGGTGCTCAAGGAGTTGGAGGACAATGTGGTATTTGAAATCGATCGGGAGGGAGAGGTAGAGGGATACATCTTGGTTGGGGATAGATGGAGTTGTGACAAGTGGCAGTGACAGGGAAAATGTTACTCCTGGCTGGGAAACAGCCATAGCAAAGCACAAAGGTGAGAGGCCAGAAGATGTGTGTTCAGAACAGTGAGCGATGCCCTGGGCTGGCTGCGGTGGAGGATGGGAGTACAAGCTGTGTGAGATAAAGCCAGAAAGACAGACGGGTGGCCAGGTCAGAAAGGGCCCAGATGTGGTGCTGAGGAGTTCAGATTGTATTCTTCCAGCAGTCAGGAGCCCCGAGGGGCTTTGAATGGGGGAGTGTCATTAAGAATCATCTTAGGAAGAAACTTTCATCCTGACATCCTGTGGTGTAAATTATATTGGACAGTACAGTGTGGGTGGAATTTGCTGCCAAGCTTGAGAAGAGAAGAGAAAGTGACTGTGGTTCAGGACCCACTCTGCAGACACACCTTTGGATCCTGCAGTTTGATCTGAGCTGTCAGGCCTACAGAGAACACACTGGCTTTGCTGTTTCTTAATGCAGTCTGTGATCACGGTGTCTAATGCAGTATTGTTAGACAGGGTGCTACCCAGGCAACCAGACTCACACGTGGTTTCAGCCTCCGCCGTGACGGCTGGTGCCAGAATCACATCAGTGGGCGAGTGGGTCACATGGCTGCCCAAACACACTCCAAAGGGCCAAGCTGAGCAAGGAAAAACAGGGAAATATCCCAGTTTCTGGTCACTAGGAGGGGCCAAGAGACACACACTTTATCCTCCTAATGTCTCCACTTTCGCTCTTCAGTCAAGACAAAATTCTGCTGGTCAAGTTCATGTGTAGAGTAGGGACCACTGACATTCTCTCTCCTTCCCAGCTCAGGAAGGTTTCAGTTTGTTTTCAGAAGAGGGGACAGAGAAATGAAATTAGTATTTTTTTGAATATGTGCTATGTGCCATGCATTCTTAGGAGTAATAAGAAGACCTTCATTTGATTATAACAGTAACAGTAGCAGCCACTATCTAGTGAGCATTACTATTTTCCAAACTGCTAAATGTTCTACTTGAAACATCATATTTAATCTATATGGCCACTATGAAATAGGTTGTAAGATTAGTCCCATTTTACAGAGAAGGACACAGAACCTCAAAGAGGTAAATTTATCCTTCATCACAAAGGTAGTAAGTGGCAGAGCCAGACTGTTACCCGGGTATATCAATCAGGATTCTTTGGTGTAAGCAATAGTAACTGACATTATAACAAAGGAATATATTGGAAGGATACTGGCCCTTATAGACTTGGCAAGAGAATGCAGAGCTAGACTTAGACACAGGTGGGCAGCAAGGCAAACCTGAGCAATGGAGGTAGGAACCAGGAACCACCAACCACCTGGTCTTGTTGCAGGAAAAGTTGAGTCAGAGGCTGCCGAATGGGATGAACTGGACTCTGTTACATGTCAGTCTGGACTCTGTTACATTTCAGTCTCTTTGTCTCTCTGTTCAAGGATGTCTCCAACAGCCTAATGCAGATTATGGGGAGTCTTTGCCTGGGCATCTGTCCACAGTTGTTAATGTACACAGACTGTATCCAGTGGTAATACCCTCCACTTGGAAGTGCTACTGAGAAAAAGAAATGAATACTGGGAAGTGAGAAAACAACAAATGTGCACTGCACCAACCTGGGGAGGATCCATGCTGCTGAGTTTATTTCTCAACCTTGCCAAAGCTCCTCTTCTTGTGGTTTTTGAATAAAGATTGAAAAAGAAATGGTGATCATTCAGTAATAATCCTTTTACTTTAATCTCTAAGTCTCTATTAATCATACACAGAAACACAGGAGTGCATAGGAGTGCACAGGAGTGCATAGAAACACAGGAGTGCATAGGAGTGCATAGGAGCTGAGTGCATAGCACTCAGGGCAAGGCTCACGTGGCTGCCCTTGGGTACACACCTACCAGCTGAAGAAAGGAAGAAAGCTGGTATATACTAACACCAAATATACTAGGTAATCAGTGACACACGAATGGAATAAGCTCAGTAAAATATGCCCAGTTTTGGGTGTGAATACTAGATATCATAAAATATTTTGATTATTGTCTCAAAAATATATTTCTCTGGAATTGCATTTCAATTACATTTTTAAAGCAGAGCTTACAACTCATTTGTCGATGTTAATTCATGCCCACACACAAACACCATGAGTGTAGTTTGTGCTCATCATGCGCTCATCATCCTAAGAGCCCAAACCATTGGCCATTGAGGGGCTTTTATCTGCCCTAAAGCAAATCATAATTGCTATAACAAAGATCAAAAATCATAATAATTAAATGGCTATCTGACATACTACATTACTATTTGGGTGGCTTTATAGCCAGATAACTGCTGCTGAGAGATGAAGGTAGCTGGGGTGTAGTGGGGGTGGGGTGGGGGGCGGGGATGGGGTGGAGTCACCTCTTGCCAAACAAAGACTCCTGGTCCTTCGTGATTTTTACTAATGGGATCAGGCTAGCTCTCATTAGCCACTGCAAGGGCATGCCTGCTAATCCAGACAGACTTCTCAGCAGATGATAAACAGACATGGCCAAAGAGTTCATGTTCAGGAATAATTTAGAAACTTCTCAACTGCAGACTCATTCTTTCTGTAGAGGTACCTCCTCCCCTGATCACCCTCTACTCACTCCAAACTGCCCTCGCCTCTTCTCCATCCCCCATCCAGCAATACCTCACTTCCCAACCAACAAATAGCTCCAGGTGAACAGCATTCAACAATCAACCTCCCTTCCCCAGCCTCCAACAAGCCACCCCTCCATGCCTGGAACCTCTGTTTTGCTCTGCCCTGTGATCTCTGGCAGGGACCATCACAGCAGGCTTCTGGTTTCCCTACTTGTCTAGTCCAGGTACTAGTCCCTTTGGAGAACATAAATTAGGGCTTGCCACTCTTCTTTAGGAAAAAAAAAAAAAAATCTCTGATGTTAAGGAGATTCGCAAACAGGAGCCTTTCAGCATCTGGCTGCAACCCACCTCTCCGACTTCATCATCAGCTCTTCGATTCCCGCCCTCCATGTTCCTGTTCAGCCCACTTACTGCTGCCCCCACGCTCAAGCTTCTTCACCTCTCTCTTTTTCTACACTGTCCTGCATCCTGCTCCTGAGTCCCTGTCTGGGAAGCTTCTGCCACTCCCCCAGGCAGAGTGAGAGCCACGTGGCACTGTGGGTACACTTAGAGTAGCACTCACACACCCTGTATCGCAGCACCTGCCCACCTGTCCACCTGTCTGACTGAGGCCTCTTTACAGCCAGGGCCCATCTTATTCATCTTTACACCTCCAGAGCCAGGCACAGCTCCTGGCCCATAGTGTGTGCTGAATAATATTTAAGAAATAAGTTTCAGTTCCCACCAAGCTGAATATATACATAGATATATAGATAGATAGATTTACATATTTTAGTCAGATAGCCATCAATTTATTATTATGCCTAAATGTCTAAATCTCCTTTAGCATCATGCTTTGAGAAAAAAAAAATCCAGTTACACAAACTCAGTGTGTAAGGAGAGGATGCAGGACAGTTCCTATAGAATCATCAAAATGACATTTGTATGTTGACCTCATTTTTATTGCTTAAAAGGACCACTTCCCTGCCATCACAGGGTTATACACTCCATTCAGCACCTTCATTCTTAAAAGTCCTGCAGATTCACCAACCCTAGGTAGGCATTCAGAACCGCCACTTGGAGATACACATACATTTAACCTCTCCAGACATGGGTTTGGGTATCTATGGTGTACAATGCCCTGTGGGGCTGGCCACATGCTGATATTCATCTTGCTGAAGTCCTCCAGCCTGCGGCAATCCCTAAGCCCTGCAACATTAACACCCTCGCATCTTGGGTGTGAGCCTTTCCTGCCCACGCCTATACTCCATCCTCCAATTGCAAGACTCCCTGGGCATTTCCACAGCCTTTTCTAAATCTGTATTCACCTCTGTAATTTTTAGATAACATTTCAGCAATTTCAAGTTGGTAGCTTAATGATTCTAATGCCATTCTCTAAGATGACTTTTTTTTTTTATGATCTATCTTTCTCAGACTCACCATGCCATTTTCCCCCTCTCCGGTATTACTTTTGACAGGCAAACTTTGATTATTTGAATGCCCCAGGGGATGTGCTGAAATTTAAGTGAGATTTCAGGTAATTGGAAGAGTTTATAATGTGAACTATAGTAGCTGTGGGGTATGTGAAATTCACTGACAGTCTTGGCTAACCGAAGTTTTGAATAACGAAGGTTTGCCTGAATATCTATTTCAATCCTTTCACTTCTCTTATTTCTCCTTTCCTCCCTCTCACCATCTCAGTCTCTGCATTCTCCATTGTCTATGCCCCTGTCCTTTGCAAGCCTATAAAGATGAGGAGGAAACACATGGAAAAAAGATTGGCTTTCTTTCTCATTGGCCATAAATGGGCTAGGAAACCACCTCTCACTTGCTGAAGATAGCATCTATTTCTAAAAATCATTGCTTACCTAGAGTGAATTTGCTCTGTCCCCAGTGCTAGGCTGATCTGACCTTGCCTCAGGCCGAGATGCTGCCGGTGTGCCTTGCAGTTCTGGTTTGTTTCAGAGATCGTGTATATGTTCAGGATGAAGCACTAAAATTACCCATGCATCTGAAACCCTCTCTTTGCCATCCAGGTTGCCAGGGGCCTGAGGTCTGCTGGATACAGGTGACAGGCAGCTTGCATCACCAACCCTCACATATTGCAATTACACATTATGACATATAACTGGCACATATGGAATGTAATGATAGATTCACTGGTTACTTCATTATAGAATAATAATTCAATTCAGTTGCAGAGGGCTTTCCTTGTGGGCTGTGTAGCAGTAAAAAGTCAGCAAAGCATGTACAATATTTTGGTCAGACTGACTTTAAAAGCTGTAAAACTGCTGTGGTTCAATTTATCTGTCTCAAGAGAAATCCTAAAAAAAAACCCTAACACCCCTATTACTAATGAGGCCCAGTGCACCTTTGCATATTATCAGCTCTTAACTTCTTAGACCTGTTCCCGAACCCTGGGAGGCAAAGAGGACCCGTAATCGTGCTTCCACTTTATAGACGAGGTACTGAGAGGGTTACAGGGTGGCATTTGCAGAACTAGAATTGATTCCTTGACTGTCCTTTAACAAAAGGGAAACTCAGGAGATACAGACATCATTAATAGAAGCAATGTGACACCTGGGCTTTAGAGTGAAATGATGTGGGTTTTGCCACCATCTCCTACCATGGGGACCACAAGAAGCCACTCCCCCACTCTATGCTTCAGTTTTCTTTTCTATAATGATATGAACAGCCAACAGCATTTTGAAGCCTACTTAGTCCTAACAGATGATTCAGCATTTCACATATATTAATCACTAATCCTCATCATAACCCCAAAATGTAAACATCATTACCCCCCTTTACAGGTGAAGAAACTAAGGCTCTAAGAGTTTTTTGGAAAAAAAAAATTATGAAGCTTGTAAGAGGCAAAGATGGGATTTGAACCCAGGCCTGTCCCATGCCCTTTCTGCCACAGCACCCCATTCACCCACAGGAGAGTTGGAAGGATTCTACAGAATTACTCACGTGAGAAAACGCACTCAATAAACTCTAAAGACACCAATCTTATTATCATAGTAATCAAAAGAACTGAGTCTGTCCCATTTGAAGACAGAAAACAATCTCCATTCCTAAATGTGTCAGCAGATCTTGCCTTCTGAAAAATATGATTCCCCTGCTGGGATGAACAGTCCCATAAGAGGGCCAGTGTGTTCAAGATGAAGCTTCAACTCAAGACGGAGCATGTCTAAGAACAGTCCCTGGCTCCCAGCTCTCTGATACTTGAGTCAGGTGCACATACTCTAAAGCAAGGAGGTGTTCCATCCCAGTCTGCCCCAAAAGGCAGTCATCTGCAGACTTGAGATCTTGAAATCAGCTGTGCAAATCCATCACTACTTTAATTATCCAAGTAAATAGAGCTCTTACCACCATCTGCTGAGATTTCAACCAATCATGATCAACACAGTCTTTCTCTCTGGATGAGAACCTTGGAGTCATCGCTAAAGGGCCACTTGGGCCCTGAATTTCCGCCTGCAGCATGCAGGCCTCCCCAGCCGAGCCCTGTGGCTGGGAGCTGTTTTCGCCCTCTCACTGCGCCTTGCTCATATTTTCCTGAGCACTGTTAATTTGCTCCTGCACTTCATCTTCGTCGTTTTTATTTTCTTTCCATCAACTCCAGACACTACTGATTAGTGAGAAACTATCCTCAACAAGAACTGTCAGTTTAGAACTCGGCCCCCCAGCAAAAAGTCAGGCGGAGATTTATTCTGGGACATGGGTGGGTATATAATCCTCGTGATTCAAATCACTGACGTTTTCAGAGGACAAACTACATTGTAAACACTGCTCAAGGTGGGGACTCCATCCAGGTCTGTTTCTCTCGCTGATAATTGTGATGGGCTGATTATGCTAGCAAAAGGCTCCCATGGGTGACCCAAATTAATTATGACTTAATGGGAAAATGGCAAAATCTTCACTGGCTGCAGATCACCAGTGGACTGCAAGCCAATGATGGGCATGATTTGACTTGCTCTCCTTAACAGAACATTTGACCACCACCATCATCACCTCTGTCATCACTACTGATCAGGAGAACATTTAAATGACGATAAAATGGGTTGTTTGGTTTACTCTGTTGCATGTGCATCTACAAGATCTAACACTAAATAAAAAATTCCTTTGGAGAAGTGCACATAGACATCACTAATTCAGGTAAGCTCAAGGTTTGGGCATCTCGCTTTCAATAAAGAAAATTTGCCAGGCACAGTGGCTCATGCCTGTAATCCCAGCACTTTAGGAGGCCAAGGCGGGAGGATTGCTTGAGCCCAGGAGTTTGAGACAGGCTTTGGCGGCATAGTGAAACTCCTTCTCTACAATCTTTTTTTAAATTAGCTGGGTGTGGTGGCGTACATCTGTAGTCCCAGCTACTTGGGAGGCTGAGGTGGGAGGATCCCTTGAGCCCAGGAAGTTGAGGCTGCAATGAGCCATGATCATGCCACTGCATTCCACCCTGGGGGAAAGAGTGAGACCCTGTCTCAAAAAAGAAAAAAAGGTCAAAAGAAAATTCAGTAGTCATCAGGATCATCATAAATAGTAGCGTCGAAATGGATTGTTAAATATATGTCCAGGCTGACCATTCCAAAAGGAGATGAAATTCAGAGGCAGAGAGACTTAAAAAGATAGAAGGCAGTGGATACTCCCAAGTAAGACCCGGGGTGTGAGTCAGACTCCCTCCTGGATTCCAACTCCTGCCCTACCACTTCTAGCTGAAGGATCTTGGGCAAGGAAATCCATTGCTTGCTGAGCCTAAGATCTTCTTTCTGTAAAATAAGGACTATGATAGTACCTACTTCATGGTACTATGGGTTTGTCAAAGGATTAAATGAGATAATGAAAAGAAGGCTTTTAGCCCAGTAACTGGCATGCAGCTGCCATTTACCTAGAGCTTATATTCATCATCATCATCCATAATCATCATCTTCCTGGATAACATCAGCACTGGTTGCTGTCCACTTAAGTGGAAGGGTACAAAGACTATAGTAGTTAAAATAAGTCCTTGGAAAAGACCTACCAAGCCTGATGGGCTCAGATTCCAGGTATGACCATAGAAGCATCAACC
The DNA here is from genome assembly GCF_028885625.2 of Pongo pygmaeus. NCBI lineage: Eukaryota > Metazoa > Chordata > Mammalia > Primates > Hominidae > Pongo > Pongo pygmaeus. Next base: position 24,010,216 of record NC_072376.2, read on the forward strand.
AAAATACTGATGGCAGGCACTGCTCTGGGAAGTTTTTCACATTAGCTCATTTGATCCTCACAAGGAGGCCCTCTGAGGTAGGTACTATGAGGATCCCCTATATAAAATGTCCAGTGAGATGGAAGCAATAGTGTCTGAAACATTTCCTTTCCAATGTTTCAGACTTCTGAAACATTTCCTTTAAGGGAGGGGCACTGTCTTCGTCCATTTTTTTTTTGCTATTACAGAATACCAGAGACTAAGTAATTTATTAAGAAAATAAATTTCTTTCTCACAGTTCTGTAGGCTAGGAAGTCCAGAAGCATGACACCAGCATCTGCCAATGACTTTCTTGCTACATCATGACACAAATGAGGGGAGGCATCCCATGGTGAGCAAGCACTCCAGACAGAGAGAAAAGCGGGCTGATCGCCCTCAATAACAAACCTACTCCCATGATAATGACATTAAATCCATTTATCAGGGCAGAGCCTTCCTGACCTAATGACCTCTTCAATGTGCCATTTAGTAACACTGTCACAATGGCAGTTAAGTTTCCGTGTAAGTTGTGAAGGGGTCATTCAAACCATAGCAGGTTCACTCTTGCCTATGTCTTCCTCCTTCCTGCCACATAGTGGTCTGCAAAGTGGAAAGCCTCACACATGGAATGATGAACCAGAAAAATGAAAGTTGGCTGGGTGTCTAACAGTTTGTAAGCCAGCATGCCAGCCCTAAACTGCCTACCTCCAAATGTACTGCACTGCAGAAAAAAATAAAGTTCAATATTATTTAAGCCATTATTATTTCTGGTATTTCATTAAAATTAATCCTAAATAAAATACCAACATACCCAAATAACTGGTATGAGGAAATTGGGCACCCAATATTGTAAGATTTGTAATCCACTTCACAATCAGAACTCTGTGTCAGCACTGACAGATGACATTGGCTATCTGAGACACAAAAGCATGTAAGCACTATGTCAGGGTATTATGTAGTCAGGGTTTTAAGTAAGAGAATATTTCCCTTCTAGCACAATCTAAAATACAGACTTTTTTTTTTTTTTTTTGAGATGAAGTCTCACTCTGTCAAACAGGCTGGAGTGGAATGGGTCAATCTCAACTCACTGCAACCTCTGCCTCCTGGGTTCAAGCGATTCTCCTGCCTCAGCCTCCCTTAGTAGCTGGGATTACGGGCACCCACCACCACGCCCAGCTAATTTTTGTATTTTTAGTAGAGACAGTTGGCCAAGCTGGTCTCAAACTCCTGACCTCAGGTGATCTGCCCGCCTCGGCCTCCCAAAGTGCTGAGATTACATGTGTGAGCCACCACGCCCAGGCTAAAATACAGACTTCTTAAAAATGAATGCTTCAGTGTACCAGGTTGGTTGGTCCACTCATTCACTCATTCATTCCTTCATTCATTCGTTTGGTGAGGCTGTGTTAGAATAGGAACAACACAGACTTCAGAATCAGAGAAACCTGGAGTTCAAATCCCAGCTTTGGCTTTCCTTGCATATTCCCTGATGTTTACTTATCTTTTAGCTGTACTGAAATTCATATGTCGAGCATCCAGCACAGGACTCAAAGCATTAAAAAGTGCTCAATGAATGTTTCCTTTTTCCTTCATATAGGTTCCTGAATTGAAAATTACATTAAAAAATCTTCATGTGGTGGCTGGCACACTGCAAATGGAAACTTAATATAATTTGACTGCCATTAGTAATAATAATAAGAGTACTGGTAGCAATCAGCATCGTGGTTGTAGTCATAGTGGTAGTAAAATAATCAAAACCTAAACTGAGAGAGGGTGAAGAGGCAGGTTTCCAAGTGTGCACTGTTAATGCCTACATAATCGAGACTCAGCTGTTCAGCACTGAGTGGGAGGGTATTTCTGGGAGACGCGTGGAGCTTTTCTCCTCCTTGTCGGTGTCTTCACAAATTCCAATAATCAAAATAGTCATTTTCCTTCCTTGCCAATGTCATCTTAAAAGAACCTCTCTCTAAACCCAGGTGCTTAAATTGTCCAGTGAGTTTCTCTCCTCTTTAAGAAGAAGTTGAGGAATGGGACAAACAAGCACCTTAGTATTTGTTCTCCTGTAAACACCAGAGCAAATGTATGTTCGAAAGGGCATCTCACAACGCATGTTAGGATTTGAGATGCCCTTTCGAACATACACAGCAATGGTTATTAAGATGTTTAGCATAACACATGTATATTCAAAAAAACTAAGCAAGCCACAGAAGGCACAAGCAGGCCTTGAAGAAAAAACATCTCAAAGTCGCTGACACCCCTGCAGCCTGTGCTAGAACCAAATAGAACCCCTCATGCCAGCCATTTAGGCTTTCTGATAGTGGGGAAAAATACAGCAGGTATTTCTAAAACATAGGCTTAAAGTCCCACACAGGCATGGTTTGTCAATATCACAGAACCCCAAGCTGCCGCTCAGTGATGATGATGATGATGATGATGACGACGACGACGACGACGACCATGATGGTGATGATGATGAGTTAATTACGTGGCAACTATCCACTACTTATGAATAAGTAGTGCTGACTAGGAATAAGAACACGTTATAAAAACAGCATATGGTACTGGAAGTCAGAATAATGGTTACCTCTGGGTGAGGCAGGAGGGATTTCTTGGCTCAGAAGGGCATAGGAAGCCTTCTGGGGAGCTGGGGATGCTCTAGAACTTGCTCTGGGTGGTGGTTACACAGGTATGTGCACATGTAAAAATGCACTGCGCTGTCCACTTAAAATGTGTGCCTCTGCTATCTACGTGTTAGCCTCGATACAAATAGTAAAACAGCATTACACTATAAATTCATTTTTAGAAATTAGGGCATGGAAACATGGAAGATTACAGCAGTCAGCTCTGGGTAGTCAAATTGTAGGTGGCTTTTTTTCTTTTATATGTATCTGTATTTTCTAAATTTGGAGGGTGCAGTGAATTTACATTGCTCGGTGTTTAAAGTTAAAATCCACTGTTACCCAAGGCATTTCTCATCTCTAGATAACACCTTCAGTCATTCACTTTCTTCTCAAACCTTTCCTCATTCACAGGCTCAGGCAGTCTGAGGCATGTCCCTCATGGCTGCCTGAGGAAATTCTTTACAATGGGCATGGGGTGGGGTGGTGAGTCCGAGGTGTTACTAGATTATCTCACTTTCTTGGAGCCTCTGCTCAGACAGGACTGGGTCACCTGGTGCACCGGCCTTCAGGCTCCCACAGCAGAGGGGCTATGAGACCATCCCTTCAGGATGACCTGACCCCACTCTTGCGGACTCCTCACCCCACTGTTGCTCAATTTCCAGCCTATACTGAAGTCTGGGCAGGAATCTAGAACCAGACCCCAAAAGTCTCCTTTTCAGCTCACATTCTTGGGTTTAGATCAGGTTAGCAGAAGCAGAGATGAGGAAAGCGGTCTTGCAGCATGCAAGGGCTGCTGCCTCTTGTCTGGAAGTGAGCGTGCAGGGGGCCTGAATCCAGGGTTCCCAGCACAAACCTCGGGTTCAGCAGGGAAAACATCCAACAGGAAGTTAAAACCGAGCTCCTCTTGCTTGCTTCTTGCTGAGTGACCATAAAGAAGGATGCTGAATTTCTGAGCATTTCACGAACACTCTGAAATACCATGTCTTTGTTTATACAATGAGGTCACTACCACCTGCTCAGTCTAATCCACAAGCTTGTTATGAGGGTTCCATAAGGAAATGGGGGGTAAGGTGGCGACATCCTGGTGGACTGTATACCCCAACTTTTGGCAGAGTGCCTGAGACACAGTAAATCCTTGTCAATACCAGTTGAAGAAAGACAAATGTAAAGAATTATTTTTATCATTATCTTTCTTAATGAGAAGACCATAGGGGCCAAAGAAATTGCATGACAGTCAACCATGGGTAGCAAATAACCTTTGGAGCAAGCTTGAATTCTAGAGCGGAAGAGAGTTAAAGCCTGGTGTACATTCAGACACACTATAATACAGGTCAGATCCCATTATAGAAAGTAGCTCTTTATAACCAAATGATTTCCCACCCACAGCCTCGCCTGGCTTTTTTCAAGCAATATATCTGAGACAATAAAATTCCAGTTTGGAAGGAAGGAAGGTAAAGAAGGGAGGAAGGAATTGACTTATAGTAAGTTCATAAATCCCTTAGAGCTATTAAAAGGTGATTTGACTCACTACCTTGAAAAGATCACAGTCTATATTTTGAAAGTCATGTCTGTGGGATAAAAATGGATACAAAAGGACTTTGGGGAAAGAAATAGATGAGAATGTTGTTCGGACCAAAAAAAAAAAAAAATGAACATCCTCGCGTTAATTCAGTAGTTTTTCAATTTAAGTATTAACTGAGAAACCGTGAGGTTTGTCATCTCTTTTAGATTTTTCCACTATATTCAGTACATTGTGCTGGTCACAGTGGGAGATTCAAAGATGAATTGGTCAGTTCCTGCACTAGAGCAACTCCAAGTTGGAGGCAAGGCACAAACACATGTAATTCCAACCCACGGCGGCCAGGGAGACACGCGGGCAGAGAGGCATGGCTAGATGCTGTGAGATCACAGAAGGGGAGGAGGGCTTTTAGTCTGGGGGCAAGAGAGTTGTGACTGAACCTTGAGAGAGAAGTAAGAAAAAGGAAGAGAACAAGAGTTCCAGGCAGAGGGCACGGCCTGATCAAAGGCTGGGTGTGTGGCAGCATGGGCTTCAGACAGAAATGGAAGTGGTTGTTTTCCAGGAGTGCAGGATGTGTGAAAAGGAGAAAGTCAAAATAAGGCTGGAAAGTTTGGTTTGGATGAAAGTAAGAAAAGTCTTAAATGACAGCAGAGTTTGGGCCAACATGAGAGCTGACGGGAGCTATGGAGGTCTGTGAATGAAGAAGGGTCACGGTCAGAGTTTTGCTTCCAGGGACTTGATCAGGCAGTAATTAATGAAATGGAAAGGTACAAGGAGACACAGGAGGTAGGGAGGGTGCTGAGGAGGCCTGCAAAAATCCCAGAGAGAAGTTGCTATGAGTTCTTTGTGAGCAATTGCAGTCTTCTTCCCTAAGCACTGAAATCAGCTTAATAAAAGGCTTATTCAAACCCCAGCAAATCAGCAAAGGAGAGTAGCCAGCAGATGCTCTGAAGGCCAGAGAAGGGTATGAATGAAGACAGGCAGAACAATTTGGGCATGAGTTTGGACTTGGGCACAATAAGAGGCATACGAAGTCAGAAGGTAACTAGGAGGTTCTCAGAAGAGGCTGCGGAAATGGCAGCTGCCCAGGCTTGACTGAGCAGCCTGCATGCACACTGCAAAGTCTGGCAAAGCCAGAGACTGTTGGGAAGGAAGAAGAGGTTACAGACTGACCCCAGCAGCACTCACCAGGTTGGAGCAAATTAAAAAGCAAATTGGAACTGGCTAGTGAGAGAGAATCCCATCCTTGCCACTTCCAATACTGTCTTGGTCGTGGGGTCTGCAGATGGCAGAGCAAGCAGGCACAGCAATCTGCGCCCCATCAATATGATTTTTCCATGGCATCATGTTGACAGTCAGCAGCTGACACATCACCTCCCTCTGCAGGAGCATCTCTGAAGCCCCGGGGAAGGGTTTTTCCAAAGCCCAGGCAAGGATAGGAGCATCACCTCACCTGGAGAGGGCTGGGGGATTTAAAATACACTTTCACATACATCATCTCACTTTATCATCATCTTAACCGAGAGACACAGGTAGGTACTGTCATCCTCACTGTACAAAGTCCAGAGAAAATGAGGTATTGGAGAAGTCAGGAGATTTGCTCAAAACCAGGTAGCTACCTATTGGTGGAGCTTGGTGACTTACAAAACCCACTGCAACTTGAGCCTGGAAGCTGGCTGGGACATTGGGCATGTTCTGGGGCACTTCAGACACTCCCAGCTCTCTTAGGGCCATGACTGGTCTGGGGGAGAGACTGGAAGTGGGGCACACCAGCAGGGTTGGCTTCAAAGAGAATCCTGGAAATGACAAGGTTAACTGTCTTTCCTTCTTATTCCCTCCCTTCTACAAGCTACTGCTAAGTGCCTATCCTGTGCCTAGCATTGTGCTAGACATTGGTGACCACCCACCATTCTGAGGACCCCCATCCTCAGGAACCGAGTTACCCTGCCAACAATCCCCCATACCATCTTCCCAAATGCAATGTACCATTCATTGTCCAACCTCTTGGGGCCCAAGGGGAGTCTGTGACATTTGAGCTGGGCTTTAACATATGAGTAGGAGGTCACCTTTGGACATAAGCAAGGCTTAGAGATGCTATAGGGCATGGAATGATCTGGCCAGAGTCAGGAGTACTATAAAGGGTAGGGGAGGTGGTGGAAATAAGGGAAACAGGAGTTACCAGAGATGTGGAGTCGGAAGGGCCCTTGGAGGCCAACTGAAGGACATGGCTTTCACTCTGCAGTCCCTAGAAAGCCATCAGAGAGCTCTCAGCAGTAGAGTGGTAAAATCATTTCAATGCTTAGATGATGACTCTAGTAACTGCACGGAGGAAAGATGGTCCTAGAAGATATTCCAGGGAGAGGGGTTGAGAATCTGGCCACAGTGAAAGAGTGGGAATGGTGACATGGATGCCCTATTTAAGGACTTTGTTCAAAAGCCAGAAAGATGGATCTTAATGAATAAGAATTAGAATCGGGTTGGGAGGTATAAGTTGGGAAGAAGAATCAAGGTAGACTTCACAGTGATACCACTGAGGCGGGATGGAAGGAAGAAAGAGAGATAGGAAAGGTGTAATACAGAAGGAGCATGAGTTCCACTTAGGGCACATTGAGTAAGGTGTCTAGTTCCTGGGGACATGGCCAGTAGCCACATGGAGGGATGCAGAAGCCCAGCGTATAGGAAAAGAAGAGGAGAGTGTCAGAGGCTGCACAGCCAGGGATCGAGTCCTAAAGAAAGACCACTGGATGTGGCAGTTAGGAGGCTGGTCTTAGGCAGCCTTGGCAAGAGCATTATCAGGGGCAATGAAGCTGTGAAAGGGAGACCCAAGTGAGTTGAAAGTGGATAAGGGCAAAGGGACAGACAGACACAGACACAGACAGGCTCTTGTGCTCTCCCCAAGCCCCATCCCTGTCCAATCCCTCACATACACTCCTGGCAGATCAATTCTCTCCCCAGTGCATCCAGGCAACTTCTTCTACTCAAAGGAGACTATTGTGCCATTTTTCGCTTCCCAAATGAATGCCATACTCGGGACCCTAGCACCCTCTATACAATTAACAGGGCATTTGAGGTCTGCCTAACCAAGACCTGATGCTCCACTATGTGTCCCCACCAAAGACCAGATGATCTGGGATTTCCTCAACAAGTCTTGCATTTTGCTACGTCTGCACCTTTGCCATCTCCATTCCTTCTGTCTAGAACACCCTTCCTTTACATCTCCATTTGCTAAAATTCTGCCCAACCTTCCTGGCCCAGGTGCCACCTCCATTAAGAACCCTCCTCAATCCTCCAATCTAAATTAGCCTCTCCTTAACCTGAAGAATGCTTATCACAATGCATATCACAGCATAGTGGCCTCATCCCCATTCTCTATCACCACTGCACTGTAACTCCTTGAAGGCAATTGTCATATGCAGAAGGCTTTGCACATAGTAATGCTCACTATGTAACTGGCACATTGAATGCTGACCTTCTCCTCTGCTACACATCCTGTCCCACTGACATATGAGGGCTGTCCTTCACTCCTCCTTCACATCAACCAGCCAGCCCATTACAATGGTGGCTCTCTCCTGACATCACTGACCCCCTACCTTTGTGCCTGCCATTAATAGAGTTATAGGTGGGCAGGAACATCCATGAGCTACTTTCCCTAAATGAGGATGTGAGATCAAAGTAGAGGCTCTGCAAATGGGCCAGAACCAGGTTGGCTCTGTATTCTGTATCAGTGCCCTGCCTCAGGTCCTGCAGTACCTGAGCCACTGCATGCTACATCATCATTCCAGAATTCCTGTCTCCCGCCCCAACACAGGTGGCCACAGTCCTTTCTCTAAGGAGCTTGTCAACTTATAAAGGAGTTAATACCTACACAGAGACACAGCTCCTCTCTTTCTTAGGTAGCATGTGAGTGTGAAAGGATCACAGTTTAAGCCAAGCCACATAAGGCAACAGGACGAAGAGCTCACTTCAAGATTGGCGTCATGGAGGATTTTAGGAGGGATGTGGGGTTCCACTCCACCTTAAAAGACTGGTGAAGGCTGTGGTCAGAGAAGAAGTGGGAAGCCCACCTAGATGAGGTCAGGGTATGAGATAAAGATGGGAGCCAGAATGCATGGCAGATCATTTTGGCTGAAGCAGCCAGCGTATGCAGGGAGCAGTGAGACAGGCAGAAAGATAGGTCAAGGTCAGCATGAAGAGGCTCGAACACCAGGTGATGGGCAGCCACCACTGAAGGTTTCTGAGTAAAGGACATTGTGAAAAATGTTTTTTCTTAAAGGTGGTTTAATTGGCTAGCTGTACAGAGGATAAACTGACTTGAAGAAAATCTGACACCCTGAACAGTATTAGGGTGTTTGTTGCAATAAAATAGCTTCAGATAATGAAGAGAGTGGACCAGAAGAGGTGAAAGTGGAAAGACTTCAAAGTAAAAATCAACCAAAGGTTTGTGTTCTTTGGGAACCGGATCTCCCCTACCACTGGCACCATTTTGCCTGATGGGCCAGAGAGAGGTGCAGACTCTCAACTTAAGCATCTTGTCTGCCAGGAGGTACCAAAGCCCCAGTATGGTTTTATTGGTGGAAATCCAGGCAGTGAGTAATAAATGTCATTCACTCTGGTCATTTTCATTCAGGGACTGACCAAAGTCCTCTTCTCATCTTCAGCCAATGTATTTTATTCAACATGAAACTCACTATATTAATTTTTTAACATAATAAGAGTAGAAATTGTCAATTTTAGGAGCACATATGTGAATTTCCCCGCACAGGAGAGAACATGAATCCCATCAGTTAAAAATCCCAGTTGAGCTCACTTTCCCACACACACTAATTTTAATAAACTTACTCTGAAATTAGCCTGCCACTATGAAGATAGCTGCTCATCGAAAATGTTCCCAGTAAGCACTAATCTTCCTTCCCAAGAGCTCAAGTACTCCCAGGAAACTCTGAATGATGCACAGTTCTGAACAGAACCCATGCTTTTCTCACCAAACTCATATCCCCTAACCTCCTGTCACTTCCAGTACCACCACCCTCCAGCCATGCAGCAAGGGCCATCTTGGACTCATTCTATTCCATCTCTCCAATCGTGCTAGCCATAACTTGCTGTAGGGGTCTTCCTTTAGAATGTTTCCCATAGCCATACCTTTTTCTCTATCCCCATCAATGCTGTAACCCCTTAACACCTCATTCATTCAAACATCCAAGCATTCATATATTCTATATGTATTGAGCACCTGCAATGGGCAAAGTACAGTGCTAAGTGCTAAGGTTACATATGGTCCCTACTCTCAAAGATTTCAAGATCTTTTGGGTCCAGTGGAGAGATAGATAAGTCAAGGGTTAGGTTGAAAACTACATGATAAGTGGTAGGACTTAGGTACAATGGAAATAATTGAGAATGTTGATGGTGGCAGAAAAGGCTAGATTACTGGTATCTCTTCCTAACCTGTCCTTCCCTGATTCCTGGCAGGGTCACCAAATTAGTTTTTATATCATCACAGCCTGGCATAGTAACTTGCAGACAATACAGACTCAGTAACTGTTGAATTCTGTGGAAACCAACCTATCCCAAGTATTTTCATCAATTTGTACTCCAGTTAAAAAAAGCATTCAGTGCCTCCCCATTACCAGCTACATCAGGACACATCCTGCTGCCTGGCTTTTGAAGTCATTCACCATCTGGTCCTCCCTGGTTATCCAATCTCATTGTCTGCTGTACTTCAACCCAGTGATTTCTGCCTTTATCTGCAGCATCTCCACAAAGGCCATCAACTTGGCCCAGTGCTCATGCCTGCTCATGATCTCCCTTGCTGTCTTCAACCAAAGGGAAGGGGCTCAGTTAAAGTTCAACTTCTAAGAAGCTTTTCCCCACTCCATCAAGCCTCACCAACTGCCTACATTAGTGTCTAAGATCTATTGTTCGCTATTGTGCATGGTGTTTTCATCTAATAATAACAGCTAATAAGAATGAGTATTTTAAGCCAGGCGCGGTGGCTCACACCTTTAATCCCAGCAGTTTGGGAGGCTGAGACTGATGGATTGCTTTGAGCTCAAGAATATGAGACTGGCCTGGACAAGAAGGCGAAGCTCTGTCTCTCCAAAAAACAGAAAAATTAGCCAGGAATTGGTGGCTCATGCCTGTAGTCTCAGCTATCCAGGAGGCTGAGGCTGGAGAATCACTTGAGCCCGGGAAGCAGAGGTTGCAGTGAGCCAAGACTGTGCCATTGCACTGCAGCCTGGGCAACAGAGTGAGACTCTATCTCAAAAAAAAAAAAAAAAAAAAAAAAAGAGTATTTTAAAATATTAACTGACAGCCTATCTTCCCACCTTGCTTCCATTTCCTACAACCCTTACCCTAATTCTCCCCCATATATCTCTCTCCCTTTTTAAGAAGCCAGACATTCTGCCTTTACGTCTAAGAAAGGCATAGCCCAGCAGAACACAGGTAACAATTGACTGGCTTTTCCATTTTCAGGGCCTGCTTCTGAAGATATGAGGGCACAGTTGAGTCTCTCCAGTGGCGCCCTCGACCATAACTCCTCAAAAGACTAGAAAGGATCTTCCAAGTTGAGAAAAGGGCAGAATCAGAGTGCAAATGAGAGCTTGGTTATCAGTCTCCAAGGAGGAACACTGAGCTTGGCCCAATCAGCCTGGGGTCGAGAGGGCAGGGCAAGGACTTGGGGCTGAAATTTGGGGAGCACAGCTAGTTTTGATGGAAACCTGAAGAGCTCGGGAATTGGAGAGGTAAGGAGCAAAGCTCTCTGTAGCAATGGCTGTTTTCAATAACCATTCACCTACTTTTGAAAAATATTGAGTTTACTGAGGTATAATTTGGAGAAAATTTCATCCCTTTTAGGTGTAAGTTTCCATGAATTGCAACAAGCTTACACAGTCATGTAACCATCATCACAATCGAGACATACAATACATCCATAAATCCAAAAGATTCCCTCATGTTTCTCTGCAGCCAATTTCCTCACCATACCTTCAGGCTCTGGTAATCATTGATCAGTTTTCTGTCTTTTTAATTTTTAGCTTTTTTTTGAAACAGAGTTTCGCTCTTGTTGCCCAGGCTGGGTTGCAGTGGCATGGTCTGGGCTCAGTGCAACCTCCGCCTCCTGGGTTCAAGCGATTCTCCTGCCTCAGTCTCCTGGGTAACTGGGATTACAGGAGCGTGCCTCTATGCCCAGCTAGTTTTGTATTTTTAGTAGAGACGGGGTTTCACCATGTTGGCCAGGCTGGTCTCTAACTCCTGACCTCAGGTGATCCGCCCGCCTCGGCCTCCCAAAGTGCTGCGATTACAGGTGAGCCACCGTGCCTAGCCTTAATTTTTACTTTTCAAAAATTTCATGTATACCTTGATTGTGGTGATGGTTACACCAGTGTATGCACACATCCAAATTCTCAAATTGTAAACCTAAAATATGTGCACATTTTAATATATTAATTCCACCTTAATAAAGATGTTCTTAAAAAGATAGAAGACAGCATTAATTCATGAGTACAAAATAGTCACTCATCACAAATGTTAAAACTATCAGCTTTTACCCTGTACCATGTACCCTGTAACCCACTTCCCCCAAATGAGTTATTTGGTTGTGGCTGCTCTGGGCACAGTGCCTATGGGGTAGCCCTGCTCCACAAGGAGCAGTATGTTTGCTGCTAAAATAATTTTTTTAAAAAAGAAAGTTATTCGGTTGTATACTGCTTGAGTTACATACATAGATGTGTAGACAGGTGTGGACATGTGTCCTCATTTCTCTTCAATCCTACCTAGGAGAAGGACTGCTGGGTTGTTTAGTTAAGTGTATGTTTGACTTTATAAGAAACTGCAAACCTTTTCAGAAGTGACTTTACTATTTTACATTTCCTCCAGCAATGTATGAGACTTCTAGTTGCTCTGCGTCCCTGTCAGCCCTTAGCTGATGAGTTTTGTAACTTGTTGCTTTTCCATTCTAATAGGTATGTTGTGGTATCTCACTGTGGTTTCCATTTACAGTTCCCTAATGACTAAGGATGCTGAGCCTCTACTCATTGCTTATTTGCCATCCCTCTTCTTCAGTGCAGGGTTTATTTAATCCTTTTGTGCATTTAAAAATGCAGATTGTTTCTTTGTTTTTGTTCTTTCATTTGTTTGTTTGTTTTGAGATGGAGTCGCACTCTGTCACCCAGGCTGGAGTGCACTGGTGCGATCTCGGCTCACTGCAACCTCCGCCTCCCAGGTTCAAGTGATTCTCCTGCCTCGGCCTCCCGAGTAGCTGGGATTACAGGTGCAAGCCACCATGCCTGGCTAATTTTTGTATTTTTAGTAGAGACAGGGTTTCACCATGTTGGTCAGGCTGGTCTTGAACTCCTGACCTCGTGTCCACCGCCTTGGCCTCCCAAAGTGCTGGGATTACAGGAGTGAGCCACCGTGCCTGGCCTTTCTTATTGAGTAGTGAGAGTTCCTTTTGTATTCTGGATACAAGATGTGTGTTCTGCACATATTTTCTCCCAGTCTGTGACTCTTTATTGTTTTAACAGAGTCCTCCAAAGAGAATAACTTTTTGATATGTCAACCTACTCATTTTTTTCTTGATAACTTATCTTTTTCATGTCCTATATATTCCTATTCTTCGTTTCGTGTGTGTGTGTGTGTGTTTGTGTGTGTGTGATGGAGTTTTGCTTTTGTTGCCCAGGCTGGAGTGCAATGGTGTGATCTCTGCTCACTGCAACCTCCACCTACCGGGTTCAAGTGATTCTCCTGCCTCAGCCTCCTGGGTAGCTGGGACTACAGGCGCATGCCACGCCCAGCTAATTTTTGTATTTTTAGTAGAGACGGGGTTTTGCCATGTTGGCCAGGCTGGTCTCAAACTCCTGACCTCAGATGATCCACCTGCCTTGGCCTCCCAAAATGCTGACATTACAGGCGTGAGCCATGGTGCCCAGCCTACTCTTATTTCTTAATAGGACCCTCCCAAATTTAACATGGGTACATTCTGCTAAAGACTACCTTCACAGCCTCTGTTACAGCTAGGAGTGGCTGTATGACTATGCTCAGACCAATGGGAGGTGAGCAGATGTGATATGTACAGTTCTCCACTCATCCCTAATTAAAGAAAAGGCCCTTGCCCTGGACTTCCCCCTTCTCTCTTTCCCGATTCCCATGGGCTGGGACACAAATGTGGCAGCAAGAAGCTTCAGCCACACAGATGAGGACCATACCCTAATCGTGGAGCAACAAGATAAAAGAAATCTGAATTCTTAGATGACTCACGGAGCAGGGCTGCCCTCCATGCCTGAAGCACCACACTCACATGAAAGAGACACAAATGTCTTACCTTATTTAAACCACTCTATTTTGGAGGCAGGCATCTTTCTTACAGTGGCTTAGACTTTACCCTAACAAATACACCTTATTTCTTAGGAAGTGAAAACTAATCCCCAATTCCCTGGACCCAGCCTTGGTGTTTTGACATGCTGTGTGCGCAACAGTTTCCTAAAGTTTCCCATAGCCCCAGGGTGATTTGAGGGCAGCATAATAATTAGCCCTAGAGTAACTCAGGGGCAGCAGAACAAATTTTATTTTATTTTATTTTATCTGAGACAGAGTTTCACTCTTGTCGCCCAGGCAGGAGTGCAGTGGCACGATCTTGGCTCACTGCAACCACTGCTTCCTGGGTTCAAGCAATTCTCCTATCTCAGCCTCCCTAGTAGCTGGGATTACAGGTACATGCCACTATGCCCAGCTGATTTTTGCATTTTTTGTAGAGACGAGGTTTTGCCATGTTGGCCGGGCTGGTCTTGAACTCCTGATCTCAGGTGATACGCCTGCCTCCGCCTCCCAGAGTGCTGGGATTATAGACATGACCCACCGTGCCCGGCCAAATTTTAAAAATGAATAAAACTTGCCCCACCTTGGGCAAGACAGCAAAGTTCACCATGCCCAGAACAGTGAAAAGCAGTTCATCAATTTGTTCTTCATTCATCCAAAAGTAGCATGGATGTAGTGTAGACAGCCAGAGGGCCAGAGGACACCTGAGGGGGGATGAGGGAGGACTCAACAGTGACCTAGAGTGACCAAGGGCAAGATACTAGACTAAATTAGGAGAGTGTGGGTAGACAAAAACAGCCCACCCCAGCACCCCAGCCAATGACTTAGCCTTAGTCTTAGTATTTCGTAAGTCCCTTAGAATTTAAATACAAATTCAGAGAAAGGGAGTGGTGTCGCTTCATATGCAGATTACATTTCCACTACTCAAACAACAAAAACTTGTAATCAAAATTAAGGCATTATAGCAAATTATAGTTTTCACAAACCAGAGTTTCTGTCATGAGGTTCACGCTCACTGTTCTACTGCTGCCTTGCCCAGCAGAGGCCTATGCACTCATAAGCATTATTATTTCATTTGATCCTCACAATTAGGATCACCTATGAGGTAGGTACTTTTGTTACCCTATTTAAAGACGAGAAAAATGAGGCTCAGAGAAGTTACATGGTGCAGTCATTCCCTCAACATCCATTCTCCCTCTTCTGGAAAGAAGTTCCCCAGTTTTACTTGGGGATCTACCCTAGCTCCACTCACAGTCCATGTGTCCTGGGGCAGGGCTCTGAACACAACCCCGGGCCTAAAACAATCAGATCACTACCTGCCTGAGCGATTTCTTGCAGGACAGGTGAGTGATCTAAGTGGATTTAAATGGAGCATCCCAGGGTTTCACAGGATCTGCTAGAGAAGGGTCTCGTCTTCCTCTCTGGACTCGAACTTGAAAGGATGGGAGGCTGAAACTAACGCCAGGCAGCAAGCAGACTCAAAGATGGAGAGAAACTGTCTGAGTGTTGAATCAGCCGAAAGCCAGCCCTAGCATGGAATTAATTATTAGTCATATTAGTTATATTCACTTCCAAGGGCTGCCATAACAAATGATCACAAACTGGGGGACTTAAAACAACAGAATTCAACTGTTGCACAGTCCTGGAAGTTAGAAGTCCAAAATTAAGGTGTTGGCAGGACCGTGTTCCCCAGTGAGGCTCTCGGGGAGGATTCTTCCTTGCCTCGTCCTAGTTTCTGGTGGTCACCAGCAATCTTTGGCTTTCTTTGGCTTGTAGCTGCATGACTCCAGTTTCTGCCTCTGTTGTCACATGCCTTCTTCTGTCTGTGTCTTCACATTGTCTTCTCTTTGTGCATCTCTGTGCCCAAATTTGCCTCTTCTGATAAGGACACCAGGTCACTGGATTAGAGCCCACCCAAGATGACCTCATCATAACTTGATTACATCTGCAAAGACCCTACTTCCAAATAAGGTTCCATTCACAGGTGTTTGTGTGGTGGCAGTTGAGGGGAGGGTGTTAGAACTTGAACACATCGTTTTGGGGACACAATACAACCTACAACATCAGCCAATAAATTGCCTCTAAGCTGATCCACTTTGGTTTGGGTTTTTCATCTTTTGTACCAAGAAAAAGGCAGGGCCGAGACTTCTCCCCAGGTCTCTTATTATCTTTAGAGTCTAAGTCAACAACTGAAACCCAAAGCTGGGTCTTTACCTTAATTAACCACAGAGCTGGACTCTATACCTACTCAACCTCTCCTTTCCAAATATCAGTGGCTAGGCCAGGCACGGTGGCTCATGCCTATAATCCCAGCACTTTGGGAGGCTGAGGCAGAAGGATTCCTTGAAGCCAGGAGCTCAATATCAGCCTGGGCAACATAGCGAGACCCTATCTCTACAAAAAAAAAAAAAAATTGGCTGGGCATGGTGCCACGTGCCTGTAACCCCAGCTGCTCAGGAGGCTGAAGCAGGAGAATCCCTTGGGCCCAGGAGACAGAGGCTGAAATGAGCCATGATCGCACCACTACACTCCAGCATGGGCAACAGAGTGAGACCTCATCTCTAAAACAACAACAAAAACCAAAAATCAGTCTCTACTTTGGGCGGAGGCCCACAGTTAACTGTCTTCTGCCTCCTGGCCCCTGCATACAACATGCTCAAGGAATAGGAGATTGATTGCTATCTAACCAAAATTCAAATAGTGAAATGGAATTATGTACAGTTTATCACAGAGTGGTGGGCTGGGCGATGACCAGGATTTTTATCTTGGAAATAAAAAGTTGTTGATTGCTTGCATATCTGCACTTCAAGATGTCTCCAATTTTGAAAGCTCACCTCAGGTGGCGATAAGAATATCTGCCCCTCCCCAGACATTTAATTTCCCAAACAGAACCCCGGTCATGCTTCTTTCACACGCATGGGTGTGTTTACTTCCAGGCCTGAAAGAAGGCTGTAATTTCAGCTTATTATACCAAATATATGAAAATAAAACTGACCTCTGTAGGATTGTTTTAAATGAAAACTGCTTCCTAGAGGCAAGTGGAGGAAGCAAACTGATTGAAAGAGAGGACGGGGCTCTGGGCAGGTGATGGACAGGGGATCCAGGGTGGGAGACAGCACCCAGGACTTCTGCAGAAATAAATGCAAGCCCACGAAAATCCCATGTAGTCCAGATTAGCTGTGCAGTGATGTCTTCCACAGGTCCTTCTGCCAGGTCCCCAAACCACTTCGTAACACCACAGCTGCTGAGCACACTCTTTCCTGAATCTTACCTGTCTGGTACCAGACCCAGTCACACCCATGGAACCCCTGCCAGCCAAACTTGACTGGGCAGGGGAATCACCTGGGCAGCTCAGCTTGTAAGAAAGGCAGATCAGGGGGCTGCACCCCCAGGCACTTTTCAGCAGTAGGTGTATTAGTTTCCTGTGGCTGCTTGATATGGTTTGGCTCTGTGTCCCCACCCAAATCTCATCTTGAATTGCATTCCCATAACTCCCACATGTTGTGGGAGGGACCTGGTGGGAGATAATTGAATCATGGGGCTAGTTTCCTCCATAATGTTCTCGTGACAGTGAATAAGTCTCATGAGATCTGATGGTTTTATAAAGAGGAGTTCTCCTGCAGAAACTCTCTCTCTTTGCCTGCTGCCATCCATGTAAGATGTGACTTGCTCCTCCTTGCCTTCCAGCATGACTGTGAGGCCTCCCCAGTCATGTGGAACAGTAGGCCCATGAAATCTCTCTTTATTTTGTACATTACCCAGTCTCAGGTATGTCTTTATAAGCAGCATGAAAACAGACTAATACATTGCTATAACAAATGATCATAAATGGGGTGGCTTAAAACAACAGAAGTGTATTCACTCACAGTTATAGAGGCCAGAAGTCCAAAATCAAAGTGTCAGCAGTTGTTTTTTTCTGGGGACTTTGAGGGAGAATCTGCCTCTTCCAGCTTCTGGGAGCTGCCAGCGACCTTTGGCATGCCTTGCCATGTGGCTGCATCACTCCAATCTCTACCTCTGTCTTCACATGGTCTTCCTTTCATGCATCTCCGTCTTCCCATAGCCTGCTCCCTTGTGTGTCTGTGGCTTAAATCTCTGTCCTTTCTCTTCTAAGATATTAGTCATTAGATTTAGGACCTACCCTAAATCCAGGGTGATCTCATCTAAAGATCCTTAACTTGATCATATCTGCAAAGGCCCTATTTCCAAATAAAGTCACATTCGCAGCTACTGGGGTTAGGTCTTGGATGCATCTATGGCGGGGAGGCGAGGGGAGCGGGATACATAATTCAACTCACTAGAGTAAATTTGGAAGAGACCCATAAACTTGAATTTTTCACAGGCACCCAAAATGACTCTGATGCAGGTGATCTGTAGTCCATACTCTAAGAAACACCAAGCCAGTTGCTGCGGACTCAAAGTTGAATCAGACATGGTCTCCTTCCTTGGGGAGCCTGCCATCTAGCAGAAGATACAGACAGATGAGCAATGATTAAAATAGAAAGTGTGGCCTAGCGAGGCTCAGACAAGCAAGGCTCAAGCAATGAGTCAGACAGACCAGGATTCAAATCCTGCCTCTTCCACTTACCAGATGTGAGGCTCTGTGCAAGTTCCTTAGCCTGTCTGAGCCACTGTTTCCTTATCTGTAAAATAAGAAAGAATTCCTACCTTATGTCATTGTGAATACGAGGCCAGGTAAAATGCTTAACATGAAGGATGCACTCAAGAAATAGTCATTAGTTATTATTAAGGTGGGAAGTAAGTTAGACCCATTTTCACCTCCCCCATGGCCCCTGGCTATGTGGCCACCTCATGTTTGTGAAGTTAAGGAGGTATTACTCTGGAGAAACTCTGCTGCGATGGGCAGGAAAACTCCTGAAGGACCTACTTCAGGATTCACTGACTTATTCAACAAGCATTTTTCGAGCACCTGCTGCATACAGAGCTCAGTGTATAGGCCCTGGAAATAAAGAACCAAACAAAGCACAGGGCCTAGTGAGGAAGCCCATTGTTACAATAATGTGGTCAGGGCAAGGTGGAGGTAAGCCCAGCCAACTGAGGGACACCCCATGCCATTTAGCACTTGAAGCCATTCCATCCTTTAGTTCACTCTCACTGTCTACGGTGTGACCTTCCTCCCAGACTATATCATGAAACCCCCAGGAGTTCTTTGAGGGTAGGGGAGTTCTTTGTCTTATTCACCACTGAATCCCAAGCACCTCACAATGTACCTGACTCCTAACAGGCACCTGATATGCAATTGTTGTAGTAGTGAAGATTCTGCTGCTATTTAAGGGCCTAACACTGGACTTCTAAGAAGAACTACCTCCAGCCTCCTTGACTACTAAGTATGATTCTTGATGGGACCAGAAACAAGGTCCCCAGAGGATCTGCCCCTTAACATAAAGCCTGACAGTTTAAGAAGATGGAGCCAGGCTGCAATACAATGGATCATAACACCAGACAGTTAGGAGAGCTTTCAACTACTAGACCAATGCTGAGCAAACTAAACTAGGGCAGGAGCTACCGCAAGTCATTCCTCTTCAGAAACACAACGCTCTGCACACACTGGGCATGAAGCACTATTATCAGACTGACCTGGAGACCCAGAAAACGATGAAAGGAGTGAGACAGTAGAGGGTTTCCCTTCCCATACCCCACAAGGGAAGGAAAAGAGCAAACCGATACACTCTGCATTGTGTGCACAGGATTAAAGAAAAGGAAGCCCCAAGTTGGCCTTGGGCTGGAGCTTGGTTCTCAGAAGGGAGAAATTCCCCAGCATGGGTAACACCAGGAACTGCCCCCACAAATGGTGGCAAACCAGGGCAACTTACCTGCGAGAGGGAGACATCCGCATTCCCTCTCACCTGGAGAGGCCAGCAGCTTCTCCCGGCAGGCCGGCAAACTCTTAAGGGGGACTGAAGAGCAAATAGCATAGGAGCCTGACGACCCCCGGGGTATGTTTATGACAAAAGAGTCGCAGGGCAGGGGGACACGGTGTTTTGTGCTTCCACAAATCGAATCACTTCTGCAACTGTGTTTCACTTTTTTGATAAATGCCCCTCCCCACCTTACACATGGTAGGCCTGCAGTAGACACGTGTTGATTGAATTGAGCAAGTGAATGAGTGAACGGCTGCAGCGGACCCCCGAACTCCCCCAACTCGAACCACCGCCGCAGGTAATTCCACCTGGCCCAGGTGCCACCCCAAGGCTCGGATTCTCCCCCATGGCACCACCTTCCCGTTTCAGTCCCAGGCGTCCAATGGCTTGGCTCCACAACAGTGGCGAGCGGGCAGGCAGGTGGGGCTTGGCACCTTCTGCTCCCGGATCCCAGGGCTTCAGCCTCCAATCCAGGGCCAACCCCTGCCTTAGGGGGAAGGCCCCTCCCCAAAGGCTGACACCAGATGGCGCGGAAGAAAGTGGCGCCCGCGCAGACCTGAAAGTGCGGGAGGAGCGGCGCACCTGGCGGGGTCGCGCGGGGGCGGCAGCCGCGGCCACTTGGGGTGCGCGACCCCCGCTCGTCCCTCCCCGCTCGGCCTCTCTGGGGGCGCGGGCCCAGGGCTAGCGGCCGCTTGGCCCGGCCCATCCCGCCTGGCCGGCGCCGCGGCCTCACCTCGCTCACCAGCCCCTGCCAGTCGCTCTCAGTCCGGTCGCCGTTCATGGCCTCCTCCTCCATGCACGGGCCGGCCTCCTGGACCCCCGCCGCCTCCTCCTCCTCCTCGCGGCGTCGCGTCGCGTCGCCGCCGCCGCCCGGGCCTCGCGCGGCCCCGAGAGGGCCCGGCGCCTCCGAGCAGCTGCGCCGCCGCCTCCCGCGGCCGCCCGCGCTGTTGACTCCACGTCAGCCTCCGCCGGAGGAAAGGGAGGAGGGGCGCGGCCGCCGGGGCCGCAGACACAGCCCGGGCCGCAGCCGAGCCCCGCCGGGCCCGCCCCGCGCCCTCCGCCCACGAGCCCCGCGACCCCGGGCTCCGCGCCCCCTGCCCGGCCTCTAGGCAAGGGGAAGCCGGGGTCTCAGCCTACAGGTCACTCCGGACCCCTCAGCGCTCTCTGCGCGGGAGGCGGGCCCCACCGGCAGGCCTGTGTCCCACGCAAGAAGCAAATCCCCAAATCCAGTCCTTCTCGGACCACCATCACGACTCCCACCCCTAGAATGCAAGCTCCCTGAGGGCAGGGGTTTCCCTGGCTCGCAGATGCGCCTTTGGCAAGATCCTGGCCCCTAGGAGATGCTCTGCAAATATTTATTGGATGAATATTTGTTGAGCGCAAGAATGAATGAACCACGTTTTATTATATACTTAGCATTGTTTTTTAAACTATTAATATTTGCTTATATTTATTTTTTTAACGTATCAGCTGTCATAAATAGAACGCAAATGTAAAAATTGAAAATAAAGCATTATTCAATTCTAAATAGGGCCAAAAACTCTGAGGGGGATGGTTAGCCTGGGTTGAGAGAGATGTCAAAGACAAATTGGCACTGGTGGCATTCCATGGCTCATGCCTGTAATCCCAGCACCTTGGGAGGCTGAGGCAGGAGGATCCCTTGAGGGCAGGAGTTCAAGACCAGCCTGGGCCACAAAGCGAGACACCCCCTCTTTACAAAAAATAAAATAATTAGCAAAAAGGGAAGGCATTGGCATTAAGCTGAGACTTCTCCTAAGAGGAAGGACTGAAAGAGAATGACAGAGGGAAGGTGAATCACACACATAAGTCAATCGTATTCAAGGTGGTGTTGCTGTGACACCTAAAATCCCCTCTTGGACCGCCATCAATAGTGAGCCCTCTGTACTCGCAGAAACGCTATGTGTGGAGATAAGCAAGTAGGTTGAGAAGTTGTGAACCCATTGTACAGTTGTGGAAGCATGATTGCCAACATTTATTTATAATTTTTAGCCCCTGTTGATCCTGGATCAACCCTGTGAAATGGATGTTATCCCCATTTATCAAATGGGGAAACTGAGGCCTGAAACGTGGAGAAACAGGGACTCAACTAGGACTTCTTGTTCTAGCATCTTGGAAATCTAAGAATGAAGTATCACCTTGAAAGTTTGTTCTTGGCCTTGTTTTGCACATGGTAGATTGTTTGCAAAATGGCAGCAATCATTCCCCTTCTTTGTCCCTTGCCCTGCCACTGTCTCTAACTTTCACTCTGTGCTCAGTCATGTAACTTGCTTTGGCCAAAGCAACGTTTGTACATGTGTTACCAGAAAAAAAGAAAAGAAAAGAAAAGAAAAAAAGACTTTTAAAGCAATTGTGCATTGGGATTTAACTCGTGGTTCTGCTCTTGGAAACCTGTGATCACCACCATGTAAATAAGCTCAGAATAGCTTGCTGGTTAAGGTAGGATTCCCAACCAACAGTCAACCATCACCAGATGTGTGAGTGAGGCTATTGCCTGCCGCCCCCTCCACACTCCCCCCACTCCCATCCGCACAGCTGATGACAAGCACATGAGTGAGCCCAGCTGAGACCAGCTGAAGAACCACCCAGCTGAGCCTTGCTCAACTAGCTGACTCACAGCATCACATACTAAATAAGTAGTTGTAGTTTAAGCCACTAAGTTTTAGGGCGATTTGCTAGGTATCAACAGGTAACTGAAATGGATAGTGACACAACTGATGAAGGGCCTGAATGGCTTGAACTCTCCCTGGAAGCCCTTCAAAAAGCAATAGTCCCTGGCATCATAATCTAAAGAAAATTTTACAACGGACTGGCTGGCCAGGAGCTAAGAAAAGGAACCAGTATACTAGTCAGCACATTGGTTTTCTGCCTGTTGTATACAACTGCAACACTCATCCTAGGGAAGTTCAATAACATTGCACACCATGGTCCCTGTCGTACGGGGCTTGCAAACTAATGTGCTAGAGAACAGCAGAAAAAAAGGTGGGGCTAGAATGCAGCTAAAGCTTCTGGTCTTCTGACCATTCTGGGCTGCCTAACTCATTATCTTTTTAATCTAAGGAGGTAGAAAGAAGGTCATCCTTGAGCTGAATGTCTAGAGTTAATTAACTCAGTGCCAAGCACTTGTTCCTAAGCCTAACGTCTCATGCCTAAAAAGCAAG
The DNA here is from genome assembly GCF_028885625.2 of Pongo pygmaeus. NCBI lineage: Eukaryota > Metazoa > Chordata > Mammalia > Primates > Hominidae > Pongo > Pongo pygmaeus. Next base: position 24,032,741 of record NC_072376.2, read on the forward strand.
GTACTGTCTGCCAATATATTGCCCTCTGGCAAACCATCTGTTTTCATCCTGACCTGTGGATAAAATAGACTGTAGGAAAAGTGGGCAGAACTTGGTCCATCTGCCTTTCGAGCCTCCTTGTCTGCACCTTGCTCTCTGCCTGCATTCAGGTGGGAAAGCCCATTCCAGTTTCCACAGTTAGCTGAGCCCTTCATGATATACCACTGCTCCTTTGGCGCCCTCACTGGTATTTCAGGCAGCAGGACAGACAATCAATAAGCGTTGGGAGCCAAGAAATCTTTGCATTCCAGACTATGTGCTTTTAAGACCACTCTCCCTGTGACTCCATTTCCCCTATTTGCTTTCCTTCTCCGAAGTAAGTCAGACAGTTATTACGGTATTTAAAAATAAAGCTGGGGAGCAAAATCAAACCATGGCAAGCCTCTACCCTCCCCAGCATGTGGAGAGACTTTCAGCTCGGTTGAAACAGCATCTCTAGCTGCCTGGGTTTTCCTTAGAGGTTTCATGCCCCAAGTGCCAGCTCAAACCTGCTTCGCTTATGAGATGTGATGAAATCACAAACCAAGGCAATGTAGCTGCAAGCGATTCTTTTTTATCTCTTTTCATTTATGTAGCCTGACATTGAGTAATAATAATAATTAAATGCAGTTTAAGCTTTTAGGCACCTATACCAGAAGGCCTTTAGATACCTCATCAACAGCAGCCCAGACTGACAAAAAAAGGGAGCTAATTATATTGTGGTTAACTTTTTTCAAAGAAAAAATAAACCCATACACCAACTATCTTTATCCCTGATAAAAGCAGTACATTAACTGTCCCATCCGACAGTCCATTTGCACAGGACCATTTTAAAACCTGGTGCCCTTGTCTTAAATGTGCCACCCTGTTACAAAGTAGTGAAACGTTTGCTTTAGCCTCTATTTTCACATCCTCTTAGCTTTCTGAAAACTCATCTCTAGGGACCTAATTTTTCCATATATATTCATAGCCCCAGGACCAGTTTTATTGATTTATTTATGTGCACCTATAGTGTTAGAAGAAAGTACTTAGATGCTTTTGAGTGATGCTTTTCACTTTTAAAAGTTTGAGAGGGTTTTAGACATGGAAACTCCAAAATAGCTTAATCTAAAAACTTGAGCCAGCACAGACTGAAACAAACAAAAAATCTCTGGAGAGATTGGGAAAGAAAGGATGATTTGAACTTATTGTTAGCAACCTAAGCTCTCATTATGGGCTCTATACTGACTTGCAGGAAGACTCTGGCCAGGTCTCAGCGGCCCCAGACACGCGGGAAAGCCCTAAAGCTTTTGATGTGACTTCTCCAGACAGTATTTCAGTTCAAATTCTGGCTGCCCAAGCAAAATTCTGGCTGTTGGAGTTCTCATTAAAGGAAACTAAGCAAATCTCCAGTAGAGATTTTGGCCGGGCTTCTCTCTGAACCATATACTTGGGGCAATATTCATGGCCATTTTTTTTCCCCAGTGACTTTTGTCCTGCCTTAATTAAGAAACTCAATCTGGGCAGAAAATGATTCATAATGACTGTGGTTTATAATGGTGTGTGTGGGGGGTGTGTGTGTGTACATATATATATTTATTAATTAGCTCTATATGAGCCAGGAGGGCCATTTTGACAGGTCCTGCCAGGAGCCCCTATAGCCTGGCTGCTAAACTACTTCATTTGCTCTTGGTTTTAACCAGGATCAGGAGACTGCAGGTCCTGATGAGTGCCACAGCCAGGCCTCCTGCAGAGGCCTGAGACCTGAGGTCCCCTGGCCTCAATTCTGTAGAAGATACGCCTCTCTCTCCTCCCCCTACCTCGAAGTTCTCTGGGAAGGACCTCATCCATCATTTCCCTACAGAGGGCCAGCAGCCAGACACCAGAGGGGCAGATGGGGGATTCTGGCTGGGTTCCTGACTCAGGGAATCCTCTGTGTCTCTTAGACCCCTGAGCTCCCAGGTCCTCTCACGGCCACCCCCGCCAAGCCCTCCCTGCCCAGCGGCAAACAATCAGCACGAGCTGCTCCCCTCCAGCCCCACTGGCTGCCAATCAGCCAGGCAGCAGGGGGTGGAAGGAAGTTGCACTCCCTGCTGAACTGCCGCGCTCACAGTGGCTGAGTGGGGCTGATGACGGCCTGGCAGGCCGGGGACCCGCAGTTGTCATCCTAAGGGGGCACAGGCTTGAGCGTGATTGACTTGGGCGTTGTGGGAGACAAGGGGGGGGGCGAGGAGCAGAGGCGGAAAAGCCACTCCTTGGCTGTTGGAGGGGTTCCCAGAAGGGGGACTAAGATGTCAGGAGGAAAGGAGGATGATCGGAAAGGAGCTGAGAGACAGAGGGAGAGACAGGGCCTGGGGCACCGGAGGAGAGGCCCAAAGATAAAGAACCACGGGAGGAGAGCGGAAAACCATGGGCGTCAGCGGGGTGGGGAGAAACCCAACCCCAGGCTGGTGGGGAAAGTGGATCGAGATGCAGCCCATGGAAGGAGTTAAATGGAAAAGAGACAGGAAAAGTCATCTGCTCTCAGATTATTCAAATTTGTTGTACTTATTGATAATGTATTTCATTTCTTCTGCGTGGGGGGGATATGATTCAGCACAAATTTGATGTAAATTTATGGAAATGGAAACGCAGAGAGGCAGCAGGGCCTGTGCTGCTGACGGGTTAGCAGCATGGCCCTTGGCGAAATGGAGGTTACTGCACCCTGGACTTGGGGAGCTGAAAATAGAAACGTCAGACTTGGGGGCCACTGGCCTCTCCTGCAGGCCAGAAGAGGGACTGACCCTGTCACTCTGGAAGCCTTATGAAAAAAAAAATCTGATGAATGTCTAAAATAGGATCACCTACATTGCCCTCCTATCTAATTTTTGTCTTAGGGTGGGGAACAATCTTTAGCCAGTGGATATGGGTGGAAAATGAGAAAAAAGAAGAGAGTAAACATGATCAAGGACCTACTGTGTACACGGAAATCACTAGTGAAATGACAGAAATGATTTTTCTTCTGTACTATAGAAGAATAACGGGGCTTGGGGAAGGGGAAAAAAAAAAACAAAGAAAACAATTTGATCCAGAAGGTGAAAAGGTGGCATTTCATATAAATGGCCAGTGCTGGTAAAATATTTATTGTCCATTAGGCTATCCTTCAGAACATCGGACGTTGATTTTTATCCACCTCCACCCCCACACCAGGTCATGGCATTTGTCTAATGATGTGCCTCTCCCAGTTGGTAGCAACCTCTCTAGCCTGGCTGTGACCAAGACAGCACATCAAACCTTCCACAGTAGGAGAATTGCCTCCCTGGGCCAGGCCTTGCTCTGCATCTTACAATTGCATTGAAACAGGAGATTCATGACTCTAAGGTGCAAAGCCAGACTAAAGAGTTTTACTATTCCTCCATTCCTGTTAGAGACAGATTTTACCAGCACTGGTTCCTGCATTTGGCCAAAGCTGCAATTCCTTTCTTTGTCCAAAACTTTCTGGGTTCCTGAGTTGCTGGGGCTCCCTTGGTCTGAGGGTAGAAAAGAGGAGTTGATCTGCAGCTCACAGCCATGGTGTGTCAGTGTATTGGGGCAACTGTTTCAAAGTAGGAGTGATCTGATCACTTTTATTATATCGGTAGGGCAGAAGTTGCCAGCGCTTGGTGACATTCATTCCATTGCTTTGTCCTCATTCAGTCAAATTTCTCTTTGTTCTCTAATAGAAACTCAAATGGCAAGTAAACATGATTTCTAGATAGACACTGTCAACAAGGGTGTTTGCCAATATATCATGTCCCCTGCTATTGCACCGAGCAGCTTACCTTTGGGAAAGAGGTACATGGATACCCCTTCTATATCTACATATGACACATTGGTTGCCACTTACTAGCCCCATTTGTTTCCATGATACAGGAAAAACAATCTTAAGGTGCTGTAAGAGAGACTTAGCAGGGTCTCCTGTAACATACTGGGTCATTAACTCAATAAGCCTTTCTTGAGCTTCTCTTATATGCTGAACTAGGCTGTGAGGATGACAACCAGGACCCAGACCTCTGTCCTCAAGACTTTTGGAGTATGATAGCCATGTTCCCAAGAAGCTTAATACTGCAGAAACACAGAGAAACACCCCAGAATTGGACTCTAGCTGTGATGTGAGACACAAAAGCCTTTCAGCAACTGGAAATGAACCATAAAACTAGGTCCATTGGTACACATAAATATGGTTAAAATAGTAAATTTTATGTTATGTATATTTTACTGTTAAACAACACTAACAACCTTGGTGGGCAGGGGGTGGGAACTGAAAGGAAAACCAGGTCTATCTGGAAAGCTCTGGGAGGGGCAGGATTGAAGACTACCAAGATGTGGAAAGCATGAATGGGTGATTATACTCACCAAATCTCAGAATATTTGAAAACAAGGAGCAATGACCCTCTCCAAGGTGAAGGAAGTAGTAATTGGACAAAACATTTAAAAAGGGAGCAGTGGGTTGGAACAGCAAGCATAACACCTTAATCTTTCTGTGAATTAGTGTTGTCACCTCCACCATGGGCAGATTGGGCCAGATGATCTTGAAGGCCTGTGACTCTATGAAATTAATTTTACATTTGAGTGGGGAATTTGTTTAAAAGGTTAGTGAAGGTGCTGTTACTATTATCCGAGAAAGATTGTAGTAACTTAGCACATAGAAATATTAAGAATCAGAGCTCTGGACCCCTTGCTATACAAGAGAAGATATGGAGGCCCAGAGAGATAAAGCAATGTGCCCAAGGTCACAAAGTATATTAAGAACAAGGCTGTGGCTACAGCCTGGAACTTTCAATTCCCATGTCCTGGCTCCCTCACAATGCTTAGAAGTTGAAGGTATTTGAAGTTCATGAAGAGCAGAATTCTGGTTGTCTATTGCTATACAATAAGCCACCCAAAACCTGTGGCTTAAACATTGGTTTATAACCATCTCTTCTGGTTTTGTGACTGGGCTCTGCTGGGTGGTTTTCATGTGGAGTTTCCTGGGTGAATGTAAATGATGGCCACAGCTGTGGTTATCTGAAGGCTCAACTACACTGGACATCCAAGACAGCCCACTCACATGGCTGGCCATTGGCTGGGAGCTTAGCTGAGGCTGTCAACTGAAGCCCCGCCTCATGTCTTTTCATGCTTGGCTCCCCACAACATGGCAGCTTACCAAGGGAGCTTCTCACAACATGACAGCTGGGTTCCCAGTAGGAGCTTCCCAAGAGCTAATGTTCCAAGGGAGAGGAAACAGAAGTTACCAGTCCTCTTAAAGTCTAGCCCTGGAACTGGCATAGAGTCACTTCCACCATATCCTATTGGTCAAAGTATTGAAAACCAGGTCAGCCCAGATGCAGAGGGGTGGATGAATAGACTCCACCTCTAGATGGTCATAGAGTGGAGCCATGTCTGTACAGGAAGGGAAGGATTTGATTACCTCCATCTTTGGAGACAAGCTGCCATAGCAGCAATTCTGATTTTTACCATGAATTATTCTTCCATGTCCTGTTTGGAAAAAATATATATTAGACAAGTATTAACCAAGCCTGACATTGTTTATCTTAATGGAAACAAAATCAATTAAATTTAGGCCTCAATACCTATATATTTTTAGAACCTACCAGTTCAGGGGTGACTTAAGCCAATCCATGGCATAGGAAAGTTCCTAAAGAAATTGTCACTGAGGAATGTATGAGAACATCTGGCATGGAAAAGAAGGTGAGACAGTCAGCAACAGGTACTGAGACCCTGGAAGTGCCTCAGTTTCCCTTCATCAGGAAAAGCAGGGGAGCAGAAAAGAGTGTTTCAGCTTTGCTAAAAATAATCTCCTTGAGAGCAGGGATTGTGCCTACAGTGCCTGGCACGTAGTAGGTGCTTAATAAATGTTTGTTGAGCTCAATTTAGGTACTTGTCTTCTCATAAATACTATAAATAGCATTTAATGAGGACTTGCCATACACCAGGCACTTTTCTAAGCATGTGACATGTCCCTGCATCTAATCTTTACAACACTGTATAATTATCTGTCATGATCCCAGGCCTGATACTCAGCAGGTAAAAACCAGGATGGCCCTATTGGTCACTGAAATATCAAAATACTTCCATACAGATTGGTAAATTATGGCTATTCTGTGTCCCTTGAATGAATCTTATATGTACTTCTCTCCCCCATTCAACACCCCAGTCCAGCAGAGACCTAGTGGGCATGGCCCAGGAGCCTCCCTCATGACTGAGAGCTCTCTATGGCTCTCCTACAATGGCTCGCATTCCTGGATCAAGTTGACAAGACCTTAAAGAGGTAGGCAAAGCCCTGGTGCAGGTGGTGCTGGTACCTCGGCACGTAAATGTTTGGTGCCCATCTAGCCATCCAAGCAAGACTGGATGGGGTCTTTCAGAACTAATGTACCTGCCGTCACCCACCAGCGCCCACATGTGGGAATGGCAGCCTCTGGCCTGAATTTCGTGGGCTGTTGAATATCTGGAATCCTAATTACCCATGTATGTGAAGGAAAAGAAAGCTGAGGAGTTCAAAGAGTTTTTTTTAAAGATTTGATGAAATTCACATAGCTAGTAAGGGGTGGGTCCAGGGCTACACTGCCTCCAAAATCCACACCCCCTACTCCCCGCTCTTGTGCTGTGTTACAGTGTCAGTTTGCTAGGGCTGACAAAGGACCACAGACGGGGGTGTTTAAATAGCAGAACTTTATTGTCTCAAAGTTCTGAAGACTAGAAATCTGCATTCGAGGCGTTGGCAGGGTTGGTCCAAGGGCTTTGAGAGAAGGATCTGTTCCAGATGCTTTTGGTCTATGTCTCTTCACATCATCTTTCCTTTATGCATATCTGTCTCTGTGTCTAAATTTCCCTTTTTTATAAGGACACCTGTCATATTGCATAAGAGAGCCACCCAACTCCAGTATTTCATCTTAACTAATTACATTTGCAATGACCCTATTTCAGCATATGAATTTGGGAGGAGGGCACAATCCAGCCCTTATAGCGACTTTCTTTTCGATGAGACATCCCCCCCCCCCAATTATAACAAAGTTAATTAGGCATTTACATAAGTCATCTAGAGAATGTTCACTTTGTGTAGGTCCACTAGGTCCCAGCAGTTTGAATTGGCGCTCACTCAGTAATATTTGCCCTTCTTCCATGCAATCCACATCTTTCTATTGTGCCAAATCATTTTGATACCTAGTTGAAGGCTGCGAGATGGGGCATTTTGGACTCATTTTTATTCTTTTTCATGCTTCTCCAATGTCCTGAAGCTCACTGATGTTCACACAATCAGTGGCTGGTATGTGAGTCAGCTCTTGTCCCTTCAGCAGTTTAGTGAACTCTGCAGCTGGCGAGATCCTGGAACTACTATTCTCAAATGATGAATCCCTTCTTAGTTCAAGGAGATACTACAAAGGCTTTCCCCAGTGAGTGCTATAGGAAGGTATTGCCTTTGGAACTTTTCTCTCACTGGGGGCTCCTGCTATATTCCGAGTGTGTGAGATGGTTGTCTGGTTTTCTTGCGTACCCCTTTGAAACACACAGTAACCTTGGTCTCAGATGCAGTGTCCTCGGACTTGGAAAATCATTGGACCAAAAATGTCTACAACTTATTTTTCCCCTTAGATTTTCTTTTTTTTATTGATTTTCCATTTTTAGCACAAGATTGATCACCAGCAAAATACCAATTTACATACAGATTCTGCTAAACTCAGCATCCTATATACTTGGGACTTTTTCATCCATAAACCAATTTTTTAAAGAGAGAGAGCCTATTATCAGAAGTGTCCCTGATGACACTCAAGATGGTCTATAGGGAACAAGCTCAGAAGGGTCACAGCCTGGTGGGGTGAGCTCAGCTGATTTGTGAGCATAATAACTATGGGGACAAGGTCACAGACTGATACTCACAGGGACAGGTTAATATTTTGCTTACTTCTGTGGCCACAAGCCTAAACTGCAAACCTTGGTCAGCTATCTTACAAGTTCATTAAATGACATTCAACAAATACTTTTTGAGTTCCTACTATGTTGAGTTCTTGCTATGCCAGGCATTGTTTAAGTACTAGGATGAGTAGGAAAGACAAGAAGGACATAAACTTTATCCACATGATGTCTATAGTATAGTGGGGAAGCAGATATCAAATGATTATGCAAAAATTATTTAATCACCAAGATGATAAATGCTATGAAAGAAAAAAAAAGGTTTTCTTTGAGAGATCTAATAGGGAATCTAAGTGAAGGGTCATTGAAAGCAAGACCTGAAGGATGTATAAAAGTTAGGTAGCCAAGAAGATGGGCTGAGAAGGAGTAGCATGGGGGCAGAGAGAACAGGTGAAAACAAAAGAACTTGAATGAAGATTAGTGTGACCAGAGAATAGAGAGGAGGGAAGAGAGTGACAGGAGATCAGACTGGAGGGAGGAGCAGAGCCTTAGTCATGTGTTAGGGAAGTTAGAATTTATCACACAAGCGCTGGGAACCTTTGAAGTGTGTATTAGGATTAAAGCTAAGCTTCAGTAACAAAGACACCCAAATATACAGTGGCTTGACTAAGAAAGAATTTGATTTCTCCTTCACAAGACAGGTTGCCAGGGCAGCCCTGCTCCCCAAGGCCACTCTGAGCCCTAGATTCCTTACAAATTGTGATTCTCTCTTCACCTCGGATACTGCCCTCAGATGCAGGTTTGAAGTTGGGTTGCAGCTCAAGTGTGTTTTAGCATGTGGGAAGGGAAGAGGTCCAGGCAATATCCTTCTAAGCAAGTGACAGGGAAGTAGCATATGTCACTTCCACTCATATTCCATTAGTGAGAACAGACATATGGCTACACACCACTGCAAAGGAAGCAGGGAAATGTATTCTCTATCTGGGTAGCCATTTGCCAAGAAAGAGTAGCACCACTCTGACCCAAAAGATCTTAAGCCATAAAGTGATGAGATCAGATATTCAAGTATTTATAGCTGAAAAAAAAAAAGGATCTTGGAAGTCACTTAATCCAAACTCTTCATCTTACACATGTGAAAACCAAATGAGGTCCATGAGTTTAGATACTATTGCTGCATAACAAACCATCTCAAGTTTAGTGGTGTGAAACATCTCATTCTGTTCATGGATTCCATGCTTAAGAATGCAGAAAGGCCACAGTAGGGTCAGCTGGCTCTGCTCCATGAAGCATGAGGCCTCAGCTGAGAAGATTCAAAGACAGAGGGTGACTCAGTGGCTGGAGGCTGGAGTTATCTGAAGGCTCATTCTTTTGCATACCTGACACCTACTTTGGGAGGACCCAAAGACTAGGACTGTCAGCTAAAATGCCTTTCATGTGGTCTCTGCATGTGATGTTTCTTCCTCATAGCACAGCTGCTTCAGGGTAGTGGATTTTTCTCATGGTGCCATGGAGTTGCAAGAATGACTATTCTAATTAACAAAGTGGAAACTATACTGCCTTTCATCATCTATTCTTGGAAGTCATTCAACATCATTTCCACCACATTATTTTTTGGTTATGAGTGAGTCAAAAACTTGTCCAGATGCCACCTCTTGAGTATGGATGAGTATCAAGGTTTCATTTTAAAGGAGCTTGTGGGATGGAAGAAATTGTTGCAGTCACCTTTGGAAAATGCAATCTACCACAGTGGCCACATCCACTGGCTACAATGCCCATCTCATATACAAAATGAATAACCTCTCTCCTAAGACACCCAAAGTTTTGTCCTGTTACTACATCAGTTATAAGTCCAGAATCTCAACTATATCTTGTCCAAGTGTAGTTGAGGCTCCTCAGGTACAGTTTTTTGGGTCAATCTTCCTCTTGTTCTGTAGATCTATGAACTAAAGAGATGAGTCCCTTATGCCAGTAGCATGCCACAGTAGAACAGGCATTGGATAACTGCTGTAGACATTCCTGTTCAAAAGCAGGGAAAATGAAAGGCATTGGTGGTCACTGGTCCATAGCAATTCTGAAATGTGGGGACGGCTTAGGACTCAGTCATACTCTCTGGGAGTTTTTCTTCATGGCTCTTGGTTCAGCCCTCTGAGTTATCCTTCATTTTCCATAAGACATATTTCAGTATGTAATTGAATAGCCTTTTTAGCCTGGTTCTTGCCTTTAAAAGACTGGGGGTGGGGTAGGGTCAGAAGGATTCTTTTCATCTGGTACTGTCTCTGTTCCTGTCTGTCAAAGCTAACATGCTTCCTTTTAAAAAAAACTTTGTGGTGTTTTGTTTTGTTGTATTTTGTTTTACTTTGTATCAATGTATAGTCAACTTTATAGACAAAAATCACACTTACAAATCTCTTTGAGTCAGGTCCTTCTCTATCTTGGGTCTTTGTATCACTGTTGTGGGACAGTGCCCTCAAGATTCTTTGAAATCTTATTGTTTAATAAAGAAGGTCTACAAGACAAACACTATAAATTCTTAGAGAAGGACTTTTATGTTCCTGGAAGCTTCTCTGAAGTAGCATGTAAGATATTTCTGAGGCTTAAACAAGGGATCTTACAGTCCCATTCTGAATTTATATTTTCCCAGAGCCTGTTTATTAATTTGGGACACTTTCCTGGCTAAGATGACTATTCTGAGTCCTTATCTATCCTTCCAATTAGGCTTGAAGACTTAAGAATTCATTCTTGGCTGGGCACGGTTGCTCACACCTGTAATCCCAGCACTCTGGGAGGCCGAGGCGGGCAGATCACCTGAGGTCAGGAGTTCAAAACAAGACTGGCCATGGTGAAACCCCGTCTCTACTAAAAAAAATACAAAAAATTAGCCAGGCATGGTGGTGGGCACCTGTAATCCCAGCTACTTGGGAGGCTGTGGCAGAAGAATCGCTTGAACCCGGGAGGTGGAGGTTGCAGTGACCCAAGATGCTGCCTTTGCACTCCAGCCTGGGCAACAGGAATGAAACTCCATCTCAAAAAAAAAGAAAAAAAGGAGTTCATTCTTGAGTTTCTCTCACTCCTCCCATTTTGTTATAGGGAACTGAAAGAAGTTAGTCAGCACCCTCAATGCTTTGCCTGGAAATCAAGTTTAATAAATATGCTTTCCATTTTATGCATTATCACAGGAAACAGTTTTGCTGAACTTTGTTCCACTGTATAACAAGGATCTCCCTTTCCTGGGTTTCCAGATAACATATTCCTCAGTTTCCTTTAAACCCTCATCAACACTCCCCTTGAGGCCATTCCAGTTTGTCCTACCTTCCCTCAGGGGCTTCCAGAACCCACTGCGGAGTGTCCCAGTGCTAATACTACATGTTTCTGTTTTTTGTTACAATTGCCTCCCACTTCCAGCTTCCAAATTTCTGTTTCAATGTTTCTGTTTCTATTGCTGCTGATTCTGTTCCTATTGCTTCCAAACTTGGTAACACAGAATAACCATTTTATTATTCTCACAGATTATGTCGGTCAGGAATTCAGAAATGGCATAACAGGGAAAGCTTGTCTCTGCCCTGTTTAGGGTCTCAGCTGGAAATGCTTGAAGGTTGGGAGTGATTCCCTGCTTGGGACTGTGGATCGTCTGAAGGTTTCTTCAATCGCATGTCTGGCACCTGGGCTGGGTGAACTTGAAGACGAGGACTGTTAACTGGAGCACCTACATGGGGCCACTCCGTGCCACTTAGCTTCCTCACAGCATGGCAGCCTCAGGACAGTCATACTCCTTACAGGCAGCACGGCTCCTAGTGCGAATGTTGCAGTGGACAAAGCAGAAGTGGCATTGCCCTTAAGACCCCCAGCCTCAGAAATAATGCATGGTCACTTCTGCTACATCCCATAGGTTACAAGGAAGTCCCAAGCTCATCTGGATTTGAGAGAAGAGGACATAGACTTCTCTTGATGAGAGAATATCAAGGTCATATTGTAAAGGAGTACATGAGATGTGAGGTTCTTGCAGCCATCTTTCGAAAATATAATTTCCCACATCCAGCAAGGTCATTACTGATGAAGCAGAACTGAAACTCAGTTGTGTTTATGGCCAGACCCCTGTTCTTTCACTATACCATGCTGATGAGTCAATAGCATCATTTGCATGAATGAAAGATCTTACGTTATTAAAAAGAAAAGTTGAAACATGAGGCAAGAAGCCAAATTCAGTCTCAGTTGAACATTCTCTGTATTACAAATGCAGCATAAATATATGTTTTCCATAGCTCTTGCAGAGCAAACAGCTGCATTTATTTGCGTCCAAAAACATGGAAAAATTCCAAACTATAAGCAAAGGGAAGGAACTCAAGAACACGACTCAAACTTCTGTAAATGTAAATCTTCATAAAAATAGTTGTAACATTGATTAAAACAGGTGCTGGAACCTTCTCCTAGCCTGAAGTATTCCACTTACAAACAACCCCCTTCCCGTATAATGATGTTTTCTAGGAACTACTCATATATTTGGCTAAGCAGTCAAATGCCTATTAAACTTCCTTATATTGACTTGATCTACCACCTCCTCCTCCATCTCCAGCATACACCAGCTGTGGTTCTCTATACACTCATGCACACACACACACACGCACACGCACACGCACACGCACGCACACACACGCACACGCGCACGCACGCACACACACATACACTCATGCACACACACGCACACACACACGCACACGCACACATGCACGCACACACACGCACACGCACACGCATGCACGCACACACACATACACTCATGCACACACATGCACACACACACGCGCGCGCACACACACATACACTCATGCACGCACACACACACTTATGCACACACACGCGCGTGCGCGCACACACACACTCATGCACACACACACACGCGCGCGCGCGCACACACACACACACATTCTTTCCTGTATCACCCTGGAGTCCTTTAAGGTTCCTTAGATCTTTTACAGGGGATATATATATATATATATATATATATATATATATATATGCTTGGCTTGAAAAAAAAGTCAGGGTACTTATACCTGTGCACATCCATGAAATCTAAGTGAATTTCTTCCTTTTGCCCCATAGATAGAGTCTAGAAGAAGGATAGGACCAAAAAAACCTCTATAAAATGGCTCACCCCTTTTCCTCCCTCTATCACATTCTATGTCTGGTCTGGGAATCTGAAAATGTCAGGCAATGCATTGTTCCCTGTGATTGAGCATTAGCAAGACAGCTCTTTGAAAGGATTCTATTACATCTTTATGTCTTTGCACATAAACTTGGACTTCTCTAAAAACTCAGTTCAAATTTGATTTGCAGTGAAAATTCTTAAAGTTGTGGTAAAGATTTTGAGAGATAAAGAAGGAAAATACTATTCAGGGATTACTGTGTGCAAAGCAACATGCTATGTATTTTTCTAGAGACACGTACATTGGACTGTGGTAGCATAAAAGAGGTTAAGATTAATACTATGTGTAGATGATGCAGGTGCCCAGGAAGGAGAAGATGGTGAAGGGGAGGAGAGGGTAGGGTATTGTGAGGGAAAGTGGGCACAAGCTTTTCCTGAAGGATGCCTAGGAATTCCAACAGAATGGATGGTATGCATAAAAGTCAAAGGCTTAACATGGACCGCCAGTATTTCTCATTTTCTTCATGAACTCACTGACTCCTTCTCATTGTCAATATACGAATCTAACCATGACTGGGTGATCCAAGACTCCCCTCTCAGCTCCTACTACTCTTGTTCTTGCTTTCTTTGCTCCAATCACACTTGCCTGGCCCTTTCCCACCTCAGGGATCCCCTGCTTGGAATGCTCTTCCAGAACTGTGAAAGAATAAATTTCTGTTGTTTTCAAGCCACTGAGTTCATGGTAATTTGTTACAGCAACCCTAGGAAACTGGTACAGGTGCTGTCATGGTCTTCACAGGGCAGAGGTGTCTTCCTGTCACTCCCTAATGTGTCCAAAAGCTGAAATGAGTCCAGAAGGTCAGGAAGGCAAAGAACAAGAGGAATGGAATGAACTTCATGTGGCAGGCGGGGCAGCACACTTCCCCTTTTCAGGTGACATTTATGGTCAACTGAAATGATCTTGCATTATTGCTAAACTTCATCTGCCAGGTTGCTACAGTGTCATGCATTGAGCTATGTGTCTGCCTAATTTAAACAAAGAATCAGTGCCCTTTTTGCAGAGAGCTTTTATCCACTGGTTCTTTTATGAAAGGCCGAGGTATGGAAATCCAGCCTCTACACCAGGGGTTTGCCGTCCCATGGTCTGGTGAAGATGCTTGGTCCCATTCCGAGCTGGCCTAAATGTGCTGGTTTATGACTTCTGTGTTTCCTAAACTGATTGCCAAGCAGCTCTGCTCTGCTGATTCTCAAAAACAGCCCGTCGTCTGCAGCACTTTTTCTCATGTGGGCTCCCAGGGAGTGGGGATCGGCTTTCAGCGGCTCATGAATCATGGTCTCAAGGATTCTTCTCAGAGTGAGGCAGAAAGATTTCTGGGTAGATGAGGAAATTTTACAACATCTCTTCTCCCTCCTAATCATTAGCGCCACCACCGCTATCATTTCCATAATCATCTTCATAATTATTTGAAGTGGAAAGGGGGTAGGGTAACTGCTTAATGAAAAATGGGTGGGAAAAAATAGAAATGGTGGAGATAGGTGATTGAATAGCCTCTCTCAGAAATGCACATCATGTGTGATTACAGACAGTTTGAAAGATCAGACCTCAACACCCTTTTCCAACGTAAACTCTGTCTCTCCTCTTCTCACCCTTCACCGCAGTCCAAGTGAATCTCTGACTTTCTGTCATAAAGACTTCCTGATTTCCTCCCTCTGTGCCTCTGCTTGTGTTTTGCCTAGAACACCCACTCACATCACAGAAGCTTCCAGCTAGCCCTGCTTCTGAACTCCCGAAAAGTCTTATCTGAGCCTCTTTGGGAGCTCTTGTCATTTTCTGCTTTATATTTTATTGCTTATATACATATTTTTTCCCTACCTGATTATGAACTTTAGACTGTCTCTCTGACTCTCTCCCTCTCCTCCCATCAACCAACAAGCATGCACTTTGGATGCAGGTTCTCAACAAATGTCTATGGAAAGAACAAGAAACTAGAAGTTTGCTATCATTCTTTTAATAGACAAGAATGTGTTGACAAGAAAAGTGTTTATCAAAGCCTGCTATGATTCTCCAAACACCTTTCCACCTTTCCTCTTTTTCCTGGACATACAGACAAATGACATTTGCTTGCCTGTTTTTCAGCTGGAGGAGACCCTGTAACTGGGTGAGTGGAAAGTGAACAGAAATGACGTGTGCTACTTTTAAACCTGCATTAAATCTCCATGCATGACCTTCCATTTCCTTTCCCCTCTGCCAGCTTGGTACAGATAAGCATGGTGACCTTGGAAACCACAGCTAGAAGCTGGCGAAGCCACAAGACAGAAAGAACTTGCATCCCTGAGTCATCACATGGAGGGAAGCCACCTACCATTCAGAAGCACCATTTTGGGATTCTGTGTAAGAAATAAATGTGTCCCATGTTTCAGCCATTGCACAATTTTGGGTTTATGTGATTACATAAACAGAATGATTATAGCAGCTAGGATTACCTTAACCAGTGTAATAAATAGGCTTTACTATTGCTGAAAAAGTACAAAAACGATGATTCTTGGTTTTCTTAGGCAAATGATTTTTTTCTACTTTAGGCACAAATATGTCCACTTTAAAATTTTAATTTTCATTGTAGGGTATTTAAAGACCACTCCCATTTCCAGAAATGTTCTCACTCAGCCACTCCCCAACTCCCTGCTCCCTCAATGAGGGGAAGCAGAAAAGGTTTTGGTTGTTCTTCCCAGAAGTTGTCATACTGAGACATTATTCCAGTTTCAACAGCAAACAAGAGGGTTCCTGCTACTCTAGACAGGGAGAGTTTATAGAGATAAGTTAGAAATCATGATAAAAAATTTCCGTCTTAGAGATCATAAAATTTAACTTTTTTTGATATTAACTTATAAAACAAACTTCTAGTGTTCTGAGCTAGAGAAGGGAGGCACCCTCTGGCACAAACTCGTACCTAAAATTATAGAAGGCTCTTGCTCTTCAAAGGATTCTCACTGGTACTACCTGCTTGGTGTAATTATTCCAGGTAACACATACTTAATGGTTTCCTGTTGCCTCGTGGAATAAAGTCTAAACTCTTTTGTCTGGAATTTAAAGCCTTCAGTGATGTAACCCTAGCTTTTCTTTCTAATCAAATATGTGTTCAATATGCTGTACTTTGTCCCATTTCTATTTTTTTAGGCTGTTCCACCACGATCATCATATGTATATGTATATATATGTGTGTATATATATGTATATGTATATATATGTGTATATATGTATATGTATACATACATAATGTATTATAAAATATTTGTATATATTGTAAAATATGCATATGTATCTGTGTATGTATATGTGTGTGTATTTATATATATGGTTATTTATTTTATTTTATATATATATATATCTCTCAGTACAGGCAAGGCTATGCCACAGTGCAAAATTAAGCCTAAACTCCCAGTGCCTTAGCACATGATAGGTTTATATTTTGCTCCTACTACATATCCATTGGGAGGTGTGTGTGTTTGGGTGGGGGGATATGTCTCTGCTCTACACCACCACTCAGGTACCCAGGCTGATGGGCTTTCTACCATCTTTAGCTGCAACACCTGGGGTTAGTGACCTTCTCATTCACTGCAGCAGAAGAGAAGAGAGGCCAAATGAGCAGCACTTTTATACACATCGAATTGGCTAGAACTAATCACATGACCCTAACTGCAAAAGCACTGGGGAGCAAGCAGGTGGAGGTTATGCAGTGCATATTTTATGAGCATTATTGTCTTTGCCACTTATGCATCTTCCAGAAAGCCTTCCTGGTTTCCTCTGGCTACAAACAACGTCTCCTGCCTCTGAATTCTGGCAGCACTGTAATATGTTCCTCTCTTATATTGTACGGAGAGTATACATATATATATATATACACATACATATATATATATACATATATGTATGCATAATCCATATCCATGTCTATATAAAATAAAAATCACTTACTATGTCAGACACTCTTCTGTTTATATTTATTAACTCATTTAAATCCTCATAGTAATCCTGTGAAGTAGCTACACTTTTTGTGTCCAACTTACAGGTGAGAAAACTGAGGCACAGAAAGGCTAAGGGTTCTAACAGGATTCTAGCACAGCCAGTTTAGTTCCATAGTGCTTGCTCTAAACTATTATATCATATTATGGCTTGTCTTTTTAACTTCCTTGTTAGCAAAGACTGAAATATAAAATTGATTTGTTTCTGTATTTTTCATAATGCCAAGTACAGTTTTCCAAAAGACACCTAACAGGTTTTCCAAAAACACTGCGTACAACTAGTACCTTTTCTAATGAAAATCTTCAACAGATCTGATCTTTTAGTAATTTAAGTTTCAGCACTGCCAGATTGCTCCAGCTGTACCAGGAATCACTTTAGGAGATGTGATTGTTTCTCCTTTAAAAGCTAGAGGTCTTCACAGAAGATAGAATGGGGACTTTGGGGACACCTAGGGGACAGCAAGACAGAAGACAGGAGAAGTTAAGGTAAGACACTGGAGGAAAGAGTCAAGCCACTTTATCTATATCGTGTTTGATTTTGTGCTTAAGAGACTGTTAAATTGAAGTAAGGAAGTGTGGCTGCTAAGTCTATTTGGTCTTCTTTTGAGTCCTCAAACTCTGTAAATAAATCCAGATCCCCAGAGATGACTTTCCTTTTCTTTAAATGTGGATTCCTGGTAAGCTGTAATCCCCTCCTATTGGCCATGAGCCTTCTACAGACTAAATTTAGAAAAATTAAATTGCAACCCAGCACTGGCTTCCAAAGTGAAATGAATAGGGCAGAATACCTGAAAACAACAGGGAAAACGTTAGTCAGAGGAAAGTGTCAGGGACCTGGTGATCAATCTCACATGTCCACAATCAGAAAAGCAAAGGTCATGTTCATTTAGAAAGAAAATGGAGCTGTGCGAACCAATTTAGAGCCATCAGAGCAATGATCTGGGAGAGGAGCCTTGTTCTAATTATGACTCTGTGTTCCAACCAGGCATGAAAGAAATCACAGCAAACCTATTTCAGAGAAAGGCATTCCCAGTGTGGCAGCGTCTGATGTCTCATGCATGGTGAGGACCAGTGAGTCAGGCAGGAAAAAAAACAGAAAATGATCTTCTTCTATGACTAACAAAGAGGGGGCTGTTCTTGTGTTGCCCTGATGGAAAAATTGGTGGGATCTCAGGAATTAATAAGGAACTATCAGCCCCTGCTTGGATGTGCTATCCTAAAAGTGAGGACTTGTATGTACTTAAATGGGAGGGGCTGGGTGGCACTAGAAATCTATCCTGGGAAGATAGGATACTAAGTGGTACTTTGTCATTAACCTACCCACAGGATTATTCAGTGAATGGTAATAATACCCAAGTCATCTTAAAATGCACTGCAGATCTTGAACCAAAGTATTTTCTGGATTTAAAAAAACAAATACCTGGTAAGTTTTTCTAGTAAACTGATAGAGAACTTTGATTTAAAAGGCAAAAGTAATTGGACGTTGAGATTAAAGAAAAAAATGTGTCTATGAAGATGAGTATAATTTTTTGTGGAAAATTAAGGCTTATGTTAGGGTTCTTAGTATTTATTTTATTCAAGAAATATTTATTAAGTCCTGAAATAGGCTGGGCATTGTTCCAAGCACTGGGAATACTGTGGTGAACAAGACAAAGTCCTTTTCCTCCTGGAGTTCATATTCTGGAGGGAGAGACAGATAATAAGCTGTAGACAAATAAATGAATAATTGTGTAATTTCTTATTGAGACAATTGCTATGAAGAAAAATAAACAGAATGAAGAGTTAGAGAACATTTCAGTTATCAATTGCCATGTAACAAACTATCCCAAAATGTAATGGCTTTGAACAATGACATTAATTTTTCAGGACTGTGGGTTAGAAATTTGGGGAGGGCTCAGCTGGATGGTTCTTCTGCTCCATGTGACACCAGTTGGAGTCAACCACTTGTTGGCATTCTGTTGCCAATGATGCTGAAAGGTCCAATAAGTTATTCATATGTTTGATGCCTCAGGGCTCCTTCATGTGTATGCTGTCACCCTCCATGGTGTCATTCTCACCATTCAGTACTCTAGCTTGATCTTCTTTGCAGCATGACAGCTGGCCTTTCCAAAGAAGACAAAAGTGGAATGTGCCAAGCCTCTTAAAGGCTAATCCTAGGACTGTGATATCGTTTGGCTGTGTCCCCACCCAAACCTCATCTTGAATTGTAGCTCCTATAATTCCCACATGTTGTGGGAGAGACCCAGTGGGAGGTAATTGAACCATGGGGGTGGTTTCCCCCATACTGTTCTCATGGTAGTGAATAAGTCTCATGAAATGTGACAGTTTTATAAAGGGTTTCCCCTTTTGCTTGGCTCTCCTTCTCTCTCTTGCCTGCTGCCATGTGAGGTGCCTTTGCTCCTCCTTTGCTTTCCACCAGTATTGTGAGGCCTCCCCAGCCATGTGGAACTATAAGTCAATTAAACCTCTTTTTCTTTATAAATTACTCAGTCTTGGGTATGTATTAGCAACATGAAAACAGAATATAGATTGGCACACTGCTACCTCTTCTGCATTCTCTTGTTCAAAGCAGGCCACAAAACTGGCCCAGACTCAAGGGTGGAGATATGGACTCCACCTTCTAATGGCAGAATTAGTTATCTACCAGAAAGAGTGACTCTAATGGCAGAATTAGTTATCTACCAGAAAGAGTGACTGGGAGTAGTGGACCATGTTAGATATTGTAATCTCAGGAAATGACATTTAAACAGGGACCTGAATAAAGTGAGTGGTTGAGCCACAGCAAAGGTGGTCTAGATGCACACTCTAGACAGAGGGAACCATGAGGACAAAGGCCTTGAGAAAGAAACACTTAGTGTCTTTGAGGATTAATAAGAAGGTCAAAGAGAACAAAGATATGGGATGTGGCTGAAGAAAGTCGGCTGAGAATATGATAAGTAAGCAGTTGATGGAGACAGAGAGGTAGTCAGATTATCATGAGACTTGAAGGTCATGATTAGATCTTTATATTTTATTACAAATGTGATGAGAACCTCTCATAGAAGAGTAACATGAAATGGCTTATATATCCAAAGGATCCCGCTGGCTTCCATGTAGAAAATGGATTAGAGGAAAGAAGGAGGATAGGTGGGATAAGGGAGACCAGATAGCAGACTCCATCAGTCATCCTGATGAGAGATGATGGTGGCTTAGACCAGAGAAGTAGCAATGGAGATGCAAGAATTTATCAGATTCTGGAAGTATTTTTAAGTTAGACCCAGCAATGCTTGCTGATAGATTGGATGTAGAAGTGAAAGAAAGCACATAATTCAAACTTACTTCAATATTTTAGGACTAGACAACTGTGTTAATCATGGTACCATTTTCTGGAATGGAAAAGACACAAGAAGAGCAAATTTGGGGTAAGGGGTAGTAAAAGTAAGGATTTATATTTTAAATAATTCAAGGGGACTATTAGAAATCAAAATAGAGATTTTAGTTCAGCAGTATACTGTGATCTGAATGCTTGTGTCTCCCTTAAATTTATGTTAAAACCTAACCCCCAATATGAAGGTATAAAGAGGTGAGGACTTTGGGACATTATTAGGTCATGACAGCAGAACCCTTATGAGTGGGATTAGTGCCCTTATAAAAGAGACCCCAGAAAGCTCCCTTGCCCCTTCCATCACGTGAGGACCCAGTGTGAAGGCACCATCTATGAACCAGAGAGCAAGCCCTTACCAGACACCAAATCTGCAGTGCATTGCCTGTGGATTTCCAGTCCCCAGAACTGTGAGAAATACATTTCTGTTGCTTATAAATCACTCAGTAAATGATATTTTGTTATAGCAGTCAGAAAAGACTAGACACAATGAATATATGAGTCTAAAGTTTAGGGGAGAGGGAGAACCAAAGTTATATATTTGGGAGTCATCCATATATAGCTGGTATTTAAAACCATGAAACTGAACGGAACCTAGAACTCTCAATTTTTAGAGATCAGGGATAGGAGAGACCAGCAAAAGAGACAGAAAAGAGGTGGTCAGTGAGTAAGCAGAAGAAACAAGAAAGAGAATGATGTCCAGGAGGCCATGGAAAGTGGATGTGTCAAGAAAGAGGAAATGCTCACCCAAGCTGCTGCTATTAGTCAACTCAGATGAGAAGTGCTCATTGGTGCCAGAAGTCTTGGGCAACCTTGACAAGAGCAAGTTCAGTGGAGTAGTAGGGAAAAAAGAATTGATGAGAAAGTAGAGGCAGCTAATATATACAACTTTTTCCAAGACTTTCGCTTAAAAAGGCAGGGGAGATATGGGTCAGTAGGGTCAGTGGGGGGTATGAATAAGAGAGGTTTTCAGTTTTGCTTTTTGAGGTTTTTTTTAAGATGGGCAATATTGCCGCGTATTTTTATAATGATTGAAATATATCAATCATTATATTATATATATATCATCAAATATATGTTCTAGGGAAAATCAGGCTTTATTTTCTTTAAATATTTTAAATTTATTTTTTAAATGTATAACTGACATAATTGTCCATATTTATGGGATATAATGTAATGTTTCAATGCATGTATATATAGTATCATGATCAAATCAAGGTCATTACCATATCTATCACTTTCAACATTTATAATTTCTTTGTGGTAACAACATTCAAAATCTCCTCTTTCCACTTTCTTGAAATATATAGTACATTGTTATTTTCTACAGTCACCCTAGTACATAATAGAACACCAAAGTGTGTCCTTCCTGTCTAACTCTTTGTTCCCATTGATCAATCTCCACAGTCCCCCATTAGGGCAGTGGGGATGCTACCACTGGTGGAACGCGGGTTTTAGAGGCTCACTGGAAGAACCTGAGAGTGGGAAGGGTTGGCAGCTTGATTCACATTAGAAGATGCCCAGAGCTACATGGGAATCGAATCAGCAAGGAATGGCCTGGGAGGCTGGCATGCTTTTGTGGTGTTGGAGGTAGTGAGATCAGTCCTGAAGGTCTCTTAGGGGAGAGGGAAAATCAGTTTTAATTACAGACTCTTTTTTGGGCCTGGTTTCTGCGGTAATTTTTGGTGGTGCAGTGGGCAGTGCCCATGGCAGAAGAATGGTAAATCTCTTCAGGGGCACAAGTGGACCTCTTTTACATCCCATTATTGGTGGTGCCAAGGCCAAGGAGAAGAGAGTCCTACCAAGGCCAACAGAAGCAGACCTTGGCCTAAATTAAACAAAGGTAAATTTATTAGAAGGTTATCAAGAAAACCACAGAATTGACAAAAATCTGGAGAACTTGGCTGAGAAAGAGACAGGAATAAATGGAACTCAGGAGGGGTGGAAGGAGGTGCAGTGGTATCCATTTTGTAGCATAAATAGTCTGATGAGCAAACTGTGGTCATGATGAATGTCCTCCAAGCATTTATTCATGAATTGAGGTGCTCACTCAAGACTCCAAGTCTTGGGAGAATAATCTATTGACCAAATTTAGATCAGCAACTCTATTAGTCACGACTGACTAGGCTATGCTGCAATAGCATATTAAAAACCCACATTGCAGTGGCTTCACAAATAGGTTATGGTGCAGTGACATATTAAAAACCCATATCTCAAAGGCCTAGCCAAAAAAGATTTGGTTTTTGCTCAGTCTTTGTAGTTAAGCAGGAGGCTCTGCGCCATGTGGTCACTCAGAGATTCAGGCTGTTAAAGATCGTACTGGTTATCCTGCCACAGTTGATGGCTTCAAAGCTTGCTGAGGAAGAGGAGGAGAAAAGCTGGAGCATTACACACTGTCCCTTTAATGCTCTGGCTTGTAAGTGATGTACATCACTTCTATTCACACCTATTGGCCAGAGTTAGCCATGTGACTCCTCCTAACTGTAAGGGGTTCAGGGACATACAGAAAAGCACATGGAAGTCGGTGAGGAGTAAATGTCCCTGCTGTTCCAGAACTGAAGAGGGAGGTTGGCAATACATCTGAGGTCTTCTGACACCAAATACACACTTTTTCCTAAATGCTGTGCTGCTCCTTATGGATGATATGTTGGTGGTGGGCTGGGGGTGCAGAATGGTTGTGTAGGGGGCTATCTGATATTTCTGTATGTGCCTTCCTATTTCTCTCTAAAAATACTTAACACAGTATTGGAGTACAGAGCATATGCTTGAAATTTCTTCTCTGTTGATGGGTGGAGTAAAGTTAATTAGAGTGAAATTACCATAGTTCATCAGAACCAAGATCTCCAAATACTGTAAATTCATTTCAGCCAGACCCTGAGAATGAATCTGTGTCATACATCAATTACAGGCATTGAAGAGAAATGACAGAGAGCCCTGATCAGGAGGAGTCTGAGGTTAGAAATCCTAAAAGAGGAATATTATTTTTTTTCCTTTGGCTATTAAGAAAAGCCTTAATTTCCCTGGAAAGAAAAGAAACAGCATTAAGAACTGAAAAAATTTGAAGTAATTAAATCTATTGGCAAGGTAGACATATCATTATTTGATTCCAATAAATAAATCCTGAGGGGGTGGAGCCAAGATGGCCAAATAGGAACAGCTCCAGTCTACAGCTCCCAGCATGAGCAATGCAGAAGACGGGTGATTTCTGCATTTCCAACTGAGGTACCGGGTTCATCTCACTGGGGAGTGCCAGACAGTGGGTGCAGGACAGTGGGTGCAGTGCACTGTGCGTGAGCCAAAGCAGGGCGAGGCATCACTTCACCCAGGAAGCGCAAGGGGTCAGGGAATTCCCCTTCCTAGTCAAAGAAAGGGGTGACAGACAGCACCTGGAAAATTGGGTCACTCCCACCCTAATACTGTGCTCTTCCAACGGGCTTAACAAATGGCACACCAGGAGATTATATCCCGCACCTGGCTCGGAGGGTCCTATGCCCAAGGAGCCTCACTCATTGTTAGCACAGCAGTCTGAGATCAAACTGCAAGGCGGCAGCGAGTCTGTGGGAGGGGCGCCTGCCATTGCTCAGGCTTGAGTAGGTAAACAAAGCAGCCGGGAAGCTCGAACTGGGTGGAGCCCACCATAGCCCAAGGAGGCCTGCCTGCCTCTGTAGGCTCCACCTCTGGGGGAAGGGCACAGACAAACAAAATGTTTGTTTGTCTGACAGCTTGAAGAGAATGTCCCTGTCTGACAGCTTTGAAGAGAGTAGTGGTTCTCCCAGCATGCAGCTTGAGATCTGAGAATGGGCAGACTGCCTCCTCAACTGGGTCCCTGACACCCGAGTAGCCTAACTGGGAGGCACCCCTTAGTAGGGGCGAACTGACACCTCACACGGCTGGGTACTCCTCTGAGACAAAACTTCCAGAGGAACAATCAGGCAGCAGCATTTGCGGTTCACCCATGTCTGCTGTTCTGCAGCCACTGCTGCTGATACCCAGGCAAACAGGGTCTGGAGTAGACCTCCAGTAAACTCCAACAGACCTGCAGCTGAGGGTCCTGACTATTAGAAGGAAAACTAACAAACAGAATGGACATCCACACCAAAAACCCATCTGTACGTCACCATCATCAAAGACCAAAGGTAGATAAAAACCACAAAGATGGGGGAAAAACAGAGCAGAAAAACCGGAAACTCTAAAAATCACACTGCCTCTCCTCCTCCAAAGGAACGCAGCTCCTCAACAGCAACGGAACAAAGCTGGACGGAGAATGACTTTGACGAGTTAAGAGAGGAAGGCTTCAGAAGATCAAACTACTCCGAGCTAAAGGAGGAAGTTCAAACCAATGGCAAAGAAGTTAAAAACTTTGAAAAAAGTTAGACGAATGGATAACTAGAATAACCAATGCACAGAAGTCCTTAAAGGACCTGATGGAACTGAAAACCACGGCACAAGAACTACGTGACAAATGCACAAGCCTCAGTAACCAATGCGATCAACTGGAAGAAAGGATATCAGCGATGGAAGACAAAATGAATGAAATGATGCGTGAAGAGAACTTTAGAGAAAAAAGAATAAAAAGAAACAAACAAAGCCTCCAAGAAATATGGGACTATGTGAAAAGACCAAATCTATGTCTCATTGGCGTACCTGAAAATGACGGGGAGAATGGAACCAAGTTAGAAAACACTCTGCAGGATATTATCCAGGAGAACTTCCCCAATCTAGCAAGGCAGGCCAACATTCAAATTCAGGAAATACAGAGAACACCACAAAGATACTCCTCGAGAAGAGCAACTCCAAAACACATAATTGTCAGATTCACCAAAGTTGAAATGAAGGAAAAAATGTTAAGGGCAGCCACAGAGAAAGGTCGGGTTACCCACAAAGGGAAGCCCATCAGACTAACAGCTGATCTCTCGGCAGAAACTCTACAAGCCAGAAGAGAGTGGGGGCCAATATTCAACATTCTTAAAGAAAAGAATTTTCAACCCAGAATTTCATATCCAGCCAAACTAAGCTTCATAAGTGAAGGGAAATAAAATCCTTTACAGACAAGCAAATGCTGAGAGATTTTGTCACCACCAGGCCTGCCCTAAAAGAGCTCCTGAAGGAAGCACTAAACACGGAAAGGAACAACCGGTACCAGCCACGGCAAAAACATGCCAAATTGTAAAGACCGTCAAGGCTAGGAAGAAACAGCATCAACTAACGAGCAAAATAACCAGCTAACATCATAATGACAGGATCAAATTCACACATAACAATATTAACTTTAAATGTAAATGGGCTAAATGCTCCAACTAAAAGGCACAGAGTGGCAAATTGGATAAAGAGTCAAGACGCATCAGTGTGCTGTATTCAGGAAACCCATCTCACATGCAGAGACACACATAGGCTCAAAATAAAGGGATGGAGGAAGATCTACCAAGCAAATGGAAAACAAAAAAAGGCAGGGGTTGCAATCCTAGTCTCGGATAAAACAGACTTTAAACTAACAAAGATCAAAAGAGACAAAGAAGGCCATTACATAATGGTAAAGGGATCAATTCAACAAGAAGAACTAACTATCCTAAATATATATGCACCCAATACAGGAGCACCCAGATTCATAAAGCAAGTCCTTAGTGACCTACAAAGAGACTTAGACTCCCACACAATAATAATGGGAGACTTTAACACCCCACTGTCAACATTAGACAGGTCGACGAGACAGAAAGTTAACAAGGATATCCAGGAATTGAACTCAGCTCTGCACCAAGTGGACCTAATAGACATCTACAGAACTCTCCACCCCAAATCAACAGAATATACATTCTTTTCAGCACCACACCACACCTATTCCAAAATTGACCACATAGTTGGAAGTAAAACACTCCTCAGCAAATGTAAAAGAACAGAAATTATAACAAACTGTCCTTCAGACCACAGAGCAATCAAACTAGAACTCAGGATTAAGAAACTCACTCAAAACCACTCAACTACATGGAAACTGAACAACCTGCTCCTGAATGACTACTGGGTACATAACGAAATGAAGGCAGAAATAAAGATGTTCTTTGAAACCAGCAAGAACAAAAACACAACATACCAGAATCTCTGGGACACATTCAAAGCAGTGTGTAGAGGGAAATTTATAGTGCTAAATGCCCACAAGAGAAAGCAGGAAAGATCTAAAATTGACACCCTAACATCACAATTAAAAGAACTAGAGAAGCAAGAGCAAACACATTCAAAAGCTAGCAGAAGGCAAGAAATAACTAAGATCAGAGCAGAACTGAAGGAAATAGAGACACAAAAAACCCTTCAAAAAATCAATGAATCCAGGAGCTGGTTTTTTGAAAAGATCAACACAATTGATAGACCACTAGCAAGACTAATAAAGAAGAAAAGAGAGAAGAATCAAATAGATGCAATACAAAATGACAAAAGGGATATCACCACCGATCCCACAGAAATACAAACTACCATCAGAGAATACTATAAACACCTCTACGCAAATAAACTAGAAAATCTAGAAGAAATGGATAAATTCCTCGACACATACACTCTCCCAAGACTAAACCAGGAAGAAGTTGAATCTCTGAATAGACCAATAACAGGCTCTGAAATTGAGGCAATAATTAATAGCTTACCAACCAAAAAAAGTCCAGGACCAGATGGATTCGCAGCCGAATTCTACCAGAGTTACAAGGAGGAGCTGGTACCATGCCTTCTGAAACTATCCCAATCAATAGAAAAAGAGGGAATCCTCCCTAACTCATTTTATGAGGCCAGCATCATCCTGATACCAAAGCCTGGCAGAGACACAACAAAAAAAAGAGAATTTTAGACCAATATCCTTGATGAACATTGATGCAAAAATCCTCAGTAAAATACTGGCAAACCGAATCCAGCAGCACATCAAAAAGCTTATCCACCGTGATCAAGTGGGCTTCATCCCTGGGACGCAAGGCTGGTTCAACATACGAAAATCAATAAACGTAATCCAGTATATAAACAGAACCAAAGACAAAAACCACATGATTATCTCAATAGATGCAGAAAAGGCCTTTGACAAAATTCAACAACCCTTCATGCTAAAAACTCTCAATAAATTAGGTATTGATGAGACGTATCTCAAAATAATAAGAGCTATCTATGACAAACCCACAGCCAATATCATACTGAATGGACAAAATCTGGAAGCATTCCCTTTGAAAACTGGCACAAGACAGGGATGCCCTCTCTCACCACTCCTATTCAACATAGTGTTGGAAGTTCTGACCAGAGCAATCAGGCAGGAGAAAGAAATAAACGGCACTCAGTTAGGAAAAGGGGAAGTCAAATTGTCCCTGTTTGCAGATGACATGATTGTATATCTAGAAAACCCCATCATCTCAGCCCAAAATCTCCTTAAGCCGATAAGCAACTTCAGCAAAGGCTCAGGATACAAAATCAATGTGCAAAAATCACAAGCATTCTTATACACCAATAACAGACAAATAGAGAGCCAAATCATGAGGGAACTCCCATTCACAATTACTTCAAAGAGAATAAAATACCTAGGAATCCAACTTACAAGGGATGTGAAGGACCTCTTCAAGGAGAACTACAAACCACTGCTCAATGGAATAAAAGAGGATACAAACAAATGGAAGAACATTCCATGCTCATGGGTAGGACGAATCAATATCATGAAAATAGCCATACTGCCCAAGGTAATTTATAGATTCAGTGCCATCCCCATCAAGCTACCAATGACTTTCTTCACAGAACTGGAAAAAACTACTTTAAAGTTCATATGGAACCAGAAAAGAGCCCACATTGCCAAGTCAATCCTAAGCCAAAAGAACAAAGCTGGAGGCATCACGCTACCTGACTTCAAACTATACTACAAGGCTACAGGAACCAAAACAGCATGGTACTGGTACCAAAACAGAGATATAGATCAATGGAACAGAACAGAGCCCTCGGAAATAATGTTGCATATCTACAACTATCTGATCTTTGACAAATCTGAGAAAAACAAGCAATGGGGAAAGGATTCCCTATTTAATACATGGTGCTGGGAAAACTGGCTAGCCATATGTAGAAAGCTGAAACTGGATCCCTTCCTTACACCTTATACTAAAATTAATTCAAGATAGATTAAAGACTTACATGTTAGACCTAAAACCATAAAAACCCTAGAAGAAAACCTAGGCAATACCATTCAGGACATAGGCATGGGCAAGGACTTCATGTCTAAAATACCAAAAGCAATGGCAACAAAAGCCAAAATTGACAAATGAGATCTAATTAAACTAAAGAGCTTCTGCACAGCAAAAGAAACCACCATCAGAGTGAACAAGCAACCTATAGAATGGGAGAAAATCCAGAATCTACAATGAACTCCAATAAATTTACAAGAAAAAAACAACCCCATCAAAAAGTGGGCAAAGGATATGAACAGACACTTCTCAAAAGAAGACATTTATGCAGCCAAAACACACATGAAAAAATGCTCATCATCACTGGCCATCAGAGAAATGTAAATCAAAACCACAATGAGATACCACCTCACACCAGTTAGAATGGCAATCATTAAAAATTCAGGAAACAACAGGTGCTGGAGAGGATGTGGAGAAATAGGAACACTTTTACACTGTTGGTGGGACTGTAAACTAGTTCAACCATTGTGGAAGTCAGTGTGGAGATTCCTCAGGAATCTAGAACTAGAAATACCATTTGACCCAGCCATCCCATTACTAGGTATATACCCAAAGGATTATAAATCATGCTGCTATAAAGACACATGCACACGTATGTTTATTGCGGCAGTATTCACAATAGCAAAGACTTGGAACCAACCCAAATGTCCAACAATGATATGGATTAAGAAAATGTGGCACATATACGCCATGGAATACTATGCAGCCATAAAAAATGATGAGTTCATGTCCTTTGTAGGGACATGGATGAAGCTGGAAACCATCATTCTCAGCAAACTACCGCAAGGACAAAAAACGAAACACCGCATGTTCTCACTCATAGGTGGGAATTGAACAATGAGAACGCATGGACACAGGAAGGGGAACATCACACACCAGGAACTGTTGTGGGGTGGGGGGAGGGGGGAAGGATAGCATTAGGAGATATACCTAATGCTAAATGACGAGTTAATGGGTGCAGCACACCAACATGGCACATGTACACATATGTAACAAACCTGCATGTTGTGCACATGTATCCTAAAACTTAAAGTATAATTTAAAAAAAAAAGACTTAAAAAATAAATAAATAAATAAATAAATTCTGAAGGCGGGGTGGGAAGCAAGGGGAGGGAGAGCATTAGGACAAATACCTAATGCATGCAGAGCTAAAACCTAGATGATGGGTTGATAGGTACAGCAAACCACCATGGCACATGTATACCTATGTAACAAACCTGCACGTTCAGCACATGTATCCCAGAACTTAAAGTAAAATAAAATAAAATAAATTTTGAGAGCTTTTATGCAATGACTTGTTTTCTGTCATGTATGATTTGAAAGGATAGTGATGATGGTAGTTATTTTTGGCAACTATAAGTGTAAGGGAGCTCACGACCACTGGTAAGGTCATCAGAGCTCAGGTGCAGGTTCATTTCTGCTTCGGAGTCCAGCCTCTACTCCCACAAACCCTCCTTTCTCCTTAAATGGAAAACTACCTCATGTTTTATATGAGAACTGAATGCTGAAGTTGGAAGATGCCTGTGCAGCCCCTTCTAGGACATTGGTCCTCATGCTTTAGAGGGTTCCAAATCCCCAAGTGGGCTTATTGAATCACAGTTTGCTGGGCTCCACTCCCAGGATTGTTGACCCAGTAGGTCTAGGGTGGGGGCTGAGAATTTGCATTACCCAGGTGTACTGAGTTGAATAGCATCCCACCCCCTCAAACCCAAATGGATGTCCACCAGGAATCTCCAAAAGTGACCTTATTTGGAAACAGAGGTTTTGCAGATGTAATTGGTAAAGATGAGGTCACACTGGCCCTAAATCCAGTATGACTGATGTCCTTATAAAGAGAGGAGAAGAGACACACAGATCCAGAGACACATACGGAGGTGCCATGTATATGGTAACAGAGGCAGAGATTGGAGTGATGCATCTCTAAGCCAAGGAAAACCAATGAATTGTTGGCAACTCCAGGAACTAGGAAGAGGCAAGAAAGGAGCCCCTGTCAGAGCCTTCAAAGGGAGCATGGCTCTCCTGACACCTTGATTTCAGGCTTCTGGACTCCAGAACTGTGAGAACGTAAATGTCTATTGTTTTAAGCCACTCTGTTTATGATAATTTGTTATATGCCCTAACTTTTTCTTTTTTTTTTTTTTGAGACGAAGTCTTGTTCTGTCAGCCAGGCTGGAGTTCAGTGGTACGATCTCGGCTAACTGCAACCTCCGTCTCCCAGGTTCAAGCGATTCTCCTGCCTCAGCCTCCCAAGTAGCTGGGATTACAGGGGCCTGACACCATGCCCTGCTAATTTTTGTATTTTTAGTAGAGATGGGGTTTCACCATGTTGGCCAGGCTGGTCTTGAACTCCTGACCTCAAGTGATCCACCCAGCTGGGCCTCCAAAATGCCAGGATTACAGGTATGAGCCACCATGCCTGGAAGCCCTAACAGACTAATATATCAAGTGATGCTGATGCTCTTGGTCTCGGCACCACAACTTGAGAACCATTGTTCTAGGAAAAAAGGAAAGAAGGCCAAGTACCTCTCCATAGGCAAAAATAGAAGAATTTGGGTGATAAGTATTCTTGAAAAACATACTTAACAGTCAGAGATAGACACACCACCCTTACTTGACCAATCACTCTCTCTTCTGGGACTTTAGGTTGTTAGCAAGAGATGCAGACTCAAACATACAGCACTTCTTCTTCGCAGTGCTGTGACCAGGCATCACTGTGGACAGGTGTCGTGGTTCAATTGCCTAGCCTGAATCCTGTCCACTTTCAGTCCAGTTCTCCAGCCTCCTTGAGATTTTGTGAGTCCCCAGTATCCTTCCAATAAATTGCTTTTTGTAAAATTAGTGAGTCCATTTCTGTTGCTTGCAAATCTCTTGTCTTCATATGTGTCCTTGAAGTGGTCTGTACTTAGCTGGGTTAAAGAGGAATGGGAATTTATTTACTTCGATTTTTCTATCATTCAAACATAACACTTTTCAATTAAAACATCTTGATTTTTTTCCTAATTACAAAAGTAATGCAAACATTGCAACAAAGGGCGGGTACTTGCTAAAGATACTTTTAAAAATCTTTTTGATTGACTTTCCATTGGTTAAAACGCCATTGCGTAGCTAGTGAGAAAATAAAATGTTGATTAACTAAAGGATGTTCCTTTGAGAAAGGAATATATGTTAAATGGCAGTCTAAGGAGACCACAGTGAATATATGACCACTTTATCCTAGCATGGGTAGGAGCTTCATCTCTGCCATCCTAGTGGGCAAGTTAATATTAAGGCCAGCTTTGTGATTAGTCCAAAGATTTTCTTGAAAAAATCTTATTTATGTTAACTACAGATGCACTTTTAGAGTTTAAGACTTAGGTTTTTAATACACAATTACTTGTGGTGCCCACATATTCATATGTACTCATAGATTTTCCTCTTCAAACTGTGAATTATTTCCCCTTTGTAATGCCATCTGCTTCCTCCACCCAAGCCACTTTACAATGCTTTCCTAAAGTCGATTTCAATAGCTTCCTCTCTGCCCAGGAAAACAGGTTCCTGTGCAGGACAATAATGATATTTTTGCAATCTTTGGATAAATTATGTTAATTTTCCCCCTTTATTAATTTACTAATGCATTGAAATAATCTCAGCTGAATTTTCATCCTTGCTTTTTGCTTAGTGATATGGTTTGGCTGTGTCCCCACCCAAATCTCATCTCAAATTTTTGTTCCCATAATCCCCACATGTCATGGGAGGGACCAAGTGGGAGGTAATTTAGTCATGGGGGCGGTTACCCTCATGCTGTTCTCATGATAGTGAGTGAGTTCTCTTGAGATCTGATGGTTTTATAAGGGGCTTTTCCTCTTTTTGCTTGCTGCCGCCATGTGAGGTAGGACATGTTTGCTTCCCCTTCTGCCATGATTGTTAAGTTTCCTGAGGCTTCCCCAGCCATGCTGAACTGTGAGTCAATTAAACCTCTTTCCTTTATAAATTGCCCAGTCTCAGGTATGTCTTTATTAGCAGTGTGAGAATGGACTAATACATGTAGAGAACTCCTCCCTCCTAACCTACAAACAGTCACATATGTCTATGTCAAACTGAACTCCCATGAAGTCATCCCCACGTCTATCCTCCTCTTCCATGAAATCCAAGCCAGGGTTGCCTGAATCACCTCATCCTCAACAACTTTTCTCAGAATAGGAAATATTCAAAATTTGCCACCACTCATCTTGTGGGCTTCATATAAAAAATACAAAATGCTACCTTTTAAAAATTAAAAAGCCAGTAATTTACCTTCCAAGGTTCAATCTGAGTTTAGAAAATTCATTACAATGAAAAGAGAAGGAGGATTTTTTTTTTTATTGCGGATAGTTAGTGGCATTGATGGATCATGGCAGAGCCATCCGCAATATGGCCAAATAATTTCACTGGAGAGGATTTTATATAGCTACAGCTAAAATTCAATGAACTGATTCAGAAGACTCAGTATAAAATATAACAGTGACTTCGAGTGCCAAATCAATTTGGGGGCTTGAAGGGATAGGGAGAGCCTTCGTTCCCTCCGTGTTCATGGACGTGACTTTAACTGGAACTGTAAATTCACAGGCATAGGAGTGGCAGGCAGTGGGCTATGGCAGGTGATTTAAGAAACCTATCCTGAAAAATCAGAAAGTGGTTGCAAATAGCAGTCCTTAGAGAAGTGTGTGACTCTGAAGTACGTCCAAGAGAGAAAGTTCAAAGGATGTTCTTGAGGACAAATTAGGGATTTGCCATCAGGTGACAAGGGTTCTAGGTTTGCAAATGGATCAACTTGAGTCCTTGTTTTCTACCTCAATCTCCTCCCTTGTGAAATAAAAGGGTTGATGCAGAATAACGGCTTTCACAGTGTTGGTTGTTTTTGTCTTTTTAATAGTAGGAGGCTTTTTGCTCATGTGTTCATCCTGCTTTGCTGGATTTTCACTTTGCCTCTGCAGACCCATGCTGCAGCATTCTCACCCTGCTCTTGCTCCACAATGCTGAGGACTGCATTATTAAACTCCCTTGCCTGCCAGCTTTCACTCAGGTTTAGCCAGCAGGAGGTGCCCATAGAAGACTGGAGGATGAAATAAGATAGAGGGTGGGATGTTGATACCTACAACTCCCTCCCTGCCAGGCCACTGGTTGGCAGTGGCAGTGCTCCTGCCCAGTGTCCTCCTTCCACCATACCTCTCTTTTCCTCTCTCTGGGTTCCAGAATCATCTCTGATATGGTTTGGCTGTGTCCCCACCCAAATCTTGAATTGTAGTTCCCATAATTCCCACATATTATGGGAGGGACCTGGTAGGAGGTAATTGAATCATGAGGGCAGGTCTTTCTTGTGCTGTTGTTGTGATGTGAATAAATCTCATGAGATTTGATGGTTTTATAAAGGGGAATTTCCCTGCACAAACTCTCTCTTTGCCGTCCACTATGTAAGATGTACCTTTGATCTTCGTTCATCTTCCACCATGATTTTGAGGCCTCCCCAGCCACGTGAAACTGTGAGTCAACTAAACCTCTTTCTTTTTTAAATTACCCAGTCTCTGGTATGTCTTTATCAGCAGTGTGAAAACAGACTAATAGAATCCCCTAATCCAGCCCATTCAGACAAGGGTTGCAACTGCTGTTGTTGGCCTCCAGGGCTTCATCACGCCTTTGGGGTTTCCTGGAACCCTATCCATTCTGTTGGAAATAACCTCTTCATTAAACTCTCCTCAAAGACCCCACAGAAATGTGGCATCTCTTTCCTGCTGGGACAGATGCACTCGGAGACTTCTTAGGTAAAACAGACCAGAGGCTCTGCCCTGAATGTAGCTGGGGCTTCCATGCACACAGTATGCCCCACCCTCATGCGCTTATGGGGACCTGATCCTGTGCAGAAAGACACTTCCAGCTTCTGAGATTCCTTCCAAATCGTCAGCTGTAGAGAGGTGGTGGTGGCGGGGGGTGGGGGGACTCCCTCATCTGTCATTATTCAAATATATTGAGCTCCTATATTTGTTTATTCACTCATTCAGCTAACACCAGTGGAGCACCTCTACTGACCCAGATCCTGTGCTAGGTTCTGAGGTTAAGGGGCAAATAAGATAGAATTCCTAGTCTCAAGGGGCTTACACACATTTGCAAACACACAAGCCAACTACGAAAACCTCAGAGCCAGAAAGAAAGGGCCCTGAGACACTTCTCATCCACAGCAGCACTGAGGCCAGGAAAGCAGGACTCGGGCTCTGTCAACCTGAGAGAAAACAGCAAGAACAGTGCATTGTGGAGTTAGGATCTAATTCCCTGTGTGGGAAGGAAGTGGCAGGCAGAAGAATAAGACCAATGGGATCTTTCCCCAAGATGTTGTCAGGGATTCATGTGCGGACTCCCTGGGGCCTGTGACTAAGGTGGGTGGTTGCTTTAGGAACCTGCAGGTGCACAGAGGGGACAGCAGAGGTGGCAGTGAAGAGAAGGATGGTGACAGAGGTGATAGGTTGTGCCAAGGATCAGAGAGTTTGGCTCATGCCAGAGGCACATGGCTGAAACCATCTGTGTGTAACAGCCATCTCTGCAGGGGTCACCCCTAACATGGGAACTCAAGAGAGAAATTGTTGTCCTGGTAGAAACTGGTAAGGACAGCCCTGACATTCCTCAGCCTCATGAGGTGGCAGAGAGAGTATGCCAGAGTCCCTGTCCATATCACAGTGAGAATGCAAAGGCTGTGAGCATGAACTCTGGAGCCAAACCGCCCAGGGCTGAATCCAGTCTTTGCCACTTGCTGCCAAGTAATACTATTTTTGTTTTCAGCCTTCTCATCTGTGAAGGGTGATTCTAATCCAACCTCATAGGAGGGTTGTGAAAATGTATTTAATTAGTATCTGCAAAGCACTTAGCACAGTGCCTGACACAGAGTAAGTGCAATGCAAATGTTAGTTGTTATTACTCAACATCACTTTACTATTTTCATTTCAGTATGGACCCCAAATCAAGTGGACTCGGGGGTGGGAATTTGGCTGATGGGAATGAGCACAACATTGGAAGGGGAGTGGAGAATCCCAGCCTTTGGAGTAAGACAAAGATTTAAATCTAAACCCTGCCATGAGCCAGCTCCATAATCTTGGCAAGCACTTAGACCTTCTCCAATCCTCAGTGTTCTCGTCTATAAAATGGGGATAATTATAGTACTTACCCTTAGGGTGGTAGTAGGGGGTAATGACAAGTTCCTTTATTTTTCTTTTACTCATTCATTCACATATTCAATAAACACATTTTTCCCCACCATACAAGCTATGTTTACTAAGGAAACAAACTTGTTTCCCAATTCAGGAGTCTGGGGCATGTGTAGCCACCATTCAGAGCCTCTAATAAGCAGGACCTGGCCAACGTGGCCACAGAAGTTGACTTAATTCTCATGTCTTGACTGGCTGCTCCCTGTGTTCCTCAAATCTAGCATTTGGGACACAGATTCCCTCAACACCATAGCTCAGCATCTATGTATCTTCGGAGACTTAGGTTAAAAAGCAGGTGTTGTCAAGCTGGGGGAGTGGGGATGGGGGCCTCGGGCAGGGATACACAGGAAATCGCTACCTGCAGTGGGTGATCACCACATGTGTGGGTTCTGTGGGTGCCTAGGCTGTCACTGGGGCTGCAGGCAGCAAGTGACAGATCCCATGCACACCTCCTCATTTAAATTCACTCCACAGTCCAGATCTGCCTGCACCCAAGGAGGTTTCAGGGCAAGCTGCCCCGAATGTTTCCATTCAGAATGATGCATCCCCTCTCATTTTTGGAAGCTTTTAAACTTCAGGGTGGACAGCATGGCCCTTGGGAATGTGCTTTCATGCATTAGGAGTCGATTTTAAACAGCAAATATGCCACAGTCTGTCATAGAGGGAAATAATAATACAACTTCAAAAGAGCAGAGCGCAAAAGAAAGGCTATTATTAATGGGAAGAATAATTTTAAAGTCATATTAAAAAGCCTCAAGTCTAGTGGAAAAAGCCAGGAAATGGGAACAAAATTAGCATTATTATAGCTTTTCATGGTAACTTACTCTGGGTTTTTCTGGTGGCTTAAAAAAAGCAGAAAAGAAGGGAAAGCCTGGCTGATAACAATTTATCTGACCAAATATATTTCCCATCCCAAATGCACCTGTGATAGTGGCTGTATTTAAATTGTTTCCTTTTTATATCTGTCTTGTGGCCATTTATACCTCACAGTGTTGTTAGAGAAAGCAGCATTTTGTGTGGAATGGTAAACAGTAAAGCTCTTTGAGGCCTTTCAGAAAGAAGTGCAATTCGAGGTGCAGGAATTATTATTATTAATTTGCATGTTAATAATCCAAATCTTCACTAAAGCCCACACTGCAGATGCACCCTCTGAAACTCTGCAGAGGTAAGTGCTGTATATTAATGTGGCACCTTTGGTCTTAGAAGAAAAAGAGTTTCTGTGAAGGACGAGACCTTTTTCCTTTCTCAATTTTGAAAGGAGAGTCCTCTTTTTGTTGGGTGCTCATTGCCTTTGCTTCAGTTAAACTGTTCCCTTCTCAGATCATCCTCTTTCTCATCATTTCACATAAAGTCTCCAACAATTTCTCTCAGTTAGGCTTTAGGACACTCACAACCCCACTCCTCTGGAAGCATGGTGAAGCATACGTGTATACATCTGTGTGCAGTGTGTGCTAACGTAAATGCCTCAAACCTTCGGCTTTGTTTATACATATGTGTATTCTATTATTAATGGTTTGGAGACACTTCGGTTCTGAAGTAGGTGAAATTTAAGTTAC
This sequence comes from Pongo pygmaeus, assembly GCF_028885625.2. Classification (NCBI taxonomy): domain Eukaryota; kingdom Metazoa; phylum Chordata; class Mammalia; order Primates; family Hominidae; genus Pongo; species Pongo pygmaeus. The sequence continues at coordinate 24,070,081 of NC_072376.2, forward strand.
CTTTTAGAACATATTTTTTGGCTGAGCAAGGTGGCTCATCCCTGTAATCCCAGCACTTTGGGAGGCCAAGGCAGGAGGATCACTTGAGGTCAGGAGTTCAAGACCAGCCTGGCCAACATGGTGAAACCCCATCTCTACTAAAAATACAACAATTAGCCAGGCATGGTTGCAGGTGCCTGTAATCCCAGCTATTCAGGAGGCTGAGGCAGGAGAATTGCTTGAACCAGGGGGCTGGGGGGAGGTTGCAGTGAGCCAAGATCACACCACTGCACTCCAGCCTGGGCGAAAGGTCAAAACTCCATCTCAAAAAAAAAAAAAAAATGTATATATAGTGGTAAAAGACACATAACAAAAAATTTACCATCTTAACCATTTTTAAGCGTGCAATCCAGTGGTATTAAGTACATTCACATTGTGCAACCACCACCACCATCCGTCATCGGAACTCTTTTTATCTTGCAAAACTGAAACTCTGTACCCCTTAAATAACTCACCTTTCCCCACCTCTTCCCCATCCCCTGGCAACCACTATTCTACTTTCTGTTTCTATAAATTTGGCTACTTCAGATACCTCATGTAAGTGGAATCATAGAGTATCTGTCTTTTAGGAAGAGATTTTTTATGAGAAAGCTAGGTTTGAGAACATCTGTTAGAAGGTGATTGTGATGCCAGTGCAATGTGACTGATAATACTGGGCTGCTCTGTGAGAGCAAGCTGACCCTCCAATAAAGTGCTCATTCCCCCAGTAACAGAACTTGCCCCCCTCCAATTGTTGTCCACGGTCTATTGGGTCCAGAGAAGACTGGCAAGTGGATGACATCTGAGAATTGAAGGGATACCACTTCTCTAGCATCTGGCTGGGGGCTCCACTGGAGTAGCAATCAGTGATCAGAACACAGATTCCTGATTTTGGAGGATGGGGCCCTTTTTGCCCACCCTGGCTCTTGCAAGCTGTGTGCAGCTTCCTCCAGGAACATGTGCATTGTTACAAGTCCCTCCCTCTCCAGCTGAAATGACTTCCAGGAGATTAAAAGGGCTCCCCCTGCTTCATTTTTGTCTTTTCTGCCTTTTGAGACCCAAACATTAAAGACTAAGGCATTCAAAAACAACTGCCTATACTAGCAAAATTAGAAGTGACTGCGCATAGCCACGAAAAGGCACACGCTCAGAAAAGACCCCAAAAGACCTCAAGTTTATACCTCAACCTGATCCTTGGCAAACAGCAAACTCTAGAGAAGCAAGATGATCTGATTTCTAGTAGTACCAGATTATTATATACAAATGTCTAGTTTTCAACAAAAATACTTCAAAGCATGCAAAGTATGGCCTATTCAAAGGAAAAAATAATAATCAGCAGAAACTGTCCCTGAAAAAGACCTGCTGCCAGCTCTACTTGCCAAAGACTTTAAAACAACTGCCTTAAAGGTTCTCAAAGAACTAAAGGAAGATGTGGAGAAAGTCAAGAAAATGATATCTGAACAAAAGAGAAATATCAAGAAGAGAGAAAAGCTAAAAAGAAACCAAAAAGAAATTATGGTAATGAAAAGTAGAATAACTGAAACAAAAAGCTCACTAGAAAGATTCAAAGAGAGATTTGAGCAGGCAGAAGAAAGAATCAGTGAACTTTAATTTAGCATGATGAAAATTATTAGTCTGAGGAACAGAAAGAAAAAAGATGGGAAAAAAAAAAGTGAACAAAGCCTAAAGAACCTATAGGTCACATTGTGGAAGTCCCAGAAGGAGAAGAGAGAGAGAAAGGGACCGAGAGAGAAAGGGACCAAGAGAATATTTGAAGAAATAATGGCTGAAAACTTCCCAAATTTTATGAAAGACATTAATATAAACATCCAAGAAGCTCAACAAGCTCCAAGTAGGATAAACTCAGAAAAGACCCATAGACAGCCTCAAGACAGCCCCAAGACAGCCCTGCCCCCATGGCTTTGCTGGGTACAGCCCAGGCTTCATACATTAAAGTCATATGCTTGCAGATTTTCCAGGCAGGTGCTGCATGCTGGTGGTTTTACAGTTCTGAGGTCTCAGGGATGGCCCTGCCCCCAAGACTCCACTATGTTTTGTGCTAGTGAGGGCTTTCTGTAAGCTCTGCCTCTGTGGTAGGTCTCTGCCTGGGCTCTGAGGCTATCCAAGATATCCTTTTAAATCCATGTGGAAGTAGCCATAACTCCACAGCTTGTACACTCTGCATGCCTGCAGCATTAGCACCATGTGGATGCCACCAAAGTTCACCACTTGTGCTTTCCTGAGTGGTGGCTCAAGCTGCACGTAGGCCCACTTGAGCCACAGCTGGATTTCTTCTAATGCAAGGAGTACTGCATTGGAATGCAGGGAGCAGAGATTCAAGATGGCCCTGAGCAGTGAGTCCTGAGGCCCCCTCCCTAGAAACAGTTCTGTCCCCAAGGTCCTAGCACTCTGGGCCTGTGATAAGCACAGCAGCACTGAAGAGCTCCAAAATGCCTTCAGTGTCATTCTCCCACTGTCTTGATGAATAGCACCTGGGTGCTTTCTATTCATACTGATCTTATCAAATGGTTGCTTGGTCATACTCATGGTTTTCTCCCCTAAACATGCTTTTTAATTATTTACATGGTTAAACTGAGAATTTTTTAAATTTCTACATTCTGCTTCCCTTTTAATTATAAATTAAATAATTTCTCTACATTTTATTATAAGTAGTTAAGACATACAGTATCTCAAATGCTTTGCTGCTGGTATTTGTTATAGCAACACCTCGCTTCTGGTACCAACTTTTGTCTTACTCCATTTGTGTTTCTGTAACAGAATATCTGAGACTTGGTGATTTATGGAGAAGAAAAGTTTATTTTTCTCATGGTTCTGGAGACTGGGAGGTCCAGGATCAATGCACTAGCATTTGGTGTCTGGTGAGGGCCTTCTCGCTGCATCCTTCCAGAGGGGAGGAACCTTCTCTCCTCACATGGCAGAAGGCAGAAGGGCAAAAAGGGCAAACTACTCAAATGCTGGATTTGAGTAGCCTCTTTCATAGAGCCTTAGTTCCATTAATGAAGAAGGAACCCTCAGGGCCTAGTCACTTCTTGTAGACCCTAACTCTTAATACTATCACATTGACAACACCTGAATTTTGGAGAGGACACATTAAAACCATAGCAATGTGGAAATAACCCAAGTATCCATCAACAAATGAATGAGTAAGAAAAATGTGATATGTACATACAATGAAATATTATTCAGCCTTAATAAAGAAAGAAATACTGACACATACTACAACATGGATGAACCTTGAGGATATTATGTTAAGTAAAATAAGCAAGTCACACACACACCAAAAATATTGTATGATTCTACTTATATGAGGTACTTAGAGCAGTCAAAATTATAGAGACAGAAAGTAGAAGGGTGGTTGCCAGAATCCAGGGGAGGAAGAAATGGAAAGTTGCTGTTCAATGGTAATAGAGTTTCAGTTTTCCAAGATGAAAAGAGTGATGGAGATGGATGGTGGCAATGGTATTAAACAATATTATGAATGTATTTAATGTCACTGAACTGTACTCTTAAGGTTACATGGTAAAGTTTATGTTGTGTGTTTTACCATAATAAAAAGTTTGAAGAAAATTCTTATAGGGACTTCAGTTGACTAACACTTTATTCACACCCTTCCTACAACCCCAAATAGAGGAACACAATCTTTGCTTGAATCTTCATCTAAGGAGATGGCAGAAAGTTTAATGCATATATTAGACTCTAGTGGTGGTTCTGAAATAATTGGAGCCCAATTGTTGGACTACTGAGAGGCAAAAATATAGGCCTCAAGGTTTTCATGTATCATCTCCCAAATTAAGTGGATGTATGCAGAGTCATTTCTCCTTTTGCTGCCTTAGAAGACAAAGTTCTTGTGAGATGACAGCAAACCTAGTTAACACAAACTAACCCCATAACAAGGATTTCTCTGACCTTGCCCCAGGCCTGATAGTTCCAACTCACCCTCTCGGTGACCCTCTATTAACATATGTAAAGACTTTCAAAGTGACTTCTAAAGCTTCCTTGTTCGTTTAAAGGCTGCTGACAACCTTCTGACTCTGTTCTCCAGCCTGAACTTCTGAATTACTATATTGCCATTCCTGCGAGAGCTAAACCAGACCTAGATAATTTCGGGCTATTAATATAAATTACTTTAGTGATCCATTACCTCAGCTCTCCCCAGCATGCACCCACACGCATACCTTACCTGGGGCACTCCATGCCTATTATATCGATGATATCATAGCAATTGGGCCCAGTGAGTGAGAAATACTATGGATGCCACAGTAGGACACTCTAGGAGATGGGAAATAAACCCTATGAAGGATCAGGGGTCTGCCACATTGGTTAAATTTATAGGTGCTCAGTGGCCTGAGGCAGGCCATGACATTTCATCCAAAGTAAATAAATGAACAAATAAATTTATTGTATTTTGAATCGCCTACCACTAAGATGGAAGCAGAAACTTGGCCGGTCTCTTTGGGTTCTGGAAGCAGCATACTTCACACTTGAGAAAGCGTATACAATCTAATTTATCAGCTGACCTGGAAGGCTTCTAGCTTGAATGGGGCCCAGAGCATGAAAGAGCTCTGTACTAGGCCTAGACTATAGTATAAGCATCCCTGCTATTTGAGCTATGTGCCCAAGAAATCCCATGGTACTAAGCACATCACAAAAAGATACTGTGTGGAATCTCTGGCTCCAACATTGGAGCTCGAATCCCTAGAATTATGGAACAAAGCCATGAAATCTATGGCAGAGAACTCTATTCAAAACACAGCTCCTGGCATATAACTGGGCTCTGGTAGAAACTATCTGACCATGAAATATCAAGTGACTATGTGACCAGAGCTGTCTTTTATAACCTGGGAACTGTTAAATCCACCAAGCAACAAAATCAGGCACATCCAGGGACCTTCCATTGTTAGATAGAAATGGTACCTCTGGGGTTAGAGGGCATAAGTCATCTCCCCAAACCAGTAGCACAGATCCTCATGTAATCTACCAGCGTTTCATTGACTCTCCTCTTTCAGCTCACATGTATAACTTTATGAGAGGTTCCCTACAACTAGCTGAAGGAGGATTAAGCCCAAACTCAACCTACTGATTTATTGACTTGATATGAAGGTGTTGGCCTAAAAGGGACCACCACCATAGTACAATCCCATTCAGGGACAGCCCTAAAAGACTGGGGCCAGTGTACCTGGTTGTCTATTTTCCATGGAGCAATAAGAAACTTAAGTCAACGGAATACATGTATTCATAAGCAATGAGCAATGCTTACATCACGGGTTAGCAAACTCTGGTCCATAGGCAAAATCCAGGCCAATGTGTATTTTTATAAATAAAGTTTTACGAGAACATAGACATGTCTGTTCATCTTCATATTGTTTGTGGCTGCATTTGCAAGAATGGCAGAATTGCAACAGAAACTGGATTGCTTACAAAAGTGAAAATATTTACTATCTGGTCCTTTACAGAAAAAGTTTGCTGACTCCTGACTTACACAGTTAATAAGGGAATGGGAAGGAGCAAGATTGGAAGATTCAGAATGGGAAGGTCTAGGAAGGATGTGGGTGGACTTCTGAGAGTAGACATCAAGTATAGTATCTTCATATAGTACACCCAAGTTCACCAGAGAGTATCTCGTGCAAAAGAGACATTAAACAACCAAAGGGGCTCATGCCTCAACCAGTAGACATCAGGAAATGTCTGTCCTTGGTCATCCCAGTTTTTATGCAATAGGTTCATGAATGAAGTAGTCACAATGGCAGATATAGAAGCTCTTTATGACTCAATGGCATAGGTTCTTTCTCACCAGGGCTCATTGACCTACTAATGCTGCTGATACGTGATTTGCCAACAGTAGAGACCAATACTTAGCCCTGCATATGGTAGCGTTCCTTGAGGAGTCCAACTAGCCACACTGAAGCAAATTGATTATACCAGAAGCCTTTCCTTTGGAAACGGCAGTGCTTTATCATGATCAGGATTGTTTCTTCTAGATGGTTTGCCTTTCTGCCTGCAGTGCCTCAGACTATCTATCTGAAGCACCACTATCTAAAGCTCACAAAGTGTCTGATCACTAACATTGGGATCCTACATTACATTTCTTCAGACCAAAGACCCACTTTACAACAAAAGAGATGGGCACATAACCTTGAGATCCACTAATTCTATCCACTATTCCACCATCCAGATCTGACAGTTGACAAGGACATTAAAAGTCATTATAATCATTTTCATATGTTGTAAGATATCTTAAAAGACTCAACTCTAACTTCCAGAGATTAAAACTATAATACTTGAGGTAAAAAAATGCACTATATGCAATTCATGGATGATTAGATATTGCAGAATTAGCGAAGATCAAGGCATAGCTATAGAAATTATTCAAAATGAAAAACAAAGAAAAAAAAGCGAGGTGCAGTGGCTCTAACCTGTAGTCCCAGCACTTTGGGAGACTGAGGCGGGCAGATCCCTTGAGGCCAGGAGTTTGAGACCTGCCTGGCCAACATGGCAAAAACCTGTCTCTACTAAAAATATAGCCAGGCATGGTGGCACACACCTGTAATCTCAGCTACTCATGAGGCTGAGGCACCAGAATCACTTGAATCCGGGATGCGGAGGTTGCAGTGAGCCGACATCACGCAGGCAGAGCCACAGCTCTGTCGCCCAGGCTGGACTGCAGTGGTGCGATCTTGGCTCACTGCAAGCTCCGCCTCCGGGGTTCACGCCATTCTCCTGCCTCAGCCTCCCGAGTAGCTGGGACTACAGGCACCCGTCACCATGCCTGGCTAATTTTTTTATATTTTTAGTAGAGACGGGGTTTCACCGTGTTAGCCAGGATGGTCTCGATCTCCTGACCTTGTGATCCACCCCCCTCAGCCTCCCAAAGTGCTGGGATTACAGGTATGAGCCACTGTGCCCAGCCAAAAAAAATTTTTTTAGTATAAAGAACATCAGTGACCTGTGGGACAACTGTGTTTATCTGCTAACCCTAACATCTAACTCAGTTCTGGGTTGGTCTCTATTGATTGATTATTCTCCTTGATATGAGTTGGGTTGTTTCCCTGTTACTTGGCGTGCTTGGTAACCTTTGATTGGATACCAACCTAGTTGGAGTTCCCAAAGGAGAGGAGGAAGCAGCACAGAAAAAAAAAATTGAATAAATGATGGCAAAAATTTGTCCAAATTTGACAAAAATTATAAACCTGCAGACCCAAAAAGCTTAAGAAGCACAAGAAACATGAAGAAACCCATACCAAGGCATAGCATAATCAAATTGAACAAAATCAGGGTTAAAGAGAAAATCCTAAAAGCAGCCAGAGAAGAAGATGCTTTTTATACATGTTATGGACAGAGGACTAAAGATAGAGATGACAACAGCTTTTTCATCAGAAAAAAATGCAAGTGAGAAGACAATGGGACACTTTAAGAACTGGAAGAAACCTATCAGTCTAGAATTCTATCCCAAGCAAAAATACCATTTAAAAACAAATGTGAAATAAAGATGTTTTCAGACATACAGAAGCTGAAAGAATTCACCACCCGTAGACCTGCACTACAACAAATATTAAAGAAAGTCCTTCAGGCAGAAGGAAAATGATACCGGACGGAAATATGGGTCTTCACAAAGGAATGAGGAGCATCAGAAACATTAACTACATGGGTAAATATGTTATTTTCCTCTTTATATCTTTTAATAGATAATATTTCAAACAAAATAATCACAATGAATTGTGGAGTTTATAACATATGTAAAAGTAAGATATATACAATAGCATATAGGCCAGGAAGGGAAGTATACTACTGTGAAGATTTTCTCTTGCTATACGTAAGGTGATATAATGTCACTTGAAGATAGACTGCATAAATCAACCATATACACTATAACCCTAATAGAACTCCTAAAACAACAAAGATAATATAATTCTTTATTATATTGTTATCTAACAATTGTTAATTGTTAGCTATAATTCTTTGTTTTGTTGTTTTAGAAGTTCTGTTGGGTTATAGAAAACATAGTTCTATTGAAATCACAGAAAATACTCAGTCCCAAAGAAGGCAGAAACAAATAGCATATCAATAATCACATTAAATGCAAATGTTCTATATATCCCAAATAAAATCAGATTGTCGGATTGGATTAAAAACCAAGATACTATTATATTCTGCCTACAAAAGAAGTACATTTAATATAGACACAAATGTAATAAAAGTAAAGGGATGGGAAAATGTATGCCATGTTAACAATAATTTTTTAAAGGTGGAGTGACTATACAAATATCACACAAAATATATTTTAGAGCAAACAATATTAACAGGGATAAAATGGCTACTTCATTATGAAAAAGGGTCAATTAGCCAAAAGGATATAAAAATCCTAAATGTTTAAGCCTTGAATAACAGAGCTTAAAAATACGTAAAACAAAAACTGATGGGATTGCAAGGAGAAATAGACAAATCCAAAATTATAGCTGGAAATATCAATACTCCTCACTCAGTAATTGGTAGAATAAACAGAAAATCAGCAGGGATGCAATAGGTTTGAACAGCACTAAAACCAATTTGACCAAATTGAAATTTTTAAACTAGAATTACCAATTATCCAAGTCTGCATGAGACAAGAGAGTTTCCAAGAAGGTAGACTTTTCAGTGCTAAAACCAAAAGAATCCTAGGCAAAGTAGAATAGTTGGTCACCCTACATAGATCTGGACAGCAATAGAATACACATTCTTCTCAAATGCATGCAGAACATGTACCAAAACAGACCATATTTTGGGCCTTGAAAACAAATTTTAATACATTTAAAAGGATTCTAGTTCATTGGAAGATGCTGAAGGACAGAAAGAAGAAGGTGGATAGTCTAGGATCACAGGACTTGAGGAATGACATGGTGGTGGTGAGTTTCCTCCATATATTCTGAACAGGGTGCTCCAGACGCCTCCAACCAGAACCACAAATGGACACTGACAAAAAAATAAAATACCTTTAAGAAAAGCATGCTCTGCTCATGGGTAGGAAGAATCAATATCGTGAAAATGGCCATACTGCCAAAGGTAATTTATAGATTCAATGCCATCCCCATCAAGCTACCAATGACTTTCTTCACAGAATTGGAAAAAACTACTTTAAAGTTCATATGGAACCAAAAAAGAGCCCACATTGCCAAGTCAATCCTAAGCCAAAAGAACAAAGCTGGAGACATCACGCTACCTGACTTCAAACTATACTGCAAGGCTACAGGAACCAAAACAGCATGGTACTGGTACCAAAACAAAGATATAGACCAATGGAACAGAACAGAGCCCTCGGAAATAATGTTGCATATCTACAACTATCTGATCTTTGACAAACCTGACAAAAACAAGAAATGAGGAAAGGATTCCCTATTTAATAAATGGTGCTGGGAAAACTGGCTAGCCGTACGTAGAAAGCTGAAACTGGATCCCTTCCTTACACCTTATACTAAAATTAATTCAAGATGGATTAAAGACTTACATGTTAGACCTAAAACCATAAAAACCCTAGAAGAAAACCTAGGCAATACCATTCAGGACATAGGCATGGGCAAGGACTTCATGTCTAAAACACCAAAAGCAATGGCAACAAAAGCCAAAATTGACAAATGAGATCTAATTAAACTAAAGAGCTTCTGCACAGCAAAAGAAATGACCATCAGAGTGAACAGGCAACCTACAGAATGGGAGAAAATTTTGGCAACCTACTCATCTGACAAAGGGCTAATATCCAGAATCTACAATGAACACCAACAAATTTACAAGAAAAAAACAAACAACCCCATCAAAAAGTGGGCAAAGGATATGAACAGACACTTTTCAAAAGAAGACATCTATGCAGCCAAAACACACATGAAAAAATGCTCACCATCACTGGCCATCAGAGAAATGCAAATCAAAACCACAATGAGATATCATCTCACACCAGTTAGAATGGCAATCATTAAAAAGTCAGGAAACAACAGGTGCTAGAGAGGATGTGGAGAAATAAGAACAATTTTACACTGTTTGTGGGACTGTAAACTAGTTCCACCATTGTGGAAGTTGGTGTGGCGATTCCTCAGGGATCTAGAACTAGAAATACCATTTGACCCAGCCATCCCATTACTAGGTATGTACCCAAAGGATTATAAATCATGCTGCTATAAAGACACATGCACACGTATGTTTATTGCGGCACTATTCACAATAGCAAAGACTTAGAACCAACCCAAATGTCCAACAATGATAGACTGGATGAAGAAAATGTGGCACATATACACCATGGAATACTATGCAGCCATAAAAAATGATGAGTTCATGTCCTTTGTAGGGACATGGATGAAGCTGGAAACCATCATTCTCAGCACACTATGGCAAGGACAAAAAACCAAACACCGCATATTCTCACTCATAGATGGGAATTGAACAATGAGAACACATGGACACAGGAAGGGGAACATCACACACTGGGAACTGTTGTGGGGTGGGAGGAGGGGGAAGGGATAGCATTAGGAGATATACCTAATGTTAAATGACGAGTTAATGGGTGCAGCACACCAACATGGCACATGTATACATATGTAACAAACCTGCACGTTGTGCACAGGTACCCTAAAACTTAAAGTATAATAAAAAAAAGAAAAAAGAAATTAAAAATAAATAAATAAAATCATCTTCATAAAGTGAAAAAAAAAGACAATTTATGAATTTATCAGTCATATACCTATAAAAACTTAAAAGAAAGAAAAAAGAAAAGAAAAGCATGCTCTCCTTAGCCAAAAAATTGAGAAAGAGGTGGACTAACACCTGAAAACCTTGTGGCAATACTTTCATTACTCCAGCCAAACATCAATACAAAAACACCCACAATCAAGCAGGGAGTTGATCTTCCACCTCAGAGAAGCAGGAAGCACTTTTTAATTCTTCTGCTGGGTGGTGTTAGCAAGGCCAAGTGTGGATCTAATTTACCATCTTCTGCTTGGTGGGAGTAGGAATACCAATTTCTCTGCCAAGGTAGGGTCAGCAAGACTGAACAGAGAGTTGATCTTCCACTCCCCACCTGGCCAAAGTAGGTCGTTTTTCAATCACCAAAGCCAGGGTAGTGGCAGAGGCATTTATGGGTGAACAGAGCCTCCACCCCCATCCAGCAGCAACGAAACTTAACAAGGCAGTTTGGGTAGTCGCCACTAGGATTCACACACACTCTCAGTGTCAACAGAACCACACAAGGAGGTGAGCCTCCACCCTCACCCAACATAAACAAGGTGGTGCAAAGCAAGGTAGTTGACACCCTACTTCCTCTCTCTCCTGGAGTCAGTGGACCCAATGGGGATCTGAGTTTATGTTCCCACTCACTCAGTGGCAACAAGGTGGTACAAGTCAATGTCTCACTTTTTCTGGGAAAGTGTTAGTGGAGCCCAGCAGGGAGTCGCATGCATGCCTACCTAGTCACCAATTTATATCTCAACAAAAGACAATAGATACCAATACTGAAATGAATGAGATGTTGGAGTTACCTGGCAAAGATTTTAAGGCATTCATCATGAAAATGCTTTAACAAGCAATTACAGTTTATCTTGAAACAAGTAAAGAATATAACATTTCAGCAAAGAAATGAGTTACAAAACAGAGCCAAGCCAGGCACAGTGTCTCATGCCTATAATCCTAGCACTTTGGGAGGCCAAGGTAGGAGGATCCCAAGCACTTTGGGAGGCCAAGGCAGGAGGATGGCTTGAGCCTAGAAGTTCAAGGCCAGCCTGGGAAATATAGTGAGATTCTATCTCTACAAAAAGTTTTTAAAATCTAGTTATGGTGGCATATGTCTGTAGTTTCAGCTACTCAGAAGTGAGATGGGAGGATCACTTGAGCCAAGGAGGTGGAGGCTGGCATGAGAAGCGATCATACTACTGTACTCTAGCCTGGGCAACAGAGTGAGACCCTATCTCAAAAAAAAAAAAAAAAAAAAAAAAAAAAAAAGCCAAACGGAAATTATAGAATTAAAAAATACAATAAACAAAATAAAAAGTCCACTGTTGGCCTCAGTAGTAGAATGGAGATGACAGGATAGAATAAATGAACCCAAGAACAGAATTTACCTAGTCCAAACAACAGACAAAAAATAAACTGACAAAAATGAACAGAACCAAGTGTGTTCTCTGGCTAATGTAAAATTAAATTTGAAACCAATCACAGAAAAATCTGTAGAAAATTCCTCAATATTTGAAACTAAATAACATACTTCTAAATAACATGGGTCAATTAAGTTAGAAAATATTTTGAACTGAATGAAACTGAAAACACAACTTATCAGAATTTGAGATACCCCTAAAGCAATATTGACCTGTGGGACAATAACTAAAGAATTGTTATTTGTATCACCAAGAGACCCAGAAGGAGAGAATAGTGAAAGTGGAATTGAAAAAATGTTTGAAATACTAATAGCTGAAAACTCTCCAAATTTAGCAAAAGACATGAACTTACAGATTCATGAAGCTAAGGGTGTCACAAATACAATAAACCCAAAGAAATTCATGCCAAAACACATCATAATTATTCTTCTGAAAACCAAAGACAAATTTTAAAATCTTGAAGACAGCTAAAGATAAATGACACAATACTAATAGAACACCAATTCAAAGACAGCAGGTTTCTCATCTGAAATCACGGAAGTCAGAAGGAACTGTACTTTCTTCAAGTCTGGAAAAAAAGACTGCAAATTTTGTCTGATGAAAAAATCCTTAAGGAATAAAAGAAAAATTAAAACATTTTCAGATAAAAGAATTTGTTCCTGACTATCCTTAAAAAATGATAAAAGGAAGTTCTCTAAGCAGAAAGAAAATGATAATAGAAGACCGTTTTGAACTTCAGAAGGGAAAAAACATTGGAATTTGGAATGGGTAAAATTGGGGGTAAATAAAACATGGTACTATATTAGAAGCAATAGGTTACTTCTTATGAATTTCTTAAATTATATTTGATGGTTGAAGCAAAAATTATAACATTTTATGTGTTAATTAGCATATGTAGAGAAATACATAGCACAATTTTTTTTAAGTGGAGAGGATAAAGGGACCTAAATGCAAGTAAATTTTCTACTTTCAAATGGGAAAACACCTATAGCAGCAGACTGTGATAAGCTACATATATATTGTAATACCTAGAACTACTAAAAATCTATAAAAAGATTCAAGTCATACCAAATATGTTCTCTGACCACAGTGGAATTAAATTTGAAATTAACAACAGAAAAATCTCTGGAAAATTCCCCAATGTTTGAAACTAAATAACACACTTGTAAATAATATGGATCAAAATTAACAATTAAATTAGAAAGTATTTTGAACTGGATATAACTGAAATCAGAACATATAAGAATTTGAGATATTCCTAAAGCAATAATTAGGGAAAAATTTGTAACACTAAACACGTACTTTAGACAAGAAGAAAGAAGATCTCAAATCAGTGACTTCAGCTTCTACCTTGAGAAACTAGAAAAACAAGGGCCAATTAACTCAAAGTAATCCAGGACTACCTCCCTGTAAAACTACACTCTAGTCAGGAGTAGGCTGAGGCGGCCTTCTGACACAGCATGACTCAGCAGGTTTGGAGTGCAGGCACACAACCCTGCATGTTATGTAACCATGCCATGTGAGGTGCATTAGGTGATCACCCATGTGAGCTCATGCTTGGCTTGGAGCCACTATTGTCTGTAAATTTATAATTACCCTGCTAATACTGTACATACAGTTCAATTGCACTGAGAGAGAGAGTAAAGCCATGTCAAAACTGTCTATGATTCCTCAAGTGTTTTTCCAGCTACCCACCACTTGCCCACCGACTCCCCTCAGACCTCAGTTGGAACCTGACAATTGGCATCACAAACAGGATCCCAAGCGGTTGCAGGTGAGTACGTGGTTGGCACAAGGGCAATGTGACCACACCCCGGTTGAGTGGCTATGGGCAGCTATATGGACTGTGTGGAACGACACTGGTGAAATACCCAAAATCATGAGTAAATGGCAGTCATATGCCAAATTGGTGCAAGTCATCCAGGAAATGGGTATGCAGCAGGCTATGTTTGACCTGAATACCTGGGGGCCAGATGATGAACGTGTCACCTCCCACAGGAGGGATCTCATGTGGGGTTCTATGTCCCCAAGTGTCTTTGGCTCCCTAGCTGTTGTCCTTACCCCATATATAGGGCACCACATACATGAAGTGACCACTGCTATGGTGGCTCTTGGGCAAGCAGAATGCTGTCAGTGGGACTGAGGGGTCTGTGATGTAAAGAAGGGGAAGATGCTCCACCCACAGTGGCCCCCTGACAGGAGAAAAGAGGGCCCCAACGAGTGACACACTCACAGATGTGAATAGATTTGATTTTTGTCAGGGTTGACCAGAGAAAATTGGTAAGCAGCTCAATGAAGTACTGTTAAATTTGTGGAGGCAGTTGTCTCTGGAGCAGCAATTTCAGAAAATGCCCAAGGGGGAGAAGGACATTGCTGCGTGACCTGGTCCTGCCCAGGCACTTCAGTTCAAAGACTACTTGCTGCAGCCAGGTAGAAATGTAGAGCCTTTTCTGTTTGATTAGAGAACTGGCCAAAGTGCCTAGCTTGGGGGAAACACTGGGTGACTGGAGGCCACATGTGGAATTAGCAATCCACTGGTCCCCCACCAATGTATGGTGGGTGCTGGTGCTGGTGGATACTGGTGCAGATTGCAGCCTCATTTATGGGAACCCAGATAAGTTTCTGGGGAAACCTGCTTTCATTGACAGTTATGGATGTCGGTCAGTGAAAGTGAAACCTGTATCTCAGCACCTTGACATCGGCTGTTTGGCTGCCCGTTTATTTACTGTGTATGTCTCTCCCATACCAAAATACATTCTGGAGGTGGATATTTTGCATGGCCTGGCATTACAAACCATGGTCAGGGAATTCAGACAGAGTGCCTGTGATGCATCACCAGCCTCAGGTCCTGCCACAACCCCGATGGGTTACTTCCACCCATCAATACCATTTGCTGGGTGGTTATACAGAGATAACTGAGACAATTAAAAATCTGGAGGAGGTGCAGAAAATGTGTGGCACCCACAGACCCTACAATTCTCTGGTGTGGGCAGTTAGAAAGCCTGATAGAACTTGGCAGATGACGGTGGACTAACAGGAACTGAATAAAGTAACACCCCCTTTGCATGCAGCTGTACCATCAATCATGGATTTGATGGACCATTTGATGACAGAACTGGGACAGTACCACTATGTAGTGGACTTGGCCAATGCATTTTTCTCCGTAGACATCAGTCCAGAGAGCCAGGAACAGTTCACCTTCATGTGGGATGGGCGACAATGACTTTTACAGTGTTGCCGCAGGGCTATGTGCATAGCCCCACCATATGTCATGATCTAGTTGCCACAGATTTAGCCACCTGGCAATGTCCAGAAGGGGTCTAGCTATTCCGTTATGTTGAGATATTGTGTTAACCTCTGATTCTCTTGCAGATTTAGAAGTGACGGCACCCCTCTTGCAGCAACATTTGGCAGCATGTGGTTGGGCTGTCAATGAATCCAAGGTCCAAGGGCCTGGATTATCTGCCAAATTCTTGGGAGTTATCTGGTCGGGTAAGACAAAGGCCATCCCAGAGGCTATCATTTATAAGATTCAGGCATATCCCTGGTCCGCTGTGGTGAAGAAGCTGCAAACGTTTGTAGGCCTCCTGGGTTACTGACGGGCATTTGTGCCCCATTTAGCCCAGATGATAAAACCATTGCATTGGTTAACAACGAAGGGAGTTATCTGGGATTGGGATGATGCAGCTGAGACTGCCTTCCTGGCAGCCAAGCGGGCTATTCAGCAGGCATGAGCCCTACAGGTCGTTGACCAGGGGCTCCCATTTAAGCTGGATGTGCATGTGACCACAGATGATTTTGGTTGAGGCCTGTGGCAGCGCACAGAGTGCTTGAGAATGCTAGGAGGCTTTCGGTCCCAGCTATGGAAAGGAGCTGAGCTCCAGTATTGCTTGAAAGAGAAACAGCTAGCACCTGTATATGCCACCGTTGAGGCTTGTGAGAGTGTGACAGGATGGGCTGCAGTCATCGTGCAGATGACTTGCCCAATATAGCAGGATGGGTGCATTCATAGGTAACAAACGCCTGGACTGGGACGTTGCAGACATCCACTTTGGCAAAGTGGGGTACCTACTTGGAGCAGCAGAGTACGCTGAGTACAAGTCCCTTAGTCCCTCTTAGAGTTATAAGAGGTCTTGGGACCTGTAGTCCTAATGCAAGATAAGACCATGGGGCCTGGGACACCCTTAGATCCTGAGCCTTCACCATTTAAGGAATGGAGTCCCCTCATTCCCAGTGGGTCACGGTACAAAGATGGGTCTACCCAAGGTGTTACTGCTGCCTAGACTGCTGTTGCAGTCCAGCCTAGTACTAACACCATATGGTTTGAAACCGGGTGCGGACAGAATAGCCCACTGGGCAGTATGGATGGTGATCACCAAGGAGGTGACACCTATGGTAATCTGTACCGATAGCTGGGTGGTCTATTGGGGCTTAACCTTGTGGTTAACTACCTGGAAAATACAGAAGTGGCTAGTTGGCCACTGACCGATTTGGGGGCAACCCATGTGGTACAACCTCTGGGAAATGGGTCATCAGAAAGAGATAACTATTTATCATGTGTCAGGCCATATTCCTTTGGCCACCTCTGGCAATGATGAGGTAGATGTCTCGGTGAAGGTCCAATGGTTAGAGTTGGCACCTACATGAGATATGACCTTGTGGCTACACCGGAAACTGGGACATGTGAGGGGTAAACTGATGCGACAGATCAATAAGCATTTGAGCCTGTCCCTGCCCACACAAGACATTTGGGAGGCTTGTTAGAAATGCCTGGCATGTGCTCAGGCATACCCTAAACAGAGGCAGCTGCCCAGTCTTACACAACAAGTAACGATAAGGCAGCTGCCCTTGACCAGGTGGTAAGTAGGGTGAGTGCCTTTGACCAGGTGGTAAGTAGACTACATCGGGCCACTGCTGAAGTCACAAGGGTATATGCATGCGCTAACAGCTGTGGACACAGGCCTGTTGTTCACCTACCCTTGCAGGGTGGCCAACCCACAGAACACCATCTGGGCCCTGCAACATTTATGTGGCCTGTATGGTTGCCTTCTGGCCATTGAGAGTGATATGGGAACACATTTCACTGGAAAACAGGTACAATAATGGCCACAACAAATGGACATAAAGTGGGGATTCCATGTGCTATACAACCTACAAGCCCTGAGTATAATTGAGCGATATAATGAACTCTTGAATAATGGGTTATGCTTGTATGTCACACCCCTGTCTTTGCAGGGCTGGAGTTCCAAGCTGGACCTGGTGCTCCTAACCTTGAATGAACGGCCACAGAAAGGCAGCCAGACCCCAGTGGAGGCTTTGTTACACCAGGGCACCGCCCCCACTCAGTTGCAGATACATTCCAAGGATGACCTCCTTCGACCAGGTATGGGGACAAATGGTAACCTGCTGGTGACTGCCCCAGCTCCCCTGAAAGCAGGGGAACAGAAAACCTGGCTGTGGCTGTGTACCCTCCAAGCCTGCACAGCCAGTGGTTGGCCATTGTAGCTCCCTGGGGGGAGGGCCTACAGTGTGACTTGCATTTCACTCCTTGGGTGTTCAATACATGGCCCCTGCAGTTGACTGTTCATAGGGGAAAGGCCAGGGAAAGAACTCTCCTCTGGGGGACATATGTACTGTTTGTGCCACCTATTATGAGCTCCCCCATGACTTTGGCACAGATACAGGACTCAAAGGAACTATGGGGAGCTGAGAAGGTGTGGTTTTGCCCATGGTAAAAACCCTTGGTGGCTGCATTGTTATCCAGAGATGAAAGGTTAGCCTGTATTTTCCCTGAGGGACGTGCTTTACCTCCATTAGTATCTGTGCCTACTCAGTCATTTCCATCATAGGTTAACATGCTCCAACTGCATTGTGGACTGAGCCCACACCTACGCTAAGATGACCAGTGTTTCCAGCTGTTGGATCTGCACCACCCTTCCAGCAACAGCTGTGGATGGCTTGCCTTGGCACATACATTCAGCATCTGCAGAGAACTGCACATGGCTGGAGACTTGGACACCCATGGCTGATGCCTGGAACACAATGTGGCAAGTTTTGGACAAAGGACGCCTCAAGACCCAAGGTGCACCCACCCCCTGGCTAGCCTGTAGCATGTATGATGGGTGGGGCTGTCTACTGGGGGAACATGTAGTACCTCCAGACCAGGCATCACGGTGCACTGAGAAACACTGGGGTAACACCACTGTGGAGTGGGTACCCGTCATGGCCTGTGTGAACATAACACATGTCACCACACCAAAGGTATATTGACAAGGTGGTGGAACAAGCAGCCCCACCAACATCAGGCCCTGATGGATTTTGTGCCCCCTGGCAGTTTATGGGTCTGTGGTGACACAGGGTGGCCTTACCTACCAGTGGACTGGACTGGATGTTGTACCTGGGGGTGGCCTCATGTACCTGGCACTGTTCTCCCCATGTTGCCCAGACTCCCACATACCTGGGAGGCACCACTCTCTTGGTTTTTGTGAGTGCAATGAGCCCCTTGGTGGTCCTACCCCTTGGCAATGACTATCCCTGGAGTGGGTGTCATAACTGTAGAAGCACAAGTTACTGCTCTTGCATAGCACACCACCAGGGCTCTGAATTACACCCGAGTGGCCCTCGTCCTGTTATGGATGAGGTTGATCAGATGAGAAAGGTGGTGTTGCAAAACTGAATGGGCTTCGACATAATAACTGCTGCCAAGGAGGCACCTGTGCCCTTTTAGGAACACAATGTTGTACCTTTATCCCTGACAATTGGCAGAATATAACAGCAGCCCTGCAAGGGGTCTCATGGGAGATTAAGGTGGTCAAGAGCCTTACTGACGACCCCCTACAAAGATGGTAGGCATCTCTAGGCTCTGGCCTATGCTAGGTCCTGATAGTCATAAGTAGCATACCTGGGATCCTAGTAGTGAGTTGTTGCTCTCTGTGTTGTTGTTGTGGGTTATGAATTCAAGGCTCTGCCCTATGGGCATGTGTCCTTGCCCAGGGGACGCCCTCAGCCTGGGAGGTGGAGTATGACGGAGATGGCTGCATTTTAGTCAGGAGTAGGCCAAGGCGGCCTTCCAGTGCAGCATGATTCAGCAGGTTTGGAGTGCAGGTGCACAACCCTGCACATTATGCAACCATGCCACATGAGGCACCCACATGAGCTTGTGCTTGGCTTGGAGCCACTATTGTCTGTAAAAGGTATAATTACCCTGCTAATGCTGTACATACAGCTTGCTCCTGCCCAGAGAGAGAGAGTACAGCCATGTAGAAACTGTCTACAATTCCTCGAACGTTTTCCCAGCTATCTGCCACTCGCCCACCAACTCCCTTCCTCTTGGCAAGGACATTCTAAAGTTAACCTGAAAAACAAACTAGTTCAGCCCATGATGGGAAGGGGGTCCAGATATGCCTCATTATACCATCCTCTCTTTTAGAATTACTGATAGAACAGACTCTTTAAGTCTGATAAGAAACATTTACAATCTATTATCTTTGAAACCTACTACCTAGAGGCTTCATCTGCATAATAAAACCTTGGTCTCCACAACCCCTTATCATAATCCAGACATTTCTTTCTATTGAAAATAAGTCAACCAGTTGCTGATCAAAAAATCTTTAAATCTTCACTTCCAATTGTCCCACCCTTCCAGAATAAACCAATGTACATCTTACACATATCAATCGGTCCCTTATGTCTCCCTAAAATATATAAAACCAAGCTGTGGCCCAACCACCTTGGGCACATTCTCAGAATCTGTGGAGGACTGGTCACTCATCTTTCACTCAGAATAAATCTCTTCAAACATTTCACAGTGTTTGACTATTTTCACAGACAGAGGGAAGGATGACAAAGGGACACAGGAAAACCCTGGCTGTCATGAACCTGTTTGCTGTGTTGGTTGTGGTTGAGGACCAAATTCTGACCTCTTTCTTTTCTTTTCTTTTCTTTTTTGAGACAAGGCTCTCTGTCACCCAGGCTGAAGTGCAGTGGTGCCATCTCAGCTCACTGCACCCTCAACCTCCCTTGCTCAAGCTATCCTCCTGCCTCAGCCTCCCAAGTAGCTGGGACTACAGGCACGCACCACCACGGCCAGATAATTTTTGTATTTTTTGTAGAGATGGGATTTTTCTATGTTGCCCAGTCTAGTCTCAAACCCCTGAGCTAAAGCAAGCCACTCCCCTCGGCCTGCCAAAGTGCTAGAATTACAGACATGAGCCACCACACCCAGCCTTTTTTCCTCTCTTGCCCAAATTCCTAAGAGACCTGGGGAATCACACACTGCAAACCCTAAAATCTCATCAGAGAGATTTTATTTAATCCTATCTAACTGACTGACTTTCCAGTCTGACCCTGGCATAACATCACATGACAGATAAAGAAGGAAATCAAAACATTTTACCCCAAAGTATGTTTATTTGCCACACTTTGAAATAGCCTGCAACGTTGTTTTTGTGGTGGAATTGCATCTATAACGAATCTCTGTTAACTAGATATTTCCCCTTCCAGGCCCTCCCAATCCTGAAGAGACTAACTGAGGGTCTAGCACTTTTTAAGGGTTTGAATAGGAAACATTCGCCATCTTTTGCCTGTAAGCGTGGGCACCCATGAAGCTTCATCTATGTAACAAAAACCTTGGTTTCCACCACCCCTTATCTTGACCTAGACACTCTTCTATTGATTCCAGGTCTTTAGATAATAACTTAACTCTTTTAATCAATTGCCACTCAGAAAATCTTGGAATCCACCTATGACCTATAACCCTCCCCTTCAAGTTGTCCCACCTTTTCAGACCAAACCAATATATACCTCATATGTATTGACTGATGTCTTATGTCTCCCTAACACATATAAAAACCAAGCTGTAACCCAACCACCTTGGGCACATATTCTCAGCACCTCTTGGGACTGTGCCTCAGGCCTTAGTCACTCATATTTGGCTCAGAATAAATCTCTTTAAAAATTTTATGGAGTCTGACTCTTTGTGTCTACATGGTGGTGGTCCCATGGATGTACACGTATGTCAAAACTTATCCAATTGTACACTTTAAGTATATGGAGTTTACTGTATATCAATTGTACCTCAATAAAGTGCGTTAAAAAAAGTCTCAAGAAAAAGAAGTCCTCTTTTGTTGGCACTTGGAGCTGTGATTAAGCATGCCTGAGGCTACTGGCAGCTATCTTGACATTGTGAGGAGAAAACATGCTTGAGAGTGAGGCCAACCCAGAGGAAAAAAAGAACTGAAAAAAGCCAGAGTAAGACCAGATTCCAGCCACCCATTGGTACTGGATCCGGCTGCGCCTACAACAGTCTCTGGAATTTTTGCTCATTGAGACAATACATCTGTGTGTGTGTATGATCAACCCAGTCTTAACTGAGTTTTGTTCGTTACAACTGAAGAGTTCTGCGCAACATCATCCACGGTCCACCAGGCAGGCTGAGAGCTGCTTCTCAATCAGCAAGTGCCTCATGGAGGGATTGGGTTTGGGGTTATGGAAGTGAATAGAGCTGCCTGCCTTAAGGCAAGTAGGCATTGCTCTGTCCCCCTTGCAGTCCCCGAGCCCGGGAAGCCCGAGAGGGAGCCCTTCAGTGTTTGTGCACTTGGCTGTTTCGCAAGAGTCACAGTCAGTTGCGCCTCTGCTTCGGAGGAGTATTTTTAGTGGCAAATAAAGTGGTGTGCAAATAAACAAATGCCTGGAACAAATCCTGCAAAGGAGAGCGCCTGTGTGTGGCCCACCGTCTAACTAGGTCAGCCTCGGGCACAACTCCTTTTGACAGTTTGCTCCCCAGGGTGGAAGGTGACCCGCAGGTGCTGGCTGCTTTTCCCACCAATCAGCCATCTGTGGTTTGAGACTCACAGGCCTAGGAGAGACTCGGGAGGCATCAGCTCCACATCCCACACTCCCACGTGAATTTGCCCCCACCCTGAGCCAGAACCCTAGAGGGGTGAAATCCCTGAATTCTGCAGAGGAAACCCATACTTCTTTGCTTTTTCAGCAATTCCAGGAGATGTCGTTTTTCAAGT
This sequence comes from Pongo pygmaeus, assembly GCF_028885625.2. Taxonomy (NCBI): domain Eukaryota; kingdom Metazoa; phylum Chordata; class Mammalia; order Primates; family Hominidae; genus Pongo; species Pongo pygmaeus. The sequence continues at coordinate 24,092,246 of NC_072376.2, forward strand.
GGCAAATGTGTGGCTCTAGAGGACGGAGTAACCGCCTTGCAGCCAAGAAGCCCTGATGTCAACTCCCAGCTCTGCTGCAGCACCCGGAAATCACCGGACCTTTCTGCATCTTTCTGGGTGACTCTGTCATGAGGATTTCATAATGTAATTCCCTAGCACATAAGAATTTCTCAACCAATGTGGCTTTCTTTTTTCCTTCTCACTAGTCTTTGAGCTTCTTAAAGGGAAGCCATGTCCTACCCATCTCTACATCCCCCACACCAGTCTGCATTCAGTAAGTGCTCAATAAATGTCTGCTGAATCACATCTTCCCACTCAACTGCATGGCCTGGGATGATCCAATTCTGTGGGACTCAGGGTCTCCCTGATTCTGAAGATCTCCATTTCAGCCACCCCATCCTGGTGCTTTTTCTGGAGAGACTGGGAAAAAGGTGAGCAGAAGCGAATAGAACCAGGACAAGGAGTGAAAGAGGGGTTGAAAGGGGGTTGGGGGAAGGAAGGGGAGGGAAGGGAAATGCTATAGTTTGAATGTGTCCCCTCCAAAATTCAGATGATGCCAATGTGATAGTAGGAAGAGGTGGTGCCTGTAAGAGGTGATGAGGCTGTGAGGGTTCCTTCCTTGTTAATGGGATTAAAGGTCTTATAAAATAGGCTTTGTGCAGCATTGCACTAGCTTGCTCTCTTGCCTTATGCCATGTGAGGTTGCAGCAAGACGCCCCTCATGAGATGCCAGCACCTTGATCTTGGACTGTCCAGCCTCCATAGCTATGAGAAACAAATTTCTGTTCTTTATTAATTACCCAATCTCAGGTATTCTGTGATAACTATTCTGTTATAGCAGCACAAAACAGACTAAAACAGGAAGGGAAGGGAGGAAGATAAAACAGAAGATAGGAGAGAAAGGGAAAAGAAGGGAGGCAAGACAAAAGGAGAAGGGGGAAGGAGAGGGAGGGGAGGGGAGGAGAAGGCAGAGAAGAGGAGGGGAACTTGAGGGGAGGGGAGAGAAGGAGAAGGAAGCGGGAGGAGAGGGGACAGGAGAGGGAGGGGAGGGGAAGAGAAGAAAGCGGGGAGGAGAGGGGACAGAAGAGGGAAAGGAAGGAAAAGTAGGATAGGGAAGGGGAGGAGAGAAGAGATAAAAGGAGAGGAGAGGGGAGGGGAAGAGAGGAGAGGGAAGGGGAGGAGAGAGGAAGCATACGTCCTGGGGAAGGAGCTCATTGATGGGGCTTGGGTCCATGCCCATCCCTGAACCAGTCACTGTGCACCATCACTAAGTCCCCTGCAACCATGAAAGTAAACACAGTGTCAAGGTTGGTCCCCCAAAGAAAGGGGAAGTAACGGGTCCCAGGCAAGCAGAAACCACAGATGTCTTCTCTGCCAATCCCGCATGTCTGTCTCTGAATTTTGTAATTAGAAATGAGTTTTTTTTCTGATCAGGTCCATCATTTAACTCAAGCCTGGTTGGGGGTCCTGGGAAGGGCAGAGTCTGTGTTCCAGTGTGGTCCATGCATACAAGGAAGAGAAAAGAAGAGAAAAGGAGGGTAGAGGAGGAGAGGGGACAGGAAAAAGAAGGAGAAGGGAGAGGGAAAAGAGGGGAAGGGAGGGAACGAGAGGGAAGGGGGAAGGGAGGGAAGTGGAAAAGAGAGGAAAGATTTGGTGGCAATCATTTGAGCCCCGTGTTTAGCTGTGCCTACTTTAGATTTTTCAGTTATTTGAGCCACTAATTATCTTAAATGGGTTTAATTCTTTTTAAGAGTACTTGGAGCTCAAAGAGATCCTTACTAATCTATCTGGGCCCCTTAGAGTAATTCCAGGGCCCATTTATCAAGGAAAGCAACATGGAGCACAGGCAGAGTCCCCCACTTGAGGCCATCTACAGGTATCCTCCTTGCTTGGGCACTGTGCGGCCCTGGAACCAGGCCTGTGTCAGGGTGAAGGGCTGGAGAAGGCGGAAATGGGTGTAGAGGTATCACCAGGACATTTATCCAAAGTGTGTCATCAGGCTGGGTGCAGTGGCTCATGCCTGTAATCCCAGCACTTTGGGAGGCTGAGGCTGGCGAATCGCCTGAGGTCAGGAGTTCGAGACCAGCCTGGCCAACATGGTGACACTCCATCTCTACCAAAAATACAAAAATTAGCTGGGCATGGTGGTGCATGCCTGTAGTCCCAGCTACTCAGGAGGCTGAGGCAGGAGAATTGCTTGAACCCGGGAGGCAGAGGTTGCAGTGAGCTGAGATCGCGCCACTGCGCTCCAGCCGTCGGGGCAACAGAGAGAGACTGACTCCCTCTCAAAAAAACAAAAAACAAAAAGTGTGCCATCATCTGGCCTCCGCTGATATAGTGTCCTTTCTGAAGGATGTTCCCAGAAGTGTTGTCAGGTGTGTGCAATGGACTCCAGCTCTGGAGCCAAGCGGGGATTTGGAAGCTATGTGCAATTGTGGAGAACATCTGGCTGCTAGAGGAGTGTGCATGGACCACACTGGAACACAGGCTCTGTGCTTCCCAGGATGCCTGTCCAGGCTTGATTAAAGGATGGACCTGATCAGGAAAAAAAAAAAAACAACAAACCTCATTTCTAATTACAAAATCCAAAGACAGGCATGCAGGATCGGCAGGGAAGACATCTGTGGTTTCTGCTTGCCCGGGATCCATTATTTCCCCTTTGTTTGGGGGACCACCCTTGATACTGTGTTGCTTTCATGGTTACAGGGGTGGACATGGGACTTAGTGACGATGCACAATGACTGGTTCAGGGATGGGCATGGACCCAAGCCCCATCAATGAGCTCCTTCCCCAGGACATTGGCTGGAGCTTTGGGAAAGAGGTATTCTTTTTCCGTCGAGGACTCCAAGCTGGCAGGTTGGAGATCCTCTTAGCCATCTTGTGTGGAGACCCTGCCTAAGATCTACTAAGCACAGACAAAAGCAGAGCCATGCATCAGGAAATATCCATTTCTCCCTTGATCCAGCCATTCCTGAAACCACGTGCATTCATTTTACAAACCAACATTTCACTCCCCAACACCTCTGTTATTTATAGTTAAGCCAGTTTGAATCAAGTCTCTGTTATTTGTGGCCAAACAAATCCTAATTAATATTATCTGTGAATCAACAAGCCTGTCTAGCTAATACCAGATGTTGAAGATGATAAAAAAGAAGATGATGTCGTGCACCCAAATGAAATACCTAAGGCGTGGTAGAAGGTGCCCAGCACTGGAGTCCAGCTCTAGTCCCAGCCCTGCTACCCCTAAAGAGGATAAAACAGCTTAACCTCCCGTAAGGCATTACCAATACGGGGATGATAATACCACATAGGTCTGCCTCTTAGGAATATTGACCAGATGATAATATGCATGTGAAAGCATTTTGAAATTCAAAAGCTCAATGCAAACATAGTAACAAGGCATGCTATAAATCTATGCTACCTGGCTGGGCACAATGGCTCATGCCTGTAATCCCAGCAGTTTAGTAGGCCGAGGTACGAGGATTGCTTGAGGTCAGGAGTTCAAGTCCAGTCTGGGTAACATAACCACAATCCAATCTCTACAAAAAATAAAAAATTAACTGGGCTTGATGGTGCACACCTTTAGTCCCAGCTACTCAGGAAGCTGAGGCAGGAGGATTGCTTGAGCCCAAGATTTTGGGGCTGCACTGACCTATATTTGCACCACTGACTCCAGCCTCAGTGACAGGGCAAGACCCTGTCTCAAAAATAAATAAATAAATAAATAAATAAATCTGTGCTGTCCAACACATTAGCCACTAACTACCTGCTGTTACTGAGCACGTAAAATGTGGCTAGACTGAGCTGAAATGTGCTGTAAGTGTAAAACACACATCAGCTTTCACAGACTTGACGGACACAGGAGGGGGAACATCACACTCCGGGGACTGTTGTGGGGCAGGGGGAGGGGGGAGGGATAGCATTAGGAGATATACCTAATGCTAAATGACGAGTTAATGGGTGCAGTACACCAACATGGCACATGTATACATATGTAACTAACCTGCACATTGTGCACATGTACCCTAAAACTTAAAGTATAATAATAAAATAAAATAAAATTTAAAAAAAAGAAAGAAAGAGAGAAGGAAGCTATAACTAGAAAAAAATAAAATAATAAAATAAAATAAAAATAATATAAATATCCTATTAATAATTTTTATATTAATTTCATGTTGAAAGGATATTTGTGATCTACTGAGTTAAATAAAGTACATTGTTAAAATTAATTTCACCTCTTTCTTTCCCCTCATTTAATGTAGATACCAGGAAATTGTAAGTTGCATGTGGTGGTTTGCACATGTAGTTCACATTCTATTTCTGTTGGCAGCACTTGTCTAAATTGCGAGGGATGGTTCGTTGTTGGCGTGGGAGGTCAGTGAATTCTGAAGTAGTCAGAAAAATCAGAAAAACCTCAGATGAAGCGACAAGGATGGGGGTAGGATGGCATTTGGAACCCATTCTCCCGTGGTTGTTGTCTCTAATTTTCCCTGTGAATAAAATGAACTGTCTTCCCTTTCCCCATCATTCCTCCCACCATTCACCACCCACCGCCCACCAGAGAATGAAATGGTTTTAGCATCCTGTGTGCTTTTCACAGCTGAAATATTGGCAATTTTGCCACAGATTCAGATCTACTCGGACTCACTGGTTTCCTCTGGTAAAATGCCCCATATCCAGAAGGGAAGTCTGCTGGCTTCTCTGACTTGGGCGTGTCTTTAGGATTTCTCAATAGGATGACATCTGTGGCTGGTTGTCCAACACTCACGGCTCCCTTCTGGAAGCGGTACACTTTGTTCTTACCCTGAGTTACCCCCAAAAGGAGACCCTGAGAAGGACTGCGTGCAAATGGTTTGGAGGCAGAGGAATTGCAGGGAACACTTTGAGACAGTAGGGAAGTGAGACAGAGAACAAATGGAAGCCAATAAAGGGTGAATTAATGAGGTCACCATGGGGGACATGGACTCGGTGTCTTGGGAAATACCTTGAGAAATACTGTGGAGCATATCTCCTTACTGTCCGTGGATTAGGAACCTGGGATATTAAGGAACTTTTATTCCTTAAATTGAGGGTCAATCTTGGGGTGTTAACTTTCTGGTATTTCCAGCTTGGGTGTACACCACTAGGAACAGAGAATGTCCTCAGACAGAAAGATGCAGGCAATCTTTGAAGTATACAGGAAATGTCTGCAAGTGATCTTCAGGATAGGCTGCGGGGAAATGGTCAGAGCACAGACAGTGTCTGCTATACCTTAGAAGAAAGAGAGAAGACATGGAGAGAAGTGGGGTCCTTGGCGATAGTCTTGATCTACTGGATCAAGCCTTACCTGAAGCCTACCTCTAGATTTGTCATTTACCTGCACCTATAAATTCCATATGCTATTTAAACTGGTTTGAGTTTTCTGTTATTCACAAAGTAATGATTCCTAACTCAGTCTTTTCCTAACCTGGTTCCTACAATTGAGCAGATTCCCTGTGGTTTCAAAATCAGGAAACAGGGCTGATGGGTAAGTCATGTCATCATTTCCTTCCTGAAACCAGAGTGCAAGGGAAAGAAAAGGAGGAGTTGCATGGGATGGTGGCCAAGTTCTCATTGTGACCCAGGGACCATTACAGTAAAAGGAACCTGCCTAGGGAACTTGCTCAACTCTCTCTAAACACAGTCAGCTCCATGTTCCCAACTGAATGTCACATCAATGCATTGATGTTAATTCCGGTAAACTGAATTCACCCGAGAATCTTGTTGTGGAAGCAAAATGGGCTTAAAAGTCTTCTTTGATGCACAAGGAATTCTCACAAGCAATAAATTAAAAATAATCAAGGAGTTATTTTATATAATCTGTATATAATATAAAGTAATTGTGTCCATAAATAACGAGGAAGTTAAACAGGAAAAGAAAGGATTTTTTCCTGACGTTCCCATCGCTTCACAAGGCTTAGTGGATTCAGAAGGACATCTGGACTCCAGGAAAATTTAAGCGTAGCATTTGAGACTTCCCAAAGGCCCCCTTCTCTAGTACGCAATCGCGGATTCACCAGCTTGAGTCAGTTGGCCTCAGTTTTGCTTTTGGAGGTTAAGTGGGGTGGTGGGAAGAGATACATTTCCATTCCTGATATGGCCACAAGAGGGAGCTCCCAATGGTCGGCTGTACCTGAAAGTCCAGTCTGAAAACTGACAAAGAAACCTTGATTTAAAAGGCTTCTTCTGATAAACCTCAGCACCTCCTTACTAACATACTAACAGCAATCACTGAACACTTTTCGTCTGTTCAATGCGTCCTAGCGGGACCTGAGAAGCATTGTCCTATTAAATCTCAGTCGTCTGATTTTCAGCATCAATTTATCTTGGGAACTGCTCCTGCATTTTATGAGGTGAATTCTGGAGCAACGAGATTAAAGATTCAGAAAGTGAGTAAAGTTAACACTGAGCCCTTGGGCCTGGTAAATTGACAACGGAGCCAGAATAAGCATTTGCCATTGTAAAGCTCTGATCCTCATGGCACAATTGTTTCTGAAGAATGTTACCAGTACTTCCCTGCCCTGCATTTGTCTGGCTTTTTCCATTCATATTTGAATCGATTCTCTCTCTCTCTTTTTTTTATTATTATTATCATTTTCCAGGGACTTTGGGTCATTATAAGATTGCGGGTAATGACAGACTGTAATTAAGCCTAAAGCAGATTTTTCTTTTAGGAGACAGAAGAATCCACTCTAGCGAGACTCCAGATTGCCTGGGCTGTAATTTACGGTGCTGTCATAAAGGGGTCCTTTTTCCGCATGGTGCTCCGCGGTGATGAGCCAGAAGCTGAAGCTGAGGGGTGTGTGACTCTCCCGCACACTCTCTGGAGTGAGCAGAATGGACGCTTAAATGGCTAAGTATAGCTTGAAACTGATTACAGGCCAGATCCCGCTATTGTGCATCATCAGTTGTCATTGTTGAGACTGAAATTGCACTGGGATGTTTCTCTTTGTCACCGGCTCCAAGCTCATTTCTAGGACAGGAGTAAAACCGTATGGTGAGCCTCGGGCCCAAGCACAGGGAGAATTGTTCTGGTGTGTCGCCAAAGGAAGGGCTTGGCAGGTCTTTGGCAGCGGAAGATGGGCTGGCTTCAGTCATGATACCTATAACCTTGGTATTGCTAGGGCTTCCAGACTTATGGATAGTAACCTCTAATCTCTAGCAAGGAAGGTTGAAGTTGTGGCTCTTCCTCAGTTGCTGTGTGAACTTAAGCAAGCAGCTTAACTTCTCTGGCCTTAGTTTTCTTATCTGTACAACAGAACTAATTATAGTTACTCTCTGATATGGTTTGGCTGTGCACGTGTTGTGGGAGGGACCTGGTGGGAGGTAATTGAATCGGGGAGCAGGTCTTTCCTGTGCTGTTCTCATGATAGCAGACAGGTCTCACAAGATCTGATGGTTTTATAAAGAGGGGTTTCCCAGCACAAGTTCTCTTGTCTGCCGCCATGTAAGACATGCCTTTCACTTTCCACCATGATTGTGAGGCCTCTCCAGCCACATGGAATTGTGAGTCCATTAAACCTCTTTTTTTGTAAGTTGCCCAGTCTTGGGTATGTCTTTATCAGCAATGTAAAAATGGACTAATATACTCTCCTATTCTCAAGGTAGATTTGCAGAGCAATGAAATGAGATATATGAAGACCCCTATATATATGTGTGTGTGTGTGTGTGTGTGTGTGTGTATTCACACACACACACTCAGGCACTGCACACACACTTGCACAAACATAATATGCATAGAAGATATAGAAACTAGCCATATGTATTATTATGGGTGTATGTGTGTGCACGTGTGTGTGTGTGTGTGTGTGTGTGTGTAGTTTCTTGGTAAAAGCACTGGGGTAAGATTATGGAGGGTTTATATGCTAGAAAATGAAGTCTGGACCTGACTGCATAGTAATGATAATAATAATAATCTTGCATTCAGTGCTTATTGTGAGCCAGGCACTGTTCTAAGCTCTTTGCATGTATGAAAGCAGCGGTTTTCAATAGAAGCATTATCAGCATTCAGGAAGAACAATTCTTCATTGTCAATGGGACTGTCCTAAGCCTTGTGTGATTACCAAAGGTCTCTCAGGACCCTAATCATCTCTGCTAATGAAAGGCAGCCCAACTCCCCTGCACTTTTAAAAACACCCAGCTGAGAACCAATTGCCTAAGTATAGATATATACTCTCCAATATGGAAGCTACTGGCCACGGGTGGCTATGAATGGCTTGAAAGGAAGTTAGTCTGAATTGGAGTGTGCTGCAAGTGGAAAAAAAACAAACACTGGATTTTGAAGATTTGGCATGAAAAAAATCGTATTAATATTTTAAAAGATTGATTACATGATGAAATGATAATATTTTGGATAGATTATAGTAAATGAGACATTTAAATTCATTTCACCTGATTCTTGTTGCTTTTTTCTTTTTTTTTTTTTTGAGATGGAGTCTCACTCTGTTGCCCAGGCTGTAGTGCAGTGGCGTGATCTCGGCTCACTGCAACCTTTGCCTCCCAGATTCAAGTGATTCTCCTGCCTCAGCCTCCTGAGTAGCTGGGACTACAGGCACCTGCCATCATGCCCGGCTAATTTTTGTATTTTTGTAGAGATGGGGTTTCACCATGTTGGCCAGGCTGGTCTTGAACTCCTGACCTCAGGTGATCCACCTGCCTTGGCCTCCCAAAGTGCTGGGATTACAGGCGTGAGCCACTGCACCCTGCCTCTTGTTGCTTTTTTGATGTGGCTACTAGAGAATGTTAAAGGACAGCCAGAGCTTGCATTTGTGGTTTGTGTTCTATTTTTATTAGACAGTGCTGGAATGGACAGTGGGATGCTGGCAAGGGCTTTTGAGCCAAAATGGTGTCAGAGTGACTGTGGGGGACACTTCTCGGCAAGCCCAGCCAATATTCATTTCTGTTTCTTCTATACTAGCAAAATCCTGATTGTATTTGTGATGGTATTGTGTTCAAATACTCTTCTCCTTAGATCCCATGTAACCTAGTTTTTGTCAAAAAGCATAAATGGAAGTCAACTGGGTGCGCCATCTGGGGAAGCTGTTGTTAACATGAGAAAAAGATGTGGCTGACATGTGCCTTTTGCCCTTTGCCCTTCCCTCCTTTTGCTGCTTGGAATGCAGACACAATGCCTGAAGGTAGAGCAGCCTCTTTGGGACCATGAGGTTGACAGTCACATTATAGGAATGGTGAAAGGAGGGAGGAGACTAGTTCCTTAAGTAGGACTCTTCATTAAGTGAGCAGAATAAACACCTCGTTTGGTTAGGCCACAGTAGTCGGATTTCTGTTACAAGAGTTGAACATGAGCCTCACTGATCATTATGGTTTCATTTTGAAGTCAATGCACTGGATGTTTTTGCTTTTCAGTCTGTCTCAAGCATTTCAGCATCTTTGCTAAGTTTGGGGAAATTCTGACATTAAGAGTTGGGCCTCCACATGGCAGAACTCAGAAACCACCAATGGCAAAGTCCCTCATGGCATGAGGCTCTGCCAGTCAGTGTTCGATTCCAAGAAACTGGAGAAGAGGATCTAGTGTTTAGCCCCAATAGCCTTTTAATAAACTCCTTGTCTGCTTAGCCAGCCCAAGCCAGCATCAATTGCCTGCAACCTAGAGCACTGATGGCTGCAGCTGGGAGTTAGTTAAGGCCCTGCTCCTCAGTAGTCTCTTATTAAAATCCTATTCCCCAGGAAAAGACACATGAATCCTTAACTTCTCAGCAGGAAACACTGCTCTGAGATCAGGCACTTCCTTACATTGGAAGGGCATTGTAATCTGTGCCATTGGCAAAATGCAAGACAACTCTTATTATCCCCACTTACCTCTGTCTCTGGAGGCTGCTGTAGTGCTGGGTTTACGGAGTGTATTGACAATCACTTTTTGAATTCAAGTTGCTTGCGAGGAATCTGGGTAGACCAAACCTGGGTAAGGAAACATAACGAGTGAGGAGTTGCTGGAATATCAGTCATCTGCCTCTGGATGGAGTGTACTTCCCAGCACATCCCTCTGCTTCAGCCCAAGAATGTTTATGTAGAAGTGAGACTACCTGGATTCAAATCATGGCACTAATACTTACCCGCTGTGTGTGATCTTAGGGCGGTTACTTAAGGTCTCTGAGCTTTGGTTTCCTCCTCTCCAGGGTTAGTTTCAAGAGTCTGTGAACTGTGCAGACACTTAGGGTCTCCTCCACTTGGAAAGGTTCCCTACTTAGTTTCATGCTTTGCTGCTACCATCTTAAAATTCGTAATAATTTTTAAAAGGGGCTCTGCATTTTCATTTTGTCCTGGGACATGTAAGTTATGTAGCCAGTCTTGCTTCTCTATAAATTGAGAATGCTATTTACCTCAAATATTTGCAGTGAGAAGTAAATGAGAAAATGTCTTTTATGTGCTTTGCCAAGTGTCTGAAACTAGTATGTTCTCAGTGAATGATGGCTGTTCCATGTCAGCACAGCTAATTTTCTCACAGCATCCTCCCTGGCGGGCTAAGCTCCCTGCACCCCCTTTATTAACCTCCATGTACTCAGGGCCCATGTGAGGACAAATTGGACACCCGCTGCAGCATCAAGAAGTGGGAGACCTTAAGGAGCCAAGAATTCCCAGAAGTGAGATTTTTGTTTCAGTTCTTTCCAAATATAAAGGCATTTGAACTTCCCCTGTGACTTTGATGCTGCAGATGGAGTTTCCTAGAGGATTCTAAGATGAGAAATCCAGGTCATGTGATTAGCCAGAAATGCCACAGGCTCATAGCAGAAGCTCCCAGACGCTTCCTTCTAAAGCACTGACACTTGTCTGCACTGTGAGATTTGGGGATTAGACAGACCTTTCCTGAATACTCCTTAAAATCTTCTGGGCGCCACCTCTTATTCCAGCCACTACCGCAGTGACCAGTTCCAGGCTGACTTTGACCAGCTTTGTGCAGGTGCAACTGAACATATTTACTGGGATTCACCACACACCTCTGTCCTCCTGTCTTGGATGAACATGCATCCTGATGCTGTCATATGGGGCACCCCTAGAGCCTGCCTAACCCAGAAGAGGGGGAGAGTAAATGCCTGCAAGGCCACCCCTGGCCAATGGGGGATGAACACTAATGGATAAATGCTTCCTTTTTCATCCCCTTGCCGTGCAGCTCCAAAATACGTCAAATACAGCCACTTAGAAGGTCCCAGTGGGATGCTGAGGCAGCAGCCCCTGTAGCACAGGCCAACTTGTTACTCCTCCTGTTTCTCACTCCAGCTCCCCTGGATCCTCCTCTCCAATAGTCAACCCCATGCAACAAAGCCTTTGCGTAAGGCCCTGCTTTCCTGGGATCCCAGGCTAAGATGATCCCCTAATCTTCTGAGATGAAATACATTTACAATATAACATAACCTACCTCCACACAATGTAATGCCATAACTGAATTTTGATAGAGAAATAAAAAGCAAATAATCTAAAAATAATTAAAATGTCCCAGCAGAACTCTAACAGAAAACCAAGGGAGCAGTCAAAGACACTGACCCCTTTGCATGGAATCCCATGAAAGTGACTTCGTGGCAGGAACCCTAGAAGGAGGGTCAGAGGACCTGGTTGGAGTAACCAGCTCGACCATTAACCTCCTGTATCATTTGAGTCCTTTTTTTCTGGGCATCCATTTTCTCAAGGATGGTGTGGCATTGAACTGTATGCTCTCTAAGGATTCTTCCAGATTGATTTCTATATGATTTTCTGATCTTCTGACCTTTTCAGGACACTTGTTATCTTGTTCTGGCCTCCCTCCAGCTGTTAGCCCGGCCATCAACAGCTGAAATACTAAAGTTTTTATTGAGGATCCACACCTGCCAGGTGATGAAAAAAGAGGCAGAATTCTCCATTATACAGTTTACATTTTGGGAGGTGGTGGTGATGGGGAACAGACAGTAAGCAAACAAGCAACTAAACATATAGTATGCCAGAGAGTGGTAAGAGCAGTGGAGAAAAATAAACAAGTAAGGGGTTAGGGAATATGGGTGGTAGGAGGCAGGAGAGGCTGCTAAATAAATTCCCTATGATGCTTGTCCCATAGAGTTATCAATACAAGGAGTGATGCCCCATTTGGAATGCCTGCTGTTCTGGTTACTATTGCTGCATAATGAATGACCCCAAAAAGTAGTGGCTTAAAACCGTAGTTATTTCATTAGCTCTCATTGTTTCTATTGGCCAGGAATTTGGGAAGAGCTTGGCAGGTTGGCTTTAAGTCTCTTAGGCACCATGGTCAGACCATAGCTGGAGCAGTAGAGGCTGCCCAGGAATCTCCCTCTCTCTTCATTTAGTCTCAGGGCCCCTCTTTGAGGTCTCTGTATGAGCTACCTTGGGCTTCCTCACATCATAGAGGCCTCAGGACAGTAAGACCACTGACATGGGTAGCACAGAGCTCCAGGCAAGTGCTCCAGGAAAAAAAACTGAGGTTGCAACACCTTTTGTGGTAGACACTTCCCAGGGAGGCCCCCATGATTTCTCCCCCTTAGTGTCTGCACTCTATATAACTGCCTCACCTTGAGGTTGGCAGGAACTGTGACTTGATTCTAAACAATCAAATATGGCAAGGGAATGGGATGTCACATTTGCGATTATGTGTATGTGATATGGCAGTGGTGTAAGGGGATCGCAGGTGTAATTAAGGCTCCTAATCAGTTAATGTGAGTTAATCAAAAGGGAGATAATCCTGGATGGGCCTGAGCTAATCATACGGCCTCAAAAGAAGATCTAGATCTTCCCTGTAGTGAAAGAATCCAAGCAGCAGAAATTCAATCTCTCTCTCTCTCTCTCTCTTTCTCTCTCTCTCTCTCTTTCCATTGCTTGCTATTATGGGCTGGATTGCTCCCCACCACCACCAAATTCATATATTGAAGACCTAACCTCCAGTACCTCAGAATATGACTGTATTTGGAGATAGGACTTTAAAAGTGGTGGTTATGTTAGAGTGGATCTTAATCCAATCTGATTGGTGTACTTACAACAAAGAAGAGGGAGAGACACCAGGGATGTGTGCACACAGAGGAAAGACCATGTGAGGACATAGCGAGAAAACACCCATCTGTAATCCAGGGAGACAGGCTTACAAAAGAACTGAATCTGCCAACAGTTTGATCTCAGACTTCTAGCCTCTGGAACTGTGAGAAAATAAATGTCTGTTGTTTAAGCCACCCCAAATCTGTGATATTTTGTTATGGAAGCCCTAGAAAAATAATACACTTGTCTTGAAGAAATCAGCTGCCACAAATTCCACAGTCATAAGGAAATAAATTCTGGCCAAAACCTGAGGGAACATGAAAATGGCTTCTTCCCTAGTTGAGCCTTCAGATAAGAACACAGCCCAGACCACACCTGGATTCTGTCCTTGGGAGATCCTGAGCAGAGAATGCAGCTAAGCTATACCCAGACTTCTGACCCACAGAGAGTGTGATATACTAATGTTGTGGTGAGCCACTAAGTTTGTGGTCATTTGTCATGCCACAAAAAGACCTAATTCATCTGTAATAACCCAGCTTAGGAAGTCACAGCACCACTTTGGTTGCATCTTATTGGTTACAAATGAGCCACAAGCCCACCCAGATTTAAGCACTGGGATGGGAGGTGTTGCTGGGGCCAAATTTGGAAAATACAGCCTGTGACACCTGCATAATTGAATTTTAATTTGTAGCTCATATTTGAAACTGCAGCTGGCTTTCTGCATCTACATCAGCTTAATCAACTTGGCATGTTTCCTCCAACTGGTCTTCACATGGGCTTCAGAACCTCTCTGAAGGATGTCTGCCTCTGCCTGTCCCTTTGAGGAGCCCCCAAAGTGCACAATACCAGCACAGAGTATAAAATAGGCTTTTTCTAACATTCCCTCCGTGTTTGATGACTGTTCATTCGGGCATTTTTACGTGATGCCTTAATAGATAGAAACATTTATTTATTTGTATAGGTTTTTCTTCACCCCACCTTTGCACCTACTGGCTGGTTCCAGGTTCCAACCTGGGAAAGCATAAGCATGACTAGCCAACTGAAAGTGTGTATCTCAACACCTTGTGAAGTGAGCCCTGAAACAGGGGCATTCAGCCACTTCTCAGGGCTGTACCTGCACTTAGAAGCCACTAGATTGGACCTGTACTATTCCTGGGGGTAACAGAAAAACAAGAGTTCAGAGTCCTGTCCCCAGGCTGGAAAGCCAGAAGCACCCTTGGCTCTCCATAAGTCATAACACTGGCTCATGTGCCCTCAGCTAGGAAAGACCTTGGAGGACATTTAGGCCAGACATCTGCTACTCAGTTCCCTTCTACAACATCCCCACCTAGTGGATCTGCCAGAGTGCTTCTCCAGTGGGGATAATCATTCCCAGTTGCCCCAGGGAAGAAAAGGGCAAGTTCTACCCAGAAGAAAGAGGCCATTAACCAGCTGGAGTCTCTAGGCTGCCTTCCTTGACCTCTTTAACAAGACAATGGTCTTGATAGCTGGGCACTGTCAACAGAGGATTTTCTAAACTCCCTTCCTCTCATTACTACATTAGAGCCTGGCTGCCTAGATCGTAGAGTTTTACTATGAGACAGAGGAGAAAGAAGCCATGGTATGATGACAAGAAAATGAGAAGTCTATTCCTTCCAATCCAAGAGATTGTGAGAGGAAGAGGAGCCAGGCTGAGAAAGCAGAGAAAGTATGGCCAAGGCTCTGGATGTGGGGGGTGTGTTCCAGAGGGAAGGGGAGGTCCAGAAACTCTGCAGAGCCAGAGACACGCTTCCCTGTGAGTTCCAGATGGATGTGCAGAATGTCCAGGAGAAGCCCACTAAGCAGCCCCTTTCAACATGACACAATGTAGGGGCAATGACTATGGCAGACGCAGCGCTTTTGGCTGCATAGGATCTCATTTACATGCCCCGCTGAGGAGACCTGGAGGGGCTGAAAGGGTTGGCAGAGGGTCCTGCCAGGGGACAGAGTCCACTCAGTCATTTCCTATGACGAGAGCAAATGGCCAAGATCCAGTGATGGGTCCTGGCCAACAACAATGAAATTGACCTGTATTGAACACTTATTAAATGTCAGGCTTGTCTAAGTGCTTTCCATTTATTATCTCATATTTAATTTTTGAATTAGCCGTGGGAGGTAAGCACTATTACGATCCCCACTTTTCAGATGAGAAGTTCCTGGCCAAAGTTACTCAGCAAGATTAGATAGGGTCAACCAGACCTCAGTGGTCCTGAGGTCAGAGACCAAACCAGAACAGGGCAGAAGATGGAGTGTGTCCAGAAGATACTATATGCATGTGAAAACCCTTCCCCATCCCACCCTATCCCCACTGCCACAAGGACCCTAAAAGTTCTCTTGCAAGAGAAGCTGAAGAGGGTGGAAATCTGAAAAACTGACCATTTAACTCAAAACAGCCTGAATGGTCTAACAGGACTACTGAAATTGTTAGATTAGATTGACATTACTGGGTTGGTCTATGCATGGTTTACTTACTATCCAGTGCTAGGTGGTCCAGGAAAAAATTAGGTCAGTTAGACAAAAAAATACAGAAGCTTAATTTTTTGCATGTTTGAGTGGAGTGTGAGTAAATGTATGGCTTGACTTCATTTCCTAGTCTGGTATATCTAAGACACTATTTGCTCTGAATAGGAAAGTCTGACAGTTCTGGGTTTGAACCCAGATGAGCTACTCACTTGCTGTTTGACTCTTGCTTCCTTAGCCTTTGAGGGCCTCATTTTCTTCCAGTGAAAAATAATAATAACAGATTTATATTGTTTAGAAGAGAAACCAGCAAATATTTTCTATGAAAAGCTAGAGAATAAATATTTTAGGCCTTGGAGTCTTAGAATCTGTATTGTACCTGCTCAACTCTGCCACTGAAGCACAAAAGCAGCCGCAGACGATAGATAAGTGGATGTGCAATACTGAATTCCAATAAAACTTTATTTACAAAGCATACGGAGAGACAGACTTGGCTCAAGAGGCTTTGTTTGCCATCCTTTGGGTTGAATATAGACTACACAATGACAAAGAGATCCCAAAATATATTGCCTTAAGTAAGACAGAAGTGGCCAGGTGCGGTGGCTTACACCTGTAATCCCAGCACTTTGGGAGGCCAAGTCGGATGGATCATGAGGTCAAAAGATGGAGACCATCCTGGTCAACATGGTGAAACCCTGTCTGTATTAAAAATTAAAAAATTAGCTGGGCGTGGTGGTGCGTGCCTGTAGTCCCAGCTATTTGGGAGGCTGAGGCAGGAGAATCACTTGAACCCAGGAGGCAGAGGTTGCAGTGAGCCAAGATATTGCACCACTGCACTCCAGCCTGGGCGACACAGCAAGACTCCATCTCAAAACAAAAAGACAGACACATATTTCTCTCTCCTGTTAACAGTCTAAAGGTGACCATCTGGATTGGTGGGGCACCTCTGCTCCATGCGGCCATTCGGGATCCAGGTTCTTTCCGTCTTTTGCTCTTCTATGCCTAAGGAACATTCAAGGAATAGTAAGGACAAGGCTGGAGTGGCTAGAGCCAAGCAAGCAAAGGAAATAGTTTAGGAGATGAGGTCAGAGAGGATATGTGTGTGTGTGTGTGCATGTGTGTGTGTGTGTATGTGTGTGTCAGTGAAGCAAAGACAGAAAGAGTAGTTTATATTCTTGTAAGCTATTGTAGAAATTTGGCTCTTGCTCTGTGAATGATGGGAAGCCCTGACTTTTCCTGAACCACCTGATCTGACTTACACTTTAACAGGATCCCTCCAGCCACTAAGTGGAAAATAGACAAGGAGGAGTCAGGGAGGCAGCAGGGGGCCTAGTGTGGCGGCCACAACAATAATCAAGGTGGGAAACTGTGGTGACTTGGGCCAGAGTGGATGTGGTCAGACTCTAGACGTATCTTTAAATGCAAATACACTTTTAATTTTTTCTGCTGAGAAAGTTTATGGCTTTGTTTGGCTTATCAAAAGTTGACCCTTTAAAAACTTACAAATCACTGTGTAGGCCAGTCACATTTAGATATGACCAAAGGCTTTGAGGAACCACTTAATGTCTGAGTATCATGGTAAATAGCTTCACATGAGAAGGAACTGTGTCTTTTTTGTTAAACACTGAATACTCACTGCTTGGCACAGTGCGTAACATATAGCTGGGCACCACCACACCCAGCCAATTTTTGTATTTTTAGTAGAGACAGGGTTTCACCATGTTGACAAGGATAGCCTCCATCTCTTGACCTCGTGATCCACCCGCCTCAGCCTCCCAAAGTGCTGGGATTACAGGCGTAAGTGCAGGAAAGCTCAGGTATAGCAATGAACACAGAGTCTGCCATAAACTCAACCTTTGCGTCACCTTTATAAGGTGCACAGCTCTCACTTTACCGTTTCTACTGTGTAGAGAACAAGAGCCCCAAGGGGAGATGGAGGTGTTCAAACAGGCTAGCCCATCCCCATTTAAGAAGCCACAGCCTCACAGGTCTCCTAGTTGTGCTTCTGTAAATCACAAGGTCATGGGCTTTTACAATCTTGATTACTTGAGACTCAGATGGTTCAAGCTGCAGATTTCAAGGTGGTACCACGTTCATCATCTTCCACTGTGAAAACAAAGCACACACAGGAAAGTGCTAGCTCTCCCTCCCTTAGGCAAGACACGTCATCTCTGGGTCTCCGCTTCCTACCTAGAACACAAGGGGGTTGGAGTGAGAGGCTCCAAAGGATTTCAAGCCCCCTGAACTATTGCCAGACTCAGGCCTGGTCCCACCGCCCCCCACTATGTCCTAAGCTCCAGAGAGAGTGGCTGGCTGGTGTCACACAAGAGGGCTCCACATCAGTGACTACTGACTACTCATGGGTAAGTGGGTGGTCAGCAGAAAAGGCTGGGTTTAGAGCCAGGCACGGTGGCTCACACCTGTAATCCCAGCACTTTGGGGGGCTGAGGCGGGTAGATTGCCTGAGGTCAGGAGTTTGAGACCAGCCTGGCCAACATAGTGAAACCCCATGTCTACTAAAAATAAAAAAAATAATAGCTGGGTGTGGTGGCAGGCACCTGTAGTCCCAGCTACTAGGGAGGCTGAGGCAGGAGAATTGCTTGAACTTGGGAGGCGGAGGTTGCAGTGAGCCAAGATTGTGGCATTGCACCCCAGCCTGGGCAACAAGAACGAAACTCTGTCTCAAAAAAAAGGAAATAAAAAAAAAGGCTGGGATTACAGCCCTTTGTGAAGAATGGCCTATCCAGCTTCTCATATGACCCACGCAGCAAAATAGACCCCCTCACCCTCTTGTGTCCCCTCACCCCTCACCCCACTGCCACATCCACATGCTCTCCTTGGAATGGGATTACAGAACAAAACATGGGCTCTAGAGTCAAACACATCTGGATCAGCACTTGGTACTTACAACGCTGAGGCTTTTTGCATATTTATGGATTAAAAATGGAGGGTAGCCCAGTGGATAAGGGCACACCTTCTGGTGCCAGAGTTTCCTGGGTTTAAACCCAAGCTCTCTTCCTGCTGGCTGTGTGACTCCAGACAAGTTCCTTAACTTCTCTGTGCCTCTGTTGATTCATTTGTAAAATGGGGATAATGATTGGACCTGCCTCACAGAATTTGTGAGGACCAACTGAGATAATAAAGCCTTTAGAATAGCACCTGGCACTGGGCTAGGGCTACAGAAGGGTTAGATATGACTATTGTTTTCTCCGTTTCAGGTCTTATTGGCTGTGCAAACTCGAGGGAGTTGCCTAACCACTCTGGGCCCTGTTTTCCTGGCTTTGCCACTCTTCAGCTGTGTGACCCAGGGAAGCTCTCAACCTTTTTGTGCCCCCATTTCCACATCTGTAAAATGGGGATATGAAAGTGGCTGCTTTGTGAAGAGTCCTGAGAATAAATGAGTTAAGGTATGTAACACTCTGCCTGGTGCCTGGTACCCTGCAAATGTCAACCAATCATTTAATCAGCATCCTTTTAGAAAATATTAATTGAGGTACACTTTGGGACTAGGCGTGCTGGGAAAACAGTGGTGACCCCCCCAGACACAGCCTCTGGAATGAGAGCTTCCTCCTGCCTTGCCTCCCACCCCAACCCATGACTTTAATGGTCATAGAAAATTTCATGTTAATTTCACATCTTTAATTTTCTCACAGCTCAGCTAGCGTTTGTTTGAACTCACTTATTTTTCCTTTACAAATGTCCATTTTTTTCCATCCTCTGGGCCAGCATGACTATAAATCATTGTCTATGATTCCATGCTTAGAAAGAGCCAGGCTAGAACCTACCATTGGAGGGTTTTACTGGGTTATTTATTGCGACAGAAAATGCAAATGCATTGGCAGTAAACATAAGGAAGAAAAAGCTACTTCAGCAATATGTGCAGAACGTAAATGCAGATGGAAATGGGGGGTTGGAGTGTCATTTTTAGTAAGTAGAGCAGATACTCCACTTTGCTGAAAATATGAAATACCAGAAAATACTCCTGACTTTCTATGTTAATGAAAGAAATGTAAAGTTGACCTGCTTCCTTTTTCAGGACCCCAGAATGACATTATATTTCACTATAGTTAGTGCTATTCCATGTGAAAAGCTGACAAAATAGCAAATAAAAAACCTAAAAGGGAGTGTGCGGAGAACAGAGCTTTGCTGAACAACATCAAGTCCTTTCTCATCACCTGCACTGCAGAAAGAACCTCTCTTGGTGCTGCCAAATTTCCTTTTTCTGGTCTGTTTCATACCAGAAAGATCTTTTCCAAGTGGTTAAAAATATATTGTCCTGGTCTCTGTGCATAACTTGCAGACAGAGTTAGGGAACAGGGAGCCCGAGCTCCCCAGATCCACTCAAGGATAAGAAGCATTGCCTTGTCCTGAATAGCTGACGTTAGAGAAAAGGCTTGGTTCCTACTCCTGATGTTTCCTTCCCTGTGGAGGGAGTCCAGGAGCACAGTACTCCTGGCACAAGTCTGCAGGCCTCACTCTCCAGTCCCAGTGAGGTGCTACAGGTGCAATGAGGTGAATTAGGACCAGAAACTGAACACGCTAAAACCAATCTCACCCTCTCCCTCTGGTCTGCCTGCCAAGTGCAAACGTTCATCTGCTCCTTCACACTGCAAATATGTGACCAGGTATGTCAAAATGTGTGTTTCAGGGGTTGGTGTTAGGAAATCCATCTACATGCAGATAATAAGCTGTGGTCTCCAATGTAACCCTTATCAGTTATAAAGGGTGCTATTCTGGCATATTCCCTACTTCTCAAGGGCTGCAGTGCTCAGGCAGAGAATCGGGGCTTGTGACAGGGCCATCCCAAACCCCAAGAGGTGACAAAGATGTCTCTGAGGTATCATGGATGGTCTTCAGAGCATCGTCATCTCCCTGGGGGTCAGCCACAACCCACCAAACGCAGCCTAGGAGACCTTATTGTCATTAAGAAGTCTCTTGGCCATGGTTAAGGAAGTTAAGGTGACTACATTCCTCTTCAACATTCAATTCCCAGTCAAGACTCTGCTGAAATGCCTTCAAGAAATCTCCCTTGATTTTTTAGCTAAATTGATCGTTTCTTCTTTTTAATTTCAATACAAGTGTTTACTCACCTGGGTGCACAAATTATTTGTGGAAATGACTTCTCTCCCTTAAACAGTATGTGTGTTGTGGAAATGACGTCTCTCTCTTAAACAGTGTGTATGTGTGTGTGGTGACACGTCATAGTGTGGTATGTGGACGTGCTGGTTCTTTCTTAAATTAATAGACCCGTTTGGCAGCAACCTCATTCCTATAAGCCAATAAAAATGATGGTGTGTTAGTTATTCATTACTGCAAAAAAATTTCTCCAAAACACAGCAGCTTAAAACAATAAATGCTTATTGTCTCACGTAGTTTCTATGGATCAGGAATCCAGGAGTGGTATAAGTTTCTCAGGAAGTTGCAGTCAAGACATTGGCCAGGTCTGTGATCATCTGAAGGCTTGACTGGGGCCGACAGGTCCACCTCCAAGTTGGTTCACTCCCATGGTGCAGACTGTTGGCAGAAGAACTCAATGTCTCCCACGTGGGCCTCTCAACAGGCTGCTTGAGTATGTTCACAGCATGGTGGCTGGCCTCCCTCCAAGTGAGCAGTCCAAGACCTATTCTGGGACGTCATACACCAACACTTTTGCCACATTCTACTCCTTAGAAGCAAGTCCCTAAGCAAGCTCATACTCCGGGGGAGGGAAACCAGGCTCCACCTCTTGAAGGGAGGGGCAAATAATTTGCAAGTATATTTCAAAACCACTGCAGGTCACATGGTGCAGAAAGACAGAAGCAGAGCAGAAGAATATTAAAACCTATTGAATTTATAATAGCAAGAATAAAATACATGAATGTTGGAACATTTAGAGCTCCTTTCTCTCTATTGTCTGCCCAGGAAAACTGATATGGATAAATGTGGAAGAGAGCTGGCCAGTGGATGAAATGGTGATGTAAAGGTGAGCTTTGTGGAAGAGTGGGGAAAAGAGATTGGCACTGAAATGGGCAGTGAAAGAGCAAGAGGCTTGTGGGAGACTTGATTTCAGAGGCAGCATTTGGATGGTTATGAACAGGCTTTCCTCTTCTTTCAGGGGCACCGTAAAGATCAGAATTAATGGTATGACTATTTGGTTTGGAGGCTGTTTCATTAAGTATTACACTGTGGGGAGACTGCATCACATGGGTCATATTATTTATTCAGGTTACATTCACACTCCCTGTGAATTCCCACCCTATGCAAACTGGCAAGAAAGCGCTATTTTAAAAGATTCTTGAACGCTTTTGTATCTTTCTTAAGACCTTTGTATACAGCACTGTTCACATAGTAGGTAGTCAAAATTAGTGAGAAAGACTCAAGCAAAAAGTTTATTTGGATTTCCATATGATTTATAAGCCAAGACGCTATAATCCAAAGAGGCAGGAAAATGATGTAAACTAGAAATAAAAATATTTGTAAGTGACAATGTGTCCAGAATTCTTTGACAGGTTAAGAGAAACAAAAGCAGGAGACGAGGAGAGAGTCACACCACGGTGAGCAGAGAGTTGAGCCGGGGCCCGGGACAAGCATCAAAAGTGTCACTTCCTCTGAGGTCCCAACCCTACTTCCATAGGCTCTGCAGCCCACACCACCTTGGAAGCAAACAGGGAGATAACAGAACTGATGGGCTGGCCACACCACCTCAAATCTCTTAGCTCCAAAACTGGAGGTGCTCATCAGGACCCTGCATCATTTCTGCGGGTGATGGATGGTGTGAAGTAAGGCACAGAGATGTAGACTTATTTCTCCTTCCATAACAATTGTTTCCTGGAAGAGGAAGAAAATTTAGCTGGATTTTATCTCTTTGTGTGGATTTCTGGGGTAGACACCCAGAGGTACGTGCAGGAGCACACTCTTTGGGGCCCACATAGAGATTCCAGCAGGTTCTGGAGATTCTGGGGTAGACTTTCCATGACTGCCGGCCTCTTTTCCCCTGCGTTGCTTTGGTTTGCTGTCTGGCTAAAGGCAGGAGTGGGAGAAACTCACATTCCGCAAGAGGCTGCCTGGAACAGAGGCCAAGGGGGTAAGGTTTGTCCAAAGCCTTCCATCTCAGCTTTGCTACCAATTTGTCGGAAAAAAAAAATCATTTGTGCCAATTAGACCCTAGTTAGGAAAGTGTTTCTTCTCAGCCCTCAATTTACTCTCTGAGACGCAGAGAAAATAAGTGTACTTGCCTTGCTAATGGGTACATGGTTGGCTCTGGGCAATTTATATAGAGCACTTTAGTTCCAAGATGAAATGCACTGAGATATTAGGATTAGTCTCTGCTTTAATGAGTTTCTGACTTGCAGATTTGAAAAAATTTAGTTCTTTTCTGTATTTCTCCACAAACACAAAACAATGATTTAATGGTAAAACAACAATGAAAAGAAACCAAGCCATTCTCTCCAAAGTGATTAAAAGGGTACTTCTCCTGACCTGACATAACCTTTCCTCATATGAATTTATTATCTGTATTCACACTCATATTCCACTGGAATGCCTTGGGTCCAGGTGGATGGTTGCTTATGGTTAGTATCTATTCTGAGCAGGTAGGCATTCATACTGTTTGGTTGACGCCTGTGGTGGACAGACCTTAAGGTGACTTCTCACACCCCGGAGTCATATTCTTGTATAATCTCCTCTCTTTGAGGATACAAACTGTGACCTGCTTCAAACCAGTGGAATAGAGACAAGGTGATGAGATCTTTGGTTATTGCATCTAACTGCTTCATTCATTGCACAATTAGTCACACACTGTTTTGTGATGTAGAACATTTTTTTTTTTAAGAGATGGGAGTCTCACTCTGACACCCAGGCTGGAGTGCAGTGACATGATCAGAGCTCACTGCAGCCTCAAACTCCTGGGCTCAAGGGATCCTCCTGCCTCAGCCTCCTGAGTAGCTGGGACTAGAGGTGCATGCCACCACACCCAGCTATGTTTTATTTTTTGTAGAAACGGAGTCTCACTTTGTGGCCCAAGCTGGTCTCCAACTCCTGGGCTCAAGCGGTCCTCCCACCTTGGCTTATCAAATTGCTGGGATCACAGGTTTGAGCCACCGTGCTCGGACTGTGATGCAAAATTTTACCTAAACCTTCTATTGTTGACTATAGCATCATGCACTTACTATTTTCCCTCTTAACTAGATTTTAAGTCTCTTGAGGGCGAGAACTCTGTTCTTGAAGATTTTCAAAAGCCCGATAGCATATGGAAGTACCTGACACACAGTAAGTACACAGTCATATGTGATTTGGTTTCTGAGCCTTCATTTGTCCAACTAAACCAGATGGGTCTTAGATGAAGATATACCTGGCAAACACTGCATGCCTACTGTGGGCCAGGTTAGCTCCCAGACATGCAGAGAACAAGACAAAAGCTCTGTCCTCAAGAGTTCATGATGGTTCAACCCAATCAATGAAGTCTTGCAATCTCACTTCCTCCTTACCTTGTAGAATTGGAAGATATCCAAAGATTCCTAGAGTTCTTTGTCAATCTGTCAGGATTATAATTCCACAGATCAGGCAGAGTGTAACCACAAAGCTCTTCAGTGAATTTTTAGTGACTTTTGGGTGATTTTTTAGTTTCCAAGTAGAAGAAGCAAAAGACCCTTGTGGTGGTTACCTTCCATCTAAACAGAGAGTGAGCTACAAAGATACTGCTGTCCCTCAGTGGCCCATGGGTGTCCCTGCAAATCTGTGACTCAAGTGGCCATGTTCATATTAAGCAGACCAGAGATCAAAACCATATTAGGCATGAACCACTTTTTATTCATAGGCTTACCGAATATATTGAATTAAGAGGCATATAGTTTGTACACCCTATTTACCAAAAAGAGCTAAATATGTATATAGCCTAAAATACATCCACTGTAGTCTGCATACTGTAAAACTTGCTTCTTTACACATAGAAACTATTCTTATTTTACCTAGGTTATGCATTTAAAATACATACAAATGGTACCAAATAGCATATTGGCCTATTTTATCATAATTCTTATACATTCCTGATAATCAAAGGGACTGATAGGGAATGCATAGTTTCCTACTAGAAAAAAAGTAGATTTTGATACAAGCAATGGAATACAGTAAGGATAATAATAACTTGGTTTAGATCTCAGTAGCTTTACAATATGCTTCTTATTTGAATGAGCATTACAGTTGGTTCGCTTCATTAATAATTGAGATGTTGTTAATCTTCCTGGTCATCATACCCTCTGCTTGCCTGGCTGAGGCAAAGGAAATCATTATCCTTTTTTCCTTTTCTTCCAGTTTGTTTTTACTTTCCCAAGTTTCCTCCAGAGCCATCTGCCCCACTTTGCCATTCCCCTTCCATTACCACCCAAATCCGGACCACTTTCTAATTGCGTCATTGCATACAACTAGATTATTGTATTCCACTCCGGGAAGCTGTTGAACAGAATCTTTGGCCACTGCCTAATTAAAGAACTTCCTTCCGCAGCTGCGAAGGAGAGGCTGATACCTCTGCGGAAGAATCAGGAAGCCAGCTTAAGAGATTTTCTTTAGGTGGCATGCAAATAGACTCCCCTCCTGCAGATCTTCATCTCCCCTTCATTATACCCCAGGCTGGAGAAATTTCCATCATGAGCACTCCTGACCACCAAACCTCCGGCATCCCATGCTGATTTCTTTCCTAAAAATACAGAGACTCTCACTCCATGGGGAAGAAAAATGCAACTCTGCCATTTCCAGTGTGCTCCCTGAAGGCCGAGAGCAATTCATCACCACTCGTGCGTTCAGGTTTTGAATTTTTCCTTCACAGATCTCTTCTTGTTTATCTGGTGGACAATGTGACAAGAACCAGATGTGTCTCAACCTCAACATCCTTCCCATAGCTATGCAGGGGGAGAAACAACCAGACCAGCTAGATATCCTCCTTAGAACAACAGAAAACTATCCAAAATTTCTGGACCACTTTAAAGAGTGGGGTCTTGCATGTAAAAAGAATGGGGCATGTAATTGCATGTTTGTTAATTGTTAAACGGACCAGTTGATTGAATGGTGTCTATTCAGTGTGATTTTTCTTCTGGCTATGCATATTTTATTGCACTTTTTACTTTATCTCAAGGTGCTGCCAAATTCAAAATCATGCTAGAAATGAAAGTCTTTCTCTGGGAGAGTATAGCAGGGTGTCTTAGAAAGAAAATACAATGTCTGCTGATCAGATGGAAAGTTCTTGCTTTGCCAGTCCCTATTGGATAACCATGGCAGACAGTTTATATAGTTTTCATGTCTATTTCCTTCTCTCTGAAATTAGAATAATACCGGCCCTGCAATAAACTTCAGAGCTATTTATGAACAAATGAGGTGAATACTAATGTGCATTGGAAAAATATAAAGCTTTGCTAAATGTAAGGTGGCCTTATCATTCACTGTCCAATAATACAGTGCTCTTCATGTCTAAGACTTATTTTTAGAGTCTTGATAATAGGCTCATTCCCGACCCTATGGAGTATCGGGACAAGCCCCCTTTAAGGAAACGCCTTAAAGCCACATGGCTGCACAGAGGGATCAGTCCAGGAGCCTAGCCACAGAGTTCATAAAGAAGAAACAAGCTGAGCAGACGACCACCCAATGGGTGATGGGAGGGAAAGTAGAAGAAAGATCTGCCCCCTCCTTCAAGCTGATCTCCACTGGGGACCGTCCACATATTTCTCTGCTTTGCATTTTTGCCGTTGCTTGGTTGGTTTTTTGGTTTTACATTATTACTGGAAGAATGCTTCTTACAGAAATTGTTTAAAACTTCAGGGATTCTTGGGATGGAGCAGTAAGATTAATGAAGCAAAGATTTCACCACCCCGTGCCAAGAACATCTATGCTCCTTTAGTAAGTTGGCCAGAACAAATATCTCCTCCCACAGCATAGGCGCTCTGTAGACTGCAGGCTTTAGTCTTGTATAAAATAACATTGTAAAAAAGGAAAAACTGATTGCAGTTGAGTGGGTCACCCCCTTCTCACACCCCACCCATCACCTGTTTAGATCGTTCTTTCACCTCCTAATTCCCCATCTGGACTCAACAGCTCTCCCCATCCTAAGCCCGGCATCCTGTGTTTCCTGGTTTCCCAGAATCTGGCAATGTGAGCAGAATAGTGAGTTCAGGGGGTCAGTTGCTCATTTACCCTCAGAGGTACAGCTGGGAATGTGATACCTCTCTGCAGTGGCAACACTGTGAAAAGATGCCACCTTGCCATCCCTACAGGTGGCTGGAATTGGGAACATCACTTTGATCTGGCATAGTTGCTGGGACTGTCTAAATATCTCCTACAGTTTGCCAAGTACCCATTTTTCTGCCCAGGTTTGTCGAGTGGTTCCATGCAACAGAAAGAATAGCTTGCCATCTTTAGGGATGGAGGAATGGCAAAGCTCTTCCCCTTTCAGCCTCCAATAGGGGGACCTGGGCATTTGTAGCCTGTTCCAAGAAACCAAGAAGAAAAAAAAAAGTGCAGAAGAAAAGTAATTTGCACTTAAAAATGAAAACAAACCACTTTTCTCCTGTTTGCTTGGTATTTTGTAGAAGTTTCAAGTAACAACACTACTACGTGTGGGTGAGTTCATTCATTAAACTCCGTGGTTTCTGAGGCTGGAAGCCTCAGCCTACAGTCCCAGAATGTACCCAAGAGTGCTGATGTAACATCAGTGCTTCATTCTCTGAGTGCTATTTATTGTCTCAATCTTCATTGCTTAAAGTCAGGAAACAACAAACACATTCATATTTGTGGCAAAACATCTACCTACTCATGACATGGCAAATAATCATTTTAAAATAACAATACAGTACAATATGATCGTGCTACTTTCATGGCTAGGAATGAAGTTGTTGGGTTTCTCTTTCAGAGCTACCCCTAAAGGCATTCACTTTATATTCTCTGAAGAGAACCAGCTAACCAGGCGGAACATCCACTAAGAATCTTCCACATAACCAGACCCCAGGAGCTTCCCTATTGCGCATACCAGAGAGGCCCATGTGGAAATACACCATCTGATCTCTTGAGCACAGACCTGGAGTGTGGGATTCAGCTTGGCTGGCTCCAAAGCTGGCCCCTACTGATCAGCCTGAGATCCCCAGCCTGCACAGGCTGATTCCACTGCCAACACGTGGCCCCCGGTGAGAAGGTGGGTCCTGGTGGGGTTTCCTTTGGTAAAGTACTGGGAGAGGAAGGAGTCTTCCTATCTGAGTATCTTGGGTTGTGATTTGGTGTGGGCTGCACTGGCAGTTGCAATAGCAGCAACTCAACAAAACGGGACTGTTACACAAGCGGGGCAGAAGGCAGGTGGGCTGGCAGGGAAGTTGATATTCGATTACTTGAAATATTAAGTTGTCCAGAGGGCAAGGACACGCACAAATCAAAGGGCCACCTCTAGGTTTCAAAGCAGGTCGAGATCTGTGTAAAGTCCCCTTTGACTTCGTAAAATCTCACTTCAAAAATTCTACCGAATGCTCATCAGACGGAAATAACTGTTTCATCCCTCTAAAGGATGAAATGAAAAGCACCATTCAGTCATTGGCCTGTCTGCTGGTTACCACAAACTCAACGGGTGGGTTCCGAGAAGCAGATGAGCCATGAACAGCATCAAACAAGCATTACTGCTCTGGCCACCACCAGGGTCAGCTTTGAACCATAAGAAAGAGGGAAAAACTCCTTTGAGTCGCTCCTGGGCCTACAGCCTGTGCTGGGTCTAGACATGTGTCACCAGAATATTGTCTTTGTGGCAGAGGAAGCAATGTCAAACATTAAATTGTTAACATATCCATGACAAGCATTCATATGAGCCAACAAAATCACCAAGGTTCTGCTATTAAGGAGGATTCAGGAAGACTGGGCATTACTTTCAGGAAACTGGGATGACTCAAAATAGCACTGCTGAGTGTTACAAGATTTTTAAACTAATAATCAGCAAATCTTTTCAGCTGACTTTTGGCTTTAAGAGTTCTTACCAAAAAGATTGCTAAAGTGGAATGAGAGGGGCTCAAAGTTTGTTTTTTTTATTTCATTGTTAAGTGCTGTCCCATCTTATCCAATTTTTTTCTTCCTCATCAAAAATGGGGGAAAAAAGCATATTACATTTCTAGATGATAAGAGTAAATGCTGCACTCTTTTCTCAGAAATTACAGGCTTTAAGATTTTCTTTTTTAATGGTAGAATGGGCATGTCATGCAGTTAGCCAACAAATGCAATCCCTGATCAAAATGTGAGTTCTAAAAGTTTGAAAACGTCTAACTATTTCAGTGCTTTTTAATTTCAGAGCTCTGAGCCTGGGTTTGATTTGTTTGTTGATTTTTCTTGATCCTCTCTTGTGAGAGCTAATGCTACATTTCTTTTAGTTTCACCCACCACACATTCACAAACTTAAGTCAACAATTATATGTTCAAAAATCTTTGTTTTCCCTTTGAAACTGGATGCAAAAAAGAAATCTCTCCTGTCGGTGGAGACAGCTGTGAATGAACGAGGCGCCTGCACATAAATCTCCTTAAACTTTTTGAATAGCTGCTTCTCTTTATCCCACTGGTATATCTGAGAGAATGTATAGTCACTCCCCAGAGCCAGGTAGTGATTATCTTTAAAAGAAAAGGGCTGCAGGGTCATGGCCCCCCGGGATGGAAGAGCTTGGATCTCCACAAACTGCTTACTGTTCCACCTCATGACCCGGGAGTCCCCGATGAAGCGGGTAAGGGAAAGGTAGAGGGTATTTTGCATTCGGAAGCTCTTCACAGCCAGTACGTCCTCCATATTGGGAATGTCACCATGGGGGACAAACTTCTTAGAGCTTTTATTCCACTGGAGGATGATGGGGACCTGGGAGCGGCTGGACAGGATGAGATGCGATTTTCCATCGATATCAACAAACTCCGCATCCGTGTCCCTGAACCACTCGTGCAGTGACTGGTAAGAATAGAATCCTTTGCTGTTCCATTTATAAACTGTGGACAGACCAGCCTTCGAGCTGTCTGCGATGACAAAGAACGTCTCGTCGTCGATCTGAAACAGCTCGATGTCATTGGGCTTGGAAATGCGAGAGACCTCTATGTCTTGGAATTTAACAAATTTGGTCCAACTCTCGTCGTATTTGTAAATGTGAGAGCCGCCGAAGAGCTGGGCTACCACCACAAAGACCTGATCATCGATGAGAATGGCCTTACAGCCCACGATGGACTGACCTGTGCTCCAAAATAAAGGAGAGGAGATTAGTGCAACTACAGCTAAAAACGCATCTCCGCTTGTACTCTTATATACAGCTGGTGGGAGTGTGAAATGGCACAGCCACTATGGAAAACAGTATGGTGGTTCCTTGAAAAATTAAACATGGAATTACCCTATGAGCCAGCAATTCCACTTTTTGGTATATACCCAAAATAACTGAAAGCAGTGACTCAAAGAGATATCTGTACACCTAATGCTATAGACCAAATGTTTGTGCTCTCTCCAAATGCATATGATGAAACCTCATCTCCAATGTGATGGTATTTGGTGGTGGGGCCTTTGGGAGGTGATTGGGTCATGGGAGCAGAGTCCTCAGGAATGGGATTAGTGCCCTTCCAACTCCCTCTGCCCTTTCACTACATAGACACAGCAAAGAGGTGGCCAGCTATGCAGTGGGTTCTTGCCACATACCAAATCTGCCAGTGTCTTGATCTTGGACTTCCCAGCCCTAGAACTATGAGAAATAAATTTCTGTTGCTTATAAGCCACTCAGTCTATGGTATTCTGTTGCAGCAGCCCAAACAGACTAAGACACCTATAACATCATCCTTCACAATAGCCAAAAGGTGGAAGCAACCCAAGTTGCTTCAATGGATGAAGAGATAGACAAAATGTGGCATATACATAAAATGGAATATTATTCAGCCCTAAAAAGGAAGAAAATTCTGACCTATGCTACAACATGGATGGACTTTGAGGGCATTAGGCTAAATGAAATAGCCACTCACAAAAAGATGAATACTCTGTGATTCCACTTATATGAGGTACCTAGAGCAGTCAGATGCATAGAGACAGAAAGGAAAGGAGTAGTTTTCAGGGGCTGTGGGATGGGGGAAATGAGGAGTTGTCATTTAATGGCACAGAGTTTCAGTTTTTCAAGATGAAAAGTGTTTGGAGGTTAGTTGTACAACAATGTGAGTGTACCTAACGCTACTGACCAGTACACTAAAACATGGTTAAGATAGTACATTTTGTGCTATGTGTATTTTGCCACAGTTAAAATAATTTTTTTAAATTGTTTAAAAACGTGCTTCCATAGAAATGGCTGAGTGAGGTCTTCAGGGCCTCTGCAGTCCTCAGAGGCAGGCATACAATTCAGGAAACTCACTAATGCACCAAGGGAATTATCATCATGCTTTTAAATAAAGCTACGTTAATTAGCTTGATTTAGCCATTCCACAATGTATACATATTTCAAAACAACATTTTATACACAAATAAATAGATACAATTTTGTCAGTTAAAAAAATGTGTATCCTTGAAAAAAAAAAAAAGTATTTCCTGACTCCATACGGCAGAAGGAGGCAGTTAAACAGGCTTCTCCTGGGGTGGTGGGGGGTTGGGGGGGGTAAGGGATGGTAAAAAGGCAGGAGTGAGGTCTCAGAGGCAGGAGAAAAAGATTTCTGAGTGTTCTTGAAGACATTTGGGCTCTTTTGATTTCCAGAGCTAAAGGAAGCCAAGTGGAGGCAGAAAGACTAGGATTAAACCTTATGACACAGACCAGGTGGCCTAGGGTTCAAAGCCCAGCCCCGCACCTTGTAAGCTTTCTGACCCTGTGCTGGTTAACCCAACTGTCTGTGCTCAAGTTCCTCATTCATAAAATGAGATTGAAGATACTGCCAGCACTGATCTTACAAGTGACTATAAGGATGAAATGAGATCATTCATGGCAAGCGTTTTTAGCATGGAGCACTGGCACCTACGGGGTGATTGATCATTAGTGGCTATCATTATTGAACAATTGAAGCAATTGTCACTATAATCACAAGACCTTGCCCCTTAGTGCTTGCCCATAGTGGGCATGCATAAATATCTAAAGAAGGAGCAATATCTGAATGATCTAATTCAGACGTCATAAAACTAAGACTTTGCAGAGGCAGGGGACCATTTTCCGTGGTGATTCTCCTCTCTGGCTCACCTCCCACCATCCGTTATCACCCTGCACCCAGATGCCCCCCAGACCTCCCCATTCCAGAAGACCAACCACTAAGCAAAGGACCACCTACAAGACCACCGATCCTCCATCTAGATCATTCGATTAAAGGTTATTTCTTTCCTTTAATTTTCTAGGTAGTTTGGACCAAAGTGAATTTGGCCAGAATCCCAAATTCTAAGGATGATTCCATTTCTATCCTAAGGATTGGCTTTGGGGCCAGACACTGGGTGGTTTTCAGAGTGGCATTTACTTTTCTCTTTCACCATACTAGTCTTCCTGCAAGGACCTAATCCCTTTTCCTTGTTTAAAACTAATTATTGCATTGTTTTTCCCTGAGGATACGTGTGTTAAACGTTTACCAGAGCAAATTTTGAAAATACTAAGAGGTAAAACTTAAAAAGTGTGTAGGTATGACCAGGCACTATTCTAAGCACTTTACATGCATTTACTTATTTAATCCTTATAACAACTATATGAGGCATATACTATTCTTAGCATCATCATCATCCCCATTTTATAAAGGGTAAAACTGAGGCACAGAGAAGTTAAGTAATTTATTAAAAGTCACACAGCTAGTATGTGGTAGAGACTGAGATTTAAATTCAGATAATTTGGCCTCAGTCTATACTCTGCTACCAAAGAACCAAAAAGCACAAAGAAGAAAATGCAAACCAGTTGTACTATAAATGTGAAATAACACTTAATATCTTGATATATTATTTAATTTTTAACCCATTCATATATTCAAATATTCTTTTTTAAAAAACTGGGGTTTATGTTGTCCACAGATATTTTATAATCTACTTTTTTTTCACTTGGAGCCCATGCTGTAAACATTTCCTCATGTTGATGATTCTTCAACAACTTGATACTGACACTACACAGTATCCCATTGCATGGATGCACCATATTTTACTTAATTAATGCTCTACTGTTGGACATTACAATTATTTCTAGCTTTTCCTTATTGTAAAATAATGTTTCCTTTAAAATATTGTTAAATAATGTTTTGATACCATCTGGCAGTATTCTCAAGTATAAGAATTGCTGGGGCAAATGTTGTGCACATTGTTAAGCTTTTAGGTTTTAACTGCCAAGCTGCTCTCCAAAAGCGGCATTGATTTCCACCCTGCTAGCACTAATTGAGAGTGCAGGCTCCTCGTCCCCTTCTTGAGCCCCTGGCAATGGAGGCTACCGCCCCCCAGAAGTGTCCTAGAGGTCTGCCTGTCACAGCCAAAAGACTGCGTGAAATGGAATTCCTTTCCTGGAGATGCTCTGTAACACACTCTGTCCAGGTTAGCCATGGCGTTGTCAGTAGCAGACAGATCATTGTGTGTGCGTGTGTGTAGGAAGAGGGATTACAGGTTGGAACATACTTAGCGTGCAGAAATCAAAAGGCGAACAAAATAAACCAAAATTGAGAAAGCCGAGATGAGACGTAGAGAGAACGAGGGGAAGTGAATCTCAGGGTGAACATGACCATGGGTCTCTCTCTCCCCTGGGGCACATGGACAGCTGGAGCCATCCCTTTGGCAACATGGTCACCAGGCCTGCAAAGGAGGAAGTGCATGGATTGAGAAAATCCTGCCCTGCCCTTGTCAACTTGGGGACCACCCCACGGCCAAACAAGATGTCAAATGAGGTGTGCACAGCACAGGGAGGGAGAATGGTCCACATTTACCTTGTTCTTCTTGAAGCAAGTAGCACCTAGGGCAGTGTCCTTGCCTACCCACGTGTGCTATAGGGCTTTCCCTCATGCCAGGCTCAATGCCAGCTACTGAGAGACAGCTCCTCTCCTCCCTCCATGAAGTGATCCCCCTTCCTTCTGTAGCACCACCTTCTACCTCCTTCAGGGAAGTCTGCTGGTCTCTGCATTCCCTACACTCATGCAAGTTGTGGAGCAGTTTTAATGGAAATCAAAAAGGTAGAATCTGTGGGGGGAAAAGGAGGGTTGCTCCTATTTTACCCCCATTAAATCCTTATAGTATTGGCCAGGCACATTGTCTCACACCTGTAATCCTAACACTTTGGGAGGCCGAGGTGGGTGAATCACCTGAGGTCAGGAGTTCAAGAACAGCCTGGCCAACATGGTAAAACCCTGTCTCTACTAAAAATATAAAAATTATCCAGGCGTGGTGGTGTGTACCTGTAATCCCAGATACTCGGGAGGCTGAGGCCAGAAAATCGCTTGAATCTGGGAGGTGGAGGTTGCAGTGAGCCGAGATCACACCACTGCACTCCAGCCTGGGCGACAAGAGTGAGACTCTGTCTCAAAAAAAAAAACCTTATAGTATTTCCGAGTCCAGTGCTATGCTGATCCCATTTTACAGATAAAGTGGAAATTCCTAAAATCTCCACTTTACAGATGAAAGGGGCTCATGCACATCAAATCACTTGGCCACGGCCACCAGCTAGTAAGGGCTGGAGCCAGGATGGTCAAAAGCCAGTCTGATGTTGGAACTCATTTCTTGGGCTTGATGGTGAAAAGAGGAGCCGGGTGGGCTTCATGTCATGGCCGCCAAGCTGTGGGATGATTCAGACTTGGAGACTGAGGGGCTGAGGAATCTTTGGAAACTAACAAGGTCCAGCAGGGCTCTGGCCCCAGCCACACCCACTTGGATGGCACTGACTTCCTCCCCACCAGCTCTGTGGCCTCCGTTGGGTCCAGGCCATGCTCGCTTGCCTGGGTTCCAGATTCTTGCCATAGCCTCTTAGCTAGACACTGTGCTTCGACCTTTGCGCCCTCACTCTAAAAGGCTGTGTTTGACCCGGTAGCTGGACACAATCCAGCCTCTTAGCCAGGTACCTGCATCCTCCTGCCTCTGCACAAAACCCTCCATGGCTTTGCAGGACATTCAGAGGAAAAGCCAAGTCCTTCCTAGGACCTGTGAGACTCCATGATCAGCCTTTCTGACTTTGGACTCATCAACTGCAACTCCCCACTGGCTCATTTGGCTCATGCCAAACCATCCCCCTGGATGTTCTTCAAACAGGAAAGATGCTCTCCTGCCTCTACCTTTGGACTTGCTGCTCCCTTTGCCTGGAATGCTCTTCCCCCCTCTCCATGGGAACCAATCCCTCCAATCCCACAGGTCTTATTCAAGTAGCACCTTCTTGATGAGGCTTCTCCTGGACCCTCTACCCAAGCCTTCATATCCTCCCACGCACAGTACTCCACATCTTCCTTCACTTTATTTCCCCTCCTTAGCACGTTTCTGTCTGATGTGTTTTTTTTTAATACTACAATTATTTTTACAATAATTATTACAATACGAATATTTTTTCTTATTGTCTCTTTCTCCCATTAGAATGGGAACTCCTGAGGGCAGAGGTTTTTTTGTTTTGTTTTGTTTTTTTGAGATGGAGTCTCACTCTGTCGCCCAGGCTGGAGTGCAGTGGCACGATCTTGGCTCACTGCAACCTCCGCCTCCCGGGTTCAAGCAATTCTTCTGCTTCAGCCTCCTGAGTAGCTGGGACTACAGGTGCCCGCCACCACGCTCAGCTAATTTTTGTATTATTAGTAGAGACGGGGTTTCACCATATTGGCCAGGTTGATCTCAAACTCCTGACCTCGTGATCCACCTGCCTTGGCTTCCCAAACTGCTGGGATAACAGGCATGAGCCACCACACCTGGCCAGAGCTTTATCTAGTTTATTCGCTGCTGTTTCCCCAGCACCAAGAACATGCCTGGCTCAGAGTAAGTGTTCAAGAAATCTTTGAGAACAAATGAATAAATTTAAGAATGCCACCAGCTGCAGTATATCAGAAGGGCAGGAGTTCAAGACCAGCCTGGCCAACATAGTGAAACCCCGTCTCTACTAAAAATTAAAAAATTAGCCCGGTGTGGTAGTGGGTGCCTGTAGTTCCAACTACTCAGGAGGCTGAGGCAGGAGAATCGCTTGAACCCAGGAGGTGGAGGTTGCGGTGAGCCGAGACTGCGCCACTGCACTCTAGCCTAGGCAACAGAGCGAGACTCCGTCTCAAAAAAAAAAAAAAAAAAAAAAAAAGAAAAGAAAGACAGGGCTGTCCTACCAAGGTCAGCCTGGGAGAGAAAACCAGTGGGGTACAACCATGAGAAACCATGGGCTCAGCCCTGAATAAACAGTGGATGACTGGACACGCCTAAGCCTTGACCTCATCATTTGTAAGGTTATGAAAAGGATGGCAGCTTTGAGAAGCACCCGCTCTGTGCACTCAATCCTCATAGCATCCACATGAGGCACATCCACTCCCCATTTCCCAGATGAGAAAACCAAGCCTCAAAGGCACATGTTCTTCCTAGGCCAGGGCAGAGTTGGGAGTACAATCCGTGTGCATCAGTTTTCAAAACCTGAGCTCTTTCTAGTATGTATGCCTCCTCTCTCTAAAGAAGAGAGATTTGTCCTCTAACCTATGGGCAGGTGTAACTCCAAGGACTGTTATGAGCTTCCAATGGGATAAATTAGGCCCTGGTGCCCCACAGGCTCACAGCCAACATTGGCATTGGAACTTGTTTAAGAGCAAAGCTCAGCCAGGCACGGTGGCTCAAACCTATAATCCCAGCACTTTGGGAGGCCAAGGCAGGAGGATCCCTTGAGCTCAAGAGTTTGAGACCAGCCTGGACATCATAGTGAGACCCTGTCTCTACAAAAAATAAAAAATTAGCTGGGTGCAGTGGTGTGTGCCTGTAGTCCCAGCTACTTGGGAGGCTGGGGCAGGAGGATCCCTTGAGCCCAGGAGTTCCAGGTTGCAATGAGGCAAGATTACATCACCGCACTCCAGCCTGGGTGACAGAGTAAGAGCCTGTCTCAAAAGAAAAAATCCAAAAAAACAAAAAACAAAAAACAGCAAAGCTTCACTCTGTTCCCATCTCCTACCAGAGAAGAGGAGAAAAGGCAGAGAGGCCAGCTCATCCTCCCCTCCCCTATCTTCCATGTCAGGACAAAGGGGGAAGCACAAAACCATGTGGACATGGACTCACTTCCTCATCTCCCTTGTTCTTGGCTTCCACAGCAGGTTCACCTGTGCTACTCTGTGCTGAGTCTGCACTTCCAAGAGCGTTACTGTCCGGAAGGTGAGCTCAGCACGGGGAGGCCAGATGGCCCGATGGTGGCCAGCTCATCTGAAATGGCATCCTCGGAGCATCCGATGTACATCTCACACCGAGATACACTGTGAGATAAGGCTCATTAGCAGCTCTCCCTGCCTCTCCACATACCTGTACCTGCTGGGAAGCCACTTGGTGCTTGGGAGACTCTTAGGAGCCTCCCAACCCAGAAATTCTACCTGAATATGCTTCTTGCTACAACAGTAAAACGCTGCTCTAAGGCCACATCAGGAAGCTCTAAAGGAAACCCTCTCCTGGGGTGATAATCAGACCTTTGTGGCACTGTTTACACAGTATTGTTATCAGATTGCACGTTGATAAATGAGGAGTCTTTCAAAGGTTATTTCAAAAGCAAGTAGACAGTTCACATTTAGTAGGGCTAAGGCACTGGGATCCCACAATGGCACTGAAAGAAGCGTTAACTAATTCATATCCCAAATGCCTAATTTAGGGATCCATTTATTCTTATTTTGTATGTACTTACTAAAAGAAAGCAGTGATCACTAGGACTTAGCAAAGGGCACTAGAAACAGACTACAGGGTGTGTGTGTGTGTGTGTTAGTTAGCATATTAGTTAATAATCAGCTTAATGAAAGTCAAAGCATCATTTAGCTGCTACAAAGCTGGTGCGGACTTGGGTTCCCATACTGCTCAGGACAAGGGATTCTCAGTGTGACTTCTCACCACTACTAGAAAATGCCTCCCACCACATGCAACCCGTAAATGATCATCAATAATAAGCAGGATCACTACCTGAGGTTTCCACTCTCCCAGTAACGGACCACACCAAGACAAAAACTGGAGAGACCCAGAGGGTAGGCTGGGATGTGTTCCCCAGCTCTAACCAGGTTAGCGAGCCGAGCTCTCCCTCAATACAGAGGACATTATTCCTCCCACGGGCTTGCGGCAGTGCTGAAATTAGTTCAACACATCTGATCAAAGCCACAACACACCTGTAATGTTGTCATAGCTCCGGAAATTCATTTCGATGTGGTCCCACTCCAGCACCATGCAGTTCTCCATGCTAGGCTGTGCGATGGCCACGTACACATCGTTCTTGGAGTTGAACGTATCCACTGAAACCGACTGGTAGGGTAAAGTCTGATGAACAACAAAATCTGGGAATGGGAGTTTAAAAAGAAAAGGGTTCATAAAATCTCCTGCAGGGATTATCAACCACCATCACCTTTCCACGATCACATCAGCTCTGAAAAGGACTGGGGAGGAGGAGGAGGACAGGAGAGAAGCAACACAAACATCACAGCGTATTTTAGTCTGGGACATTCCAGAAAGAGTCCTGGCTTGCGCAGGATTATCAGACAGAATGCACAGCTTCTAGTACAGCTTCCTGTGGAGAAACAGCTTCCCCAGTTTGGCTAAAGGATCTCAGAGTTTTAAACATATTTGGTGAGACTTGGCTTTCAAAGTGGTAAGACAGACAGGACGCTGCACAGCAACATTCTCAAAACTGCCGTGCAAATCACTCTGTGACAAGCGGGGGCTGCGGTCCAGTGAGTTTGGAAAATGCTGTACTTCCAGCTCTCTCAGAACAGCCCCTGTAGGGAAGAAGTCCGTTTTTTGTTTGATGTGGTGCTTCTCAAACTTACCTGACCCTTTATCTCCAGTTCTTATAAACCCTAGCTCGGGATTACCTGTCAGCAGACAACCCCACTGCACGTTCAGAATGAATGGTACACTCCCCAAATGGCACGCTGAACATTGGAAACCAAACCAAAGCCTCTGCTACAGTCTCAGGGGTATTATGGTTCCTACCCACTTAGCCTAGCACAAAGTGAGTGCTCAATACATGTTACCTTTTAGAGGTGCCCCTCCCTTCATTCTAGGGGCAGAGTAGGTGCTTACTGAATACTTACTGGCTAAACCGGTGTGAGTGGACTGGCCTTGCTTCTCAGCCCACTCTAAAGACTACAGGGGAGGGGATGGAGGCTGAGTAGTGCGTGAAGACGTGAGGAGAAGAAGAAAAGAAGAGGCTGCCTCTGCAGCCCAACAGGCAGGAGGTGACTGAGGGAGAGTGTGGACAAGTGGCTCTAGTGGACGGGGTACCTTCCCATCCCCAAGTCCAGAGCAGGACATCCTGGTGAAGAGCTGGGGCTCAGAGATAAGACAAGCTGGGCTTCTGATTCACGATTATTTCAAAAGCAAGTAGACAGTCCATATTTGGTAGGGCTAAGGCACTGGGATCCCATGACGGCATTGAAAGAAGCACTTTTAGTTACATGACCTTTGGCAAGACAATTGAGCCTCAGGTTCTTTTTTCACCTGTAAAATGAAGGTGGTGTCTATTTCATGAGGTTGCTGTAAAGACTAAATGCAAGAGTACATGTAAGTATATACTACAGTGCTATGGTGATCACTCAGTACTTGACATATGGAACAATGATAGTATTCAGTTGCCTACTTGAAGACTTAGGGAAGAGTCACGGCTCTCCCTCAATCCCCTCCCACCACCAAAATAATAGTTGCTTGGTCAAAGATAAATAAACAGAAAAAAGTGAACCTCTGTTCACTCATGTTGGCACTGGCAGTGCCAACAGTGTAGAAGCCAGAAAGCGTGTGTTCACTGCACAAGACTTTGCTGGTTTCTGTGTTCACACGTAGACAGAGAAAGGGGAAACGGCAGCAGTCATCATGTGCTCCCTTTTCTGGAGATATAAAAGGACTTGGAGAATACAGCTGCTTTCTTTTAATTACAACCAAGATGGCTATAAACTCCTCTCCTACGTCTCCGGTTGCATTCGACTAATCCAAGTCTGCCAAAGGTTCTAAGCACTCCGGTGATGCCCATAACTCACTCACCTCCTCCCTCCCACTAGCCTCCCTACTGCACTCTGAATTCTCAGAAACATGAGCATTTGCTTAAAAAGGCAGGCTGTTTAAAGTGTAGACTAGAAAGTTTCTGTTTTTATTGAAGAATCCCAGGATGAAAAGGAGTTGTCACAGTGCAGAGCATTTTACAAATCTAGCCTTTCGTGGCCCTGTTTTAATCTATTTTCCCCATATAGTGCTTTCATAATATTTTCTATATACTGATTATCTGGCATAACACAGATTGTTAAATCATTTGGATTATAAATCTAACTCTTAATAGAAGAACCCACACCCCCCCCCCCAAAAAAAAAGAAAGGAGAAGGAGGAAGAAGAGGAAGAGAAGGAAAAAAGAAGAACAGGGCCAGGCAAGATAGGCAAGATGGCTTGTGCCTGTAATCCTGGCAGCTTGGGAGGCCAAGGCAGGAGGGCTGCTTGCGACCAGGAGTTTGAGACCAGCCTAGCTAACATACCAAAACCTTCTCTTTACTAAAAATTATGAAAGATTAGCCGGGCGTGATGGTGCATGCCTGTAGTCCCAGCTGCTCTGGAGGCTGAGGTGGAAGGATCAATTGAGCCCAGGAGTCTGAGGTTGCAGTGAGCTATGATTGTGCCACTGCACTCCAGCCTGGATGACAGAGCAAGACCTTGTCTCAAAAAAAAAAAAAAAAAAAGAGAGAGAGAGAGAATGAAAAGAAAATGATTGATGCATATATGTTTGTGGGTATCAGAGAAGAGGACCAGAGGAATTTAAATATCTTCTCCCACCCCCAATTAAATTTACTTCTCACAAACAGCAAAAGCACATTCTTGTGGAAAGATCTCAGAAATACACATATTGATGTGACATCAATTTACTAGTGTTAAAATATTAATGGCACTCTGCAAAAAGAACTGCCACTTCCATTCACACTGGATTAAGTTCATGATGTCAGTGGGACTCTTACAATTTAGGCCTTTCTCCCAGTGGAATCAACAGATTTTTACATAGCTATTTATAGCACTTGCACAAAATAAATTATACATGACGCTGATCCTACTGGGAGAGAAACTGCACATTAATGCATTATTTCTCTTTGCATTTTCATCAGCCCTGAAAAGGGGAAGCTAACAGGACAACTAGGATGCAAAATTCACTTCCTCTAAGGAATTTAGTGAATTACCCACCTAACACAGGGAATCATCGGTAGGTAACAGGGACTTTTGAGGTGGTTAAAAATAGACTTGAAAGGGAGGGTTCAAGAGCTGATTAATCTAAAGACCTGAAAGAGCCCAGTGGTGGCTTTGTGGTGTGAAGTACACCCCTTAGCCAAGGAATACAATGGTAACAGTACCTTCCTCTCTCTGGGAAAAAAACAGTGAAACAGAAGAAAACTCACCCCTTTTCTGATAATCTGAGTTGAAAAGGAAAACAACCATATTCCGAAAATGTGCTTCTTTCTAAACCTTTGGCAAGAATGCGATCACTGTACCATGAACTCTCTAATTCGGCTTTCCATTTTCCCTCCATCCTCATTTGTTCCCCCGACCCCACGCCCCTACTCCCCATCTAGCTTTTAATGAAGCAACAGAGGCTGAGGTTTGATCTGAACAGAAGATATGAACCCCGAACACTCACAATTTGTTGACCTAGTTCTTACACGGCAGGGCGTATGTTTGGGGGTGGGTCACAACTTTGTTGCACCATTTTTTTTCCCCATAGAAGAAACTATCAGCAAAAGCCTCATCTCTGTTTGTGAGTCTTAAAGGGATAAAACCATAGCAAAGCCAGAATTATCATCTCCCTCTCACCAGAAAGCCTAGCGCTGACTTTCTAAAGTTTAGTAGGAAGCTTGTTCATGAAGACAAATACTACATGAGACAGAGAAGGCTCTAAAATGTGTTAAGGCCTCTTGCTGCTCCATGTTGGGATGAGGACAGGTTACCTCAGTTCCAAGCTACCACCATTCCAATAACAATTCTCAGAGCCTGGATCACTTTTATAACCATCCCCAGGGCCCTAAGTTCAGAAAATATGTTTTCTTGTAGAAATTATTTCCTATTCCCACGGCCCTCTAGCCCATTACTTCCATCAGAGATTAGCAAAGTTTCTCCACGCTATGGCCAGGTGTGAAGAGAACAATGGAAAATCTGCAAATTTCACCTTGGCGTTTCGAGAACTCTCCAGAGAAAATGGAGAACAGGTAGTGAGAAGTCTCAGTGAGCTTTGGTTTAGCTTTAATTCAATTTAATTAAATTTAGCATTTAATGCCAAATAGTCTTGAATGCCACCTTTTGGTGCAAATGTTATCGACTACGACCTCTGATTTATTGCCCTGGCCCTAAAATACAATAAATTAACCTTGTAGTGGCCTCAGCTGACTGTGGGGCACCTGCCAATTACACAGCTGAATAAGCCCCATTCAGTGATGAAAGAAAAAGTTATTTCTGTGAGATTTCAGGTTGTCTATCAGAAAAGAATAGAACTTGCAGTGCCCCTTATTTACAAAGATACCTAGAAATGATTTTTACTTTGTAGGTTTTTGTTTATTTGTTGGAAGGTGGTAGCGGGGACTGGCCTAAATGTGATATTTTTTCTTGGAGTTTTGGTGTCTTTTGAGTTTCTGTAACTATTTTCTGTTTCTCATTCCTGCTGCTTCTCCTGACATGACTTGAGGCTTTGTAGATATCAGCTCTCAGCCTGAATGTTTATTTTTATAAATCGGGTAAGCAGGTTTCATACAGCGGCCTGATCCTCTCTCTGGCTTTAGAAGCTGTAGAAACCCCACCTAAGCCTTTCCAATGGAGATACTCACCAATACCTTTGGCCTCATGTTGTGACAGTGGAGGCAGTTAGTATTTTAATTTTATCTTATAACCTGAAAAATGTATAAACTGAAAGTTTGTGGCAGGCCCTGGAGAACAAAATCAAACTTTCTTTACATTTTTCCCTCAGTACGAGCTGTTTCCTTTTGATAACTAGTTGTTAACTTTTATTTTCTATTTTGCCATTGGTTATAATTTACCTAGTTATCTCTTCTTACATGGGACTCTGAAAGTCATTTGTGGGTTTAAAAGTCTGGTGTTTGAGCCAGGCGCAATGGTTCATACCTGTAATCCCAGCACTTTGGGAGGCCAAGGTGGGCGGATGATGAGGTCAGGAGATCCAGACCATCCTGGCCAATATGGTGAAACCCCGTCTCTACTAAAAATACAAAAATTAGCCGGGTGTGGTGGTGCACACCTGTAATCTCAGCTACTCAGGAGGCTGAGGCAGGAGAATTGCTAGAACCCAGGAGGTGGAGGTTGCAGTGAGTCGAGATCACACCACTACACTCCAGCCTGGGTGACAAAGTAAGACTCTGCCTCAAAAAAAAAAATTCTGATGTTTGTTAGTTAAATGTCCAATGAACATCTTCCTAAAGCAAAAGAACAGTCTCAGCCGAGTAATTTAGGCCTCCCTGCACTGGCCTTCTATGAAACCTAGATTGATTTGAAAATGTTCTCCTGCCAAACCCACAAGTTTATACTTTGACTTAAGAAAATGAAACCCTTAGAGAAGTTTGAATTTTGTAAAGAAGCAAAAATAAAGCCAGGGCAGTTAACAAAAATTCTCCCAAACTTTTGAGATATTTTCCTTACCACATCGATTCATTTCTTTAGAATGTTTAAAATTTCTCTAAAACAATTTTGATAAACAGTTCTATATTCATTTTTCCCTACTCTCTGTTGACAGTCTAAAAGAAAGACAAAGAGATTATTCTAAATATCCGTGTCTGATGAAATAGGCTCTGAATACCTGTAGTTGTGCATTCATAGTCAAAGCTGGTCACATCATTTAGCTTCTTTTCCTGATACTCTGGTGGACCAATACACAGCACATCAGAAACGGTGGAATTTGTCATCTTCAACCACAGGTATAGCCACTTGGCTTTGCAGTCACATTCAAATTTATTACCCCTCAAATCTCTAAAAATCAAAATAAAACACAAACACATAAAAAGAGAAATAGATGTATCTGACATGTTTTGGTAGTAACACGAAACTCCAGAATTATTAACATCCTGATATATTTAAAACCCCCTAAAAATGGAGTTTAATAAATTTTGCAATTAATATCTCCTGTTTTCTTGTATCTACCATTGACTTTATTTAATACTTCTCAGCACCTGGGAATTTAACTGCATAACTGTATAATGTCCAGAGAGCTCTCAGTGAGGACATATCATCTCTCCAAATGCTCTTGTCTCCACGCCATGCCAGAAATGGGAGACATATGATAGAAGAGCAGCCCTCAACAGAGGTTCTCATAAACATAAAGAGGATATTGTAGGAAGACAGTTTTCACAAACACAATTGAAACTTCAAGCTCTTGTTAAAACTGCGTTCAGTAGGCCAGGCACGGCGGCTCACGCCTGTAATTCTAGCACTTTGGGAGGCCAAGGTAGGCAGATCATCTGAGGTTAGGAGTTTGAGACTAGCCTGGCCAACATGGTGAAACCCCGTTTCTACTAAAAATACAAAAATTCGCTGGGGGTACTGGCATGCGCCTGTAGTCCCAGCTACTCAGGAGGCTGAGGCAGGAGAATCACTTGAACCTGGGAGGCAGAGGTTGTAGTGAGCGGAGATCATGCCACTTCACTCTAGCCTGGGCAACAGA
Source organism: Pongo pygmaeus (assembly GCF_028885625.2). Classification (NCBI taxonomy): domain Eukaryota; kingdom Metazoa; phylum Chordata; class Mammalia; order Primates; family Hominidae; genus Pongo; species Pongo pygmaeus. The sequence goes on from NC_072376.2 coordinate 24,136,438, forward strand.
GCAAGATTACATCTAAAAAAAAAAAAAAAAACTACATCCAGTAAGAAGCAACGCTAGAAGATAAAGCAGGTGAACGTGCCATCTCAGGGAGGTGATCTCCCACCCAGCAAGTGTGATTTACCATTGGCCTCATGGTGCTAAGTATAAAATGGCAAAATCCAACACAATACAAACTGTATGCTATTTCCCAGGATGTACTACTTTATTATAGATTTTTAGCCACAGCATAAAAGAAATGCATAAAAGAAAGGTGAGAGGGGATTGAAAGACATGATTAACTGGGACACAATGACAAGCACACATAAACTAAATTTCATTACTTACAGTTCAATCAGAGAGTCTAAATCACTGAAGACATCCCTTGGTAGTGCTTTTATGTGGTTATTGGCCAAAGAACTAGAATAAGAAAGTCACATTGCAATGTGGTTATTATCTCATGCCCTGTCACTCTCAATTCCCTTCAGATAAAGCTGTTGACTTATAGCACAGCTTTGGTCATCAATACTGAGATAGAGAAATGAGCTTAGTTATGCAAATATAACATAAGAGATGCTGGATTATAATATACATTTTCTTTCTTTTTTTTTACAAAAAGCACTTTTTAAGCTCTTTATGTATATTTGCTCAACCTCAGATGGCTTCCCATGTTTCCTGGAATCAAAGCCAAAGTTCCTTTGGTGGCATGCAAGACCTTTTATTGCCTGGCTACCTCCACTCTTGCTTACCTAGGAGACCCCATCTCATCGGTCTACTAGTCAATGGATCTCCGATCCAGCCACACTGGCCTCCTTGCTATTCCTCCAACAGGTAAGGCATGCTCCTACCCTCCAGGCCTCTGAACTTGGTCATCTGCCTGGAATTTTCTCTCCCCAGCTATCCATTTGGCATTCCATTGCCTCCTTTGGGTCTGTCCTCAAGTATCATCACCTTCTCAGGCCTCTGCACATCTCCCTTCCCTGCACCGCCATCATTTGGCACACTACATATTTTAATTATCTACTTGTTTACTGGCCGTGTATTCCCCCTCTACATAAGCCACATGAGGACAGAGATTATTGTCTGTCTGTCCACTGCTATATCCCCAGTTCCTAGAACAGCGCCTGGCACACAGCAGGTACTCAGCATATCTTTGCTGAATTAATGTATTAAGCACCAAAGTGAGAGTGATAAAAGAAGATTTACAGTCTTGTCCCAAGAAGTTCCCTAATGGCCCATCTAAGTGAATTCTATTACTCGTGATTCTAAGAAAGGACTCAGTCAATACTCCTTTACATAAAGAGACTCAGCTCTAACCTTTAAGAATAACATAAAATCTCAACCAATCAGAATGTGTAGGGAATGATTGACTATGATCAATTTCATTTTCACATTAATAAAGGTTGACCCAAAACCATTTTGCATTTTTGCTCTTGGTGTTAAAGATCATTCTAAGACGTCTTAGTCCACACCCCACCTCCAGGAAATAGACTAGAATGCACAGCATCAACTCTTTCTCTGATGATTCAGGATTTTGCAGTGCCCTGTCATCATCCTGTGAAGATGAATGTCCACGGTGCTGGGCTGTTGATGTAGAAAGATGTGGAGTGTTGAAATGATGTATACTGAGTTTGTAATTTCCCCAGGCACTACACTCTAATGTGAGTCAGCCAAGAAACTGATGCCTACTTTTGTTTTCTTTTACACATATGAATGCAAACAGCAAAACATATAAATGACAAACATGTAAGCAATTCAGCCCCAACCAATTTAAGATATCTATGAAATGCATCTTCTGTATCATCATAATGACCCACCCCAGAAAGATGAATTAAAGAAATGAGTCTTCCTACCTAGAGTCGGTTAGCCGGACATAGTAGAAAGCTTGGAGCCCAAATATTCTTCCTTCAAGACACCAAGTTAATATGGGGAGACTCATAGTTTCTGAATTATGCTCCTTTCTATCTAGGTGACCACAAATGGATTTAAATAAAATTTCATGTACTCTTTTACCTTTCTTTTCTAAATGATGTATTTGTACATTTTTAACTGTGTTGGAAAATAGGCCGAATATGTAATCAGACTGAAGCTACTCTGAAAGAGATTTTGGAAATTTTAAAAAGGGGGGGTGTTCATTTTAATTTTTTTTTCCTGGTCGACGGTCACTTTTTCTGGAAAGTAAAGTACAACAATGTTTTAGCTAATCAACATTATTAGCTAAAAACTTCAGCTAATTGAAAGTTATTGTATTGATATGATAAGTATATACAGAATGGTCAAAGCCAAAAAAAAAAAAAATCAGGGTGCTTAGCAATGTTCCAAGTGTTCAATTTAGATTTCAGAAAGCAGAATTATTTAAATGGATTATTTACCCCCCTCACACTAAGTGCTTAACACCTGCCTTTCCACTTCATTTTGTCTACAAATCATGGCACTTACTTTATTTCTAAAACTATTTAACAGCTCCCTGTCCCTTGGGCTTCATGAGACTGCTGAAAACTAATGTTCTAGATTTTAGTTACAGATTGGCACAGCTCCTTCAATGCTTTGAAACCTGACCTATGTCTCTTTTCCTATGCATGTGAGTCTGTAAGCACTGGAAAAGTTCATAAAAGACAAAAATCAGCTGCTTAACTTCAAAAAGCAAATTCCAAATAGGAACTTCCGTAAGCACGGGGGTGAACTTTAGAGACCTGGTATCTTCTCTTTGCTTAGAGGTTTTTAAAAGAGGAGGGAGGTGAATTGATTCATTCTTTAAACAATATATTAAATGCTTGAATTACTAAATACATCTCCTGCCTAGAGGAGTCAACTTTAAAAGTCGCCTGGCTGGGCGTGGTGGCTCACACCTATAATCCCAACACTTTGGGAGGCCAAGGTGGGTGGATCACGAGGTCAGGAGATCGAGACCATCCTGGCTAACATGGTGAAACCCTGTCTCTATTAAAAATACAAAAAATTAGCCAGGCATGGTGGCACGCCCCTGTAGTCCCAGCTACTCGAGAGGCTGAGGCAGGCGAATCGCTTGAACTCGTGAGGCAGAGGTTGCAGTGAGGCGAGATCGCACCACTGCACTCCAGCCTAGGTGACAGAGAGAGACTCCATCTCAAAAAATAAAAATAAAAAATAAAAGCCACCTGACTTGTCCAGAAGTAGAGCACATATGGGAAATCCAACTCCATTAAGAAGCCATCCATCAATTAGCAAATCAGAAAGTACGTCCTGCTGGCTTAGCCCTGTGCTAGACACTGGGGGAAGAACAGAGCTAAGGGAAGATCACTAAAAGTCCTGCCCTGCAGGAGCTTCCAATGTGCTGGGAGAGAAAAAGAATACCCAGGCAATAGCACCAACCAGTATGGCCACTGTAGACAGTAAAGTGCTGGCTGCATGAAGCCAATGGCAGGAGGGAAGAGGAAGATGGAGAATGGCTTAACTGGGGAGACAGAACTTAATCTGGACTTTGAAAGAAAAGGCAGATGTCAAGAGACCAAGGGCAGAAGAAACAGCATCCCGGGCAAGGGAAAGGATGTGAGGAAAAGCAGTGGGATGAGGTGGGGGAGCACCAAAAGCTTGATGTTCTGAAGACACTCAGAGGTTAGAGAGCTGAGGAGAGGCTTGACTTGTAGGCTTGACCGCAGGGTGGTCCTACTCACTGGGATGAGCTGGTTCTTCTCTAACGCATTCCGTGCTCTCTGGACCCAAGTGCAGGACTCCCTCGCTCCCTCTGTGTTTGTGTTCTCTGTGCATAATACCACAGAAAAGAGGTGCCTCTTGCACACATGTACACATGATAACACATGAAACAAATGCATAAGCATGCACACAGGAACACAGTTATGTACACTCATGTATATAAGTCCACGCATCCGAGGACACTTTGTACACCTGCACAAAGATATGCAAATACCCGCGCATGATACCTGCTTGTTCACACCCTCCTGCTGATGGAAGAACCGCAGCCATCTGAGCAAATGAAAGTTGCCATCTGGGCTAACTCAGCCCGTCACACGGGCTTTGCCTTAGGTTTATAATCTGCCCAGAGCTTTTGCTCAAATACAAAGCCCTAATTCCTGACTTCTGGGAACCAGACTCATCTGGCCACAGCTGTTCCTCTTCAGACATCCACAGCTGTCTCCTTAGTACACTCTGTCTGGCCACCCAAACTGCCAAAGATACTTGACAGGCCATGGAGGAAATTGGGACTTAATGCATGGAGAGAAGGAATTATGTTGATGTTGATGATGATGATGATGATGATGATGATGATGAAGTTATGCCTTGAGCATTTACCATGGGTAATGGACTAGATGCTTTGCAAGCAAGCATTAACCCTTTATGTACAGCAATCCTATGAAATCAATATAGTTATCCCTATTTTAAGGAGGAGGAAATTGATCTTAGAAAGTTAAGCAATATTAATAAATCATGGCCTTGAGATTTAAACCCAAGCCTTTATGACTCCAAGCCCACAACTGTAGCCTCTACAGGAATTTGGGGATTTGACACTTAGGTTGAATCTGAAAAACAATAAAGGCTTTTACAGGAAGAAATGAAGACCTACGACATTCTCCAGTACCAATAAGCTGACACAGATATTTGGGCCTCCCACGTCTGCTCCCTCATCTCCTTACCCGATAGGCTTTAACTTAGGCAGAGCCTCTACTTGTGGGCGTTCCAGAATCAAGTGCTTCCTTGGCCTATTGACAACCCCCTTTGCCAATATCGGGGCTTGATGTGAATGGTTTCCTCATTAGATGACTATGTACCAGTCAGGGTTACACATGCTGGTACTACCATCCCTGCCCAACACTTCCAGTCAAAACCCTCCAATTTTCCCAACTGCTTTTATGGCAGGCAGGCTGACTACAGAGATGAGACATGTTATCTTACTCAAACTCAAAATATCTATCATGCAAATTGGACCTGGTTCCTGGCTAATGAATTACTCCTACCAAGATAATGAGTATTTTTACATTTTCATAAACACAGCCACTATTTTTTCTAGTTTTATAAATTTTATACATTTGCTAAGTGTGTGTACTTGCTTCATTTTTATATAGCAATTTCAAATCAATTTCTTTAATTTTATCTCCAGAAAGCTCTTAAAGAACCAGAGAGCTTAGTTGAAACCACAGATTAATCCAATATAAAAGAAAAAGTGATTTGCATTCAGATGAGAGGAACCATGAAAATGTCTCTATTCCACTTTGTCCTAATTCTGGTCCAACATTCCACCTAGTCATCTAAGCCTTGGTTCCAAAATCTGTAAAATGGGGACTCACAGATTATTATGAAAGATGAAGAAGAGAAGGCTCACTAAGCACCCAGCCCTATGCCTGGTGCCAAGCAGGTATAAGACCCACAGTAATTTCCTTCCTGGCCAGGTGCGGTGGCTCACGCCTGTAATCCCAGCACTTTGGGAGGCCGAGGCAGGTGGATCACTTGAGATCAGGAGTTCGAGACCAGCCTGGCCAACATAGTGAGGCCCCGTCTCTACTAAAAATACAAAAATTAGTCAGGCATAGTGGTGTGTACCTGTAATCCCAGCTACTCGGGAGGCTGAGGCATGAGAATGGCTTGAATCCAGGAGGCGGAGCCTGCAGTGAGCTGAGATCATGCCACTGCACTCCAGCCTGGATGACAGAGTGAGACTCCACCTCAAAAAAAAAAAAATTTCTTCCCATCTCCTCCATCAAGCAACACAAGTCCCTCACACCCTAGGATGCTCCTTAATTCCCACACAGTCACGTGGCCTATAACTGCAATTCAGGTTGATAGAGATGATAATAAAGACAAGTATGTGCGTACTCACAATGAGCCAGTGTCTGACTGACAACATAGAAACCTCTTGAGTAATCTAGAAATTCATTTCCTTCAGGGACTGTTACAGCCAAGAAACAGAGAGGCTCCAGGAAACGAATCTTACTCCACATATTAGAGGACTTACGATACTTTTCATAGGACTTACAGGTGAGTCAGGTCACGGAGGCCACGAAAGGCATTTCTTGAAATGGTTTCTATTTTGTTCCCTTCAATGAACCTAAGAGGAAAAGTTGTATAATTAAAATGAATTTTCTCTCCTTAGTATCCCTAAAAAAACTATGTTGGTAAGCTTTCAGAATAAAATCTAAAAGTATTCCTGAATTATAAGAATTGATCTCTGAAGACTAGGTCAGCTACACCAAATTCCATGTGGTAGCAGGATGTATGCAAAAATGCGTGCATGGGAGTGTGTGGTCTGTACTCCTTCCAGAAGCGGCATGGAAGTCTTCAAGAATTCTGAGCTGGCAACATGGGTAAAAACATCTTGGGGAGAAATAAAGAAGAAAGCACTATACAAAGGCAAGAAATTCTCATATCTCTGCAAGACTGGAGCACTTCCAGACATTTTCCCTACTCAGTCCCACATTTCACGGTGCCTGGCTATTCATACTTCTGTTAATGTCACTGTCCCTTGAGAGGGTTCCCTTGTTTTACATCTCCATATTAAAGTTTTTTGCTGGGGGAGAGTTCTATCAAGCTTGGTTTTCAGCAACCTTGAGTTTATCATGTCCTACACCATCTAGTCACCAAGCAAATGGGTGACAAGGCAGGAAAAGCTCAAGCTCTCTAAGCCACTAGGAAGTAGGAAGTATAATGAAGTTGAGTAGGAACCAAACTTCTTTCTCTGTACTAAAACCCCACAGGGTTGGCACATGGGATCTTGCAATACCACTGGCCATGCTTTAAGGTCTTTGTGGGAAATAATTGATGTGAATTCACTACGACTATTCTCTAGGCTCAGGGAGAACTAAATTTTAGTTACAGCATTATAGTTAGTCAAATATAAGAGGGTCTTTGATGAGATGCTCATGGTTGGGGCTTTGAAACACAACATCATCAATGAATTAGTTCTTGATTCTTGCACTGAGAACTCACTGATGGTTTTTAAAACTGAGATGTCTTTTCAGTAATAGACTTCACCATAAACTGATAAGTTAAATTCCTCTCCAATAACCTTGACCATAAGATGAACTACTGTAAGAGAAAACTCATAGCTTTACAACTGCTACCTCCATTGGCTATGTATGTGCTTTGATAGACCCTAGTCAGATTTAGCATTGCAGTCCTGCTACACTTTCCATACTATGTATATGATAATATCAGAGTATTACGCAAATACACATATTATGTATACTCTGGAGAAAGAATTTCTCCAGGAACATCTTTCCTCAAGACACAGTCAGCAGAGAGCTTTCTTATATCTATGATGTGTCTAGAATTCCAATACCTACCTGTTGAACTCAGACAAGAAAATGAGACAAGGCTTTAAAAATCCCTCTGAACGCTAAGTGAGGAAATCCCATCTGATAGCAGGATTAACATTATTACAAAGTTACCAAAGACAAGGATGAAAGAACTTAAAGGGGAAAAAAGACATGAAAGGAAGAAAAGGCAGAAATCAGAACAAGGGCAAAGCTCATTGCGAGGGGAGAGATCTGCACATCAAAAAAGGGAAAAATGACCTTTTTTTTAAGGAAAAAAATAAAATAAAATTAGACCCTCGGTAGCAATTCATAGGAGATACTGCAAAAGAGATGTAGAACAGTGAGTGAACAACAAGAAGTTGTAACCCCCAAATAGGGAGGCTTTCTTAAAAATAAGTAACCCTCAGAACCCCGCAGCTCTATTTCTGGCTGATCAGCAAATCCATGCCTATTTACGAGAGGTAAAAATATCCAACGCAACTTCCAATTGTGCTTACTACATGACAAATTAAATGTCAGCAGAGAATGAATGACTATCTCTCCTTCTTTGTTTTGTCTCTCCCTCTTTGTCTCCAGCCTCCTCCTTCCCCAGCATGTTTGTAAGCAAGTAAACTATAAAAGGTCAGTGCTGAAAAGAGAATGGGGTGTTCTCCATTTTCTCCACCCCTAAACCCTTGCAGAGATGCTGTTCCAGCACAGAAACCAATCCAGAAATTCTACCAAGATACCAAATGTTCAGCAAATAGACAAAGCACAAAACTTACAGGTATTCAAGATGAAAAAGTCCAGCGAAAGCATCATCCCGGATGATCGTGAATGAGTTAGAATTCAGCAATCTGAAAGTAAGAGACAGATTCCAATGCAGAGATGTAAAACTTGAGTCACATGGTAAAGCCATTTCTCTTTCCTTTGCTACGTTTTGATCTGTGGGCAAACATGAGCTCTTCTTAGCCTAAGGAGAACACATTTGGTTGTCAAAAACCTGATTCTCACAGCCTGCTCTTAGAGATGATGGCAAGTGGATTCCTTTTGACCAGATTTTCTTGTCATCTCCAGAACTCTACTTCTTTCTTCCCTGTGTGTCTCAGTAAATATGATCTGATAGCTGTCACTTTAAAACATTATAATGCTCAGCACGACTAAACAGCCAGTGAATGCTTTATGGTACACAAGCAATCATAAAATTAGAGATCTAAAAAGATCTAATCCAAATCTATTTTTAGGAAAATGTAAGCCCAGAGAAGCTAAGTGCCTTGACCGAAGTCACACAGCTAGACCCATAAAAATAGTTAAAAAAAAAAAAAAAAAGTTTGTTAAAGAAACTTTCAGAAGACTGTCACTACGTAGTTTTCTATTTGAGTCATCACCCAAGTCTACTGGCAAAAGAATACCTAAAATGTATATCTATTATATGAAAAGTATATTTTAATAGCACTGCAATTTCTAAGAGGCCTCAGATTTTACAATGTTAAGTGTAACGTTAGAAGTAGGCATATAAGATTTCAAGAACAAAAGTATCAAGAGTATGTTTATTTAGGATGAATAGTGCTCTCCTATATTCCATTTATCCAAATTTTTCTATAGCACATTGCTTGTTTTAATTTCAGTCTCATCTCAAATTTAAGAAACCAACATAGATCAAGAGAATGAGGTGTGTACTCATACTTTGCCTGTCACTGGACTGCTTTTGAAAACTGCTTTTTGGACATTTCTTTTCATCAGCAAACATTACCCAGCCTGGGTTACAGGGCACGACATGAGCATCACCACAGGGACTTGAACATTGCTCACAGAGAGGAGCTGGGATGAGGAATAGTTAGGAGAGTGGGCTTTTGGCCCTGGACTAGAATCCTGGCTCTGATTTGGGACAAGTTCGTTAACTTCCCTGAACCTCAGTTTCCTTATCTATCAAATGGGATCATAAGCATGCCTTCATCATACCGATGATGTGATGATGAAATAAAATTATGCACGTAAGTTCATAGGATGCTGCCTGACTGGTTTAAGTTCTCAGCAAACTAGAAACACTCCTATTTCCAGAGTAACATTAAGATTTTAAAATGAAGTTTTCTTTTAAACTGAGGTGTTTGGGAAACGGTGCATTTAGGTGACTTTCAGGTCATGAGTCAATGCAATTACCTCCCCCATTTACTAGATCTGGGTGTTGGGATCTACAATAAGGTCTTTGAAGAAAACAAGTATCAAACTAAGGAAAGAGCTGAGCAGGGAGCCTCAGTGCTTTGCTGGGGACATCACAGGGTAAATTAACACCAAGAGGCAGCCATGGTCTTCTCACGGAGCTGGGATACTTTAGGAAGGGCTGATACCAAAGAGGCAGAGATGGCCCTCCAAGGATGGCACCTCAGGGCCCCCCACTGTGCAGAGGGAACTTCCCATACTCACAGCAGCTGCAGAGAAGGCAGATGGGAAAACATTCGGTCCTTGATTTCTGAAAACGTCCCATTTACCAGGCTCCTACAGGCAAAAGATGAACAAAAGTAGGCCTAGGTTTCTTTTAGGAAGTGTCAGGCAGGGTGGGTAATCGACCTCTGCCTCCACCTGTAGTTTAAACCCTGACTCTCAGGAGTGAGGCATAGCACAGTTGCCCAGGATCTTCTTCCGGGTAGGAATAAGAAGAGACAAGCCACTTCCCAATTAATCAGATCAATATGAAAACTAGTCTGAATAACAGAAACCTTTACCATCAGCTCCTTCCACAGACATTATCTCGGTCAGTTTAAATCAATCCCTTCACTTCCTTTTCTTAACTACAGGAGGCCCTTGCCTGAAAATGGATAATCGCTTCACCTCTGCCCATGATGCTGTTTGTGTAGACACAGCGTTGTGTTGGCTTATGAAATGCTGGGGTAGGATTAAGCATTCCTCTTGGGAGCCCATCTCTGAAAGACAGTCAGAGCACTCCTGATTAAATGCACCATGAAAGCCCTGGGGAAAAACTCACAGACACCTGAACTCCCCTGTGTGGGGTGAGACAGTACCATCTGCCAGATAAAACGGTCAACCAGGAGGCAAGACGCTTGGCTTTATTTCTGCCCCCAGGCCCCCTATCCTTTCTGGCCACAGCAGGATCTGAATACATTATTTCAGAATTCCTTTCAGTTGGCATGCAGATCACTTAAGCAGCTGCTGGTCTGAAGGATTTAATAAGGGGAACTCTAATTTCTGGAATCCTCCATGTCACCCGACTTAGCAATATTAAGAATCACAAAGGCCCTCTGTTCCCACCAGCCAAACTCTTCTGACTTTCTATAAATGCAAATGGGAACCCCCTCACTCCTGGGTCCAGGCCCCTACAATTTGCCTTGGGTGGGAGGCTGGGGAGCACTGGACACAACAAAGTATCTTGAGCACAAGCAACGTCACCCCGGGGATTCCCTGCCTCCACCACTGACTGGGCACCCAGGCATCTTGGCCTGGAACAAGAGAGTGGTCTTAGCAGGAAACATGTCCTAGCAGTAAAGATACAGCCCAACAGCCCCTTCCACCCCCCTTGTGAGAGCTGGTCATTTGGCTTAAGTGGCCAGGTGAGGGCAGGGTGAAAGCACCTCTCGGCAGGTGGATACATAATGTGAAGCCCCTTCCTGTCAGTTCCTCCTGCTGAAAAAGCAGCCAACACAACTGTGTGAAGCAGAAACGGGGCAAGAAGCCCTCCTGACCTCAGGGCAAGAAGAAAGGCTGACTTCAAAGCACTTGGCCACTGGGCTAGGCGCCCAACATGCCCCAAACCTCTGCCAAGCCTTCTGTTACCCCTCTTCTAGGCCACGAGGGGCGGCCCCTCCGCTCCCAGAGCCTGCATGCCTTGACCTCGGCTTTTTGCAACCTGCAATGTGGAGAAGTCGGGAGGAGGCCACGGGGTGAACATTAGCTCCAGACCTGATGTGGGGCAGTGAGGCCTCACCCTTCCCAGTTTGCACTCAGGTCGTGTTCAGCTGCTCCTATGCACGCCCCTACACACACAACTCCAACCCGCAAACACACACACACACACACACACACACACACACCCTCTCAAACTTTAATGCACCCCTGAGTCTCCCGGGGACGTCAAATGCACACTCCAGGACTCCACTCCAAAGACTGCTTCAGAGCAGCCGGATTCTGCATTGGCACAAGCTTCCCCAGGTGAGTCTGATGCAGGTGGCCCGTGGGCCACACTCTGAGAAACGCTGCCACAGGAACCTGTCTGGGTTCCCAGATTCTGGGGCTCAGGTTCTCACCGTCCTCCCCGGGGCCAACACTCCACCCACGTCCCCCACACAAAGGCAAAGAAGGGGCCTGGGGAGTGGGTCAGGGTCGCGCTGCCCCGGCGCCAGAGGCAACTCCCTCGCGGCGGCGGACGCAGGGTGGGGCGGGACGGGATGGGGGCTGGAGGGGTCCCACTCACAGGGAGCTGATGTCGCCCGGCACGATCCTGGGCACCCAGGAAGAGCCCACGCAGATGATGGACTCCTTGGTACAGCTGCAAGTGGCGGGGCAGCGCGCCAGCCGCCTCACCTGCGCGCTCCGCGGGATCAGGCACGCGGCGCCCAGCAGCAGCAGCAGCAGCCCGAGCGCTCCGCAGCCGCCTCTCCGCAGCGCCATGCCCGGTCCCCGCTCCCCGCCCGAGCCCTGACCCCCACCGCCGCGCCGCGCGCTCGGACCCGGCGCCGCTGCAGACGCGGGCGCCGCTCGCTGCTCTGCCGCCGCCGCTGCTGGCGAGGACGAGGGCGCCGCGGGTGTGGGAGGCCGAGCCGCAGCCGAGCAGCATGCTGGCCGCCACCCCCACTCGGCGCCCCCCCACCCGAGCCCGGTCTGCTGGGCGGCCGCCGCCGCTGCGCCCGCCGCACTCGCGCCTGCCTGACATCAGCACTCGCGCCCGCAGCCCGGCTCTGGCCAATGAATAATGCATGGCGGGGCCCGCCCCGCGGGGGAGGGGGTCAGCGCCGGACCTGGGCGCCCGACCCGGCCCCCGTCTCGCCACCTCCTCTCGCCCCGGGCAGGGCGCGGGGACAGAGGGAAAAGTTGGGTGACCTTGGGGGAGGGGCCAAGCCTGGCAGAGACCCCCGTCGGGGCCTGACTGAGCGGTGGAGGATCCGATGCCTGCAATATCTCCGGGGGTATAATCTGCGGAGGGCACTGGGTTCCTTTCAGGCAAATAAATAAAGTCGGAGCGGGGAGTGTGGAGAACCGGCTTGATTACTGGGGAGGGAGGCAGCCCTGGTGCTTTGAAGAGGAGAGACTTTTGAGCAGCCTTTATTAATTTTGAAGTGCATGCTGCCAGTAGGGTCAGCGGGGATGGCTTTGCTTGTCTTCTGCGGTGGGGCAGTGAGGTCTGGCTCCCGTTCCCACAGCACCAGGGGTTACTGAAGCCAGCCAGTCCTCCCATGGGAGGAACGTGGGGAAGCAAAGCCGCTGCAGCCTGCACGCCCGGCGCTCTGGGCCCTGCTAAAGAGCTGGAAAGCCTGCTAAACAGCTGGAAAGCCCGGGAAAGTTTCCCCTCGCTCAGCTGCCCACGGGCCACCCCACCCGCCCCAGTCAGAGGAGGGTTAGTAGAGATTGAGGGTGTGATACATCCTAGCCACTGTGCTTTTAATCTCCCAACCCTTTGAAGCAGGTCCTACTCATATCCTTAATTTACTGATGAGGCTGCTGACGCCCAGAAAGCATCCTGACTGGCTGATGGTCCAGCAGCTCCTGGCTGGGCAGGATGGGGCTCGGAGCCTTGAAGGGCTACGTTAACTGGGCCCTCCTGAGCCCCTCTTCAACTTCTTAAGTTTGAAGCAATGAGCTGAAATCTTAACACAGGTAGTGTGCGGCTGAGGAAATCAAAGAAAATGACCAAAGCGGAAGCAAAGTAATGGCTAATAACCTGAACTGCTCGGAGAAGGGAATCACAGCACGACTGTCCAGCTGCAAACCAAGGAAAAGCATTGCAGATGCTAAAACCTACTCTGAAAAGGCAGTATCCAATGCAAAAATAGGAATCATACTATTGCTTCTTCAGCAATTATTGTTGGTGATCCATTGACAAGATCCATGAGGACAGTATCAGGCTGGCTGCTGTGGGAGGGAACAAAGGAACAGCTCCTGTCCTCAGGGAGCTTAAAGTCTAGCTGGACAGACAACCCTAAAAGAGCAACTCCACCGGCTACAAGAGGGTCACAGACTGACCAAAAGAGGTTCAGGAATTGAAAGCGAGCTTTGTGTAGGCAACTTCATGGAGGGAGTTAGACATTCCCTGCTGGTGGCCATGTAAAAAGCACCTGGCATCAGTACAAACCAGCCTGCATTTATCATCATTTAATTCTTGCATCTGTCCTGAGAAATGGGTCCTCCCATTTTATGGATGGGAACATTGAGCTCAGAGAAGTTTTTATCTTGTCCAAGATCACACAGGACACGGCCAGGGGGATCATACTCCACAACTGGCTACTGTATCTAACCCTCACTGCTGTGTGGGCATGCGTTTCACAAATACTTTACTCAGCAAGCCCCAGTGTTAGGGACTGAAGACACAGACCACAGCCTGGGGAGGGTGACAGACATGCAGACCCACAATCATGGATGTGTGTGCTGTGCACCTGAAAGACATTTGCCTTAAGAGGGATGGGCTACTGCTTATAAAGCAGAGGAGCGGAGGCTTCTCAAACACAGCACTCCCTGCTGACGGAGGAAAAGAAAATCTATTTCTTACCTGTGAGTGAGAGCCCGGGGGCAGGGTGGCATAGCTAAACGCTGGCCTCAGGACTAGACAGGTTGGGGTTTGTATCCCAGCCTGCCACTTACTGCTGTGTAATTGTGTAATCCCAGCCTGCCACTTAACTGCTGTGCAAGTTGTGATCTTTCTAAACCTCGATTTCTTCACCTGTAAACAAAGCGTTGTTGTAACCACATTTGGGGGTTAAATGAGTTCAAGAAAGTAAAGCACTTAATACCACAAAGGAGGCACTGGGCGTTTGAACAGAGTTCTATATGACTAGATTGTAGGGAAGTGACACGGAGAGGACTATAGAGGGAGATGGGTTTTCCTGACTTCTGTGCTTCCATTGTAATCAAAGCCAGAGTCACCGTCTTGTATTGTGGTTCTCAATTGCGGGTAATTCAGGGGACACTTGGCCATGTCTGGAGATATTTGGGGTGGGTGCCCCTGGCGTCTAATGTGTAGAGGCTGGGGACGCTACTAAACATCTTGCAGTACTCAGCAAGAATGATCCAGGTCAAAATGTTGCTAGAGCCAAGGTTGAGAGAGCCTGGCTTAGTGTTCTGAAAAGACCCTTGGCATGAGGAAGCCCAGAGATGCAGATTGTAAGTCAGGTTCATCAATCACAAGCAAACCTTCTGGGTCATGTTATTCCCATCTCTAGCTTCTATTTTTTCATCTATAAAATGGGGATAAAGAGCCCTTCTGCACCCTTTCCTAAATAAATGTGACATATCATCGTTGTTCCTAACCTTAACTTCCAAAAGCTAGAGCTAGCTCCAGCCCACCCTCTCCACCCCAAAAAACTAAAAAGTTCCTGATAGGAATGGTGCAGAAAGTAGGCTGGAGTAGCATAGCTGGCAGAGTTAGTATTTGTTTCGGCTCTGCTAGAGACACTAAGTAAGTGAGTGCTTGTAAATTATAAGGCGCAGTTTATAAATTAAAATATAAAAATGGAAATGCAGATTACTTTGGTGTGGTTCCAAGTTCCTCAGCAGTTTAAAAAAAAAACTTAATAGACAATCAGAGAGACACAATCTGTTTCAGGAAATAGCAAGAGTTTTTGAAAAATCTTTGTAAAAATCCTTGTTCAGACGTACACTTACTCAAGCTATGTCTTTATGACATGAATAACACACGTTCCTACAGTGGCTGAAATGGCGCAGGCTGGAGTGGCCTTCTCTAAAGTCTCAAACCGGTTCTACTTTATATGATTCCGTGTGTTGGCAGCTCAAAATGGCATTCATTCATGCGTTCATGTACCCTCACGTTCAGCTACTTGTCAGTTCATTCTGTCAGTATTAACTGAGAACCTACTATGTGCTGGGCATCAATAATAAAACAATGACCAAGAGAGACATGACCCCCACTTTCACTGCAGACAGATATTAAATTAAAAGAATGCATAAATGAGTATGCAATTGCAAATTTTGATAGAGCCTATGAAGGAAGAGAATAGGGGAGACCTAATTTAGGTGTGTATTAGTCCATTTTCATGCTGCTGATAAAAATGTATTGGAGACTGGGTAATTTATAAAGAAAAAGAGGTTCGATGGACTCATAGTTCCACATGGCCTCATGGGGAGGCTTCACAATCATGGCGGAAGGTGAAAGGCATGTCTTACATGGTGGCAGACAAGAGAAAATGAGAGCCAAGCAAAAGGGGTTTCTCCTAACAAAATCATCAGATCTTGTGAGACTTATTCACTACCATGAGAACACTATGGGGGAAACTGCCACACTGTTGATTCAATTATCTCCCACCAGGTCCCTCCCACAACATTTGGGAATTATGGGAGCTACAATTAAAGATGAGATTTGGGTGAGGACACAGCCAAACCATATCAAGATGATGAAAGCCTGTCTGAGAACCTAGCTGAGTGCTTTGAGATGAGGAAGGGCAGGCAAGTGCAGGAGGGCTACGGGCAGTAAGCAGAGGCTAAGGAAGGGGCGGAGCAGGCAGAAAGCATGGGATGTGTGAAGTCACCAGGACCAGAACATGCTGAGTGCATGTAAGGATCTGAATGCAGGCCAGTGTGGCCAGAGCATGGAGAGTGAGGGAGAGGAAGAGATGAAATGAGGTCTGAAAGGTAGAAAGAAACTAAATCATGCAGGACCTTGTAGACCAAGGCAAAGGCAAAGAGCCTGCATGTTGTTCTAAATGCCAGAGGCCACTGAAAGACGTCAGTCAGAGAAGCAGCCTGCTATCCTTTATACTTCACAGCAGTTATTTCTGACTGCTGAGTAGAGAATGAGAACTAGTTCCATTGAACTATCCTGGTGAGAGATGATGGCAACTGGGACTTGACTGGTGGGAAGAGTGGAGGTGGATTCACTCTTTTTTTTTTTTTTTTTGAGACAGAGTCTCGCTGTTTCGCCTAGGCTGGACTGCAGTAGCACTATCTCGGCTCACTGCAAGCTCCGCCTCCCAGGTTCACGCCATTCTCCTGCCTCAGCCTCCTGAGTAGCTGGGACTACAGGCGCCCGCCACCGTGCCCGGCTAATTTCTTTTGTATTTTTAGTAGAGATGGGGTTTCACTGTGTTAGCCAGGATGGTCTCGATCTCCTGACCTCATGATCCGCCCGCCTTGGCCTCCCAAAGTGCTGGGATTACAGGCGTGAGCCACCGCGCAGGAAGGATCAGCAAGACTAGCTGCTAGTTTAATTTAGGAGGGAGGTGGAGAGAAATGGCAAGAATGCCTCCCAGGTTTTGCCTGGAGCCAGTGGGTGGATGGAGGTGCCATTTCTTCAGATGACAAAGCCTAGAAGAGGAAAGGGTTTGGCTGGAAGAGAAGTATTAAGAGATTGGTCTTGGGGATGTTAAATGTCCATGAGGCATCCATGTGCAGATGTTGAGTTGTCAGCTAGAAGGCCAGTCAGCATGGGAAGTGGGAGATGGGTGGAGGTGGATGGGAAATCTTCAGACCATAGGCTAATCCTTGATTCTCTCTTGGTAAGCCCTCAATGTAACATTGGTTGATTGAATGAATGAATGACATTTCAGAAATACAGACATTGGAGGGACAATGTCTCTCAGGTGCAGTCAGTAAGAAGCAACAGAAATCTTACAGAAGAATGTGACTAAGAATATCACAGTTTGGGGATTCCATTTTAAGACCAAAAATAGTCTGTAAACTCTACACCAAACTGTGAATCTTGTAAGAATCTCAGATACCTCATCAGGCTGCTTATCCTCCCTCTCTTCTCCTACTCCCCATTTTCCAAGCTAACTTTATCTCCACACCCTACCTGGTCTTCTCACCAGAGATAGAGGCTTTGGAAAGCCTCCACTAACGTCTAATACTTGCAACTCTGATGCTTGCTGTAACAACTAAAGCAAAATTATTCATCCAAACCTCAAGGGCACTTGGCTTGAATGGCTACAAATTAGATTCCTTGGGGTGAAAAAGAAAAAAGTTCTGGTCCATTTTTTTTAAATCATGGAGTATGTCAATCCCTTCTTGACCACATCACCCCAATAGGCTATTCTTGTTGTTGGCTGCTGACCAAATGTAGATCCTGTTTCTGGCTTCCCACCACTTGTTTTCTTCATAAACTCAGTGGGTGTCACAAGTCTGGAACTCATTCAGAATCTATCCCTGATTGGCCTCTTAGATTGCATCATGTTCTTGAAGAGCTGCCTGTGGATATCTTACTCAGATTCCTAAATCAGCCCGAAGACCCTCAGGACCCTGGCATTGGTTTCTGGTGACCTTTGTTACCTCCTCCCCATCACCAGTGTAATGCGCCTGTGGGATTTTTGTTACCCTGCACCAGCTTCCCCCTCTCATGACAACAGGGCATGACTTTGCTTTGGAGAGAATCACTCCTCCTCAGTGTTTAGTCTGTGTGGCTCACTTGATGAATACCTTCATCTCCCAGAAGTATACATGTCATCTAGACTAGAACGTTCCAGAATATTCCATTCTCCCAGCCACACTGAGTAGTTTAGAGATAAACACACCACCCAGGTGGAACAACCAGGGCTAACAAAACCCCTTGACAGGGCTTTTTCTCTCTCTCCCCAATTTCGTAATGTTCTTTCCATCCTCTTTGTTAAGGGGGTTTTGAAATTCTGCTCCTCTCCCCTTTATGTCATCTCTTTTTTCTTGATCAATACTGTCAGAGTTTTGTTGATTTTATTAGTTTTCTCCAGGAGTCAAGTTACACCTTTGTTGCTTTTCTGTATTCTATCTTGGTTTTCTATTTTATTACTACATGCTTTTATCTTCATCATTGTTTTCTTTTACTTATTCTGCAGTTCTGCACTGTGCAAAAAAAAAATCAGAATCTTTTATTATGCTTTTTTCTTTTACTCTTTATGTTTACAAGACAGAATGCCTTTATCTGTGTTCCTAGTTCTAGGAGAATGTGCCCAGTCTTTTAGTTGGGTTGAGTGGTTGAGAAGTACATCTGTGAGGTCACAGAGAGTGAGTCTGTGAGTAAAGTCAACCCCCTAAGACAAGCACAGTTTTCTATATAACAAACTTTCAGTCTCAAGTTAACAAGTAACATAATAACTTTATGGGAAATCTCTTTGCTCTTCTTAGCAAACAGACTTAGCAGAAATTCTACTTTAGGCAAACGAGTTGTGGAATAAGCAGAGATTTAACTTAAATTTATAATAAGTGGTCTGTAAATAGCCTCTAAGCTCTTCTCTTACCCACAAACCATGGTTAATCCAACACTTTGCATTCTGAAAGGTCTTATCTCCTCTCAAGATTTTTGCTATTCAAGACTGTGGCCTCTGGTCGCAACTTAATTTTAATCAAGGCTAAATTAAATATATTTGGGATTTATAACTTTTTTGTTCTTTAGCATCTGAGTTACTCTGTGATCTGATGCCCTCTATTCAACCCACCCTAGCTCACATCAAAATGTCTTCTGGGAAAAGTGTCCGAAATGCATCCACATTTAATCCCATGACTGCTTGCTTATTGGGTTAGACTTCCCAGGGATGTTTGTGTTTGAACATAGCTCTCGGACTTAAACTACTCACCATGGAGGGAATTTCAGAGTTCCTGAAATCAGAACATGGACAAAGGATTCCACTGCTACCTACGGGCCTGGCTGTGGGTATCTCCTCTTTGCTTTACCTACATCTTATAGGAAGCGTTGCTCAGAAGACAAGCAGGTATAGCTCATCTTCAGAACTCACCCCCATGCCTCCCTTTCCAAAGCTCACCAACCAAGAAGGTGGTGCAGTGAAGGAGCATGGCCTGTGTTGTCGCATGGCGCGATTTGAATCTCAGTTTCACCAGTTCTAAGGCCTTGATTTCCTCTTCTGCAAATAGGAGAGGACAATGCACATCAGCTTGGATTGCTTGAAGGATGAAGTCAGTTGAAAAATGTGAACATTCTTATAAGCAGTACAAATTCGTTAACTAAATGGTTAGCTAGTTGGCCTCTGCCTGTTTATTGAGAGCCACAAATCACTATAGATATAGATATAGATATGGATATGGACATGGATGGATGGATGGATGGACAGATAGATTAGGTAGATAGATGATAGATAGATAGATAGATAGATAGATAATAGACAGACAGTAGACAGACAGATAGATATAGGTAAATATATAAAGAGAGAAGATAGAGATATTCTCCTCAAGAAGCTTAAAATGTACCAAGAAAATAAAACTCTTCTATGTCAAAACAGTCTCCTAGAACCTCAGAAGTGTTTTAGTTTTTCTCCAATACTTTCCACAGTCCCAAGAGACAGTATCTGTGAATTTCTCTGAAAGCTGGGGAGCTTAGTTTAATTGTTCAGCAAGCATGACTTGCAGCTCCCATGGACAGGCACCATGTTAAACTGTGGGAGTCCACTGGTGAACAAGGCAACTCTTGCTGCCTTCAGCCTGCCCTGCACATGCAACAATTCCAGGTGTACCTCTTGCACTCTGGGATTAGCAGCGCCCAGGCCATTAGGCAGTGTCTTGGGAGCCCAGCCCAAGGACAAGATGGGGGAGACTCTAGCAATACTCAATCACCACTGCCCTTCCACAAGGACAAGGCCAGACCCGCCACTGTGCTGAGATAAATCTCCATACCTTAAACAAACCTCATGACTCTTTGTTCTCGATTGTTACAAGGACATTGGAGCCTAGAATTTATGTGGCTCCTGAAGACTGCTAATTTGGTGGGAGAGTGGGTGATCTATCATTTAAGGAAGGGCAAGGGGGTGTGTCTGTTGGCCCAAATACCGACACACAGGAGCAGTCATTTCAAGGAGAGGACAGTTGTAAATCCCAAGTCTGTCCACAGCAGGCTGTCTTAGCTCATGTCAGACAAAGCCTTGCCCTCTGCTATACATAAACTTCTGGGAGAGTTCCTATTTCCAGCATCCCTGTGTTGGGATATTTACTTTCCCTGGAAGGAGAAGTCAAATAGCCCTTAAGGTTACAATAATATTATCTGATGTTCATCTAGTGGTTTTCTAGGTTACATGGTCTTTTCATCTCTATTATCTCCATTGCAGCTCACATAACCCTGGAACAGAATTTTTCAGAGGAAGAAACTGAGGCTTGGATAGGTTATGTGATCAGGCAGCCAATGTGATCATGTCATCGACTATAGTGTATGGAGTTGTCCTATTCTATCAACAAAGCTGCTGGAGAATATTGAAGAGGGAAAAAGAATATCAATGCTCTCCACAAAGTTCTAGAAGGCAGAAGCCTTATCATTCCTTCCACCATCTAACTCCAAATTATTTGAAGGCATCTCTTTGATGTTGGAATATCATTCAAAAGCAATATTGAATATGACCATTCTTCAGGCCCTCAGAGGAGTCCCACATCCAGGGGAAGGGCTTGATGACTTGCAGACACACATGAATTCCATGATGAACCTGTCCAAATATCCCTTGAGGCACCAGCTGAGTGCAAAAGGGGGCATGGAGAATGGAAGCCTTCTGCAAATTCCTCCTTGATCCAAATGAGACCTGGCAAGAGACAAGCTTTCCCAAGAGCCAAGAGAGAATCACTGGACATTGACAAGGGCAGAGAGTAGAAAAGACATAGTCACCCTTGGACATCAGGGATAATCCTGGAGCCTCCAGACCAGCAAAAGGCCAGCTGGAAAACCTGCCCAGCCTCTTACACATTCCTCCCCACTCTAGTATGAGCCATGGCAGCTTCCTGGGGAGTACAATCCAAGACAGCCCTATTTATTTTTATCTTTTATCCTCTGAGAAAAATAATAGGATTCATTAATAATGTCTTATGTTTAGACTCATTTGGGAAATCAAGAAGTTTGCCATGAGAACAGCATTCTCTTTGATCGATTTTACTACAGTATCATATTTTGGACAATGTAATTACAGCTGGATTCCCCCAGCAAAACCAAAGGACTCTGGGTGTCCTTCTGGTGTATGGGCAGCCCAGGCCACTGGACAAGGCGTCTGATGGCCATAAGACTGATGCTGTCAGATCAGCTCAGTATTCTATGTTTCTTCACCTGCTGTAAATGAGCACTGCTCCTGGAAAATGAGGTCAGTCTTCCTCCCGGGTCTTTCCAAGCTCCCTGGAGACACTGGTCTGCAGTGGTGTGCTCTTTGGGATCTTTGGAACGGAGAGGCTGAGCTGGTATTGACAGTGCAAAAGCCTTATTAGGAAGTAACACCGATAAAAAAAAAAAAAGAGGAGAAGCACCGCAGACTGGATAAAGTCCCACCAGCCCAGCAGTGAGCTCCGAAGCAGAGATTGCTTGCGGGAGGAGTCCCACATCCAGGGGGAGAGGCTGGGCCCTTGTACAACGGCCTTGCTTAGTTACAGGACCAGGGTTCCCTTGCTCCCTGCATGCTGAGGAGAATCCAGAGGGGCTAACAGCTGGAGACGGTAAGCTAAGCACACTCTCAGCTGCTGGGCAGCCAGTCCTTTCATGAAGAGATCTGAGCTGTGATTCTCCAGGTCTGCTACAAATGGTGAGAAGGACATTTGGGCTTGATCAGGGGACATGAGCTCAGAGGATCTCAGTTAAAGCTGTTACAGATGTCCAGGACTTTCTGGACCCAAAAGAATATTTACAGTGATTTCTCCCTAGAAATTCACTGCTTAACAGGAGTTCATAACTGCCTCTTATTGAATTTTATTCTTTCCTACTTCACTAGTTAATTCAATAAACATCTATTGAGCATTTTCAATCTATATCTATTGAGCTCCTTGAAAATGGCAAACCCTGAGTGAAGGGTTGAAGCTACAAAGATTCCTGAGGCTTATAACCTCCTCTCCGAGGGCTTACACTTCCACAACAGATAAATACAGTATGAAAATAGCTGAAGAAATCCAAGAAAGCTTGGGACAATTGCTATGGAAAAGAAAGACATTTGGGCTTGATCAGTTGACAAAAACTGAGAGAAACTCAGTAAAAGTTGTCATAGAAAATCTTCAGGTCTTTCTGGCTGGACCCAAGAGACTTATAGCAGTAATTTTTCCCTTTTTCTCCTTCCTTTCTTCCTTCCTTCCTTCCTTCCTTTCTCTTTTTCTTTTTTCTTCCTTCCTTCTTTTTTCTTTCTTTCTTCCTTCCTTTCCTTCTCTTTCTCTCTCTTTCTTTCTTTTTTTTTTTTTTTCTGTGAGATAGGGTCTTGCTCTGTTGCCCAGGCTGGAGTGCAGCAGCACAATCATAGCTCACTGCAGCCTCAACCTCCTGGCCTCAAGCAATCCTCCTGCCTCAGCCTCCCAAAGTGCTGGGGTTACAGGGGTGAGCCACTGTGTCAGCCCATTTTCCTTATAAACTAACTGCCTCACAGGGGTTGATAATGCAGAGGACTATAAATGTACGGAAGAGGTAGTGATTGTTTCTAATTTGCAAGGTCAAACTGGCTTTCCGGGATTGTTAACATTGGAGCTGGGCCATGAAGAATGGGTACGACCTAAGTAGACAGATACCAGGAGAGGGACATTTTGCATGGAATGGAATGAGCAAAGCCACTGATTAATGACAGCAAGAATAATAGCTAACACTTTTCTAGTGCCTATTATGTGCCACACACTTTGTGTAAGTTTATCCTACCTAAGACTTGAAACAGTTCTGCCCAGGAGGTGTTTGTATTTGTCCATTTTCACTCTGCTGATAAAGACATACCTGAGACCGGGCAATTTACAAAAGAAAGAGGTTTAATGGATTCACAGTTCAACGTGGCTGGGGAGGCCTCACAATCATGGCAGAAGGTGAAAGGCACATCTCACGTGGCAGCAGACAAGAAAAGAAAATGAGAACCAAGTGAAAGGGGTTTCCCCTTATAAAACCATCAGATCTCGTGAGACTTATTCACTACCATGAGAACAGTATGGGAGAAACCACTCCCATGATTCAATTATCTCCCACTGGGTCCCTCTTACAACATGAGGGAATTATGGGAGCTACACTTTGAGATAAGATTTGGGTGGGGACACAGTCAAATCATATCAGTATTAGTATTCCCAATGTATAGGTAAAGGTTCTGAGGCTCAGAGAGATGAAGTAATTTGCCTAAGGTTGCACAGGCAGTGGAAGATTCAGTTTTCAAAGTCAGATGATCTGATTTGAAAACCTATTCCCAGCCCTACACGATCTGCTAACATGGGTGGATGTGAGGCTGACAACACCATTAGCCAGGGAGGACACACAGCAGGATAAGGATGAAGAGAAGGAGACATTCTGGAGTGGAGAAGAGTGGTCAGTCACCCCTGGGTGGTCTGTGGAACATTTAGGTGGACATGCCCAGAGGCGGTCTCTGTGGAACATTTAGGTGGACATGTCCAGAGGCCAGTCGGAAATTTGAATTTAAAATGCAGACAAGAGGTTGGAGTTAGAAAGGAGTTCTGGGGAGAGACAGAGAGAGAGATAATTGCTAGTTTTAGAGGTAGAAACCTGTTTATTCACTCAAGGAGAGCAGTGGGTCTGTTTGGAAAAATACCACGAGCATGAGATGTCAATGCTGTCTTGTAGCAGAAGAGCAGAATCTGTTTTGCTGGGGGTGCAAATGGGCTGGAGAAATAGGAAGAGAGAGGGCAGAGCAAAGATGGAGAGAGACAAGGAAGGCTCTGCTAGCTATAAGTTCTTTCTCTTGACTCCCCAGCCTTTGGAAAAACTACCAAAAGCACACGTGATCTGAACGAATAATAATATGATTTTTTTTGTGAAAGTCAGCAAAGCAGCCTTCATTTCAGGCCCCACACTGGGTGAAACAGAGACTGTGTACCTGGAACAGGGGCCCAGGCAGAGAGACCCTGAGAACCTAATCACGGAAAATTTGCAGAAATCATGGGCAGGGCTCTGGCCTTTCACAGGCTGCTGACTTGAATCAAATCTGTTGAGTTTTCATGGAGCAAGAGCTCCCTGGCTGAGAAAGAACAGGCTGAGGATGGAACTTCCCTTACTTTGCACCACTTAAGAAGCTGCAGAGAACATCAAATCCAGTGAAAGAGAAAGCAAAGGGCAGAATAGAGGATGGAGGTGCCCTTGAGTAGAGGGAAGAGCCTGGGGCCTGGTTCTGCCCTGGACCAAGGGCTGGGCTTTGGATAAATCGACCGAACATCTCTGTGTCTCACGTCTCCATGTGGGAGCTCCAGACCTCATGAGCCCAGAGCTTTGCATGTTATAATGCTTGTGGGCTTTGGGGGAGAAGGGGCCAGAATGTAGAAGCTGAAAGAAGATGGGCATTGTCCTGATGCAAAGAGGGGAGTGACACGGAAACAGCCTCCAGTGCTGTCGTGTGCTGGGACTGAGAAGGTTGAGAACTTAGAGGGGCCCACTGGGTTTGGTGAGGGCAGGTGCCTTTGGGAGAGTAAGTAATAGGACAAGATCACTGTTCTCTGTGTAGGAAATTAGGTGTCCATGGTTTCTTTTATAATAAGGTGCTGAGCATAGGTGTGTTGAGTCATCTCCAAGTGTTCCTGTACCAAAGTTGAGTGGACCAGCCCTGCGGCACATGCCTGGCAAGGCTGCCCACTTCAAAAGAGCAGCACATTCTGTACTGGCAGCTGACCCATTTCCCAGTGCCAGGTGACAGGAATCCCACTGCTCAAACTCATGGCTCCAAGGATAATTAGGTTCTGATCACGCAGTTCTGGGAAATGACACTCCTCTCTCCTCAACGGATGAAGAACTCTCAGGAGGCAGGAGGGATGCGATCTCGTGTGGCGAGCCTCCTTCCTGTCACTCTGACTTTGACTATTCCAGCTGGCTCTCTACAGTCCCCTGGCTGCACTGCCATCAGCAGAAGAGGACATTGAGCAACTTCAGACACAACATCATTAGGCCAGGGGTAGCAGACAGGGGGATGCCAGGAAGACCCCCACTCAGGTGCTGCAGGGACCGAGACCCCACAAGATTCTTCCATTGTTAATTTCGCCCTTGGGAGGAATAAGAGCCCATTATTCATCTTCACACAGCAACAGCTTCCCCTGGCTTTATTCAGATCTTTTCTTAAAGGTCCAATTTTTAGCAAAGCTTTCCCTGCCCACCTCATCTAAAATGGGACCTCTATCACCTTCCATCTGTGCACGCAGCTTTTTCTTTGTAAGCAGTTCCCACTACTCAACATAGTATATATTGCTTGCTCACACATTTGTTTAATGTTTGTTTGCCTCATTAGAATGTGACTTCTACAGAGGCAGAGGCCTTGCCTGTCTTGTTCTCTGCTCAATCCCAAAGGCCTAGAAAAGCTCCTACTGCAGAGTGAGTGGATGAGTGGATGGCACTGAAACTGCATGTTCCTGAAGAAGCCCAAGGGCAGAGCCCATGATGCCTGGTTTACTCTTATGGTTTCCTGGCTCAGCCCAGTCCCTGGTGCAGCAGAGTCTCTCAAATATTCATTAGATGAATAAATGAAAGAATAAAGAAAGGACTCACGTTCATCCCAGCATCCCCACAGTGTGGAAGTTTCCTGGACAGCATTGGGTTTTGGAGCACCTGGGATTAAGCATTAATGAAAAGGACAAGCTGTACCAAGGGAAATCAGGGAGGACCAAAAGGTCTCCAAGCCCCTGGAGTCATTCAGAAATCTGGTCTAGGTCAAGTTTATTCCTGTTGTAGTTTGAAGGTTGGCTTCTTAAATTCTGCTTCCTTAGCTGAGCATGGTGGAACACGCATGTAGTCCCAGCTAGCTGGGAGGCTGAGGCGAAAGGACTGCCTGAGGCTAGGAGTTCAAGACCAGACTGGGCAACATAGCAAGACCCTGTCTCTTACACAAAGAAAAAAAATCCTGCTTTCATTATGGGAATGAGGCCTCAGCCAAAAAAGATAGACTCTGTCACTAATTATCTCTGTAACCTTAATCACTAACCTCTCTGGGCTCCACAAATGGGTTAATAAATGAATAAATGAATGAATGAATGAAAACATTGTGCTATAGAGACTTCCAATGGTTCAAATTTTCAATGGAGCACGGGGGTAGAGAGGAATTAGATTGCATTCAAAAATAGATTGCCTCAAAGATGTTCTTCTAGTGCTAACCAACTACATTTCCATTTTTCAAAATGTAGAGGAAATTTCCTTTCCAGTTAAGAAACCAGATATATTTAAGGCAGCAGGGCTTAGCTTGGAAATGAATACACGAATCTCCTTCTCTCTGTCCTTGCTTTCATTCTGTCATCTTCTTGAGCACAGCCTCATCCACGCTCTCAGCTCAGAGCACTGGGTTCACACCCTGTGTTAGGGTGGAGGGGGTATTCCTCTTCTGGGCACAAAGATTGGAATCCCGTGGGTACCATGGTAAATTCTTGCAGGGTTGTTGGAGTTGTCTCTGATAACCCAATAAAAACTGGTCCTATTGCCTAGCATGAAAAGGACACCCTGAAAGTCACAGCCACCACTGGCTAACGGGGGTAAACTGGAGATGTGTCGTTTGAGTGATGCCTAGGGAGTGTTTTAGTAACATGAAATTGTTCAATTTGGTAATAGGCTCATCTTATCTTCCAAGTGTGCCTGAATTATTTACAGGTGTAAATAATTAGATTATTTACTCTAAGCTTTCAATTATACACGATGTTCCCCAGAAGCTGTTGATTGTCTTTGAGTCTTCTTTACAACTGCGGGCGCGGTTTTGTGCTACAGCGCCCCTGAGCGGTCAGGGGTGGGATTGCAGGGAGTAGTTAGCCCCCACCTAGCCGTTGAAAGACAACTTTCGGCCAGCTGTTGTGGGCAAACAGGAGTTCAGGCAAGGGCCATGCTTTTTTCTGCCTGTGTGTTTGTACAAACCCTTTCCTCTGCCTGGAGCTCTTTGCCCTTCCACATCTCACTCACCTTATTCCATTACTTAAACCCTACTGAATCTCAATATCTCCATCTAGGCCAGGCACGGTGGCTTATGCCTGTAATCCCAGCACTTTGGGAGGCTGAGGCAGGTGGATTGCCTGAGGTTGGGAGTTCGAGGTCAGTCTGGCCAACATGATGAAACCCCGTCTCTACTAAAAATACAAAAAAATTATCCGGGTGTGGTGGCGGGCGCCTGTAATCCCAGCTACTCGGGAGGCTGAGGCAGGGGAATTGCTTGAACCAGTGAGGTGGAAGTTGCAGTGAGCCGAGATTGCACCACTGCACTCCAGCCTGGGCAACAGAGCAAGACTCTGTTACACACACACACACACACACACACATACACACACAAATCTCCATTTAAACCTCATGTCCTTGGGAGAAGATTTCCCTGAATTCCCTAAGTAGGCCAGGTTTCCTTGTCTTCGGTGCTTGTATTATCTGTACTTTCCCCCTAGAAAAGTGCTATTGTATAGAAATAAAGTGCAAGCTACATATAAAATTTTAAACCTATTAACTACATTTTTTAAAAGTAAAAGAAGAAAAGGTGAAATTCACTTTAATAATACGTTTTATTTAACCCAAGTGCATTAGTTTGCTAGGGCTGCCATAACAAAGTACCATCGACTAAGTGACTTAAACAAACAAACAAAAAAGTATTCTCCTGAAGTTCTGGAGGCTGGAAGTCCAAGATCAAGATCCAAGTGGTGTTGTTTCCTTCTGAGGGCTATGAGGGAGAATCTGTTCCATGCCTCTCCCTAGCTTCTGGTGGCTTGCTGGCAGCCTTCATCATTCTTTGGCTTGTAAATGGTGTTCTCCCTGTGTCTCCACATGGTCTCTGTCTGTATGTGTCTCTTTCTCTTCACTGGGCATTCTTTAAAAAGCACAGCAGTCCTGTTGGATTGGGAACCCATCCTACTCCAGTATGACTTTATCTTAGTGAATTACATCTGCAAAGACTCTATTTCCAAATACAGTCACATTTTGATGTACTGGGGGTTAGAGCTTCAACATATAAATTTTGGGAGGACACAATTCAGCCCAAACATCGAGATATTCCAAATTTTATTATGTAATCAGTATAAAAATTATTGAAATATTTCACTTTTCTTTGTACTAAGACTTTGAAATACGATGGTGAATTCTATACATATAGTATAATATATAGTGGTGCATTTCTTACTTATAATAGTTTATACTTAAAACACTAAATTTTCATTAAAAAACTTTATCTGTATTTGCAGTTCATAAAATTTCCATTTTCTCTGCAGCCTCACCAGCATCTGTTGGTTTTTGACTTTTGTTTTGTTTTGTTTTGTTTTTTGAGACAAGGTCTTGCTTTGCCACCCAGCCCAAGCTGGAGTGCAGTGGCGCAATCATAGCTCACTGCCACCTTGAATTCCTGGGCTCGAGGGATCCTTCCACCTCAGCCTCCCAAGTAGCTGAGACTACAGGTGTGTGCCACCGCACCCAGCTAGTTAAAAAAATTTTTTTTTGTGGAAATGAGGTCTTGCCATCTTTCCCAGGCTGGTCTCAATCTCCTGGGCTCAAGTGATCCTCGAACCTCAGCTTACCAAAGTGCTGGGATTATAGGCATGAACCACTGTACCCTGCTGACTTTTTAATAATAGACATTCTGACTTATGTGACATAGTATCTCATTATATTTCTCTAATAATTAGCGATGTGAAGCTTTCTTTATGTTTGTTAACTGCTTGTATTTCTTCTTTTGAGGAGTGTCTGTTCATATCTTTCGCCCATTTTTAATGGCGGGTTGTTTTGTGTTTATTCAGTTGTTTAAGTTCCTTATACATTCTGGATGTTGGACCTTTGTCAGATACTTTGCAAATATTTTCCCCCATTCTATAGGTTGTCTGTTTACTGTATTGATCATTTCTCTTGTTGCTCAGAACCTCTTTAATTTAATTAGGTCCCACTTGTTCATTTTTGTTTTTGTTGCAATTGCTTTTGAGGACTTAGTCATTCTCTCCCAAGGCCAATGTCTAGAATGAAATTTCCTGTTTTCTTCTAGTATTGTTACAGTTTGGGGTTTTACATTTAACTCTTTAATCCATCTTGAGTTAATTTTTTTATTTCAATAGTTTTTAGAGTATAGGTGGTTTTTGGTTACATGGATAAGTTCATTAGTGGTGATTTCTGAGATTTTTGTGCACCCATAAAGTGAACAATATACACTGTTCCCAATATGTAGTCTTTTATCCCTGACCATCCTCCCACTCTTTCCCCCGAGTCCCCAGAGTCCCTTATATCATTCTTATGCCTTTGCATCTCATCTTGAATTAATTTTTGTATATGGTGAAAGGTAGGAGTTTAGTTTCATTCTTCTGCATATGGCTCGCCTGCTATCCCACACCATTTATTGAATAGGGAGTCATTTTCCATTGCTAATTTTTGTCGACTTTTTCAAAGATCAGATGGCTATAGGTGTATAGCTTTATTTCTGAGTTCTCTGTTTTGTTCCATCAGTCTACATGTCTGTTTCTGTACCAGTAGCACACTATTTTGGTTACTGTACCCTTATAGTATATCTTGAAGTCAGGTAGCATGATGCCCTCAGCTTTGTTCTTTTTGTTTAGGATTGCTTTGACTATTTGGGCTCTCTTTTTATTTCATATGAATTTTAGAACAGTTTTTCTAGTTCTGTAAAAAATAACGTTGGTAGTTTGATAGGAATAGCCTTGAATCTGTAGATTGCTTTGGGCAGTATGGCCGTTTTAACAGTATTGATTCTTCCAAATCCATGAGCATGGAATATTTGTCCATTTGTTTTTGTCACCTGTGATTTCTTTTAGCAGTGTTTTGTAGTTTTCCTCATAGAGATCTTTCACCTCTTTGGTTAAATGTATTCCTAGGTATTTCATGTTTTGTGACCATTGTAAATAGAATTGCATTATTGATTTAGTTCTCAGCTTAAATATTATTGTTGTATAGAAATGCTACTTGTTTTGTACATTTATTTTTGTACCCTAAAACTTTACTAAAGTCATTTATCAGTTCCAGGAGCCTTTTGGCAGGATCTTTAGGGTTTTCTAGGTATAGAATTATATCATCCATGTAGAAAGATAGTTTGACTTCTTCTTTTCCTATTTGGATGGCTTTTATTTCTTTATCTTGCCCAATTTCTCTGGCTAGCACTTCCAATACTCTGTTGAATTGGAGTGGTGAGAGTGGACATCCTTGTCTTGTTACAGTTCTCAAGGGGAGTGCTTTCAGTTTTTGCCTGTTCAGTATGATGTTGGCTGTGGTTTCGTCAGAGATGGCTCTTATTATTTTGAATTACGTTCCTTTGATGCCTAGTTTCTTGAGGGTTTTTATCACAAAGGGATGTTGGATTTTATTGAAAGATTTCCATGTCTGTTGAGATGATCATATAGCTTTTAATCCTGTTTATGTAGTGAATTACATTTATTGATTTGCATATGTTGAACCAACATTGCATCCTAGAATTGAAGCCTACTTGATTGTGGTAACTTTTTGATGTGCTGTTGGATTCAGTTTGATAGTATTTTGTTGAGGATTTTTGTGACACTATTGCTGGGAATGTAAATTAGTTAAGCCACTGTGGAAAGTAGTTTTGAGATTTATCAAAGAACTTAAAACGAAACTACCATTTGACCCAGCAATCACATTAATGGGGATATAGCTAAAAGAGAAAAAAACCATTCTACCAAAAAGATACATGTACTTGCATGTTCATTGCAGCAATAGCAATTCACAATAGCAAAGACATGGAATCAGCCTATGTGCCCATCAACAGTGGACTGGATACAGAAACTTTGGTACAAACACACCACGGAAAAACTATGCAGCCATAAAAGAGAATAAAATCATATCCTTTGCCACAACGTGGATGCAACCGGAGGCCCTCATCCTAAGTGAATTAATGCAAGAACAGAAAACCAAATACTGCATGTTCTCGCTCATAAGTGATAGCTAAACACTGGGTAATCATGGACATAAAGATGGAAACAACAGACACTGGGGACAGCTAGATTGGGCAGGGAGGCCGAGGGGCAAGGCTTGAAAAATTACTTATTTGGTATACTATGCTCAGTACCTGGGTGATGGGATCATTCATATTCCAAACCTCAGCATCACACAATATACTCAGGTAACAAACCTGCACATGTACCTGAATCTAAAATAAAAGTTGAAAAAGTAGAATTGCATATCCAAATTTTTCAAAACACACTTTAAATTTGTCCAACAACTGAATTAAGTACCAAAAGAACCATTTTTCCTTGATATTCACAGAGTGTGGGCACATAGTGAGTCTTCAGGCCCAAAGGAATATGTAATAAGTGGGGAAGCCTCACATAACCCAGGCCTGTCACGGTCCTCCTTTCTGTTCCACCTCATTTGTGAGGGACATCCTTTGCTGACATTATCAGAGGAGTTGTTACTGGGAAGTGGGGGTTCTCTGTTTTTGTCCTCTTGGAGGAATGAATTCAGCCAAGAGACACATGCAGCAAGAGTTATACAGTAACAGAGTTTATTTAAAGGGACAGTACTCTCTGAAAGCTGGGTCAGAGCAGTCTGCTCAAGAGCATGAGACAGCTCCAATGGGCATGAAGGAGGCTTTCTTTATGCGGGTCTTACATGATTATTCATGAAAGGGGTGTGAAGGGGTATTACTAGTAAGCATGTTTAGAGTGGTCTTCTGGGTGTGCGTGCTCTGTGGTGTACATACTAGTATATACCGCATGTGTCTCATGAGTATATTAAATCTCCACTCAGGGGCATGTTTTTTACTATTATAATGAGGAAAGTTTACTTTGGGGGCAAGCCAAATCAAATTGCACATGCTTGCTACTAGGGAAAGTCCCTACTAAACTATCTTCTGTTAGGGTCAGATAAGTCCTGGTTAGGGTGACATAAGCTTAACAGTAAGTCCAGATGTGGCTGTTGTGTTTTTGGCTGATAGTGGAGCAAGGTTTCCAGGGCTGCCTTTCCTGCTTATGTCTATCTATCTGCCTACTCTAACAGAGTGACTGGTATCATATATCCCTGAATTATTTGTGCTTCGTAAACTAATACTATTTTTTTTTATCAATTTAAGCTGAGCTTTCTGCTACATGCTATCAAGAATGCTAACTATTACAGCAAACAAGATCTTATTTAATTCTCACATCAGGAATCACTGTTTCTGTTCCACAGATAAGAAAACTGAGGCTTAAAGAGTTTAAGTTTCCAAGTTCACCCAGCCAGGAAGGGGCAACAGTAGGATTCACCTCCATTTCCTTCTGACTCCACCAGGAGTGGGCATTTCTACCCAACCCCACTGCCTCCTAAGCATAGGGGACGTAAGAACCAAGCAAAGGGAGCGGTGAGAAAATAGTGACAACACCAAAAACATCAACATCAGTAACAGGGAGTTTTTTTTTATTTCCTGTATGTTAAAAAGTAGAACTTAATTATGTTCAAGTATATGGGGTATAAATAACTAAAAAAGGTAGCTGAAGAAAGGCTCTTAAGAGAAGTGCTTTAATGAGTGGGGAAGGATAATTAGAAATTATCGTGCCAATTGTATGTAAATAGAGGCTCTTAAAGTATTTATGAGTGTTGGAAACAGTGTAATGTTTTACATGATTTTATCATTCTCCCTGGATTTGTTCTTTACTCAACTAGTGATTTTGTGGTCACCAGTGGTCCTTTGTGTTTACACTGGGGCTCAGTGGGTTTTTTCCCCTCACTCAGTGAGTCATTTTGGGATATACCAAACATTGGAATGAAGTGGAATAACTCTTGGGGAAAAAAAAAACACATTTATTTCAAAGTATGGCAGAACAGGCATGGAGATATTAGCATCTTCTCTAGCAGAGGCTGTTGTGGGGGCATTCTTATAGACTAGATATTAGCATCTTCTCTAGCAGAGGCTGGGGGGTCCATTCTTATAGACTAAATATTAGCATATTTTCTAGCAGGGACTGGGGGGCCCCTCTTATAGACTAGATATTAGCGTCTTCTCTAGCAGAGGCTGTGGGGGTCATTCTTATAGACTAGATATTAGCATCTTCTCTAGCAGAGGCTGTGGCGGGGGGCATTCTTATAGACTAGATATTAGCATCTTCTGTAGCAGAGGCTGTGGCCGGGGGCATTCTTATAGACTAGATATTAGCATCTTCTCTAGCAGAGGCTGTGGCCGGGGGCATTCTTATAGACTAGATATTAGCATCTTCTCTAGCAGAGGCTGTGGGGGGGCATTCATATAGACTGGTGATATAGTTTGGCTGTGTCCCTACCCAAATCTCAACTTGAATTTTATCTCCCAAAATTCCCATGTGTTATGGGAGGGACCCAGGGGGAGGTAATTGAATAATGAGGGCCATCTTTCCTGTGCCATTCTCATAATAGTGAATAAGTCTCATGAGATCTGCTGGGTTTATCAGGGGTTTCCGCTTTTGCTTCTTCCTCATTCTCTCTTGCTGCTGAGATGTAAGAAGAGCCCTTCACCTCCTGCCATGATTCTGAGGCCTCCCCATCCATGTGGAGCTGTAAGTCCAATTAAGCCTCTTTTTCTTCCCAGTCTTGGATATGTCTTTATCAGCAGCATGAAAACACACTAATACAACTAGATATTAGCATCTTCTCTAGCAGAGACTGGGGGGCCATTCTTATAGACTAGATATTAGCATCTTCTCTAGCAGAGACTGGGAGGCCATTCTTATAGGCTATCTCACTAGTTCTCATACCCTTCTCCCACATGAGGAAACTGAGGCTCAGAGAGGTCAAGTAACTTGTCCAGGTCATGCAGTGCATCAGGGCAGATCTGGGATTCATTATCCTTCATGGGCCCAGACACCTGTGTTAGGAAGCCTGATGGTTGCGTTCTTTCATTTCTGTCTTGTTTTCCTTTCAATCTCCCTTTGGTGCTTTGTTATATTGGCCTAGTTCCTCTGGGCCTCATCACCTCAGGTCCTCATAGGAGGACACTTGAACGCTAATGACATAATTGGAGGTCTCAGATGTGTTTCCAGTGGGGGGATCTGGGACCCTTGGCATGTTGGAAATCCTCCTGACAGGAAGTTGGAAGAACACTCAGCTCCCAGTTTTGCTTAACACTCTGTGAGCAAGGTATTCCAGCAGCAATCAGTGAGCCTAAGCACCTACTAAGGTTTTTATGAAAAAAACCTTTCGGAACCACATGGTACTTTGGAGCTTACAGTCCCTGCTCCCAGACTTACAGTTGGGTGAACTTGAGTGCATGCTTTTAATCTATCGAAGAATCAGTTTCCTCATCTATAAAGTGATCAAAATAGTCTTAACCTCTTAGGGGTTGTTGTTAGGTGAATTACAGATATCACTTAGATATTTTTTTCCTAATCACCCCTCCCATGAAATGCATATGGATATATGTGCTTTAGACATAAAACAATATGACTCTTTTCCCACCCCAAAACCAGCTTTCACATGGGAAATGCATGAGCTACCTTGCATCTTGTATTATATTTTGTTTATTTATTTATTTATTTGAGACAGGGTCTCATTCTGTTGCCCAGGCTGAAGTGCAGTGGTGCAATCATGGCTCACTGCAGCTTCCAACTCCTGGGCCCAAGTGATCTTCCCACCTAAGCCTCCCAAGTAGCTGGGAGTAGAGGCACACACCAGCATGCTCAGCTAATTTTTTTTTATTTTGTAGAAATGAGATCTCACCATGTTGCCTAGGCTGGCCTTGAACTCCTGGACTCAAGCAATCCTCTCATCTCAGCCTTCCACAGTGCTGGTATTGCAGGTGTGAGCCAACAAGCCTAACGTTTCTACATCAGCCACTGAATCAAAGTTCCAGATACATCTGTTTCCAAAACCGACAATCAGTGCTAAGAACCTACTGCAGAGCTTCATTTTCCCCCCAAGTCATCTTCAGGTGTCGCAGAAACACACGGCAGACTTGAAGCCACATCCTCATGGCTGTTGAATGTGACACACACTGTACCTTTTTATAAAGTTACAGACCCTGCCCTTTCTGGGTTAAGATTTCATTTACCTGACATTCTTACTGGTTTCATTTAACTGCCTAGTCTCTCCACAGGCAATCCCAGGACTCAAGGATGTTTTTTCCCCACTGGCATGCTGGGAATATGGGGCATAAACAGGATGTCTTTTTGTTGCTCTGTCCAGTGCAGTTCACAGGTCCACTGGTCTGTGGGAGGGGGGAACAGTCATTAACTTTTAGCTTTTCATTGTTGTTGATAAATAGTCATAGCTCATGCATGTACGATTAAACAATTAGATATGAATAATGTTACTGAATCATAGGAATATGTTTCCTCAAACCTCAAATTGGGAAAAATCACTGTTGTGTAGGATTCATTCAGCAGATATTTGTTGAGGACCTAATATGTGCCAGGCTTTATTCCGGGCCCCAGGGATGCAGCAGTGAATGATGCAGCCAATGTTCTTTCAGAAAATCAAAAAAAATTTTTTTTTAATTTTCTCGAGATAGGGTCTTACTCTCTCGTCCAGGCTGGAGTGCAGTGGTGGCATTATAGTTCACTGAAGTCCTGAATTTCTGGGTTCAAGCGATCCTCCTGCTTCAGCCTCCTGAGTAGCCAGGACTACAGGTGCACACCACCATGCCCAGCTAATTTTTCTATCTTTTTGTAGAGATGGGGTTATGCTTTGTTGCCCAGGCTGGTCCCAAAATCCTGGCCTCAAGCGATCCTCCCATCTTGGCCTCCCAAAGTGGTGGGATTACAGGCATGAGCCACTTTGCCTGACACCGATGTTCTTAAGGTTTCCCTTCCAGTGTAGGAGATGACATTAGACTAGTAAATATATGGGGAGGAGTGTCATGAAGGAGATGCCACAGGATGAGGGTTTAGAGAGGAGGCAGAGAGTGCTGTCTTTGAAGAGTGGAGGTGGCACATCACGGGAAGGTTGGGAAGGCCACCCTGCAGAGAGGAAACAGAAGGCAGAAAGGCCCTGGGGCAGGAAAGGGCTTGGTGTGTTCAAGGAGCAGAAAGGAGGCTGAGGTGGCCAGAGAGAGAGAGAGAGAGATCTAAGAGGAAATTGACAGGCTGGATATCAGAGAAGTCAGCAGGGGCCTCACAGGGCATGGTAAGAAGTTCGAGTTTCGTTTTCACTGCAATGGAAAGCCACTGAAAGGCAAGATTGGCTACGCTGTTTCCAAAGGACATGCTGGCATAGAAGACAGACTCTAGCAAGCAAGACAGAGAGCAAGAAGATGAGGCTACAGAAGGGGCCTGATTAGACGTGACAGGGGCTTGGACTTGCCACGGTGTTAGGAGGTTTGTTAGCTAGAATCTGTAAACTAAATAGTTTCAAAAAGTATTCAGTCTCATCATCATATTATATTCACCAGTTTTGAAGGCACCTACGATATAGACAAGTAGATACGATGCACAAACATTAAACATGCCAGACAGTAATCGCGGAAGGGAATGCATTCAGACCAAAAGCATGGTAGAGATAGTGAAATACAGTTTAAATATTTATCAGGTGCTGACTCTGGACAGATCCTGAGTTAATCACTTTATGTCACTTCATTTAAACTTCACCCCAGTCCTCCAGAATGTGTACTGATATTGTCCCCAAGTGAGCATCTGCAGTAAATGACGTCCAGCTAGTGAGTAACAGACCCAGGATTTGATCCTAGGCCTATGGGACTCATAAGTCCAGCTGGTCAGCTGTAGCCTCCTTCATATGAGGATTCACTCCAAGGTCCCTTTCAGTACTAAGCTCTGTGAGTCTAGGGTATTATTTAAGCTATCACAGCGGGCTGAGGTTCCTGGCACTATAGAGAGGCCAGTGGACATTCCTAAAAGAAGTACTGTGTTTTCTATACGTGTGACTCCCAGTGACCAGCACAGTCTGGCTCATGGTAAGTCCTCAGTGATGTGTGTTCAATGAAGGACTGAATGAATGAATGAATGAGCTCAAGCCGTTCGTTCTTTTCCAAACTAGAAGATGTTTTGCCTCTTCGCAACACATTGCTCAGGCAAAGAATTAACAGGGAACTTGCCTGGAGGTGTTCAGTGGATGAGTGGACAATTTTTATTCATTTATTCAGACATGAGAGTAATAAATATTTAACAAATGCATACCATGTATAAATTAGGATTGATTTGAGGTGTTCTTCGGTATCCAAATGACAGAAAGCCAAGCTGGAAACAACAGCAACCACGGCAACAACTCAATGTGGTATTTAAAATATTAGCTTTAAGAGTGCCAGCTAGAATGCTTAGCACCTGGATAAACTTCACCTGCCAAGACTAAACTGCGTTAGCTGCAAAATATTGCTAATCACGCCTCTTTCATTAGGTCGTGAGAACTAAATGAAAAGCGTATGCAAACTCACTCTCTTAACATAGATTCTATGTCATTAAATTACATTATTAGATTGTTATTATTAGTCTTTTATCATTTGGTATGAAAGGAATCTGGCTTCTCATTTTTTTGCCTTCTCTTTCTCTTTCCCTGCCCCTAGAATGGAGAAAAAAGAAAGTAATGTCACTGCCATGGGGCTGTGCCATTAATTAGATTGTAAAAACCATTGCAAAAGCATGAGCTATTATTTTAGAAAATATCCTTTCCCACTTAATTTATCTGAATCAAGCCTGCTTCATTTAACGAAGACACTCAAGTAATAGCATAAGACATTTTAAAGCTTTAATAAATATCACCAAAGTAATGCTCACCAAAGTAAAGTGATTATGCCTAAATGTTGAAAAAGGTCATTTGTCAGAGCCCAGCGTGATTACCTGTTGAGTACATGGATTGGATTAAACACCATTTTATAGGTGTAAATCAAACTTTTACACAAAATAATTGTAATGTCATTTACTACAAAACAGTATGCCTTGTAATTCTTCAGAGTGCATGAAATCACAGCCATTATTTCCTTGGCCATATGACTTTACTGGGAACTCTCCTGTTAAAGAGGTGCACTGGGGAATGAATGAACTGGAAAGGTGAGTGCGCATGCACAGTCAGTCAGCTGGAGAGATAACAACATTGGATGTTTTCTCCTACTATTTGAAGTGGAAAGTATATTCGTTTTTGTTTTTTTTTTTTAATTGCTGCTATAAGAAATTACCACAAATTTACTGGCTCAAACCAATATAAATGTATTCTCTTTTAGTTCTGGAGGCCAGGAGCCTGCAACCAGTGTCACTGGGTTAAGATGTCAGCAGGGCTGTGTCCCTTTCTAGAGGTTCTAGAAGAGCTTCCAAGCCCTTACCTTTCCCAGCTTCTAGAGACCCCCTACATTCCTGGGCTTCTGGCCCCATTCTCCACCTTCTGAGCGCCTCGCTCAACCTCCGCTTCTGAGTCACCTGTCCTTTTCAATCTCTGGCCCTCCTACCTCCCTCTTGTAAGGCCCCTTGTGATTCCATTGGGCCCACCCAGATAACCAGGATAACCCCCCCGCCGCCACGTCCATCTCAAAATCCTTCACTTAATCCCATCAGGAAAGTCCCTTCTGCCAATAAGAAAATACATTCACAGGTTCCATGGACAAGGACAAGGCCATCTTCAGGGAGCCATTACCCTGTCTGCCACAGAAAGGGAAACACAAAACAGAAACACTGCCAAGTCTTCTGGGAGAGGAGGAGCATGCCATCCCACCGTCCAGAGCAGCCTTTTCAGCATGTGTTCTCGGGAGAGGCTCTAGGTCCTGGGCAGGCTGTCTTCAGTCCACTACTCGCCCTTCCTTTGCCCTGTCTCCTCAAGGCAGTTCCTCAGGAAGCTGCTGACTGGGTTCAGCTGATGAGACGGACTGGGGTGGGACAAGAGGGTGAGGAAGGGAGGGCCTGGAGTATTGCTCTTCCCTCTCTGCCTCAGATAGCGTACCCTCGGCTCCTGCTGCTTCCCACAGAAGCCCACCAAGGTTCCAGCTTCCTGTAGGGACCCTTGGGCACCTCCCTAGGGTGCTCGTGGCTTCCTGGGGCTGC
Source organism: Pongo pygmaeus (assembly GCF_028885625.2). Classification (NCBI taxonomy): domain Eukaryota; kingdom Metazoa; phylum Chordata; class Mammalia; order Primates; family Hominidae; genus Pongo; species Pongo pygmaeus. The sequence continues at coordinate 24,175,530 of NC_072376.2, forward strand.
TAATCTCTGGGTTACCTCTCTGTTTCCTTTTGCCTTCTGTGAAAGGAAAATAGATCTTGGAGCCTCAAAAAGTCCAAAAAGTCAAGCTGGGAACTGCTTAGGGCAAATCAGCCTCTGTTCTTTTCAGTCATCCCTCTGCTCACTGAGATAAACTCAAAAGAATGCAACCTTGTATCTCTTATCTACCTGTGACCTAGAAGCCCCCTTTCCACTTCGAGCTGTCCCACCTTTGCCTCAGGTTGTCCCACTTTTCCTGACTGAACAAATATGTACATCTTACATGTATCGATTGATGTCTCATGTCTCCCTAAAATGTATAAAGCCCAGCTGTGCCCCAACCACCTTGGCCATATGTTGTCAGGACCTCCCAAGGCTGTATCAAGGGTGTGTGTCCTCAACCTTGGCAAAATAAACTTTCTAAATTAATTGAGACCTGTCTCAGATTTTTGGGGTTCACCCTTCTCAGCTCCTCTATCACTGGTATAGTAAATTCCTGCATTCAACTCCTTCCCTATAAATACCTGAAGTGGTTTCTATTTTCCTAGTTGGACCCTTATGGACTATGTGGATGACAAATTATTTTAAGTAGACTTTAGAGAGAAATAGACACATTTCAATAATACTATCACTAAAATTAGTTCTGAAATTTTTTTCTCTTTGGGAATTATCTTAAAACCAAGTTTTCAAGCCAGAAGAGAAAACCAATGTATTAACTTTATAGAAAAGCCATATTTTTATTTATAGAAGTAAAATTTTCTATGTTCTCTATATTCTCTTTATAGAAGAGCAATATTTTTCTATACCCCAAAATATAGAAACATGGTGGCTTAAAATGACAGAAATTTACTCTCTCAGTTCTGGAGGCCAAAAGTCCAAAATCAAGATGTCCACAAGGCCGTGCTCCCTCTGAAGGCTCTGAGAGAGAACGCTTCGCTGCCTCTTCAGGCTTCTGGTGGTTCCAAACATTCCTTGGCTTGTGGCTGCATCACTCCAATTGATATAGGCGTTAAGAAGAAATCACTTAGGCAGATAGTAAGGGTATGAGAGTCCTCGGTAAGGCTTTTCTTTTTAATGAAAAACAGCCCCAAATCATTTTCTAACAAAGAACAGCCTGTAAAGTCGAACTGCAGACAAAAACAAGCAAATTGGGATCCTGCGCAGGTGAATGCCGGCAGGAACTAGGAACTAGACATCTTCAAGATGTCGGCTCCATCTTCCCTTCTCTGCCAGCCACGTGTATGGTAGGGAGCAGACAGGATGGCACTGATGAACTGGAAAGCCTATTTGCATAATAAGATTAGGGTGGGGCGATCAGCCTTCCCCTTGAGCTAAACGTCATGCCTGATCAAACGAATCTGTGAACCCTGTGTAAATTAAACACTGCCTCTTCAAACCTAACTATAAAATCTGGTGCATTCACCACCTAGCCACTCTTTTTCTGCTCTGACACCACTTTCTCTATAGAGAGAGCAGTTTCTCTTTCTCTTCTCTCCTGCCTATTAAATCTCTGCTCCAAAACTCCTTGTGTGTGTCTGTGTCCTAAATTTTCCTGGTGTGCAACGATGAACCCCAGGGTATATACCCCAGACAATATAGCCACTTCAAAGTCTCTGCTTCTGTCTTCACATGACCTTTTCCTCTTTGCTGTCTCAAATCTCTCTCTGCCTTTCTCTTGTAAAGACCCTCGTCACTGGATTTAAGGCCCACAAGGCTAAGCCAGGATGATCTCTTCTCAGTATCTTTAACTTAAGTACATCTGCAAAGACTCTTTTTCCAAATAAGGTTGTTCCTGGACCAAACCGAGAGTCGGGCTGCTTATTCTTGTGGCCCAATAATGAGATGCAGATAAGCTGGGAAAGGAGGGAGTTTTTATTTCTGTAACAGGTTACAGGGAGAAGGCCTGGAAAATATCACCAGACCAACTCAAAATTACAAAGTTTTCCAGAGCTTATATACCTTCTAAGCTATATGTCTACGTGTAAGCATGCATTCATCCAAAGACATAAGTGATTAACTTCTTCTAATCTATAACTAAGATCTGAGTCCTAAAGACCTTCCTCTGGAGCCTCGGTAAATTTACTTATCTAAATGGGTCCAGATGCTGGGGTGATTCCCTTATCTTGTCTCCTGCTAAATTATGGAGGTTTGGGGAGTTCCTTCAGACCCCCAATAAACTTATTTGTGGAGGCCAGGGGAGTTTCTTCAGACACCCAATAAAACTTGTTTAATTCTAAACAGATTAAGACTTCCTGTTAAGAATTCCTTTATTATCTTGCCATACTTCAAGGCCCAGGAAAGGCCTGGGCAAAACTCTTGGTGGGCTTTTGTTACCTTCCTGCCTTTGTATAAGGGCACTGGCTCTCTCAACTTTAATATTTAACTTAACCACTCAGTCAGTGCTGAAACAGTTGTTATGGAGGCCTGCGTTAGCGAGACCTAGCCTGCCACAAAGCTACATTCACAGATTCCACAGATGAAGACATAGATTATATCTTTTTTGGGTGAGGGTAGGAGGCGTCATTCAACCCACTATAATCAATTGGGAAAATTCTCTCTCTCTGTCTCTCTCAGACACACACACACACACACACACACACACACATACACACTCCACTACTCTACTTCATCACCAACTTCATTCACCCAGCTTAGCTCTCAATGTTTTTTGCTTTTTCCAAATGTTAAATCAACTGTTAAAAGACAAGAAATATGTTCCACAGCCAATAATAGAAAACCTTATCACAGTAGCATAAATAAAGAGGAAAAATATTTGCCAACATCCACAAAAGTTAGTCAGTGGGAAAGGTCTGCTTTGAACTCTCTCACCATGGCGGACTCCCCTAATCATCAGAAAAGGGATTCAGACCTCTTTACTTGGAAGGTGTCATCAATCCATTTTACACTCTTTCTCTGCCCTAACTCAGCAATTGCTTCTTCTGTTTTTAATCGGAATGTATGTTTTCTAGTTTATTCTTAGTACACATTAGTCTGCCAAGTTAAATGTGATTAAGACAGCCCTTGGGCCTGTGATATTTTTAAGGGTAAAGGGAGGTCCTTCATAGAGCCATAATTTTCCATAGAATCATCTGAAGGCTTAATTTATATCATTGCTCATGTCCCGGCTTAAGTCGATGAAGAGCAAACAGTGACGTAAATGAAGACTCCAGATGACTTTACTGAGATTATACCCCATACTCCCGTTACTGGTTGGGAGCAAATAGAATCTTTTACTGAAATATAGCTGTGCTGACTAACACTCACCAAGAATAAACTGGGAAGAGCATTAGATGCAGAAATAGAACAAGTAATTGCCCTGAGTTAAAAAATAAAATAAAAAGTGACGTGCTTTGTAGATGAGTCAAATTCCATATCATTTTCAATGTAAGGGTGAAGCAAAGTTCTACACAGAATGTTTGCAGATTCTTTAGAAAATGGAGGAGTGAACAAAATTGAGCTTTAAGAGCGCACCCTTGTGATGAGTTAGGTGGTGCCTCCCTCCGCTGGCTGTGCTGGCGGCTCACAGATATGAGCAAGAGGTTTTAGACAGAATTAATTGAAATGTAAAAAAGACAGAGCCCTCAAAATCTTCTCTCTCATTTCTTCTCTAAAATTGAGTAACCAAATATATGACTGACCATGCAAGTATATGGATTATTCTAGCAAAACACTAATCTGACACATATTTTATGAAACGCATAATAGACTTTCTATCAATGAATTAAAGCTACAAGTCACTGTACTAAGGCCATTACATACATCTCCAATATTTACAACAACCCTGCCCTTTTATAGATAAGGGAATTAGGACTCAGAAAGGCAAAGAATTTACCCAGGGTCACAAATAGAATTTCCGTGATTCCCAAATGCTATTGATTGTGGTACTCACCATTGATTTCATAACTGCTTCACAGGGACCAACAAAAAATGCACTTCATTAAGTGTACGGCTCTGTTATAAGATGAATTTTGCTTTCAAATATGTTAAAATTTGAAGGGGACAAAAGAGCATCTGAAATTCACAGAAATATGACAGACATCAGCCCTGAGAATGGGCTGTACATATCAATGTCTTCTGGTCCCAGGATCTAGGCTCTCTCCTCCGCAGAGGCTGCTTGTTCTCTGCTCCATGCACCAGCTGCCAATGATGGCAGATCACGCTGAGAATGACAACCAGAACTCTATGCAACAAAACCACAGTTTTAGTTCTGTTCTCCCCTTGTTAGCTTTTCTGTAACTGCATCAATAAGGACTGTTTCGAAAATCAAGGTATCGATTCATCAACATCCCCTTCATCCATTCCCTTATTCTGCGAATATTGTGAGTCAGAGCCTATGTCAGGTCCTGGAGGGACAGCAGAGAGCAAAACACACCATCCTCATGGAGTTTACACTTGAGTTGGAGGAAGTAGAGAGAGGGGAGGCAGCGACATTATCAAATCATCATCCAAACCAATAGGAGGTAGAACTGAGGCCTGTGCTGCACAGAAGATGTTCTGAGTGCTCTGAAAGCCTCTCTCAGGGCTTTGACTTACTTGAGGAGCTCATGGACGGCATCCCTGAACCAATGTCTGAAAGTGAGAAGTTACTGTTGCTTAGAAAGGAAGGAAGAGCATGCTCAGCAGAGGGCAGTGTATGTGTGCAAAGGCCCTGTGGTGGATAGGAGCAAGAAGGGTACAAGCAAGTACAAGCAGGCAAGGTCCTCAGTGCAGAAATAAGGAAGCTGACAAGGTGGTGGGGGAGCATGGCAGGTTTCAGAGGCCACCGGCCAATTACAGAGTGTCAGGTAAGAATACAGACACTAAAGCCTGTCTCTCTGGGTTCAAGTCCCAGCTCCATCACTTAATAGCTAGGTTACTTAATTTTGCTTATATGAAATATTAGGATATTCATAGGACGATTACATTACTTAATACTGGTGTGTGTAAAATTTTTCTAACGGTGCTTGGCACACAGTGCCATATATAGTTGCTATGATTCTGAGATCAATAGGGAGATAGTGCAGCTTAGTAGCAAAAAGGTAACACCATCATCAGGTTTGAATTTCAAAAAGATCACTCTAGGCTCTGTGTAGAAAATGAATGGTAGGGAGGAAAGAAGCTGCAGGTTGGCCAGTTAGAACTGCTGCAATAGTCCAAGCAAGATAGGAACAAGGATGGTAGAGTGGAGGTAGAGAGAGCTGGACAAAATGAAGAGACAGAAGATAGAATCAACAGGACTTGGAGATGGAGAAGAAGGTCAGCTTTGCCAGTCTTACCCCTTGACAGCTAAAGTCTTTCCTGGCTCTCGGTATCCTACATGTAAGGGGCTTTATGCAGCAGAAATTCAGGGCTGTGGTGGGAGGGCAGTTGGAAAACGGCTGGCTGTGGTTCAGAGTCTTGAAAAGATAGTGTAATGGGTTCAATAGTGTCTCCCCAAATTCACACCCCCCCCAACACAACCTTGTTTAGATGTAGGGTCTTTGCAGGTGTAATTACTTAAGAACCTTGAGCTGAAATTATTCTGGATTTAAGATGGGTCCTAAAGCCAACGACAGCATCCTTAAAGGAAGAGAAGAGTACACAGAGAGACACAGAGGAGAAGACGATGTGAAGACAGAGGCAGAGATTGGAGTAATGGGTCTATAAGCCAGCAAAGACCATGAGTCACCAGAAGCCAGAAGAGGCAAGGAAGCAATTTCCCCGAGATCTTTGGAGGAAGTGTGGCATTGCTGGCACTTTGATTGGACTTCCGGCCTTCAGAACTGTGAGAGAATAAATTTCTGTTGCTTTAAGCCACCATGTTTGAAGTAATGTCGTGGCAGAGCCCTGGTAACTAACACAGATGCAGGGAGTGGAGCAGAAGAATGGTAGAGGGATGGGAGGTGTCAAGGAAGACTCTCATCTCTCCCATTCCAACAGACTGCCTTTCAGGATCAGCCTCAGGCCAGATTGTGACTTTAGAATCAGGGAGAAGACTCTGTTGAAAATTAATAAAATTTAGATGGTATGGCAAAACTTTCTGTCTACCAACACCTTTCCTGCCCTTATTCCTTAGTGATGGAATTGTGCCCACCAAATTTTAGCAGAGCACAGGGCTACCCAGCCAGAGAATACATTTCCCAATGTCCTTAGCAGAAGGTTGTGCCTGTGTGACTGGATTCTCACCAGTATTAAGTCAGGAAAAGTGATGTACATGAATTTGGAGTCTTGACTCTAATGAGCCAGTTGTAACCATGCAAAAGAAGAGCAACTCTCTAGGACTGTGCTGCCTAATATGGTCACCACTGGCCACAATTGGAACATGTGGCTCCCAAGCACTTAAAATGTGGCCTGCCACATTTTAATGAGGTGCACTGTAAGTGTATACTACACACTGGATTTCAGAAACTCAGTACCAAAAGAAAAAAAAGTAAAACATTTTTATATTGATTATGAGTCAAAATGATAAAACATTAGATATATTTCATTAAATAAAATGTCATATTAAAATTAATTTCACATGTTTCATTAGACTTTTTTAACGTGGCTAGTAGAAAATTTAAAATTATACGTGTGGTTTGCATTTTATGTCTATTGAACAGTGTGGCTGTAGAGCAGGGGTCAGCAAATTACAGCTCACAGGTCGGATCCTGTCCACCACCTGCTATTTTAAAAAAAAAAATTTTTTTTAGGATCCCATGATGCAAAGCGTTTTGTTTGTTTGAGACAAGGTCTCACTGTGTTGCCCAGGCTGGAGTACAATGGTGCAATCACAGCTCACTGTAGCGTCTACCTCCCAGGCTCAAGCCATCCTCCCACCTCAGCCTCCCAAGTAACTGGAACTACAGGTGTGCACCACCACACCAGGCTAATTTTCGTATTTTTTGTAGAGACAGGGTTTCACCATATTGCCCAGGCTGGTCTCGAACTCCTGGGCTCAAGTGATCCACACACCTCAGCCTCCCAAAGTGCTGGGATTACAGACATGAGCCACCGCACCCTGCTGACCACCACCAACTGCTTTTGTAAATAAAGTTTTATTGGCACATAGCTGTGTCAATTTGCTTCCATATAGTCCCTGGATGCTTTAGGCTACAAAGGTAGAGCTGAATAATCACAACAGAATCCATGAGGCCCACAGAGCTGAAAATATTTGCTCTTTTACAGAACATGTTTGCTAGAAGAGGGTTGACATCAGGATAGAAGTGACCCAGTCCCTAGGTCTCAATAGACCAGACCACCCAACCTGGAGCATCCACCTACATCTGAAGTGTTCCGTGAGAGAGAAATAAATTTAAATCTTGTTTGAAGCTCTGCATTTTCTTGTATCATAATCATTTAGTATTTACTCTAAAAAATTGTGGGGAGCCCATAAGAGGAAGCTGCAGTAAGTGGACCCAAAGATCGAGTATTTAAGGTGAGACAGTGGATGGAGTACAGTGAGGAAAAGACGTTTCCCAAGCATTGCCTGGAATGTTAATTGTCACCACAAACCACGAGTCTATAATGTAGGGTCAAAACTTCATCTGGGATTGGCACCTAATTTTGAAAAAAACCAAGTGATAATAGGGGTCATGAAGGTTAATTGCCAGCTTTTACTAAACGGTCACATGCTTGGCATTTTAAACCCCATTGTCACCAGGCTATCATTCATTTAAAGCCTTCCATAATAATGACAGTGCTGTTTGGAAACAGGCTCCAAAATGTGCAACCAGCTCTCTTTCCCAGGCTTGACAGAGGCTGAATAACTGGACTCCCCAGGTGACCAGGACAGTGTCCCCAAATGGAATTGTCCAAACACATAAGCTGGGTGGTCTTTCCCTTCCCTGTCTCCTAGGCCTTGAGCTCCCCTCCACACCCTGCTGCTGCCTGCCAACTTCAGAAGTGCCCCCTTCACACCACATTTGCAATGCGGTTATTTACCTGCATTCCCAATGACAGCAGTGCCACAGGTAATAAATTCTCTTCTCCGACATGCTTGAGAAGGCAGCCTCTTCAGCTGATGGGAGAATTAACCTATAAACCGAGGGCCTTATTACCGGACACAGCTTGCAGCCCTATGAGCCAACCCCCAACCCTCTCCTTTTATCTTGTTATTTAAATAACAATGTCACAGTAAAATATGGAATCTCCATGGGCATTCACATCAGCTTTGGCAAATGGTCACCCATTAAAGAAAGGCAAAAATATATGCAGGGTGGGTAGGATACAGTGCTATGTGTGTGTCTGCACAGCCAATTGTTAGTGTCTGCAATTATCTATCCATTTAGGGGAGGGGATATTGTAGATACAGAAAACCCATACTTTGATTTTGGCCACTGTATTAGCCAATTTTCACGCTGCTGATAAAGACATACCCAAGACTGGGTAATTTATCAACCAAAGAGGTGTAATGGACTCACAGTTCCACATGGCTGGGGAGGACTCATAATCATGACGGAAGGTAAAAGGCATGTCTTGCATGGCGGCAGGCAAAGAGAAAATGAGAGCTAAGCGAAAGGAGAAACCGCTTACAAAATCATCAGATCTCATGAGACTTATTCACTACTTGAGAACAGTATGGGGGAAACCACCCCCATGATTCAATTATCTCCCACTGGGTGCCTCCTACAATATGTGGGAATTATGGGAGCTGTAATTCAAGATGAGATTTAAGCGGAGACACAGCCAAACCATATCAGCCACCAGCTGGCCTTTATCATCTGTAGCAAATTGAATAGTAGCATTTCATGAACTTTCATTTCCCCCACTTCCACTATGGGGTAGGAGGGATAGGAAACTGACTGAGAAAAGGCTGGAACCAGTAGATGCTAGGAACTGATGTGAACTATGTGCTAACCCACCTCCAGGTCCTCAGGAGTAGACTGTGCTTTCCAGATACCTCCCAGGGAAAATGAGTTTTGTTTTCACTGGATAAGGCTGACAGGAGATGTGATGGTATTCTTCCAGAATTCCTACTGTTTGAGGCAATAACTTCCCAAATCCTATATTTACCACCTTTCTCCTTGGTACTTCTTGCATTCTTGATTGTATGTGGTAACTGTATTGTAATTATTTGTTCCCATTTGTCTCAAAAAATTGCAAATCCAGGAATTATGTCTTTATTCTCATTGTGGCAGTCCTGCCAATCATACCTCTGTAATTCCTCCCCAACCTGTGCCTTGGGTCAGATCTCAACGCATCTTGGGTGGTCTCTCACCAGAGTCTCTTAAGTGTCGCCCTGCCTCCAGGATGCCTCACGAACCTCCTGAAGCAAAATGAATCCTCCCACAATTCTGGTTGCAAACTTCAGTTGACTGCCTGATATGGTTTGGCTGTGTCTCCACCCAAATCTCATCTTGAATTGTAGCTCCCGTAATTTCTACATGTTGTGGGAGGGAGCCGGTGGGAGATAATTGAATGATGGGGGTGCGTTCCCCCATACTGTTCTCAAGGCAGTGAATAAGTCTCATGAGATCTGCTAGTTTTATAAGGGGAAACCCCTTTCATTTGGCTCTCGTTCTGTTTTGTCTGTCACCATGTAAGACGTGACTTTTGCCTTCCACCATGATTGTGAGGCCTCCCCAGTCACATGGAACTGTGACTCCATCAAACCACTTTTTCCTTATAAACTACCCAGTTTCAGGTATGTCTTTATCAGCAGCATGAAAATGGGCTAATACACTAGCTATTGTCTAATTCTCAGGATGGCATCAAAATCCTTCTGAAACCCATTGACTTCACTCTTTTACCTTCCCTCTCTCTCCCAACAGTATGATCTAAGTCAGCTCATGCCACACTAAACTTCTTATTGCTCCTTAAATGTACCTTTCAGGCCTCTTCACATGAACATATGTTCTTCTTTCTGCCTGGCCCTTCCTTTACCCTGGCTGGTAAACTCCTATTCACCTTTCAGGACCCAATTTAAATATCACCCTCTCTGCTAGGACTTCCCTGCTACCTCCAGGCAGAATGATTCCTTTCTCATCTGGTTGTTCACGTTCCTTTGCATTTGTTGCATTATAATTAGCACATTATAATATTCTATGACTTGAGATACTGAGATTGTCTGTTACACCACAGAGCTGCCTAAGACAGGTTGTGTTCAATCTTCCATCATAAGGAATACTGAGATGGTTGCATATCTGCTTATTTACTTTGGATAGATCCTTAAAAGTGATATTATAGAAGTGAAAAAAGTCATAAAAATTTTTAAGGTTGTTGATACACATCACAAAATTGTTTTCCAGAAATGTAATAATTGATACTCCCACTAGCAATGGTAAGGGCTCTCTTCTCACACCAGTCTCCCCAGTGTGGAGCATCATTTGGAAAACAAAATACACTTTGTCAATTTGTTTGGCAAAAAGTCTTATTTTTTAAAATTTGCATATCTCTAATTACTAGTTGGTTAAATTTTTTATGTATATATTTATATGAATTGCATATTTTAATCATTAGCTTATATTTGCCATTAGACTTATTTTTGTTTATAAAAATTCTTTCTATATTAAGTATATAAATCTTTTGCCGTATTTTTTGCAAACTTTTAATCCTAGTTTGTTTCCATTCCATTTTAATGTTGCTTATGGAGTTTAATATACAAAACTCTATTTTTTTCTTCTTGTAATATATTCCATGCTTTAGCATGTCCTTCTCCATCCCCAAATCCAATAAACTTGAATCTACAGTGTTTTCTAGAGTTTATAATTTACTGGGGGGAGGAGTAAACTCTTCAATCAATAATTTTGGCAAAATCTATATTTTTCCACAATAATTCAATAGTTTTCATAATACTATTTATTTGTAATATTTTCTTTACCTTTTATTATTTTTATTAAACAAAAATCTTATCCTAAGCTAATTCTAATTCCTAGGCTAATTCTTCTGCTCCATCTGTCCATCTGCTTGGATGGATTTTAGAGGCTGGAGGCTGGGGTGTAAGTGTTATACTTTCCGGAATTAGGTTTCTCAAGCCCCATAATTATCCATCTACTCCCTACACGATGGGGTTTTTCTCCTTAGCTGGCAGTCTTTATGCCACACCTTCCCATTTGAGAGTTGCCTCCTTAGAAGCTCCTTAACCTCCAGTCTAATGAGGTGTCCCACCCCAGAGATCATCTAACAATGCCCTTTATTACGACCCACTGTGCAGAATACCTTCACTCTTCATTCTCTTGACTATGCCATAGATGCCTAGTCAACTCCTTGAGAGGATTTCTTTTACTTCTTTATTTTGTATCCCTATTATCTAGTAGAGTGCATTTCTCAAAGTAGGTGCTCGGTGAGCCTGTATTAATTTGAATTGAGTTAAATTGAGTTGTTGAGTTGAATTGAATTAAGCCAAGTCATACTGGATAGGACTGCTAATAGTTTTATAGACTGGGCTGCATCCTACATGTCTTTGCTTACCCTTAGCAAATTAGCTTCCCTTTCTTTATCAGTTAAACTCCAACCAGGTAAACAGAAACCACTCTAAGTATTTAAAACAGAAGGAATGTAACAAAGGGCCTTGTTTGCCCAGTTGAAGAAAGAGCTGAGAAGCCAAATGGGAGACAGTGAGTCAGCTCTTAGGCTGGAGGGACAAAGGAGGAGGTGTTGTTACCAAAGCCCAGGGCCAGGGTCCCCCCTACAGGGCCAAGGTAGACCCTTGGAGGAAGATGCCACAGAGAATATGCAGCCACTGCTGGGCATGCTGGGGCCTGAAAGGGGTCAGACATATCCTGGCTTCTGCCTTCTTTCTACCCTTCCGGCTGCCACCTTGGCCTCCCACTGGTCAAACCGCACTGGAGCTTGGGAAGTACAGCCTGCAGGTTCAGCTACCTCTGATCTGGCACACAGCTAGAGACGAAATGAATTCAAGACCCACAGGGTCCTTTTCTTTTTTAACTTGACTATATTATTTATTTCTAAATGGAGCAACTAGGGAAATTAGATAAGGAAATTCAACAAATAAAAAATCAACCCACAATGGAAGGTGGATTAACAGGACTTCAGCAACTCCTTGCAACGGGCTCCCATCTGCAGCAGCCTAGGGATCAATAGGGACACTGAGGGCTTCGGGAGCCAGGCTGGGAAGCTGGAAGGACACGACAAATCAACATCACTGCAATTTCATTAAAGACCTGGGGGTGACATCCAGCCACCGATTTTGTTTTTCACATTACTTTTCTCTGATTCGGTGCTTTGTGAAGATAGATGGCTGGAATACTGGGCAGACAGAGGGCAGCAAGGAAGCCCAGGGAATCTGATGCACACACAGGCTAAGTGGTTTTAATCAGGATCCTCAGATGGAGCCCAATTTTGTCATCAAAGAGAAAATAGCAAATACGTAGAAAGACGACCAAGGAATGCTGAGCTCTCACTTCACGGCTCCAAATAAGAATGCAGAGGACTTAGGGAAGAGGCTTTGGGAGTTTAGCTTTGGGAATTGGAAAGACCAAGTACAATGCTGAGCTGTTGCTAACTGGCTGTGTGAATTTGGGTGAATTACCCAACCTATTACTCAGTTTCCTCATTGGGAGAACAGGAAAATTACCACCTATTATGAGGGTTAAATGACCTCATACCATACCTTACCTTACAGTAAGCACTCAGGAAACATTGGCTACTGCTATTTTTGGTGGTGTTTTTTTTTGTTTTGTTTTTTTGTTTTTTGTTTTTTGAGACAGAGTCTCGCTCTGTCACTCAGGCTGGCGTTCAGTGGTGCGATCTCAGCTCACTGCAACCTCCACCTCCCAGGTTCAAGCAATTCTCCTGCCTCAGCCTCCTGAATAGCTGGGACTACAGGCGTGTGCCACCACGGCCAGCTAATTTTTTGTGTTTTTAGTAGAGATGGGGTTTCACCATGTTAGCCAGGATGGTCACAATCTCCTGACCTCGTGATCCACCTGCCTCGGCCTCCCAAAGTGCTGGGATTACAGGCGCGAGCCACAGCACCCGGCAGGTGGTGTTTTATTATTATTAGGTGGGTCTTATATAGGTGATACAGGCCTTTGTAGGTACTGTATTTTCCGCCTGAAATGCTTCTCGCCTTTGTTTCTTCCCCTTCTTTAACACCCACTCCTCCTTCAAGACTGAAGTCAGATATCACCTCCTCCAGGAAGACTTTCCTGCCCCCACAGGTCCTGGTTGACCATCCCTACTCTGTGTCCCCATGATGCCCTGTTCTTATACTCATCATAGCACCTGCCACATTGTATTCAACACATTGCTCAGTGGACCAGAGCAACTGCAAGGCTGGAACTGGATCTCACTCATCTATCTGTTCAGTCCCCAGTACAGTGACAGGCATGTAATAGGTGCTCAAAACTTGTCTGCTGCATGGAAGAATTAGATAGTATAATTTCAGGAGTCCTTGGAAATCTCTTGCTTTCAGAAATGCCTTTCCAAGTTCCTAAGTCTACCATCAAAGCCTTCCCCTCTAGCCTAAGACTCTGATCCCGTTTAAATTTTAGATATGTCTCTCCCACCACCTGCTGTCCCATTGTATGTGGTATGTGCTCAACAAATATTTAAAGGATCAAATTGGGTTAGAAGCAGGGTCTTATAGGAAAGGAATTTCAGACACAGCAAATCTGCTGGGTGCAGTGGCTCACGCCTGTAATGCCGGGACTTTGAGACACTGAGGTGGGAGGATCACCTGAGGTCAGGAATTTGAGACCAGCCTGGGCAACATGGTGAAACCCTGTCTCTACAAAAATTAGCCAGGTGTGGTGGTGGGTGCCTGTAATCCCAGCTACCTGGGAGGCTGAGGCAGGAGAATCGCTTGAACCCAGGCAGCCGAGGTTGCAGTGAGCCGAGATTGCACCACTGCACTTTAACCTGGGCGACAGAGCCAGACTCCATCTCAAAAAACAAACAAAAAAAATGACACCAGCAAATCAGAAAGGAGGAGGTATGGCGAGAACATAGAAGGAAGCTTCTCAGCGGGGACCTCTCACTAAAACAGAAATTCAGCTCCTCCCACACAGGCAAAGTGCAAGGAAAGAGGTTTCTTCTGTTCCCCATTTTCTTTAGGGTGTCATTTTCTCTTCTGGCTCTTCCAGGCCTTCCTTCGACTTCATCTCCTTGGTGAGGCTCCAGGCACCTTGGGTCACTTCAGGGCTCCAGAAGGAGACTCTGCAGAGGGGCAATGCTTAACCCACAGAAAGGGTGATTTGAATTAAGTCATCCTGTTGTGTGCATTTACTAATGCTTCCAGAAATTCCAAGAGTAGATGGTATCAGCTCCTTTTTACAGATAAGGAGAGTAAAGCTCAGAGAGATTAACACCTTACCCAAAGTCACAGAGGGACTCAGATACAAAACAGACACAACATGGCACCAAACATGGAAGAGGCCCTTGGCAAATGCTGACAGGCTTGGTTTCCCCTTAGCCATCCACCAGCTTTTGTATGTTTATTGAACACTTACTGTGTACCAGGTGCAGTGCACGGTCTTTACTTGCATCTCCCAGTTGAGTCTCCCAATAGCCCTTTCACTATCCCCATTGTGGAGATGAAGAAACTGAGGCACAGAGAGATTAAGTATTCTATCCAAGGTGGCCCAGCTGATAATGGACAGAACCAGAGTTTGAGCCTGAGCCTGTGCCCTCCCTTAGCACTGCCAGACAAAATGCATGGTGCCCAGTTACATTTACATTTCAGATAAATAACAAATACTTTTTTCGTACAAATATACCCCAATATTGCATGAGACATACAAAAAAATGATTCACTGCTGATCTGAAATTCAAATGTAACTAGGCATCTGGTATTTTAGTAGCTAAATCTGGCCACCCTACTCTATTTCAATGCTTGAGTAAAAAATATTTACCTCTCTGTTCTGTGAGGTTCATAATGTGGAAAGTTTTCTAACATTTTCTTTTCACTCTTGTTGCTGCTCCACATCCAACTTTACTTTTCTAAGTTCCCAGATGTATGTTCTATCTCTGGGTCATTTTTCTACACTTTCCTCTTCAAAGTTTTAAAAAGGTTATCAAGCTCTTAGCTTGTTGTGATGAAACAGATATTGATATAGAATAGAGAAGAAACATTCTGTTGAAACACTTTTTTAAAAACAGGAGATAGTAGTGGGTGACGTGCTAAGAAGAAATGACATTATGTTTAGACCAAAGACTGGGAGAAGCAGCCTTGCTGGGTGACAGCCAGTTGAGACAGCCTTTCCTAATGGATAGTGCAAGCATTGTTTGGGGACATTTACTGCAGAATACAATGGGGTAAAGGCACCAAAGGTGAACAAAATATCATCCTTCATAGGCAGAAAGCACAGGCTGTGACAGGAAATAAATTGCTGGTGAAGCATCTCTTAAAGAAGAATAGGTTTAAATGTCTGCCTGACTTGAGGACCAGAGGCTCCTGGGATTTTTATCAACTGGAGGGTTGTAGCTCAGCAAAAGAAGCTTGTTTTATTTTTCTTTTGGGGAATAGCAAGATGTACAGAGGGTAGTTTGGTGTGGAAAGAGGGACATATGAAAATGCCTAGCTTTTTGTACAGAAGTAAGCAGTTTTTTAAGGCCATCTATTTAACCTCAAATAGATAGTTTGAGTGCAATGTGGACAATACAGTAACAGCAGAGTGTAATGCCAAGGCCACCAAATAGGGTATCAGAGAGAAGTGGGGTTGAATACTGACTCCAGTGGCTATTAGCTATAAAAAGTGATATGGTTGGCTGTGTCCCACCCAAATCTCATCTTGAATTGTAACTCCCACAATTCCCATATATGTGGGAAGGACCCAGTGGGAGGTAACTGAATCATGGGGGTGGGTCTATCCTGTGCTATTCTCATGATAGTGAATAAGTCTCACAACATCTGACAGTTTTAGAAAGCAGTTTCCCTGAACAAGTTCTCTTCTCTTGTCTGCCACCATGTGAGATGTGCCTTTCACCTTCTGCCATGATTGTAAGGCTTCCCCAGCCATGTGGAACTGTGAGTCCATTAAACCTCTTTTTCTTCATAAATTACCCTGTCTCAGGTATGTCTTTATCAGCAGTGTGAAAATGAACTAATACAGTAAGTCATTGGGTCTCTCTATATTAGGGTAGGATAGGCTTTGCTACAGTAATAAATATGCACAATATCTCAATTTGATTTCTTGTTCATGCCCCAGTTTGATGCAGGTTGGACACCAATTCTTGATGGCTCTGTCCAAGCAGGGACTCAAGATTCAGACTCTTGTCATCTTTTAACACTGCCACCTTAAATATGTAGCCTCTTAGGTTGCTGCAGAAGGGTGAAAGAGTGTGGGAGATAGCACAGGGGGTTATGGCCAGGCTTGGAAATGATATTCATCACTTCTGCCTATTTTCTATTGGCTAGAACCTAGTAGTAAGGCCCCACCTACCCTGCATAGATGCTAGAAAAGGTGGTCTTCCAGTGTGAGCACATAGAATTGTCTCTGCCACACTGCGTGGTCATCTGTTCAGTGGAGGTTGCAATAGTACCTACTGAGATAGTTGCTCTGTAATTAACTGCTTAATCAAGGGTAGTTATAGTTATTTGATTTTATTTGAGCTGTTATAGGAATAACTAATCTGTCATAAAATTAGGTCTGGGTTGCAGTCAGATTCGGAGACAGAAAGTAGAACGCTGGTTGCCAGGGGCTAGCAGGAGGGAGGAATGGGGAGTTATTGATGAATGGGCACAGAGTCTCAGTTTTGCAAGATGAAAAGTTTCTGAAAATGAATAGTGGGTTTATTAGTTCATTTTCACACTGCTATAAAGAAATACCCGAGACTGGGTAATTTATAAAGGAAAGAGGTTTAATTGACTCACAGTTCTGCATGGCTGGGGAAGCCTCAGGAAACTTACAATCATGGGGGAAGGCAAAGGGGATGCAAGCTTGGGCCTTCTCACATGGTGGCAGGAGACAGAAGAGTGAGCAAGAGCAGGAAAAACTGCCTTAGAAAACCATCAGATCTCGTGAGAACTCACTCACTATCACAACAGCATGGGGGAAACCGGCTCATGACCCAATCACCTCCCACCAGGTCCCTCCCTCAACACGTGGGGATTATGTGGATTACAATTTAAGATGAGATTTGGGTGGGGACACAGAGTCAAACCATATCAATGGGGATGGCTGCACAACATTGTGTATAGAGTTAATGCCACCAAGCTGTATAGGTAAAAATGATTAAAGTGGTAAATTTTATGTTACGTATATTTGACCACGATTTTAAAAATTAAAAAAAAAATACATTAAATCAGGTCTGGATTAACTCCAGGTATAGGTTAACCTGGCCCAGGGACAGGATGACGGCTCTCTAGTGGCATTTGTGTCAGACGGTAGTCTGGCTGGTTCTGGGCCTGAGCTACTGATGAAATTAAAGAAGTTTCAGATGGTTTGCTCTCTGTGCTTTAGGGAAACGTGGTATTTAAAGTTCTTCAAGTTTATCTTGAATGCAGAGTCACTTATCATTAAAAAGAAGGAAGAAGAAAGAAATTGTGATTCTTGTCTTCCTTCTCCCAGGCTCCCTAGTCTCGGAGTCTTACCTCTGCCCAGGTCACCTCAGGACTTACTTTCAGCTCCAACCCATCCAGCCGTGGTTCACAGCCCTGATTGCACATCAGATTCACCTGGGGAGCTTTAGAAGCAAACTGATGCCCAGGCCGCAGCCCAGTTCAATTCAGTCAGGCTCTCCAGGAGGCGCCTGGGCCCAGTGCTGTTTTAAAGGCTCCCCAGCTGATGTGAATGTGCCTCCAGGGCTGAGAACCGCTGACTGCAGTCTGTTCTGGCTTCTTCCTGGCTGCGTCTCTGCAGAACTGCTAAGAGCCAGGAGCTTCAGGCAGATGCAGGCTGAAGACCCACCTCAGCCGCCCCGGCACTGAGTGGTCTTGCGCACACTGTATAACCTCTCTGTCTTCTCGTCTGTACAATGAGGGCAATGAGAGTGGATAATTCGTGGGAAATGGTGCAGTTCCTGGCACACAGATTAAGTACTTCGTACTCAGTACTTGTTATTGTGAACATTTCTTGTTACTATGACTTCCTAATGTGAGGACAAACTTGCCATTTTCTCACAGGAATATGATTTGTATTTTGTAGCCTGCTCCACTGAGATCCCTAACTCCATCAAAAGTGAGGAAGCGGCTACCTCTTTCCCCTCTGTTAAAGTGTCCCCCCCCCTTACCCCGCATCCGCCCGTCACCTCTCTTCTCTTGACACATTCCTTTCCTTCCCTCAGATCATTCTAAATCCTATCAAGCAGAACCAAAAGTGAATATAAATAATCAAATACAGATCTCTGCCTAGCATGCACCTGCCATGAAGTGTGACAGGGCTGTTTTTACAGGAGCGGGTGGCTCTCTCCCCAAGGCGGCTTGCAGGAATTTGTTTAGGCTGGCTTGAAGCTTAAGACTGTGGGGTAATAACGAGTTGGAACCAGCCTGAGTTAAGCCAAGTCTGGTTCTTAATCTCCTTAAACAAACCCAATTCAGACAGGCTGAGGCAAGAGGCCACTTGAACTGTTGGGGGTGTCAAGGCTGCTGGAGCAGCAGCTGGTGGAGGCTGGGATGGAGCTCCAGGAGCCTACCCAGGGATGGCATGACCTAGGACTTGGTCAGAATGGGAGGCGAGGCCCAGAAGCAAAATTACCAGAATCCTGTGGCCCCAGACATTGTGTGAGTTTTATTCTGGCACAATACTCGCTTTATTTATTATATGTAAAATTAAATTCAAGTCAAGCCACCACCCAACAGAGTCCTTTGCTTGGGAAGAATCTTTTTCAGGGTTGAGTGGAGGGAGGCAGGAGTTTATAGGTAACAAAGAGCATGTCCGAACGGTCCTTTAGTGCCCGACTCTCACTAGACAGGGCTGATGAGCCCATTGTCCGAGCCTTCTGCCAGGAGGAACCTGGGGACCTCCTGTGCCGTGCCCCATGTGGGAGGCTCCCAGAGTCCATGCTCAGTGAATCCCCTTCTGGGAGCTCTCAGGCCAAAGGAGCCTCAGAACTGAGGGGTAGGCTGTGCCACCTCCTGCCAGTCTCCCAAACCCACAGACTTCCAGTCTTTGGGAACCTCCCTTGCAGTTCTTGCAACTTTGAAGTCACCCACTTAACTGCTCAGTGCTTCCATTTTCTTATCTATAAAATGAAAACAATTGTGTTCTCCTCATAGGGTCAGACTGAAAAATAAATGAGTTCATATCAAATCCTTGGCACAGTGCTCAGCACAAAGGAAGTGCTGAATAAGTGTGATACTCTGCAGATATTGTGAACCCTCAGAGTGTCCCCAACCCCTTCCCAGCCTCTCCCAACCCCTCCCAGTCTCCCCCAACCTTCCAGCCCCCTCCCAACCGCTCTCAGTGTCCCCCAACCTCCTTCCAGCCCCTCCCAACACCTCCTACTCTCCCCCAACCTCCTTCCAGCCCTCAGACTCCTAAGTAAGCTTTCAGGAACAGGGACCTCTTCCTTCTGCCCCAAAGGTAACAAAATACATACTCTCAAGACTCCAAGTTTCCAAGTTCTGCTAGCTTCTTGAGGAGGAAAAGACAAAAAAAGGCCTTCTGGAAGCCACAAGGACAAACACAAACTGTGGCTCAATACCTTTTCCAGCAGCTGGGAGCAAAAGGTTCAGTTCCCTAAGAAGGAAGGCAGGGCCATCCATCATTCATTCACTTGTTCATCTTTTATTAAGCACCAACTGTGTGCCAGTAAGACAGCCCCCTGCCCTCAAGGACACCACAGCCTAGGACGGGGTTCTCAAGCCCAGGTCACATTAGGATTACCTAGAAGCTCTAAAAAGCTTCTGTGCATCCAGACACATTAAATCAGAATCTCCAAGGGTGGAAGCCAGGTAGCAATTTTTTTTTTTTTTTTTTTTTTTTTTTTGAGATGGAGCCTTGCTCTGTTGCCCGGGCTGGAGTGCAGTGGTGGGATCTCAGCTCAATGCAACCTCCGCCTCCTGGGTTCAAGCAATTCCCCTGCCTCAGCCTCCCGAAGTGCTAGGATTACAGGCATAAGCCACCATGCCCAGCCCAGGTGGCAATTTTTTTTACGTTCCCCAGATGAATCCAAAGTGAGAACCAGTAGGAATGGCATATATAAGATTATTCCAAGCCAGTGTTGTTAGAAATGAAAGGTGATGTATGGTACGTATATATCTCAATAAAGCTGAAGAAAAAGAAAAAGAGAGAGACAGAGAGGAAGGAGGGAAGGAAAGAAGGCAGGCAGGAAGGAAAGAATAAAGAAAAGAAAAGAAATTAGAAAAAAAAGGAAAAAAATGAAGCTGTTGAAAATACACAGGCAAGGGTAGGGTTACAGAAACCCAGTGGGGGAGCCTGATTCAGGCTGTGGCTGGGGTCACAATCAGGCAAGGCTCCCCAAAAGGAGGAGTGTATTCTGTTTAGATATCAGCAATAGTCAGACATGCTGAGGTAATGAAAGGGAAAGTGTGTATTTAATTCTCATTGCTAAAGCAACAGCAACCTATGGTATTGACATTATAGAACACACTGCATAATTAAGTCTGTTAATGAGTATTAATAAAATTGGCACTTTTTTTTTCATTGAGAAGAACACTTCGCAAGCCTCAGGAATAGTTTTTGATGGTTCTGTGAGAACCGATTAGGAACTCCGAGAGAGGAAATCTGATGTGTGAGCAAAAACAGCAAGTCCTGAAGCAGAACATCTCAGTGGCAGCTTTGACTCACCCCCATGTCTGAGCAGTCTCCAATCCTGACCAGGTCGCCATGGTGGAAAGAATCCAGAGACAGCTTCCAATAATTTCTCCCCTCCCTGGGTTTTTGTGCCCTTCCTCAGTCCAAGAGATGGAGTCCGTGTGCCCTCCCCTGGGATCTGACCGGCCTATGGCTTGTTTTTCACTGGTAGAAGGTTATGGAGGCTATTCTGTAGAACTTCCAAGCCTGGGCCTGAAGAGGATGGGCAGATGCTACTATCGCTCTGGAGCACAGGAGCCATGCTTTAAGGAAGTCTAGGCTAGATGACTTCGAGGTCAGAGGTTATGTGAAGAGAGGCCTTGAAGGAAGAGCAGTTTCAGATCTAGCCAAGCTTCTAAGTGAATTCAGATGCATGAGAAACCCAAGGGAAACCAACAGAAAATCACCCTGCTGAGCCCTGGTGTATTAGTCTGTTTTCATGATGCTTATAAAGACATACCCTAGGCTGGGCAATTTACAAAAGAAAGAGGGTTAATTGGACTTACAGTTCCACGTGACTGGGGAAGCTTCACAATCATGGCGGAAGGTAAGGAGGAGCAAGTCACATCTTACTTGAATGGCAGCAGGCAAAGAGAGAATGAGCACCAAAGAGAAGGGTTTCCTCTTATCAAACCATCAGATCTTGTGAAACTTACTACCATGAGAAAGGCATGGGAGAAGCCTCCCCCACGATTCAATGATTTTCCACCAGGTCCCTCCCAAGACATGTGGGAATTCAAGATGAGATTGGGGTGGGGACACAGCCAAATTATATCACCTGGCCAGAGTCCTGATCTACAGAATCATGAGGAAATGTAAACCATTGTTCTAAGCCACTAAGTTTTGGAGTTTTATTACAGCAATAATAATTGAAAAGTTTCTCCTTCTGGCTCTGTAATTGGACTGTAAGTTCAATTAGTCCAATTATGGCATTGTATTATATTTTCATTGTATTTCTATTGTATTGCAGTCTGGCCTAAGCCCATTTGGTCATACCCAATAATTAGCTGGGCAGCTATTGGTAGCCTCCAATCAAGGGTGTTTATCCCAAGAATCATGAAATTCAAGGAAGTTGTGAACACAGATTGGGAAAAAGATAACATCTTTATTTTCATTAATGCTTAACTGAAATTTAGCATTGCCTTTCATTACAAATGAGACAAGAAACCACAGTAGTATAAAAATTCTTGTGGCTTTGTCACAAGTGATTTCTACTGTCACTAATAGAAATCACAGATTTTTTTCATATCACATTACAGTTGACTTCGTTGTTTAAGATACTAACAAGGAAGTACATATATAGTTACATAATAAATTTGTTTTTAATAATTTGATAACTATAATATAATTGGTTTCCTCTGTAGTAATAAGTATTTTATTTTATGCATTTGGAACCATTATTTTGCAAAGGGATCCAGAGGCATTACCAGACTCTTAAAGGGTCCAAGGCCCTAAAAAATATAAGAACATCTCTACCCAGAGGTAGAGATGGGTCAAAGATCATTACTCCACAAACCTCCTACTCAGTTTTGTTGAAAGCAAGTTTCATACAGACTCCTGCCATCCACACAGACATTGATTAGCAAACTGACACTAAAACAGTTCCTGCCTACAACTTGTTCTGGAAGCAAGATCAAGTTCTGGCACCCTCTCTCTTTTTAGGAGTTCCAACAGTATCTCATATGAACGGTTCATTCAGGGCAAATATTCCAGTAGCAGGTTTCAGCCAATTAGTTACAGCGGACTAGGAACATGAATTCTCCAAGATAGCAGCTAGACACCATAATCATGCCTTGGGAAATTTTCCAAAGACCAAAGTAAAAATAGTTGAATAAGAATAATATAATAATGGCTAACACTTAATTGATAACTTCCTGCTTGCCAGACACTATTCTAAGCACTCATCATAGAATAATTCATGAAATCCTCATGATCAGCAGATGGGGTAGGCATTATCATACCCATCTTACAGATTAGGAGACAGGCTCAGAGAGGTTAAAGAACTTACACAAGGTCACATAGCTCCTAAGAGACAGACTTAAGTGTGAGCTGTTGCAATGCTTCTCAAACTCTGCCATGCATTAGAATCACTGTGCAGCTTTAAAAATCCCAATTCCCAGGGTGCACACCAGCAACACACCATTACATTGGCCCTTGCCAAGTCTGCCAATTAAGTCAGTCTCTAGAAGTAGAGCCCAGATACTACATTGATATTTTTTAAAGCTTCCCATCAGGTGATTACAATATGCAGCCAAGACTGGGCTCCTTGGATTCTTAAATGCAGTTCATCAAGAGCAGGGGTCCTGCTATAACACATCAAGCCAATCTTGAATGCTCCTTATTTCACCAATAACAAAAATAACTTCTAGCACCTATTACGTTAGCTAACAAAGCCTCTGATATTGATCTGAAATTTAAAAATAGTAACTGAAATCTTGTGGTAGCCACCTCAGGTTAGACGTCTGGCTTGAAGTTATTAAATGCTAACCAACCAGCCTTGCAGTGTTGTGATTAGAACACTTAAAACATTAACTGTCTCTAGAGAATAGATTAAAATGAACCCACACACACTGGATATTACACTATTTCTGTTAAAATATTTTAAATGAAACTACAGACAGCGTAACACATTGCCATCACATTCACTCCCTTCTTATGTTGAAAAGCCTACCAATGCTCCCACCTGCCCTGCAGTCACCAGATGAAATTGCCTAAATCACCTAATTAGTAATTGATATGGTTTGGATATTTGTCTCCTCTAAATCGCATGTTAAAACGTGATTCCTAATATTGGAGGTGGAGCCTGGTGGGAGATATTTGGGCCATGGAGGTGGGTCCCTCGTGAATGGATTGGTGCCCTCCTCTTGGTAATGAGTGAGTTCTCGCTCAGTTAGTTCACATGAGATCTGGTTGTTTAAGAGTGTGGCACCTCCTCCCCCTCTCTCTCTTGCTCCCACTACCACTATGTGATGAGCCTGCTCCCCCTTCACCTTCTGCCGTGATTGTAAGCTCCCTGAGGCCTCACCTGGAGCAGATGCCAGCACCATGCTTCCTGTATAGCCTGCAGAACCTGAGCCAATTAATCCTCTTTTCTTTATAAATTACTCAGTCCCGGATATTCCTTTATAGTGACACAAAAACAAACTAACACGATAATGTTACAGTTCTTTTTTACCTCCCAGATCTTCGACATGTGACTTTGAGGTCAGGTGGTGTTTCCTTACCCCTTGAGATCAAAGTTAGATCACCTTAAGACACCTGTCCCCTGTC
Organism: Pongo pygmaeus; assembly: GCF_028885625.2. Taxonomy (NCBI): domain Eukaryota; kingdom Metazoa; phylum Chordata; class Mammalia; order Primates; family Hominidae; genus Pongo; species Pongo pygmaeus. The sequence goes on from NC_072376.2 coordinate 24,199,394, forward strand.
CTTACTCTACCACCATCATTCTGTCAGGGTCTGAGAGGAGTCTGAAACATTCCCTACTTGCAAGCTTATAAGTTAGCCTGGCCAAGTCCAGTGACTCACATCTATAATCCCAGCACTTTGGGAGGCTGAGGCACGTGGATCGCTTGAGGTCAGGGGTTTGGGACCAGCCTGGCCAACATGGTGAAACCCCGTTTCTACCAAAAAATACAAAAATTAGCTGGGTGTGGTGGCACACACCTGTAGTCCTAGCTACTCAGGAGGCTGAGGCGGGAGAATCACTTGAACCTGGGAGGCAGAGATTGCAATGAGCCAAAGATCATGCCACTGCACTCCAGCCTGGGTTATAGAGAGAGACTCCATCTCAAAAAAAAAAAAAAAAAAAAGTTAGCCTGCTACTGTTTCATGGATGCTGGCAGAAGATATGAAACTCTTGGGTCAGAGACAAAGGAATTTTTATTAGTCACAGCAGAACAAGTAGAGAGCATGATGTTAGCTCGGGTCTCGACGTCTCCCAAGTCCTATGGAGGTGACAGAGGCAGGCCCAGGGAGATGCCACACATTACGGGTGATTTCCATCACACCCAAAGAACACTGATCCTGGGAAAGTGAGCAGTAAACAAACCTGCTCTTTGTCTGGTGGGAAACAAGACTGCCTGATGCAAACACAACCCTGAGAAATAACCCAGGTAAAAGCAGGATGGTTTGGCATTCCTGGCATACCCAGCAATCAAGAGCAGGGACGCTCAGAACTCACAATGGATTGCTTCTTCCAACACCCATTGACTTTGTTTTATTTTCTTCTCAGCACTTAACTTCCAGATATATTCTTATTAGTATGTCCTTATCTGTCTCTTTCAATGCAGTGGAAGTTCCAGGAGCTTGGGGTCATCTGTCCTTTCATTGTTAATTCCCCAGCACGAAGGAGAATGACAGGCCTGCAGAAGGCATTCAGTGGAAGTTTGTTGAATGAATGAGTGGGACTAACCTCAATTTCCAACATAGGCCACAAATTCTCCACTCCAATCAAACAGGATTCTTAACTGCCCCCAAACCTGCCTAACTTCATGGCTTTGGCCTGGAGAAACCTTGGCCGCAGGTGGCTTACCTCTCCTGCCCCACACGGTTCAACCCCTGCAAAGCCCACTGCGGTATCTTCTCTGTTTCCTTCTACCCATGAATCTTCTCTGAACTTTTATAGCTCTCCTCTTTGGCCTCATACATTATTAATATTTCCATCATTATATTCTTTTTTTCATAATTATTATGTAGTTGTTAAGGCCTATGAGTCTTGTTAAAATGTAAAACTTGTTAAAACGAAAAGAAAGAAAGATGAGACCACAGCGGTGGTAAAGGGTAATGGTGACAGCCTCTAGACACCTGTGTTGCTACTTACTAGCTGTTTTACCTTAGGCAAGCAGTTAAACCTCTCCGAGTCTTAGTTTTCTCATCTGCAAAATGGGGAAAGTGACCATACCTACCTCCTAGGGTTATTCTGAGGATCCAGTGAGATATTTTATGGAAAGGACTGAGAAAAGTGCTTTTGGTTATTTGTGGTACATCATGCTATGCCATGCTGGATGCATTCCCTGGAGACCCCTCAAGAGCACCTCACCCCATTGGAGTGCCAGCCCGTTGAAAGAGAAGATGCATGGACTTCATTCTGTATCCACTGCATTTCCTCACTCTGTCCCAGAACATAGGACTGGGAGGAGGGGAAGGGCATGAGAAGCACGTTGAGCAGATGTTCCCAGATGAAGTTAAATCTTTCACAGGAGTGGGAGTGTAGCAGAAAGAGCTGCAGACAAAACCCCTCAGACACCGAGTTAAAGAAGGAAGGGCTTTATTCGGTCGGGAGCATCAGCAAGACTCACGTCTCAAAAACCGAGCTCACCAAGTGAGTAATTCCTGTCCCTTTTAAGGGCTTACAACTCTAAGGGGGTCCACATGAGAGGGTCGTGATTGATTGAGCAAGCAGGGGGTACGTGACTGGGGGCTGCATGCACCAGTAATCAGAACGGAACAGAACAGAACAGGGATTTTCACAGTGCTTTTCCATACAATGTCTGAAATCTATAGATAACACAAGCAGTTAGGTTAGGGGTGGATTTTTAACCACCAGGCCCAGGGTGTGGTGCTGGGCTATCTGCCTGTGGATTCCATTTCTGCCTTTTAGTTTTTACTTCTTTTTTCTTTGGAGGCAAAAATTGGGCATAAGACAATATGAGGGGTGGTCTCCTCCCTTAGGAGGAATGTTCAGTTGATGCAGCCCCACATGAGAAAGGACTCTTCCATGACTTTGACTTTGATTCTGGTCAAAAAGAAGAGACTCGCTGAGCGAAATGGCTAGACAGCAGTTATTTCACATTTCAGGTCTGGCAATGGAAGCAAGAGTTATAGTGGATAACCTTGGAGCTGAGTTTTCTGCGTTGCAGAAGGCAAGTATTTCTAACTGGTGCTGGGCTGGCCTGAAGCAGTCTTTCTCTTTGAGTACTATTTTATTCAATAATAAGAAGTTATACATTCATAGAACTTTGCAAAGCACTTGAACATGTATCATCCCCTTTGACCTTCACAATCTTCGGAGGGAGGTATGTCCAGCAGCTTCATCAACCCCCATTTTACAGAGGAGGAAACTGAGGCACAGAGGCTACACATGGTAGAGCTGGGATTCAAACTCTGCCTCAACCTTATAGTAAGTAGAGTAAGGCATTCCCAAAGATGCCCATGTCCTAATTCCCAAAACTTATGAATATGTTACCTTACATGACAAAAGGAACTTTGCAGATGTGATGAAGTCAAGCATCTTTTTTTTTAGATGGAGTCTCGCTCTGTTGCCCAAGCTGGAGTGCAATGGCTCGATCTCAGCTCTCTGCAACCTCCACCTCCTGGGTTCAAGCTATTTTCCTGCCTCAGCCTCCCAAGTAGCTGGGATTACAGGCACGTGGCACCGTGCCTGGCTAATTTTTCTATTTTTTAGTAGAGACAGGGTTTCACCATGTTGGCCAGACTGGTCTCAAACTCCTGACCTTGTGATCTGCCTGCCTCAGCCTGCCAAAGTGCTGGGATTACAGGCATGAGCCACTGTGACCAACCCAAGTCAAGCATCTTGAGAGGGGAAGAGGATCCCGAATTATCCAGGTGAGCCTAATCACAAGGATCCTTACCCAGACGAGGTCAGAGTTGTAGACTGGAAGATGCCACCAACTTTGACAATGAAGAGGCTACAGCCAAGGAAAGCAGCCAGCCACTGGAAGCTGGAAGGGCAAAGGATGCCTCTCCTCTAGCGCCTCCAGAAGGAATACAGCCCCGCCAATACCTTGATGTTAGCCTAATTAGACCCAGTTAAGACTTCTGACCTCCTGCACTGGAAGCTAAATCTGTATTAAGCTACCAAGTTTGTGGCAATTTGTTACAGCAGCATCAGGAAATTAACACACCCCCCCAAAGCCTGCCAGGGCATCATGGTCATTTCAGGCAGCATGGTATTTTAAAATAAATTCATACTTGATGGGAACAGCACAGACGGCATGCAGGACCCACAAAGGCCCTCCAACTACCCTGTGCTGCCAGCTCCCGGAATTCTTCAGCAGGATGTCCATGGAGGCAGGACAGTGCATGGCTGGAAACACACCTTCTGGAGCTGGCAGCCTGGATTTATTACCCCAGCTCACTAGCTGTGAGACTATAAACAAGTTATTTAGCCTCCCTGTGCCTTGTTTTCCTCATCTGTGGATGGAAGTGAAAATAGCACAGACTTCAAGGACCAGAAGAATTAACAGATGCTTAGGACAGTGCTGGGCACATGGCTGTTAGTTATTATTATTATTAAAGGGCTTTCAGGTTTTTTTTTTGTTTTTTTTTTTGATAGAGGGTCTTGCTCTGTTGCCCAGGCTGGAGTGCAGTGGTGCAATCTGGGCTCACTGCAGCCTTCACCTCCTGAGCTCAAGCAATCTTCCCACCTCAACCTCCTGAGCAGCGGGGATAAAGTGACTAATAAGCACGTCCCAGGACTATTGGAAGAACCAAAAGAGATAATAGGCATGAGATTCTTTTGCAAACGGAAACATGCCATTCAGATGAAATGGGTGAGCATAATTACTGGCAAGGGGTCATTCCGGCTGGAATGAAATTGAGGAGAGGCAGGGGTGGGGGGTAACCCAGATGCAGATGCAGCACCTCGGGGATGGGGAACAGGACTGGAGCCAAAGACCAGCCTGGTGCATTTCCACCAAGCAGCGTGTGTTTTGGAGGCTGGCTCTGGGCAGGGCACCGCGCAAGACAGTTGAGCACTTAGCCCACGGGCCAGCCCTGCTCCCCAGGAGTGGCAGATTCCCACACACTTCCTCCTACTTAGAGAAAAAAAGAAATGGAGGCTTTGAAGGAAGTGTGTGAACATTTCAAAGTGCCACTAATTCATGACCAGCAACCACAGCTGAAATGCTGAGTAGAGTAAGTTCTGGCTCACAGCGCATCAGCTGATAGATTTCTCAGTAAGAAGTGGCCAGGCCCTTTGGGGTGAGTTAGCAACCTGCTCCAAAAGCAGATGTTTTGCAGTGGCTGGTAGGTCTCTGTGCTGCATGCTCCAGACAGGGTGGCTAACCATCCCGGTTTTCTGAGGACACAGGAGTTTCCTGGGACACAGAACTTTCAGTGCTAAAACTGGGAATGTCTTGGCCAAACTAGGACAAATTGATCACCTTATTCCCAGGACTCTGCACCTCCCTTCACCAAAATCCTCCTGGAAATGCTGCCCAGCTCACCCTGAAATAGTACAGCCTTCATGCTCTTGCTTTTAGATTCATTACATAAAGCAGAGATTGGCAGTGTTTCCAGACCAATTCCAAACACTGTCCATTCACTGAGTGCTTTACAGTTTGCAAAGTGGTTTCCCATACATTCACATGTTTGGTCTTTAGAACAATCTCAAGGCCAAGGATAATAAAGATGGCTGTGCGGCCGGGTGCGGTGGCTCACGTCTGTAATCCCAGCACTTTGGGAGGCCGAGGAGGGTGGATCACGAGGTCAGGAGACCGAGACCATCCTGGATAACATGGTGAAACCCTTTCTCTACTAAAAAATACAAAAAATTAGCCAGTGGTGGTGGACGCCTGTAGTCCCAGCTACTCGGGAGGCTGAGGCAGGAAAATGGCGTGAACCCGGGAGGCGGAGCTTGCAGTGAGCTGAGATCGCACCACTGCACTCCAGCCTGGGCGACAGAGCAAGACTCTGTCTCAAAAAAAAAAAAAAAAAAAAAAAGATGGCTGTGCTAGAAATGCTTCAGAATGTAAAAGACAGAAAATATAACTAGAATGACTTAAGGAAATAGGTTGTTATTGTTTTCCAAAACAAAAAGTCTAGAAGTAGGCAGTTGCTGGGTTTGTGTCCTTAGCATGATATCAAGGCAAGCTGACTGCAACTCTTCCAGTCTTCCCTCATGGCTGCCACAACGCTAGATACCTGGTTTCATCTTAGGGAGGAAGAAGGCGGCTGATGGAACACAGCCGGCAGAATTCTGCTTAGGTTTCTTTGGCCAGAGCAGTGTTACAGGGGCATTTCCAGCTGCATGGCCATTAGAGATATGAAGTATTTAGCTTTCTAGCCTCTGTAGTAGAGGAAGGTGAGGGATAAAAGGAATAGGAGCAGTGTTGAATGAGTCACTTACAGTATCCGCCACGGTATGAACAGAGGGCGGCTTACTACAAGGCAGACAAGGCTAGCGGGACTTGGGATCTCATGGAGCCCTGTGATTCTCAACACTTCATTGTACATTGAATCAGCTGGAGCCCTTTTAAAATAATGATGCCCTGGTCTACCCCAGACAACCAAAATCAGAATCTCTGAGAATAGGTCCTAGCGTAATTATCTTTCAAATCTCCCTAGTTGACTGAAGTGTGCAGCTGGCCTTCTAAAGCTGCACCGTTCAAGAGCTAGCCCCTAGCCACATGTGGTTATTGACATTGAAATTAAGTGAAATAGTTTCTCGGTCATAGTGGCCACATTTCAAACAGTCAGTAGCTGCACGTGGCTCGTGGCTACCCTTTGTACAGAGCAGATACAAAACATTTCCACCATCATAGAGAGTGCTGTGACTGGACAGTGCTGTTCTAGGGGAACCTGAGAGCGACGGAGCCTGTTTGGAAGTTCAAGCAGGGCTGGGCTGAGTGAGGCAAGTCGGATAGCCCTGACCTGGATGCAGTACAGAAGAATGGTTAAGGGCATGAACAGGGAGCCAGGTGGCCCCAGTTTCAATCGCAGACCCTCCACTCACCAGCTGGGCAACTTCAAACAAGTCACTGTCCTCTCTGGCCTCTCTTTCTCCGCCTGCAAAATGCAGGTGATAACAGCATACCAACTTGAGGGGTTGCAGTGAGGACTCTAAGCTGATCCTTGTAACATGCTCAGGATGGTGCCCTGGCACATGCTACCTGCTGCAAATGTCGGCTGTTGATGTTATCCAGGAGGCCTCACAGAGGGCCTCTTCCCGGGCACATCAGTGATTTTAACTGTCAACCCAAGACTTTCTCCCAGGTTTCCCAGCTGGGGCCCTGACACTGGCTTTTCCATGTCACCCCTTGCTCTGGGTCTGATTTCCTGGTACTCAGCCAGTCAGCCCACCCCAGGTCCAAGTATGTAGGAGGAGTGAAAGAATGAATGAGTGCACAAACACCGAACACATCCCTGGGATCATTCACTGAGTATAACCAGCCCCTTGACTTGTAACTTGGCCCTGGGTTCAGCAGGTGCAGAGGGCGTGGAGCAGGGAGTCAGTCTGTGTGGGCCTGGGCAGGTCGCTGGGCCTCTCTGAGAATACCTGATCTATAAAATCAGGGGTTCAATCCAACACAGAGTACAGCCTCTCTGAAAGGCATTTAATCTCTGAAACACAGAATTTTCCTTCCTTGGGGAAAAATTACAGCTTCTTAACTAGGGTGCCTGTGCCCTGATCTTCCCAGGTTTCCCATCTCCCCAGGATGCAATAGGAGTCCTTGGTCATCGCTCAGAGCTGCCACCCAGCCTTCCCTGTCCCCTCCATCTCTCCAGGTTGTGCTGTCTAGGAAGTGGGCCCAGGGGGTGCATCAGGAAGAAGACATATTCACTGCAGCAGAAATGAGTGAGATGCCCCCTCCTTGCTCTATGAGGACTGTCAGAAACTGGGGGGCGACGCCCCTTGATACAGGCCTGCTCAAACAGCCCCACCTCCCAGGGAAGGAAGGGCACTTTCAGATGCAACAACCTTGAGCCTCAGCACATCTGCTCCTGGCGTGCGAATGCCACAGCGCAGCAGACACGCCGCGATGGGTCCCAGTCATTAACTGGCTGTCAGGTTCCTCAGATGATGGAGCTAAAAATAGCGCGCTATAGATAGAAGCTTCTCCCACGCAGGCAGGCGCCGGCTGCAAATGGAAGTGGGGAGCAGGGGCTGTGCGCGGCTCTCTCCCCTAAAGCGAGGTTCGTGCTCATCTCTAGCCCCCGCCGCTCTCGTGGGCCACGTCCTGCTTCGCTCCGCAGCATCCCCGCTCGGGAACCGCAGATGCGCCCAAATGTTCCAAACCCGCGCGGGGCGGGGGCTCATTTGTATGCCGCACCCTGGATACAAGTGATAAGGCCCCAAACACTCCAAGGAAACCGCGCAGATGAAACCCGGCGCTGCTCGCTCAGGAGGCGAGATATTTATAGAATCCAAATATCAGCATTTTCTACCCATTTACACAAAGCAATTTCAGCCTTTTCGGATGAGAAAAGAGCAGCCCCGGCCGTCATTCATTCGGGTGCCGGAATCACATTTGGGACCAGGAAGCCCTGATTTTATAGGAAACCTCGAGGCAGGCTCGGATTAAAGATCAATGGCGACATAAAATGTGGGCTGTCATATTTTCGCTCTGAACATGTCCTGGTAATAAAAAATGTTGTTTTAGTAAATAAACTCAAGGAGATGCATTGCCCGCTGTTTATTCTCTTCAGCTTTGGTGCTTGGAGCAAAGGATGACGAGAGAGAGAGAGAGAGAGAGAGACAGAGAGAGAGAGAGAGAGAGAGAGAGAGAGAGAGAGAGAGAATGAATATCATCTTCAGAGTCCACAGCTGAGCCTACCAGCTGCAGGGGAAGCCTCTGACCCTCTCTCCATCTCCTGAGCCAGCGCAGCGCACTGTGTATTTCTCTGCCGAGATGCTCATTTTGCTGCTACTTTAAGAAAAGTGTGAAATGTGTTTCCAAAAAATAATGAGGCCGGCAGCTGAACAGGCGGGCTGTCAGTGCAGATCCTGGGGAGAGATAGGCGGGAGGTCAAGTCCTGGCCCTGCCGCATCCGGGCTGAATGGGTCTGGGGAAGTCACCTAATACCGCTAAGGCTCAGTCTCCTCATCTGTTAGATGGGGATATCGTAGTCCCTCCCTCATTGAGGCATAGTGAGGATTAAATGATAAAACGCAGGAAAAGTGCCTGGCAGGCCAGTCAATAGTAGATTTTATTATTGTGCCCAGGAATTGGAAGGTGAATTCAGGGTATCCGTGGATATCTCCCTGAACCATAGGTCTTCAAGATTTGCTGAGCAGCTCCCAATCTGCCTGAAGTTTGACCAGGAAAAACATCATTATGGGGTTCCCCCATAATCCAGTTTTGTTAAATATAACAGGCAGCCAGGCACTGGGGCTCACACCTGTAATCCTAGCACTTTGGGAGGCTGAGGTGGGAGGATCACTTGAGCCCAAGAGTTAGAGACCAGACTGAGCAGCATAGTGAGAACTCATTTCTACAAAAACTTTAAAAAATTAGCCGGGTGTGGCAGCTTGTGCCTGTAGTCCCAACTATTTGGGAGGCTAAGGCTGGAGGATCACTTGTGCCCTGGAGTTAGAGGCTATAGTGAGCTATGATTGCACCATTGCACTCCAGACTGGATGACAGAGTGAGGACTTGTCTCAAATAGTAATAATAATAACATGCTTAATATGAGGGCAGAGATCTGGGCCTTTCTGGCTTTGCAGTCTGAATGATCCTCGGGAGGAACTTAAGAGGTCTTCCCAACATGTCCCAAAGCCCTGTTGACAGTGGGCCAAGGCGGTGGCTTTGTGGGTCCAGCATGCAGTCATGCCTCATCTGAGATCTCTTTGGGAAACTGGGCATAGATCCTTGTGTATTCAGACCAATCCCCTCCAAGCCTCCTGGGCATTTCTGACACCACCCTCCTCCTTTGGGCACACCAGGCAGGGGGGGACCTGGCATAGGGCTATCTTGTCTCAGGATCTCACTCATTCCCTGCTTTTCTGCAACTCACCTTTCTCCCTGATGTCTAGCTTAGTCGTTCTCAAATTTTAGTATCATTAAAATCACCAGGACAGATCCTAGACTGCTTGAGCTCCACCCCCAGAGTTTCTGATTCAGTATCACTGGGATTAGGGCCCAGGAATATATATTCCTAACAAGTTCTCAGATTATGCCAAGTGATGTTGATTTCCAGACCACATTGGGAGAACCGACGGTCTAAAGAAATTCATATGGAGGGTGAGGGACTGGGAAGTTCTGCAATTACTCATCATGTCTCATAGGGTCTTGATGCATCAGCTCTTTTGGTTTTGTGGGTCTGAATCCTTTGAAATACTACAATAAATAATTATAAATTTAGATAAGTGCTCTATAGGAAAACTCAGTGTGCCTTCAGAGAGCACATAGAGGGTCCTGACTGAGAGTCGGGAAGGATTGCTTTAAAGACACGGCAATAGAAGCTGAGGATGAGGGTGCATAAAATTAGTTAGATGAGGAGCCAGGGAACAGCATTCCAAGGAGCAGGACTGGACTATGCTTTGGAGCCACATTGTCATGGGTTTGTTGCTCAAAGAAACCAACTAACAGCTGTGATTTCATTGAGCCTCAATGATAAGAGGTCAGGGCCAGGTGCCATGGGTCATGCCTATAATCTCAGCATTTTGAGAGGCTGAGGTGAGAGGATCACTTGAGTCCAGGAGTTTGAGCCAGGCTGGACAACATACTGAGACCTCATTTCTACAAAAAAATTTAAAAATTAGCCAGGTGTGGTGGTGCGTGCCTATGGTCTCAGCTATCAGGAGGCTGAGGTGGGAGGATCACTTGAGCCTGGGAGTTTGAGGCTGCAGTGAGCTGTGATCGAAGCACTGCACTCCAGCCTGGGAGACAGAGGGAGACCTGTCTCAAAAGTAATAGTCATAATAATAAAAGGTCAGAAGAGAGACCCAGGCCCTTCCTTCTCACCTGTCCCTGCCCCTTCCTCCTCCCCTGTTTCCCCTCCTATCTGCCCTAGCACCATCAAGTCCTATTGCTGGGTGCCCTGCCTTAGTTGACTCTTGTCTTCATTGTACATTGTGTCAGTTATCTATTATCGCTGCATAACAAACCCTAACATTTAGTTCTCCCAATTTGTGCGGTTGGCTGGGTGGTTTGGCTGCTGGACTCACCTGGGCTCACTCATGCAGCTGCACTCGGCTAGCAGCTGGTGAGGCAGCTGGGCTCTGGCTCTCTGGGCTGGGCATCTCTCTCCATATGGTCTTTCACTGCTCGTTCTTCATGGTATGGCCATGTCAGGGCAATATTCCAAGATGGGCAGGAGGGAAGCACCAGGCCTTCCAAGGTCCAGGCTCCAGAACCTACCTACTTGTCACTTCTGCCACATTCTATTGGTTGAGAGTGTTGGCCCGAAAGGAAGAGGCTGAGGCATAAAATATAATTTAAAGAGTTTACTTAAGCCAAAGTGAGGAGAGCTGCCTAGAAGACTCAGACCCAAGTAACCTTGCCTATGGGCTTCATTCTGCCTTTCTTAAAAGCAGGTTTTTAAAGGCAAAGAAGGGGGACACGGAGGCAGTGGGCTGCTACAACACTGTCAGGAATCCTCATTGGTTTACAGAAATAACATTGATTAGGGATTGGCTATACATTGTGAAGCTATAGGGTATGGGTTATAGTGTCTGGTGTGGCATTATTGGGTTAATTTACAGCTCCTTGTGGTAATAGCAAGCAGTTTCAAGAGATGAATGCATAGCTCACAGTGAAGTGTAGGATGTGAGTGCTGTCTCATTGTCTTGTCTCTCTGGGCTTGATCATTTAAAAGGACTTGCATTCCTCAGATAAAAGTTCTTTTTTTCTCAGGGGAAACCGGAAGGTAGTGGAGCAGAGAAAATGAGCTTGTTTCCTCCTGTTTTCTTCCTGTTCCCATCTGCACAGCCTCAGCACCAGCCTTCAGCCTTGCAGCAGCGGTTGTTTCCAGCTTTTTCCCACCCTTCCAGAGCCAGCCTGGATACCAGCTTTACGGGGCACTTCCTCCGTGCCTCTAAGTCCTCATAACCCCAACCTCTTCTGATTCTCCAGTCTTAAGGGTGGAAGCTGCTTCCTTCAGTTACTACCTCTTTGAGATCTCAGTGGTCCCACTTTGCCTTTTCAATACTCAGTTCAGCCAATTCCTTGTATTAAACTATCTCTATTAATATAATAGATGTGGCCGGGCATGGTGGCTCATGCCTGTAATCCCAGCACTTTGGGAGGCCGAGGTGGGTGGATCACTTGAGGTCAGGAGTTCGAGACCAGCCTGGCCAATATGGAGAAACCCCTTCTCTACTAAAAATACAAAATTTAGCCAGGCATGGTTGCATGAGCCTGTAATCCCAGCTACTCAGGAGGCTGAGGCAGAAGAATCACTTGAACCTTGGAGGTGGAGGTTGCAGTGAGCCGAGATCGCACTACAGCATTCTAGCCTGGGTGACAGAGCAAAACTCTGTCTCAAAAAAATAAAAATAAAAAATAGATGTAGTTTCTATTTTCCTGACTGAACCCTAATACTTAGTATATCAACAAAAATACACTCTGCTGCAAGTATCAGATACCCAAATATTGGTGGATTAAACCATAAGGTCATTTACAATTTACTCAAGAAAAGGCCTAGAGCCTTTGGTTTAGTTTCTCAACAAAAGATCTTCTTGCAAAAGATCCAACTTCTATCTTCCTACTCTGCCATCTATGGATGGTTGTCTTTTCATCCTCATGCTTGTTACCTCATGGTAGCAAGATGGCTGCTTTTGTTCCAGACATCATGGCTACATTCGAAGGCAGAAAGCCAGCATCTCTTCTTCCTTGGCTCTCAGAACTTCTTCCTTGGCTTGCTCTTACTCTCTCTCTCAAAATTTCCTCAACAGACTTTCCTTTACATCTCATTGGCCCAAACTAAAACAATAGTCACACCTAGCTGCAAGAGAGGCTGGTAAATTTAATACTTAGCAAAGGAGGATAGGATTACCATGATGGGCTGAGGTCAATCATCATTCTACCCCTGGGGCTGTATCTTCTACTACCTGAAAGAAAAATCAGAGATCTCTCCTCAGTGGAGAGCAGGGAAGGGGTATCAGGAGTGGGATTGCAGCTGAGAAAACACTTCTGCATCCACCCGCTGGCCTTGACTGCCTTCCTTGCCCCTGGCAGATGCACTGGCACTTTGCTTGCTTCCAAGTTTCCTTATCCATGGTTTGCTGGAACCTCTGGGTCCAACCCACGCAGCTCAGGAAAGCAGACTGAGAAACAAACCCTGGCCCTCCTGGTGCTCCACATGCAGGCCACTGGACAGGCCTGAGCTCCAGGGCTTCTGGGCCTCTCCAACTGTGCTTGGCTTCCACACTGCTAGCTGAAGGTTCACTTTCTCTTCCCCCAAGCTCTGTCTCTCCACGTGTACCCTGGGTTGTGAGGCAGAAGAGAAACCCAGTTCTTTAGAAAATTCACAGTCTAACCAGCAGCCTGTGTCCCTTTCTTCCTGTGACTGCCTGTTTTCTGGCCTATGTTAAATAGTGAAATGAAGGAATTTAGAAAAAAAGCAATTTCTCTCCCTTCAGGGCTTGGTTTTTTCAAAACAAAAGAGGGCAGGAAGCTGGAAAGCGCCACCTCAGGCTTGTGTGGTGGCCAGCTCCCGCTCCCTCCTCTGCTTCTCATCATCGCTCCAGAGCTGAGTTGGGGCCTGCAGCCTCCCCTGAGCCCTGACTACCCAGTGGAAAAGGTGCAAGCTCTGTGTGCTCTAGTACACTCGTGCCTGTCTGGATATTCCTAGAGCTACCCACTCCAGCCATGCCTGCTGGGAATGGAAAAACTACGTGACCTTTTCAATCTCTCTCTAGTGCCATTTTTCTCCCACAACCACTGTCCCCCACCCCCCAGGGACAGAAGGAAGGTGATACAGTGATGTGTGTCCCTGCCCAAATTTCATGCTGAAATGGAATCCCCATTGTTGAAGGTGGGGCCTGGTGGGAGGTGATTGGATAATGGAGGTGGATTTCTTATGAATGGTTTAGCACCATTTTCATGGTGCTGTCCATATGATAGTGAGCTCTCCAGAGATCTGGTCATTTAAAAGTGTGTGGCACCTCCACCCCCTTGCTCTTGCTTTCACCATGTGAGATGCCCACTCCCTCTTCGCCTTCCACCATGATTGTAAGTTTCCTGAGGCCTCCCGGAAGCCAAGCAGATCCTAGCATCAAGCTTCCTGTACAGCCTGCAGAAATGTGACCCAGTTAAATCCCTTTCTTTAGAAATTACCCAGTCTCAGGTATTTCCTTATAACAATGCGAAAATGACCCAATACAGATAATAAGGGATTTCCATCCCCTTTGTTATATTTTCTTTTTCTTAATTTGTAACTTAATATGTAACATATGTAACTAAATACATATACACCGATAAACTATATATACCATGTACATATTTTATGTATATGTATATTATATGTGCATATGTAATATGTGTTATAACATGGATTATACATTACAATATATAATTGCACACATGCAGGTATACTAAATTGCATATATACAGGTAAATTATATATACAATGTACATATTTTATGTATATGTATATTATACATTATAATATGTGTATATGTAATATTTGTAATAACATATGGATTATATATTATGTATAATAATTCTAATAATGAGCCTTCCTTTGTTCCAGGCACAGGTCTACATTCTTTATTTTTTTTTGACACAGAGTCTCGCTCTGTCTCCCAGGCTGAAGTGCAATGGCACGATCTCGGTTCACTGCAACCTCTGCCTCCCGGGTTCAAGCAATTCTCCTGCCTCAGCCTCCTGAGCAGCTGGGATTACAGGCCTGCACCATCATGCCCGGCTAATTTTTGTATTTTTAATAAAAAGGGGGTTTCACCACGTTGGCCAGGCTGGTCCGGAAATCCTCACCTCGTGATCTGCCCGCCTCAGCCTCCCAAAGTGCTGGGATTACAGCCGTGAACCACCACCGTGCCCGGCCAGGTCTACATTCTTTGCATATTACCTCACTCCATCCCCCCAGCAGCCCGGAGAGTTGCCCAAGGCCACGCAGTCAGTGGGTAAAACAACTGAGATTCTAGTATTGGAAACCACCTGGTTTGAAAAGTGATCCTAAGGAAAGGGCAGGTGGCCTTTTGCCCTTGGTAAATCCGGGAAAGCTTCTTGAAGGTGGGGGTGGGTTCGCTGGTTAAAGGAGAGGAAGAGTGTCCTCTTGGTGGGAGGTGGCGGAAAATAACCCGGAGGAGTGGGCGGTCCTGGGCACAGCCGTTTGCTCTTCGTCTGTCCTCCACTCATCTGGCCTTAAGTCAGCAACATCAAGAGCAACTGCATTATCTGGTTCCAGGGCATGATGGTTCCAACGCACATTACCCCCATATGCTGACTGCGCCAGCCCTGCGCTGCTGGAAATGCGCCGGTCTCGGCCTATCAAAGCTCTAGTGAGCGGTTCCGGCGGGTTATCAGGATGCATTATTTCCCGCCTAGGCATTCAGTGAATTGCATAAATGCCATCCACTGTGGCTAAAGGGCTCCTGCTCCATCTGCATCATTTCCGAGGCTGTCAGTCGGCGTGACATGTGTGCGCCGGGCCTCTCGCCGCCATCTGGCAGCCTCTTGGAAACCACAGCTCCCCCTGCATCCCCCATCCCGTGCTCCATCAGGAGCGGGGGCCTGAGCCAAGACCGTGGGTAAAGCAAGATCGGGACTTAGGCGTACCTGTGCAGTGATAGCCAGGATTTAGGCGCCTCGATTGCTTTCTGACATGTCCATAGCTCTTCCGGGCGTTACCTCTGCAGCCGTTGAATCCGCAGGAGGCAAGAAGCAGAAATTGCATTTTCCACAGTGCACGCTTTGGGGAGGCCCATTCTTCAGGTCTAGAGGCAACTACCTGGGAAGGTTCCAGCAGCTGCCACTGCCTCCAACGGCCTGCCCTGGCCAGCTCCCCCCTGGGGGAAGTTGCCCGTCCCAGGCAAGGGGACTGTCACTCGGACAGACAGAGCAGCAAGAGTGTGCTCTCCTCTGCGGCCACTGAGTAGGCAAATGGAAGTCCTCCCCTGAGAATCCTGAAAAATCCCAAGAGAATTTCGCATTTTAGGGACAACTTAGCCACAAACATTCCCACGGCAGCAGGGGTACGGACACATCAGCAGCCACACTTAGCCAGTTCTCTAAATCCCGCAGACCAAAGAATGTCCTCCCACAGCGAGGTTACACAAGAACCAGGGAGAGAGATTTCGCCTCCTGACACCAGAACAAAGGGGCTGATGTGAGGGTGTAAAGGGCAGGGAGGGTGCTGGAAGAACGGGTTATTTGTTTTGATGCAAACCCTAAATCCCCCTTCTCTATTTCACTCTAACATCTACTAGGTGAGTGTTGCCCCGAGCCATGGCTCCCAAGTTTCGCCATGTCAAGGAATTTCCTGATAGAGGTGCCAGGACCTGCCCAATCTCAGGAGCTCCAACCCACTTGCTTTGTGGTGAAGACAGGAAAATGCATTTTTAATAAGTATTCATTCAGGGCTCTCTTGCAGGTGGTTCTGAGCTGTAGGTTAAGAAACCGCGGCCACTGCACAGACAGTCCCTTCCTCCTTCATAGGACCTCTCCCTGAGGGGTGAGGCAAGGATGCCAACCGCGAATGCAGTGAGGGAGTGTCTGCCTCATTGAGGGAGGTCTCACTGCTCCGCGCTTCCTCCTTTCCACCTTAGACACTATGTCGTCTCCCAGGACACGCCCTCTGTAACCCACCCCATGGGGGGACCCTCATTTTCTTGTGTTCTCCCTCCCACAGCATTGTTTCTTTCCAAAGGTGGGTGCCGACCATGTAAGATAACATGTCATGTCTCCATGTGGCCAGCAGCAGAAACAATGACATATTTCTCTGCATGTCCTTGGGCACCTAGCACGGTGATGGGCTTTACAGACATTCTTAAGCAACTGCATTACATGTTTATTAAGTACTTCCCTTACTTCAGGCTCTGGACTAGCTACTGGTAAAGAAAAGAAAGAAGGCAGACGAATAATTTTAACTCAAATTGATAAATGGAGCTTTAAGTATAAAGCATCAAACCTATCTGATTGGCAAAGATTGAAAAAAAGGAGAAGACCCAGCTGCGGTGGAGCAAGGAGGAACTCCGACAACGTATGGCGGACCGTAAGTGGGCAGGACTGTTCTGGAAGGCGAGGGGGCAATGTGTGACCAAAATTAAAATGTCTGTTCCCTTTGATCCCAAAATTCTAGTTCTAGGTACTTTTCCTAAGGAGATAACAGAACGAGGATATGAAGCTGTTTGCTCAAGTTATTCCCCAAACATCTGCAGAGAACCTACCAGACACAGGGCAGGTGCTAGGTACGAGGCACAGAGTAGAAATGAAATGGGCAGGAGGATGTCTGAGAGTGGATGGGTGCAGAGAGGATCACTCTGGTGGGGTCTCTGAGAGCAAAAAAGTGGCAACAACCTAAGAGTCCATCCATGGGTGTCTGAGTCCATTTATTTTGATACAGCCATTAACAGAATATTAAGCCATCATTTAAAATGTTGATGTGAGCCAGGCTCGGAGGTTCATGCCTACAATCCCAACACTTTGGGAGGCTGAGGTGGGAGAATCACTTGAGGCAAGGAGCTCAAGACCAGCCTGGGCAACATAGCAAGACACCGTCTCTATAAAAGTAATAAATAGGCCAGGCATGGTGGCTCATGCCGGTAATCCCAGCACTTTGGGAGGCTGAGGCGGGTGGATCACAAAGTCAGGAGCTCGAGATCAGCCTGGCCAAGATGGTGAAACCCCGTCTCTACTAAAAATATAAAAATTAGCTGGGCACGGTGACAGGCGCCTGTGATCCCAGCTACTTGGGAGGCTGAGGCAGGAGAATCACTTGAACCCGAGATCGTGCCACTGCACTCTAGCCTGGGCAACAGAGAAGGACTCTGTCTCAAAAAATACATCATCATCATAATAAATAAAAAAATTTTAAATGTTGAGGTGGGCTGGGCATGGTGGCTTATGCCTGTAATCCCAGCATTTTGGGAGGCTGAGGCAAGTGGATCACTTGAGGTCAGGAGTTCAAGACCAGCCTGGCCAACATGGTGAAACCCCATCTCTACTAAAAATACAAAATTCAGCTGAGTGTGTTGGCGCACGCCTGTAATCCCAGCTACTCAGGGGGCTGAGGCACAAGAATCGCTTGATCCTGGGAGGCAGAGGTTGCAGTGAGCCAAGATCACACCACTGCATTCCAGCCTGGGAGACAGAGCAAGATTCTGTCTCAAAATAATAATAATAATATAAAAATGTTGATGTGTGCATGTATAGTTATTGTTGGAGGAAGCTGTGTATGGCATTGTTGAGTAAAAAATGCAAATTAGGAAACCAAAAATTCTCATTATGTAAAATTACATATAAATGTCTATGTGAGTACATACATAGGAGAAAGTTGTCGAAGATGTCATCTGTTAGATGTCAGAATGTTCAAATAATTTGTTTCCAGCACATTCCTCCTTCTACCTTTCTGTTTTTGAATTTTCTACAATAGCATGGAGCCAGAATGCAAACATTATCTTTGCAAGCAGAACAAACGAACAAACAAATGAACAAAGGAAAGAAAGAAAGAAAGAAAGAAAGAAAGAAAGAAGAGAAAGTGAGAGAAAGAGAGAAAGAAGGAAAGAAAGAGAAAAAAGAGAAAGAAAGAAAGAAGAGGAGAAACAAAGAGGAGAAAGAAAGAAGAAGAGAAAGTGAGAGAAAGAGAGAAAGAAGAAGGAAAGAAAGAAAAAAGAGAAAGAAAGAAAGAAGGAAAGAGGAGAAACAAAGAGGAGAAAGAAAGAAAGAAAGAAAGAAAGAAAAAGAAGAAAGAAAGAAAGAAAGAAAGAAAGAAAGAAAGAAAGAAAGAAAGAAAGAAAGAAAGAAAGAAAGAAAGAAAGAAAGAAAGAAAGAAAGAAAGAAAAGAAAGAGAAAGCAAAACAGCACCAAAGCCCAACCAGGGTGCTAACAGCCTCAGAGGGTGAAGCAGCCTCTTGGGAAGCCTGGTACTCCTCACACTGCCTCGAGTACTATTTGCCCTGCAGGATTTCAGTTCACAGAGGTTAGGAGTGGGGCTGGCACATGGTGGGGATCTGATAACTGTTTGTCCCTTTGTTGTGGCTGCTGTCCTCCTGCTGTGTTCTGAGATGAAACACTTGTACCCCAGAAAGACTCATGGGTCTCCTCTAACCTGACAAGTGCTCCATGACCTTCCTGGGCTTCTGTCTTCCAACGTGAGAATCTCAGAGGCTGGGACTGCCATCTGACAACATGTATCATCAACCCCGGGCCCAACGCCAGGCTGGGATTTGGCCGGCTGGCCCCGGGCCTGGGTTGTTCTTTCTTACCTACTGAGGCTTCGTTGAACTGGCCAACTGATGAGGCACAGCTGAGGCGGTGAAATCTTCCCGAGTGATACATGTGGCTGTCAGGATCATTCACAGTAGTTTGTGTCCCCTGTCCAAGACCCTTCTCCCCATAGACACCCTTCCAAACCCAGCTCATGACTAATAAACCCATACCCAAATTGATCTCACAGCTGTTCTGCAAATGTTGTGCCAGCCCACTCCTCGGAGCCAAGCTGTTTGGACTTGCAGTAAATTGGGGCAATTTCTCATCTGGGGCTTGTCACTGGTTTCAGAAACTGTTCTCATTCAGCACAGGCTTTTCAGTGGCGACAGTAACATGTCTTGGCAAAAACACTGAGTTTGGAGAACTGGTTTCTCCTACCACCAGACACACTAGCAAAAAGCCCCTGTCCAGCTGCTAATTCATTCAGTTCTTCAATGGATGCATGATTTGCTCATGAAAAAGAAAACAGTCAAGGCCCCCTCCTCATGGCTTTCTTACAACAAACTGAGGCACGACTTCAAACGGTGTGGCCCAGATGGAGAAGGGAGACAGGAAATTAAACATCAGTTGACCAAGTTAGTATTAGGCAGCTGGGGAAAGAGGATGGGGTGGAGGTTATTTGGAATAGGTGTCAGGTTATCCATGAGGGCAAGAGCTGCCAACCACTTGAAGGCCAGCAGTGGCCAAAGTTCTAGAACCAGTAGCTACGATCGAGGTAGTAACAGTGGTGGGAGAAGTAACAATTGTAACCACAAACATCTGTGTGAAGCTCTACCCTTTATAAAGCCTGTTTCCATACATAATCCCATCAGCTGAAGTTAAAAAAGCAGGCTTTCCCTTAGATCCAGAGCACCCAAGGGCCATAAGGATCCGTTTATTCATTTATTCATTCATTCACTTATCCACAAAGACTTACTTTTTGCCAAGCACTCCACTAGGTAACTATATTCACCAACATTCTACAGAGAAACAGAACCAATAAGATGTGCATATATAAAGAGGGAGGTTTATTTTGAGAAGTCACTTACAAAATTACGGAGGCTGGCAAGTCCATCCACATTTTGGAGGGTGGGCCAGAAGGCTGGAGATCCAGGAAGAGCCAATTTGCAGTTGACTTCAAAGGTCATCTGCTGTCAGAGTCCCTTCTTGCTCATGGGAGGTCAGTCTCTGTTTTATTCAGGCCTTCAACTGATTGGATGAGGCCCACCCATATTATGGAGGGCAGTTCGCTTTATTCAAAGTTCACTGATTTAAATGTTCATCTCATCCAAAAACACCCTCACAGAAACATCGAGAAAAATATTTGGCCAAATAGCTGGGCATCATGGCCCAGCTAAGTTGACAGATAACATTTTATTTGCTTATTATCCTTTTTATTTTTACAAATTGATGGGGTACATGTGCAATTTTGTTACATGCATAAATTGCACAGTGGCCAAGTCAGGGCTTTTAGGGTATCCATCACCCAAATAGTGTACCTTGTAACCATTCATCAATTTCTCTTCATCCTCCCCACCTCCACCTCCTCACCCTTCCGAGTCTCTATTGCACATGAAATTAACCATCACAGTAATGAAGGCACTGAGCTGAATAAACCTAGCCCTCTAGAAGGTCATAGGCTAGTAGTAAAAGCAATGGTATGTGCTAGAATAACTGTACAAGATTGAAAGTGATGCATGCTATAAAATAGACATAGATGAAAGTGCTAGAAACCTGAATGTATTTCCTTTAGTCATGGGAGGAAGTGAGGGAGCAAGGGGCTTTCTGGAAAAGGAGGATTTGAGTGGGATCTTGAAGAGTAGGTAGGATTTGGATGGGTGCACATGCATATAGAGGGAGGAACATGACACCAGCTAGATGGACGAGCATAAACAAAGAGAGATTAGAATCTGTACAGGGAGCATCCAGGAAGTCATTGTACTTATAGGCAGATGAAATACTGAAAGAATTAAAAAGCAATATGGCAACCAACAGAGTAGACACAGGCCCATGCACCCTGTTGATGCATACCAGCTATTCAGCCTCAGCTATAGCACAGGGTTTTGAATATCTTCTTTCCCGTCCCACTCCTGTAATAAGTGGTCTTATTTCTTTGCACAGTTATCGCTAACAATGGGTGAGCCAGGTTGTAGGAGGCAAGCATTACGGTGCTTGCCCCAGCATCCACTAAACCCAACTGTGGTTTCCCTCCCCAGTCTCCAGCCCATACTCTTCAGTTTGTACTTCATCACTGGCTCTAGATGGGCCATGTGATGCAGTCCTAAGCTAGTCAGAGCCTCACACCCTCACTGCCAGGGCGATTGGTCAGGAACAATGACACCACTGGAGCCAATTATACACTGCAAGGCTATTGCTGTATTTTCACTCTTCTGCTCTCATCCTGAATACAAGAGGTGATAGGAGTGGAGCCACTGTCCTGTGTTCAGTTTGAGACTGAAGCCCAATACATTCATGGGCAGAGCAGAGAAACAGAGAGAAGATGGGTCCTGGTTACTTCAAATCCAGCCCACAGCACATGGAGGAGGCTGTGAGACAGAAAGCATGAGTCCAAATCCACAAGCACCTGGCAGTGATTCAAAACCATGAAAATAATCTTAACATCCAATGTTTATTAAGCACTTACCATGTATCAAGCACTAACATTGTATTTAATCCTTTCAACCTTCAAAGGCAGTTACTATGATCTCTCATTTTATAGCTGAGAAAACTGCCTCAAAAAAAAAAATTTAAGAAACATTCTCAAGGGCCCCCTCACAAGTCAGCAGTGAAATCAAGTTTCAAAACCAGGTCTCTCAGATGTTGAACTCCGAGCTCTTGCTGCCTAAGTGGTTCAGAAATACCTGGAAAAAGGCCGGGTGTGGTGACTTATGCCTATAAATTCCAGCATTTTGGGAGGCCGAGGTGGGTGGATCACCTGAGGTCAGGAGTTCAAGACCAGCCTGGGCAACAAGGTGAAATCCCATCTCTACTAAAAATACAAAAATTAGCCAGGTGTGGTGGCGCACATCTGCAG
This sequence comes from Pongo pygmaeus, assembly GCF_028885625.2. NCBI lineage: Eukaryota > Metazoa > Chordata > Mammalia > Primates > Hominidae > Pongo > Pongo pygmaeus. The sequence goes on from NC_072376.2 coordinate 24,221,054, forward strand.
TCCCAGCTACTGGGGAGGCTGAGGAGGGAGAATTGCTTGAACCCAGGAGGCAGAGGTTGCAGTGAGCTCGGATTGCATGACTCCACTCCAGCCTGGGTGACAGAGCGAGACTCTGCCTCAAAAAAGAAAGGAGACAGACAGACAGACAGACAGACAGAAAGAAAGAAAGAAAGAAAGAAAGAAAGAAAGAAAGAGAAAGAAAGAAAGAAAGAAAGGAGGGAGGGAAGAAAGAAAGAAAGAAAAGACTGGAAAGATTTTTTTTTTTAATTACAGAGATCCAGGCCAACCCCTAGAGATCTGGGTCACTGGGTCTGGGGTGGGGGCCCAGACACCAGATTTTTTTCAGTGCTCCCAAAGTACTGCAAATGGGCAGCCAGGATCAAGAGCCACTGGTCAAGGCATGTGGGATGAAGCTCTTATTTCTGTAAAGCAGTTTCAGGCATTTGTACAAAAACCATGTGATACTGACCTCCCAAACTCCCAGAAGCTTGGGGCAACCCCATGTTTCAGTAAACAACTTCCTTTAGATTACCTACACAATCTCGGCCAGCTCCTGATGGATGGAACTGAGATCTGACTTAAAGGAAGTGAGTGAGGGGTGAGGAATGGACTAGGTGAGAAGAAGAGAAGCTCTCTTTTTTATTTGGCCTGTCATTTTTAGAAAACACACTTTATAGTACTATGAAGGAACAGAAAGCAGCTGCTTTGGGAAACTCTGGGGGATGTCAGCTCCTGGCTTGTCACGGTTATGATCCATGTTCTGTTCCACTTCACTTACAAGAACAAATTTCCCCATGAAACGCCGGGTACAGTGTACACAGCTGGGCCCACCACACACACTGCAGCAAGGGCCAGGAAAGGGCCTGGCTGAGATAGGGCACGAGCCAGCCTTCCACATCCTGGGGCCAGTTGGTTTTGTAGTTGTTGGAGGAGGGGAAGGGAGTTATTTGGTTTTTTTCCCAGAGGTTGGATGAATATAACCATTCAGGAGTTCCTCTCTGAACATTCTTCCTTGCTTTAAAAAAAAAAAAAAAAAAGCCTGGACTGCAATTTTGTCTTTATGGCCTTTCCCAGGAGATCGGCTTTTATTTCAAAAGTAAAACCCCAGCACAAAGGGTAAGGAAGCTTGCAAACCTTTTGAGGATGGCTGTATAGCAAAAGCTTTCATGAGAATGATTCTGCAAGTCCTATATTATCAGGAAAACGGCTTTTGCACTTGTTCTCAAAAATCTCCAGGTTCCTTCTGATTTTATGATTCTGAGTCTCTTGGTTCTAACACAGTGCTGGGCACATAGTTGATATTAAGCAGGAAAATGGTGGTTTTTTGTTTTGTTTTGTTTTGTTTTGTTTTGTTTGTGTGTGTGTGTGTGTGTGTGAAAAAACATGAGCAGAAAAGAACGCCTATTGGCCAACTAGCTTCCTTCTTCATCAGCAAGACTCAGGACTTCAGTATCCCCTGAAATGTGAAATGATTACCAAATGGCTTGAATTTTGATGATACATTTCACCACTGGAGTGAAATTTAAGAAAAAAAATGCAAATACAAAATTATCCTATGTTTGTTGTTAGTATTTTAATGTGTTTCTACAAACAAACAAGAAAATGTTAAAACTATATTCAGAGGGGTGGGGAGGGAGAGGAGATTCCATCCAGTGCTGGGAAGGATTTTATCCATTTCTAAAAGGCAACAGGGAGACCTTTGAACCCAGGACTCAACTCTTAAGACCTTCCTTTCAAACTGATTGTTACTCAACATCCTTTGCCTACAACCAAAGACAAATCAACCTATCTGTGCCAGATCACACTTCTCCTTCCTGTCCAAAAGGATAATGTGAGGGTCTCTGATAACATCTCACAAGATCAAGGTCCACCTGGTCTGCAGCATTTCGCAAATCTATATTAACCATATCCCAAAAGAGCCAGTGAGCCCATGAGAGTCCTGGGTGATTTTTACTCTTTTCTTTTACCAGTGTGCCAAACTGCCTAACAATTTTATAAGGGATTAACACCCTCCCGTCTGGAATTTCTGCAATTTACCCTTTTTTCCTTAAAAAGGAACTAAAAAAGCTCTTTCCATCGCCGGCTCTCTCATGCCACTCCCATACCTCGTGATTCCTCAGGGAATACTCACAGCTGTTCCACGGCCATATCAGCAAGTTTTTCAGTGTCCTGGGGTGCAATTTAGCTGAGCTTTGGACATGGATGGCACTAATTTAAAGGAACTAGACATTTTTTCACTGTCCTCCCGGTCCAAAGGATCAGTTTGCTTGTTCCCTAAATAGTTGCTTTAAAGGTAAGCTTCTCTGAAGAAGCTAAAAGCAGACTTAGTGTGGTTATAGTCTGTTCTGGGCTTCAACACTTGCTGCTTATAGGCTCACAAGGAATCCTTGCAACAACTCTATGCAGTAGGTACAGCTGTTTACCCTCTCGTGCAGAAGAGAAAACTGAAGCACAAAGAGGGTAACTTTCCCAAGGTCACACAGCTCGTAAGTGGCAGAGCCGGCCATGCAACCCCTGTCCTGAACCGCCATGCTACACTGATCTGTTCCTTGTCACATTTTTGGGCTTAGCTTGAAAAGTCCTTCATGATTGGCGGGTGGAATTATGGGAAATGATTTTCTCTTTTCTGTTCAAGTGTTTTGCATCAAACAATTGTTTTTAAAGCCCTTTGAGATAGCTCTAGCGCCCCGACTGGCCCCAGCCTTCATGGAACCTGAGCCTTCCTCTACCAGCCCCTGGCCTCCCTGCCTCCTTCAGGCTCCCCCTGGTTGAGAGCATCAGTCACGGGGCTGCTGCCTCCTTCACTCTGCAGCGGGAAAGCCCACCCGGCTCCTTGTCTGCCTCCTGACTCATCCCCTGTCAGTCCTTTTGGGAGCCACAGATCCAATGGAGCTGGATGGTAAGGACCAAAGTCTCTCCCCTGGAAACATCATGACTCCAAGAAAAGGCTTGACATTATGAGTTTAATTCTGTCCCCTCAAATTCATATGTTGAAGCCCTAACTCCCAGCTCCTTAGAATGTGACCTTACTTAGAAATAGGGTCATTGCAGATGTAATTAATTAAGATGAGGTCATAGTGGAGGTGAGTGGGCCCAATCCAGTAAGACTGGTGTCCTTACAGAAAGGGGAAATTTGAACACAGATCTACACAGAGAACACCACGGGAAGATGAAGGCAGAGATGGGGTGATGAATCTACAAACCAAGGAACACCAAAGACGGCCAGCAAACCACCAGGAGCTAGGCAGGGGCATGGAACAGATGCTGCCTCACAGCCTCAGAAGGAACCAGCTCAGCTGACATGTTGACCTGGGCTTCCAGCCTCCAGAATTATGAGGTAATACACTTCTGTTGATTATACCACCCAGTTTGTGGTACTTAGTTACACAGCCCTAGGAAACGAATACACTGAATATCACATGATAAAGAGGAAAAAAAGAAAATTCCAGTTAACAAAATCCTCCAGCTCTCCTCTTAGATTCCCTTCTTTTGGGAAGCCTTTCCAGAGCCCTTGACCGTGGCCCTACCGAAGAGGGGACTGGCGGAGCTCGCTGGCAGAAGAGAAGGCCAGGACATGGCGTTGAGATGGTGTGTTGCAGGGATAACATGCTAGTGTTTATTTGTGGTGCCTTTGGTGGAAAGCTTGTGAGGCTGGGAGGAAATAAAGGCACCTCCAAGGCCCCTGTAAGGCTCCATCCTGCCCCGAGTCTGGGTACGGTGCTCCTTCCACGTGTTTCCTGCCTTAGCTCCTTAGGCTTCCCCCGTCCTCCCTCCCATCGCATGGCCTGAAGGTCGCCTCTTTCCTTGTTGGCTCCCCAGCTAGACTCACCCTCAGGACCAGACTAAGGTCAGGACATGCCCACTGGCTCCCCATTGTATCTGCATGGCCAAGCGACATGCCGGGGCCACCGTACACATCTGTTAGGTGGATGGATGGATCATGTGTGTATAGGAGGAAAACGAGAGCCAAAGAGCTACGAAGATGAAGCCAGGTGTGGTGGCTCATGCCTGTAATTCCAACATTTTGGGAGGCCAAGGTGGAAGGCTAGCTTGAGACCAGGTGTTCAAGACCAGCCTGCGCAACAAAGCAAGACCCCGTCTGTACAAAAAGTAAAAAAAATAAACCAGTTTAGTGGCATGCATCTACAGTCTCAGCTACTTGGGAGGCTGAGAGGGAGGATTGCTTGAGCCCAGGAGTTCAAGGTTACAGTGAGCTATGATTGCATCATTGCACCCCAGCCTGAGTGACACAGCAAGACTCTTTCTCAAAAAACAAACAACAACAACAAAAACTATGAAGATGAAAAGCAGAAAGGGAAGGTAAAGAAGAAGCAGAATATTTTAAAAATAGGAGGAGTGAAAAGGGAGAGAAAAGAGAGAAAAAGGACAAAGAAAGAATGAGAGAAGGACAAGAAGAATATGCATTTTTCTGACATGGATTCACAATTCCTGGTCTGATCCTTTTGGGACCAGGTGTTTCCCATATTCCAAATCTGGGGGTTTTTAAGGAGGGTACTGTGGGGCATTGTACCCATATGGGGGCAGCCTCCTGTACACAAACACACATTGGCATTTCTGTAGCAAAAAGGTATGTAAACAAACACACATTGGCATTTCTGCAGCAAAAAGGTTCACACAACGTGGGATAAACAAAGACTAGAAAGAGCCTCGTGTAGTTGGAGTCGAGTCAGATTTTCTTAAACTTTAGGTTTTCAGAGGATTTTGGACTTAGGAGGACGTTCATGGAGCATGGTTCTGTTATGGGGCCTCTGCAGCCCAAGCCAGGCTAAGATGGAGTCTGCTCACATTTCTTGTATCTAAGAAGGCAAAATGCCTGGGGCCGAGAGCCTTTCCCTGCTGTTGTGTTCTCAGGTCTCATCCAAGGTGAGTTTTGGGCCAAGTGTTCCCAAGAAAGCATTGAGGACAAACCATTTGTTCAATCTAGAAAATGACAGGGTTTTGTTCACAATCAAAGCAAGATGAAGAATGAGAGACAGGGAGAGAAGCCTTCGTATGGAAAATCCAGTCCTTTCGTTGCATACTCTTCACTTTTCCCCACTAATAAGCCCCATTTTCCATTATTCTTTTCTGGGAAATAGTTCCACAGTCATTTTCCCAGCTGCTGGGCCCCCGCCCCTGCTGTCCTGGCTGCAGATGGTCTGGGCAGCGTCTGGTGGAACCCCCAATGGGGCCTCCAAGCATTGAGAGTGCTCCCCTCCTACAGGATTTGTCCTGGAACCAGCTGAGCTTACTATTCAATGGCCTACGGCAGCCACAGACATATTTCTGCTGTCACTCAAGGATCCTGGAGCGTGTCCAAGCCCAACTCCCAGCGCCATATCTAGAGGTGAGGGTTAGGATAGGGCAGAGAAAAGAAAATAAGATTCACGGCCAGGCAGGTTTGGCTTTCAGGCTTGTACCCTGCCACTTGTCATGTGATCTTAGGCACATGACTTCATCTTTCTGAATTTCAGTCTCCTCCTCTGTAGAAAGTGAATAGTGATATTCTCTTGCAGAGCTGTTGTGAAGGTGAAAGAAGATAACATAGGATAATATAGAAAAAGCCTAGGCCCTTACTGAATAGCAAGTGTTCCTATGTTTGTTGTTCCATGAACCATCTGTTGACTCTTCTTCGGGGAGTGGTTTCCTGTTTCCTAGGTGGTGGTTGGGGTGACGGCTGTGGGAGAAATTGGAAGACTTTTGGAGCAAGTCCCTGAGTTTCTCCTGCCCTGGTCCATACTCCCCAGACCTCAGGCAATTCCACAACTTTTGGGACCCTCCAGAAAGCTGTCCTGCAATTGAACCGGTTCCTACAAAGGGAAGTTGACTTCAAAACCTCCAAGATGTCAATGGTTAGAAGCAATCCACTGGTGATCACACCAGCTCACTCGACCTGGCCTACCTAGGGCCCAGTGCAGCTCCAGGGCTGGCCCTGCCCCACGCAGACACCTCCACCTGCCTGAGCACATCTGCCCTGGACCAGCCTCTTGGTGCTTCCCAAGTCAGCTGCTGCAGTGTTTGGCAGCTCACAGAGCTCTCATAGACAGGGAGGAGACCCAGCCAGCACTGACCACTGGTATTGATGCCCAGGGCAACACAAGGCCTCCTCAGCTCCCAGCTCTTAGGACTCACCTGCATCAGGTTGAGATTCTACTCACTGTGCATGGTCACTATTGTCTGTGCAGTGCTGTTGGCTGCTGGTGTCTCTCCGTGGAGTCCTCATGGTCCAAGATGGTTGCTTGAGCTCCAGCTACCATGTCTGTGTTCCGATTGCTTCCTAGGGGCCTCCCCACCCAGTGACCATCACTGAGCACACGTCTCACTGATTCATGTGATGGTTCTAAACAAATCTACACATTCTTTGAGAAAGGCGGGAGTCTATGTCCCCTCCTCCTGAGACTGGGCCAGCCTTTGTGACTTACTTGTTACCAATAAAAGGCAATGGAAGAAAGGCCGCGTGCCTCATCCCAGAAAGGTCATGCACTTTCCAGCTGGTACTCTTGCCAGGCGTGCTCTTGGGGACAGCCACCACTAAGTCTCACGCCCCAGGATCATCATGTTGAAAGGTCACACCTGAAGGGAACAGTGTTGTTATAAAGACTACTGGATAGGGCCAGGCACGGTGGCTCATGCTTGTAATCCCAGCACTTTGGGAGGCCGAGGCGGGCAGATCACTTGAGGTCAGGAGTTTGAGACCAGCCTGGCCAACATGGTGAAATCCCGTCTCTACTAAAAATACAAAAATTAGCCGGGTGTGGTGTCACGCGCCTGTAGTCCCAGCTACTTGGGAGGCTGAGGCAGGAGAATCACTTGGGGAGGCAGGAGAATCACCTGGGAGGCGGAGGTTACAGAGAGACAAGATTGCTCCACTGCACTCCAGCCTACGCAACAGAGCCAGACTCCGTCTCAAAAAAAAAAAAAAAAGACTACTGCATCGGAGTCAGTGGGCCCAGTGCTGGTCAGGCCAAAGTTCCTGAGAAGTGGTTCCTTTCTCTACCCTGCCGTGGAAGTAGTTGGGGGAGCTGCTAGGAGTGTGAGCTCTGGAGGCTGAGTGTTGGGAGTCACATGCCACTTCTTCCACTCCTTGGCGTGTGTCCTTATGCAGGCAATGTTACCCACCTCCCGGGCCTCCTTTTTCATCTGTAAAATGGGTATGATCATTGTCACCACCTCACAGAGTTGATATGAAAATTAGATTAGCTAATACACGAGACAGTCTCACCTGTTTTATTTCATGCCACCAATTATTTCATAAAATTACGGTTTCCTCATACATAGCTTTCTCTCCACTAAAATGTGGCTGTACAGGGCAGGCACTATGGTCACTGTGCTGGTGACCATCCTATCCTCACTGCTGGGTCACCACAGCCTCAAAGAGTGTCTGTCACACAGCAGGGACTTCAATCAGTTTGGATCAGGTTTTTTTGCTTTTTCTTTTATTTTTGAGTTTGGATCAGGTTTGACTATGTGTAACAGATCAACTCAAAACAATAGCGGCTTTAAAAGGGAGCAGTTTATCTGCCTCTCAGGAATAAGAGGTGTCTGGAGGCATACACCCCAGGAAAAGTTTTGTGAAACTGTCATTGTCAGAGGTCCAGACTCCTTCCACCTTGCTCCAGCAGCAGGTTTAGTGTGTCTACTTCATGGTCCACGATGGCTGCTTAAGCTCCAGCCATCACATCTGATTTCTGTGTCAGGAACGAAAAGGCACAAAGAGGCGTAAAAAGGCATACCAGTTTTCTTTTAGGGAAAATTTCTAGCAGTTCTATACAATAATTCAGTTTACATCTCATTGGCCTAACCTTAATGCATGGTTACATCAGCTAGGAAGCTTATCCCACTGGGAAAGGCAGTGTTATTCCCACCGGGAAGGGCAGCGTTATTCCCAGTTAAAGTTAGGATTCTAAGGGACAGGAGGAAATACTGAGAAGCAATGAGCAGTCTCTGGCCAGTGCTCAGTAACTCTCAGACAGACAGATAAATGGTCCAGCCTGCCTCCACCCTTTCCACCCACGCCCTGGGGGTTCCCACCGCCCTGCAGGCCAGCTGACCTGTGATTTGCGCCAGCTTCGTCTCTAGAAGGCTGTGACTACTGCCTGAGAGGGAGTCAAAAGGTAGGAAGGAGGCTGGCTCAGGAGAGGGGAATGGTGCAAGGCAGAAGCAGCCACTCTTCCATCCTTGGCATATCCATCCTTGACAATGACACTGTCATCAGTCATCCCTTCCATGCCCAGGGCCTGCTGTGGCAGGGACTTTGGGGGCTTGCTCCAAGGGAGTGAGGATGGCTAAGGACAAGACCAATCTTCTTTACTTTCTAAGATTTCATCACCCGAGGACTTCATCTGCTTGGTTACCAGATGGTTATCACCATCTACCCCCACAGGACACAAGCTGTCACCTTGTGGCCACTGTCAGTGCAAGTCAGCAGTCCTCTGGGCAGGTGTGAAGGTTCCAGCTGATCAATGGGAAACTTCAGGCCGGAGAGGGAGGGCAGGAGCCCTACTCAGCCTCTTGGGTCCCAAGAGCCCTGCATCCTCTTTGGCTCAAGGTGCAAAATCTTCTGAGAAGGTTGGGCCATAGTGAGTTCCGGAAACAGGTGCCAAGTCACAAGCTTCTGCTTCTGAAAGGGGAGAGCAGGGAGCCGGATTTGGGCAAATCTAGGCCAGGTTCACACATGCTGAGTGGACAGACTCTGGCTCCTACCTGGATCCTGCTCCTCTGCAGCTTTCTATGCTCACCGTCATTGTCCGCCTCGCTCTATCCTGGCCTTTTCTGCTGACCACCAGAGCCCCACAGACCATGACCTCTGGCCTGGGCTGAGTCTTCTGGCTGCTAGGAGTGGAGGATTCGCAAAGTTCACAGTCTCATTAGTCCTCAGGAATAAAAGGTCCTACTTAGCTACTAGATGATTCCTCACCGCCATCACCATCACCAAAGCCAAGATCAAGGGAAGACCGTCACGGGTCTCTTGAGGACCTGAGCATGGAGGCGGGCACCAATGCAGAACACTGAGCTCTTCATTGACTTTGGCAAAGTTCTTGTCCCATGCTATGCACTTTGCACCTAGCATTCTATTTCATTTTCCCCTCAACCCCGTGCTGTTGAGACCATTGTTCTTATCCCCATTTCACAGATGAGGAAACTGAGGCGTAGAGAGGTAGACTTGCCCAAGGACCTCACCTACAGGGAAGCCCCAGTGACCCTGTGGGGAGGTAAAAAAGGACATCTAGAAAACATGTGATCTCCCCTTGGTGGCAGGGGCCTTGCTAGCAAAGCAAGAGCATTGCAGACATGAATTCTGGATCTAGATATTTTGGTTATCACCTGGCATGACAGAGTGTTAGAGGTGGACTGACCTGGGAGAGGACCATATCCAAAATTCTCCTTATACAGAGGAGGAAACAGAGGCCAGAGTGGGGAAGCACCTTGCCCTGGCTTCATGTCAGCAGGTCCAACGTGCAGCCTGCTCTCATTTAGTTTGGACATTTCTTGTCCCTGATTAAGTTGCTATTTGGTAAAAAGGCTTTTCTTTGGTTTAAAAAAAAAAAAGTATTTCTGTCCTGTTGGATTTACCCTCAACTTTTCACTAGCACCAAGTGCAAAAAAGGCTGAAGTTGTTACACAGTGACAAGCACCCCCTATCAGTATATTTTGGGAGGACAAACAACTTCAAGGGACTCTGCATCATCTTACCACGACACCTCCCACTCCGAAGAGTGATCTACGTAAGTATCATGCTAAACACTTCACAGTTACTCCATGGCATCCCCCAGTCCCTGACGGAGGAACTCCTCCTTAGTTTTCCCATCTTGTAGCTGAGGACACTGAGGTTTATCCAGGGAACCTATCCAAGATTACACACTTGATAAACAGCAGAACCAGCTCTAAAGGAGGGTTGGCAAACCACAGCCCACAAGTGAGATCCAACCAGCCGCCTATTTTTGCATGGCCCATGAGCTGAGAATAATTCTTACACTTTTAGAGGACTGGCGGAGGGGGGAAGCAACCAAAGAAGAATATTTCACGACTCATGAAAATTATACGAATTTCAAATGTCAGAGTCCATAAATAAAGTTTTATTGGGACACTGCCATGCCCATTCATTTACAGATTGTGGCTGCTTTCGAGTAGTTGCAACAGAAATAGTATGGCCAGCAAAGCCTAAAATATTTACTGCCTGGCCCTTTACAGAAAAAGTTTGCTGACCACCCCCACTCTAAAGCAAAGGCTCCTACCCCATGTTTTAACATTCCAAGAAAGCTCCAAGGCTGGCATCAGAACTGTGAGCATCAGGGTTTCCAGACCTTACCCTCAGAATGATGCCAGACAAGACAAGCCATGGAAGTCACCAAACTTCTCTGGGGCTTAATTGCAAAATAAGGATAATCATCATGCCCTGCCTGGCTCCTAAAACTGTCAGAAGATGAAAACAAAATAATGTACATGAAAGCATTTTGTAATCCAGAAAGCACTCTACAGAAATGGAAATGATTCAGAGAAAGAGGGCTGGTATAAAGGAAAGAAGCCAACTGGAGGAGATGGGGGCGGGTTTGCCTTGCTTTTGCAGGATTCATTAATAAAACAGACCAAGCCTGTTGGGAATGGCCTTTGTCATAAACCCTGTGCCCCTTGCTCCCCCATGGAGCATATTCTTTGACCCTGAAGCATGGATTCATCTCTTAAAACATTTACATTTGGGGCCAGTGTCACTGTCCCAGAGAAATGGCTTGCAGGGCATTCCCAGGTTTGGGCTTCTTCCCAAGGTGTGGGCTTCCTCCACGAGGCAATTTTAAGGTACTAGGAAGACTTCCCTGTCCCCAAATTCACTCTGCTCTTTTCTGCTCACTGATTTGCAAAATTTCACAGAGATTCTTTTCTGTGATTATTCCAAATCTGTTAAAACAAATATTTCTGGACTAGGCTATCATTAAACCCTGTTGGTTATTTCTAGAGTGTGAACAAATCGGTTGATCGTTTGTTCAAGAAATATTTGCTAAGGTCCCACAAAATGTAGGAGACCAATGGGCATTCGAGGGACAGACAGGAGAAGCTAGGAGGGTGAAACTGAATCAGATGCAGTCACCACTGTGTCCAACCAGCTCCATTTTTTAAGGTGTTTAAGAAAGAGAAGGGAGAAAGAAAAGAAGGTGTAGCAAGAGTTCCAGCAGGCATGGTGAGGGCTGGAATCCTTCTACGATGGAGAAGGGTGAGGCAGCAGAGCCCAAGAGCTAAGTTTTGTGGAGACATATTTTGATTGTGTGAAGGGGTATTTGGAGCTGCTGCCTGGTAACTCTGGGGTGGAGTCCACTGCTGCCATGAACCCCCTCCCACTTACAGGGGAATCTGCTGTTTTTGACTGTCAGCACACAAGCCATTCTGAATCCGACAGCAGCCCAGCTTTCCTATCGCTCCCTACCCACAGCCGCAGCCTCCCTGCTGGCACCATGGATGCCTGACACTCAGCTGATCTTTTAAAAGTGAGAAACAAACAAAACTGTGTGCAGAATTGGATGTTTATTTCCACCATCTGCGTAGCAATACAAGTTCAAGTTATAATGGCATCCGCCCTCCATCAGTATTAGGCAACCATTTAAACATCTACAGCCATTTACTGATTATAAACACACACTAAAAAAAAGGCGGCAAGTGGCATGTGGCCCCGCACCTGCTGCCTCTGTGTGCGTCAGTCAATTTCATGCCTAGGAAGCTCTGGGCTCCATGGGGATGGATCTATAAAGCAGTTTGGTTGGTTGTGGGTTTTACTTTTTTTTCCCTGGGAACAGCATAAACCAAGTTGGCCCAAAATACACTTATTGCAAATAGATGGGAATAAATGGAAAATAGACAATGATCATAAATGCAAACCCAAAAAGTGCTGAATTTCCTAATGTTAAAAGGTCCATTTGCTTTTAATTAGAAGATAAAAACTGATGAGTGTTTTTACTGGCCTTCAAGAAAAGTTAGCAGGGATTACCGTTTAAATGCTCCTGCTCACCACCACCCCCACCTCTCCCACCCCAGGAAGGTCTGAGTCACCAGGCAAGGACGGAACAGCACATCAACTGGATGTGGTGAGAGAGGCACTGGAAACTAAAGAAATCGATGCATTTTATAGGGGGAAAAAAAGAAAAGTTGATCCAAAAACTGGGAAAACGTTTTCTTTGTCTTGCAAAAGGTTTTCCTACCTCCTTCAGACCTGCCCCTGGCCGTCATGGGCCTGTGGCTGGCTGCAGCCTGAGACCTGCCTCAGTGCCGTCCTGAAGGGGGCTGTGTGGTTTTGGGTTGCCATTCTCAGAATCTGCTTTATTACCTGGGAGAGCTAAAATGGGGAATTTCATTAGACTAATGGATTCCTAGGGACTCTGGATCTTACATTTCCAGGTTAATGTCTCCAACGTGAGGTTTGGTTTGGTTTGTCTGAGAGTTTTCTAACTAAAAGTACCTTCTGCCATTGTGGTGTAAAGGACCCACTTATTGCCCATGACCAAGTTTTTTGGAAGGAGGAGTGGGAATAGATCTCTCTCAGCTTCTGATCTCGTCAGAAGCTCCAAGTTCTCCCAGAAAGCTCCTTCATCTCTCTCATGTGATCCATGAAGCGCATCAGAGACTCTTCCACCAGGAGCACCACAGTAAGCTCCTCTGCTCCACCCCAGGGTGCCTCTCTGCCCCCCTTTCCTTTGAACACTGGTTTTGAGATGGCGCTCTGCCTTCTCGGCTCATTAAGCCTGGCTGGCGGGAACCCAGCATAGCTTGCTTAGTCTTCAATCCATTTTAGAATAAAAGTTAGCTCTATATAGCTACAACAATTACCACCCCACCACCAGCATATTACAGAACTAATCCTATTTGGGGTTCTAACTTAAAGCCTTGCATTGGGAAAGTTGGCATTGAAAGTGAATTACTACACACCAATGTGGACTCAAGTCCATTTCTCATGATAACCAACAAAACTTGAAGCTTGTCAAATTATAATTTCTCCAGCATCCTGAAAGACCTTTGGGAGCCTGTGTGGAGGCATAAACATCTCCTGTAAATCCAGTTTTATTAACCCAGGGGAAAGTTGTTTAAAAAAAAAAAAAAAAACGAAAACACTGTCTCAAGTACTTTCAATCTCCCCTCTCTGCACTTTTGTAATTGTCACTGGTTCCTAATTCTTCCTGATTCCCTCCTCCTACCCTTTTTCCACTAAAATCTACCCTTAGGTGATCTTATTTGGATCCTAACGGGTAAAAGAAAGGTCATTACAGAAATGAAACCGACAGCATATTTTATGACATCAAGACATTATTGTTAAATTTTTCAGGTGTGATAATGGTATTGTGACTTAAAAAACAAAAATGAGTCCTTTCCTTTGGTGACACATATTGAAATGTGAGCTGCACCCAGAAATGATGAGGATATTTGCTTAAAGTGATAGAGGGGAGGACTGGCTGGCACTGTAGGTGAAACAAAATTGGACTTGGTATGTGCCAAAGCTGATTAATGGATACTAGGCGTCATCATATTTTTTGGTATATGCTTGAAAGTTTCTATAATAAAAAGTGTTTTTGTTTTTTTTTTTAACAAAAAGCCCACTCTTAGGGAAACATCCGATAAATACATCCAAAGTAAGATGTCACCAACTAATAAGGATAAATAGCAGTTACGTATTTCCTGAGGCATCTGCGTTTAACAGGACTTAAAAGGCCTTAAGACAAAGAAATGAATCCAACAGTGCAAGTCAGGCAGGAGCAAAGAGGAGGGGAGTGAGTGGCCACCTCCAAAAAGGCCACTGAAGCCAAGCGCTCTGAAGAGAGTTCCAGGCTCAATTTTCTTTCTTTATCAGAACGAATAGGATTTAATAAAGATAGGCCAAGAAACACAACTACATTTTACAAAGACTGTTTCTGGTGCTATGTTATTGAAGATCTTTTCCAGTTTATTTTTAACCACCATTTAATAATTTTAAATAAGATTAATTTAATAATAGCTACTATCAGACCACTTGCTATATATACGAGACTTTTTGCTAAGTACTTTATATATGATAGATTCTTCCATTTGATCTTTATTTCAATCCTGTGAGACATTATCCCCATTTTACTGATGAGTCAAAAGTAACCTGTGCAAGATCACTCGGCCACTAAGTGGCAGAGCCAGGGTTGAAGTCTGGCCTCTCACTTTGTGATCACTGTAGTGCCCAGGAGAAACCTCTTCCTGAAGGTTGGTCACTGAACAACTGATTCACCTTCTCACGGCATATGGACCACTTACCAAAGGTGTGCTAAATCATTAAGTCATGAACCATTCCTCAAAACAGTAGTTAGTATTTAAAATCATAAAATAGCTAAAAAATGATGCCAGACGAAAACAATGGCATAACCTGCGATAGCCAACACAGAAAAGATTCATGAGGCTAATGAACCTTACTGACGATTGGTGTCACTGGAATAGTACCAAGTGGATGCAACTGGGTTTAGTAGACATGTTTAGAGCAAGGGAGAAAAGAATAAGTAGAAAGGTGTGCAGAAGATTGTAGGTCATTCTGTTGGCCACAGGTATTGAAGGTTGGATTCTCTGGGAGGTACATACTGAAGCAAAGTTAGGACAGCAAAAGTTTTGTTGGGGAGTAACACCTGAAAAAGAAAAGAGGGGAAGCAGGCCATGGCAGGGGGAGCCCTCGGACTGTGATGCAGACCCAACCAAGTGTCCGCCAGCCCAGCAGGGAGCTCCAGAGCTGCACTGGGTGGAAATGGCTAGGCCCTTGTATATGCACCTTGCTCAGAAACTGGCTGAAGGCCATGACTTTGGCTCAAAGACGGGCTTGAGCTAACCTTGAAGGAGCTAACAGCAGGGAGGCTGTCAGCTAAGCACACTCCTTGCAGCTGGGTAGAGTCTTTCTGTGCAAGATCTGAACAGAACCTCTTTGTGTCTACCACCCAAGTAAAATTTTTAGAGCTCTATTCTAGGAGGGATGGAAAACCACTGAGTAGTTTCAATCAGACATGATGGGATTTCATACATAGTTATATAAATATTTAATAATACCTATTGAATCATTCATGCAATAAATATTTGAGTGTCTGTCATGCTCCAGGTGCTGTTTAGGTGCTTGGGATACATGAGTGAACAAAACAAAGATTCTGCTTCAGTGGAGTTTACGCTATAGCCAGAGAGGGAGAGACAAACAGTACAACATAATAAATATGTAGATGACACACTATGTTGGACCTCTGCTCCTCAGTGTGGTCATGGGCCAGCAGTGTGGGCACGCCCTAGGGATTTGCTAGAGATGCTGCCCCACCCCAGACCTAGTGAATTTTAATCTGCATTTTAACAACTCCAGATGATTCTTACAAACCCTAAAACTGAGGTCCCACCCTCAATTTTAAGACAATTTTTACACAATGTTAACGGGGGGCAGGGGGAGGGGGAGATAGCTACAGTATTAAAAAGGGTAGTCGAGCTAGAGCTCATTGAAAAGGGAGAACTTTGGTAAAAAGTATGAAGGAAGTGAGTTAGCCAAGCATCTGGGTTAAGAGATGTTTCCAGGCAGAGGGACTAGCTTGAGGCAAGGCTCTAAGGCAAAGCACGCCTGGAGTGTTTGAGGAACAGCAAGATGGCCAGTTTGGCTGGAATGGAGCAGGCAAGGATGAAGAGTTGGGTCAGAAAGATAAAGGGGGAGTGGTTATGATGGCCAGTGCTGTGGGGCCTTTTGGGACACAGCAAGGCCTTGGGCTTATTCTCTAAGTGACATGGGAGCTACTGCAGGAGTTTGAACAGACAAGTGACAGGACCTATGTTTCCAGAGGATCACTCTGGCTGTGTGTGCGTCACATATCTAGGAAGCTCTGGGCTCCATGGGATGGCTCTATAAAGCAGTTTGGTTGGTTGTGGGTTTTACTTTTTTTTCCCTGGGAACAGCATAAACCAAGTTGGCCCCATGTGTAAAGGGGCATGGGTAGAACCAGGGGAATCAAGGGTACTGTCATAATCCAGACAAGAAACACTGGGAGTTCAGAACTGGCTGGTTACAGAGCAGGTGGGAAATGGCTTGATTCTGGATAAATTAGTACGGAGATACAGCATGATCTCTTGATGGATTTGGCGTAGGATGTGAGAGAGAAAAGTGGAGGATAACTCCAAGGTTTCTGGCCTAATCAACTGAAGGGAGGTTCAGATCACAGATTTTTAGGGGAGAAGGTCAAGGAATCAATCACTTTGTCATGTGGAGGTTAAGATGTCTATCAGACATGCAAAAGATGTTGACTAGGCAGTTGCATACAAGTGCAGGGTTCAGGAAAGAAGTCTGCTAAAGATATCCATTTGGGAGCTATGATCAGCTATTCTACTACAAAATCATGTAAGAATAGGGCTAAATATACTGAA
Organism: Pongo pygmaeus; assembly: GCF_028885625.2. NCBI lineage: Eukaryota > Metazoa > Chordata > Mammalia > Primates > Hominidae > Pongo > Pongo pygmaeus. The sequence continues at coordinate 24,237,422 of NC_072376.2, forward strand.
CAATTGGCATGCCTGTAGATCTGTCTATTATACCATAAATTTTGGTCAGATAATATAATCAATGTGGAAGTGATTGTGATGTGAACATTTTCTGTATATCTTTCCTGGGTTGTGATCTGAAATTTCAGGTAATTAGTCAATGCACTTTAAATATGGGTTTAAAAAAATTCTCAAAAATGCAAAACAAAAGAAAATCCATAAAAGCCAAAATAGAAAAACCCTGAAAATAAAAAATAATGGTCATCTAAAATCAACTGCATACTTTTAATTTCCACTAGCAAATGGACAAAATTCATTGATAACTCCCCCTCAAAAACAGTTCCACTGAATAAACTACATAATAATGAATACATTTAAATTTAAATCTAGCACAACTTAGGACGGCATAGCTTTTTGTGGAGCATAATAGCAGTTATTAAGAGTAAGTACTCTATGCATAGACACCGAGTTAATCACGTTACCAAACATTATCTCATTTAATCTTCAATCCTATAAGGTTGTATCTATTTTATATTTGATGAGACTGAGACTCAAAGAGGCTGAATATGTGACCTCACATGGTTAATAAGCACCAGTGCAGAGATCAAATTCCAAATCAAAGGCCACTACCTGCAAACTTCAAATAGCACAATTTAGATGTGAAATCTAAAGGAGAAAGTGATATTAACCTATTTTCAAATAAAATATAGTATTTATTTTAGAAAAGATTAAATGCTTCTAAGTACTTTCTACAGTCAATAGATCCTTTGCAAAATGATTGCTGGAATATCGCCTCTTTCCTCTTTCTTTTTTAATTTAGCCCCCAGCCATGACTCACGCTTCTCATTAAGGTATGACTTTTCTTGCTGATTTCTAGACAAGCTGATACTGATGACTGAATCAAAAATGGGCAAGTAATTTAGTTCAGTTATTTGTACTTTCAGATTTTAACTGTCGTAATGATTAGGTAAAATAATGTACTGTCAGTGACTTATCAAAAATTTATTTCACATAATAAATTATATAATTTATTTTTATCTTTAAACAGTCTACACCAAAAACATTTTTGGAAACATCTCTTCCTTTTGGTAGAACAGGTTAGCAGGCTGACATCAGCTTCATATTCTCATGGCTAAAATCCCCCACGGTTATACAGTTAAGCATAGCCTTTCTTTGTATTTCTCAAGCTGACACCACTTGATAAAAAAACAAAACAATATAAACATTTCTAGATTTTGCCTAAAGCCTTAGCTTTAACTGCAGAGTAGTGAGTAGGAAATTACAAACATATATTCATTAGCCTTAAACTTATCATCTTACATGCGCACATACCAAAAGGGCAAAAGGAAAGTAAAAAGTAAGGCACAAAAGGATGCATTGAGTGTTAGGTCTGTCTACTAAGATTGGCCATAAGAGACATTAACCAACATAATATGACAGACAAGGCAAAAACTGACTAATAGAACCTTTTCTTAAAAAGCCGTTAATAGCATATTCAATTATTATCAAATTATTCAGGTTGTGAGACTTCTAAAATAACCAAATTTCTGTGTATGCAAAACTGGACTTTTTTCAGTTACAAAATAAGGTTGGCCTCAAAAATGCAAAACATAACAAAATCATTTAAGGGTCTGGCAGAAGTCAGTACATCTCAGAAAGTGGGAAAAGGAAACCCAACTCTTACATGCACCAAATGTGTATGTATTCCAAAAACTTTCTCCGAGTATGAGTCAGACTCACCAGAGTTTTATTATTGTTGTTTTCAGCTGTTGGTTATTTTCCTCTGTGAAATATAACTCTCAGGATGAACTACTAATTCAATATTAAAGTAACATCAGCAGTAAACACAAATTATCTGTTTAAATTTTACTAAAATCTATGGAAGCCACAGACATAGTCTAAAAATACAAGCACATTCTGTAGCCCAGTCCTCAACGACAGTTCTTATTATGAGGTGGTTAAAGACACAGAACCACAGTGAAGTGCTGATCATAATATTAGAAAAATTTAATTTATATTTAAATTTACCATTCTGAATATCAAGTGCCTATTGGCTGAACAGAACTGTATTCAATAATTCATATAGTATAACTTCATTCAACTAATACAAAAAGCTAAATAGAAAGATTTACAGTTGAACACCAGGTTCCTAAGGCTGGCGTCACATATCATTCCCTGATAGAGTGAGAATTCATCAGCAGAGGACCTAAGAACCAAACTGCGAGTTTGATTTAAAATTCCTTTCCCTGCCATGTATAAGTAACACATTGTGTAGTGACCAAAAGAATATTCTATGTTCCACCATTTTCTTTTCTAAGCAGACTGCCACAGCCCAATGACTTTAAAAACCTAACTCCAATATTTTACCTGATAGTTTTAATAAGGGTAGTTGGGTCAAAAAGATAGAAGAGGTTATCTTCGGCAATGATTGGTAATGTATCATCCACTGCCTTCGTCACAGTACAAAGATAACAAAGGCCAATTATGAGGCCTACCAATCAGTACTAGCGAATTATAATAAATACATCCTTTTTAATACTTATGTGTGGAAATGGGAGTGAGTGAAAATGACACTAGGGTGGGGACAAAGGAAAGCCTGAATAGACAGAACTCTTCAAAAACTCTTATGAATTCTATGCCCTCAAATTTTAAGCCAGGAGGAATAGAGCTAGAATTCCAAAACCACTGAAAAAGAAAGGGTTAATAATAAAACCCACAGCTGATTTTCTGCATCAGGAATGAAATATTGTAACATATCTATCATTCACATGTGAGTTCATGTAATTTATCTTCAATTAGAATTATTATCTATTCAGCAGCTGAAGCCCAAGAACTGCTGATATACTGCAGATGAGAAAACATTTGCTACTCTCCCAGCTCTGGCCTTTCTTAAGCTAAATGATGATCACAACAATATAGATCACTTGTTCTATAAAACGATTTTGGCTTACATGTATAGCAAGTTGCACTGCCAGCATTTACATTTGCAACAACATTTCAGTCCCTTTTTTTGATTCTAGAGGTTGCAACTCTTCAGTTTTATTGGTTCAGCAATTTAGTCCCAAATTCTCATTAAAAATTTACACTTTTTAATCCAGCATTAATTGCCTTGAAATGAGTTACTAGAGCTATGTAAATTTTTTTAATGTTTGAACCCCAAAGATAAAATAAATACATTTTTAAATAACCTTCATGATATTCATAGTTAAATACTTCATCTCAAAATAGTCATTGACTTCCAAGGTGGTCAAGCCAGTGACCATAGGCGTCTACGTTACACATTAAAGTAAGTAGTATCTGTCCGAGCTCATGTTTACAAACAGTCTGGGACAAGGTACAATGTCAGCAAAATACCAGAAAATCCCTTTCTCATACATAGGTTACAATGCCAAATCAATACGAAAAATGCAGCCCAGAAGGCAACACAGCATTCTCTACCATAGTGTTTTTAAAAGTATGTTCAATGGGCTGTTAACAAATATTTCACTTTAAAAAAATGAGTTTCTCTTTGGATAAGGATATATTAAAACTGGGTTATTTAGTGAAGGAATTCTTAGAGCCTTCAATATGCCAACAGGCAGGTTTGCAAAGGCAGCTCCCAAAATTATTTGTCTGTAAACATTTTCTCCCAATGAGCATCTTTTAGGAACATGATCCACGGAGCTGGTTTTGAGAAACATAGCTTTGGCATGGTGGCATGTTCAGAAGCTTCAGTAAATCTTCAGGCTATGACATCTATTTCTTAAAATAGTCTTAAATAAGTCTATTTCTTAAATTAAGAACAAAAATTATTGTTAAAGCCAGTAAGTCTGGAATTTCAGACTCAGAAAAATGAGCACATGGGCAAGGAGAGGGGAATACACCTGTTTATCATACTATGTGATTTTCATCTTCCTGGCAAAAATATGTGCAAAAATACCCACGTTAGCTAATTTTGATGATGTCTGTGCACAACATCTGAACAAACTAACCAATATATGCAGGCTGCTTAAAGCAAAAACAGTAAATGGAATAATGTTTTCCCTTATCCAAAAGGAAAAATGCACCAGTGAGTGACATATAAAACAATTTATAATGACATGTTTGGAACCCGTGACCCTGGTTATCACTTAAGATTCTCTATATAGTATAGTTTGATGACATTTATAAAGCTATCTTCTTTGAAGTACTACTGAAAGTTGCTATGGTAAACTTCTCTTTACTCAAGGAGTTTATCTACTTTAGAGGAGTATTTCTCAACCTCAGCACTAATGACATTTTGGGCTGGATAGTTCTTTGTTGTGGGAGTTGTCCCGTGCATTGTAGGATGTTGAGCAGCACCCTGGCCTCTAACCTCTAGATGTTAACAGCATCCCACCAGTTGTGACAACCAAAAATGTCTGCAGACGCTGTTCAGATAAGCGAATCATCCCCAGTTGAGACCCACTGCTTTTGAGTCAAAACCAAAGTTTATACCTTGACTGTGCTTCCTTGGGGAATGTCCATTTTACAGGCACATTGTGACTTACACATCTCAACAAACAACTAGTAACTAGTGGCCTAAGAGATCTTTCTCAATTCTGTGTGATCAGAAATGGTAAAGAAAGGTTAGGAGGAAGCACTCTACATTTCAAAGAGAATTCAAGGTAATTTTACTGTCATTACACTAGTAAAAATTATCTGAGTCATGATGCTTAATTGATAGATATTCTAACAATTAGAAAAATGCTAATTGTATATTATAACCTGTTAAGGATCACAAGGATTGATGCAGTCTAAAAATGGGAAACTTAACAATCATCAATGGCTAGTTCAGACCACAGTCTGCTCCTTGACTGAATATTACCATGAAATTCTCAATTCAAAAATCTCAAGTCTTATCTTTAAACTGCTTGCTTGTACTACAGCCTTATCATTTCTTTCAAATGATCAAGAAGAAACCCTTTGCATGTCATGAAGAAGCATCCTGGTATGTGTCAAGAAGTACATTATCTAGTTTTAAAGCCATTTCTTCAATATCCACATCTTCAGTTTTGTCATAATTGTCATCACTCTCTTTACTTTGTTCTTTTCTTACTGCCTTTAAACACTTGTCAAGTCTCTTTATGAACAGGTCCACATCCTGCATCTTCATTCCGATGGCTGATGCAGCATTGAGGTAAGCACAAGGGTAATTATTTGTATGTGACATAAAGCCTCTGAAAGTATAGCCACTCACAGTTTGCACAGACCCAAGAGGCACAACCCTGAAAGAAGAAAGATTTACCAGTTTAATATGTCTGGTAATGGTAACACAATGTCACCCATAAACAAAAGATGTGTGTTATTACAAAGCCTTACATCCACTTATTACGAAGTTTAAAACAGCCATAAATCATGGCCTACGAAAATAGACTGTATCGACTTTAAAATGAAATTCTATAATACACTGCTTTTTTACATAGAAAAGTCCTGCCTCGTGATTATCGTTTACTTATCTTCTATTAAAGACCTATAAGCTCCAGGAATCTCTTTTAATTTTATTTTTGCCAGTATCTTTTCCTGTTTACCTGAAGCTCTAGGAATCTTAAACACCTCTACATCTTCTTTAAAGAGATAAAAAGAAAATGATTTGGTTTTGTACCAAATCTGGAATATGACTTCATATATACACACTTTACTCAAATATTGAAATTTGCAAGTCAAACCACTGTAATTGTCATGTGTTACCTCAAATAATCAACAAACTAAAAGTCTAACTTTTAGTTAGACTAAAATCAGTGCTATACAATGGATAGTTTTAAAGCACAGATACGGAAGAAGTTATGTAACTGTTTATAGTGGGGTGGTAGTCAGCAAACAGTAATATTCAGCAAAGGCACCTGCATTTTTAAAGCTTGATTTCACTGGCATATTAGATATAAGCAGATTTCTAATAGTTTAATTGCTTAGCTTTTTTTTTTTTTTCCAAAGAAGTCAATTAGGCTCAACCTAAACACAAAGACAAATAGTGGCAATACTAAAAGCAATGTCAAGAAAACCATTTTACAAGTGTCAAAACTATATTGTATATAGATAAGAGTTCATCAAGGTAAAAAGTAAATTAATCAAAGATTTTACTTTAAAAAGTTGTCCTGTGATATAAAATCTCTATCCTCCGGTAACTACAGAAAAATTCTTTAATAGAAGCATATGAAGTATTTACAGCAAGATATTTCTTTTCAAGTCATTTTTCTCTGACCTCATCAAATCTAAAATGAAAAACGAGATTCATTTTTCAGGCCATGTATATAGAAGAGGAAAAAGTAAAATTTTCTGAGGCAGTTACATAGGCAAGGATTGCGTACTCTTTTTTTTAGTTTAGGAAGAAGGCTTTTCCTTAAGAACACTTTTACTTCAATTTAGTGATGAAGATGGCTTATTTTTAAAACCATAATGTAACTTGCCGAAGATCATCTAACAAAGGAAATAAAGACAAAAAATCTATGTAGAGAGGTAATAAAACTTTGTTTCTGTACATCTATGAAAACAAACAAGATTCATGTCTTTTTGTGACTATTTCAGGCATAAGCAGTCCACAGGTGGGCATTCAGTAGCCTTACAGATTCTCTAACTCATCATTCTTTACTCCATGATGAATTCGCAGGTATAGTTCAGGATATACTTGGGGGACTATTGTTGAGAAAAGGTATTTTATTGGAGTTAAGTTTGAAAAGACAAATAAACCCATATCTATCTTTAACATACTTACCTGGCTCCAGAAACCTGTCTGGTAAAAAGCATCGAGCCTAGCTGAGTGACAGCTTTGTCATGGTGTTCATCTAGTGTTTTAAGTGTCATAGCTGAAAAAGAAAAAAGTATCCTAATAAGCCTTGGTTTACTGGCATAAAAATCACTCAAATAATAACAATAATAATGATGAAGACATTACTTTTTATTCGATGTCAAGTGGCACAATTTCACTTTAATGTACTTAATAAATCATAGGGATTTGTTTATATATCAGACAAAAATATTTTAATGTAAATTAACATCTCCAAATACAAAACAGAATTTCCATATCATCCTTCAGGAGAGTAAATTTTTCCAACTAAATAGATGAAACAATAACATGATCAGTATGGCTGTTTATTCAAATTCAACCAAGTTTTAAAAACTTGTAAAGTGAGGATGTGGGATATATTTCAGTACATATATAAAACTAAGTAAGATCAAATTCTGCATATGGAAATGGAAATGGTCATTCTGAGGCTGTGTGGGTAAACTGGATTGCATACATAGCGCCACTCGTGGCTACCATTTACTAAGGACTCGCCATGCTAGATGCTTCACAAACAATCTCAACCAACCATTTAACAATTTTGCACATGAGGGTAAAGGAAGTCAGAGGCTAGGACATGGAAGATTCGGAATTCAAGCTACACAATATCACCTTCTATAACATCTACATAGATCATAAATCAGCAAAGGACTAATTGGGGTGGTTTTTATTATATATTGGTGTTCAAATGGTATTCCACAGAAGCCCATTCTTAAAAAAGGCTTCAGCTACAAATGATTCACCTTCCTTACTTTCTTCAGATATATGTGAAATATGAAACATTATATTACATATATTCACAATTTAAAAGGGGGTAATTATGAAGCTTAAAAGATAATTTAGTTCATAAAAGTCAACATTCACATTATTGTTTTTAGTAGCCCCTACATTACATGATAAAAACACATAGTCCTTATATATACAAATGAAAATATCATAAATACAAATTTCTCTAACATCCGTAGGCTAAAGAAAGCAAGCAATAATGACATTAAAAACAACATAAGAAAAGATTTAATTTCTGATATGTTGGGGTTTTGTTAACTGGAGAAAGTTTTGTTTATTTGTTTAGTTTAAATAATAGAGACAAGGTCTCACTATGTTGCCCAGGCTGGTTTTGAGCTCCTGAGCTTAAGTGATCTCCTGCTTCAGCCTCCTAAAGTGCTAGGATTACAGGCGTGGGCCACCACACCCGACCTGGAGAAAGCTTTAATTATTTATAAATGGAGTTATGGTTAGAAACAGGACTTTAAGTATTATTTTCTGCATTTTTGTTATAATACTTAATATTGATTCTGATTCTCTCAGTGTATAGGCTTTATCTTAGAACTATATTAAAGCATTTCAAAAGCCTAACTAAACTTTTTCAATTTACAAATTAAAATACTGTGATGAATTTAGAAATATCATTATAACTAGAAAGAGTTTTCTCTCCTTCTAGAAGTATCAGCTTCCTCCTAGAGTGGATCATAAGTATTTGTTTTTCTTTAGGAAAAAAGAAATTACCTAAAGATATGGGATTGTGAGGTGTATGCAACAGTCTTTCATTGTAGGCTTCTGACAACTTCTTTATTTGGTTGGACAAATATGAAAACATTTCCTGCAACAACAAAATGTCACATTTAAAACAAATCAAATATCTACTGCCAGATTTAATAAGACAAAAATCTGATTGGTATGAGGTCTACATTTTAAATTAACTCATCCACGTGCCTTAAGACCAATTCTCTCCTTTGCCACAATACAGTGAAATTCAAAGCTGCCACAACTATCAGAAGCCACAGGATTTCAGCAAAGGCAAAGAACCAGCACATTTTCTCCCTTCACTATTAAGTATCTATCACAAATCCATCTTCTTCTCAGAACTTCCAGACCTACCAGTCTGGTCCTCGTAGCCATCAACCTCTTCCCTGGACACAGCAATAGATCCTAAATGATTTTTCTGCCTGTTCTCCACCCTTCTATAATCTGTTCTACACTCAGAGACTAGAGAGGTCTTTCAAAAGCATACCAGTTCATGCTTCTCCCCTGATGACTTCCTCCAGTAACTATTAGAAAACCACACTCTTCATCTCTAAGGCCCCACATAATGTGACCCAGCCAACATACTCAACCTAGTGACTATCATTTCCCCTAGTCACTACACACCAGTCACATTAGCATCCTTTCCAATCATTCTAGTGTTCAAACCTTTGTGCTTGCTTTCCCTGCATTTCCTAGATCATTCCCCAAGTGGTCCCTCTTGTCAAATGCTAAAGACACCTTCCTTTGTTAACTTTGCTATTAAAGTAGCTTTCCAACTCTGCCAGTCTCCTTCCCAATCCCAATCTCCTTCCAACATATTACCTATTTTGGTTCCTTCACTATACTTGCCACAATCTGAAATTATCTCATGTATTTGCTTAAATGGATATTGCCTATTACTACCCATTACAAGGGAAAAACTCCTTGACCACAAGGACTTTGTCTTCTTCACCACCGTTGCCCTAACACCAAGAAAAATGTGCCAGACTTTAGTACGCAAGTTATTTAGGAAAAGGTAGTTTATAAATGTGTTTCCTTTAAATCACACAACATTAAAGTGAACAATTCCCTTACTTCAATTAAAAGAATACAGCAACTCCTATAGTCCAAGCTTGAGCCCAGGAGTTCAACACCAGCCTGGGTAACATAACAAAAACAAAAACAAAAACAAAAAAAAACAAAAAAAGGCAACTAAAACTAAAAATTGTCCCACTGAAAAATAAAATATATTCAATAGTAGAAAATATAATAAAAATGTATTTTACAAGTATCAAACATCACATGTATATAAGCAGCAATTTAACAGTTACAAGTAAATATTAAGTTCGCAACTATTTGACCTAAAATTTTACTTTCTTCTCCTCACAAGACCTTTAAAAGTGTTGAAAAATCAGTATCTGTCCAACTACATCTGCAGCTAAACAAACCCATTTGCACTGAGCTCCTCTAATCACAGAAAAAACATATAAACTCTAAAGATACAACAAACAGCCAGGGGCTAACAGAGTACCCAAGCAGAGACAGCAAGAAATGACACTTCTCCAACCTCAGAGGCCAAGATACTCTCATCCCACACTGAGTCCCAGAGGAATTTTTCCATGTCTGAAGCACACAGATGACTAACTCCATCTTTTGTTAGGTAAAGCTTAAGAAAATTCCTAGCAGGTTTATGAATTACTAATGAGTCTACTTCAGACCACAAACATTTTCACTTCTGTCAACCCAGTACATATGTTTTATATTCTCACCTACAAATTTTTGAATAATCATTTTTAAATTTTAGGATACTTTATAAAATTAATTCTCAGAATGCTGGAATTACAAAAATCTTCGATCACTAAAATAAATTCATTCCTTTTATATTCAAAAAGTTAACATCTACAGTGGCCATACCTAATGAAGCTATTAATAAATGTTACTGTTACATGAGATAAGCCTTTCTCTTTTGTTATTTAAAGTATAGAGAAATATTTAAGGAGACAAATGTCATTATCATTTCCAGAAACAAACAAAAAAAACATCTTTTCTTAGACATATAAAAATATCCTGGGCCAAACGTGGTGGCTCATGCCTGTAATCCCAGCATTTTTGGGAGGCTGAGGCGGGTGGATCACCTGAGGTCAGCAGTTCGAGACCAGCCTGGCCAACATGGTGAAACCCCTTATCTACTGAAAATACAAAATTAGCCAGGCATGGTGACGTGAGCCTGCAATCCTAGCTACTCGGGAGGCTGAGGCATGAGATTCACTTGAGACCGGGAGGCGGAGGTTGCAGTGAGCCAAGATTGCGCCAGTTTCACTATGTTAGTCAGGCTGGTCTCAAACTCCTGACCTCAAGTGATCCACCTGCCTCGGCCTCCCAAAGTGCTGGGATTACACCTGGCCCTGGTCCCTCCTTCTTAACCCAATATTCCCATACTACGAAAGGTGAAACAATAAGATAACCAAATGGAACAAATCAACAGTTTTTCCAGCAATTAGAACAATTCATAATTTTTTAGTAACACACCAGGGTTAATAAAGAGGAGAATTCCTGGGTTTCATCCATATATTTTCATCTCCTATAACTAGGTTACTAATTTAAATGCTGTTTTTAAAGCAGTCACATATTTTCATTTAGATATTAAATGCTGATTTTTCTTCACTTATATTATTCACCAAAGTCTTAACTGGCCTCTGCCTTTCCAATTTACTCTGAAATTCATCAACCTCCCACAGGCAGAAACAAATCTCATAGGCAGGAAATGCCTTTTACAGAGACTTACCCCCTACAAACCGCCTAACAACAACATAACCCACATCCATCCTTCATTTATCCTCAAGCATATATTCATGAAGCAAAATTTTCTCCAGTTTACATATTTCAGTGGTGAAGACAATTTAAAATATTATTCTATCTACTTTGGCAGCCACATTAAATGCCAATGTGGTCACATTTGTGAACAAGCTGAACCTGATGAGTACTTAATTTGTACTCAGGTTAGCTATTTCTGAAAAAAGAGAAAGTGTTTCCTAAGTAACACCCCTAGAGGGTGCTTTTAAACTTACTGATGCATACATGGCTATTAAAAAGTGAATTTGCCCAATGTTCAACTTCTAATACTTTAACAAATGAGTTTTTACCAGTTCTATCAATCACTTGCTAATGCCACTAGAATTCCTTTTGAACTGTAGGTAATATTAGGATAGTATTTTTAGACTACGAAGATAACACTAAAGTAATTAAATCTCGTATCACTAGTACGGGAGTAATTAGATTTAAAAAAATTTGAAGCAAGTTCACATCCATCAACAAATATTTATAATATGTTTACTCTGTGTAAAGGGTTATAAGTAAACCAATAAGCAAATATGTTTTAAATATCTTAAAGCATAATATGCTGAATTCTATAATATTCCACATGTTAAGCTCCTAAATGCTCTCCTATTAATATTACTACATTTTAAAAATATTGTTTAGGAGACTATACCACTATCCTACACTAATACTTAGCTAAGCAGTTTTTTACCTGATATATTAAAGCTACTACAGAACCTGTACTATTTTTTGCTACAGTTAAATCTATAACTGACATTTATTATAAAATACTTCTGTAAAGAAAGAAATTTATAAGCAACCCAAGCAAATGTATATAGAAAGATCTTACTTAAAAGAAATGAAATATTATTGATTTTCCGTGTTCTCTGTGCTGTATTTAACGTAATTTTAAGAGACTTTTCACTAGAGATAAACTGAACTGTATACCTGAATGCTAATGTCAGCTACATTTCTAGAATAAAAATACAAAACTTTACACCACAGTTCAAGATGTTAATGGAAGAGAAGTTGAATTATGTTAAGCATTATCTTTCATATGGCCTTTTGCAAAGTGATTTGTAGTCATGAAATCCGACATCTATCCTGTCTCTCCCAGAATCCAAAGATGTGCATAATTCACTAAATTTTAAGTGAAACGGTCTTATGTAATCACGCCTTTGGAAACATACTGTTTCATGTTATAGGATAAAATAAAAATGGAACCTCACATATTATTACAATACGTTTCACAAGGCAGGTAATAAACCAAAAGAAACATACCCAGTAGTCTACTATTTCAAAGATAACATGAATGGATGGATGGATGACCGACAGTAGGTAAATACTGAAGCAGACAGATGTCCATATTGGAGGAAAACAGTACTAAATATGACATGCTGCTGTCTATGACTGTGGTCAGCTAAAAGGATCCAGGCGCACTTGGCGAATCTTGCCTCAGAGGCTACACCCATCTGCATTCAAGTTGTTAAGGCCCCATATGTAGGCTTGAAATCAGATGCTTCTGCAGAGATTCAACTAATCCACTTGCAGGGCTGCAAATCTAGCAGTGTTTTCAAACTTAGCTCTGCTATAAGGACACTGAAGTGTATGACGTTCTTTTAAAACTTAGTTTGTCCCCCAGTTTTTAGCTCACAAATTCCAGCCACCGAGCAGCCATAGTGCTGTTATTCTTCTTCCACTTATCCAATTCAGCAAATATTTGCAACAATAAATGATTACCTGCCTTCCCTGTTCAGCAAAGTACTCTTCTAAAAGGAAAGCCAAACAGAATAATGATCTTCTCCAGAAGCAAAACAGAAGTGAGGATAAACTTCTAAGACCACAGACTTTCTTTCTGCATAGACAAACTAAAAGATACCGTCTTACATTTTAACCTGTTTTTTAAAAAGGGTTAAATTCATGGTTATTCCTCCCCTCAATGAAGCAAATGTGTTGATCAGGAAGGGGATAAGGGCAAAGAGGCTCAATTCACACACAGAGCTCCACTCTCTCTGATCCTTTCACCCTTCAAAAAAGAAAGCTTAAGAAGGAATGGCTTCAAGCTGAGTTCTTGTCTGCCACTACTGTGAAAAAGATAAAGCCTTTTCTGAAGAGATATAGCTAGATGAAATAACCTCTAAAAATATCATTGTGGTGAATAAGGGCATAGAATGAAAAAAATTCTAAGTTTTCTTTTAACATTCTTTTTTTAGTACACAATAACACCAATAATATAAAAAGGAGCTCTCAGTGATGGTATATAAATAGCTCCGGCTGGAGCAAAATAGCTTTGCCTCAGCTTCTCCAGAGCTGAACCAATAAACTATCACGATTAAATTTTCACAGTTCAAAAGCAAGTCCATTTAAACAAAAGAGGCCCTTATTTCTGCAACAAATCCAATAAAAAAAATATTTATGCTACATATATGCAATTATGGTTTATGGAGGACATCCACATTTTTCAACAGAGAAACCTGCCTTCTGAATGAAGTTGTTAAAAAAGCTAATTTACAGTGACAGAGTTCTCAAATGGGCATCTTAATACTTTGAAAATTACTCCTAGAGATACTCTCTCTTATAAATTCTATACAGAGAATTTTAAATAAAACCAATTAGTACATTAGAGAGCCTTTGGGGTTTTATATACCTCCACTAGATAGAGTGGGAGGGTCACAAGATCATCATCTTTATGGCTCAAATGCCTAGCACACAGCGAGTGATCACTCCCTCAACAATGGATGAGTGACTGGAAGCAGTGACAAGAAAGTGGTAAGACGGAAAGCGCACAGACTTTAGCATCACACAGACCTGGGTTTCAATGGCAATTCTGGTACTTATACGTGGTACTTGGGCGAGTACTTAACTCCTCTGGGCCTCAATTTTATCTGCAAAATGGGGATAATTCCTACCTCATACACTTGCTCTGGGTATTACAGGAAATAATAAATACAGTGAATCTAGCACAGTTCCTGGCATACAGCAGAGACATTGATAAAAATGTTAGCTCCCCACCTACCTATTTTTCCCCTAGCCTAAAAGGGTTTTCAGGATTAAAAAAAACTAAAGTTAGCTAGCAGGACTCCTACAGACACATGATAATACACTGTAGCTATAATCCTGTTCTTGTCCTGTTCCTGTTTATTCTACTCTGGTCTATATATCTAGATAAAAGGAAAAGAACAAAGTTCTGAATGTTACAAAGAGAGTTACCTCCTGACATCTGAGATGAAGGCATCCAATTCATGAATACTACTCCAACATAAAATTTCTCCCATAAAGTGTTTACCCAGTGATAATAAAGAACAAAGTCCCAATGAAACTGAGCAGCCTGCTGGATTCATTCACTAGCTGAGCTACATATTCCTGCAGGTCATTCTCAAAGGAGATGGATTTTCACTCATGCTAAGCAAAATGTACACATGCATGGGACTTTGGAATCAATTATCTACAAGTAGTCAAAAATCTTAAAGTCAAAAACCTAAATGTCACAAGACAGAACAATCAAGACATAACAGAAATTCCAAAAAGATGACAAAATCCCTAAAATCAACAATTCCAAAATCTTAAGGTTAGAAAAGTGCTTCTGCTAGGCAGGAAGTACAATGCCTGTTATATACAACAGGTAATCTCCATTCCTTTTCACAAGTTTTTGACTATATCCATATAGTTGAATATTTAGAGAAATGTTTCTATAAGAACATAGAAATATACAGTAGATTATTCCCTTAAAAAAAAAAAAAAGGCTGGGTGCAGTAGCTTATGCCTGTATCCCAGCACTCTGGGAGGCTGAGGCAAGAGGACTGCTTGAGCTCAGGAGTTCGAGACCAAACTGGGCAACATGGCAAGACCCTGTCTCTACAAAAAGTAAAAAAAAAAAAAAAATTTAGACCGGCATGGTGGCGTGCACCTGTGGACACCAGTTACACAGGAGACTGAGGTGGGAGGATCACCTGAACCCAGGGAGGTCAAGGCTGCAGTGAGCCATGATCATGACACTACACTCCAGCCTGGGTGACAGAATGAGACCCCATCTTAAAAAAAAAAAAAAAAGAGCATAGAATTCACAATGGAAATCAGTATCAAAATATTATTTGCAACTGGACACAGAGGTACATGCCTATAGTCTTAGCTACTTGGGAGGCTAAGATGGGAGGACTGCTTGAGCTCAGGAGTTCAAGCCCAGCCTGGGCAGCATAGCAAGACCCCATATCTTTAAAAATGTGTGTGTGTGTGTGTGTGTGTGTGTGTATAAAATTTGCTTTCTGACTAATTTTCCAGAAAGACACTTATTCTATATAAAATATGAGATGATTATACAACATTTGATCCAGGTGTTCTTAAATACCCTGTGTTCATACATTCAACAAACATATGATGAGCATCTACTATATATCAAGTAAGGGATGCTAAGAATAGAGGGATGGATGGCAAATCCCAAGTGGGCATTAGTCTACCAAAGTACTCATAATTAAGGACCAAGTTTCATTTCAGACACATAATAGTAATTTTTTAGAAGAGTACACTCAAACCCTCAGTTTAATTTGCTAATTAAATAAGTTTAACTACAAAATTACTCAAGATTTACATTAGTTTATTGTAGTAAATATTGCATATTATTATTTTTATTTATGGTTTCGAAGTCAAGAACAAAAGCAAGAAATACTAAATAACATGTTTACTTGGCATTATAAGGGCAGCATATAGAAATCTTAAAAGTTTCACCCCTCAGCAAATGCAAGAGAACTGAAATCATAACAGTCTCTCAGACCACAGCACAACTAAATTATAACTCAAGGTTAAGAAACTCACTCAAAACCACACAACTGAAACTGAACAACCTGCTCCTGAATGACTCCTGGGTAAATAACGAAATTAAGGCAGAAATAAAGAAGTTCTTTGAAACTAATGAGAACAAAGAGATAACATACTGGAATCTCTGGGATACAGCTAAAGCAATGTTAAGAGGGAAATTTATAGCTCTAAATGCTCACATCAAAAAGCCAGAAAGATCCCAAATTGACATTCTAACATCAACTAAAAGAAGTAGACAACCAAGAGCAAACAAATCCCAAAGCTAACAGAAGACAAGAAACAACCAAGATCACAGTGGAACTGAAGGAGACAGAGACACGAAAAACCGTTAAAAAAAAAAAAAAAAAAAAAAAAAAAAGCCAACGAATCCAGGAGCTGGTTTTTTAAAAAAATTAATAAAAAATAGGTAGATTGTTAGCTAGATTAATAACAAAAGAGAGAAGAATCAAATAGACACAACAAAAATGATAAATGGGGTATCACCACTGACCCACAGAAATACAAACAACCATCAGAGAATACTATAAACACCACTACGAAAATAAACTAGAAAATGTAGAAGAAATGGATAAATTCCTGCATACATACACCCTCCCAAGACTGAACCAGGAAGAAGTTGAGTCCCTGAATAGACCAAGAACAAGTTCTGAAATTGAGGCAGTAATTAATAGCCTACCAACCAAAAAAAGCCCAGGACCAGACGGATTTACAGCTGAATTCTACCAGAGGTACAAAGAGAAGCTGGTACCATTTCTTCTGAAACTATTGCAAACAATTGAAAAGGAGGGACTCCTCCTTAACTCATTTTATGAGGCGAGCATCATCCTGATATCAAAACCCGGCAGAAATTAAAAAAAAAAAAAAACTTCAGGCCAATATCCCTGATGAACATCGACGCAAAAATCCTCAATAAATTCCTGGCAAACCACGAGAACATCCAGGAGCACATCCAGCAGCACATCAAAAAGCTTATCCACCATGACTCAGTAGGCTTCATTCCCAGGATGCAAGGCTGGTTCAACACACGCATCAATAAATGTAATTCATCAAATAAACAGAACTAAAGACAAAAACCATGATTATCTCAATAGATGCAGAAAATACCTTTGGTAAAATTCAACATCCCTTCATGTTAAAAACTCTCAATAAATTAAGTATTGAAGGAACATATCTCAAAATAATAATAGCCATTTATGACAAACCCACAGCCAATATCATACTGAATGGGCAAAAGCTGGAAACATTCCCCTTGAAAACCAGCTCAAGACAAGGATGCCCTCCCTCACCACTCTTATTCAACATACTATTGGAAGTTCTGGCCAGGCCAATCAGGCAAGAGAAAGAAATAAAGGGTATTCAAATGGGAAGAGAAGAAGTCAAACTGTCTCTGGTTGCAGATGACATGATACTGTATCTAGAAAACCCCATTGTCTCAGCCCTCTTCAAGGGAAACTACAAACCACTGCTCAAGGAAATTAGAGAGGACACAAACAAATGTAAAAACATTCCATATTATGGATAGGAAGAACTACTATCATGAAAATGGCCACACTGCCCAAAGAAATTTATAGAGTCAATGTTATTTCCATCAAACTACCATTGACATTCCTCATAGAATTAGAAAAAAACTATTTAAAAATTCACATGGAACCAAAACAGAGTCCGCATAGCCAAGACAATCCTAAGCAAAAAGAACAAAGCTGGAGACATCATGCTACCCAACTTCAAACTATACTACAGGGCTACAGTAACCAAAACAGCATGGTACTGGTACAAAAACAGACACATAGGCCAATGAAACAGAATAGATAACTCAGAAATAAGACCACACATCTACAACCATCTGATCTTTGGCAAACCTGACAAAAACAAGCAATGGGGAAAGGATTCTCTATTTAATAAATGGTGCTGGGAAAACTGGCTAGCCATATGCAGAAACTTGAAACTGAACCCCTTCCTTACACCTTATACAAAAATTAACTCAAGATGGATTAAAGACTTAAATGTAAACCCCCAAATTATAAAAACCCTAGAAGAAAATCTAGGCAATACCATACAGGACATTGGCACAGGCAAAGATTTCATGACGAAAATGTCAAAAGCAATTGCAACAAAAGCAAACATTGACAAATGTGATCTAATTAAACTAAAGAGCTCCTGCACAGCAAAAGAAACTATCATCAGAGTGAACTGACAACCTACAGAATGGGAAAAAAATTTTGCAACTTACCCTTCTGACAAAGGTCTAATATCCAGTCTACAATGAACTTATCCAGTCTACAATGAACTTAAACAAATTTACAAGAAAAAAAATCAAACAACCCCATTAAAAAGTGGGCAAAGGACATGAACAGACACTTCTCAAAAGAAGACATCCATACAACCAACAAACATATGAATAAAAGCTCAAAATCACTGATCATGAGAGAAATGCAAATCAAAACCACAATGAGATACCATCTCATGCCAGTCAGAATGGTGATTATTAAAAAGTCAAGAAACAACAGATGCTGGCAAGGTTGCAGAGAAATAGGAACACTTTTACACTGTTGGTGGGAATGTAAATTAGTTCAACCATTGTGGAAAACAGTGTGGGGATTCCTCAAAGATCTAGAACCAGAAATGCCATTCGACCCAGCAATCCCATTACTGGATATATATCCAAAGGAATATAAATTATTCTATTATAAAGATACATGCACACGTATGTTCAATGCAGCACTATTCACAATAGCAAAGACATGGAATCAACCCAATTGCTCATCAATGATAGACTGGATAAAGAAAATGTGGCACATCTACACCATGGAATACTATGCAGCCTTAAAAAGAAATGACATCATGTCCTTTGCATGGACATGGATGGAGCTGAAAGACTATCCTCAGCAAACTAAAGCAGGAACAGAAAACCAAATACTGCATGGTCTCACTCTAAGTGGGAGCTGAACAATGAGAACACACAAACACAGGGAGGGGAACACCACACACTGGGGCCCGTCAGAGGGGTGCAGGGGGAGGGAGAGCATCAGAAAAAATAGCAAAGCATGCTGGGCTTAATACTTAGGTGATGGGTTGACAGGTGCAGCAAACCACCATGGCACACGTTTACCTATGTAGCAAACCTGCACGTCCTGTACATGTACCCCAGAACCTAAAATAATATTTTTTTAGTCTTAAAAGTTACTATCTATATAATAAAGTATACTTTTAAAATGACTTATAACATTGTATAATGGTCTTATTGTTAGAGTTATAATATATTCCATTTATTTAGTTTAAAAATAAACTTAGGCTCATGCCTGTAATCCCAACACTTTGGGAAGGCAAGGCAGGAGAATGGCTTGAGTCCAGGAGTTCAAGACCAGCCTAGGCAACATAGCAAGACCCTATCTCTATTTAAAAACAAAATTAAATAAATAAATAAAATCAATTTATGATTTTAGCCAAATCTGAGGAGTGCTCAATATAAACAAAAAGCAGCTAAGAAAAAAGAAAAAAGAATCTAAGAAAAAAGACTACAAAAGATCAGAAATAAATACAGATAACTAATGTTATATTTCCAAGTTTTGATATTTGGGATATTTATGCATTCCATCTCAAATGCCATAAAATATTATCTACCTATGTATAAGTGTTAAAATGCTATGACATCGTATGTTTCCTCTTCAAGTTTCGGTTATATATACAAGTGACCTATGTGCTCCAAAACAAGGGCTATCAAACATGAATCTGCACCAAAATTCATCAGGAAAATTTTGTTAAAAATGCAGTTGTCTAAGCCCTCCTTCTGACCTAATGAATCTGAATCTACCCTAAAGGAAAGCTAATTTTATAAAGTGACTAAAACATAAACTCTCAAATAACTGCACAGTACTTTGCTTTCTAGACTCAGTTTAAAACACCCTTTCATAGTTCCACAGTTGTACTAGCCATCAGTACTACCTTAGGATCACACCACGAATGTCAATGAACAAACGCACTGTCTTTTCTCCAGGGAGATTTTACCTGACCCTTCCAGATCTGGGGTAGGTGTCCCAGCTGGGTTTGGTAATAGATGCTCTCACACACTCTGATTTCCTTTCATAATTCTCATCAGATTTGTAACTACTTAATATCTAGATTTCCTCCCAAAACTATAATTTCCATGGAGGTAAAGACTAAGTCAGTCTTGTTTGTGGATTTAGCTTTAGGGCCTACACATAAATATTTGATTGAATGAATAAATGAATGAGCAGAGGCCAATACTATTTTTAAAGGAGTTTGAACTTTGTCTTGTAGGCAACCAGAACCCAAAGCAAAACAACTTGAAGAAAGTTGTGTCTTTTTTTTTTTTTTTTTTTTTTTTTGAGATGGAGTCTCGCTCTGTCGCCAGGCTGGAGTGCAGTGGCGCAATCTCGGCTCACTGCAACCTCCGCCTCCCGGGTTCAAGTGATTCTTCTGCCTCAGCCTCCCAAGTAGCTGGGACTACAGGTGTGTGCCACCACACCCAGCTACTTTTTGTATTTTTAGTAAAGACGGGGTTTCACCATGTTGGCCAGGATGGTCTCGATCTCTTGACCTCGTGATCTGCCCGCCTTGGCCTCTGAAAGTTGTGTCTTCAGAATATTAACCTGGCACTGCTCTACAATGTGACAAATTAGAGTAGACCAAGGTGGGGGAACAGGAGAAGTGTGAGTAAATTAGTGTAACCATCAGGTGTGATGTGGTAAGGACTTAAATTAGGGAGTGATAGCAGTGGAAATGGAAAGAAATGAATGTTGGAAACATTGTGAAGGACTTAATGATATAAGGGCTTAAGGGTATAAAAGGAATCAAAAGTATCAGCATTAGAAAGTTTAAAACAGAGAAGGGAATTTACTGCTTCATCTCACAGCCCAGTCCACAAGCAGGCATGGCTAGATAGAGTCTCAAATGACTCAATTCTGTGTTTCTTCTTATAGTCCCTAGTGTTGAGAAGTCTCTCTTGGCATGGCTAGAAATACGGCAGCTGACAGTTTTAAGATTATATCCTTATAGCTTACTATCTGCAAAGCAAGAGGTCCTGTCTCTAAAGGATCAATCAAATCTGCTGGAAGGACGCTATCTCCACATGCCTGTGAACCAGGCTAGCCAGATCATCTGCCCACCATATGAAAGAGGAGGGACACTGTAATTGATAGACTCAGCAGGACCACCTGGAGTCAGGGAGGAGCAGTTCTCCAATGACAGTGATTCTGCACAAGCAAACAACATATAACCTCTCTAAAATATAACTGAGCTTTTTTGGCCAGAGTAGCTAGATTTATTCACTGTTTTTGTCTCCTTTAGTTATCAGTAGACCCATATCTTGAGATTTACAGCTATATAAATCCACCAGGCTAGATTATCATCTATATTTAAAAAGGCAAGTAGAATTTAGAAGTTAAGACAGAGAATAGGAGACCCAATTGCCTAGATTTCAGTCCATATTCCACAATTCACCTCATACATGTTACTTCTCGATTTCCTATGAAAATGATAACAATACCTCATAAGAATATTTTAAGGATTAAATGTATACATAAAAATGTACTTAGAAGAGTGCCTTCCACATAGTAAGTGCTCAGTATTACATGTAATTATTTCATATGTATATAAATGTATAAGGATGTATATGGTATTTGTATAAACACAAACTTTGCATGGAAAGACTATGTTAAGAATGATTTTTACGTGAAACCTTTCTAACCAATGGTCAAATCTTAATGCTCACCCTACTCGACCTATCAGTGCCATCAGCTATGCTAATCACTCCCTCCTCCTTAACACACAGTTGGTCTTCCGTATCCATGAGTTCTGCCTCCACAGCTTCAACCAAGTGTGGATTGAAAATATTTGAAAAAAAAAAAAATTGCATCTGTGCTGAATATGCACAAAGTTCTTCTCTTGACATTACTTCCTAAACAATACAGTATAACAACTACTTATGTAACATTTACATTGTATTCAGTATTATAAGTAATCTAGAGTTGATTTAAGGAATACAGGAGGATGTGCATAATTTATATGAAAATACTATGTCAGTTAATATATGGGACTTGAGCATCTAAAGATTTTGGTATCTGAGTGATACCAAGGGATGACTTAGGACACCATTCTTGGTCTTCCTCCTCACTGAATGTTCCTTCTAAGTCTCCTTTGCTGGTTGCTTTTCTCAGACCTCTTAATGTTGTAGTGCCCAGAGCTCAGTCCTTATACCTCTTTTCTGTTTAGACTTGCTCTCTTGCAATCTCATCTAGTCTCTTGGCCAATTAACTCCCAGATTTTTATTTCCAGTCCAGTTCTCTCTTAATCCTAAACTTGTATATCCTACTCTCTACTTTGCAACTCTATCTTAAGGTCAATTCAAATTCAATTTTGTCCAAAACTGAACTCCTAGTCTTCCCCCAAAACCTACAGCTTCCCCATCATAGCTAATGGCTGTTCCATCCTTCCAATTGCTCAGGTCAAAAATCTCAGAGTTATTATTTACTTTTCTCTACCATCCATCAAGAACTCCTACCCGCTCAATCTTCAACACAAACCTAGACTCTAACCGCTTCTTACTACCTCCACTGCCACCATCTAGCTCCCAGCCAATATCACTTCTTAACCACTATAAAAGGCTCCTAACAGGTATCCATCCAGCTTCTGCCCTTGCCCCCCCAATCTATTATCAAAACAGCAATCAACGTGAGCATTCAAAGCATGTCAGATCATTCTACTCAATTCAAACCTCCAATGGCTCCCTATTTCACTCAGAGTATGAGGCACGGACCTTACTGTGGCCCAGAAGGCCCCACATGATCAGCCCCATCCTCATTACCACCCTGTCCTCAACTCCCACAGTTCTCCTCCTTGCTCTTTTTGCTCCAGCCACACTGGCCTCCTTGCTGCTTTTCAAATACACAAGGTCCACATCTGGCCTAGAGTCCTGATACTGGCTTTCTGCCTGAAACGCACTTCACCATCATATGTGTATATTCCCTCAAACTTCAAGTTCACTCAAATGTCACGGTATTGGGCTGGGCGCGGAGGCTCACGCATGTAATCCCAACACTCTGGGAGGCCAAGGCGGGCGGATCACGTGAGGTCAGGAGTTCAAGACCAGCCTGGCCAACATGGCAAAACCCCGTCTCTACTAAAAATACAAAAATTAGCCAGGCATGGTGACGTGTGCCTGTAATCCCAGCTACTCAGGAGGCTGAGGCAGGAGAATAGCTTGAGCCCGGGAGGCAGAGGTTGCAGTGAGGCAAGATCATGCCACTGCACTCCAGCCTGGGTGACAGAATGAGACTCTGTCTTAAAAAAAAAAAAAAAAAAAAAAAGTCACCTTCTCAACGAGGCCTGCCCTAATCACTATATTTAAAAATCAGTTCCCACCACCTCATCATCCCAAATTCTCCTTATTCTTGCTTTTGTCCATAGCACTTTTCACCTTCAAGCAAACTTTGTAATTTCTATATTATGTTGCCTGTTTATTGCTGGTTTCCCCCATAGGCAATGTGTGCTCCCCAAGAGCAAGTATCTTTATCTACTGCATTGACTGCTATATCTATATATATCTACATGCCTGACACATGACATGTGGTCAATAAATACACAGTAAGTTAAATATTTACTCAATGAATCTTATCCCACATTCAACTTTACCTTTGCATTTCCATACTTTAGACTACGCTATTTTAAGTGGGCTTATTCAGATGCAGGGAGGGAAGCCCGGACAGCTTGATAAGGGTAAAAATGGGTATGAGGTAACATGAAACTGAAGAGACCATTGTGTTAAAAAGAAAAATTCAAATTTACAAAATGTCTAATTTATATTGCCAGTATGCCTTACACTGGATTACTAAATTACAGGCCAGTTCCCATGATTATTATGTCCAAAGTCCAGGAAGTAACTCTTTTAAGAAATACTCTAGAGTCTTTTAAAACTAAAAGTGGCCTGAGATATCAATTGTGTCTTTCACAAATGGGGAAATAAAATCTTTAAAACTTTTCCAGGACAAAACGACTAGTTATAGGAGAGCTAGGAACCACTGGCATCTGAAACAACTAAACTCTCATATAAGCAGATGACAAGTTTTCCTCATCTATAGAGAGTTGTTATCTGACATATGAATCTGTTTCCTTGAAAGATTTGCCACGGTCTTCTCCTGGCTACAACGATCTACGACCATGAATGATTACAATTTGGAGTTTATAAAACCAGAGTTTTATTCTTATTGTATAAAAATTCATTGTCAGACTTACTGAGGTATAATTCACTCACATATAGGAAAATTTGGGATGTCTGTTTTTTAGGTGCCCACTTCTATGAATTTTGACAAATATATACAGTCATGAAACCACTACCACTATCAAGACCCTAAAAAGTTCCCTCCCCAATCCCTACCCTTTAGCAACCATTAATCTTTCTTCTTTCTTTATATTCTTTACCTTTTCCAGGATGGCATATAAGTGAAACTGTACAATATGTAGCCTTTTGAGTCTGGCTTCTGTCATTTAGCATAATGCATTTGAAAGTCATTATCTTGTTGCATATTTCGGTACATTAGCCATTCTAAAAGGTGTGTAGTGGTATTTCATTGTGGTTTCAAATTAGCATTTCCCTAATTACTAATGACATTGAGCATCTTTTCCTATATCACATAAATCTTAAGAAATGTCCTCACAATTAAACAATTACTTTCCCATGGAATGAATTAGTAGGGGAAGGAGGACTGGGGTAAAATAGAGCACAAGATTTTTAAACTTGTTATGTATTCATCCTAAGGCTATGAGAAGATCTATGAGACAATACCTATGAAAATGCTTTAGAATATATAAAGTACTATTATAAATATAAGGGACTACAATTGTTATTAAGTGCTAGAAAGTTATCAGATTTAAAAACTGCACCAGAGGACTCACTCTCTCCCAGACAGAAGATGAATAAAACACTGCCTGCCCTAGCTATACAAGCTCTGTCTTTTGGAGGTGTCCTGAATTAAGCTAGTTGTGTTGGAGATAAAGTCACGTTTTCAAATATAAATGTAACTTCTTTTCATAACCAATATAACCAATGAGTTCAGCATTCAACAATGACAAGAAATAGGCTGGGTGTGGTGGCTAACGTCTGTAATCCCAGCACTTTGGGAGGCTGAAGCGGGTGGATCACGAGGTCAGGAGTTGGAGACCAGCCTAGCCAACATAGTGAAACCCCGTCTCTACTAAAAATACAAAAAATTAGCTGGGCGTGGTGGCGGGCGCTTGTAATCCCAGCTACTCGGGAGGCTGAGGCAGGAGAATCGTTTGAACCTGGGAGGCGGAGGTTGCAGTGAGCCAAGATCATGCCATTGCACTCCAGCCCAAGACTCCTCTCAAAAAAAAAAAGATAGAGCTAACTTCTGACCTGGTTCTTCCTCTTGTGACTGACATCTCACTCCTAAACAATTTTCAAGTTTCCAAAAACTAAAAAGATGACTTGTCCATTTGTCTTTTAAGAGCTTCTACCTTCAAGTACCTTTAAGTGATAAATGAATTGAATTTTATTGAATAAGAGTCCCTAATGCGGGAGTTTCTAAAAAGTAAATAAAAGCAAAATCACCTAACCAAGATTCCTCGTAATATCTGGATAGACAGGCTGACAAACACTAATAGGAAACCACCTATGGTGGTTCCAGATCTGAATAAATACTGTCGGACCATACTAGATGTCTCCCTCCCAATGCAAGAAACCAATAGGCAGAAAACACCAATGATTTAGAGCACGGTTCTAGTCGAGAATGTTATTCGACACCTAAAGGGAAAGCTTACCTTTCTTTCTTTTAGTAGCTTCTTATAGCCATTTGATCCAAGTGACAATAAAGTAATAAGGACATCTAAAGAAGGTGAAGCTGAAGCTCTTCCTGAAATAAGAAGGATAAGATTGTGGGGGGGAGTAGCTTTGAAAATTAAGATTTATTACAATAGCCTACGTACAAATGGATTTTTGTTTGTTAGCTACTTTTTCTGAAAAGCAACTTATTTATTTACCTGGATACATCTTGCTGATTTCCTGAATGAAGGAATCATTAAAGCCAGCAATTATAGCGCCACCTACTGGAACCATAAAATTTTTGTCCAAGCTCTGAACAAAAGCATCTATTCTACCAACTCGAGCCCCCTAGAATCAATATGACATTACATATTAGTTGCTAGGAAAACAGACAACTGCTATTAACAAACAAATACCACAACAAAAAATTATAACTATTTGAGTTAATTAATATATTAGCCTGATTTAACCATTTTACAATATATACATGCATCAAAACATCAAATTGTACACTGTAAATATATACAATTTTTGTCAACTCTACCTTAGAATAAAAATAAACACCATTAAAACAATGCACAGAAAAAACAATTGAAAAATGTTATTTTTATTTTCTTTGTAATAGTGCCAAGAAAATGTTTTTAAGTATTAAACCAAAATTTTTAATGGCGCTCCTTGTATGTGCAACTTTTAAGTTTACAACCTGCTTTCACACATAAATCATTTAATCTTCGTAACAACTCTGTGCAAGCATGGTTTCAGTATCAGCTCAGGTGGGAACTTTAATGAAACAAAGCTTTACACCTTAAAATTTGATAAGAAAGAATGGATTCATCCCATGCCTCCCATCTGTGCTCCCTTTTTTGACAACAAATGTCTACAATGGGTCCTATAACTATTAAGTGGTTTTAAACACTCTCTGTGAGTTCGAGGGTGGCCACCATAACCTAATGGACTATAGCCATCCGAGTTGCCAAACAGTTAATTATACATGTGCCTCTCTTTAATGCTTGGACAATCTACTACCTGTATGACCATTTTAAGCACTCAGATAACAAAAAAGAAATGCAAAGTTTTACTTTTAACATCACTTAATGGAAGTTTTATTTGTTTACTCTTGGCAATTCTAGAAGCAACATTTGTACATAACTCATGCTCCCTAATATTATAAACTTAGATTATTTCATTCCACTGCAAATGAACTTCCAGTGAAAATCTAATATTCTGGTGAAAAACTGAATACTTACCTACTAGAAATGTAAAACTAAGTTCGGTCCTCATCCAACACAGTCTATGACCTTCTGTCTAATGTGCTTCAATTTTCTCCTCTTAAAAATAGAGATACTATCTAAATTACAACTAAGATAGTCTTTTTCTTTATCTGTAGCCACAGATTTTCAATCTGTATTCACAATCTGTATTCCTATTAATATTATAACCATATTTGACCTTCATTTTCACACCTCGCTATCTGAGGGAGAATAGAATGAGTAGATAGCTGGCCTAATCTAAGAGTCCAGATCCAGGCAACACGTGGAAGCAGCCAAAGCAGGGAAGAGGAGCAGCTGCTCTGGACGCCATTATACAACTGTTCAAATCTTAACCTTCCTCTTCCTCTTTTTTCTAATATCCTAATAAACCATGATCAGAGAAAATCTCACCATATCACAGGAAAATAGAGAGATGCATATAAGACTAACAGAATTAAAAAAACCCAGAAAACATGCGAAGTAGCAGCATATAAAGATAAGTGGAACAGTCAGAGTTGCCTTTGTATTAACATTTTAGTACTGTCCAAGGCCTCCTGAGAAACAGGAACCTAAATTGGAAGCAGAAGTACTAGAGGAATCAGTTCACCAGACTTTGCTAGAACCCTTCCATCACTAAAACACAGAAAGCATTTAAAAGGCAGCACATTCTGTGGCAAGAAAACAAACAGGCCAGACCCAATCTCAGAAATGGTACAAGACCCCCTTTTTTGAGCTACATCTAACTCACCAGTAAATGCTCTAACATCCACTCTCAAAATACATCTGAATAAAAGCATTTATTACCACCTTCACAACTACCACCCTGGCCGAAGCCACCAACAAATCTCATATGGGTTGCTGCAACAGCCTTCCACTCTCGCCTCCCTACCGTCTATTTCCCACATAGCATGTCACTCTTTCCTGCTTGAAATCCTTCCACGGCCAATGATCACACCAAAAATAAAATCCCAAACCCTTAACACACCTCAAAGCTCTACAACCACTGTTCATCTTGTTCATTATGGTTCAGCCATACTAGCCTCCTTGGTATTTCTCACATATTCCAAGCACACTCCTGCCTCAGAGTCTTGGCTGTTAGCTTCTATCTGGAATCTCTCTCTCTAGAGAGCTGCAAAGCTTCCTCCTACGTCATTCAGAGCTCCACTCACATGTATTTCTTGAAGAGTGCTTCCTAGATCACTCCATCTAATGATATCCATCCTCCCCAAAGACCAGAGCTTTTATCCAAGACTTGTCATACTCAAGGTTTACTCTCTGCTTTCCCACAAAAAATAGAATGCTCTATGAGGGTTAAAGATTTTGTCAGATTCACTATTTCATCTCCAGCTCCTACCCAGGTGCCTGGTACACAAGCAGGAACCCAGAAAGTATTTGTTGAATGAAGTGACAATTGGGTTTGTGAATAAACAGTAGTAATACCTACTTCTCTCAAATTCTTAATAGGCAAAGTAGCTGCTTCCCACACTTTTGGAGCTTTACAATCCATTCTGATGCAAAATAGTCTTACACGCATATTTTTGTGACTCTACTATATCCCTCTCCATTAATCTATCCTAACATCCATAATTCATGAATCTCTTAAATTCGTCATTTTAGTAAATATAAACAGAAATATAGGTTACTCAAAACTAACTTCCCCTGGGGGTGGGGTTATGTGCATACAGAATATATGCTCAGCATTAAGTCATTCTGGGGTCTCATCTTAAAAATAAAAAAGTTAAAAACATAATGTTAAAACAATAAAAATAAAAAAATTTATGTATAGTTCTTTCTTCATTGATTATTGCAATATTATTTTCTCAAGAAAAGACTTACAGTATTAGTACTTTAGTACTTTGTATTTTAACAGAAAAATGGGACTTTGGAGTCGCACTGAACTAGATGGGCTATTTTGTAGCTATAGGACCTTAGGCAAGTTACTTAATCCCACTTATTTCTCCATGTGCAGAATGGGAATAAGAAGTACACCTTAAATTGTCAGGATTCAGCTGATAACTTTAAAAGCCTAGTAGGGGGCAGGGCGCGGTGGCTCACACCTGTAATCCCGGCACTTTTGGAGGCCGAGGCGGGCGGATCACGAGGTCAGGAGATCGAAACCATCCTGGCTAACACGGTGAAACCCTGTCTCTACTAAAAAATACAAAAAATTAGCCAGGCGTGGTGGTGGGCACCTGTAGTCCCAGCTACTCAGGAGGCTGAGGCAGGAGAATGGTGTGAACCTGGGAGGCGGAGCTTGCAGTGAGCCAAGATCACGCCACTGTACTCCAGCCTGGGCGACAGAGCGAGACTCCGTCTCAAAAAAAAAAAAAAAAAAAAAGCCTAGTAGGATGCCTGACACATGGAGAGTGTGTAGTAAATGGTATATATTAACCATAAGGACTATTGAGATGAATTAAAGCTAACTTTAATTTTTTAGAATGTCATGAAACAGCAACCCGCACTCAGCAAGACTCAAGCATTCATTTGATTTAAATCAATAGTGCCACAATCTCTTGTGGTGAAGGCCAATTTGGGAAAAATAGAATGTTTGTATCTTTGCTTTTTTAGTTTTAAAGAAATGTCCATTTTAATAAGTTCTAACGTTCAATAGCACAGTACAGTGACTATAGTTAACAACAATGCATTGTATATTTCAAAATACCTAGAAGAGAGGATGTGAAATGTTCCCAACACAAAAAGATATAATAAATGCCACGTAATGGATAGCCTAAATACTCTGACTTAATCATCCCACCATCTGTACATGTATCAAAATATCATATGCACTCCATAAATATATCCAGATATTAGGTATCAAAGAAATTTTTAAAGAAATGTCAACTTTAGAAGGTAATACATTATCTGCAACAATATCTGCATTTAAAAGTTTACTCATCCATCTTATAGTTTTATTTTTTGGTTAAAATTTTAGTAAAACCACCTCCCAAATGCAGAGAGGTAATGACAAAGCAGAGCATTAGGGATGTGCAACTCCAACGGCACCTTTCTAACTGTATTCTGGAGCTTTTTTTTTTTTTTTGGCGGAGTCTCGCTCTGTTGCCTAGGCTGAGTGCAGTGGGGCTATCTCGGCTCACTGCAAGCTCTGCCTCCTGGGTTCATGCCATTCTCCTGCCTCAGCCTCCTGAGTAGCTGGGACTACAAGTACACACCACCACACCCAGATAATTTTTTTTTTAATTTTAGTTTTGTAGAGATGGGGTCTCACTTTGTTGCCCAGGGAGGTCTCAAACTCCTGGCTTCAAGTGATCCACAAGCTTCAGCCTTCCAAAGTGCTGGAATTACAGAGGTGAGCCACCACACCCAGCCTCTCTTAGTTTTAACCTCTTCAAGTGCATCACCAAATTTTCTAGTATTTAAAAATATGTTGTATCATTAAAATGATCATTATGAAAACTTTATAGGCATCTGAAGGGTACAGAAATATAACACTAAAATAATTAAATGTACACAATGAATATAACTATGTAAAAACAATATGCATATAAAAAGAGAAAAAGTAAATACATAAATTGTTAAGGGTATTTGTTAGGGTAAGAGCATTATGAGTGATCTTCTACTCCTTCCTCATTTTCCTAAACTTTTAGTAATGCTGATGGTATTTGACTTTTAAAAGAAGAGAAGCTGCTAAAAATTACACAGAAGAAAAGCAAGAGAGAAAGGGAAAGGAGGAATAAAAATCAATCACTGAAATAAAATGTTTTTCAAGATTTCCAGTGTAGAAAATTATACACCCTTCCTCTATGACCATACAAATTAGATATAACCTAGTCTACAATAAGTGAAGAAGCCTTAAAAAGTTAAGGAATAACAAAAAGAAATACCAAGGAAATGGTAAACAGTCTTTCTCTAAAGGTTTTAAGAAATCCGAACACACCATGCCTACAACCCACTCCACCTCTGGACTTGCTACATAAATTAATCCATTTCCTTATTGGTTTAAGCCAACTTGAGTTGGGTGTCTGTTACTTGCTGCCAATGATATCCTAACTGATACAAAGTTGAGTAAAGAAATTAAGCAAATCAGCGATTACTATTTCATATAAACCACATTTATGTAAAAGATGATACTAGTATACTAAAAATAATATAAAAGACAAAAAAATGTACTAGATAGTATCTATTGTGCTTCAGAGCATTTACCATATTGGAGCAAGCCACAGGTAATCTGTGAATAACTTATGCCCACGTAACACAAATCACATGTATGTCAAAACTGAATGTGTATATTAACATCATTATGCACACAAACTATGTAGTTCATATCATACATGCATAAATACAATACTTCATTTATTCACTGACTGTTCAGTAACCAGTTATTAATTGTCCATTATGTACCAGATATTGTCTTAAGTATTGAGGGCACAGCAGTGAACAAAACAAAGTTCTACCCCAACAGAACCTTAATTCTAATTACTGTCAATAACAAACATTATATCAAATGGTGATAAGTGTTCTGGAGAAAAATAGCAAGGAGCCATCAATTTTAAGAAACATCATTATTTTATATGTCACTACATAAAAAAAAAATTGCCTATTAACATTGTAAGACACCACTGATTATTAGACATCACAATTTCAGATGTCAAAATGTAGAACATTGCATCTTAAAATCAATGAACGTGGTAAAAAAGCAAAAAGAAGGATAGAAAATGCTAGCAAGGGCTAGGTGCAGTGGCTCACACCTGCAATCCCAGCACTTTGTGGGGCCGAGGTGGGAGGCTGGCTTGAGCCTAGGAGTTTGAGACCAGTCTGGGCCACATGACAAAACCCCATTTCTAGAAAAAATACAAAAAGTTGGCTGGGTGTGGTGACACACACCTGTGGTCCCAGCTACCCGGGAGGCTGAGGTAGGAGGATCACTTGAGCGTGGGAGGTTGAGGCTGCAGTGAACTGTGGTTGCACCACCGCACTCCAACCTGGACAACAGAGTGAGACCCTATCTCAAAAAAATAAAAAAGTAGAAAACGCTAGCAAGG
Source organism: Pongo pygmaeus (assembly GCF_028885625.2). Classification (NCBI taxonomy): domain Eukaryota; kingdom Metazoa; phylum Chordata; class Mammalia; order Primates; family Hominidae; genus Pongo; species Pongo pygmaeus. The sequence goes on from NC_072376.2 coordinate 24,269,357, forward strand.
AAGGGGGAGGTGTTAGATAGGGTTTGACATGTATGTCAAAACTTTGTATGTATATTAACATCATTATGCACACAAACTATATAGCCTGTATCATACATGTATAAATAAACACAATATTTCATTCATTCATTCACTTTGTTCAGTAACCGGTTATTGATTGTCAATAATAACAATCATTGATAGAGTTTCTGAGGAAGTCTCACTGACCTAAAGAAAGCTACGCAACTCTCTAGAAGAGCAATCCAGTGAGTGGGATGAGCAAGAGCAAAGGCCTGGAAGTGCAGGCACGTGACAAAATGGAAAAAAGCTAAGGCAGCAAGGGTGGTTGGAGCACAGCAGGCAAAAGGAAAGCCGTAGAAAATGAAATCAGCAAATCAGCAAAGGCCTGAATACACAAAGCCTTGTAAGGCCATAGTTCTTATTACAAGTGACATGGGAAACAAAGACATATTTTCAAATTTAGAACCTAAAACAAATGACCAGAATCTAGCTGATGCTTAAAAAAAAAAATACAAAAACCTGCCAATTCCACAGCTATATACTGGCATGTTTATAAATGAAGTCACTTCTAATCTAAGATAATAAAGTACAATAATTCCTTAAATATAGACTAAATCATATATTTTTTAAATGGTATAATCCAGTATATTAGAAAAATGAAAATCCTGGTAATGAAACAGTCTTAGAAAGTTAAAAGCTAAACTACTAAAGTATTTCTATGTTGATTCTAGCCTACCAAAGCTATCAGTCCAATTATCACCACAGTATCAAAGAATAATGACTTTTATTGAGATGATCAGATGTAAGTTCCTAACACAACCTGAAGCAGATTGTCATAAATAACTGTTTTTACTATATCAGATTGTAAGAAAAAGTAATAATCCTATAATATGTTAAAATGAATTTTTCCTTGACATACATATCATTTTAAACTCTCTTACCTGCTGAATGAGATGCATACACTTTGAAGACTGCACTCCATAAGCATTATTGACTATGTGTGGAATGCCGTAATTAGCACAAATCACAGCCAGTTCTTCTAATCTATAAACATAAATATTCAATAGAAAGACATACTCACACTGTGCTTTATAAATGATAGTGCAGAAAGTTTTTAAAAAATTTAATAGTTATCCTTAATGTACACCAAGGGGAAAAAAAGACAAACACTGAAATTTCTATTGCAGTATCTTGACATGTAATTCAGCAGCTTGGAAATACATAGCAAGCTCTTTCGAATAAACCTAAAAAGGCTTTTAATGTTACCAATATACAAAAAAAACACAAAAATTTATGTAGATGGTAAATCATTTTAAAATTAAAAATTCCCTAAACAGAAAGCCAGAAGATTATTTATAAAGACCCCTCACAAGATGGTATGCTCTTTTTTTCCATTTTTGGTTGCTTACCATACTGAAGCTAGTATCTGCAAAATAATTAGCATATCTGGAATCTTAAGAAATCTCACATTAAACATCTCATAAAATAAAAAATGCATTCTCAAATAGACTTTAATGTATTAAAAAATACAGAACATTAAAATGTGTCATTACCAAAATAACTAACATTTTCCAACAACTTGGATACTGAGGAATCTTCCAAATAGCTACTGGTTTTAAATCCACCCTTATCTACTCTTACTTCTTCATTTTACACCTCTCATATTAATCTAATTTGAGAGTCTAACTTTATGCAAAGTAAGGTAATAAATTTCAGTGACAGCATAATAAACAGATGTTCTTTCACAAAGCCAAATACTTCCTGTGACTGAGCTCATCTTTAATAGAAATGTCTTCATGCTATGAAACTAAAACTAAATCCTATGTTTTAGTAAAATTATTAAAAGTTTTCTTTCTAAAGTATAAAGAATTTGAAAGCATTTTAATACAAGTAAAGTCCTTTTTGACAGGATATACTTCAAATATATAGTTTGAATTACCGATTTACGCATAATACATGTCCTATTTCTAGTAGATGTCATTAATATATTTTTAACTGTAAGTAGGAATACCATTATGTTCATCTGTTACAAGTTTTCTTTTTTTTGTCCAGTTTGCCTCAGACCAAAAACAAGTTATCAGTTTGCTTGCTTGAAGTCTTATGAATTAAAAACTCATTTTATCATTTATTTTCACAAACCCTACAAATTGATATAGAAATCCTTTTTGTTACTTCAAACTAATCAGATGATGTTTTTAACAAAATAGACCTTCTGGGATACACAGAAGTATTTTCTTCATAAAATAAAAGGCACTTTCACATGTGTGTGTTCTAATGAAAATATTCCTTAATAAAGAACTTCTTTGAAAATAAGGCTCCATAACATTAAGCTCTATTTTTAAAAGAAAAAAAATAACTTGTGAGTAGTTTTAAATAATCTGAATTACCTAAATCTGTTAATGGTTAGGGTGTGTTAAAAAAAAAAAAAAAAGTATTAAATGAAAGGAGAAGCAGAAAAAATATTTTTCATATGTATCAAATTGTTTTCTAACTTAGAAGCCAATTTAAGGTGTTTATCAGTTAGAAGAAATAATACCCTTCTTTTTTGCAACATTTCCCTTAAGTGAATTTCCTCCACAATAGTTTTTGTCTGATTGATTAACTAATAAAAACAAAATGTATACTGTACCCAAAAAATTAAAAGGAATGAAGCTGATGTAAAAAAGAAAAACAAAACGTGGTTTTAAAATTTAATAAAGTCAGAAATTCAAACATTACTGTGCATCACCCTTTTCCCAAACTTCGCTCTTACTCAGAAATATTCATTACACAACAGTGACAAATGAGAATTTTTCTGACTGATAAAAATCTTCATTAAACTTTTTCTAAAGGAGATAATACAGGTAAAACACTTAACACTGTGCCAGGCATACTGTAAACATTCAAAAGACGTTAGTCAAAATGAAACAAAAGCAAAGTATCCACAAGGATAAATAATCCAACTAATACAAATATCCATATGCTGTTTTTCAAAATGTGATTTCTATCACATTAAAAATTTTATAGCTATCAAAACCATCAATAAAGAACAATGCTTATTTAATATTTCAATACAAATTTGAAATCTGATTGGAAGTAATGAATAAACCACAAAGCATATGAAAAGTAATCTTAAAATAGAGTTCACAGGCTCATAAATGTAGCAAGGTAAATTTTTAAGAGCATAGTTAAAAAACTGTCTCTTACAATCTGCCTATAAGATAACAAAAGCCAACATAGAATTCATTATTGCCAAATAATGTAATTCCATGAATTAAAACCAAAGTATAACTTGATGCTACAAGAAAAGCCCAAAGTCAGTATAATTCTTACAAATTATTACCACTTCCATTCAAAATGTTAAAATGAAACAAAAAAAAAATTATAGTCAAAAACAGAAATCTGTATTACTAGACATGAGCCTATTACATTTTGAGAATAAAAATGTGTGGCTATCCTTTAGAAGAGTAAACCTTTGCTTTTTCTTTCCTTTTTTGCTTTTATTTTCTTAAATATTTGTATTATTCTCAAAACGCAGACAATGACAACCACTATGCACACCTAAGGTATAATCTGAGTTAATCTTCCAATTACAGAAATTTGAAAGTAAACAATCCTAATTTTTTTTAAATTTATTAATACTGATAGCAATGAAAAGAAGTAAACCCAACATTTAGCTTAGAAAAGAAACTTCTATTAAATAATAAGAAAAAACATGCTAAGAGATCAGAAACAGGACAAAGAGCAAGAAAACAGAGACAGTCTGCATCAACTCAGGTGATAAAGGGAGCTCCCCACCCTGTACTAGTTGTTTTTCCTTGTTACATTTCAAATGGTTGGTTTCCCAAGCTGTTAACGCTATTTCTCCACAAGGTCAATCTATTCTCTTAGAACAGACCATTCATCTATTCATTATGAAGTGTTATTTAAGCATATTTGAGAATTAGTATATCATATTTTATTTAAAAGACAGTTAAACAGCTAAAGGACAATATTCACAAATCATTTACCTATCAGGCACCCTTGGAGCAAAACAGGATGTAGTAGAATGAATACACAGAATGTAATCAGGCCCAAGTTCCTGGACTTTAGCCTCCACTGCTTTCAGGTCTGTACGCAGCTCGTCACCTTCCAAAACATTTTCTATCACCACAGGCTCAAAACCTAACCAAACCAACCAGACAACAAAATGTTAGTGTGAACTAAAATAAGGGAAGATCCTGAAACTCTAGGAAGCATGCTATTCTACACAAGAACTCTTAATATTTATTTTGGTAGATTAACCTTCCTCTGGTAATAAATACACAGCTCAGTACTGGTGTTAGTCAAAGGCAGGTCAAAATAATGTGAGGGACTACTACACAATTTTAGGACCATAAGTCTATTTAACACTTGGATATGACAAGAATGAATTCTGGAAAGTAAGGAAAACAAATGTTAAATAGATATCTATAGAAGTAATAACATAGACAGTGATGACAAAAAGGATCACTTTAATCCAGTTCAATTTCAATCCACAGAAAAGTAAGTCCACTCATTCTCTGGTGATATTTCTGTTTTATTTTAAAGTTCACTTTATTTCAGAGATGGACATAAATAATAATACAATTCACTCAGTGAAACAAATCACAATCATCTACTTAACGTTTTATCTCTAAAGAAAAACATAATAAATTTCAGTAGCCTAAGGATCACTGATCCATCTCATAGCCTACAAAAGCCTCCTATGAAAACAAAATGTATACTGTAAATTTTGCATGAAAATTGTTTTCACATTTTCAATTAAAACAGTACACTTAACTAGTATATAAGCAAAGGTCCCACAACAAATAATAATTATGGAACCATAGATATTTAGGCATCCATAAACTTAAAAGTTGCATAAAGTAATACAAACATTAAATTTTGTTACATATATTTTACCATAATTTTTTCTTTTAAAAAAATAACAGCGAACAGTTAATTTTTCATTTATCTATCTTTATATAAGAAATCTGAAATTCATAATTATGATGCTTAAGACATTATATACGACACTTCTCTTACCTGCAGTGATCATGGATTTAAAGCAGGACTTCTGGTCTATTCGTGGCCATATAATATACTTTGCCTTTGGTCTTTTGTGTCGTAATGTTAAGAAACACAGAGTTAGACTCATACCAGTTGCCATAGGAACTACAAAGCAGTTGGCTACTGTATGGACACCTACAAATAAGAAGCAAAACAGAAATCTGTTATCCCGCTAAGCACCCAGCATCCTTCTTGAGGAAATAATATATCTCATCTATAAAATAGTAAGAGTCGTAGCCCCAGTGCTTCTGTTTCTGTACTCACTCTTGGGAAGCTCAATGCCAAATTCAACTTCTGGGCTTACCGCTCTGATTTTCTATCTTATTCTAAAGACTTTTTATTTAAAAAAAAAAAAAGTCTTTTCGGCCGGGCGCGGTGGCTCATGCCTGTAATCCCAGCACTTTGGGAGGCCAAGGCGGGCAGATCACGAGGTCAGGAGATCCACACCATCATGGCTAACACGGTGAAACCCCGTCTCTACTAAAAATACAAAAAAAAATTAGCCGGGCGTGGCGGCGGGCGCCTGTAGTCCCAGCTGCTCCGGAGGCTGAGGCAGGAGAATGGCGTGAACCCGGGAGACAGAGCTTGCAGTGAGCCGAGATCGCGCCACTGCACTCCGGCCTGGGCGACAGAGCGAGACTCTGTCTCAAAAAAAAAGAAGTCTTTTCAAAAGCCACTCATACTCTTTTTGGAAAGGGGCAATAATAAATGAAATGAGTCAAATGGTGTGTGTGTGTCCAGTCAGCCAAAGGCATTATGATTAAGACGGTACATACCAGCCAGCTTTATAATGTCCAGGACCAAAGAATTGGTAATTTTGTTCAAAAGGCTAGAGCCTGCAGCTTTTGGTTGCACAGCAGAAATATCACCCGATCGTCCAATGCCATGAATGAACCTAAGCAAAAAATGGGCCAAAAACTGGACAAATACATTCAGCATTCCGAGTAATACAATGTACAAATATGCAAATATAATAACCAAAAAAACACCAGGAGCAACATTTGGCTGTTACAGATACATGTCACAAACTATTAACGATGTGGAACTCTCCTACTTAAATTGAAACAACTTCATCAATTATGCTGTGATAGCTAGTTTCCAAAGACGCCGCCATCAATTCTTTTTCTCTCTATGCCCACATACTACTCCCACACCAAGAGATGGAGTCTACTTCCTCTCCACTTGAATCTGGGCTGAACTTAGTGACTTGCTTGGCCAGGAAGAATCTAGCAGAAGTGACTGTGTGAAATTTTCATGCTAGGCAAACCTTCAGATGACTAAACTCTCAGCCAGTATCTGACTGCAACTACATGACAGACCCAAAGCAATACTCACCTTGCTGAGCCCAGTTAATCCAAAAAGCTATGAGAGGTAATAATAAATGTTTTAAGCCACTTAATTTTAGGGTGGTTTGTTCTGTAGCAATAGAAAACTGGAATATATGAAACATTCAATTATCTTTTTTTTTTTTTCTTTTTGAGACAGAGTCTCGCTCTGTCGCCCAGGCTGGAGTGCAGTGGCGCGATCTCGGCTCACTGCAAGCTCCGTCTCCCGGGTTCACGCCATTCTCCTGCCTCAGCCTCCCGAGTAGCTGGGACTACAGGCGCCCGCCACCACGCTGGGCTAATTTTTTTGTATTTTTAGTAGAGACGGGGTTTCACCATGTTAGCCAGGATGGTGTGATCTCCTGACCTCGTGATCCGCCCGCCTTGGCCTACCAAAGTGCTGGGATTACAGACGTGAGCCACCGTGCCGGCCAAATTATCTTTTTTCTTTACTTTTCCCCTAATCACACACTGGGCTAAGTTCCAATGATGGTTCAAATATTGCCTTAATTTTAAAAGAACTATATGCTCCTAGAAAATCAGTGTGCAAATCTCATTTTAAATTAGACGATATTATACATTGTTTAAAGATACCTCTCAATACTCTTTAAAATAAAAAACCCTTTTATAATTTGAGTAATTTCTAATTGACAGTCAAATATATCAGAAATTCGGTATAGGGGGATTATCGAAGAATACTAGTGTTGTACTTCCTCACCACTGAAATCTCATGTACAAAACATTTCTTACATATATTATCAAACCGTGTTATCAGCAAACTGTTAACTGAAATTTTCATCCAAGTTAGGCATTATCATCAGTTTTAACTGCAGTGGTTTTTACTGAAATACAAATTCTACTATGCCCACGAAATTTTCATTATAACGTAAAAGCATGGAAGACAGGAGTTTCATTTAAAAGAGTTTACACTTCACAGAAAGGTTAGTGGACAGAGCAATGAGTGATCATATTAACTACCAATTAACTACCAATTAAATCGTTATCAGAATTGATGAAAAGCTTTCTGCAATAATGTAAAAGAAAAAGGTCACTTAATAATCTAATACACCTTTCCCTGTATCTATTGCAACAGAGAGGTATTTATAAAATGGGATTCAGTTTAAACACAGTTTAAAACAAAATTTAAAGTTGATAACTATAAATCATTCTAAAAAAAAAAACTACCACTGTTAGAAAAGAAATATGGAAAACTATAAACAACCTTAATGGATTTTGACCTCTTACAACCAGATATGTTTATTAGAGTAACCGTTCCTAAGCAAACGTATAGCCCGCGTTAGTCACCCAGAACCTGACAGGGTAACCCCCACATATTTTTACTCTATTGTCTTTGCAAAGCACCTGCTGAGATAAAATTGTTTCCATCTCCCTGTTGCATTTGGTTTACATATCCATTAGAGCAGGGAAGAAGTGGTTTACAAACAGACATTTGATAATCTAATAAGATGAATACTGCTGCCATTATTTTGAACCACAAATAAATAAACGATATATCTCCCTTACTACTTAAAAAAAGATACCTGTAATGACGACGAGCAACCAATGCGGATGCCACTCTCCCTTCCCTTTCTCCCACACCACAATTGCCTAAGAAATTGTTGCTGTCCATGATTGCAAGTTCATGCAAAAAGAGTTCAAGTGTACTTTCATCCCAGCCATTCTCTGGACACTTGCCCTTAAAAAAAAAAAATTATGATTATATTTAATAAAACTATCGTTCTCTAGAACACTACAGGAACACATTTTTTCTTTTTAATGTGTATTTTGCCACGCTCCTTGTTTTCTAAAATTCAGGCATAAATTCACCACTATATAGAGACCGCAAGGAGGCAAAACGTTTGTACATTTGATTACAATTATTTACAGATTTCGAGAAGTGATGATAAATGCATACAATGAGGTTCACTCAGATATTTAAATTTCCGTAAGTGAAACTAACTGAAAACCAATACACCACATCCCCAATGAAGATGCTTCAAACCAAGGCATTACGATTGGGGCGGTGGGACGTGGAGAAGGGTGGTAGTTGTCAAACTTCAATGAAATATTGGCCAGGCGCGGTAGCTCACGCCTGTAATCCGAGCACTTTGGAAGGCCAGGAATGGCCGATCACTTGAAGTCAGGAGTTTGAGACCAGCCTGGCCAACATGGTGAAACCCTGTCTCTACTAAAAATACAAACATTAGCCGGGTGTGGTGGCGGGCGCCTGCAGTCCCAGCTACTCGGGAGACTGAGGCAGAACAATGGCGTGAACCCGGGAGGCGAAGGTTGCAGTGAGCCGAGATCGCGACACTGCACTCCAGCCTGGGCGAAAAAGCGAAACTCTGTCTCAAAAAAACAAAACACAACAAAACTTTTAATGAAATTAAAATACAGGAACGCTGGCAGGAGGGAGACCTGTGAAGTTCCGCGGAAAGCACGTGGTTCGAGTTAGCATACGGTGGTCTACAAACACCATTACGTGCTCTGAGTCGTTGAGGGTGGTGAAAGATGGAGGTGCGAACTTTGCCCTTTCCTCGAATAAAAAAAGTACACTGGGACTTTCCCTCACTTCCGCATCCCGAAGTTAGAAATAGCCCGACTCAAAACCCCCACCCCAATACCCCCTCCTAAGAACACCCTTTGGCTTTCAGTGGCTTTGGCAAGGCTGAGAAGGCACAGACCGCAGTCGGTCAGCTAGGGCAAGCCAAGCTGAGACAGACTTGGGACTAGTCTCAAGCAGCAAAGAGCTGCCGGTGAGGCAGCACCAGCGGGGACGCCCGGCGGAGCCAGAGCCCCGGGGTCGCGGCGGCTGGGGAGGGGACCGACAGCTCGGTACCTTCTCCAGAAGCAGCCGTATGAGATGCTCATGCGAGCGGCGGGCCTCACAGCCCTGCCGCACGTAAGCCGGCGACACCAGCCGCTCGCCCGCCGCGAAGCTCTCGCGGTTCATGACAGCGGTGGCGACAGTGGCGAATAAGCGGGAGCACTATCTCCACACGCCAGACACACGACGGAACCAGAATGCAACTCGCCGCCTGGACGGTACGGCAGCGCCTTGGGACAAAAAAAACCAAAAACAAACAAACAAAAAAAACACACTTCTCTTTCTTGCACATGCGCAGACCTTCTCAGATGGCGCTCCAGGAGGAAGTTGGCGTATTTGAGCATGCGCGAGGAAGTCCGCGCTTTTCGCTGACTTCAGGCAAAGGAGGGACTAAAATTAGACCCGCCCCACCGCGGCTGATTGGCCTAGTTAAACCCTGGCGTTCCTGATACGAACTTCAGGAAAGGATTTTGCACTTGTGCAGACCGGGCGAGCAGAGTAAGAACCAGGTACGTGGGTTTTTCCAAGTTCTGTGTTTCAGTCCTGTTGGATGGTTGAGATCTGTGCAGGGTCTGTGCTTCCGCCTTATTCAAACTGTTTGTCAGATGCCAGAACCTTCGATCTTTACTTTGATACATTTCCACACTTACTACTGCCTCACAACCCCATAGGAAATAGCAGTGCCCCACTCCTTTTCCCCTTGACACTACTGTTTAGCCATAGCACTTACCACTCACCACGTGACATGCCAGACGTTTGTTTATACACACACACCCACCCATGAATGTAAACTCTGTAACCGAACGGCAGGGCCTCGGTTTTTGCTGCGGTGCCCCCCTCCCCCGGACACTTAAAAAACAGTGCCCAGAATAAAGTAGGGCCTAAAAAAAAAGGTTGATATTGAATTAATGAATTAGTTTGACCATTCTGAAACTATCCCCAAGAACATTTTGTAAAATTGATTAAGGGGGGGAAAAATCCAACTAGGCTTACAAGCTGCTGTTATTAAGCCAGCTTGCCGTATGGCCGACTTTCTTGTAGCTGGTTGCTACTTACTACCCCAGGAGAATGTGGCCCTTGTCACAAGACTCTTCATTCTTTTTCTGCTCTATAGATAAAATCGAAGACATTATGAGAAGATAAGCTTTCTGTTTGCATTGCTTCTTTAGGTCCCGCATACCAACAAAACTAAGGATGCCAGCTTGTCTGGAAGGCCCAGTAAAAAGCTGATTCATGGAGGAATGCAATTGTCACATCCTAATGATTTCATCTCCCTTACCCCAACGAATCGATAACCCCAAATTTTCCAGCCCCTCACCCTCCACAAATCCCCTTAAAAACCTTTGCCTAGAACCCCTTGATGAAATGGATTGAAGCTTGAGAACTCTTCCTGTTTCCTGGCTTGTAACTTGTGATTATTAAAACTCTTTCTCTGCTGCAAGCCTTCTGTCGGAATATTGGTCTGTTCCTGCACAGCCGGCATAGGAACCTGGCAGTCCTGTAACAATTCAACAACTTAGAGGTTCACTGCTGGAGATCCCTGCCTCCAGTTTCCTTACAATCTTCATCTTATGTGAGCCTACAGTAATTCCTGACATTGCTTTCACCTGGTGGGTGGTATGTCCACTTGCACTGATTCACACCCACTTGCAAGAGCTGATTGTTAAATGTTCCGTAATTTTGTGAGCTAGTTTTTAAATACAGCCACTCAAAAATTATATTAAAAGCAAAAGTAAAAATACTCAAAATTTGTCACTTCCTAATTATTTTACATTTTACTATTATCTATGCTCTTCAGGTTATTTACATGCATTTTATCTATATGGTGGAAATTCAATATAATGTTATACTACTGCACATCTTCCAACTCCCCTTTTGATGATGTCACGTTGGCCATGGCGGGAGCATTTACACCATGGAAATCAGTAAACACCGCAAATCAGGCCCTTACCCTCCAAACCACTACCCTAGAAGTCAGTTGTTCAACACGTACCAGCTCATCACTGTTTCTACTGCATGTTCCCATGGCATCCAGCATTAATATATATCAGTCTATTTATGGTATTTGTTGAATTGCATTTCAATTGTTAATTTTCTGTCTCAACTAGACTGTGAGCTCCTGGTTGACAAGGGCTATATTGATATCTGTGTTCAAAGCACAGCACTAAATACATAATAGCTGTTTGATAAATATTTGTTGAATGACATAGAGCATTTAACTACTTTAAACAGAAAGGTGAACCACAAAACAACAAGAATTTAGCTTACTTTCTAAAATGAGTATTTTTCAAACTTTTGGAAAGTTGGGTTCTTATTCTCAAAATGCAACTATTTTTGCAACTTCTTTGGAAAAGCCTTCAAAGCCGCTTTGTCAATCACATGCAAAATGTGCAAAAATCCCAAAATTAATGTCATTACTGAATGGACACACCAGGTTTTTGAGCCAGCTTGTTCTCTCACCTTATTCACCATCTTACTTCAGAAAAATGTTTGTCTGTTTCTAAAAATTAATCATTGTCAAGATATGCATTCATTAAGGGTGTTCAAAAGATACCAGCTTTGGAAGCAATTTCAAGAGAAGTATTCTAAAATTACTTTCATCCATTCACTCACCCAACAAGTATTTATCCATATCCCCATTTTACAGGTGAGGAAAGCAAAGCTCAAGAAGTTTGAGTAATGTATTTAAGGTTATACAACGAGTGACACTGGCAGAATTTAAACCTGTGTGTTCTGGACCTATTTTAAATGATGCTATCTATTAAAAATAGTGTGTAATAGTTATTTTAAAATAGTAGTTTGTAACTACTATTTTAAAATAGTATGTAATTACTATTTTTAATAATAGTATGTAATTACTATTTTTAACAGGGCAACATCAGAATAACCTCATGGTCTTTACAAGAGGAAGCATCATTTAAAATAGGTCGAGAACACACAGGTTTAAATTCTGCTAGTGTCACTCGTTGTATAACCTTAAATACATTACTCAAACTTCCTGGGCTTTGCTTTCCTTATCTGTAAAATGGGAATATGGAAGAGGCAGTTATGATGATTAAATGAAAGGTAATTGCTCAATGACATCTTCCCCTAGATAGACTGACTATACAAATGGACAATGGCCAGATCATATGTGATAACAGAACTCTCACCCACAACCTCTCTAGCAACTAGCTTTTCAAACCACCACCTCTGCAGCAATCAGCCAAGAATGGTTAAGACTTGGGCAATGATTGCCAGCTTCCCTCTTTTATTACTCGCTTCTAACTTAAGACCAACCAGAGAAAGCTAAATATCCTCCTTAAAAAATTACATAAGATGCCCTGTTTCTAGTTAGCCAGCCTCTAGCTTCTCCTTGCCAACACCTCCAACTGGCACACCTGAATTCTTCCCTGTACCTGAATCTTTCACTATAAAGCTTTCCCACTCCCCTGCCTGCCTTTGAGACTCTTGACAAATGCAAATGATGGTGACTGACTCCCTTCTCTAGCAAGCTCTGAATTTCCAGTTTTCCTGGAGACTTCACTGAGACGTGGTCTGTGCTGTCCACGGCGGTGGACCTCAGCCTTTGGCCACTTGTGGTGCCCACGGGGGCTCCTTGTGCCTTGTTGCTTATGGCTTGTTAAGTCCATGCCAACGTGGTAAATCCATGCTGGCTTGGAACTCCTCCCTGTTTGCCTTGAGTTCCTAAGCTGTTCATTTGAAGTTTGGTACTCAGATTGTTACTGGTTCCTATTTGCATCCTTAGTGGAATCAGGCAATTTCTTTTCATCCTTTGTGCTGTCCTTTGTACTTCTATTTTGTATTGTGCTATCTAAAAGTGTTGTTTTCCGTAAGAAGGAGAATCATAGGGTAGAACATGGCCATGGGCCCTACAACCCTGTTGTTTAAGCCAGTTTCACAGATCGATGAGTTTGCAGTTCTCACCAGACTACATCCGTTTGGACAAATTTTGTTGTGGGTAACCAATAAAACTGGATGAAGTTCTCCCTTCATCTTGATTTTTTGTTCTGAGGGCTTCCTTTTGATCCAAACAAAGAGGTCATTCTGATATTCTGCCTGCCAGGGGGCACAGATTGTTCGGTCTGTGTTCAAAAGGGGCAAAAATCAGGCTGGGGGCTGAGACAGGATAAGCACGACCATAACTTTCAACACCGTAGCCAGCGTTCATGGGGTGCTCTAAGTCTAAATCCTCTCCACCAGGAAAAACTTCTGCTTCTTATACATACTCTCATTACAATCCTAATGCTTGTGCCTATCTCTCTAAGTGGCATAATTTCAGCAGTGAGGAGTTGGGCCTTCAGTGGCCACTCTGGGAAACACTTGACTTGACAAAATTTTTTATTTGATGGGCAAGAAAAGAAAGGGAATTAAGATTTCTTAGGTCTGATGGGCAACAGTTTTTGAGTGGTACACAGAGGCCTCCAAAGGAAATTCTGATTCAAGAATTATTCCACTAAAAGATGCTTTGGCTAAAGCTAACAAGCAATTTGACATCTTAAGCAACAACAAACTAGACTCATTTCCTAGGAAATCTTCCCCTTTGGGTTGGCTCCCTATATCCAGATGTCCCTCTTATCCCTTAGCCTTCTGATATCTCTCTTCCTTCACTTCCGTCAACTCCCCCCTTCTCTTCCTCTTGTCCAGGACTCCTGCATTTTCCCAACAACTCTCCTAAAACTCTAAAATGTCAATTGCTTCTAAAGATCCCTCTCCCCTCAAAAGCCAGGTATGCAGGCAACTGCAGAATTTAAACTTTGCACCCAAGATGAATTAAGAGCAATAATCAAGGATTTCTCTACTTCCAAACAAGACCAGCAACTATTTATAGAAGAATTTAGGATTCATTTGAATGCGTATGATTCAGGGTTACCTAACCTAAATATATCAATGTATACATATATTGGCCAGATCCTCAGGTGTTAAATCTTGGATTTAAAGAAAAGCTGATTGGACTGACATAAGAAGGGATCTACAAGGATCGCTTTTTCCCCAATAAACTTAAGAGTCTGAAAAAAAAAAAAAAAAAAGCCCTGAAAAGTAGAACACAGCCTCCTAGAAGCAATATCCCAAACGCTTTCTATAAAAATCTGTTTTTGCATAATTCAATAATGCAAACACAGACAAGATGAAACTATAGGAGATTTTCAGGATAGACTATAATATACCTCCTGACAATATTCAGGAGTTGACAACGGTGCCAGTGTAACATCAGCCCTTTCATCTTATTTTGTCAATGGAGTTAAATCTGAAACTAGAAGGCTAATTCAAAAGTAGAAATTAGAATGGAAAATAGCTCTTTACCTGAACTAAACACCTGTCAGAACATTTTGAAAGGGCTTTAGAATAAAAATGACACAAGGCCCAAAATAAACTATGGTCTTACAGATCAAACAGCTAGGTGGCCCTCTTCCCACCAGCCATTTTGACAAGGACACTTACAGATATTGTAAACCAGAAAAAAAGGTTGTCCTATCTTATAAAAGAAAACCAAGACAAAAAAAAAAATCCCTCAATTCCAATCAATGAGAGTGCTCTCAGAAGAAGAAAAATGCTCCCAATATCCTGCCTTGCCCTTATCTCTCAAGTGAATTAACTATATAGATGATGGTATAGTCTGAATGTGTTCCCCAGAATCTATATGTTAGAAACTTAATCCCCAAGGCAAATGTGTTGGGGGATGGGGACTAATGGGAGATATTTAGGTCATGAGGATTCTACCTCGGGGATGAATTAATGCAACTATAAAAAGAACTTGAAGGAGTGAGTTCGTTCTTTTTGCTCTTCTGCCATGTGAGGACACAACATTTGCCCCCACTTGCCCTTCCACCTTCTGCCATGTGAGTACCATAGCAAGAAGGCCCCCAACAGACACCAGATACCAGCGCCTTGATCTTGGACTTCCCAGCCTCCAGAACCATGAGAAATACATTTGTGTTCTTTATAAATTACCCAGTATTCTGTCATAGCAGCATAAATGAATGAAGACAGATGGTCAATCTCATCAATTCCTAGTAGGTACATCTGCTGCTCTTTCTGCATTAAACTTCACCACCTTTGCTGAGCCTCCTCCTGAGAGCCACACTCCTCAGAGTGTGTAAGCATACACACAAGTGGTAGGTCTCTCAAATAACGCACAGATTTTTTTCTATCTCCCAGCCCTTAATTGTAACCCCTTGAGTGAAAACATCCCTTCCTGGTCTGTGAAACTGCCCTGCAAATTTAATAGCCTCCTCTTTGCAAATGGAATCATAATATTAAATGTGCAAGAGAGGAATTGTTTCTTAAAGTTCCAGAAGACTCATCTATTCATAATCAAGTTGTGCCTACTGTGGATATACCTTTGCCTCCTCCATTATATTTGATGGATACCCCCACATGAAGGTCTTCACACTGTACCTGACATTTTGTGGCCTTAAAAGTCCACAGACATAGAAAAAAATAACGAGTAGACACTGAAGAGAAGATAGGTTGTACCAAACTGTTACCCAATCAATCCCAATATCCCTTGAAGACAGAGCAAAGGAAGATTTTAAAGCTACATTTGAAGGCCTTATATCTAATGGTCTTTTCATACCCTGCACTAGCATTTGTAACACTCTAGTCTTGCCAGTAAAGAAACCAAATGTGTGAGAATATCAATTTTGCAAGACCTCAGGATAATCAACAGATTTTTGTTCCTTGCTTCCCAGTAGTACCTAACTCAGATACCATCTTGGCATCAATTCTGCCTGAAACCACTTGCTTCACTGTAGTGTATTTTTGCTCTGCCTTTTTATTTATTTATTTATTTATTTACTTATTTATTTATTTATTTATTTTGGATGTGCCTCTAGACCACTTCTAGGACAGTCAATACCTTTTAGCTTTCATCTGGAGAAGATAACAATATACCTGGACAATTATGGGTTTTATTGAAGCCCCCTCCTGTTTTTCCCAGTTCCTCAAACAATTCTTAAAAGATGTGAATTTCTCTTGTGATTTAGTTCTGATATCATATGTAGATGATCTATTTTATTCAGAGAACAAGAAAACTTGTAAAAGTGTTCCATTTACTTGCTCTCAGCCTTAACAGAAAAGGAACAAACTTTCAACAGAAACATTTCAAGTTTTCCAAAGTACAATCCATTATTTAGGACATGGTATGTTTAAGGAGGGAAAAACATTCTCTCATTAGGCAAAAGATTGTCCAAACTTATTTTAGACCTCTCACTAAATGACAGTTGGTAGGACTTCTAAGTTTAACTAGTTATTGCATACAAATTTTCTGAGATTGTGATATCCTTTTATGAATTGACTCAGACCTCAGGAAGAGACTTTTTCTTCTGGGAACCAAAACTTGGAATAGGCTTTCTGCAACCTGAAGAAAGTTCTTCAACAGCTTCTTTCACTGGTCATCTTTAACTACAAAAATCCCTTTGGTCTATTTATGTATAAACTACATGGATAAGCCCTTGGGGTTTTAATTCAACTTGATGGGAACCATCAAAACTCATGACTTACTATATATAGCCTTACCTTTGATCTGGTTGGAAAGGCTTTCCTCTCTTATCTGTGTCGAAAGCTGCAATTAAGAAAAAAAAACAAAAATTACTTATCCATACTTATGCTGAAATAGTTCTAGATTCCCCACTTGATCTCATGGTCTCTCATATAGTACTGACATTACCACTGACTGAAAACACACAACACTTTTCAGCCAGCTGATTAACTTCTTAGGATATTGCTACTCTCTTCCTCTCACATTACCATTCACTACTGCAGCACCCTGAATCCTGCCATTCTTCTGCCCCTAACCAGAAAGGGAGCCTCACAATAGGAAATTTTCTGTATTCATATTTATCAGCGACTCTCACTGAGAACCTGACCTAATACTATTTGTTAATGGATCATACCTCAAAACTGAAACTGGCTGAGGTGGGAGGATTGCTTGAGCCCAGAAGTTCAAGACCAGCCTGAGCAACATAGTGAAATCTTGTCTCTGCAAAAAGAAAAAATTTGCCATGTAAGGTGGTGCATGTCTGTAGCTTCAACTACTCACAAGGCTGAGGCAGGGGGATCTCTTGAATCTAGGAGGTCAAGGCTGCAGTGAGCCGTGATTATGCCACTGCACTCCAGCCTGAGTGACAGGGCAAGATCCCATCTCAAAAACAAAAACTGAAACTGCAGGTTATCAAGCAGGTTAGGGTATCACTAATTTCTCTTTAGAATATAGTGTTCTCTACCTGGGTAAAAGTCAGCACAAATGGCAGAACATAATGCACGTATCCTAAGAAGTTAATCAGCTGGCTGAAAAGTGTTGTGTGTTTTCAGTCAGTAGCAATGTCAGTACTATATGAGAGACCATGAGATCAAGTGGGGAATCTAGAACTATTTCAGCATAAGTATGGATAAGTAATTTTTGTTTTTTTTTCTTAATTGCAGCTTTCGACACAGATAAGAGAGGAAAGCCTTTCCAACCAGATCAAAGGTAAGGCTATATATAGTAAGTCATGAGTTTTGATGGTTCCCATCAAGTTGAATTAAAACCCCAAGGGCTTATCCATGTAGTTTATACATAAATAGACCAAAGGGATTTTTGTAGTTAAAGATGATCAGTGAAATACGTGCATTATGTATTCTCTTTAGAATATAGTGTTCTCTACCTGGGTAAAAGTCAGCACAAATGCCAGAACATAATACACCTTGTCAATTAATTGAAGACCAGAGAGTAAACAAATGTACAGAAAGCAAATATGCTTTTGGAATAGTACATGACTTTGAGATGCTTTGAGTTTCATCTCTGCTGAAACTCCCAAAACAATAGACAACAAGTTAATGAACTTTTCAATGCACTCCTGTTTGTTCGAGTGGTGGTCATTATAATGTAAAGGCTCATGCAAAAAGAGAAAATATGAAAGGTAAAGGAAATGTTCTAGCAGATCATTGTGACAGTATATGATCCTATCTGACCCCTCAGAGGATAAATCTCTGGAGGTATCCAAAGAGACAATTATAAAATATCAATGTTGGCGGGCGCGGTGGCTCATGCCTATAATCCTAGCACTTTGGGAGGCCGAGACAGGTGGATCACCTGAGGTCGGGAGTTCGAGACCAGCCTGGCCAACATAGTGAAACCCTGTCTCTACTAAAAATACAAAAATTAGCCAGGTGTGGTGGCAGGTGCCTTTAATCCCAGCTACTCAGGAGGCTGAGGCAGGAGAATCACTTAAACCAGGGAGGCGGAGGTTGCAGTGAGCTGAGATCGTGCCACTTCACTCCAGCCTAGGTGAAAGAGTGAAACTCCGTCTCAAAAATAAAATAAAAATATCAATGTTTAGGCCAAACCTTTGAAAAGGAAGAATGAGAAAAATCTGTTTGTGTCATCGCTGAAATTCCCGAGACAGTGGTTTGGTGACATCAGATGACTTCAAATGGAAGTTAGCTAAATTTCTCCAGAAAACTGCTCATCATGGTACAGACAAATTGCCTACTCCCTTATATGGACATTAGTTGGGAAACTTGAAAAAGACAGCTGAGGTTATTTTGGGGTCATGTGTCACCTGTTGACACATAATCCTGAAAAATCTGTAAAGGTGGGACATGGCCAAGAACCAAGGCCTCAACACCCTTTTGCACACCTTCAGATAGATTTTTTAAATGTTTTTATTGTATGTCTATTTTCAGAGTAGACTGCAGCATTTTTCTGCCAAAAAGCTACAGTCCTTACAGTCTCTAAAAAGCTGCGTGGTTTTATGTTTCCAACCTGGGGCATAACAACTTTTATATCAAATGACTAAAGCAAATACTTTATGGGAACTATTATAAAATAACTACCCCTTACTCAAAACTACACTATCCTTACTACCCACAATCTTCTGGACAGGTTAAAAAAAACAATGGCATCCTTAAATTTAAATTAGCAAAACTTTCAGAAATCTTTGAGCTCCCTTGACCAAAGCTACTCCCGCTTTCACTAGCCTTTATGGTTATATGGTTTATTATTCCCTTGGGAATATATTCCCCTAAGAACTGGTAACTAGAAGACCCATGCATTGAGATATTTCACTTTAGATAATAGACTCTGTCCTACTGCACACAAAAATGACAAAATATTTCAAGGAATTCATGGACCATACCCAGTTCTAGCACCAAGATCATTATGCCAGTATCCCCACAACATCTTCCTAAACAGCCTCTTCGTGATCTTCAACAGGAAATTTTATGTATTTGGAAGTGATAACAGAAAGAAACTGTTCTTGAACCTCAACGAAAGTAGCCTTATCTAGCAGTGTTAATAGCAAACACAGCAATGAAACTCCAGGAAGTCAATCCCTGGGTTCACACTTCACAACTAAAGAAGCAATTCAGAATTCTATACAATTGAAATGCTAATCCAAAAAGATGCTTCAACCTGAGGATGGTTAGAGATCCTCTAGAAGTAGGCAGTCTTCTAAAGTTGGTAGCTGACCCTCAGAACCCAAGACCTTCAGAAGAAGTTGATGACCTAAAGTAGTGGACAGCTTCTTGCCAAGACATTGGACCAAGATCTGTAATTCCTGTTTTGTTTTTTATCTGCTTACTTATAATCATTCTTCTTCTCATTTTATACAGAACCCTGGCTTTGTCCTCCCCTTTTGGCCCTTTTCCTTTTTTTTTTTTTTTTTTTTTTTTTTGAGACAGGGTTTTGCTCTGTCACCCAGACTGGAGCACAGTAACACTATCTCGGCTCAACGCCGCCTTGACCTCCCGGGCTCAAGTGATCCTCTTGCCTCAGCCCCCCGAGTAGCTGGGACTACAGGTGTGTGCCACCACCCCTGGCTGATTTTTGCATGTTTTTGTGGAGATGGGGTTTCACCATGTTGGCCAGGCTGGTCTCAAATTCCTGGGCTCAAGTGATCTGCCTGCCTCAGCCTCCCAAAGTGCTGGAATTACAGGCATGAACCACTGCAACTACCCCCACTTTTCCTTTTATTCTCTCCTTAGTATAATTGTAAGCTCAAAACATACTCATCATAATGTCATTCTTTGGTTATTCCACGCAGTAGCCACTTCCCTCAATCTTACTAACTGTTGGATATGGCTTCCATTACCACACTTCCATGATAAAAATCTCAGAACTCTAATGCTAATCTCATTAAACAAGACATAGGGAATTATTTAAAAAATGATGTTTCCGATTGTAATTACATGGACAAATGGTCTTCAGGAAATCAACCTGCAACTGTGCTAGTGTCTCTCCTTCTCCCTGAACAAGAACCAATTTTTATAATCTATTGTTCAGACCCCAGGTATTTCTAAATTTGAATTCAGTAACCTTAATATGGTGATTGGCCACATACTGGAAGAGGCCAATTGAGATACAAGTATGTATCTCAGCTAACACAAGGCCTTGGTTCCAACCTTGCATCATGAGCAACTCCTTTTCTCTTGTATCTCCATGCACCCCTACCAGATACTACTTCCTTGGTGGCCAGGATACCTGGTCCTGTTTGCCTCTAACTAACACCTCATACACTATAGGAGTGGCATTCCAAGTGGTATTGTCTGTACATAGAGACTTTAATTCTGTAAGTCACCAAGACTGGAAATCTGGACTCACATGAGCTCCAAGACAAAGCCACTTGTGATTATTCAGGAACTTTCCCTTGGGGAATTAACGGCTCATTGTTCATGCTCTTCACAATGATGAGAATCACACTAACAGAGAAAAACTGTAAGAAAAGTATCACTAGCTGAAGAATTATCGATGATGCTGCCCCTGCACTAAATGGAATACAGATCAGTTGCAATTCCTTAGCATGAGTAGTGATGGACAATCACATTGCTCTAGATTCCTTGTTGGCCAGTCACAGTGGAATCTTTGCCATTGCCAATGTCTTGCTGTACTTGGATCAATGAAAAAGGCAATATAGAAAAGGCTGTATGTCACCTTAAGGAAAAAGCTACTTGGCTTTCTTAAGCTGACTGTCATAGCCTATGATTTTGTTCTCTTTGCCTGAGTTGGGGAGTGAGGTTCCTGGTTCTGAAGCATCTTAAAAGAACTATTACCTGTTCTTGTTTTCATCATAATTGTCATAATGCTGGTCCTTTGCATTCTATCCAGAGTCTTAAATTCTTCTCTACAGGCACCCTCCTATCAGATTATCACCATAATGGTAAAATGCAAAAAAGTCCAAAAGATCTCACAATAAGATTGATTGTGGAGGTGACTAAACAATCCCCAAGATCTGAAGATCTAGATCACTAGCCTTCCTTCAACTGGTCAAACTCTTGCAAGTAAGAGAGTGGCCAAAACGGAGACTGAGGGACTGAATATACAGGTGAGCAATAGCCAGGTGATATGACAATAGAACTCTGACCCATACCCTCTGCAGAAACCAGCTCAGGAAGCCAACCATACTCTGCAGTGATCATCCCCAAACAATTAGGACTTGGCCTGTAACCACCAGCTTCCCTTTATTTCACCTCCACTTCCAACTCAGGACCAACCAAAGAAAGCCAAATGTGCTCCCCAAACCAATTGCATAGGATGCCCCAATTCTAGTTAACCTGCCTCCAGCTTCTCGGTGCCAACAGCCTCCATATGGTACATACCTAACCCTTTCCTTTTTTCTATGATAAAGTTTCTCCATTCCCCTTGTCCTCATTGTCTTTGAGTTTCTGCCAAATATAAATGACAATGACTGACCCCCTTGCTATAGCAAGTTCTGAATAAACAGCCTCTAGCTGCTCTCATTTGTATGGTCTTCATTTATTTCTGCACCTTCCATAAAATTAAAAGTAACCAAGGCTGGCCACAGTGGCTCACAAAGTAATTGCAGCACTTTCGGAGGCCAAGGTAGGCAGACTGCTTGAGTTCAGGAGTTCAAGACCAGCCTAGGCAACATGGTGAAAGCCCATCTCTACCAAAAACACAAAAATTAGCTGGGTGTGATGGCACATGTCTGTGATCCCAGCTACTTGGGAGGCTGGGGCAGGAGGATCACTTGAGCCCGGGAGGCGGAGGTTACAGTGAGCCAAAATCTTGCCACCACACTCCAGCCTGGGCAATAGAATGAGACTCCATCTCAAAAGAAAAAAAATTAACCAAAAGCTAAAATGCATTGTGTATATAGCTAGAAGATCTCTCTCTACATTGAGAGTGACAAAGGAAAAAAATCAATCAATATAAATTGATTAACATCATATGTGCCAAACCCTGGTTTACATACTGAGGCTAAGGTATTAGGTGCTGAAAAGTACAAGACATACCTTTCCTTCAAGTATTATTATTTATTTGAAAAACAAAGCATAAACATTACAAGATAACTAACACTACAAGCTAACATATATTAAGTAGCCTGCAGGAGTCCCTGTGCCACTGGCCTAAAATGATCAAAAGTGGCTTCATTGAATAAGGGGCATGTAAGCCAAAACATTGGGGATTAGCCCAGTAGAGACAAGGGGAAGTCAACACTTCAAAGGAGGAAATGATTTCAGTTTAGAATCAGAAATAAAGATGTATTTCACAAAGATATGAGTCTAACTGGTTGGTCTTAAATCATAGGAGAGAAAGCTACAAAGTAAAACTAGAGCCTTATGTCAAAAGGCTCCCCTTGCCAGTCTGAAGAATCTAGATTTTTTCTGTAAGCCCTGAATTTTCACCTGAGCTTATCCTCCCATCCCCCCATGGATGTCCTCCAGTCACTTAGGCTACTTAGAGTCAACAAATACTCTACTGTACCCTCAAATCTGAACCGAAAGATAGCTAGAAGAAACTATCCAGAATAAAGCATGGCAGTTAAAAACAAAGATGAAAATATAGAAGAGAGTATAAGAGAATGAAAAGCATATGGAACACAGACGGAACAGTGGAAGCCAGAAGGCAATGAAATAAGAAAAGTGCTGAAATAAGTAACTGCCAATTTAGAATTCTCTATGCTGGGACACGTCTTGCACAAACGAAAAAAAAAATATATGCTTTCAAAGCATGGAAAGGTGTATGATATGATCTGAATGTTGGTGTCACCCCAAAATTTATATGTTGAACTCCTAACCATCAGTGCCTTAGAGTGTGACTGTATATAGAGATAGGGCCTTTAAAGAGGTAATTACGGTAAAATGAGGTCCCAAGCGTGGGTTCCTAATCCAATATAACTGGGGTATTTATGAGAAGAGATTAGGACACAGACACACACAAAGGGAAGGCCACAAAGACAGAAAGAGAAGATGTCCATCTACAAGCCAAGGAGAGAGGCCTCAGAAGAAGTCAAACCTGCTGATACCTTGATTTCAGACTAGTCTCTAGAACTATGAAGAAATGAATTTCTATTGTTTAATCCACCCAGTCTTGTTATGGCAGCCCTAGCAAATTAATACATAGACAAACTCCAATTGAAAAATGTTCTAGAGTGTTATAGCTCTTTCAGAATTTGTCTAGCAGGCTTTCCGGTTTATGCCGAAGAGCACCCCCACCAAAAAAAAAAAAAAAAAAAAGCTCTAGAAAATACCTGGCCATTTAATTATTACAGACCAAAGGAAACTAATGAGACATGATAACTAAATGTAATGCGGTATCCTGGATTGGATCCTGCAACAGAAAAAAATATGAGTGGAGAAATACGAATAAAATCTGAAGTGTGTTCAAGAGTATGTAACTATGTTGATTTCTTAGTTTTGACAAATGTATTACAGTAAATATGATGTTAACGTTAGAAAAAAATGTGAGTAAAGGATATATGGGAATCCTCTGCTCTATCTCTGTAAATCAAAAAATATTTCAAAATAAAAAGTTAGAGACATTTTCAGGCAAAAACAGAATTTTCCCCAGGAGAACTCCACTAAAAGAAATACCAAAGGGCATTCTTAAGGCAAAAGAAAAATGGTTCCAGATGAAATATCAAAATATCAAAGGCCAGGCACTGTGTCCCATGCAGTTTGGGAGGCTGAGGTGGGTGGATCATTTGAGCTCAGGAGTTCGAGACCAGCCTGGGCAACATGGCAAAACCCCATCTCTACACAAAATACAAAAATGCCAGGCATGGTGGTGCACCTCTGTGGTCCCAGCTACTTGGGAGGTTGAGGTGGGAGGATTGCTTGAGCCCAGGAGGTTGGGGCTTCAGTGAGCCATGATTGTGCCACTGCACACCAGCCTGGGTGACAGAGTGAGAACTGTCTCAAAAAAAAAAAAAAAAACCCAAAATATCAATCATGCAGGATGGGATAAAAACAATAAATAATAAATAAATAATAAATAAACAATAAATAATAAAACAATGGGATAAAACAATAAAAATGGTAAGTAAATATGTGGGTGAGGCCAGGCGCAGTGGCTCACACCTGTAATCCCGCACTTTGGGCAGCCAAGGTGGGTGGATCACTTGAGGTCAGGAGTTCGAGACCAGCATGACCAACATGGTGAAACCCTATCTCTACTAAAAATACAAAAATTAGTGGGGTGTGGTGGTGGATGCCTATGGTCCCAGTTACTTGGAAGGCTGAGGCAGGAGAATTGCTTGAACCTGGGAGGCGGAGGTTGCAGTGAGCTGAGATGGCACCACTGCACTCTAGCCTGGGTGACAGAACAAGACTCCATCTAAATATAGATATATATGTATATATATGTATATATATATATAAAAATAAAATAAGTGGGTGAATGTAGATTAATATTATCTATATAAAAATTACAATAATGTGTTGTAGGGTTTAAAATATAGAGAAAGAACATTATTGGCATTTAAGTAGAGAGGAGCTAAAGAGAGTAAAGTGTTCTAAAGGCTTTCTAATCATAGAGTGGCTCATAGAGCTTATTAGAAGGCAGAATCTCAGAACTATCACTGAATCAGAATTTCTATTTTAACAAAATTCTCTATGATTCATATGCATATTAAGGTTTGGGAAGTATTGTTCCCAAAATGTGTGTATCATCTGAAAAGGGAGTAAAAGAACCAATTGATATTAGATTTTTGCATATCTAGAATTTATTTTGTAAACTCTATGGTAACCACTCAAGGAATGCTAAAAGATTGCATAATTTCAAACACAGGGGAAAGTGAAAAAGTAAAAAATAATCGGCTCAAAATAAAGCAAGGAAAGAAAGAAAAAGAAACAGAACAGGTTGAATACATAGAAACCAAATATAAGTAAGCAAAATATCCATATTAGAAGACAATGATTATCCAACTAGATTTTTAAAGACAAAAACAATTACATATACAAGATGATGTTTATATTTCCATGTAAATGTGTATAGCAATTTACAATTTATAGTT
This sequence comes from Pongo pygmaeus, assembly GCF_028885625.2. Taxonomy (NCBI): domain Eukaryota; kingdom Metazoa; phylum Chordata; class Mammalia; order Primates; family Hominidae; genus Pongo; species Pongo pygmaeus. The sequence continues at coordinate 24,294,793 of NC_072376.2, forward strand.
TTTCACATACACTAAGGCTGAGAAACATTAAGACTAGGTTATTAATAATCTGAAGAGCAGTGGGTTGTTATATTAAGATCTTCTACAAAGTAACATACAAATCCCAGGATGTTACCAATCTAGTAAATCACTTATATTGTTTAAAATGACCGGGTGCAGTGGCTCACACCCGTAATCCCAACACTTTGGGAGGCTGAGGTGGGTGGATCAGCTGAGGTCAGGAGTTTGAGACCAGCCTGGCCCACATGGTGAAACCCTGTCTCTACTAAAAATGCAAAAAATTAGCCAGGCGTGGTGGTGGGCGCCTGTAATCTCAGCTACTCAGGAGACTGGGGCAGGAGAATCACTTGAACCCCGGGAGGTGGAGCTTGCAGTGAGCCGAGATCACGCCATTGCACTCCAGGCTGGGCGACAAGAGCAAGACTGTCTCAAAAAAAAAAAAAAAAAAAGAAAAAAGTCTTCAATAAAACTATGGGAAAAAAAATTGTATTACATACTGTTTTAACCAGGAATGTATCTAAAACAAAAGGCTACAGAAATATTGAAAATTGAAAGTAAAATAATGGAAAAAGATATAACATGCAAATACTAACAAAAAGAAAGCTGACATAAATTATTAATTTTAGACAAAGTAGACTTTAAGATAAATGACATTACTACCCATGAAAAATACTACATAATGATAAAAGGTTTAATTTACCATTATCAATGATTGTATGAGAAGATATAATAATTCTAAATTTGTATACACTTAATAATATAGTTCCAAAATACATAAAGCAAAAAATGAAAAATCTAAAAAGAAGAACAGACAAATCTGCAATCATAGTGGAATTTTATGACACCTTTTAGAAACTGATAGAATATGTTAATGGAAAAAATTAGTAAAGATATAGAAATACCATGTTTAGCAAACTTGACCTAATATACATTCCTGGAACACTGTACTCAATAACTGCGAGTGAATAGTCTTTTCAAGCTCATAGGGAATATGTACCAGAATAAACTATATGCTGGTTCATAACATAAAACAAGTCACAACGAATTTCAAAGCAGTCAAATCATGCAAAGTACATCCTCTGACACAATGCACCTAAGCTAGCAATCAGTAACACAAACAAGGCTTATTTAGAAATTAAGCAATATTCTAAATAATCCATACGTCATAGAAAATGTTACAATAAAAATTATAAAATATTTTCAACGGAATGATAATGAAAATACCACACATCAAGACTTATGAGAGGCAGCCAAAATCATGCTTGTGGGAAACATAATTTTAAAAGCATGTAACAGAAAAGAAAAAAAAAAAAAGCTAAACATTTATGAGTTAAGATTTTAATCTCAAGAGTTGGTAAAATAATGGAAAATATACACTGGGAAGTTTTTAAAAGAATGGAAAATAAACCTAAAGGAAATTAAAGAAAACTAATAATAAAGATAAGATTGGAAATTAGGAAATAGAAAATGTCTCAGTCCATTAGAGGCTGCTATAACAATATATTATAAACTGAGTGGCTTCTGAACAACAGAAATGTATTTCTTACTGTTACAGAGGCTAAGAAGTCCAAGATCAAGGCCCTGGCAGATTCAGTGTCTGATGAAGGCCACTTCCTGGTTTATAAAAGACTGTCTTCTCTCTGTAACCTCACGTGGCAGAAAGGGCGGGGAATCTCTCTGATGTGTCTTTTCTAAGGGCACTAAACCCATTCATGAGAGCTCAGGCCTAATGACCTGCTCACCTCCCAAAGGCTCCACCCCCTAATACCATCACTTTGGAGGTTAGGGGTTAGGATTTCTTTTTTTTTTTTTTTTTTTTGAGTCAGAATCTCGCACTGTTGCCTGAGTTGGAATGCAATGGTACGATCTCGGCTTACTGCAACCTCTGCCTCCGGGTTCAAGCGATTCTCCTGTCTCAGTCTCCCAAGTAGCTGGGATTTCAGGCGCTTGCCACCACACCTGGCTAATTTTTGTATTTTTAGTAGAGTTGGGATTTCACCATGTTGGCCAGGCAGGTCTCGAACTCGGAGGTTAGGATTTCACATATGAGTTTGGGAGAGACATATTCAGACTGTAGCAGAAAACAAGGAGAGAATTAGCAAAGGTGGGTTCTGTAAAAAGACTAAGGATGAGGTGGGAAGGGAGGTCTAATCGCGGAGGCCAGAAAAACGAAAATGTGGGGAGAGGTCCATACAGTTGCAGGTGAATAGAGAGGGAGAAGGGGCCAGATTTTCTGGCATTGTCACCCAAGCTGGAGTGCAGTGGTGAGATCTTTGGTTCAATGCAACCTCCGCCTCCCAGGCTCAGGTGATCCTCCCACCTCAAACTCTCCAGTAGCTGGGACTACAAGCATGCACCACCATGCCCAGCTAATTTTTACAATTTTGTAGAGATGGGGTTTCACCATGTTGCCCAGGCTGGTCTTGAAATCCTGACCTCAAGTGATCCTCCCGCCTCAGCCTCCCAAAGTGCTAGGATTATAGGCATAAGCCACCATGCCCAGCTGCCAGATTTTCATTAGGGATTTTGAAATGAAACACTGTGCAGTCTACTACTTCCAACTCCCTGTGAAATACTTAGTAAGGCAGACTTGTCTTGTGAATCCAGTCTAGGGTTGGATCTATTTGGAGCATGCCTTGAAGCACTAAATCCTGTTTTAAGGGTGGGTGTGGAGGGAAATAAAGGCAGCTCAAAAGTACCTTGTCCCCTGTGATTTACCCTAATATGAGCTAACACTGAGCCCATGTGCCAGGCACTGCTCCAAGGACTTCCCCCGTAGGAGTTCATACAATCCTCCCAGCAACCCCGCAAGGTAGGTACTATTATCTTCACCCTAATTTACAACTGAAGAAGCCAAGCCTCAGAGAAGCCAGATGAGATTATACCTATAGTCAAGAGAAATAGGATTCGGACGAGGTTGCCTGGCTTCAGAGACTGTGCTTAACCGCTCCTCGATACTGTCAGATTCAAGAGGCATTTCATGTTCTAAACTTGAGGCAGGTAAATAAATATGCAGCCTCTATTAGGAGTGGATGGCATTACAAGAATATAGCCAGGAGGAGAAGAGGTAGGTTGCCAAGAGGCATATTATGAAGTTATAAGGCCCATTAACCCCTCCATGGTGGTTAACCCCCACCCCTGCCATATCGGTGTTAGGATTCCTCACTGCTGAGCCCCAAACAGCATCTGAAAAAGCAGAGGGCATCATTAACTCCTCCGCTTCACTACCACTCACATCTCAGCTATCAGCAAATCTCATGTCCCCCACCTCCCACTCTCCACTTGATTCCAGAGACTGCACTCCCCGCCAGTACTTGATCCTCCCCACAGCCGCCGTCTCTCCAAGTCAAAGGCCCCTAAAGTTCTCCCTCACTCTGTTTCAAGTAGCAACAAGCCCCAGGTTCCAGGCCTGTTCACGGACTCCCGACAGATCTCCTGCAGCTTTTCTCTTGCTCCTGCTTTTACTGGGAATTATAACTATTTCAGCAGTTTTAGTGCTTGGAGGAAGCTTTCTCTACCTACCTCTCCTCCTCCTAGTCCAGGCTTCTGTCTGCTGCCCTTGGACAAGTGCAGTGGCCTCTGCATCCTCTTTGCCATCATCCCCTCATTCCAGTCCACTCCTCACTCAGTCGTGAGAATTCCTGAAGTAGACATCTCCTTCCTCCCCTGCTTGGAACCCTTCAACGGTTCCCATCACACTGAGCATACGATCGCAACTCCTTTCCTTGACCTGTAAGGCCCTGCAAGGTCTGGACCCACCGATTTTGAGGATCAGCCTCCCTCTGGCCAGTGGGCTTCCACCCTGTGCACCTCCTTGCACACCTGAAATACACCACCCTTTTCTTTTCCCACCTCATACCTTCCCACATGCTGTGCCTTCTGCCCTAAATGTTCTCTTCATTTTGCATGGCAGCTTTTTCCTTTTCCTTCAGTGTAAACGTCACCTCCTCTGAGAAGCCTTCTGTTTCCATTTTGTCTCAGTAAGAACCTAGTTTTGAGGAAATGCCCTATATATTCACTTTAATTTTTTTTTTTTTTTTTTTGAGACCGAATCTTACTCTGACACTCAGGCTGGATAGTAGTGGTACAATCTCAGCTCACTGCAATCTCCATCTCATGGGTTCAAGCGATTCTCCTGCCTCAGCCTTCCGAATAGTTGGAATTACAGGTGCCCGCCACCATGCCAGGCTAATTTTTGTATACTTAGTAGAGACGGGGTTTCACCATGGTGGTCAGGCTGGTCTCGAACTCCTACTTAAGGTGATCCTCCTGCTTCGGCCTCCCAAAGTGCTGGGATTAAAAGCGTGAGCCACCACACCTGGCACCCACTTTAAATTATTTTATGAGTTGATCGCTTGTGTAATGTCTGGATTGGAAGCGTCTGGAAGACGGGAACCCTATTTATTCACCTACTCTTCTGAGCACTTAGCATAGTGCCTGGCACATAGTAAGCATTCACAGTTTTGGATGGATAAATGATAATAATGGATCCCAAGGGTTGCTTTTCTTTTGGTGGTTACTGAATGAACCCAGATGTGGAGACGGGAGAGAGAGCAGGGACCAGTGACAAACAGGCGACACCTCGTATTTTGAGAGTATTTTAAATTGAAAAGGAGACGTTTTCCAATGGTGGATACAAATAGGCAAATAATGACCACATTGCTTTACCATTCCATCCGCGTATGTTTTACAATGTTTAGGGTAGAGGAAACGGCAAGTCTCTTAAGAGGCATGGCAGGATCTGACTGTCATCAACCTCATTAATGAGGCCTCTTAAACAACTTGAAGCGGAATAACTTCCCTACCAAAGCCGCTTCAAAGAGCAGTTGGAAGTGGAGAGTGAGGGAGTAATAGAATCAGTAACTAGGTTGCTGAGAGAAGTCTCCTGTGATTAGAAAAAGAAAAAAATGTTGTAATTACATTCTGTGGAGACTAAGAGAACTCAGAAACCATGGTCTTGCCTTCATCTTTATTTCTAATGGAGAGAGATGAAATAAAATCTGTGGATGTAGCAGAAGGTCATTTAAGGCCTTCCCTGTGATGAGTAAAGCAATCCTGTCCCCAGAGGGAGGAGAGGTAGGTAGAGAAAGCTTCCTCCAAGCACTAAAACTGCTGAAATAGTTATAATTCCCAGTAAAAGCAGGAGCAAGAGAAAAGCTGCAGGAGATCTGTCGGGAGTCCGCCAACAGGCCTGGAGCCTGGGGCTTGTTGCTACTTGAAACAGAGTGAGGGAGAACTTCAGGGGCCTTTGACTTGGAGAGACGGCGGCTGTGGGGAGGATCAAGTACTGGCAGGGAGTGCAGTCTCTGGAATCAGGCAAATGGAGTTCCAAGCCTGGCTCCCCTTGTTCCTCCATCATAGGTTTGTGCAAAATATCCCACACCTCTAGGCTTCAGCTGATTCTTCTATGAAAGGGGTTAATAATAAAGAGGGAAGGCAATGACCACGTGGTAGGGAAGGACCCCCCTGCCACGCCTGCCCTCGTGAATGTGACAGCTCATGATTACAGCTGATGCAGCTAGTCATAGCCATGGTGGCGAATAGGCCACTTGATCCTAGATGTGTGGAGAGTGTGGACTGGCTCCCTTCGACTCCTTCCAACCGACCTTACCAGGGGCTACAAAATGACAAACTATATTCTCCAGGCTCCCTCCCAACTAGCATTCCAGAAACAGATCAAGTTTGGCCATTAGATTATACTCAACTGAGATTTGGAAGGTGGATCTGGTGGAGACCAACTTGCTGTTCCATGACAAGCCTTTGTTGTCATTGGCAAACAAGGTAGTAGGAACATGAGGCTTTTCAGCCTTTCTGCATCCATTCTCCAGCCTTCTGCGTGTCTAGAGGCAGCGTGAGGAGCAGCGCTGTAACCAAATGCAGGTCCGGTTGCTTGTTGCCTACAGAGTTCAACAAGAGCAAGGTCTGGTGGAAAGAAAGTGACTTTATTAACCAAAACTAGTAATGGGGAAGTGGCTGGATTCCCATCCAAAGTGACCACTTTGAATTTGGGGGGAAAGACAAGGGGCAAGGGATTAAAAAGGGGAAACTTGATATGGAAGACATGCAAGAATTGTGCTGAATACAATGTCTGTGTGTCTCATTTCAGTGGCTATCTTGGGTCTCAGTCTACCTGGAGCGTGGGCTGACATCATCTCCACAATGGCTGGGTTGTTCACTAGCCACCTTGAGATAATCTCTGGAATTTTGCAGCTGGGTCTCCAGGCTTGGTCTGCCCATCTCAAGATTAGCCCCTGGAACTTCTAAGAAGGCACATAATTAGATACTAGCGTACCATTAGACAAATGTGGAGGGAGTGTATGCGGTGAGAAAGAGAGGGATGTGATGTTTATTTTTTTGAAGGCTAAGGGAAAAGGCTTCTGCAGTTTGCTTCAAGGTTACATCTTGAAACCCATTTTGAAGCCAAGCTGCTTGTTTAGTGTGGCTTCCTGATATGGGAACACAGTCTCACAGTTGAAATCAGTAGCCCTAGTGGTGGCCTCAGAGGCAGTAGCTCTTCTGGTGGGTCAGTTCTGCTTTTTTCTGGGAGTCATTTCTGGAAACCTAGTCTAAAGCCCATACCCTTAGACCTTCCAATGATTTTGTAAACAGCCATTCCCTGAATTAAATCCCTTGGAAGTTAAGACATCTTGAGTCATTTCTTTCTCCTGCCCTTAATCTTGACTCTTACACCAGATTTTCGCATTTTTTTCCTTCACAATCCCAACTGTGTACCACATTTTTATAAGTGAGAATATTTTTTTTCTAGAAAAAGCATCATTCACTTCACTTGGTTGTGTTACTTTTCCTGAATTATTTACATCAGCGGAAAGACTGACCAATCACCCCATTCCTACATAATTAAGCCTGAGGCATTGCCATTCGCTGGTGACAGCTGCATAAACTGCAACTGTAATGCTGGGCAGGGAATAATTAGAGTCAATAGAGCAACTTCACAATCCCAAGCCAATAAAGTGAAGCCTGATACTGATGTTTTAGTGGAATATTGAAAATGAAGAGTTGAGAGAAAAGACTTTCTCCAGCATTGTCCAAGAGAGATAGAGCATTGATGACTCAATGAGTCTTCCTGCCAGTTTGGCAGATACAGCCTTTTAATTGAGAGTGACTCACCATGCCTCAGTGGTGACTGTATTCCTTAAAAATAGCTCCCATTGCATTGGACTCAAATCCTTTTTGCAAGGAGGTAGGAAATAAACTCACTCTGCAACCTTCTCATTTCAACTTAGTTTCCCTACTGGTCATTCTAACCATCTGACATCTGTGCTGGTGTGGTTGTTACTTCTCTAAATCCATAGACACTAATAAATTAGCATTCTAGTCTTTTTTTTTAGCTTCTTGTGAGACTGGTTACAATGATTCAGTTCAACAGAGCTGGATTATCTCTAAGAGAACTGAGAAAAATTTGTGAACCTAAAGATCTGAGTCCAAATCTGAGACCCCAAAACCCATGAACCCTGAGATCTTCTTCTACCCCTAAAGCCTGATTTGCAGTCCCAGCAAGTGGGCAAACACACACTCTCTGGCCAATTCTTCATTATCTGCATGTGGGTCATTTGTAACCATTTATTTTCAATTATAAGACTAGTTGAAAAGGCCGGCCTCTTGAGTTCAAGAGATATGAGTTCAAATCTTGGCTATGCAGCTTCCTAGCTGTGTGATCTTGGACAAGTTACTTCACCTTTCTATGCTTCACTTTCCTCATCTGTAAGGAGTCAATAAGAAAACCCACTTGACATGGAATTAAAAATATATAAAGTAACTAGCATAAATAAATAATAGTGGCCAGGCATGGTGGCCCACACCTGTAATCCCACCACTTTGCAAGGCTGAGGCAGGAGAATCTCTTAAGCCCAGGAGTTTGAGACCAGCCTGGGCAACATAGTGAAACTCCATCTCTACAAAAAATAAAAGATTAGCCAAGCGTGGTGACACATCCCTGTAGTCCCAGCTACTCCAGAGGCTGAGCTGGGAGGATCACTGTAGCCCAGGAATTCAAGGCTGCAGTGAGCCATGATCGCACCACTGCACTCCAGAGCCTGGGCAAAAGAGCACTCCCCTGTCTCAAAAAAAAAAAAAAGTGGACTAGGGCTCTGTCCGAAGACAGATAGAAAAAGGGTTCCAGGCGAAGGAAAGTGTAGGAGGAATAGTGTGGTGATAAAAAGAAGCCTGATAGGCCTTTCTGTGACAGGCCTTTCTGTGACAGGCCTTAAAGGCCATTTTCAACTCAAATAGTCTGATTGCAAAAGCAGCCACAAATACTTCCTGCTCCCAGCATCCACGCCCTTAGGCAATCCTGTCTCACACTGGACTTGGTCATGCAACTGGCTGTGACCAGCGGGATGGTCAGGTAGAGGCAAATGTGATTCAGGTAGAGGCATCCAAAGGGCCTGCGCATCTGGGCTGACCCCAAGGATGTGCAGTCATCCGTCCATATCCACGGGGGATTGGTTCCAGGACCTCCCAAAATCAATGGACACTCTAGTCTCTTATATAAAATGCTGCAGTGTTTCCATATAACCTATGCACATCCTTTTGTATCCTTTAAATCATTTCTAGATTAGTTATGTTACCTAATACAATGTAAATGCTATGTAAATAGTTGTTATATTAAATTATGACAAGAAATAATGACAAGAAAAAAATCTATACGAGTTCAGTACAGTCTCAATTTCTTTCCAGAGTATTTTCTATCTGCAGTTGGTTGAAACCAGAGATGCGGAGCGCATGGATACGGAGGGCTGACTGTACTTGGAACATTTCTGTCACCATGTGAACAAGCCTGCTCTAGCCAGGTGGATGCTGAGAAACACGTGGCCCAGTCCTCTCCAACATCCCAGTCAACAGCCGGCACTGCCAGAGACACGGCCATCCAGCTCTCTGCAGCTGCCGATAGATTCACACGCAACCCCAGTCAAGGCCAGTAGAATGGCCCAGTTGAGCCCTGTTCAAACTGTAACCCACAGAACCGTGACCAAAATAAATAGTAGTCATTTTAATCCATTACATTTTGGGATGGGTCGTGAAAGAAGTAAAAGCTTGCTGAAAATGGGGAGGTGGGCATTAGAAGTGGGGGCAGATGAGTGACATAGGCAGGTATGAAATGCTATCCAGATGGATGTATATTTAGGAAACTGGAGCATTCTAAATATTTGATTGAGCAAAATAACTATTTGCATAAATTTGCTTCAAGATAAATAGGTCAAGCTCCTCTTCCTTTTTCCCTTCCTTTTTTTCTCTCCTTTTCTCTACTTTTCCCTTCTTCCTTCCTCTCTTCCTCCTCCTCACAGAAAATAATAATAAATAAATAAATAGGTTGACGAGTGATTACTGCCTGCAAAAGGTAGTGATTCATGATGTCTTACAGCCTTGTAGCTCTAGGTGCTGTCTGTGGACCGGAGGCATCGGCATCACCTGGAGCTTATTGGAAACATGGAAGTTGGGCCCCACTCTAGATCTAGTGATCATAATGGGAATTTCAGCATCCCCAGATATTTCTTTGGCGTGATCACAGTTTGAGAGGCACTATCCTATCCTAAAAACAGAATCCACATTGAGCACTGACCTCATTCTTTGTACTCTGCTTAGATTTTTTTTAAAAACTTCTTTAGCTGCTTCAACATCCCTTCCTTTCCACCTGCTCCCTACCATTGCATTAGTAAAACAAACAAAAGCCACCTTTATCCTTTGAATTGTATCATCACAAAACTGTGTGTGTGTGTGTGTTCTTGGGAACTTTGAGTGGACCCCAGTAAATAAAAATTGCTTTTCCCATCCAGATTTTGAACCAATTAAGAAATAAGACAAATGATAACGCAGATAGAGGCCAAGATATCATCTTTATCACTGTTAAAGTCTAAGTTAGAGACATTGCCAAATGAGCTTCCTCTATAGCGTTCAGAATTAGCCAGATTTGTCCATTATCAGTTGTGGCCCAGGGCAGTCTCACCCCTGCCTTCCCCAAAAAGAAGGAAGAAGAAAGGACTGGTTGGGGGAAAGGACGGGAGTAAGAGATGGGCTGCAGAGAGCCAGGAGATTAGCCTCTGCATAAAAGGAATCTCTAAGAATGGAGAAAGCCATGTGTGCTGGTGGTAATGAGACAGATATGTTCTATAAAATGCAGTCATCATCACATCTAGAAATGTCTTAAAATCTAAATGGTTTAGAAATGCTCTTTAATGATGACTGATTGATGATAATCTGTTAAAATGAAATAATACAGATTGTATTGTGTAATTTTTAAAAATGATATTAGGTTTAGGTTTAAAGTTGATGATAACAAAGAACATGTTTGAAAGTTTATGTTTTATTTTTGTTTTTTTGTGTTTTTTTTTTGTTGTTTTTGAGACAGGGTCTCACTTTGTCACCCAGGCTGGAGTGCAGTGGCATCATCTTGGCTCACTGCAGCCTCAACCACCTGGGCTCAAGCCATCCTCCTGCCTCAGCCCCATAAGTAGCTGGGACTATAGATGCAAGCTACCATGCCCAGCTAATTTTTTGTATTTTTAGTAGAGACAGGGTTTTGTCATGTTGCCCAGGCTGCTCTTGAACTCCTGAGCTCAAGCAATCCATTCGCCTCAGCCTCCTAAAGTGCTGGGATTACAGGTGTGAGCCACTGCACCCAGCTGGTTTGAAAGTTTATGACAAGAATACTGCAAAAAAAATGCTTGCCAGACAGAACATCTTCCTTTGACTCTTCTGTGAGTGAAATAAATGAACCTCTGTTATGTTTCAGCCACTGTACAAATATTTCTGCAGTGATGCAAAATAGATGTTGCTGAAAAACACATACTCAGCAAAAGCGAACATTAAAAAGACCGCCTTCAGGAATATCAGGATTATAGTCAAACCACTAAAAATTTATGCAACTTTGTAACTAGAGCACTAACAAAACAGTATTGGTACCTTGAGAGACAACTTGGACAGTCCAGGCAGGAAGCTCAACACGTTTGGAAGTTGCCTCAAGGCTTTAAAATGCTATCCAAAATAATTGTGGAATATCACAGAGATGAAGAACAGATTAGCCATTGCTGGGGTTAGGGATGGGTGGAAGGTGCTAGGTATGGCTATGAAGGGAGCCTTGTGGTAATGGAACAATTCTGTAGCTCAGTTGTGGTAGTGGCTATATTAATCTATACATGTGATACAATTGCACAGAGCTGCACACACACACACACACACACACAGTGTATATAAAAATGATGAAATCTGAATACACTCTGTAGATTGTACCAATAAGCAGTGTCAATTTCCTGGCTTTGTTCCTTTACTGTAGTTGTGCCAGATGTTACCATTGGGGCAGCTAGGTGCAGGGTATATGGAATACATATGTATAGCAATTTCCTGCAAAACTATATATTTTTCAAAAATCAAAAGTTAAAAAAAAAATCGGCCAGGCACAGTGGCTCACACCTGTAATCCCAGCACTTTGGGAGGCCAAGATGGGCGGATCACCTGAGGTCAGGAGTTTGAGACCAGCCTGGCCAATATGGCGAAACCCCATCTCTAATAAAAATACAAAAAGTTAGCTGGGCATGGTGGTGGGCACCTGTTAGGAAGGCTGAGGCGGGAGAATCACTTGAACCCAGCAGGTGGAAGTTGCAGTGAGCCGAGATCGCGCCACTGCACCCCAGCCTGGGTGACAGAGCAAGACCCTGTCTCAGAAAAAGAAAAAAAAAATTTTTTTAACTACTGGGCAGAAGTGCTACCTGTGGTTGTAGAATCAATGCAGATGGAAATGGAGCCCTGAGCCAGTGGCACTGTATCTAGGCAGCCAGAAAAGGAAGTGTAACCTGCCCTGGGCAGGGCTGGGCAGGTCTGTTTAAAAAGGATGCCCAACATGTTGCGCTTATTTTTATTTTCTCAACATATACCAGAAATAGTTCTTGCCTGTGTATCAGCCAACCTAAGGATATTCTCCCCCTTTCTGTTAAGGTTATAATTCTATTCTCACTACTCAAGCTCCTCTTCTTTCAACATATGTTAGCGTTTTGAATTTGATGTGTTATCTTTATTCAGGATCTACGTAGCCATTTGGAAAGGTATACTTGATTGCAAGTGGGACATTTTCCACATATAAGCCATAATATATGTAAGGATCAGAGAGTCTTCTGGGAAGATTTGAATCATGTGAACAGATCTCCCTTTTGTGGAGATACTCAAGTGTATTTCTGGGAACTGGCTTCTGCAGACTGTTGATGTCCCCATGTGTAAATGAATACACAGGCTCAACAGAACTATAGTTGGTGACTGCAAAAGCCCTCAACTCAAAGGTCTTAACCATCATTGCAGAGGAATCACCAGGGGCATTTGTTTAAAATGCACATTTCCTGATCTTTTCCCAGAGTTTCTGAATCTGTTGGTCTGGGGACAAGGTCCAGGAATCTGCAGTGTCACATGCACCCAGGGCATGTTGACGCTGTCTCTCTGAGGACTGCTCTTTGAAAAACAGGCTTATATCTCAACAAGAAGGAGGCTGGCCCACTAGCTTTTAAGTATTTAGCTGATTTCCTGCTAAAATAGTGCAATGTGGTTAACAGTGAGCTTTGAAAGAGATGAGTAAAGGTGATGCTTCAAAGACATGCTGAGCAAACTGAAAAGCAAGTTAAAGCGCCGTGACATTGCTTCCAAAAGCCGAGGATTGACAGCAGCTGACAGTCATGCTGGTACCCATGTCACCTTTGAATACAAAGAACATTGGGTATTTTGACTTATTTCAGCAGGGATAAAATGTTAGGGAGGAAAATATTCCCCTAACTGGCTTCCTCCTCTGAAACATCAATGTAGAAAAATAATGCCTTCTACTCATGTATCAGCTTTCCAATCACCAACTTATTTGAAGACATCACAAGAGAGACCTTTTAAATCATCTACCCTTAGGCAAATAGTACATTTCTTGAAATTCCTTGAATGTTGAAAAATGTACTTTTGAAAAAGACATTCCAAGTTCTTTATAGCTTAGAAACATTTCCTTCTCAGGATGTTAGGAGATGTCCAGGTGAAGTAAAAACACAGAAGGAGGCAAAAAGCTGGTTGGCAGATTATTCAGACATCCAGGAAAATTCTATACCCATGTGACTCTGTGTTGCATTTGAATTTATAAAAATCATGAGATCTGTGTGTTTCCAAACACTGCTTCAACCATTCAGTGAACAACATCCTTCTTGCACTCTTGGAGACACTGAGTTCTGCCTGGTCCATTTTTAGCACTTGCATTTGGAAGACCTTCGCCTCAAGGACTAGAGTTCATTGTTTTTGTATATTCAACATTTAGTATATTATCCAATGTGTAAAGTATATTAAATAGTGTTGACAGATTGAAAGGCCTCTTCTAGATGGCACTAACTAGGGGGAATTTAGAATGGGGTGGAAGGAGGAAAAGGAAAGGTTATTACCAGACCCCTTCTCTCTTTTTGCTTTGAAATTCATGGTACTCAATAATTGGTTCACTTCCAAAGAGTTAACTGAACTAGATGAGGGGCTGTGTAACTTCTGCAGGCCAGAGGGAAGAGAAGAGAGTAAGAGGTAACAAGTATTCAAAAAAAAAAAAAGAAAAAAATGCTGAAACCTATAGTCTCGGCTGCTCAGGAGTCTGAGACAAGAAAATCCCTTGTGCCCAGGAGTTCAAGTACAGCCTAGGCAATATAGTGAGCCTTCGTCTCTAAAAAAATTTTTTTTTTAGTTTTTTAAAAAAGAAAAAAAAATAGAGCTAGAGATCTTCAACAAGTAAGACCCAGTGTCAAGGCAGGCCACTCTAATTAGATATTTGGATCAAATATAATTTAAGGTTAACAATAATTACTGCACCAGACCCTTTATTTGAATTATTACATTTAATCCATACAACAAACCTATGAAAAGGAATAATCTGTAAGAGGCTTATTGCAGCCCCAGCCACTATCACCTGATGGATGCCCAAATAATCGTGTTTTAATAAATGAAGGAATGAGTGAGGAAATCTTCACCTTTGCAGGTAAAGGAACTGAGGCTCAGAGAGGGAAGGGAGCTGTATTTGAATAGCCATTCTATATTTTCAATGTGCTAATAATAAATGTGGTTTCATGTAATCAAGTTTATTAAATGTGCTGATACATGTTATTCTACTCTCAGTGTGACCTCCAAGGTCTACCAGTTGTGAATCTTAGCAACGAGTAGGTGGCGTCCCCATGCAGTATTAATACTCAATGCTCATCCAGTAGCAGCCCCTTCCAAATTGAGGAAATAAGACCCCTCTGGAGCACTTCAAAATAGTAATTTATAACTAAGATAAAATGATCATTGAAAACTCCTGGAATTGCATCCCAATGGCTTTTATAAATATATTTTTGATAACAGAGTGAATTGTGCTACCCCTCCTCCACAAAAATATGGTCACCCCTAATCTCTAGAGCCTATGAATGTGACTCTATTTGAAAAAAGAGTCTTTGTGGATGTAAATAAGTATCACAAGATGAGCTCATTCTGGATTACCTAGGTCATTACCTAAATCCAATGGCATGTCCTTATGAGAGCAGAAGAGGAGAAGGTCATGTGAAGACAAAGATAGAGAGTGGCAGCCACATACCGAAGGATTTCTGCAGCCACCAAATAAGTAAAACTGTTTCAAAATCAAGGCAGATTGCTTAATAAAATCCTGATGTTTCAGTCAGGCATACTGACTCACACCTGTAATCCCAGCACTTTGGGAAGCCAAGGCAGGTGGATCTCAGGCCAGGAGTTCAAGACCAGCCTGGCCAACATGGTGAAACCCCATCTCTATTTAAAAAAAAAGAAAAGTAAAAACATTTTAAAAAAATAATAAAATAAACATGATGTTTCAAACTCAAGTACTTAACCAAAGTATTCAACCTGCTACATTATAGATCTTTGATGTGTCTATTACTTTGAACATGAATGTTTGTATCATTTGTGAGACAGAATTATATTGGAGACTTGTATTTTGATTTCCCCAAAGATAACAAACCTTGTCTCTTTTCTAAGATCATACCACTCCCATACATCATTCAAGAACAATGAGGCATTCAATTATCCATCACAACTTTTCCAAGCGCAGTATTAGAAGCAACTGGGGACCGTGGAGAGATAAATGTGCATTACAGTCATCTCTGAATAAGCCATTCTTGTCTTATTTATTATGACCTTGCATAGGCACTCATTCAAATACATTCAGCAAACACTTATAATCTACCTAGCAGTTGCCAGGTGCTCTACTAGGTGCTGAGCAGTCAACAGTGAATCAGATCTAGTTCTTGAAGTTTAGTTGAGAAAATCAAAGTCAGCTAGGAGAGAAGAGCAAGGAGTCAGATATGGTGCATGTGACAAGTGAGAATGGGTAGGGGTGGTGGAAGCACACGTAGGAGGCAACCTTCACTCAGGGCACAAGAGTGGGAAGAGGAGGAGATAGCGCCCAGGCTCCATCTTGAAAGCACAGTTAGCAGAAGTAGGGGCTGGGACACATGGTGGGAGGAAGCAGCAGTTAGGAGCAGAGATGTCTGGGAACCAGCCAGAGAGTCACTTTGTCTGGACTGGAGACTTAAATTGAGGAAAAGCCAGAGAGGCAAACAGAGCCATGATGGGGAAGGGCTTTGGTAAGGGGTTTGAATTTTCTCCTTAAAACAACAGAGCATCAATAAAGGGCTTTATATCAGTTACTGAGTGATAGGATCAGATTGCTTTTTTGGAAACATGAATCTGCTGGTGTGTGATGGTGAAACAGAATATGCGGCAGGGGTAGTGAGAGAAACCAGGTAAGAAGTGTTGAAACTATCCATGCAGACATTAGGAAAGCCTGGCAGCTGCAGAGGGGTGAAGAAGAGGAGAGAGTCTGGAGAGGGTTGATATGGTTAGGTTTTGTGTCCTCACCCAAATCCCACCTTGAATTGTAATCCCCGGGTGTTTAGGGGGAGACCTGGTGGGTAGTGATTGGATTATGGGGGTGGTTTCCCCCATGCTGTTCTTGTGATAGTGGGTGGATTCTCATGAGGTCTGATGGTTTTATAAATGATAGTTTCTCCTGCACTGACACACTGTCTCTCTTGCCTGTTGCCATGTAAGATGTGCCTACTTCCCCTTCTGCCATGATTGTAAGTTTCCTGAGGCCTCCCCAGCCATAGGACACTGTGAGTCAATTAAAGCTCTTTCCTTTATAAATTACCCAGTCTTGGAAAGTTCTTTATAGCGGTGTGAAAACAGACTAATACAAGGGTATTAAGGGAATAGTTCTTAGGATTAGATACGGAGGTGAAGGAGGAAAAAGTAGAATGGGAGAATTACTCTTACCAGTTTTTGAACTCCTGAAAGATTAAGCCCTGGCTTTTTATTCATCTCTGTACCAACCTAGCCACCTTGACAAAGTAAGTCCTCAATTTGTTAGCGGTAGAATAGAATTTCCTGGTTTTCTGTTAGAAACTGAGTCTCTGAGTCGTTTCCACAGTGCTCCTGGAATACCCTTCACTTTCAAGTATATAAAGCTGTTAGGAGAGTGAATTTATGACTCTCAGAAGGGCCTCCTGTTTTTGTTCATCTGCCCATTGAGTGGCTTCTTACTGAATTAATGGCCTGGTGCATGAATCACAGGGACAGACAGTGCAGAATTGAGTGCTGACAGGCGGTTTCGACTCTCTCATATATCTGTTGCTGCCTTGAGCTCTAGGCAAGGGTCAGCCAAGGCTGAAGCCTTCCCCTGCATCCGTCCCTGCCCCCAGGTCTCTCACAGGCATCAATAGCATACGTATTTATACTCATTCTGTAGAAAGGCCACTGTTCGCGTCTCTCTGCCTACAACCCCTGAGTAAATTGCTACAGCTCTACTGATTGAGGCCTTTTTAAATCATTTTTTTGACTGAATGACTGAGCAAATGAAGCATTGTGCTCATGAAGTGCTAGATAGGTGAGTAGCAGACTTGCTTTCTGAAGCCAGAGTGCCTTCAATGTGTTTCAACAGGAAGGCACCCAGAAGAGAAGGAAACCAGAGAACACAGGACTGAAATCTCTATAGGAGCAGCAGAGATGGTGTTAACAGATAGTCATTCAAGAGGCAGAGATGACTTGGGGCCTCGATGGGCAGAGAAAGCCTCACAGAGGAAAACCCTAAAAACAGTTAGAATTTATCCAAACATAGGGGGGCGGGGGGAAGGTGTACTATTGGCCTATTGGGCTGAAGGACTCCTTTTGTGGGTCTGCTCCTTGCATGGTATGATGTTCAGAATCCCTGAACCCTGCCCACTAAGTGCAGCAGGTCCAAAATACCCCCTCCCTGGAGGGCTGTACTTCCCTGGGTGTGAATCATGGATGGATAGCAGAGGGGAGTGTGACCAAATGGAGAAGACTAAGGTGTGGGGAAGACACATGAGGCTCATTTGCAGACTGCTGACAGAGCATCATGATTGTGGTAGAAGGTGCACCAGGAAAACGATGTTTCAAACAGGCTGAAAATGAGGGTTATCTCTAAGTGCTAGTCACAACATGTCCAGATGACTCCAAAGGACTATGTTAACACGAATGTCAGGCCCAATGAAGAGGTCAAAGGCATTACCAGGTGTCGTGGTGCATGCCTGTAGTCCCAGATACTCCAGAGGCGGAGGTGGGAGGATCGCTTGAGCCCAGGCAGTTGAGGCTGCAGTGAGCTATGATGACACACTACACTCTAGCCTAGGTGACAGAGTAAGATGCTGTCTCAAAAAAAAAAAAAAAAAGTCAAAGGAATGTGGTGAATATGATGTGAGCTTTGAACTTGGAACTAATTTGGAATACTACTTACCACTTACCAGCTGTTTCCTTGGGCAAGTTATTTATGTTTTCTCAGCCGGTTTAATCATCTTCAAAATGAAGATCATACTTGCTCAAAGAGTTATTGGAATTTACATAAAGTGCCAGTTTTGATCACTTGTGTTCATGTTAATTGAGGGTGTTACACATTAAAAGGACCACGACAAAATGGGCAGGACTATTTGTAGGACATTCAAGAGATCCACAAAAATATAAGATGATCTTTATTGAACTATATTATTCTACACCTACTCTGTGCTAAATGCTAATATTAATAACATGTATTTTTTTCAATTCTACTCTGAGGTAGCCTTTAATCACTTTGTAGAGGGGGTAAATTAGGCTCAAAAAGTTGCCTAATGTAGATAAAAATTAACCATTCCAATTCCTACCTCACCTTACTCATAAACAGTGATTGAGATAGATCATTCTTCTAAGTATAAAAGCTAGAACTATAATGCTTCTAGAAAATAACATAGAACAATGTCTTTGCAACCTTGGGATAAGCAAAGATTTCTTAGAAAGAACACAAAAGCACTAACTGTAAAGAAAATTGATACCCTAGAGTCCATCAAAATTAAAAACTTATGCTTATCCAATAACACTTTTAAGAAAATGACTCTTTTTAGACAGGACACAAAAAGTATTAACCACTGAAGAAAAATATCTATCAGTAGGAAAATGGATAAATAAATTGTGATAGATGCGTGGAACAGAATACCACTCAGCAGTTTAAAAATTAAAAAAAGAGGCCCAGGTGCAAACTACTGTATTGATACATGCAATATTGTAGTTGAATCTTACTTCATATTGTTGAGATAAAGAAGCCAAACTCAAAAGAATTTACATTGTATAATTCCATTTTTATACAGTTTTTAAACAAGCAAAACAAATGCGTGGCAATAGAAATCAGAACACGAGTCACCTATAGGCCAGGCACAGTGACTCACGTCTATAATCCCAGTACTTTGGAAAGCTGAGGCAGGTGGATGGTTTGAGCCCAGGAGTTCAAGACCAGCCTGGGCAACATGGGTAAACCCTGTCTCTACTAAAAATACAAAAACTAGCCGGGCATGGTGACATGCACCTGTAATCCCAGCTACTTGGAGGGCTAAGGCAGGAGGATCACCTGAGCTTTGGGAGGTTGAGATTGCAGTGAGCCGAGATCATGCCACTGCACTCCAGCCTGGGCAACAGAGTGAAACCCTGTCTCAAAAAAACAAAAACAAAACAAAACAAAAAAACACAGGTCACCTATAGGGGTAGGAATTAACTGGAAGGGGAATTGAAGGAGCTTTCTGGAGTAATGAGAACATTCTATACTTTATTTGAGTATGGGTTACATGAGCATATACCTTTGTTAAAACTCTATGAGAAATACGCTTAAAATCTTTGCATTTCACCTCACTAAAACTTTACCTCACTAAAAAGATAAACTGGGATGGGTTTGGAAGACCTGCACATTGTACTTCTAGCTTCTTTCATGATCTCATCTAGTAGTCATGAGATGCATAGCTAGCAAAGACAACTCTCCCCTTAATTCTGAAGAATGACCAATAATAATCCATTCCTTTTCCTGACCCCTTTGAGAATTACAAAGTGTGTATTTAATGAAAAATTAAGTAATGAGTATTTGTTAACTAAAGAAGTTAATGATGATAGGATACTTGCACATAACATATCAACATTTACATCATCATGAGGGCTGTAATTTTATCACTGATAATATGAATAAATACAAAAGTATTTTGGGTTTTGTTTTTGTTTTTGTTTTGAGGCAAGGTCTCACTCTGTCACCCAGTCTGGAGTGCAGTGGTATGAACACAGCTCACTGCAGCCTTGACCTCCCAGGCCCAAGTGATCCTCCTGCCTTAGTCTCCCGTGTAGCTGGGACCACAGGTGTGTGCCACTATGCCTGGCTATTTTTTTTTCTTTTTTGTTCAGGCTGGTCTCAAACTCCTGAGTTCAAGTGATCACTCTGCCTTGGCCTCCCAAAGTGTGGGGATTACAGGTGTAAGCCATCGTGCCTGGTCATAAATACAAATTTTTGAAGAAACATCAGCATCTGTTTTTAAAACTAGAAGTTATTTTAAGTCTGTGCCTAAAGTTGACCATTAACATGTGTAGCTGCAAAAGGTGGATTTATCTATCACTCTATGACGCATGACTTTTAGATCAAACAACATTCATATTTTTGCTCGTTTTCCTTCATTTTTTCTTGTGTATATAGAAAAAGTGATAGCAGTATACGTGATGAAGAAAACCTTTACAGTTGAATGGTGCTAATTGTATATCATTGCCATCAGCTTCAAATAGAAAACCAGTTCAGTCCAATAATTATTTAATTTTTTCCACCCAGTGCATAGAATCAAAGTAAAGCTTTTGAAGTTTATTCTCTTGAGGGTTTAATGTATGAAATTATTATGACTGTTATTCTATAATAAATTAAAATTTTCAAGCCAGGCCCGGCAGCTCACGCATGTAATCCCAGGAATTTTGGAGGCCGAGGTGGGTGGATCCCCTGAGGTCAGGAGCTCAAGACCAGCCTGCCTGTCTTTACTAAAAAATACAAAAGAAAAAAAAAAATAGCCGAGAGTAGTGATGTGTGCCTGTAATGTCAGCTACTCAGGAGGCTGAGGCAGGAAAATCGCTTGAACCTGGGATGTGGAGGCTGCAGTGAATCGAGATCATGCCACTGCACTCCAGCCTGGGTGATAGAGTAAGACTCCAGCTTAAAAAAATAAAAATTTCAATGCTAAAGAAAATTGATTAATTTTTGTGGTGATAACGTACATACAAATTTTGAAAAAAGTAGTGTTCTTACTAAAGAGATTTACTTTCATTTGGATGTGGCACACACATAATTTATAACTGCATTCAAACTCTCAAAAAATAATTATTTTAATTTTCAAAAAGAAACTGTAATTGCCGGGCCAGGCATGGTGGCTCACGCCTGTAATCCCAGCACTTTGGGAGGCTGAGGTGGGCGGATCACCTGAGGTCAGAAGTTCAAGACTGACCTGATCAACATGGCGAAGCCCCGTCTCTACTGAAAATACAAAAAGTAGCCGGGCGTGGTGGTAGGTGCCTGTAATCCCAACTACTCAGGAGGCTGAGTCAGGAGAATCACTTGAACCCAGGAGGCAGAGGTGGCAGTGAGCCGAGATCACGCCATTGCACTCCAGCCTGGGAGACAGAGCAAGACTCTGTCTCAAAAAAAAAAAAAAATGTAATTGCCAAATATTTTTACATATGCACAGAATAACTAGATTACAAAATCTTGTGACAATGCTGACATTGAATATAAAAACATATTTCAATATGGCATTATGTGTTTTCTCTCTGCTACCCGTCATCAATCTGATGTTTAAAAATGTTCAAGCCTTTGAATATCTATTTTATAAACCAATATAGATATTCAACCATTGTACTGAACTTTGTACAAACAAGTCCTCTTAATTTTGGTTGTATTTTGTTCAAAATTGGTTGGAAACTGCCTTCTCCTTTTTGTTTATCAAGGTAATATTTATACTAATTTTTTTTTTTTTTGAGACAGAGTCTCACTGTATTGCCCAGGCTAGAGTGCAGTGGCGCGATCTTGGCTCACTGCAACCTCTGCATCCTTGGTTCAAGCCATTCTCCTGCCTTAGCCTCCTGAGTAGCTGGGATTACAAGTGTCTGCCACTGTGCCCAGCTACTTTTTGTATTTTTAGTAGAGATGGACTTTCACCATGTTGGCCAGGCTAGTCTTGAACTCCTGACCTCGTGATCCACCCGCCTCAGCCTCCCAAAGTGCTGGGATTACAGGTTGTGAGCCACCATACCCAGCCTATTTATACTAATTTTAAGCGTCCAGGTTGGTAAATTTTGGTTATTGTGTCTAATCATTTAACCAAATCAAAAAATGGAGCAATTCTTCACCCCAGAAAGTTTTCTCATACCTGTATATATTCACTTATCTCCCCTAACCCTGGCACCAGGCAACCATTGATTCTCTCTCTGTCCCTATAGTTTTACATAATAGAGAATTTCACATGAGTAGATTCACATAGTATGGAATCTTTTGTGATTGACTTCTTTCTCTTAACACAATATTTTTAGGATGTATCCATGTTATTGTCTGTATTATGTCTTTTCTTTGTATTGCTGAATAGTTTTCTGTGGTATGAATATATCACACTTTGTTTATCCATCTAATAGTGATGGACATTTGTGTTGTTTCCAGTTGGGGCTGTTATGAATAATGCTGCTATAAACATTCATGTACATGTTGTTTTGTGGGTTTTTGTTTTTTGGGTTTTTTTCTGAGATGGAGTCCCACTCTGTCACCCAGGCTGGAGTGGACACCCACTCTGTCACCCAGGCGCGATCTTGGCTCACTGCAACCTCCACCTCCTAGGTCCAAGCGATTCTGCTGCATCAGCCTCCTGAGTAGCTGGGATTACAGGTGTCCACCACCACGCCCCACTATCATGTTCATGTTTTTGTTTGGACATATGTTTTTATTTCTCTTGGGTAAATATCTGGAAGTAGAATTTCTGGATCATATGGTAATGAATCTAACTTTATAACGTAATGCCATGCCACCGGGTATTATACCATTTTGCATTCCTACCAGCAACGTCTGAGAATTCCAGTTGCAGCTTATCTTTGCCAACACTTGGTAGTGTCAATCTTTATGATTCCCCATTTTAGTGTGTAGTGGTATCTCACTGGAGTTTTAATTGGTATTTTTCTGATGAATAATAAAGTTGAGCACGTTTTCATATGCTTAGAAAAAGTTTTAATCAAAGTATTTGTCAAATGAAATACCAAAATGCGGTTATTGGAAAAATGATTTGCAAACAGAGAAACTTGAAATTTATCCTTTCATAAGCACAGTGAGTACTGAACAAATTAAACAATAAGCCCTCAAATAGTATACAATATTAACATTGAAATTCTGTAATTGCATTTTAGAATATTTCAACTTGCAGGATAAATCATTTGCTGAAGCACCTATTTTTAATTAGATAAATTTATGTTCTGTACTGGAATAAAATGAAGTTGTGGAAGCCCATAATTATGTGGAATCATAAATAGAGACAATTTATATTATGAAGTTGTTCTTTTGAAATATTTGTTGAAGAAAGCTACTCTGAATGAAGACAAAAAAGACAGCATCTGTGAAAATATTGAGGCTGAAATATTTATACATTTAAATGCACAAAAACATAGAATGATGAATATCCTTGTATTAGTTTGCTAGGGCTGTTATAACAAAATATCATAGACTGTGTGACTTAAAACAACAGCAGTTTATTTCTCACAAATCTGGAGGCTGGGAAGTCCAAGGTGTCAGTAGGTTTGGCTTCTTCTGAGGCCTCTCTCCTTGGCTTGCAGACGGCCACCTTCTTGCTGTGTCCTCGTGTGGCCTTTCCTCTGGGTAGGTTAATTCCTGGCATCTCTTTGTGTATCCAAATTTCCCTTAGAGGACACCAGTCAGATTGGATTAGGGGCTACCCTCATAACCTCATCTTAACTTAAGCACCTATCTCCAAATAGGGCCACATTCTGAAGTACTGTGGGTTAGGACTTCACCATATGAATTTGAAGGGGCGGGATACAATTCAGCCCATAGCAATCCTCCATTTAGCAGACCAGGTTCTGATATTCCTTTAACTTCCATATGATGGAGGAGGAGACGTGACCACAAATGTCTGGTGAGAGATAAAAGTTGGGCAGAAAGTAGCGCCCTCTGCCCTGGAATCAGGAACCACCCTGTGTTATGTGCTTTGCTACATGTCACTGTTGATCTGTCAGGCTCCAAAGTCTACCTATTGAGGCCAATAATATCTACCTGACCCTCTCACATTGGCATCTTTTAAAAAATAGTTTTATTTCTACTGTTTATAAAATACATGCTCATTGCAAAATAGAAATAAAATGCTAATGAAGAATACAAAAGAAAAAAAGGATCACCTCCAAAACATACCCAGTGATAGCCACTGTTACCATGCTGGATATATGTCCATCAAAATGCTTTCTCTATACAAACAACTTGTATGCTTTTAATATAAAAAATAGAAATCACAGTATATACTCTTTTTCAGCTTTTAAAATTGCATATATTTCAGGTTTAAAATGTTGAACATGGTCCAGCATATGAACATATCAATGCCCTAACGTAGTCAGCTTTCCTTTTCTACTTAACATCATGGGCATCTTTCCTTTCAATAAATAGATACTTTAAGAACTATCAAAGGCCGGGCATGGTGGCTCACACCTGTAATCCCAGCACTTTGGAAGGCCAAAGCAGGAGAATCGTTTGAACCTGGGAAGCGGAGTTTGCAGTGAGCCAAGATCACGCCATTGCACTCCAGCCTGGGCAACAAGAGCGAAACTCTCCAAACAAGCAAACAAACAACAACAACAACAATAAAAATCCCAAAATTTAGACTGGCTACCCCACCCTGATCCTGAGACTAGATTGTGCTTAGATTCATTGGAACATGGTAGAAATTTCAGGGCCAAAAGCAGCAAAAACCACTCAGTGCTAAGCAGAGTTCAAGCATTTGCCCCTGCTGTTTGCAACCCTCTGCCTGAATGTAGGATACCAAATGTTGCTGATCCTCAAGTTAGGGAAGCTCTCTCAGTGATCTGGGAGTAGACGAGGGGTCTCTGGTATCCTGCAGGTCTGTTTCTGCAGGTCTGCGGAGATTGTCTTTCCAAGGTGGGAGCTGCCCTTACCTCTTTAATTTACTTTCCTCCAGGCTGAAATTGTGAACCTTGGCCACTCCCAATTAAAATCCTCTTCTCTCATTTGGGACACTGAAGGGCATCTTTCACCCTCAACTGTCAAATAGAAACATAGAAAGCAACTCAACATAGCCTTCAACAACCAGGAACTGTAGAAAAGGAATTTGCAAACATTGCACATTCTCCTTTGTTGCTTCAAATATGTGGTATCTTCTAGGAACTGGGCCCAGAGGTGAGTGAGTAAGAAAAGCAGATGTTTGTCCTAGTCTGTTCATTCCATCTCCAAACAAGATAAAAATTACAGGGTGAAAGGATCATCAGCCCAGTAACACAAAATCCTTTTTTTGGAGACATAGTCTCACTCTGTTGCCCAGGCTGGAGTGCAGTGGCACGATCTCAGCTCACTGCAACCTCCACCTCCTGGGTTCAAGTGATCCTCCTACCTCAGCCTCCCAAGTATCTGGGATTACAGGCACCAGTCACCACGCCCAGCTAATTTTTGTATTTTTAGTAGAGATGGGGTTTCACCATGTTGGCCAGGCTGGTCTCGAACTCCTACCCTCAAGTGATCCGCCCACCTCAGCCTCCCGAATTGCTGGGATTACAGGCATGAGCTACTGCTCCTGGCCTTATCTTCTTCTTTTTATTTTCTTTTTTTTTTTTTTTGAGACAGGGTCTCACTCTGCAACCCAGGTTGGAGTGCAGTGAAATGATCTCAGCTCCTTGCAACCTCCACTTTCCAGGCTCAAGAGATCCTCCCACTTCAGCTTCCCAAGTAGCTGGGACCACAGGTGCGTGCCACCATGCCCGGCTCATTTTTTCTACTTTTGGTAGACACTGGGTTTTGCCATGTTGCTCAGGCTGGTCTCAAACTTCTGAGCTCAGGAGATTCACCTGCCTTGGCCTCCCAAAGTGCTGGTATTTCAGGTGTGAGCCACTACACCCAGCTATCAACAAAATCCTTTTAAATAAGTGCTAGGTATTCCACTGCCTAATAGAAACTGTGTCATAACTTATCAATAGATCTTTGAGGTTATTTCAAAATTTATTACACAATACATCAATGAACATCTTATACATATATTTTGCATTCTTGTCTGAATATATTTTATTAAAGCTGTGTGCAGTGGTGCCTGCTTTTAGTTCCAACTACTTGGGAGGATGAGGTGGGAGGATCACTTGAGCTCAGAAGTTTGAGAATAGCCTGGGAAAAAAAAAAGAAAATATATACTTCCTTAAAATATATTACCAGAGGTAGAATTTATGGGTCAAATAGGATTACATCCCAGAAATATTATACCAATTTATATCATTTCAATTGTCTTGGGTCTATATCTAGGAGTGAAATTGATGGGTCATTTGGTAAACCTATATTTAACTTTCAGAGTAACTGCCACACAGTTTTCCAGAGAGTTTTTATAGTAACTGTTGAACAGTTTTTCAGAGAAGCTGCACCATTTTATATCCTCTCAACAGTGTATAAGGGTTCTGTTTTTTTTTAATTATTCATTCATATTTTTTTTAAATATAAAGATGGGAGTCTTACTATGTTGCCTAGGCTGGTCTCAAACTCCTGAGTTCAAGCAGTCCTCCTACCTCAGTCTCCCAAAGTGCAGGGATTATAGGTGTGAGCCATTGCACCTAGGGTTCTAATTTTTTCACATACTGATCAATACTTGTTATTATCTGGCTTTTTTTTTTTTTTTTTTTTGAGACAGAGTCTTACTCTGTCACCCAGGCTGTAGTGCAGTGGCATGATCTCAGCTCACTGCAACCTCTGCCTCCTGGGTTCAAGCGATTCTCTTGACTCAGCCTCTTGAGTAGCTGGAATTACAGGTGCCTGCCACCACGCCTGGCTAATTTTTGTATTTTAGTAGAGATGGGGTTTCACCATGTTAGTCAAGCTGGTCTCGAACTCCTGACCTCAAATGATCCGCCTGCCTCAGCCTCCCAAAGTGCTGGGATTACAGGTGTGAGCCACAGCGCCCGGCCTATCTGGCTGGCTTTTTTATTATAACTGTACTAGTAGGTATGATGTAGTATCTCACTGTGATTTTGGTTTGCATTTCTCTGATGGCTACTGAGGTTGAGTATCTTCATGTGCTTATTGGCCATTTGTAAATCTTCCTTTAAGAAATTTCTAAGGCCAGGCACAGTGACTCACACCTGTAATCCCAGCAATTTGGGAGGCTGAGGTAGGTGGATTGCTTGAGGCCAGGAGCTGAAGACCAGCCTGGGTAATACAGTGGGACCCCATCACTACAAAAAATTGAAAAGTTAGTCTGGTGTGGTGGCAATGCACCTATAGTCTCAGCTACTCAGTGGGGCTGAGATGGGAGGATCTCTTGATCCCAGATGGTTGAGGCTGCAGTGAGCTATGATTGTGCCACTGCACCCCAGCCTGGGTGACAGAGTGAGATTACTGCCTTAAAAAGAAAGACTAAGTCTAACTTCAAATGGTATGGGGAGGTACATTCTTCCCACAGCTGATTATATATAGGTAATTAAAAATCCAGTCTATCACATAAGTATTTTATATATATTAATTTGTTTAATCCTCTCAACAATTCCCTGTTGCTATCTTCATTTTACAGGTAAAAAAACAGAGACACAGAGAGGTTAAGCAATAGCTCAAAGTCACACAGCTCATAAGGGCAGAGCTGAAATGCCTGATTTTAAGACCAGGAGCTCTAGCTTTATTGTCCATGCTCTTTAAGACAACTAAAGGGGACAAACGAATTTGTGGTGGAAAACTAGGACTAGTATAACCAGTCCCCACTTTCCAAAGGCACAATCACCACCACTATGACTATATCACCCTCATTTTACCCCAATTAGGATCAAATCTTACCCACCCACTTACAGAGATTTTAGAAGGGCAAAAGAAAGAGATAAGGGAAAAATGAAGATGAAGGTGAATGAAATGAAATGAAAGTTACCAAAAGCCCAAGAGGATAAGTTATTTGCCACTTCTTACTTCAAAATTGTTAATAACAGATAAAGCATAAGCACTGCCCAATTTGATGCCAACCAGAAACTGCTGCTCTACCTGTACTGGTGCCCTCTGGCTCAGAATCAGCCCTGTCCTTAGCCTTGCCCTCCAGAGTAGATACCTTTTTATGGAACTATTGGAGAAAGAAGTTATTTTTTTTCTGAGTTTGCCGAGAAGACAAACTACTGGCAGGTATTTTGTTACCTCTAGAGACTGGCTTGTCTGAGAATGAAGCCACTGTAGAGGAAAGCAGGCAAGACAGGAAACAGGCAAACCAATTCTTTGACACTTTTGAGCTCCTGGATCTAGCCATGCCTGAAGTCACATATGACCTAGATTTTCAGTTGTGTGAGCTAATCAGTTCCTTTTTTTTTTTTTTTTTGGAGACGGAGTCTTGCTCTGTCACCCAGGCTGGAGTGCAGTGACGCCATCTCGGCTCACTGCAACCTCCGCCTCCCAGGTTCAAGCAATTCTCTGCCTTAGCCTCTCGAGTAGCTAGGATTACAGGCACCCGCCACCATGCCCAGCTAATTTTTGTATTTTTAGTAGAGATGGGGTTTCACCATCTTGGCCAGGCTGGTCTTGAACTCCTGATCTCATGATCCACCCACCTCAGCCTCCCAAAGTGCTGGGATTACAGGCGTGAGCCACCATGCCTGGCCATCAATTCCCTTTTTATGGATAAGAAGTTAAGCTGAATTTCTAATATTGAAATAAAAGAATCTTATATACCCACAAAGTCTTCCCGTCTTTTTTCTTTTATCTTTTTTTTTTTAATAGGGTATTACCCTGTCACCCAGGCTGAAGTGCAGTGGTACAATCATATCTTACTACGACCTCTAACTCCTGGGCTCAAGTGATCCTCCTGCCTTGGCCTCCCAAATCTTCCCCTTTTTAAAGTCAATTCCAAAGAAGCCATCATATACCCTACACAGGAAGAGGAAAAGGCTTGTATTTAAGAAATGAGAATTGGCCGGGTGCGGTGGCTCACACCTGTAACCCCTTTGGGAGGCTGAGGCAGGAGGATCTCTTGAGGCCAGGAGTTTGAGACTAGCATGAGCAACATAGCAAGACCCTGTCTCTACAAAAAAGAAAGAAAATAGTCAGGTAACATGGCATAGGCCTGTAGTCCCAGCTACGTAGGAGGCTGAAGCAGGAGGATCTCTTGAGCCCAGGAGGTCGAGGCTGAGTAAGCCACAATTGCACCACTGCACTCCAGCCTGGGTGACAAGAGATAGACTCTGTCTCAAAAAAAAAAAAAAAAAAAAGAGAATCAACTTAAGAAAAGCAAATGAAGCTCATGAGGGATGATACGACTTTCCTAGGCACCAACTCTTGAAATTATCACCCCTTCCACCCATCCTCACAGCCTCCAGTTTTTAGAAAAGCATGAATAGCAGCAGAGGAGGAATTGGCCACCAGGATGCATGGAGAGACACCAGCATACTAAGTCTCTTAGGTCTCCACTAAAAAGATTTAGTGCTAGAAAGCTGCAGTGAAGTCTCCTATTCCTAAAATTCATTGCAGCCATAAAAGCACCACCGTATTTTCATGAGCTATTAAAACAAACAGTTAAAAATAAAGTCCATTTTGTGTCCAATATCCTTCACATGACTATATTTTTTCATGTATTTGTGAAGCAAAACAATTCGTTTAACTGCAATACATCTCCCTGTAACTGATTCAGATTTCCAAAGTCTATTTTGCATCCTAAAATAATAAACTGCAATTTCTCCAGCCATATAATTTATAAATTACATACACATATCACAACATTAAATACATTCTCTTAGTTTCTTCTCTTCACTTTTCTCAACTGGTGTTTTATTTGGACAATTGATGAAATCACAAATGTTGAGCACCAGAGAAGTAAGAATAGTATAAAGGGAGGGTATTAGTATTTATTTGACACCTATCACATCCCATTTTTTTTTTCACTTAATACTGATCCTAATCTTTAAAGCAATTTTTATTGTTCCCATTTTTCTGATGGAAAAGCCAGAAAGTGAGTAAGTTACTTACCCAAGTTTAAACAGCTATAAAATAGCTATGGCAGATACTGTTGGTTGCTTGTCTATAACCATTTTTCTTCTTCTTTGCTGGCTGAACATGCTTCTCATTAAAGAAGTTGAAAATGCTGGAAACTCAAAAAGAAGGAAAATGCTGGAAACTTTTTTAAATTTTTGAAACAGGGTCTTGCTTTGTTGCCCCAGGCTGGAGTGCAGTGGCACTATCTCGGCTCACTGCAGCCTTGACCTCCTGGGCTCAAGCAATCCTCCTCCCTCAGCCTCCCAAAGTGCTGGGATCACAGGCATGAGTCACTGCACCCAGTCATTGGAAACTCTTCATCCAGACTTTGCTGCTATGGCACGAGCATATCACCTAACCCAGCCAATGGGGCCAGAGGGAAAGCTTGCTGTGGAGTTATGAGAAAGTTTTCTTTTTGATTAAAAAATAAAATAAAATGCACACACATGGAGAACCGTTCCCCTTCTCCTCACCCACTTTTTGTTTGTGGATGAGGTCTTGTAATGATACTAATGTAATACCTGAAACTGCAGAAACCATCTTCAGACCATAAGGGTAGGAATGAGGAGATGAAGTTCAGTGCCCTAAAACACTCTAAAGAGGGTAAAAAGAAAAAGTGGTCCCTAACATCTTTGATTCTCTCAATTGACTAACCCTGGAACTTCCCCAGCTCAGGACTTAGGACTGTACCTGATGCATAGTAGCATTTACCATTTATCGAATAAATAATTAAGTGACTTTTTTTTTTTTGAGACAGTCTCGCTGTGTTGCCCAGGCTGGAGTGCAAGTGGCGCGATCTTGGCTCACAACTGCAACCTCCGTCTCCCGGGTTCAAAAGATTCTCCTGCCTCAACTTCCTGAGTATCTAGGATTACGGGTGCCCACCACCATGCCTGGCTAATTTTTAAAAATATTTTTAGTGGAGACAGGGTTTCACCAACTTGGCCAGGCTGCTCTTGAACTCCTGACCTCAGGTAATCCACCCGCCTTGGCCTCCCAAAGTGCTGGGATTACAGGCGTGAGCCATCGCGCCTGACCAACTTTAACTTTTCAAAATCTGTCTTCGTAGACAATAATGGAAATATCTACCAAAGCTAAATATTCACCTACCCCATGACCCAGCAATTTTACTCGTAGGTATATATACCAAAAAAAATGAGTGTTCTGTGTCCACTAGAGATACGTGCCAAAGTGTTCATAATAGATCCAAACTGGAAACAGCTCAAATGTCCATCAATAGCAGAAAGGATTAACAAATGTTGGGATGTTCAGAGCTTGAAATATGACACAATATAAAAGGACAAACTATTAAAACTCACAACAGCATGGATAAATCTTACAGACATAATTATTGAGCAAAAGATACCAGAAACACAAAAATATATACTGTTTGATTCCTTTAAATAAAGGTTAAGATGATTCTCCCTCCTGCAGCCTCGTGAAGAAGGTGCCTTTCTTCCCCTTCGCCTTCTGCCATGATTGTAAGTTTCCTGAGGCCTCCCCAGCCATGTTGAATTCTCATTGTCCCTGATAAAATAGCACCCTCTCTTCCTCTGCTCTTCCCTTTTCCCCTTCTGCTGTGCAACTGAAGACTAGGAAAGAATGACATGCAAAATAAGAGGTTTTGGATTCAGCATAGGACTAACTACTGGATGCTACTTACAGAAAACTTTATATTTGTCCTGAAAAATCTTGTTATCTAGGTGAAAGCCAATGCTATCCTAATGACAAAATTGTTGAGGAAATAAATCTATAAGAGACTTTATTTAAAGAAATAAAAGAAAAAATAATAAAGCTTAAGACAAAAAACTAATCCATTTTGGTAGACATCAGCACTTACCTCTGAGAAGGAAAATGGTTACTGATGGGGAAGTGGGAGGCATAAGAGAATCTTCTGGGTGATGAAAATGTTCTATTTCTTGATCTGAATTGTAGTTACTTGGGTTTATACGTATGCTTAAAAATCATCAAGTTATGTGATTAAAATATGTGCACCTTACAGTATATAAGCGACACTTCAATTTTTTTTAAAGGTCCCCACAACGTTGTTGTTTTCAAGGAAGTACAGGAAATATCTTTTACTCTGTGTTAATTCAGGGAAGTTATCTCCGTAAGTGTTTTACAAAATAATCTTCATTATATAGTAGCACCATTAAGTAGGCATTATTATCTCTGTATCACAAATGCACAATATGAGAGTCAGAGAGGTTAAGTTATTTTCCAAAGTCACACAGCTAATCAATGGGTAACCTAGGATTTTTTTTTTTTTCTTTTTTGAGACAGAGTCTTGCTCTGTCACCCAGGCTGGAGTGCAGTGGTGTGATTTCAGCTCACTGCAACCTTCGCCTCCCAGGTTCAAGCAATTCTCATGACTCAGCCTCCCAAGTAGCTGGGATTTCAGGTGTGCAACCACCACACCCAGATAATTTTTGTATTTTTGGTAGAGATAGGGTTTCACATGTTGGCCAAGCTGGTCTTGAACTCTTGACCTCAAGTGATCCACCCATCTCAGCCTTCCCAAGTGCTGGGATTACAGGTGTGAGCCACCACACTCGGCCAAAGCTAGGATTTGAATATAAGTTTGTCTGACCTGCAAAACCCATGCTCCTTCCTCTGTGTTAGCCAACTTCCTGCATAGCCAACTTCCCAGGGTCATGGAAAGAATCATCAATGCAACCCAGGAATGCTCTCCTGGAGTATGGCTGTATCTAGAGAAATTGTGGAAAGAGGCCAGGCACGGTGGCTCACTCCTGTAATTCCAGAACTTTGGGAGGCCAAGGTGGGAGAATCACCTGAGGCCAAGAGTTCAAGACCAACTTGGACAACATAGTGAGAACCCTTTCTTTATTCAAAAAAAAAGAAAGAAAGAGTTTGCCTAAATACAACAGAAAAGGCTGTATGTGCAAGACAGTTACTGCAGGATTTATAATAGTAAAAAGCTAGAAAAAAACTAATTATTCAACAGTACATAATTAAGCAAAGTATAATACATATATTCAATAGGATATTAAGCAGCCACTAAAAGTCATACTTAAGAAAGCTTATGATATAATTTTCACTGAGGTAAAACTGAATAAAAGTTGCATATACTTTAAGAATACAACCATGAAAAACAAAGCTTTTTAAACTTATGCACAGAGAAAGGAAAAGCCAGAAAGTGTTTGTATGTAAACACCATTAGTTTGTGTTGTCTGTGATTTTTTTTCAGCTGTGTTTTGTAGCTTTTCCTTGTAGATGTCTTTCACCTCCTTGGTTAGGTATATTCCTAAGTTTTTTTTTTTTTTTTTTTTTTTTTTTTTTGCAGCTATCGTAAAAGGGGTTGCATTATTGATTTGATTCTCAGCTTGGTCGCTGTTGGTGTATAGAAGAGCTACTGATTTGTGTATATTAATTTTGTATCCAGAAAACTTTCCCGAATTCTTTTATCAGTTATAGGAGCTTTCTGGAGGAGTCTTTAGGGTTTTCTAGGTAAACAATCATATCATCAGCAAACAGCAACAGTTTGACTTCTTCTTTACCAATTTGGATGCGCTTTATTTCATTCTCTTGTCTGATTGCTCAGGCTCGGACTTCCAGCACTATGTTGAGGAGGAGCTCATGCATGGGTAGAATCAATATTGTGAAAATGACCATACTGCTAAAAGCAATCTACAAATTCAACACAATTCCCATCAAAATACCACCATCATTCTTCACAGAATTAGAGAAAACAATTCTAAAATTCATATGGAACCAAAAAAGAGCCCACATAGCCAAAGCAATACTACGCAAAAAGAACAAATCTGGAGGCATTACATTACCTGATTTCAAACTATACTATAAGGCCATAGTCACCAAAACAGCATGGTACTGGTATAAAAACAGGCACATAGACCAATGGAACAGAACAGAGAACTCAGAAATAAACCCAAATACTTACAGCCAATTGATCTTTGACAAAGCAAACAAAAACATAAAGTGGGGAAAGGACATCCTTTTCAACAAATGGTGCTGGGATAATTGGCTAGCCACATACAGGAGAATGAAACTGGATCCTCATCTCTCACCTTATACAAAAATCAACTCAAGATGGATTAAGGACTTAATCTAAGACCTGAAACTATAAAAATTCTAGAAGATATCATTGGAAAAACCCTTCTAGACATTGGCTTAGGCAAGGATTTCATAACCAAGAACCTAAAAGCAAATGCAATAAAACCAAAGATAAATTGCTGGGACTTAATTAAACTAAGAAGCTTTCTCATGGCAAAAGGAACAGTCAGCAGAGTAAAGAGATAACCCACAGAGTGGGAAAAAACCTTCACAATCTATATGTCTGACAAAGGACTAATATCCAGAATCTACAAGGAGCTCAAACAAATTAGCAAGAAAAGAAAATGATCCCATCAAAAAGTGGGCTAAGGACATGAATAGATAATTCCCAAAAGAAGATATACAAATGGCCAACAAACATATAAAAAAATGTCCAACATCACTAATGATCAGGGAAATGCAAATCAAAACCACAATGTGATACCACTTTACTCCTGCAAGAATGGCCATAATCTAAAAATCAAAAAATAGTAGATGTTGGCATGGATGTGGTGATCAGGGAACACTTCTACATGGCTGGTGGGAATGTAAACTAGTATAGCCACTATGGAAAACACTGTGGAGATTCCTTAAAGAACTAAAAGTAGACCTATCATTTGATCCAGCAATCCCACTACTGGGTATCTACTCAGAGGAAAAGAAGTCATTATACGAAAAAGATACACACGCATGTTTGTAGCAGCACAATTCACAATTGCAAAACCACAGCACCAATCCAAATGCCC
This sequence comes from Pongo pygmaeus, assembly GCF_028885625.2. Classification (NCBI taxonomy): domain Eukaryota; kingdom Metazoa; phylum Chordata; class Mammalia; order Primates; family Hominidae; genus Pongo; species Pongo pygmaeus. The sequence goes on from NC_072376.2 coordinate 24,329,149, forward strand.
ATCAATCAATGAGCAGATAAAGAAATTGTGGTATGTATATATGATGGACTACTACTTAGCCACAAAAAGGAATGAATTAACAGCATTCATGGTGACCTGGATGAGAAAGGAGACTATTATTCTAAGTCAAGTAACTCAGGGATGGAAAACCAACATTGTATATCCTCACTCATAAGTGGGAGCTAAGCTATGAGGATGCAAAGGCATAAGAATGACACAATGGACTTTGAAGACTCAGGGGGAAAGGGTAGAAAGGGGGTGAGGGATAAAAAACTACAAAAAGGGCGCAGTGTATACTGCTCAGGTGATGGGTGCACCAAAATCTCACAAATCACCACTGAAGAACTTACTCATGTAGCCAAACACCATCTGTTTCCCAATAACCTATGGAAACTTTTAAAAAAATGAAAAATGAAAAATAAAAAATAAAAAAATCATCTAAATTGGAAAAACAAAGACCGTTAACAACGTCTGACTCTGAAGAGTATAATTTAATAAGGTGGGGGTAGGAGTTAGGATAGGTGAGGGGTTGGAGGGAGGATAGGGACTTTCATTTTTTGCTTTACAAATTCGGTATTTAACTTTTTTTTACAATAAACATGCATAATTTTATGATAAAATTTTAACTAATTTGTTAAAAAAAAAAGCTAGAAGGAAATTTACAAAATATGATTGTCTTTAAGTAATGGGATTTGGAAGATTTTTTTGATGTCTTCTTTCAGCTTTTCTATACTTTCTAAAATTCCTATAAAAAAGCACTTGTTTCTTTTTATTGGTGGGGGCGAAGTAAATTTATTTCAATGAGTTGATGCATTTGAAAGCACTCTGGAATCTGTGAAGCACTTCAATTATAAAAAGTGATTTTATTACTATTGTTGAAAATATTAAATGCTGGCAATGGCATTTTGTAATGGCAGAGGCAGATCCTCTATCCACCTGTCCAAGCACCCAGAATGGCTGCAGCCTCCACCTTCCTGAAAGTGAGAGGGAGGTTAGATAAACCACTACCCACCCACCTGGAACAATTGTAATGCTTAGGAGTTTTTCTGGCTGAACTTCAGGTGTTAAACTGGAAAATCATTTCTTGAGGCTGTGTTTCTCTGCCCTGGCTGCACATTCGGATCACTTGGGGAGTTTTTTAACTGCTCCACCCCCAGAGATTACATACAATTCAATTGCTTAGGGCAAGACACCTTGGGATTTTTGAAATGCTTCCTAGTTGGTGTCAATAAACATGCGATGCTGTGGATAAACTCTAGGGTAAGTGCAGGGAAGAGTTTCAAACTCCTCCAGGAAAGTTTAACCAAAAAACTGAAAAACATTGCTTTCCTCACACCAACCTGAGTTAAAAAATAAAAAAGTAAGAATTTTAATCACCAATTATATATTTACAGTTTACAAAGGTCATGTGCAGAGATAATGCCTTTTAATGATCTCATTTGATTATGGTAACGAATGTAAACTGCTAACAGATATAACCGCCTAGAGAATTCTGGACAGTAAGTGAAGCAGAAACCATTATTTACATTTTGCCCAGGAGAGAATTGAAAGGGAACAGTTCAGAGTTTCCCAAAATCAAATTACCAAAGATTTGAGCCCCAATACTCCTACCTGCAACTACAGCATGTTGTTACCGGGAACTGGCTTATATCTTGAAGTTGCCAATTTCACTACAACAGAAGATTTGAAGAAGCCCCTTGCCTGCCTCCGTCCTACTCATCCCCAGAGGATAAAAAACAATAGAATCATATTGTGCATGGAGTTGTGCTATCACCCAATAGCTCTGCCTACCACAGGGCTTGGACACATAAGTAAGTGTACATTGAATGAAACAATGAATGACTATCTTCTACAAGATAACATTTGATCCCCATTTTACAGAACAGGTAAGTAAGACTCCAGCAGAGAAGATAACATATCCGAGATCACAAAACCTGTAAGAGACAGAGCTAGAATGAGGGGGAGCTCAGGATGGCTGACTTTGTATTCTTCTCCATGCTACTACCAACTGTAGTTTTTTAAAGACTAAGCCCCAAGGACAATGGCCGCAGAAACAATTTATGTAAAAACTCCTCTCTAGATATGATACACAGATATTATAATAGGAGGAATATTGAATAGGAGTTGGCAACAGTGATTTTCTATTATAATGTTTTATTGAAAACAATTTATTTTACATAAGATTTACTTCCAATATCCTTAGTCTGACTAATGACAATCTTCTGAAATGATTTTTTTAGAATTATTTTGCTTCCTGAAAAATTCACATAATATAGTATGTGACAGATCACCATAGTCATATATTTAGATTCACCAGTACTAGATACAAATAAAAGATAGCTAGAGAGACGACATCATACATGCTTTTAATCAGGAAAGAAAAGGACCTCTCCAATCAATGTCTTGGAAAACCATTAACCAAAGTCCTAAACTGAAGCTCAAATAATTGAAAAATGAAAATGATCTATCTACTCGTGACAGGGAGATTGCAGTTTTATAAAAATGTTGAATGCACATATGGATGAAAGGGATTGACACTGTCATTTAGTAATTGGCTATCAGTCATAGACAAATGTGAGAAATAACTAAGCTAAGAGCAGAAGTCAGAATTTTCTCCATTGCTGTCAAGAGGCCACAACATGTTCATTCAAAAGTTTGATGTTTAAATCATTAGTTACATGGAATAGAATTGACAATGGTTAAAGGTATTACAATTTATCCATCCATCCATTCATCCATTTATCCATCCATCCCCTGGGTTTAACCACATGAAATTTCCCTATTTTCCAATTGTGCTTAATGCTTATTAAACATGCTACCAGGTTTAACACACCATGTAAGGTTTGGAGAGTAAGGGTTAAATGAAAAACACTATCTCTGCAAATCTCCAACTGGGGGAGGGGGAGGAAGCACACACCCACAACTATTTATAAGAGAGTTACGAATGTACAAAGTGCTATGAGATTATATTGACATATATGCATAGAAAGAACATAGAGCAAATTGTCAGCAGAAATGTGGTTGGTGGGAGTTTATGAAATTATTTTTCCTTTTGTTTACCTCTATCTTTAAAACTTTTAATTTGATGAACATGTATTCTTTTTATAATTAAAAATTTTTACAAAATGTACTATGGAGTTTGCAGAATTGATGGCTATGAATAGATATGTGTAAGATAAAGGATTTAAAAGTTAAAATAAATGAAGCAATCTAGGTAAAATGATAAGTGAGATGCCAGACCATCTATCAAAGTAGAACTCTGAGGCCGGACACAGTGGCTCATGCCTGTAATCACAGCACTATGGGAGGCTGAGGTGGGCAAATCGCTTGAGCCAAGAGTTTGAGACCAGCCTGGACAACATAATGAGACATCGTCTCTATAAAAAATACAAAATTTGGCTGTGCATGGTGGTGCATACCTATAGTTCCAGCTACTCGGGATGCTGAGGTGGGAGGACCACTTGAGCCCAGGAGGTCTAGGCTGCAGTGAGCTGTGATTGAGCTACTGCACTCCAGCCTGGGTGACAGAGTGAGACCATCTCTGTCTTTCTCTTTATATATATACGTGTATGTGTGTGTGTGTTTATATATATATATATATACACACACACACATATATATACACACACACACACACATATATATATATATTTTTTAAGTAGAACTTCCTGACCCACAATCTGTAGTAACCAACCCATTATCTCTAGCCAACAGCCCAGGAAGCTAAACAGTAACCCCTGTAGCCGTTGGCCCAAAATGGCCAAGACTTGATTAATAACTGCCAGCTTCCCTAATTTTAATCCCTGCTTCCAATTCAAGGCCAACCAGAGAAAGCCAAATATTATACCCAAATCAATCACACAGGATGCCCTCTTTCTGATTAGCTGCCTCCAATTTCTCCATGCCAACAGCCTCCCATTAGGGTGTACCTGAAGCCTTCCCTTTTTGTTACTATGAAACTTTCCCACCCCTCTACCTGCCTTTGAGTCTCTGCCAAACACAAGTGATGGTGGCTGACTCCCTTGCTATAACAAGCTGTAAATAAGGAGCTTTTGCCTGCTCTCGTTTGAGTAGGTCTTTGTTTATTTCCATGGAAGAGAAGATAAATAGAATCATGAATGAGCTTAGCACATAGAATGCAAATGGCAAAGTCTTATACATTTATGAGAAATGTGAATTATAGCAGCTCTCCATATCCCACTGTCTGCAGTAACTTGCTGGGTTCTGACTGAGCCCCAGGAAGATGAAGTTATTTTGCTTCCTTTTTTTTTTTTTTTTTTTTTGAGACAGTCTCGTTCTCTCCCCAGGCTGCAATGCAGTGGCATGATCTTGGCTCACTGCAACCTCCACCTCCAGGGTTCAAGTGATTCTCCTGCCTCAGCCTCCCGAGTAGCTGGGACCACAGGTGTGTGCCACTACATCCAGCTAATATTTTTATTTTTGGTAAAGATAGGGTTTCACCATGTTGATCAGGTTGGTCTTGAACTCCTGACCTTAAGTGATCTCCCAACTCAGCCTTCCGAAGTGCTGGGATTACAAGCATGAGCCACTGCGCCTGGCCTATTTTGCTTCTTTTAATTTCCTTCTTCATACATTCTTTCAGCATGCTTTACTCCCAACCCCTTAACCTGAGAAGGAAAATTAAGAGCCATTGAATACCTCTGCTTTGGTTTGAACTTAGAAGGCTGAATCAGAATCAGAAGGTCTCGGAACCCGATTCAATTGCAATATAAACTCCATGAGGGAAGGAAGCATGTCTGTTCAGCCTCTCACCATGTGTCCAGTTGAATGATTGAAATCAACACATAGAGGCATCCAACACATCAGCACCATATGGTACCTGCAACAAGACAACTCAAATGACTAGATCATATTAAAAACCTATCTTGCTTCCCTGAAGTTACTGAACCAAGACACAGTCAGAGAAAATCTGTGGTCCAGCATACCAAATATGGCCCAAGTAGACTAGCCACACAGAAGACAAAGATCAGCTCATCATTCCCTAGTAATTTGTCCTATGGCGCTCAGTGCTTAGTCAGGTACAGCTGTGTTTCTAAACTCCATCTTTCTCTTGTGCTCACTGGATAGTAAACATGAATTGCTGTTAATAATAATTTTCCACTGCACGTCCAGAACAATCCATCCAGAGAAAATTGGAACTTCTTCTTTACTGAGGTCCAGTCCCATCAATTTGATGCTCATTTTATAGAAAGGCCATTGAGCAAAATTAATGTACCCAAACAAATAGAGTTTGTCCTTGTAGCTGATTCAGAGTATGACAGGAAAAAAAAGGGCTGCCTTAATGGCCTCCTCTGGGAAATTTATTTTCAGAACATTGAGTTATTTTCTCCTACTCTACCAGATTAGATTAAAATCTTTTTTAAAAAAGAAAGAAAGAAAAATAAAACTTAGTTGTCTGTTTTCATAGGAATCACTTTGAGATCTAACTCCATTTAAATTCACTTGTTATTGTCTAAGTCAAATAATATTACAATCTGAGTTATTTTACTTTCCATTTTCTTTACACCACCCCAGCATGGTTTTTCCCCAGCCCCTTAACCTGAAAAAGAAAATTGCGACCCACACATGCTCAGAATGAAAGCATTTGAGCCTTTTAAGGATACTACTATACCTTGCCATGAGAGAATGTGTTGGACTGTTATCCAAAAACTGTGGTTTGAGGTGTTTTTTTGTTTTTTGCTGTACTGGACAGGTCAATGATGTTATCTGCCTCACTCTCGATCACAAGGAAAGAAAAAAATGCCTCCCCTACAATCTCCATGGAAAAAACATGTTATATTCCACATGACCTGCCTTTTGTCCTCCCACATCATAGCCAATTGTATGCAAAAGCAGCCAGCCCATGGGCTAACCTATGGAGTGGCCAGACTTAAAAAAAAAAAAAAACCATACCCAAACAAAAAAGAATGTAGCCACAGGAGCCAACCAGAGTAGCGTGGTCACAAATTAGAAAATATAGAAGAGAAAATCAGTTGCGTAGCAATAAGAGATGATAAAAATTTGCAAAGAGAAGGCATATGCAAACTCATCTTCCTGTTAAGCAGCAGCCATCGGGAAGGCATGAACAGAAGATGGGTCACTGGTAGATAGCAGCAACAAGAACAGAAGCAATAGAGCAGAGCTGAGTCCTCAGGATGGCAGGGAACTGGTGACATTTTGCTGCTCAGGAACAAGGAGAAACCCTAGTTCCTGGTCAGGTTTCCTTCGGGCCTGGCTGGATGGCAATTCTTGTCACATGAACTTTCTATCATCCTTAACATGGGTGTATCTAAAAAGAAAACAAGGAAACTCCCCCCAAAAATCCTATTACTTGCAGGAACCTGAGTGTGCCTCTCTTTTTTAATACAAAAGGGCTGAGCATAAACATACACACACACACACACATATACATACACACCCCTCTAAAAAATAAACCTCGCCACATCTGGAGATTATTAACCTTCCAGCACAAAGAGGAGGAGCAAAGTGGAGAAGAGCCCACATTTACAGGCAGGAGTTACGAGTTCTAACCCAGCTTAACTACTATTTTTGATGTAGTCATGGATAAGGGGCTTACTGTCTCTAAACCATTACTTCAACCAGAAAATGGAGCTGGATGAGATACATTCATTTGGTAAATATTTACTGAGTGTCTACTATGTGACTAGTTCTGTGCTGGCTAATGGGAGCATAACAGTGAACTAAGCATGGTTTTTTGGTTCTTCTGGCTTATGTTGTAGTTGGTAGTACAGATAGGTAAACAGGTTATTACAAAATTGTGTAATGTTAGCATATGTTGCAGGTAGAGAGAGTTTTCTTTGGAGCCAAAAGAGGGTACCTAGTCTGGATGGGGCAGGAGACCCTCACAGAGGTCTTCCTAGGGGACATTAAGACCTGGATGAGGAAATGTTGGTCTACCACATTGAGTGGGTGGGCATTTTCTGGCTGGACAGAAGAAAAGAAGAATAATCCATGTGATAGTGTGGGGCTATTGATGAAAAAGCCAAACTCTATAAAATATTTGAAGAGATTTGTTCTGAGCCAGATGTGGAGATCATGACCAATGACAAAGCCTCAGGAGGTCCTGAGCACCTGTACCCAGGGTAGTTGTGGTACAGCTTGGTTTTATGTGTTTCAAGGAGACATAAGACCTCAATCACTACATGTAACGTATACATTGGTTCAGTTCAGAAAGGTGGGTCAACTCCAGTGTGGGCTTACAGGTCACATGTGGATTCAAAAGTTTTCTGACTGACAATTAGTTGAAAGAGTTAAGTTACTATCTAAAGACCTGTAATAAACAGAAATGAGTGTCTGAGTAAAGACAAGGGGTTGTGGAGACCAAGATTATTATGTAGATGAAGTCTCATAAGTGGCTGCCTTAGAGGCAATAGATGGCAAATGTTTCTAACTTAGACCTTTGAAAGGTGCTAGACTCCCAGCTAGTCTCTTCAGGATCAGAAAAAGACCTGGAAAGGGAAGAGGATTCTCTACAGAATGTAAATTTCCCCCACAAGAGACAGCTTTGCAGGGCCGTTTCAAAATATGTCAAAGAAATATATTTTGGAGCTTGTTGCAGTGACTCACACCTGTAATCCCAGCACTTTGAGAGGCTGAGTTGGGCAGATTGCTTGAGCCCGGGAGTTGGAGACCAGCCTGGGCAACATGGTGAGACCCTGTCTCTACAAAAAAATACACAAAAATTAACCAGGCATGGTAGTGCGTACACCTATAGTCCCAGCTACTTGGGAAGCTGAGGTGGGAGGATCATATGAGCCCAGAAGTTGAGGCTGCTGTGAGCCATTATCTATGTCACTGCACTCCAGCCTAGGTGACAGAGTGAGACCTTTCCTCAAAAAAAGAAAAGAAAAGAAAAAGAGGCCAGGCGCGGTTGCTCATACCTGTAATCCCAGCATTTTTGGAGGCCGAGGCAGGCAGATTGCCTGAGGTCAGGAGTTCAAGACCAGCCTGGGCAACATGGTGAAACCCTGTCTCTACTAAAAATACAAAAATTAACCAGGCATGGTGGTGGGCGTCTGTAATCCCAGCTACTTGGGAGGCTGAGGCAAGAGAATCGCTTGAGCCTGGGAGATGGAGGTTGCAGTGAGCCAAGATTGCGCCATTGCACTCCAGCCTGGATGACAAGAGCAAAACTCCGTCTCAAAAAAAAAAAAAAGGAAAAGAAAAAAAATATATTTTGAGGTAAAATACTTTAATTTCTTTCAAGACCTGCCATCAGTGATGTGATGCTATACTAGAGTCAGGTTGGAATTTGGTGTCTTATTGCTAAAAAGAGTCTGTTTTTTCAGTCTTAAGATCTCTGTTTTAATATTAATGCTGGTCAGATGGGCCTGAATTCCAAAAGGAGGACAGTGTAATGAGGCATATTCAACCCCTCTTCCCATTATGGCCTGAACTAGTTTTTCAGGTTTCTTTGGAATTCCCTTGACTAGGAGTAGGGGTCCATTCAGCCTGTTGGGGGTACTTAGAATTTTATTTTTGCTTTACAGGACCAAAGCCCTTGGCCGCCTAAAGGTTAGCTGAAAAATCAACTGACATGAGGCAGATTGATTAATAGGAGAAAAGGCATACAAATTTATTTAACACAGGAGCCTTCAGAATGAAGACTCAACCTCCCAGTGAGGTACAGAAGCTTATGTACCATCTTGAGTTTACAGAAAGAATAGGGGCCTGGATCCTGGTGAAATGGATTATGGGATGGGGAGAAGGGGAATTTCATTGAGGGGCAATAAATGATTAGTAGGGAGAATGACTGGATAGGAGAACAGAAATTAACTTGTAAATAGTTCTCTTTGGAATGTATATGATACTTTGAGACAGTCAATACCTTGAATAAGGTCTGTTCAGGTGTGGTTACATTCTTGGTCTTCTTTCCTGTAATGGATCATAAGATAACAAGGAGGAGAATAGGAGCAATTGTTCTCCTTGGTGGGTCAGTCCTATCTTTATGTAGATAGGGGAAAGTTTCTTCCAGAGCTTGTTGATCTTTAAGGGTTTTTACTTTAAAATACTCATTATACCAGGGAGCCATATTTTCTGGTGAAATATTTTTATTTCCTTCATTAGCTTTATGTGTCAATTTGTGTTTACAATTGGACAAGCTTGCTCTACAGAAAACAAATTTGTGGCAAAGAATTAGTGACACCTTTAGTTGCTTGTCCAATATCTTTTCCTCCCTTAGCTCTTACAGGCAAAATTATAGTTTTAAGGTGTCCATGTCTCCTCCAGGTAACTCAGAGAAATGGGATCATATTCCCAACTCTGGGGATAAATCCTGATTGGTCCAAATCAATACACATGGTCTCATTCTCTTTGTTAGTAATTAATGGGTTTAGTGGTAGGCATGTGAACCAGTTTTGGCCAGTGAGCTTTGAGGGGGATATCTTTTAAAGGGGATATCTTGCAAACCATGCTCATCCTCTACTCTCACACCAATACAACAACAATCAACACAGAAGATTTCTGTGACCAAATGTGGGGAGTTTTACCCACACACCAAGCAGCAGACAGCAGCTGGGGGTCCTCTAATTCAATTCCAGCACTATCTACCAATAGATAGCATCAGATCCCAAGGTTGGGGGCTCAGTCCCCAAAACTGCCCCTCCCCCACCAGTAACAAGTCTGAGCCTGTGGAATGTCTGATGACTGGCTTCAATTTGGGATTACCACAACCCTCCTTTTGGGTTCAATTAGTTTGCTGGAAAACTCACAGAATTCAGGGAAACACATTTATCAGCTTATCATAAAGGATTTTTCAAAGGATACAGATGAAGAGACAAATAGGGTGAGGTATGGTCAAGGTGCACGGAGCTTCCATGCCTTGCAACCCCCACCCTCCAGGAACCCTCATGTGTTTAGCTATCTAGAAGCTCTCGAAAACCAGTCCTCTTGGGTCATTATGGAAGCTACATGATGGCAGGATTCCTTCCTCCAGGTTATAGGGCTGGATGAAGTTGGGAGTATAGGACAGGGGAAGGAGGGGAATGATTACAATCCTGCCTTGGGGCACGTGAAAGGAGGGCAGGAGAAGATCAGAGAGACAAATTTTGTTTTCTGAGGTCTGATCTAAGGCCTAACACACTAAGACAACCAACATTTTAACAAGGCTCTTACAATGGCTATGGGAGTTCTAAGCCAGGAACCATGGATGAAAACATATATATATATATTAGCATCACACCTTGGTTAGTCTATAGTGTCCAGTCTAATCAAACACTAATCCAAGTGTTGCTGTGAAGATATTTTGTAGATGTGGTTAGCATCTACAATCAGTTAATTTTAAGTAAAGGGTATTACCTTCCACAATGTAGGTGGGCCTCATCCAGTCTATTGAAAGGCCAAAAGAGCAAAAACAGGTTTCTCAGGAAAGGCATTCTGCCTCAAGACTGCAGCATCAACTCCTGCCTGAGTTTCCAGCCTGCCCTACAAATTTTCAGTTTGCCCGCCCCCACAATCACATAAGCCAATTCCTTGAAATAAATCTTGTATAGGTTGGTGTAAAAGTAATTGAGGCTTTTGCAATTACTTTTGCACCAACCTAATATATCCTATTGGTTCTGTTTCTGTACAGTCCAAGTTCAGGCATACACACAAGCCCTAAGATGGAGAGGAAGCCAGAAGGACTGGCTTATAATTAATGAGGAGAGCAATGTGCAGAGCCACAAGGCCTTGTAAACCCAAATAGGATTTCAGGATTACATTCTGTGTACCATAGGAAGCCATTGAAGTTTTTAGCAGAGGAAGAACATAATTGGAAATGCAAGTTGAGAAAATTATTCTGGTTGCTCTGTAGCAGGGGTGTCCAATCTTTTGGCTTCCCTGGGCCACATTGGAAGAATTGTCCTGGGCCACATATAAAATACACTAATGATAGCTGATGAGCTAAAAAAAAAAAAAAAGTCACCAAAAAACCTCATAATGTTTTAAGAAAGTTTATGAATTTGTGTTGGGTTGCATTCGAAGGCATTCTGGGATGCGTGCAGGCTGCAGGTTGGACAAGCTTGCTCAACAGAAAAGAGATTTGTGGCAGAGGGTCTTGATGACACCTTTAGTTGCTTGTCCAATATCTTTTCCTCCCTTAGCTCTCACAGGCAAAATTATAGTTTTGTTAAGGTATACATCTTTTCTCCAGATAACTCATAGAAATAGGATCGTATTCCCAACACTGGGGATAAATCCTGATTGGTCCAAGTCAGTACAGATGGTCTCATTCTCTTTGTTAGTAATTGATTGGTTTAGTAGTGGGCATGTGAACCTGTTTTGGCCAGTGAGCTTTGAAGGGAATATCTATTGTGGGAGACTTCTGGGAAAAGTATCCTCATTCATAGGAACGCACTAGGAGACCGTCTCTTCCTGCATCTGAATGTGGCCATGTCTGGGTGTGAAGCTGCTGACAACAGCTGCAGCCATCTTTCACCCATGAGGGTAGCAGCCTGAGACTAAAGATGACAAACTAAGCATAGATGAGCTAAAAGATAGAAAGAACCTGGGACTCTGGTGACAATGATGAACTGCTGAGTCAGCCAGCTCCCAAACTTGCCCTATTGTTGGCCTTCCTCCTATGTGAGATAATAAATTTCCTTTAAACCAACTGGAATCAAGATTTCTGCTTTTGCTGCCCATGACATCCTAACTATTTGCAGGACTAGAGTGGAAGTGAGATTTAGTTCAGAGACAGTTGTGGTGGTCAGGACAGATATGATGATGGCTTGGACTATGGTGGTAGTGGTAGGGAGAAAGAAAAGCAGATGATTCAAGAGATATTTCAGAAGTAGAATCAATAGGGTTAAGAGTGGAGGAATGTATGGATCCATATAGATGAAGTCATTAGGAAAGTTCTGTACATGTTGACAATTAATAGATTAATATGCCATTTGAAAATTTCGTATCAAACAGGAATGATTATGACTGTACTTCTGATGTTCTTTTGCATCTAATCTAATCCATTGCCCAATAATACCAACTCTGAGATTAGAAGTTAAAAATAGTATCATCATGTAAGTTTGGTTTTTAACCTCTGTCAGAGTCCAAAAGTCTAATTCAAGGAGCAGAAACTACTCTGCAGCCACTATGGAGTGTTTCCTCAAAGCCAGGAGTGACAGTTTCCATTGCCAGAGCTTCCTTGGACAAATTAAGTTTTCTTTTATCCTGACGCCAGCTTGATAAGAAAGTTTAGCAGAAGAAAACTGTCATGTTGTTAGTGTAGCTGGGGCATATTCTTAGGTCTGGAATGTTTAGAAACATGTACACCTTGTTCTTTCCCTATCCTGTCTCAGATTAGGCCTGTCACACACGCAGTAGGGAAGGACCCTGCTGATAAAGCTCTGAGCACATCCAAGATGTTCTGCAGAGTTCACGGAACTACATTCAGTATCCAGTACTTCATAGGCAGATTTTATGGAAGATTTCCATTCAACAAAGAGCTTTTGTTGTCAGAATTTAGAATCGTGGTCTTTTCATCCATGAAACAGCATAAATCTGGTCACATTCAGGAAGTGGTTTCTCTTGTGCTCACTCTGTCTTTGTTGTGACCACTTCTTAGGTTTGCTCAGTGGTTCTTTTTCTGTGATAGTTGCAGATTCTAGGAAAGTTATACTAATGACACACTGAGGCTTTTGATGAGACTGTCTATCTGATAATAACAGGTGTAAGTTACTGCAATAAGTTTTTATAATGGGTTGAATAGCTTCCCCCTCAAATTCATGTCCCCTGGAAACCCAAGAACTTGACTTTATTTGGAAATAGGGTCTGTGCAGATGTAATTATTTAAGATGAGGTCATACTGGACTAAGGTGGGAGCTAAATCCAATGACTGATTTCCTTATGAGAAGAGGAGAAGACACACAGAGATACACAGAGAGGTGAAGACCATGTAACAACAGAGCAGAGATTGGATGGATTATCTACAAGCCAGGGAACACCAAGGATTACTGGGAGCCACCAGAAGCTGGGAAGAGGCAATGTATTAGTCCATTCTCATGCTGCTGTAAAGAAACTACCTGGGAGTGGGTAACTTATAAAGAAAGGAGGTTTAATTGATTCAGTTCTGCATGGCTGGGAGGCCTCAGGAAACTTAGAATCATGATGGAAGGTGAAGGGGAATCAAGCACCTTCTTCACAGGGCAGGAGGAGGTAAAAGGGATCTGCCAAACACTTTCAAACCATCATATCTCATGAGAACTCATTCAGTATCATGAGAACAGCACGGGGGAAACAGTCCCCATAATCCAATCACCTCTTAGCAGGTCTCTCCCTCAATATGTGGGGATAACAATTCGAGATAAGATTTGGGTGGGGACACAGAGCCAAAGCATATCACTCTGTCCCTGGATTCTCCCAAATCTCATGTCCTTCTCACATTTCAAAACATAATCATGCCTTCCCAACAGTCCCCCAAAGTCTTAACTCATTCCAGCATTAACCCAAAAGTCCAAGTCCAAAGTCTAGTTTGACACAAAGCAAGTCCCTTCCCCCTAGCAGCCAGTAAAATCAAAAGTAAGTTGGCTACTTCCAAGATACGATGCAGCTACAGGCATTGGGTAAATGTTCCCATTCCAAATGGGAGAAATTGGCCAAAACAAAGGGGCCACAGGCTCCATACAAGTCCAAAACCTGGCTGGGCACTCATTAAATCTTAAAGCTCCAAAATAATCTTTTTTGACTCCATGTCTCACACCCAGGGCATGCTGATACAAGAGCTGGGCTCCCAAGGTCTTGGGCAGCTCTGCCCCTGTGGCTCTGCAGGGTACAGCCACCAGGCTGGCATTGAGTGCCTGAAGCTTTTCCAGGTGCATGATACAAGCTGTCAGTGGATCTACCATTCTGGGGTCTGAAGGATGGTGGTCCTCTTCTCACAGCTCCACTAGACAGTGCCCTAATGGGGACTCTGTGGGGGCTCCAACCTCACATTTCCCCTCTGCATTGCCCTAGGAGAGGCTGTCCATGAGAGCTCCATTCCTGCAGCAGACTTCTGCCTGGACATTCAGGCATTTCCATACATCCTCTGTAATCTAGGCAGAGGTTCTCAAACCTCAAATCTGGTCTTCTGTGCACCTGCAGGCCCAACACCATGTGGAAACTGCCAAAGCTTGGGGCTTGGACCCTCTGAAGCCATGGCTCAAGCTGTACTTTGGCCCCTTTTAGCCACGGCTGGAGCTGAAGTGGCTGGAGTACAGGGCACCAAGTCCTGAGGCTGCACAGAGCAGCAGAGCCCTGGGCCTGGCCTGTGAAACTATTTTTTCTTTCCTAGGCCTCTGGGCCTGTGATGGGAGGGGCTGCTGCTAAGAGGTCTGAAATGCCCTGGAGACATTTTTCCCATTGTCTTGGAGATTAACATTTGGTTCCTCATTACTTATGCAAATTTCTTCAGCCAGCTTGAATTCTTCCCCAGAAAATGGGTTTTTCTTTCTTTTTTTTTTTTTTTTTGGAGATAGAGAGTTTCACTCTTGTTGCCCAGGCTGGAGTGCAATGGTGCGATCTTGGCTCACGCAACCTCCACCTCCCAGATTCAAGTGATTCTCCTGCCTCAGCCTCCCAAGTAGCTGGGATTACAGGCATGTGCCATCACGCCCAGCTAGTTTTGTATTTTTAATAGAGACGGGGTTTCTCTGTGTTGGTCAGGCTGGTCTTGAACTCTCGACCTCAGGTGATCCATCCATACCCAGCCAAAAATGGGTTTTTCTTTCCTACCACAAGGTCAGGCTGCAAATTTTCCAAACCTTAATGTTCTGCTTACCTTTCAAACATAAGTTCCAATTTCAAACCATCTCTTTGTGAACACATATGACTACATGCTTTTAGAAAAAGCCAGATTACTTCTTGAACTCTTTTGCTGTTTAGAAATTTCTTCCACCAGATACCCTAAATAATCTCTCTCAAGTTCAAATTTCCACAGATCTCTAGTGCAGGGGCAAAACGCCACCAGTCTCTTTGCTAAAGCATAGCAAGAATGACCTTTACTTCAGTTCCCAACAAGTTTCTTATCTCCATCTGAGACTACCTCAACCTGGACTTCACTGTCCATATCACTGTCAGCATTTTGGTAAAAACCATTCAACAAATCTCTAGAAAGTTCCAAATATTCCCTCATCCCTCATCTTCTTGTCTTCTTCTGAGCCCTCCAAACTGTTCTAATCTCTGCTGGTTACCCAGTTCCAAAGTCGCTTCCACATTTTTGGATTATCTTTATAGCAGTACCCCACTATCCTGGTGCCAATTTTCTGTATTAGTTTGTTCTCACACTCCTATAAAGATACACCCTGAGACTGGGTAATTTATAAAGAAAGGAGGTTTCTTTTTTTTTTTGGAGATGGAGTCTTGCTCTGTTTCCCAGGCTGGAGTGCAGTGACTCAATCTTTGCTCACTGCAACCTGCGTCTTCCAGGTTCAAGTGATTCTCCTGCCTCAGCCTCCCAAGTAGCTGGAGTTACAGGCACCCACCACCATGCCCAGCTAATTTTTTTTTTGTATTTTTAGTAGAGACGGTTTCACCATGTTGGCCTAACTGATCTTGAACTCCTGACCTCAAGTGATCTGCCCGCCTCGGCCTCCCAAAGTGCTGGGATTATAGGTGTGAGCCACCATGCCTGGCCAAAAAAAGAGGTTTAATTGATTCACAATTCTGCATGGCTGGGGAGGCCTCAGGAAACTTACGATCATGGTGGAAGGTAAAGGGGAAGCAAGCACCTTTTTCACAGGCAGCAGGAGAGAGAGAGTGGGGGAACTGTAAAACACTTTAAACCATCAGATCTCACTCACTGTCAGAACAGCATGGAAGAAAATGCTCCCATGATCCTGTCACCTCCCACCAGATCCCTCCCTCTACATGTGGGGATTACAATTCAAGATGAGATTTGGGTGGGGACACAGAGCAAACCACATCAAGCGAGGAAGGATTTTCCCCCAGAGCCTTCAGAGGGAACATGGTCCTGCCAACATCTTGATTTCCAACTGTGAGGGCATAAATTTCTGATGCTTTAAGCCACTCAGTTTGTGGTAATTTATTATGGCAGCCCTAGGAAACTAATATAGGTTTCAAGGGTTGAGCCACAGGCCTCTCTGCAGGCCCAGACGTGTTCACTCCATTCTTTCTCTCTGCCACAGGTTTAGGGATTTGGCTTATTTTCCTTTTTTTTCAGCAACTGCCATCACCCACTCTCTCCTCTCACGCAAGCCCAGCAGCAGAGTGGTACACATTGTTTCTGAGACAGGATCTCACCCTGTTGCCTAGGCTGGAGTGCGATGGTACAATCACAGCTCACTGCAGCCTCAACCTCCTGGGGCTCAAGCCATCCTCCCATCTCAGCCCCTTGAGTAGCTGTGACTACAGGTATGCACCAGCGCATCCAGCTAATTTTTTTTTTTTTCTTTGTAGATACGGGGTTTCACCCTGTTGCCCAGGCTGGTCTCAAACTCCTCAGCTCAAGTGATCTCCCACCTCAGCCTCTCAAAGTGCTGGGATTACAGGTGTGAGCCACTGTGTCCAGCCTATATAACTTGTTAAACCTCAGTTCCTGCACTCTAGTTCCTGAATTTGTCCAGCATATGAAATTAAATTAGCCTTGGATATTTTAGTTTTCTGTTAAAATGAAAAACAAACAAAAATTGAATTATATAATTATATAGTTAATAAAATTTAAAAACTTTCTTAAAAAGAATATAAAACAGCACAAGCTGTATAACACCAATGCATTATAATTAAGTACATACATTTTTAATCACCACCATAGCCTCACATCCCATGAACCTGCTCTCATCACAGACCAGGATTTTGCCTGGCAAAGTCCCTGATACACAGTAGGCGGTAGATACATGTTTAGTTCAGTGGAAAGAAAATCCTCTGCTTTAGCATTTTGATAACCTTTCTTACAGTATGATAGATTAATAAGCCAATCAAACAGAGGACAGGTGAATTTTTTGTGCAGAGGGCAAATGGAAGGTGGAGAAAAGTCATATTGCTTTGAATATTGTCCAAGCAATGCGGCACCTGTGGGTATGTATGAAAATCAAAGTGCTCTGAGTTGATGGGATATAACTATGTAAAAGCAAATTAATCATGGGCTCTGGAGTTAAAGACACCTGGGTTCAAATCCCAATTCTTCTGTTTAGTAGCGATGGGAAGATGAATGAGTTATTTAGCTCCTCTGAATCTCAGCTTCCTCATCTGAGAAAGATGAGGGTAAAGGTGGAGGCAATATAAGTGTGTGTTTGTTGTGTTGTAGGGTCTCTGTAAATGCTTGGTGCTATTGTTCGTAATTTCTCTTCTTGCTGCAAATCATTTTTCATATCAGAAGAACACATTCACCTTGTTCTTGAAGGTCATTCCCAGATTATAATGATGGTAGATTGGAGATCAAATATCTGGAAGAAAACAATCTTATTTCCTCATGACCACGGAGTACATTGAGTTAACTGGTATTCCTTTTTCTTAGAAACTTCAGGTATAAATTAGCTAGGCGTAGTGGCAGGTGCCTGTAATCCCAGCTACTTGGGAGGCTGAGGCAGGAGAATTGCTTGAACCTGGGAGGTGGAGGTTGCAGTGAGCCAAAATTGTGCCATTGCACTCCAGACTGGACAGGAAGAATGAAACTCCATTCTCCAAAAAAAGAAAAGAAACTTCAGGTATAAATTAACTTCAACTTTCACTAGCAAAGTATGTACAGTTGACCTTTGAACAAAGTGGGGTTTAAGGGTGCCAGCCTTCCTCACAGTCGCAAATCTGAGTATAATTTTTGACTCTCCAAAAACTCAAATACTAACAGCCTACTGTTGACCAGAAGCCTTACCGATAACAGTCAATTAGCAAATATTTGGTATGTTATGTATTATATACTATATGTATATGTATTTTATATGTATTACTGTATTCAGTACATTCAATACTATATATATTGCTGTATTCTTACAATGCAGTAACCTAGAGAAAAGAAAGTGTTATTTAGAAGAATCATAAGGAAGAGAAAATGTATTTACTACTGTCTTAAGTGTAAGTGGATCATCATAAAAACCTTCATCCTCCTTGTCTTCACATTGAGTTGGCTGAGAAGGAGGAGAAAGAGGAGGGGTTGATCTTGCTGTCTTGGTGTGGCAGAGGTAGAAAAAAATCCACATGTAAGTGAACTCATGCAGTTCAAACCCATGTTCTTCAAAGGTCAACTGTACTTTCTGATTAATATGTTTGATTTTTTAAAAAATGTATATTTTCTGAAAAAAAACCTACCTAGTTTCCCACATCTAATTGCATGAACTTAACTTTACTATTTCATTGTCTTCACTGGTATAACTTTACTATTCTAGTAGACTCTTGTCTAGTCAAATCACTTAATGTCCGTTACAGAAACTTTCTGAAAGACCTACCAACTCTTCAATAAAAAGCATCAGAAGGCCAGGCACAGTGGCTCATGCCTGTAAACCCAGCACTTTGGGAGGCCAAGGCAGGAGGATTTATTGAGCCCAGGAGTTCAAGATCCGTCTGGGCAACATAGTGAGACCCTGTCTCTAAAACAAAAAAAAAGAAAAGAAAAGAAAAAAATGAAGATAGTTTGAGCCCTAAAATTCTTTGAATCCCTTGTCTCAAAAATCCTTGCCTTGCTGTTTCCACCAATTCTGATTCAATCCTAATCTAGGCCTCATATTGAAAGACCTACCTGAACAAAACTCCCAATATCAATAAGTTCTGACTTTGCCCTTTCTTCTCTGGGATGCTGCCAAGTTTTACCAAGATGGTGGTCTTCTTTACCATGGTTAGCAATAACTCAGCTTGGTCTTATTGATAGGTTGTGTTGCAAAGAAAAGTTAACACAGCAGACCTGAGACTGCTATCCTTAGAAAGGCCAGCTTGGAAGGGTTGTCCTTGGCTGGAGTTGTGAGCTTGGATTTTAGGAGGGTTCCCACCATTTCTGATAAAAATGGCAAACTGTGCCTAAACTGTGCAGACCTTATGGTTTATGCTAAACACTTGCCTTGCTTCTGGAGGCCTGGAATTTTGGTACCTGCTAGGTAAAGTGTGCCTACATTACCAACCACAATAAAAACCCTGGGTACCGAGTCCCTGATGAACGTCCTTGGTAGACAACAGTTCACATGTGTTGTTACAAATTGTAGTTTGGGGAATTAAGAGTGTCCTGTGTGACTCAAATGGAAGAAGACTCCTTGTTTCCCCAGACTTAGCTTCATGTGCCTTTTCCCTTTGGTGCTTTTCTTTGTATTCTTTCACCATAGTAAGTCATAGATGTGAATATGACTATATCTGAGCCCTGTGAGTCCTTCTAGTGAACAACCTTGCGGTTGTCTTGGGCACTTCCAACACAGCTTGTCTTGGTGATATTTGGGCAGCAAATATCAACATTACCAAAGAAAAGTTGGAGGTGGATGGCTTTCACAATAAAATTTATTTACAGAACTCCTTTAAGTACAATTTTACTCATTATTCATTTGCTCATTCATTTTGTTATAAAACTTTTGTCAAACACACAATATGTTCTGGTTACTCCCTTAGGAACTGAAGGGAATGAGAGAGAAATACAGAGAGGAGAACATCAGATTCCTCTTTACAAGGGGATCACAGTTTAAAGACACCTTCTTATAGGGAGATAATTAAACTTCAGTAGGAGAGTGTTCAATTAAAGGTCAGAACATGAGTTTGCAGAGCAAACAGGACAGAGACAAAATCTGCTTAGGAAACTGGGGACTGCATTCCAAAGAAATTGACATTAAACTAGGATTTAAAGGCTAGGTAGATGTTAGTAAAGTGGAGAAGGTGGTAAGGTATCCTGAGAACAAGAACAAAGACACAGGGGCCTGAAATAACTTGTTCTGGAAATATGGCATTTAGGGTGGCCTTAGTTGGAAATAAGTGAAACATAGGGTTATATTAGAGATTAGAGTCTAGACTGTAAATTTTTAGATTTTTGGGTTTTTTTTGTGAGCAATGGAATAACATTAGAAGTTACTGACAGTGATCAGAATTGCAATTGAAAAACAACCTTCCACTAGTTTCCTAAGTGGAGGGTAGCTGCCTATTAGAATGGCTAAGAGAATGGAGCCAGACCATCTGTGTTTCAACATTACCTTTGCCTCTTATATCAGGTTGATCAGGGACAAATTACTTAACTTTTATGTGCTTTAGTTTCTGTCTGTGTGAAGAGGGGTATATTAGTCCATTCTCCCACTGCTAATAAAGATATACCCAAGACTGGGAAATTTATAAAGGAAAGAGGTTTAATTGACTCACAGTTCTGCATGTCTGGGGAGGCCTCAGGAAACTTACAATCATGGTGGAAGGGGAAGCAAACATGTTCTTCTTCACAGGGTGGCAGCAAGGAGAAGTGCTGAGCAAAGGGGGAAAAGCCCCTTATAAAACCATCAGATCTCATGAGAACTCACTCACTATCACAAGAACAGCATGAGGGTAACTGCCCCCTTGATTAAATTACCTCCCACCAGATCCCTCCCATGACACGTGGGGATTATGGGAACTACAATTCAAAATTAGATTTGGGTGGGGACACAGCTAAATCGTATCAAGGGGATAATAAGAACCCCTGTCTAAATGGGTTGTTGTGAGGGTGTACATGCTAGTAAACTTAAAGCACATAGAACAGAGTCTAGCTCTCAGAAACTGTAGCTTTCATTATTACTACATTCAAGCAGCATTTGTTTCACAAGGATTTTATTTGCACCTAAGGATACTGCTTAAAGCAAGATCCAGTATTAGTGTAAAATAAATTCTGGAAATGACAGAAAACCAGGTATTAAGATTTTTCTAAATGTATCTGTATTTAAATCACAACACATACAGGTAAATATTAAAAATAGGGCAGATATAAAGATTGGCAGGCTCATCCAGAGGACCTCTACAGTTTCTTTAAGTGCAAGGTAACTGTAGATTCCTATGATCAAAAGTCCACTGCAGCTAGCTGAACAAAGCAAATAAAGACATCATCCAAGGGGGTATTATTAGATTTACTCAAAGGCTAGTGTTCTCTCTGCTCTCCCTGCTTACTGATTGCATACAAGTTGAATCACAACCTTAAAAAATCAACCACATCTGTCCAGATACAGTGGTGCATGCTTATAATCTCAGCACTTTGGGAGGCTGAGGCAGGAAGATTGCTAGAGATCAGGAGTTTGAGACCGGCCTAGGCAACATAGCAACACCCTCATCTCTTTAAAACAATTTTTAAAATTTTTTCTTAAAAGTTAGTCAGATATGGTGATGCAAATCAGTAGTCCCAGCTACTCAGGAGGCTGAGGTGGGAGGATAGCTTGAGCCCAGGAAAAATATCAACCACATCTAATTAAGACTTCCAGCATAGTTAAGTAGTTCTTATTTCTTTTTTTCCCCCAATGTTATAAAAACCTTTTACTAATATTATTTTTAGGCTGGGCATAGTAGCTCACACCTGTAATCCCAGCACTTTAGGAGGCCAAGGCAGGAGGATTGCTTGAGCCCAAGAGTTTGAGACCAGCCTAGACGACATAGTGAGATCCCATGTCTAAAAAATAAAAAATAAGCCAGGAATGATCGTGCATTTCTGTAGTCCCAGCTACTCAGGAGGATGAGGCAAGAAGCTCACTTGAGCCTGGGAAATTGAGATTGCAGTGAGCTGTGATTGATAGTGGACTCCAACCTAGGTAACAGAGTGAAACCCTGTCTCAAAAATAAATAAATGAATAATTTTGATGTGAATTTTTTTTTGGTTAAAAAAAATTAAGCAGTGCAAAAATATATGCAGAAGTAGGACCTCCACCATTCCAATATACAAGGGATTTAAAGGCAACCATGTGTTTGGAATGTTCTTCCCCCATGTAGCCTAATAGCCCACTTCTGTACTTATGTCAAGACTCTCTTCTAGTGTTTGACTATGGTAATGAGTTTCCTGTGGCTGCTGGCGCTCTTTGGCTTCCTTGGCTTGTGGCCATATCGCTCTAATCTGCACCGCATCTTCACATCCATCTCTGTGTGCATCTTCTCCTCTTCTATGAGTCTCAAATCCCCCTCTACCTCTCTTTTATAAGGACACTTGTCATTGGATCTAGGGCATACCATGTTAATCCAAGATGATCTCATCTCAAGATTCTAAGCCTAATAACATCTGCAGAGATCCTTTTTCCAGATAAGATAACATTCATAGGCTCCAGGGATTTTACATGAACATGTATGGATCTAAAATTAAGTTAAAATTGGCCAGACATGGTGGTTCATGCCTATAATCCCACCACTTTGGGAGGCTGAGACAGAAAGATTGTTTGAGCTCAGGAGTTCAAGACCAGCCTGGGCAACATACGGAGACATAGTCTCTACCAAAAAAAAAAAGAAGAAGAAAAAAAGCACGGCATGGTGGCACATGCCAGGAGTCCCAGCTACTGTTGCAGGAATGAAGGAGGACTAGAGAGACTGTGGGGTGAGATAGGAGGATTTATTGAGTGCGCTCAGAACCAGCAGATTAACATCCGAAAACTGGGCCCAGAACAAAGACAGCACTTGACTTTTATATGTACTTCTAAAAGGCAGTGGGCTAGCTTGAAACAAGCTTACAGTGGTACAAAGCATAGTGGCACAAAAGCAAGGATACAGAGGCAGAACAAAGGCAGTTAATCAAATTGTGACAGGTGACTGTTGCTATGCAGCCCAGATGGCTGTTATCTAGGCTTGCTCAAAAGAGCCTTGCACTGGCTTATCTCATAACCTTTGCTGTGGCACCCAGACAGCCACAGTCCAGGCCTGCTTAGGCCTGTCTTATAACCTTCACTGTGCTGCTTAGATAAAATAGAATACTTGAAGTTACTAGCTACAGAAAACAGAAATCTATAAACTCATAACACTTGCAAAGCAAGGTACAAACACAGGGAAGGGGGTGGGATTTGAGGGGGAACTTCACTTTTTCTTATCCTTATGTTGAGGGAGTGCTGGGAGAGTCTCCAGAACACATCCCTTTGAGCCCTGGCTTCTTTGAGAATGTTATTGAGACTTCACCTGGGTTCGGGCTTTGCCTGTTACTGCCTTTGGGATGAGTCAGCCTAATATAGAAAGCTTGTTTTTCTCTTCTTAATTTTATGTTTATTTAATTTCCTGCCTCACTACAAAGGAGGCTGAGGTGGGAGGATCCCTTGAGCCCAGGAATTTAAGGTGGCAAGAAACTCTGATTGTGCCACTGCACTCCAGATTGAGCAACAAAGTGAGACCCTGTTTCAAGAAAAAAAAAAAAAAAAGTCCCACTGAATTTCCAGTTAAATCCAAACTTTACTGACCCATACATTCCAGCTCTGTAAATCCCCAAGATCTCTAACGTCATCATTTTGTGCCATTCTTCACCCTAGAGGTTCTAGCTAGCAGGTAGAGGGGTGGTCAGGATCTTTAGCCAAAAGGCTGAAAATCTTGACACGAAAACTGTATTAAAGATGTGAAAACAAGTAATAGAAAATTTAAACTGTTGGAGCCTTAAATTATTTTGAGCCTTAAAGGAATGTGATTATGGGGCCTGAGTCACATTACAGGCACTTATAACCTAGGCAGCTATAACTTTTGTTTCTCTGATTGTGGATTAGCCTTATTCCTCACCTACATTGTGTTATAAAATGTAAATTACTAAAGGGTTCCAGGGAAGACCCATTCCCTATTTACTGATGTATTAGTCCATTTTCATACTGCTGATAAAGACATACCTGAGCCTGGATAATTTAGAAAGGAAAGAGGTTTAATTTACTGACAGTTTCATATGGCTGAGGAGGCCTCACAATCATGGCAGAAGGCGAGGAGAAGCAAAGTCATGTCTTACATGGATGGTGGCAGGCAAAGAGAGGCAGAACTTGTACAGGAGAACTCCTCTTTATAAAACCATCAGATCTCATGAGACTTATTCATTATCACAGAACAGCATGGCAAAGACTTGCCCCCATGATTCAATTACCTCCAACTGGGTCCCTCCCAGGACATGTGGGAATTGTGGGAGCTGCAATTCAAGATGGGATTTGGGTGGGGACACAGCCAACCCATATCAACTTTTAATCTTCATTATAAATTAACTTCCCATTTTTTCTCTCACATAAAAACTTCATGACTATTAGGTTGTCTTAAGATAGAATGTTAAATATTCTCTTTTAAATTGGAAAGGAAATGAAAACAAGACATAGGAAAAAGAAAACAAACTGTAACTAATGAAATTGTTGTAGCTCATAAACACGCCTTTTATAGAAAATATTATAATCCTACTAAATGTCTTTGTTTCCTGCCTATGTAAGCAAGACCTTAACTTTTAACTTGAAAGCACTGACCCAATCTCTTGGAGTGTGTGTTACTCGAATGACTATTCTCAGCTTTGCATTTGAATAACCTCTTCAAAACTGGATTCTAGGCTGAGCGCAATGGCTCATGCCTGTAATCCCAGCAGTTTAGGAGGCCAAGGCAGGCGGATCACTTGAGGCCAGGAGTTCAAGACAAGCCTGGCCAACATGGTGAAACCCCATCTCTACTAAATATACAAAAATTAGCCTGGCGTGGTCGCTCGTGCCTGTAATCCCAGCTGCTTGGGAGGCTGAGGCAAGAGAATCACTTGAACCTGGGAGGCGGAGGTTGCAGTGAGCCCAGATTGTGCCACCGCACTCCAGCCTGGGCAAGAGTGAGACTTCGTCTCAAAAAACAAAAACAAAAACAAAACTGGATTTTAATCCTCTGGATTATTTCAGGTTGAGAAATAAAACACAGTGAGGCCCTGGACAACCTCTGGAAGCTTATGCTTCCCCCTCTGGTCACGGGCACTCCTCTGTCTGTGGTCACCAGAGAGCTTCAGGGAGCACTCTTCAGAGCCTTTGGTCCCCTCTGCCAGGAGCACTCTTCCTTCTTCTTTTTTTTTTTTTTTTGCATAAACTGCTCTTTCTCATCCTTTAAGTCTCCACTTACATGTCATCTGCCCCTTGAAGCCTACCCTGACCATTTATTTGACCAGCAAAAAGCAACAACTGAATTTCCGAAAGAAATGATCCAAAATTTCAGGTGGAGTTTGACTTCAGTCAAGTCCTTCCCCTACCCTTGTTTCGTCTGTATTAACTCTCTTTCCCGATCCTCCCAAATCTTGGTCCCTCTTCTATGCCCTCTTAGCAGCCCATACTTCCTCTACATAGCATTTATCTTACTGTATTGGAATCACCTGTTCATTGGTCTGTAAATCCCATCTCATCGAAATCTTCATGAAGGCAGGAACCTTGAGATCTTTGCTGCATTCTGTGAATCATTCTACCAAATTGTCAAATCTGAAGGGGTCAGGTTTGACGCCTGAATTTGCATCTAGTTGTTCATAAGGGGAGGTGGCCAGGGGACCCCAGAAGCATGGCTGGCATCTGAAATGAGGATAAACTTGTGAAGGACTAAATGCTTAACTTGCGGATTCTGTACTAACTCTGGGTGGTTAGTGCCAGAATTGAATAGCAGTGCATGAGTTGGTGTCAGAACACCTGTTCTGAATCTTCCAATGGCTTTTTGCCCCAAGGTGTAAACAAACCCAAGGCTCCCAACAAAGGCTGCATTTGAAATATAGGTGTTGGCAAAGCCTCCTTTAACAAAGGTTCCCTAAAGTAGCAGCAGTGTTTTCTTTCTTTTCTGGTTAAAGAAATATTCCTTTGCCTGTAATCCCAGTACTTTGGGAGTATCCCATAAGAACCAAGTGAAGAAAGTATCAGTAAGGTATACTGACGGTGGTAGAGCCTTAGAATTTAAAACCGAGATGTTGATACAATAATACATTTTAACATGTTTATGTGAATTGAAAAAAGTCTTCTTTGGCTGATGGATTTGATAATGAAACCTGGCTTTTCCAATTAACTTTTTGTTTTTTTCTAGAGACAGGGTCTCACTCTTGCCCAGGCTGGAGTGCACTGGCGTGATCACAGTTAACTGTAACCTCTAACTCCTGGGCTCAAGCCTCCCACCTCAGTCTCTCCATAAGCTAGGACTACAGGTGTGTGACACCATGCCCAGCTAATTTTTAAATTTTGGGTTTTTTTGTAGAGATGGGGTCTCACTATGTTGCTCAGGCTGGTCTTTAAAACTCCGGCTTCCAGCAATCGTCTGGCCTTGGCCTCCCAAAGAGCTGGGATTATAGTCATGAGTCACCATGCCCAGCCCTGATTAACTTTTAAGTTAGATGTTTTACATACATTGAATAAGCCAAATCAGCAGTTCCAGGGCTTTGACAAAAATAAACTTAAATTTCAAGATAAAACCATTTTAACAAAAAATATTTTATTGGTAAAAGATCTATAGAAATGTTAATATTTCTATGTTCTCAACTCCAAGTTAAAAGGTGGCTTGAAATGAGAGAGCTGCAGTATAATTATTAACAATTTGGTAAGTCTTTTAAAATGCTTTTTGGTATACTCCCCAGAAATTGAGAAAGTGAATAATTCAAATGTTGGAGGACCTAAATACGGAGTCTGATAATAAATCATAAGGTGTTTGTTGCTAGAGTATTATGTGATTGATTTTTTTAAGCATACATCTTGGAAAAAGGTCTAAGACTTGAGTGACATTGCTATTACAAAATGTTTCCCATATCCATCTATCAATTTGAATAGGTTTTCTCAGTGTTTCCATTTGTAAAAACTAAAACTACAAATAGAACTGATGATGAATCTTGTCTCATCTACCTATAAGTAATTTCTCTAACAGATGACGTACTGAGAAAATATAGCATTATTCATTTCACTAAAAATGCATTTCCAATCAAACACACCATAGAAAACTATACTGAACTAATCTTATGTGCAAAAATGATAAACTTTGGACAAAATACAAAAAACAATTATTTGAAGACATTGAAAAGCAACCAAAAGCAAGCAGATAGGAATGGAAGTCATGGCTACTCTTCAAAACATGAAAATACAATGAGTGAGATTTATGTTCATACAACTTTTCACCTAAGGGCACTTCTGAATATTCACTGTGCAAGGCAGCTGGAACTCAGTTAGAAAGCTACAGTTTCTTAATGGCTTCAGAAGTTAGGGAATGGACTCTGGGGCTCTCAGAGCAGCTAAAAATGGAGGACAGATGTCTTGAAAACAAAGAAGTCAGAGAGGAAGAGAACTCCAAAATATGCATATATACTCTGCCCAAATCCTTGGTTGACTCCTGAACTGTGTATGCATGGAGAGGCTTCAAGCAGCTCAGCAAAAAGCAACAGTTGGATTGCTGAAAGAAATGACCAGAAATTTCAGGTGCAGTTTGACTCCAGCCAAGTTATTTATCTTCTAGAACAAATCAGCATTCGTGAGAGGACTATAACAGAATTTAGAGGCTCTATAATATATCATCCACAATATTCAGTATACAATAAAAAATTAACAGATATGTAAAGAAACAGGAAAGTTTGACCCATAATCAAGAGAAAAAGCAGTAAATAGAAACTGACTATAAGAGGACCCAGATGTAACAATTAGCAAAGACATTTAAAAGTTATATATATACATTTTTTCAAGGACTTTAAAAATATATGTCATAATGAGTTACAGATGGAAAATTTCAGCAGAGAAATAGAAGCTCTAAAAAGGAACTAAATAGAAATTGTGGAATGAAAAGTACAGGTCTGAAATGAAAAACAAACAAACTGAGTGGGCTTAACAACTTTTTGGAAATAGTCAAAAATTGATGAATTTAAAACAGATAAAGACAAATTATCAAACCTGAAGAACAGAAAGAACAATTATTGAGAAAAATGAAAACATAGGTAGAGTTCTACTGCCCTTTGGAACACTATCAAAGAGTCTAACATCCATGTAATAGAAATCTCAGAAGGAAAAGAGAATAGAGCAGAAAAGAAATATTTGAAGAAATAATGACTGAGATCACAGAACAGTCTGACTGTCTTTGGGTTGCTTTGCAATGAAATGCATGGTAAAATCACGCTCTGTCTTGTTCCGTAGCATTTCTTTTTTGGGGATTCAGGATCTAGTATGAAAAAGGGACCATGAAGTTTTGGGGATCTGTTTTGCCTTCCAGCTGTGTATGCTTATTAGGCCCTAGAAACTCCATGTTTTCCTAGCCCTGTTCCTCCAAGGGCTCCACCCTGAAGCCAGTAATCCAATTAAGAAACAAAAACTGGCAAATGAAAAATCCTACAACTACCGGATCTTCTGTCTGTGTAGTTATATGTGTGTTATGTGTGTAATGTTTATATATGAAAGAGCTCTAATTAATATTTTAAAAATAACAAGTGCTTAAATCAAATATTTTGTCAGAAAAATAAAAACTGTAATGCCTTTTAGTTGATGTTGTTACTGGTGGAAGGTATCCAAGTTATCAGCAGCGAATCTGCACTAGTCAGCACCAACTTCAATTCTTGCCTCCTCAGGAGAAACAATTCCACTGAGGGGCATAAGGCAGAAAAAGAGACCAAGGCAAGTTTCAGAGCAGGAGTGGAAGCTTATTTAAAAAGG
This sequence comes from Pongo pygmaeus, assembly GCF_028885625.2. NCBI lineage: Eukaryota > Metazoa > Chordata > Mammalia > Primates > Hominidae > Pongo > Pongo pygmaeus. The sequence goes on from NC_072376.2 coordinate 24,357,594, forward strand.
CTTTAGAACAGGAAAGAAATGAAAGTATGCTTGGAAGAGACTCAAGCAGGCACGTGGGCACATGAAGGTCAAGTGCAGTGCTGAACCCTGATCCTAGGACTTCATAGGCTGGCTCCTTTCCCACGATTCTTTCCTTAGGGTGGGCTGCCCGCATGCACAGTGCCCTCCCTACCCTTGGGAGGTGAGCACATGCAGTGTGTTTAGGAAGTTGTACACATGCCCACTCAAGGCTTTCTTCCCTTTTCCCATGGAGTGCCACAGAAAGGTCATACTCTGCCGTTTTGTCTCTTAATGCATATGCCTGGGAAGTTGCATCTCCCTGGCATCTGCATTCAATTAACACTTTAGCGCAATAGGTGTGGACCATCAGGAAATGGCATCTCCCTGACCCTAGGTACCAATGTATGACTTTTAGAGAGGCAATGTGATAATTGCTGAGCCATCACCCAACATTCCTGGTGGGTGGTAAAAGAGCCCTTTCCTGCCCTGCTCATGCCATCTAACGGCCTGTAACAGCATGACTTTAGTAAGCTTTGGGAAATCAAGAGTTTTAAAGATTATTGGTAAAATAAAGACATTTGGTTGAAATTAGACAGGTCAGATATTAGGTTTGCTAAATGCTTTAAGGTAATAAACTGCTTCTAGAAAAAAAAAGAATGACATTTCTCCAAATTTTGTGGAAAACATAAATCTACAGATTCAAGAAGTAAAGCAAAACCTAAGCAAGATATTTGTAAAGAAAATCATACCAAAAACATCATGGTCAAACTATTGAAAATCAAAGAACAAAAGAACCAGAGAAAATGTTAAAGGCAGCTAGAGAAAATGACATAGCACAAGTCAGGTGTGTAAGTGAAGGGTTATGATTCAAAAACAATGAAGGCAAGAGGACAATAGAATGACATATTTACAGTTGAACTTAGATGGGTAAGGATAGCAATATCAACCCAGAAGTCTGTATCCAGAGGACACAGCATTTGAAAATGATGGTAAAATAAAGACAATTTCTAATAAATTAAAACTTAAATTTATCACCAGTGTATTAGTCTGTTTTCATGCTGCAGATGAGGACATACCTGAGACTGGGCAATTTACAAAAGAAAGAGGTTTATTGGACTTACAATTCCACATGGCTGGGGAGGCCTCGCAATTATGGTGGAAGGCAAAGAGGAGAAAGTTACATCTAACATGGATGGGAGCGGGCAAGGAGAGCTTGTGCAGGGAAACTCCTGTTTTTCAAACCATCAGATCTCATGAGACTCACTTACCATCATGAAAACAGTACTGGAAAGATCTGCCCCATGACTCAATCACCTCCCACCTCCCACAACACGTGGGAATTGAAGATGAGATTTGGTGGAGACACAGCCAAGCCATATTAACCAGCAAATCTGCATTACAAAATTTGTTTTTAATTCTTCAGAGGAAAGGGAAATGATACTAGATAGAAACTCTGATCTACAGAAAGGAAGGAAGAACACTGGAAGTTGTAACTATGTGGGTAATTTCTCTAAAAAAGCAATTAAGGCAAAAATTATTCACTGTATTTAAATATTTAGGTCTAGTATACATGACAGCAATAACATAAACGATGGGGCATAAATGGAATGACACTAAGTTCTTACCTCTTATGTCAAATAGTACCATATTGGCTCTTAGTACATTGAGATAATTTAAGGATGCATATCGAAAACCCTAGTATAAGCACTAAAAATTAATGTAAAGAAGTATAACAGAGGACAGGCATGGTGGCTCATGCCTGTAATCCTAGCACTTTGGGAGGCTGAGGTGGGTGGATCACAAGGTCAGGAGATCAAGAACATCTTGGCCAACATGGTGAAACCCCATCTCTACTAAAAATACAAAAATTAGCCGGGCATGGTGGCATATGCCTGTAGTCCCAGTTACTCAGAAGGCTGAGGCAGGAGAATAGCTTGAACCCAGGAGGCGGAGGTTGCAGTGAGCCAAGATTGCACCACTGCACTCCTACCTGGGCAGCAAGAGCGAAACTCTATTTCAAAAAAAGAAAAAAAAGAAGTATAACAGAAAGTCAATGGTGGAATGAAAATGAAATAATCAGAATTATTGAATTAATCCAAACGAAGGCAGGAAAGGGGGAACAGAGGAACCAAAAAGGTTAAAGCAAATAAAACACAAATTGCAAAATAACAGATCTAAATCCAACCACATCATTATTACATTAAATGTAAATGGACCCCAAACTCCAATTAAAAGGCAGTTACAGGTCAAGTGTAGTACCTCACACCTGTAATCCCAGCACGTTGGGAGGCTAAAGCAGGTGGATCACCTGAGGTCAGGAGTTTGAGACCAGCCTGGCCAATGTGGTGAAACCCCATCTCTACTAAAAAATACAAAAATTAGCCGGGCATGGTGGCAGGCACCTGTAATTACAGCTATTCTTTCTTTAAAGCAGAGAAGGCATCAAGGAAGAGGGTTGTAGGTGGTGAGGCAAATGGTTACATTTTTGCTAGACGTTAGGTAGTGCCCAGTAACTCTATGCTATGCATAAGATAAGGTGAACATTCAAAGAAAATGGAGTAAAGGAAGTTAATTATACAGATATCTCAGGTGAAGGAATGATTGATATTATCCTTGTTCTGCATCCGGTAAGATAAGCTTGTAATCGAATTTATCCATGTGAAATTTAACAGACTTTAGTTGTACCAGTTTGATTTAGGTTGCAGACTTAAAGTTATACAATTGACATGTCCTTGTTTTATGGAAGGATATACATCTTGAAAGGTTTAAGGGCCGGTAAAGAATTTACTATGATTAATTTGTTGAGGACAGTCATCCTGAGACTGAGATGCATAAGGCTTTTTTTGCATTTTGAGGAGGGTCTGGCTAACATATAAAGTTTTAACACAATGATGGGAAGTAACAGCTATCCATTTGGGAAAAGGATTGTAGTGTTGGGTGACTTCAGTCTCCAGGCTTAACTCTCCCTTTGACATAACAAGTTGGGGGTGGAGGGTGGTTCTGAGATTTTTACTTTCCTTTACAGGGTCAAAGAGGAAATCATAAAGGAAATTAAAAACTATTTTCAGCAGAAGGAAAACAAAAGCACAGTAGCAGGCCAGGCAAGGTGGCTTATGCTTGTAATCCCAGAATTTTGGGATGCTGAAGCAGGACAACTGCTTGAGACCAGGAGCTCAAGACCAATCTGGGCAACAGTGAGATCCCATCTCTACAAAAAATTTAAATTTAAAAATTAACAGGGGTGTGGTCGTGCACACCTACAGTTCCAGCTACTGTGTCTTCTACAGTTTAAAGATGGGAAGATCCCTTGAGCTCAGGAGGTTGAGACTGCAGTGAGCTATGATTGTGTCACTGCACTCCAGCCTGGATAACACAGTGAGACCCTGTCTCAAAAACAACAACAACCAAAAAAAAAAAAGAGAATTCAGCTAAAGCAGTGCTTAGAGGGCAATTTATAGCCTTAAAATACTAGCATTGGAAAAGCAGAAAGATCCACAATCAATCATCTTCTACTCTAAGCAACTAGAAAAAGAAGAGGAAATCAAAACTCAAGTGAGCAATAAAGAGCAAAATAAGGCAATGGACCAGAAAACAGAAAATCAATGGAACCAAAACATGACATTTTGAAAAGATTTAGAAATTGATAAACTTCTAGCTAGATTAGTCAGAAAAAAAAAAAAGAACATACAAACTGCCACTATCAAGAATATCTGAACAAAGACAAGGTCCCTGCCCTCCTGGACGTCTAGTGGAGGAAAGAAATGTCATACAATTAAATCTATAGTTATAGATTATGGTAAACTGAGAGAGAATTCTGTCGCGGAGAGGCCGATTTTGGTTGTAGGAGGGCACCTCTTTGAAAATTACTCAGCTTCCCGCGCTCCACTGGGAGTAAAGCGAGCTGTGCCCAGCTTCTCTCGGCGCTCACGGAGGCAGGTGGCTGCCCCACCCCACCTGCCCCCTCAAAAGCCCCGCCCCCTGTTCATTCCCACGTGCCCTGCCGCCGCCGCCGCCGCCGCCGCCGCCGCCGCCGCCGCCGCCGCCGCCGCCGCCGCCGCCGCCGCCGCCGCCGCCGCCGCCGCCGCCGCCGCCGCCGCCGCCGCCGCCGCCGCCGCCGCCGCCGCCGCCGCCACGACTCTTCTGCGCAGGCGCGGGGGTGGCGCCTGGCGGAGGCGCGAGGTGGGGCGCGGCTGGCGGCGAGGCGGCACAACCGCTGGGCGGGCGCCAAGCCTGCCTGTGCGCTGGTGAGGTGGCGTCCGTTCTACCCGGTCGCTCCCGTTCCCCGCCATGTAGAGCCCAGTCTCTGGCACCTGGCTGCTCTGATCTAGTCTCAGCGCGGAGGGAGCAGAGGGAGTCCATGGAGGATCCCTCCGAGCCCGACCGGCTGGCTTCCGCGGACGGCGGGAGCCCGGAGGAGGAGGAGGAGGATGGGGAGCGGGAGCCGCTTTTGCCGCGGATCGCCTGGGCCCACCCGCGGAGAGGCGCCCCAGGCAGCGCCGTGAGGCTGCTGGACGCTGCCGGGGAGGAGGGCGCGGCCGGCGACGAGGAGCTGACCCTCCCGCCCGGGGACGTGGGGGTCTCCCGGAGTTCGCCCGCCGACCTGGACCGGAGCCGCCCCGGGGTTTCAGGTGCGACCCGGCCCTGCCCTACTTCCCGCGCCCCTCCTGGCGGCTGCCCCTGTCGCCCGGCTCGGTCCTGTCTCCCGCGCGCGCTGGCCGAGGTGGACGGGCTTTCCCCGCTCGCTGGGCAGCAGCTCCCGAGCTCGGACCGGGGCCAGCCGCAGCCGCAGCCGCAGCCTCACCGCGGGCACCTAGCCTGCTCGCTCTTTCCCCGGGACCTCCCTCTCCTAAGGCCAGTGGCTGTCATTAAACCGATTCTTTAGACCTCCCCGCAAAGTGAGTCTAAACTTCTAGAAACCGACACTGGGGAGAGGTTAACGCTGTAAAATGACGTAAGTCCTTGCTCAAGTTTGGACTTGACTTTTGAGTTAAGAACCTTGAACTCTCAGGAAAGTTCCCGGAGTGGTGAATTTGCAAAGTGGATGACAGGAGATGGACAGCCAGAATATCCAGTTGCCACTGGGGCACGTTTCAAAACCTTTTTCTATTAAATGTTGTTATTATGACGTTAGCCACAGGGGGCAAAAGCAGTTGAAAGTCTGTTCCTGCCCTCTTACAGTTTAGTTTCTGTTTCTTGATTTACTTCTAATACATAAGAAAACCAAACGAAAAACCTCTTTTCGCTATCAAGCGGACTGATAACCTCAGGTGAAACAGGGCAGTTGAAATGATGTTGAAAGTTAAATTTAGGTATGCTGTGCAGGCCTGGATATTTGTTAATAAAGTGAGTTTTTCTGGCGTGTTGAGTGGAGTTGGACAAATGTGATGGAAATAGCAAGAGACTTGTAAGACTCTCAGCTAGAGGTGAGACAGACTTGTTTGTAAAAAGACGATGGTAACACCTCCCTGCTGGTTGTGAGGATGGATTAAATGAGATGTTGTGCACCCCGTTGGTTTATCGCTTCACACATAACAACTTAAAAGCCACAGAAAATGGAAGTTTCTTTAACACTGCTTAGTTTTTTTGGAGTTGTTAGATTTTAAATGTACTGTTAGTGGTACACTAATGTGTCCTCTACAGTTTAAAAAATTTTGGATAGAATCGGTCATTCAAGTTCTAGCTGGAGGTTACATTCAGGCATATTCTAGAGTAAATAAATCAGAGAAGCCTAAGGGGAGCTGTTTGTCTGATTGTTTAAGCTTTAACCAACTTCTGCTCCCGTTATAATGTTAGCTGATGGATGCATTGACGTTTAACCAAACAATGTGAAGCTGGAACCAGATCACAAATGGGCCTGCATTTGCCTAGCTACATTGGCAATTTGGGTATATGTTACTTAGAATTTAGTCTGTAAAATAGCTAGCTTGCCTTTTTCTGCCCCTTACCTTGTGTAAGCTACCTTGTGTACCTGGATTTTTAAAAGAGCCTAAAGCCTTCAAAATGCACTTGTTCTGTGAAAGTGAGGTATTTTATAAACAAACAGTATTAAGGCTAGAAAAAAACCAAAGCGAGAGGCCAACGAGATGGCAGGCCTGTAATCCCATCCCAGCATTTTGGGAGGTCTAGGCAGGAGAATAGCTTGAGGCTGGACGTTTGAGACCCACCTGGGCAACATAGCGAGATCCCCATCTCTATAAAAAATAAACAACAACAACAACAAAAATTCAAAGTGAGGATATAGTGTTAGAATACAAATGGATTCTTAGAATTCCTACCTTTTTTAAAGGTAATATCTTACCTGTATCACAGCTTACAATTTGCTAAGATCTTTTTTAAAAAATTTTATTCTCCACTGCACTCCAGCCTGGTTCTGTCTTGAGACAGAGCAAGACTCTGTCTCAAAAATAAATAAATAAATAAATAAATAAATAATTTTTATTCTCTGTTGGGTGCCATGGCTCATGCCTCTAATCCCAGCACTTTGGAAGGCCTAGGTGGGTGGATCATTTGAGGTGAGGAGTTTTGAGACCAGCCTGGCCAACATGGTGAAACCCCGCCTCTACTAAAAATACAAAAATTAGCCAGGCATGGTAGCGGGCGCCTGTAATTACAGCTACTTGGGAGGCTCAGGCAGGAGAATCACTTCTGAATCCGAGAAGTGGAGGTCGCAGTGAGCAGAGATGGCTCCACTGCGCTCCAGCCTGGGCGACAGAGTGAGACTTTGTCTTAAAAAAAAAAAAAAAAATTATTCTCACAACAGCACAGCAAGTTAGTTGTTATTAACCCTTATTCTCGTTATGAGGATTCAGAATTAATAAACTGATAATGACTGGTAGCTCATAGGACTTCAGAGGTAAATGGTTTGCCCGAAGTCAAATATCCAGGAAGTGATAAATCAGGAGGAAGCCTGGTTCTTTTTTCATCTTCTGCCCGTTTTCCGTTTTGCCGTGGGTCCACAAGTGTTATAAAATAATTGTGTCTGTGGTTATTTTGGAGGTTTTTACCTTTAATGGGACTTTAAAATAGTTTCTGTGAAAACTGTTTAAAAAATTTTTAAAGACTAAAATGTTCATGATTGAGTTATTTAATAATTTTTAAGTTTAGTTATTTTTTAAATGACTCCATTTACTTCATTTGTCCTTTACCATCCGATTTCCATGAAACTACCTCACTAGTTCCAAGAAATTCTTGCCTTTAGATTAATATGAACATCTTTTATGATGCTTAACTCTTACTTATATAAGCAAGAGGTTTATGTACTTTAGCCAGTGGAAGAATGTCATATGTCTGTTATCTTCAACAAGGCATTTAACAAAGCCTACAAACAGCATAAACCATAGTGTTGTTGGATCAGTGTCAAAGTGGAAGCATTAGTGCATTCCTTTTTCTAGTTATTTTAATCAGTGAATTCAGTAGTAATGATAGCTAATGCCTACATAGCAGTTAATATGTGCTAGGCATAGTTCTGTATGCTTCATATATATTAATTCATAACCAACCTTGTGATGTGAGTACTATTTTTTTTTTGGCAGTGGGTGGCTGTGGGGGTGGCAGTGGGGGGACAGAGTTTCACTCCTGTCGCCCAGGCTGGATTGTAATGGTGTGATCTCGGCTAACTGCAACCTCCACTTCCCAGGTTCAAGGGATTCTCCTGCCTGACCCTTCCAAGTAGCTGGGATTACAGGCACATGCCTGGCTAATTTTGTATTTTTAGTGGAAATGGGTTTCACCATGTTGGTCAGGCTGGTCTCGAACTCCTGACCTCAGATGATCCGCCTGCCTCGGCTTCCCAGAGCACTGAGATTACAAGGTCACCATGCCTGGCCTTGTTCTCATTTTAAGAAAGTACAGAGAGAGGCTGGGCATGGTGGCTTACGCCTGTAATCCCAACACTTTGGGAGGCCTCTTTGGGGCACATCTGCAGTCCAAGCTACTCAGGAGACCGAGGCAGGAGGATTGCTTGAGCCCATGAGTTTCAGGTTACACTGAGTCCAGTGAGCTATAATTGCATCACTATACTCCAGTCTGGGTTACAGAAAAAGACCCTGTCTCAAAAGAGAAAAAAAAAGCACAAAGAAGTGACAATGACTTCTCCAAGGTCCCAGTTAATATAAATCAGGAGCACTTAGCTCCTGTTAGAGAGCCTAACAGTTAGAAAACAGTGTTAGAATTCACAAAGATCTGCCAAAGTAAAAGAAAATGTGAATTTGTAAGTCATTTAATGATTCATGGTGGCTTATAAATAGGTGAACAGAATAAGAAAATCATTTAAAAGGAAGAAAGATGAGAAGAAGATGGAGCCTGGAATAAGAGTACACAAGATGTACCTCAGATGCTTGATGCAGGCAACCCACAAATTTGATTTTTAAGATTACTGAGCAGCTAACTTGAGAGAAACACAATCATGGGGTCTATAAAGTTAAAATAAACTGGTTATTTGAACCAAAACAGAACAGACAAAGGGTAGCCTGTCACAGTCTCTTAAGGGTGAATGCTGTATGCTGAACAATATCTGTGATAAAAATGATTAATTTCATAGAGGGAGTTCTTATAACTTCCCTGAAGTCCATTTCAGCAGAAATGGTTTTAACTACTGGTGCTGTTGTGTCCGAAATTGGTGGGTTCTTGGTCTCACTGACTTCAAGAATGAAGCCGTGGACCCTCATGGTTAGTGTTACAGTTCTTAAAGGCGATGTGTCCGGAGTTTGTTCCTTCTGATGTTCGGATGTGTTCGGAGTTTCTTTCTTCTGGTAGGTTCGTGGTCTCGCTGGCTCAGGAGTGAAGCTGCAGACCTTCATGGTGTTACAGCTCTTAAGGTGGCACGTCTGGAGTTGTTCATTCCTCCTGGTGGGTTCGTGGTCTTGCTGGCTTCAGGAGTGAAGCTGCAGACCTTCGCGGTGAGTGTTACAGCTCATAAAGGCAGTGTGGACCCAAAGAGTGGGCAGCAGCAAGATTTATTGCAAAGAGCAAAAGAACAAAGCTTCCACAGTGTGGAAGGGGACCTGAGCGGGTTGCCACTGCTGGCTCAGGCAGCCTGCTTTTATTCCCTTATCTGGCACCACCCACATCCTGCTGATTGGTCCATTTTACAGAGAGCCGATTGGTCTGTTTTACAGAGAGCTGATTGGTCTGTTTTGACAGGGTGCTGATTGGTGCATTTACAATCCCTGAGCTAGACACAAAAGTTCTTCAAGTCCCCACTAGATTAGCCAGATACAGAGCACTGATTGGTGCATTTACAAACCTTGAGCTATATACAGAGTGCTGATTGGTGTATTTACAATCCCTTAGCCAGACATAAAGGTTCTCTAAGTCCCCACTGGACTCAGGAGCCCAGCTGGCTTCACCCAGTGGATCCAGCTGCAGGTAGAGCTGCCTGCCAGTCCCGTGCCTTGCGCCCACATTCCTCGGCCCTTGGGCGGTCGATGGGATGGGGCACCATTGAGCAGGGGGCAGCGCTCGTTGGGGAGGCTCGGGCTGCGCAGGAGTCCGTGGCAGCAGGGGGAAGCTCAGGCATGGCAGACTGCGGGTCCCGAGCCCTGCCCCGTGGGGAGGCAGCTAAGGCCCAGTGAGAAATCGAGCGCAGCACCGGCCCCAGGGGACCCAGCGCACCCTCTGCAGCTACTGGCCCAGGTGCTAAGCCCCTCACTGCCCGGGGCCGGTGGGGCTGGCCGGCCACTTCGAGTGCGGGGCTGCCAAGCCCATGCCCACCTGGAACTCACACTGGCCCGCAAGCGCCATGCGCAGCCCCAGTTCCCGCCTGCACCTCTCCCTCCACACCTCCCCACAAGCTGAGGGAGCTGGCTCTGGCCTCAGCCAGTCCAGAAAGGGGCTCCCACAGTGCAGTGGCGGGCTGAAGGGCTCCTCAAGTGCAGCCAGAGTGGGCGCCGAGGCTGAGGAGGTGCCGAGAGTGAGCGAGGGCTGTGAGGGCTACCAGCACACTGTCACCTCTCAATCCCCCCTCTAAACAGGACACCTCAACTGCTGTTGGGAATTTGGCTGATGACCGCTCTAGCTACTTCCTGCTGGATAGGGGCGATGAAGGGGCCCTGCAGTTGTAGTGTCCTCCAGAGGGGAGCTCTCTAGGCCAGTAAAAGTGCCAGCGGGTTGGTCCAGGGGTCCTCGGTAGAAGTTGTTAGTTGAACTCATTTGGGGTTCCATTTGTAAGACCATTTGTAGCTTGATGGCCTCGATTCTAGAGGAAACAAATTTGATGAGAAGGTTAAAAATACAGGGTCCAAAGGCAAGTAACAGCAAGATGGCTGCCATGGGACCTAGAAAGGGGAGAAGCCATGTTGCCCAACTTCAGAGTTTGGTATAAGAGTTTGAAAGGCCTTGTGATTTCAGAAGCCTTTTCCTGTAAACACCGGGTGGCATCTCGTACTGCTTAGTGTAAAAATAACAGTCTTCTCCTAAGAAGGTGCAGAGTCCTCCTTTCTCAGCAGTGAGGAGGTCCAGGCCTCAGCGGTTTTGGAGAGTCACTGCTGCCAAAGAGTCTATTTGGGATTGTAGAGTAAGGATAGATTTTGTTATTTCTTGCAAACTGTCTGAAAAATCCTTTGAGAGTGTGTGGTAGTAGAAAAATGAAGTAGATAAGCTGGCTATTCCGGTTCCTGTAGCAGTAGCCGTTCCTAACCCTATAAGTAGGGGTATTAATTGTATGGCTCTGCGCTAATGGACTTGAGCTTTGAGGGGTACTGATAGGGTCTGATTTCCTGGGGCAATGTTAATGTTGGGACTTAGAAAGACTAAGGTGCAGGTGCCGGTCCAGTTAGTGGGGAGGTAGAATTGGTTGATGTTCCACATAAGAAGAATATGCCTTGGCTGGGTAGACAGAAATTTACCCTGGCTTTTAAAGGAATAGGTTACGCTGTTTTTTCTTTACTACTTCCATCTCTTTTTCTTTCTCTTTGACTTCTTCTTTGTCTCTTCCTCTCTTTCTGACTCTCTGACTTTGTGTCTGTCCGCCTTTCTCTCTGACTCCTTCTCTTTGTCGCTTTCTCTTTGACTCTCTGTTTCTTCCTCTCTCTGTCTCCTTCTCTTTGCCTCTCTGTTTCTGTCTCTCTGTCTCTTCCTCGCTGTCTCTTTCTTTGACTTCCTGTCTCTTTCCTTCCTACTGGTCTTTCCCTGCTTCTGCCAGCCGCTTATGCTGCTGTTCTCCCCTCTTCTTCCCCTTTTTGATGGCTTTGGCAGTGTAAGACTGCCACCCCCGTGGGTTTTTTGCACTGCATGTAATAACTCTATAATTTCTTTGTGGTATTTAATGGGGGTTCCCCCAGAGATTAGGAACTCCCTTTCTTTCCACATTGCAGCATGGGCATGTAGGATTAGATAAGCATACTTGCTATCTGTATACACATTTATTCTTTTGCCCTTTCCCAGTTCTAAGGCTCGGGTAAGTGTCACAAGTTCTGCTAACTGGGCACTGGTCCCTGGGGGAAGAGGCTTACTTTGAAGAATGGTTACATCACTAACTGTGGTGTAACCTGCCCTTCATATCCCATTCTCCACAAATGAACTTCCATCGGTATATAGGTTAAGGTCAGGATTAGTTAAAAGGACTTCTAAGAGATCATCTTGGGTGGCATAAGTCTGGACTATAATTTGTTGGCAGTCATGCTCGATTGGTTCCCCATCCTCTGGGAGAAAAGTGGCAGGGTTGAGGTCCGTGCACGTGCATATTTGAAGCACCGGTCCCTCAAGGAGTAGCGCCTGGTGTCTAAGTAGGCGGTTGTCTGATAGCTGTAAACTTCCTTTGACACCTAGTATGCCATTTACATCATGAGTAGTCCAGACAGTGAGATCCTTTCCTTGTATTATTTTGATAGCTTCTGACACTAAGATGGCCACTGCTGCAACTACTCATAAACAGTGAGGCCAGCCTTTTGCTACTACATCAGTTTCCTTACTTAGGTATGCCACTGATTGTGGGGTTGTCCCAGGAGTCTGAGTAAGAACTCCAAGAGCTATCTCGGCTCTCTCTGTGATGTATAAAGAGAAGTTTTGTCCTGTGGGAAGGCTTAAAGCTGGAGCTTGTACTAGGGCCTGCTTTAAGGTTTTGAAGGCTGTTTCTGCCTCTGGTTCCCATTCTACTAGATGACTATTTGCCCTCTGGGTTTCCTTGATTAGAGTATAGAGGGCCTGGCTATCTTGCTGTATCCAGGGATCCGTAGTCAGCAAAAGCCGGTAATTCCAAGGAACCCCCTCAACTGTTTTAATGTCTTAGGGCAAGGATAAGCCAGTATAGGCTGTATTCGTTCCTTGCTGAGGGCCCTGGTCCCTCTGGCTAAGATTAGGCCTGGATATTTGACCTGCTGTAGGCAAAGCTGGGCCTTCGACCGAGACACCTTGTACCCTTGATTAGCTACAAAGTTCAAGAGATCTAGAGTAGCCTGCTGGCACGAGGCTTCCAAACTGGTAGCCAAAAGTAAATTATCCACACATTGAAGGACCAGAGTGCCTGGACTTGAGAAGTGGCCTAGATCTTAGGCCAGTGCCTGACTAAACAGATGAGGGCTATCCCTAAACCCCTGGGGCAAGACCGTCCACATAAGTTGGGACTTGTGGTCTGTGGGATCCTCAAAGGCAAAGAGGAACTGGGAGTCAGAGTGCAGGGGAATACAGAAAAAGGCACCCTTGAGGTCCAGAACCATGAACCATTCTGCTTCCTCTGGTATTTGAGAGAGCAGGGTATAGGGGTTGGGTACCACTGGATATAGAGGAATTACTGCCTCATTGATGAGTCTAAGATCTTGCACTAGTCTCCACTGACCATTCAGTTTTTGTATTCCCAGAATTGGGGTGTTGCAGGGACTGCTGCATTTCCTTACTAAGCCTTAAGCTTTCAAATGTTTAACAATATTCTGTAATCCTTTATGAGCTTCAGGCCTTACCAGATATTGCCTTTGATAAGGAAAAGTGGTGGGATCTTTTAACCTGATTTGGACTGGGTGGGCATCTTTTGCCCTTCCAAATTGTCCTTCCAATGCCCAGACTTCAGGGTTGATTCCCTCCTCAAGTAGGGGACAACAAATGGGTAACTTGTTCCCCATATTCATGTAGATAATAACTCCAGCCTTGGCTAATATAGCCCTCACTAATAAGGGTGTGGGACTTTCAGGCATAACAAGAAAGGCATGTGAAAAGAGCAAAGTCTCCCAATTACAACTGAGGAGGTGGGAGAAATACTTGGTTACAGGCTGTCCCAGGATTCCTTGGATGGTAATGGACCTTGAGGACAATCGTCCAGGACAGGAGATTAACACTGAGAAGGCCGTGCCAGTGTCCAGGAGGAAGTCAATTTCCTGGCCCTCAGTAGTTAAACAGACCCAGGGCTCAGTGAGGGTGATAACATGAGCTGGTGCTTGCCCCGGGCACCCTCAGTCGTGTTGTTGGATCATCTGGTTGGGGGCTTCTGACCCAGGGAACCTTCGTCCTCTGGGGCAGTGCACCTTCCAGTGATTGCTTTGGCATAGTGGACATGGATGAGGGGCAGCTTGTTTCTCATTGGACAGTCTTTTTTAAAGCATCCTAAACCACACTGATAAGCCCTACCGGGTGATTGGCCTGCTCCATTTTCTGTCCTCTCTGAACCACCAAGATTTGTTTGTCTGAGGGCCATGACTAAGGCTGCGGCCTTTCTCTGATCTCGCTTTTCCTTTTGGGCCTGTTCCTCTTGGTCCCTATTATAGAACACCAAGGTTGCCAGGTTTAATAATGCCTCTAGATTTTGTTCAGGGCCCAGGCCTTGCTTTTGGAGCTTTCTCCTGATATCTGTGGCTGATTGGGTAATAATTATCTTTTGGAATCAATTGACCCTCGAGTGATTCGGGTGACGGGGAGTATATTTTCTTAAGGCTTCTTATAGCCGCTCCAGGAAGGCAGAAGGATTTTCTTCCTTTCCCTGAGTTATGGTGGACATCAGTGAATAATTCATGGGCTTTTTTCTAATTCTCCTTAGTCCTTCTAGAACACAGGTCAACAGATGTTTACGACTCCAGTCCCCATGATCTGAGTCAAGGTCCCAGTGGGGATCCATACTGGGGATGGCTTGCTGACTGGTAGGGAATTTTTCCCTTTCTTCGGCTGTCATTCTGTCATTTACTTGACTAAGATACCAGGTATCTCCAAACTCTTGGGCTTCAGCTAAAGCCACATTCTTTTCATTAAAGGCCAGGGTTTGATCTAACAGTAGCATGACATCTCTCCAAGCAAGGTCAAAGGTTTGCCCTAGACCCTGTAGGACATCTGAAAACTTCCCCAGGTCTGCCTTGAACTGCTTTAAATCAGAGAGGGAGAAGGGGACATGTACCCAGGTTGGGCCAAATTCCCCTCCCCCTACAGCTTGAAGGGGACATAACTGATAGTCCGAGGATTTGTGGTCCTTTGGAGATTTCTTTGCTTATTTCCTTCTGGGCAGGGGAGATTAGAGGAGGATTATCATTAATAGGAAGGGGAGCTATAGGGAGGCTAGGATATGGGGGTAAGCTGAGAGGTCCTCCTGTGGGTTGTAAATTGTAAGCTTTGCATAGTTGTGTATTCTCCCTCAGTGAAAAGAAAGCTTGGACATAAGGTATTTCAGTCCATTTGCCTTCCCTCTTACAGAAAAGGTCAAGCTGCTAGATAGTATTGTAATTTGTACTTCCCTCAGGTGGCCATTTTTCCCCATCAGAGAGAGAATATTGGGGCCAAGCTGTAGTGCAGAAAAAAATGAGCCACCTCTTTTTCAGGGTTTGTGGGTCAAATTGGTCCCAATGGCTTAGGATGCATTTCAAGGGTGAGCCTGTTGATGCCTGAGTGTTTCCCATCTGAAAGACAAAACCGCCTGTGGTTTTGGTTTGTTTTGTTTCTCCCACTGCCCAAGAACCCGCAACGGTCCCTGGACCCTGCTGATCAGAATAGTTGTGCTCACTGACGCAGCAGCAGAAACAACCCCTGCCCAAGAACCCGCAACGGTCCCTGGACCCTGCTGATCGGAATAGTTGCGCTCACTGATGCAGCAGCAGAAACACTACTTTTCCTACCAGACCACATGGAGGATCGAGGAAGGTTGGATTTAGTGGCCCTTACCAACGCATTCTCAAAAACCTGCACCCTTGCCTGTCCTCCTTGACCACAAGGAGGACTGACTGAGAAAAATAAGATTTAGTGACCCTTTCTGACGCATTCTCAAAAACCTGTTAAGAGTCCTAAGCATTCTCCTGTTAGTATTGGGACTTTACCCCTGTCCTATAAAGATGTTATGCCCCAAAAATGAAGTGGAGGGCCATACCCTGAGGGAGGGAAGGGATCTCCAGGGTTGGAAGAGTGACACCTTTTGTCCTCACTTATATGAATAGGAAGGATACAATTTCTGAGGCTCCCCATATCCTAGCTTCAGGAATAGCTTTTGTTAGGCCTATTAGTCTGAGGAGGGATCCTAAAATTCCAGGTAGTCCCCACTACGATGGGGCTTTGGGCAAAAATTATGTCTTTCTGATTGGTGAGCCCAGGTGCCTAAAGAAGGTAAGAGTTTATACTACAAGTCATTTTATAGGAGAAACTAGAGAAGCACCAGAGACAGGTAGCAATTTTTAGAAGCGGGACTAACCTTGGAGAAGAGAGGCAAGAGGAAGTTTGTCTGGCAGGCATTAGGACCCAGGGGGTAAGGGTCAGGATAGATAGGATAGATGGGCAAGTCTCGCTTGGGCGACATGCCTTTGAGAGTTCCGCTCATGGCCGCAGGGTCAACCAACTTGTTGTCGGGACCCTGGAGCTGCATGGCTTTCCTCTCTGTCGACCCTCGGCTCAGCCCAGAAGTACAGGAAAAGTGGAAGCTGGTTCTAGGCAAACCAACGCTCCCAACTCTGAAGAGTCTGGGGTTGTTAGAGAGCCCTTTCCCAGAAAGCTTGACACCCGTGTCTTTAGTCCAGTGGCCACGCTAGTTGCTTTTAACTGGCCGATAGGTGCCTGGTATTTAGCCCCTGTTCTAAGGAAAAATAGGACAGAATAGCAAGCGAAAGGGGTCTGATGGTAATCACTGCTCAGTGATAGGTGACAGTGTCACCGCTCAGCGATAGGCGATGGTCTCACCACTCAGTGATAGTCTCACTGCTTGGTGATAGGCGATAGTCCCTTCGTTCAGCGATGCGCAATGGTCTCACCGCTTGGCGAGTCTCACTGCTTGGCGATAGGCGATAGTCCCATCTGGGTCGCCAGAATGTGTCCGGAATTGGTGGATTCTTGGTCTCACTGACTTCAAGAATGAAGCTGCGGACCCTCGCGGTGAGTGTTACAGTTCTTAAAGGTGGCATTTCCGGAGTTTGTTCCTTCTGATGTTCGGATGTGTTCAGAGTTTCTTCCTTCTGGTGGGTTTGTGGTCTCGCTGGCTCAGGAGTGAAGCTGCAGACCTTCGCGATGAGTGTTACAGCTCTTAAGGCGGTGCGTCTGGAGTTGTTCATTCCTCCTGGTGGGTTCGTGGTCTTGCTGGCTTCAGGAGTGAAGCTGCAGACCTTCGCGGTGAGTGTTACAGCTCATAAAGGCGGTGTGGACCCAAAGAGTGGGCAGCAGCAAGATTTATTGCAAAGAGCAAAAGAACAAAGCTTCCACAGTGTGGAAGGGGGGACCTGAGCGGGTTGCCACTGCTGGCTCGGGCAGCCTGCTTTTATTCCCTTATCTGGCACCACCCACATCCTGCTGATTGGTCCATTTTACAGAGAGCCGATTGGTCTGTTTTACAGAGAGCTGATTGGTCTGTTTCGACAGGGTGCTGACTGGTGCATTTACAATCCCTGAGCTAGACACAAAAGTTCTTCAAGTCCCCACTAGATTAGCCAGATACAGAGTACTGATTGGTGCATTTACAAACCTTGAGCTAGATACAGAGTGCTGATTGGTGTATTTACAATCCCTTAGCTAGACATAAAGGTTCTCTAAGTCCTCACTGGACTCAGGAGCCCAGCTGGCTTCACCCAGTGGATCCTGCACTGGGGCCACAGATGGAGCTGCCTGCCAGTCCGGTGCCTTATGCCCGCACTCCTCAGCCCTTGGGCAGTTGATGGGACCGGGCACCATGGAGCAGGGGGCAGCACTCATCGGGGAGGCTCAGGCTGCGCAGGAGCCTATGGCAGTGGGGGGAGGCTCAGGCATGGCTGGCTGTAGGTCCCAAGCCCTGCCCCGTGGGGAGGCAGCTAAGGCCCAGTGAGAAATCGAGCGCAGCACCGGCCCAGGGGGACCCAGCAGCACCCTCTGCAGCTGCTGGCCCAGGTGCTAAGCCCCTCACTGCCCGGGGCCGGCGGGGCCGGCCAGCCCCTCCCAGTGTGGGGCCTGCCCAGCCCATGCCCACCTGGAACTCACGCTGGCCTGCAAGCACTGCATGCAGCCCCAGTTCCCACCTGCACCTCCCTCCACACCTCCCCACAAGCTGAGGGAGCCAGCTCCGGCTTCGGCCAGCCCAAAAAGGGGCTCCCACAGTGCAGCGGCAAGCTGAAGAGCTCCTCAAGCACGGCCAGATGGGTGCCTAGGCCGAGGAGGCGCAGAGTGTGAGTGAGGGCTGCCAGCATGCTGTCATCTCTCACTATCTGTATTGCCTTATCTAGGTTCAACATACTGATAATCTGGTTTAATTTAGAGGAAGGTTTTAGCAGAGTAGATGTTCCATGTCTTTTGACCATTTTCCATAAGTGAGCTTTTGAAAGTCCATGAGTGGCAGTGTGTTGGAGAGTATTTCTCAACCAGTGCATAAAATACATTGTTTTCCATCCATTGCAGACATGCATAATTCATCAAATATTTTGAGTGCCTACTGGGTGCAGTGGAAATGAAGGCTTTGGAGGAAACAATAGTGACTTGTATTAGATGGTTGCCTGTTCACCTGCCCTGTCCTCTTACAGCTTTATAGCCTAATGGAGGAAACAGTCAAAACAAACGGTCCTAACAGACTGTATATATGTGCTTGGATGGGGAAAGCTGTGCACTGAGGCATGGAGCCATGCCCTAGATGTAGGGGCCAGGGAAAACTTAGAGAAAGTGGCATCCAATTCAAGACCTGATGCGTGAATAGCGCCAAAAGCCCTGAGGCTGGGTTCAATGCACCAAATTTGTGAACACTTCAAGTTTCTTTTTTTTTTTTTTGAGACAGAGTCTTATTCTGACACTCAGGCTGAGTGCAGTGGCATGATCATGGCTCACTGCTGCCTTGAACTCCTGGGCACAAGTGATCCTTCCACCTTAGCCTCCTGAGTACCTGGGACTACAGGTACATGCCACTATACCCAGCTTTTTATTTTTTGTATAGATGGGGTCTTACTATGTTGCCCAGGCTGGTCTTGAACTCCTGGACACAAGTGACCCTCCTGCCTCAGTCTCCCAACATCTGGGATTACAGGCATGAACCACTGTACCCGGCCAGTGAACATCTATTTTTTTCTGGAAAATATTCTGGTTAGTGAGTAAGATATGATAAAGATGGGTAGGTTTAGGTTTATAGTTCTAACCCTCAAGAGAGAAAGTTCATTTTGATTTATTTATTTGAAATGAAAACTTGATAAGTTACATACTTCATACATACTTACTTCATACATACTTCAATTGTGCTAAATAAAAAAGGTTATATAATGAGTTCTCTTATCTTTAGTTCTCCATTTTTAGTTTCTGTATTTTAAAGGACCAGTAATAACCCTTAGGTGTGGTCAAGGCAAGGTCATTCAGCAAGTGTTTATTAAGTGCTTATTATGTTCCAGGAACATAATAAGTTCTGTAAGTTCAGGGCATACAGCAGTGAAATAAGTCTTCGTTTTGGAGTTTCTCTTGTCTTGGAGTTTCCTGGTTTCTTGGAGCACCCAAAATAAATACACAGTAGATTAGGTGGTAAGTGCTAAATAGAAAAGTAAAGTGCAGGTTAGAGATTGGGTAAGGGTCTTGGGGGTCATAATGACTTAGACTTATTGTGAGATGGGAAATAAATGGGCTGCTTGGTCCAAAAGAGTGACATGATGTATATTTTAAGAGCCATAAAAAAGAACGAGATCATGTCCTTTGCAAGGACATGAATGGAGCAGGAGGCCATTATCCTCCGCGAACTAACACAGGAACAGAAAACCAAACAACCACATGTTCTCACTAATAAGTGGGAGCTAAATGATGAGAACACACAGACACATAGAGGGGAAAAACATATACCAGGGCCTTTCAGAAGGTGGAGGGTAGGAGGAGGGAGAGTCAGGAACAGTAACTAATGGGTACTAGGCTTAATACCTGGGTGATTGCTTCTTGGTCTTTTGGCTAAGATCAAGTGTAGTATCTGTTCTTACCAGTTTAATACCTGGGTGATGAAAGAATCTGTACAACAAACCCCCAAGATAGAAGTTTACCTATGTAACCTGCACTTGTACCCCTGAACTTAAAAGTTACAAAGGAAAAGGATTACTAGCTTCTCTGTTAGGTATAGAGAGGGACTGGGTGAGAGAGGGAGACCAGTTAGGAGACTCTTAGAATAATCGAGGTGAGAGCCGATGGTAACCTGAATCATGTGGAAGGAATGGAGGTGGCAAGAGGTGGTTGGATTCTGGGTATTTATTTAAGGTAGAGCCAATACAACTTGCTGATTGGATGTAGAGGGTAAGCGTGTGAGATCATGGATGATTATAAGGTTTTTGGCCTGAGCAACTGGAAGATTTGGAGGTGCCAGCAACTGCAATATGGGAAACGTAGGGATGAAGCCTTTGGGAGGCGTAGTAAAGGTGAAGAATGAAGTTTTGGGTAGTAAAGTTTGAGATGTCTATTACGCATCCAAGTGGAGATGTTAAATACAGTAATCGAGTTTAGGGCAGAGGTCCAGGCTTGAATTAGAAATTTGGGAGTCATCAGTGTTGGTAATGGAGAGAAGAGGACTGTGAATGGAACCTGGGACATTCCAAAGTTAAGTAGTGGGTAATGCAGTGCTGGGGGCTGGTCGTAGTATTTTGTGATTGCTGCTTATTTCTTAATGAAATAGGAAGCTAGATCCTCTCCTGAGAGAGAGGATGGAAGGAGGAGGTGTTGGGAATTTGAGGAGAGAAAATGACTGGTGTGCATTTCTTTAATTCCGCTGCCCTGGTGCAGGCATGGAGTTGGTAGACAGTTGGGTTTAACCAGGACTGGGAGTTTTGCAGGTGACCATGATGAAGGGAGAAAGAAAGAGTTGATTTTGTGAAGACCCAGCATAATTTAAGCTGGCCAAGGAGGAGGGAAACAAGGACATGAAGGGAGAGAATTCCAGTGACATGGGGGAGCAGTCCTTTGTAGGTTCTAGTAGGGCAGAAGAATATTTGGACTTGGAGTGCCGGAGGGACTGAACTGGAAAACAGGAGGTGCTTGAAATTGAAAGTGTGGTGAGGTTGCAGTTACTGGTATTGACAAGATCCGAGATATGATTGGGGAACTAGAGGATGAAGTAGGATGGAGGATAGAATCATTGCAGGACCGAAATTCAAAGAAATGAGAGGTATTACTATTATTTTAATGAACAGTGAACTTCCTCCCATGTTGTTGTTGTTGTTGTTATTATTATTATTATTATTATTATTATTATTTAGACGGTGTCTTGCTCTTATTGCCCAGGCTGGAGTGCAGTGGCGCAATCTCTGCTCACTGCAACCTCCACCTCTCAGATTCAAGTGATTCTCCTGCCTCAGCCTTCCGAGTAGTTGGAATTACAGGTGCCCACCACCACACCTGGCTAATTTTTTGTATTTTTAGTAGACACAGGGTTTTGCCATGTTGGCCAGGCTGGTCTTGAGCTCCTGACCTCAAGTGATCCACTCGCCTTAGCCTCCCAAAGTGCTGGGATTACAGGCGTGAGCCACTGTGCCCACCCCCGCCCCCATGTTATTATTTGGAAATTTAAGAGAAGTGGGAGTTGTTAGGCAGTGGGGAGGAAGGAGGATTGAAGCAGTCTATACAAATCTTGATTACATTTTTCTGAACCTTATATCCTAATACCAGCAAGCTAGTCCATATTACAGGTCCATATCATGAGCATTCTCATAGCTGGTATTTCTTCTTAATGCAGTAACTACTAGTACTTCAGAGACGAATGCATTCTTGGATGACCCAGAATTTGCTGATATTATACTGAGAGCAGAGCAAGCAATAGAAGTTGGAATTTTTCCAGAAAGAATCTCTCAAGGTTCAAGTGGAAGTTACTTTGTGAAGGATCCTAAGAGGGTGAGAATTTCACAGACCTACTATATGTAATGGAAACTTTGGTAAATACTAATTTAAATATGAAATCATTGTGAGTTTCTAAAGATATTTTCCTATTAAGTCTAATTGTAACCTCTTTTCCAAAATAAAGGTCAGTTTTTGTTTGTTTTTTGAGATGGGGTCACCCTCTCTTACCCAGGTGGGAGTGCAGTGGTGCAATCATAGCTCACTGTAACCTTAACCACTTGGGCTCAGGCAATCCTCCCATCTCAGCCTCCCGAGTAGGTGGAACCACAGTTGCATGCCACCACACTGGGCTAATTTTTGTAATTATTTGTAGAGATGGTGGTCTCCCTTTATTGCCCTGGCTGGTCTTGAACTCCTGGGCTCAAGCAAACCTCGGCTTTGGCTCCCAAAGTGTTGAGATTACAGGTGTCAGCCACTGTGCCTGGCCTCAATGTTTTGCTTTTACTAAAGCACTCTAGTGTTTAGAAACAGAGCTAATCAGTTCAAGTCACAGTTTGCTATTTTGTTATTTTATACTTGATTTCAAGCATTTATTGAATAGCCACATTCAGCTGTAGCCTTATTGAGTAAATATATTCACAAGTCCTTATCTTCTGGAAGTCTATAACCTTAATAGCCAAACACGGTGGAAGGTTAAACCTTCAAAACTTGTTTAATGTCATTTCCAAAGTACTTGATTTTTTTTCAAAGGTATGTGAATACCTTTTCTGGCATTTTACCAGGGGAAGGAGGCTCAGCAATCTGAAGTTTGAAAGTATTGGAATGTGAAAGTGAAATGAACCACAGGATGATTCTAAAGCAGAAAAGAGAAGTTGATGTGGCACTTTGCTCCACTTAGTCTAGAATTTTTCAAAAATATGTTATTTTTTCTAAAAGCTTTCTGAATGATGCATAATGAGCAGTTCTTTTCTCCGGGGGAATAACTTTTATAATTTCACCCAATTTTTTTTGTAAAGATAGAAGTTCTATTTTTAAAATGATTTTAAAGCATAGTCCCTTTTTTAAGATTAAAATGTATTTGAAGGTACTGTCAATCTCTCAATCTTTATTCTAAGCTTGATTTCTTAATTTGATCTTGTTGACTTTTTTACTAGTGACTCAGACCTTATTGCATTATATTTATTGTGTTATAAAGCAATTATATACTTAAAATTATAATAAGATTTGTTCTTGTCTAAGGATAATTCAGCTTCTAAATTGAATATGAATATATTGTATCAAACAATAAGAGTACAGAGACTTTTAGACATTCATGAGCAAAAGAAGATTTTTTAATAGGAGAGAGTTTAATCAATTTATTTATTAAGATGGATTCTCACTCTGTCGCCCAGGCTGGAGCGCAGTAGCACAATCTCGGCTCACTGCAACCTTCACCTCCCGGGCTCAAGTGATTATCTTGCCACAGCCTGCTGAGTAGCTGGGATTACAGGCGCTCGCGACCACACCGAGCTAATTGTTGTATTTTGAGTAGAGATGGGATTTCCCCATGTTGGCCAGGCTGGTCTCCTGACCTCAAGTGATCTGCTCACCTCCCAAAGTGCTGGGATTACAGGTGTGAGCCACAGCACCTGGCCAAGAGTTTACTTTAAATTGGTTCCTGAAAAAATAACTGGAAAAGAATTAGAGTAGGAGAATCTGACAGCATGGATGTACACTGTATCTTATCATTATCTTTGTATTTTAGAGGTGGTTTTTGTCTTTGGATTAGTTAATTTAACAAATACTTGGATGTCTACTGTTCATCAGGTACTGTTCTGAGTACTGGAAATGCAGCCCTAACAAACCAAGTCCCTGCCTTATTAGATGTGGGGAAAGTAAACAGCAAACATGTAATGTGGATGTTTAATAGATAGTGAATAATAACACTGTTTGACCTAGAATGGTGGTTTTGAAACATTTAAAAATCAGTGAAAGTCTTTCCTTTTTTTTGAGACAAGAGTCTCGCTTTGTCACCCAGGCTGGAGTGCAGTGGCATGATCTCCACTCACTGCAAGCTCCGCCTCCTGGGTTCATGCCATTCTTCGGCCTCAGCCTCCTGAGTAGCTGGGACTACAGGCGCCCTCCACCACGCCCGGCTAATTTTTTGTATTTTTTAGTAGAGATGGGGTTTCACCATGTTAGCCAGGATGGTCTTGATCTCCTGACCTCATGATCCGCCTGCCTCGGCCTCCCAAAGTGCTGGATTACAGGTGTGAGCCACCACGCCTGGCCCAGTGAAACTGTTTCTTAACTTGGAAGTTCAGCAATATAAAACAGGTGAAATTAGAGTTAATCTGGTTAAGTAACATAGGGTCTTGGAGCCTTGCCCTCACCTTCCCAGGGTTTGTCAGAGCACAGTTTGAAAACTGGTCTTGATTTTAGATTGTTGAATAAGAATGAATATGAAAATGTGATTGGAACTAAATCTCTTAATAGTTGAGGTTTATAAATCCTCTTAATAGTTTGAGGATTTATGCCTACATCTGTGGTAGGAAGCAGTAGAAAACAATTTATTAGAATGTATTTTATGGATGATTAGCTATATATGTAAAAAGTCTAATAAGATTTTTACTTTTTTGCTCTAGAAAATTATTGGTGTGTTTAAACCCAAATCAGAAGAGCCTTATGGTCAACTCAATCCAAAATGGACCAAATATGTCCATAAGGTCTGCTGCCCTTGCTGCTTTGGCCGAGGCTGCCTGATTCCTAATCAGGGGTACCTTTCCGAAGCGGGTGCCTATCTTGTGGACAACAAGCTTCATCTGAGCATTGTACCTAAAACAAAGGTAAGCCAGACTTTATTTTTAACCATGGACTTTTAATTTACAACCTGCTTATATCTGAATATTTCAGTAATTATTCCTGATAGAACCTAAAGTGGAGCCCCTTTTTTGGTAGTAGTCCAAGAGTCATGAGTGACTGGTAACTAGTAAATTGATTCTAGTGTAGATCCATGAAGTATTTAAGGGAATGTGTCTTGTCTCTGTGAGATCTGACGATGCTAACAAAAAGAGGATAAAGAACTAGCATTCAGAAGGCAGGAAAATATCAGGGGATCCAGAGATCCTATTGAAGGCAGAGATAACCAATGTGCTTAAAGACTACTATTGTTGTCCTTTCAGCCTTTATACAAAATTTTTTTCTTTTCTCTTTTTTTGTTTTTTTAAGAGACAGGGTGTTGCTGTGTTGCCCAGACTGGCCTTAAATTTCTGTGCTCATGCAGTCCTCCTGCCTCAGCTTCCTGAGTAGCTGGGACTACAGGCACATACCATCATGTGCCTGGCACCCACGTCTTTTCTCTTTATCGTGGCTCACTGCAGCCTCATCCCGCTGGGCTCAGGTGCAGCCGCATCCCGCTGGGCTCAGGTGCAGCCGCATCCCGCTGGGCTCAGGTGCAGCCTCATCCCGCTGGGCTCAGGTGCAGCCTCATCCCGCTGGGCTCAGGTGCAGCCTCATCCCGCTGGGCTCAGGTGCAGCCTCATCCCGCTGGGCTCAGGTGCAGCCTCATCCCGCTGGGCTCAGGTGCAGCCTCATCCCGCTGGGCTCAGGTGCAGCCTCATCCCGCTGGGCTCAGGTGCAGCCTCATCCCGCTGGGCTCAGGTGCAGCCTCATCCCGCTGGGCTCAGGTGATCCTCCCACCTCAGCCTCCTGAGTAGCTGGGACTACAGGCACATACCATCATGCGCCTGGCACCCACATCCTTTCTATTCCTTTCTTTTTTTTGAGACAGGGTCTTGTGCCCAGGCTGGAGTATAGTGATGCAGTCATGGCTCACTGCAGCCTCGTCCTGCTGGGCTCAGGTGATCCTCCCACCTCAGCCTCCTGAGTAGCTTGTAATACAGGCGTGCACCACCACACCCAGCCAGCTTTTGTATTTTTAGTAGAGATGGAATTTCTCCATGTTGCCCAGGCTGGTCTCAAACTCCTGAGCTCAAGCAGTCTACCTGCCACAGCCCCCCAGAGTGTTGGGATTACAGGCGTCAGCCACTGCACCCAGCTAACCTGGCATCCTTTCTAAATTTTTACTTGAAGCCTTCTTCCTTAAAATGTTTACTCCTAAGTCTACAGTTTAATGCTGTTACTTTGACCACTGGCAAATTTTAGGCCTCTAAAAGGCTTTTGTACCACTCTCAGAAAGAAATATGTGCCATTCATTTAACAAGGCTTTGCAAAATTCCCTGGCTTTTCTGTTTTAGATTCTCTGGGGCCTTTATTACAGGGTTAAACTTTGCTAATTTTCATCATTAGAGTGAGTTTCATGGTGTATATGAAAAGAGATACTATAATGCAAATTCTAACCATTTTTCTAAATTGTATGTTTCTAGGTGGTTTGGCTTGTCAGTGAGACATTTAACTATAATGCGATTGACCGTGCAAAATCAAGAGGCAAAAAGTATGCTTTAGAAAAAGTGCCAAAAGTGGGTAGAAAGTTTCATAGGATAGGACTCCCTCCTAAGGTGAGTTTCTCTGATAAGCTTTATTTAGAGGGCATTTGGGCACATACATCCTGAGCTCTAGGAGCCAGGCATTGTGCTGTTAGCTGTGGATATGGATATTATAGCACAGATTTTTCATCTTCCAGGAGCTTATAGTAAACAGGTAATTTCAGTGTAATATAAAGCTGTTGAGATGATGGTAAGTTCAGGGAGCTCTAAGTGGATAGATGGATGTCTAACCCAGTTTAGAGGGATGGGAGGTGTTTCCAAGAAGAGGTTACATGAAAGGCTTATAAAGTAATGGGTAAAACCACAGGTCTGGAATCAGACCTAATCCCAGCCTCTCTGCTAGTTTGCTGGGATTAGGTCTGATTCCAGAACTTACCTTGGGTAAGTTCTTTACTTGCGCGTTCTCTTTTTTTTTTTTTTTGATAGAGGTTCTCACTCTGTTGCCTCAGCTGGAGTACAGTGTTGTGAACAGGGCTTACTGCAGCCTCGCCCTCGTGGGCTCAAATAATCTTCCTGCCTCAGCCTTCTGAGTAGCTGGGACCACAGGTGCACACCACCACACCTGGCTAATTAAAAAAAATTTTTTTTGTAGAGATAGAGTCTCACCGTGTTGCCTAGGCTGGTCTTGAATTCCTGGGCTGAAGCAATCCTCTCGCCTTGGCCTCCCAAAGTGCTGGGATTACAGGTGTTAGCCACTGTGCCTGGCCAAGTTCCTTACTCTAAGCCGCAGTTTCTATAAAATGAGAATGACAAAAACTACCTCTTAGGTTGTTGTGAGGATAAAACTAAGAAATTCATGTCAAGGACTACCTGGTACATAGTAAAGGTTAAGTAAATGGTAGCAGCTATGTTTACTTACTACACATTAGATTTTCTTTTTTCTTATCACCTTTAAATAAACCTGAGGGATGATGAGAAGCCAGCTAAACAAGGGTAGAGAGGGTTAATGGGAAAGGCATTCTAGAAAAAGCTTTAAGACTTATTTTTTAGAAATGTATTTAGCTTATGATTCTCTTGCTTCTGTACATTTATCTAGACAAAAAGAATTTCAGTAGGAATTCATCGTTAACCTAACTTTTAAGATAAATTTTACTCAAAGTGGGCAGGAAGTTTGAAAGTTTTTAAAAGGCCTGTTCTTCCTTGGACATGCTGAAATAAGTGTGACTAAAGGAGGATGTTATTTCCATATTTATGACTACTAGTTCTTAGTTATAAGTATTTTAAAGAACACTTTTAGGAAATCATGAAAATTTCATGCCAACAACAAAAACATAAAGTGTTAGAATAAAAAGCAGATTTTCTTTGTGGTGATTTGTTTGTATTTTTGAAGCAAACTAGGATTACCTATTACCTTTTTGTCATGTGCTACTTAAATTTGTATTTCCTTCTCCAACAAATTGTTTACTATTAACTAGTAATCTTAGTAACAAAAGTGCTTTCTTAAATGGTCATATCTTCAAGGAAAGGACTTTTTTAAAACCACTATCAATATTATGATTAATAGATTTGTTTTTTAAAATTTTTAAGACAGAGTATTTAATCTGTGTGGTTAAGGAATCCGTCCTTTTTTTTTTTTTGAGACAGAGTCTCGCTGTGTCGCCCGGGTTGGAGTGCAGTGGTGCAATCTTGGCTCACTGTAACCTCCGCCTCTTGAGTTCAAGTGATTCTCCTGCCTCAGCCTTCTGAGTAGCTGGGACTATAGGCATGCGCCACCACACATGGCTAATTTTTTGTATTTTAAATAGAGACGAGATTTTTACCATGCTGGCCAGGCTGGTCTCAAACTCCTGGCCTCAAGTGATCCACCCACCTCAGCCTCCCAAAGTGCCGGGATTACAGGTGTGAGCCACCACACCTGGCTTCATCCTATTTTTAAAATAAAATTATTTATTTAGAATTCAAAGAAAGAGTCTTAACAACTAAAAAAAAAAAAAAAAGAAAAAAGAAAAAAATTATTTACTGTATTTTATGTCATAAAAAGAATCTGGAAAAGTTCAGATAAAATTGCACTGTTACTGAATAAGCAGGATAGGTTTAAAATTTGGCCTCCATAATTAAATCCATCTTAATGAATATTTTTAGAAAAACGGCATTCTTTTTCAGAGTGTCACCTTGAAGACACATGTTTATTCTTTTTTTAAATTTTCCCAAAATAGCTGCTATGCTCCTTGAAAGTATAGGGGTAAGCATTTTTTATTTGCTATGTATTCTTTATGTGATTATTTAAAATTAGTGTATAAAAATGGTTTTCTTGATAAATGTGGCTTATCTAAATTAGTGTTGTCTTCTTATTGTGTTTACATGACACATTTTTTGACAGTACTGCTGAAAAATATAAATATTAATCCCCTTGTTCTTGTACTTTCTTTTCTAACTATAGTTCTTAAAATTATAGATTGGTTCCTTCCAGTTGTTTGTTGAAGGTTACAAGGAGGCTGAATATTGGCTTAGGAAATTTGAAGCTGACCCTTTGCCTGAGAATATTAGAAAACAATTTCAGTCACAATTTGAAAGATTGGTTGTTTTGGATTACATCATCAGAAATACAGGTATTGAAGTTCTCTCATTTGTTTACGCAAATCTTGTTCATTTTCAAACTATATTCTTGTTATCCAAATCAAAGCGGTAAACTTTTGTTGCAGAAGTCTTGAAGCCACTTTCTCTGTCTGCCTTGGCAAACAGATACAGTGTTGACTCTCCTGGGCAGAATTCATCCTGTGTGGGATAGATTCTGACTCATAGCAGGCTCCTAGATCAGTTCCTGTCCCCTAGGGAGGAATTTCCTAGGGGCAGGGCAAAGTCAGATATTGGAAATGTTATCTGCATAATGTGAGTAATTAAGGCTTCATTGTATAAATTATGTTAGGTGTTTATTTTGACATTATGTAACTCTTAGTGTAGTTTATAAATACACTGAACTCTTAATTTTTCCTGTGCTATAAAGGAGCAATGATGTAGACCAGGGATGTCCAGTCTTTTGGCTTCCCTGGGCCACACTGGAAGAAGAATTGTCTTGGGCCACACATAAAAACAGTAACACTAATGACAGCTGATGAGCTTAAAAAAAAAAGTATAAAAAAAACTCAGAATGTTTTAAGAAAGTTTACAAATTTTTGTTGGGCCACATTCAAAGCCATCCTGGGCAGCATGTGGCCTGCAGGCCACGGGTTGGATAAGCTTGATGTAGATTATCCAAAGCAGGGGCTCCCCAATGTGGGTCCCTGGACTGTCAGGGTCAGCATTACGTGAGAATTTGTTAAACACGCATCTTCTCAGACACTACACTGGACCTTTTGGAACAGAAATTGCAAGTGGGTGCTGGCAGGCTAGGTTTTAAGGTACTCTCCAGGTAATTCTGATGCATTCTGAAGTTTGAGAACCACTGGTTCAAAATGTTTTCTTATTTAGTTTTTGGAAAAGAATCAAATAATTTTCCAGATTTACTTTCTTAATTTTTATATATATATATATTTATAGTCTAGACTACTTCTATGCTGACATGAGGTGAGCCTGCTTAGAAATTTGCCTAGAAATAGGGGGTTAATTCTTTTTCTTCCTAAAGTGAAGAAAAGCTCTTTGATTTTAATAACCTTGATTTAATAATTGTATCACCTCACAGGGTAGTTTTGAGGATTACATGAATTATTACATACTAAGCACTTAAAACAATGTTGGCCCAGAGAAAATATTCAATAAATGTTTGTTTTTTTTTAGTTTCTTTGTGTTAAATTGTGACCTTTAATATGCTACGGATAACCAGTGAAAGTCTCAAAAGTCAGGAGATCACTAGAGTTTTCTCACTGATATTAAGCCATGATGTCCATAGAAATGAAGTAACAGATTTTCTTGCTTGTTTTGAAAGACAGGGGCAATGATAATTGGTTAGTCAGATACGAAAAGCAGAAATGTGAAAAGGAAATTGACCATAAGGTAAGGAAATTTACAATTTTATATGTTTTTATATATATATATATACACACACACACACACACACAGTGTATATAATTGTGTATAACTTGTGAATATATATATATATTCAATTTCTGTAAAAGATTCCTTTAAGTTATTCTTCACCATTTCCCCCTTCTTTCACTTAAGCTTTGGTTTTTAAATCTACTTTCTCTGTTTTTCTCACACTTTTTATTTTCGTCACTTGTTTACGTTGCGTTTCTTGATTCTTGATTATTTTTTATTTTTTATTTTTAAATAGAGATGGGATTTTGCCACATTGGCCAGGCTGGTCTCGAACTCCTGACCTCAAGCAATCCACCCTCCTTGGCCTCCCAAAGTGCTGGGATTACAGTCATGTGCCACCACGCCCAGCCAGTTCTGTTTTTTCTTTTATTAATTGTTGGGCAGCTTTATTTTTTATTTCATATTAGAATAGAAGAATAATACCTGCTTAGTACTTTTTTAGAGTTTGAGAAATAAATAGAATCTCCATATTTTGCTTTTATGTAATAAAGGCTTCTGGGATTTTTGTTCACCATGTTTGTATTTTACTAATTCACTTTTCTTCTGAGTCCTTTCATTCAGTATTAGATAATACAGTACTACCTAATAAATGGAACATGTGTGCTTAACCTGTGAATCATGTTCACTGAACTTAAAAAAAGTATTAAATACTTTTGCTATTTATAAGAAGCTGGTTTTAACATATATAATAGACTACATAGAGCCTCGACACTGATATCAGAGTTACAGATTTTAGAGTAATTGCTATCCACTTTGAGTACCAAGTTCAAGTTTTAGATATTTACGTAAGATTTTTTTTTCAAAATACTTTTACAAGTTTAAAACAGTTTGTACATTTGGGAAAGTTTTAAGTGATTAAAAATATTTCTTCAATATTTATAATTTATGTTCTCAAGTAATGACTTAAAGCTGTTGTATCATTTTTAAAAGTTTGTGCTTTTAAATGTTTATCAAGGATATTTAAAAATATATATTCATATCACTTAGTAATAAAAAGGAACAAACTTGATAGAATAGCGTGGATGAAACTTAAAATTATGCTGAAAGAAGCTACACATAAAGGGAACATATTGTATGATTATATTTATATTTAAAAATTAGATAATGCAAACTAGTTTCTAGTGACAGAAAACAGACCAATAGTTGTCTGGTCTTGGGGTAGAGGGAAGGCTGGACTGCAAAGGGACACAAGGAAACTTTGGGGTGAAAGTTTCACATATGTCAAGGCTCATCACATTGTACTTGTTAATATAGGAAGTTAATTGTGTGTAAATTATACCTTAAAGTTGTAAATAGGAAAGAATGGTAGAAATAATAATAAATGGCAGTTGTAGCAGAAATGGGCTTAAAATACAAACATAAATGCACATATGTCTAAGCTCCTGGGCCGGGCACAGTGGCTCATGCCTGTAATCACAGCGCTTTGGGACGCCAAGGTGGGAGGATTGATTGAGTCCAGGAGTCTGAGAACCTGTGTCTACAAAGAATTTAAAAAGACATTTTTTAAAGCGCCACTTAAGGATAAAAGACTTTAAGATAGTAGAAAAAGTAAAATGAAATAAATTAGCCGGACATGGTGGCAAACACCTGTGGTTCCAGCTATTCGGGAGGCTGAGGTGGGAGGATTACTTGGGCACAGGAAGTCAAGGCTGCAGTGAGTTGTGGTTGTGCCTCTACACTCTAGCTTGGGTGACAGAGCAAGACCCTGTCTCAAAAAAATAAAAAAATTAAAGATAATTAAATAACATAAGCTCCCAAAATTATTTTATTTGTATATCTTGAACTGTTAGATTTTGCTGAAAATTCTTTTGCTCCAAGTATTTTGTGCACTTTCAATGAGGTGTAAGACATTTGATATAAACTAAAAGAAATAAAGTTGGCGTACCTCACATCAGCCTTCGCTGTAGTGCTTTTAAATTAAAAATTTTCTTTTTTACTTTTTGTTATTGTATCTAGGCCACTTAGTAATGGCCATCTGTCTTTGATCAGAATACTCTTTTTTTCTTTAAAAAACACACACGTTTAACTTTATTCTGTTTTAATTTCTAAGTAAAGCAATTCCAAAAATACGAAGTTAACATCAGAGCCATGTGAACCACCGTGATAAAATAAAACAGATACTCACAATAATTACTTCTAAAGATAGTTAAGCTTGATAAATTACCTTCCGCAGAAATACTCTTTAACATGAAAACCCTCTTTCTCCTGAGATCTTTATTTCTGTTATGGAAGAATACAGAAGTTAGGAACGGCCTACTGTATTAGTACATTCTCACTCTGCTATGAAGAAATACCCAAGGCTGGGTAATTTATAAAGAAAAGAGAGTTAATTGACTAACAATTCTGCATGGCTGGGGAGGCCTCAGGAAACTTACAATCATGGCAGAAGTCACCTCTTCAGAGGGCGGCAGAAGAATGAGTGCGAGTAGGAGAAATGCCAGACGTTTACAAAACTGTCAAATCTCATGAGAACTCACTCACTATCACGAGAACAGCATGGGGGAAACTGCCCCCATGATCTGATTACCTCTATCTGGTCCTGCCCTTGACACGTAAGGATTACAGGGATTCAATTCAAGACGAGATTTTGGGTGGGGACACAGCCAAACAATAACACCTACATTCAAGAATATCTTGAGGTTCCTTCTACTAGATCTTATTATATTTAATTATGGTCTTTGAAGGAGTTTCATTTAGAAACATTTTGTATTTGATTTATTTCTTTGGGACCCTAAGAAAGACTAGGTCTTAATAAGGTGATTTTATTAAGGTGTTTAAAAAAATCAGTAATATTTTACATCATACATTTAAGCAATGAATCTACCAGTAAATTATCTAGAACATCACTTTTTAAAGTCACAATATTTTCAAGCATCTTAAAGAGAAAAAACTTGAAACCATTACTGAGTAATGGTATAATATCAAATTTTAAAAAATAGTGGTTAGGAAATACACTGTTTATTCAGACAGTCTCTTTCATTCCTGTGTGAATTTGTACTTTTTCTGGTAACATTGTTAATTTTTATAGGCTCTTCAGAGAGAATATGTCCTTAAACCTCAATAATTATTATAAATAATTTATCCTTTGGGAATATTTATAGAGGTTCTTTAATCAACATATCATTTTTCTACTCTATAGGAATCAAAATGGATTGATGATGAAGAATTCCTTATTAAAATAGCTGCAATTGATAATGGTCTAGCATTTCCTTTTAAACATCCTGATGAATGGAGAGCATGTGAGTATTTAGAACCTTCTGTAGAGTCTATAATTACCTTTTTTCCAGAATGAGAAGGGAAAAAAATTTACAGATACCATAGCGGAGGAAAAAGTAGATGAAATATGATTATTCATTAAGGCTCGGTTTTAGGCATTAGGGATGCAAATGTATACTACAGGGTCTTGCTATGAATTTTTTGCTTATTCTGGGATGACTGGTTTTGACTTTTAGGTTTTGTGTTATCCTTGGAAAATGAGGTTAGTAGTGTTCCAGTTTTTAAAAAATATATAACATCAAAATTATTTTAATATTTTGGTAGAACTATATTTTACGTTTTTGGTTGTATTCACTTATAAAACAATTTAGGCCTGCCCTCCACCTGACCTCATTTTTAGGGAGTAGTGCTTTAATTGCTTTCCCAGTCTCTCTTGTGGTAAATGATTATGTTTTCTACATCTTCTTGAACCAGTTTTAGGCACTTTTATTTTGCTTAAAATTTTCCATGATTTCTTGAGTTTTAAATTTATGAGTATAGCATTTTATTAGAATTCTCCTATAATTAAAAAAATTCCCTCTGTGCGTATTAAGTATTTAGGGAGTTAAATGAAATGATGTCTGTAATTTGCCTTAAAATATTGGTGGTGTGGACCAGGAGGGATAAATAAAGCCAGTTTTGCAAAAAAATTGGTAATAATTGAGTTAACATGGGAATTTATTATAGTTGTTTTTTGATATTTGTATGTGTTTAAAATATATGGGCCAGGCATGGTGGCTCACACCTGTAATCCCAGCACTTTGGGGGCTGAGGCTAGCAGATCACTTGAGCTCAGGAGTCCAAGACCAGCCTGGGCAACATGGCGAAACCCCATCTCTACAAAAAATACAAAAATGAGCCAGGTGTGGTGGCTGATGCCTGTAGTCCTAGTTACTTGGGAGACTGAGGTGAGAGGATTACTTGAGCTTGGGAGGTGGAGGTTGCAGTGAACCAAGATGGCACCACGCACTCCAGCCTGGGTGACAGAGTGTAAGGCCCTGTCTCAAAAATAAAAAATATATAGTATGTTTAAAAAATCTGGCTGGGCGCAGCGGCTCACGCCTATAATCCCAGCACTTTGAGAGGCTGAGGTGGGTGAATTACCTGAGGTCAGGAGTTCGAGATCAGCCTGGGAAACATGGTGAAACCCCGTCTCTACTAAAAATACAAAATTAGCCGGGTGTGGTGACACAGGCCTGTAATCCCAGCTACTCGGGAGGCTGAGGCAGGAGAATCTCTTGAACCTGGGAGGTGGAGGATGCGTTGAGCCGAGATCGCACCATTGCACTCCAGCCTGGGCAACAAGAGTGAATCTCTGTCTCACCAAAAAAAAAAAAAAAAAAAAAAAATCTTTGTATCCATGATATCTCTCTTTAAAGTTCCTTCAATTTATTAGTGAGCCTTTTACTCATTAGGCTTGCCAAAGATTTGTCTGTTGTTAAGCATTGGTCCTTCTATTTATTTAATTATTTATGCTCTTTTTCCCCAGATAATTGCCTTTTTATTTTATAAATCAGGCTTTTAGTTTGTTTGCTTTTTCTTTTATAGATTTATGTTTTCCATCATTATTCTTTTCTCTTATTATGTTCATGCTATATTGCTTTCCTATAAATGCATATTAGGCCTCATACTTTCCTCTGGGTATCATTTTGGCTAAATCACGGGTTGCACAGGTGGTACTCTATGGCTCTGCTTTACATACTCATATTTTCTGACTTTCTTTTTGACAGGAATAATTTAGAAGTATTTTGTTTGATCTTAAAATTTCTATGTCAGCTTATTTTAATTGTCCATTATTACTATTTCTAAGAAACTGTTCATTGTTATTTTTGTAGCATTATTGCATTGTGATCTGTGAATACAGCCTGTGTAAATTCTGTTTTGCAATTTGTTAGTAATTTCTATATGATCCTATATATGGCCTATTTAGAGGATAGTATTTGAAAAGAATGAGCACAAAATTCTGTCTGCTAAGCTAAAGGTTGTTAGTCATATCATATCCTTTACCTATTTTCTGACTATTTAATCTGTTAATTTTCAGAGGAAATTAATGATCACTGTGATTGTGATTTTGTCAGTGTTTTCTTCAGTTTCTGTGCATTTTTTGCTTTGTATTTCACATGTGTAGAGTTCCAGTGGTTTATCTTCCTGGTGGCGTCTTCTTTTTTTTTTAATCAGTGTGAAATATATCCCACTTTGTGTATACCTCAGTGGTTTTTGCTTTTCTTATTTGGTTTTCTGTAACATTGTTATACCTCCGTTCATTTTGTTAGCATATACCTGGTTTTATTCTCTACATTTATGCACGTGTGAATGAATGACAAGGTCCCCTTCTGTCATCTAGGCTGGATTGCAGTAGCATGCTCGTAGCTCACTGCAGCCTCAAACTCCTGGCTCAAGCAATCCTCCTGCCTCAGCCTCTCGAGTAGCTGAGACTACAGGCACACGCCATCACACTCAGCTAATCTACTTTTATTTTTAACTTTTATCATTTTGTTTTAGATATATGACTTATGAAGAATACTTAGCTGTTTTTTTAACCCAGTCTGAGTCTTTTAATAGGTGCACTTTGTAGTTTAAGTCTCAATAAACTACTGATACGCTTAAGCTTTTCCTGCCATCTTATTTTTTTCCTACTAAACATGAATTGTAATTTATTCTTTTTTGCTTGTCCTGTCTCTTGTTGAACTGATTTGAAATGTCTTGGTTCCATTTTATTATTTTCTCCTAATGGTTTGGAACCTTTATGCAAATTGCATTTGTAAAGGGTTTAAAGGGTACATCTAGGAAATTTTACCAAACATGCAGTTGGGGATTAAAGGTTGGAGCTTGAAAAGGAATTGGTAGTGGGGATATAGTTTTTATTTCTTTTTCTTTTTCTTTCTTTTTTTTGGTTTTCTGGGATATGAGAGAGAGGAAATAGCTTTTAAACTGTCGTCTTGTTGATGGAAGCCATGGTAGTGTTTGCTGTTACCCAGGAAAATCACAGAGAACAAACACTATTGCCTAGCACGATGCCAGGTACATAAATATTCAGTGAATGTTTTATGAATGCTTAAATAAATAGAGAAGAGAAAGAACTAAGTGTGGAATCAGGGGTAACAGTGACATTGAAAGAGGGGAGGAAAAACTAGCAAAAGAGAGAAGGAGTAGCTTACAAGACAGAAGACAAATTTAGAGTGGTATCTCCAACGCCACAGAGGAGAGAATTTCATAAAGGAGATGATAGAAAACAGTGCTACATGCTACAGAGAGATTAAGTAGCATGACAACTGCAAGTGAGCCTTTGGACAGACCCTTGGGTCTGGTGACTGGTGGCCTTAGGAGAGAGTGTTTAGATGGTAGTACTAGAAGTTGAGTGTTGGGATTAAATGTAGAGGCAGTTGAAAAATAAAGGCCTTTCTTCTATGAAATCATTCAGGGAAAACTAAAAAGAAAATTGGACATATCTATAAGGAGATGTGAGCCAGGGGAAATACTTTCTTTAGAATGAAAAGTGACCTTCCTACTGTGTGCAATGAGATAGATCAAGAAGTGAGAGCCAGGCGCTGAGGTGCGCTCCTGTAGTCCTAGCTACTTGGGAGGCTGAGGTGAGAGAATTGCTTGAGCCCAGGAGATTGAGGCCATAGCGAACTATGATTGTGCCAGTGCACACCAGCCTGGGTGACTGAGGAGGAATGACTCCAAAGGCAGATTTCTTCTTCAGGGCTTTCAAAGTGGTAGGATCCACCAAAGCTCGGGATTCTCATTGGATATGCCCATAGTAGCTCTGTGGATGATCATGTCAAAAATCTTAACACTCTTGCAGGAATCTGAATATGCACCCTTTCTAGAAGATTATACCTGTACAAATCTCTCTAGTCCTGGCGCAGTGTAGATTTAATGGTCTTCTTGAGGGAGAACTAGAGCTAGCTCAGAGTCATGGATCTTTTGTCTCTTAAAGTGACTCACCCATTTACCTCCTAATGATTTCAAAGTTTAGAACATCTTCTGTATACAAGTAAGTGGTCAATTTCTGATGATTTGTAGTTGTGGAGGCTAGGCAGACCTCAGCCGTGGTATTCAATCTGTGCCCGGGTGTGGTGATATGCACCTGTAGTCCCAGCTACTTTTGAAGCTGAAGTGGGAGAATCCCTTGAGTCCAGAAGTTTGAGGCTGCAGTGAGTTATAATCATGCCACTGTACTCCAGCCTGGGTGACACAGTGAGACCCATTCTCTTAAAAATATATAATAATAAAAACAATCTGGGGCTGTGTACAAAGTATAGGTATTCATCAGTTTCTGAACTGAGGAACCAGATAGATTGAGGTACATTTAGAGCTATTTGAGATAGATTCATTATCCAAACTCTTGCTCTCTACTATCTAAAACTCAGAGACATTACTAGTTTACTATCTGAATTGACTGTCCAAATCTGAGTAATTTGGATTGCAGTTGGTAGTTTTACTCTGATTAAGTTCTTATCCTGTCCTTTTTTGGGGAGAACCTAGGAGTTGTAGGAAAGAACCAGGAAAAATGTGAGTCTAAATAAACCATTTCCTACCACTGATTAGGAGAATGCTTTTTTCTATTAGATCCATTTCACTGGGCTTGGCTTCCTCAAGCAAAAGTTCCTTTTTCTGAAGAAATAAGAAACTTGATTCTACCATATATTTCTGACATGAACTTTGTGCAAGACTTATGTGAAGATCTCTATGAACTTTTTAAGGTAAGTTAATGCTTAGTTTGATTATTGCAGAAAACGAAATCTTAAAATAGAAGAGACTGCTTAATAGAGCTAATTTGCAATTTGCTATTTCTTGTATTGCTGCTTGCCATAAAACCTGACAGGACAGAGAGGAATTAGCAGTTTTATTTACAGGAGCATAGATTCATAAAGCTAAAGCTATACTTACTATGAGCATTCTTTGAGGTGAGACTACATTAAAACTTAATTTGCTGTTTTCTTCAAAAGTTGAATTTTTACAAGAAGACTCTATAAATTATAATACATATTTGGTGACCTGCTATGATTTAGTTCTCTTAAAAAGCCTAAATTCATTGGCTGGAAAGTCATCTTAAATCCTTTCTGGAACAAATTGGGGTACAAATAAATAAGTCTATTCGTGTCATTCTGGGAGTATACAAAAATACCTCAGGTAAAAATATTATTTTGGTTTTATCAATTAGGAAGGCTTTTTAATGGCCTCATTTGCTGAGTTGAAGAGTTCATCTGTTTTCAAATATTTATATCAAAGTCTTTATTTTGGGAATTGTTTTTTTTTCCTTTCTGTAATAGACTGACAAAGGATTTGACAAAGCCACTTTTGAAAGTCAGATGTCTGTGATGAGGGGTCAGGTAAGTTACCTTTTTATTTGTTCATAAGGAAAAAAATCTCTTTGAAACAGTAGTCAACTGTTTTCTCCACTGTGATCTGGAGATGTAATATTTAATACTACCTCTTATGCTGAACCAAAATAGCCCAGATTATTAGAAATGAAGTTGATTTAGCCGAGTGCAGTGGCTCACGCCTGTAATCCCAGCACTTTGGGAGGCCAAGGCGGGTGGATCACCTGAGGTCAGGAGTTCGAGACCAGCCTGGCCAACATGGTGAAACGCCATCTCTACTAAAAATACAAAAAAATTAGCTGGGTGTGGTGGCGGGCGCCTGTAATCCCAGCTACTTGGGAGGCTGCGGCAGGAGAATCACTTGAATTCAGGAGGTGGAGGTTGCAGTGAGCCAAGATCACGCCACTGCACTCCAGCCTGAGCAACAAGAGTGAAACTCCATCTCAAAAAAAAAAAAAGAAATGAAGTTGATTCAAATAGTTTCTTCCCTCTATTATCTTATAAATTAGGTTTTTTTTTTGTTTTTTTTTTGTTTTTTTTGAAGATGGAGTCTCGCTCTGTAGCCCAGGCTGGAGGGCAGTGGCGTGATCTCGGCTCACTGCAAGCTCCGCCTCCCAGGTTCATGCCATTCTCCTGCCTCAGCCTCCCAAGTAGCTGGGACTACAGGCTCCCGCCACCGCACCTGGCTAATTTTTTTTTATATTTTTAGTAGAGACGGGGTTTCACCATGTTAGCCAGGATGGTCTCAATCTCCTGACCTCGTGATCCGCCTGCCTTGGCCTCCCAAAGTGCTGGCATTACAGGCGTGAGCCACTGCCCCCAGCCTAAATTAGGTATTTTTGACCTTGTTGTATGCTGTTTATTTAGCTCAGTGTTTCCTCTGCTATGAATTGTTTGTCCCCATTTTGATAGCTATTTTCTTGGGCATCACTACCTTTTTCCCCCTCAGATCCACTCACTT
Organism: Pongo pygmaeus; assembly: GCF_028885625.2. Classification (NCBI taxonomy): domain Eukaryota; kingdom Metazoa; phylum Chordata; class Mammalia; order Primates; family Hominidae; genus Pongo; species Pongo pygmaeus. Next base: position 24,396,728 of record NC_072376.2, read on the forward strand.
AGACATTTCAGTACCAAGTTCTGTTGCCAATAGATTACTATTTTTCTTTTTTTTTTTTTTTTTTTTGTGGAATGTGTGTGGCTTTTGCTAGAGCAGTCACTAAATAACCATGTCACCAAGATTGAGTATCAACTGTGACATGAAAAAACTAATTGTAACTCAGTCCTCCACCTGACCCCCTTCTCACTTTTTTTTTTTTTCTTTTTTTGAGACAGAGTCTTGCCCTGTCACCCAGGCTGGAGTGCAGTGGTGCGATCTCGGCTCACTTCAACCTCTGCCTCCCAAGTTCAAGCGATTCTCCTGCCTCAGCCTCCAAAGTAGTTGGGATTACAGGCGTGCATCACCACGCCCAGCTAATTTTTTTGTATCTTTAGTAGAGATGGGATTTCACCATGTCAGCCAGGCTGGTCTTGAACTCCTGACCTTATGATCCAGCCACCTTGGCCTCCCAAAGTGCTAGGATTACAGGCATGTGCCACCGTGCCCAGCCCCTCCTCACCTTTAGTTAAAGGTTAGAAGTACAAGGCATTAAGTCTGCTGATGTGGACCTGCAGGCTGGGCTCACTGCAGGCTGGGCTCACTGTCAGATGACTTCTGCTTCTTGGACTCTATGAATGGTATTTCTATTCCAAAAGGAAAGCTTGAAACATAAGTAAATTATACTGTAAACATTGTCTTTTAGTGTCTTATAAATTAACATTCTCTTCCTAAAATATACATTTAATTTAAGGTAGCTGTTTGCCACAATACCTGTAGCAAAGAAGATGGGTCAAGTTTTTGCACTGAGTATTATATTATACAACTTTAACAGGTACATATAATTACACAGGGAATCATTCATTCATTCACCAAATATTTATTGAGAGAACTAGTGCTGGCAATTAGTCACTGGAGATAAAGCAATAAGGAAAACCAAGCTTCTGCTGTCATGGAGTTTTGCTCTGCAGAGAAGGCCAGGGCTCGGTGAAAAGGGACAGGTGATTATTAGCTCATGCATCTCTCTGCTCCATCACATTTATGCAGTGCTTAATGCAGTCATAAGTTTTAAGTAGTTAAGTGAAGGCTCGAGAAATAGGATGGAACCAGAGTATAGAGGGCCTTAAACACCAGAATGTAGATTCCATAAGGAAAGGATTGGAGCAGTTAGAAATTAAGCATTAAAGAAGGGCTGTGATGAGACAGAAGTTTTCGAAAAGGAGATCTTATTCTGGGTTTCTTCTATGAACTCCTTGAAATTGTGTATAAAATGTTAATATGTGCATTTTGGGTGTGAGAGAAGATAGGATTTATATCTCAGCAAAAATATTTATATCCCTCAAAAAAGTTAAGGACTACTGCAGAAGGCTGGGCTGAACAGTAGGGTACAGATTTGCTTTGTAGATGAGATGACAGCCAAGGAGCCTCACTAAGAGGCTTTTTCTGGTAATTGAGGCATCAATGGAAGGATTAGGTGATCAATGATTATAATCATGTTGCAGAGTTTTGCTATCCCAAAACTTATTTGAGCTAAATTTTTAGGCATAGATAAGTATGCCTTGATTTGACCTTTTTGTTTGAAACAAATTGACTTGACATATCAATATGCTTCATCTTCTGGAACTTTCTTATCCCTAAAGGTTTATTTTTATTTTAGGAATCTGATTTAAAATAAAGAAGTAAATAACAGCTGTAAATGATTTTGTCAGCTTTAATTGTGGTTTAAAGTTAACACCTGAGGAATTTAAATTTTTAAAAAATGCCTCTCTGGGTGCAGTGGCTCATGCTTGTAATCCCAGCATTTTGAGAGGCAGAGGAGAGCAGATTGCTTGAGCTCAGGAGTTCAAGATCAGCCTGGGCAAATGGCGAAACCCGTCTCTACAAAAAAATACAAAAATTAGCCGGGCGTGGTGGCATGTGTTTGTAGTTCCAGCTGCCAGGAGCCTGAGGCAGGAGGATCACTTGAGCTCCAGAGGTGGAGGAGATTGCAGTGAGCGGAGATTGCGCCACTGCACTCCAGCCTGGGCAACAGAGCAAGACCTTGTCTTAAAAAAAAAAAAAGCCTGTCTAAGAAGGTGTGGGAGTATTCCAGTTCTGAGGCCTGTTACAAAGATGTGTCCGTGGCTGTCTCCTATTTTAGGTTGATTCACTCATATCCTATCTCATGCACAAAAGAAAAAGGCATTATAAAAATGAATGTAATAAAATAGGAAGATGACAGGGTCAATAACTTAGGAGAGAAAGAAATAAAATGATGATACTTTGGTTATTATACGTTGTCATTTGATTTTGTTTTGTTTTTTAATTTTAATTTGATTTTGAGCTTTCTGATAGCCAAAAAAGATAATATGTCCTGACCATGTACATGACTGTGTAGCTCTCTGGTTTTGGCTGTTTTTACTTTTTTAAAAAAAGTTGGTCTAAGGCCAGGTGTGGTGGCTTACGGCTGTTGTCCCAGCTACTTGGGAGGCTGAGGCAGGATTGTTTAAGCCCAAGAGTTCGAGGCTGTAGTACACTGTGATGACACCTGTGCATAGCCACTGCACTGCAGCCTTGGCAACAGACCACGACCTCATCTCTTAAGAAGAAGAAAAAAAAAGATCTAAAAAATCAGGTATTGGGCCAGGCATGTTGGCTCACGCCTGTAATCCCAGTTTGGGAGGCCAAGGTGGGTGGATTGCTTGAGCCCAGGAGTTCGAGGTTGTAATGAGCCGTGATCACACCACTACACTCCAGCCTGGGCAACAGAGCAAGACCTTGTCTCTAAAAAAAAAAAAAAAAAAAAAAAAAAATTAACCTATATTCCAAACAACAGAATAATTACTTCAGCAAATTCCTCGAGTCAAAATACTTGTGTTATTTCTGTCAGTTACAAATATCATTTAAATCCCTCTCCCTTCCAGTTTTGCTTAGTAACTTAATGGTTTGTGCTTTCTACAGCCAAGTCTTTTGCCCTAGTTTGTAGTAAGCCGTTAGTTTTACACATATAATCAATGGCATGCTCTAATTCTTCACGTAAAGATGTGGACTGAAACAATATGAAAGTTTTTTTTTTTTAATTCAGAGCTGGTAATAATGTTTATGAACATTAAAGATAAACAATGTTTTGAATTTTATATTAAATAGTAATAGGTCATAATCAGGGTAGGTAAAATTCATCTTATATTCTAATTTGGAACACTGAAGCTGAGAATATATTTACTTATAAGCAATGTGAAATATATTTTCTATGTGACCTGAAAAAATGCAGAAATAATAACTAAAACTTTTTCTGAAAACACAGTGAACTTATATTCAGAGATTTATATACCAGAAACTCATTTACAGATTCAATAATAATTGACATTAAAGAAAGTGAAACTAACCCTTTAGTACCTCCTGGTACTTGACCCCTTACTGGACACTTTAATGATGCTTATTACCGTTTATCCTCACAACACCTCCACAGAGTAGTCTACATTTTAGGTGGAATGACTTTGGCTCAAAGGGCTTTAATAACATGTATCTGTGAAATAAGGGGGCCTGCCAGCCTGGCCAATCAGCAACATTTAGGCATTGCCTCTGCCCAGGGCCCTTATCATCTCTCCTCTGGATTTACTGATGTTGGAAGTTGACCTTACCTCTTCTCCCATTCGTCTTCCACATTGAAACAAGAACAATCTCTAAAAACAAATCTGAGCATGTGTTCTGTTATTTAAAACTCCTATAATTTGTCCATGTGTACAGGCTCAAGTCCAGGCTTTCAGCACAGTCGACAACACCCTTCACAGTCAGGCTCCAAACAGTGCATCTACCTTTATCTCTTGCCGTTTTACCCCTCTCCCTGGGCTTGGCAAATCTGAACTGCTCTTCCTTCCCCTTTCCCAGTGGTGCCCTTGTGCATGCGATTCTCTCTCCTCTATGCCTTTCCCTCTTTATCTAGGAAACAGTTTTTCTTTCAACCTCCATGTCAGTCTTCCTAAACTACTCCTGTTCTGATTTTTGCAGCACTCCCTGGGAATATGCTGGCGTCACATTTTACTCAGAAATTTGGTTTTTAAATCAACATATGGGGTACATTGCTATAGAGAGATAGCTTAAAATCTACAATAAAGTAGAATGTATGTGGTTTGATGTATATAGTGCAGTAATTCTCAGGCCCACTGAAATTTAAAGACCAGCGAACTAATCTATAGGAAAGCAAAGTCGATACGTAGAAGCCCACAAGTTTATACCACCTGCCTGGACCACAGCTGTCACATCCCTGTCAAGCTGTCATTATGGCATGGGTAGAGAAGTCTAGTGTCTCCCCTGGCCTGCAGAATTTGCTCCGTTCTATTTTTTTAAATAATCCACTCTGATTTAAACAGATAGTAATAGATTTGTTATTCTTTGAGAAATGAAAAAATAGGTGGTATGTGGGGGAGGGGATCAGATTTTAAAGTCAGGGCAGAGGTCCTTTCCATCACACACAAGTATTGCAATTACTTGTTCATGTGGCTGCTTCTAGAATTTGAGTTCTTTAAGGGCTTACATGGCTTTTCCCTCATTTGGTCCCCTCTTCTCCCCAACACAGTGAGTGCTCAGTGTTTCCTTAGTAAATTAATGCAGGATTATCAAGTGTCTTCTGAATTCCCAGAGAAATATTAATAGGTTAATTTCAGGATTTAATAATTTGTGCAATTTCTGTAACTATTTGAAAATTAATAATTTGTAGAGCAACTTTCATTTTCCTATACTTTTTTTTTTTTGGAGACAGAGTCTCCTCTGTCACCCAGGCTGGAATGCAGTGGCGCAATCAGCTCACTGCAACCTCTGCCACCCAGGTTCAAGCGATCCTCGTGCCCCAGCCTCCCTGATAGCTGGGATTACAGGCATGTGCCACCACACCCGGCTAATTTTTATTTTTTGTATTTTTGTGTAGAGATGGGGTTTCATCATGTTGGTCAGGCTGGTCTCAAACTCCTGGCCGCAAGTGATCCACCCGCCTTGGCCTCCCAAAGTGCTGGGATTACAGGCATGAGCCACCACACCGTTTCTGTTTTCCATATTCTCTGCAAGAGTCACATACTGTTCTTAGAGTCAGGAAAATATTAGCTGTTACTTAAATCGGTATATTTAGACTAACATTTTTAGAATAGAATTTTTAAAACCCAAATAGGAAACTAACCAAAACATTTCCTTCCTTAGCTGTGCTAGTGCACACTTTTATATTCATGGTAGGAACAATGCTTATAATAAACTCAAATTTCATAAATTCTTTTTTTCTTGTTATCCAAATGTAGTCAATTTAGGAAATTTTAAGGGAAGGCTGGGTGCGGTGGTTCATGCCTATAATCCCAGCACTTTGGGAGGCTGAGACGGGTGGATCTCTGGAGCCTAGGAGTTCAAGACCAGTCTGGGCAACAAAGCGAAACCCTGTCTCTCCACAAAGTACAAAAACTAGCTGAGGTGGCGTGTGCCTGTAGTCCCAGCTACTCTGGAGTCTGGGGTGGGAGGATCGCTTGAGCCCAGGAGGCAGAGGCTGCAGTGAACTGTGATTGCACTCTGCACTCCAGCCTGGGTGACAGAGCAAGACCCTGTCTCAAAAACAAAACAAAACCAAAAAAAAGAGAAAATTTTAAGGGAAGAACTTAAAAGTGATCCTAAAACATAAATATAACCTGTAACACTATTATTAGTAAAGATCTATTTTCCTGATGTGTTAAATACTCCAAATATTCTACAAACTAAAACCATCTAGTTTGGCCAGCTGTGGTGGCTCACACCTGTAATCTCAGCACTTTAAGAGGCTAAGGCATGAGGATTGCATGAGCCAGGAGTTCAAGATCACCCTTGGCAACATAGCAAGACCCTATCTCTACAATCAATCAATCAATCAACCAACCATCTAGTTTATACTATTTAAAGTATTATGAAGTTTATTTATTAGTATGGCTTTATGTGGAAACATTTATGCTTATCACTATTGACTAGTCTTTACAAGAACCAGTGAAATGCATAGGATGTATATATTAGATATTTTCAAATACCTGAAGGAGAAATCTGTATTTCTAAAATATACAAGAAAGGACATTTTTCCTAATATGCAGGGAAAAAAGAAGACGAACTGCTATAATTTTATTTGACCTGAACAGAGACCAGAATAATCTATGTATTGTGTTTCATAACCTTATTTGCATGCCCAACTAGAAATTCCCAGAGTATCTTTGAACATGATATGTAATATATTTTACTTTCCCTAATTTTATTTTTCTTATTAAGAGTTAACTCTTAAATGTACCTTTATTTGAAATGACTACCTTCCCAAATTCTGTAACCTATTTGCCTTGCTTCATGCTTTCCCATAGCAATTTCACCTTCTAATACATGGCATAATTTACATATTCATGTTTATTGACTCTTCTCCCTGCTAAATTGTAAGCTCTACAAAGGCAGCAATTTTGCTTGTTTTTTTAACTATTGTATCCCTAGCACTTACAGCAGAACCTCGCACATAGTAGGCATGCAATAAATTTGTTGAATGAATGGATAAGGCAAGTATTTAGTTAAAACCAGACTGTTTAAAGCAGTATTTGTTGAGTTTTTATGTTAAATTGAATACGTATGTAGACCTCTTCACTTACCGTTCTTTGATTCCATTGCTCCTGGACATAGGCAGGATATTCTAGAATATTTTAAACTTACCATCTGGCAAAAGTTATTTAATGCTAATTGTGTGTGTGTGTGTGCACGTGTGTGTGTGTAAACATACATTCATATAATACATATTTATAACAGGTACTTGTCTTCACAGTCTCTGTTGCTCATAAATGGATGAAATAAAAATTATAATGAATAAATGGTTTAAAAAATGTCAGTGAAGTGAAGCTTTTTATTTTTTTTAAATTGGTAAAAATCTCTCTTCTTCCCACAGATCTTAAACCTTACTCAGGCATTGAGAGACGGGAAGAGTCCTTTCCAGCTAGTACAGATGCCTTGTGTGATTGTGGAACGCAGTCAAGGTGGAAGTCAGGGTCGGATTGTCCACCTGAGCAATTCCTTTACCCAGACTGTCAATTGCAGGAAGCCATTTTTTTCCTCCTGGTAGTAAATGTGAGAGTAAGAGAAACAAACTGTTTAGAATTATCGTGTTTTTAAAACATCATAGTAATGTAAATCTGCTGTTAGGAGCTCCAGTTGCTAAAACCTCAATTTAAGTCTTTAAAAGGTTGTATTTTGAATGTAACCAAAAGTTTACAGTTTTTTGTCCAAATATTAAATTTCTATTTCAGGGAAGAAGTGCTATATCTCCTATATTGTATTTTTGTAGAAAATTTGTATTTTATGTTGTTGTTAGTTTAAAAGGTAATTTTACACATGCTGGAATGACTGTAATTACTCTAGAATTCCAAGTAGAATACAATAACTTTTAATATTGAGAAGAATGTTCATGCTAATTCTTCTTACATTACAAAAGGCCTTTGAGGATGCCTACGTCTGAAATTGCTCTTATGAACTTTAATAAAATAGTTAGCTAATAGAAAAACAGGTAAGAATAAAGCAATGTTGCCTTAATTTCAAAAGCTGCTATTTTAGAATTTGAATAAGTATTCCTAAAGTGACCATTATTAGGGACCAGAAAATTATATCTTGGCTAAGTAATAGGGGACCATTTTGGTTTTTGTACTTGAGAATATTTTTGGTGAATTACTTTGTTGTAGTGAGGAAAAAATCTAAAGAAATTTCTCCTTTTTTGAAAAAATGGAAATACTCAATTGAGACTTGAGGGGAATAATAGAAAGTTAAGGTAGATCCCCAATATTTTGGAATACCAAAATTGCCTTAAAAATTCCCTTCTGTTTCTTACGTGGGATCAAATACTTGAGATTAGTACTTCGGAGTACTGGCCTTGTTCAATTTAGTACTTCAATTAGTATTAAACTTCACTAAAAAGTAAACCATACTCCAAATGGTATATTGGATTGCATTTTGGGGTCCTAGGTCATATGTTCTTCAAAATTATTATGATTGTACTATTGTACTTGAAATTACAGATGTTATTATAATTACAGTCAAATGTAGACTATCAGGCCAAATTAAAGGGGAGCATGGCAGATAACCATAAAGTCATTTATATTTGATTTTGAAATGTATTTTTGTACTTTATTTTGAATATCACCCGTATGTCTGACATTATTGGAATTTGTAACATTGTTAATGTACTAAGTGATTTAAATTGAATTGATGAAGATGTGATTTTACAGAAGCAGAAGTTTCATTTTCTTGAGGCTTAAAACCGATATCACCACTCGGGCTTAACTGGGTAATTTGTGGTCTAGGCCTTTTGTTTTCTAAGCTTACTTACTATCTTGTGTTTGTTTATTTGCTTTTAATGAAGTATTTTGTGTAGAAGGTTAAATTAGGACGCAAAACAGATCTGCCATTCCTTTTTCCCTTATATCTTCGTTTTGGTCTTCATGGACGAGATGAATGAGTATTCTGCTGCCCTGAGTTCTCCTACCTCTTCCAACCCTCCATTAGCTCAATTTTGAGATAATGGAAAATTGACTGGAAATTCAAAACTCAAACTACTATCTTTAGATATAAACACTAGTAATTAAAATGTGCCTTTTGAAGATGTTTTCTAAGAGAAAGGAAATACGTTGCAGTGATGTGGGTACTGCTTTCATAAAATAGTTTTTTCAGTATTTTGAGAATTGCCATATTAATTTTTATAATGGAAAACTTAATAAATTGCTACTGTTTTATATCATAAAATTAAAATACTATGGAAATATTTGCAAAAGGTCTGGCCATACCAGAAAAGTACAGTTGAGATAGTTAAGATATAACCACAAGTCAGAGTACATTGGTTGTATTTTGTAAACTTTCATGAACTGAATTCTTATTTAAATAGTATGGTTTTTTTTCAATGAGTATATTTATAGTGTTAAATGTAGTAGACTAAAGGTAATAAAAATCATTGTCTTAAGATTATGTTCTTCTGTATGTATGTGTTTGGAATATTTAGAATGTTTATGAACACATTTACTATAAATGATGCCAAACTACCATTTTCTTCATATATTAAAAGTATAGTTTAATTCTTTTCTTTTCTTTTTTTTTTTTTTTGAGACGGAATCTCACTGTGTTGCCCAGGCTGGAGTGCAGTGGCATGATCTCAGCTCACCACAACCTTCATCTCCCAGGTTCAAGCGATTCTCCTGCCTCAGCCTCCCGAGTAGCTGGGACTGCAGGCGTGTGTCACCATGCCTGGCTAATTTTTGTATTTTTAGTAGAGATGGGGTTTCACTATGTTGGCCAGGCTGGTCTCGAACTCCTGACCTCAAATGATCTGCCCGCCTCAGTCTCCCAAAGTGGTGGGATTACAGGCGTGAGCCACCGCGCCTAGCCTAATTCTTTATAATTCCAAAAGATATTTAACTGAAACCTTTATAATTAAAGACATCTTAATTGTACTTAATTAAATATGCCACCACGTTATCACCCCAAAATTTGTCAGCAATTGAAGACTGTTTGTGGAGACATGGTTTTTGCATACTTTAAGATAATTTGATTCACAAAACTTTTCAAAAATTTGAAATACTTTGGGCAGCCGAGGCGGGCGGATCACTTGAGGTCAGGAGTTCGAGACCAGCCTGGCCAACATGGCGAAACCCCATCTCTACTAAAAATACAAAAATTGCCCAGGCGTGGTGACACACACCTGTAATCCCAGCTACTCGAGAGGCTGAGGCACGAGAATTATTGAACCCGGGAGGGAGGGCGGAGGTTGCAGTGAGCCGAGATCACACCACTGCCTTCCAGCCTGGGTGACAGAGTAGATTCTGTCTCAAACAAACAAAAAAATTGAAGTACTGTACTATATGGAATTAAAACCTTTTTTAAAAATGATGGCGCCACATTCTTTGATCAGATGACATCTTAAATCCTTGTGCAGCTGTTTGAATAGACAGGCAGCATCCTAGGTTTTATAGTCTGCCTTCTTTCACCAACTTGCTTGGGCAACTGTACAGAGTTGTAGCAGAGATTCTTAGTGCTGTGCTATGTTTCCAAGTCTCTCATGCAATTAGTTTGGGGCCTTGTGACTGAGTTCTGGCCAGTGAGATGTGGAGACAAGTGATACATGCAACTTCCAGGCCTGGCAGTAAAACTGTCACGATTGACCACTCTCTTGTCTTTCCATTTGGCCATGAACGAAGAATTTGCAAAATGGAAGCAGCCAGGGCACAGGAGGCACTGCTGGGGAAAGCTACCAGGAGAGCCTCCTGACTGCACTGGACGGTGACATGAGCAAGAAAGAAGTTCTGTGTTGAGTCACTGCAGTTTTGAATGTAATTGTTCTATCTTCGTCTCTCCTATCCCAGACATTATGATGTAAATAGAAAAATACCAATCACTTTTAAATAGGAGGCATACCGTAACATTTCTTCACTAAAGCTAGGTGAAAGTTTATCTTTTTGAATTCCAGAATATGAATAGTTTGGGTTAAAACCATCAATACATGGCCAGGCGTGGTGGCTCATGCCTGTAATTCCAGCACTTTTGGACGCTGCGGCGGGAGGATCCATTGAGCTCGGGTAGATCGAGACTAGCCTGGGCAACATAGTGAGACCTCATCTCTTAAATAAAGTCAATACCAACAAGATCATGTGGCAATAGCAGCTTCGGAGGATCAAGCAGAGAGAAGGGAAGGGGGATTTGTGATGGTCCTAAGAGCCAAAGAACCCAGAATTTGCCACCATGTACCAGGCCCCCACAAGAAGGATCCCCAATAGCGGTGGGAATTTCAATTGGTAGGACCAAAAACCACAATCAGAATTAGGAGAAGGCTGCCCAGCATTCACCTGGTATCTAGCAAAAAGGCCTGCAGAAAGGTGTGAGGGTACTAAGGCAATCTGGTCTTTGTAGTTTTCAAGAATAACCAGTGAGAGGACATAGGGCTATACCGAGAAAAAGTACTGGGAATAGAAAATGCACAGATGAGGGAAGGACCCCAGGGGTAAAGGAGAGTGGTTCAGATAATGAGAGAAGAGGGGACCAAATGAATGAGACAGAACTCAGAAAGTACTTAAGAGGTAGGAACACACAAAACCATCTTATCTAATACTCTGTAGTAACGACAGAAGAGAGAGCCCTAAAGCCACGAAGCTCAGAAACTGTCCTAGCCCACCCTCACCTCCTACACAGGAATCTTCTAAAAATACAGGAGGAAACATATAGAAAAATCCATCTGATTTAAACCTCTTACAAGATGTAAGACTACAATATGCTCGAAGAAAAAAAGGTTTACAATCTGCATAACATACCCACAGAAAATGAAGATATCCCAGAAACATCTCTCTAAAGCAAAGGAAAACAGTAATCTAATGTTTTAAAACATGCTGAAGGAATTTAAGAAGCCATGGAAGCTAAGAAAGAACAACAAAAATTGAAAAAACTCTGATCGGGCATGGTAGTTCATGCCTGTAATCTCAGCACTTTGGGAGGCCGAGATGGGAGGATCCCTTGAGGCCAGGAATTGGAGAGCAGCCTGGGCAACATGGCAAGCCCCCCATCTCTACAAAAAAATGTAAAAATTACTTAGGTGTGGTTGTGCATGCCCATAGTCGCAGCTACTAAGGAGGCTGAGGCAGGAGGATCACTTGAGCTCAGGAGTTCAAGGCTGCTATGATCATACCACTGCACTCCAGCTCAGGCGACATAGTGAGACCTGTCGCAAAAAGTAAAAATGAGGCCAGGTGTGGTGGCTCACACCTGTAATCCCGCACTTTGGGAGACCAAGAGAGGCAGATCCCTTGAGCCCAGGAGTTCAAGAGCAGCCTAGGCAACATAGGAAGACCCCCATCTCTACAAAATAAGTAAACTAGAAGGAACACAAGTGCAAATAGACAACATATCTGCAACCACCCAACAGCAAACATCGTACTTAGTGTTGAAAAATCTAAAGCTTTGGGTGTTCGTTCTCTATTGCTGCTCTAATAAGTTATAATAAACTTACTGGCTCAAAACAACACAGATGTATTATCTTACAGTCCATAAGTAGATGTCTTGATGCAGGTTTCATTGGGCTAAAATCAAGGTGCCAGTAGGGCTGCATTCCTTTCTGGAGGCCTTCAGGGAGAATCCATTTTCTCGCCCTTTCCAGCTTTTTAAGGCCACTCACATTCCTCGGCTCTGTTTCTCCTCCTCCATCTTCAAAGTCGGAGGTAGTGCATTGAATCCTTTTCTTATTGCATTGCTCTTAAACGGACTCTTGTGCCTTCTTCTTCCACTTTTAAGGGCCTTTGTGATTACATTGGGCCCTCCCAGATAATCTAGAATAATCTCCCCATTTTAAGGTCGGTCGATATACAACCTTAATTCCATTTGCAACTTTTAAATTCCCCAGATAGAGACATCTTTGGGAACCATTATTCTGGCTTTGCATTTTCCCCCTGAGATCAGTGATGTGACGAGGACACCTCCTCTTGCTGTTTTTATTCAAGTGTTATACTCTAGAGCCTAACCAGTGCCGTAAGGCAAGAAAGAGAAGTCAAAGGAAGAAATAAAATTGTGATTATTTACAGATGGCATAATTATGCATATTAGAAATTCAAAAATATCTACAGAAACCTATTAGCCTTAATAAGTGAATTTTGCAAGGTTTACATATGAGCAACGTTAGTCTGAAAATTTTAAAAGAGATCATTTATAGCAGCATCAAAACACATTAGATTCCTAGAAATAAGTCCCATGAAGATGAGCAAGACCTCTACACTAAACCATAAGAAAGCACTGGAAAAAATGAAAGATTCTGATAAGTGGAAGGCTATACGATGCTTAGGTATTGATAATATTAAGACATTGATTCTCCCAAACTTATAGATTCAACTCAAAATCCTATCTGATTTTTTTTGTAAAAATTACACATTAGATTCCTAGAAATAAGTCCCATGAAGATGAGCAAGACCTCTACACTAAACCATAAGAAAGCACTGGAAAAAATGAAAGATTCTGATAAGTGGAAGGCTATACGATGCTTAGGTATTGATAATATTAAGATATTGATTCTCCCAAACTCTTAGGTGTTGATAATATTAAGATATTGATTCTCCCAAACTTATAGATTCAACTCAAAATCCTATCTGATTTTTTTTGTAAAAATTACACATTAGATTCCTAGAAATAAGTCCCATGAAGATGAGCAAGACCTCTACACTAAACCATAAGAAAGCACTGGAAAAAATGAAAGATTCTGATAAGTGGAAGGCTATACGATGCTTAGGTATTGATAATATTAAGATATTGATTCTCCCATACTCTTAGGTGTTGATAATATTAAGATATTGATTCTCCCAAACTTATAGATTCAACTTAAAATCCTATCTGATTTTTTTTGTAAAAATTGACAGCTAATTCTATAACGTATATGGAAATGTTTTGTCCAAAACAACTGGACAAGAAGAATGAAGTTGGAGGACTTATACTACCTGATCTCAAAACTTATAAAGCTACAATAATCAGACATTGTAGCATTGGTGTATAGATAAACACATAGATCAATGAAACAGAATAGAAAATCCAGAAATAAACCCAACACATGTGGTAAACTGATTTTTTAACAAAGGTGCCAAGGCAATTCAATGGGAAAGGATAGTCATTTCAACAGATGGTGCCGTAGAGGGAGATAGGCAAAGAAATCGAAGATGAATCATCACCATTACCTCATAGACTTAAAAGAGTTAATAAAAGCTAAACTTCCAGAAGAAAACAGCAGAAAATCTAATGGGTCTGAGTTTGCAAAGATTTCTTGGACTACAAATGGCATAAACCATTAAAAAAAAAAGAAAAAAAGGAAGTTGGGCTTCATGAAAATTAAAAACTTCTCTTCAAAAGACACTTTTAAGAAACTGACATTTCTAGCTACAAACTGAGAGAAAATGTTTGCCAAACATATCTAGTAAAGTACCTGTATCCAGAATTCCAGAATGTATGAAGTGATCTTACAACTCAAGAATATTCCCAGGCCAGGCGCAGTGGCTCATGCCTGTAATCCCAGCACTTTGGGAGGCCAAGGCGAACGAATCACGTGAGGCCAGGAGCTCAAGACCAGCCTGGCCAACATGGCAAAACTCTACTAAAAATACAATTAGCCAGGCTGGTGGCACATGCATGTAATCCCAGCTACTTTGGAGGCTGAGGCATAAGAATCCCTTATATCTGGGAGGCAGAGGTTGCAGTGAGCTAAGATCGTATCACTGTACTCCAGCCTGGATGACTGAGCAAGAATTTGTCTCAAAAAAATTAATTAACAATAATAAAAGAATATTCCCAATTAAGAAACAAAAGATTTAAAAAGACACTTCACAAAAGAAGGTGTAGAAGTGAATGTCCAATAAGCATATGAAAAGATACTCAACATTGTTAGTCATTAGGAAAATGCAAATAAAAACCATGAGTAAAGTTAAACATAAACTTATACCACTCAGTCATTCCACTTCTTTGTACTTGCCCAAGATAAATAAAAGCAAATGTCCACATGAAAATGTTCATAGCAGGCTGTTTTGTAATACCCCGAACTGAAAATAACCCAGGTGTCTACCAACAGGTGAATGGATAAGCAAAATGCAGCATATCCATACAATAAAAAGATATGAACTACTAATACGCAGTGACATGGATTAATTTCAAAATCATTACGGTAACTGGAGAAGCCAGACACAGAACATACTGTATGAATTCCATTTATATAAAATTCCCTAAAATGAAAACTAATCTATTATTAAAGAAAACAGTGGGTATGGACATTGAAGGAGGGCTAGATTGCACGGAGGCATAAGGAAACTTTGGGAGATGATGGAAATATTTTTATTTTTATTTTATGATCCAGGATATATGTACAAGACATGTAGGTTTATTACATAGGTAAACGTGTGACATGGTGGTGTGCTCCATCTATCAACCCATCACCTAGGTATTAAGTCTCATATGCATTAGCTATTTATCTGGATGCTGTCCCTTCCCCCATACCATCCCTGCAACAGGCCCTAGTATGTGTTGTTCCCCTCCCTGTGTTCTCACTGTTCAGCTTCTACTTGTAAGTGAGAACATGTAGTATTTGTTTTTCTGTTCCTGCATAGTTTGCTGAGGATAATGGCTTCAAGCTCCATCCATGTCCCTGCAAAGGACATGATTTCATTCCTTTTGAAGGTTGCATAGAATTCCACGGTATACATGTACCACATTTTCTTTATCCAGTCTATCATTGATGGACATTCAGGTTGACAATAATAATAATAATTCCATGTCTTTGTTATTGTGAATAGTGCTGCAATGAACATACACGTGCATGTGTCTTCATAATAGAATGATTTGTATTCCAGCCAGGCATGGTGGCTCACGCCTGTAATCCCAGCACTTTGGGAGGCCGAGGCGGGTGGATCACGAGGTCAGGAGGTCGAGACCATCCTGACTAACAAGGTGAAACCCCCTCTCTACTAAAAAAAATACAAAACATTAGCCGGGCATGGTGGTGGGTGCCTGTAGTCCCAGCTACTTGGGAGGCTGAGGCAGAAGAACTGCTTAACCCATGAGGTGGAGGTTGCAGTGAGCCAAGATTGTGCCACTGCACTCCAGCCTGGGCGACAGAGCGAGACTCCGTATCAAAAAAAAAAAAAAAAAAAAAGAATGATTTGTATTCCTTGGGTATATACCCAGCAATGGGATTGCTGGGTCAAATGGTATTTCTGGTTCTAGATCTTTGAGGAATCCCCACACTGTTTTCCACAATGGTTGAACTAATTTACATTCCCACCAACAGTGTAAAAGTGTTCCTATTTCTCCACACCCTCACCAGTATCTGTTGTTTCTTGACTTTTTAATAATCGCCATTCTGACTGGTGTGAGATGTTATCTCATTGTAGTTTTTTGTGTGTGCAAGTGAAGGAGTCACTCTGTTACCCAAGCTGGAGTGCAGTGGTATGATATCCCCTCACTGCAATCTCTGCCTCCTGGGTTCAAGTGATTCTGCTGCCTTAGCTTCCCAAGTAGCTGGGACTACAGGCACACACCACCATGCCTGGCTAGTTTTTGTATTTTTAGTAGAGACAGGGTTTCACCATGTTGGCCAGGCTGGTCTTGAACTCCTGACTTCAAGTGATCCACCTGCCTTGGCCTCCCAAAGTGCGGAATTACAGGCATGAGCCACCGTGCCCAGCCTCACTGTAGTTTTGATTTGCATTTATCTAATGATCAGTGATGTGGAGCTTTTCTTCATATGTTTGTTGGCTGCAGAAATGTCTTCTTTTGAGAAGTGTCTGTTCATGTCCTTTGTCCACTTTTTAACAGGGTTGTTTGTTTTTTTCTTGTGTATTTGTTTAAGTTCTTTGTAGACTCTGGATATTAGACCTTTGTCTAGTTGCAAAAATTTTCTCCCATTCTGTAGGTTATTTTTCTCACTGATAATAGTTTCTTTTGCTGTGCAGAAGCTCTTGAGTTTAATTAGATCCCATTTGTCAATTTTTGCTTTTGTTGCAATTGCTTTTGACCTTTTTGTAATGAAATCTTTGCCCATGCCTATGTCCTGAATGGGTATTGCCTAGATTTTCTTCGAGGGTTTTTACAGTTTGGGGTTTTACCTTTAAGTTTTTAATCCATCTTGAGTTAATTTTTATAGAAGGTGTAAGAAAGGGGTCCAGTTTCTACTTTCTGCATATGGCTAGCCAGTTCTCCCAGAACCATTTATTAAATAGGGAATTCTTTCCTTATTGCTTGTTTTTGTCAGGTTTGTTGAAGATCAGATGATTGTAGATGTGTGGTCTTATTTCTGAGATCTCTATTCTGTTTCATTGGCCTATGTATCTGTTTTTGTACCAGTACCATGCTGTTTTGGTTACTGTAGCCCTGTAGTATAGTTTGAAGTTGGGTAATATGATGCCTCCAGTATTGTTCTTTTTGCTTAAGATTGTTTTTGCTACACAGGCTTTTTTTGTTGTTGTTCTATATGAATTTCAAAGTAGTTTTTTCTTTTTTTTTTTTTTTTTTTTTTTTTTTTTTTTTTTTTTTGAAGTTTACATTTTACTTTTCATTGCACTAATTATATATTCAAGTAGATTCATCAGGAAAGATAAATGGATTGTATATTCCTAAATCTTCACATAATTGACCGTCTGTTGTCTTTGCATTGACAAGACTGCAAAGACCTCTAGTGTATGCACCTTCTATACAAATTGCTCCACTTCCATCTGTCAGCTATTTGGCTGACAATTTAAAGCTAGACTAATTTTTTTACAAAGTAGTTTTTTCTAATTCTGTGAAGAAGGTCTGAGGTAGTTGAATGGGAATAGCATTGAATCTATGAATTAGTTTGAGCAGTATGGCCATTTTCACAATATTGATTCTTCTTCTCCATTAACTTGGAATATTTTTCCATTTGTTTGTGTCCTCTCTGACTTCCTTGAGCAGTGGTTTGTTGTTCTCCTTGAAGAGGTCCTTCACTTCCCTGGTTAGCTGTATTCCTAGGTATTTTATTCTCTTTGTAGCAATTGTGAATGGGAGTTCATCCATGATTTGGCTCTCTGCTTGTCTCTGGTTTTTGGACAGGAATGCTTGTGACTTTTGCATATTGATTTTGTATCCTTAGACTTTGCTGAAGTTGTTTATCAGCTTAAGAAGCTTTTGGGCCAAGACAATGGGGTTTTCTAGGTATAGGATCATGTCATCTGCAAACAGAGACAGTTTAACTTTCTCTCTTCCTATTTGAATACTCTATTTTTTCCTCTTGCCTGATCGCCCTGACCAGAAATTCCAATACTATGTTGAATAGGAGTGGTGAGAGAGAGCATCCTTGTCTTATGCCAGTTTTCAAGGGGAATGCTTCCAGCTTTTGCCCATTCAGTATGATATTGCTGTGGATTTTTCATAAATGGCTCTTATTATCTTGAGGTATGTTCCATCAATACCTAGTTTATTGAGAGTTTTTAACATGAAAGGATGCTGAATTTTACAGAAGGCCTTTTCTGCATCTATTGAGATAATCGTGTGGTTTTTGCTTTTAGTTCTGTTTATGTGATGAATTATGTTTATTGATTTGCATACATTGAACCAGCCTTGCATCCTGGGGATGAAGCTGACTTGATTGTGGTGGATAAGCTTTTTGATTTGCTGCTGGATTTAGTTTGCCAGTATTTTATTGGGGATTTTTGCATCAATGTTCATCAGAGATATTGACCTGAAGTTTTCTTTTTTTGTTGTATCTCTGCCAGGTTTTGGTATCAGAATGATGCTGGCCTCATAAAATGAGTTAGGGAGGATATTCTCCTTTTATAGTTTGGAATAATTTCAGAAGAAATGGTACCAGCTTCTCTTTATACTTCTGGTAGGATTCAGCTGTAAATCCATCTGGTCCTGGACTTTTTTTGGTTGGTTGGCTATTTCTTACTGCCTCAATTTCAGAACTTGTTACTGTTCTATTCAGGAATTCAACTTCTTTCTGATTCAGTCATGGGAGGGTGTATATATGCAGGAATTTATCCATTTCTTCTCAATTTTCTAGTTTATTTGCATAGAGGTGTTTATAGTATTCTCTAATGGTTGCTTGCATTTCTGTGGGGTCAGTTGTGATATCTCCTTTATCGTTTTTTTATTGTGTCTATTTGATTCTCCTCTCTTTTCTTGTTTATTAGTCTAGCTAGTAGTCTATTTTATTAATTTTTTCAAAAAACCAGCTCCTGGATTAGTTGATTTTTTTAAAGGATTTTTCATGTCTCCATCTCCTTCAGTTCCAGTCTGATCTTGGTTATTTCTTGTCTTCTTCTAGCTTTAGGGTTTTTTTGCTCTTGGTTCTCTAGTTCTTTTAGTTGTGATGTTACAGTGTCAATTTGAGATCTTTCTAGCTTTTTGTTGTGGATGTTTTAGTGCTATATCTTTCCCTCTTAACACTGCTTTAGCTGCATCCCAGAGATTCTGGTACGTTGTCTTTTTGTTCTCCTTGGTTTCAAAGAACTTCTTGATTTCTGCCTTAATTTCATTATTTACCCAGTAGACATTCAGGAGCAGGTTATTTAGTTTCCATGTAGTTGTGTGGTTTTGGGTGAGTTTCTTAATCTTGAGTTCTAATTTGACTGTGCTATGGTCTGAGAGACTGTCATGATTTCAGTTCTTATGCATTTGCTGAGGAGTGTTTTACTTCCAATTATGTGATGGATTTTAGAGTAAGTGCCATGTGGCACTGAGAAGAATGTATATTCTGTTGTTTTGGATGGAGAGTTCTGTAGATATCTATCAGGTCCACTTGATCTACAGCTGAGTCCGAGTCCTGAGTATCTTTGTTAATTTTCTGTCTCAATGATCTGTTTAATATTGACAGCAGGGTGTTAAATTCTCCCACTATTATTGTGTGGGAGTCTAAGTCCCTTTGTAGGTCTCTATGAACTTGTTTTATGAATCTGGGTGCTCCTGTGTTGGGGGAATATATATTTAGGATAGTTAGCTCTTCTTGTTGAATTGAACACTTTACCATTATGTAATGCCCTTCTTAATTTTTTTTTTTATCTTTGTTAGTTTAAACTCTGTTGTGTCAGAAACCAGGATTTCAATTCCTGCATTTTTCTGCTTTCCATTTGCTTCGTAAATTTTCCTTCATCTCTTTATTTTGAGCCTATGTGTGTCTTTGCATGTGAGATGGGTCTCTTGAATACAGGACCTGATGGGTCTTGACTCTTTATTCAGCTTGACATTTTGTGTCTTTTAATTGGGGCATTTAGCCCATTTATATTTAAGGTTAATATTGTTATGTGTGAATTTTATCCTGTCATCATGATGCTAGCTGGCTATTTTGCATACTTGCTGATGTAGTTGCTTCATAGTGTCATTGGTTTTTGTACTTCAGTCTGTTTTTGTAGTGGCCATTAATGGTTTTTCCTTTCCATATTTAGTGCTTCCTTCAAGAGCTCTTGCAAGGCAGGCCTGGAGGTGATGAATTGCCTCAGGATTTGGTTGTCTGAAAAGGATTTTCTCTTTCACTTAGGAAGCTTAATTTGGGCAGATATGAAATTCTGGGTTGGAAATTCTTCCCTTTAAGAATGTGGAATATTGAGCCCCAATCTCTTCTGGCTTGTAGTGTTTCTGCTGAGAGGTTCACTGTTAGGTTGATGGCCTTCTTTTTGTAGGTGATCTGGCCTTTCCCTTTGGCTGCCCTTAACATTTTTTCCTTCATTTTGACCTTGGAGGTAAATAAATATGTGTCTTGGGGTTGATCTTCTCATGGAGTATATTACAGGAATTCTCTGGATTTCCTGAATTGGAATGTTGGCCTGTCTTGCTAGGTTGGGGAAGTTCTCCTGGATGATATCCTAAAGTATGTTTTCCAACTTGGTTCTGTTCTCCCTGTCTCTTTCAGGTACCCTAATCAGTTGTAGGTTTGGTCTTTTTCTATAATCCCATAGTTCTCAGAGATTTTGTTTGTTCCTTTTCATTTTTTTTTTTTTCTAATTTTGTCTGCCTGTCTCATTTCAGCAAGATAATCTTCAAGCTCTGAAATTCTTTCCTCCACTTGGTCTATTCAGCTATTGATATTTGTGGTTGCATTGTGAAGTTCTTGTGTTGTTTTTCGGCTCCATCAGGTTATTTATGTTCCTCTCTACACTGGTTATTCTGGTAACAACTCCTGTATTGTTTTATCATGTTTCTTAGCTTCTTTGCATTGGGTTAGAACATGTTATTTTAGCTCAGTGAAGTTTGTTATTACCCACCTTCTGAAGCCTCCTTCTGTCAAATTAATCCGTCTCAGCCTCTGCCCACATCTGTGCCCTTGGTGGAGAGGTGTTGCAACCATTCGAAGGAGAAGAGGCACTCTGGCTTTTTGAGTTTTCAGCAATTTTTCATTGATTCTCATCTTTGAGAGTTAATCTAGCTTCAATCTTTGAGGCTGCTGAACTTGGGATGGGGTTTTTGTGGGGACTTTTGTTGATGCTGTTGTTGTTGTTGTTTTCTGTTTGCTTGTTTCTCTTTTAACAGTCAGGCCCTTCTTCCATAGGGCTGCTGCGATTTGCTGGGGGTCCACTCCCAACCCTATTTTCCTGGGTCCCTCCTGGATCTGAAGGTGTCACCAGTGGAGGCTGCAGAAGAGCAAAGATGGCTGCCTGCTCCTTTCTCTGGGAGCTCTGTCCCAGAGGGGCACCACCTTAATACTATCAGGAACGGTCTTGTATAAGGTGTCTGGCAACCTCTGTTGGGAGGTCTCACCTAATCAGGAGGCACAGGATCAGGGACCTGCTTAACGAAGCACTCTGGCTGCCCCTTAGCGGAGATGGTGCACTGTGCTGTGGGGAATCTCACTCATCTGGACTGCCTGGACTTCTCAGAGCCGGCTGGTGGAAAGACTAAGTCTGCTGATCCACAGAGACCGCGACCATCCCTCCCCACAGGGCTTCGTCCCAGGGAGATTAGAGTTTTGTCCATAAACCCCTGGCTGGAGTTGCTGAAATTCCCGCAGGGAGGTCCCACCTAGTGAGGACGCAGTCTGGCCACAATCGGCCACAGCCACTGTGCTGCACTGTGGAAAATTCCTCCTGGATCCAAACTGCAGACTAGAGCTGCGGTGATGACTGCTGCCCCTCCCCCGGGGAGCTCAGTTGTCTTAGGCCAAAGGCAGCTGCAGTGATGATGGTTCCCCGCCTCCCTCCACCCCGGAACTCAGTAGCTCAGTAGTCTTCAGCAGTCTCCAGCTGAGTGGCCACTGAGAATCTGCACAGCTCTGTGCTTGGAACCCAAGGTCCCAAGGCATGGGCTCACAAGGGGGACCTCTTGATCTGCGGGTTGCACAGATCCGTGGAAAAAGTGTGGTTTTTCTGTGAGAAAATATTTGAAATGGTCCATTTTCAAGGCATGATAAATCTAAGTATGGCAGCCAGTCTGCAAATGTGACAAACCGCATGGCTCATGCGCCTAGAAGGCCACAATAAGCGAACAGAATGTAGAGGAGGGGTCAACCCATGAGAGAGAAGAAAGTTTCATTATTGGGAAATCAAAACTGAAGCGGAGAAGGGGACAGGGTATAACCTTATAAGAGGGATAATGAAACTTAGGCGACACCTGGGAAGATTGTAACCCCATAGTACTCAACCAATGAGGAACTGGGGGAGGGACTTGCGTGCTAGGAGATAAATTACCTGTTGTGACTGCCGTGGATGTGCCTTCTCACCAGACACCCAATCTTGCAAGACTGTTATTAAAAGTCTCGCTTTTGCTGTTCTTCATGACTCTAAGTCCATTCTTTAGGTTTAGACGGGTGGGAGCTCCCCTTACCCCATGTGGCTCACAGGTGGGTTGTCACACCACCCTCCTTTTACCCGCTCTCCATGGGTCGCACCAACCTCCTAGCCAGTCCCAATGAGAGAACCTGGATACCTCAGTTGCCGTTTTTGTTTATCTCAGTGGGAGCCTCTGACTGCAGCTGTTTCTAGTCAGCCATCTTGGCCCCTGGAAATATTTTTTATCTTGATCATGGTTCTAGTTTCACAAGTGAAGACATTTGTGAAAGACCATCAAATTGTAAAGCTCACTGTATGTGGATTATCCTTCATACAATAATAAAAAATGATTTACCATTTCAAATGGATCAGATTTGGGAAAAATTTAAACCCCAACAATTGGTACAGTCATTTTGTTATTGTGTTTTTTTTTTTTTTTTTGAGGTAGGGTCTCACTTTGTCACCCAAGCTGGAGTGCAGTGGTGCAATCTCAGCTCACTGAAGCCTTGACCTCGCAGGTTCAAGTGATCCTCCTGCCTCAGCCCCCAAGGTAGCTAGGACTAAAGGCAGACACCAGCACACCTGGCTAAGTTTTTTGTATTTTTAATAGAGACGGTGTTTCACCATGTTGCCCAGGCTGTTCTCATACTCCTGAACTCAAGTGATCTACCTACCTCAGCCTCATTCTGGAGAGCAACATCTGGTACAACTGAAGGTGCAAATACCCTGTGGTACTAATGCATGCAAGCAGACATATGCAAGGTTGTTCAATGCTGTGGTGTTTATAACACTGAAAAATTGAGAACAACCTAAAGATCTGTCAGCAAGAAAATGGATAGGTAAATTGTGGTATGCTCATACAATGGAAGACTATAGATCAGTGAAAATAAATGAACTATAGCTACACGTATCAAATTGTGTACATAAACCTCAAAACAATGTTGAAGGAAAAAAGTTGCACAAGTATTTAACCATATCACTCATGTAAATACAAAGCAGTACTATACTTTGCTTTTTGACATATGCATATATGTAAGTATATAAATACGTGGACAAGAATGGTTTCCTCCTTCAGAATCGTGGTTACCTCTGGGCTAGGACAGTGTGGAAGCAGACCCAAAGGGTACCAAAATATAAAGTTTTAAGTATAAAAGTATAAAATTTTATTTCTGGGCTATATGCAGTGGCTCATGCCTACAATCACAGCACTTTGGGAGGGAGGTGGGCAGATTGCTTGAGCCCAGGAGTTCAAGACCAGCCTGGACAACATGGTGAAACCCCACTTCTACCAAAAATACAAAAAAATTAGCTGGGCATGGTGGTGTGCACCTGTGGTCTGAGCTACTCAAGAGGCTGATATGGGAGAATTTCCTGAGCCTAGGAGGCAAAGGCAGGGGTGTCAGTGAGCTGTAATTGTGCCACTGTACTCCAGCCTGGGTGACACAGCAAGACCCCTTCTCAAAAACAAAACAAAACAAAACAAAAAACCCCATAAATGTCCAGCTTGGTCAACATGGTGAAAACCTGTTTCTACTAAAAATACAAAAATCGGCCAAGTGTGGTGGCACATGCCTGTAATCCCAGATACTTGGGATGCTAAGACAGGAGAATTGCTTGAACTGGCAGGTGGAGATGGCAATGAGCCAAGATTGCACCACTGCACTCCAGCCTGGGCAACAGAGCGAGACTCCATCTCAAAAAAAACAAAAACAAACAAATTTATTTCTTAAAGTTAAAAAAAAATCTGAAGCAAATACGACAAGACATCCACATTTGTTAAAATCTGAGTGGTAGGTAAATGTTTCTATATTCTGTTATTTTCCAAGTTTCAATTATTTTACGGTTTAAAAAAGCTTGTATAATATGAGAGAGCACATTTACCTGAATGTTTTGTTTGCCACCTTTATTAGGTTGTGAGGACTGCCATAACAAAATATCACAGACTGGGTGGCTTAAACAGCAGAAATTTATTTTCTCATGGTTCTGGAGGCTGGAAGTCCAAGATCAAGCTGTTGGTAGATTTGGACTTGGAGACAGCTGCTGTCTGTGCGTTTCCTCACAGGGTCTTTTCTCTGCATGCACATCCCTGCTGCCTCTTTCTCTTCTTATAAGGACCCCAGTCATATTGAATTAGGGCTCCACCCTTACGACCTCCTTTAATTTTAAAGGCCCTATCTCCAATTACAGTCACACTGGGGATTAGGGCTTCAAAATATGAATTTGGGGAGGACACAACTCAGTCATAACACCACCCAAAGTATTATATAAAGGTTGTAAGCACCTATGTATGCATTAGCCAGTACGCCTTCTTAGTCATGTCCCCAGTGGAAGATTGAGATAGGACAAGGATCTTGAAACTATTGAGTCTTCAACCCACCTATAAACCCTTCCTAAAGTGAGTTTGAGAGGCTTTTACTTAAGTGTAGGAACTTTTCAACCTGGATTTGCAGTACCTATTTTGACTATTGAGATCAATTTCTTTCTTATTACCGGGCTCATGTTTCTATTCTACAGAGTTGTGAATCAGAACGGCTCATTTCTCAATTATGACAGATGTATTAATTTGCTGCAGCCCTTGTGTATTTCCTAAAATTCTCACTCCTGATTGGATAACAGTTTGTATGATAGATACAATTCACTCATTGAATTCAACAAACATTGGGTGCTCATTGTGTGCTGGATTCTCAAAACATTGGTAGGAATGCAAAACTCACTAAAATACAGCTTCATTTCTGGGATTCACTCTTCAAATACTGTTCAAAGTGAGGGAGGGGAAGCTGAAAATGGTAATAGCTCTAAAGTCAGATATTTTCTAGGGAATAATATCCTAATCCTTGCTCTTACATGTTTTATACCTGCATATTTCTACCCTTGCTTCTTAGATGATAAATTCCTTACATATAAGGAAAAGAACTTAAATGTTCTATACACCAAATGCTTGTTGACTGTCTTTAATGTGAACTCTCTACATTTTTCTTATTTATAATAGAAACATATTTTCAGTGTCTGGATTTCTCATGTATTATGGAGGGCAAAGCTTTCATTCCACCTCTTGATATGTTTAATCAGGTCCTTGGGGCTGGGGTGTGGATAGTCTCCAAAGATGGCTGCTATCAATTCCTTCCCTTTTTGTAAGCATGAGTTGTTCCATTCATCATGAAGTGGGATCTACCTCCACTCCCCTTCCACTTGGGCTGGCCTTGCAGCTTGCTTTAACCTTACCCTTTAAGAAACCACGGAGCCTCCATTGTCACCCTGGGAGTCAGCAGCCATGTGTGAAGTCTAGTTACCCAGAGCCCACCGTGCTATGAGGAAGTCCAGACTAGTCTCATGGAGAGGCCATGTTGGAAGAGAAAGAGAATGTCATTCTCCACTTACTACGACATCATCTCTACTAAGAAAATTAACACGCTGGACGCAGTGGCTCACACCTGTAATCCCAGCACTTTGGAAGGCTGAGGCAGGTGGATCACGAGGTCAAGAGATCAAGACCATCCTGGCCAACATGGTGAAACCCCGTCTCTACTAAAAATACAAAAATTAGCTGGGCGTGGTGGCACTAGCCTATAGTCCCAGCTACTCTGGAGGTTGAGGCGGGAGAATCACTTGAACCTGGGAGGCAGAGGTTGTAGAGAGCAGAGATCACGCCACTGCACTCCAGCCTGGCGACAGAGCAAGACTCCGTCTAAAAAAAAAAAAAAAAAAGAAAAAAAAAGAAAATTAACGAAAAATTCCCACTCCACTATATAGACCATATTAAAATTTCTTCAATTATTCACCAAATATATATTTTACAGCTAGATCTTTGTGTGTGTGTTGGGATCCAATGAAGTTTTATACATTGCATTTTATTTTATCTTTTTCTTTTTTTTTTCTTATTTTTGAGATGGAGTCTCGCTCTGTCGCTAAAGCTGGAGAGCAGTGGCGCAATCTCAGCTCAATGCAACCTCCATCTCCCGGGTTCAAGCCTCCTGGATTCTAGCCATTCTCATGCCTCAGCCTGCCGAATAGCTGGGATTACAGGCACGCACCACCACGTCTGGCTAATTTTTTGTGTGTTTTTAGTAGAGACAGGGTTTCACTATGTTGGCCAGGCTGGTCTTGAACTCTTGAACTCAAATGATCCACCCACCTCGGCCTTCCAAAGTGCTGAGATTACAGGCATGAGCCACCGGGCCCGGCCTTGTTTTATCTTTTAATCTAGAACAGTTCCTTTGCTTTCCTCTGACATTAACATTTGGAATATTCTTGGTTCTGGATTTGTATAATTATCTCCTCTTGATGTTCAACTTCATCCTGTAATCTATATTCTATAAACTGGAAGTGATATCTAAAAGCTTAAATAGGTACAGGTTAAATATTTCTGGCAAAGTATTTCATTGATGGTGCTATAAACTTAATATTGCCTTTACATCAGGAGTTAGATAAGAGATCTTTAATTTTGATTGAATAATTCATCATGGTAGAGAAGAAGTCCCAAAGGATCCAGAGAGCTGTGGCAGCAGGAACTCTGTTCACAATCATAAAATATTCTTGTCTGTGTAGTACTGTTAGATCTTTCCTGCACTTCTTTGAAAACTTAATTCTTGTCCCAGCTTCACCAATGAATTTTTATTCAGCTCTTTTTAAATGATGATGGTGTTTTGATTTTCTCTTTTTAATTGACAAGTTAAAATTGTATATACTTATGGTGTACAATATGGTGTTTTGGTATATGTACATGTTGTGAAATGGCTAAATGTTTTATTTATTTATTTATTGAGATGGAGTCTTGCTCTGTAGCCCAGGCTAGAATACAGTGGCGTGATCTTGGCTCACTGCAACCTCTGCCTCCCAGGTTCAAACAATTCTCCTGCCTCAGCCTCCTGAGTAGCTGGGATTACAGGTGTGCACCACCACACCTGGCTAATTTTTGTATTTTTAGTAGAGATGGGGTTTCGGCATATTGGTCAGGCTGGTCTCGAACTCCTGACCTCAGGTGATCCACACGCCTTGGCCTCCCAGAGTGCTGGGATTACAGGCATAAGCCACCACGCCCAGCCACTAAGCTTTTACCATATGCATTAGCTCACTTTTGTGTGTGTGTGTGTGTGTGTGTGTGTGTTTGTATCTGGTGAGAACACTTAGTATCTACTCCCTTAGCAATATTCTTTTTCATCTTTTCTTTTTTTTTTTTTTTTTTTTCCAAACACAGGGTCTCACTCTGTAGCCCAGGCTGGAGTGCAGTGGCGAGATCCTGGTTCACTAAAGATTTGACCCTCTGGGATCAAGGGATACTTTTACTTCAGCCTCCTGGGTACCTGTGACTACAGGTGCACGTCACCATGCCCAGCTAATTTTTAACTTTTTAGAAATAAAGATGGGATCTTTCTATGTTGTTCAGACCGGTCTTGAACTGCTGGCTTCAAGTAATCCTTCCACTCCAGTCTCCCAAAGTGCTGGGATCATAGGTGTGAGCTACTGTGCCTGGCTGAGCAATTTTCAAGGATACAATACAGTATTGCTGGGTGTAGTGGCTTGCACCTGTAATTCTAGCACTTTAAGAGTCCAGATGGGAAGATAGCTTGAGCCCAGGAGTTTGAGACCAGCCTGGGGAACATGGTGAAACCTCGTCTCCAAAACATTTTTTAAAATACAAAAGTTAGCTGGGCGCAGTGGCACATGCCTACAGTCCCAGCTACTCAGGAGGCTGAGGTGGGAGGATCACTTAAGTCAAGGAGGTCGAGGCTGCAGTGGGCTAGGATCACACCACTGCACTCCAGCCTGGGTGACAGAGCAAGACCCTGTTTCAGAACAGAACAAAGGAAACAAACAAACAAAAACAGAACAACAGAGTATATAAACTGCAGTTACAAGATGTGCAGTAGATCTTTTGAACTTATTCCCCCATCTAACTGAAATTTTGTGTCTTTGACCAACATCTCCGCAATCCTCCCACCCGCAGCCACTAACTACTGTTTTTCTCTTCGTTTTTATGAGATCAATTTTTTTTTACATTCCACATATAAGTGGGATTATGCTGTATCTGTCTTTTTGTGCCTGACATATTTCAGTTAACATGATGTTCTCCGGGTTCATTCACATCACAAATGACAGAATTTTCTTCTTTCTTGAGACTGAATGGCATTCCACTGTGTATTATGCCACATTTTCTTTATTCATCTTCCACTGATGGACACTCGGGCTGATTCCATACCTTGGCTATTATGAATAGTGCTGCAATTAACATGGGAGTGCAGATATCTCTTTGACATACTGATTTCATTTCCTTTAGATATATACCCAGCAGCGGGATTGCTAGATCATATGGTAGTTCTGTTTTTAAGTTTTGGAGGAATTCCTGTACTGTTTTCCACAGAGGCTGTACTAATTTACATTCTCACCAACGGTGTATGTGGGTTCCCTTTTCCCCACATCTTTCCATCACTTGTGGTTCTAATTTGCATTTCTCTAATGATTAGTCATGTTGAGCATTTTTTCATACACCTATTGGCCATGTATGTCTTCTTTTCAGAAATGTCTATTCAGATCCTTTGCCATTTTAAAATCAGAGTGTTTACTTGTTATTGAGTTACTTGAGTTCCTGATATATCTTGGCTATTCATACCTTATCGGATGTATTGTTTGTAAATATATTCTCCCATTCTGCAGGCCGTCTCTTCGCTCTGTTGATTGTTTCCTTTGCTCTGAAAAGCTTTTTAGTTTGATGGAATCCTTTTTATCTACTTTTGCTTTTGTCGCCTGTGCATTTGGGGTCACACCTAAAAACTTATTGCCTTGACTAGTGTCATGGAACTTTTCCCTTGTGTTTTCCTTCTGTAGTTTTATAGTTTCAGAACTTATATTTTAAGTCTTTCTCCATTTGGAGATTTTTTTTGGCATATAGTGTGAGATGACAGTCTACTTTCATTCTTCTTCATTGGATATCCAGTTTTCCCAGTGCCATTTATCGAAGAGACTGTCCTTTTCCTACAGTGTGTTCCTGGCGTCTTTGCCAAAAATCCATTGACCACAAATGTGTGGCTTTCTCTCTGGGTTCTCTATCTGGTTTCATTGGTCTGTGCATCTATTTTTATGCCAGCACCATGCTCTTTTGATTTTCATCAAGCAAACATACGAACCTTTTCACAATATCAAAAGAATATTATCATGACTGATACTAATTAAGGATAATCACAATATCAAAAGAATATTATCATGACTGATACTAATTAAGGATAAAATCTCAGGGGAACAAAATACATAACATGCAACAAGGTCGTATTTGACTTCTAATCTGTGAGTTCTCATTCACTAATGTGAGCTATTTTGCTTCTACCCAGTGTTTCTCATACGAAGATTCCTAAATATTGTGAGCCTATTGCTTGAACAGTTAAAAATATATAACAAAAATGCATTTATCTAAGCAAACTGCATTATTAATCAGCATCATTTTGTTTACTAATTTTTAACCTACTTCAGAAGCCATATAAAGAGTTCTTCAAGAAAATAAATCCTTAAGCTTTAAAGTTTTTATTCTACCACTAAGCAATAACAATCGATTGAACTTCTGTCACTTAAAAATACTGTAAACTTACTTACTTTATGTTCTAAATATTGTCTATCTTCAATAAGTGGATAGAAACTATGTACCATTCTGTTTTGAGTTTGGGTGTTGGGATAGGGACCTGAGTTTAAATCTTGGTTCTGCCCTTTGTTAGTTTCATGTCTTTGAGCAGATCTTGCAATCTCCCAAATCAGCTCTTTCTCCACATGTAAAAGACATGAGCAAATAGCTCATGACGTTTGTACCAAGGATGAAATGAGGGTTGTTTTGTGAAAAATGTGGCATGAATGGTCTTCGTCTCCACTGAGCAGAGTCTGTGTGTTCACGGCACTTTTGGATCTTTGGTTTTAGATGATGAAATAAGGCATGCACCCGTGTTTATGGGTTTGGATTATTGCATAAAGTGAATATGTGTGCATGCAAATTTCTAGATTTTAGGACATCTTTCTTGGAGCATGGTGACAAATTTGGAATCATAAAGCTATTAAAGTTTTCTGTTCCATGGCATATATGGGGTTAATCTGGGGTTGAGAGGAAAAGGCACCTGAGGTCCCCAGTTAGAGACTTATCCAAACCTGACTCCAGGAAAGACCAAGTGGCATTTCCAAATGTATTTGTTCAGAATCCTGGCGCCTGGGTCTAGCCGGTGAAATGCTAACCTGGCAGTTAGTGGCTGGTGCTCTTGCATGTCGTCTTATGGGTTTTTTAAGATCTGGAAATTGAAAGCATGTGATTTCAAAAAGAAGCCGCTAATCTCTGTAAGCAAAGAGATGTATTTTTCCTTTGACTCCCACAATGCTGCCTGTCTCAGAAGCTCTGGTTACACAATTCCTACCTGACAGGTAAAGCTTCGGAAACTTCTGAGACTGGCAGAAGCAGCAGAAAAATCAAGTAGACTTGCCCTCCCCCAAGAGTCAGAAAGTTGTATAAACATCTTGGGCTGGGCTGATCCCATAGCCGATGGAACTGGTTTAACCAGGTGCTTCTGCCTGAACATCAGTCTGGGAGAACAACACTACCTTTGATCTCAGTGTGGCTTTGGGAACAATCTAGAAAGCTACTGTAGCCTTCAAGTGTTTGTTTTAAATTGCAGTAGTTAAAGGTACCCAGGAACTGCATTTAAACCCAAGTACTGGTTTAAACCAGGGAAGTAACTGCCCTAGTATGGCTTCTAAGCAATTTAACATCTAGCTACACTTGCTATCCATGTTGTCTGTGAGGAGTTGGAAATGCTTCATTCCCTGAATTTCTGGCTAAAATCCTGCCCCTTCAGTGGGACAGTATCCCCTTAATATGTCTTGAGGACAAATGTTATTACCTTTAAGTTTCAAAAGTCTGAGGCTCGGGACAAGTTGTCATGGTTATGCAGAAGTTTAATGTAATCTTTAGAGGAATGAAGTGGAAAAAGTCTTTGACTTTGAATGAAGAGATTAACTCAATTCTAGTGGCCATTCTCCTTATAATTTGGGGCAGGTTATTTAAATTTCCTGTGGGGGACAAGTTGTCATGGTTATGCAGAAGTTTAATGTAATCCTTAGAGGAATGAAGTGGAAAAAGTCTTTGACTTTGAATGAAGAGATTAACTCAATTCTAGTGGCCGTTCTCCTTATAATTTGGGGCAGGTTATTTAAATTTCCTGTGCGTGCATATGTATCGTATGTGTACATGTCTGTGTGTGTGCTTGCTTATTTATTTCACAGTGCTACCACACATATCTTGGTATATCTTTTTTTTTTTTTTTTGAGACGGAGTCTCGCTCTGTCACCCAGGCTGGAGTGCAGTGGCATGATCTCGGCTCACTGCAAGCTCTTCCTCCTGAGTTCACGCCATTCTCCTGCCTCAGACTCCCGAGTAGCTGGGACTACAGGTGCCCACCACCACGCCCGGCTAATTTTTTCTATTTTTTAGTAGAGACGGGGTTTCACCGTGTTAGCCAGGATGATCTCGATCTCCTGACCTTGTGATCCGCCCGCCTCGGCCTCCCAAAGTGCTGGGATTACAGGTGGGAGCCACCGCACCTGGCCGTATCTTGGTATATCTCACTTTACTGGGTGCTAACTGTTGTCCATGCTACACTGGTCATCTCCTGTTTTCTCCTCCACATCTACTCTCCACCCTTCCCTCCTGCCTTGAGCTCTGGGAGGCTGACTTTCATGGACGGCACTTTTATGGACACTTCTCACTTCTGGTTGCTTTTTGCCAATAGGAGACACACAGAAGAAAGATCTGTAGACAGAAGGAGAGTGAGATTGAAGCATTTATCCCACCAGCTTCTGCCCGGTGGGCTTGTTGTGGTTGGCTGAGGCCCTCTACTGAAGGCTATAGCTGTTGTAGAGTTGCGTTTTCCATACACTTGTTCTTTTTGGGTTCTATGAAAGTTCCAGAAACTTCCATGTCACTTTGGCCTTGTAGACCTGGGGGTAGAAATGACTCCCTACTGTAACAGCCTTCAGATAATGCATGTTCTCTGAGTGGTTTATTTTAACTAGGCCCACAACCTGGCAAATTGTCCCTCTATGAAATGCCCCTCCATTAACCCACTCGAATGTGTCATCTGTTTCCTGCCAGTATCCTGAATGTCACACATGTGATCTTATTTAATTCTTACTGCAGCCAGGAAGAGTTTTGTATTATTACTCCATAGCGCACTTGAGAAAGCCTCAGGGATGTGAAACACCTTGCTGAAGTGACATACTTTGTAAACGGGAGGGCAGGACTCCAAGGGAAGCCCTCTGGCTCAGCTCTCCTGCCCCTTGCTATGCTGAACTCTGTTGGATTACCTCTGTGAGTCTCACACATGTGGGTTCACAGCCCCCTTTTCATAAAAATACTTGGCAAATCTCTTGACTCTCTTGAAATGAAATTAATAAATTATACAACTTATCTAAACACCTAATTTCCAATAAAATACATATATTAAAAATAAAAGGACATTTATTTATAATAACATATAGTCATGAACTGCATAATGATGTTTTATTCAGTGACTGACCATATATATGATGGTGGCCCCATAAGATTATGGAGCTGAAAAATTCCTAGTGACATTGTAGCCATTGTGCTGTTGTGGTGCAATTTCTATTTTCCATTTTTTTTGAGACAAGGTCTTGCTCTATCACTTAGGCTGAAGTGCAGTGGTGCAATCACAGCTCACTGCAACCTTGACCTCCTGAGCTAAAGCGATCTTCCCACCTCATCCCACCCCTCCTCCCCATTACCCCCCACTCCCACCCCACCGCCCCCACAGTGGGACTACAAGTGCATGCCAGCATGCCCAGCTAATTTCTTAAAAAAAATCTTAGTGGAGATGAAGTCTCGCCATATTGCCCAGGCTGGCCTTGAACACCTGGGCTCAAAGCAGTCCTCCCACCTCAGCCTCCCAAAGTGCTGGGATGCAATTACTTTTTAAAAAGTAAAATTTGGTATAGCCTAAATGTACAGCGTTTACAAAGTCTGCAGTAGTGTACAGTAACGTCCTTGGCCTTCACATTCACTCACCAGTCACTCATTCACTCACTCGCCCAGAGCAACTTCCAGTCCTGCAAGCTCCATTTGTGGTAAGTGCCTAGACTGGTGTAGCATTTTTTATCTTTTTTACGGCATTTTTTACTTTGCCTTTTCTGTGTTTAGATATGCCTAGATACACAAATACTTCCCACTGGGTTCCAGTTGCCTTTAGTATTCAGTACAGTAACATGCTGTACAGGTTTGTAGTCTAGGAGCAAGAGGCTATCCCCTGTAGCCTAGGTGTGTAGTAGGCTATACCACTGAGGTTTATGTAAGTCCATTCTCCGATGTTCACATAGTGATGAAATTACCTAGTGATGCATTTCTCCGCATGTAGCCCTGTCATTAGGTGACACATGACTATATGTATTTTGTATGTAAATAGTCATGACCACATGGTTAAGTTATAATGAAATCATCAGAGCCATGGACTTTCTTATCAGAGTACATTAGTACTGGAGATATGCAAGGCAAAATGTTTTTTCTTCTCTTTGTATATGACTTTTTTTTTTTTTTTTGAGACGGAGTCTTGCTCTGTCGCCCAGGCTGGAGTGCAGTGGTGCGATCTCGGCTCACTGCAAGCTCCGCCTCCCGGGTTCACGCCATTCTCCTGCCTCAGACTCCCGAGTAGCTGGGACTACAGGTGCCTGCCACCATGCCCAGCTAATTTTTTTTTTGTATTTTTAGTAGAGACGGGGTTTCACAGTGTTAGCCAGGATGGTCTTGATCTCCTGACGTCATGATCCGCCCGCCTCGGCCTCCCAAAGTGCTAGGATTACAGGCGTGAGCCACCGCGCCTGGCCTGTATATGACATTTTGAGATCAGGGCTAAATTAAGATAATCAGGTCAAATCACCGAGGTAGGTTAGATTTTTGCTCAAACATATTTACTCTCTTCCCTCCGCCTCCACGGCAGGCGTGTGCTTTTACTTTTCCATCTGTTGACTTCAGGCTTGGCAATGGGGCCTGCTTTGGCCGCTTGGGCTAACAGCAGACAAGACTGAAAGAAAGCTTGAAATGTGCTGTGCAGGGAGGCTCGCTTTCTTGTGCCTCTGCCACTGTCATGAGAAGAGCCTGTCCCAGGAATCTGCGGCCCCATCTGTCTGGGCCCCACAATGAGACACGTAGAACAGACCTGGGCCCAACACAAGCAAAGGGCCAAGCCCAGCTAACCACACTTGAGGCAGGACTGCCCAGCTGAGCCCAGCCAAAACCAGCCAACCCCCAGCAAACCCACCGATGCATGGGAGAGAATGATTGTTGTTTTGCCTTGGAATGGCTTATTATGCAAAAATTGCTGACAGACAAAATGATCATGAATGTAGTGGCTACAGATACAGATGATACAGGCAGATTGTACTGAGAATTCAGATACCATGGGCCCAGGTGCTATTGCCCACGTGATTTTTCCACGATAGTGAGCATTCTGGATAAAACACGGTCTCCTTTCCCCTTCATACACACAGTAGTTGCATTCCTGAAATATTCAGATATATTAAAACTGTACAAAAATAGTTTGCTTTTGTACAGTGTAAATCAAAGTTAGAGTCTAGGACGAACTAATTATAACAGCTTTTTGATCTACATAAATGTTTGTGCAGACAATAAAAGTATGTGGGACATTAGGTGGAACTGTCCTAACCATTACAGGTCACTCAGCACCCAGCTGCCCTCCAAATACCAGAACTGTCCCCCAATTCTTGTGAAAGCCAAAAACACCTCCACACATTTCCAAAATCCCACCAGGGGGCCTTGGTAGAAACACTAGATGTCTAAGTGGTCCCTTCCAGCTCAAATATTCTCAGACTTAAAAAATCTGATTATAGTAGTAATGTAATCAATACATAGATAGTAAATATTATGTGCCAGTAATTTTTTTTTTTTCTGAGACAGGATCTTGCTCTGTTTCACAGGCTGGAGTGGCATGAACACGGCTCACTGCAGCCTCAACCTCCCAGGCTCAAGTGACCTTGCCACTTCAGCCTCCCATGTAGCTGGGACCACAGGCACACATCACCATACCCAGCTAATTTTTTTTTTTTCATTTTTGGTAGAGATGAGTGACGTCTCACTTTGCTGCCCAGGCTGGTCTTGAACTCCTGGGCTTAAGCAATCTTCCTGCCTCGGCCTCCCAAAGTACTGGGATTACTGTGAGCCACTAGCCAGTACTGTTGATATAAGAAAAATACACAACATTGCTGTCAAAGGGCTTACAGTGTAGAGGGGAGCGCTAGCCAGCAATTAGGCAATTATAATGTGGCGTGATAATTCATACCAGGAGTGTACATTCAGGATGCTGCAGGAGCACAGCCCAGGAGCATCTAACCCAATCTTGGGGCTCAGAGAAGTCTTCCCTCTCCTGGGAGACAAGTAGGTGTTAACCAAGCAAGCAGCGGTGAGAGGTGGAACAGAGGAGACGGAGCAGGCAGCACACTCCATCCCATATAGAAAGGGTCATTATAATGCATCTACTGAGACTGCAAAAGGAGCAGCAGCCTCAGACTTAGATAGATTTCAGTTCAAATTCTGGCTCAACTCTAATCCTGAGCCATTATAATGACTACACTTTATTAATTGCTTATTATGTTCCAGGCTCCGTGGGAAGTACTTTATATGAATTATTACCCTTAATCCTCCCAACAGTACCTTAAAAGGGTAGCTACTATGGTTATCATCCTTATGTTACAGAGTAAGAAACTGAGGCACAGAAAGAATAAGTAACTTGCCTAAGCTAAGGAGTGGTGGAGCTGCGATTAGAACCAAGACAAAAACAAAAAACAAAAAAACAAAGAATGAAGACAAGGTGACTTGAGAGCCAACTTTCTTTACCACTGCCCCACACGGCAACCTTCTCTGATCCTACTGCCTCATTGAGATGAGTGCAATCACAGCTCCTGTGAATTTATACATGGATGAAGTGGTTTCTATATTTAAAACACCAGACACATTTGTAAAATTTTCAAAAAAAAGTATAGTTATTATCCAAGTTCTAATTCTTCCATTACTGGTATCTTAAAAAATTTTTACCTGTATTTTTAAAAATGTGGCTACTGAAAAAATTGAAAATACATATGTGTTTCATATTATTATTTTTTTCTAATTTTATAGATTTAGGGGGCACAAGTGCAGTTTTGTAACATGGATATACTGTGTAGTGGTATAATTCTTCCCTTTTTAAGGGAGGAAAGTAATCATTTGGAGAGTATAGTGTATATAATTTTAGTTACAAATCACACTTTTTTTGGCCTTAAAAAAAAACCAAGCCTATATTGGGTTGCATGTAACAGAAAACACAAAATACAAGTGACTTAAACAGACAAGGGTTTATTCTTTTTTTTTTTTTTTTTGGAGACGGAGTCTCGCTCTTTCGCCCAGGCTGGAGTGCAGTGGCATGATCTCAGCTCACTGACAGCTCCGCCTCCCGGGTTCAAGCCATTCTCCTGCCTCAGCCTCCCGAGTAGCTGGGACTACAGGTGCCCGCCACCGCACCCGGCTAATTTTTAGTATTTTTAGTAGAGATGGGGTTTCACGGTGTTAGCCAGGATGGTCTCAATCTCCTGACCTCGTGATCCACCCGCCTCAGCCTCCCAAAGTGCTGGGATTACAGGTGTGAGCCACCGCGCCTGGTCTTTTTTTTTTTTTTTTGAGATGGAGTCTTGCTCTGTCACCCACGCTGGAGTGCAATGGTGCAAACTCGGCTCACTGCAACCTCCACCTCCCCGGTTCAAGCGATTTTCCTGCCTCAGCCTCCCTAGTAGCTGGGATTACAGGTGCCTGCCACCACACCCAGATAATTTTTGTATTTTTATTACAGACAGGGTTTCACCATGTTGGCTAGGCTGGTCTCAAACTTCTAACCAGGCGGGTGATCCACCCACCTTGGCCTCCCAAAGTTCTGGGATTACAGGCGTGAGCCACCACACCCGGCTGGACAAGGGTTTATTCTCATGTCAAAGAAGCCAAGTTAGGTAGTCCAGGTCCTCCTATCTTTTTGGCCTCTATCTCCAGGTGACCTTATGATCCAAGGTGGCTGCTAGAGCTTCAGTCCTCAGATCTGCATCCACACTGCAGGGAGG
Organism: Pongo pygmaeus; assembly: GCF_028885625.2. Classification (NCBI taxonomy): domain Eukaryota; kingdom Metazoa; phylum Chordata; class Mammalia; order Primates; family Hominidae; genus Pongo; species Pongo pygmaeus. The sequence goes on from NC_072376.2 coordinate 24,434,047, forward strand.
AGGAGAGGGGAAAGAACAAGGAGACAGACCTAGTCAATTCCTTTAAGGGGCTTCTCTAAAGTCCCATGCAGGACTTCTACTTACATCTGGGATTGTGACAGGGAGGCTCACAGCCTGTGACTGACTGATAAGGCGTATAAAAGCCCCAGCCTCAAAGAAGGCAATATTGCAGTGCCCAGAGCCTCCTGTGTGAGTAGGCTGAGGCTGGAAGCCACACCTTCAGCTAAAACCACCTCTTGCCTCTTTGTTGCCTCAGTGTCTAGAAGAACTCTAAAAGCTTCTAGAAGCCTTTAGCTTCTGGAGACCTCAGGTGTACCTTGGCTTGCGGCAGATAACTCCAATCTCTGCCCACCTCTGTCTTCATGTGGCCTTTGTCTTTTTGTGTGCTTTCCTCTTTTTTATAAGGACACCAGTCATTGGATGTAGGATTCACCCGAATCCACTGTGATCTCATCTCGAGCATTAACTGACTATCTCTGCAAACAACCTACTGCCAAGTAAGGTCATATATGATGTTCTGAGTGAAAATGAATGTTTAGGGAACAACCCACTACACATGGCATTCTACTTTTCAGCAGATTTATTTATCTTTCTTTTTTCTTTTTTGAGATGGAGTCTCGCTCTGTTGCCCAGGCTGGAGTACAGTGGTGTGATCTCAGCTCACTGCAACCTCTGCCTCCCGGGCTCAAGCAGTTCTCCTGCCTCAGCCTCCCAAATAGCTGGGATTACAGGGGGCCTGCCACCACACCCAGCTAAGTTTTATATTTTTAGTAGAGATAAGGTTTCATCATGTTGGCCAGGCTGACCTCAAACTCCTGACCTCAAGTGATCTGCCTGCCTCGGCCTCCCAAAGTGCTGGGGTTACAGGCGCGAGCCATCGTACCAGCCAGATGTATTTATCTTGAGGTTTCATTTCTATGCGTTTATAAGAAGCAGTCACGTACACACACACACACACACACACACACACACACATTCTCTCCTGCACTTCATTCCCAGCTTTCACGCCAGAGAGGCATCATATTCAGGCAGGAAGACAGGAGGGGACAGGGCAGCTCCTTGAGATGTGGATGGAGGAAGTCCCAGGAGTTCCATGCCATGGGTCTTTATTGGCTTCTGAAAGGCCCATTCCATCAGGGCTCCTGTCCAGCACAGCAGAAATGACCAGTGAATCTCAATAGCTTATCAGAAAGCGTCCTTAGTTTCAGGGTGTTTGGTTCAGCAGTGTTGTCGCTGTTTTTCAAAGATCCAAGGAAGGCTACACAGAGTCCCTTTGTATCCAAGTCCTTTCCCAGCCAAGTTTTCACAGTTGAGACTTTTCAGGGCTGGGAAAAGATTTGGTGAGCTTCACTCTCGGAAATTAGAGAGAGGACGTCAAGGAGGTTGCGGGGCCGTGTCAGCGGGGGTGCCGGGATCCAGAACTGGAAGGCAGAGGCTGCCGGGGCAGGGTCTCTGCAGGTTTTATTCTTGTTGCTGGTCTTCCCTGATTGCTTTCCCCTTAAAACAGAACAACAACAACAAAAAACAGTTGTGAGTGCTTATTTTGGGGCAGCAAGACAAAAGGCAGCAAGGAGACCAGGTTCCTCCACAAAGGCCGGAGAGGATGGAGGGAGGAAAGATGGAGGGAGGAAAGCAGGCAGGTCTACAGGGAGTGTGGCAGGGAGAAGGAAGGTCAGAGTGAGCTGATCTTGACTGGGAAAGGACTTCTAGGACAGATACATCCATCCAATATTATGGCTGCAGCCATAGGGCATTAATCAGCATTCTTGATTGTGAGTGATAGAATCAACCCCATCTCAAACTGGCTTAAAGAGCCACTGAGGAATTTATGACTCGTGTAACTGAAAACTTCAGGCATGGCTGAATCTAGGTGCTCACATGGTGTCCTCACACCTTCCTGTCTCCCGGTTCTGCTTTTTTCTTATTGGGTTCCTTCTAAGACAGGTGCTCCTCAAGGGGTGGGAAGCATTGCCACTGGCTCCTTGGTTGCCCTGATGAAGAAGACTTATGCAATCAATTGTGTCACGGACCCCAATTCTTCACCATTTCCTGATCACATTCTTTGCCATATAACTTTGCAATGCTTGGCCCATGTGACTTACTTGAGCCAAAACAATGAGATGGAAGTGAGAGTGGTGTAATTCCAAGCCCAGGCCTCGCGGAACTTGTCTGCTTCTGCTAGTTCTCTTGTGCATCTGCCATCCCCATGAGAAAGATATGCCCAGGCTGTCCTGGTGGTTCCAGGAGAAGGAGAGACACACAGAGCACAGCTGAGTTATCCCGGCCCCAGCGCATTTATGCCTAGTGTTCCATTATTGCAATGCTGAGCGTGTGGGAGTTATTTATATCCTAATGCTCAAGGTCATCACCAAGGTCTGATTGCAAAAATTCAAAAAATTGCAACTTCAGGCATAAATGGGTTAAGATAATCCCGGATGAGCCAACCACTAGACGTGTGACTCAGCCCAGGCAACAATGGAGAGCTGAACCCCTCGGACACATGAGGAATCAACATCATGAATGCCACCGAGATTAAAACATGTAACTATGACACCTTTTTTCTCAGCCATCCCAGCAGAAGCTGCAAGCCACTTGCCCAAATCCAAGCCAGTCCCTGCCATTTTTTACACCTCTCACACTGCATGGGCTAAAATTGGGAGGGTTGGCTTCCCAAAGGAAAACTGGGGTCCTGTTACCAGAAGATAGAGAAGATGGTCAGATCTCCACTACAGAACTCTTCTCTGGCTTCAGCCTTATTCTCTGAAGGAGGTTTGGGAATTGAAGGTTTTCAAAAGACCCTGATTTGTTCTATTAATGAAGCCAAGGAAGGAGACTACCAGCCCTCTGAGAAAGCTCACCAGTTTGGGCCAGGCGTGGTGGCTCAATGCCTGTAATCCCAGCACTTTGGGAGGCCGAGGCGGGTGGATCACAAGGTCAGGAGTTCGAGACCAGCCTGGCCAGCATGGTAAAAGCCCATCTCTACTAAAAATACAAAAAAAAAAAAATTAACTGGGCATGGTGGCACATGCCTGTAATCCCAGCTACTTGGGAGGCTGAGGCAGGAGAACTGCTTGAACCCAGGAGGTGGGGGTTGCAGTGAGCCAATACTGCTCCACTGCACTCCAGACTGGGCGACAGAGTGAGACTCTGTCTCAAAAAAAATAAAAAAAAAAAGAAAGAGAGAAAGAAATAAAGCTCACCAGTTTGACCAGACAAACTGGCTGGCAGAGTAGCTGAGTTCCAGCAATCTTAGCAGCCTGGGATCACGCTCTGTGTGATAAGTGTCTCATGCATCCACGTGAGGAGACCACCAAACAGGCTTTGTGTGAGCAACAAGGCTGTTTATTTCACCTGGGTGCAGGCGGGCTGAGTCCGAAAACAGAGTCAGCCAAGGGTGGTGGATTATTATTAGTTCTTATGGGTTTTGGGATAGGCAGTGGAGTTAGGAGTAATGTGCTGCGGGCACGGGGTGGATCTCACAAAGTACGTTCTCAAGGGTAGGGAGAATTACAAAGAACCTTCTTAAGGGTGGGGGAGATTACAAAGTAAATTGATCAGTTAGGGTGGGACAGAAACAAATTACAGTGGTGGAGTGTCATCAGTTAAGGCTATTTTCACTTTTTTTGTGGATCTTCAGTTGCTTCAGGCGATCTGGATGTATACGTGCAGGGTGTAGGGGATATGATAGCTTAGCTTGGGCTCAGAGGCCTGACAATAAGTGTAATCTAGGTCTCTCCTGGTACTTAGGCCTCAAGGGACCTATTTTCGGTTCTGTCTCTGGCTTCCTTTCAGAACCTTGCTGAATCTCTCAGTATGTTTCTACTCAAGCATTTTCCTGTACAGACTAAAAACACTATCAGGAAATTAAATGAAACATGTATAACTTATTGGTCATATTCATAATCCCATCAGTAAATATTTAACACAGGCTATTTACCATATATATCTGAAAATAAGGAGAGTTTTTTTTTCTCCCCAAAATTATCCCTCTGCAAAGAAAATGGCCTGATGTTTGAAACCTTCAGCAGCTCCCACATTTTGCAGTGCCCTCCCATTTACCTTATTTGGATCAACCTTTGTTGTATTTTTACTGTTTGGGGAAGCTTATCTGTAAAGGCTGCACGTCTGTACTGGTTTTGGCTGCTTAGAGAGGTTGCCTCAGAGAATCAGCATTATTGAAAAGAGAAAGAGGAAATATGGACTCAGTAACTCTGGTTTTACGAGTTACAAATTCACTTGCAAATTTTATAAGCAAGTCTTTTAAGATCACAAATTTGTACATCTAAAACAAATTTGTAAATAAAAGTGCTAGAGTTCATGTGAGTAGGTAGTTAGGTCTTTTAGTTTTTATTCTGCCTGGGGCACTGTCTCAAGGGGTCCTGAGGACGTGTGCCCAGCTAGTTAGGTCTTGAGACAGTATCTGAAAGTATCATCATCATAGCTGTAGAAAGTTTCCTATCTCAAAAGACCAGACATGTGCAGATAATATACACTGAAAAAGTGTGCTGGACAACTTGAAAAAGGGGACACTGGTACATCAAAGATACAGATGCTACTGGTGCAGATGGAGAATTGAGTAAAACCATTACATGAAACGTGAAAGAAAAACAGCCATGTTTTTACAGTAATAAACCATAGCACTCAATGTGTGAAATTAACTAGGCACATGCCCCAATGGTTCTTTAAATAACATAAGAGACTATTTCGTCTACAACCATAGACATGTGGCTGCGTCTTGATTACTGCACTATAAGACTTGAAATTGAGTAGGCTGATTCCTCCCACTTCATTATTCTTTTTCAAAATTGTTTTAGCTATTTTAGTTCCCTTGCCTTTCCATATAAATTTCAGAATATTGTCTAAATCTACAAAAAAAATCTGGCTGGGATTTTCATAGCAATTGTGCTACACCTGTATGAGCATTAAACCTGGGGAGAACTGATATCTTTACTATGTTGAGTCTTCTGATTTATGAGTGCAGCATGTTTCTGAATTTGTTTATTCTTTGATTTTTTTTTTTTTTAAGACAGAGTCTCGCTCTGTCACCCAGGCTGGAGTGCAGTGGCACAATCTCGGCTCACTGCAAGCTCCGCCTTCCGGGTTCACGCCATTCTCCTGCCTCAGCCTCCCGAGTAGCTGGGACTGCAGGTGCCCGCCACCACGCCTGGCTAATTTTTTTTTTTTTGTATTTTTAGTATTTTTAGTAGAGACGGGGTTTCACAGTGTTAGCCAGGATGGTCTCGATCTCCTGACCTCGTGATCCACCTGCCTTGGCCTCCCAAAGTTCTGGGATTACAGGCGTGAGCCACCGTGCCTGGCTATTCTTTGATTTTTAAAAAACTTTAAAAATTGCTTATTTATTTTAGAGACGTCGTCTCGCTTTGTTGCCTGGGCTGGTTTCGAACTCTTGGATTCAAGCAATCCTCCCACCTTGGCTCCCCAAAGTGCTGGGATTACAGGTGTGAGCCACTGCACCCAGCCTTGATTTTTTTTTAATCAAGCATTTTGGAGTTTTTAGCATACATAAAGCCCTGTACATATTTCGTTAGATTTACACCTATTTCATTTATTTGAGTGATTGTAAGTGGTATTCTATTTTTGAGTGTTCTTGTGATCATTGCTAGTATTTAGAAATCCAGTTGATGTTTGTGTGTTTATCTCATATCCTGCAACCTTGCTGAACTCAGTTTAAACTGGAGGTGTTTTCCTGATAGATTCTTTCGGATTTTTAAAATGTGGATAATCATGTCATCTGCAAATCAGGACGGTTTTCTTTCTTTCTAATGTATAAATGTCAATGAGTATGCAACTATGATGTGCAACTTTCAGCATTGTCCAAAAGTTACAGAGGATGATGCAGTGACTGTGACTTTGAAAAACAAAGAATGGTCCTTCAATCGCAGCTGCTGCAGCCATTTCAGCTATTTGGCAGAGGTGGTAATGCTGCCTTTTGGACCTACAATACAACCAAGTCTTTGTTCGAATCATCTCACGTCCTGGCTATATTCTTAAGAAAGGAGGGTGCTTTCAGGCGCTGAGCTCATGGCACAGGTCCCACAAGTGACCTGCGAGCCCCACCGCTAGGGGCCGCTTAGGTGCAGCCCCCAGGTGGGCGGGAACTGCGTTTCGGGGCGTGGCCTCCGCCGCGGCAGCCCCCGCCCCAGCTCCTCCTAAGCGCCTGGGGGCGCTGTGGGTCGCTTTGGGTCGCGGGGGCGCTCTTTCTCAGCATTGTTGTTTCGTACTGAGGCTTTCGGGACGGCGGCGGGAAGATGGCGGCCTCCAGGGATGGGTTTGAAGCTGTGGAGGCGGAGGGCAGCGCAGGGTGCCGGGGAAGCTCGGGAATGGAGGTGGTGTTTCCTTTGGATCCTGCCGTCCCCGCCCCGCTGTGCCCTCACGGTGGGTCAGAGTCTGGGCTCAGCCTAGCTGCCGGGCGCTGAGGGTGTGAGTTGGATTGGAAGTGGCTTTTGGGGCTCCTGTATTTTTATCCGCCTCTTTCCCTCACCAGTGTGCTGCCTAGAAAATACTCCTTCCTCGGAACATGGTGTTTTTCAACTTACTTGAGAAACATTCAGAGCAAGTCTCCACTCTTGTGGTTTTGGCTCCAGGACTATTTCATCTCTTTTTTGGGGGGAAGGGGCAGAAAGGTAGGCAAAGAGAAGGATGCATGGTATTGAATAGTTCTCGTTGACAAGTACTTGGGGATTTCATTTGTTGATTTGCTCTCCCTTCAAAAATAAAAAATTAGGGAGAAAGACAGTGTAATTCTTGCCTGCGAACTAGACTCAGTTTTTCTCTAACTTACAGAAAGTGGGCGTGTCCAGCTCAAAGCTCGGGTTTTCACTGCAAGGGTAACCGCGCAAGAGATGTCAAAGTCCTCAATTCTCTGAGTCCCTTCCTTGTTTTAGTCTCAGGTTTGTAATATTCACAACGTAGACAGCAACTATACCGACAATAGCATTTTCTTTCTGGAGGGACCAGTTTTCAAAAATTATTTATAAGTAGTCACTGCTGGAATGTTGTAACAGAGAGAAAAGAAACATTCCCTAAACACAGAGAAGCCGGCGTGGTGGCGTACACCTGTAGTTCCAGCACTTTGGGAGGCCGAGGCGGGCTGATCGCTTGAGCCCAGGAGTTTGAGAGTAGCCCGGGCAAAAATGGTGACACTCCGTCTACAAAAAAACAAAAACAGCTGGGGACACGCAACTGTAGTCCCAGCTACTTGGGAGGCTGAGGCGGGAGAATCGCTTGAGGCTAGGAAGCAGAGATCTCAGTGAGCCATGATTGTGCCACTGCGCTCCAGCCTGGGCGACAGAGGGAGACCCTGTCTCAAGAAAACAAAACAAAAAACCCCAACAAAACAAAAAACAACCAACCAAAGAGATGGATGTAATTATGATAAATTGTGCATAAAGCTCAAACAAATTTTATTTAAGGGCGGCGAAAACTAAGAACTTGACGTAGATGACCGTTACTTGACACTTTTTTTTTTTTTCTATTCTGGAACTAGGACCCACTCTTCTGTTTGTAAAGGTGACCCAAGGGAAAGAAGAAACTCGGAGGTTTTATGCCTGTTCAGCCTGTAGAGATAGAAAAGACTGTAATTTTTTTCAGTGGGAAGATGAAAAGGTATATCAACTTTTTGTATATTTATTTTTTATTTTTGGTATATATGACAATTTTGTTGAGAACGTGAAAACCAATAAAAATATGCGGTCTGAACATATAAGATAAATCTCTTAAGAGAGATGGAGATACTATGTTTGTTGGTTCAGAAAACGAGTTCATGTTTACTCTGATTACTGATATCTTAAAACTACTGTCTCAAAGTCTTAATTCCCCATAAGACTCTCTGAGGTGGTAATATTGGGTGGGGCTGATCTTCTGTGTGTTAGCTTGGGCTTCTGTAACAAAAGTACCATAGGCTGTGTGGCTTAAACGACAGACATCAGTTTGACTGGGAAGTCCAGGATCAAGATGCTGGCAGATCTAGTGTCTGGTGTAGGTCCTGTCCTCTTCCTGATTTGCAGAGGGTCATCCTTTCTTTATATCCTCATTTCCCAGAGAGAGGAAGCAAGCACTGTCTGTCTTAGAAGGACGCTAATCTCATTCCTGAGGGCTCTACCCTCTTGACCTAATTACCTCTCAAAGGCCCCTCATTTAAATACCATCACATTGGGGTTAAGGCTTCAACATACGAATTTTAGGGGGCACAAACATTCAGTCTATAGCACATTGGCAGATACAGATTTCTCACTAAAGAGAAATCATGATCATTCCAGAAAGTGTTAAAAAACACTTTTTTTGAACATTTGTATTGAACATCCCTTATACAGCTATTAGATGACCAATGAAGGCACTTAGAGATATGGTCATGAGCTTGGTATCCTCTTGAACTCGGCTCCAGTTGAAGTTTCTGAAAACTTTGACCAGAGAATTTTCAGTTTTGTTAGGTTTGTGGTAAAACAGTATTATATACCACTCTTCTGCAGACCCATTAAGGTGAATACTTGGCTTGTGTCCACCTTTTTGCTATTGTGGATGATGCTACAGTGAACATATGTTAATCTCTCAGTGCTTTAATATGCTGGATATTGCTTCAAGCTGCTCTAGGATTTTCCCAGTTTTCGCTGTTTTGTTTTCCCCTGAAATGAATGCCTGTTGAGTTGGTTGAATTTCTGACTTCTTGATGTCAGAATGTGATGCCAGTTCTTCTAGGATGATAGATATTTCACAGTTTATTCAATGGGTTTTGTACTGTCTTTCAGTTGTCAGGAGCTAGACTTGCTGCCCGAGAAGCTCATAACCGAAGATGTCAGCCTCCCCTGTCCCGAAGGCAGTGTGTGGAAAGGTACTGATGCAGTGTCATTTTTCTTTATTTGTTTAGCTGTCATGTTTCTTTGTTATTGCCTTTTTCTGTGCCTTTAAGTTTACTTTCATTTATTTATTTTTATTGTAGTTACATATATAATGTAAAATCTGCCATTTTAATCATTTTCAAGTGTGCAATTCAGTGACATTAAGTACATTCATGTTGTTGTGTAACCATCGTCCCTATTCGCAAAACTTTTTCATCACTCCAAACAGAAACTGCCACCATTATGCTGTAACTCCTCATTCCACCTCCTCCCAAACCCTGGTAACCTCTGATTTATTTTTGTGGTTTTTTTTTTTTTTTGAGACAGGGTCTCATTCTGTGTTGCCCAGGCTGAAGTGCAGTGGTGCTGTCATGACTCACTATAGCCTCAACCTCCTGGGCTCAACCAATCCTCCACCTCAGCCTCCTGAGTAGCTGGGACTTCAGGCACACGCCACCACACCCAGCTAATTTATTATTTTTTTTTATAGAGATAAGGTCTTGCTATGTTGCCCAGAACTCCTGGTCTAGAACTCCTGGGCTCAAGGGATCCGCCCACCTCAGCCTCCCAAACTGTGAGAGTTACAGGCATGAGCCATTGTGCCCGACTATTTTTGTTGCTATGAATTTGACAGTTCTGTGTACCTCATATAAGCGAGACTATACAATATTTGTCCTTTGGGTCTGGCTTATTTTACTTAGCATAATGTCTTCAAGGTTCATTCATGTGGTAGCATGTATCAGAACTGTATTCCTTTTTACAACTGAATAATATCCGTTGTCTGTCTATACCACAGTTTAAAAATCCGTTCATCTGTTGATGGACATTTGGGCTGTGTCTACTTTTTTGCTGTTGTGAATGATGCTACAGTGAACATTGATATGCAAATATTAGTTTGAGACCGTGTCTTCAATTCTTTTGGGTATATACCTAGACGTGGAATTGTCAGTAATTCTGTGTTTAGTTTTTTGAGGAACCACCAAACTGTTTTCCATAGTGGCTGCACCATTTTACATTCCCACTAGGAGTGTATATATGCATTCCAATTTCTCCGCATCCTTGCCAACACTTATTATTTCTTGTTTTTCTGATTACAACCATCCTAGTAATTGTGAAGTGGTATGTCATTGCAGCTTTGATTTTTGTTTTTTATCAAATTACTAATGATGTGAATCATCGTTTCATGTGCTTATTGGCTATTTATGTATGATCTTTGGAAAAATGTCTGTTCGAGTTCTTTATCTATTTTTAATTGGGTTATCTTTTTGTTGTTGAGTCACAGGAGTTCTTTATATGTTCTGGATATTACAACTTTGCCAAATATATGATTTGCAAATATTTTCTCCTATTCTGTAGGTTGTCTTTTGACTTTCTTGATGTCCTTTGAAGCACAAGAGTTTTTAATTTTGATGAAGTTCAATTTATCAATTTTTGTTGTTGTTGCTTGTGCTTTTGGTGTATAGATCAGAACCCATTATCAAATCCATTGTTATGAAGATTTGCTGTGATGTTTCTTTTTTGAAACACTAAACCAAACTTGAAAAATCTCTAAACATCTATTTTTAAAAATCTGCATTGTTGAAATGTTTTATTGGGTGGATTAGAGTTGAGTCGTAGATGTAATTTTTTGACAAACTTGTGAAAAGAATTTATCTCTTACCTGTGTCACTGACATTATACAGTATGTGCTGGGAGAAGCTCCTTAAAAAGCCTCTTGGCTAGGTTACTGATGACAAATAGGTTTTCACTTTTATGGCAGCTCCTTCATTTTGCTTGGGCTGCTGTGTTCAGAAAGATTGTGAGGCCTCATTTAGACTAAGCACAGAGGAGTACTGGGGTGTATTTATAATATTTTTCCTGGGCTGTTTAGTAGTAGATTTTAAAGTCATTTGATACAGGAGGCATTTCTCAGTATAATTTGATTGTCCCTTAACTACAGTGGTTAGTCAGAGATGTCTATGTATTTACTGTGTGGGAATTCAGTCATCACCCAAAACATCTTGAAAAGGGAATTAAAGAAAATTGAGGCCAGGCATGGTGGCTCATACCTGTAATTCCAGCACTTTGGGAGGCCGAGGTGGGTGGATCACTTGAGGTCAGGAGTTCGAGACCAGCCTGGCCAACATGGTGAAATACCATCTCCACTAAAATTACAAAAATTAGCCAGGCGTAGTGGCAGCGTCTATAATCCCAGTTACTTGGGAGGCTGACGCAGGAGAATCGCTTGAACCTGGGAGGCAGAGGTTGCAGTGAGCCAAGATCGTGCCACTACACTCCAGCCTAGGTGACAGAGTGAGACGCTGTCACAAAAAAAAAAAAAAAAAAAAAAGAAAGAAAAGAAAATGGAGCACTACTGTGAGGTAGGCACTGTGCTAGGTGTTTTACATGAGATATTATTTAGTCCTGCAGAGGTGGTTTACTTCAATGAGAAAATTGAGGCTTACAGGAGTTATACTTTATCACGTTCACACTATGAGAAGTACTAAGCTGTGACTCATCTTATGCCTGATTCTAAAAGATTATTTTTAAATGTAAAAGCAGATAGTAATATATGATGCATAGCGATTTAATTTGAGGATACATAAGGAGAGAAAAGGTAAGGACTTATGCAGGGATTTATCATAGTGATTATTGAGAGAAAATAGAGTATTGAAGACGGAGAAAGTAGAACCAAATGGCCCGTGGTTTCTTCCTTTGAACTCATCACTTTGGTCATTTTGTATTATTTCCTTCTGGCTTTTTTTCCTATGCCAGGTTTGTTTGTAGCCGTAATGTATACATAGTTTTGTATTCTGTCCTTAACACTTTTATCTGATAAGCATGTTTCTGTTAGAAGGATATTGGTGATTTAATTAAACTCTGTAAGAAAATCTAGGTGATCTTATTTCTAGCATAGTAAAATTTTAGTTTGGAGCTAAACCACTGTTCTTTTTTTTTTTTTCACTCTCTTTTTTTTTTGAGAGAGAGTTTCACTCTTGTCACCCACGCTAGAGGGCAGTGGCGCGATCTCGGCTCACTGCCACCTCCACATCCTGGTTTCAAGTGATTCTCCTATCTCAAGCCTCTAAGTAGCTGGGATTACAGGCACCTGCCACCATGCCCAGCTAATTTTTGTGTTTTTAGTAGAGACAGGGTTTCACCATGTTGGCCAGGCTGGTGTCAAACTCCTGACCTCCAGTGGTCTGCCCATCTTGACCTCCCAAAGTGCTGGAATTACAGGCGTGAGCCACCATGCCAGGCCTAAACCACTGTTCTTATCTTTGTAGTGCCAGAGTATGTTTTTTTGATTAAAAAAATTTTGAAATTCGTATTTTATATTAATTAGAACATAAAAGCTTGGTAAAATATGAATTATTAAAGAATTTTCAAAAGGTTATTTTTTTTTTGGGGGGGGCCATAATTTCATCTTTTATCTAGTGCTAATTCTTGCCAGCATGTCTCAGTAAAATGCTTTTCAATATCTTAAACCATCTGTGACCTATTACCTTGGATTGTGTAGCCAGAAGTCTCCATCCAACCATCTGTCCACCTAGTCATTCATTCACTCATTCATTCATTCAGCAGGTATTTATTGAATGCTCAAAAAGCATTTAAAATGCTAGTAATGGGGTTGAGATATATAAATAAAGATAATTTAGTATAAAGTAAGGTGTGTTAAGTATCCACAGTATTCATAGAAAAGGCTAAGTGCTGGCCGGGTGCGGTGGCTCACGCCTGTAATCCCAGCACTTTGGGAGGCCGAGGTGGGTGGATCACGAGGTCAGGAGATCGAGACATCCTGGCTAACACGGTGAAACCCCGTCTCTACTAAAAATACAAATAAAATTAGCCGGGCGTGGTGGCGAGCGCCTGTAGTCTCAGCTACTCGGGAGGCTGAGGCAGGAGAATGGTGTGAACCTGGGAGGCGGAGCTTGTAGTGAGCCAAGATTGTGCCACTGCACTCCAGCCTGGGCGAGAGAGCGAGACTCCATCTCAAAGAAAAAAAAAAAAAGCAAAGGCTAAGTGCTTTAGAAGTCAGAAGCCTTAGGGCGTAACTTGTGGCTTAGGTGATCAGTACAGGGTAAGGAGAGGACATCTGAACAGGTTTTGGAAGATGGGTAGAAATTTAATATCATTGATTTCACTGTATCACTTTGTAATCAATGTTCCTGTGCTTTATTATATGCTTTCTCTGGAGCAAACGGTTTGAAAGCAGTAATTCTGAAAATACTCAGTGTCTTAAGATAAAGAGTCCTATTATAATTTGGGCTTTTTAAAATCAAAGGCATAATAAATAACCTATTCTCTTTGTCTGTCTTCAGCCTGAGACTAGCAGTTCATTGTTATGTGTAAGTAGACCTAAGGATGATGTACTATTGCTTGAGAGTGTAATTATTTTCTAATGTGGATAATTTAATTTTGTATAACTCATTTATAAGTTAGCTTATTAAACAACTATTATATTTGAAAATATTAAACTGCTTTTAAACTTTATACTGATTCTTAAAATTATACATATTCTATAAAGCAAATTTTTCATGTTTTTGTGCAGTTACAATAGCTTTTCATTGACTAATTTATTTTCAAAATCATTTATAAGGACTTATGGTAGCTAGCCAGATAAATTGACCTGTTAGCTGATTTTTATTATGGGATTGGTAGCGCTGCACAGATTTCTAGGTTTACAGAGTAGGATTTGATTTTCATTTTTCTAATCTCACTCTTTGAACCATGCTTTCTGTTTCATATGTGTTCAGTTGACATATTTACGTTTTGTGCCTGAGATTTGCTTTTTTTATATAGTTTTTAGCTGCCTGTTATGCTCTGAAATGTGTTATTATGTTTATTATATAGTATGTTTGCACCCTTATTGTGACCTATGAAGACTTAGGGAAGATATTTAAATGCTAAAGTCAGCATTAATTTATGTGCATCCAAATAGTTTTGTTTCGTTGATATTTCATTTGGTTATTTTTTTTCAGATCTCATTTAAACTGAGATTTTCAAGGTCTGCTATTAGAGAAATGCCATAAACATAATTTGTGTACTCCAGGAAAGGCAAATGGAACATCAAATGGAGATCAATAAAAATGACATTTCAAAATGCTGGCCTGCAATTTGTGAATCATGCTGAGCCATGCAGCAGAATGAATTTCTCTCCCCCTGGGGAATGCTGGGGAATGTGTTGTAAATACGAATAAGGGGGGAAAGCTGAGTAATCTTGAGCGCTTCATATTCTCATGTTCTCTCTACCAAACTTTTAGAAGGCCGTGTGTCTGAATGTTAAATTTAAGGCACGATAGTTGCTGATTATGTTGCGATTTTGAATAGAGAGAAATATGCACAAGATCTCAGTTTATCTTTTATCAAGAAAAGGTTAATAAACTAGCAGTGAAGCTTTCTGAAGGGCAGTTTGGAAATACTTAAAGGAAAGAGGTAATTGACAAGGCACAAAGATGTATCATGTAAGTGGAGGTTCATTTTGCAGTGTTCTTTTCCTTCTTTTAAAAATGATTAAACTCAGCTCCTTATGGTGAGTGAATCATCACCACATCAGCCCCTCATTGCTTTGAACTTTCTTTCCTCCCTTCCTAGTGATTTTGCGACTTCTGCCTTCAGCTAGTGTTACTCAGTGGGTGATAGGTAGTCCTTTTAACCATATTTGAGTAACAAAACCCGACACAACTTCCTCTACTTGTGGGATTTTCCTTTCTTAGGTCCTCTAAAGGCCTTAATTGTTGTTGTTATTCTTTCAACCAGGTATATTTTTTCTTTCTTTTCTCTCTCTGTCTCTTTCTTTCTCTCTCTCTCTTTCATTCTTGCTGCCGCTCTTTCTTCCTTTCCTTTTCTTTCTTTCTCTTCTTTCCTTTCTTTTCTTTCTTTTTTTTGGAGGCAGAGTTTCATCTGTTGCCCAGGCAGGAGTGCAGTGGTGCATTCATAGCTCATTGTAGCCTCCAACTTTTGGGATTAAGGGGTCTTCCTGGCTAATTTTGTTTGTTTGAGATGGAGTCTTCCTCTATTGCCAAGGCTGGAGTGCAGTGGCGTGATCTTGGCTCACTGCAACCTCCGCTTCTGGGGTTCAAGTGACTCTCCTGCCTCAGCCTCCCAAGTAGCTGGGATTACAGGCACCCACCACCACGCCCAGCTAATTTTTGTATTTTTAGTAGAGACAGGGTTTCACCATGTTGGCCACGCTGGTCTTGAACTCCTGACCTCAAGTGATCTACCTGCCTCAGCCTCCCAAAGTGCTGGGATTACAGGTGTGAGCCATGGCGCCCGGCTCTGGCTAGTGTTTTAAAATATTTTTAGAGATGGGGGGGTCTCAATATATTGCCCAAGCTGATCTGGAACTCCTGGAATCAAGTGATCCTCCTGCCTCAGCCTCCTGGGTAGCTGGGATTACAGGTGTGAGCCACAGTACCTGGCCAAGGGATATTTACTTCTCTAATATCAAATGCATGTCCTGTTGTTCTGTTCTGGTGGCTGACTGAAAGTACATGATGTGTTTCAGTAATGAATCATAGGGTGATGGCAATTAACTCTCCACCTGTAATTCCAGCCATGCACAACACTTGCCTGAAGACATGACAGCTTCAAAAGCAAGGACCAAGTTTTCAAGAGGTCTGAACTACATCTTGGCCTCTGTTTGGCTGACGGCAATTATAAATCATCTCCATATTGCAGATGCTAAAATGTGAAAAAATATACACCTTAGAAATGATGAAATAGAGTGGTTGGATTTTGCTTTGTGATGCAGGTTGACAGGCTCTCTTTTTATTTATTTGTTTATTTGTTTGTTTTTGAGATAGGGTCTTGCTCTCTCACCCAGGCTGGAATGCAGTGGCATGATCATGGCTCACTGTACAAAGATGTACAACTATCACAATCTATTTCCAGAACATTTTCATCACCTCAAAAGGAAACCTCATGCCTGTCAGCAGTTACTCCCATTTCCCCACTCCCCACCCCAGCTTCTAGCAACCACTATTCTACTTTCTGCCTCTATGGATTTGCCTATTCTAGACGTTTCATATAAACAGAATCATATAATAGCAGATATCATTTTTGATTTAACTTTTTTTTTAATTAATAAAAGACTTCTGTTTAAAAACCACTGAATTGTACACTTTTTTTTTTTTTTATTTTTTTGAGACGGAGCCTTACTGTGTCACCCAGGCTGGAGTGCATTGGCATCGTGATCTTGGCTCACCATAACCTTTGCCTCCCGGGTTCAAGAGATTCTCGTGTCTCAACCTCCCAAGTAGCTGGAATTACAGGTGCACGCCACCATGCCTGGCTAATTTTTGTATTTTTAGTAGAGATGGGGTTTTGCCCTATTGGTCAGGCTGGTCTTGAACTCCTGGCTTCAAGCGATCCACCCACCTTGGCCTCCCAAAGTGCTGGGATTATAGGCATGAACCGCTGCACCTGGCCTGAATTGTCCACTTTGAAAGGGTGAATTATATGGTACATGAATTGTATCTCAGTTTATAAAATCATGTATGTGGTAGTAGAATCAAATCGTTCTATGAGAGTGCATTTGCAAATAATAATCAACGCTCCTGTTTCCACCTCTGCATTTCTCCTTCCCCAGTAGCAACTATAGTCGCCTCTTAAGGCTAATTCTTTGCATCACATCAAAAGGCAGATAATGTTTGGTTGTTCCTTTTTGTGATATTAAGATTAATCACATGTTCAGGTAAACCATCCATTACAAAGCTCCCCATCAGCCCTTTGTCTAATGATTTTAGCAGTAACTGATGATCATTGCCCAGAGGTTGTAAAAGGTTTTGGAATCTTGTCATTGTTTATGCATTCATTAGCTGTAATTCTTCTGTAAAAAAGAACTTTGTTTCATCAACTGTCAGCTTACTTTGTTACAGTTCATGTGGGAAAGAAAAGATAAATGTTTCATCCTTCCCCTCCTGTCGTTTTTAACTAGTTTTTGGAAAAATGATTTGGTACTGCAGCAACTTCCAAAGTTGATTAATCAGGATCATTGTTCTGTTGTTGTTGTTTTTTTTAATATCACTATGAAAACATATATTTTTAAAATTTGGTGTTTTGTAGTTCTTTGAGATTATTACTCTTTATGATATACCACTTTTGGAATTTGATTTAATTTTCACAATGTGATGGGGGTTGTATGTAGGGTGACTATAGAATTTAAATCCAGACCCAGATACTTCTTGAGACTGGAGGGGAAGGAGGCAATAACCAGATAGAACTCCAGGATGGAAGATGTCAACTGGGACTGTCCTGGGCAACCAGGGATGTGTGGTCACCCTAGTATATGGGGATTGTTAGCGGAAAATTCACTTTTCCCCCGACATTTTTACCTTTACTGAGGTATGATACTTTACATATAATAAATTGCACATATTTAAAATGTACCATTTGATGAATTTTGACACATACATCTGCCCGTGAAATCATCACCACAGTCAAGATAATGAACATACTATTACCTCCAGAAGTTTCTGCCTGCCCCACTATTTTATATCCCTGCACCCCTAGGGTCCCCAGACATCCACTGATCTGCTTTCTGTCACTATAGATTAGTCTGCATTTTCTAGAAGTTTATATAAAGGTAATCATACAGTATGTACTGTTTTTTGTGTTTTTTTTTTTTTGAGACAGTCTCACTCTGTTGTCAGGCTGGAGTGCAAAGGTGCAATCTCAGTTCACTGCACTCTTCACCTCCCAGGTTCAAGCGATTCTCCTGCCTCAGCCTCCCAAGTAGCTGGGACTACAGGTGCACACCACGCCTGGCTAATTTTTTTTTTTTTTTTTTTTGTATTTTAGTGGAGACGTGGTTTCACCATGTTGGCCAGGATGGTCTCTATCTCCTGACCTCATGATCTGCCTGCCTCGGCCTCCCAAAGTGCTGGGATTACAGGCATGAGCCACTGTGCCTGGCCAGTATGTACCAGTATGTACTGTTTTTTAAGGGCAGGTGCATTCATTTATTTAGCATAAATATTTTTGATATTCATCCATGTTGATGTGTTTGTCAACAGTTCATTCCTTTATTCACAAATAATGTTCCACTGTATGGATATTTCCATTCACCTGTTTGTAGTCCTATAAGTTTCCTGAGTTACTGACTCTTAGAAAAAAGCTGCTATGAACATTTATGTATATGTCTTTGTATGGACTCATGGTTTTATTTCTCTTGGGTAAATACTAGGAATAGAGTGGGTGGATCATATGGTGGATATACGTTTAATTTTTCCCAAACTGCCAAACTTTTCCAAAGTGGCTGCACCATTTTACTTTCCTATTAGCAGCGTATGAGGAATCAGATTTTTTCCTGTCTCCTACAATACTTGTTATTATCTGTCCTTTTAATTATAGCCATTGTGAAGTGATATTGCATTGTGATTTTAATTTGTGTTTATGACATGGAGCATCTTTTTATGTGCTTGTTGACTGTTTTTGTATTATCTTTGGAGAAATGTCTATTCAGTTCCTTTGCTATTTTTGAATTGGGCTAATTGTCTTTTTATTGTTGAGTTATTCCTTATACATTGTGGATACAGTTCCTTTACCTGGCATATAATTTGAAATATTTTCTGCCATTCTTGGGTTGTCTTTTCACTCTCCTTTTTTTTTTTGGCAGTGGTGCCATCTTTGCTCACTGCAACCTCCGCCTCCTGAGTTTAAGTGATTCTTGTGCCTTAGCCTCCTGAGTGGCTGGGATTACAGGCGTGTGCCACCACACCCGGCTAATTTTTTTTTAATAGAGATGGTGTTTCACCATGTTGGCCAGGCTGATCTCAAACTCCTGACCTCAAGGGCTGTGCCTGCCTCAGCCTCGCAAAGTACTGGGATTATAGGCATGAGCCACTGTGCTGTCTTTTCACTTTCTTAATGGTATCCTTTGCTGTGCAAAAGTTTAAAATTTTTTATTAAGTCCAATTTATTTATTTTTGTCACTTATGATGAGTATCTTTTGAAGAAAAAATTTTAAGTCGTGACGAAGTTCATATTATTGATTCTTACACTTTGTGCTTGAGTCTTATTTAAGAAATCTTTGCCAAACCCAGTCATTATTATTTTCTAATATGTTTTCTTTAAAGTTTTCTAGTTTTAGTTCTTAGAGTTAGGTCTATGATGTATTCAGGGTTAATTTTTTTTATATGAAGTGAGGTAAGAGTCAAGGTTCATTGCTTTGCATATGGCTTTCAGACTTTTCCAGCACCTTATCTGCTGTGGGATTAGAGAGAGAGAAAAAAAAACTTTTCCAGCACCATTTGTTGATAATATTATCCTTTCCTCATTGAATTGATTTGGCACCTGCATTAGTTTTCCTGTTTCTGCTGGAACAACTTAACCACAAGTGTAGTGGTTTACAACAACATAGATTTATTATTCCAGTTCTGGAAGCCAAATGTCCAAAATCAACTAAAGCAGGTTAAAGTTAAGCTGTTGGTGGGGCTAGTTCCTTCTGAAGACTCTGAGAAGAGAATTTGTTTCTTGCTTTTTCCAGCGTCTGGGGCCACCTACATCTTTTGGCTGTGGCCCCGTGCTCTGTTTTCATAGCACATCACTCCAGTCTCTGCTTCTGTCACCACATAATCTTCACCCTCACTCCACTGCCTCTGGCTTGTAAGAACCCTTGTAATTATGTTGAGTCTACCCAGATGACCCAGGATAACCTCCGCATCTTAAGATCCATCACTTCATGACATCTGTAAATTCTCTTTGGTCCTATATGTGTATTCACAGGTTCCATATTCTCTTTGGTAGGATGTGGGGAGTGAGGGGGCATCATTCAGCCTACTGCAGCACCTTTCTCAAAAATCAGTTAACTTTATATGTGTTTTTTTTTCTGGACTATTTTTTTCCCTTGACCTATAGGTGTATCTTTACATAAATACCACATTGTCTTGATTACTGTGACTTTATAGTGTCTTCTTGAAATTGGGTAGTGTAAGTATTCTTTGTCCATTGTTTTCAAAGTTGTTTCCGCTATTATAGGTCCTTTTTATTTTCTTATGAATTTTTTGAATGAGGTTTTCAGTTTCTACAAAAAATCCTGCTGCGATTTTGATTGCGAGTGTGTTGATTTTATAGATACATTTGGGGAGAATTGACATCTTAATAGTATTGAGTTTTCTAGTCTGTGACTGGTGTATCTCTTCAGTTACTAAGTCATCTTTAATTTTTCTTGGTGATGTTTTGTAATTTTCAGTGCACTGCAGTTACACATCTTTTGTCAGATTTATCATGAAGTATTTCATGTATTTTAATGTGGTTTTAAATTGTATTGTTTTAAAAGTTCAGTTTCTAATTGTCTATTGCTAGTCTTTAACAGTACAGTTGATTTTATATATTGATCTTTTATTTTGAAATCTTGATAAGCTTACTAGTTCTAGCAGGCTTTTTGAAGATTTCCTTAGGATTTTGTACATGTATGATCGTGTTGTCTGTGAATAAAGAAGTTTTAATGTTTCCTTTCCAATTTATGTCTTTTGTTTTTTTATCTTGTCTTATCAAACTGGCTAGAAACCCTTAGTCAATGTCGAGTAGAAGGCTGAGAGCAGACATCTTTGCTTTGTCCGAGTCTTGGGGAAATGTATTCAGTCTTTCAGCTGTATGGTGTTAGCAATAGGTTTTTCTTCGATGCCCTGTGTCAGATTGTAGAAGTTCCCTTCTATTCCTGGTTTTTTGAGAATCTCTCTCCCTACCTCCCTTCCTCTTTCCCTCCCTCCCTTCCTCCTTCCCTCCCTCCCCTCCTTCCTTCCTCCTTCCCTCCCTCCCTTCCTTCCTGTCTTCTTTTTCTTTCTTTTATTTCTTTTTCTCTGTCGCACTCTGTCACCCAGATTGGAGTGCAGTGGGACGATCATGGCTCACTGTAGCCTCTACCTCCTCGGTTCAAGTGATCCTCCCACCTCAGCCTCCCCAGTAGCTGGGACTATAGGTGCGTACTACCACACCCAGCTAATTTTTTTACTTTTTGAAGAGATGAGGATCTTACTATCTTGCCCAGGCAGGTCTCAAAATCCTGGGCTCAAGCAGTCCTCCTGCCTCAGGCTTCCTAGAGTGCTGGGATTATAGGCATGAGCCACCATACCCAGCCTGAGAAACTTTATCATCAGTGGATGTTTGATTTTGTCAAGTGCGTTTTTGGGGGGCACCTAATGAAATTATCTTTTTTTCAAAAAAGCCCGTTAATATGAATTACATTGATTGAATTCAAACTTTTAAACAACCTTGCTTTGCTAGGATAAACTATATTTGGTCATGATGTAATAGCTTTTTATATATTGCTGGTTTTGATTTGCTTAAATTTTGTTAATAATTTTTGAGTTTGTGTTCATGAGGCATGTTTGTCTGTAGTTTTCTTGTAATTTTTTTTCCTGGTTTTGGTATTGGGATAATGGTGGCCTCATGAAATGAAATGGGAAGTGTTCTCTCTTCAGTTTTTTGAAAGAATTTGTGTAGAATTGGTATTGGCCCAATGTCATCTTGCTTGTATTGTTTTCAGTGAGAAGCCTGATGTCATTTTTATCTTTATCTCTGTTCCTCTTTACATAATCTATCTTTTTTTTTTTTTTTTTTTTCCAAGACGGAGTCTCACTCTGTCTCCCAGACTGGAGTGCAGTGGCACGATCTCTGCTCACTGCCACCTTTGCCTCCCAAGTTCAAGCAATTCTCCTGCCTTGGCCTCCTGAGTAGCTGGGATCACAGGCACCCACCACCATGCCCAGCTAATTTTTGTATTTTTCATAGAGATGGGGTTTTGCCGTATTGGCCAGGCTGGTCTCGAACTCCTGACCTCAAGTGATCCGCCCACCTCAGCCTCCCAAAGTGTTGGGATTACAGGCTTGAGCCACCGTGCCCAGTCCACAATCTATCTTTTTTCCTCTGGTTTCTCTTTATCATTGCCTGTTTGTTTGTTTAGAGAAAGGATCTTGCTCTGTCACCCAGGCTGGAGTGCAGTGGTGCAATCACGGCTCACTGCAGCCTTGACCTCCCAGGCTCAAGCGGTACCCCCACCTCAGCCTCCTGAGCAGCTGCAACTACAGGCGCTTGCCACCACACCTGGGTAATTTTTGTATTTTTTTGTAGGGACAGGGTCTTGCCATGTTTCCCATGCTGGTCTCGAACTCCTGGACTCAAGCGATCCTCTCACCTTAGCCTCCCAAAGTGTTAGGATTACAGGTGTGAGCCACTGCATCTGGACTATCATTGATTTTAAATCATTCTGGCCAGGTGCAGTGGCTCTTGCCTATAATCCCAAGACTTTTGGAGGCCAAAGCAAGTGGGTCACTTGAGCCCAGGAGTTTAGACCAGCCTGGACAGCATAGCAAAACCCTGTCTCTACAAAAAATACAAAAATTAGCCAGGTGTGGTGGCAAGCACCTGTAGTTGCAGCTGCTGAGGAGGCTGAGGTGGGAGGACCGCTTGAGCCTGGGAGGTCAAGGCTGCAGTGAGCTGTGATCACACCACTGTACTCCAACCTGGGTAACAGAATGAGAGTCTGTCTCAAAAAAATGAAAATAAATAAATAATTTTATTATGATGTGTCTTGTAGTTTTCCTTCATGTTTCTTGTACTGTGGTTCTCTGAGCTTCTTGGATCTTTTGATGTAATTTTGAAAATATAATAAATGATAATTCAAAATCCACCCTCCCCTTTATTTTGAGGGCTTCATTTCCACATATTTAGGCTCCTCAGTTTTTCATTTTATATCGTTCTGAGACCATACCTTCAAGTTCACAAAGCTTTTTGCTTTAGCCCCTGAACTACTGTTATTCCCCATGTAAGGTGTTTTTTTTTTTTTTTTTTAATAATTTTAACAAACCTTTGTAGATTTCGTCTTTTTATGTTTTCCTTTTTTCTTTTTTTTTTTGTTTGAGACAGAGTCTCACTCTGTCACCAGGCTGGAGTGCAGTGGCGTGATCTCGGCTCACTGCAACCTCTGCCTCCTGGGTTCAAGTGATTCTCCTGCCTCGGCCTCCCAAGTAGCTGGGACTACAGTTGCGTGCCACCATGCCCAGCTAATTTTTGTATTTTTAGTAGAGACAGGGTTTCACCATGTTGGCCAGGATGGTCTCGATCTCTTGACCTCATGATCCGCCCGCCTCGGCCTCCCATAAGTGCTGGGATTACAGGCGTGAGCCACCGCACCCGGCTGGATGTTTTTATATTTTCTATGTCTTTGCTTAACAGGCTTATGCTTTCCTGCACCTCTTGAACACATGGAATATAGTTACAATGAGTGGCTTTAATGTCTCTACCAATATCATCCTATGTCATTTCTGGGTTTGTTTAGACGTTTTGATTTTGATTTTTTAATTTTTTATTTTTTTGAGACAAATTCTCACTCTGTCACTGAGGCTGGAGTGCAGTGGTGTGATCTCAGCTTACAGCAGCCTCCGCCCCCTGTGTTCAAGTGATTCTCCTGCCTCGGCCTCCCAGGTAGCTGGAATTATAGGTGTGCTCCACCACGCCTGGCTAATTTTTGTATTTTTAGTAGAGACAGGGTTTCACCATGTTGGCCAGGCTGGTCTCAAACTCCTGACCTCAGGTGATCCACTGACCTCAGCCTCACAAAGTTCTGGGATTACAGATGTGAGCTACCACGCCTTGCTAATTTTTTTTTTTTTTTCTAATCATGAGTCATGTTGTTCTGTTTCTTTGCATACCTGGTAATATTTTATTGGATACTAGTAGTATGGAATTTACCTTGTTATATACTGGATATTTTTAATTCCTTTATGTATTTTTGATTTTGTTCTGGGACAGTTACTTGTTGTAGTGTGATGTTCTTGAGCAGGATTTAGCAAACTACTACCTGTAGCCAACTCTGGCCATGCCTCTTCACTTGGCTGTGTTTGCTTTTGTGGTATCACTGCAGAATAGTTGTGACTGAGAGACTTTGTGGCCTGCCAAGCTCAAAATATTTATTATCTGATCCTTTACAGAAAGTTTGCTGACCCTGCTTTTGAAGACTTGTCTTTAAGCTTTTTAGGCAGGACTGAACAACCTTTCGTGCTTCTAGGGCTAATTTTTCCTTCCTACTGAGGCAGTGCTCTTCTGAGTACTTGAGTGCTTGTGTATTGTGAGGCATTTCCACTCTGGCTTGTTGGGAGACAAACCATTCTGGACCTGTGTGTATTTTCCAGTGATAATTCCACCTGCTTCTGGCCAGTGGTTCTTTCCTTCGCCTTGGGGAGTTTCTGCACGTGCACATGCTGCTCAGTACTCAGCCGAAGACTCGAGGGGAATTGTCAGCCAGTCTGGAGCGTTTTTTCTCTCTCTCTCAGCGTACAGCTTTCTGCTCTCCTGTCCTCCCTGGTTATTCGCCAGTACTCTTCCTGTGAATTCTGGCCGCCTAGCCTCCTGGAGTGCTCAGCTCTGTCTCATCAATTCCTTGGGCTGTGTTTCGGTTCTCCAACCCTGTGCTGCCGGCTCTCCACAGGCAGGAAGCTGGGCAGCCGTACCACTCACCTCTGTTCCCTTCCCTCGGGGTTCACTGTTTTGGGCTGCTAGTTGTCCGGTATCTTCAAACTGCTGTTTCATATATTTTGTCTTTTTAAAACTTCTTTTGAAGGCCCATGGTAAATCTGGTCTCTGTTACTCCATCATAGCTGTCTGTGGAAACTGTCAACATTTTTTTCTTTTAAAGACAGAGCCTCACTCTGTTGCCTAGGCTAGAGTGTGGTGGCATAATCATAGCTCACTGCAGCCTTGAACTCCTGGGCTCAAGTGATTCTCCTGCCTCTGCCTCCTAAGTAGCTGGGACTACAGGCACATACCACCACACCTGGCTAATTTTAAGAATTTTTTGTAGAGATGGAGTCTCAACTATGTTACCCAGGCTGGTCTTGAGCTCCTGGCCTCAAGTGATCCTCCTGTCTTGGGCCCCAAAGCGCTGGGATTTCAGGTGTGAGCCACTGTTCCTGGCCTGTTCAACCTGGTTAGTACTTAGTGATGAAGGTAATAGTAGTAAATTCAGTGTTTCTGTTGCCGAAGAGTGTTTATTGGTCCTTTCACTTGCATTTCATTTCATAGGGCCCTTTCTTCTACTGGCATTCTCACTTTGAATTACTAAGAAGTTTCTTCTAATATCCTTCTATCTCCTTTTTCTTTCTAGTTTTAGATAAAGCTGTCAAAAGAACAGTTATCATAGAAATAGAAACATTTAAATTACCGGCACGATAGCTTATTTCTTGCTGCAACCATTCAGAATATCTGTTTGTCACTGCCTTGTGTGCTTTGAAGTGAAACTGTGCTTAGATATAAAAATTTTAAAACTCACTTTGATTTCCTGTTAAGTTCACAGTTTTTACACTGCAGTTCCTGAATTTAGTTCCATCAAAACTGTGTGACTAGGCCAGGCGTGATGGCTCATGCCTGTAATCCCAGCATTTTGGGAGGCCGAGGCGGGCAGATCACTTGAGGTCAAGAGTTTCAGACCAGCCTGGCCGACATGGTGAAATCCTATCTCTACTAAAAATAGAAAAATTAGCTGGATGTGGTGGTGCGTGCCTGTAGTCCCAGCTACTCAGGAGGCCCAGGCAGGAGAATCGCTTGAACCTGAGAGGTGGAGGCTGCAGTGAGCCAAGATTGCACCACTGCATTCTAGCCTGGGTGACTCCGTCTCAAAAAAAAAAAAAAAAAAAAAAGATATGACTCTTCCCAAACTATAAGGATTTAGTGCACTGTTTATTTTAACCTGCTTAGGTTTAGACATTTCTGACTCTCCACGGTCCTCAATCATATTATTTATTTTTCTTTTGTTTTCTTACTCTGATTTCATAGCTGGCATCACATATACAAAACCAGCAGTTTTTAAACATACTGACCATGATTATTTTCTCTTTCTAATAATCTCTAATAAAATTAAAAAAGAAAGAAAAAAGAAATGGTGACTTTGAAATTGGATATAAGGGTGACTTGGAAGAAATCAAATGGGATATTCAGTGTAGTCTTTTTTAAGCCTTTGAATATTGTCTTCCTGTTTTGGAGGTGAGCTTATAACTCCATCAGTACTGCTAAGAACAGAGGAGCTTTGAGAAACATCTTTTCTTTTAGGAGGTAATTTTTCTTGCTAAGTATGTCATAAGAACTTGAAGAATGATCTTAATTTCTCATTTTAAAATGACTGTCAAGTGAGCCAGACTGTTTAACAGAAAAAGTTGGAACATGTGGATTTGTCAATAAATTTAAACTTGATAGTAGTTGTCATTACTACTAAGTTGTTTGAGTAATATATTATGTTCACGTTTTAAATGGATATTGATCTTCATTCAGTGACTAAATTGGAGCGTCTCAATTCTCATGAAACTGCTGATCGTTTTCCTCTTTGTAGGTATGCAGCCAGACATAAATTCCAGCCAACATTCCACAGATTTCTTCCTACCTTTCTTCTTTACGCGATACTCTTTAGGAAGTAAGAATACTTTTTGGATGCTAAAAATAGCAAAACACGTTGTGTTTACAACGATAAACTTAAAATATATTTCTTTGTGTTTTATTTTGTCTTAAAGGTACTTGAAGTTTATTGAGTTGCCCTTGACTCAGAGAAAGTTTTGTCAAAGATGTCAGCAGTTGCTGTTACCAGATGACTGGGGGCAACATAGTGAGCATCAGGTTCTGGGTGATGTGTCCATCACCCAGTTAAGAAGGCCCAGTCAACTCCTTTATCCACTGGAAAACAAGAAGACAAATGCCCAGTATCTGTTTGCTGATCGGAGCTGTCAGTTCTTGGTAGACTTACTTTCTGCCCTCGGATTCAGAAGAGTACTGTGTGTTGGAACACCAAGGTATGTCATATGATTTTTTAAAGAATTATCTTCTCACCACTATTGAAACTGTATGAAGATTTTATTAAGTAGTTATTTACTCTGTGCAAGGTATAGCATGAAGCTTTGAGTATTTAAAATGTAAAGCACAGTCCCTGTCTTAAGGAGTTTGCAACCTGTATTCCATTTGAGAAAAATCTTCATAGATTTCTTTCTGATGCTTGAGAGAAGATTCTTTCTGATTTAACTGCTAAATTGTTTGTAATTTTAGACCTCTCTGTTTCAGATAAGTTCTGCTCTTAAAAAATATTTGCAAAATTGAAACCTTGATTATACCTGCCAAATTCTCTTCAGTGTTTCATTGAAATATCATAAATACCAGAAGAATGTTGATGGTTTTGTTGTTTGTTTGCTTATTGTCTATGACATTTGTAATTTCTTATTACATTTGCTTTCACTGATTGCTTTAGGTTGCATGAGCTGATCAAGTTGACAGCATCAGGTGACAAGAAGTCTAACATTAAAAGCCTTTTATTGGATATTGATTTTCGGTAGGTTTACGAAATACAGTATTTCCTTTCATTGTCTCCTGTTTCTTTTTAATGTTTTTCTGTTTTTAATTGTTTATACTCTGTTGCAACTCTTTAGTTTACATTTAGAAGTAGTAATTTGTTATGAGGAAACTTTTTAGTCGAATAAATTCAACATGTAATCTGTATTTCAAACAGGGAGGCAGTTGATTTCTCCTTTTGCTGGTGGGCTTCCTAGATTTTCTCTATGAATGCGTCTAGTTTGTCTTTGGCTTATAATCTACAGATGAATCTCTATTGAGTGAGGTTTCTTCTCATACATTATATTCAAAGATAATTCTAAACTGCCTCATACTTAATCAGTCTTCCAGGATTTTGTTTCATTAGATCTTTGAAGTGTGAGAACTCAGACATTTCTTTTAGTATATTTTACTGGATGTTGTACATATTGTCTTTCACTGAACATAGCCTGGAGTGAAGGGAGTGCTAAGCAGGGGATAGACAGGTCCCAAAGCGGAAGATTAGCCGACAGATAGACTTTGTGAGAGGGTCGGAATTAAATGGCATCTGATGATTTCTGAGTTGATGACACAGAGGGAGGAACACATCTTGAATCTCCCCTCTGGTGGTAGTTTTGAAGATACAGACCTTTAGCTTATAACATGGATGGTAAATACATTGTCCACTGTGTCTATAATTCTGTACATTTGAAGTACTCGTCTCAGTTTCTGTAATTGTTTAATACCTGGAATTCATGTAGAATTTATAAGATACTATGTTCTTAGTATTTTTCATGTGTTCTTGAAGGTGTTGAAGGAATCAGGCTTTGTGTTTTCTTTTATTTAGATCTACTTCCTAAAAACAAAGCAGACAGATTTTTTTTTTCCTCTTAGACAAGGTCTTGCTCTGTCACCCAGGCTGGAATGCATTGGCATGGTCATAGCCCACTGTACCCTCAAACTCCTGGGGTCAGGCGATCCTCTAGCCTCAGTCTCCCTAGTAGCTAGGACTACAGGTTAGCACTACCACACCCAGGTAATTTTAAAAAAAAGAAAGTTTTGTAGATTTGGGGTCTGGAACTCCTGGCCTCAAGCAGTCCTGCATTGGCCTCCCAAAGTGTTGGGATTACAGACATGAGCCACCAAGCACAAAACAGATTTTTAAAGTGTAAAATGTCCGTTTAAAAAGTGTAGTTTGGGCCAGGTGCAGTGGCTTATGCTTATAATCCCAGCACTTTGGAAGGCCAAGGCTGGCAGATCACTTGAGGTCAGGAGTGCAAGACCAGCCTAGCCAACATGGTGAAACCCTGTCCCTACTAAAAATTAAAAAAATTAGCTGGGCATGGTGGCTCACGCCTATAATCCCAGCTACTAGGGAGGCTGAGGCAGGAGAATCGCTTGAACCCAGGAGGTGGAGGTTGCAGTGAGCTGAGTTCACGTAACTGCACTCCAGCCTGGGTGACAGAGCAGGACTCAGTCTCAAAAAAGATAATAATCATAAAAGTGTAGTCTGGCCGGGTGCAGTGGCCTACGCCTGTAATCCCAGCACTTTGGGAGGCTGAGGCAGGTGGATCATTTGCGTCCAGGAGTTCAAAACCAGCCTGGGCAACATGGTGAAACCCCATTGCTACTAAAAATACAAAAATTAGCTGGGCGTGGTGGTACGTGCCTATAGTCCCAGCTACTCCGGAGGCTGAGGTCAGAGGATTGCTTGACCCCACAAGGTAGAGGTTGTAGTGAGCCGAGATTGCACCACTGCATTCCAGCCTGCGCAACAGAGTGAGACCCCTGTCTCAAAAAAATAAAATGAAGTGTAACTTTAATACTTTATTTTCCTTTAGATTTCTGAGTCAACTCTAAGTTGTCTGACATACACAGGCACATTACTCAGAAATTACCTATACTGTCTCATTCCTTATGAATACGTCTGGCCTGGTAACCACTTATCCCTTGTTAACAGGACTAGCACACTTTACTAACATCTGCTTGACATGAGTGATCCTTGACAAATCATGATATAGACTTCTTAAAGATAAACTCAATTTATTTTTAATTGGATATAATTCATTTAATAGTCACCATTTAAAAGTATATATTTAAGTAGTTTTTGTTGTAATCACCGTGTTGTGCAACCATCACCACTAGGTACTTCTAGAACATTTCTATCATACTGAAAAGAAACCTAGAGTTCACTTCCCCTCACAAGCACTTTCTGTCTCTCTTTTCTGGAGTCGCCTGTTCTGCACATTTTATATAAATAGAATCATAAAATCTGTGACCTTCGTGGCTGGCTTCTTTCACTTAGCATCATGTTTTCAAGGCTCACCCACGCATGTAGCGGTACTTCATGCCTCTTATGGCTGGCTGTATGATATTCCGTTGTGTGGATATGCATGGAGATAGCAACTTCTTTTTTTAAATTCTGTGTTCCATTCCTAAAGTATTAAATTATTCTAAATGCATTATTTTAAAGGTAGAAGTTTAACTTTTGGGTTCTTATAATGTATTATTAATAGGGAGTATTTTTATTTGTTTTTTTGAGACGGAGTCTGGCTCTGTCACCCAGGCTGGAGTGCAGTGGTGTGATCTCAGCTCACTGTAACCACCACCTCCTGGGCTCAAGCGATTCTCCTGCCTCAGCCTCCCCAGTAGCTGGGATTAGAGGCGTGTGCTGCCATGCGCAGCTAATTTTTGTATTTTTAGTAGAGGGGATTTTACCATGTTGGCCAGGCTGATCTCGAACTCCTGACCTCAAGTGATCTACTTCCCTCGGCCTCCCAAATTGCTGGAATTACAGGTGTGAAACACTGTGCCTGGTATAGCTGGTATTTTTTGAGTGCCTGTTATATTTCAGGCCTTGCCCTGACTCATTCCTCACATTAGCCCTGTAAGATAGATGCTATCATCATCCTCATTTTTCCAGATGAGAAAACTGAGGCATAAAGAGGTTAAATAGCTTGATCAAAATCACAGTTTATAAGTGGCCAAGCTAGAATTCAAGCCAAGGCAGCCTGGCTCCAAAAACTAAGCTATCCTTTGGAAATAACTTTGCTTTTGAACTTGTTTATATGCCTTTCTCGTATAGTCAGTTTCTTTCTTGTCATCCTTCCATCTCTCCCTTTCTCCCTGTATCCTCCTGCTTGTTCCACAAAGATTTTCAGATGAATCAAAACTGGTTTCTAGGTTATTTATATTTTTAGAATAAGGCACTCAGGATTTTTTTCCTTGGAGACCTGGAAATCCAATCATGTAAAAGAGAATTTATTGGTTTACATTACTGAGGTCTGGGATATAGCAGGCTTTAGTCTAGTTGAGATAGTGAGCCTCACACAATGTTGCTAGGGCTCCCTCTTTCTCTCTCCACCTCTCATTCTGTCTTTCTCTGTGTATTGATTTCATTCTGCAGACAGCTTCCTTCGTACTGCCAGGGACTTTGGTGGCAGCAGCTTTAAGCTTATCTAGTTTTCGGCTTAACTGCCCAGTGGAAAGAGGCAGTTCTTCCTGACAGCTCCAGCAGCAAAACTCCAGAGAGTGTTCTGATTAGCCTGGCTGGGGTCACTTGCCTATTCCAGAGCCATCACTGTGGCCTGGCAGATAGGGTACTCCAGCCAGCCTCTGACCAGTCACATGGAGTCGGTTCTTCACAGGAAACAGGTGTTCAACTTAAAGAGTAGGGATGTAGGTGCTGGAGAGACAAAAAAACCAGATGTCCATAACTAAACTATTCAAGACAACGTATACAGTTGCCAGCAGCACTCATATTCCTAACTTTGGCACTTTTACTTCAGTGAAAATGGTACAATGTGATCTTTCTAATAGTATGGTTTTGAATTTACATTAAAAGTTATATAATGATTCTAAGTTATTAAAGACAAGCTTTTTCAAGCTAGTTTTAGTGGACTTACTTAACAAACAGAGACTAGGTGATATCATAGTGCGTCTTCTCAAAGAACTTGTTAAAATTGCAAGAATCCTTGGTTTACTTTGTTTTTAAAAAAGGAAAAATGATCTTTAATTCTGCCATCCAAAACATTATGGGTTTTGGCTTTTTAAACCTTTTTTATGCATACAAACATTTTAAAAAGTAGATATATAACCTTGAAAACTTTTCCTGCTGGTGATATTTTAGGTATATTTCTTTTTGAGACAACATCTTGCTCTGTCACCCAAGCTGGAATGCAATGGTGTGATCTCAGCTCACTGCAGCCTCAACCTCCTGGGTTCAAGTGATCCTCCTACCTCAGTCTCTCCCAAGTAGCTGGGACCACAGGCGTGTGCCACCACACCCAGTTAATTTTTGTATTTCTTGTAGAGAGGGGGTTTCACCCTGTTGCCCAAGATAGTCTTAAACTCCTGGGCTAATGCAGTGTGCCTGCCTCAGCCTCCCAAAGTGCTGGGATTACAGGGTGTGAGCCATCATGCCCAGCCTATTTCTTTTTTTAAAATTGAGATATATTTTACATACCTAAAACAGTAGTTTTCAGTATATTCACACGGTTGTGTAGCCATCACCACTATCTAATTCCACAACATTTTCATCACCTTCAGAAGAAGCACTCTCCCTGTGAGCAGTCCCCTCCCCATTTACCATGCCCCCAACCTTTGACAACCATGAATCTACTTTCTGTCTTTATGGATATGCTTTTCCTGTTCTAGATATTTTTTATATAAGTGGAATAATACACTGTGTGGCCTTTTGTGTCAGACTTCTTTCACTTAGCATAAAGTTTTCAAGGTTCACCCATGTGGTAGCATGTATCAGTACTTCATTCCTCTTTTTGGCTGAATAATATCCTACTATACAGATATACCAAATTTTGTTTATCTTTTCGTCTGTTGATGGACACTTGAGTTGCTTCCATTTTTTGGCTATTATGAATAATACTGCTATGAACATTTGTGTACAAATTCCATGTGAACATAGGTTTTCAGATCTCTTGGGTATTAGTTTATTAGGGCTGCCGTAACAAAATACCACAGACTATGTGGCTTAAACAACAGAAATTTATTCTCTCACAGTTCTGGAGGCTGGAAGTCCAAGATCAAGGTTTCAGCAGGTTTGATTTCTCCTGAGGCCTCTCTCTTTGGCATGCAAATGGCCACTGTCTCCTCATAAGGTCTTCTCTTTGTGTGTGTATCCCTGGTGTTTCTTACTATGACCAAATTTCCTCTTCTTATAAGGATACCAGTCAGATTGGATTAAGGCTTACACTAATGGCCTCATTTTAACTTAATTACCTCTTTAAAGGCTCTGTCTCCAAATAGCCACATTCTGAAGTACTAGTGATTAGGGCTTCAACATAAGGATTTTGGGGGTGAAACAGTTCAGCCCTTATACCTAAAGTGGAATTGCTAGGTCATGTGGTAACTATGTTTACCTTCTTCGGGAACAGCCAAACTATTTTCCAAAGTGGCTGCATCATATTTTATTCTCACCAGGAATATATGAGGTTTCTAATTTCTCCGTGTCCTTGCCAATGTTTATTATCATCTGTCTTTTTGAAGTGGTATCTCCTTGAGGTTTTGTTTTGGATTCCACGGATGGCTAATAATGTTAAGCATCTTTTCATGTGCTTATAGGCCATTTGTTTATCTTATTGGAGAAATATCAATCCTTTGCCCAGTTTTTAATTGGTTATTTGTAGTTTTGTTGAATTGTGAAAGTTCTTAATATATTCTGGATACTAGACCCTTATCAGATATATGATTTGCTAATATTTCCTCTCATCTTGTGGATTGTCTTTTCACTTGTGATGAAGTCCAGTTTTTCTTTTTTCTTCAGTTGCTTGTGTGTTAGGTGTCATATCTAAGAAAGTCTTGCCTAATCCAATGAGTATCTATACCCATGTTTTCATCAAAGAGTTTTATAATTTTTGCTTTTACACTTAGGTCTTTAATCTATTTTGAGATTTTTTTTTTTTTTTTTTTTTTTTTTTTTTGAGACGGAGTCTCTCTCTGTCACCCAGGCTGGAGTGCAGTGGCACATCTTGGCTCACTGCAACCTCCGCCTCCCAGCTTCACACCATTCTCCTGCCTCAGCCTCCCGAGTAGCTGGGACTACAGGCACCTGCCACCATGCCTGGCTAATTTTTTGTATTTTTAGTAGAGACGAGCTTTCACCGTGTTAGCCAGGATGGTCTCGATCTCCTGACCTCGTGATCCACCCGCCTCGGCCTCCCAAAGTGCTGGGATTATAGGCATGAGCCACTGCGCCTGGCCTGCTAATTTTTATTTATTGTATGAGGTAGGGGTCTAGCTGCTTGCATGTGGATGACTAGTTGCTCTAGCACCGTTTATTGAAAAGACTGTTCTTTTCCCATTGAATTGTCTTGGTACCATAATGAAAACAAAAGGACCACAAATATATAGGTTTATTTATGGACTTTAAATTCTGTTCCATTGATCTATGCCCATCTTTATGCCACTCTCACACAGTCATGATTACTGTTGCTGTATGGTAAATTTTGAAAATGGGAAGTATGAGTCTTCCTATTTTGTTCTTTTTCAAGATTGTTTTGGCTGTTCTGGGTGTCTTGCATTTCCATATGAATGTTAGGATCAGCTTGTCAATTTCTACAAAAAAAGCCAGCTGAGATTTTTAAAGGGATTGCATTGAATTTGTAGATTAATTTGGGGAATATTGCCATCTTAATATTAAGTTGTCCGGTCCATGAACATGAGATGTCCTTCCATTTCTTTAGATCTTCAGTTTCTTTAAATGATATTTTGTAATTTTCAGTATATAAGTTTTGTGCTTCTTTTATTAAATTTATCTCTAGATGTTTTATTATTTTTGGTGCTATTATAATTTAAATGGTTTTCTGAATTTTATTTTGTGGTGTTAATAGTACTCTGATTTACTTTAAAAAATTTTTCAAAAATACAGTTAACCCTTGAATAACATGGTTTTGGCTGCTCGGGTTCACTTACAAGTGGATTTTCTTGTGCCTCTGCCACTGCTCCTCTTCTTCCTCCTCCTAAGCCTACTCATTATGAAGATGAAGACCTTTATGGTGACCCACTTCCACTTAATGAATATTAAATAATATTGTCTCTTCCTTATGATTTTTTTAAATATAAACGGGACTTGCTGGTTGGCCAGGTTGGTCTTGAACTCCTGACCTCAAGCAATCCTCCCACCTCGACCTCCCAAATGACTTTCTTAATAACATTTTCTTTTCTCTAGCTAACTTCATAGTAAAAATGCTGTATATAAAACATATACAAAATTTGTGTTAGTTGACTGTTATCTGTAAGGCATCCAGTCATCATAGGCTATTAGTAGTTAAGTTTTTGGGGAGTTGATATGGTTTGGAGTTGATATCTCATGTTGAAGTGTGATTTCCAGTGTTGGAGGTGGGCCTAGTGGGAGGTGTTTGAATCATGGGGTTGATTCCCCATGAATGGCTTGATGCTGTCTTTGTGATAATAAAGGTAATAAGTGAGTTCTTATTCTATTAGTTCATGCAAGAGCTGGTTGTTTAAAGAGCTTGGCACCTGCTCCTCTCTTTCTTGCTCCTTCTCTTGCCGTATGACATGCCTGCTCCCCTTTCCCTTCCACCGTAAGTAAAAACTTCCTAAGGCCTCACCAGAAGCCCAGCAGATGCTGGTGGTATGCTTGTACAGCCTGCAGAACTGTGATCCAAATAAACCTCTTTTCTTTATAAATTACCCAATCTCAGGTATTCTTTTATAGCAATGCAAAACAGACTGACACAGAAGGTAAAAGTTATATTTGGATTTTCTGCTGCGCCCGTAACCTCTGTGTTGTTCAAAGGTCAACTGTACATATAACATAACATTTACCATAGTAGCCACCTTTAGATATACAACTTAGTATTAGTAGTGTTAAGTAAATTCATGTTGTTTGTAACTGATCTCCAGAACTCTTCATCTTGCCTGATTTAATTTGAAAGATTTGTATGGCCCCTTAACTACTTCACCTTTAATTCCATGCCTTTTAGTTGTCCTCGTCTTGCACCTGTAGTTGTAATGTCCTGGTCAGAGTAGGGGTTAGGGGATGTGGATAAAGTTATTTTATAATGTACAGAATATATTGATACCTTTTTTTCATGCTTATAAACTTTTGTGTGTGCCTTGCAAACAAAAACTGATGGTGTTCTATTGGGGATATCACAGCTCAGTTTTTTTGATAACATAGTCTGTTATTGAGTCAGTTCTGTAGAAGGTCAACAATAGTTCTTAAGAGAGAGCTGGTTTATTGAAACACATAAGTTGCTGGAATGCTGTGAGACTGTTACCTGTATTTACAGCATGATGGAGTATGTGGTTGGTTCAGATTTCTCATAAAGACCACAGTTAAATCAGAAAAAAAATTCTGTGTAGTATAGAGTGACAGTGAGTAGTTTTTTGGCACTTTGACTTTGGTTTCTTGGTGCCTTACAACAGTTTTATCCAAGGTTGGAGAACTGCCTCAAACTCCAGTGTTCTCTATAGATGTGCTATAAATATATTTTTTAGGGGGTAGGAGATACGAAGTTCACATTTGCTAAGATGGATTTCTATATGCTCTAATTTTAGCATGAAAGATGTGAAACTCTATTTGGGAAACTATTATCCAAATAAAGTTATGTCAAAAAATGAATTTCTTAGGTTCATTTCATGAACTAATTTTATTCAGCTCTTGATTACATTTCCTGTGTGTAGAGCATGTTTCACACTTGGTAACTGACTCTCATTTAAAGAGAATGAATGGCCAGATGAACGTCCTTTTGAGCATTTTTCAAGTGCATGCATTTCTGATTGGTTTTGTTTGCCTTATTCAATGGAGAGAATAATTCTTTGTGGCCAATTTCATTTTAAGAGGGCAATGTTGAGTGATTTTTCATAATTTAAAATATGAATAATTATGCTCTCAAATTATGTATTTGATGGAAACTTAGAACTGAAAGCTTGGCTTTTCTTTCTCTATTCCTCTGCACACTGCTGCCCAGAATGTTTTGGACGGGTGTGCTGTGCTGAATTTCATGTAAATCAAATTTCCTTTTTCTAATTTTTAAAAATGACTGTTGTATCTTTGTGAAGGAATGACAACAATAGGGATTAAGTTAAAAATGGATTGTATTTTCCTTTGGTCGTACTCATAAAGCAGTGCAAGAGAGAAGAAAACCCTTAAATGATATCTTGTTTACACATGGCCGTACTAGTACTAATACACTTTTTTTAAAGGCAGTTATGTGAAATTTAGTTAAATAAGAAGACATATTTGTTTAATGGTCATTTGACATTGCCTACAGTCAATTTTTGGAATGTTCATTAGGTTACAGTATATAGTTTAAATATTTTCCAGTTATCTAAACCTTTTATTTCTTCAGTGCAAATTTATATTTTAGGAAATGTGCTAAAAGTGTCTTAAATGACATTAAAGGATATTGTACCGAGAATGGTTGGCAGCTCTTTGTCCATCTCCACAGAACAAGAAGAAATAGGCTTAGATTATTTCTGGTGAACATAAACATAATTCCCTAATATTAAAGGCATTAAGACATAAATATTTACAGCTGCTAATTATTAAAATAACAGTAACAGTACTTAGCGTTTTAGTATATGCTATGTAGCTGGCATTGTATTAAGTACTTTACATACATCATCTTATTGTTATCCAGTCCTATGTGGTAGAAATTATTACTTTTACCATTTTACGGATGAAGAAACTGAGGCTCAGAAAAGTTAAGTAACTTACTAATGATACCCAGCTAGTAAGCGAGAGACACACAGTTTGAAACCAGACCATCTGACTATAGAGCCTGTGCTGTTAACCACAGTTAATGGGAAGAGGATAAACCAGTGCTGTCCCTTACATTAAATATTCACCATGGATGATCAATCAGTTACAGACAGTAATGGATAACTGAGTAGAAATACAAGCAAAGAAGTTGACAGTATCATGACTTGGTTCAAGAAGTCATAATAAGTAAGGATGTGTCTCAGATTTTTTTCAGTCTTTTTACCAGGTTACAAATGCCCAAGAAGGACGATGTGATTCATATGTAAATTATGTGTAATAAAATAGTTGAAGTTCAAAATCCTGTTGAGATAACAAAGAGGTTTCTATATTATATGGAAAACTGAGAAATCAGGAACACAGACATTAAGACCCAGATCATAAATGGGGAAAACATATGGACAGACGGTACAAATACAGTTAAGAAATATAGAAAAGTTCCGCCTTGTAAGTAATCAAATGCAGATTTAAGTCATAATGTGATATGAGTTTTTCCTAGTAAATTAGCAGGAATTTATAAAATGTTAATACCCAAAGGTGGCACTGTCATTCACTGTCGATGGCTTTTTAAAATACTGTGTTAGCAAAACAAAATAATTCAATCAGTGAATAAATATTCCTCTTTCCCGGCACTGATTTAGTAAATATGAAATGCATATACTTTTTCTATTATATTGAAAAGCATATTTTATTAAGCTAGCCTGCATTAGACAAAAAAAAAAATTTGTTAATACAAATTTTTTTTTTTTTTTTTTTTTTTTTTTTTGAGACATGATCTGGCTGTAGCGCCCAGGCTGGAGTATAGTGGCGTGATCTTGGCTCACTGCAGCCTCCGCCTCCTGTGCTCAAGCAATCCTCACACCTCAGCCTTCCTAGTAGCTGGGACCATAGGCATGCATCACCACGCGTGGCTAATTTTT
This sequence comes from Pongo pygmaeus, assembly GCF_028885625.2. Lineage (NCBI taxonomy): Eukaryota > Metazoa > Chordata > Mammalia > Primates > Hominidae > Pongo > Pongo pygmaeus. The sequence continues at coordinate 24,471,834 of NC_072376.2, forward strand.
GTATTTTTTGTAGAGGCGGGGTTTTGCCATGTTGCCCAGGTTGGTCTCAAACTCATTAGCTCAAGCAGTCTGCCTGCCTTAGCCTCCCAAAGTGCTGGAATTACAGGTGTGAGCCGCTGTGCCCGGCCTGTATTAAATACTTAAAAAAAAATCAGCTACAGAAGAAAATAAATGAACAGCTGTTGAGCAGAAATGTTGATTTAGTATTCTCCTTAAAATTATTAACCATGAGGGATGTATCTTAATTGCCAACCCATTGCAAGCTTAAATTGCGTAATCATCTATCAGTAACCTGATTGTTTATGTATAACCTCCTGGTACATAGGAACATGTGTGTTTTATATATGAGTATTCTTTAGTTTTACTACTGGTTAAACATGGGAAAATCACTGAAGTTTGTTATTTATTCACCGTTACAGATTCCCTGAAATTTTTGAAAATTATTCTTTATTTCAAAAAACTAAAGAATGATGAAATTTTTTAAAGGTGTGATTTTATTGTTTTAAAATTTAGTTTATATTTGTCTACTCTATAGCTGTGACTGGGCAAATAACTCTGTAATTATTTTACAGGTATTCACAGTTTTATATGGAAGATAGCTTTTGCCATTATAATATGTTTAACCATCATTTCTTTGATGGAAAGGTAAGAGCTGTGACCATTATCTCATTGTTCTCTTATTGTGGAATAACAGATTTCAGAGTGCCTCCTTTGTTCTTTTTCTAAATTCCCTCAAGGTCAAATTGTGGCTGTTCTACCATTTACTGATATTTATTTTTGTTCTTTCACTGTTTATTGAGCACCTAGAAGTGATTTTATTATTCCCTTGTTAAGACTTCTCACTACTTTTTGGATGAAGGCCCACATTCTTAGAAGGCCCGTGGGGCTGTGTGTGATCTGACCCCGATTTCCACTCTAGCCTCCACTCTCCCTGTTTCCCCTTTGCTGTCTGTGCTCAGGGCACAGGGCTTTCATCTGGAACTGGTCAGACGCCTTTCCACCACAGGGAAGGTCCATGCTGTTCCTGCTGGTTTCTGCTGTCTTTTGCCTTGATAACTTCCACTCATGTTTTAGAACTTCGTTCCAAATCACTTCTTCCAGCCTCCCCCGACCCCTACTCCCCAAAGGGTCAAGTTTTCGTTTGTAGACTCACCACACTGTAATTAAATGCATGTGTCAGGGCTGGGAGTGTATGGAAAATCTCTATTCCTTCCTCTCACTTTTTCTGTGAACCTCAAACTGCTCTAAAAAATAAAAGATCTTTAAAAAAAAAAAGGACTGCAGCTTAAAAAAAGCTTCTTTCAATATGAGGTTAATAATGTCAATGAGAATAAACAGCATAATAGAGCTGATACATTTAGTTTGAGCTCTTTATCAGGCCTATTATGAGATAAAATCTGTAACCAACCAAGTAATCACATCTGCCAGGACGCTGGCCAAAAATATTGTGAAATTATCGAAACACCTTGAAGCATACCCATAAATATATGCATGTATATCAATTTTGTAAAAATTGTGAACCATGCTTACTATGTATTGTGCTTTGAGATATTAACTAATGATAGGAGGATGAAAACCAAGCAAGACTTTAAAAGTCAGCGTTCAGGAAATGAAAACAAATGTTAAATTGTTGGTTGGGATTGAAAAATGAGTCCCCTGATTTAGTAAGTATAGCACTCCTTCCATTTGAATCAATTTAGCATTGGGATATATATTAATATTTTTCAGCTGTGAAGCCATTAAAACAAGGTATTGAAATAAACAGCCGTTATAATTAGATGTATTTCAGCTGTTTCCCAAAGCGTTTATGTGGTTGGTAATCACTAAGAATTGAGAACTGTTGAGGTGAATGTGAAGGAAAGTGGGAGTTGAAAGTCACTTGCCAGTAGATGATGAGGGACTTCTCAGCTGGGACAGTGGCAGTGAGAAAAGGAGAGGAAAGAACTGGGTTGTCCAGGCATTCACAGAGGCAGTGAGAAGACTGCACTGAGGGAGAAGTCCAAGCTGACTTGGTAGAATGGCCTGGATTTGTATTTTTTCTTCTAAACAGAGGGAAGTGAAGTTTGGAAAGGTTGAATTTGTGGGGCTGGAGGATATTGATGTGGGGGTATCCCCCTTGAAACCACAGGACCTTGATGTCAGGTGGGGTCAGGGCTGTGTGGTAGTAAATGAGGAAGTAATCGAGTTTGAATCACTACTTGATGCTACACTAGTGAGTTAGGGTTTTCTTGTTTTTTGTCTGTCTTAATACCATACTATGGTTTTGCTTTTTATTTTGAACAATGAAGACAAAATAAGGATAAAACTAAATACCTAAAGGTTGGCTAGCAATTTTTTATATTTTTAAAGAGTAACAGGTAATTAGCCTTTTTGTTGGAAACTCTTTGTAGCTTATAGAAAGTGTACAGCATTACCTTATAAGCTTCTACAATAATGGTTGGAATAAGCTGCCAAGATTGAGCCCCACTTTATCATCCCTGAAGAAAAGAGTCATCCAGCTCAGGCTTTCCTTACTCTATATTTCAGCAGCAGCCTCTAAATAGCACTGCAGCTGTAGAGATTGATCTACAGAAACCCATTGTTTTAATGATTTTACTATCTGCCCTTTTTCTACCTACTCCCAGAGTCAAGTTTTTCAATAGAGATTTACCATCCACTAATCAATCACTAAGTATTTAAGTGTCGGCTCCGTGCCTTTGAGGCTGTTCAGGGTGCTTAGGAGAATAGAAGACTCTGCTAGTGCACCTCAGCACTTTACAGTCCACTAGATTCAAAAGCTGGAGTTCCCCACATAGGATTTCTCATTGCAAATCATATAGTCTTTAAAAAATGTCATCTGCCTTAATGGCAAAGTCAGTTAAAGTATGTAGAGAGGATGGCTAATTAAATTGCCAGGCACTTTTTAAATGATAACTGAGATAAAGGAAAGAGTCAAATTACTGTCAACATTGTAAGCAAGTATCTATTTCCCATAGGAGACCAACATTAAGACCATCAGCAGCTTGTGTTGGGCTATGATGCCATTGATTATTACCTGGAAAAAAAAATCCTTTAAAAATATTTTTTAAGTTAGGTTAGGAGTTAGACATCATTTACTTGTATAATTTCTTTTTTTTACTTTCAACTCTAAGGAGTTTGAAGATTTCAATATCATCATCTGTGCTCTCAGTCCTTGTTCTTGTAAGCAGGTTAAGGAAGTGCCAGACAGCACTTGAAAAATGATTAACCTTCTTGACAAGTCATCCTCTGCTATAGGAATTCCAGTAGGAAATTAATGAAGACTCTCCTAGGGAAAAAGGTTTTCCTCTTATCAGTGGGGTCTTCTAAATTGATTTAGCAGTAGAACAAAATATATTTTATTATAAAATACATATAGGCTTATTAAAGTTTAAAATGCCATTAAATTTTAAAATCTCATGTCATTTTGTATACTGTGTTGACTTATTTTTGTAGATGAGTACAGTCACCTCTCCCCACTTGTGGGTTCTGCATCTGTGGATTCAACCAACTGGAGATCAAAAATATTTAGGAAAAAAAGGGTGGTGGTGACTGTACTGAGCATGTACACTTTTTTCTTGTCATTATTCCCTAAACCATAGAGTCTAAGAACTATTTATATATCATTTACATTGTATTAGGTATTATAAGTAATCTAGAGATTATTTAAACTATATAGGAGGATGTGCATAGGTTATGTGCAATACTACAATATTTTATATCAGGGACTCTAGCACCTGCAGATTTTGGTATATGTGGGGGTCCTGGAACCAGTCCCTCAGGGATACTGAGGGGACTGTACTTGAAAGCTACTTGCAAGTCAGTTGACTGGAGATACTGTTATAGGGTATCTCTTAATAACTTCACTTATAGCAAAAACCATTAAATGTCCCTGTTAATGTTTACTTTGCAATTACTAAAAAAGCTTAAATTAACCTTTGGGAAAATGTGTTAATAGCATGGTTTCATGGACCAGATGCGCTTTGTCATTTGTGAACTTTCATTTTCTATTTACTTACAGTGCATGTTCAAATATGTCTGCCTGATACTCAAAAACATATGCATGTTTAACTGCTAATTTGTAGCTGTTATTAAACTGAACTCTTGGCATTGGACAAACCAGATAGGAAAACAATGTCTTCTTCGTCTTTGTGTCCCTAGTGCTTAGCACCATCCTGGCTTCGGTTTGTTAAATTGAATTTAACATTTTAGATAGTTTTCATGGGTAATGAGTTTCTTTTAGGACACTAAATTTAGCCTTTTAATTTAACCATTTGAAATGTGTAGTCTTCTGATAGTGATGGTGTTTGAATTTGCAATTTTAAAACCTGCTTATCAAGGAACCCAAAGATAAAATCTTATGGGGGCAAAGAGAGGCTTCAGCATGTCACTGAGGGATGCTGTGGTGGCAAGATGACTTGGTAAAGTTTCCACTATTAAGAAGGAGACTGAGTCTAATGCATTCTCCTCCAAATAGGATGAAGTGCCTCTCTCTAGTCCTAATTTAGAAATGAATTTTTATTTGTTCCAGACTGCCCTTGAAGTATGCAGAGCATTTTTACAGGAAGATAAAGGCGAAGGAATCATTATGGTGACAGATCCTCCGTTTGGTGGCTTGGTTGAACCTCTGGCTATTACATTCAAGAAGTTAATTGCTATGTGGAAAGAAGGTCAAAGCCAAGGTGTATAATTTATTACTGCAAAATAAACACATATCTATGTATCTACTTCCTGTCAAATATTAGCTGAGCTCAGTGAATCAGAGCACTGATAGAATATACATGTCTTGAGTTCTCTTTTTAAAAACAGGCTTATTTGATGTTGCAGCAAACTTCATTATCATGATATACTTTGTATTATTCTAGTCGTGGATTTTTTTAATGGCTTATAGGTAAAATACTATGTTTTTGATGGGAATAATGGGACATTATGCAGAACAGCGGTGAACTGCTGTCATTCATTCAGTAAATATTTACTGAGTGGCCACTGTGTGCCAGGCACTGTTTAGGTACTAGGAATAGATTTTTGAACAAAGCCGACACATACCTCTGCCCTGTGGATCATACATTCCCTGTTCCTAAAGCCTGGCCCAGAACACTAAGAGGGCACTCAACCAGAGGTCCAGGGCTCTACGCTTTGCCAGGATATGAGTTTGGAGATTAGACATCCCATAGGCTGATTGTGGTTATCACTGACACAGATTCCCAGCCCTATAGGTAGGCTAGTGGCTGGGGGTTATTATTCAGTTTAAGAGACTTAGCCATGTATGGTCTTCAAGCACGTACTGCTCCTTTTTTTTTTTTGAGACAGAGTCTCACTCTGTCACCCAGTCTGGAGTGCAGTGGTGCAATCTCGGCTCACTGCAACCTCTGCTTCCCAGGTTCAAGCGATTCTTCTGCCTTAGCCTCCTGAGTAGCTGGGACTATAAACATGTGCCACCATGCCCACCTAATTTTTTTTCCCCTGTATTTTTAGTAGAGACAGGGTTTTGCCATGTTGGCCAGGCTGGTCTTGAACTCATGGCCTCAGGTGAACTGCCTGCCTCAGCCTCTCAAAGTGCTGGATTACAGGCGTGACTTAGGACCTCAAAGTATTTTATATAATTATCTAATTAGTTGGTACATTCATTTCTTAGAAACATTTTCTAGCTCGCAAGTTGATAAATTTGTTAAGAGTGTCAGGAATTTTGTGATCATGCTTCTCCACTAATAGTGCTTTGGGAGACAATGCAAATGAAATATGAAACGTGACTCATATTGTTAAGTATTTCACTTATTTGCTGTTTTTAAGTTCACTAATTAGAGTGGATAAAGTCAATGTCATTGGGGAAGCAATAAAGAGCTTTGTGGGCTTGAATTCCTGTTCTGCCACTTACTAGCTGCATTGGACTTGACAGCTTATGGCTTCAGTTTCCCTATCTGTAAAATGGGATAACATCTAATTCTAGGGATTATTGTAAGGAGACAATACATAGTAAGTACTTATTATAGCTTAGTGTAAGCACTATGATTAGGCTTGCCTCTGATTAAGGCTTTTCAGCTTGTTGGAGTTTTAGCTGTAATAGTGCTATAATGAGTACTAGCCTATACTAGGTGCTTTGTAAGTAATAGCTGTGTTCCCTGTCTCTCACAAACACTAATTTTGGTAAAACTGTTTTAAGAATCTTCCATGATGCAGACAAGGTTGATTCATCCCTGAAAACTAAGATAATCAGTTGTGGCAGAGCTGGGATTCACACCCAAGGCCTACTGCCTTCTAGTCCAGAGGTCCTTCCACTACATCGTGACTACCTTTGTGCCTCAAAAGTGGCATTCCTTTTCTGTTTTCAACTCTTTAGGTAACATCTTTGCCTTACCTAGACAATAGTAATATACATACAAGGGTTACTTTTACATACTCTTAGTAGCTATATTTCGATATAAAGGAATATGCCCACTGACCTTTGGGAATAGACAGGCTTGAAATGGCACTCTGGTAAACATTTTCTGTTTTTGTATGAGATTTAAATGTGTTGAATCATTGCAGTTTCTCATGCTAGTGGAAGTTTTTCTACTGTAGCCTTCTATTGTTTCTTTAATTTACTATTTTTTTTCCTTTTTGTGATCCATTAGATGACAGTCACAAAGAACTACCCATTTTCTGGATTTTCCCCTATTTTTTTGAATCCCGAATTTGTCAGTTTTTTCCAAGCTTCCAGATGCTGGATTACCAGGTAGAGTACATATTCTGTTTTCTGGCATGGTTGGGGAATGGAGATTCTACTTAAATAGATATAAGGCTATTCATTGATTTTAGTAAATTAAAATACAATGAGCTGTATTAAACACTAATATTATACCATATATAGCTCAGTCCAGTGGTTCCTAAATATCAGTAATCCCTAGAGTGCATGTTGAAAATACAGATTGAGTACCAAAATAAACCCACTAAATCAGAATTAGAGGACAAAGCCCCAAGAAAAAATATCTCACCAAGCTCCTTGGGTGATTCTAAGTGTGCTAGGTTTTAGAGTGGCTGATTTAGTCTTTCATCATCGCTAGGAGATTTTGCAGCCCCTCCACCCCCGGTTCATCATTATGAATGTTGGTTTCCTCTTTTCAGGGGGTATAGAAAAGTAAATCACCTTTCTGGTTGGTGAAATGCCATGCACACTTTACTGCGTCACTCTTGGGATGTCAGGAGTGTCAGAGAAGGCAGAGATGGCTCTGTGTGAATGTGTTGATTCCAGGAGGAAGTTACTGGAGTGAGTAACTTCACAGTGATGACTATGGAATTTTCCCCATGCCTGAAATGAGAATGAGGCTGCTGTCCACAGCAGCTCCACCTGGTCTTTTAAGTTCATTCTGCTTTAAACTCCACTTTCCTGTATTTTTTTCCCTTGTGTTTGAAGTTAACCCTGTTGTTGCCATCACCGTGTATGGTCTTTGGGCAGGTACTGCTTCTTTTTTTTTGAGACAAAGTCTCACTCTGTCACCCAGTCTGGAGTGCAGTGGTGCAATCTCGGCTCACTGCAACCTCTGCTTCCCAGGTTCAAGTGATTCTTCTGCCTTAGCCTCCTGAGTAGCTGGGACTACAAACAGGTGCCACCATGCCCACCTAATTTTTTTTCCCCTGTATTTTTAGTAGAGACAGGGTTTTGCCATGTTGGCCAGGCTGGTCTTGAACTCATGGCCTCAAGTGATCTGCCTGCCTCAGCCTCTCAAAGTGCTGGATTACAGGCGTGAGCCATTGCACCCAGCCTGCTTCCTCTTTTTGTAAGAGTGTTTTATTTGAGTTTTCTGAATAATCGACTAGCCCCTGATTAAGGCAGAGTTTTAGCTGTAAATGTCTTCACTAGCTGTTGCAAGCTAGCACTTTGTTCTAATCTTTCTAATCCTGAAGGCATATACCATTACGAAAATTATTTTAAAATTCTGAAAGAAACAGTGTTACCAAAAATGAGAGTAAAAGACTACTTGTGATTCCACCCAAACAGCAGACACTGTACTTTCAAAGTAGTTTTAATCTTTTTTTAAAAGTACTTTTTACAGGTTTGTAATCATAGAAGACAATTTTGAATTCTGCTTTCTTCACTATGTCTTATAAGTATACATTTTTAAACATAGCTACACAATCTTTATGCTTTAATAACTAAATTATTTCATTTACAGGCTATTATTCCCTTCTTTTTGGACTACAGGTTGTTTTTGTTTTTACCTTTTAAGGTACTGTAAATAACACTGCTATAAACACCTTTTATGCATATAATTTTTTCATGTTTTATATAACTTACTTAAAAATAGGTTTCCAAAACTGAGATTACTTTATCAAATATAATGGACTTTTTTATGGCTATTAAGTAGCATTAACAGGTTTTGTTCCAAAAATGTGTAGCACAAGCCATTTTATACTTGACTTCTTGAGCTCTGCTTTGAGCAAAATTTATATCATAAGTCTTCTCAAAGCTCATTTAACTTGTTTTTGGGGCATCAAGTTTTCTGTTTCTTGTCTGAGGGATGCTTCTAGTATTGACATTTGCAATACAGAGATAGCTGACATATTCTAAAGATGTTAACTACGTAAACGGGTTCTAGTTTTCAGCAGCATCTTCCACCTTTGGCAACGGATAATCGTCTAGTGCAATGTTTGGCTCACAGTAGGTGCCATGTATATGTCAAATGGATAACTGAGTGAAATAGCATGAACCCTGGAGTCAAAAAGGATCTGAGTTTTAATCCTGGTGCTGGCACTTACTTAACCCCTCTGAAGCTTATCTTACCTGTTAAATGAATATGGCAATAATATATCTGTCTTTTAAGGTTTTAAGGATTTTATGAAATAATGCCTGGAAAGGCTTAGCCCTGTCCTTAACACACAGCAAGTATTAAGTTTAGGTTCTTGCTGTCGGCATTGTCATCACCATCACTGTCATTGTCATCATTCAGATAGTCCCAAGGTGGGGTAAAACTCTCCCTCAGGTCCTTTTTTGATACATCTGAGAGATTAAAATTGCATAATTGTATAAATTGGTGCAAAAGTAATTGCAGTTTTTGCCATTCATTTTAATTCATTCATTCCTTTTAATGGCAAAAACCGCAATTACTTTTGCACCAACCTAATAATTCGTGCCCTTAGAAAACTGTTGCATCCATATTTAGAGAGGAGTTTTTTTTTTCGCTATGGGCAAGAGTTTGAAATGGTGAGAGGGCAGAAGAAGACAGATCCAGAATACAGCAGATGAGAGAGGCAATTTTGGAGTAACCAGCCGTCACTTGTTAGGCAGTCTGTATTACTAGGAAAGAACTTCTGGAAATATTAGGGTTACAGTTTTGAGAAATAGTTGCAAGGTCCAAGTGTGGACAATAATTATACACTTCAGTGTATTGATGAAGAAAGGTTCTGATTAGGTCATATGTGTCTGACAGGCTAAAAAGCAGTCTTCTCAATAAAGAGAAAGCCAACCTTTGGAAAAAAAAATGAGAACAAAGTCTAAAACAAAGCAAATTTGTTTTTCCTAATTCCTGCTAAAGGGAAGAACGGTACTGTCCATTACATGCTCATGTTGGAGAAACTGTGCCATATCTCCTCCTGTATTTATAAACATTATTTGATTACGTTCTTGGACAATTTTTCTATTTTTTGAAAATTTCTCTGGACCTATTATTCCTTTCTGAGCATTTTGCTTTCCTCTTTTTCTTTTGTTACTTTAACTTCATTAAAAAATTTTTTTTAAATAGAGATGGGATCTCTCTATGTTGCACAGGCTGGTCTCGAACTCCTGGGCTCAAGCGATCCTCTCACCTCAGCCTCCCAAAGTGCTGGGATTACAGGTGTGAGCCACCATGCCTGGCCTAACTTCATTTTGTGTTACTTTTTTTTCTTGTATATTAGCCTTCATTGAATGAAAACTTTGAGTCCTCTTTCCTCCTTCACAGATCTTTTCCCATAGACCTTGATTAGGCCTTTTTTGTTTGTTTGTTTGTTTTGTTTTTGGACATCACCTGAGATGATTATATATAAGCCCCCAAACCACAATGCAGTAAAAAACCCCAAATCACTAAATCTCTTCTTTGGAAATACTTCCCAGGTAAGAGGAAGGCAGAAATGCTGCAAATCTTCATAAAACATAAATTATGTACTCTTCAGTGATCAAGCACTTGATGAATACAGAATAAAACAGTCATCAAAGACCTAGAAAACCAAGAGTTTTATTAACAACAAATTAGAAAGGAAGGATATGATGATGGAAAGAAACTCTGATTTTGAGTCAGAAGTCTGAGTCCTGGCACTGCCTTTTAGAGACCACTTAATCTTGGGAGAAGTCACTTTATCTCTCCAGGTTCTGTTTCCTTACCTATAAAATAAAATGATTGAACCAGAAAAGAGATGGCAGATAAGTTTCTCTTTTGGTGCTAAGCCTGATAAATTGCTAGTGATTTTCTGGAGAATTTGTTGAGAATACCAGGCTTGGTAGCAAAGAGTAATGTGATTAGTGGTGTCCACCATGGGGGTGGGGTCAGGGAGTGGTGGTGTTCATGTCCTGAATTTTCTGTGTCTGAATTAGATGATCTCACCTCCTTTCCACCTGAGACATTCTGCTCTCTCTTGTTTGTACTTAATATGGGACAGTCGTCTGGGGTGTTAAAAATATAGCTCTTTGCTTTTGTCAAAGCTATCCTTTTTAAACATCAGCCTGTTAGGACACTATGTTTTTCAAGATTAGTTTCACAGTCAGAAATGAAGATATTTTGGCAGCAATTTCTGGAAAATTATTGCAAATTAAAAGATGGCTACCAAAATTCTTAAAATTTAATCTATAATAAACATAAAACATGTAGTGGGTTTGAAGGAAAAAGGGGTATAAGATGTCCACATGTTAATTTCAAATAAGAGCTTATGGGATATGGGGATTATGATAGACTTTGCTGCTGTGGTAGAAGCTGGTTGCTGGAGCAGAAGAAGGTACTGGGGACCTTTTGTGTGTGCTGAAATCCAATAGAACACAATTCTTAGGGAGTTACAGAAATGCAAGTACTCTGTCTTATTTAATCTTTCTTTCCTGGCCTGATACCTGGAACATAGTAGGCACAAAATAAATGTATAAATGTTGATGTGGATGTCTTGGTCTCCATTTAACTAGTTTCAGTCTCATGTTACAGAAGACATTTGCGTATAGATAAAATTAAAAATTGGGAATTGCAGAGATTTTGTGCTTTTCCTCATTTCTATACAGTACTTCATCACATTAATCAGTTCCATGGGATAAATTTTCTATTTGAAAATGCCTCTCATCATCATTGTGAGTGAAATGTCGGGGATAATGATGGGAAAATTGTGTATCGGCTCTACTACTAGTGATAGGCAATTTGCAAAATTGTGTTTGCTTTACAGCACTTCCATAGGAGGTTTATTTGTGTGGCTGAAGCTATGAAATATGGATATATGTTAGAGGTACATTAATTTACTCTAGCAGCATGCATTTTACATACCATATGTTTATAGTTAATTAGCACAACAAACCCACATTTAAAAATAATAATAATCTCAATTAGGTTATGCAAAATCAAGCAATCAACCACCTTCCTGACACATACATTCACTGACTCCTTGGGTAACCATAAAGAAATTGTTCTTTTTTTTTCCCCTCTCTTCCATCTGCTATCTAGTATATTGCATAGAATATTCCATGTACTAGAAATCTTTCTAAAATATTATTCTCCAACATTTGAAAAGCTTCATATGAATCTCTTGGGAAGAATTTTTTTCTTATGACACTCATAAATGCTCAAAATATCTTTGTTGAGTTTAATAAGGTACCATATATTTATTGAGTACACAGAGGAGTGCATTAGGGGAAACATTATGAATTTAAATGATTTTAAAAGAAAATGACTTATGGTACTATTTTAAGGTGATTTTGTAGTAAAATCTATTTTTGTATCCTAGCCTCTAATAGATAACATATATTCATAGAATTTTCAAAGTTAGAAAGAAACAGGTAACGTAGGCTGACTTCCCAACGTAATAATCCTCTCCACTAAATTCATGACCAGCTATCATCCAGCTTCACTTGAATGCTTCCAGTGAGCAGAGGACTACAGCCTTAGAAGGCAATGCAATTTATTTAATAGCTCTAATCGTTAGAAAATTTTCTCATATGGAGATAAAATATGCTCCCCATTAACTTCCAACCATTGGTCCTAGTTCTATTCTCTGAAGCAATAAAGGATAAGTCCAATTGCTATTCCATAGGACACCCCTTCAGTTATAGAATAGCTATCAGATCCTCCCAGTCATCTCTTTTCTGGATAAACATCCTCAATTTGTTAAGCTATAAATTCTGTTCATTCCCATTATTTTTCAAAGAAATGAACTAGTTTTATCAGCGTCTCTCCTGAAATGTAGTGACTGAACACGGGGCTTCAAATGTGATCTAACCTGAAAGTTTCCTTGTTGTGATACTGTACTTCCAAATAGACCAACTGTGAGTCCGTGCCAGCTTTTACACAGTTATGCTGGACTGCAAACTCACCATACTGACAGCCAGAAACCCTTAGGGGCTTTTCCACACTGTCCCTTGGGTCTCCTCATCCTGTGCTACAGTGTACTTAGTTTTTCCCACTGCTGAAGCTTAGCCTTAAACTAGACAGGGCTGGAGAACAAGCCTAGGAATCTCCCCTTAAAGCCCTCTCTTTCCCTTGTCCTCAATTTCTTACATTTTTGTGATTCACTTATTAAATAGCTAGCTTACAAGCCAGTTTTGTTGTAAGTTCTTTTGTATTCTTGTTTATTATAGAAACAATTCAGTACATAACTTACTTGAATGTCAGGCTTACCTGTACTGACCTCATAAAAAACCTCATGGTATTCTCGTGGATAATCAAAAGCAGTGGTTCTCAAACTTTAGTGTGCCAGGAGGGCTTGTTAAAACACAGATTGCCGGGCCCTACTCCCAGAGTTTCTGTTTTATTAGGCCCTAGGTGAGGTGAGAATTTGCATTCCTAATGAGATCCCAGGTGACACTGATATTGCTGATCCAGGCACCACACTGTGAGAGCTACTGGTTTAAAGAAAGATGGATTTAGTGTCTAGGTGGATTCACAGCAGTCTTAAAACCAAATGAGAATGCTTGTGGATAACAGGTTGGAGGAGGAGACTGAAGTAAGAAGCTAATAGAAGTCATGCTTGTTCACTTCGGTTTGCTTTCAAGATAATCTGCTGAAACTGAAAGTTGAGTTAAGGACCTTGAGGAGAGAGGTACATGTTTGAAATAGTCACTGTGGGGAGAACAACTATAATTGTGAACCTGTGTCTTCATCTCCATTTTTTACCTTATGCCAGGCCTTGAATAGTGTTTTACAAACATTATCTCATTTAACCTTCACAGCAACTTTAAGTACCGTTACCCTCTTCTTACGTAAGATGACACAGAGCAAATTTCACACACAAATTGGGAAACCCTGACCAAATGAGCACACATCTTCAAAGGCTGAATTTTTTAATGCCAAAAGCTAAGTTCTTGAATACATAATAGACTTTCTTGTAAAGTCTGTTGTATTAGATAAAAGATTAGCGTTGTTCCTTTAATACTAGACAATGTGAATTTGTCATAACAAATCTTTTTAATAATGAAATTTTACTTGGTTAATAAGTAAATTTATTTTACTTATTAACCAAGTAAAACAAATTTTACTTGGTTAATAAGTAAACTCTTGCTCTTAAGAATTTCTTGTTAAATACTATAAGAGAGGTGGCTGTGCTTTAGTCAGGAGTAGGCCAAGGCAGCTTTCCAGCTGCAGCATGACTCAGCGGGTTTGGAGCACAGGTGCACAACTCTGCACATTATGTAACCACACCGCAGGTGCATTAGGTGATCACTCGTGAGCTCGTGCTTGGCTTGGAGCCACTATTGTCTGTAAAAGGTATAATTACCCTGCTAACGCTGTACATATGGCCTGTGCCTGGGTTGGCTCGTGCCCGGGCTCGCTTGCTCCCAGAGAGAGAGTAAAGCCATGTTGCAACTGTCTACAATTCCTCAAGTCTTTTTGCAGTTACCCGCCACTGGTCTACCCACTCCCCTTGGTCTTCTGCTTGGGCTGAAACCTGACACTTGGCGTGACAATTGACATCACGAACAGGATAACGAGGAGAATGAGGCTTCATTCCCTGGTGATTCTGGGTCAGCCTTGTGGCCACAACATGGGTTGTGGTACCCAGGGTCAGCTGTACTGCTTGGATGGGCTCCAGTGGAAACCTGGGCAGCAGTAGATGGGTCCCCCTTGAGCATGGAGAAGGCACTGAAGCAGCTAGAAATGCAGAGCACTGAGAAGGAATGAGCTTTTGCCAGCAGAGTTGGATGGGCATTTTTGACTGTGCTACGAGAAGTACACACCCAGTCCCTGAGGGATGCAGTAGAGGTAAGGGCCCACAGGTACAGATGGGGCACCTGGAGGCCTGGCTACACAGCTCAGAAAAAGAGTTAGAAGCTGCCATGAATGGGGACCTCCAGGCGCAGGCGGGGCACCTGGAGGCCCGGCTACAGAGCTTGGAAAAGGAATTAGAGGCTGCTCTGGATGCACGCCTGGGTCTGTTGTCTTGGCCAGAGACCCCCACCTGGTCTGATACCAAGGAGGCTGTTGGCGGGATCAAGGGGTCCGTGCCATGAAGAAGGGAAAGATGCCCCACCTGCAGGGGTGCCCCCAATGGGAGAAAAGGGGGTCCCAATGAGTGATACGCTCACAGATGTGGATAGATTTGATTTTGGCCAGGGTCGACCAAGAGGAAATTGATAAGCAGCCCAGTGAACTTTGTGGAGACAGTTGTTTCCAGAGCAGCAATTCCAGAAAATACCCAAGCAGGAGAAGAACGTTTCTGCGTGACCTGGTCCCACCCTGGCACTCCAGCCCAAAGACTATGTGCTGCAGCCAGGTGGGGGTGTAAAGTCTTTTCTGTTTGATGAGGGAACTGGCTGAGGTGCCCCTCCCAAGGAGGCCACATGTGAAATTAGCAACCCACTGGTCTCCCACCAATGTACAGCAAGTGCTGGTGCTGGTGGACACCAGCACAGATACATTCTGGGGTTGGATATTTTACATGACTTGGCAGCTGTGCTGTCTATCACAGACTTGATGGACCACTTGATGGAACTGGGACAGTATCACTATATAGTGGACTTGGCTAATGCATTCTTTCCCAGAGAGCCAGGAACAGTTTGCCTTCATGGGAGGATGACAATGGACTTTAACAGTGTTGCCACAGGGCTTTTTGCATAGCCCCACCATTAGCCATGGTCTCATTAATGATATTATGCTAACCTCTGATTCTCTTGTAGATTTAGGAGCGGTAACACTCCCCTTGCCTAGAATTAAGATGGTGCGGCTGAAACCGCCTTCCTTGCAGCCAAGTGGGCCATTTAGCAGGCATAAGCCCTATAGGTAGTTGAACTGGGTGCCCATTTGAGCTGGATGTACATGTGACCACAGATAGTTTTGGCTGGGGCCAATAGCAGTGCATAGAGCACTTGAGAACACTGGTGGGCTTTTGGTCCCAGCTGTGGAAGGTAGTTGAGCCCCGTTGTTCATTGATAAAGAAGCAGTTTGTAACTCATATGCTGCCCTTCAGATTCATGAGAGCATGGCAGGACAGGCTACAGACATTGTGCCTACGACTTGCCTGATAGTGTGATGGGTGTGTTCATGGATAACAATCCCCCAAACTGGGACAGCGCAGGCATCCACTGTGGCAAAGTGGGGTACCTACTTGGAGCAGCAGAGTATGCTGAGTACGAGTCCCTTAGCAGCAGAGTTGCAAGAGGTCTTGGGACCTGTAGTCCTAATGTAAGATAAGGCCATGGTGCCTGAAGCAACCCTACACCTTGAGCCATCGCTGTTTAAGGAAGGGCATCCCCCCATTCCTGATGGGGGGCCATGATACACAGATGGGTCTAGCCAAAGTGCTACTGCTGCCTAGACTGCTGTTGCAGTCCAACCTAGTACTGATACCATATGGTTTGAAACCAGGCATGGGCAAAGTAGCCAATAGGCTGAACTTAGACCGCTGTGGATGGTGATCACCAAGGAGGTGACACCTGTGGTAATCTGTACTGATACGTGGGTGGCCTATCAAGGGTTAACCTTGTGGTTAACTACCTAGAAGTTACCAAGGTGACTAGTTGGTCACCAGCCCCTGTGGGGCCAGGCCATGTGGCAAGACCCTATAGGAGGAAGGATGACCTCCTCCAACCAAGTATGGGGACAAAAGGTAATCTGTTGTTGCCTGCCCTAATGCCTTTAAAGGTAGGGGAACAAAAACCCGGCTTAATGTGTAAAGCAACATTGGGGTAATGTCACCATGAGGTGGTTGCCTGCCATAACCTGGAGCTGTTGCTTTCTATGTTGTTGTGTGTTATGAATTCAGGGCTCCACCCTATGGGCACGTGTCCCTGCCCAGAGGACACCCTTGGTCAGGGAGGTGGAGTGTAAGAGAGATGGCTGCGCTTTAGTCAGGAGTAGGCCGAGGTGGCTTTCTGGCACAGCGTGACTTAGCAGGTTTGGAGCCCAGTCGTACAACTCCACACGTTATGTAACCACGCCATGTGAGACTCATTAGGTGATCACCCACCTGAGCTCGTGCTTGGCCTGGAGCCATTGTTGTCTGTAAAAGGTATAATTACCTGCTAACGCTGTACATATGGCCTGCACCCATGTGGGCTTGCACGCACAGCTTGCGCCCAGTCTCGCTCATGCCCAGAGAGAGAGTAAAAGCCATGTCGAAACTGTCTGTGATCCTTGAGTGTTATTCCAGCTACCCATCACTGGTCCACCCACTCCCCTCAGTCCTCAGCTTGGACTGGAACCTGACACTTGGCATGACAAATACTTTAACTCATATATTGGCATCAGTTTGTTCATTTATTGGTTAAAGAATCTTAATGTTGACTAATTTGAGTAAATTTTCTTTCTGCTCTAATTTTTAACTTTCTAGGTAGATTATGATAATCATGCACTTTATAAACACGGAAAGACAGGTCGAAAACAGTCTCCCGTACGTATTTTCACCAACATTCCACCCAACAAAATAATCCTTCCTACTGAAGAAGGGTACAGGTAAGATCGCAGTGGAACTTTGAAGTACACAAGTCGCTGAAAATAAAGTTACATATATCTATCAGTCAAATGCTTTCAGTATTGAATCATGTTATTCTGTTACTTTTAAATTAGGTCCATAATTTCATACTTAATTGAATTCAGATTGCACCCAGTTTTTGTAATGAGTGCTTTGTAAAGTTTTATCTACTCTGTAAATCTCAATAAATGTATGCAGCTGATTTCTCTGTCTTTTACTCTGTAGATTTTGCTCTCTGTGTCAACGGTATGTTTCTCTAGAGAATCAACACTGTGAGCACTGTAATTCTTGCACATCCAAGGTATGGTGTTCTTATAGAATGTATTTTTATTTAGATATATTCATTTTATTTTAGTTTACTAGTTTTATTACTTTTTCAATGTTATTTTGTTAATATGATTTGTATTAATATGTGTTATAATTTATTAATTATGCTATAATACAATATTTTAAATTATAGAGTACAACAGGCTTTTAAAAATACTTAACTGCCTTCATCATCACCAGCAGTTATTTGAATTCATCTTCAAATGGTACTGTGTGACTGCTAAAATTATCAGTGTTTCAAATAAGGCATTAAATGAATGCTCAATTATGTGTATGTTGAGGGCAAAATTATGGTGTTTCAAATAAGGCATTGACGTATTAGGTACCATCATCATTCTGATGAAATAATTAATAACATGTACTGTGCACTTTTAATATACCAGACACTTTCCTAAGAGCTTTACATGGATTAACTCATTTAATCCTCACAACAGCCTTATTAGGTGCAGTTACTCCTTGATTTTTTGCAGATGAAGGACTGTAAAGGGACATCCTCCTATTTATTTATTTATTTATTTATTTAGGTATTATTTTTTCTTAATAGACTTGGTTCTTTCAAGCAGTTTTAGGTTCACAGCAAAATCGAGCAGAAGGTACAGAGATTCCCCCTATGTCCCCTGCCCCGACACATGCACATTCTCCCCAGCTAGCAGCATGTTCCACCAGAGGGGTGCATTTGTTACAACTGATGGACCTGCGTTGACACATCATTAATACCCTGAGCCCCTAGTTGACATTAGGTTCACTCTTGGTGTTTTACATTCTATGGGTTTGAAAAATGTATAATGACATGTTTTCACCATTACAGTGTCATACAGAGTGGTTTCACTGTTTTCACTAAAAATCTTTTGTGTCCACCTATTCATCCTTCTTCCTGAAGGGTGTCTCTGGCTACTACTATCTTTTTACTGTCTCTATAGTTTTTCCTTTTCCAGAATATCACACAGTTGGAATCATATAGTATATAGCCTTTTAGATTGGCTTCTTTCACTTAGTAATAGGTATTAAAGGTTCCTTCATGTCTTTTCATGGTTTGATAGCTCATTTTATGTTAGCTCTGAATGATAGTCCTTTGATGTACCACAGCTTGTTTACTCATTGACCTACTGAAGGACATCTTGGTTGTTTCCAAGTTTTGGCAATTATAAATAAACCACCTAATTTCTTAGGAAGGCAGGGTGACCCTTAAGTTGTTTTGTTTATTTTAACTAAATCTGGTCAGAAAGGGCCTGTGAAGTTTAGTTTGGCTCATAAACACAAATTATTCTCCAAAGAAGAGGCTACATTTATATAAACATTAGAAAGTACATTTTTCATGATTATATAATGGTATTACTGGTTATACTTGTTTTTGACAATGTTAATACATCTGATTGTTTATATTTAGTTTTTATTAGTTGAGACATGATGTGTAGTCTTCATTTTAAAACAATTATGCCCAGATTGTATAGTTTAAAGTTGAGGAAAACGAACTTATTATTTAGAGATGCACACAAAGGTGGTAAAAGGAAGCAAGAGCTAGGAAATGACAATCACACAAACTAAAGAGGTGTTATTTGGAGGGGAAGGGAGGGATGCTGTGACTTAGTAGGGGCATGGGGCAGTTTCCAGAGGGCTGGTGGTATTTTTTCGTGACCTGGTGGGTTTTATCCGTGTTTGCTTTACAATACTCATTAAATTGGATATATTTTATGCACTTTTCTAGATATTTTTATTTCATAGTTTTAAAATTAATCAAACAGTAACCTGTAATCTATCTTTCTAAATTATGTAAAGTTCTCAAATATGAATTTCATTAAGGATTATGCAGTATAGACATAAAATTATGAATCATTAATTCTCTTGAAATTTTCATTTGAGTCCTTCTTTGTGCAGATTGGGTTGCTTGAACTGGAGTGGATTTTCAAGATCATTTAGATAAATCTCCTAGTTTTACAGTTAAGGAAATTGAGGCCCATCAAGGAGGCATTTGAGTTGAGTGGAGAAATGCATAAATTAAAATCAAAGTATTTAATTGTGAAGCCCAGAAAAGGCAGAAATAAGGAATGAATAATTTACACAGATTTTAATAAGACATTTTAATTTTTAATGGTAGAACTTGATTTTTAATAACAAATTAATTATAATTTTAAAATTGTTTTTTTTTGGTAGGATGGCAGGAAATGGAACCATTGCTTTCTCTGTAAAAAGTGTGTAAAGCCTTGTAAGTATTGAGACTTAGTGTTTGAGATCCTATGAACACGTTTTAGAGTTTTTCTCCATCTAAACAGATTTTTCATTGTATTTGCAAACGAGAAAATAATCAGCGTAGAGACTTGTAATTTATTTGCTTTTTAATTTTATAGTTATCAACATGTATGTTCTGCCTTGTTCCGCATTGCACGAGAGATGATTGCTAACCTGTTTCAGTGTGGCGTTTGGTTTGACTTATTTTAATAAGGCATTGTGTCACTCAGCCAGCCTCCATTGTGACAGTAGCTGTCAGCTCATAACTCATTGGAGAAGGGCTGAATTTGTTGCATGTAACAGAAAGAAGTTAGCTAGTTTATGTGGAATTCCAACCTCTTCTCCCTGGTCTGTTTAGCCAAACTAAAACTAGCTGTACAAACTGGCACAATACTTCAAGTAAACACTGTTCGTATATCCTACCTTTAAAAGTTAATAAGATGAAAAATTACGTTACATGAACTTCTTTTAAAACTTAATTTTTATTTTACAGCCTGGATCCACTGTAGCATTTGCAATCACTGTGCTGTTCCAGATCATTCTTGCGAGAGCCCCAAAGATGGCTGCTTTATTTGTGGTGAATTGGATCATAAACGCAGTACTTGTCCTAACATTGCTACATCTAAAAGAGCTAACAAGTCAGTCGAATACTTTACTAGAAAAATGTATTCCATCTGTGTTTTATACAGGATAATCCACAAAAGCATGCAACCTTCAGAGGATCTTGAAGTGCCAAGTTAATTGTCACTTTCACTATTAAGTACTGGCTGCATAGATGGATGGAGGGAGGAGAGGAAGATGATTCAAAGAGCTTGCTTTCAAAGAGCTTACAGTTCTACAGCTTAGAGATGAAAATAACCAAAATATGAGGTAGAAAGTGGTTAACTTTACCTCTCCTTGGCTTTACGTCTCATGTGTAAAGTTATACGGGGTGATAGTTCATGCTTTATTGAAGGACATGATATTTAAGTCAGGCTTTGAGGGACAGATCAGATATAGACACATGATGGCAGGAAAGGCTGGAGAAGGCATTTCAGATTGAATAGCAAGTAATTCCACAGTAGGCAAATTGTAAGAAAGCTATTTCTTTGTATCAAATTTTAAGAAAAATATTTAGACATGCTTAATGCTTAAATATTTGAAATTTTTATTACTTTTTTTCCTGTGATTATTTTCACATCTCACCAATATTTGATTACAGCTATGGATTACAACTCAGAGTATGGGGATACCAATGACAATAGCTTATTTAGAAGAGGCATTGCTTCTGGAACAGTTATCCCCAAAACAAAACAAAAAGAGAAAAACATTGCTATTTTAACCGAGCTAATTTGAATGATTATACTTTTTTCCTAACTAAAAGGGATGACAGTGATTAAGCCTTCTTCCTTTATTGCTAAGAAAACTAATGTTACACAGTTATTAATTGGAGATTACCAGATAGCTAAATTTGAGATTATATGAAATTATATGACATTATATGAAATTATATGAAAATTCAGATTGGGCTACCATATCACTATGACTTGTAATTTAAAAAATTGATTTGTATTAGAAATATCTGATAGTTAAATAATTATTTATGATAATATTAGAATTCTTTCCCATGTGTTTTATTTATTTGTGGTCAGTGAAAAATTTTTTTTCCATTGTAGTCTAGCCACTTGAATTCTGGCTACTATTACAACTGCCTCGTTCCTACATTTACTCTACTTTAAATCATTATTTCCACTGAGTAATCCAGGATAAAGTAGAGTTTTAAAAACTTAATTAAAGAAGCTTATTGAACAATCTTTTTTTTTTTTTTTTTTAAGACGGAGTCTCGCTCTGTCGCCCAGGCTGGAGTGCAGTGGCGTGATCTTGGCTCACTGCAAGCTCCGCCTCCCGGGTTCACGCCATTCTCCTGCCTCAGACACCCTAGTAGATGGGACTACAGGCGCCCGCCACCATGCCCGGCTTATTTTTTGTATTTTTTAGTAGAGACGGGGTTTCACCGTGTTAGCCAGGATGGTCTCGATTTCCTGACCTGTTGATCCGCCCGCCTCGGCCTCCCAAAGTGCTGGGATTACAGGCGTGAGCCACCGCGCCCAGCCTGAAGAATCTTATAAAATATTTTCCTTAGAATAAACCTTCAAAAATTGAATACAACCTCATAATCATATTAGTCTGGGATTGCTGTACCATTGTCAGTGTGATTCTGGGTGGTAGTCAGTAACATGCTCAGCCTTTAATTCTGTGAACTTACATGGAAACTGAATTTGCATTTTGATACTCTATTGTAGGCCCTTCATTGCTTCCTAAATAGCCTCAGCTAGTCTGTTTGGCACTAATATACTATTTCATTAGGGGAAATCATCTAGTATCTTTCAGGACTAGATCTTATCAAGTTTAATTTCAAGAGCAAATCCTTTGAGATGTGGATGCCTGATAATTCTTAAATAATATTACTTTTTTTCTCAGAAGACACCTAAACTCCTGTTAATAGTTACTGCTTTCAAAAAAAAAATTATAATGAAATTGACAAAGCAAAATTATTTTTTTCTTTACAATAGTGAAAAGTAACAGCCTTTTTAGCATACATGACATAAAAGGTCTTTCCATCTCATGCTTTTTACAGCTGTCTTATATTAATTTGTTTTTCCTTGGTGTTAATTTTTCTTTAGTTGCTAACTGGAATGATGCTGGCTCCCTCTTGTGGTTATAGCTCATTTTATCAGTTACATAAATACCTATGATTTAAAGAACAAATACTAGGTCAATTTAATTTTAAGACAAAATAAAACTGACTTATAGTCAGTTCATCACCATTCAAAAACTTTATCTCTGGAAAGTTTTGTATATTCATATTACAGATGAATATTTTCAAATATTTTCCTTCTGTTTTTGTTTACCGTATCCCCTAGTGAAATTTCATTCATTTTTCGTCCTGCTTATAAGTGGATGAGCCAAAGAGAAACTTAAATTTTGTGTACAGGCACACATGGCTTCATTGACTTTGCCATTAGAGATTATACTATATTTCATTAAGTTTGCTAAATCATCACTTATCAAGAAATTATCCTACTTTAAAAAAGTGGGGAAATAGATTTATATAGTATGCATTAATCAGTATAATACTATAAAGATGACTTTTTTGGTTTTAGTTTTCAATCCTACTCCTTCTGAGACTGTTCTATTTTGAACTGATAAGGTATCCCTAGTCCATAGTGCAAAATCTAAATATGAAAAAATTTAAAGTTGTCAAGCAAATAGTCATGTGGAACTAATAATAGCTAATATTTATTGAGTGATTATTATATGGTTAGCAGTTTTCATATATAAATAATTTAAAGTAGAGTATATAGAAGAGCACAGATCCTGGAATCAAGCTGGTTCTGCAGGTTCCTCATGGGATGTTCATTGATTTCATAGCCTTTTCACCTAAAAAAGTAGGGATAGAGAGGGAGTGACTATCCCCCTTATCTCTGTCTCCCAGCTCCTTGAACTCAAAGATGATGCCCATTCATTTTTGTATTCTCAACAGGTAACATATGCTGAGTAAACAAAAAGTGAGGCATAAATTGAACCCATTAGGGGATACATTGTTTATGAAGCTCTTTTCCCAGGTTTATTCCTGACAAGATCAAGAATAAGCTTTTCCTATGGAGAAGCTTATGAGAGGTGAACCTAACATTTGATATTGCTGGGTAATCAGGGGAAGAGTCCTGGTTTGGCATTGCTGTAGCTCTCGCCCCTTCCTTGGTTCTTGATATGTTGAATGTCATGGCATGATTCTGCTAGCTTGGAGAAGTGAATGGATGGGCCAGTAATTTTCTCAGCCACAGGTCACCTGTAACTTAGTGTGGAGAACACCAGAAACAAAGAATCTGTTTTGTCTGGTGTGGTTCAGTGTTTTTAGAGGGTGAGTTCCAGCTTGTTTATTTTGAAGCTAATCTTCAAGATAAGGACCACAAAATGCTGATAACCCTGCGTGGCACTTGTCAGGACTTTTAGATCCACTGAGGAAAGGAAAATCTGTAGGACTTAGGAAACAAGCCCTTTCAAGGCTTCTTGGTTTTTTCCATTGTGCTGTTTCATTTTTCTATCTCTGCTGACTGCCCCATGTATCAGCTTCTGCTGAGTTGAGCAATACAGATGTACAAAAAACTTTTTTAAAAAGTCCAATCTCACTGGCTTTGCATTTACCTCTGTGGTGTGTTTGCCCCAGACAGCTTGTTCTAAATCCATAGTAACCATCTTTTAAAGAATTTTTTTTTCTCAAACATTTTGCTTGGTCAGGCCTCTGACTCTTTCCTTGTTGGTATTGTTAGGAGACTGAGGATTTATGCTTGCAATACAGTAGATTCTTTCCCTTCTTCTATTTTCTTATTTGGTTAGCTAGTTAATTAAACTTCAACATAATTACATAATTCACTATGCTCATTCTGTGAAATAATTTAGCACCTTGTTTTCCAGAGCTGTCAGAAAGCAGAGGCAAAGAAAAAGTAATAAGATGAAAATGGAGACCACGAAAGGACAGTCCATGAATCATACATCTGCTACAAGGAGAAAGAAAAGGAGGGAAAGAGCCCATCAATATCTTGGCTCTTAAATGTCCAGTGACTGGAGAATAAGAAAAATTTATGGTCCAACCTTTGATGCCATTTTCTGAAAGTGCCACACTGGACTTAAATTCAGCTGCTTCCAGAGGTGTGCACCTTTCTGAGCTAGATAACAGGCAGGTGGCATTTGCTGGCTTACAGTCCCTTATCTGCCTCTCTGGAGACTTGGGGAGTTATTCCATCTTCAGCCAGTTTACTAGTTCTTTCAGCATTCATTTTTCCTCACTTTAAGTCTCTCCCACTCACATTGTTCTATTTTTATTTTTTTTGAGATGGAGTCTTGCTCTGTCTCCCAGGCTAGAGTGCAATGGCACGACCTCAGCTCACTGCAACCTCTGCCTCCCGGGTTCAAGCAATTCTCCTGCCTTAGCCTTCTGAGTAGCTGGAATTACAGGCACACACCAACACGACTGGCTAATTTTTGTATTTTTAGTAGAGATGGGGTTTCACCATGTTGGCCAGGCTGGTCTCGAACTCCTGGCCTCAAGTGATTTGCCTGCCTTGGCCTCCCAAAGTGCTGGGATTACAGGCATGAGCCACCTCACCCAGCTCCAGTCACATTATTCTAGCCTCTTTTATCCAAAAAATGGGCAGACAGCATTCTTTTGCAGAAGACGTCAGAAGAAAATGAAAGTGAAAACCTATGCAGTTTGTTTACCTTGAACATAAAAGTATGTTAATTTAAATAGGAAAATATTTTATGTTAAATATGAAACAATAGTTTAAACCCTACTTGAAAAGAAAAGTACAGTGTACAATTATTTTGAGACTGAATTTGAAGATGATGGAAAGAGTTTTTACAAAGGCACTGTTTAGATATACAGATTGTAATTATAATTACATTATTATTAAATATTTTTTCTCCAAGTACTTTTTGCAGTTGTCCTCTGATGGTCTAGAATCACTTAAATGCTTGTTGAATGAGTGAGATGTTTAGAACTACTACTTGCTCTGTCATTCCAGTGTCTTTTAACCTATGCAGGAAGTT
Organism: Pongo pygmaeus; assembly: GCF_028885625.2. Lineage (NCBI taxonomy): Eukaryota > Metazoa > Chordata > Mammalia > Primates > Hominidae > Pongo > Pongo pygmaeus. The sequence continues at coordinate 24,497,076 of NC_072376.2, forward strand.
TCTGTCTTTGTAAAAGTAGTTCGTAGCAGAAGCCAGGATAGTTTGGTAATTAAACTCCCAAACTAAACTCCTCATTCCTACCCTTAACATTTCCCGGCTGTATGATCTTGGCCAGGTCACTCTCTCACTAAAAGCCCCAGTTTCTTCATTATTAGCATTATTATAATGGGGAGAATAACAGCTATACCTGAGGTTTGTTTTGTGATTAAATTAAATGAGACCCAAGTGCTTGGCTCTCAGTTCTCCTCTGTCATTGGTGTGTTAGGTTAACAATGAAGATTGTTAACTGGGTCTAATGGTAATTATCTTTTGGCCCGATAACAAAGCATTGAAGGCAGTAATTTGAACTCCCAGAACAAACAGTTCATCTCTCCATTTCTCTGCTAGTTATTGTCTCCTTAAGACTGAATTGTTTTGAATGACTTATATTTGCATAATGACTTTTCTCTTGTTTCCCAACAACTGCTATAGAGCAGATTAGAAGGCATCTTTGTTTGGGGTTAGGCAGAGCCCTGTAAGTAAGGCTGGAGGAACTGCACTCTATCTGGTATTTAAATTCCAGGTAAGTTAGGACTGATGCCTGGTGTAGAATGCTCAAGTGTGGCCCAGATCAGTGTGGCAGTGGTGTACATCAGTAGACATCAAAAGATGAGTTATACCCCTGGACTTCATAAGCATCAGATAGCTCTTCTCCCCTTTGTTACATAGAGGGCTATGATAGGAGGGGCACATTTGGAGGTGACTGGGTGAGATATGAAGTTTGTAAAACTGTTGTGAGAGTTCCCCTCTCTGATTCAAGCAAGGATAGGGACATTGCCTGACTTTATGGTTCACCATTCCATGATAAAATCTATTGAAATCTCCTCTGAAACTAAGACACCTGAGGGACGATGACTACTGAAAAATTGAGTTCTGAAGGCCAGCAGTTATTCTCATCACTATATTGCCTTAATTTTAAGATACCATCAATTATAAAATACACCATTGATTTTATCATAGCTTTTCAGGGGGAGAAGATAAATAATACTTCATTAATTAATTTTTAGATTATCTGATTTCAGAAATACTGAAATGCAAAAAAAAAAAAAAGCTTAGAATTGAGGAAATAGTTATAATCAGGAATAATGTACTTATTTATTTTGAGACAGAGTCTTGCTCTGTTGGACAGGCTGGAATGCAGTGGCGGGATCTCGGCTCACCTCAGCCTCTTGAGTAGCTGGGATTACGGGTGTGTGCCACCACACCCGGCTAATTTTTGTATTTTTGTAGAGACTGGGTTTTGCCATGTTGGCCAGGCAAGTCTCGAACTCCTCATCTCAGGTGATCTGCCCGCCTCAGCTTCCCAAAGTGCTGGGATTATAGACATGAGCCACCACACCCAGCCAGGAATAATGTACTTTAAAACTTTATTACTGTCTTAGAAAGTTAAAAATAGGAAATTTGGTGATTTTACACTTACATTCAATTAATACTAATTTTAAGGACTTAATCTCTATTCCTTTTTCAGAGAATAAACTAATTGGTAGGCTGTAAAAATGTGTCTCTGGGAGGTAGAATGTGAAGCGGGATGAGGTCATTTATTCTTAATAGAAATCTGAACATCTGAATATTAAGATACCTTCTCAAAATAGCAATAGAAGAAAATCCCTGAAATTTGACAGATAACATTTTCTAAGTTTTTTAAAAGGACACTTTTAATAAATACAGCTAAATTTCATTCTTCTTCTTCTATTACGAAATTTAATGAGAAACAAAGTCTTTTTGTAGGCCGGATTTCATGTTTTTTCCTACATTAGTCCAGTACCCAGACTAGTTTATTACTCCATATGCCCCATTCTTTTCATCCGATACTGTTCTTTCTGCTTGGAATATGTCCCTCCATGTGGCCACTCCGTTCTCTTTTGGGAATCTTCCACGAGCCCCTGATACTGAAACCTTCTTTGGCCCCTTGGCGTTCGATATCACTTTTAAGGCCTTTCACATATTATTCTGTGATTATTTTTAGAGATTTTATTTCCCTCAAAGATTTAGGTCTCTTAATGTCAGTACCCATTTCATCTGCTCTTGTTTATCTTGTGCCTTTTTGGTGCTCAATAAAAATTTGATGTAAGAATGGAATTTTCTAGAGGCTTTGAAGTGGTAGGCATGCCTGAAATACGGACTGGACCCACTCTATTATGTTTCTTCTAGGGACTGAAAAAGGAAACAGATTTGTATTAGGAGGGACTTAGAGTCAATATGAGGACCACCCTAACACTGAAGTTTTAAATGTGGGGATGTGCTGCGTGAAGAAGATTAGTAGCCTTGTAGCAGGATGAGCCGTGGACAAAACCCCACAGACACTGAGACAGTGAAGGAAGTAGCTTTTAATCAGTTGGAAGCATCGGCAGTCTAGTGTTTTAAAATCCGAGTTTGTTGAGTGCACAATTTCTGTCCCTTTTAAGGGCTCACAACACTAAAGATTTTACATGACAGGGCCATGATCGATTGAGCAATCTAGGGGGTATGTGACAGGGGCTGCATGCACCGGTAATCAGAGTGAAACAGAACAGAACGAGAAGTTTCACAATGTCCTTCCATACAGTGTCTGGAATCTACGGATAACATCGGTTGCTAGGTCATGGGTTGAATTTTAACTATCAGGCTAAGGTCAGGCAGGCCCAGGCCTGGTTTTGGGTCTGGTGCCTGGCACCTGGCTGCTTGCCTTTGGTTTTGCTTCCTTGTTTCTTCTTAAAACAGGTACTGAGCATAAAACAATATAGAACAATATGGGGGGATCTCTTTCTCTCTTCACTCAGCTTTATTTGCAAGACCCCTTCAAAGTAATCTGCAAAATACTAGGCATCTGGGAGAAGTTTGACTAATCTTGAAATATAAAATCACAACCTACAAAGGGTCCTGGTCAGCTGCCACTGCCTTCACAATGTCCCTGTTGGTCTCTCCACTGGAGTAGTACATCTGTTGCCAGAGAAATAAGAACGTGTGCGTGTGTTGTTTTTATACTTCTTTTATGGTACTTAAATCATGTCCTGTATAAGAATGACTTTATATAACTTGTTTAGCCCTGTACAGATTAGAAGCTTGTTGATGGCAGTGCCTGTGGACGTCATTGTGTTTGCTTACTAGGCACGTGCCTTTTCTACGGTGATAGAGATTACCAGCCGCATCACCTGTGACCTCAGTTAATGGGAAGCAGGCAGCCAGGCTAACACATTTCTTCACCCTCTAGGTAGTAGGTGCTCATAAATACCAACTGAGTGAATGGAAATGCCATTTAATATACCGCTTTATGCCTCACACCCTAACTATGCTATGTAAGAAGCAGATACACTTCGAGCTCTCTAGGTAGGACAGCTTCCACAAAATCTAAAGGAAAATCCAGTTTTACTTATTTGATGTGATTTTAATAGGACCATGAGGACCTGGGTTGAAATTGAGGGTCAACTAAGAAGGTCATTGCAATAAAGTAAAGATAAGATCTCTGCTATTTGATTTCAGGCAATTTAGTATAAATGTTAACTCAGCAAGATGAGGCTATAATAGTACCAACATTGAGCAACAAGATCTCAGAGCTCTGAGAGGCTGAGTTTTATCCCAGTTGTCTTTGGCGGAACAGTCAGTTACAAGATCCCTGGTTTAGCTGCTCGATACCACTGGATACTAGAAGAGGTGAAACAGCCGGTGATCTCTAAGATGGTAGGCCTGAATAGATGGGTCAGTTTCTTCATCTGCAAGTGTGGAGAGGAGGAGTGGGAGAACACTAGAGGAAGTCAGCCCAAACATTCCACATGCTTAAAGAAGACAGGCCAGGTGCGGTGGCTCACACCTGTAATCCTGGCACTTTGGGAGGCCAAGGGTGGTGGGGGGGTGGGGTGGATCACCTGAGGTCAGGAGTTCAAGACCAGCCTGGCCAACATGGTGAAACCCCGTTTCTACTAAAAATACAAAAAATTAGCCGGGCATGGTGGTGGGTGCCTGTAATCCCAGCTACTCGGGGCAGGAGAATCACTTGAACCCGGGAGGCAGAGGTTGCAGTGAGCTGAGATCACGCCATTGCACTCCAGCCTGGGCTACAAGAGCGAGACTCTGTCTCAAACAAACAAAAAAAACCAGAGGGAAACAAAGGTTGCTGCCTGTTAACTTTACAGTTAATACATGAGCCAGGTAAATCAAAGAAAAATAAAAGCATCTCTAACCCTACCACCCAGAGATAATCACTATTATAACTTCCCTGTCTACTCTTCCAAAGATAGGTTCTTGCATAAATAGGTTTACAGACACATGCAAAAATTTCCCTCAAGAAAATGGAATTTTAAGTACATACTGTTTTATGACCCATGCTTTTTCATAAGTATATTGTGAACATCGATTTATGTCTGCATAGTATTCTTCAGGATAGATATATTTTTTAAAAATCTATGATGGGACATCTAGGTTGTTTGCATTTTTTCACTTTCGTAAATAACCTTATAATGAACATGCTTAAGTAAATATTTATTTCTCCTGCCCTTGCCTCCTTAGAAAGCACTGATCCCTGATCCCTGAGCCTTCTTCCCTTTTTCTCTTTATTCTGCAGTATTTTCCTAAGGATGGGGGAGGCAAAAAAAAATGGAGTAGGTAAAGCTAAAATCTTTATGGGGCAGTGGGAAAAAGAAAAGGCTGGAAACACGATGTGTTAATATTTCTTGTCTTACGGCTACTTTGGATCATTTCCAAGAACAATTCCTGCCCCCTACTGTCTACCAACACACATGAGGGTCTATAGCAAGCTTGTCAAACTCACAGCCTGTGGCCCAGGAGGGCTATGAATGCAGCCCAACACAAATTCATAAACTTTCTTAAAACATTGTGAGTTTTTTTTGTGATTTTTTTTTTTTTAGCTCATCAGCTGTCATTAGTGTTAATGTATTTAATGTGTGGCCCAAGACAGTTCTTCTAATGTGGGAAGACAAAAGATTGGACACCCCTGGTCTAGCAGCATAAAACTCTGCTGTTTCCTGCCCACATCTGGAAATCCACACCTATGCTGTTTCCTTTGCTGTAAGGCTTAGAAAATTTATATTCTGTGGAGACTTAATGTGCAGGTGGTTATACTCTGTCCTTTGCAGTACGGTGTTTATGCCTCTGGGAACAGTGGTTTTCACGTGCTGTATGGGTGTTTGTATTCAGGTAAGTTCCAGGAAAACGGACATTCAATTTCCGTAAGAATGTTACGTGCGTAGATACTGGACCCCCACCAGGTGATCCATTATAACTGCCCCAAAACACTAACACCTGAAAATGCATTTTGTGAAAAACAAAGGCAAATGCATTTTTACCTTAGAAATGTTGATTCTGGAAGAGTTGGGGGCACTTGCTAAGTTGTTTGTGGCAAAGGCAAGGGTTGCAAAGCCCCTGACAGGAAGCAGGATAGGTATAAAGTCAAGGGTTAAGAACAATACTTGGCACAAAATAGTTACTTGATGCTGAATGAATTGGTCTCCCTCCGTCATCTACTTCCCAGGGGCTAGATCCAGACAGAGGTCAAGAAGATGGGGCCTGTTGAAAGTTAAAGGTCCTGCGGTCTCTTCTTTGAACAAGTGAAAGGTTGTAAAAAGTATGGCTTTCTACCATAGGTTTTAAGTTTAAGAACCCTAGGATGGCACTGTCACATTCTCTTAGGGAGGTCATAGCTGTGGGAACTGTCAACAGGTTGACTATTTAAATGTGTCCTACATAAAGCAACATCAGATGAGTTCTGATTTACAAGTCTGCCAGGCTGGCCTGTGAGCCTCTGGGCAGAGTTCCCGTCCCATGCATTGCTGTAGCCTCAGTTCCTCCACATAGTAAATGCCCAAGTACCTATAGAAGAAATCGTGTGTGAGCCCACACTCTTTTTTTATTTTTTAGAGACGGAGTCTGGCTCTGTTGCCCAGGCTGGAGTGCAGTGGCGCAATCTCGGCTCACTGCAAGCTCCGCCTCCCGGGTTCACGCCATTCTCCTGCCTCAGCCTCCCCAGTAGCTGGGACTACAGGCGCCCGCCACCACGCCCGGCTAATTTTTTGTATTTTTTAGTAGAGACGGGGTTTCACCGTGTTAGCCAGGATGCTGTCTATCTCCTGTCCTCGTGATCCGTCTACCACGGCCTCCCAAAGTGCTGGGATTACAGGCGTGAGCCACCGCGCCCAGCCCTGAGCCCACACTCTTTATTCGTTATGACGGGGCTGCAACTACCAATAAGTTGTGAGGGTTAAATGGGATGAGGTGTCACAGTATTATTTGCCTGTTAGGGAGGTTTTAGGGCAGGCGCCTCTTCCCTCTTCAAATTGGAATCACCCGAAGAGTTTTAGTAAATACTGGGCCTATCCAGGGTTAATTTTCTTCTAATTGGTTTGGGGTGCTGCTTGGACAGGGGGACTTTTAAAATTCTATACTGACCCACTAGGACTGACATGAGAACTACTTGCTTAGTAACTGTCAGAGGAGGCTCCAGCTGATCAGGGCCTAAAGTTCATATTCTTTTTCATCTCCCCGTTGTCGCTGAAGCCTACCCCATAAACTCCTACCGTCCCTTTGCCCACAGCAGCGAATTTCCGGGAAAACAGGAAAGGTATGCAAGCATGCCCACACACGTGCACACACGGGTTCCCAAAAGACCTGCGTGCGGCCGCAGGGGCCCGCCCCGCCCTTCTCGGGCCCTTCCGGGTCCTGGCACCCAGCGATCCCACCAGCACCTGGGTCCGGCGCGCGGCTCCCGCCCTCTCCGCGCCCCTCGGGGCTCCCTGCCCCGCCCACGTGCCCCACCCTTCCTCGCTCCGCCCCCTCGCTGCTCCCTGCCCCGCCCACGGGCCCCATCCTACCCCCACCTCGATCCGCCCCTCGCTGCTCCCTGCCCCGCCCACCGCTCCCCGTCCCTGTCCGCCCCGTCTGGCTCTCAGCCCAGCCAAGCCTGGTGCGCGCCCCGCCCTGCCTCCTCCTCTCGCGAGGCAGTCCCGACGCCGGAAGTGCCTGGAGCGCGCGACAGCGGCGGGGCAGGGCGGCCTGGAGGCTGTGGTGCGCGGGCGGCAGAGGGAGGGGAGAGGCCGCTGGGGCCGTGTTAGTCGGCCGGTGGGGACTTGCAGGTACAGGCGCGGTCGGGGCTCCTCGTGGAGAGCCAGGGGCTCCTGCCGGCCTGTGACTGGGGTGTCGTTGCAGGGACGTCCCCATGTTGCGTTTTCCAACCTGTTTCCCGTCCTTCCGGGTGGTGGGAGAGAAGCAGCTCCCGCAGGAGATTATTTTCCTGGTCTGGTCGCCCAAGCGGGATCTCATTGCTTTGGCCAACACAGCGGGCGAGGTGAGTGAGCCGGCGGGAGCCCGCCTGTGCTGGGTCTGCTCTCGGGGGGCCCAAGAACACCAAACCCGAGCCTGTTCATTCGGGCCACAGGCGGCCGGAGCCTCAGTTTCCCCTTCTGCAGACATGGCTGGCCACCTGCTACCCCTCCCGTGCCTCCCAGGACGGCAGTAAACTTAAAGTATATATGCGAAAGGTGATGTCTGTGCTATTTTCGGTACTTCTCTGGCTAAAGTAACAGTTTTCACACAGCTTATCACTGTCACGCAATCCTGCTTCCCCAAGTCTTCTTCACTCATTGGTTTATTAGTTAAATGAACTTTTTAAAAAAGCCCACGATGTGCCACTCATGAGCTAGACGTAGTGGTAGATCCAGGGACCCTGCCCTAAGTTTGCTTACAGTTTTAATAGCAGAAGGAAGAGTTATTGTCAAACTTCAGCTGCAAATGTGCATGCATGTAGCTGCCACACAGGATATATTTAAGAATCTGGCGTCTCTTGTCCACGTTTTATACTACGGGTTGGATAACCACCTTCCACTAAAAATACCTTTAAATTGGACAAGGAAGGGATGCATTGGATTCCAGACAGAACGTGCATGAGTGTTATCAGCATTTCTTGTTCACATGAAACTTCATCGAGTATAAACCAGTTGTACCCAACTTTCTGCTAAGAGTTATTATCTGCCAGCCATTTTGTAAGGAAACCTTCACCTGTGCATCTTTCCGCCTCTGGCTTGAGAGTTATCTGGCCATGTGAGAGTTGTATAGAGCCAAATTTGGAAACTAGGTGATAAGGAAATCTTAGCACCCTGCAGACTACAGCACCATGTTAGCTACCATGATCCAGTCGCCAGGGTATTGATGTCTAATTTTTCAGGGCCCTCCATGAAATCTAGCTAGTCTCCCTCCGCTGCCGGGATGCTTTGAAACTCTGTTGTGGCTCTAGAGAGCAGCAGGTGGTACAGTCACAGAAGTAGGAGGGAAGGTAGACAGGAGGCACATCCGTGCAATCAGATGAGTAGGCGTGATAGAGGGCACTGTTACATCATTTTCTCAGTGAAGGAAGAAGCAAGGGCATTGTCTATGGGTGAAGATGGAGAAGAATATATTGGAAGTTTGAGGAGAAAGAAGAGGTATGAAAAAGCTAACAAGGCAGGTGGACTTGGGAAATCTAATAGGATTGCCAGTCAGTGTTAAGACCCACACGAGATCGGTGTTATTATTTGAGAGACACTGGTTGAATGAGGTTGTATGTGTCTCTCTCCGTTCTGTTTGGCTGTGTGGTTGCAGGCATGGTTGGGTTTAACCAGGACTGTCGTTTTGCAAGTATGACAAAGCAAGAGAAAGATGAAAGAGAGTTGAAGTTATGTGCAAGGGGAGTGATTGTGTTTCTGAACTTTGGGTTCTAACCTGATGAAGGAGGGAAGTGAAGGCATGTGTGGGGAGAGGGACAGTGAATAGGTGGTAGAATCAATAGACTGTATCCTGGTGAGGTCAAAGAATTGGAGTTGAGTGTTGTAGAGATGACCTGGAAAGAGGGGCGGTGAGCGGAAAGTGGGAAGTTTGAAATGGAGATTTTGGTGGCCCTGCAGTTGTTGGTAATGACCAGGCCGGAGGTGTGACCCTGGGAGTGGCTGAGTGCAGTAGAAGATGTGATCACTGGAGGAGAGGTAATTGAGAGCTGAAAAGCCAGGACATCATAGCTCTTGAAATCACCAAAAATGAGGATGAGTGTGTTGTTAGAAGGCATGAGCGAGCCAGGTATCCAGATCTTCAAGGAATGAGGGGAATAGCCTAGGGGTCTGTAGAGGACTGCAATTAAGACGGATAGCGGGTGGTATGGTCTGATTGCATGTGATTCAAAGTTAGGAGATTTTCAAGAAGAGAAGAAATGGCATCAAGCATCAAGGAAGACACCTACTTCATCTCCTAGCCCAAGAGTAGCAGTACAGGGGCTGTGGGATACAAAATGGCCACCACCTAGCAAGGCTGCAGGGAAGCGTTGTCCTCAATGAGAGGCACATTTCAGAGAAAAGTATGAAGATACTAATTTCATGATGACAGCTGACAATGAGCTGCAGAAAGCACAGAGGAAGGGTTTCAGAAGTAAGGAATGGCAGGAATGGTTTCAGAAAAGAGAGGGTCAAGTCCAGGGGATGATGTAACCAGGAGTGAAGGGTGCTGTGAGCTGTGAGATAAGGCAGGGTCATGGTGGCTAAGCTGAGTGTGGAGATGGGGAGGGATCTTGGAGGAGCATGTGCAGTGGTGAGGCCTTTTCTTCCTTACTGTCAATAGTTGTATAGAAGCTGCAACAGGGGCAGTTGTAGAGCTCTTGGGCAACATTTTGACCTTCCAAGGTGGGAATTTACTGATGTGGAAATGGAGATTTAGAATGGTTAAGTGATATGTCTAAGATCCATGGCTAGTGAGTGACACAGCTGAAACTAGGTGCCACGTGGACTAATTCCAAACTTAGTATAATTTGACTGTATTACAGCTAGCTACCTTTTTAGTGGTGTTTATGTTCTTTTATTTCTTTTTTGGTTGTCACCTTGGACAGCCGCCTTCTTTATAAAAGGTAAGTCGTCCGTTGACATAACAGATTAGGTAGAGGGTTAAATTTTAGACCTTGTTTCACCCATTTATTTTAAAATACCTTGTGTTCATTCAGACACTGTTGGCTTTTTCTGTTCTTCTGATAGCTAAGTATACATGAGAGATGGTCATTTAAAAAAATTTTTAGTAGGGATCTAGGTTTATTTTATTTTTGGAAATGGATTTTTAATTTCCTGTCATTATATCTGCTTTGTCTTAGGTTTTACTTCATCGACTGGCAAGTTTTCATCGAGTTTGGAGTTTTCCACCAAATGAAAATACAGGAAAGGAGGTGACGTGTTTGGCATGGAGACCAGATGGCAAACGTAATGATAATATTACAAAAAATATATTTTTATTTTCACAAAGTGTATTCTGTAAAGCCCATTTTCAGAAAGGATTTATTGTTCTTAGTATACATTAGAATTATAAATATCAATTTGGGAACTTTTTAAAAAAAAATGCCTTAAAATATTTTTATAGAACTCAGATTAATTCTGCTATCTTGTTTCTTGGCAAAGATATCTCTTAAATAAAGTCCAGCTTCTTGGCAAAGATAACTCCGAAGTGAAATCTGATGGAATATACACAATGTTTTGGTTTTGTTCTTTCCATTGTCATCTTGTCCTGTATTATTTGGCCCAAGCACCACTTGCCACTCGCCAGTGAGTTAGTTCAAAGCCATCATGGCCTTTTTCTTTCACAATATATTTTAGCATGAAATGTGCGGCTCATATTCCCTTGGTGCGTGTGCGTTTGCCTCACCTGGGGAACTGTCAGCTTTGACCCCATACCTTCCATTTCTGTGTGTGATCTTTCTTCTGGTACCCTCTTATGTTATAGCCTGTTATGGCTTTGGTGACTGAACTCTCCTTTTCCATGTAATATTTTTACAATGACAGTCCGTATTGGAACTGTTGTACACATACAGTCAGTACAGTAAAATGCTGTAAACCCTGCAGGTTAAAGTTCGTTTGTATCATTGGTACTTTAAGAAAAAAGTGAATTGTTTTTGTAAAATATGTGTTATTCTTTGCTTAATTTTTCTGTAGATAAATATAAAGTATTTAAAAATTTTATTGGTGCTTTAAGAAAAAAAGTGAATTGTTTTTGTAACAAATGTGCTCCTCATTGCTTTTTTTTTTTTTTTTTCAGACAGTGTCTCACTCTGTCGCCCAGGCTGGAGTGCAGTGCAGTGGTGCGATCTTGGCTCACTGCAACCTTGGGCTCACTGAAACCTTCACCTCCTGGGTTCAAGCAATTCTCCTCTCTCAGCCTTCTGAGTAACTGAGACTACAGGCATGCACCTTCATCCCTGGCTAATTTTTGTGTTTTTTGGTAGAGAAAAGGTTTCACTGTGTTGGCCGGGCTGGTCTTGAACTCCTGGCCTCAAGTGATTCGCCCACCTTGGCCTACCGCAGTGTGGGGATTACAGGTGTGAACCACTGCACATGGCCCTCATTGCTTAATTTTGTCCCTAGATAAATATAAATAAGTATTTAAAAATTCCCTAGGTGGGGCGCGGTGGCTCACGCCTGTAATCCCAGCACTTTGGGAGGCCGAGGCAGGTGGATTATGAGGTCAGGAGTTCAAGACCAGCCTGGCCAATATGGTGAAACCCCATCTCTACTAAAAATACAAAAATTAGCCAGGCGTGGTGGCAGGCACCTGTAATCCCAGCTTTTTGGGAGGCTGAGGCAGAGAATTGCTTGAACCCAGGAGGTGGAGTTTGCAGTGAGCCAAGATCGCACCACTGCACTCCATCGTGGGCTACAAGAGTAAGACTCTGTCTCAAAAAAAAAAAAAATTCCCTGAAAGCAGATCACTTAGAGATGACAATTGTTTCTGTTTTGGTGAACATCTTTTCCAGTATTTCCTGATAAAATACATACATGTAGAGATCTGTATATAATTTTATCAAAAGACGGTTATTTGGTACATGCCATTTTGTTGTATAGCTTTTTCTTTTTTTCCCCCCACTCACTTTTTCCCACGTCAGTGTGGATAGATTGACCACATTAATGTTAATTGCCTACTAACCCACTATATTTATATATTGTAATTTACTAAACCTGTTCCCCCTTGGTGGATATTTAGATGGTTTTCAGTTTTTGGCTTTGATAAGCAATGCTGTGTAAACATTCTGAACGCTGGGAAGAACTTTGCCAGTAGCTCCTTAGATTAACTCCCAAAATGGAATTTCCGAGAATGTCTTAAACATTCTATGCTCATTCTGTAGTCATTTTGCTTGGAGTATATGTAGAATATGTGTAAGATTAGAGGACTTTATAAGTAAAGTTGTGAGATCTTGCACTAAATCCTTCAAAAGCATGGAATCTCAAAGATAAATCATAAAAGTGCGTTAAAATGTTTTTAAGTAGTTGTATTATTCATTTTTAAAAAGTCTCATGTTTTTGGACAGTAAAATATGTTTTTTGTTAGATAATGATCATTTCAAGTTTGTTTTAAATTGTTTTTAAGAAAGAAGGCTGGGATTGGTTTACATGTGGCAGAGTTGCATGTGATAGTGATATGCAGTGAAACTCACTGCCCTCTTTTTGGAAATTCTTAAATTCTTAAATTGAACGTTAGGAAGAAATAATGACTTGTGTGGAGAAACCATACTAGAAAATTCAGCCGCACTCAAAGGAAGATTTTATGTGTGTTAAATGGCCTCATTTCCCACCATGGTTTAGAAATATAAAAGAGGAATAAAAAGCATCCCAAGAAGAAAGCAGATGGAATCACTGCCTACCTTTTAGACATGTGATAAGATATAATTGTTTATTTGTTGAAGCCTCTTTTGTATTTTCTGCTTGACAACAGGGTTTCAGTCTGGAAACTTTGATGTGTAAGATGTTAAGTGTGATACGTGAGAAAGTAGTAGATCTCCTATAAGGTTTGAGCACTTGAAAGTAAGCTTAGATAGTAGTGTAACTACAATATATGCAAATATTTCTTTTTTTAGTTTTTAAAATATTGAAGGATGTTTAAGTCAAAAATTGCCATGATGAAGATGCACTTAAAAGAGTAAAACTGGGCAATAAGTGAAATACCCATTTATTTTTCTCAAATGTTACACTAATTTATTCTGATTGTCTTTTCTTGTTTTAGTTTTGGCCTTTGCTCTTGCTGATACCAAGAAAATTGTTTTGTGTGATGTAGAAAAACCTGAGAGCTTACACTCTTTTTCTGTGGAGGCTCCAGTTTCCTGTATGCATTGGATGGAAGTGACAGTAGAAAGCAGGTAATTAGAAAAACTTATGTAGTCATAGGATATTCATAAGATTTTTATTTTTTGAAATGGAAACTTTAGGAGTATCTGAGTATTGAGTGTATGTGCGTTGCATTTAAATTTTGGTTTCAGTTTATCAAGATGAAATTTTTTAATGCTTGCTTAGATTTTTTTCTTTCTGATAAACATCTTTAGGCATACATCAGAGATATGGGCTTGGTTCCAGACCACTGCAATAAAGTGAACATTGCAATAAAAGCAAGTCATTTGAATTTCTTGGTTTCTCAGTGCATATAAAAGTTATGTTTATACTATGCTATAGTACATTTAAATGTGCAATGACATCATGTCTAAAAAAATTAAGTATGTACCTTAATTAAAATATACTTTATTGCTAAAAAATGCTAACGATCATCTGAGCTTTTAGTGAGTTGTGATCTCAGTGAAAGTGGAGGATTTTGCCTTGGTGCTGATAGCTGCTGACTGATCAGGGTGGTGGCAGCCAAAGGTCAAGGTGGCTGTGGCAATTTCTTAACATCAACAACCGTGGAATTTGTCACATCAGTTGACTCTTTCTTTCAGGAAAGATTTTTCTGTAGCATGAGATGCTGTTTGATAGCATTTTACCCAAGGTAGAACTTCTTTCAAAATTAGAGTCACCTCTCTCCAACTCTACTGCTGCTTTATCAACTAAGTTTGTGGAATATTCTAAATCCTTTGTCATTTCAACGTTGCTCATAGCATGTTTATCAGGACTAAATTCCATCTCAACAAAGGACTTTCTTTGCTCATCCCTAAGAAGCAACTCCTTATCCGTCCAAGTTTTGTTATGAGATTGCAGCAGTTCAGTCCCATCTTCAGCCTCCACTTCTAATTCTAGTTCTCTTGCTATTTCCCCCAGATCTGCAGTTTCTTCCTCCAGTGAAGTCCTGAACCCCTCAAAGTCATCCATGAGGGTTGGAATCAATTTCTTCCAAACTCCTCTTATTGTTGATATTTTGACTTCTTTCCATGAATTGTGAATGTTCTTAATGACATCCAGAATGGTGAATGCTTTCTAGAAGGTTTTCAATTTGCTTTGCCCAGATCCATCACAGCGATCAATATCTATGTCAGCTCTAGCTTTATGAAATGTTTTTCTGAAATAATAAGACTTGAAAGGTGGCCAGGCATGGCAGCTCATGTCTGTAATCCCAGCACTTTGGGAGGCCAAGGTGGGCAGATCACTTGAGCTCAGGAGTTCAAGACGAGCCTGGGCAACATGGTGAAACCCTGTCTTAAAAATTAGCCAGGTGTGGTAGCTATAGTTGCAGCTGCTCAGGAGGCTGAGGTGGGAGGATCCACCTGACCCTGAGGAGGTTGAGGCTGCAGTGAGCCGTAACTGGACCACTGCACTCCAACCTGGGTGACAGAGTGACCTGTCTCAAAAAAAAAAAAAAAAGACAGTTGAAATTACCACTTGACTCATGTGATGCAGAATGGATTTTTGTGTTAACAGGCATGAAAACAACATTAATCTTATATATCTCTGTCAGAGCTCTTGGGTGACCAGTCATGAATGAGCAGTAATATTTTGAAAGGAACCTTTTTTCAGAGCAGTAGGCCTCAACAGTGGATTAAAACATTTAGTGAACCATGCTGTAAACAGATATGCTGTCATCTAGGCTTTGTTGTTCCATTTATAGAACACAGATGGGATAGATTTAGCATAATTGTTAAGGGCTGTAGGATTTTCAGAACAGTAAATGAGTTTTGGATTCAACTTAAAGTTACCAGCTATGTTAACCCCTAACAAGAGAATCAGCTTATCCTTTGAAGGTTTGAAGCCAGACATTGACTCCTCTCTAGCTATGAAAGTCCTAGATGGTGCTATATTTCACTGGCTTTAAAATACAAACATATCTATACATATATATATCTATATGTATATATGTTTTAATAAATAAATAGAAAATCCTCGATGGCATCTTCCAATAAAAGGCTGTTCTCCATTGAAAATCTGGTGTTGAGTGTAACCACTTTCTTCAGTGATTTAGCTGGTTGTTCTGTATAACTTGTTGTAGCTTCCTCTCAGCACTTTCATAGAATTGAAGAGAGTTGGGGCCTTACTCTAGGTTAGGCTTTGGCTTAACAGAATGTTGTGGCTGGTTTGATCATCTGTCCAGATCACTAAAACTTTCTCCATATCAGCAGTAAGGCTGTTTCACATTTTTATTATTTTTGTATTTACTGTAGTAGCACTTTTAATTTCCTTTACGAACTTTTCCTTTGAATTCACAACTTGGAGGACTGGCAAAAGAAGCCTAGCTTTTGGCCTAATCTTGGTTTTCGACGTGCCTTCCTCTCTAAGCCTAATCATTTCTGGCTTTTGATTTAAAGTGAGACAGTTGAACACTTAGAGGTCATTGTAGGGATATTAACTGGTCTGGTTTCAATATTGTTGTGTCTCAAGGAATAGGGAGGCCTGTGCAAAAGAAGGGAGAGAGGGAATGGCCAGTAAATAGAGCAGTCAGAACACTCACATTTCTCCATTTTTTAAAATTTATTTTTATTTATTTATTATTTATTTTTGAGATGGAATTTCGCTCTTATTGCCCAGGCTGGAGTGCAGTGGCGCCATCTTGGCTCACCACAACCTCCACCTCCCAGGTTC
The DNA here is from genome assembly GCF_028885625.2 of Pongo pygmaeus. Taxonomy (NCBI): domain Eukaryota; kingdom Metazoa; phylum Chordata; class Mammalia; order Primates; family Hominidae; genus Pongo; species Pongo pygmaeus. The sequence continues at coordinate 24,512,870 of NC_072376.2, forward strand.
AAGTGATTCTCCTGCCTCAGCCTCGAGAGTAGCTGGAATCACAGGCATGCGCCACCACGCTCAGCTAATTTTGTATTTTTAGTAGAGATGGGGTTTCTCCGTGTTGGTCAGACTGGTCTTGAACTCCCGACCTCAGGTAATCTGCCCGCTTCGGCCTCCCAAAGTGCTGGGATTACAGGCATAAGGCTCAGCGCCTGGCCTTACTTATTTCTTTTTTGAGACACAGTTATCATTCTGTCACCCAGGCCAGAGTGCAGTCGTGCAATCTTGGCTCACTGTAGCCTCTGTGTGCAGGGTTCAAGTGATTCTCCTGCCTCAGCCTCCCGAGTAACTGGAATTACAGGTGTGTGCCACCATGCCCAGCTAATTTTTGTATTTTTAGTAGAGACAGGGTTTCACCGTGTTGGCCAGGCTGGTCTTGAACTCTTCTCAAGTGATTTGCCCTCCTCGGCCTCCCAAAGCTCTGGGATTACAGGCGTGAGCCACCACACCCAGCCGAAGCTCACTATTTTATATGGCCATGGTTTGTGGCACCCCCAAAACAATTACAATAGTAACATCAAAGATTACTGACCTCAAATCACCATAACAAATACTACAATAATGAAAAAAATTGCAATATTGCAAATATTGTAAATATTTCAAAATGTGACACAGAAGTACAATGTGAGCACATGGCTGCTGGAAAAAGGACTCTAATAGACTTGCTTGGCTGATAGAATTGCTTGACACAGGGTTGCCACAGACTTTTAATTTGTGAAAAATGCAGTATCTGGGAAGCAGGATGAAGGGAAGCACAATTGAAGGAGATATGCCTATATTTTCTTGTTGAAGCAGTAAACCTGAATAGCTAAGAGTTTTCTCCTCTTTCTAGTAATTTCATACTCCAAAAATAGTTACTGAGGCACAAAAAACAAAGCTCCAGACAAGATAAATGGTGAAATGGAAAACAACCTCAATTTGCCAATCAATAATTTTAAAGTTTTATTAACTAATACATATATTAATTTCCATTTCATGATTTATATCATCTGGAACTTTTTTTGTGTGTCTCAATAAGTATTCTTAGAGTATGAAAAGTGCTAAGTTGAGCATTCTGTTCTAATGCTGGACAGGTTTTTTTCTTTGTCCATGGTCCCGGTAGTTTCCTTGTTTCATAAAAATAATTCTGCCTTGGTGTATATAGTCAAGTAATACACCAGGGTTGCAGTGAAGAAGGCTGGAGGAATCAGTGGGTTTGGCTAATACTGAAAACAAAAATTGTTTTTCTTTTTTAGGGAAATATGATAATTTTCTTTCCATTAACTTTTCGTTTCTAATTAAGTTATACTAAGTTAATATCAAATGAATTTGTAAATCCTGAATATTAATTGCTAGCTTTCCTAAGGGAAGCCTGAAAGAATTGGATGACAAGGGTTTGACCTGGGGTTTGAAATTCACTGTAGATAAACCAGAGTGATAAATCCATCATCAGATAATGAAGGATTACAAATCGTTATGTGAATTTGTAGAATGTTAGAGGGTCAGAGCATATCATGTAATTCCTATTCCAGCCCAGTTATCTGCTATGTATATTCCCAACATACTTTCTACTAACAGTTTAGAAATGTTATGTGGAGATTCCAGGGTCTCTCAAGACAGCTCCTTTTTGTTAAAGTAGGAAAAAATACTTGCTAAATCACCACTTTTTTACTTGCTCACTCATTTATTTCCAACCTTATTTAGAGTTAGAATTGAGAAGGAAAAGGGGGTAAATAAGACTGTTTCAAAAGGCATGGTATAGTCTCAAATACCTGTTGGATTGTCAAATCCACAGTTGTATATAAGTCATAGAACCAATAATTAAATCACACAGTAAGCCATGCATAGTGGTTCATGCCTATAATCCTAGCACTTTGGGAGGCTGAGGCAGGAGGATTGCCTGAGACCAGGAATTTCAGACCAGTCTGGGCAACATAGTGAGACCCCCATCTCTATAAAAAAATAAAAAATATTAGCTGAGTGTGGTGGCTTGCACCTGTAGTCCCAGCTACTCAGGAGGCTGGGGCAGGATAATGGCTGTAGCTCAGAAGGTGAAGGCTGCAGTGAACCATGATCACACCACTGCACTCTGGCCTGGGTGAGACCCTGTCTTATAAATAAAAGATAGTGTAATTGCAGTGTTCTTTAAAATTACTCTTAGTAGTCATATGTGTAGTGTGAGTTCTTAAATGAGGGTTAAGAAATAATAAATTCTCAGTATCTGAGTACGTATGAATGCATTTCATATGCTAAGAAAAGTGTTTATTAATGTCGTTTCTTTAAATGTAACGTGTGCAGGCTGATGTTTTTTTTCCCCTAAAATAATAAAGAAATTCCTACTTTTCAGTTTCTCATTTGGGACTGTTAAACTGACTACAACTGTATAGTATTTGTGGCATCTGTTTACTTGATAATGTTGTAAAACTGGGTATCTTTTTTAAAAATTAGCATTTTTAATGGTAAGAGAAGTAAAATCTTTGTTGTTTTTATAATGCTTTTATTTTTTCCTTTTTAGTGTTCTCACATCATTTTATAATGCTGAGGATGAATCAAATCTTCTCTTACCTAAACTACCTACACTGCCAAAAAAGTATGTATCACTGGTTTCTTTGAAATTAATCTTGCAGATTTCTCTTTCTTCTGCTTTTAACACTATGACAATTTTCTCACGCATTTTAAAATATGTATTTTTACTAAGAGTATTTTTTACCTTAATCTCTGTTTCCTTCTAGCTATAGCAGCACCTCAAAAATATTTAGGTAAGATATGCCTTTTCTTGTTTTCAAGTAAGATAATCTGTTATTATTTGGAAGACAGAATTGAAAGATGACCCAATTTATTTTTATATTTTAGTGAAGAGAATTCTGATGAAATTATTAAGCTCTTGGGAGACGTCAGGTAAATCTTACAGATAAATAAGTCTAATTTCTTAAAGTTATTTCATGTTTGAGGCAGTTTTCAGAAGCTTTAAGAGCAAATCCTTTATTTGCCATTTTATTTCATTGTTTTTTGTTTTTGTTTTCTTTTTGAGATAGAGTCTCTGTCACCCAGGCTGGAGTGCAGTGGTGCGATATTGGCTCACTACAACCTCTGCTTCCTGGGCACAAGCGATTCTCGTGTCTCAGCCTCCGAGTAGCTGGGACTACAGGCACGTGACACCACACCCAGCTAATTTTTGTTTTTTGCTTTTTTTTTTTTTTTTTTTTTTGAGACGGAGTCTCGCTCTGTTGCCAGGCTGGAGTGCAGTGGTGCAGTCTTGGCTCACTGCAACCTCCGCCTTCCTGGTTCAAGTGATTCTTCTGCCTCAGCGTCCCGAGTAGAGTAGCTGGGACTACAGGCGCCCACCACCAGGCCTTTCTAATTTTTGTATTTTTAGTAGGGACGGGGTTTGACCATGTTGGCCAGGATGGTCTTGATCTCTTGACCTCGTGATCCACCCGCCTTGGCCTCCAAAAGTACTGGGATTACAGGCATGAGCCACTGCGCCTGGCCTAATTTTTGTATTTTTAGTAGAGATGCGGTTTCACCATGTTGGCCAGGCTGGTCTCAGAATCCCGACCTCAGATGATCCACCTGCCTTGGCCTCCCAAAGTGTTGGGCTTACAGGCATGAGCCGCCGCACCTGGCCTTATCGTTGACATTAATACCTTCAAACAACATATAGACCTTAATATCTATTATTGTTTTTATTGTGTGGCCTTTCGTTTTATCAAGTTTTAATAATAATATGATGTACATATGTTTATTTTAATAAGAAGTAGAAGGATATAAGTACTAGAGTTTCTAAAATTTTAAGTATTCATGTTTTTTAAGCCCATTTAATATATTTAGCATCATAACCGTGATAAAACTGATGGCACTTTGTATTAGTTGGTAAAAGGATTGTTTTGTTATTGAGAGTGTATAAATATAGTTGTTATTAAAATAATGTATTTATTTTACTGTAAGCTGATTTTTTTTAGGCTAGAGGAAATTTATGTTCTTTGAAAAAAGGAATAAGCCTGATGTGATTGAGTATTGAGTGTTAGTGGATTTGATGTTTCACTTCCCTCTGCAGGGGAGCTTTAGCATGTAGATGATATGAAAGCAGTAATAATTTATATCTCACTTTAAGAATGCAATCATCTGTGTTGTTGATTGGTTCTCAGCTTGTTGCATTATTTTTAATTAGGCTTAATATTCTTGTCCTTGGAGGAAGCTCTGGATTTATTGAGCTTTATGCTTATGGAATGTTTAAAATTGCTCGAGTCACAGGGGTAAGATTTCTTTAACATTTTCTCTTTCTAAATTATTTCTCTTAGAATATACTAGGTACTTATGGAAAAAGAATAAAACACTAGGTTTTTTTTCAGTTTTGGTTTTTGGAATTATTCTTAAATGTTCAGAGAATAATTTTCTTACTAAGATAAAATAATTGTGATATGTCTATAAAGATTGGGAGCTATTTGTGGAATTAGTCAAGTTTTTTTTTTTCTTTAACAGAAAGATTAGTATGATACACTTGATTACGATTTAATGTTTTTCTAGTGTGAGATGTAAAAGAGCTTCAATTTGTGATAGGAATGTAAATCTTCAGAAGCATTCTTAAGTCCAGTACTGACTGTACTATAGTTGCTACGTCTCAGTCTTCTCCATAGCTTTTTCATCCGACTCTTACCACTCCCAAAAGGGGTAGAAAATATTGTAGGCTCTGTGGAATATGTTGGTTCTGCAGCACTTGATTTGAGACTTGGGTAGGGGTGAGGGAACCAGGTTATTTTTGTGGACTTGTAACTAGAAAGGTCCATGCAGGCAGACACCTACCTTCATCTGCTACATGTGTGTGGCTGGAGCTGGGAATACATGTTTCTGCTTTTTAAAGCTCTGAGTTTTTGCTTTCTGCATGATAATCAGATTCAACCTAGCAGTGATACTAAATATACTAAGGGGTTTGACTGTTCTACAGATTGCTGGTACTTGTCTTGCATTATGTTTATCAAGTGATTTGAAATCATTATCAGTGGTCACAGAAGTCTCTACCAATGGTGCTTCAGAAGTTTCATACTTTCAGGTGAGTATTGGAACTTGATAACAGTAGAGAGTAAATATGTATTTAACAGGTTTTATATAGGTTTTTATCCACATCTCACTGTATTGTAATGATCATTAAAATAATGCAAAAAAATCGACTTGGAATTTCTACATCCTAATATATTGAGTGTTATTATAGTGAATACCATATTATTCTCCCCATGCTCCAATACAGTTTTCATAAAAAGTGTTTTGATGGTCTATTAATGACCATATTAATTTGTTGCTATTCCAGTTTGACTTTGTACCAAGTGTTTGCTTAGGACTCTGTCCCTGACAATAATGAAGGTTAATATTTATTGATTGTTTAATATGTGCCATATACTGAATGCTTCAGAACAATTGATTTGAATCTTCACAGCATCGTAATAGGCAGATACTGTTATTATCCCCATTTTATAGGTAAGTACATGGACACACAAATACTTCAGAACTTGCTTGATGTCACAGGATGGGAAAGTGATGCTAGACAATCTGGCTCCATAATCTGTGCTCTTAACTAGCACATTGCATCTTGTGTAAAATGATCGCTTAATATTGGGAAAATGCTTTATTGCGTGCTGTCTGCATTATAGATTAAGGAAGCTAACTGGGCTCCCATAGAGTATTTAGATCATAGCCTTGCCAAGAAATCGAAAATTTTCATCTTAAATATCCCAGCCACTTAAGTATGTGTGAACTCTCAAACAAAAGTAGAACAAAAAAGACGCAAGATGCAATGTGTGTGATGCCTTCCAACATTCTCTTTGTATTCCGAGCATCAGAGAACTCTTGGCTTACCGTTTACTATGGTAATGGTTGTTCATATTTGCTCATCATCTTAAGGTTATGTGAAACTATGATCACCAGGATTGCATTTGGGTTATAATAAAATGATTCACTACTATTGTGAAGTTGGTAACAGATCATTTTTAATGACAAATTTATTGAGATACAATTCATATACCATTGATAGATATTTTCCCAATATTTATCAGTAGTCTTTAATTCCTTATACTTCCTTTAAGTTTTTACATATATTTGTGATTTAAACATTTCTTTGTAATACTGTTTCAAAATAGGTTATATTACATTTATTCTATCTACACAGAAGGGGTTGATAACCCAGAGAGAGTGATTTGTGTATGGTTATGTGTAGGTTAGGAAATCCTAAGACTATGTGCTGTTAGTTTCCAAACCATTCTGCTCAAAGAGGGCACAATTCTGACATAGTCTTTCTGATACATAGTTTGACCTACACTCTTTAAATTACAGACTTTGCAGCAAGTGCATCTGATGATGACTCACTTTACTCTTTTGATTTTACAGCTTGAAACCAATCTGTTGTATTCTTTCTTACCTGAAGTAACTCGGATGGCCAGAAAGTTTACTCATATTTCAGCTCTGTTACAGGTATTTATTTAGAGCTTGTTTTATGTGAATATTTATTGTCAGCTTCTAAAGTTCTGTAAATAAAAAACTTCAAAATTTTGTTTCGTAAAGCTATCTGAAGTAGAGGTGTCTAGTCTGATAATCTTATAAGGTCCATTAAAGCAGGAAAAGGACATTTAATTGAGAACCTACTTCCACCGCACGCTATTTTCCACCTCCAAGAGTTTAAATCTTTTAAAATACTCCCATAAATAAAATACCATTTACATTATAAAGTATTGTGGGAAAAACAGTCTTCACATGAGTTTACATTTGTTCATAATAAACCCACCCCAAATTACCTCCCAATTCTGTAGGTTGGTGATTTAGGCTGAGCTTAGCCAAGATGTTTGGGTGACCTGGGGAAGGTTCAGCTGATCTTGACTAGACTTCGTCATGCCAGCTGATATGTGTCCCTTGGCTGTGATTCCTTGTCTCTACTCCACATCCTTCATACTCCAGCAAGCCAGCACAGGCTTGTCCACATGGCGGTGGTAACAGGGCATCGAGGGTGCAAGTGGAAGTGTACAAAGACTTTTCAGGCCCTGGAGTCAACAGTGTTATTTCTGCTGCATTCTGTTAGTCAAAGCGAGACTCAAGGGCTGAAGAAATTGACTGCATCTGACTGGAGGGGCTACAAAAAATTGTGGCCTTGTTTTTCATTCTACCACAGTCATTAATTTATTTGATATTAAAGATTTCTAGAGATCAGTATCTTTTTAAGGATCCTATTTGAAAATTGAATAGTTTACCAAACCAGTATTTTGACAGTTAGTGTAGATAAGACATATCTTATATAAAAAGCTTGGAGATATTTGTTTCACCAGATAAAAACTTAATTTAAGAATGTTTTATTATGAAATTCTAAGAATCAATGGAATGTTTCATAGTTAAGTGATGACCAAGCTGTAGTCTTTTTCTCCATCTTAACTGAGTTAAAAGAGTGATTGAGGCTGGGCACAGTAGCACACACCTATAATCCCAGCACTTTGGGAGGCTGAGGCAGGTGGATCACTTGAGGCCTGGAGTCCGACACCAGCCTGGCCAACATGGTAAAGCCCCGTCTCTACTAAAAATACAAAAATTAGCTGGGCATGGTGACGCGCGCATATGATACCAGCTACTTGGGAGGCTGAGGCAGGAGAATTGCTTGAACCTGGGAGGTAGAGGTTGCAGTGAGCCAAGATGGCGTCACTGCACTCCAGCCTGGATGACAGAGCAAGACTCTGTCTCGATAAATAAATAATAAAAATAAAACAGTGATTGAAAGTAAATTCTAGATTTATTTGAGACACTTGATCATAAGCACATATTATTTAGATAGCAAGTTGGTTTAAATATTTTTTACCATTTCCATTTTTCTTTTTTGCTAATAGTATATAAATTTGTCACTAACATGTATGTGTGAAGCATGGGAAGAAATACTAATGCAGATGGATTCTCGTCTCACCAAGTTTGTGCAGGTAAAGCAGCTGAAGTTTCCTATGGAGAGAGTTAAAGAATGCATGATGTATGTCTTTACCTTGAGGTACATGAGAAAAATCAGTTTGATTCATAAAAGGCTAAGATCATGATTTCTTTCAAATGGCTTCATCTAACTTCAAACTGCTTCCTCAGATTTGCAAAAAGGGCTCTTTTCCCATTGGTACAACTTAAGTGGGGACAGGATTGTGAAGTGGAGCTGGTGGGGCTTTGGCAATAGGGTCGGGTGTTACAACAGCTGATTGGCTATCTTCTAGTCACTGATGTTCAGATGATCACTTTATGGATTTGATGGAAGTCTAAGGCAAGGAAACGGAGTCATGCTCCTATAATTTTGAATAAATATGCTTATAATTTAAGAAATACATATATCACAATTTTTTTTTTCACTTTTTTCTAGGAAAAGAACACAACCACATCAGTGCAAGATGAGTTCATGCACTTGCTATTATGGGGGAAAGCAAGGTAATAAACTCAGATTAGGTGCTCCTGTTTTTGCTTCTTTTTTAACAGTAATTATTTATTTGAAAAGTAGTTTATAGTCATAGTATGTGATTTTTTAATTGATACATAATATTTTAATTGATACATAATGTGTTACATATTTATGGGGTATATGTGATGTTACATGCGTAGAATTTTTTGTTGGGCTATTTCTTTATATTGTTTCTTGTTTGTGCTTCGAAATTTAAAAGTTGTGAGTGATGCATTCAGATTTCCAATAGAGAAGTGACAAAAAATACTTTGTTTTTCATTGTAGTGCTGAACTTCAGACTCTCTTGATGAATCAGTTAACAGTAAAGGTGCAGTTAATGTATCTATGTATTCAAATGGCTATGAACACATTCTTAATTTTTTTTTCGAGTGGCATATAATATCCTGATTGTATGCTAAATATATTTTCCTTTTTTAATTAGGGCTTGAAAAAGCTTGGCCAGTCTATAGAGTCATCATACTCCAGTATACAAAAATTGGTCATAAGTCACTTACAGAGGTATGAAGGTGACGTAGAATTTTTTGGTGTTGTATCCACACATACCTGGCATTGGCCTTCTTTCTGCCGCCTTCTCTTCATCTGGCATTCTCTTTTTAAGGCTTTTCTAGCTAAAATTGTTGCATGGCATTTGAGAAGAATCTTCCTATACCCAAGATTGAAAGAGTCAATAATAATTCTGCTTTATGAAGTAATTTTCCAACATCTTTTCACCAGGCTAGACTCTATCTGGGGTTTTTTCTTAATCAGCTAAGCATGAAGTATATTTTGAAATAAGGCATATATCCCTTTTTTGAGCAGTGAGATTAACATTTTACAGTTTACCAAGAATATTGCATATTTATTTAATATCTTGGCAAGGTGTTGGTGATTTTACACAAGAGGATACAGAAGTTCAGAATCGGTTATATGGCTGGCCCAAAGTTACTAAGTGTTGGAGCCAAGACTTCATCCTAGATTTTCAAATCTCATGCTTTTTCTATCCATAGCTACTTCATTGAAGCAGTTTACAAGTGGATGCTGAGTGTTTGATTTATTTTGTTTGGTTTTTGGTTTTTGTTTTTTCGAGATGGAGTCTTGCCCAGGCTGGAGTGCAGTGATACGATCTCGGCTCACTGCAACCTCCGCCTCCCGGGTTCAAGCGATTCTCCTGCCTCAGCCTCTCAAGTAGCTGGAAGTACAGACGCGAACCACTATGCCTGGCTAATTTTTGTATTTTTAGTAGAGACGGGGTTTCACCATGTTGGCCAGACTGGTCTCAAGCTCCTGACCGCAAGTGATCCACCTGCCTCGGCCTCCCAAAGTGCTGGGATTACAGGCATGAACCACCACACCTAGTGGTGTTTGGTTTAAATTTTGGTATATTCCTTTATGCTGAGTCCCTGGCCCTAACTACATCACCCCTCCCTTGGACCACTGTAGCACCCTCTGGACTAGTTGGGCTCTTTCAGTACACACTGTCCTTTGAATGTATTTTCCCCAGTGGAGCTAAACATATTTCTCTCTTAAAAACTTCTAATGCCTTCCCTTAGAATGGAGACCTTTGTGTGGCCTTTAGCATACCTGCCTCTCTGCCTCGCCCACACTGGTGGCCATTTAGTTTCTCCAACTTGACATTTTGTCTCCCGCCTAGGGCTTTTGTATATTCCTCTTGTCCCAACTTGTTCTTCACATGCATTCTTCAGCTCTCAGCTCATTCATTCCTTCAGAAAAGCCTTTCTGAATCCCAGATAAGCTCAGGTTCTTCTGTTATACCTGCACCCCATGTGTTTCCTTCAAGGCATTTATAGTAGTTGGAATGGTATACTGTATGACTGTGTGATCATAACTGTCTTCCCTGTTATACTGTCAATGCCATGAGACCCTTTGATTGTGTTCACCGTTATGTCCCCAGTATGTAGCATGGTACCTCACCCAAAGTGGGAACTTAAGAAATATTTATTGAACATTGACTGTGTAGTAGTTGGGTGAACGAGATGGCTATATGACTGTCTTAAAAGGGTCAGGACTAACTGTGGAACACAATTTGATCATCTTACAAAATTTGATCTTGTCATTTGTTTATCTCTGTAGTCACATTGACCAGATGGTTCTGCTGCAGTTTTTAGGAACAGTTTTGAGAAATAATTATTTCTCATGGAAAGAAAATGAAAGTTACTTTCAGTTTTTATTTCTGAAAATTTAGAAATATTCAGGCAAGGTAGTCGCTTGATGATCGTCATGATACTAATTTATTTCTGCTCTGTTTGGATAGTGGCTCGGAGTCTTTATTATACCATTTGAGTGAATTGAAAGGATTGGCTTCATGGAAGCAAAAATATGAACCTCTTGGACTAGATGCTGCAGGAATCGAAGGTAGTGATTTAATTTCTCAGTGAAATACATTAAACACAGTTTACTTATTTGACAAATGACGTTTATTTATTTTTTCCCTTTAGAAGCTATAACTGCTGTGGGTTCTTTTATACTCAAGGCAAATGAACTTCTTCAGTAAGTATTGGGAGTACCTGGAATCACTGACCTAAGAATATGTCACTTTTGACCTAAATAAGAACCTAGTAAGCTGTTATGAGTCTCTTAAAATCAGTTTTTAAATTTTCATCACAATTATGCCTTTATATGCTTCTGACAAGCCAGCAGCACAGAGATTTTATAAAGTAAAGCTGTATTTTCCTGTCCTGGTCATCCTTACTGCAGGTCTTCTCCCCAGAGGGAATCATTTTAACTCTTTAACTACTTCTATTTTTAGTTCTTCTATGGGTTACCTCCGTATTTCTAAACTGTATGACTATGCCACATTTCTTTTGTCAATTTTTAGAAATTATTCTGTTTGTTTTGTTTTTCTTAGACTGTTTGGCTTGATTGTCCTATTGCATTGTCTGTCTTTTCTGCATCCTTCCGTCCTTTCCCTTCTGAAGGGTGGTATAGTACTTCTGGAGTCCCCTGTTCCAGATGCCTTCTTTAGCCTCCCACCCCTCTGCTTCAGCCTGTGGTCCAGTTCTTCTGCATGGCTACCACCCGGGCATTTTCTTCATTACTCTCCTGGGTTAGACCCAGAACTGCCAGGATTGCCTTTGTTTCTTGGCTTATTTAATCATTTTGCTGGAAAACATCCTCTAGTAACTTTCTCAAAAAGCAGACATAGAAGGTAAACTTTATCTCCTTTTGTGTTTTTTCTCCTACTCTCACACTTAATTGACAGCTGGGTTTAGGATTCCCTGAGGGTTATTGAACTTCAAAAGCAGAGTTCCACAGGATTCTGTGCTTTTTGTTGCTGATGGAAGGTCTGGTGCTTCTCATTCTTAGCCCTTTATAGTTGTTTTTTTTTTCCTTTTGAAAAAGCTGTGAAAGCATTACTCTTTATTCTTGATATGTTGAAATTTCATAACAGTGTTTTTAGGTGTGGGCCTTTTAATTCATTGTGCTATAATAAGCCATTTTAACCTGAATTCTCTTGTATCATTCTTTTAATAATTTCCTCCTCCCTCTTTTATTTACTTTATTATTATTTATTTATTTTTGTGATGGGGTCTCTCTATGTTGCCCGGGCTGGACTTGAGCTCCTGGGCTCAAGTGATCCTCTTGCCTCAGCCTCCTGAGTAGCTGGGAGTACAGGAGTATGCCATTATGCCAAGCTTTCTCTTTGTTTTAAACTAGATTTTTGTTCTAGAAATCTGTTTGGTCAGATATTAGAATTTGTGGTGGATTGATTTCTGTGTCTTTTCTTTTTCTCATATTTTTTGTATCTTTGTCTTTTTGATTTTCTGAGAGTTTTTTGATTATTGTCAAATGTCATTAAACATTTGTTGAGCACTTAACTGTGTTTTAAATACAGTGATAAGTAATGTTGAGAAAAACCAAGCAAGAAACAAGGACCTAGGGCATGATAAGGTAGGGGATTCAACTTTATATAGGTGGTCAGAGAGGCCTCACTGAGAAGGTGAAGTTGGAAGGAGACGGAAGGGAGCAAGCCCTGTTGATGTTTGGGGGTGGAAGAGGCAGCAAGTGTGAAGGCCCTGAGTTTGGAGCATGCCTGGCATGTTGCAGGCACAAGGGCACTATAGCTGAAGCGGATTGAATGAGAGTAAGGTAGGGGGTGGATTGACAGATGATAGAGGATGGCCAGGTTGCATAGAGCCTGTGGGCAGTTGTTAGGACTTTGGCCTTTACTTTGGATGTAAAGAGAAGCCCTTGGGGATTTGGGAGTAGTGGAGAGGATATGATTTAGGCTTCAGAAAGATCCCTCTTGCTACTCAGAGTTGAGAATAGCTCATAGATAGGCAAGGACAGAAGCTAAGAGAGAAGTGGTTGTCAGAATCTGAAGTGGTCAGGATTGGGATACATTTTGAGAATGTAATTCACAAGATCTTCTCAATGCTTATCTGTAGATGGTGATAATAAGGGAGTCACAGATAATTATGAGTTTAGGGCCTTGGTACTTGAAAGAGTAGAATTGACATTTACTGAAAGGGGGAACGAATGTGAGGGCAGGTTTAGGGAGGAGTGTGGAGTAAGATCAAGAGTTTGGTGTGGACATACTAGATTGTTCTTTAGACTTACTATTTTGAAGTAATTTTACATAAAAATTACAAGAATAATAGAGACAACTCTGCTAGTACTCCTTTACTTGATTCATCATTTAAAAATATTATACTGTATTTATCATATAATTTATCTTTTCTGAAACATGTGAGAGTATGTTGTTTATATCAGGCGTCTTTTACCTGGAATACTTTAGTGCGTATTTTCTAAGAATAAAATTATTTTCTTACATAACCATAGTACAGTTAACAAATTTAGGAATTTTAACATTAATACAGTATATTAACCTACAGTTCAATTCCCCTTTAGCAATTATCCCAATATGTCCAGTATGATAAGATGCAGTTCGGGATCACGTATTTGTTTTAGTTGCTGTGTCTCTTTAATTTTGAGCAGTTTCTTAAACTTTCTTGGTCTTTTATAAAAGTTGACATTTCTTTAAGAAGCACATCATGTATGTATGTATATGTATGTCTGTGTATCTTTTTTTATGTTTCTCATTTTAGGGTTATCTGATATTTTTTAATGATTATATTTAGGTTATGCATCCCTGGCCAGAAATACTGCATAATTGGTGTGTCCTTCTCAAGCTGTCATATCCAGCAGCACACACAGTGTCCGTCGTCCACCCCTCTCAGTGATGTTAATTTCGGCCACCCTGTCAGTGTGTTAGATGTATGGAATTTGAAATGCCCATTAGATCTGCAGGTGGAGCTGTCCAGCACAGTGTTAGTTATGTGAGACTAGCGTTCAAGGGAGGGGTCCAGGCTGGAAATGTGCATTTGGGAGCCATCAGCACATTGGTGTTATTTAAAGCCATGGGACTGGATGAGGTAATGAGTGTGCACAGAGTACAGGAGTGACCTGATTTAAGAATGGGGACGATGAAGAACTAGCAAAGGAAATGGGAGAGACAGAACAACCAGAGGAGTAGGCGTCCTGCAGGCTGAGCGAAGAAGGCATTACAAGAAGGAATGAGGGATTGGTTGACAGATGCTAAGTCAAGCAAGGGAAACACCAAGAATAGAATAGAGTCTTAGAATATTATTAGGATGGTGACCTTGATAAGAGCCACCTTAGGGAGTGATGGGAGCTGATATGATACAGAATAAGAGCAGATGCAGTAGAAGACAGCAAGTATAGCCTCTTGAGGAGTTTTGCTGTAAAGGGAATGGCCAGTAGATGGAAGCAGAATTGTTGGGGTTTTTTTCTTCTTTTTATCTTGGGAAGAACTGGAGCATGTTTATGTATGGATGGAATGATCTAGAAGGTAAAAAATTGAGATGAGAGAGGAGAGGCTCTAAAGAGTATGAGAGAGTTGGGACCTAGTGCAGAAGGGAAAGGGTTGGAAAAGCAGAGGTAGGAGCTCATCAGTTGTAGGAGGAAAGGCTGAGAGAGGAGGGTCACAGAGGCCAGTGTATGAACAGGTGGGAGCTGGGGGACGTTCCCTTCAAGGTGCTTTTATTATCTTAACAGGACATCTGTCATCAGCTGAGAATAAGGATAGGGAGGCGGTGTTGGAGGTTTAAGAATACAAGGAAAGCTGTGAAGCAGCTATCTAGTCCAGCAGGAGGTGGAGTGCACTAATGGAACAGGAGGGCTCTGGGAGTGGGAAAGTGAGGCCAGCCTAGCATGGCTGCAGGTCTGCTGCAGGAGTGGGGCACAGAGCAGGTGAGCAGTTAGATTTACCAGGCTTCATGAGTAAAATGAAGCAAGAGGAGCAAGGGAATTAAAGCAAGGACCAGGTTAAAATGATGGCCCTTGAATCTGAACTACTTTGGGAAGGAAGTGAGGACATGTAGGGGCTGAGAGATGGTGAAAGGTAATAGAACCAGTAGATGATGCATCCTGGTGGGAGGAAGGTGGGGGCCCTGGAGAGAGGCTGGACAGATAGGAGGGGGTGTTTGGTCAGTGGGATGCTTGAAATTGAGACTTAGAAGGGTTGCAGTTGGTGAAGACAGGGTCTGGGGTGTGAACTTCGGAGTAAATGTCTAAGGTCCAGTTGGAGGACAGGATCATTAAACTGAACCATTCTCTCCAATTTCTTATTATAGCAGTCCTTTCTTTTAATTTCTCAAAGTGTTCTCCTGTTTCTTTAATCCTCGTTCAAAACTTTGCTTTTGTTTTGTGGATGTGACATCTTACATCTTTCTGAGGATATTAATTAGATTGCTGTTCCCTGAATTATCTTCCCTTGATGGGTCACTTTTCTGTTTATCTTAGTCTCTCCTTGCAAGGTTTCTTTAAATACCAGATGCTTGGTTGCTTATTCATGTTTATTCAGGAGGCAATTTAAAGTTGCTTGGAATGTGTAGGTTGGGGCAGCAGGGAGCAGGTGCCAGAGTGTGTGGAGCTTTGCTTCAGGCTACTGGTGCCCATGTGGAAGTGCCTTAGCTCTTCCCACTTTACTCAGTTTCTCTGAGGAATCCTTTGTTTGTTTTTGACTGGAGAGTAGCCCCCTAGGCATTCTTCGTGTTTTGGAGGAAACAACATATTGACCACTCTGTGGTATATTTTCAGTTTGTCCCCCTGTGTCCAGCCCCACACATCATCCTGAGGTCTTCTGTTAGACCTGACATTGCTAAGGTCTGAGTGTCCCTGGGCTTCTCCAGGGCGGAGGCTCCTTCCCAGCTGCCCTCTCCGTGCACTGCCTGGCACAGGGCCTCCGCTCTTAAGCCACATCAGTCACTTTTGCTGTTGAGCTGCATCAGTCTTCTGTCACTTTTGACATTACTGAAATTTAATTTCTTTTCTGTTGTTCTTTTTGTTTTTGTGAGGTTCTAACACATGTACCCCTCTCCATCCACGGCCATTTTAATGGTATTTTAGAAGGTTGAGGCTATAGATGTGTGTGCTCAGACTACAAAAAAAACACAAGGAGAAATGGCATTGCTTTTCCTGTATTTTGAAGTATTTTTTGGTTCACCATATTTGCAGAGAACAGATATAAAATATTACGTTTTCTATGATCACTTCTCAGTATGAATGAAAGGTAGTTTAACTTATTGTTCTTTCAGGTAAGTAGAATTATTACAGGTTCCAGATGGAGAAACTGAGGCATTGAGCATTTTGATGTTGGTCTAGTGGCCTGGAGTAGGGTTGAACATATTGACTGCACAAAGGAACTTTTTTTCTTTCTCTTATCATTGCTGCAAGAGGGTTTTGATCATATTGCTTAGTAACATAAGAGATGTTTCAGTGTTTTATTCCAAGCGTTTTACTTTGTACCGAAAGGTTAATGATACTGACCTACCTCTCCAGTGGTATTATGAAACTTAATGCTTGGAAAGGGCTTGGAGATTTGGGAATGAAAAGCACAGGTTTTTGCCTAGAGTAATTATCTTATACATGTGAGCTTAAAGAGATTGTTTAAAAAAGTGATAACCCATCTCTGTATTCAAAAACAGTTTTATCAAAATGAAGATGACTTCCATTTATAACACTTAATTTTGGGGGTACATTTGTGTAAAGCCAAGGGAAATTCAACTTTTGAGATCTCAATTGTTAGAATAAAAAATCAGCTTCCAAAAATAATGGTCCGTTGATATCAGAGGTAATGACATAGCACAAATTTGTAATAATGGTTTTCTGTTGCAGTTGATGTTTTTTCTTCTTACTGACCAATGAGTGTTTTCTTTTAAAATGAGAATAATGCTGAAAACTGTTTTTTCTGTTTTCTTTTATTTGCAAAGTTAGAAAAGGAGTTCATGCTTTACTGAATAATAAGAAAGACTGTTACACAGTTTGTGGCAAGGCTGTTGTAACCAGTTGGAATCTAAGTTATTTGCTTTATTTTTATAATCAGTATTTTCTTTTCTGAAATTTTATTTTTAGTTAGGTGTTTGATTTGTAATATCTGCTGTTCTAAAGACTTAAATGTCACCCAGATAGGATAAAATAGAACAGTAAGGATTATGATATTTCATGACAGTTGAGCAGGATGTATGAATCCCCCACATACTAATCTTATTTCTGATTTTTTTGTTTTTATCTCTTTAGAGTTATAGATAGTAGTATGAAAAACTTCAAAGCATTTTTTCGGTGGCTCTATGTGGGTAAGTTAATTGAGTAAAGCATTTTTATTTTAACACTTTAAAAAAACTATAGGAATATTATCTTAGACTGTTTCAATAAATCCAGTACAATTCAAATACTTTGAGAGAACTATATAATGATCCCTGTTGTACCTTTCACCTAGCTTCAGCAGTTATCAACACATGGCCAGTCTTACTTCATTCATACACCCACCTCCCCACAGAAATATTTATTTATTTTTATTAGTATTTAATAAATATACATATTTTTGGAGTACTCATGATAATTTAATACATTCATATAATTTGTAAAGATCAAATCAGTATAATTGGGATATGTATCACCTTAAACATTTTTCCTTGTGCTAGAAACATTCCTCACAGAACTGTTAAGCTAACTTGTAGTCTGTGTTATCCCTGTCGCTCACCGATAGTTCACATTTTTTTACTTTGTAATGTCTCCTTAGGTTAAAATAACATTTAAAAAAATTTTTGTAAGTATCAGGCACTGTTAGGTGCTAGATTTTAAAAGTAAAAAAGAAAAAAAAAAATAAGTCTCTGTCCTTGGGTAGCTTATCTTCCGTTTGATTATTTGGTCTTCTGTCTTTAGATCTCTACTGTCCACTGTGGTAGCCGCTAGCCACATGTGGCTATTTAAGTAGACTGAAATCCTATAAAACTGTGTATTTGGTTCTTTAGCCATACTGTCCACATTTGAGGTTTTCAGCAGCCACAAATGGTTAGTGGCCGCATAGAAGTAGAACATTTCCATTACCACTTCTATTGTGTATTGATGTTCCAGCTAAACAGAATGCACACCACTTATAGCCTGTCTTTGTGTCTTCACAATCTCTTTGCATTTGGGCAGGTAGTTAGTAAGTATTTGTTGACTTGGTATTAAATGTTTTGTATTCACTCTACAGTATATGCATATTTTATTTAGGTCCATTTATATTGCTATTTTTGTGAACTCTCAATATCCTTAAAATAATCCAGCATATATTTCCCTCCAACAAATGCAAAATTTAGTGTTAATGTAATTTATCTCACACTTGTTGAAACTCTAAAGAGTAAAATAGAATGAAAATTACCTGTAATGTGCTAATATCCTTTAAACAATGTCCAGATCTTCCATTCTAATATTGTAAAAACAGACTATATTTTTCAACCTAACATAATTGCTTTTGTTTAAAAACTGGATGTGATCTGCATATGTTGATACTTGAAATTTTTTTGATATTTCTGAAAACTGTACCAATACTAACCAGAATGAGGAACCAGAGAGCTTATCAGGCTGGCCTATTTAAGATCCATGTTGTTAATTAGAATAAATTACAATATTAAAACTGAATGAGACCTTAAAAGACTTTTTTTTTGCAGAGGTAGTTTGGTTTTACTTATAATTATTGGAGGTAATTTAGGCAGTGTCTATCCTTACTACACATTCTAACTGTAGTAAGAATCAGGATTATCCTTACTACACATTCTAACTGTAGTAAGAATCAGGATTCTAACTGTAGTAAGAATCAGAACTGTAGCAATGTGGTAATTTTATTCAGGATTAGAAGAGAAATGACTTACTGCTCGGTCCTTCTCATTAGAGCAGGACATTATAGAAAGCACACTGGATTGGAGAAGTGGAGATCTACTTGTAATCCTGGCCCTGTCCCCAGTAGATACCTGTATAACCTTGGTTTTCTTCTTTGTAAAATGTAATCTCCATGAAGGCAGGGGTATCTTTTATACTGATATATTGCTAGCACTTAGGGTATGCTCAATAAGTAGTTTTTTTGGATGGATAGGAATGAGTGGAACTAGATTTTAGCACCCCTTTCAGATAACTTAGATGTTTAAATTAATTAAAAACAGTTACATATTTGCAAAAGTACTTATGACTTGCTTGTTACTGACCAAATGCAAGTAAGAACCATGTTCAAATACCATGCAGAAGCACATGAAACATACTTTGTCTTGACTTAAGTAGAACATAATACAAAACACATAGTACTGATGAGGACAATCCTATGAAAGGACAAAGAGAGTCAACCACAGATACTAGATCAAAGAAAAATACATAAATATACTGTAAGTGCATAGCAGAAAAGACTAAGGGAAATAAACAGATTTCTTTGGTATCGTAAGGCTTTGGAAGAAAGAATGGCTTGCAGATTTTAAGAGCAGAAACATCACCAGGTTAAAAGGAGGGATCCTTACACACGTAGTCTTAGCACAGACAGCAGTTAGATTTGTCTGGAGTGGCAACAGGTTGAATTGAAGAAGAAAAAGAATAGTTTAGAATGGTTAGTCCAACAATTTTCAACCTGAAAATATGAATCAAATTTAAGTTCTGGCACCCTTTAGTTTTTGGAAGAAAAATGTTTTTGTTGGTGAAAAGCTGTGTAAAATTGAAGATTTAGTTCAGTCAAACACTTTGTCTTTGAAATGTATTTATAATTAAAATTATGTTTCTAGTTTGCTTTTAAAGATAGTTTTTTAACTTTGTATTTCCAGCAATGTTGAGAATGACAGAAGACCACGTGCTTCCCGAGCTGAATAAGGTAGTATGTACTAGTGCATTTTCACAGCATTCACGTTGTCCTGCTTGAACTCAGCTGTGCTGGTTATTTTGGTACTCTTATTCAGTTATTAGTTAACAGAATGTCAGGATGTAGACGTTAGATCCCTTAAGCACCACCTTTTTAAAAAAGAAATTTGCATGTTTTGTGTATTGTTTCATCTCATAGAATACCTTTATTATGAGTATCTAAATTTATAGTTTTCATGTTTGGATAAGGTTTATAATCCATGTAAGACAGCATCATTGTATTCCTTACTTTGACTTCCTTAAATTTTAAATGCTTCTTATTTTCCTTGGAAATCAGGTGCTTAGATATTAGCCCCTGTGTTGATGTCTGGTAAGCAACAGTTTCTTTCTAAAGAAAGAAAGGAAGGATTCCTGTAAGGACTGTGACAAGCGGCGATGAAATCTCCTTCCAGGGAAGTCTTATGGAATAGGGCAGAATTTCCACTTGATTCCTGCAGCTCACTCTTCTTCACCCCTGCTGAAACTGTTGATAGGTTAGGTGGTTTTGAGCCTGAAAAAATGGACAGCATTAAAATTAGCCTCGTGAACTGATGAGAAAGGGATCCTCCACTCTCTACAACTCGTTTGCTAAGTCGATCTTTTGCACTGTGGGTGACTGGCCTTGCAAACCAGGAAAGTTTCACAATAGTTGTTTTTCTGACATCACTGTTAGCTTTATTTTGGGAGTGAAATATGTCAGTTGTTGGAAGGGATCCTAAGGTATAATTTTCTGAGGGCTGAAGAACTAAATTGGGATAAATTCAGGTCATTGCAAGAAGCAGGAGCCTACACTGAAGCAGACAGCACTGTTTGCCTGCAGCCCTTAACTAAGGGTGACACATCTTATCTGGGGTCCAGTTCCCATTCCCAAAGGAGGGACCTCAGCACATGTGGTCTTAGCACAAGGCCTGAAACAATAAACAATCTTAGGTTATAAAGAGTTTTGTAGCTGTTGGATTAACTGATTGGAAGATGAGTTCACATGTTTGATTACATTCTCGGAACCCTAGGCGTTCATATTTTCACAGTCGCATAATCTATATTTCTTTGAAAGAACTTTGCCAGTTTTCCCATGGCTTTTAGTAGATAGTAAAAATGTCACATTTATAATTATGTATCATTTCTTCTATTGAGCAGCTTTCTTTTATCTTGATTTTTCTTTTTGTTCCTTTTGTTGATAGATGACTCAGAAAGATATCACATTTGTTGCTGAATTTCTTACTGAACATTTCAATGAGGTAAGAAGTTGATATTTCTGTAATAGTTTTAAAAAAAATTACAGTAAACCTAGATAATAACAAGACATAATTAAATTTAACCCAATTTAATTGAAGCCCATAGCAATTACTTTTTTTAAACTGTTGAACTAATTATGTTTATAAACATAGTCAATAAACCAGACTTTTGTTTGTGTGTCTTATAATCTATAAAAGAAAATAATAAGTGCCACTCACAGCTCTCTTGAAAAGGAAGGTTTTGGGTTTAAATTTAAGATATTTTTCTTCATGAGTTGACTTAAGAATTAAACTATGTTTATTTTTTTCCAGGCTCCAGACCTTTATAATCGAAAAGGAAAATACTTTAATGTTGAAAGAGTTGGTCAGGTATGGGCTTTGAACTCATTTTAAAACCTTAGCAGTGTTCATCTTTGTTATCCAAAGTTTCTGGAAAGAATTACAATACCAAGTAATACAGGAGCTCTGCCCTTTTAGTAAAATTAACAAAGAGCAGCAGTTTTTAAACATTTTGATCTGAGAACCCTTTTACATTCTTAAAAATTATTGAGGACTAAAAATACAAAAATTAGCTGGGTATGGTGGTGGGCACCTGTAATCCCAGCTACTTGGGAGGCTGAGGCAGGAAAATCACTTGAACCCCGGAGACAGAGGTTTCAGTGAGCCGAGATCGAGCCACTGCACTTCACTCAGGGCGACAGAACAAGACTCTGTCTCTAAAAAGAAAAAAAAAAAATTATTGAGTACTAGAAAAGAGCTTTTGTTTATGTGAGTTGTTATTTATTGCTGATAGGCATTATTAGGTATTAAAAATTAAACATAATAAAAGATTATTCCTTAATTCACTCAAAAATAGAATATACCAGCCAGGCATTGTGGCTCACGCCTGTAATCCTAGCTACTCGGGAGGCCAAGGCATGAGAATTGCTTGAACCCAGGAGGCGGAGGTTGCAGTGAGCCAAGATTGCATCACTGCACTCCAGTCTGGGCAACAGAGGGAGATTCAGTCTCAAAAGAAAAAGAAGAACAAAAAAAGAATATACCCATTACTATTACATGTTAATATAAATATTTTTAGTGAAAATGATATTTTACAAAATAATTTAGTTAAGAGTGGTAATGTTTCATATTGCAAACCTCTTTGATGTCCAGCCTAATAGAAAACAGGTGGATTCTCATATCTGCTGCTACATTCAGTCTGTTTCGATATGTTGTTTCTATAGTACCAGTGTATATGAAAAAAGTCTGGCCTCACACAGGTGTGTATTTGAAAAGGGAGAAGTATTTTATAGCTTTTTCAGATAATTGTGACTTTGCTTTATTATATCAAATGTGGACAAGTGATAATATCTTAAAGGTTTGTTTCAGTGTGGAATCTAAAATTGCATTAGTGAACGTTTTTTACATTAAAATTCATTCATCTCCCTTGCACTTTGAACGGATCTTTTGTCCATGCATAATTTTGTAACATCCTGCTTTGGTCATTTGGGAAGTATTGGTTCCCTGAGTCATCCAGCTGTTCTAAATGCTGCCACCTTTTATCAAACTATAAGGTAGATATCATTAATAGCACCACCAATTTAATCAGAAAAGTCTTTGTGTTGTGAAGCACACAGGGGCAGATGCAGGTTTTCCAAAAAAAAAAATTTTTTTTTTTTTTCGAGACAGGGTATTTCCTCTGAGTAGTACAGTGGTGCAGTCACAGCTCACTGCAGCCTCCACCTCTCAGACTCGCCTCTTGTAGCTGGGGCTACAAGCACACACCACCGTGCCTGGCTAATTTTTGTCTTTATTTTGTGAAGACCCGCCATGTTGCCCAGGCTGGTCTTGAGCTCCTGGGCTCAAGTGATACACCTGCCATGGCCTCCTAAAGTGCGGGCATTACAGGCATGAACTACCGTGCCCGGCCTATTTTTGCTTTTAACGTAAGTGCTTTTCCTCAAGATAACCATCATGTTTTGTATAGCAAAAGTGCCTATGTATAACTCTCAATTCTGTCACACAGAATATTAAAGATTTGTACTCAAGGGTTGAAAATAAAGTTAATAATTTGATGACTTCGTTAAAGATAAATGAAACTATGAGTATGTGACAGAAAAAGAAAACAGTGATTGCTGGTATGATTTGGGACTACTACCTTGACTCTTGGCTGAGACACTTACAGTTTTCCCCACCATCAGTGCAAATGTTAGCACAGTGTAAAGGGCAGGTGACATCTACATTATTATAAAACTAGTATTGACTTTGTAGATCCCCAAAAGCATCTTGGGGATTCCCAGGGGCTTGTGGACCTCACTTGAAGAACAACTGCCGTAGAGTATATTGACAGTATATTGACAATTGATACTTATGAAACTAATTTATAACTTGCATATATAAAATTAAAATATGCTCATGAAAAAGAAACACAATTTAAGTTCGATTTGTGGTCTCTACATCTACAACGTAATAATCTTTTAATACTTTGCAGTTTGTTTAGTTGCTTGACTAAACAAACTACAAACTGTTCAGCAGTTTCTTTAATTTTTAAGATAGTAGCTAGCTAACATTTATGGAGGAGTTAATTCTGCCACATACACATAGCAGATTTTGGCTACCTCACTTAGAATAATAGTAATGCACTTTCAGAGGACTTGGCAATAAAACAAAGTAACTTATTAAGTTAAAAAAGTGTTAAAGTAAACAGATTTTAGACCCTAATTCTTTGATTTACTAAACTTAACTTTTTTTTGTCTTTTACTTTTTTTCTTTTTCCATTTTCCCTTCCAGGTATGAATAAACTTAAATTTCTAATTCTGTATTTCTAGTACTTGAAAGATGAAGATGATGATCTTGTGTCACCCCCTAACACAGAAGGAAACCAGTGGTATGACTTTCTTCAAAATAGCAGCCACCTTAAAGGTATTTCATGAACCAACCAGATTTTGGCCATTTTTGTTTTTATTTAAGACTAGGTCTTGAATAGTTCTGCTAACAGTTTTGCTGAAAACTTGCTGAACACTTATCTAAGTTTATTAGACTTATTTTTATTTGATTATAAGAACAGCAAAATAACCAATAGTGTATGACATCACCATGATAGATAGAAGACACTCTGAAGTTAACAACGCTGTAGCAAGATTGCTTATTCCTAAGTGTTCTTATATAAGTGTTTTGCACCCTGTAAAAAATAGGATTTTGAGGGGAAACTATAGAGCCAAATAGTGAGAAAAATCTTTTTTGCCAATTCCAATTTATTATCTTCTAAAAGCACAGGGATGCTCAACTGCATTCTCCTCGGGTTGTAGTTTTGTGTGCATGTGTACTTATTATACCTTTCGTTTTCTAGAATGTCAGAATGTTAATACAGTAAAGCTATCCAGCATTATTAGGGATGCAGCACATAATAGCAACCATTAAATATGCCAGCACATCTTACCATTTTAGATGAAAATATTTTAAAGCTCGTATTTCCTTGATGTCTGAAAGAATAATCTAACCAGATTTAGCAGTTGCTTAGATCTTTAAGGTAGTGGGTGCTTAGTCTAACTAAACATTTATGGGGTGCTTAGTCTGCCATATACACACAATACCTGCTTTAATTCTCACAAGATTCTATGGGTAGGTACTTGGTATCCCCATTTACCAATGAGGAAACAGAAGGTTAGAGAAGCCCAGGATCACACAAGCTGGTTAGTGATGGAGTTAGGATTCTGTTAATGTGAAAGCCTGAGGTTTTAACTAGACTGGCAGTACAGGTTGAGCATCTTAATCCAAAAATCCGAAATCTGAAAATGCTCCAAAATCTAAAACTTTTTGAGCACCGACATGACACCACTAGTGGAAAATTCCACACCTGACCTCATATGATGGGTCCCAGTCAAAATGCAGTCAAGACTTTGTTTCAGTGTTCCCCTTCCTGTGTCCACGTGTTCTTATTGTTCAGTTCCCACCTATGAGTGAGAACATGCAGTGTTTGGTTTTTTTGTCCTTGCGATAGTTTGCTGAGAATGATGGTTTCCAGCTTCATCCATGTCCCTACAAGGACATGAACTCATCATTTTTTATGGCTGCATAGTATTCCATGGTGTATATGTGCCACATTTTCTTAATTCAGTCTATCGTTGTTGGACATTTGGGTTGGTTCCAAGTCTTTGCTATTGTGAATAGTTCCGCAATAAACATACGTGTGCATGTGTCTTTATAGCAGCATGATTTATAATCCTTTGGGTATATACCTGGTAATGGGATGGCTGGGTCAAATGGTATTTCTAGTTCTAAATCCCTGGGGTGGGGGGAAGGGGGAGGGATAGCATTAGGAGATATACCTAATGCTAAATGATGAGTTAATGGGTGCAGCACACCAACATGGCACATGTATACATATGTAACAAACCTGCACATTGTGCACATGTACCCTAAAACTTAAAGTATAATAATAATAAAATTAAAAAAAAAAAAGAATAAGTAAAAGTATTATGAGGCTTGGTCAAAAAAAAAAAAAAGACTGTTTCAAGCACAGAATTATTAAGTATATTGTATAAGATGTACATGAAACATAAATGAATTTCCTGTTTAGACTTGAGTTCCATCCCCAAGATATCTCATTATGTATATGCAAATATTCCAAATTCCAAAAAAATCCCAAACACTTCCGGACCCAAGCATTTTGGGTAAGTGAAACTCAACCTATAGCAATTTCTGCCACTTCTGTTTGGTTGCTGCTTCTATGAATGAATGAATGAGGGAGAGAATTATTTGATGCCAAGAACTTGGCATATAGTCCAAATTCTTTTTCAAGGCAGAACCTATTTTGTATTGCCAGAGAGTCTTGAGGTCAGTAAGGAGATGCATTGGTGCAAGTTGGCTATTGAATGGAGGGAAGATAAAGGTACGGGAGATGCTACTCATTTACTATATTTAATCAGGATGCCCAGGGAATAAGGCAGAATGTCTGGGGAGGGTCAGTGGCAGTGCTTCAAGAGTAGTGGCACCTGGACCCTATTGCTGTTTTGGCTATTATTGATCCAGGGAACTTTGCCAGGCTAAAAATAGGTCTTACCCTCTTTTGTTTGCCCCACATCTTACGTGTCTGAATAAGAAGAAAGGCCTGATCTTAGCTACAGACCTAATGGAACTCACTATTGAGTTCCATAATGAATTCTAGTGAGGAAATATCAGTGAAACTGTTTTCTTACACTGCAAAAATCAAGTGCTAAATACTTGATCTGTGTACTTTCTTTAGGGTACATGGGTCAGTATTGTGTGATGGGTAAAATTTGGTGCTCTGGAAGCTGGATTGTCTGGGTTGGAATCTGCTCTACTACTTTGTAGTAACACGGCTGAGAGCAAGTTGCCTAACCTCTCTGTGCCATAGTTTCTCATCTGTAAAATGAAGATGGTAATAATGCCTCCCTCAAAAAACTGGTGTGGAGATTAAATGAATTAATCTACATAAGCACTTAGACTAATGCCTGGCACTTAGCACAGAAGCAGTCTGTAGGTTAGTGTCTGAGCAGTTTTTACCCAGTGTTTCTGACAACAAAATGAGAGAAATTTTTTTCCTCCTGACACCAACCAATTTTGACACCAACGGGGTGTCTTGCAATTCAATTCTGACACTAATTACAGATGGTTAGTGCAGACCTCACAGGATAAGGACGCAGTCCCACAAGACTGCCCTCGCGTCAAATG
The DNA here is from genome assembly GCF_028885625.2 of Pongo pygmaeus. Lineage (NCBI taxonomy): Eukaryota > Metazoa > Chordata > Mammalia > Primates > Hominidae > Pongo > Pongo pygmaeus. Next base: position 24,539,414 of record NC_072376.2, read on the forward strand.
TCAGGTCTCTAGGTCCCCACATCTCTTGGGTAGCCATGCTTGTTGTCTGACTTGGCTGTAAGGTTAAGGTCAAGAGTTCCCAGAACGTTCCTCCCTTTCAGGTTGGATAATTTTGCTAGAATGGCTCACAAAACTCAGGGAAACATAATTTTTGTTCACCAGTGTGTTGTAAAGAATATGACTCAGGAACAGCCACACAGAAGTGCTATATCAGGCAGGGTATGGAGAGAAAGGTGCAGAGCTTCCATGCTCTCCCAGCACCCGGACATATTCACCACCCAGAAAGTTCTCTGAACCTCATTGTCCCAGTGTATTTACGGAGGTTTCATTATGTAGACATGATTGATGAAGTCATTGGCCATTGGTGATTGAACTCAACCTCCAAGCCCCTCTCTCCTCCCTGGAGGCTGGCGGGTGGAGCTGAAGCTTCCAAACTTCTAATCAAGGCTTCGTCTTTTTGGTGGCCAGCCCCTATCCTAAAGCTATCTAGGTGCCAGCCAAGAGTTGCCTCATTAAAACAAAAGATGGTAGTCCTAGCACTTTGGGAGGGTGAGGTGGGCGGATCACTGGAGATCAGGAGTTCAAGACCTGACCAACATAGTGATACCCTGTCTCTACTAAAAATTAGCTGGGTGTGGTGGTATGCACCTGTAGTCCTGTTACTCGGGAGGCTGAGGCAGGAGAATCGCTTGAATCTGGGAGGGAGAGGTTGCAATGAGCTGAGATTGCACCAGTGCACTCCAAGCTGGGCAACAGAACGAGACGCTGTCTTTAAAAAAAGAAAAAAAGAAAAAAAAAAAAAAAAAAAGATGTTCCTGTCACCTTTATCACTCAGGAAATTCCAAGGGTTTTGGAAGCTCTGTTCTAGGAAGTAGAAACAAAGATCAGTGTTTTTCTGTGATACCATTGCATCTGTCACCCTGAGAACTTAAAATGTTAATGTGATTATAGTTCATTTTATCCAGCATGGCTTTATCTAAGGGAGGGCCTACAAAGCACAGTGGAAGAGGGTGGGCATTAGAGTCAGACTTGGGTTTGATTGATAGATCTAGATACTTAGTTATTTTCACACTGGGCAATTGCCTAAACCTGTTAAGCTTCATTTTTTTTTTCATCTGTAAATTGGAGAATATGGTGTTTACTTCATATGGCTATTGTAAGCAATAAAAAAAAAGATATTTTAAACACCTAGCATAGCAGGTGTTAGTGCTAAATTATATATTACTTTCTCCTGATAAAGTAACCTTTTAAAAAGTAAAGAACTTATTTATATAGAGCTAGTTTCCAGTCTCTTGTTTTAGAGACTTAAAAAACAGTACTGGACTGCTGTTGTCGTTTCACTGTGGCAAAGAATAGAAGAATAAACTTTATTTCATCATATATTTGATGGTTCCCAAATCATTCCTTTCTTCTTATAGCCAGCAGAAACCTACAGTTGGATTTTGGTGAGTCTAAGTTTGTAGTAAGTGAGATTGTTTTTAGTGAGCTGTCAGTGGGGGTTGATGAAAGGCAGAATACCATGGTCATTTTAATGAGGTTGTGTGAAAGTCCAATGAAGTGGTCAGTGAAAATTCTACTTCGAGATAAACTGCAGACTGGCTCTAACAGTAGATTATTTTCTTCTGATTATAAGTTTGCTATAGCTTCTTTTATTTTTGTTTCTGTTTTTGTTTGAAACCAGAAAGTCCTTTGCTGTTTCCTTATTATCCTCGAAAATCATTGCATTTTGTGAAAAGGCGGATGGAGAATATTATTGATCAGTGTTTGCAAAAGCCAGCAGTAAGTTTGAAAGAAATGCATGTCTTTGTGTAGGAGCAATAGTGTCTACAGTATGTGGCTCACTTATGTAAATGATCTTAATTTTTAGAATGAACTATGAAAATGTTGATATTCAACTGTTTTTGATTAACAAAAGTAACAATTTCATATGGTTCAACCTAATACTCCAACTTAAAGTTTCTTACACGTGTGTGTGTGTGTGTATAAAGATTACTAAAGGTGTTGGCATCTTGAGTATTTTATTTGTTCCCAGAAGAAATTCATTGTAAACAGTCTTAGTTACAGAGCTGATGTGTCTCTGTTTACTACTGAAGGATGTGAATGAATGGTTGTTATGAGACCAGAGGGAGGTGGTCTTAAACCTGCCATGTGCTTAGCACCAAGGTCCTTTTCAGCTCAGAATTTTCTCTTTTACCTTACTGTTACAATTGTCATTAAAGTTTCTTATGTACAAGATTTGATGATATAGGCGATTTTTTTACTACATTCGAACAGTGATGGTCAGTCACTTTCTGTAGAGTATCTGTGTGCATATTAATGCTCTAATTATATTTTAAAATCTTATTTTATATAGGATGTAATTGGAAAATCGATGAATCAAGCAATCTGTATTCCATTGTATAGAGATACCAGAAGGTAATTCTGTTTACCTATTGGGTGGTGTAATTCAGCAGCCAATTTAAATTTTTCTCATTTCTTTTTCCCTTTTATTTTAGCGAGGATTCTATACGTAGATTGTTCAAATTTCCTTTTCTGTAAGTATGTATTTCTTCCCTATCTTGAGTGAACAATACAATTTTGTTTTATCCATCAATAGTTAAAAAATATTATGACAATTTTTTTTCTTAGGTGGAATAATAAAACTTCAAATCTACATTATCTTCTTTTTACTATTCTAGAAGATTCACTTTATAAAATGTGCATCTTAAGGAGACATACTGATATTTCTCAGTAAGTATTAATCTGAAGTTTGAATCAAAGAGATAAGATTTTATTATTTGTAAGAATGAAGCATACAGCCTTCCAGCATTTCAGATTTTAAACTACTTTGTGACTTTTAGATGTGTCATTTAATTGTTAGTTTTCATGTCATTAAAAGGGTAACACTGAATTAGGAAGTTATATGATCTTGTTCTAGATTATTTAATTTTTATTGGCATATAATCATTGTAGGACTTTTTTTTTTTAGAGTTAGGGAAAATATGACAGCTCAGGATATTATACCTCATTTTTTAGAGGTTAAAAACTTCTGAAAAGCTAAAAGTTAAATAAGTTTTAACTTTTTAGAAGTTAAAAACTTCTGAAAGTGGCTGCCTTATAGAAATGATTTTTGCCTAGGGTTAAGTATGCTTTTCATTAAACAAGAGGCCTTGCCTAACAGAGACTTACTTTGAAATTGAAAGTAGAAGTTCTGAAAAATAAATCATATTTAAAATGCCATTGGTATCTTAAAAATGGTTTTAAATCTGAATTTGAAGAAAATGTTGAGACCAAGATGTAACCAAAAAGAAATAATTTGGTTATTTCTATTCCAAATGTCTTTGGTGACTGTGTGATTTTAAATTAAATTGGTTTATCTAGGCGTTTAAACCAGTTCTCAGTGTTCTAAAGAAGTAAATGTACTGACCCTGACAATCATGTTCTTTTAAGCATTTAGATTATTGACTATCCAGGTTGTTCCATAAAGTCTCTTTTTTTCCCCCTTCTTTCTTGAAGATCTGTGAGTAATGGACTAATTGCTATTAAATTTGGGAGCTTTACATATGCCACAACGGAAAAAGTCAGAAGAAGGTAAGTCTTGAATCTTGTTTGGATGAAATGTAGATACGTGTGATATGTGTATATGTTTAGGAATAGGGTCAGACTCAGTTGCGGCGATAATATAGGTAAAAAGGCTTTGCCACTTCCCACATCAAGGGCAGGATTCTTTGTGTATTTGTACATAGAGAATGATTTGACTTGTGGTTGAATAGAACCTTACTGCCCCGCAGTTTATGTCATGTGGTTTCCTGTAATTAACACTCCTGAGCTCCCTGTTAGCAAAGAAAGTAATGTGGTTCCCATGGGCAGATGGCCTGCAGGGCTGAAGTTCTTGTTATGACCAAAAAAAATTATGAGGTGATGCCATTCTCAGTGATGGGAGATTTTCTTAGGATTCAAAATGGTAACAGTACCTAAGCCATCCCTGAGGCTTCGCAAGGGAAAGAGTGACAATCATAGGCTGATCTTTTTCTCACTTTTTTCCTCACATAAAATAAGTTTTTTTATGATAAAGTCTTTGGAGTTGCTGTGCCTGTTTTTCATGTGTATTATCTTATTTTTATTTCTCAGTCTAGTCAACTCTGCTGAATGTGTATATAAGGTGTCATTCATAGCATTTCCATAGGCTTAAGGCCTAACCATTGATGGCCAGGGGCTTTCTAGAACTGAAACAACTTCACAGATTTTTGGGGGTCATGATTACCCATTTTTAAGATTTGGTTATATATGTGAATAATCAGTACAAAAAGTAACTGATTTTAATACAAACCAATGGTATATTTTAAATGTTATTGTACAGAATGTCACTTAACTTTTAAATTTTTTTCTGCTTGCTGCCAGTATAACATGCATACAATATTTTCTCAGAAGTCATGATCATCTTTGATATAACAAAACTTATTTTAATTCTAGCATCTACAGTTGTTTAGATGCACAGTTTTATGATGATGAAACTGTAACAGTAGTTCTTAAAGACACTGTAGGACGTGAAGGAAGAGATAGACTCTTGGTCCAGCTGCCTTTGTCTTTAGTATATAACAGTGAAGATTCTGCAGAATATCAGTTCACTGGGACTTATTCTACAAGGTAACTAGTAAAATTGTCTTTCTGATATTACAGTTAAATATTTTTTTAATGCACATTATAAATTCCAACCTTTTAGGTATGCTAGATAATGGTTATTTCATTACTAGGGATAACCACAGAGGTAGCTGAGCAGAAATGCTCCAATTTTTCATACAAAATATGCTGGCCTTAATAGCTTTTTTCGTCCCTTTGCTTTACTAGTAAATCAGGAAGTATTTGCTGGAATCAAGGTGGGAAATTATTTGGAGTGGAGAATGGGACTTCTTTTAGTTACATTTTTAAGGATAGCATTAACCCTAGTTGGTTGGAATTAGTTATTTTTGATTTGCCTTCAGTATTTTCCTTCCAGAATTAAGACCTCAGTACCCATGTAGGAAGTACACTGTCAGTTCCAAGAGATGGCTTTAATTGACAGAGACTTAAGTAAGCAGATCTCTAATTTAAAAATGTATCCATTTGCTTTCTTTGAAAGGGAGTCAGAAACCTTGCTAAGATGATATTCTGCCTATTTGGAATTACAGTATTTCTTTTCTTTTTTTTTTTTGAAACAGGGCCTCTCTCTGTCACCCAGGTTGGAGTGCAGTGACGCAATCATAGCTCACTGCAGCCTCCAACTCATGGGCTCAAGTGACCCTCCTGCCTCAACCTCTCATAGCTGGGACTATAGGCATGTGCCACCTTGCCTGGCTAATTTTATTTTTTTACAGAGATGGAGTCTCACTATGTTGCCCAGGCTGGCCTTGAACTCCTGGACTCAAGCAATCCTCCCACCTTGGCCTCGCAAAGTGCTGAGATTCCAGGCATGGGCCACTGTGCCTAGCCAGAATATAGAATATGGAACTTTTATAGAATATTATATCACAGCTTTTTTTCTAACGCAACAGTTGCTAGAATTATATTGGAAATAGAAGTATGAGTAGAAGTCAAAACCATAATTGACCCTAACACCACCTGTAGTAAACTAGGGAGGAGAAGATCCCCTTTTCATTCCTGAGTTGGTTTTTTTTCCCTCTTTAGGCTAGATGAACAGTGTAGTGCTATTCCCACCCGTACCATGCATTTCGAGAAGCACTGGAGATTACTGGAAAGTATGAAAGCACAGTATGTTGCTGGGAATGGTTTTCGAAAAGTGTCCTGTGTGGTAAGTGTTTAGAGGTCGTTCAGCAACTAAGAAATTACAAGAAGTAATGTTGCTTCTTTGGAACCTTCATCAAATACATGGTATATAAGGTCCTTTTGTGCAAATATTTTTACTGTAATTTATAGCTTGTATTGATTATGATCATGTGGTGGCCTTAGCTATTTAGTTCTCTTGTTCTGATAAAGCTTACTAAGTAGTTAATAATAATACTAGATTTTAATCTCACGAAATTGCCACTGTTGTTATGTGGAGATCTTTTTATACAAAATGAAGGCTGAATTTATTGATTTTGTTGTAAATTGATGGGAATATAACTTTCCTATAAAACCATTCTTTGATTCAGACTTCTGATTTCTAATTCTTTATATATGATAAGCCATTAACTTAAAAATGCTTTTATGGCCTTTTTTTTTTTTAGTTAAGCTCAAATCTTCGTCATGTGAGAGTATTTGAAATGGACATAGATGATGAATGGGAGCTCGATGAGTCTTCAGATGAAGAGGAGGAGGCCAGTAATAAGCCTGTAAAAATAAAGGAAGAAGTGTTGTCGGAGTCAGAGGCAGAGAACCAACAAGCTGGTGCTGCTGCTTTAGCTCCAGAGATAGTCATTAAAGTGGAAAAACTTGACCCTGAGCTAGACTCGTAATCTAGCTTGCCATTATTGTGTGTGTAATTATGGCCAAAAGGACATAGGAGATGGACTAAGATGTCTTGGACCACCTTTAATTTTCTTTGTGTAACAAAGAAATAAACAGTAAATTTTATTTTTTCATATTCTGCTTCATCTTCTCTTAGTGATGTAGTCACTATGATAGACTTTATTTTTTCTGAGATTTCTCTTTAATGCTATGTGCAGAACTAGTGTTTAAAGAAAACAGGGCCAGGCATGGTGGCTCATGCCGGTAATCTCAGCACTTTGGGAGTCTGAGGTGGGTGGCTCACTTGAAGTCAGGAGTTCAAGACCAGCCTGGCCAACATGGCAAAACCCCGTCTCTACTAAAAATACAAAAATGAGCTGGGCATGGTGCATGCCCCTATAATTACAGCCACTTGGGAGGCTGAGGCATGAGAATCACTTGAATCTGGGAGCCAGAGGTTTCAGTGGGCTGAGATTGCACCATTGTACTCCATCCAGCCTGGGTGATGGAGTGAGACTCTGTCTCAAAAAAGAAAGAAAGAAAGTGAACAAATTGAATATGAAGAAAAAGTCTAATCTTTTCTGTCAGAAGGGTAGGTATCAGGAATTGTTCCTGTATCACTGAAATAGTCACTCATCACTGGAAATTTTAATGCATTTAGTATTTTAAAACTATAGACAACATTCCTATTTTTCCATCTCCCCTTCTAGTTCATTTTGGGTCTCCAGAATGATTTTAAAATTATGTTTTCAGAATATATTATACTGATTTACTGAAATGCTAAGCCAAAGGATGGATCCTGTCTTTTATGGTTTAAATAACATAAATACTGCTTGATGCCTACATGGTTATCTTTTCTCATTCTGTCCCTGCATTTGAGCTCTGAGTTATTTGAATCAGCAGTGCTTAGATGTGCCCTTTTGCCTGTTCAGACTTGGTTAAGGACATGTAGTAGCTGTCTGTTTGGTTGACTCCTTGAGAGTGTGAGAAATATGGGTCAACTAAATGTTATCTGGCATTAGTGCAGATAAGCTACTGTTGATTTCCTAATGCTCATTCATTCCTAAAGTACAATAGTATTCTCGTGTGACTTTCAAAGAAATTAATTTAATATATGAATTCCACTATCACTTCATTGATAATCACTTTTTAAAGCTTAAATATCTTTAGGCAGGAGGATATATTATAACCAGGTGAATGGGTAACTGCAGGTTTGCTGTGTCATTTGTCTATTTAATAGGTAGCTGTCTCTCTAGGTACTCCAGGGTACCTCTGTGAATGGAAGCCACTGTTGGGTGACGTAGCATTTAGGACTGTGATCAGGAGGCTGACTATACTGATCTATAGCCTTGCATATGATAGGCCTTAAACTGTATTAACACATTTACGTAAATGTTGACTGTACAGTTAGGCATTGTTCCTGGGGTAGTGCAGAATGTCTTGAATTAGCTTTTGTGAGCAAGAAAGGTGAACTGTCAGATGACATTACTGAAAAATTATAGATTGTGGGTATATAGAGCATTTTTAGTAAGAATGCATTGTGCAGATTTACCATATAACATTTAAAGAGCTTTAATGGATTTTAGGAACCAATAATTAATAGCCTGTTCTTAGAAAGAACGACAGTTTCACCAGTTCTTTATTAGTTAGTAATTTGTCCTTTGTGACCTCACTGTTAGATTTATAAAGATTTTTTGATACATACATATTTGCTTTCTATGGCTCCAGTAAAATATGGGAGAATTGGGTTTTCAGTAATGGTTTTAATATGTATAGCAAGTAGGAACTAGAATTGTATTAAAGTGAAAAAGTTTAAATTGACATCTTAATCTCTTTTTAAGTTTTAATAAGATGCATAGAGCAGAGAATTTTATTGTATTTTTAGATATATGCTATAATTCTTGACACCATTAGACATTTTGCTTTTTTAAAAGAAAAATTTAATTTTTAATTTTTGTGGGTACATAGTAGGTATATGTATTTATGGGGCACATGAGATTTTGGTAGAGCATACAATATAGACACTTTGCTTTTAATATGTAGAACAATTTGATCGTTATACACCGGCTACTTTTAGTATGTTTAGCTGCAGATGCTGAATTTGAGCTTTGAATTTAGTGAGGAGCAAGTGAAGGGTGGGAATGTGAGGATACTGGGAAGAGGAGCCTCCAGGTCCTGGCTCTTGTGGACCGTGGCACCTTGTCTCCATAAAGTGGGGTAATTGAGTGCCTCTCTCAGGGTTTGAGGACTAACGAGGGTTACTTGTAGAACACTGTGGTTAGCACATGTGAGATACCCAATAAAGACTAGCACTTCTATTTACAATATTCTATTCTATTCTTTTTGCTGACATAAATTGTGTTGATTTTTTTAGAAACTTAACGAGCCTCTTTTTTTTTTTTTTTTTCTGGCCAGACTTGATAGAACTATAATAGTAGTCTTTCTAATTCTCTGGCTTAGTAGGGTTTTTTGTTGTTGTTGTGTTCTTGATTTTTTTCCAATGTAAAAACTGTACACTTAGCAAAATGCTAAAATATTCTGTCTTCTTAATTTGGAACATTTGAATGTAAATGTGAAGAAAACTATTATGATATAGCCTTGAGTTTATGATGCCATAACTAGGGGAATTTATATATATCTGAGTTGATCTAAATATTTTCCCATTCTTGAGGGAAGTCCAGCAAGCAGACATGGGCTAAACACTTCTTTCTAAAGGATGCTATAATTGAAATCATGGGTTGCATTTCACCAGGAGCAAATCAGTTTCTTTGACACCTCTTTAAGTTGCAATGTTGTGGTGATTATCTACAGATTGTTTACATTGGCTAGAACCTACAGTTGACTATCCAGCATAATATTTTTAGTCTTCACTGAGCACAAGGAGATAGTACTTAGGATTTTACGAATTTAAGGTCACGAAAACCTTATAATATGAGAGCAAATAACATATTAGCATAGAAATGATCTCTTATGAGGAATATTCAGTTCAGAAACTCGATTATTAAATAGGTCTGGGAAATGATTTGTTAATATGGTTGATAGCCAATGTTTACTTTCCACTTTTTTTCTTGTTCTGAGGAAATGAAAATTTCTAGAACAGGATTTCTCATGAAGCACACAGTAGTACATCAGAAGTGCCAAGGCCAGTGATTAAAAATGTATGGATTTTACCCTAAGCCTACTCAATCAGAAGCTGAGGGTGAGGCCAAGACTACATTTTTAACCAACTCACTTGATCATTCTTAAACCCACTAAGGTTGAGAACCATTATTTTTCTATGAAAGCTGTGTTTTAGAAATTAGATGGTTATAATTTCTTAGTTGTAGGTTCATAAGCTGTTCCCTTGGATGCAATGAAAATTGATGTATTTTTTTTCTTTAAAAATGACCCTAACTGGTGGTTAATTACACATGCAAGTTGCTCACACTTCAGTAAATCTGTTTAAATGATGGTGAGCATAATTGTACCCCAACTCCCTCTCTGCACTGCAGCATTGTAGCAATGGATCCCTTAGGGCCACATTTCAGCCCTAACAAGATTATGTTCAGCCCAGTGGGAGATAGTTGGTTATGTATGGGCTTTGCTGGTAATCAGCCATTCTAGTTCATAAATGTCACCTTTTCTCTGGTGTGTGCAGTCAGACTGAACTCACTGCTCAAGATATGAGGTGTAATGTGTAGTTATCATGGTACGGATGATAAATCTGTCCCACAACATTACTATAAGTGAAACTTATGTTTACCCGCTTGTTATGTTTTAAGCAGTAAAACAAGACAAGTTTGTTGTTTGTGCTTCCTGCCATCAGATTTATGACTGAAAACTTCAGGGACTGTTTTTCTTCATTTCTGCATTCCTGTTTCCTGTTACAGAGTGAATATTATTCTTTCAAGTGATATTTCTGTCTACTGTTCAGATAGTAAAACTGGGTGGAGCCCAAACTGGAGGAGTGGCCAGCTTGCTATAAACGATACTTGTGATTGTCAGCATTTTCATGATACTGCAAAACTTTCTAACCTTGAGAATATGTTACTTCCCTTTTTCCTTTCCACTGCTTACTTTGTCCTGCCAAATTGTTGCAGGAAGAGATTCAAGGATTAAAAATATTTATGGGCCTGGCACGGTAGCTCACGCCTATAATCCCAACACTTTGGGAAGCCGAGGTGAGTGGATTGCTTGAGCTCAGGAGTTTCGGCAACATGGCAAACCCCATGTCTATAAAATACAAAAATTAGCTGGGCGTGGTGGTGCATGCCTATAGTCCCAGCTACTCAGGAGGCAGAGGTGCAAGGGATTGAGCCTGGGAGGTTGAGGCTGTGGTGAGCTCTGATTGTGTCACTGCACTCCAGCCTGGGTGACAGAGACCTTGTCTCAAATTATATGTATGATATATATACATATGTGTGTGTGTATATATGTATACATATACACACATGTATACATATACACACATATGTATACATATACACACATATGTATACATATACACACGTATACATATACACACATGTATACATATACACACATATGTATACATATACACACATATGTATACATCTACACACATATGTATACATCTACACACATATGTATACATCTACACACATGTACATACACACATGTATACATACACATATATGTGTACATACATGTGTACATGTGTACATACATGTGTACATATTTGTATACCTAGGTATACATATATGTGTACATATATATGTGTATATATATCTCCTTGTTCTCTTGGGATGGAAGGTTAAGATCTAGCGGCAGAGTGTAGATAGCAAAGGGGCTGGCTGAGACCATTGTTCTGGGGCCCTGCAAGGTGTAGGGCCCATTTTCTCCACTGGAGAAGGAGGAGACTACCTGGCCCAGGTAGCAGGACACCCAAGTGACCAGTTCAATGGACACCTTTCAGGCTGGTGTAGTCAGGCATATCAGATGCTGCGGAGAAACAGCAGGATGGGAAATTGCCCGTTACCTCTGAAAAGCTGCTTGTCGGTTGTGACCCTGATAGAAACTTGGAGGCATGTTGAGCACAGGAGCCCTATTGAAATGGGTGTAGAATGGATGTGAGGTGAGTTAGTGGAGGCCAAGTGGAGGCAACTCTGGAGGATTTTGCCATGAGGGGCACAGAGATGGAGTGGTGGCAGGGGAGGGAAATGGCACCAGAGAACTTTTTTTAAAAAGAGGGATGATACTAGGCATCTTTATTCATCAATATGAGTGATCCACCAAAGAAGGAGAAATTGACCATTCTAGAGTAAAAGGAGATGTGTTGAAAGAAATCCTTGAGAAGGCTAAGAGGGCTAGGGCCCAGTGACCGTTGCAGGGATCAAGCGTAGGGTGGAACATGACTTTCTTCCACCCTAATGGGAGTCTTTGGGGACAGATGCTGGTGGGTGCAGCACCGGGTGGCAGGTGTAGCATTTTTGCCTCGGAGAGAAGTGTTCAGGTCTTTATGGAGAGTGATGAGGAGAGGAGGTAGAAAATAGGTGTCTCAGATTGGAAAGTGAGAGAATATGGAGTTTTAGGATCAGAGGGATAGAAAGAAAGAGGCTATGACCAGAGAAGAGACATTGGCAGTCTTAGGGAGGTGGTAAAGTCTCTGATGACAGATGTAACCATGGCAGTTGGCAGCTGCTATTGGTGTGAAGGAGAAAGTCACTGGAGCCAAGTACATTCAGAGCTGAGTGGCTGGGGTTTTGGATGGCTCATCTGTGTGGCTGGTAAAGTTGCAAAAGCAGATGGAGTTGGTAACAGTGAGTTGGGTCCTGAGGTCACCCGTGAATGAGGAGGTATCAGTGGGGGATTGAGAGGGGAAGGAAAAACTGCTTCTGAGACTCTTGGTACCTTGAAAGACCCAGAGGAGGGTCAGGCACCTACCTAGTCAGTTAGTAGCAAGGCTGGGATCTAAGCCCAGGGGGACTGGACTGCCCTGGAGGAGCTCCTAACAGACACCTGTGGTTAGAAAGGACATGGGAACAGGATAAAAAGACTAAGCCAACCTGCAAGCATGGCCACTGCCTTTGAATCTCTGTCTACTGTAGGTTAGTGCTCCTCACACCTGGGAGGTAAGATTAAGGGCTCTAATGGTGGTGGACTTTTTAATTTAATTTTATTTTATTTTAGACACGATCGTGCTCTGTTACCCAGGCTTCAGGCTGAAGTGCAGTGGCACGAACACGGCTCACTGTAGACTTGACCTCTGGGCTCAAGCAATCCTCCCGAGTAGCTCAGATTAGCAGCACATGCCACCATGCCTGGCTAATTTTTTTTTTTTTTTTTTTTTTGTAATGACGGGGTCTTGCCGTGTTACCCAGATTGGTTTTGAAACCCTGGGCTCAAGCAGTCCTCCCACCTCAGCCTCCCAAAGTGCTTGGACTACAGGTGTGAGCCACCACACCTGGCCGCCTTTCTTCCTTTCTTTTTAACCCCAAGGCAGAGAGAAGTGGTCATTTCCGATTATTTTAAATCTGGAACCAGTAGCAATCCCCAGGTGTTCTAGGAAGGGGGTGTTTATGGTTGCTGTCCTGTCTAATTTTGTCTTTAGTGCACTGTTGGTTACAGACACAATTATGTGTGTGGCACAGGGAGGAGACAGCCCAGGATGACTGCGTGGAGAGTGGGCCTGAGCAAGCCCCTGCTCAAAGTCCAGGTCAGGAGGCTGGGTGAGGCGGGATGAACTGAACAGTCAGTTTTCTGCTCTGTGAAGGTGCAGTCCAGGGCCTTCCTAGCTCTGGGCCGATGTGGTCCATATCGCCAAACCTTTCCTGGGTGGTCTGAAGATTTTCTTAAGGGGAACTGCCCAGTCCAGGCACCTCTGGTCATTTGGGGAATGAGGCAGGCAAGTCTCGGCTTGGCCTCGGTTCCCAGGCCCCTAGGAATTGGCACTGGGCTTCAGCTGACTACTTAGCAGGTCCAGTAGGGCCTAGACCCAGCTGGACCTGGGAGCCTCTGGAGCTGCCAAATTGTAGATGAAATTCCTGTGTGCTTGGCCAGACAAGAGGTTCATGATCAAGGGTTACTACCTGCACCTGCCTCCGCCCCTCCCCCAAATTCTTCCTGTCTGCATTTGGCTTTTTAAGGTTCTCCTATGCAGAATTGGTTGTGGAAGAGAAATAGCATGGGAGAGATTGCAAGGTGCTTTTTATATATATTCTCACAGACTTCTCTGAACAATAAACTCTGCAATAAAGGGATTGCTCATCTTATTTTACAGAAAAATTGAGAGCGATTCGGTTTGACATGTCCCAAATCACGCAGCTAGTAGGCAGAACGGCCTGGATGCAAAACAGGTGGTCTGACTCCAGATAAGAATAATTGCTAACATGATTATTTAGTAAGAGCCAGAAATCATGCCAAGAACATTCCATGGATAACTTATCTAAACCTCATCACAGTCCTGCAAGGTAAGTGCTATTATGATGAAGAACTTGAGGCCAAGAGACGTTTACTAAGTTGTCCACAGGAATTACACAGGCAGCAGTGGGACTGGGATGGGAAACCAGGCAGTCTGGCCACAGGACCCATGCCTTCGGCCACGGCGCATGTTGCCTTTCTGGGGCCTGGATCCTTTGGCCCCCACCTGCCTTGCCCATGGCCACACTCACAGAGCTCGGTCTTCCTGCAGTGGCACAACTACGAGTGTCTGTGTGGCACAGGCCAGCAAGGATGGCCAGGCTTGCATTCGTGATGAGCTTTGTTTTTCTCAGAGGTCCTACATTCGTAGCCACCATCAGCTCTGCGGAAACAGGCTGTGAGGAATGATGTCTGGTAGACCTTGGAGCAGAACCTGGGCTTCTGACTCCGTAGTTTAGTGTGCTTTCCTCTAAGACAGTGCTTGTGCAAAGCCAGTGTTACTTATGCATTCTTTGTCACCTTAAGAGAGTTTTTTTTTTTTTTTTTTTTTTTTTTTAAGACAGAGTCTCACTTTGTCACCCAGGCTGGAGTGCAGTGGCACAATCTCAGCTCACTACAACATCTGCCTCCCGGGTTCAAGCGATTCTTGTGCCTTAGTCTCCCAAGTAGCTGGGATTACAGGTGCCTGTGACCACACCCAGCTAATTTTTGTATTTTTGTTAGAGATGGGGTTTCACTGTGTTGGCCAGGCTGGACACCTTAAGAGATCTCTTGTGTGTCTTCAGATCTCGCGGAGACAGCTGTACTCTCCCCAGAGAGGCTACCAGCTTACCAGGCTAAAAGAAGGGAGGTTTCCCACTCTCTCTCTCTCTGTGTGTGTGTGTGTGTGTGTGTGTGTATGTATGTATTAGGGTCTTCCTCTGTCACCCAGGCATGATCACAGCTCACTGCAGCATCCACCTCAGCCTCCTGAGTAGTTGGGACTACAGGTGGGTGTCACTATGTCTAGCTAATTTTTAAAAAAAAATTTGTAGAGATGGGGTCTTGCTTGACACCTAGGATGGTCTTGAACTCATGGACTCAAGCAATCCTCCCACCTTGGCCTCCCAAAGTGCTGGGATTACAAGTGAGAGCCACCACACCCGGCCTCCTACTGTATTTTTGCGATGTTTTCTGTCCCCTTTCCCAGTTTTTCGGGATGATTTTGCATTTTGTTGGTCTATCGACTTCCATTGGGTAAAGCTTTCAGGGGAGATGGTGTGCTTGGGGAGAGGGAGAGAAATTATCTCAAGAATGAATACATGGGTGAAGCAGATGGCAAATTTGTCGTTTGCAATAGAGAAACTATTAAAAAATCAGAGAATGCTAAGTCCTGAACACTTTGAGGAATACTGTATGACTCTCTGAAATACAGACCAGCAAAGCACACATTTAGTCCATTAATTGGGATCTAGGAACTATGATAATGCAGTGTCAAGAAAATAAGTGTTTTTATACCAAATAGAGCATCACAAGCCAAATATCCTATTTATCCATCCAAGATATAAAAGGGACTTGATGGGGTGAGACAGTCTTGGGATGGAATAGGAAATGTAATAATTTAGTTTCCATTTGAGAGATGGAAATTGAAGGAGCAAATTTGCAAATCAACTTAACAATGCAGTTAAAACATGAGCCTTAGATCTTTCATGTTTCTAGTTCAGTACTTTTCACTCCCTATGAAGTGTCAAAGTTATTGCAAGGGCCCATTTGTGTTTAAATGTAACGCTAATCTATAACTAGATTTGCTCTGGACTAGGCAATTGGCAAGTGATACAAACTACCTAGTCCATTGCATTTCCAGAAGCTGAGGGATTGCTGATGGCTTACTGCCAGAAAGTGGTTGAGTAGATGACATTATGCAAATCTTTACAAAAGAAAAGGTTCATGTTCTTTGGGTTGAAACAAGACAGAAGTGTATGAAATGTGTCCACCTAAACTAGAATAAAGATTTGTTGTCATTGCCTTCCTTCTGTCTGCCCCAGAGTCCAATTCAGATGCTTTTCCACAGCCTCCCTTCACTCCTCCAACCACCTCCCCACTTCAGCCCCTGACTAGCTGTCATCTGTGCCTCAATGGAGTTCTCACGTAACCCATGTGTTCACTGAGTCCTGACCATGGTGAGGTCTTTGGCTAAATACATTCCAGGTTTACTACTTGTTTAGCTGCCCCCACCCCACTACCCATAAGGAAGAAAGCATTATTGATCCTTTTGGACAGAGGAGGACAAAGAGGCACAGAGAAGTTAGGTAACTTGCCCAAGGTCACACAGCTAGGGAGGAGTGGGGTCCAAATTCTCAGTCATATGCTGTACATTTCTGACATCTACCAGCTGCTCCCTTTAATTATAGATAACACACATTTCCCTTTTGGCAGGTGAACTCCTTAAGTTGAGGGCAGGCATCCTGAGGTGCCTGGTTATGGATCCTCACTAATATCTCTGCCCTATGGGCAGCCCTGCTCCTTAAATTGATGAGGTGTGTATACCCTGCGTCCTATTTGGAGGCTCTAGTGCCCCCTGGTGCCTAAGAAATCTACCTTTATCCCCCAGCTGGCTAATGCCACAGCCTCCCCAGCCCATAGCGTCAGGTCAGCAGAGCTGAGCCACCCAAGGTAGGAGGGAGCTGCTCCCCACAGGTTTGACCACATGGGATTCTGAGGGTACTTTGTGGGAGAAGCTGGTGGCAGGTTTCGAAGTGGTGGAAGTGGAGAATGCCTCAATCCAGGAAGCCCAGGCGAAGCACAGGCTTCCCGGCTGAGTCTGGGGGTTGCCGGGCATTACTCCACCAGACCCAGTGGTACAGGTCTGGGCGTGGAGCTAGGAAGGTGTACATCCCAGAGAGGGAGGCCATCTGGGAGGCTCCCCATCAGGAGACTGGGATTCCAGAGGTCTTGACTTGCAAAGTTGGAGGGTGGTTGGAACCCTCTGCAGAGGGCAGCATTTTGCTTGTTTGTGCTGTTCATTGCAGGGCCAGCTTCTTGGATGGCAGATCTGTACAATCATGCAGGGCCCCGAGCTTTGAGGGCCCATGTCTGAGGGCCTGTATTAGTCTGTACATACCCGAGACTGGGCAATTTACAAAAGAAAGAGGTTTAATTGGACTTACAGTTCCACATGGCTGGGGAGATCTCACAATCATGGCAGAAGGCCGGAGGAGCAAGTCACATCTTACATGGATGGTGGAAGGCAAAAAAAAAAAAAAAAAAGAGAGATTGTGCAGAGATACTCTCGTTTTTTAAAACCATCAGATTGTCGTGAGACCCATTCACTATCATGAGAACAGCACAGGGAAGACCCGCCTCCATGATTCAGTCATCTTCCCCCGGGTCTCTCCCACAACACATGGGAATTATGGGAGCTACAAGATGAGATTTGGGTGGGGACACAGAGCCAAACCATAGCAGGGCCTATGCTTGGTTAAATGCTCTTTGGAAATAAATGAAGACTAAGTGAGAATAGGCCAGGGCTCTTTATTCAGGGCTTGCTGTATAGCAAGAGATAGCCACCACCACTTGCATTTGGCAGAGACTCAAAGGCAGGCAGAGGAGTGGGGAAGCTTTATGGGGGAAGGGGAAAGGCTTCGGATGTGCCCTGATGGGAGGCTGTTTGCCTGGGGAAGCTGGAGGCTTCTAACTAGAAGTGGGGCATCTTATATAATTGTTTCAGGGTGTGTAATTGGCTTTTTTTTCAAGTTGGTCTTAAGTTGAAAGCAGGGACAAAATTTAGGGAAGACTGGGTGCGGTGGCTCATGCTTGTAATCCCAATACTTTGAGAGGCTGAGGCAGGAGGATCATTTGAGGCCAGCAGTTCGTGACCAGCCTGGGCAACATAGACTGCATCTCTACAAAAAGTTGAAAACATTAGTCCGAGGTATTCAGTGATCACACCACCTGCACTCTAGCCTGGGCAACAGAGAGAGACTTTGTCTCAAATACGATACGATACGATACGATACGATACGATACGATTACGATACGATAACGATACGATACGACACGACACGACACGATACAATACGACACTACAACACTACAATACAATAATACAATACAATACAATACAAAATACAACACAACACCACAACACAATACAGGAAGCTGTCAGTTTTTTGTTTTTGTTTTTTTGAGACAGAGTTTCGCTCTTGTCCCACAGGCTGGAGTGCAATGGTGGGATCTCGCCTCACTGCAACCTCCGCCTCCCGGGTTCAAGCGATTCTCCTGCCTCAGCCTCCCAAGTAGTTGGGATTACAGGTGCCCACCACCATGCCCGGCTAATTTTTGTATTTTTAGTAGAGACGGGGTTTTGCCATGTTGGCCAGGCTGGTCTTGAACTCCTGACCTCAGGTATTCCGCCCGCCTTGGCCTCCCAAAGTGCTGTGATTACAGATGTGAGCCACCGTGCCTGACGAAGCTGTCAGTTATTAAAGTCATGGATGTTATGGGTTGATCATTACAGAAGCCATTTAGCTTCCTAGGTTGTTACTAGAGATAACAGCCTGACTTCCTAAAGAATGACGTATAGCAGGCTGGCTTCCTGGGCTGATTACTGTAGATAAAGCATTGGTTTCCTGGGCAAGTTGTGAATCAAACCTGTTTTTACATAAGGTCTGACCATTGTCCATTTGTACACTCAGTGTATACTCAGTATCACTCTGCTGTCACCGTCTTGAAATTCTAAACAAGAGGCCCTGCATTTTCATTTTAAGCTGGGCCCTGTGAATGACAGCCATTCCTGGGCTGACCTTGGCACTGATAAAACAAGGAAACTTCCCTGACACTGTGGCTTTGGGCAGACGCCTGATCCACCTGCAGTTCTCAAGCTTTTACTTAGAATGGGAGATTATTTGTCACCAAGTACTGAGGGCCTCCTAGCTGCACCCAGATGCACCTCCAGGGCAGGCAGGGGCTGTTTTTTCTCCATCTGGGCATGGCCAGGGCCTTCTGGGCAGTGTGGGGACTCAGAGAGTGCAGGTTGAAGAGTGCAATGTCTATCTTAGGCCAAATCGCACTAATTCAGATCCGATTCATTTTACATAGGGAAGTTTTGATCTATTTTTCAAAAAATAAAAAAGGATTTGCCAATCAAATGTACTGTGTGAAAAGTTTTCAGGGACGAGCAATATTTAATGTCAAGAGCAAAACTTTCCAGGACCTGCAGAGCACCATGTGACACAAACCCATCATCTCTTAAGTATAAAAATCTAATTTCAGTGCATTCTTTGCTGTTCATGAAGTGGCTCTTCAGCCCTCTACTTGGAGACTTAGCCTAGTCAAGGCACCCCGAAATACTCAAAAGCAAGAAAACCAAATCCTTTTATGGTGATTTGCTAATTGGGGTCCCTGAAAAAAGCAGCAGAGCTTTTGCAGCCCTCAGACTGAAGTGCTTCTGTTTTTCTCGTTGCTTTCCTAGGCTTCCCAAGTCAATCTAGCACGTGTGGGTGCCCAGCCTTCCCTGCAGCACTTGCTCCCTCCCTTCCCTCCTCTGGGCCAGTCCCTTGGCCAGTGCATGCCACCTCCCTGCTCTAAGGCTACTGCTCTACCCCACACCCCAGCCCCAACCAAAAGCTCTGGAGACAGACGCAGCAGGTTCTGGGGCCACTTAGCAGCTGTGAGACCTTAACCAGGCTGCTTAATGTCTCCGAGGCTGATTTTCCTCATCTGTGAGATGGTGACAGTGATCCTACCCTGCGTAGCATCCAGGTGAGAGCGAAACGAGATGATAATGAGATCATGTTTGTGTAACATGTGCTGGCCCAGATTCACATTCAGGAACTCAGCTGATGCTGTCACTCGCTTACCTATTAGCTCTACATAGGCATCCTCACATCCCATTGCTTTGGTTAAATTTTTCTTTCTGGTCAAAGCAAGTTTCCGTCTTGAACTATCATCTCTGACATCAGCTTTCGCTTTGAATCCCCTCCAAACTCTCAAAGGATGAACAATTTTCTCCATGGAGTGTATTCAAGAGAATATTCCCCAGGGGCCATTGGCAGCTGCCAAGGATGTCTTTCCCCAACTTTTGGAAAAACAGTGATATGGGCTGGTGTAAGTGTGTGTCCTCCCAAGGTGGCTGTTTGCAAGGGGAAGGGCTCGCTGGCAGGCATGGTTCTGAAGGAGTGTTTTGGATGAAGTCCCTTTGCTGTCTAGTGGTAGCTGTAAGGCAGAGTGTTGGGGAATGGCCATGGGCACAATAGATAGTGCCAAGCACTAACCAGCAGCCATGTGCACTGCACCTCTCTCTGCCCCCTCGTGTCTTTCCTGCCGGGAAGCCCCGTGCCGCCATCAGTTTGAAGACCCTTGCACCTGGCTGGCACCCATATGGGTGATGCATGGGACAATGCGGTCACGCCACTTTGGCAAACACTTGGTGCTCACCTTGGTTCACAGTAGCCAGAGAAAAAACAATAAGTGCTCACTAAATGCCTTTGCCTGGCATAAGCCACTGCACCTGGCGGCCCTGGAATGTAATTTTTTAATAGCTGTATTTAATGACTGAGTTGCAAAATATCTGAAAATTTAAAAAGTGACTCTAGGAGGCCGGGCGTGGTGGCTCACGCCTGTCATCTCAGCACTTTGGGAGGCCGAGGCAGGTGGATCATATGAGGTCAGAAGTTCGAGATCAGCCTAGCCAACATGGTGAAACCTCATCTCTACTAAAAATACAAAAAATTAGCTGGGCATGGTGGTGGGTGCCAGCTACTCGGCAGCTGAGGCAGGAGAATTGCTTGAACTCAGGAGACAGAGGTTGCAGTGAGTACAGATTGCGCCATTGTACTCCAGCCTGGGCAACAAGAGCAAAACTCAATCTCAAAAAAAAAAAAAAAAAAAAAACTCTAGGAGCCAGAATAGGACAGCTTCACCTTCCTACTAGAACTTAAGTACTTCAGATTTATTATTATTATTATTATTTTCTTCTTTGTTTTCTCTGCTCTTTTTCTTTGGAATTTGTGTGAACTGATTGTCCTTTTAAATAATCTTTTCTCTCCTATTTTTGCTCTATTTGCCTTTTCATTCTATTTTCTGAAAGATTTCTTCAACTTTTGTCTTCTAACCCTTTAATTTTCATTTGTTCTAGCATATTTTAATTTTCTAGCTTTTCCTTGTTCCTTGATTACCATTACTATTTTCGTCTTCCTTCTTGTAGATCTTGTTGTTTCATGGATACAATATCTTGTCTCATATTCCTAAAAATATGGGGGATTGGTTTGTGTGTGTGCTGTGTTTAGTTTTTATTTTCATTCATTGCCAGTTTCCTCCAAGTTGTTTTGCTTTTCATGTAAGAAATTTACTTCAGATATCTAGTGATATTTGCTCATTTTTAAGAGGCAAGTACAACAGATCTGACTGGGATATTCTTTGCATGTGAAGAGGCTTGTTGTCTTCGGGCCTCACTGTAGTATAAACTGGCTGGACCATTATATTGGGAAAGTCCTTTATCAGTTAGCTATTGCTGTGTAACAAACAGCTCCAAGCCTTAGTGGGTCCAAACAACAACTGCTTATTATTTCTCAAGTCTGTAGGTTGGTTGGGTGGCTTGTGATCTGGCCCACACATGTCTAATTTCAGCTGGGCTCATTCATGTGTTGGCTATCAGGTGCCGGCTAGCTGGGGCCTGGGTGTTCTAGGATGGCCTTGCCTAGGACATCTTGGCTTTGTTCTATTTGGCCTTGTGGATTTATGTACTTTAAAAAAAATCCTCATACCCTCATTTTAGTGAGATTTTACACAAGGTAGAGGTAAATACGTATGCCTAATCTGCCATTACAATTAACTAGAAGTCTTGCAATTACTTCGTTTTTTTTTTTTCTTATTACAACAAGCAAGGAGGAACTGGCTGGTTGAAGAAATTAAAAGGAGAACTGTGTGGTTGGAGGCAGAAGGGTAGGAGGAGAGTGGCGTGTGATGAGGTAGGCAAGGGCTAGATCATGCAGCACTTTGCAGCCAGGTTGAGGATTTTGTATTTTCCTTTTTTTTTTTGAGACAGAGTCTTGCTCTGTCACCCAGCTGGAGTGCAGTGGCACGATCTCGGCTCACCGCAACCTCTGCCTCCTGGGCTCAAGCTATTCTTCTGCCTCAGCCTCCCGAATAGCTGGGATTACAGGCACATGCCACCGTGCCTGGCTAATTTTTGCATTTTTAGTAAAGGTGGGGTTTCGCCATTTTGGCCAGGCTGGTCTTAAACTCCCGATCTCAGGTGATCCACCTGCCTCGGCCTCCCAGAGTGCTGGGATTACTGGTGTGAGCCACCATGCCTGGCCTGTATTTTCCTTTAAGGGCATTAGAAAGCTATTGAAGCAATTTATGAGGAGCAGAGAGATGATCAGGTCAGCATTCTCTAGAGACTTCTGGGCCTGCTATGAAGACTAAATTGGGAGAATCATGAGCAGATATGGAGACACCCGTTAGAAGCTATTGTAAGAGTCTAGCCAACAGATGGTGGCTTGGTCTCAGGTGAGGGAGGGAGCAGAATTGAACAGGTGATTGGGTAAGGAGGTTGGGGGAGAGAGATTTCTATGCCTCCCAGGTTGAGAGAGTTTGGCAGGATAGTGGACAGAGATTTGTTTTGTTTAGTAGTGGGGTTGGGGACAGAAAAATATCCAGCTTGAATGTGGACACATTGAATTGGAGGTGCCTTGGATATATCCAAGAGTAGGCATCTGCTCTATGGGGGCACTCAGAAGATGGGTCTAAATTGGAATCTAAATTTGGAAATCAGCCTGAGTGTGATGAGGTCTCCTGATGAGAGAGCAGAGAGTAGTAAGAGAACACAGGGCCTTTGTAGACCTCACCATAGGCCTCCCAGACCTCCCAGATGCAGGACTCTGGAAAAGGAGTGAGCCCTGGAGAGAAAACCAAGAAGGGGCAGCTGGGGAGGCAGGAGGAAGCCTGGAGCATGGGTGTCAGAGAAGCCGGACACAGGGTTTTCAAGGAGACCTTGAGAGGCCCAGCAAGGCAGGAGAGAAAACTCCCCAGTGAGTAATCCCATCGGGCTGGTTGTGGCTCATCATTTAAACCCAAGTCTCTGCCTCTAGCCATGACGTGACTGTCAAGCTCACCCTCCCAAGTCGCAGTATTTCGATGCCGGCCTGCACCTTGCTTTCATGTGCCTCAGGCTCTTCTGGGTCATTAAGACTTACCAGCACCAACTGAGTGCAGACACTGCAGCCTTCATTATGCCATCATTGTGCTGCTGCTGACACTATTTTGGGACTGTGTCTCTGGTGACAGTCACAGTGCCAGGCACTTTGTGAACACCGTCTTGATGCCTTGCTTCAATACTATGATCACCATTTCACAGCTGAGTAAGCTGAGGCTGAGTGGAAAACTGACTTGCCCGATGTCACACGACTGGTGAGAGGTTCTGCGGGATCCCTAGACATCCGAACAACCTGAGTTTCCTTTTTAAATACCATATTGTCATTAGTGATGACAATGGAGTCTCACTCCAGCGGAGTATCTCGGTATTGCTGCATTGATCACGGTACCTAATATTTTCTGTCCAGCTTTTAGAGGAAATGTCCATGCTTTGCATTCTCAGGCCTGCTGGAACTCTGCAGGGGTTTGTCACAAGGCTAAGCAGTCATGGGTCTTTGGATTTGAGGCTGAGCTAAAGAGAACCTTTGACTCTCCCTTTCCTTCCACTTCCTTTCCCAGCTATAGTCACAAGATTCTCATTGTCCAGTCCCCTCCCACCCCCTAAAAAAGCTGAATAAAAACAGTAGGCCTCAGGGCTGGGTGCAGTGGCTCATGCCTGTAATCTCAGCACTTTGGGAGGCCAAAGTGAGTGGATCACCTGAGGCCAGGTGTGGTGGCAGGTGTCTGTAGTCCCAGCTACTTGGGAGGATGAGACACAAGAATCACTTGGACCTGGGAGGCAGAGGTTGCAGTGAGTCCAGATCACGTCACTGCACTCCAGCCTGGGGGACAGAGAAGACTCTGTCTCCAAACAAACAAACACACACAGTAGGCCTCAGGCTTGCTTTTGAAATCCCACCGCCTGTGAGGCTGTGGTGCCAGGGCTGCTGTGGACCCCGACTGCCCAGATGTGAGGCCTGGCCTCTTTCCTACTTCCTGTGAGATCTTGGGTACATTGAGAAGCCTCTGCTGCTTCAACCATGAACGAGGAAGACCAATGGACGCAATCTCATGAGTTTTTGGAGAATTACATGACATAGTGGATGTAAAAGCTTTACATAACAGATGTGAAGCTTTTAGAAGGCTCCTGGCATTCACAGAGAAAGCGCTTGGCAGTGTCAACAGCCCCTGCTCCCACTCTGGGCAAGAGAATGGGCTGAGAACCCTGGCTCTAGACTGCCAGGGGTCAACTCTCCTCTATCACACAATGCCTAGAGCAAGTTACTTGACTTTTCCATGCCTCAGTTTCCCCATATGTACACTAAGGATTATAATGCTACCTGCTGCAGAAGTTTGTTGTGAATATTGAATGAATTAAGAGATGTGATGTGCTTGTAACAGTGCTGGCATTTGCAAGACACCCCTGCATTCGCTGTTGCTTCTATGACAACGACATGGTTATTCTGTGCGCAGGGCCTTCCTGTAGGTAGCACTCCTCTGAGTGCTGTACAGAATTAGTGGCCCTTACCTTCCCTCTCCCCGAAACTGAGCAGCTAAGGTCAGATCAAGATAGGAAAGCTGTGATAGAGATGAAATGAAGGCACATGGCTAAGTCTTTTGTTATTACTTCTGTGAGGGCATAAGTACATTTAGCCAGGAGCTGTGTGATATTTATACACCTCCAAGCTAGAACTGGGTCCTCTTCCTTTCATAATTAACATTTAATTTTTTCCTAATTTTCAAAGTGATAAATATTTGTGGTAGAAAATGTGAAAAATATAGAAAAGTGAAGAACAAAATCACTCACAATCCCATTAGTTCAAGAGAACACATTTGGCTGTGTATCCGTCCAGTTTTTGTCATGTACTTATAAATATTTTAGCAACATTGAGATTATATAATACATATTATTTTGTAAGTAGCTCTTCTACTTAACAGTATATTGAAGGCTGGGAGTGATGGCTCACGCCTGTAATCCCTGCACTTTGGGAGGCCGACGTGGGAGGATCACTTGAGGTCAGGAGTTTGAGACCAGCCTGGCCAAAATGGTGAAACCTTGTCTCTACTAAAAATACATAAATTAGCCAGGTGTGGTAGCAGGCGCCTGTAGTCCCAGCTACTCGGGAGGCAGAGGCTGGAGAATCACTTGAACCCAGGAGATGGAGGTTGCAGTGAGCCAGGATAGCACCACTGCACTCCAGCCTGGGCGACAGAGTGAGACTCCATCTCAAAACAAAACAAAACAAAACAACAACGAAAACCCATAAAACAAAACAAACAAACAAGCAAAAACCCAGTATATTGTGATGTGATTTTCAGGGGACTCCTAGATATCTTTGTACCTCTTGTTGATTTTTAGAGCAAAGTTTTGCCCTCTTGCTCAAAGTTTCTCAATCTGAAGTTATTATTATAATGTTTTTACTGTTAAACTTCTTTTTCAAATAAAAGTTATTTTATTTTAGCTTTGGGAGGAACCTGTGAAGGATTGTTACCTGGGTATATTGTGTGATGGTGGGGATTGGGCTCCTAGTGTACCCACCAATCAAATAGCGAACATCGTACCCTCCCACTCCTCTCTTTTGGAGACCCCAGTGTCTATTATTTCCACCCTTGTGTCCGTGCATACCCATTGTTTAGGTCCCACTTATAAGTGAGAACATGTGGTATTTGATTTTCTGTTTCTGAGTTATTTCACTTAGGATAATGGCCTGCAGCCTCAACCAAGTTGCTGCAAAGGACATGATTTCATTTTTTTTTTTTTTTTTTGAGACGGAGTCTGGCTCTATCGCCCAAGCTGGAGTGCAGTGGTGCAATCTCGGCTCACTGCAAACTCTGCCTCCCGGGTTCACGCCATTCTCCTCCCTCAGCCTCCTGAGTAGCTGAGACTACAGGCGCCCGCCACCGCACCCGGCTAATTTTTTGTACTTTTAGTAGAGACAGGGTTTCACTGTGTTAGCCAGGATGGTCTTGATCTCCTGACCTCGTGATCCGCCCGCCTTGGCCTCCCAAAGTGCTGGGATTACAGGCGTGAACCACCGCGCCCAGCCATGATTTCATTTTTTATGGCTGTGTAGTATTCTATGTGTGTGTGTGTATCTGTGTGTGTGTGTGTGTATATATATATATATGTATGTATATATAATATGCCACATTTTCTTTATCCAGTCAATCACTGATGGACACGTAAGTTGGTTCCATGGTTTTGCTATTGTGAATAGTGCATAAACATACAAGTGCAGGTATCTTTTTGTTATAATGATTTCTTTTCCTTTAGGTAGATACTCAGTGGTGGCATTGCTGGGTTGTTCTATTTTTAGTTCTTTGAGGAATCTCCATACTGTCAAACTTAAGTTATTTATGGCCTCCTTTACAGGAAACAGTTCATAGGCCCCCAAGAATCTTCTATCAGTGAACATTTGGAACATCCTCAGGCCCTAGTTTGAGAAACAGTGCATTGGATAGGTTGCTAGATGGATACCAAATGAATAAATATGGGCAGCAGGCACCTGCTTTGGCAGAGACTTCTTTGGGTCTATGAAAGTCTTCCTTTATGTTGGATGAGGCTCATAACAGTGATTGATATCTGCAGGTGCAGGCATGGTCTGGACCAACAACAGCCAGCCACATGCTGTTCCTGCCATTTGCCATCTGCACTGTGTTTTGACTCCTATTTCAACTCCTATTTGCAGTACCATAGCTGTTTCCAGCTATCAATGACTCTAGTCATCAGCCAGGCTACTCAGCCAACCTGCAAATATGCCAGATTGTCCATACATTTCCAATCCACCATGATTTTAAAAATACTCATCCTGTATTTCTATTAAAGTCATAGAGTTTTAAAATCTTTTTATCAAAGTATTACACACATTAAGAAAAGGAAGCAAATTGTCACAATATAGTTTGATAAATGATCATAAAGTGAAAACACCCAGGTGAGCAACCCTCAGGTCAGGAAACAGAGTATTATCAGGATCCCAGAAACGCACTTTATGCCCCCACTCAACAGATAACTGCTATGCTGACCATATCTTACTTTTGTCTGGCTTTGTGCTTCCTATAAGTAGACTTATCCGCACTGTACATCTATTTTTGTGTTTGTGTGTTTACTTTTTCTCAACATTATCTTTGTAAGATCCATCTGTATTGTGTGTAACAACAATCCGTTTATTCTAATTGCCTTATCATATTCCATTGCCTGAATATGCCACAATTTATTTATCTATTCTGTTGATGGGTATTGGGTTGTTTTCATTATTAGGTTATTAGGAATAAACTGCTGTGACATTCTTGTACCTTTATTTTGGTTCATGTGTGTAAGAATTTCTGTTGAGTATATACCTAGGAGTGGGTCATAAGGTGTATGACAACAGTATTTTTCAAAATGGTTGCGCCATTTACACTCCCACCAGCAGTGTCTGAGTGTTTCAGTTGTACCAGCTATTTGCCAAGACTTGGTATTACCTGTCTGTTTCATGTTAGCCATTCTCTTTGGCGTGCAGCGGGTTGACATTGTGGTTTTACTTGCATTTGCATATGACTTATGAAGTTGAGCATGTTTTCATGTTTATTGGCCATTTGTAAATCCTTTTTTGTGAAGAGCCTATTTAAGGATCTTGCCTGGGGAAGTAGGAAGAGGATGAAGGCTAGAGATAGACAATGGTAAACCAGGGAGAACTTTGGGATTCACCATTTTACTGAAAACTTTTGGTACCTGCAAATATGATTCTGGAGTCACTGTGATGTTATTTTGGGATGTTCATAGCTGAAAAATCCCTTTGTATGACAAGATGCCTGCAGGGAGGCTATTGCTCAGGTATGCTGGAACATGTAAGGAATACATTACAGAGTGTGTCCCAACCTGGTTCACAGAAAGACTATTGCTTTTCCTAGGCCATTTGAGTTCCCAGCTCCCACTACCAGTTTTAGTAGACCTTAACCTTGCAATCAACTTGTAGATTATAGCACTATTGAACCTATATGAATCAGCCCTTCAGGGCCTAGGTCACATATTTGGTTAGAGGCAAGTCTCATTTAAGTACATTTTCTCCCCGTGTGATGTTTATGAAAATGACAAAATTCAGTACCTCTTTTCTACTTCTCTGTATTTCAAATCAACCACATAATTTCCCCCTTTTGAAGGCTGCTGCAGTGTAAATGGAAAAGCTCATGATTTGGGCTCAGATTATACCAGTTTAACTCCCAGTGCTAAATTTAACTAGTTGTGTGATTTTGAGCAAGTCACTTTACCTTTTTGAGACTTAATCTGCTTGCCTATAAAATGGGTACATCTGCCTTACAAGCATAGGATTCAGATAATTGATGCAAAAGCAAACTGTAAACCTTAGGTTACTGGACAAATCAATATTATTATTTATATTAGTTTGGGACCTATAGAAGGAGATCTTGGAAAATTGTAGGGCTGGAAGCCAGAATCCATGGAAGATAGGGAAGGAGGTGAAAGTGGGAAAAATTACACCCTGGAAACCCAGTGACCAAGTCTCAACTCCTGGCTGGCTTGCATCAAAAGCTGGAGCCTGAGCGTCCGTTGCAAGTGAAGGAGCCAATGCAGAAATTCCTCTGACCACTAGAGGGGGCCATACATTAGGTTGGGCATCAGATGGGCCTCTATTATCTTTAGCAAAGATCCTCATGGTGCCTGCCACTTTGATTTCACATCTGTAGGTCTGAAAAAAGCACTAAGCTTGACACTACTTCTCTTGATTTTAAAAAATTATCTTCTTCCTCAACATAACCACCACACCATCATCATCCTAGTCTTTGCCCATCTGTCCATTAGTCTTGTTATCTCTTTGCCCTCTTTTAGGAGTGAAACAATTGCCTTTAAAATCACAATTTATAATGAGAAACGTAATTTTCTAACAATCCAGAGCCTGTGTCTACCCACCAGGATCTCTTTTCTCTGTAGTGCAATTACATGAAGTGCCAACTTTTAAATCACAAGTTGGCTGGCTCGCCCACGTCCATCAGAGGACAGGCCTGCCTTGGAGGGGAGCCATGTGGCCAGGGCTGTGCAAAGCCCTTCCATTGTTGTGTTTGATTTCTTCAGAAGGGGAACACCAAGGCCATGTGAGGGTCAAGCCTGAGAAAGAATGTTTATTTTTGGAGTTTCTGATAAGACCAAAAACAGACAGAAAAAAAGAAAAAGCTGAACATTCAGCACATTCATTTTACTGATACTAATGCTGCTAGCTTCTCTGGGAAAATTCAACTTAGACAACTCCGTGCTGATAAGAAAGCAGTGTCCCACACATTTTCTCAATTCCTGGAGGAGGGCAAGGCAGAAGATGTTGCGTGTTTCTCCTAGAGGAAAAGGCTCAATCCTAGAGTCAGCTGGGTCAGCCTGAAACCTCCCCTCCAGTGGGGTTCACTCCCACCTCTGCCTGACACTCAGGTGGAGCTGTGCTAGGAAGCTGGTGGGGTCCTGGTGCCTGCTCCACTCCCTGGACTTCCTGACCCTCTGCCTGGGCTCCCACAAGCTATGAAGAAGTACTTGGGGGTCAGGAACAGCTGAAGAGCATCCTGGAAAGTTTAGAAAATTTCACCTTTCAGGCCGGGCGCGGTGGCTCACGCCTGTAATCCCAGCACATTGGGAGGATCACCTGGGGTCAGGAGTTCAAGATCAGCCTGGCCAACATGATGAAACCCCAATTCTATTAAAAATATAAAAATTAGCTGGGCGTGGTGGCAGGTGCCTGTAATCCCAGCTACTCAGAGGTTGGGGCAGGAGAATCACTTGAATCCAGGAGGCGGAGGTTGCAGTGAACCAAGATCACGCCACTGCACTCCATCCAGCCTGGGTGACAGAGTCAGTGAGACTTTGCCTCAAAAAAATAAAAATAAAAAAGAAAAAGAAAATTTCACTTTTCTTTCATATATTCAGGCATTGCTTTAAAGATAATTAGCATTATCATTTCTGTCACTTTAAGGGTAATATTAAGAGAAATAAAACTCAGGAGATTTGGCTGATTTCTGCTGATTGTTTCTTTTATTCAGCCAATATTCCCGGGGCATGTACCATGAACCAGGCTCTGTGCCAGCTCCCGCAGATGCAAGATGAAGACTTTGCCCTTGCCCTTGAGTGGCTGGAGAGGACACAGATGGACAAGCACCTAGATGAGAGGTGTAGGGGTTGGGCTTAGCTCTGCCTGTGGGAACCTGGGCAGGCTTCATCAGGAGGTGGCGCTCAAGTTCAACTGAAAATATGGGTAAGTCGTTCCCTAGACTGACAAAGTAGGAAAGGGCATTTCAGACAAAAGCACAGTGTGTGCAAAAGCTTGGAGGTGTCAATGATTGGGTCACCTCGTCTGACCTGTAAGTCAGGCTGAGTGTGGTTGGGGTGTTCTTGGGCTAGAGAGGGGGGCAGAGATCATGGAGAGGTGATGTGCAATATTAGGAAGTTAGGCTGTCATTGATTCATTCAACAAACACTGACTGTGTGCCTCCGATATGCCATCATCATCGTGGGCGCTGATCAACATCCAAGCCTTGCCCTTATGGTCTTACATTCTAATGGCGAGGGAAGGATAGACGATAATCAAGTACACAAATACATGAGCAAGCTAATTTCACATAACAGCACAGCTTACAAAGAAAGGTGAGGCAGGTTAAGGAGCTAGAGAAAAGGAAGGAAGAGGGAAGAAGTTGCTATCTAGGTTAGGCAGGGCATTTGAGAAGAGATCTGAGTGAGGTGAGAGAAGAGGCTGGGTGAATATCTGGGATTGTCGGGGGTGGGGTGGTGGTGGGTTGCGGGGGCCAGAAGACAGCAATAGCAAAAGCCCTAAAGTGTGCAGAGGTGCAGGACCCAGATCAATAAACCTCAGAGGAAATGGTAAGGCCAGCAGGTTTTATCCTAAATGAGATGGGACACCGCTGGAGGATTTTTGTTTGTTTGAGACAGGGTCTTGCTCTGCCTCCCAGGCTGGAGTGCAGTGGCACAATCATGGGTCACTGCAGCCTCTACCTCCTGGACACAAGTGATTCTCCCATCTCAGCCTCCTGGGTAGCTGGCGTGTGCCACCACACCAGGCTAATTATATTTATTTTATTTTTTGTACAGATGGAGTCTTGCTTTGTTGCCCAGGCTGGTCTTGAACTCCTGGGCTCAAGCCAGCCTCCCACCTCAGCCTCCCAAAGAGCTGGGATTACAGGCATGAGCCACCATGTCTGGCCCACCACTGGAGCATTTTAAGGAGAGGAAGAACAGGATCCTAGTTCTGTGGTAAAAGAATCACTCACAGCTGTGTTAAGAATCAACTGTAGGGAAGAAAGGGCTGAACAAGGGAAGCTGGTGAGGAGCCTATGGCAATAACCCAGCAGGAGCTGCCTCCCGATGGGGAGGGGTGGTGGCCACGGAGTAATGAGGTTGTCAGGTTCTGCATACCTCATTCTCCAGCTCAGTGGCTCTCAAAGTGGGGTCACTGAACAGCGGCATCAGCCTTACCTGAGAAGGGGTTAGGAATGCAAAATCTCAGGCTCACCCACACCTGTTGAACCAGAGACCGGAGGCGTAGGGCCCTGCTCAGCAAGCCATGTGTGGTCAGCTCTCCAGGTGATTCCACCCTTCAGGTGATGTGGGTGCACGTTCAAGTGAGAGGGCCACATCCACTGAGGATGATGAGTAGGCGGGAGGGATTGTGAGCCAGAAACTGGACTGGATCTGATTTACCCATTAGGAGGGTGAGCCTGGGGTCACTGTGGAGGGGGCGGGGGAGGTGTTCATCAGCAGGAGGTGATGAGGGCACCAAGATGGCCAGTGTAACTGGGAGCACACAGAGGAGGAAGTGGAATAAAGCATAAAACAGCAAATATTGGCTGGGTGTGGTGGCTCACGCCTGTAATCCCAGCACTTTGGGAGGCTGAGGCGGGTGGATCACTTGAGGTCAGGAGTTCGAGACCAGCCTGGCCAACATGGTGAAACCCCATCTCTACTAAAAATACAAAAACTAGCCTGGCGTGGTGGTGCATGCCTGTAATTCCAGCTACTCGGGAGGCTGAGGCATGAGACTTGCTTGTACCCGGGAAACAGAGTTTGCAGTGAGCCGAGATTGTTCCACTGCACTCCAGCCTGGGCGACAGAGTGAGACTCCTTCTCAAACAAAAACAAAAACAACAAAATAGCTAATATTTGTTGAGGGTCAGTTATATGCCGGCGCTGTGCCATTTCACTTGGATTATCCCGGATAATCCTGCAGTTTCCCTCAAAAGTGGGTGCTATTGTTACCCCCACATAACAGATGAGAGGACTAGGCTTTCTGAAGTTAAATAAGGAACATGACATGTACAACATTATGAATATAATTAATGCCACTGAATAGTACACTTAAAAATGGCTAAAATGGCAAGTTTATGTAATAGATGTGACCAAAATTTAAAAAAAAAATGTTAAAGAGAAAAAACACAACAACAACAACAAAAACGCCACACAGTTTCATCAGTGAGACAGAGTTGAAACACAGGCAGAGCAGGCCCAGGCCCTGAAAGTCGCAGTGTGTAACAGGTGGAAATGGCCATTGGCACGAGGTTCGAGGGGGTCATCTGAAGAGGGTTAATGCTGATGTGTTAATTTTCTGGCATTTGGTTAAGATAGAGCGCAGCTCAGATGACCGGGTTTTAAGCTTAAGGCTCACTTTCTCCTTTCTCTTGCTTATCCACTGTATCCAGTCTGGATTATACTTTTGAAATATTTCCTAGATTTCATGTCCCACTCCCCATCCACAGTGCCTCCATCGGGCCAGAATTGCTCTCAGTTTCTGGCTCTTCCAAGAGGCAGAGGAGAAAGGGGTAAGGCAGAGTGAAGAAGGGGAGCCCAGGTAGGAGTCTCTGAATTGGTTTGCGTTTCTCTTCTCAGAAGCGTTGGAGAAATGCAGCACTTCTGAAAAATGCAAATTAACTCAGATTCCAAGGAGGGGCAGCAACACTACTCGGATGCTAAGGTGGTTTTATTTATTTATTTATTTATTTGGAGACTCACTCTGTCACCCAGGCTGGAGTGCAATGGTGCAATCTCGGTTCACTGCAACCTCCACCTCCCAGGTTCAAGCGATTCTCCTGCCTCCCGAGTACCTGGGATTACAGGCACGCGCCACCATGCCCGGCTAATGTTTGTATTTTTAGTAGAGACGGGGTTTCACCTTGTTGGCCAGGCTGGTCTGGAATTCCTGACCTCAAGTGATTCGCCCACCTTGGCCTCCCAAACTGTTAGGATTACAGGCGTAAACCACCATGCCTGGCCAAGGTGATTTTTTTTTTTTTTTTTTTAGTTTAAATTAAGATGCTTTTCTATCTCTCCCACCTATAACTTCTCCGCCTCTGGCCATGTTTTCAAACCCAACCCAGGTCTAGCAAGAGTACAAGACAAAGAGCTGAAATGAAATGTGGTAGCTTCATTTGTAGAGCTGGGCTTCCACCTTTCTAACTAGTTGCCCTTCTAACTTGGCTGTTGGACTTGGACTTCCATGTCACCTTTTGATTGTGTGTTGCCAACAGCTCTGGAGCTGCTGTTGTCTCCTTTGCCAAGAAGGAAGTTTGCATCTCAGCGTTCCATCCCCTTGGTGGCTTTTCCCATAGTCTGGGCTGTGCCAAGATATAAATGTGCGTGATCTGGTTTCCAGTTGGCTCTGCCATCTTCTGTCTTCACAGAGCCATCATTTTCAGAATTTAAAATGGTGTCCCCAGTGCTTTTAGTGGAAATCCAGGAGGCTCTGGAAGCCAAAAGTTATTATTTTGTTTTAGTAACTAATTTGGCATGTGCCCTGGATTTGGTGGCAAAAGCCCACCTGTCCTGAGCTATTATTTATTTAGCATACTGAGTGTAAAGATCGTTATCTTTGCTGCATAAATATGAATATGTTTAATTGTGGTGTGCTCTGTATCCCAGATCTCCCAGGAGTGTCGAAGATGATGCTGTGCCTGCACTGTATGAACCTTCTGAAATGTGAGCATCCGAGATTCCAGCCCATGGCCAGCGTTGGGTTGTGCATAAGGGACATGGACCTGTATGTGTCCTGGGCTGAGAGATGGCAGGGAGTAACTCAAAGCATAGCTCTCAGAGTCAGATGACCCGGCTCAGCTAGCACAAACTGGCAGTGTGGTCTTGGTGAACCCAATAACCACCTAGACCATCTGTTTCTTCTTCTGTAAATGGCAGCCATGGCCTCGCTCTCACAGCACGGTGTGTGACATAGTCTTCCCCTGGCTGTCTTGCCACCTGCACCTCCCATAGCCTCCTCTTAGGTCCCTCTTCTTAAGACATGCCTGACCTCCTCCCTGTGCTGAGATGTCCCCTCTGCTCAAAACTGCCTCATTAGAGAGGCCTCCTCATCCTACAGACAAGGTATTAACCTCCTTGCCCAAGCCCTCTTTCTCTCATTCTCCCACTTTGCTTTTCTGCCTAGCACACGTCTCTCCCTGCAATTATATGATGTGATTATTGTTTGCTTATTAAATCATCTCTCTCCTCACTAGAGGGTAAGCACTGTCAGGGCAAAGAGTTCTTTGCCTGACTTGCTGCCATCGGGCCAGCACTTAGAGTAGCCCCTGTTGGTGTTCAGTGTGGAAATCCAGGAGGGGGAACACCCTTGCAAAGGTGCCCTCTGGAATGGTGAGTGGAGTCCAGTGTTGAGAGGTGGCAAGACCAAGACAGACTCAGCCACCTGCCCGCCCTCCTACCTTTCCATTGATTCTTCCCAGAATTCCACATGGAGACAATGAGTTCTCATTTCATGTTTAGAAAGAGTTGGAGGAGGCAGAGGAGAACCGCATGCATGTGGGCATGGGCCGGGGGGCCTCTGATATAGAAAAATGAAAGATGATTTTGTTTTTTCTGATCAGGACCAAAGACCAAGCTATTAGATATTTCCTTAAGTGCTTTTTTCGTGTGGATTTGGAGAAATAACTTGGAGGGATGATTGCTCTCTGCTGCCACTTGTGCAGTTCTTAAAATGCTGGAGTTGGTTTTTGCTATTGAAAAAGGCAGGCAGCAGCCCCCAGAAACCTCCTGAGGATGCAGATGAGGCGGGGGCCCCAGCAGACACCCAGCTGATGGACACAGTGTCTCCGCTTTTGGGTGTGGCCTGGTAACAATGACCTTTCTGGAAAGCCTTTGATTCTGGCAAGTGTCCTCAGGCTTCCTGGTACCTGTGACTGAGAAGAGTCACCTGGTGAGAAAAACAATGTTTTCTCTGGTCCAGTGACAGCACTCAAAGCCTCTCCAGGGGTGAGTGAGAAGTATGCCAAGTATTCCTGGGGTGGGCTGAGTGTCAGATGACTCCTAAAACAAACGGAAGCAGACACTCAATGGAACCACAGTGGACTCTCCAACATTGCAGAAAAGTGGGGCGAGGACCCAAGGGGACTCTCCAAGATTTCAGGGAAGTGGGGTGAGAGCCCCAAGAGTGTTTCTTACAGATTGGCAGGGCAGGATTTGAGAGTAGGTGGAAAGTGTTTACAGCCAAGCAAGCCAAGTTCGTTAATTAAAGGGTGGTTTAAAATATTGCGTCCAAGGGTCCCGGAATGAAATTCATCAAATATTAGAGACCTTGAAAATTGGTGCATGATTTTAGCAAGCAGAAAAGCTCAGCCAGTAATGTACCTGTACCTGATACCTAGGTTTAGGACATTTTAGCACTTTGCCGTATTTTCTTCAGATTTTATTTTCTAAAAATAGAAACTGTTATAGACACAATCGAAGTCCCCTGTGTATCCCTCCCCAATTCTTTCTCTTTCTTCCCTCCCTCTGAACTTGGCTATTATTTCCAGGCATGTTTTTATTACTACAAATACTCTCTCCATAAATAGTTATATTACTGTATATATTCTTAAAGTTCATGTCTAATGTATAATATAAAGCTGTTATTAATAATATATAATATGTATATATATAAATTACAAACGATTATGTCCCTATACAGACAGCCTTCTGCAACTAACCCTTTCTTTTTTTTTTTTGGGTTGGAGTTTCATTCTTGTTGCCCAGGCTGGAGTGCAATGGCCTGGTCTCAGCTCACTGCAACCTCCGCCTCCCAGGTTGAAGCGATTCTCCTGCCTCAGCCGCCACCATGCCATACATAATTTATTTTTGTATTTTTAGTAGAGACAGGGTTTCACCATGTTGGCCAGGCTGGTCTCGAACTCGACCTCAGGTGATCTGCCCACCTTGGCCTCCCAAAGTGCTGGGATTACAGGTGTGAGCCACCGTGCCTGGCCAACTTACCCTTTTTGTTGTTCAACGTTATGCTTTGGGGATTTGCCTGTGTTCATACAGAGAGCTGCAGTTCAGTCAGTTCAAGTCTGAAGTTTAGAGCATTCCACCAGGTTAATACACCAACAGTTATGTATTCATTTTTCTGCTGTGGGCATTTAGGATGTTGCAAGTTTGTACTGTTATTTCAATTAACACTTTCCTACCAGTCTGCTTGTCTTTTTGCTAGAATGTGTCTAGAGGGTGTATCTAGGAGTGGAATTCCTAGGTCAAGGGATCTGCAAATATCCAGCCTTATTATATGTTGCCAAATTGGACTCCACAGTGATCGATACCAACATAAACTCTCACTCGTGTTGTGGAACAGTTCCTGTGGCCCTGCCTGCTCACCAGACATTTAGTGTTGCCAAAATGTGTAACTTTTGGCCAGTCTGGTGGGTAGGAAACTTACTGTTCAGTATTTGAGGACTCAAGAGCTAGGAAATCCTTAAGAGGGAAGGTTACTGACAGTTTTTGAGGACCTACTCTGGGCAAGGCACTGCAACACCATCTGCTTGAATTCTCCTAACAAACTCTGCGAACTTGATATTAACATCCTCTTTTCACTAAGGAGGATATTGAGGCTTGTTCAGGGTCCCACTGCTGGTGGAAGAGCCGGGATTGGAGTTCAGCTCTGTCTGTCCCCAAGCCCCGCCCTCCCCTTACCAACTCTTCCATAGTCCAAATGTCTCACTTCTACAGAGAAGAAAATCATGCTCTAGAGAGGCAAGGCAGTGTGACTGTCCCACAATGAGGAGGTGGCAGAGAGGACTGGAAGCCTGCTCCATAGGGGTGACCAACCTGTAAGAGCTCTCCCTGGAAGCTCTCCTGGCTCTACTGGCCCCGTGGCATCCACATGCCCTGAGCAGGATCACAACATGGCAACTTCATTATTGCTGCCCAGGTCCTGAACCTGCCCCATCTCCTGGCCTTCTGGGAGAGGGGAATGTTAGCTACAAGCTGTCACTCATGTGCCCAAAAGTGTGCTATGTGGTGTACTTACGTGACCACATTGAATCCTGGATATCCTCATCATTTCCATTTTGCAGATGATGACATGAAACTCAGAGAGCTTCGTTTTCCCTGTGCTGTTCCCACTCACACACCCTGGCCTCAAGCCCCACTTTCTCACTCTCTTTTCCAACCAGGGGAATGCCAGAAATGTGCCTGGAAGGAAATAGCTGGGTAGATGAGCCTCATTTTACTGCTTCTGCTCAAGGCTTTTCCAAGCTGAGTGTTAAATGCCATTCCTTTTTTCTTTTCCTAAAATGAAATGTACTTAAAAAAAAAAAAAAAACCCAACCTTTTAACTTTAGAATACTTTGAGATTTACAGAAAAGTTGTGAAGCTGGTGTCGTTTCCATATACTCCACACCCAGATTCTTGTAGTTAACATATGACATTAGCAAGGTATGTTTGTCACAATTCATGAACCAGTATTATTAATTATAATATTATTAACTAAATCCCATACTTTACTCAGATTTCCTTAGTTTTTTTGTTGCTGTTTTGTTTTTGTTTGTTTGAGACAGAGTCTTGCTCTGTCACCCAGGTTAGAGCACAGTGACTCAATCTCGGCCCACTGCAGCCTCCACTTCCTGAGATCAAGTGATTCTCCTGCCTCAGCCACCCACGTAGCTGGGATTACAGATGCTTACCACCATGTCTGGCTAATTTTTTGTATTTTCCTAGAGACAGGGTTTTGCTACGTTGGCAAGGATGGTCTCAAACTCCTGACCTCAGGGAGCCTTGGCCTCCCAAAGTGCTGGGATTATAGGCACAAGCCACTGTGCCTGGCCAGATTTCCTTAATTTTTACCTAAATGTCTTTTTCCTGCCCCAGGATCCCATCTGGAATACCACATAGTCATCACGGCTCTGTAGGTTCCTCTTGGCTGTGAAAATGTATCAGACTTTCCTTGGTTTTTGGACCGTTGTGAGGAGTACTAGCTAGGTATTTTGTGGAACGCCTTTCAGTTACGATTTGTCTGAGATTTTTCTTATGATTCGACTAGGGTTATGGGTTTTTAGGAGGGAGACCCCAGAGGGAAAGTGCCCCTCTCACCACACCACAGTATATGAAGCATACACACCCCCAACATGGTTTATCCCTTCTGCTGTTAACTTTGATCACCTGGCTGATGTTAACTCTGATCACCTGGCTGCTGTTAACCCTGATCACCTGGCTGATGTAATGTTTGTCAGGTTTCTCTACTATAAAATTACTCTTTTCTCCCCGTTTTCATACTGTGCTCTTTGGAAGGAAGTCACTATACACAGCCCACACTTACGGAGTTGGGGAGGCTGGGGACAGTGGCTCATGCCTGTAATTCCAGCACTTTGGGAGGCCTAGGCAGGTGGGTTGCTCGAGTTCAGGAGTCTGAGAGCAGCCTGGGTGACAAAGAGAAACCCCGTCTCTACTAAAAATACAAAAATCAGCTGGGCATGGTGGCACATGCCTATAGTCCCAGCTACTTGGGAGGCTGAGGCAGGAGGATCGTTTGATCCCAGGAGGCAGAGGTTGTGGTAAGCCATGATTGCACCACTATACTCTAGCCTGGGCGACAGAGACCTTGTTTAAAAAAAAAAGTGAGAGGAGTCTGGCTGCAGTCTGTGTTCCTGAGCACGTGCTGTGTGGCCTCCTGGCCTCTGGTTTCTCCAGGCCCCTGTTGTGCTCTGGCACTGATAATAACACCTCCGCCACCCTTAGCCCTGGAATTAAAGCTGCCAAAGCCCTTTACAATTTCATATCCTTCCTGTCATTTGCTGCTCTGCCAAGTAGGAAGCACATGCACTATTATCTACCCCTTTTTATAGTTAGAAAAACAAAGGTTCAGAGAAGGACAGTGACTTACCAAGTGCTGCACAGCTGGTCTGCTGTAGGGCTGGGGTTGAAGGCAGGTCTCCCTCGCTCCACTAGGCCACTCTCCCTGGGGCTGCCCTCGTCCTGACTCCCAGCAGCTGTTCCTCCCCAGGACAGGCTCTTTGCTCCCTCTCGCCTGCATATGTCCTCTCTCTGAACCACTTTTCTCTTCATAATTGTCACGTGGCTCCTGCCCCGAGGTCCCCTTTCCACCCTCTGACATAGTTTCCATTTCATCCACTCCCCCAGCCCTTCGGCTCCTTCCTGGCCCCAGAATGTCCGTTCTTGGGCTGTTTCCTCCTTCACAGCCTTCTCCACAGGCTGTGTTGAAGTCTCCATCCTCCCCACGTGGGTGACAGAGGGGTTCTCAGGGCCACAGACGTTTTGGGAAGAGAGATGGGCACCTTCAGAAAATATCTTAGCCTATCCGTTTTCAAACTTCTCTGTGCAGAAGAGGCCCACGAGGTATCTGTAAAAAATACCAATTTCTGGGCTCCCGCTGTTGAGTCAATTGTCCTGAGGCCCAGGAATGTGCATTTTACACAATTGTCTGAAGTGATTCTGATTCAGGTGATACTGCAGTTTGAATTGCTTGAGCTCAGGAGGTTGAGACTGCAGTGAGCTGTGATTGCACCACTGTATGCTAACCTGGGCACCAGAGTGAGACCCTGTTTCAGAAAAAAATAAATAAATAACTCACCAAAACCTTTCAACACATACCTACTAGGATGGCTACGAAGGAAGGAAGGAAGGAAGGGGAAGGGGAAGGGAGGGAGAAAAAGAATGGGGGAGAGAGACAAAAAAAGAAAAAGAGAGGAAGACAGAAAGGAAGAAAGAAAGAGAGGAAGAGAAGGAAAGAGAGAAATAAAGAAAAAGAGGCCAGGCTTGGTGGCTCATGCCTGTCATCCCAGCACTTTGAGAGGCTGAGATGGGAGGGTTGCTTTAACTGGGGAGTTCTAGACCAGCTTGGGCAACATAGCGAGACCCTGTCTCTAAAATAAATAAATAAATAAAATGAAAGAAGGAAGGAAGAGGGAAGAGAGAGGAAAAGAAAGAAGCGAGGAAAAGAAAGAAGCATGGAAAAGAGGAAGAAAGGAAGACAGAGAAAAGGAAAGAAAGAAAGAAAAAAGAAGGAAGGAAGAGAAGAAAGAGAAAAAAAGGAAGGAAGAAAGAGGAAAGAAAGAGAGAAAGAGAAAGAAAGGAAAGAAAGAGGAAAGAAAGAGAGAAAGAGAAAGAAAGGAATGAAAGAAGAAAGGACAGAAAAAGAGAAAGAAGAAAAGAGAAAGAAAATAACAATTGTCAAGGATGTGGAGAAATAGGAACCCTTGTGCCTTGTTGGTGAAATGTAAGTTGGTGCCCCTAATGTGGAGAATAGTAATTGGTTCCTCAAAAAATTAAACATGCAACTACCATATGACCAAGCAAGTCTGTTTCTGGGTATATCCCAAAAGAATTAAAGATAGAGATATCTGTACACCGTGTTCATAGCAACATTATTCACAATAACCCAAAGGTGGGAAACAACCCAAATGTCCACGACAGATCAATGGATAAACAATATACTGTATCTACCTACAGTGGACTATTATTCAGCTTTAGAAGGAAGGAAATTCTGAAATGTGCCACAACGTGAGCGAGCCTTGAAGACATTATGCTAAGTGAAATAAGCCAGTCACAAGAGGACAAATATTATATGATCCTGCTTATGCGAGGTACCTAGAGTAGTGAAACTCACAGAGACAGAAAGTAGAATGGCCATTGCCAGGGTCTTGGGGATGGGGTAGGGTTGAGGAGTTAGTGTTTAATGGAGTTTCAGTTTTTCAAGATGAAAAGAATTCTGGAGATGGATATGGTTGCACAATTTAGTGTACTTAATACCATTGAACTGTACACTTAAAAATGGTCATGAGTATTTGTGTATTTTACCACAATTTCAGAATTTTTACCACAATTTCAAACCTCTCAGCAATTCTATGAAGTAGGTACTATTACTATTTTAACAGATGAGGGAACTGAGGCATAAAGAGGTTAGGAGATGTCCTTAAAAATCACACAGGGCCGGGCACGATGGCTCACGCCTGTAATCCCAGCACTTTGGGAGGCCGAGGCGGGCGGATCACTTGAGGTCAGGAGTTCCAGCCTGGCCAACATGGTGAAACCCCATCTCTACTAAAAATACAAACATTAGCTGGACATGGTGGTGGGCGCCTGTAGTCCCAGCTACTTGGGAGGCTGAGGCAGAAGAATCACTTGAACCTGGGAGGCGGAGGTTGCAGTGAGCTGAGATTGGGCCACTGCACTCCAGCCTGGACAACAAAGCGAGACTCTGTCTCAGTAAATAAATAAATAAATAAAAACACTGATAATAAGTGACAGAGCTGGAATATGAATCTGGGAAGTGTGCTTCCCTCAAATGTCCACACGTCCATTCCCACCTCCTCCAGGCTGCGTGCAAATGCCCACCCATCTTCCCGCCTTTTGTCACCATCCTGCATAAAATAGCTGTCCCCTCTCCCTAAGACATTCCCTATCCCTGTTTCCCTGCTTTATTTTTTTAATTTTATTATTATTATTATTTTCTGTGACTCTAGCCAAAGATAGTTTTTATTCTTGGCACTCGACTTGTAATATACTTATTCGATTCCATTTTTATCATCTGTCCCCTAGACATAGCTTCATTATGGCAGGGATTTTGACTTTTTGTTTGCCATGATATCCGTGTGTCAGGCTTTACATAGCGGCTGCTCAGTAAATACTTGTCGAATGACTGAACCAAACATGGATTGGGTGCCTTCTATGTGCCAGACACTGGAAATGCTAATACGTAAATGAAGCCCAGTTTTTGACTCCGGGGCTCCTGGTCTGGTGGAGCGATGGCGCAGCAAGGAGCCATTTAATGACCCTGTTTCCACGGGGCACTGGGACGGTAGAAATCACAGAGGAGCAACACCCAGCCCAGCTTTGCTGGGGCCAGGAAGGATGCCTGGAGGCGAGACAGCCCCTTGAGCTTAGTTCTCAGGAATGAGCTGGGGATGTCCAGGTGAAGAAGAGGAGGAAGGGCTTTCTAGGTAGAGGGAACAGCATATGCAAAGGCTAGAGGCCTGAAACGGCACTGGCCTTCAGGAGGACATGGTCACAAAGTGGGAGGGATGCCAAAGTGTATTGAGAGGAAGCTGGAGTCTCTCTGAATCTGTTGTGATTCTGAAGGCTGCCCGATAAAAAAAAAATTTAAAAAAATAGAGGAAACTGAGGCAGATCTTCAAGGGCCCTGTTTGCCTGCTAGAGGACCCCTGAAAGGCCTGGAGAGCTATTTCTTTCATCTCCTATGCCATCATTTCCTGTTTCCTATGTACCAAGGAGGTGCCTCAGTTTATGTGAAACCTATTTCTAGCGTGGTTGCACTCAAATTCCATCAGGGATGTTTAGAATCATCATAAATACAAACTACCGGGAAAAGGAGGGAGACTGACATCGATGGAGTATCTCCCTTTTGGCGTCTGAAGCTTAGTTTGCATTAACAATGGAATCACTACAACCACCCTGAGCAGTGAGTAGGTGAGTGCAGTTAACATGTGCATTTTACAGGCTGGAGCACTGATGCTCAGAGGAATTAGATCATTGCTCAAAATCACACAGATGGTGGAGTCAGGATTTGAACTCAATCCACCTATCCCAGAACCTGGGTGTTCTTGCAGTGAGAAGAACGGACTTCTCTGTTCTTGCTTTTCCTGATTCCTCTGAGTACTCCAAGTGGCTTGGGTCACTTGATTCTCCTTCCTCTGAAGAGCAGTGACAGCAGAACCTTATCTACGTGTTAGGTGTAGACAGTCAGACAACTGCAGTACCAGTTCTTCTTTCCAAAGCCTCTTGGATGATTGTGAACCATGGCTAACACTCTTCTTTGCTTTTGTCAACTGGCCAGGCAGCAAAGAGGACACCTTGGTTTTGCTGATAAACTTAGGAATCTGGCACCTATCCTGCAGCCTGGAGAGAACTTATTTTCTCTTGGGGTGCTTGTGTGCTGCTTCTTTGCCAGGGCTTGGCTAGGGAAAGGCTGCATCATGCTTGTGGCACACAGAGCAAAGCTATGAGTATGTGAGTGGCCCCAGGTCTCAGTGATTTGAAATAAAGGGTGGCAGATGGAAATAAGATTTAGACACAGTGAAAATCTCCAGCTATATAAGGTGGAGACAGAGGGCAGGGATTAGGCATTTAAAACCCAGAAGTTGATGGAAAATTAATACCATCTTAATGCCTGATGGAACTATGTAAATAGTCACTCTCATTGTGTTTGCTGCTGTCAGTTCTTGGTTCTTTCGTGACATTTGTGTATTTTCTCAGATGGAAATACCTAGCCTGCTCTCCAGGAAAGAAGACAAGGAGGTGCTCTCAGTTTCTGTGTCTGGATGAGTTTTTTTTTTTTTTTTTCAGTAAGACTTGGTGCCCTGTGTGTGTGTAGAGAGGGATGGAGAGAGGGGGATAGTTGCACATCAATGGCAGACACAGTTTTGCCTCATCTTGGTGCTCCTGAGGAGGGAGAGATTAGAGCTTTGTGGTTTATTTGGGGGACAAGTTCTTAGGAGGAACTTATCCTCCTAAGGAGGAAAAGGGTATTAAATGACTGTCTTAGTTCATTTTATGAATACTAACAGACTAGATAATTTATAGTGAATAGAAATGTATTTGGCCTATGGTTCTGAAGGCTGGGAAGTCTGAGAGCATGGCATCAGCGTCTGAAAATGGCCTTTGTGTTGTGTCATCCAGTGGCAGAAGGGCAAAAGGGAGTGAGAATGAGATCAAGAGAAGGCTGAGCTCACTTTTATAAAAAGTATGGTCTCCCAATAATGAACCCACCCTGACAATAATGGTATCAACCCATTCATGAGGGCAGAGACCTCATGGCCTAATCACCTCTCAACATGGTTGCATTGAGATGTGACACATGAACAAGTTTCTAACACATGAACTTTGGGGGACACATTCAAACTGTAGCAATGACGCATGATGACCCAGGACCCACCCCTTTTATAATTTTATCACTCATCCATTCATATCATTCATTCAACAGATATGTATTGGCTTTGGTTGAAAAAGTGGAAAGGAAAGCATCCTTTTTATCAATCAGAAAGGAACATGTCAATGGATTTCCCATAACTGCTGACTTCACTCCCAATATTTCCCATGGTGGCCCCTGGAGTCTCCCCAATTGTTGACACTCCCTTTGATTCTTCACCTCCCAACCCAAAGGGAAACCAGACTCTAGCTTGAGGACCTCATTTACCCTGCAGCTCTTTTGAGAGGAGGGAGCTTCTTTCCCTGCATTCAACAACCCAGCTTAGAGCAGGTATATTCCCCATGCTCCTCATTGGGATTTTTAGTTCCACTGGGGCTCTGCCCATTTCCACAATACCCTGCTCCCTTGCACTCTTGTCCTTTTCATCTGCTGACCTCCTGGTAATTCCCACATGCATCCATGGGCACCGCAGGCACCTGGCTCACCGTTTTCTTCTCCATTCTGGATGAATT
Organism: Pongo pygmaeus; assembly: GCF_028885625.2. Taxonomy (NCBI): domain Eukaryota; kingdom Metazoa; phylum Chordata; class Mammalia; order Primates; family Hominidae; genus Pongo; species Pongo pygmaeus. The sequence goes on from NC_072376.2 coordinate 24,583,938, forward strand.
ACCACCCAGGCCCTGCTCCCTCTCTTGGTCATCACTGCTCAGGCCCTGCTCCCTTTCTTGGTATGCTCTAATATACCTTCTCCTCCTTCCTTAGACCTCCAACACCTCCTTCCTATCCTCACTCTCAGCTCATAATGTAGCTTTCTGTTTCACTGAGAAAATAGGCGAAACAGAAAAGATGCTCCTGCCAGCCTCCTGTCCACACATCTGCACTCTCTGCCTCCGCACCCTTGACTTCTCTGCACTCTCTCTTTGGCCAGTCCTGCTTGCCTTCACCCTGCAGGGGCTTCCTCTTTCCTGCTTCACCAGTTTCCCTCCCTCTTTTGGCTCATTCCTATCAACATACACGTGTGCTATAAAACCCCCCACCTTTAAGATATAGACCTGCCTTTGACCCCAGCAGCCTCCAGCTGTGGCTGTATGTCTCTGCTCCTAACACAACTCCTGGAAGTGGCTGTCACCACTTCTTGTCCTCCAGTTCTCTCTTGAACTCACCCCAAGCTATCCTTTGTTCCCTTACCACTGCCTAGAAACGTGTCTTGTCAAGGATCATAGCGGCTCCCTCCTCCATGGACATATCCAGGGTCTTATCTTAGTCCTCACTGTTCCTTACTCCCTACATGCCATGAGCCACCAAATGCTGTCAATTCTGGCCCGTAAATCTCTCGCCCATCTGTCCCCCTCCTCTCCGTCAACATTGCCCCGCCCTAGTTTAGACCTTAGCCCTTTTCACCTTCCCTGTTATAATAAATGCCCTGTTTACCTGTCTCCCAGCTACAGCTTTTCCCCTCCCCAAATACTCCCTCCCTGCTTCCCTCACAGATGCCAGAATGACCCACTCACCTCCTATCCTTCAAATCCAATGTTTGGGAATTTTAAAGCTCTTCCTTTTTTTTTTGACTCCTCTACTGACTACTCATTTCCTGAAACTTTCTCCCAACTTAGATGTGTCACTTCTCTCAGAATTCTTCAGTGACTCCAGCACCTACAGGACACAGTGAAATCTCTCTTCCTGGAGTACCAGATTCCTCATGATCTAGCTCCGGACCCTGCTAAGCCTCTCCTCCTTACCCCTCTTTCCCCTGAATTTCTCTCCTAGCCCCTGTGGTTCTTCTGAATTTCCATCTCTCTTTGCACACAATGCTTCCTCTGGCTTGGATGCCTTCTCCCTCCCCTGCCTCCACTTCATCTTCCAAGTCTGTTGTCTCATTTTTCTCCCACAAATGTTTATAGCATTCCTTCTTTGTGCTAGACTCTGTCACAGCCCCAGAGTCTGAAGCCTCCTGCACCTCTATTGCAATCTCTCTGCTATCTGGCCCATCTGTTTCCCAGGGATTTTCATATTGCATAATTGTTTGCTTGCATGATTTTTTTTTTTTAAGAGGCATGGTCTTATTCTGTTGCCCAGGCTGTGGCACGATCATAGCTCATCGAAGCCTCAACCTACTGGGCTCAAGTGATCCTTTTACCTGGGCCTCCCAAAATGTTGGAATTACAGGCACAAGCCATCCCACCTGGCCTTGCTTGTATTTTTTTTTCTTCTCACCCACCACAGCCTCTCATGTTTTTTTGTCTTTTTTTGTTGTTGTTTGTTTGTTTTTTGTATTTTAGTAGTGACGGAGTTTCACTATGTTGGCCAGGCTGGTCTCGAACTCCTGACCTCGTGATCCGCCCACCTCGGCCTCCCAAAGTACTGAGATTACAGGTGTGAGCCACTGCACCCAGCCAGCTTTTCATTTTTGTGCCTCCAGAGTCAAGTCTGTGTTTGGCCCATGGTAGGTAATAAGTCAACATTTGTTGAAACGATCAACGATGAATGAGCTACGCTAGAGGCCCCCAGTAAACGTGACTCTGGTATCTGAGCCACTGCCTCCTAGTTTTCCCATATGGCACATGGCAGGAGTAATATGTTGCCTTTGGGGAGCTTCATTGAAGACTCTAATCAGGATCCCACGTATCAACAAGGATGCTCTTAGAGCATTTTGTCTTTTCTATTAGAATGCCAGTTTTCTGCTTGTATTCTATCATCCTCACTGAGGGATAGAGCCTGGCCTACCATGGGGTGAGGGTAGGAGGCGAACTTGGATTTTTGGATCCATCTGATCAGTTTCCTCCACAAAGATGGGAGATGATGGAGGGGAGAACCGTTTAGGGCAGAGCCCATGCCCTGGTCTTCATTTCCCAGGATCTCACTGAGTTGGTGGTGCTCAGTGCAACCTCCAAGAAAGGTTTGGTGAGTGAATGATGAAGCCCTGATTGCCTGTCACAGGTAATTTAATAGACTGCATGAGGCATATCAAAACAACTGGGAAATAGTTCCTTCTCTCAAAGATTCTACAATCTATTTGGGAAAAAAATGGATTGATTTGAATTTTAAAACTCCATGAAGAATGTTTTCCCCAGTGTTATTTATCTGTTCATTTATTTTTATTTTTATAGACAGTGCAGTTTTGTTACATGAATATATTTCATAGAGGCAAAATCTGGGCTTTTAGTATAACCATCAGCTGAATAGTGTTCATTGTTCCCGTTAGGTAATTTCTCATCCCTTACCCCCATCCCACCCTCCCACCTTTTTGAATCTCCAGCGTCTTACTATTTTTATTTTTTGAGACAAGGTCTGACTCTGGTTATGCAGGGTGGGGTGCAGTCCCACCATCTTGGCTCACTGCAACCTCAGCCTCCTGGGCTCAAGTGATTCTCTCACTTCAGTCTTACAAGTAGCTGGGATTACAGGCTAACGCCACCATGCCTGGCTATTATTTTGTATTGTTAGTAGAGATGGGGTTTCACCATATTGTCAGGCTGATGAGTCTCCCATGTCTATGATTCCACTCTCTATATCCATATGTACCCATTATTTAGCTTACACTTACAAGTTAGAACATGTAATATTTGACTTTCTGAATTACTTTTCTTAAGATAGTGCCCTCCAGTTCCACCCACGTTGCTGCAAAAGACAAGATTTTATTCTTTTTTATTCTTTCTGATATAGATAGACCACATTTTCTTTATCCAGTTATCTGTTGGCAGACACTCAGGTTGATTTCACATCAACCCACATCACTTTGCTATTGTGAATAGTGTTGTGATAACATATGTATGGAAGTATCTTTTTGTTATAATGACTTCTTTCCCTTTGTGTAGTTACCCAGTAGTGGGACTGCTGGATCAAATGATAGTTCTTTGAGAAATCTCTATACTCATTCCAACAGAGGTTGTACTAATTCACATTCCCACCAACAGTGTGTAAGCGTTCCCGTTTCTCAGCATCCTCACCAATGTCTGTTACTTTGACTTAAAAAAAAAATTTTTTTTGAGACAAAGTCTTACTCTTGTCACTGGAATGCAATGGCATGGTCTTGGCTCACTGCAACCTCCACCTCCCGGGTTCAAGCGATTCTCCTACCTTAGCCTCTCGAGTAGCTAGGAGAACAGGTGCCTGCCACCACGCCTGGCTAATTTTTTTTTTTTTTTGTATTTTTAGTAGAGACGGGGTTTCACCATGTTGGCCAGGCTGGTCTTGAACTCCTGACCTCATCCACCCGCCTTGGCTTCCCAAAGTGCTGGGATCCCAAAGTGAGCCACCACGCCCAGCCTATTTTTGACTTTTGAATAACAGTCATCGTGACTGGTGTTAAGATGTTTCTCATTGTGGTTTTTTAATTGTCCTAATGTGATTTAGAGTCCAACCAAGAGCAAAGGTGAAATCCTCTTTAGGCGTCAGATTATGATTTCTTTCTTCACCACACAATAAAAAAGAAAGGAGAGAAAGAAACTAAAGTCATCTCTCAGATGACTCTTGGCTCTTAGCTCCTGCTGAAGTTGGAGACCCTCATGGGATATTCCAGGCATTAGATAGGGTGGGAAAAAGGGAAGAGGGAAAGCGTGAAACACAACTCCCTTTATTTTTCTTCTTATTCAAGTAGTATCTTTTTATCTTTGGAATTTGGAAAGCAGAGATGAGGGTGAAAAAAAACTGCCCCAAAACTTATTCAGAGATAATTGCCTTGTATTTTAGTGTAGTTTAATCTTTGTTTCTTAAAAACAAGATAAACTATATGTTTTTTGCTTTGTGTATAGGGATTCTTGTTGTTGTAATTACAAAAGCAACACATGGTCACTGTTGAAAGGGTTGGAAACATCAATAAGAAAAAGAAATGAGAATGAAAATTGCCCTCAGGGTCACCAAATAAACACCAAACAGTGTTGACGTTAAAAGGTGTATTTTGTCTTCCTTGTTACTTCCCTCCTTTTTCATTTTCTACGTGACACAAACAAAACTCCACAGATTTTTTTTCATATTTTGTACTAAATTAGAAAACACAAATAAATAAAGGAATACAAATGGAAAGGGAAAAAGGCTGGGCGTGGTGGCTCACACCTGTAATCCCAGCTACTTGGGAGGCTGTGGCAGGAGAATTGCTTGAGCCCAGGAGTTTGAGACCAGCCTGGTCAACATAGCGAGACCCCCGCCTCTACAAAAAAATTTTAAAATTAGCCAAGCATGGTGGTGCATGCCTGAAATTTAGCTGTAATTATTTATTTAAAAATGCCCTTTTAGCGGGGTGTGGTGGCTCACACATGTAATCCCAGCACTTTGGGAGGCTGTGGGAGAAGGATGGCTTGAGCCCAGGAGTTCAAGACCAGCCTGGGCAACATAGTGAGACCCTGTCTCTAAAAAAAAAAAAAAAAGAAGAAAGAAGAGGCTGGGCATGGTGGCTCACACCTGTAATCCCAGCACGTTGGGAGGCCAAACCAGATGGATCACCGGAGGTCAGGAGTTTGACACCATCCTGGCCAACATGGTGAAATCCTGTCACTACTAAAAATACAAAAAAAATTAGCTGGGCAGGGTGGCGCACGCTTGTAATCGCAGCTACTGAGGAGGCCGAGGCAGAAGAATTGCTTGAACCTGGCAGACAGAGGTTGCAGTGAGCTGAGATCGCCCCCCCGCACTCCAGCCTGGGTGACAGAGCATGAACCTGTCTCAAAAAAAAAAAAGGGAGGGTCACAATCTAGAGAGAAAGGAAGACCAGGAGACAGGTGGTTACCAAGCAGTAGGCCAAGCACAGACAGAGCTAATCACAGGGTGGGGCCATGTGGGGCAGAGCTGAGGAGCATCTGGACCAGGAGGGGTGGCCAAGGGGAGATGTGCCTGAATCTACGCTTGAGGGATAAAATTAGCTACATAAAAGAAGAGCAGGCAGATGGGGAAGTGGTGATGGTAGCAGAAACCATAAGGAGATTTTAAAACCGGGGGCTGGCATGTGCAGAAACATGGTGATGTGTTGCCATCCTTTACCCTAGCCCAACAACACCCTGTACATAGAGGTTAGGATAAAAATTTGCTGAATGGATGGATGATCAAATACAAATTTGATTTTATTTGGAGACCATGGCAGGTAATAAATTAACATTTGTTGAAAGAATTAATGACGAATGAGCTACGCTAGAGGCCCTCCAGTAATCAGGACTCTGGCATCTGAGCCGCTGCCTCCTAATTTTCCCACACAGCACATGGCAGGAGTAATATGCTGCTTATGAAGAGCTTCATTGAGGACTTTAATTGGGATCCCAAATATCAACAAGGATGCTCCCCTAGGCAAGATTTTCTCTGCTTCTTGGGTTGTTCTGCATTTGATATTGTTCGAATGGGCAATGTCTGAGCTTGGCTGGCACAGAGAGACTTGGAGTTGGCTGTGCCCAGTTGGATCTGGTGCACGAAGGGCTTGGCCATACATACTTCTTCAGCTGAATATTAATATTAATTGACATCTCAAGGTTGGAGGTAGAATTCCTGCAAAACCAGTCCCAGGTGTTTCATGAAGCCTGGAGTGGGGTGGAGTGAGTGGGGTGGGGTATTGCCAAGTTGTCACCTTTGACTGGTGTCAGGCTCTGGAGAGTAGGTCACAATAGTCACTGTCAACTTGGCCTCCTAATGAACCTCTAACCTGGCTTCCCTTCCTGCTTGCCTTGGAACCGGGCTTCCTGTTATCTTAAGGGCTTTCCATCTCTCTCTACCTCTCCCTATACTAATCTCATTAAGTTATGACAGCAACCCCATGAAATGAGTACCACAGACAAGGAAACTTGGTTTTGGAGAGGTGATGGGGCCACACAGGCCACTCAGCTGGTGAGTGGCAGAGCTCAATATCAAGCCTTGGTGTTTGTCTCTTCAGAGTTTGTTCTCTTAGCAACTCAGTCCATTTGGGCTGCTGTAACAGACTATCATAGACTGAGGCGCTGATAAACAACAGAAGTTTATTTCTCACAGTTCTGGAGGCTGGGACATCCAAGGCCAAGGCAGCAGAGTCAGTGTCTGATGGGGGCCCGTTTCCTGGTTCATGGATGGCCATCTTTTTGCTGTGTCTTCATGACAGGAATGGGGAGGGGGCTCTCTGGGCCCTCTCTTATAAGGACACTAATCCCATTCATGAGGGCTCCACCTTTATTACGTAATTACCCCCACAACCTCTCCTCCAAATACCATTGCATTGGGGTTTAGGAGCTAATATGAATTTTGGATGGGACACATTTAGTCTACAGTAGCAAGCACCCCACACCACTCCCTTTCAAACACCAGCTGGGCCCCTGTTGTGCCCCGGGCTAGCAGGTATCAGAGTCTTTAACCATTCATTCATTCATTTGCTGGCTTAACATCTTCCATCCCTTTGGGAATACAGTGCTCCTGAGGGCTGGGGCCTTATCATTGTCATGTCACCTGGCCCCAGCACAGTTCCTGCCGTACAGAGCACCTTTAGTAAACCTTGGCGGAAGTACCAGCCCCATGAGGGCAGGGTTTTTTGCCTGTTTTCTTTCCTAATGTATCCTTAGTGCCTGGAATGGTGCCTGGCCCTTACGTAGGCACATAATAAATAGTTGTTGAAAGAATCCATGAACGGAAGGAGCAAATGTTAGACTTTGGGATACAAAGGTGAATGACCGTAGCCTGTTGCCCTGGGAACCTCACTGTTGAATGGGGGAGGCAGGCATTAGGGATGAGGCAATAAGAGGAGAAGGAACCCGGAGTGATCAGAGCCACCTGCTGCCTGACCGCCAGGCCCTCCTGTTGTCAGCAGGAAGATGTTGATAGGGGCTTTTCTAGGGGCTCGGGGTATGGCAGGTAACGAGACAGACAAAGTCCCTGTCTGCAAGGAGCTTATGTTCTATTGGAATCATTTGCTGCCAGCTTGGGCCAGTTTGTTGATGGATGAGGTTATGGCTTACAAAGGGAGAGCGGCTGGGCGCAGTGGCTCATGCCTGTAATCTCAGCATTTTGGGAGGCCGAGGGGGTGGATCACTTGAGGCCAGGAGTTCTAGATCAGCCTGGCCAGCATGGTGAAAACCCATCTCTACTAAAAATACAAAAATTAGCTGGGTGGCTGTGCCTGTAATCCCAGCTACTCGGGAGGCTGAGGCAGGAGAATCGCTTGAACCTGGGAGGCAGAGGTTGCAGTGAGCTGAGATCCTGCCACTGCTCTCCAGCCTGGGCAACAGAGTGAGACTCTGTCTCAAAAATAAATAAATAAATAAAAATAAAGGGAGGACACCCTTCCCCTCACAACAGCCAGGCTGTTAGTCGCTCAATCAGCAGAGACTTGCTGAGGCCTCCTGAAGACAGAGCCTTTGCTGGGTGCTTATTCCACACGGAAGGGAGCAAGAGTTTGCCCTCAGCCTGGTCAAATCAAGGAGATAAGAGACCCTCTCACGCCCACTGACAAACAGAAAAACACCTTGGGGCTCAAAGTGCCCAAATTGCAGAACAGAGAAGTGCCTGGAGTTAGGATGAGCTGGTCATAGGCAGAGAGCATCTGGACTTCTTGGGTAGTGAGAGAGGTTCCATGTGACAGGTGTGTCAAGCACTTAATGCAGGCCACCACACAGAGTCACTCAGGAAGCGGTTGCTGGTGCTCAAAGGCTGAGGGTCATTGTGGGCTAAATGGCCCAGGAGCATCTTCACAGCCAAGCTATAAAACCTGGGGCACGGTGGCTCACTTAACCCCAGCGCTCTGGGAGACTTAGGTGAGAGGATCACTTGGGTCCAGGAGTTTGAGACCAGCAACATAGTGAGACCCTGTCTCTAAAAAAAAAATTAAAAATTAGCTGGACATAGTGGCATGCACCTCTGGTACCAGCTACTCAGGAGGCTAAGGCAGGAGGACTGCTGGAACCTGGGAGGTTGAGGCTGCAGTGAGCTATGATCACTATCTCCATGCCACTGTACATGGAGACATGAAGTTTGGATGACAGAGCGAGACCATGTCTCAAAAACAAAAAACCAAATCTGGCTGCAGCAAGCGACCTTCTGTCCTGCAGCAGGTCTGGAGAAATGGGGATATTGGGCTGGTGACCAACACCACCCCAGCATCATTTATATACAAATTCACCCATTCATATGATGCATATTTACATGTGGTACTTTTACCATGAAACATCAGCTTAATCAGATTAATTAACTAAGCTTTTAACAATTAACATTTATGACTTGATTTTTATAATAAGCCATATTGTAGCATAGCGTTAGGTTAGTTAGCGTTCACACATGGGGAGATTTTGACCAAAAGTCAATCCTTCTTCTAGGCCAGGGAGTAAAAGTCTACGTGCTCTTAGGAAACCCACTCATTATAGGATGTCAGCTCTGTGTCAGGCACTGACCTGGGCATTGGGACTTCTGCCCTCAAGGAGTTTGTTTTCTAGAGGAGGAGCTAGACAATAGATAAATAAACAATAACTATATAGTGCTAGGAAGAAAAATTAGATTGCAGAGGAGGAGAGCAATAAAAATCCCAGTGTGTGCTGCCAGGGTGGTCAGGGAACAGGGTGTCACCTGTTCTCTGAGCAGGTGACATTTGAGCGGGGACCTGAATCCAGGAAGGGAGGGATCCGCACGGGTGTCCACCTGCTCCAGGGACCTATGGGGAGGAAATCTGATTGTGTATATAATATGGTGATCATTCAGCAAAGGTTAGTGCCCCAGGGCTCACTGGTGTTAAGGTCATTGCTAGCCTTTGAGCGTGTGACATCTCCAGGAACCCAAGATTGTGTGTCAGACAAAGAGGTAGAATGGTGGAGTGGAGTTGGGGAGCCACGTGGCTACCAGGAGGAAGCTCATTCCTGGGTAGAGAGAACAGCAAATGCAAAAACTGTGAGATGGGAAGGTGTTTGATATGTTCAAGCAATGGCAAGGAAGACGGTGCCAGGAGGGTGGGTGGAGAAGGCGCACACCGCAGGGGGGAGGTCGGCAGGACCAGACCTCACACCACTTTTTAGGCCATAGGAAGGACTTGGGATTTGTTCTAAGCGGGATGGGAGCTCAGGAGGGTGTAGGTTGCAGAAGGCTCATTCTGACTGCTGTGTGGAGAGTAGATGGGTGCAGGTGGGTTGTGGGCAACAGTGGAACCGGTGGTCACCCAGGAGGTATTGCAGTAGTGGCTGTGTGGCAGATGGCAGAGGGGGCCAGGTGGCAGTGGTGTAATGGGTGAGAGGTGGGAAGTCAGGTCAGGCAAACACCTAGGGCAGTCAAGAGGGAAGAGAAGTCACGGGGTATGGACAGGTCTGATAGGGCTGGGCAGGGATGGTGTCCCTTTGTTAGTTGGGTGGGTGGGATTGGCTATTGCAGATCACTGGGGTTGTGTGGGTGGAAACCCCAGTCTCAGATGCTGTGCCTCTGTTGTGTGGCCCCCGTGCTCTTGATCCTATGACTCTACTTGGAGGTCACTGGCTTACTGAGCCTCCTCCAAAGAGATGACTGCATTAATTTGCTAGGGCTGCCGTAACAAAGTAGCATACACTGGGTGGCTTAAAAAACAAATTTATTCTCTCACAGTTCTGGAGGCTTGATGTCTGAGATGAATGTGTAGCCAAGGTTTGTTCCCTCTGAGTGTCATGAGAGAAGGACCTGTCCCAGGCTTGTGTCCTTGGCTTGCGGATGGCCACCTTCTCCCTATGTATGTCTCCATCATCTTCCCTCTGTAACTTTCTGTGTCCAAATTTCCTCTGCTTCTTCTAAGGACACCAGTTATATTGGATTAAGGCCCATCCTAATGACCTCCTTTTAATTTAATTACCTCTTTTAAGACCCTGTCTTCAAATACGGCTACATTCTGAGGTCCTTGGGGATGGGATTCCAACACGAGTTTTGGCGGGGACACAGTTCAGCCCATAAGAATGATCCATGGTGCCCGGCACGGTGGCTCACACCTGTAGTCCCAGCACTTTGTGAGGCTGAGACAGACAGATCACTTGAGATCAGGAGTTCGAGACCAGCCTGGCCAACATGGCAAAACTCCATCTCTACTAAAAATACAAACATTAGCTGGGAGTGGTAGCAGGGGACTGTAATCCCAGCTACTCAGGAGGCTGAGGCTGAGGCAAGAGAATCACTTGAACCTGAGAGGTGGAGGTTGCAGTGGGCTGCAATCGCGCTACTGTACTCCAGCCTGGGCGACAGAGGGAGACCCTGTCTCAAAACAAACAAACAAACAAACAACAACAACGACACAAACACACAAAAAAAACCAAGAATGATCCATGGGCCCTGAGATGGGGTTTAGTGCTGGTTTGTCTTAGCTCATCTAAAGCACCAGGAGCTGGGAGCACACTCCCTCAGTCTCGGGCCCTTCCTGTAGGCTTCCTCTTCCGGTAACCCGGCCTTCCATTTCTGCCTCCTTTCCTGCCTGGGCTTGGAAACCCCTCTGCAGCACCAGCCTGAGTTGCTGTCAGTGGCTGCTGTTTTTACTGTCTGTCTTCCTTTGTTCCTCCTAAACTAGGTGAGCAGCCCCAGCCCCAGCAGTGGGGGACATTTTTCCCAGTAGGGACGGCCCTGATGGGTCCACATGACTTCGTACTCAGGCCGTTTCATCTCAGGAAGCCTGATGTGCTCTGCAGTTTCTCAGTGTTCTGACTGTCTCAAGACCAATAATATCCCAGTTTCCTTTTGTTGTTGATTTTGGCCTTGGATAAGCAAATGTGATTAGGCAAAGTGTGTAAGATACTTCATACAGTATCTGAAGAGTAATAGAATGAGCACTGCAGAGGACAGTACTGTTATTTTTACAATCTGTCCTTACCTTCTTTTCTTTAGGAAGGGGCCTGGAGATGCCAGCACCATTGAGTTCCTGGGCACAGATACTCATTAGATAATTACTACACTATATCCATCATCTGATTTACTTTCCATGTGCAATTGGAAAATGAGTATTTTCATCCTCATTTCATATACGAAAAATCAGAGGCTCGAAAAGTTGAATTGATTTGCCCAAGGCCACATAGGAAAGGGAAGAGGAAGGATTTGAACCCAGGCATTGGACTGAAACCCAAAATGTTTTCATGCCACCCTTCTTGCTCCTTGTCTGATATAAGGAGCTCCAGCAGTGCAGGACCAGCCCAGATTAGGGGGCTGCAAAAGGGAGAAGGCCAATTTGTTGATTGGAATAGGAGAAATAGGCCGGGCGTGGTGGCTTACTTGGAAGACTTACAGGATGACGACAGTAATAGAAGCCAAGACCTTTCCGTTTCTCCTCCTGGAAATTACACAAAAGCAACAAGGTGATACATACTCCTCTCCACATCTCTAACCCTTCCCATGATTCACATTTTCAAGAATCTAAGAGGCAGAAATAATCTACAAATTCTACAGTACCTGTAAGGGCTGCCCAAAACATCCGAGGTGAGACCTTACATGGGAGGAAGCACAGCTTGAGTGTCCCTTATCCAAAACGGGAGACCAGAAGTGTTTTGGATGTTTTTGGATTTGGAGATATTTGCATATACATCATGTAATATCTTTAAAAACGGACCCCGGTCTAAACACAGAATTTATGTTTCACATCATCTTATACACCTAGCCTGAAGGTCGTTTTGTACAATATTTTAAATAATTTTGTGCATGAAACAAAGTTTGTATATATTGAACCATCAGAAAGCAAAACTGTCCCTAGCCCTGCCACCCATGTAGATGATCTGTGGTTGTTTGGCATCACCATGATTCCTGACTTTTGAATTTATGTTATGGATAAGTGATTCTTTTCTTTTCTTTTCTTTTTTGAGACAGAGTTTTGCTCTTGTTGCCCAGGCTGGAGTGCAAAGGTGTGATCTCTGCCCACTGCAACCTCTGCCTCCCAGGTTCAAGTGATTCTCCTGCCTCGGCTTCCTGAGTAACTGGGATTACAGGCGCCTGCCACCACCCTCGCCTAATTTTTTGTATTTTTAGTAGAGATGGGGTTTCACGTGTTGGCCAGGCTGGTCTCAGACTCCTGACTTCAAGTGATCCGCCTGCCTTGGCCTCCCAAAGTGCTGGGACGACAGGTGTGAGCCACCGCGTCTGGCCCTAAGCAATTATTTTCTGAAACTTATTCACACATAAGTACTTAGCAGTAAAAAATATGACACACCATTAATACAGTGAAAAAATAAAATGTTCAGGGTAACTAAGCAGCACAGTAGCATCACCAGAATACCTGCATCAGCTGTTAAACAACAGCGACAAGTGATTAACAGTAGGCGTTCAGTCTCCACCTACGATGCTGTGTTTTGATTAAAAGGTTACTGTGCACTCTTATTTATTTATTTATTTATTTATGTAAGAAGAAACATCAGAAACAGTTGAGGGACCAGGAAGTGGGTCCTCTAGGGATGATGAGGATGGCTTTCCTTTTTTTTTTTTTTGTTTTTTGTTTTTTGAGATAGAGTCTTGCTCTGTCACCCAGGGTGAAGTGCAATGGTGTGATTTCGGCTTACTGCAACCTCCGCCTCCCAGGTTCAGGCAATTATCCTGCCTCACCCTCCTGAGTAGCTGGGATTACAGGCACCCACCTCCATGCCAGGCTAATTTTTGTATTTTTAGTAGAGATGGGGTTTCACCATATTGGCCAGGCTGGTCTCAAATTTCTAACCTCGTGATCTGCCCACCTCAGCCTCCCAAAGTGCTGGGATTACAGGCTTTTCTAAATGCTTCATTCACTGTTGTCTGCCCCATTAATGATGGTTTTTGTCTTAGAAATCTCTCCTTGATTTTATAGACTGACATAATTTAGTGCTCTGTTGTGAATGAAGGCTGCTGGAGTCCTTCAATAAGTCCATTACACATTTTCACCATGTCATTTATAGGCACTTGTTCTTCAGTGCTAACAGTCATCTTCATCATCACTATTATCACAATCACCTTGACTTAGAGTAATTTTGGGCTAGAGGTGGTGTCTCGTGCCTGAAATCCCAGCACTTTGGGAGGCCAAGGTGGAAGGATCACTTGAACCCAGGAGTTCAAGACCAGTCTGGGAAACAACGAAATCCTATCTCTACAAAAATTAAAAAATTAGTCAAGTTGGCCGGGCACAGTGGCTCACACCTGTAATCCCAGCACGTTGGGAGGCCAAGGCATGTGGATCACCTGAGGTCGGGAGTTCGAGACCAGCCTGGCCAACATGGTGAAACCCCGTCTTTACTAAAAATACAAAAATTAGCCGGGCATGGTGGTATGCGCCTGTAATCTCAGCTATTCGGGAGGCTGAGGCAGGAGAATCGCTTGAACCGGGGAGGTGGAGGTTGCAGTGAGCTGAGATCGTGCCACTGCACTCCAGCCTGGCCAACAGAGTGAGACTCTGTCTCAAAAAAAGAAAAAAAAAGAACGTGTTGTTGTTGTTGTTGTGATAGAGTCTGGCTCTGTTACCCAGGCTGGAGTGCAGTGGTGTCATCTCAGCTCACTGCAACGTCCGCCTCCCGGGTTCAAGCAATTCTCCGGCCTCAGCCTCCTGAGTAGCTGGGACTACAGGTGCCTGCCACCATGCCTGGCTAATTTTTGTATTTTTTTGTAGAGGTGGGGTTTCGCCAAGTTGGCCAGGCTGGTCTCGAACTCCTGACCTCAGGTAATCTGCCCGCCTTGGCATCCCAAAGTGCCGGGATTACAGGCATGAGCCACCGTGCCTGGCCCAATAATGTTTTTATATTTAGTCTTCATTGCTCTGATACCCTGATCACTCAACTGAATTTACAGAGTCACATTTGGGGGAAAGTACCTGGCATAAACATTATTTTTGATGAGAATTTTAGCTGGAGGATAAGCAGAACAGTTGTGAAGGAATAAAAGAATCTTGTAGTCATCATCCAGCCCAGCTTCCCTGCAGTGAGCACAGGCCACTTGTACAAAATCATTGTGAAACCAGTCAGAAAAAATGTCCCTGGTGATCCATGCTTTTTTGTTAGCATAGCAATGGACTGGTAAGAATTCACTCCTTAAACAGGGAGGATGCAAGCTTTTGCCTATCCCAGAAAGTGTACCCTTATTTCTGCCTGCTACATTGGTACATCCCAGCACAGTTACGCTGTCCTTGGCATCCTTAATTCCTATAGGGGCCATCTCATCAGCTGTATTCAGTGTCTTTCTGAGGCAATAACACCAAAACATTGATGTTTTGTCAGCATTATAGACTTGTTCTGGTGTCAGATTTTCATCAGTGATGACCTTGGCAATGAATTCCTCTGCTGCTTCATGACCAACACACGTTTTATCACCACAAAGCTTTTTTTTTTTTTTTTTTTTTTTTTTTTTTTTTTTTTTTTGTGAGACGGAATCTCGCTTTGTTGCCAGGCTGGAGTGCAGTGGCGTGATCTCCAATCACGGCAACCTCCACCTCCCGGGTTCAAGCAATTCTCCTGCCTCAGCCTCCCGAGTAGCTGGGACTACAGGTGAGTGCCACCATGCCCAGCTAATTTTTGTACTTTTAGTAGAGACGAAGTTTCACCATATTGGCCAGAATGGTCTCGATCTCTTGACCTCGTGATCCACCCGCCTCGGCTTCCCAAAGTGCTGGGATTACAGGCGTGAGTCACTGCGCCCAGCCTATCACCACAAATCTTTAAAACTTTATTGTTGTCTTTTCTTAAATTTCTGCAACCAGCCTGTTGAATATTCACAGTTCCCTTTGTGATAGATCTTTGCTTGCTTCATGATCTGCATACCATTGAGTGGCATGTGTTCACTGCAATGCTGATGGATCTACTCTTTCAATACGTGATCAAGATCTTCCCTTTTAGCTTGATGCAGGGCTTTTCTACATTTGTCATTAACTTCTGTTCATCTCTTTCAGCACAGAACGTGAACAGCTTATGCTTCTGTTTCTTCAGTTACACCTGGTGGTCACTCCAACACCATAGTCTTCTGTAAGACATTTCACACTTTCACCCCGTCTAGTTTGTCCAATAGACTGTCTGTGCTATAGATAAACATAAATGCTTCCATTTTTTTTCTTATGACTGTTACCTACAGGGATGTCTGCAGGCTTTTCTGACAGTTTCAACAATATCTTTATACCACAGAGCAGAAAATAAGCAAAACAAAATAAAATAAACAAAAACCACAATGAGTAATGGACATAAGTCTTGGTCATATGTAGGATATCATGGGGAACATGCTGTTGGCGCTTCTGGCCTGCACACGTGCCATTTTCTTACCCTTTGTGGGTGTGCTTGCATGGGGGGATCTGGGCATGCATGGAAAATATATATGCCGGATATAAAGTTGAAGGCGGCTGAGAAAGTCTTTTTTCCTTGGGGATGCTGAATAAACTGTGTGTTGTGTACTTGCATTTTGACTGCAACCTATCACAGGAGGTCAGGTGTAGAATTTTCCACTTGTGGCATCATGTTGGCCTTTGAAAAGTTTTGGATTTTGAAGCATTTCAGATCTCAGGCTTTTGGATTAGGGATTGTATGAAAGTGGCACCCAGAGTGATGGAATGGCCCAGTGGTTTCATATGTTACAAAGTGCCACCAAAAATTTGTTTCCTGAAGGAAGGGCTCTAAAATGTGAAAGTTATTGCTCTTGTTTGTAACCACCTGTAAGTGAACTGGGATATGCAGGCTGGGAACAGAAGATCTCCTAGGCTCAATTATATTCAGAGAAGCAATGCAGGAAGTATTATAGAAATACACTGTGAAGCCATTTTTGCAGGAAGCAGTCTGTCTTTGTGGCAGCAGAGAAAGCTAGACCTTTTAGATTATAAAGCCTGGAGAGCTATCCTGGCCTATTCCCATTTCTCCCCAGTTGAATGGTCCAGGAAAATTCAACCTGATAAATTTCAAAGAGATAAAAGATTTCATTGTACAAGATAAAACCATAAAAACATAGCAGAAAATGTGAAATAATTTCTTTCTTTTTAAAAAGAAAATATGAAAAAAAAGTATTTCTAACTTTAAAAAGTTATTAACATCATTAAAAAAGACAATCAACTGGATGAAATTTTAGCATAGATAAAAGACTAATCTCTCAAGTGGATAAAAATCCTCTAGAAATTGATAAGAAAAAGAACAAATTCATTAGAATAAATAAGTAAAAATTACTGATCGGAAAGGATGTTTCCAAAGGAAAGAAACAGGAATCTTCATCTGAAGCTGTCAGGGATCCATGCTTTTCTTCAAGAAGAAGGAAAGTGTTTCCCAAATCTTCCTCAGGTCAAGAGGAAACAGAAATAAACTTTATTCAGTGACTCATAGATTCATCTTTGGGAGGCTGGGGCAGGTGGATCCTTTGAGGTTAGGAGTTTGAGACCAGCTGGCCAACATGGTGAAACTTCATCTCTACTAAAAATGCAAAAATTAGCTGGGTGTGGTGATGCATGTCTGTAACCCCAGCTACTCAGGAGGCTGAGGCAGGAGAATCGTTTGAACCTGGGAGGTGGAGGTTGCAGTGAGCCAAGATCGTGCCACTGCACTCCAGCCAACAGAGTGAGACTCTGTCTCAAAAAAAAAAAAAAAAAAAAAAAAAAAATCATAGATTTGGGAACATTTATTGATTGATTGATTGGTATGGAGTCTCTCTGTTGCCCAGGCTAGAATGCAGTGGCATGATCTCAGCTCACTGCAACCTCTGCCTCCTGGATTCAAGTGGTTCTCCTGCCTCAGCCTCCCCAGTAGCTGGGATTGCAAGTGTGAGCCACCACACCTGGCTAATTTTTGTATTTTTTTGGTAGAGACAGGGTTTTGCCATGTTGGCCAGGCTAGCCTCAAACTCCTGGCCTCAGGTGATCAGCCCGCTTTGGCCTCCCAAAGTGTTGGGATTACAGGCATGAGCCACTGCTCTGGGCCTGGAACGCATATTCTTTGAGAGACATAAAGAAGAAGAAGAAGAAGATAGGTTATTAGCATTACAGCTTCAGAAAGAGATGGATAAAGAGCAAATGAAGCCAAACTGGCAAAAAGAGTTCCCAGATGAATATCAGTTATGTGCCTACATCCTCACCCCTAAATTGCTAAATGGAGAGAGGAAGAATTCCAAAGGTAGGAACCTCAAAAGACAAACTGATCCAGAGCATTCAAAACCTTGGAGAGGCTCAAGGGAAGAAAATTGGCAACCTTCTTTTAAGATCCAGTTGAAGCATTCAGTTAATGGAGGAAAGATGCCAAGTTCCACTAGAGATAATTGTAAGGAATCTAAAGTGCTGGTTCCCTACAGCCTAGTAATTCACAGAAAAGTATTTTTCAGATGTTTCAGAGATACACAGCTTAATGCCTAGGTAAAGGGAGTGTTTTGTAAGCTTGTTAGGTAGATTGTGAGGATCTCTTTTCTATCATAGAACTTTATACATTTGTCATTCATTCTGCTCTGTAGGCATACTCATGGAGTTTTGCTCTTGTCACCCAGGCTGGAGTACAGTGGCGCGATCTCGGCTCACTGCAACCTCAGCCTCCTGGGTTCAAGTGGTTTTCGTGCCTCCGCCTCCCGAGTAGCTGGGACTACAGACGTGCGCCAACCATGCCTGGCTAATTTTTTATATTTTTAGTAGAGATGGGCTTTCACCATGCTGGCCAGGCTGGTCTTGAACTCCTGACCTCACGTGATCTGCCCACATCAGCCTCCCAAAATGCTGGGATTACAGGCGTGAGCCATTGCTCATGGCCATATTCATTGTTCTTAAAGGCCTATGTGATTATAAGAGATGATTTTATAAATGTGTTTCTGCAAAACTCAGTGATAAGCAGGGGTGTCCCTGTCTTTTCCATTGTTAATAACAGTGATATGTACTTTTCTAATCTTTATGGATATAAAAATGCCTTGACCAACTCCAAGAAATCTTCAAGTGACATTCTCTTTCCAGAAAATGCATGTTTTGGGGGCCAGGTGCAGTGATTCATGCTTGTAATCCCAGCACTTTGGGAGGCCGAGGTCAGCCTGGTCAACATAGTGAGACCTTGTCTCTATAAAAACAAAGAAACATACATACAAACAAATGCATGTTGCATGGCCTTTGCCCACCTTTTTGTCATTACTAGTAATCAAAGTAAGATTATACTATTCCAAGTAATTAAGGAACCCATGCAGAGTCTAAAGTCTAAGTATTCTTGCTGTTATTGTTCCAAATATTTACAGAGCACTTGAAATATATTTTTCATAAAACTGAAGTAATTTGATTTCCATCTCCAATTTAATTACATTTTAAGCATCATAGCATTTCTTTTTATTTAAAATGGATTAGGATCAATGTTAAAGCAGAAAAGCAGAGTTTTCTAGGACATTGGGAATTAGTTGACAGAAAGGAAACTAGACTCTGTAAAAGGAGTTAAGAGCTGGGGAGAGGCTGGGTGGGGTGATGGACAGGTTGGTAGCATGGGAACTGAATGGGTAATCAGAAACTGGGTCCAGAATGAAGTAGCAGGTGAAGTTCAGCGCAGCATTCTCCTTGTCCTTTCTCTGCTAAGACACAGAAAACATTAGGGTTTTAGGTGGGTGGAACACCTGAGGTCAGGAGTTCGCCAGCCTGGCCAATGTGGTGAAACCCCATCTCTACTAAAAATACAAAAATTATCCAGGCGTGGTGGTGGATGCCTGTAATCCTAGCTACTTGGGAGGCAGAGGCAGGAGAATCACTTGAACCTGGGAGGTAGAGGTTGCAAGGTTGCAGTGAGCTGAGATCACACCATTGCACTCCAGCCTGGGCAACAAGAGCAAAACTCCATCTCAAAAAAAAAAAAAAAAAAAAGAAAGAAAGAAAACAGTAGGGTTTTACAGTTTTTCACATCATAATACCTGGTGTCAAAATCAAAATTAGTTACTAAATTACCTGAATTTTTGGAAATTCATGTTTCTAATAATCTGTTATTCCAGAAAAAATAGGAATTTACTATAGGAGAGTTATATCACATTGTCTTATGTTGTAGAACCTGAAACATAACCATATGTTTTTCTTGTGAATTTGTATTGTTATTGACTTTTATTTGTGTTGATGAACAGAAATAGAACGTATGATACTTGGGTTTTGCCCTGTCTGATTCCCTGAAGTTAAATCAGAAGACAGTGATTGATTTCTTTTTGTGAAATGTAACTTAGAGACTATTGATCTGTTTTCCTTTTTTTTGAGACAGAGTCTCACTCTGTTGCCCATAGTACAGTGGTGCAATCTTGGCTCACTGCAACCTCTGCCTTCTGGGTTCAAGCAATTATCCTGCCTCAGCCTCCTAAGTAGCTGGGATTATAGGCGCCCACCACCACACCTGGCTGATTTTTATATTTTTAGTAGAGATGGGGTTTTGCCCTGTTGGCCAGGCTGGTCTCGAACTTCTGACCTCAAGTGATCCCTACCCTCTCATCCTTTCAAACTACTGGGATTACAGGCATGAGCCACTGCGTCTGGCCTATTGATCTGTTTTTCATTACTATGAACAACTGGTCAGGCTCAGTGGCTCATGCCTATAATCCCAGCATTTTGGGAGGCCGAAGTGGGAGGATCACTTGAATCCAGGTGTTGGAGACTAGCCTGGGCAACAAAGCAAGACCCCACCTCTAATTTAAGAAAATAATAATAATATGAACAACTATTACCAAACAAACAATAGTTTTGGCAGCATTTCTGGTGCTGTCTAGTCATCCATCCTTTTACAAGGATAAAAATAAGATAAAATGTCCTAGAGCCAATCCTAGCTTAAATTTGTCAGTATTTCTATATGTTATTAAGTTTTTTCCTCCAAATTTTGTAACTGAAATTCTGTTCATCTTTGCATACTTGATGGCATCTATGTCAATATTGATTGACTATTTATGAGTAGAATTCTGAAACCTAATTTAAAATTTAGTTTGCCCTTATTTTTTTTTTAAAGTATTGCCTTCTGAGTAAATGATGGTAGTAACATGAAGTATAGTTTGAAACTATATTATCGCATTGGTTGTTAAGTATAAATAAATAAAATCTAACCAAATTTGTCTAAAACAGACTAAACTCTATCTTTTCATCAAACCAACATTTTTCTAAGAGCAATTTCACTTTATGTTTTAGAGTAGACATTTTTGGAAATCCTTGAATAAAAAGCTCTCATTAAATCTTCCTGGAATAGCTCATAACCAAAGAGGAAGATAAAAATAGCTTATGGTGTGATATATTTAGGATTTATGTATTTAACTACTTATTTGTCTGTGAAGAAGTCTTCCTGACTAAAGATGGCTTTCAGATAAATTTTAATTTCTCTATGAGTCTTTCGCTATTCCTATAATTCATGCCTTTTTGTTAGAAACTAATATAGGTTTTGTGTGATTTTTTTTTTCAATGAGCAAAAATAAGCTAAATAAGTAAGTGAACAAATAAACAGGTAGTTTAAAGCAAAGGAAGGGCCCAGCGTGGTGACTCACGCCTGTAATCCCAGCACTTTGGGAGACTGAGGCGGGCAGATCACCTGAGGTGAGGAGTTCAAGACCAGCCTGGCCAACATGGTGAAACCCTAAACATGCAAGAAATTAGCCGGGCATGGTGGTGGGCGCCTGTAATCGCAGCTACTTGGGAGGCTGAAGCACAAGAATCACTTGAACCTGGGAGGTGGATGTTGCAATGAGCTGAGATCATGCCATTGCACACCAGCCTGGGGCAACAAGAATGAAACTCCGTCTCAAAAGAATAAAAAAAGAAAAATAAAGCAAAGGAAGTATAAATGGTTCTTAAATTGATGGAAATATGCCCAACTTTACTTATAATAAGAAAAATAAACTAAAATGACATTGAGCTACCATTTTTATTTCTGAGATTGGCAGGATGTCACAAATTTGGTAACACACTCTGTTGGTGAGGCTGTGGGGAGACACATGCTCTAACACATTGGTTTTGGATGGCTAAACAGCATCCATCCTGTGGGGGCATGTGGGAATATAATGCTTTTGCTTGACTCACCACTTCTACCTCTGGGGAATTTATCTGCAGATACTTGTGTATGTGTACAAAAATGTACACACAAAGTCATTCACTGTGGCACTGTTTAAGCTTCAAAATATTGGAAACAACAAAATTGTCAACCAGAATATTGCTAAATAAATGATGGTTTACTCATACAATTAAATGTTATGTGGCTAAAAAAAGAATGAGGACACTATGTAATAATATGGAAAAAATTCTAAAATATATTACTAAGTGAAAAAACAAAGTAGGGAAGAATGTTTCAGAAAAGGCTAACTTTTGGGTAAGAAAATGGGACAAATAAGAATATATGTTGGCCCAGCGCGGTGGCTCATGCCTGCAATCCCAGCACTTTGGGAGGCCGAGGTGGGTGGATCACCTGAGGTCAGGAGTTCAAGACCAGCCTGGCCAACATGGTGACACCCTGTCTGTACTAAAAATACAAAAATTAGCTGGGCATGGTGGTGGGTGCCTGTAATCCCAGCTATTCAAGAAGCTGAGGCAGGAGAATTGCTTGAACCCTAGAGGCAGATATTGCAGTGCACCAAGATCACGTCACTGCACTCCAACCTGAGTGACAAGAGCAAGACACTGTCTCAAAAAAAAAAAAAAAAAGAATATATATTTACATTTGATTGTGTGTGTGTGTATGTATATATATATATACATACACACACACACACACACACAAACAAATGGAAAAACATTCCATGCTCATGCATAGGAAGAATCAATATTGTTAAAATGGCCATACCGCCCAAGGCAATTTACAGATTCAATGCTATTTCTATCAAACTACCAATGACATATTTCTCAGAATTAGAAAAAACTATTCTAAATTTCATATGGAATGAAAAAAGAAGCCTGAACAGCCAAAGGAATCCTATGCAGAAAGAACATAGCTGGAGGCATCACATTGCCCAACTTCAAACTCCACAACAAGGCTACAATAACCAAAACAGCATGGTAGTGGAACAAAAGCAGATAGATAGACCAATGGAACAGAATAGAGAGCCCAGAAATAAAGCCACACACCTACAATCATCTGATCTTTGACAACATTGACAAATACAAGCAATGGGGAAAGGACTTACTATTCAATAAATGGTGCTGAGATAACTGGCTAGCCACATGCAGAAGATTGAAACTGGGCCCCTTCCTTACAACATATACAGAAAGCAACTCAAGATGGATTTAAGACTTAAATGTAAAACCTAAAAATATAACAACCTTTGAAGAAAACCTAGGAAATACCATTCTGGACATAGGCCCTGGCAAAGGTTTCGTGATGAAGATGCCAAAAGCAATTGCAACCAAGACAAAAATTGACAAATGGGACCTAATTAAACTAAAGAGCTTTTGCATAGCAAAACAAACTATCAACAGGGTAAACAATCTACAGAATAAGAGAAAATGTTTGCAAACTATACACCTGACAAAGGTCTAGTATCCAGAGTCTACAAGGAACTTAAACAAATTAACAAACAAACAAAAAAAAACAAACAACCCCATTAAAAAGTGGGCAAAATATATGAACAGACACTTTTCAAAAGAAGACATACACACAGCCAACAAGCATATGAAAATATGCTCAACATCACTAATCCTGAGAGAAATTCAAATAAAAACTACAGTGAGATGCCATCTGACACCAGACAGAATGGCTATTATTATTATTTTTCTTTTGAGATGGAGTCTCACTCTGTCACCCAGACTGGAGTGCAGTGGTGTGATCTTGGCTCACTGCAACCTCCACCTCCTGGATTCAAGCAATTGTCCTGGCTTAGCCTCCCCAGTAGCTGGGATTCCAGCATCCGTCACCATGCCTGGCTAATTTTTGTATTTTTAGTAGAGACAGAGTTTCACCATGTTGGGCAGGCTGAGAATTGCTATTATTATGAAGTCAAAAAATAGCAGATGCTGGCAAGGTTGCAGAGAAGAGGGAATGCTTAAACACTGCTAGTGGGAATGTAAATTAGTTCAGCCACTATGGAAGGCAGTTTGGCAATTTCTCAAAGAACTTAAAACAGAACTACCATTCAAACCAGCAATTCCATTATTGGGTGTATACCCAAAGGAATACAGATCATTCTACCATAAAGACATATGCACATACATGTTCACCACAGTGCTATTCACAGTAGCAAAGCCATGAAATCAACCTAATGCCCATCAACAGTGGACTGGATAAAGAAAATGTGGTACATATACACCACAGACTACTAAGCAGCCATAAAAAAGAACAAGATCATGTCTTTTGCAAGAACATGAATGGAGCAGGAGGCCATTATCCTTAGCAAACTAGCCAACTAGCACAGGAACAGAAAACCAAATACCACATGTTCTCACTTATAAGTGGGAGCTAAACATTGAATACACATGGACACAAAGAAGGGAACAATAGACACTGGGGCCTACTTAAGGGTGGAGGGGGTGGGGATGGGGTGGATCAAAAAACTACCTATTAGGTACTATGCTTATTACCTGGGTGACAAAAAAATCTGTACAACATACCACTGTGGCACGCAATTACCTGTATAACAAACCTGTACATGTACCCTTGAAACTAAATAAGAAGTTAAAAAAAAAGTTAAAAAAATTTAAATGATGTCATAGGCCTTATCTAGGCTATGCTCCATAAAAAATAAGCTAAAAAAAGAATATATATTCACATTTGACTCTGTGTGTATATATACTCATATGTATAATTTTATATATATATATATATATATATATATATATAAAATTCTAGAAAGATACCCAAGAAACTAATAATACTGGTTTCTTAGGGGTGTAGGGGGCATAGGGTGAGTGCCAGGTAGATGGGGGACAGTCAGACTTTTCACTGTCTACCTTTATGTATAATTTAGCCATGTGCCTATATTACCTACAGTAGCATTGCCATAACAAACTACCATAAACTCTGTCTTAAAACAACCCAATTTATTCCATCAGTGTTCTGGAGGCGAGGCACTGGCAGGGGCCTGTTCTCCCTGAAAACTTTAGGGAAGAATCCTTCCCTGACTCTTACAGCTTTTGGTGGCTCCTGGCATTCCTTGGCTTATAGATGTGTCATCCCAGGCTCTGGCTCCATCTTCATCTTCCCTCTGTTCTGTGTTCCTGTGTCCTTTCCTCTTATAAGCTCATCACTCATTGGATTTAGAGCCCACCCTAAATCCAAGATGATTTAGTCTGGAAGTCCTTAGCTAACTATACTCGTGAAGACCGTATTTCCACATAAAGTCACATTCTGAGGTTCTAAGTGAATATGAATTTTGGGGGGATGCACTTCAACCCACAACACTATTCAAAAACAAACATTTAAAAAAACTTAGCTGTTATGAAACAAAATTAAGTTCACATTGTCAAACCAAAATATTCTTTTAATGTTAGCATTTCTAGCCTGAGCAAGCATTTAAGCTGAAATATAATGGTAATCCATTCTATAGAGTGAGGGAGAGATTAACTGAAGCCATCATGCCTCTCAACACCATTTACCTGTCTCAGAGGCAGAAGAAGGCAGACAATAAATGAAAATATATTCAGCACCCATTGAGTATAAAGAGACAGTTGAATGGGCTCAATTCTGTTAACAAGGGGACCAGTTAGCCAGATTTATGCGTAGTTTGTGTGGTGTAAAATGGTGATGTTTCTCTGCACTGTTTCTAAGATTGTCTCAGAAGATCTTTGCTGTAAATGTAGGAAGCTCATATATCAGGATTGGGGACATAGCATTTGTAGAGGAATGAACTGAGAAAAAAAAGTGGGTATTATCTTAACCTGCTTGGGCTACCATAACAAAATACTACAGACTGGGTGGCTTAAACAGTAAAAATTCATTTCTCACAGTTCTAGGGGCTGAGAAGTCCCAGATCAAAATGCCTGCCAATTCAGGTCCTGGTGAAGGCTTTCTTTTTGACTTATAGATGGCCACCTTCTTGCTGTGTCCTTACATGGCAAACACAGAGAGAGAAAGAGCAAGAGAGAGAGAGACAGACAGATAGACAGACAGACAGAGAGCACACTTTCTGGTGTCTTTGCCTACAAAAACACTACTCCTATAAGATAAGGGCTCTACCCATATGCCTTCATTTTACCTTAATTGCTCCTTATTCCAAATACAACTACTCTGGGAGTTAGGGCTTCAACGTATTAATTTTGTAGGAGACACAATTCAGTCCATAGCAGGTAGTTTAAATCAACCTGAGCATTTTCAACATTTGTAAAGGAGGCATGATATACTATAGGACTTAAGCAGAGACTATGAATCAGGCAGAATTTAAGATCTTTTAGACACAACCATGGGGAACTCTAACCTAGGTTTATCAAACTGTGTCCTAGCTTGAGCGCTGGGAACGAATGACAATGTACTCATTCGGAAGTACTTCCTTTCAAAGTCTTTGGGGTTCAAAAGAGAAAGCATCCCTTTAAGAAGAGTTCTTAGGACTTAAGTGTCTTTCGAGTCAGCCAGGCCTGGCTTCCCATCCCAGCTCTAGGACTTAACAGCTGTGGAACTTTGGGCAAGTTGCCTCACCTCTTTGGGTCTCTGTTTCCTCAGCTGTAAGATGGGAATATAACAGCCCTCTTTGGGTTGCTATGGAATTAAATGAGGCAAGATCTGTAAAAAACTTAGCACAAGGAACACAGTGAGTGCTCATTCAAGTTGCCTCTTATTATTATTACCAATCATGAGAAATATGCATGGAGAAAATTTTGCCAAATGCCCAAAAAAAATCCGGAAAGAATTATTCAACCTGTGGATGTGGAAAGGAAAAGTGGTGGTAGCCGGAAGGCAGGGCTGCTCGATTTGGAAACAGTAACAAGCTTGCTTTGGCTGAGTATGGAGCACACTAATTCCCCACTTAACATTCAGAGTTTATATTCTAGAAACATAGAATTTAGAGGAATGTATACCCAGTTAAAAAATTAATGCAAGGCCGGGCGCGGTGGCTCGTGCCTGTAATCCCAGCACTTTGGGAGGCTGAAGCGGGCAGATCGCCTGAGGTCGGGAGTTCAAGACCAGCCTGACTAACATGGAGAAACCCCGTCTCTACTAAAAATACCAAATTAGCCAGGCGTGGTGGCACATGCCTGTAATCCCGGCTACTCAGGAGGCTGAGGCAGGAGAATCTCTTGAACCCAGGAGGTGGAGGTTGCGGTGAGCCGAGATCATGCCATTACACTCCAGCCTGGGGAACAAGAACGAAACTCTGTCTCAAAAAAAAAAAAAAAAAAAAAAAAAAAAATGCACCACTCTGGTGGGGGAGGTTATACATGTGGGCTGTGGGGAGTAATTGGGAAATCTCTGTACTTTCTGTTCAATTTTGCTGTGAAATGAAAACTGCTCTAAAAAAAATTAAGTCTCGGCCAGGTGCGGTGATTCACACCTGTAATCCCAGCACTTTGGGAGGGCAGTGTAGGAACACTTGAACTCAAGAGTTAGAGACCAGCCTGGGCAACATAGCAACACCCCATATCTACAAAAATTTTAATGAATTAGCTGGGTATGGTGGCACACACATGCAGTCCCAGTTACTTCGGAGGCTGAGGCAGGAGGGTGGCTTCTGCCTAGCAATTCGAGGCTATAGTGAGCTATGATCATGCCACGGCATTCCAGCCTGGACCACAGAGCAAGACCTTGTCTCTAAAAAATAAAATAAAATAAAATAAAACCTATTTAAAAAATGGAAAAGAATTAGTGAATACTTTTCACTGTAATGAAGAAACACACCCTTACCCGGGAATCTACACTCTGGTGCT
This sequence comes from Pongo pygmaeus, assembly GCF_028885625.2. Lineage (NCBI taxonomy): Eukaryota > Metazoa > Chordata > Mammalia > Primates > Hominidae > Pongo > Pongo pygmaeus. The sequence continues at coordinate 24,610,847 of NC_072376.2, forward strand.
TGCACCTGGTTCCCCTGACACTCACCCAATCCGCCCCCACTCCAACACCACCCTGGGTTCAAAAGGAAATGCATATTAGCTCTAAGGCTCAGAGTATCTAGTTTAACTCTGTACACTTGCAGGAAGTCTTTTTACCGTGAGGGCCTTTTAGTCGCACTTTTGCACATTTTCTTCTAATAAAAATGTGACGGATTTCTCACTTAATGGACTAACTAAGGAATCCTTTGGAAAAAAACAAGGAAAGTGAGAAACAGCTATAACATTCATTTTTTTTTTTTTAGCTTCCTTATAGAATCAGAGAGAATAACCTGTATGATGTATTTCTTCACTAGGAGGGCAAATAATACCAAATTTTGATTCCCAGTGGTTTTTTTTTTGAGACTGAGTCTCACTCTGTCACCCAGGCTGGAGTGCAATGGCGTGATCTCAGCTCACTGCAACCTCTGCCTCCCAGGTTCAAGAGATTCTCGTGCCTCAGTCTCTGAGTAGCTGGGATTATAGGCACCTGCCACCACACCCAGCTAATTTTTGTATTTTTAAAAATTTTGTATTTTAAAGATAAAAAACAGATCTTACTTCATTAGACTGTTAGGGAGAGTAGTTGAAGTAATAAACATGCAACTGTCAGAACCATGCCTGACACACAGTAAGCACCCAATGAATAGATATTCTTAGCATTAGAAGGTGAATCACAAGGGTTTTTCTTTTCAGCGGCTCCTCTTAGTGGCTTTTCTCATGTGCTTTATTTATTTGACTTGCTATTACTGCACATATCATTTACAACCAAACACCAGACAGGGGCTTATGTACAGTAATACCAGGGAAGGTAAATTAGTATTCCAATGCACGAAAGCTCCTTTACACTCATATAATGAAAGACAGCTATTCACTGACTTAAGATCTCTGGCATTAATTACAGGTTTCAGTACATAAAAGTGTTACCCAAATCTGAGTTCCTGCTTTGAAATGCAAGATTTGTGAAACTGAGCCAAGCCAATGGAAATGCAAATGCCTCAAACATTTTCATTTACCTGTGACACATGGCTTTCATCAAGATGGATTACCTCACTTGTAAGAACACATGAACAATTGGTTTTGTTTGTGGTCAGATAAACCAGTCATGATTAATGAATCTGGTCACAGCTCTTCCTGTCTGTAGATGCCGCAAATGAGAGCTCTGATCTTTCCTAATCTTAAAAGAAAAGGATTGTAAAAGAAATCGAGATGTATATGCATATTAAAATATTGCCATTTATTGGACACCAGGAAAGTGGCTGAGCCTCTGACAGCCTGCCATCTTTGTTTATTGCTTTAATGTCAGTGTAACTCACAGGTCTCTTCATATCCACTAAATATTTATATAAAAAGTCATTAAAATAAAGTTAATTATTTTTTATTTTCAAAAACAGATATTCCAGATACAGGCATTCAAATATATGATCCATTTGGAAGAGCCACTTTGATATCCCAAGAGCCTTAGGAGTAGGATGCTTCTGTTAAAGCAGACTAAGGATGGCCTGAGCAGGACACCGAACTTCTATATTTGAGTCCTTGTGGAGGAACCACAACCTAACTTAATAGGTAGACAAGATTGAAAACTTAACTTAGGAGTATGTGCCTGGAACAATAGCTGAGTCTTGGCCAATCCCAGCAGCTGTATTTCAACTGCTCATACACTGCTGAGTGTTCAAACTGTGTTCAAATAAGGCAGACACCGAGATGTAACCAATCAGTTGTTTCTGTACCTTACTTCCGATTTCTGTACCTCACTGCCCTTTTTTATCTATAAATCTTCTTCCACCACGTGGCTCTGCTGGAGGAGTCTCTATGAATCTGCTGTGATTCTGAGGGCTGCCTGATTCATGAATCATTCATTGCTCAATTAGACCCCTTTCAATTTAATTCACCTGAAGTTTTTCTTTTAACACTCTTAATACCGTAAAACGTCTTTTGGGAATTGCCTTCCTGGTTCTTGGCACATTCTTTCAGATATCAGTATTGGTGAAAAAATATTTTCCTTTGATGAGAGTATGATTTTTTTTTTTTTTTTGAGACAGAGTCTCTTTCTTGTTGCCTAGGCTGGAATGCAGTGGTGCGATCTCAGCTCACTGCAACCTCCGCCTCCCAGGTTCAAGCGATTCTCCTGCCTCAGCCTCCTGAGTAGCTGGAATTACAGTTGCAACCACCATGCCCGGCTAATTTTTGTATTTTTAGTAGAGATGAGGTTTCACCATGTTGGTCTCAAACACCTGACCTCAGGTGATCTGCCTGCCTCAGCCTCCCAAAGTGCTGGGATTTCAGGCATGAGCCACCGTGCCTGGCCTGGAGAATGAATTTTTGAAAATATTTGGAAGTCATTCAGATTTCCTTGAGGTAATGCCATTTTTATTCAAAAACAAGGTGCCACTAACGTAAGTGATGTTTCTTGCCTGGATCATAAACTGGCTTGGAAGACAACCCTAAAGAAGGAATTCTAAAGCAGACTTCTCAAGGGTGAGCTTTCGTCTTTTCCTGAAACAACAGAGTCATCTATGTAGGTAAACAAATTGTTACAGTTTTCCAGGACTTTTTCTGTTTTTCTGCTGAAAGTCCTGTGTCCTGGGACCTCTTCAGTCCTGAATGAACTAGGAGAGTTAGTCCTCTCCTCTTATGAGGCAGTCATATTCCTTCAGTTCACAAGACTTTGATCCTGCTCCTGTAACACGATAATCCAAGAGTTTCTCATCCTAACTTACTTCCCATGGGTTATAGGCTCCAAGCAATTCTACTGAAAGACAACTCTGGTTTGAGTGTATGCATTACAATAGGTTTCTTTCCTTGTTTCTTGGTTTCTTTTTAAGGCCGGTCTAGTTGAATCATTCTAGTACCTTTGAACTTTTTATTGTTATTTGGAGCAATGTTTGCAATTCTTTTGTGGTTTGCAGTCCCTGCCTCCTTACAATGTTTTTGCTTAAACTCAGCCAGCATGTGAGATCCAACAAGTGGATTAGAATTTCTAGTCTGAGCTTTGCCATGTATTCAGACACGAATCCCTTAGCCTGTCTTGGCTCTCAGATTCCTCATCTGACAAATAGAAAAAATAAGTACCTTCACTATTACATATGGTTAATATGAAGATGAAAAGAGGTAATGCACATGAGCTGCAAAGTTATTAATTTTAACAATTAATTAATGTAGTCATAATTTATTGAATAACTGCTACGTCCAATACCTTTCAGAAAGCCATAATCCTGGAGAGAAAATACACACACATGCAGAAATATAGCTGACCACTGGATGATGTCTTTAGTGCTGTCATAATTACCTGAAAAAGGTTCTAACTGCCACTGCAAAACTATAACTGAGACACTGAAAGAGATCTGAGCTAACCAACTCCATCTTGTTTCCAACTTCCAAGCCATTGTTGTTCATTCCTGGGTGTAGGCTGAACTACCTCTGGAGGAACTTAGTTTATACCTTATAGTTTAGAACAAAGACGGTAACAAAACAAACCACTTTCTTGCCTGGGGGCTAGACTGCCTTTGTAGGACTAACAAATTAGCCAAAAGATTAGAAATTATGGTTTAGGAGTCATGCAGCTGGAGGCTACAAGATTCTGACTCTCCCTGGGGATAACATCACTTTCTAAAACCTAAGATCAGTGCTTGAGATATTTTGCAGACCCTGCACTTGATGGATTAGCTGGCACCATGCAGATCGATAAACTGGCTCATCTGATCTTGTGGCCCCCACTCAGGAACTGACTGACTCAGTGCAAGAGGACAGCTTCAGCTCCCTATCAGTTCATTTCCGACCCAACCAATCAGCACTCCTGACTCACTGGCTGCCCCCACTTTCACCAAATTACTCTTAAAAACTCTGATCCATGAATGCTCGAATGCTGAGGGAGACTGATTTGAGTAATAATAAAACTCCAGTCTCCCGCACAGCCGGCTGTGTGTGAATTGCTCTTTCTCTATTGCAATTTCCCTGTCTTGTTAAATTGGCTCTGTCTAGGCAGCAAGCAAGGTAAACCTGTTGGACGGTTACAGGACCTCCAAGAAAAGGCCGATGAATTTTGCTTGTGTCACTCTGGAAGGCTTCCCAGAGGAGATGATGTTTGAATTGGATCCTGAAGGGTGACAGAGGAAATGGCATGAACAGAGACATGGAGATGGGAAGACTGGGAGCATGTTTAGGGGAGGGCAAATATGCCAGTATTACAGTGCTTTCTGAGTGAGCAGGATAGGACCAGATCTCAAAGGAACTTAAGTGCCAAGCTGAAAATGTGAACTTTATCGGCCAGGCGCGGTGACTCACGCCTGTAATCCCAGCACTTTGGGAGGCTGAGGTGGGCAGATCACGAGGTCAGGAGATCGAGACCATCCTGGCTAACACGGTGAAACCCCGTTTCTGCTAAAAATACAAAAAATTAGCCGGGCGTGGTGGCAGGTTCCTGTAGTCCCAGCTACTCGGGAGGCTGAGGCAGGAGAATGGCGTGAACCCAGGAGGTGGAGCTTGCAGTTAGCAGAGATCACGCCACTGCACTCCAGGCTGGGTGACAGAGCGAGACTCCATCTCGAAAAAAAAAAAAAAAAGTGAACTTTGTCAGGGGTTTGACCTAATCAGATCCCTCTGGCTGCAGTGTGGAGGACAGAATAGACTTTAAGAAGCAGGACAAGCAGGACGTGGGGAGAAGAGTTATTGAAGTTTATTGTGCACGTTCAGAGAATACCAGGGTAGTATAAAGGAGGATGATGGCAAGTGGGAGAGGAGAAGAAAAGAGAGATGAAAATCTCCTCATCATCAATAATGCCACCTTATTGAAGAGGCCTGGCTTGACCACTCTATAGAAAATAGGATAGAAAATAATGTAGAAATATCACCTATCCACATCACTTCCCTTCCTCCACTTGCTATATTTTTCTCCTTAGCATTATCACCATCAGTACGCAGATGCAGGTACCACAAGGGCTGCACTTGGGAAGCAAATACATGTCTGAGCTTCCTATAAGCCAAGGCAAAGAGAGAAACATGACCAGTTATGACACCCACAGTCTTCATTAGACAAGGACATGACATTTTGCCAAATGAAGTCCTATTTCTTCATACGATATATTTACTTTTCAGATGCTTATTATCTATTCTCTCACTAGCATGAACATTCCATACAGGAAAGGCTTTTGTTTTATTATTTGCTATGTCCTTGGTGCCAGAACAGTGCCTGCTATATAGTAAGTGCTCAATAGATATTTGCTGATTTTATAAATAAATAAATAAAGTTTGAGTTTCTTCCCACTCTGTAAATCAACAGGTCAATATGGTTGATCAGCTCCTGTTTTCATTTATGGATGAAATTTACTTCATTCTAAAAAGCATTTGAGGTGGCTCCGAAAATATATAATATTAAAAGAACAAAACAAAATGAAGTCTAAATGACAAAGAGAATTGCCTAAGATGACGAAGCACAGAGAATCGGTATGCAGATGCAGGTACCACAAGGGCTGTACTAACATTTTCAAAATGGGAAGCAAATACATGTCTGAGCTTCCTATACACCAAGGCAAAGAGAGACACATGGCCAGTTATGGCACCCACAGTCTTCATTAGACAAAGGTGTGACATTTTCTGAGATGAAGTCCTATTTCTTTTTGGTGGATAAAGACAATGTTGAAACCATCTGCTTTATGTCCATGTTGTTTGGTGGGGTGACAGTTAACCCCTTAGCTGTTTTGGAGGGAGCGCAACCTGTGTTCACCTTACTTATCCACTGCAAGAGGTGACCAGAAATTTATCCAAACCAGAAACAGCTAGAGAGCATAAAAAGCTACAGACAGATTAAGTGACACTCACCCAAGGGTAGGATTGAGTGGGGAGAGAATGTAAACACTCCATTCCTGACTTCCTGTCCCCTGCAGAAGCTTTATCAATCTCTAAGAGAATTACCTCCGCTGACAAAAAGGGAAGTTACATAGAAATCTGGATCCACTGTTGGTCTCTCTTCCTTTGATTTATTAAAGTTTCTTTGAAGTACACTTAAGTAAGAGGTTGAGTTTGGCTGATGATTTTTAAGAGAGTGAAACAAGGTGAGAAAGAGAGAGGAAGCTGCTTTTCCAAATGATTAAAAGGTGAGTATGACTCTAGTAAAGGATTTCCTTCCTTAAAAGATATTTTAAGGGATTTTTTAAAAGGTAATACATCCATATGATAAAAAAAAATCAAATAGGGCCAAAAAATGTATCACATTGTTTGCATTTTTGCAAAAATATTTTATTTAGGCATATACATAAATGCTTTGGTTAAATAAATGAGAATTTATGATATAAACTCTTCTCTTGCTTTTTTTCACTTAATAAATGTTGGAGACTATTTCTGTTGTCTTTTCCCCCATCTTGGTTTTTGGTCATTTGGACTTGTCTTTTAGCATATCTGGTGATTTGTAAATTAATGGCATGTATAAAAAACAATGTTGGAAGACACAAAGGAGGGAACAATAGACACTAGGGTCTACTTGAGGGTGATGGGTGAGAAGAAGGTGCGGATCAAAAAACTACCTATTGGGGCCGGGCGCAGTGGCTCACATCTATAATCCTAGCATTTTGGGAGGCCGAGGCAGGCAGGTCACCTGAAGTCAGGAGTTTGAGACCAGCCTGGCCAACATGGTGAAACCCCATCTCTACTAATAATACAAAAAGTAGCTGCGCATAGTGCAGCGTGCCTGTAATCCCAGCTACCTGGGAGGCTAAGGCAAGAGAATAGCTGGAACCTGGGAGGCGGAGGCTGCAGTGAGCTAAGATCCCACCACTGCACTCCAGCCTGGATGACAGAGTGAGACTCCATCTCAAAAAAAAAAAACCAAAAAGCAAAAACAAAAACAAAAATAACTGCCTATTGGGAGGCTGGGCCCAGTGGCTCAAGCCTATAATCCCAGCACTTTGAGAGGTCAAGGCAGGTGGATCACCTGAGGTCAGGAGTTCAAGACCAACCTGGCCAACATGGTGAAATCCTGTCTGTACTAAAAATACAAAAAAATTTAGCCTGGTGTGGTGGCACACACCTGCAATCCCAGCTATTTGGGTCACTGAGGCACGAAAATTGCTTGAACCTAGGGGACGGAGGTTGCAGTGAGCCGAGATTGCACCACTGCACTCCAGCCTGGGTGATGGAGTGAGATTTCGTCTCAAAAAAATTAGGAAAAATAAAAAAAACTACCTATTGGGTATTACCTAGGTGACAAAATAATCTGCACATCAAATCCCCATGGCACACAATTTATGCATGTAATAAACCTGCACATGTACCTCCTGAACCTAAAATAAAAGTTGGAAAGAAAAACAAAAAATTAAATAAATAAATTAAAAAACCCCAATATTGGAAATAAAGACAGGAACAACAGACACTGGGGACTACTAGATGGGGTGTGAGGGAGGGAGGTGCTAAAAAATTGGGTACTATGCTCACTACCCGGGTGGCAATTTCAATCATACCCCAAACCTCAGCATCACGCAATATACCTTTCTAATAAACCTGCGCATATACCCCCGATTCTAAAATAAAAGTAAAAAATAAAATAAAAGATAATGCTACACTTATAAGTAGTAGAAAAAAGAAACAAATAACAACAAAAACAAAAACAAAAAAAAATTTTGAGGCTCTAAATGATGTTGTCTTCCTCCAGAGAGAGTTATCATTTCCTTAGCTAGTCAGGCAGAGTGGGGATTGATTATCCTAAGACAGAGACTGAGCTAACTGTAGACTGTGTTGCAGTTTGCAGAAAGCCCCGTCTACCTCCTCCCCTTCTAGGGTAGATTCCTCCAGGAGTCCTGACTGAGAATCTTGGGTCTTAAGCGCGGTGCCTGTTTTAGTAGATCTTGAACTGTAAGACTTGCGTCATTACCACTGTGAGATTGCTCAAACCCTGTGTTTACTTTTTGGGGCTTCCTGTTTAGCTTCTATTCTTTTCTTGTGGAACTCCAATTTAATATGTTTTAAACTTCATCAGCCCACCCGACAAGCCTTTTAATCTTTCGTATTTTCCATCTTGATCTCTCTGTTCTATCCTCAGATTTGTCTTCTAACTCACTAATTTTCTCTTTACTTGTTTTGGTGCTACGGTTGACACCTTGGTTTTTTTCATGTATATTTTGTGACTTTTTGATATTTGATGGAACTTTGTCTGTTGAAATTTTTTGAAGCCTAGGTCCCTCCTGAGAGAGTTTATCTTTAGTTTGCGAGGTGACTTTTTCTCTTTAAACTACAGAAATAGCGTGAATTGTTCTGCACAGCATGAATAAAGACTGGCTTGTGGTTATTTATTCTCAGAGGGGACTTTCTCTCCTGACAAGTCAAGCTGTGATAGGTAAGTATATGACCTCTCTTGCCTTTTTGAGAAGATATTTTTTATAGATCATCCTTTTACCGAGAACACAGATGTTAGGGATCTCAGCTTTATGCAGTGGTCTCCAATCTGACCCCTTCACCTTGCCAAGCCCTTACACTTTGCCTCCTCTCTCTCATGACGCCAGCTAAAACTCTTGCTGTAGGTCACAGAAGAGCAGGAGATGCCTCTAGTTCCCGCTCTTGATGACTTATTTGGATTCTGCCTCCTGTTTTACATTTGGCTTTTCTGTATCCTTCTTATTTTCTTTTCTCCTCAGTCATTCATTAAAAATATTTTTTAAGCCAGGCGAGGTGGCTCACACCTGTAACCCCAGAACTTTGGGAGGCTGGGGCAGGAGGATCACTTGAGGTCAGGTCAGGAGTTCAAGACCAGTCTAGCCACTATGGTGACACCCCATCTCTACTAAAAATACAAAAATTAGCTGGGCGTGGTGGTGCATGTCTGTAGTCCCAGCTACTCAGAAGGGTGAGGATTGCTTGAACCCAGGAGGTGGAGGTTGCAGTGAGCCAAGCTGGAGATTGTGCCACTGCACTACCGCCTGGGTGACAGAGCGAGACCCTGTCTCAAAAAAAAAAAAAAAAAAAAAAAAGTTATCTAGTCTGCAGCAACACAGTCAATTCATTCATCTCTAAACGTCATTTATTCATATCTGTTAAATGCCAAGTAATCTGTTCAGTACTGGTGGCAAACAGATGGCTGGAATGTATATTAATTCCAGCCTCTTCTCAACTTATTTATGAGGCCAGTAATTACCTGATACCCAAACCAGACAAAGATATCACAAGAAAAGAAAACCACAGATCAACACTTCTTATCTATATAGACACAAAAATTATCAACAAAAGACTAGCAAACAGACTCCAGCAACATAGAAAAAGGATTATTAAGCTGGGCACAGTGGCTCACACCTGTAATCCCAGCATTTTGGGAGGCCAAGGTGGGTGGATCATTTGAGGTCAGGAGTTCGAGACCGGCCTGGCCAATATGGTGAAACCCTGTCTCTGATAAAAATACAAAAAAATTAGCTGGGTGTGGTGGCACACACCTGTAATCCCAGCTACTGGGGGAGGCTGAGGCAGGAGAATCGCTTGAACCTGGGAGACGGAAGTGCAGTGAGCCGAGATCATGCCACTGCACTCCAGCCTGGGCAATGGAGCAAGACTCCATCTCAAAAAAAAAGAAAGGAAAGAAAAAGGATTATACACCATGACTAAATGAGATTTAACTCAGACATGCAAGGTTGGTTTGACATATAAAAAGCAATCAAGATAATATACTATACTAATAGAATAAAGGAAAAAAAAATTACATGATCATCTCAATAGATGCAGACAAAGCTTCTGACACAATCCAACATCTTTCATGATAAAAACACTCAATAAACTAGGAATAGAAGGGAACTTTCTCAACCTGATAAAGGACATCTATGAAAGACCAATGGCAAACATCATACATAATGGTGAAAGACTGGAGGCTTTCCTCCTAAGATAGGAACAAAATAAACATGTCCACCTTTGCCACTTTTATTCAACATTGTACTGCAATTAGGCTACAAAAAGAAATAAAAGAAATGTAGCCTGGAGAGGAAGAAATAAAACTATCTCTACTTGCAGATGACATGTTTTTTTTTTTTTTTTTTTTTACGTATACTGGTAGATCAGTAGTTGCCTAGGAACAGGAGTGGAGGAAGTGGAGGAGAAACGAGAGTGTCTGTTGACAGCTACATATTTCCTTTGGGGATGATGCAGCTGTTCTAAAATGGATTTTTTCATAACTCTGTGAGTATTCTAAAAATCATTAAACTATACACTTCAAATGGATGAACTGCATGGTATGTGAGTTATATTTCAGTAAAACTTTGTTTTGTAAAAAAGATGAAATGGCTGATTTTTCAGGGAAAAAAGATGTGTTTTGAGACAGAGTCTCACTCTATCACCCAGGCTGGAGTGCAGTGGTGCAATCTCGGTTCACTGCAACCTCCACCTCCCAGGTCCAAGTGATTCTCGTGCCTCAGCCTCCTGAGTAGCTGGGACCACAGGAGTGTGCCACCATGCCTGGCTAATTTTTGTGTTTTTCGTAGAGATGGGGTTTTGCCATGTTGGCCAGGCTGGTCTCGAACTGCTGACCTCAAGTGATCCACCCACCTTGGCCTCCCAAAGTGCTGGGTTTACAGGTGAGAGCCTCTGCGCCCGGCCAAGGAAAATTTTTAAATTAACTCAGGAAGAAATAAAAAACCTGAACGGTCAAATAATCCTAAAATAAGTCTAAAGGGTATTTTAAAATATTTTCTCCTGCTTGCTCCATCTAGCTTGAGACAAAGATAGCAGGCCAGACTATTTTTGAGTCAAATTATATAAAACCTCTAAGCTTTTCCATACACTTTATAAATTGTATTTAGAGCATAGAGAAAGATGGGAAACTTCCCATCTCATTTGACTTGGCTAGCATAACTTGCCAATGCAATAAAACAGGATGATGAGCACACAAAAGCAAAAGAAGAGGGGAAAAAAATGATAGGCCAATATATTTATGAGCAGAGATGCAAATAGCCTAAATAAGACATGAACAGGCTGGGTGCCATGGTTCACACCTGTAATCCCAGTATTTGGGAGGCCAAGGCAGGCAGATTGCTTAAGCCCAGGAGTTTGAGACCAGCCTGGGCAATATGGCAAAACCCAAACTCTACTAAAAAAAAAAAAATACAAAAATACAAAAATTAACCGGGCATGGTGGCATGCACCTGTAATCCTAGCAAGTTGGGAGGCTGAGGCACAAGAATTGCTTGACCCCAGGAGGTGGAGGTTGCAGTGAGCCAAGATCAAACCACTGCACTACAGCCTGGACAACAGAGCAAGACTGTCTGGAAAAAAAAGAAAGAAAGGAAAGAAAGGAAAGAAAGGAAGAAAGGAAGAAAGAAAGAAAGAAAGAAAGGAAGGGGGAGGGACAGAGGGAGGAAGGAAGGAAAGAAGGAAGGAAGGAAGGAAGAAATGAATCTATTGCCATCTTTTCCAGCAATAGATTTATGGAGAAAAAAAATATGATCATCTGAATAAATGTTGGCAAGGTATTTAATTAAATTTAATACCAATACCTGATTAAAAATCGTAGCAATCCAGAAAAGTATGAATCTATATTAACTTGGCGAGGCACAGTGGCTCATGCCTATAATCACAGCACTTTGGGAGGCCGAGACAGGAGGATCACTTGAGCCCAGGAGTTCGAGACCAGCCTGGACAACATAGTGAGACACCATCTCTACCTAAAAGTTAAAAACTTAGGCATGGTGACATGTGCCTGTAGTCCCAGCTACTTGGGAAGCTGATGCGGGAAGATCATTTGAGTACAGGAGTTCAAGGTTGCAACGAGCTATGATTACATCACTGCACTCCAGCCTGGGTGACAGAGCAAGAACCTGTCTCTAATTAAAAATAATAATAATAACGAAAAACAAAACTTCTGTATGACAAATAAGCATACAAACAAAATATAAAGATAAGTGACAGATGAGAAGAAAATATTTGTAACATATTGTGGACCCTGGAAAATAATATTTAAGTCCTTGATAACCTCTTATGCATGAGATCCTGGGCTGGACCTATCACTTGTATCATCTCATTTCATCTGTTTCTTTCTTTCTTTTTTTTTTTTGAGATGGAGTTTTGCTCTTGTTTCCCAAGCTGGAGTGCAAAATGGCGCAATCTTGGCTCACTGCAACCTCCAACTCCCGAGTTCAAGCAATTCTCCTGCCTCAGCCTCCTGAGTAGCTGGGATTACAGATGCGCGCCTCCACACCTGGCTAATTTTTCATATTTTTAGTAGAAATGGAGTCTCATCATGTTAGTCGGGCTGGTCTCGAACTCCTGGCCTCAGGTGATCCACCTGCCTTGGCCTCCCAAACTGCTGGGATTACAGGCATGAAACACTGCACCCAGCCCTCATTTCATCTTTAAATCAAGTCTCTGAGGCAGTGGTGATTGACACCATTGTTCAGAAGAAGACGCTAAAAAATGGAAAATTTAAGCACCCTGCCCAAATTCTCATGGCTCAGAAGTGAGTTAGGGTTCCAACATGGACCTAACCTGGCTCCCACACCTGCCACCATTTATCTCTCCAGGAACTAGCCTGATTCCTCATCTCCTAAAGTCACTTCACTTATTCTTTGTGCTTTTGATGTGTTTGTTTCTGGACAGATTGTCTGAAAGGGTCTTTTCAGTAGAAAGGTCCTGAAGTGAAGATGGAGAATGGGTCACAAAGCTGTCACATGCCTTCCTTCTCATGAACTCTTGAGGAGCAATCTTCCTCCTTAGCTTTTTCTTCTGCCTTCTTCCTTGGCTTTTGAGTTTCCTGGAGTGGCCCTAATTTCCAGCCAGTGGAGAGCTGGGCTTGCCTATGCTCAATAGGATTGCCCCATTCCTCAATCCTAGCATGCCCACCCTCTTCCCCTTTCTCATTTGCTTGTGACAGGGAGAAAGAACGGAGTGTGGGTAAACCCTCTGACTTATCTGATTGTGCTGTGGGTGGGCCAGGCCAGGCTTGGCTTGACTGGCTTGACCTGCTCTGCTATTTCCTTTTCTGTCCCCCTCTTTTTCTTTTCTTTTTTTTTTTAGATTAGGTCTTATTCCACCACCAAGGCTGGAGTACAGTGGCACAATCACAGCTCACTGCCGCCTCCACCTCGTGGGCTCAACTGATCCTTCTATCTCATCCTCTGAGTAGCTGAGACTACAGACACACATCACCATGCCTGGTCAATTTTTTAAAAGTTTTTTGTAGAGGTGGGATCTCACTGTGTTGTGCAGGCTGCTCTTGAACTACTGGGCTCAAGTGATTCTTCAACCTTGGCCTCCCAAATTACTGGAATTACAAGTGTGAGTCACCACGCCCAGCCTTCTGACTGATGGATGTAGACTGTCCTGTGTTTCTGTGAGAGGGGCAGTCACTGTTATTTAGGATGTTCTGGAAAGGGTGACTGCTTGTCAGTGAGCCTCCCTCTCAGAGCCCCTTGAGTATCTGAATCAGAGTTAGCAAACTCTGTCCATCTCCTCTGCCATGATCCCTTTCTCTCCCTCATCAACTCCTTCTAGGCCTTCCTGCTCCTAGTTTCCAAGTCTCCAAGGTCAAGCTAAAGCCCAGATTTTATCACATTTCTCTTTTGCTTAAGAACCTGTAAAAGTCCACCAGTGAATTTTCAAAATAAGGCTCATGGATGTTATATTGGGGTCCAGGAAGTGTTAGACATTCTATTTACTCCTAATCCAAAAATTAAGAAAGAAACAGCTTGGGTACTAGATAGCTGGTACATTGATTGTCACTAGTGCCCCACTTGGCCCATCTCTCAGATCGTTTCCTGAATCATGGTGTATGTCAGAAATATCATAATGCAGAGGGCCAGAGAGAGGGGTGTATTCTCATCCACTCTCTTTCAGTCTATTGCCAAGTGTTGCAATTTCCATGAGTCTAGCTCTGTGAATTCCTACGGCCTCAGGATATGGTGGAGAAAATATTGTTAGAAATGAAACATTCATGATTCTTTGCATATAATCACGAAAGTCCATTCTAAAGTGTCTGTGGGGATTTTCCTTCCTCTATATGAAAACAAAGGCATGACATTTCTGGCAATTCTTGGTAATAAAAAGCCTTGTGGTCCTTTTCAGTCATATCTCTGTCTTCAGACCTCTGGTCTAGGAAGGAGAGTAGTAGTGGCCAGCTTGTCTCTTTAAACCTCTCTTCCTTTGGGGCTGGAAGTAGGAGGAAGGAAGAGAGGTAAGGGATAGAGAGTTCTTATTTGGCTGGTACTAGAATAATCTGACCCCATGCTTTGCAGACCTGGGAGGTTTGTGGAGCTGGCTCTCTCTTGTGGGCACTTATATGGGTTTTCTGGAGACTCCCTTGCTAGGGGTGTTCAACAGCAACTCCAGAGTGTCAGGCAGTGTTTCTCTTGCCCCTGGCTGCTCCTGACATAGCCTCAGTTTCTACCTCCAATGGTTCACATCACAGCCTCTTACCACCAGGGTCCTCTCTGGCTGCAGGCCGCCATCTTGGAAGGATCTCTTCTAAAATGAGCCAGACCATATTCTTACTGTAAGCTCTTGTCTGGTCCTTGTGTTAGAGGGAAGTTCAGTCACTTCTGACCCACCATTGGAGGGGAGGAGTGAAGAGACTTCCCAGATGCTCAGCCATAGGGAGCGAGGCTGGTCCATGGAGGCCCAGCTACAGGTGCCCTGAGCTCTGTGCAAGGTCAGGGGAAGGTTCTCTCACTGGGTTGAGGTTAGGAGGGCACTCCCCTCCCAACTCTCTTTCGGTGCACCAAGTGCTATGGGCTATATTGTCGCTGTGTATGTTGTGGGCACCACATTGATTCTGCTGCCTGGGTTGAAATCCTACCTCTGCCTCACTAGCAGTGTGAACTCGTGCAAATTTTTGAAAGTCCCCATTCCTCATCTGTAAAATAGGGCAATGTTAATGCCTACCCAGTATGGTTATGATGAGCTCAGTATATTTCTAATACTTGGAAGAGTACCTGGCACTATATGTGTGTGTGTGTTTGTGTATGTCTGTGTTTCTGAGTGTGTGTATTAGCTATTATTTTTTCAAAATCAGGACCTTTAGAGTAGAATTTTTATAATTCTTTCTAATGAGATGGTGGCCTCTCTGCAAGGGATACTCGTTTCCATTTATAGTGGTAATGCAGTGTTTATTTCAAAAATTCATAATTTATGTTTTAAAAAGTAAGTTGAATTAAACAAAAATATGAATTAGACAAAAGTGCTGGAAAGCATGGCAAGCATTTTTGATGGTGGCATACAAATGATTGGTCTTTGGAGGCACAAGTCTAGTAGCTCTTGAGTTCATAATGGCACTCTAAGAAGAACCTGACCACTATTCTTCCTTCTCCAGAAACCTTCATGGAATGAATATAGTTTTTTGTTGTTGTTGTTTGAGATGGAGTCTCGTTTTGTTGCCCAAACTGGACTGAAGTGGCCTGATCTCGGCTCACTGCAACCTCCGCCTCCCGGGTTCAAGCGATTCTCCTGCCTCAACCTCCCAAGTAGCTGGGACTACAGGTGTGCACCACCATGCCCAGCTAATTTTTGTATTTTTAGTAGAGACGGGGTTTCACCATGTTGGCCATTTCAATCTCTTGACCTCGGGATCCGCCCACCTGCCTCAACCTCCCAAAGTGCTGGGATTACAGGCGTGAGGCACTGCACCTGGCCAACATAGTTTAATTTTATCTCAACTTGCCAATATTCTCCAAACATTGTTTTTTGTTGTTTGTTTTCTTCTGAACACCTTCTTCAATAAACCAAACAAAAAAACAAACACAAAACCAACCGCAATGAACAACTTGAACATGAAACCCCAATATGTATTTGCTTAAAATGTGAAAATTATACTTACATATGACAGACAGAATAGAGTAGTAGTTATGAATGTAAACTTTCCAGCCAGACCATGGAGTTCGAATTCCAGTTCTGCCACCTGTCTACTATGTGATCTTAGAGGGATAGCTTGACCTTTCTGTGCCTGGAAAGTAGAATTAATAATACCTACCTCATAGAGTTGTTGTAGGGGTTCAATGAAATGATATATGTAAGCTATTAGAATGTTGCCTGGCATAGAATAAAAACTCATTGACATTACCTATTATGATGATTATTGTGCAGCAAAATAGGTACCTTATGAAATACTTTAAAATTATAAATTTAAGATTTAAGATAGGCAGTAATCCCAGCACTTTGGGGATGCTGAGACAGGTGGATCACTTGAGGCCAGGAGTTCAAGACCCGCCTGGCTAACATGGTGAAACCCCATCTCCACCAAAAAAATACAAAAAAATTAGCCAGGCATGGTGGCATGTGCCTGTAATCCCAGCTACTCGGGAGGCTGAGGCAGGAGAATTGCTTGAACCCAGGAGGCGGAGGTTGCAGTGAGCCAAGATCGCACCACTGCACTCCAGCCTGGGTGACAGAGTAAGACCCTGTCTCAAAACAAACAAACAAAAAAAGCACAAACGAACAAACAAAAAGAGATCAAGATTATAGAGGTTCTGTTATGTCCCTTCACCTTAATAAATTGTCTTGTGATGTCTGGGGTGCATTCACCCCTACTTTGGAAACTGCTGGCTTAAGCAATGATAGGAACATACTATGTCCCTGGGTATTCTGATTCTTGAGATGCTCTGTAAAGCTTGGAGGACTGTGGGTGGGTGGATTCTTCCACGCTTGGATTATGCACACTCTCATTTCTACACAAACCTCTTGGCTTCTCTGCTTGTAAACAGTAATCAGGTCAGGCTGAATGTGGGGCTGGGAGTCCCAGGCTCCTAGCCAGTCCTACTCAGTCATTCCTAAGGATGGAGGCTGCACGGGCTCTGCCTCTTACCTTGCACCTGCCACCCTGTGCTTAAGCAACTCCCGCAGAGCTTAACTCCCGGAGACAGTGGCCGGTGGGGACAGCTGCATGTCAGTCTGTGCTGTGAAACCAGTCATCCTTGTAACCAAATATGAGAGCAGCAGATTAAAGCAGAATTACCTAAAGAGGTTTGTAGGACACAAACTGACCGAGTCCCCTGCTGCCAGCAGCTGCTCTTCTTGACATGGGGCCAACCCAGAAACTTTGCGGGATACCCTCAGATGCTCCAGCAGCCAGAGAGGTGATGATGGCCCTGGAACTGCTGAGAGCAGCTGGTTTCATCAGGGCTGCCTGAATGTCTGGATCAACAGTGAAATCTCTGACTCTGTGCCAGGGAGTGGGCTCGTGGGCGCTGCGCTGACAACTGTGACTAGTAAACCCAGCGGGAACCAGGTCTAATTACAGTAGAGCTACAGAAATTGCCCCCACATTCCAGCTGTTTAAGTCAGATAATTTTAGGGTTGAGAAAGACCCTAGAGATCACCTAATGGATCCCAAACCTAGTTGCTTACAGCATCAATGAGAAGCCTTAAAATTTTTATAGTGAATTAGCTCAGTCATATAAAACAGTGGAGGGGCTGAGTCACCACATCATCCTGTGTTCCACTTAGCTTAAGAAATGGAGGCCAGGCGCGGTGGCTCCTGCCTGTAATCCCAGCACTTTGGGAGGCTGAGACAGGCAGGTCACTTGAGGTCAGGAGTTTGGGACCAGTCTGGCCAACATGGTGAGACCCCATCTCTACTAAAAATACAAAAATTAGCCAGGCATGGTGGTGCGTGCCTGTAATCCCAGCTAGTCAGGAGACTGAGGCAGGAGAATCACTTGAACCTGGGAGGCGGAGGGTGCAGTCAGCCGAGATGGCACCACTGCACTCCAGCCTGGGTGATGGAGTGAGACACATCTCAAAAAAAAAAAAAAAAAAAAGTTCCCCAAGCATTCCCAGTGACCCAGTGATGAGCCAGGATTGGTGAATAACCGCTCTCACTGGGGCTTGCCTGAGTGGACTGAGCACCTGTGTTGAAGCTAAAAGACCTGAGGTCCCATCCTGGTGGTGCCACCTCCCACCTGTGTGACACCTGGCAAGGGGCATATTCCCAAAAACCTCAATTTCTTCATCTGTAAAAAGGGGATAAGGACAATAAACTCCCTTTCGGGTTCATGCATGTATATGAAGCTCTAAAACACTACACAGACATAGGACTTAAGGGCTCATGCCAAGGGCTCATGCAGCCTAGGGTTGGTCACCTCCAGTGACAGGAGGCTCATTACTTTCAGAGACAGCCTCCCCTCACCCCTTTTTTTTGAAAGCTTTGATGGACAAAACGTCCTTCCTTATTCTGAGTAGAAATCTGTTCCCTGTCATTTTCTCCTATTGGATTTAATTCCATCCCTCAGGGAACCACAGAATAAACTTAATCCTTAATTTGCAGACCAGTTTTTTGAATAATTGAAGACAATATAGCCTTTTGGCTTTCCTTCCCTACCTCAATTCTAGGCTTCTCCACACACTGTACTGAGAAAGTCCCTTTATGAATAAGCAATATTTCCAGAAATTACCATAGGCATGGCTACATTTCAGCAAACCAGAGAGGCTGTGTTCCTGGATTAGTGATTCAGGAAAATCCATTTAGCCTCCAGTTAATTAAATCACCCAGTCACATCAAATCGTCTTGTTAAATTAATCACCTGTGCTATGGGATCTACTTATTAAAGCATTTGCTTAGTAAATGTATAATACCTATGCAACCCTTTTATGTGCCAGGCACTGCTCAGTGATTTGCATGTACTTAGTTCTTATGATAAACCCTGAAAGGTAGCCACTGTTATTATTTCCATTTTACAAATGAGGAAACTGAGGCTCAGAGAGGTTAAGAAGGTGCCCAAGATGATGTGGCCAGTAAGTGACACAGTAGGGTTTGGACTCAGGTCTGGCTGACTCTAAAGCCCGAGTGGGCCTGGCACAGTGGCTCGTGCCTGTAATCCCAGTACTTTGAGAGGGCCAAGGTGGGAGGATCACTTGAGCCTAGGAGGTTGAGGCTGCAGTAAGCCACGATCATTGCCAGCCTGGGTAACAGAGTGAGACCCTGTCAAAAAAACAAGGCCGAGTGTGGTGGCTCACGCCTGTAATCCCAGCACTTTGGAAGGCTGAGGCGGGAGGATGGGTTGAGCCCAGGAGTTCGACACCAGCCTGGGCAACATGGTGAAACCCCATCTCTACAAAAAATTAGCTAGGGGTGGTGGTGTGTGCTTTTGGTCCCAGCTACTCGGGAGGCTAAGGTGGGAGGATTGCCTGAGCCCAGGAGGTAGAGGCTGCAGTGAGCCAAGATCACACCACTGCACTCCAGCCTGGGTGACAGAGCAAGACCCTGTCTCAAAAACAAAACAAATTAAAGCCCATGTGCTCAGGACTGTGACAATAGCCTCCTGAGGTAGAAATTCTAAAACAAACGAACCTAGAATTTCAAAATACTCTCTTAACTGGAACTAAATCAAACTGCGATTTCATTCGAAATTATTTGATTTGAAGAAGCTGTTCATTTTGCTTTCAAGAACAGGGTTGTTTGTTTTTTTTTTTTTTCTTTTTTTTTGAGATGGAGTCTCACTCTGTCACCCAGGCTGGAGTGCACTGGCACAATCTCAGCTCACTGCAACCTCTGCCTCCTGAGCTAAAGCGATTCTCTTGCCTCAGCCTCCTGAGTAGCTGGGATTACAGGTGCCCACCCCCACGCCCAGCTAATTTTTGTATTTTTAGTAGATACAGTGTTTCACCATGTTGGCCAGGCTGGTCTTGCACTCCTGACCCCAAGTGAGCCACCCACTTTGGCCTCCCAAAGTGCTGGGTTTACAGGCGTGAGCCACTGTGCCCAGCTGGTATTTTTTTCTTTAATTTGAAGAAAAATGTACGTAACATGGAAATGCACAGATCTGAAATGTACAAATTTGGTGAGTTTTGGCAAACATATAAATCTGTGTGTCTTAAATTCCAATCAAGATAAAATAGTTTCATCACTACAGAAAGTTTTCTCATGCCCCGTCCAGCCAGTTCCCAGCCCCAGAGGTGACTGACCACTCTTCTGATTTCTGATACGAAGATTGATTTTTGCCTATCCTTGGCATGTCATGGGTGGACTCATGTAGTGCGTACTCTTTTGTGCCTGGCTTCTTTTGCTTAACATGTTTTGAGCCTCAGTCTCCTTGTGTGTACATCAGCTGTTTCCTTTTTCATGGCTGAGTACTACTCCATTATATGAACATACATTTTCTACATTCCTCTTATAACAGGTTTTAACACTTTGATACATCATATAGACGTAATAATATAGAAATCATTCATTTATTCATTAGGCAAATTTGTCTTTCCAGAGCTTTCTCTATGCAAGGTACTATTGGAGGTGCTAGGAGACTTTGGTGAAAAAAACGAAGCCCCTGCTCTCATGGGGATTTTCTTCTACAGTAGGAGAGAAAAACAATATAGAAAAAAATTAAAGGAATGATCAAAGCAGTAGTGGTAAGTGCTATGAACATAATAAATCTGAGTGAAGGTACCAGGGTGGCTTGTAAGGACGTTGGGTGTTCCCTTTTTTTTTTTTTTTTTGAGACAGGGTCTCACTGTCACCCAAGTTGGAGTGCAATGGTGCAGTCTCAGCATTGCAGCATCAACCTCTTACCTCAGCCTCCTGAGTAACTGGGACTACAGGCACCACGCCCAGCTAATTGCTATTTTTGTAAAGACAGGGTCTCACTATGCTGCCCGGGCTGGTCTCAGGTCTTCTTTAGAAGCCCTGGTCTTCTTTAGAAGTCACGCAGGCCCACGTGAGGGACCTGGAAGAGAACCGGGGTCATGCAAACAGTGGTACTTGAACAGTTTCACAGCTGATGAAACTCCTTGGCATTGACTCATTCATCATTATTACCCTTCTCTTCATTTTTTATATGAGAAAACTAAGGCATAGAAAGATTAGCAACTTGTTCCAGGACAAGTGTCAAGTCCAGGTCTTGAACCCAGGCAACACAGCGCTGTGGTTACCACACATGCTTTGGAATCAGACAGAGCCAAGTTCGAAGTCCTCTTTCACCTGGATGTCCTTGAGCATGTCACACTCTGAGTCTCAGTTTTCTCATGCATCACATGAAGGGGATACCGTCTAACTCACAGGTTGTTAAAAGTGAAAGATAATCTTAGGTAAAGAATTTAGCGCGCTGTCCACCGCCGCTGCCTGAGCCGACTCCGCGCCGATCGCCGCGATGGAGGCCGCCGTCCAATTCTTGGTCCAGAGCCCGGACGTGGTCTACGGCCCCGAGGCCATCAAGGCTCAGTACAAGTACCAGACAACACGCATCAGAAGCGAGGGCGGCGTCCTCAAGGTGCACCTCAAGTCCACGCACTTCACCTTCCAGACCACCTGGCCAGCAGGTGCCCAGGCTAGGGGTCATGCTTGTCGGCTGGGGAGGGAACAACGGCTCCATGCTCACCGCCGTGGTGCTGGCCAACCTATTGGCGTCTGTCCTGGCCCACGCGCAGCGGTCGCAAGGAGGCCAACTACTACGGTTCGCTGTCTCAGGCGGGCACCGTCCGCCCGGGCCTGGACGCCAAGGGCCAGGAGGTGTTCGCGCCCTTCCGCGGCTGCTGCCTATGGTGGCGCCCAATGACCTCGTGTTCGATGGCTGGGACATCTTGTCGCTGAACCTGGCCGAGGCGATGCGGCTCGCAAAGGTGCTGGACTAGGGGCTGCAGGAGCAACTGTGGCCGCACATGGAGGCCCTGCAGCCCCGACCTGTGGTATACATCCCACAGTTCATCGCGGCCAACCAGAACGCGCGCGCGGATAGCTTCATCCCGGGCACGCGCGCGCAGCAGCTGCAGCAGATCCGCCGGGACATCCGAGACTTCCGGTCTTAGCGCAGGGCTGGACAAAGTCATAGCGCTGTGAACGGCGAACATGGAGCGCTTCTGTGAGGTGGTCCCAGGTCTCAACAACACGGCCGAAAACCTGCTGCGCACCATCGAGCTTGGCCTGAAGGTGTCGCCCTCCACGCTCTTCGCCGTGGCCAGCATCCTGGAGGGCTGTGCCTTCCTCTGGGTCCCCACAGAACACCCTGGTGCCCGGAGCCCTTGAACTCGCGTGGCAGCGCCAGGCTTACGTGGGCGGAGATGACTTCAAGTCAGGCCAGACCAAAGTCAAGTCCGTGCTCGTGGACTTCCTCATCGGCTCCGGCCTCAAGACCAAGTCGATTGTGAATTATAATCACCTGGGGAACAACGACCGGCAGAACCTGTCGGCGCCATCGCGGTTCCCTCTGAGGAGGTGTCCAAGAGCAACGTGGTGGACGACATAGTGCAAAGACACCCAGTGCTCTACGCGCCCGGTCAATCAAGTACATGCCGTACGCGGGCGACCCCAAGCGTGCCCTGGATGAGTCTACCTTGGAGCTGATGCTGGGCGTAACCAACACGCTGGTACTGCACAACACGTGCGAGGACTCGGTGCTGGCCGTCCCCATCATCCTGGACCTGGCGCTGCTGACCGAGCTGTGCCACTGCGTGAGCTTCTGCACCAGTGACAACACCAAGCCACAGACCTTCCACCCCGTGCTGTCCCTGCTTAGCATCCCCTTCAAGGCGCCGCTGGTGCCGCCGGGCAGCCGGGTGGTCAATGCGCTTTTCAGCCAGCTCAGCTGCATCGAGAACATCCTCAGGGCCTGTGTGGGGCTTCCGCCACAGAACCACGTGGTCCTGGAGCACAAGATGGAGCTCCCAGTGCCTGGCCTCAAGTGAG
This sequence comes from Pongo pygmaeus, assembly GCF_028885625.2. Classification (NCBI taxonomy): domain Eukaryota; kingdom Metazoa; phylum Chordata; class Mammalia; order Primates; family Hominidae; genus Pongo; species Pongo pygmaeus. The sequence continues at coordinate 24,633,420 of NC_072376.2, forward strand.
TTGGACCCGTGGCTGCCGCCTGCCCTGTGTCGAACAAGAAAGGACCGGTACCCGCTGCCACCAATTGCTGTACCGGTGATACCAATGGACACCCACAAGTGGAGGAACCCCAGATGCACATCACCTGAGGCCTTGGTCACACAGCTTCCCGGACATTCCCCGCTGCCCCCCAGGACCCAACCTTTCCAGGACCCCACAAAGACAATAAAGCCGGTGCCACTCTCAAAAAAAAAAAAAAAAAAAAAAAAAAAAAATTTAGCCCTTCACGTTCGGGTGCGGCGGCTCACGCCTGTAATCTCAGCACTTTGGGAGGCCGAGGCAGGCAGATCACTTGAGGTCAGGAGTTCGAGACCAGCCTGGCCAACATGATGAAACCCCGTCTCTATTAAAAATACAAAAATTATCCGGGCGTGGTGGCGCATGCTTGTAATCCCAGCTAGTTGGGAGGCTGAGGCAGGACAATCGCTTGAACCCGGGAGGTGGAGGTTGCAGTGAGCCGAGGTCATGCCACTGCACTCCAGCCTGGGCAACAGAGCAAGACTCTGTCTCAAAAAAAAAAAAAAATCTTTGTGCTCATGTTCATTAATTCATTCAACACATGTGAATTTATCATCTACCACTAGGTGGGGAGGATAAGATTGAGAATAAGCAGACACAGCCCCATCTCATGCAGCTAATGGCCTATCATTAGAATAAGTAAATTTGATAAAGAATGTAGATAAAGCACATGGAATGCCAACTTAACATAGTCTTGGAGAAGTCAGGGAAGGCTTCCTGGAGGAAGGGATGTTTAATCTGAGTTTACCCAGTGAGGGAAATGTGAAGGTGGGAGAGGCTTCTTTGTAGTTGCTTTTGGGTGTGATTTTGGTTTTATAAATCAGATACACTTGCTTGAGAATTGGAAGGCACGTGCATGGTGCCATGAGTAGTATATCATTGCTGGTTTTTCTGGAACACGTTTCATTGTCTGGGCACCAGCTTCTTGGGAGCCGAGAGGCAGGGTGAAGCTTATCTATTTTTTGTTGGATTGGATCTCTCAGGTGTGATGTGGCTCTAAATCTAATACTCAGAGTTTTAGCAGCTGAAGAGGTGTGTTCCTGAAGCCAGCAGCTTCAGCAATCCTGCCTTCTAGTGGTGGCAGCATCCCTGGTAGGCTGGTCCTGGGGCCTGGTCTAGAGCCCACTGCCCCAGCCCTTCCAGTGATATTTGTAAATTCTTTTTTTTTTTTTTTTTTTTTTGGAAACGGAGTCTCACTGTTGCCCAGGCTGCAGTGCAGTGGTGCAATCTCAGCTCACTGCAATGTCTGCCTCCTCAGTTCAAGAGATTCTTCTGCCTCCTCAGTTCAAGAGATTCTCCTGCCTCAGCCTCCTGAGTAGCTGGGACTACAGGTGCCGGCACCATGCCTGGCTAATTTTTGTATTTTTAGTAGAGACAGGGTTTCACCATGTTGACTAGGGTGGTCTGGAACTCCTGGCCTCAAGTGATCCGCTGGCCTTGACCTCTCAAAGTGCTGAGATTACAGGCATGAGCCACCATGACCACCTGTTTGTAAATTCTTAATTTCCTATTTGAAATCCCTTTCTGCTTAAAATAATTGGAGTGGTTTCTATTTCCTGCTACTGGCCCTTCCTTATACTACTGAGGTACAAGTCGATTAATTTATTTAGTTGTTATTTTCTGAGCACCTAGAATGTGTCAGGCACTAGTTTTTGGCTCTGAAAATAAAACAATGAACAAAGCAAAGGTCTTGCACCTTTGTCTTATTATCATGGCAGTTATATTCTCTATCAGAGCTGTCCAATACAAACATAATGTGAGTTACATGTGTGTTTAAAAAATTTTAGTATCTGGCCGGGTGCGGTGGCTCATGCTTATAATCCCAGCACTTTGGGAGGCCGAGGTGGGTGGATCACCTGAGGTCAGGAGTTCGAGACCAGGCTGGCCAAATGGTGAAACCCTGTCTCTACTAAAAATACAAAAATTAGCTGAGCGTGGTGGCAGGTGCCTGTAATCCCAGCTACTCATGAAGAATTTCATGAACCCAGGAGGCAGAGGTTGCAGTGAGCTGAGATCACACCACTGCACTCCAGCCTGGGCAACAGAGCGAGACTCTGTCTCAAAAAAAAAAAGAAAAAGTTAGTGTCCATATTAAAAGAATAAGTGAAATTAACCTAACACATCCAAAATATTATCATTTCAACATGTGCTTAATATAAATATTGATTAATTTTTTAATGTACTTTTTTCATGTTAAGTCTTGGAAATTTAGTGTTTAGTTTTTACTTACGGTACATCTCGATTCAGTGCAAAATTTTTATTGGAACTACTTCATCTGTATTACATTTCATTACACTTACAGTTGAAAAAGTAGATTCATGACTAACAGGTTCCAGATATACTTAAATATTTTCCACTAACAAAAAAAAGTACCAAAAACAATTTTTCCTTAATATTTGCATCCATATTGACAAAACTTGTTCATCCTTTCTAGAAGGATTTGACTTTGGAGCAAAAGTATATCAGTTTCAAAACTATATCTGTTCAAGTTAAGTAAATTCACCAACTCTTGAGTCAAATCTGAAGCATTCTACATAATTGAAAAATAACTCAAAATTTATCAATGATAATTATGTCCTTCACATTTTTTTCTGTCTTTGCAGCTTAACTTACATAACATGTTTCAATTAAATGAAAATAACTTGCCTATTAATTTCATTTAGAAAAAAGTATAAAATCATTGTTATTGATTTGTATTTTAAGTTTCAGTTTCAACATTAATTAAATGTCTAGCTAAGTAACAAATAAGCTTTTCCTTACCTTGGAGTTTCAAATTTAGCTCTTCCATGTGCACTGTAATTTTTTCTTTCTTTTCTTTTTTTTCTTTCATTTATTTGAGATAGGGTCTTGTTCTGTCACCCAGGCTGCAGTGCAGTGGAACGATCTGGGCTCACTGCAATCTCCACCTCCCGGGCTCAAGTGATCCTCCCATCTCAGCCTCCTGAGTAGCTGGGATTACAGGCATGCGCCACCACACCTAGCTAATTTTTTTGTATTTTTGATAGAAATAGGGCTTCACTATGTTGCCCTGGCTGGTCTCAAACTCCTGAGCTCCAGCCATCTGCCTCCCTCAGCCTCCCAAAATGTTGAAATTACAGGCATGAGCCACTGCGCCCGGCCAGATATGCAGTGTAATTTTGATGAGAGAACATAAATCATGCTGCCATTTTTTGTCTTTGATTATGGGATAATTTGCCAAGCATTCCCTTTGTTTAAAAAAAATCTTGAATTGAAGTTAAAAATACAGTAACCCTTTGTAAAGCTCTTCTGTGACTCAAAGAGCACTGACAAAGACCACAAGATCATTAAATCTGTCATCTCCTATTTGTTTCAACTGTTCCTTAAGCTGAAGATGATTCATAGCATTTGAATGAATACAATGAACAATATTAATCTATGATGCTTTTCACAGAGTCGGCTGCAGAAAACTAAGCACAACTGTTTTCAAAATGTATCACCTAATGGGCTAAGCAATAAGGAAAATATTAGTCTCTTATTTGAAAATTCTAATAAATCAAAATTTTTGATTCAGCATAATGGAACTACCATTTGTGGTGAAAGAAACTAATTTTTTTCTTATCTGGCTGGAATTATTCTTTGACAGTTATAAAAGATTTAAAAATATCCATGCTGCATGTTAGTTTCTTTTAGGCTATGAATTGACATTTCTTCATAAATTTGAAGTCCTTTGAGACAAAATGTACCCAAAGTATTAATTGGGCAGTGTCTATTATATCAAATGACTCATCTAAAGCTAAAGTACTTGTGATTTTTTAAGATTATTGATTGGTCTTTGCTATTGTTAGAAAAGTCTTCATATTTTATGGACAATTATTTGAGGGCTCAATTGAAGAGCTTTCTCTTTTTGTGAAGTATCTTTTTAAATCTTTTCCTCAGAATTTTCTAACAATATTTCCATTGTCAAAAAATAATTTATTTTACCATTTCTTCATCTGAAAGTGTTTTTCAACTGAGTACTGTGGCATGTGCCTGTCACCTCAGCTACTTGAGAGACTGAGATGGGGAGGATCACTTGAGCCTGGAACTTCGAGTCCAGCCTGGGCAACGTAGTGAGACCCCGTCTATAATAAGTAAATAAATATATTTTAAAGTGTTTTTCTTTTGTGAAAGAATTCCAGTCTTTTTATAGCTGGCCAAGTTTATAAGCACAGATCCTGTTTAGATTTGTTTAACAATTATTTTAAAATTAAACATTATTGATGACCTGGCGCAGTGGCTCACTCCTCTAATCCCAGCACTTTGGGAAGTTGAGGCGGGCAGATACCTTGACTCAGGGGTTTGAGACCAGTCTGGGCAACATGGCGAGACTTCATGTCTAAAAAAAAGAAAAGAAAGAAAAAAAAAATAGCTGGGTATGTTGGCACATGCCTATAGTTCCAGCTATTATACTTGAGGCTGAGGTGGGAGGATCACCTGAGCCCAGGTAGGAAGAGGCTGCTGTGAGCTGAGATTGTACCACTGCACTCCAGCCTGGGTGACAGGATGAGAACCTGTCTCAAATAAAATAAACATTATTGCTTGATATCTTCTCACATAGGAAAAAAATTAAATACTCAACAAATTTTTGTCGAATGTTTAAGTAACCCAAAAACACTCAACAAATTTTTGTTTAATGTTAAATCTGTTTTTAGGTAACTAATTTTGTTGATTCTTTTTTTTTTTTTTTTTTACTATTGAAAGGAAACTTCTTATCAAATCCACTATGCATATGCTGAAAATGTCTCTTAATATTGTCCACTTTATTATTTTATTTAATTAATTTATTTATTTTGAGATGGAGCTTTGCTCTTGTTGCCTAGGCTGGAGTGCAATAGCACCACTTCAGCTCACCACAACCTCCGCCTCCCGGGTTCAAGCGATTCTCCTGCCTCAGTCTCCCGAGTAAGCTAGGATTACAGGCATGTGCCACCAAGCCTGGCTAATTTTGTATTGTTAGTAGAGATGGGGTTTCTCCATGTTGGTCAGGCTGGTCTCGAACTCCTACCTCGTGATCCACCCTCCTTAGCCTCCCAAAGTGCTGAGATTAGAGGAGTGAGCCACCGCACCCGGACACTTTATTATTTTAAAAAGATTTTCTCTCTCACACACACAAAAAACAATTTGCTGCAGCAAATTTCAATTACCTTTCGTCAACTTTTTTTGGCTTTACCCTTCAGGTACTAGTTTCTGCATCTCCACTCAATTCTGCATCAGTAGAATGCCTTTGCTTAAAACTTTTTAAATTTGCCCATACTTTTTTTAAGCTAAACAAATTTAATTGCATTATAATTAAAATCAGTATTTCAATCTACCTCTTACTGTCTGCAGAAAATATTTGTTTTGTGTTTTGTGTTTTGTTTTGTTTTGTTTTTGAGACGGAGTCTTGCTCTGTCGCCCAGGCTGGAGTGCAGTGGTGTGATCTCCGCCATTCTCCTACCTCAGCCTCCTGAGTAGCTGGGACTATAGGTGCTCGCCACCACGCCCGGCTAATTTTTTGTATTTTTAGTAGAGATGGGGTTACACCATGTTAGCCATGATGGTCTCTATCTCCTGACCTCATGATCCGCCCGCCTCAGCCTCCCAAAGTGTAGGTATTACTGGCATGAGCCACCGTGCCCGGCCTGCAGAAAGTATTTGAATAGGCTGGGTGCAGTGGCTCACGCCTGTAGTCCCGGCACTTTGGGAGGCCGAAGTGGGCAGATCACTTGTGGTCAGGAGTTCAAGACCAGCCTGGCCAACATGGTGAAACCCCATCTCTACTAAAAATAGAAAAATTAGCAGGGCATGGTGGCACGCGCCTGTAATCCTAGCTACTCAGGAGGCTGAGGCAGGAGAATTGCTTGAACCCAGGAAATGGAGGTTGCGGTGACCCGAGATCATGCCACTGCACTCCAGCCTAGGGGACAGAGCGAGACTCTGTCTCAGAAAAAAAAAAAAAAGAAAAAATTCAGTTCTGCAGTCTTACTAGCCTCATTTTTTTTCTTTTTTTTTTTTTGAGACGGACTCTCACTCTGTCCACATTAGCTTCATTTCAAGTGCTCAGTAGCCACCTGTGCCTCTAGTTCCTCTACTGACTGATTATAAATCTGGGTTATGCAGTGCTCTGAACATCAGGCTAAGAAAGTTAATTTTTTTTAAAATTTTTATTTTGTAGAGACGGTGTTTTGCCATGTTGCCAGGCTAGTCATGACAGGCTAAAGAATTTGACCTGTATCTTTGGCAAAGGAGGCAGTCACACAGGTTGGTAGAGGGTTCCAGAAGGAATTCCTGTTTGGGAAGCTTGAATGGCATTAACTTAGCTGTCCACAGGGTCAGGGAGAGCCCAGAGACCAATCACGAACAGGGGCAGAAATCTGGACTTGGGTTTACAAGGGTTACACAAAAATGCAGGGAGCACAGAGGAGAAGATGCATTTAGAGGGCCAGAGAGGGAAGAATCAATAGGTCTTGGGAGATTCGATGGTAAAGGACAGAAAGAAAAAGGAGAGTCAAAGTTTTGCAGTGTGTCACTGGAGAAGAGCGAGGGTACTGAACCTTCAGTTTGAAGTTCAGTTTCATTTGGTGCTATTCAACTCGATATTTGTTTTTCATGTCTGCTCCATGCTGGCCCTGTGTTGGTTTGTGGGGTACAGGGTGGTGAACCTCAAGCACTCAGCTGAGAGGGAATGAGCACGATGGTTATCTTGACTCTAGGAACTCAGTTCTTGAAGCCAGTCCTGAAGGAATAAAGACTACAGAGTAAAATCCTAATTTTTTTTTTTTTTGAGACAGGTTCTTGCTCTATCACCCAGGCCAGAGTGCAGTGGTACAATCTCGCCTCACTGCAACCTCCGCCTCCTGGGTTAAAGCCACCATGCCTGGCTAATTGTTTTGTATTTTTAGTACAAACTCCTGACCTTGTGAGCTGCCCACCTCGGCCTCCCAAAGTGCACCACACCCGGCCTGAATTTTTAATTTTAATTTAAAAACTGAAGCATTTATAATATTTTTCTATGAACACAGTTTACTGTTTTGCTAAACTACATTTCACATTAATCATTGCATTACATAAGATATCATTATTGTAGTTCACATGTAGGGCAAAAACACCATTTCTTTTTTTTCCTTTTTTTTTTTCTTTTGGAGATGGGAGTCTCACTCTGTGGCTCAGGCTGCAGTGCAGTATGCAGCGGTGTGATCTCTGCCCACTGCAACCTCTGCCTCCCAGGTCAGGCGGTTCTGCTGCCTCAGCTGCCTGAGCAGCTGGGATTACAGGCACCTGCCACCACACCTATCTAATTTTTGTATTTTTAGTAGAAATGGGGTTTCACCAGTTGGCCAGGCTGGTCTTGAACTCCTGGCCTCTAATGATCTGCCCGTCTCGGTCTCCCAGAGTGCTGGGATTATAGGCGTGAGCTACCACGCCCAGCCGAAAACATTATTCCTAATGTTACACATTAACACATCAATTAATTACTTCAGTTCAAAAAATTTTAAATATACTTATGTGACATTGTAATATACTTATTCAAATATTTTCTTTTCTTTTTTTTTTTTTTTTTTTTTTTGAGACAGAGTCTTGCTCTGCCAACCAGGCTGGAGTGCAGTGGCGGGATCTTGGCTCACTGCAACCTCCACCTCCCAGGTTCAAGTGATTCTCTTGCCTCAGCCTCTGGAGTAGCTGGGACCACAGGCGTGTGCCACCAAGCCCGGGCCGAAAACCTTAATGAATTTGACCTCCTCTGTCTGTCTGTCTTGAGAAAGTACTCATTGTTCTTGAAGTGCCCTTGAAACATATTTTCTTGCATAATTTGCTGCTAGCTGTATTTTTTAATGGCTTGAGTTTCTAGATCTGGCTGGATTGAACATCTGCCACACACTCTTCTGCCCTTGAACCAAACAACTACTATGTATACATTTGGGAGAGAAGGCAATTTACAAAAAACAATGTTCAGTATAATCCCCTTTTTTTAAACAGCATAGAGAGAGAACAAGAGTGGACAACTGTCATCTTAAGGTGGCCATAAGAAACTACAGCCAAGAGACAGTGACCCTGGGTCATTGTCATTGCCATTCTGGTTACCTCAACGTTAACAGTTGTGATATCTGGATGGTGAAATGTGACTTTTGGTTTCATCTTTTGACCTCTGAATAATCTAAAATATGTGCATGTATTTTAGAAAAAGCAGAATAAAAACAATGAAAGTTGTGTGTTTTTGTTTTTGTTTTCTGAGAATAGTCTTGCTTTGTCACCCAGGCTAGAGTGCAGTGGCATGATCTCGGCTCACTGCAACCTCCGCCTCAGGGTTCAAGCAATTCTCCCGCCTCAACCTGTTGAGTAGTGGAGATTATAGGCATGCGGCACCACGCCTGGCTAATTTTTGTATTTTTGGTGGAGATGAGGTTTCATCATGTTGGCCAGGTTGGTCTCGAACTCCTGACCTTGTGATCCACCCGCCTTGGCCTCCCAGAGTGCTGGGATTACAGACATGAGCCACCACTCCCAGCCTGAAAGTTTTTTAAATAACTTGAGAGGAACCTCCCATGGTGTCTGGCCTCCCTCCAGTGATTCCAGACCTCAAGTGATAGGCCTGTTGGTCAGGGACATGTCTCCCAGGGTGTTTGGGAGGCTGGAAAAGAGGCCAAAGGCCCAGGAGGATAAAAGGGAGATGCAGGGGCTGAACGTTGTGGAGAGAGGCATGGAGATAAAGAGGGATTACTCGGGGCTGGGAGGAGAGCAGAGGGAAGCGGGGCAGGCACAGTGGCTGGGAGCCAGCCTGTGCCATCCTGAGCAGTTCGAACTTGGTGGGAGGAAGCAAAGGAGGCTTGAAGCCGGAGGCAATGTGGTTACATGCATTTTGCAGCAAGTCAGTGGCAGCAATGCAGTGGCTCCCCAAGACTGGGAGACTAGGTAGGAGGCTGCTGAACAAACCTGGAGAATGACGATGTGTGTCAGGCAGTGGGGAGTACTGGGATTCTATGGGCCTTTTAAGGTTGAATCAGCCACCGTGGACAACTGTGAGCTCCTCATGGGAAGGAAATGTATCATATGAATCTTTGCATTCCCAAGATCCAGCACCATATCAAGGTTAGGGGTGGAGGTGGGAGGGTGGCTTCCGATTCCATGCTGCTGGGACTTGAAGGAGCCAGGCAGGCAGCTCCCGACTCCTCACCCAATCCTGGCCACCCTTCCCCTTTGGCCATCATGGGTACATATTTCGAGGATCCACATTCTGGCTAAGGCTGTTTTCCCTTTTTATTTACTTTTTAAAGTTGAAATAGGCCAGGCGCAGTGACTTACCCCTGTAATCCTAGCACTTTGGGAGGCCAAGGTGGGAGGATCACTTGAGGCTAGGAGCTCAAGACCAGCCTGGACAACATGGTGAGACCTCAGCTCTCCAAAAAAATTTAAAAATTCGCTGAGATGAGATCTCACTATGTTGCCCAGGCTGGTCTCGAACTCCTGAGCTCAGATGATCCACCCACCTCTGCCTCCCAAAGTGCTGGGATTACAGGCATAAGCCACTGCAGCCAAGTAGTTATTTTAAAATGTGCAATAAATTGTTGTTGACTCTGTCACCGTGTTGTGCTATCAACTACTAGACCTTATTCGTTCTATCTAATTATATTTTTGTACCCATTAACCATCCCCACTCCTCATCCCTGACTACCCTTCCCAGCCTCTGGCACCCATCCTTCTATTCTCTATCTCCATGAGTTCACTTGTTTTCATTTTTGGCTCCCACAAATAAGTGAGAACATATGAAATTTGCCCTTTTTTGTCTGGTTTATTTCACTTAACGTAATGACCTCCAGTTCCATCCATGTTGTTGCAAATGACAGGATGTCATTCTTTCATATGGTTGAATAGTACTCATTTGTGTATACATACCACATTTTCTTTATCCACTTGTTTATTGATGGACACAGGTTGCTTCCAAATCTTGCTTGTTGTGAACAGTGCTGCAATAAACATGGGAGTGCAGGTATCTCTTCGATACACTGATTTTCTTTCTCTTTGGTACATACCTAGCAGTGAGATTGCTGGATCATAAGGTAGTTCTAGTTTTAGTTTTTTGAGGAACCTCCAAACTATTCTCCATGGTGGTTGTACTAATTGACATTCCCACCAATAGTGTACAAGGGTTCCCCTTTCTCCACATCCTCCCCAGCATTTGTTACTGCCTGTCTTTTGCATAAAAACCATTTTAACTAGAGATGGTATCTCATTGTAGTTTTGATTTTCATTTATCTGATGATCAATGATGTTGAGCATTTTTTAATATGCCTGTTTGCCATTTGTATGACTTCTTTTCAGAAATGTCTGTTCAGATCTTTTGCCCATTTAAAAATAATATTATTAGATTTTTTTCCTATAGAATTGTTTGAGCTTCTTATATATTCTGGTTCCTTGTCAGATGGATAGTTTGCAAATATTTTCTCCCATTTTGTGGGTTGTCTCTTCACTTTGTTGATTGTTTCCTTTACTGTGCATAAGCTTTTTAACTTGATGTGCCCATTGTTTTCTTGTAGTAGTTTCATAGTTTGAGTTCTTAGGTTTAAGTCTTTAATCCATTTTAATCTGTTTTGATTTGATTTTTGTATATATTGAGAGATAGGGGTCTAGTTTCATTCTTCTGTATATGAATATCCAGTTTTCCCAGCACCATATATTGAAGAGACTGTCCTTTCCCCAGTGTATGTTCTTGGCACCTTTGTTAAGCACTCATTTCTTTTTTTTTTTTTTTTTTTTTTTTTGAGACGGAGTCTTGCTCTTGTTGCCCAGTCTGAAGTGCAATGGCGCGATCTCAGCTCACCACAACCTCCGCCTCCTGAGTTCAAGCGATTCTCCTGCTTCAGCCTCCTGAGTAGCTGGGATTACAGGTATGTGCCACCACGCCTGGCTAATTTTGTATTTTTAGTAGACTGGGTTTCTCCATATTGGTCAGGCTGGTCTTGAACTCCCAACCTCAGGTGATCCGCCTGCCTCAGCCTCCCAAAGTGCTGGGATTACAGGTGTGAGCCACCGCGCCCAGCCGTAAGCGCTCATTTCTATTGGTTATATACCTAGGAGTGGAAATGCTAGCTCATAGAATAGGCATAGATTTAACTTTAGGAGACACTAGCAAATGGTTTTCAAAGGGCTTGGATCAATTTACACCCAACCAATAATATATGCGAGTTCCCATTGCTCTATGTCCTCAGGATAGAGGCTTTGAATCCTCATTTTTCCCATTTTGCAAATAAGGAAACTGAGGTTCGGGGATGCTAAAAAATCCACTCAGGTTAACATAGCTAGTGAGAAGTTACTCTCCAATGGAATCCAGATATTACTGCAAATTCAGTGCTGCCTGTCACACCACGTTTCATATGAGGATAGTAAGCAAATGGTATACATCATGTGTATCAATGGAATTCTGAGAAAGATGAGATCAATGTTAGGCTTTGCCAAACATTTGGAACTTGAACTTGGTTTTAAAGGTTGTGTAGAGCACAGAGAAGGCTGAGGGCTCTCTGGGCAGAAGGGAAGACTTGGCTAATGGCAGGGAGAGAAGTATATTGGGGTTGGGGGTGATGTGAGGTTGCCTCTCTCATTTGAGAACTGCTGATCTGGTTGGTATCTCTATCTCAATGTCATCCTTGGGTTCCTTGTCCAAAGGACCGTAGTCGCCGCAATAGTCCTAACCTCCTAAAGTCTCTATTCTTTGCTCACTTTGTCTTGTTGGAGAGAAAGTAGAAGCATAGTTTAGCCCACATAATCTGACCTCCCTTTTTATTTTGAGCTATAGTTTGGGCTGCCTCAGCAAAAACACCATGGACTGGATGGTTTCAGCAACAGACATTTCCTCACAGTTCTGAAGACTGAAAAGTCCAAGATCAGGGTGCCAACTGATGGGGTTCCTGGAGAGGTTTCTCTTCTTAGTTTGCGGAAGGACACCTTGCTGTATCCTAACATGGCAGAGAGAGAGAGAGAGGAGACAAAGAGAGAGAGAGAGAGAGGAGAGAAAGAGAGAGAGAGAGAGAGAGAAAATGCACTAGTCCCTTCATCTCCTTACAAAGGCACTAATCCCATCATGGGGGCGCTAACCCTCTTCCCTCACCTGACATTAATTACCTCCCAAAGGCCTCAGCTCCAAATATGATCACAGTGGGGACTAGAGCTTTAACATACAAATTTGCAGGGGACACACATCTGCAGTCCATAGCACTCACTCTCTTCTATCTGTTGAGTGAAATACTATTTTATTCACCTTTATTCTCTGTATTTCAGGTGAGCAAGTCTAGTCTTTCCAATAAGACTATAATCCCCCCGAGGGCAGGGGCAGGATTGTGCCCCTTGTGTGTAAATGACAGTCCCTAGGGCTTTTCTGGGATACATAGGGCATAGAGACTCAATGTTCACTTGTGCTGCTTATGGATTGATTAAGTCACTCCCGCCTTTGGCTTACCCATAGGTCTGATTCCTTTCCTCACAAGTCTTCTGTTATTGCAAGCATGTGGCCTTTCGAGTCCCTGCAATGAAAAATTTGTCAGCTGTTTAGACTCCTGTGATGAATTAATCTAGGCATAATGAAATGTTCCTTTTCTTCATTATTATTTCTCACAGTTCAGTATAGCTGGGAAAACTCAGAAAACTAATTCTAATTAATTATAAGCTAGAAATTGTGTCTGAGAGAAGGGTAAAAATTGCATGTAATTTCCTCTCCACTCCTAATTCCTAAATTCTTCTATGTGCATTGATTACCATCGCCCTTGTTTCTAGCACAGAACTTCCCTTTAAAATCGATCACAGCTTGACTTCTTCCTTTTCTCCTCCTTGTGTAGTTGTGGCTTCTACATTTTATCATTAAAGCTCTTTTCAAAACTGCTATACGCTGCTTCTTTGAGCTCTTCTGCTCTCATTGTTCCACAGCATCTCTTGGAATCAATTTCCTCTCGTTTCTTCCTAGTTGCACTATTTCACCTGACTCCTATTGGCACACGGATTCATTTCACCTGGCCAAAGTCAATTTCACTCATACACATACCCCTTTCAACTCTCTTCTTGCCAAATTTTCTGATTCCAAACATACCAGTGGTGCCCTTCTTTTCTCTGTGGTGTTTTTTTTTTGTTTTGTTTTTTGTTTTTGTTTTGCATGGGCTCAGACTCTGGCATTAAAAAAATTACAAGACTTTATTTATGTAGTACAGTATTAGATTTACAGAATAATTGAGCAGATAGTACAGAGTTCAACATGCCCTCCCCACCTCTCCTGCAGCTCCTAACAGTTTCCTCCATTATTAACATCTTCCATTAATGTGGTATATTTGTTACACTTAATGAACCAATACTGATACATGATTAACTACAGCTCATAGTTTACACGAGGTTCACTCTTTATGTTGCATGGCTCTGTGGGTCTTGACAAATGCAATATGACATGTATCTGTCACTACTCTGTCATACAGAATGGTTTTACCTCCCTAAAAACCCCTCAGACCACAGCTCTTAAGAGGCTTTTTTTTTTCTTCCTGGTGTTTCATCTCCATCTGACAATACAATTTAGTTTTTCTTTGTTTCTTTATTGTCTGTCTTCCCCAAATCTCAACCTTTTCTAGACTGTAAGCTCCACGAAAGTGGAGACCTTATAAAACAAATCTATTTTTTTCATTGTTGTATCCCCAGCTCCTAGAACACTCAAATTTGGTGAATGAATGAATGCATGAATGAATCGATAATGATTTAATGCCCATTTAGAGCTCGAGTGAATTGATCTGTTGATCTTTGTGCCCTCTTAGTTGTTGAAGGCATTGTTGCACAATGTCTTAATGTATATGAAAACATTTCTGCCAGCCTGGCCAACATGGTGAAACCTCGTTTCTACTAAAAATACAAAAATTATTCAGGTGTGGGTGGTGTGCACCTGTAGTCCCAGCTACTTGGGAGGCTGAGGCACAAGAATTGCTTAAATCCAGGAAGCACAGGTTGCAGTGAACCAAGATTGTGCCACCACACTCCAGCCTGGGTGACAGAGCAAGACTCTATCTCAAAAAAAGAAAAGAAAACAAAACAAAACAAAAGAAAACATTCCTGCATCCCTACCTATTTGAAAATGGTCGGCTGGCCCTGATGGAGCCAGAAGGCCCTGCTGCAGCTAGAGCCATGTCATTTGAGGGGTTCGGCAGCTCTGGGGAGATGTCCAGCAGACTCATGTGATATTTGTCCAGAGCTTTATCCTCTAGACTACTGTTTCTCAAACTTTAAAAAATTATCACTCCCCTGAGGACCCTTATTGTTTTTCCTGAATACCCACCCCCCTTATGAAATTTTAACACCACAGATGATATACCATCAATCTGTTTATGGACCGTATGCATATCTGTGCTTTCTATATAAAAAGAATAAAAGGTTTTTTGCCCCCTTGGAGAGATGTCACCCTCTTTGAGGGGTTGCATACTCCCAATATTCTTCTTGATGTCTTAAAGAGTGTGATACCCTACCTTGTTTTAACCTGAGGGACTCTCTCCTGGCACAGAGAGAGCCGGACAGACTCCATTTTAGTTTCTTCGCTTGCAGCCCCCTTTCACCTCCCTCCCTTAAGGCATAACTAGTGTAAACTGACTCAAAGCACGTCCAGGAATGCACCTACTGATAAGATATTGAGGCAAACTGCACCAGCAACTCCTGGGGATGCGCGCGGTGGATGGCACCCAAAACCCCTGCATTTATCTCTTTGTGATAGTTTAAGCCCCTGCACCTGGAACTGTTTATTTTTTTGTAACTACATTTGTAACCAATTAATTTTTTAACTTTTTGCCAGTTCTGCTTCTGTAAAAATTGCTTCAGCTAAAATCCCCACTCCCCTATTTAGACCACAGTATAGAAACAAAACTAGCCCCTTCCTCGGGGCCGAGAGAATTTTGAATGTTAGCTGCCTCTTGGTCGCTGCTTAACAAAGGACTCTTTAATCTGTCTCAAAGTGTGGTGTTTCTCTATAACTCGCTTGGTCACAACAAGAGGAGGGCAGGAAAGGTATACTGATGTGACCCTCAGATGAAACAACATTGAGAGGGATGGGAGACATAACAGATGATGAAATGCAGATTCAAAACTCTTTGGAGCTGGGTGTGGTGGCTCACACCTATAATTCCAGCACTTTGGGAGGCCGAGGCAGGTGGATCACCTGAGGTCAAGAGTTTGAGACCAGCCTGACCAACATGGCGAAACCCGGTCTCTACTAAAAATACAAAAAATTAGCTGGGCATGGTGGCAGGCTCCTGTAATCCCAGCTACTTGGGAAGCTGATGCAGGAGAATCGCTTGAACCCAGGAGGTGGAGGATCTGGGAAGCCAAGATCATGCCATTGCACTCCAGCCTGGGCAACAGAGTGAGACTCTGTCTCAATTAAAAAACAAAAACAATAACAAAACAAAACAAAACAAAAACTCTTTGGGATCATTAGATTCTATTTTAACCAATCAATTTTAAATGTAAACTCTTTCTTTTTCTTTTTCTTTCTTTTTTTTTTCGAGACAAGTTCTTGCTCTGCTGCCCAGGCTGGAGTGCTGTGGTGCAATCTTGGCTCACTGCAACCTCTGCCTCCCGGGTTCAAGTGATTCTCCTGCCTCAGCCTCCTGCATGGCTGGGATTATAGGCACAGCCACCACACCCAGCTAATTGTTGTATTTTTAGTAGAGATGGGATTTCGCCATGTTGGCCAGGCTGGTCTCAAATTCCTGGCCTCAAGTGATCTGCCCACCTCGGCCTCCCAAAGTGCTGGGATTACAGGTGTGAGCCACTGCACCTAGCCTTAAATGTAAACTCTTGTACCCAAGTTCAAAAATTCAACTGCATGGGTAGGCAGGGGAAACCAGCTTGATTGCCTGCATTAATTGAACAAAAGTTTTTCTTTCTTGGGAAGTGGTAGATTCCTCGTGTTGCCTGGTGGATGGGCTGCCTATGGGGAAACCTGTTGTGCCCTGGGACTGGCGTTTAAAAAGAGATCCTATAGAGATCTGACCATAAGAAAGATCTCTCCAGAAATGGGATGGGGAGACTAACAGGAGACATAATGTGTGTCCAAGTGTTCCAAGTACTGAGGTTTGGAGCAGGAAGGCGACTTCTTTGGCATAATTTGTAAGGCATGCTATGGGTCAAATTGTGTCCCCCAACAAGATGTTGAAGTCCTGGGCTGGGCGCAGTGGCTCATGCCTGCAATCCCAGCACTTTGGGAGCCCGAGGCAGGTGGATCACTTGAGGTCAGGAGACCAGCCTGACCAACATGGTGAAACACCGTCTCTACCAAAAATACAAAAAACTAGCCAGGTGTGGTGGCACATGTCTGTGGTCCCAGCTACTCAGGAGACCAAGGTGGAGGATCGCTTGAGCCCAGAAGTCGGAGGTTGCAGTGAGTCAAGATCGTGCCACTGCACTCCAGCCTGGGTAACAGAACGAAACCCTGTATCAAAAAAAAAAAAAAAAAAAAAGAAAGAAAGAAAGATATTGAAGTCCTAACTCCCCACTGCCTGTAAATGTGATCTAATTTGAAATATGGTCTTTGCAGATGATTAAGATGAGGTCACTAAAGGGGGTCCTAATCTAATATGACTAGTGCCCTCATAAAGCGGGGAAATTCAGACACTGAGACAGATAAGGCAGTCAAAATAGAGGGAAGATGCTACGAAGCCACAGGGAAAAGGAATGTCATCTACAAAGAGTGTCTGAGGTTACCGGAAACTGGGAGAAAGGCCTGGAACAGATTCTCCTTCACAGTCCTCAGAAGGAACCAACCCTGCTAACACCTTGATTTTGAACTTTCAGCTTCCAGAACTGAGATGATGCATTTCTGTTGTTTAAGCCACCTAGTTTGTTGTCCTTTGTCACAGCAGTCCTAGCAAACGAATATAGGATCTAAGCAGTGTCAAAAAGTGAAGGTTTCAAGGAAGCAGCTTTTAGTTTAATAAAGGCTAGGAGTGGGGTGGGTACAAGAGGACAGGAGAGGAATCCACAGCAGCTGGCTGCTTCCAGTGTGCTCATGCTTTTATCCTCAGCAAGAGCCCCACAGATGGGGATACTGACACCTCCATTTCACTCATTAGGAAAGGAAGTCTCAGAGAGAAAGCAGCTTGCTCAAGGTCACACCACTAGTAAATGTCAGAGTCAGCCTTCCAATCGATACTGGTCCCAGTCCAAAGGAATGATTACTCACCCTTCTCAATGAAATTGGACAAGGTCCCAGTCATCTCACTATCTTGTGGATTCTGCTTTGCTCCAGCAGGAGCACCCTGACCTGCAGTTGTACTAAGCACTTAAGACTGTGGGGTGGACTGGGCACAGTAGCTCACACTTATAATCCCAGCACTTTGGGAGGCTAAGGTGGCCAGATCACTTGAGGTCAGGAGTTTGAGACCAGCCTGTTCACCAACATGGTGAAACCCCGTCTGTACTAAAAATACAAAAATTAGCCGGGTGTGGTGGCGCACCTCTTGAAACCCCAGCTACTTACTTGGGGGGCTGAGGTGGGAGGATCGCTTGAACCCAGGAGGTGGAGGTTGCAGTGAGCTGAGATCGCACCACTGCACTCCAGCCTGGGTGACAGAATGAGACCCTGCCTCAAAATAATAATAATAATAAAAAAGACTGTGGAGCACGGTAGTTTAGATTATGGCTTGGGATCCCGACTGCCTGAGTTTGAAGCTTGCTCTGCCTCTCACACACTTTCTGCCTTTGAACAGAGTGGCTCAACCTCTCTGTGCCTCCGTCTCCTTCACCCTAAAATGAAGATTATGAGGACAGCATTCACCCCATGGAGTTCTCCTGTGCATTAAATACATTCTCTCAGGTAAAGTATTTAGAGGAGCACTAGCTGTTACTATTATTTCTTTTGAGCACATCTCACACACCTCAGTTGGCTCCTGACTTGAGCTGAGCTCATAGGACTGTATTTCCCACATTTAACAATAATGCAGAAAAACTGGAGGCCTGGAGAAAAATGCAAAAAATCTTATTAGAAGGAAAGGGCACTTTAAGAGTCAGGATTCACATAAAAAGAAATAGCTCTTGTTTATTTTCTTCCTGGGGAGGGTTTTGTCTTGGGCTTTCAGGAGGCACCTATGGTAATTTACAGCCCCAGTTGCTGGTAAATCCTTAAAGGACTATTGTCTTCGGTCAGCTGGTTTCCAGAAGACACAAATAAAGAAAATATCCCCCAGGATGATAGAGCCCTGTGTGCCTTTTATTTGCGTTGCTTCTTTGGCTCTGTAGCAGGCAGGCCAGAGTCCATAGGCAATATTTAATTTGATATAAGCACCCGGAAGGACCTTAACATTTACAGAGAGAATTATTCCAAATGGTCTTAGCAGGAGGAACACTGAAACAGTGATGACCGAAACTTTTTCTTTTTTTTTTTCCCAGAGGCTCAGGAAGCAGCGGCTGTAATTCTGAAGCTCACCCATGGCCATGGTGTTTTTTTGTTTGTTTGTTTATTTGTTTGTTTTGAGTCTCTCGCTTTGTCCCCAGGCTGGAGTGCAGTGGCACGATCTCAGCTCACTGCAACCTCTGCCTCCTGGGTTCAAGCGATTCTCGTGCCTCAGCCTCTGAGTAGCTGGGATTATAGGTGCCTGCCACCACGCCCAGCTAATTTTTTGTATTTTCAGTAGAGTTGGGGTTTCATCATGTTGGCCAGAGGGCTGGTCTCGAATTCCTGACCTCAAATGATCTGCCCACCTCGGCCTCCCAAAGTGCTGGGATTACAGGTGTGAGCCACCATGCCCAGCAGGCCATGGTGTTTTCTCTCACTTTCAATGTGCTTGGGAATCTGCTCCCCAACCCTCATCTGGCCATCCCTCTCTCCTCAGCTCCAGCCCAAACAGCCTTCTCTGAGCTCCTTCAACACACAGTGTCCACATTACCCGGCGAACACTCAGCCCTGTGTGATAGTGGAGTCAGGAAGACCTGGGTTTCACTAAGGATGAGCTACAGAACCTGTGCCCCAGTTTTGTCATCTAAAAAAGAGAACAGTGCCGGGCGTGATGGCTCACGCCTGTAATCCCAGCACTTTGGGAGGCCAAGGAAGGCAGATCACTTGAGGTTAGGAGTTGGAGACCAGCCTGGCCAACATGGTGAAATCCCATCTCTACCAAAAATTACAAAAATTAGCCGAGTGTGATGGTAGGCGCCTGTAATCCCAGCTACTCAGTGAGCTGCACACCAGTTGCACAACAGAGCAACACTTCGTCTCAAATAAATACATAAATAAGAGAACAGTAAGATCAGATGGTTTTGCCCTATCAACTTGCCCCTCCTCTTTAAGGGAGGATGACTTTGGAAAGGGACCCGGGAGGCCTATGGCCGGAAGACTGCCCTGGAGGTGTGGAGTATGCTAGGAGCCCTTCCTGCCTGTGGGCAGCCTGCTGAGTGCAATGTGTTTTGGAGACCAATACAGGTAGTGAAATAAGCACTGGTGGGAAAATGGAAAGATCCGGGCATCTACTGTGTCATTTTGGGCTACTGGCATACTCAACTATAAAATAGGTGAGTTGGACAAGGTGGTTTTTTTGTTTTGTTTGTTTTGTTTTTGTTTTTTTGCAATAGAACCGTAAACTCGAAATAAAATCCTAAGCCCTCACCAACTGAATGGACCCCCTCTTAGCCAAGAGGACCACCCTGGAAAAAAATTGTTTTTTCTTTTTCCTTTTCTTTTTTTTTTTTTTTTTTTTGAGATGGAGTCTCACTCTGTCACCCAGGCTGGAGTGCAGTGGAACCCTCTTGGCTCACTGCAACCTCCACCTCCCGGGTTCAAGCGATTCTCCTGCCTCAGCCTCCCAGGTAGCTGGGACTACAGGCGCGTGCCACCACGCCTGGCTAATTTTTTGTATTTTTAGTAGAAACGGGGTTTCACCATGTTAGCCAGGAGGGTCTCGATCTCCTGACCTCATGATCCACCTGCCTCAGCCTCCCAAAGTGCAGGGATTACAGGTGTGAGCCACCGTGCCCGGCCAGAAAAATCTTAAAAACCCAGCCAGGTGCAGTGGCTCACGCCTATAATTCCAGCACTTTGGGAGGCCAAGGTGGGCAGATCACCTGAGGGCAGGAGTTCTAGGCCAGCCTGGCCAACACGATGAAACCCTGTCTCTACTAAAAATACAAGTTAGCTGGGCATGATGGCACACACCCTATAGTCCCAGCTACTCGGGAGGCTGAGGCAGGAGGATCACTTGAACCCGGCAGGTGGAGGTTGCAGTGAGCTGAGATCACACCACTTGCACTCCAGCCTGGGTGAAAGAGCAAGACTCTGTATCCAAAAAAAAATAAAAAAATAAATAAATAAATAAAAAAATCTTAGAAACTTAATTCCCAGTCATGACAGGAAGGCAGGTCAAAGAAACCTTTGTTACATCCCCTCCCTTTTGGAGTATAGGCACTTAATCAACATTATGTTAAAATAGAGATCATATGATTAACAAAACAGACTATGATGACAAAATACCAAATTATAAACAGGACCTAAGGCCATGCCAGACAAGAGTGAAGTCATACACTCTTACCATGCCTACGGGTCATTCTGACACAGTGTATTAAGCAAGAGACTTCTTTATCTTAACTTAAAACATTCCTTTCTACAGGCTCCATATTTTTAGACAAAGCTTCAACCAATTGCACATTAAAGAATTTCTAGGCCGGGTGCAGTGATTCATGTCTATAATCCCAACACTTTGGGAGGCCAAGGCAGGAGGATCGTTTAATCTCAGGAGTTTGAGACCAGCCTGGGCAACAACGACACCTTGCCTCTATTAAAAAAACAAACAAAAACAAACAAACAAACAAAACTCCTATAACCTGTAAGCCGCAAGATATTCTGACTTTTTGGGCCAAACCGGTGTATAACCCCCATGTGGTTTTTTTTTTCTTTTCTTTTTTATTGTTTGAGATAGGGTCTTGCTCTGTTGCCCAGGTTGGAGTGCAGTGATGTGATCATGGCTCACTGCAGCCTCTACCTTCTGGGCCCAAGCAATCCTCCTGCCTCAGCCTCTTGAGCAGCTGGAGCTATAGATGCATGTCACCACACCTGACTATTTTTAAATTTTTTGTAGAGGCAGGTCTTACTGTATTTCCCAGGCTGGTCTCAAACTCCTGAGCTCAAGTCATCCTCCTGCCTTGGCCTCCCAGAGTGTTGGGATTACAGGCGTGAGCCACTGTGCCCGACCTAATTTCTATGTATTGATTTTTTATGACTTTTTCTATAACTTATACTTCCCTAAAATGTGTCAAACAGAATTGTGTCCTAACCGCCTCGGGACCCCTCATTCAAGGCTTCTTGGGTTTGTGTTTTCCCAGGCTTTGGTCACTCCTATTGGCTCAGAACAAACCTCTTTAAAATATTTTGCAGAAGGCCGGGTGCGGTGGCTCACGCCTGTAATCCCAGCACTTTGGGAGGCCGAGGCGGGCAGATCACGAGGTCAGGAGATGGAGACCATCCTGGTTAACACAGTGAAACCCTCTCTCTACTAAAAATACAAAAAATTAGCCGGGTGTGGTGGCGGGTGCCTGTAGTCCCAGCTACTCTGAGGCTGAGGCAGGAGAATGGCCTGAACCCGGGAGGCGGAGCTTGCAGTGAGCCGAGATAGTGCCACTGCAGTCCAGCCTAGGCGAAACAGAGAGACTCTGTCTCCAAAAAAAAAAAAAAATAATATATATATATATATATATATATATATTACAGCGTTTGGTTTTTCCATTAACAGAACCCTTTCTTCAAACAAAATCTCGCACACAAGCCCAGAATGGAAAATCTTGCACACAAGCTCAGATAGTAGCAGAGTTTCGTTTCTAGACTTGGGGGAGGGGAATCTGGAACCGCTCTTCCCACTCCCCATGCTTTCCAGGAATCTAAGAAATCCACAGAGCACAGCTGAAAAACAACTGAAATCTGGCCGGGCTCGATGGCTCACGCTTGTACTCTCAGCACTTAGGGAGGCCGAGGTGGGAAGTTCACCTGAAGTCAGGAGTTGGAGACCAACCTGGCCAACATGGCGAAACCCTGTCTCTACTAAAAATACAAAAATTAGCCATGTGTGGTGGTGCATGCCTGTAATCCCAGCTACTCGGGAGGCTGAGGCTGGAGCATCGCTTGAACCCCAGAGGCAGAGGTTGCAATGAGCCGAGATTGCTCCACTGCACTCCAGCCTGGCTGTTAGAGCAAGACTCCGTCTCAATAAATAAATGAATAAACAAAATATATTTATTGAATGTATTTATTGAGATTATTATCTCAATAAATAAATAAATAAATCTGATGGCTGCTTAGTTTCCTTCCAGGTGGAAAAGTTGTGTCTCTTATCTCAGGGGCTTTAGCAAAGACCTCCATCTTTGTGCTTATCTATCTTCCACTAGTACCAGAAATTTTACCACTAGCAGATTATCTTTCTGTGTTGCCTTTCCTTCATCCTGCTGTAAGCACAGTCACTACGGAAAGGCAATCTTAAGCACTAACACTTCAGGGTGAATTCGTACATTTCATAGCCCTGTTTTGGGCCCCAGGATATTCATCCACAGCACCCACTCTGCGCCAGTGCCCTTCTAGACCTGTGGATACTGTGGTTAATGAAGGTCTCGTGTCCCCCATCAAATGACAGTTGAGAAAGGGACCGCCAAGCAGAAACTCACAATGATGTGTCTGAGTCCCCAGGCTTACAGGTGTGATTAGAAAGAGATCAGCTCAGGGACTCCGGAATGGGGAGGATTTCTTGATAGTGGATGGCTTCCAGGAAGAAAAGACATTTGAGTCTTAATGTGTCAGTAGGAATTAGCCAGATAAAGAAGGGGAGGGAGAAAGTAGTTCCAGGCCGAGGGACCATCTTATGTAAAGACTGAGAGATCAAGGGCCCGAAAAATCCAGAGTCCTTGAATTGGGTCCAGGGGCAACATTTCTGAATTGAAAGCATAATCTCTTTTTCTGGGGGTGGGAGAAGGATGAGGATGGAGATGATAAAGCAGACTTTGTTATTATATTTCTTGGTGAGTCTATCACTTTTTTTTTTTTTTGAGACGGAGTCTCGCTCTTGCGCCCAGGCTGGAGTGCAGGGGCGCAATCTCGGCTCACTGCAAGCTCCGCCTCCCGGGTTCACTCCATTCTCCTGCCTCAGCCTCCTGAGTGGCTGGGACTACAGGCGCCCGCCATCAGGCCCGGCTATATTTTTGTATTTTTAGTAGAGACGGGATTTCACTGTGTTAACCAGGATGGTCTCGATCTTCTGACCTCGTGATCCACCCGCCTCGGCCTCCCAAAGTGCTGGGATTACAGGCGTGAACCACTGCGCCCAGCCTCACATTTTTAAAAAAGCAATGCATGCATGTATATATACGTTTGTCTCTTCCAAACCCTTTAATAATCCCAGGAGAAATCCATTTGCTAGATAAGGAACACTTAGGACCTGTGAGTAAGTTGGTCAGGGTCTCAGGCAGATATATGTACCTCCAGAACCTGTTTGCACTGTAGCATTCTGATTTATTTCTGCTGTCTCATGAGGAAACAGGGAAAATAACAGCAAGAAGAAAAGAAAGAGAGGAGAGAAGAAGGGAGGGGAAGGGAGGGGAGGAAAGGGAAGGAGAGGGGAGGAGAGGAGAGAGGAGACAGCGTCCAGAAGAGAAGAGGCTGCATGCAGGTTTGGAGGAAGGCTAAGGGGATATGGAACTTTCACCCTGCCAGGATCCAAATGGGCTCTGCCCTGCCCTCCCTTGAGCCCTGGCCCCAGCTCCAGGAGTAGATCCCTGCAATCTTCCCTCAGCACACTGAATAGCCCTGCCACCATCTGCACCCTGAGACTGGCTCTGGTTTGCTTTCCCAGATTTTGTTGGCACCCAACAAATACCATGGCTGAGATGGAGCAGTCATGGTGGCATGGGGCTTTGGTGGAGGCCGTGGTCATAACTCCAAGGGCATGATCTTAGATACTGGAGCAGCAATTTTTGGCATCATACTCATTGGACAGTGCACCAGCTAAATGGGTGGGTCTGGAGACCAAGTTCTCTTATCTGTTTCATGAGGACCTCCCTTTAGGCAGCTCCTCTCTGCATGTCAGTCTTCTCACCCATAAAAGTGCGGGCTCTGTGATCCTAAAGCAAATTCAAGGTCTGGCTTACTGATTCCATCAATCATCCCAAACTAATTAGGAGGTGATTTCAGAGTGGATTTCATGGTGCCCGGGTCCTGCTGCAGATTTATTTGTGTGCAAGGAGAGTCTGATGCTCAGACAGGGTGGGCTTAGGCTAATTAATTTCCAGGGGCAATGGGGCTACACATTTAGACTTCGATATTTTCCTTGTGGGTGTGGGACTCAACTGGTGAGTTCAGCGATAATGCGCTGTGATGTGTTCTCTTTGGGCTTCCACTTCCCTGATGGAACAGAGGGCCTCCCTTGGCACAGGCAACCAAACTGCACCCAAAACTGCTGTTCGGGTCTCTTCCTTTGGGTCTTTTACAGTCACTTATGTCTACTGCCCCTTTGTTTAACTTCAGATCAGATAAGTCCTGCAATACACCTGCCACGCGGGTGAGGGTAGGAATGCAGGTGACTGAGCCCAAGTGTTTGAACCTTCATCTATCTTTCACAGATATAAGTCAGAAGACCCAGAAGTGGGGGCCACACCATGTTATCCACTGCAAATTAATCAACAACTTAATAGCTTTTTCGATTATTTATTGTGGGAAGGGTGTAGTGATTAACATAGGCATGGGAGGCAGGTTTCCTGGGTTGAAATCTTGATTCTGCCACCTCCCTTGCTGTGTGATCTGGAGTCAGGCCCTTAACCTCAGTTGTCTTAATCTGAAAAATGGAATCATAAAATCCTCTCACATTTTAAGGAGACTGAGTTAACTCATACAAAGCACTCAGAACAGTTCTCAATAAAACACATTAGCATTAGCCATCATTATTATCTGCACTGAGGGGAACTATTGGCCAATTATAAAGTTTAAGCCAATGCAGGTCCTGTCCTCCAAGCTCATGGTCTAGTCACAGGAAATAGTTACAAAGGACTCTTTCTCCTTCCAGGGTCCCTTGTAAATCAGCTGCCCCATGAAGATGGAACATGAAATTTTGTGGGGATGCCAGACCTCCCACCTTCCTACAGAGGGAGCTCTTTTCAGGGTAACTGTTTTGAAAATTTTTTAAAATTTATTTTAGCCTGCCACAGTGGTTCATGCCTGTAATCTCAGCACTTTGGGAGGCCAAGGCAGGAGGATCACTTGAGCTGAGGAGTTGGGGGACCAGCCTGGACAATATAGCAAGACCCCATGTTTTAAAAAGATTATTTTAAAAATTGAGGTATCACCCAGATAAAGTGCATACAGATGTTTATACCCATGGAATCACCACCATGATCAAAATGTAGAATAATATTACCATCACTCTGTAAGGTTCCTACTGCTTCATCCTGGGAAGGAGCCCCCAGCACCACCCCAGGTAATCTCCTTTCTGCCTACTAACCCCCATATGTGAGTTTCATACAAATGTAATCATAGCAGTGGTGTACTGATACATGTCTGACAACCAGCTCTGAAAACAAAAAGAAGAAGCAGAAGAAGAAGAAGAGGAAGAAGGAAAAGAAGAAGAAGAAGAAAAGGAGGAAGAAGAAGAAGGAGAAGAAAAAGGAAGAAGAGGAGGAGGAGGAGGAAGAGGAGGAGCCCTGATCTGTACCTTTGTCAATTTTTTTTTTTCTTTTTTTTTTTTTTTTTTTTTTTGAGACGGAGTCTTGCTCTGTTGCCCAGACTGGAGTGCAGTGGCACAATCTTGGCTCACTGCAAACTCCGCCTCCTAGGTTCACGCCATTCTCCTGCCTCAGCCTCCTGAGTAGCCGGGACCACAGGCGCCTACCACCATGCCCGGCTAATTTTTTGTATTTTTAGTAGAGACGGGGTTTCACCGTGTTAGCCAGGATGGTCTCAATCTCCTGACGTAGTGATCCGCCCACCTCGGTGTCCCAAAGTGCTGGGATTACAGGCGTGAGCCACAGCACCCAGCCCTCCTTTGTCAATTTTTCCAGCAATTGCCGCTGCTGATTTGAAGCAATCAAGGTGTGATTATTGAACATGGTATTGGAAATATATGTACAGTACAACACAATTATATATATTTTTCCACCAAATATATACAATAGATGCAAATAATCTCAATTGCATAGACAAGAGTAAAAATGTGGTAAAATAATTAGGAAGTGAAGAGTTTTGAGTTTACTACCTTTATATGCAATTTATTTAGTTGTACATTTATAATTTAATTTTAAATAAAGCATGTATTTAATGATTGGATTGCAAAATTCCTAAAAATGTATGTAATAATTTGTTCTCATGAGCTAGTATGAGCTGTCTTTATCACACTCCTGAATCATGCACACTGTGTATTATTCTCTTGTGTGGGCTTATTTCACTCAACACTCTGTGTGATTCATTCCTGTCATTCTGTTTTTGAGTCAGAATCTTGCTCGGTTGCCCAGGCTGGAGTGCAGTAGCATAATCGAGGCTCGCTACAGCCTGAACTTCCTGGGCTCAGGTGAACCTCCCACCTCAGCCTCCCAACTAGCAGGGACCACAGGTGCCTGCCATCATGTTGGACTAATTTTTATATTTTTTGTAGAGATGGCGTTTCACCATGTTGCACAGGCTGGTCTCGAACTCCTGGCCTTAATCAATCCTCTGGCCTCAGCCTCCCAAGGTGCTGAAATTACAGGCATGAGCCACTGTCCGGCCCATTCCTGTCATTCTGTGTAACAGCCATTTGTTGTTTTTTTTGTTGTTGTTGTTGTGTGGTGTTCTATTGTATGGACAGACCACAATATTCATTCTCCTGTTGATGGCCATTGGGTTGCTTCCTGGTTTTGGCTACTAATTACTTTCAATTTTAAAGCTGCTTATAATCATTCATGTACACATATTTTTGTAGATATATGTGTTTATTTCTCTTGAATTTATACCTAGGAATGGATTTGCCAGGTGTTGGACAGGCATTTGTTTGTTTTCAGTAGATAATGCCAAGTGGTTTTACCAATCACCCACTGGACCCTTGCCATCTGCAGTGCTTGACTGTTCCCTGGCTCCACTTCCTTGCTGCTACTTGCTACTGTCAGGCTCTGAAATTTTAGCCATTCTGGTGAATGTGTAGTGATCATCTCAGAACAATTTTAATTTGCATTTACCTGAAAAGTTGAGTTGTCATTAGGTTTGGACTCAAGTGATCCGCCCCTCTCGGCCTCTCAAAGTGCTTGGATTATAGGCATGAGCCACCATGACCAGCCCATATTTTACAATTATAAAAACTGTGAATACTAATTAAAGAAAATTTTGTAAACACAAGAAAGTACAGAAAAGAAGAAAAAAATTGTCCGCAATCTCATCTCCCAATGTCAATTATTATTAATAATTCCACACACACATTTTTTCCCACTTTACATTATAATAAACCATTCATAACTCTTTAACATCATGTTTTTTAATGGTTGCATTCCATTTTGTGGATATATCAAAATGTATTTAACAACAAAATAGTTTTATCTGCTTTCCACTTAATATTTTCCATGGTTTGTGAACATTTAAGATTCATAAATCTTGCACAGATTTTTGTGCCACAGGAAGGAGATGCCAGAACTTGCCTACTTATCACTTGTTGAGCACTGAATCTCTGACCCCTGACAGGACTGTCTGGCTCACAGTCATTTATGGGCAAAGAAGTGATTCTGAAAGTAAACAAGGAAAGAAACAAAAGTCCCTAATTAGGCCAGGAGTGGTGGCTCACGCCTATAATCCCAGCACTTTGGGTGGCCGAGGCAAGTGGATCACTTGAGGCCAGGGGTTCAAGACCAGCCTGGCCAACATGGTGAAACCCCATCTCTATGAAAAATACAAAAAATTAGCCGGGTGTGGCGGCACACACCTGTAGTCCCAGCCACTCGGGAGGCTGAAGCAGGGAGGCAGAGGCTGTAGTGAGCCAAGATTGCACCACTGCACTGCACTCCAGCCTGGGCAACAAAGCAAGATTCCGTCTCAAAGAAAAAAAAAATTAGCTGGGAATGGTAGTCTGAGCCTGTAATCCCAGCTACTTCGGAGGCTGTGGCAGGAGAATCGCTTAAACCCAGAGGTGGAGATTGCAGTGAGTGGAGATACCGCACCACTGCACTCCAGCCTGGCGACAGTGTGAGATTCCGTCTCAAAAAAGAAAACAAAAAAAAAGTCCCTGATTAGACTTAAAATCTCTAAAACATATTATAAGTTTAATTCCTTATTTTTTATCATTCACTCAATTATCACTCATTCATTTTATACTATTTACAGCTAGACATATCTGGGCTTTTGACTCAGCTCTGTCACTTACCAGCTGAGGGACTTTATGCCAGTGACTGGTTTCTCTTGGCCTGTTTTACCATCTGTAAAATGGGTAATAATGCCTGTCCGGGTTGTTAAGAGATTAAACTTAAGTGCATGAAGCACCTTTCCCATCTGACCTTTGAATCTCCTCTCTTCTGTTGGTTGAGCAACATGGCAGGCTTGAATGAATTATCCACACAGTGGCCTGTAATTTAGCTTTGTTGATGAGTGGAAGAAGACACAGAGAATGCAACTGGTGGAAAACAGAGTGGCTTATGAGCTCAGAACTAGAGCCAGAAGAAGAACACGGGCCTTTGTTCCTTCCAGTGGTCTAACATGTCTCGTATAGGTCTTCTGCCCAGTGGAGTTCAGAAGGCCATGCAAGCACATCTCACTCTTCACCATGCCTTTGTGTGGGAGTGGTCAAACATCATTTCAATTTCAGAGCTGCACTTAGAAAAATGACCATTACGACTCTTACCTTTTTCCCCTGTAACTTCAGCAATGCTTCTTAAAGAGTTTTCATTTTTGTCTAGTTGCTACTTTCTCATTCCTCCCAGTGCTTTTCTGTGGGTCTAAGAATGAAGGAAGAAGCCCTTCTGAGGTCTCCAGCACTAACTGTGTCACCTCAGTGACTTCCATGGGCCATTAGGCAGCCAGTCAGCGCATTTATGTCCTTGCTATCAGCAGGATATGGAATATGGGGGAGGAGAAGTCATTTCTCTCCTGCTGATTCAACATTCATTAACGTGTTAGCAACAGAGGGGGCATTGTTAACTGCAGCTCCCATCTGAGCTACGGACTTCATAGAAAGATTAATGCTCTCTTCAATATGAAACAACAACAACAACAAAATGGTTACAACCAGTCCTTTCAGAAAAGCAGGCAAAGATTTGCTGTTGTACTCCTCCCAGACCCCCTGCTTCTCCTATTTCGACCACATTTGAAAAAAGGATTTGTCTGTTTCTACCACGAATAATACTCTGTTGTCCAGCACATTGCAGTGACTTAATTTCCTTTGTGCATGGAGCTTTTTGACAACCAGTAGGCACTGGAGAAACTAATACTATCCAAGGTCCATCATCTTCTTCTTCCTCTTTTTTTTTTTTTTTTTTTCGAGATGAAGTTTTGCTCTTTCACCCAGGCTGGAGTGAAGTGGTGCAATCTCAGCTCACTGCAAACTCTGTCACCCCCACTCACCCCGGTTCAGCGATTCTCCTGCCTCAGCCTCCTGAGTAGCTGGGATTACAGGTGCCCACCAGCATGCCCAGCTAATTTTTGTATTTTTAGTAGAGACAGGGTTTCTCCATGTTAGTCAGGCTGGTCGCCAACTCCTGACCTCAGGTGATCCACCCGCCTCAGCCTCCTATAGTGCTGGGATTACAAGCATGAGCCACTGTGCCAGGTCTCCATCATCTTCTTTACAGGGAAGTCCAAATGGTCTCAACTTCCTCACTTCTTTACTTACCTCTTAATCCCCTGCCGTTTAGGGTTGGCCCTTGACACTGCCCTGAGCCTGTTCCTGCCAAGATCACAATGTCAATAAACGCTGTGGTCACTTTTCTGCCCCCCTCTTCCTGACCTCCCTGTGGTGTTACCCAACCTTCAGCCACTTTCTGCCTCTTGAAAAGTTCCATTCCTCAGCTTCCTGGTCTGCAAATATTCCTCCTTCCTCTTGCATTTTTGGCACTTCCTTATCACTCTTCCTGGGCTCTTCTTTTCTCTGCCAACTCTTCAGCTCAGATGTTGCCAAACATTTTCTTTTTTTCTTTTTTTTAACAAATGAGATTTTATGTATATTTGAACCCAATATAAAACACAGAAAACCACAGCTGCTATGGTTGAAATCGTGGGTCGCACTTTCCCTCCTCTTATCTCCTCTCCCAGAGTCCCCAAGAGCTCCTCTCCAGAATCCTGGGCCTCTGAGAAGCCACAGCCTATGTGATGAGGTTCTATGTGGGTCTTCACGCCTCACTCCACTCGTGCATCCTGGATGGCCCCAACCCTCCTGGCATAACAATGACTATCCTTTTCTCCAAATGTGCTGCGTGTGGAGGGGCAATAAACAAATGCTCTTTTCTTTCTTCAATGCTTCTTTTAAGCATTTGAAAAATGACACTTAGGAGGCAGATGGAGAGTGAAAAATGTCAGCTTTATTACTGACAAAGCTGCGTAGAGAATGTCTTTACATCGTTAGCCTAATGGGTTTGCTATCTTTCCTAGAGTTAACTCTTCCATCAGTCCTGGGCAGAACTGGAATTCCCAGGCATTTATACAGAAGAGAAGGGATGAAGTTCTCCCAAACTCACCAGTCAAAAGTCACTCCTTCTCCCATGGGGAAGAGTGGGCACAGAGACCAGGAACACCAATCTCAGCAAACAATGATGGCTCCGCTCCCTGGGGGTGTCTTGTGGTTTGTGAGGCACTGAGGAATTTAGCGTATGGGGAACTGTGATACTAGGCATCCTCAAACACATAGAACAACTCAACGCATGAAAGAATCGTCCAGGTGAGGTGGCTCACACCTGTAATCCCAGCACTTTGGGAGGCCGAGGCAGGTGGATCACCTGAGGTCAGGAGTTCAAGAGCAGCCTGGCCAACATAGTGAAACCCCATCTCTACAAAAGTATGAAAATTAGCCAGGCAGGATGGCGGATGTCTGTAATCCCAGCTACTCAGGAGGCTGAGGCAGGAGAATCACTTGAACCGGAGAGGCAGAGATTTGAGTCGAGATCACACCATTGCACTGCAGCCTGGGCTACAGAGTGAGACTCTGTCTGAAAAAAAAAAAAAATCTCCTGAATCTTGCATGACCTTTGAACATCCGATCGGACATTCCATACATAGGTGAATGAGGATATAATTATCTGTATCTAGGCTGGACACCATGGCTTATGCCTGTAATCCCAGCACCTTGGGAGGATGAGGCAGGGGGATCACCTGAGGTCAGGAGTTCAAGACCGGCCGGGCCAACATGGTGAAACTTCGTCTTTACTACAAATAAAAATTAGCTGGGTGTGGTGGTGCATGTCTGTAATCCCAGCTACTCAGGAGGCTGAGGCAGGAGAATCACTTGAGCCTGGGAGGCGGAGTTTGCAATGAGCTGAAATCGTGCCACTGCACTCCAGACTGGGCGAAAGATTGAGACTCCATCCAAAAAATATATATATATATAATCTGTTTCTAGAACATTAATCTATTTTTACATACTGAAAGTACTTTTTGCACAGTTTTTTTTCTTTTCTTTTCTCTTTTTTCTTTTTGAGATAGAGTGTTACTCTGTCTCCCAGGCTGGAGTGCAGTGGCGCAATCTCAGCTCACACTGCAACCTCTGCCTCTCGAGTTCAAGCGATTCTGGCACCTCAGCCTCCCGAGTAGCTGGGATCACAGGTGCGAGTCACCACACCTGGCTAATTTTTGTATTTTTAGTAGAGATGGGGTTTCACCATGTTGGCCAGGCTGGTCTCAAACTCCTGACTTCAAGTGATCCACCTGCCTCGGCCTCCCAAAGTGCTGGGATTACAGGCATGAGCGACCGTGCCGTGCCTTTTACAGTTTTTATACGCACTATATACTGAATTTTCTAGGAAAGCAAATACTACACAAATTGAACACTGATTACACTTTCATAGATTGAGAACTTACCTGAGGGGTGTTCAATAATTTAGAAAATTATGAAATTTTCTGATGACAATGGCTCCTGTAGTATTTTCACCATTAATGCAGTAACACATTCCTGTATTGGTTGGTATCCGTGGTTGTTGCACTTATAGTGAGAACATCTGACTGCTCCTTTGTGGCTTCTGGTAAACTTCCACCCAAATATTGCTCAGATGCATGCAGCTCCCTGCAGGCGCCATGGTTCTCTCTCCCCCTGGCCTTTGCACTTCCTGTGCTTCCTGCACTTATCTGAGGAGTGTCCATGAGTATGAAGGAAGAGTACCTTCTCTAGGTTTCCAGAGTGTTGCTCACGCTGCATCTGAGTCTCTGTCTGTCTGCTGCCTCTGCCACCAGACCTTAAGTTCTGCCAGGGTAAGGACCCATGCACACTGCTGGCTTCTGCATCCCTAGTGCCTTGACCCAGGTTCAGGCACATGATAAGCAACCCTTCCCTCGATATATATCTTCGCATCAAGATAAATAGCATCTATTTGAAAAGCTATAAATCTCTGGTCCATCAGGAACTAATGGTGGAATCTTCCCAACAAAGCCAATTGCAGGCAAACTAAGGTGAAATAAAGGTCTCAGCGAAAAGGAAATTTTTCCTCCCAAGATGATCTTAGGAGGCCTTGTCTTTGATTCTTTAGTGTTTCTGCTGGAAAATCAATTGTTAAATTATTCATTGAATCAGATCAGGTCATTTTGAAAGTACTCTTCAGAGTGAATGAAACTTTATCAAAGTTGGCACTATTCCTGATATCTGAACAGATTGGTTTTATAATTTAATACTTAATCTGTCCACAAAACACAATGTAAAAAAAGTGCTGCAGCAACCTGGGTATTGAAGGACTCGCCTTCTTGATTGTTTTTATTCTCTTTTTACCTTATCAGGTGAATAAAACTTGAAAGTAATAAAAAGAGACTCATAAAACAATGCTCATTTTGATTTACACTTCTAACCCCTTAATTATCAGCAGCTTAACTGTCTCTCCTGATTTCCGTCTGACTTCAGGCTGAGCGACAGGGTGCACTCATTGACTCAGAGACACTGGCAGGGGTCATAGAGGTTATCCGTACCTATAAGTCAGACCAGGTGAGTTCAAAGTCACCAAGGTGAAGCTGCATGCATGGGTTCTGCTCTTGACTCCTTAGTTTATGGCCTTGGAGAGGCACCCCTTCTCAGAACTTCCTTTTTTTTCTTTCTTTTTTTTAAATTTAGCAGAAGCAGGGTCTCCCTATGTTGCCCTGGTCTCAAACTCCTGGGCTGGAGGAATTCTCCGGCCCCAGCCTCCCAAAGTGTTGGGATTACAAGTGTGAGCCACTGCTCCCAACCTGAACTTCATTTACTTCAATGGTAAAATAGGGATGAGAGTGTCTACTTTGCAGGGTTGTTGGGAGAATTGAATGAATGATGGATAAATGACCCATGAAACCAAGGAAATGCTCAATGAAGGTTAGCTTCCGCTCCAAAGGGACGCACAATCACTGTGCTTTCCTCTCTTCTACTCCTTACGCATTATCTTTGGCCTTAAACCACACGGGAACATCTCATTTCTTCTTTTAATTCGATCCCTCTGTTAGAATTTGGGTCTTCCTCAGAAAGTCTGTAAGGTGGTGACTGTATATTTATTCTGGTAGAATTAGGGAGATTTGAGTGTTTAATAAAAACCATGGATGGCCGGGCATGGTCGCTCATACCTGTAACCCCAGCACTTTGGGAGGCCAAGGTGGGAGGGTCGCTTGCATCTATGAGTTTGAGACCAATCTGGGCAACATAGCACAGACCCCTGTCTC
The DNA here is from genome assembly GCF_028885625.2 of Pongo pygmaeus. Taxonomy (NCBI): domain Eukaryota; kingdom Metazoa; phylum Chordata; class Mammalia; order Primates; family Hominidae; genus Pongo; species Pongo pygmaeus. The sequence goes on from NC_072376.2 coordinate 24,667,246, forward strand.
TACAAAAAAATAAAAAATTAACCAGGTGTGGTTGTGTGCCCCTGTAGTCTCAACTACTCGAGAGGCTGAGGTGGGAGGATTGCTTGTGCCAGGGAGGATGAGGCTGCAGTGAGCTGTGATGGCACCACTGCACTCCAGCCTAGGTGAAAGAGGAGACCCTGTCTCAAGAAAAAAAAAAAAAAAAAAAAAAAGAATACTTTAAAAATTAAAAAAAAAAACCATAGGTATGGCTCAAAGAATGAGATTTTCTTCACTAAGACTTCCAGTGACTAGAATTTTGGAAAAAATTCAGCTTCACCTTTTACAAAGACCCCAGTTCTATTTACAAAGAGAACCTGACTCCACCATTCATCAAGCTGCAAAGCACTTAGCATTTTTGGTTGGCTAGGATTCACTTATATATTACCTTGTACCACAGGCCAGGATGACAGCTTTTCCATGTGGATTATCAGCAACATAAGGCCAGGGGCCATGTCTGTCTACGTAACTATATCTCTTAGGACTGTGCCTGATACCTAGTAGGTGCTCAAAAATATAACTGCCAAACGCATGAATAAATATATCTCACCCATTCATGGAATCATAGTATTGAAATTGACTTGCTACTTAGGAGGATATGATCAAAGTTTTATATCCCCCAAAGCTTTCTCTAGCCCCAGGAATTTTCCATGTGCTAACCTGATAATGGCTGATAAAACTGCTATATTTTGGGAGTTGTCTACATACAGAACAAAGCTCACTTTGCTTTGCTGTACTTCACAGCTCAGCCTTGATTAGACAGTTAGAGGAGATTCAGGAGAATTTGTGCCAAGGAGAAAGCCAATTAAAGCCCAAATGGAAAGAAATTAATGGCCTGCAGTAATTCTGTGGTCTGAGGGCAAAGTCTCAAATCTCTCCCTCCCTAAAGCCAGTGCTGGGTTTTCCAGCCTTCTCAATGCTTTTGTAATGCATTTTTGTTGTTGTTGTTGTTAATGTTGAAATTCCTAGTGAAATAATGGCCAGACAACTGTTTACAGCCCTTACTTTAGTAAGTGAGAAAATCTGAGAAATGTTTTCCATTGTGTTAATTTTACCAGATTTATACCTTGGCAAGTCACTGGGTGGAATTGGAACAGTTTGGCAATCAAATATATAGTAACTGGAACAACCCTATAATTATTAGCAGTTTTAAATTACTGTGGCTGTTATCAGCTGAAATGCTGTAGGAAAATCTCAATTAATTGGACATGAGCCTTCTAGGAACTGCAAGTAATTTGATAAAACATTAACACAATAGAATAATATCATTTAACCAAGTTCCCGTAGGGGTCTATATCTATGCTGCATGCTCAGGACTCATTTGGTCTACATTTTGCATATTGCTATCACTAATATCTACCTACAGTATTAAAAATGAGAAGTGGCCAGGTGCTGTGGCTCATGGTGAGATCCTGTGTCTATTAAAAAAAAAAAAGAAGAAGAAAAAGAAAGAAAGAGAAAGAAAGAAAGTGGCTAGAGCCACTTTGAAACTAAAATTTTAATTTAATTCAAATGTTAATGTGAATTTAATTTATTAAACATTCCAGCTCTATAATATTTTGAGTCATGAATGCATTTTTATTATGACATAAACATCCAGAAATGTAGAGTATGATAAAGTACCAACAGAAATAGAAATGAACACATTGTTAATTTTTTGATGTCTTTGTTTCAGACATTTTTAAAGAAGTAATGCATTAAAGATAAAATTGAATGACCGGGCCCAGTGGATCATGCCTGTAATCCCAGCACCTTGGGAGGCTAAGGCAGGGGGATCAACTGGGGTCAGAAGTTCTAGACCAGCCTGGGGCAACATGGTGAAACCCCGTCTCTACTAAAAATACAGCAATTAGCTGGGCGTGGTGGTAGGTGCCTGTAATCCCAGCTACTCGGGAGGCTGAGGCAGGAGAATTGTTTGAACCTGGGAGGCAGAGGTTGCAGTGAGCCAAGATCGCACCACTGCACTCCAGCCTGGGGGAAAGAGCAAGACTCCGTCTCAAAAAAGAAAAAAAAAGATACAACGGAACCTCTCTTTCCCCTCTTTCCCCATTCCAGAAGCTTCTGTATCCTTCTCATCCATGTCTTTATAGTTTATTTATGAACAACATATAGCATTCTTTGAATATTTAAACAAATCACATTATACTATAGATAATATTAATATATTAATATTATCTATAGTATATGGCATTATACTATATATAATATAGTATTAATATATTAGACTATATTATGAATATAATAGTACTAATATAATTGTATTATAATATTTAATTTTTTTTTTTTTTTAGACAGAGTCTCGCCCTGTCTCCCAGGCTGGAGTGCAGTGGTGCTCTCTCAGCTGACCACAACCTCCCTCTCCTGGGTTCAAGGGATTCTCCTACTGCAGCCTCCCAAGTAGCTGGGATTACAGGAACACACCACCATGCCCGGCTAATTTTTTTGTATTTTCAGTAGAGATGGGGTTTCGCCATGTTGGCCAGGCTGGTCCCAAACTGCTGACCTCAGGTGATCTGCCCGCCTCAGCCTCCCAAAGTGCTGGGATTACAGACATCAGCCACCATGCCCAGCCTATAATATATAATTATGCTGTTATTAGTATAATAATTAAATATATTATTATACTAATATAACATATTAGTAATATAATTACTAATAGAATAATATATTACATATAGTATAATGCTGTATACTATAGATATTAATATATTATTAATATACTATACTAATATACTATTAATATAAATATATCCTATATTATATATAATATAATGCCATTTGTTTACATATTCAAAAAAGCTATCTATTGCTCATAATAAACTATAAAAACATGAATATATATTATAATATGTAAAATATAATATATAATATCACATATATAATTTTTATTATACAATATAAATATAGAATATATACTATATTATAATATTATGCTATATTATATGTAATACAAGTACATAACATAATAATATATATTATATTCTTAATTATATACTTAATTATATAAAATACTACATTATACTATATTATATACTTAATTATATAAAATACTACATATATATGCAAAACTCTGCAACTTGATTTTTTTTCAGTTGTTATAATTTCGGGCCCTATCTATCTATATATATTTATCAAACCTCCCAGGTTCGATATACAAGAACAAATGTGAGGCTGGACACAGTGGCTCGCACCTGTAATCTCAGCACTTTGGGAGGCTGAGGCAGGAGGATTGCTTGAGCCCAGGAGTTCAATACCAGCCTGGGCAACATAGTGAGGCCCTGTCTCTACAGTAAATAAAACATTAGCTGGGTGTGGTGGTGCACACCTGTGGTTCCAGCTACTCAGGAGGCTGAGGCAGGAGCATCCCTTGAGCCCAGGAGGTCCAGGTGGCAGTGAGCCATGATTGCATCATTATTCTCCATCCTGGGTGACAGAGTGACACCCTGTTTCAAACAAACAAACAAAACCCCCAAATTTCATATATAAATAAATTTTATTCACTTTTAACCCCTATAGAGAGTTTCAAATTATAAATATGACACAATGTATTTATCTAGTGCCCTAAGACTGATAAATTTGGATTGTTTCTAATTTTTTTTCCCATTAAAAACAATGCTGTAATGCATGTCTTGGCATATTTTTTGGGGGGAAGATGAGTGAGAATTTCTCTATAGTCATTCATATTTCTTATGATTCCTGATATGTTTGGGCTTGTTTTTACTTATTTAGCTTTTTTTTACAGTTTTTTTTTTTTTTTTTTTTTTGAAACAGGTTCTCACTCTGTCGCCCAGGCTGGAGTGCAGTGGTGTGATCTTGACTCACTGCAACCTCCCCTTCAGGTTCAAGCAATTCTCCTGCCTCAGCCTCCCAAGTAGCTGGGATTACAGGCATGTGCCACCATGTCCGGCTAATTTTTGTATTTTCAGTAGAGATGAGGTTTCACCATGTTGGCCAGGCTGGTCTCAAACTCCTAGCCTCATGTCATCCGCCTGCCTTGGCCTCCCAAAGTGTTGGGATTACAAGCGTGAGCCACTGCCTATAACATGTACCATGCTTTTTCTTTGCTTCTTCATCCACTCTTTCCCCTTCCCTTGTTTAGAAGTTAAACATTTGATTTATTTTCATTGGTGGTTAATTATTAGCATGCATGATTGCAGGTTTAGAGCTAATGAAAATCTCTATTATTTCCTCAAACAATACAAGGAACTTTGCAGGCTTTTACTCCTAAAACCCCCTCCAATCTTCCGTAATATTATTGGGCAATATTTTAGTTTCACTTACAAAATAAAAATAAATTCTCCCAGTTGTTCTTCATTATTGTTAGTTATCATAATGTTACAGTGAATATTGTTTAGATTTATCAACTTTTTAATCAATTCCTTACTCATCATTGGCTTTTTGCGTTATACACCTTCCTTATAGGTTTGGTTTCTTACTTGCTGAGATATCACTTTTGTTATTTTTCTTAATAAGGAATTGTTTGCAGTAAAATTCCCTAACCTTTTGTGTCTGAAATATCTCTTTCTGCTCACTCCTGCATAATGATTTGGCATGTATGCCTGATACTACCTCCCTCCTCTTGTCTCTATCGGCCCTGTAGGACTCCTAGTAAATATATGCTGAATCTGTTCCTTCTGTATGAACTGTTTCCTGACTTCTTTCTTACTTTTCACCTGTTTATGAGCTGCATTTTGTGTGATTTCCTCAAATCTACCTTTTAGTTTATTAGTTATCTCTTTAGTGTATTGTATAATGTGTTCATTGAAGTTTTATTTTTAATGACTCTCATTTTATTTCTAGTTCAGTTGAATTTTTAAAAAATTTCACAGTCCCCCCAACCCTAGTTTTGTGTTGTATTCTTTCATTTTCTTTTGTTTCTTTCTTTCATGCATTTTATTCCTGTGTATTATTGCCTGCTTGAATATATGATTTTAAGGTCTCTTTGAGATTGCTTTATATGTGTAGTTCTTGGTTCTAAATTCTGTTGCATTTGCTGCGCCTACTAATTTTCTCTTACAGCAGTTATTTACTTCATGAACTTAGTAATTTTTTTTTTTTTTTACCATGAATTTATCTTTGCGGCGGTGATTTTCTGTGAAATGCGTGTGCTTGTTCCAGAAGTTATAGATTCCAGACCAGTTTTTTTTGTTTTGTTTTGTTGGGTTTTTGTTTTGTTTTTTGTTTTTGAGACAGAGTCTCACTCTTTCGCCCAAGCTGGAATGCAGTGGTGCCGTCACGGCTGGACCTCTGGACCAGTGGTGCTGGCAGCCTGGACCTCTGGGCTCAAGCGATCTTCCTGCCTCTGCCTCCCAAAGTGCTGGGGTTACAAGTGGGAGCCACTCGCCTGACCAGCTTTATGTTTGTTTCTCAGAATGGGTTCTTTTGACTGATTGGTAGCATGGATTAAGACCACAGGTTTGTGTATGATGCAGGTGGATGTTCTGCTCTCTTTCAAGTGATTCTGTTTTTTTTTTTTCTCGAGACAGGGTTTCACTGCGTCACCCAGGCTGGAGTGCAGTGGTGTGATCATAGCTCACTGCAGTATCAACCTCCCAGACTTAAGTGATCCTCCCGCCTCAGCCTCCTGAGTAGCTGGGACTACCAGCATGAACTACCACACTAGGCTCACTTTTTAAATTTTTAGTAGAGATGTGGTCTTACTATATTGCCCAGGCTGGTCTTGAACAACTGGACTTAAACAATCCTGCCTCGGCCTCCCGAAGTGTTGGGATTACAGGCATGGGCCACCATGCCCAGCTTGATTCTCTTACTTTCTATGGCCCTGGAAGATGGTCAACTTTCTTGCTGTATTTCTGGCTAATAAAAGGACTTCTGTTGGCTGTTTCTTGGTGCTCAGATTTATGCTGGGGCGAGGGGATGGTCAGTTCCAGCTCCCCACCTCTCATAGGCTGAGAGGTTCTGAGCTTTTGTTTAATCACCAGTCTCTGCAGTATTTATCTAGCTCTAATACCCTCATGGACTATTTCTTTTTAGCTCCTGCTCCCTGCCCTGAAGTCTGGGGGATATTCTTTTCTTATTTTCAGAATTGGCCAGGTATTTAAAAACTGGGACAAAGGGGTTAAATTTTATCTAGCATTTCTATGTGATGAAAATGGAAGTCTCCCCATCGGCAAAATTAATTAGAAGTTCAGTAATCAATGATTCCATTTTTTTTGTATAGGACATTATTTGCCCCTTTTGAACCTTGAGATCCTTAACTGTGTTTGGGAGTAATGTTAATATCTACCTAATAAGATTGTTGTGAAGATTAAAGAAAGCAGATAATGGAAATGTTACTCAGAGATCAGCTAGGGTCTTGCTACTCCCTTAATCTTAGATAAAATGTTCTTCAACCCCAGCCTTCATGCAGTGAGTGGGGTGGTGGTAGGGCTTACCTTCTGCTCATCTTGGCTTTTGAGTTTCTGCATGTGGTGAATTAGTTCTGTTTAAGTATTGCCTCTATATCTTAAACATGCTGGGCTGGGCACGGCGGCTCATGCCTGTAATCCCAGCACTTAGGGAGGCTGAGGCCAGCGATCACCTGATGTCAGGAGTTGGAGACCAGCCTGGCCAACATGGTGAAACCCCGTCTCTACTAAAAATACCAAAAAAATTAGCTGGGTATGGTGGTGCCCGCCTGTAATCCCAGCAACGCTGGAGCCTGAGGCAGGAGAATCACTTGAACCCAGGAGGTGGAGGTTGCAGTGGGCCAAGATCACACCATTGCACTCCAGCCTGGGAGACAAGAGCAAAACTCCGTCTCAAAGACAAATAACAAAAAACAAAAACAAAACACACAAAACAACATGCTGGTCCTCTTCCATAATGTGTTTCCCCATGTGGGAATTTTTTTCTTTTTTTTTTTTTTTTGAGACGGAGTCTCACTCTGTTACCCAGGCTGGAGTTCAGTGGCGCAATCTCGGTTCAGTAGCTGAGATTATAAGCATGAACCACCACACCTGACTAACTTTTGTATTTTTAGTAGAGACGGGGTTTCGCCATGTTGGCCAGGCTAATCTCGAACTCCTGACCTCAGGTGATCCACCCGCCTCGGCCTCTCAAAGTGCTATGATTACAGGCATGAGCCACCGCACCCAGCCCATGTGGAAAAATTTTACAAAAAAAATAAAAAAATAAAAATCACCAAAACATAAGCCACCCTCATAGGGCTCTGTGCATTGTGTTACAGATACAATGCAAGACGTTGTACTGAAAATTGAAGGATCCCTTGATGATTTCAGCACCTTGAGATCCATCCACCACCATATTGACTGAAACCCCCCACCCCACCTCCCATGGTTCCTCCCGTCTCTCCTCCTGATTCCTTCTCTCTGTGTTTATCCTAGAACTCCACATTCTTCTCATTTCATGAGGCAGAGTGGTTCGGCTTTCTCTAGCTTTGAGCACCAAATTTCCTTCTGCACTCACTTTGCGTAATTGAGCCAAGGTGCTCAGATAGAGACTCCCTGTCCTTAGAAGGAAGTTGTTATTTTAAATAGCAAGTTTTTCATTCCTTTGTATGTAAAGCACAATAACTAGCACATAATAAACACTCAACAAATGTTAGCTATTACGATATCATGATTTCCACTTTTAAAGTCTGTGATTCTTTTTTTCTTTCTTTCTTTTTTTTTTTTCTGAGACGGAGTCTTGCTCTGTCACCCAGGCTGGAGTGCAGTGGCATGACTTTCGCTCACTGAAACCTCTGCCTGGCAGGTTCAAGCCATCCTCCTACTTCAGCCTCTCAAGTAGCTGGGACCACAGGCATGTGTCACCATGCCCAGCTAATTTTTGTATTTTTTGTAGGGATGGGGTTTTACCATGTTGCCCAGGCTGGTCTCGAACTCCTGCGCTCAAGCGATCCGCCCACCTTCGCCTCTCGAAGTGCTGGAATTATAGGCATGAGCCACCATGTGTGGCCAAGTCTTTGATTCTAAATTAGATTTAATGACTGATTAAGCAGAATTGATTTCAAAAGGGAAGTATGGAGGCAAAACAGTGACTATCCCAAAGTTGGATTAAAATTATTATTATTATTAGTTTTTTGAGATGGAGTCTCACTCTGTTACCCAGGCTGGTGTGCAGTGGCGCGATCTCAGCTCACTGCAACCTCTACCTCCCAGGTTCAAGCGATTCTCCTGCCTCAGCCTCTTGAGTAGCTGGGATTACAAACATGTGTCACCACGGCTGGCTAATTTTTTGTATTATTAATATAGACTACCATGCCCGGCTAGAATTTAAATTATTTTGTATTTACTTACATTCTTATTCCTTTACTAATGCATATGAATAAAGAAAATACAGATGGCTGAGTGCAAACAGTGTATGATAATATTAAATTAAAAAAAAAGAAAGTAGGCTGGGCATGGTGGCTCACGCCTGTAATCCCAGCACTTTGGGAGGCCGAGGCGGGCAGATTGCCTGAGGTCGGGAGTTCGAGACCAGCCTGGCCAGCATGGTGAAAGCTTGTTGCTACTAAAAATACAAAAATTAGTCGAGCGTGGTGGCGCATGCCTGTAATCCCAGCAACTTGGGAAGCTGAGGCAGGAGAATCACTTGAACCCTGGAGGAGGAGGTTGCAGTGAGCTGAGATCATGCCATTGCACTCCAGCCTGGGCAACGGAGGAAGGCTCTGTCTCAAAAAAAAAAAAAAAAAGAAGTAGTCTGGGTGCTGTGGCTCACGCCTATAATCCCAGCACTTTGGGAGGCCGAGGTGGGCAGATCACCTGAGGTCTGGGGTTTGAGACTAGCCTGGCCAACATGGTGAAACCCCTTCTGTATTTTATATATTTCGTATTTTGTAAAAATACAAAAATTAGCCGGGCGTGGCAGTGGGCGCCTGTAATCCCAGCTACTCGGGAGGCTGAGGTAGGAGAATCGCTTGAACCAGGGAGGCAGAGGTTGCAGTGAGCCAAGATTGTGCCACTGCACTCCAGCCTGAGCGACAAGAGTGAAACTCCATCTCTAAATAAATAAATGTAAAAACACAAATTGATAAAGAGACTGTCAATCTCATTTATAATCAGGGAAAATAAAAGTAAAACCACAGGGAGACACCATTTTACTCTCACCAGAAGGGCAAAATTAAAGAATCTGATAGGCCAGGTACAGTGCACTGCTCACACCTGTAATCTCAGCACTTTGGGAGGCTGAGGTGGGCAGATCTTTTGAGGTCAGGAGTTCAAGACAAGCCTGGCCAACATGGTGAAACCCCATCTCTACTAAAAATACAAAAATTAGCCAGGCATGGTGGAGCATACCTGTAATCCCAGCTACTTGGGAGGCTGAGGCAGGAGAATCACTTGAACCCGGGAGGTGGTGGTTGCAGTGAGGCAAGATCGCGCATTGCACTCCAGCCTGGGCAACAAAAGCAAAACTCTGTCTCAAAAAAAAAAAAAAAAGGAAATACAAAAATTAGCTGGACATGGTGGTGGGCACCTGCAATCCCAGCTACTTGGGAAGCTGAAGGAGAATTGCTTGAACCTGGGAGGTGGAGGTTTCAGTGAGACAAGATTGTATCACTACACTCCAGCCTAGGCCACAGAGAAAGACTCTATCTCAAAAAAAAAAGTCTGATAATAACAAGTGTTGGCAAAGATGTGGAGCAATGGTTAGTTACTCCCATACAGTGCTGGTGGGAGTGTTAATTAGCACAACCACTTTAGGTAACAGTTTGCTATTATTTGGCAAAACAGAAGAAATGCCTGTCCTTCTAGAGAAATTCTTACTCATGTGCACCTGAAACATGACAAAGTGGTCACACCAGCATGGATCAAAATAGCCCCAAAGAAGAATCAACCCAAATGCCCAAAATAGTAGAATAGATAAATAAATTTTATATTATTCTTGCAATGGTATCCCATACAGCTAGAGTAATAACAAAATTTTACAGCTGCACATGAAAACATGGATAAATCCTGCAATCAGAATATAAATAACCGAAGCAAGTCACAAAAGGACATCTAAATCATGAATTCTCTATAAAAAATGCAAAAACAGACACAGTAGAAGGAACCTATATTCACAGCCAGTCAGTTCTCTGTTCCTCTCTGTTTCTGTCCCTCTCTCTTGCCATCTTGAGATGACCTTGGAGTCAAGCTCGTAATTTGCTAGTGCAGGGCTTCCTTTGAGTGGTGTATATGCTGTGTTCCTCTGGTTTCATTCGCTCATACATTCATTTAACAAGTACTGAGTACCAACTCTGTATAGGGCACTGTTTTTAGTGCTGACGGCAAAACAAAAAGACAAAATTCTGCTTCTATCCTGGAGCTAACATTTTTTAGGGAGGCAGAGGGGTGGGTAGAGGATGAGGAGAAGACAGTAAACAAAATAAAAATGTAACTCATACCTACACTAGATAGTGATAAGTACTGTGGGAAAAAATAAAGCCAGGAGAGGTTGTAATTATAAGTAGGGTGGCCAGGAAAGAACTCTTTGTGACGGCAATATCTAAGCAAAGATTTGAAGGAATGAGGAAGGTAGTTATGCCAGTATCTGGGGAAGTGCTTTCCAGATAGAGGAACAGCAAGTGCAAGGGCCCGGAGGCACATCCTTATCTCACCTGAGCATTTCAGAATCTGAGGAACATCTACTCCAAAAATCTCAAAATTTCCTTGCACTGTTACATGGTTCTTGCCACAAACGTGACTCATGCTATTTTTACAACCAAGGAGAAACCTGTAATTTGTGAGTCAGCAATGTGCAGGTAGGAATCATCTTGACATAAAGTAATAATTGAAGTCACATTTGGTTACTTCATTAACTTATATCAGTTCCTTGGGGCTAGCATGAGTTACCATACGGAGCACAAATGTGAGAATCTGGTTTAAATTGCAGCTTTGCTGCTCTGTGGACTTGAGCAATTTATTCAATCTTTCTGAGTGCAGAAAGATAAAATGATATCCACCTTGAAGCACTGTGATGAGGATTGAGAGAAAATACAAGTTCAAGTCTTTGGTGACCTTCAGTAAGATTTTATAACGTTCTTTGCATACATCTTGCACATTTCTTCAATTATTCGTATCCTTGGTATGCTATTTTTGTTGTTGTTGTTGAAAAAGAAAATTCTGAAAGTGTTCAGAGAGAAAAGGCAAATTTCTTTTTTTTTCTTTTTGAGATAGAGTCTCGCTCTGTTGCCCAGGCTGGAGTGCAGTGGTGCAATCTTAGCTCGTTGCAACCTCTGTCTCCCAGGTTTAAATGATTCTCCTGCCTCAGCCTCCTGAGTAGCTGGGACTACAGGCTGGTGCCACCACGTCCTGCTAATTTTTTATATTGTTAATAGAGATAGGGTTTCACCATGTTGGCCAGGCTGGTCTCGAACTCCTGACCTCAAGTGATCTGCCCGCCTTGCGCTCCCAAAGTGCTGGGATTACAGGCGTGAGCCACCGCGCCCGGCCTCATAGACCTATTTTTAATCCCTCCAGCTCTAGAAAATCATATGGGGAAAAGAATTAATATATACTACACACAGACATTCATTCTTAGTGCTGCACTGCAACATAACCTATCTGTGTTGCAGTCTCTAACATCTCACACTCTATGTTTATTCATGTCTTTGGTTAATACCTGTATCATTTTAGTCTACTAAGATTCAATTAATATCAATCAAAATAAAATAAAAATAGTATAGTAAAGTCATAATGTTTTATGCTTATATTACTTGTTTCCTGAGAGATCACAAAACTATAAAAACATTATTTTATGACTCATCTTTGCTAACCTGACTTTTATTCCCTTGAATGGATGTACATGTTTATACTAAAATGTCATTCCTTAGCTGGGAGCGGTAGCTCACACCTGTACTCCCAGCACTTTGGCAGACTGAGGTGGGTGGATCACTTGAGGTCAGGAATTCAAGACCAGCCTGGCCAACGTGGTAAAACCCTGTCTCTACAAAAAATACAAAAATTAGCCAGGGTTGGTGGAGCATGCCCGTAGTCCCAGGTACTCCGGAGACTGAGGCAGGTGAATTGCTTGAATCCAGGGGGCCGAGGTTGCAATCCTCGAGGTTGAATCCAGGAGGCGGTGGTTGCAATCCTGGAGGTTGAATCCAGGAGGCGGTGGTTGCAATCCTGGAGGTTGAATCCAGGAGGCGGAGGTGAATTGCTTGAATCCAGTGAGCCAAGACTGCGCCATTGCACTCCAGCTTGGGCGACAGAGTGAGACTGTCTCAAAATAAAACAAATTAAAAATAAAATAAAATGAAATATCATTTCCTGTGTATGTGAGATTCAAACTTAACTGGGGCCAGGTGTGGTGGCTCATGCCTATAATCCTAGCACTTTGGAAGGCCAAGGCAGAAAAATCACTTGAAGCCAGGAGTTAGAGACCAGGTTGGGCAACACAGCAAATCCCTATTCTTAAAAAAAAAAAAAAATGAAATAATAAAACTAGGCCGTGTGTGGTGGCTAACGCCTGTAATCCCAAGCCTTTAGGAGTCAGAGGCAGGCAGGTCACTTGAGCTCAGGAGTTCAAGACCAGCCTGGGCTATATGATGAAACCTCATCTCTACAAAAAATTTTAAAAAATTAGCCAGGCATGGTGGCATCGCCTGTAGTCCCAGCTACTCAGGAAGCTGAAGTGGGAGGATCACTCCTGACCTCAGGGAAAGCATGTGAATGTCTGGGAGAGGGGGACAAAGCTTGGGTGGAGGGGGGACAGTAAACCAGAGAGACCGATTCTAGTTTTTGGTAGAAGGAGGTTTGGAGCCCTTTAAAGGAAAGTTACTTCTGTTTTTTTTTGTTTTTTTTTTTTGTCAGTGTTTTCCTTGCAAATGAAACTGAATCTGTGAAGGTGATGTCAGATGAGAGATTGAACGATTCCGCGTGGCAGCTACAAGGTAGAGGCGGCATTCTGTGAACGCTCAGAAGCTCTCCCTGACTTCCCCGTCAGCCGAATAGAAGTCTGAGCTGACTGAGACATCCACATGTTTTCCTTCTGGGCAAAACAAAACTCTTCACCATGCCTTTTGTACCTCTCCCAGGGCCTCCACAACTCCTGTGATCCAAGAGCTTCTCGAAATGCCAAAGTTACCTATTGTTAAATATTTTCAAAGCAGTGTAGGCAGTCCTGCCAACCCCGTCCTGGCTGTCTCCAAGAGCCCTGGCCAACAGCACAAGGGTCCTTGCCAATTTCCTGGAGAAGGGGGGTGTTACAGTTAAGTGGGGAGGGATTTTAAAGGGCCAGAGCCAATATTAGGGCTTCAGGCTGCCACATCTTCTGTCATCAGTGGGGACAGTTGGTGTCTCCTCCCTTTGTTCCTCACCCAAACAGTTATTGTCTGCCTGTCTGATGGATGCGGTCTGGGAGGAGCTTCTGCCAGCCCACCTCTAGATAAGAGTGTGGAAAACACAGCCTTTGCTTCTTCCTGGGGACACCGTCTTGACCCTTGAGCTGGAAAGAGGAGGCTGGTTCCAGGGAGGGAATGGGCCATGTCTCAGTCAACTTTTCTTTCTTTCTTTCTTTCTTTCTTTCCTTTCTTTCTTTTCTTTCTCTTTTTCTTTCTTTCTTTCTTTCTTTTCTTTCTCTTTTTCTTTCTTTCTTTCTTTCTTTTCTTTCTTTCTTTCCTTTCTTTTTTTTCTCTCTCTTTCTTTCTTTCCTTCTTTCTTTCTTTCCTTCCTTCCTTCCTCTTATTAATTTATTATTTATTTATTTGAGACAGTATCTTGCTCTGTTGTCCAGATTGAAGTGCCATGGTGTGATCTCAGCTTACTGCAACCTCCGCTTCCCAGGTTGAAACAATTCTCCTGCCTCAGCCTCCCAAGTAGCTGGGACTATAGGTGTGTGCCACCACGCTGTGCTAATTTTTGTATTTTTTGTAGAGACAGGGTTTCACCATATTGGCCAGGCTGGTCTCTCAAATTCCTGGCCTCAAGTGATCCACCCGTCCACCCACCTTGGCCTTCCAAAGTGCTGGGATTATAGGTGTGAGCCACCACGCCCTGCCTCTCTTTTTTTTTTTTTTTCTTTCTTTCTTTCTTTCTTCCTTCCTTTCTATAATTTCTCTAGAAGAAACTCAGTTGACTTCTTTCGTGCCTGCTGGACCACAGAGAGGTGGACATTTGTAAGGGAGGAGAGGAGGGAAGACAGCCACTAAAGCAAGCACTGGCTGGGCAGGTTGGCTGCTCACACTTGTAATTCCAGTATTTTGGGAGCCCAAGGTGGGAGGATCACTTGAGCCCAGGAATTGAGGCTGCAGTGAACTATCATTGGCACCACTGCCCTCCAGCCTGGGTAACAGAGAGATACCCTGTCTCTAAAATAAATAAATAAATAATAAATACGTAAATAAAAGCAGGCACTATTTTGGCTGTTTTGGGTCTAGAGCAGTATTTTCCATGTTTGGGCATTTGCATTCCACCTTTGTAATCTTTGCTGACTCTCTTTATTTTATTTTAATTTTTTCTTTTTTGAGACGGAGTCTTGCTCTGTCGCCCAGGCTGGAACACAGTTGCAGGATCTCGGCTCACCGCAACCTTGGTCTCCCAGGTTCAAGCGATTCTCATGCCTCAGCCTCCCAAGTAGCTGGAATTACAGGTGTGCCCACCACACCTGGCTAATTTTTTGTATTTTTAGCAGAGACGGGGTTTTGCCGCATTGGCCAGGCTGGTCTTGAACTCCTCACCGACCTCAGGTGATCTGCCCACCTCGGCCTTCCAAAATGCTGGGATTATAGGCATGAGCCACCATGCCTGGCCTGCATTTATTTTTATAAATGCACATCTCTGAACCTAAAAATGCTTATCCATGTGACCTCTGAAACCATCTCAAGTAATAATAGCTGAAACTTATTGAGTGTTTTGGGCCCTGAACTATTTCCAAGCCCTTCATGGTATGAATTTATTTATTCCTCACTGAGAGGAGGGGAGGAGGAGAAGAATACTACTGACTTCAACTACTGCTGTGTGAGGATTCTCTGGCTGCTATGTGTGAAGTGCTCAGAACCGTGTCTGATAGGAAGAGGATACATGCAAGCATTTGCTCTCAGTATTATCATTGCCGTTTTACAGATGGCAAAATGCAGGCAAGTGTAGGGATACTGGCTTGCTTAAGGGCCCAAGATGGTGGAATCAAATCCAGACACTGAGTCCGGAGCCTAGACACTAATCCTTGGTGCTGTTCACCTTCCACACTATTGGAAACACTTCAACCCACCTATAAGAAGTGCTGGCCGTTTGTCACCTGGATGCAAAGGGGTGGGTTGTGGTGCCTGCCTCTCTGACCAGTGAAGTTGGTGTGCAGTTTCTGTAGAGGACTGGAGGATGGAGGAGTCCCACGTCTACTCAGAAATGTCAGGAACTCACCTGCTAAGCTGCCCCATCCATGGAGGATGCTGAACCTTTATCCATCCTGAACAGAATCTTCGGAGGAAGGAGATGCTGTCTCTCTTCACCGTTCCTGCAACGTAGAACCAAATGTTCCGGCTTTGAACAAAGGCATTGCCCATAAGTTACTGGCTTGAGTATTCTACGTGCCTAGCCCTGGGGGAGGAGGGGTGGACTTGAATCCAGTCTGTTCTATAAGTGTGCAATGCCTAATGGTCCAAAAGGTGTTGCAGATGAAGTTTTTGATCTTTCTGAGAGTAATCTGTTTTTCACCACCCCAGCGGCCCTCATTTGCATACCAACATATTGATTTGGTAAATAAAACTCTTCCTTTTCTTCCATACAGCAGATCCCTAAAGGGTCTTAACCTGACCAATGGAGTCCAGTTGAAGTTACGATAGGGACCTGAAAGTGCCTCCTGCCTGCTGCAGAGTTGAGATTTAATCTATTAATTTAGACTTCCAAACAACCCCAGACAATGAACCGCTTATGCTGTGTGCATTTTTCAAACATTCAGAAAATGCTTTTGCTGTTAGAAACTTCTATCTTCTCTCCTCTGCCTTTTAAGGAGAGTACCAATTCTAAGGCTTCGTTTAGAACATGTTTTTTTGTTTGTTTTTGTTTGTTTGTTTTCTGTTTTTTCCTTAAGCAACGGAATCTCACTCTGTTACCCAGGCTGGAGTGCAGTGGCACAATCACAGCTCACTGTAGCCTTAGACTCCTTGGATTCAAGCTATCCCAGCCTCCTGAATAGCTAGAACCATGCCTGGCTAATTTCTTAATTTTTTTAGAGATGGGGTCTCACTATGTTTCCCAGGCTGGTCTCCAACTCCTAGCCTCAAGCAATGCTCGCACCTCCATCTCCCAAAGTTCTGGGATTACGAGTGTGAGCCACTGTACCCGGCCTAGAACAAGTTTCTAATACAGACTCATCTCAACTTGTTGAAAAATAGTTGTTGTTGTTGTTGTTGTTGTTGTGTGTGTGTGTGTTTAAGTCGGGTTTACTGAGATAATTTGTCACAGTAAAATTTGCATTTCTTAGGTATACACATCTAAAGTTTTAACAAATGTAAGCTGTACCACTATCACCACAATTACGATAGATGCTACATAGATAATATTTCATCATTCCCCCTAAAGTTCCCTCATGCCCCTTTGTAGTCAATCTCTTCCTCATCCCAATCCTTGGCAGCCACTGTCCTGATTTTTGCCTCTGTAGTTGTATCTTTTTTTTTTTTTTTTGGCAGAATCTCAGTCTGTTGCCCAGGCTGGATGAAGCGGCATGGTTTTGGCTCACTGCAGCCTCCACCTCCCGGGTTCAAGCGATTCTCCTGCCTCAGCCTCGTGAGTAGGTGGGATTACAGGCATGTGCCATCATGCCCAGCTAATTTTGTATTTTTAGTAGAGACGGGGTTTCGCCATGTTGGCCAGGCTGGTCTTGAACTCCTGACTTCAAGTGATCTACCCGCCTCAGCCTCCCAAAGTGCTGGGATTACAGGCATTAGCCACTGTGCCTGTCCTGTAGCTGTGTCTTTTTTACAGTAGGTATTTTTACTTTTAAATGGCAAGGCGGCTATATATTTTTTTTTTAATCACATGTTCCCTACTAAAAATGTCTGGCAATACCAAATAAAATAAAATAAAACAAAATAGAATAAATTAAAATGAAAATTAAAATGTCTGGAAAGAAGCTGCTATTTTTAAATTATTTACACCCCACACTCCTTATTGCAAAAAGGATATAAGGCAGGCCAGGTGCGGCGGTGACTCACGCCTGTAATCCTAGCACTTTGGAAGGCCAAGACAAGCGGTTCACTTGAGGTCAGGAGTTCAAGACCAGCCTGGCCAATATGGTGAAACCCCATCTCTAATAAAAAATACAAAAATTAGCCAAGTATGGTGGTGTGTGCCTATGATCCCAGCTACTCAGGAGGCTGAGGTGGGAGAATCGCTAGAACCTGGGAGGCAGAAGTTGTAGTGAGCTGAGATTATGCCATTGCACTCCAGCCTGGGTGACAGAGTAAAACTCCATCTCAAAAAGAAAAAAAAGAATGGATATAAGGCAGCAATAAAGTCATACATTGAGAAAAACCACTGCAAGGAAGTCTAGACAGAGTGAAGACTGGTTGAAGGATTCTTTCTCCCCAACTTTAAAAGAAAAATGGCATAAGCCTTTGGTCCCAGCTACTCAAGAGGCTGAGGCAGGAGGATGGCTTGAGCCCAGGAGTTTGAGGCTGCAGTGAGTTATGATAGTGCCGCTGCACTTCAGCCATAGGCAACAGAGAGATCCTGTCTCAAAAAATTTAAATGAGAAGTTTACATTTTCAAATAAATTGCAAGAATAGGACAATGAATGCCTCTATACCCTTCTCCTAAATTTACCAACAGTTAACATTTTTGCCACATTTCTTCTCTCTCTGTCTTTGTATGTGTATACACTCTTGTTTATTTATGTTTGTTTGGTTTTGCTAAATCTTTTGAGCGTTACCTGCAGAAATCATAAGACTATCTCCCTAAACACTTCAGCATGCATGTCCTAACAACAGAGGCATTCTCCCTCAGAAACACAATAAAATTGTTACTCAGTAAATTTAGTAATCATTAGATGCTATTATTTAACATATAGTGGCACTTTGGGAAGCCAAGGTGGGCGGATCCCTTGAGGTCAGGAGTTCAAGACACCCTGGCCAACATGGTGAAATGCTGTCTCTACTAAAAAAACAAAATTTAGCCTGGCATGGTCGCGAGCTCCTGTAATTCCAACTACTCGGGAGGCTGGGGCTCGAGATCGCTTAAACCTGGGAGGTGGCGACTGCAGTGAGCTGAGATCATGCCTCTGCACTCCAGCTTGGAGACAGAGCGAGACTCTGTCTCAAAAAATAAATAAATAAGTAAAAAAAAATAACATATAATCCATAATCACTTTTCTTTTCTTTCTTTTTTTTTGAGACAGAGTCTCGCTCTGTCACCCAGGCTGGAGTGCAGTGGCACTATCTCAGCTCACTGCAAGCTCCGCCTCCCGGGTTCATGCCATTCTCCTGCCTCAGCCTCCCGAGTAGCTGGGACTACAGGCGCCTGCCACCACGCCCAGCTAATTCTTTGTATTTTCAGTAGAGACAAGGTTTCACCGTGTTAGCCAGGTTGGTCTCGATCTCCTGACCTCGTGATCCACCCGCCTCGGCCTCCCAAAGTGCTGGGATTACAGGCGTAAGCCACCGCACCCGGCCCCGTAATCACTTTTCTCCAGTTGTCCCAATGATGTCTTTTATAGCTGTTTAGGTTTTTCAAGAAAGACATTAATTCAGCATATCCAATGAAGGATCAGGCCTTGTATTTTGTTGTTATGTCATTTTAGCTTCCTTTATTCTTGAACAGTTCTCCCAGCCTATCTATCTATCTATCTATCTATCTATCTATCTATCTATCTATCCATCTAGCTATATCTTTTATGAGATTAACATTTTTGAAGAGTTCAGGCCAATTGTTTTTCACAGTGTTCCTCAGTTTGGATTTGCCTGACTGTATGCCCACGGTTTAGACTTAGCCAGGGGAACCACGGGTGAGAGGTTGTGTCCTTTTCAGTGTTTGGCAGAGGGAGGCACCTGCAAGACACTTCTGAAAAGTTCCTTTTGCAAAAGAAAAGCAAGCCCCAAGTTCTTCTGCAAGAAGAGCATTTAACTTTGAATGCCTCCTCAGTTGCTACTGTGTGCAAATCTCTTTAGCAAGGCATTTCCAGGAGGGACTGATTAAGAATTATGGTTTAGATTTTAGTTAAATGCTGTCACTTAGCTTTAAAACATATGTTCCCATATTCCCTGCATCAATGATGATTTCTGTTTTATTACTCTTTGAATCATTTCTCCCTCTTTGGGAATATATATCTTCAGTTACTATGTAACATGGTGGAAAAGTAGGATCAGACTTACAAAACGTGAGTCACACACCCATTTTTCGTAAGCCTACTTGAGTTCTTTTGCCTGGTGTGCACATGGCTAACTCCCTTACAGTCTCCAGATCTAAATGTTCCCTCCCCAAGTGGCCAATCCCAATTTTCCTCCTGAAAACATCAACTACCACTCCCTACCTGTATCCTCAATCCCTTTCATCCCCCATATTCTAAAAAATAGAGACAGGGGACCGGGCGTGGTGGCTCACGTCTATAATCCTAGCACTTTGGGAGGCCGAGGTGGGTGGATCACCTGAGGTTAGGAGTTCAAGACCAGCCTGGCCAACTGCCGAAACCCCATCTCTACTAAAAATACAAAAATTAGCCGGGCGTGGTGGTGCACACCTGTAATCCCAGCTACTCAGGAGGCTGAGGCAGGAGAATCACTTGAATCCGGGGGGCGGAGGTTGCAGTGAGCCGAGATCACACCACTTTACAACAGCCTGGGCTATAGAGCTAGACTCTTTCTCAAAAAAAAAAAAAAAAAAAAAAAAAAATAGAGACGGGATCTTGCTACTTGCCTAGGCTTGTCTTGAACTCCTGGCCTCCAGCAATTCTCCCACCTCAGCCTTTCTAGTAGTAGCTGGGACAACGGGCATGTGCCACCATGCCTGGCTTCACTCCACCTATTTTCTCTCTCTCGCCTTTTCAATTCTTACCTCTTGTTATCTCCCATATCCAATATAACTTACTTATTTGTGTTTTTATTATTGTTGGTCTAGTCCTGATGGCACATGGGCCCTATGGGGCAGGGATTTCTGTCTGTGGTGTCCACTGCTATAGTCCCCACACTGAGAACCGTGCCTGGCACATCATATGATCTTATGCATATTTATTGAGTGAATGAAGGAACAGATGAATGGCTCTTTGTCCAGTGAGGAAATTGTTTCATGTTTAGAATGAGAGAATTGTGAAAGTTACTGATCTTGTAGTAGTTAAGAGTATACAAGAGTTTGGGTTGGGTTCAAATTGTTGTTTGAACGTGGCTCATCTTTTACAGGAGACTATTCCAGAATCTCAAGATTAAGTGGCAGTGAAGTGTGGTGCTAAGAGGCCCAAGAACCCTGACCTGGTGTCCTGACTCCATGTGTCATAATGGTGGAGCCTTGACACTCCAGGCTCTGTCAAACTGGGGTTCTCTCCCCTTGGGGCCACACCCTTCTTTAATTCCTTTCGTTTCAAGGAGATGGCCCCAAAGGATAGAGAATGGGTTTCCCGCCGGGCGTGGTGGCCCACCCCTATAATCCCAGCACTTTGGGAGGCTGAGGCGGGCGGATCACTTGAAGTCAGGAGTTCGACACCAGCCTGGCCAACATGGTGAAACCCTGCCTCTAAAATACAAACATTAGCCAGGAGTGGTGGCTGCGCCTGTAATCCAAGCTACTCAGGAGGCGGAGCCAGGAGAATCACTTGAACCCAGGAGGTGGAGGCTGCAGTAAGCCGAGATCACGCCACTGCACTCCAGCCTAGGTGACAGAGCAAGATGCTGTCTCAAAAAACAAAACAAAACAAAAAATAAAGAAAAGGGGTTTCCCTTGTCTTTTATTCCTTCTCGTACCAAAATAGCAGTTTTGTGCTTTCATCCTTCCTACTGAGGCACCTTCCACCTCCATTAATCTCAATGTCTGGGATGAGGACAGAGTGGAGCCCGGCCCTCCTGCCAAGACCCAATGGGTTACTGCTCTGACAGGGCAGAGGTCCCAACTCCTTTTATTAGGATCATGGGGCAGAAATTGTGGTGCCGTGGGGCCATGCAGTCACAACTCTTCTGTCATTCAGACATCAAGGACAAGGGATTTCCTGTTCTTTAATAGAAACAAACAAATCAAAGCAGAGTGATTTCTAAACAGAGAAAGAACCCTGATACGGAGTGCAAATCAAGGAGAGTGATTTCTAAACAAAGAGAGAGTCTTAATGCAGCCTGTGTGCGGGCAAGAAAAGACAATGGAAGTCACAGGTTGTTACATATGCTCCCTGGAGAAGGCAAAGTCATAGTGGGTGTGGTCATGGGAGCCTAGGACCATTGAAAGATTTTCCTGAGAGCTGTCCCTTCCCCTTGGGCAAGTTCCTCAACCTTTCCAGCTGATGGATTTTTTTCCATCTGTATTTGAGGATAATAATATTTACCTTCTATGGTTCTTGGTAACGAATAGAGGGAATACATGCAAAATGTTGGACAGAGAGTAGGTATTTAATATTAATAATAGTGATAATAATGTAGTAGCTACCATTTATTGAGCAGCTATTCTGTGCATGCTCAAGCAACCTTACAACCTCATTCCATAGGCACTTTTTTTTTTTTAAGACAGAGTCTGGCTCTATCACCCAGGCTAGAGTACAGTGGCATGATTTCAGCTCACTGCAGTCTCCACCTCCCACATTCAAGTGATTCTGCCTCAGCCTCCTGAGTAGCTGGGATTACAGGTGCCTGCTACCACGCCCAGCTAATTTTTGTATTTTTAGTAGAGACAGGGTTTTGCCATGCTGGCCAGGCTGGTCTCGAACTGTTGACTTCAAGTGATCCTCCTGCCTCGGCCTCCCAAAGTGCTCGGATTACAGGCATGAGCCACTGCACCCGACCAGCACTCTTGTTAGTTCTATTTTACAAACTCAAAAATGGAGTGTTAAAGGAATATGTTTCTGCAAAGAATAGGTGGCAGGTAAAAAAAAAAAAGAAAAAATAAAAATAAAGGAATATGTTTCTACCTAAGCCACACAGAGAGAGAGTAGGAAGGATTCAGGCCAAAGGTTGGACACCTGACTCAAGAACCCAGTTCTTAAATTCTTTTATTTTTAAATTTTATTTATTTATTTATTGAGATGGAGTCTCGCTCTGTTGCCCAGGCTGGAGTGCGGTGGCGCGATCTTGGCTCACTGCAAGCTCCAACTCCCGGGTTCACTCATGCCATTCTCCTCCCTCAGCCTCCCTAGTAGCCAGGACTACAGGCGGCCGCCACCATGCCTGGCTAAATTTTTTTTGTATTTTTAGTAGAGACAGGGTTTCACCGCATTAGCCAGGATGGTCTCAATCTCCTGACCTCGTGATCTGCCCATCTTGGCCTCCCAAAGTGCTAGGATTACAGGCGTGAGCCACCGGGCCCGGCCTAAATTCTTTTCTTTTTTTAATTTATTTTTTGAGACTGAGTCTCGCTCTGTTGCCCACGCTGGAGTGCAGTGGCGTGATCTTGGCTCACTGCAACCTCCACCTTCTGGGTTCAAGCAATTCTCCTGCTTCAGCCTCCCAAGTAGCTGAGACTACAGGTGTGCACCACCATGCCAGGCTAATTTTTGTATTTTTAGTAGTAACAGGATTTCACTATGTTGGCTAGGCTGGTCTTGAACTTCTGATCTCAGGTGATCCACCTGCCTCGGCCTCCCAAGTGCTAGGATTACAGGCATGAGCCACCACACCTGGCCTTAAGTTCTTAATTGCTTTATTTGATGTCTTTTCAAGTAAGTGAAATAGACACATATTTTTCAAATAAAAGTATATATAAAAGATATATGTTTAAAGTTAAGTGAAAAAACATATATATTACAATTTTCCAAGTAAGTGAAATATATACAGTCATGTGCTACATAACAACATCTTGGTCAACAATGGACTGCATATATGATTGTGGTCCCATAAGATTATAATACTGTATTTTCATGGTACCTTTTCTATGTTTAGATACACAAATACTTCCCATTGTGTTACAATTGCCTATGTTTAGATATATAAATACTTCTTATTGTGTTACAGTTGCCTACAGTATTCAGTACAGTTACATGCTGTACAGGTTTGTAGCTGTACAGGTTTGTAGCTGTGTCATATATCCTAGATGTGTAGCAGGCTACGCCATCTAGGTTTGTAAAAGTACACTCTAGGATGATCACACAATAACAAAATTGCCTAATGATGTGTTTCTCTCTCTCTCTCTTTTTTTTTTTTTTTGAGATGGAGTCTCACTCTGTCATCTGGGCTGGAGTGCAGTGGTGCAGTGGCGCGATCTTGGCTCACTGCATCCTCCACCTCCTGGGTTCAAGTGATTCTCCTGCCTCAGTCTCCTGAATAGCTGGGATTACAGGCATGCGCCATCACACCCAACTAATTTTTGTATTTTTAGTAGAGACAGGGTTTCACCATGTTGGCCATGCTGGTCTCAAACTTCTGATCTCGTGATTTGCCTGCCTTGGCCTCCCAAAGTGCTGGGATTACAAGCGTGAGCCACTGTTCCTGGCCTCAAGCGATTGTCTTGCCTCAGCCTCTTTAGTAGCTGGAACAACAGGCACATGCCAGCATGATTTCGCCATGTTGCCCAGGCTGGTCTCGTGACCTCAAGTGATCTCTCTGCCTTGACCTCCTAAAGTGCTAGGATTACAGGCATGAGCCACAGCACCTGGCCTGAGTGCTCTATTTAAAATGCACTCCTCTCCTGTTACTCTTGCTATGGTTTTGTTTACCTTCATAGCAATTAGCCTCACCTGAAGTATCATATTCTACTCATGACTCCTCTGATGTAAGCTCCATGAGGCAGGGGCTGTATTTGGGCCTTTGCTTGTTCCCAGTGCCTGGCATGGAGTTATCTCTCAGTAAATATTTGTTGAATGTCTGGATGTGGTGGCACATGCCTGTAATTCCAGCACTTTGGGAGGCTGAGGTGGGAGGATCACTTGAGCCCAGTAGGTTGAGGCTGCGGTGAGCCATGACGGCGCCACTAAACTCCAGCCTGAACGACAGAGCAAGACCTCATCTCAAAAAAATTTTTGTATTGTTGTTGAATGAATGCTTGGAGAGCCAAAGGAGCTGATTTAACCCTTCAAAGGCATTAGATCAAACAGACAGGGCCAGTTTTTCAGATCTGAAAGGGTGCCCAGGAGCTCTTCCCACTTTCCAGCCCCTCAGTTCAGTTTTCTGGCACGAGAAGGCAACACTGCATTTGGATAATCACAGCTTTTTCTCAAAGGCTTTTGACCCTGCAGTTGGTTTTTTGTTTGTTTGTTTTGAAATGGCGTTTGGCTCTTATCACCCAGGCTGGAGTACAAGGGTGTGATGTAGGCTCACTGCAACCTTGGCCTCCCAGGTTCAAGCAATTCTCCTGCCTCAGTCTCCCCAGTAGCTGGGATTACAGGTGTGCGCCACCACGCCTGGTTAATTTTTGTATTTTTAGTAGGACAGGGTTTCACTATGTTGGCCAGGCTGGTCTTGAACTCCTGACCTCAGGTGATCCGCCTGCCTTGGCCTCCCAAAGTGCTGGGATTACAGGTGTGAGCCACCATGCCCGGCCAAACATCTTTGATCTCTGACAGTCCACCAGACCATTCTGACTACCTGCCCACCTAGTAATTAGTTATTTCCTCCCTTCCATGATTGTCTCCCCCGTTACCAATTAATACCATATTTATTAATTTCCTGCTATGAATATGACACTATGTTAATACTGCGGATGCTTTATTAAAATGTAAAGTGACTCTTCCTCCTCAAGTAGGGTAGAGGCAGTATAGTTTAGTGGTTAAGGAGGGTAAGGATACTGATGACAGAAAGTCTGGGTTCAAACCCTCTTTTTGTTTTGTTTTGTTTTGTTTGAGACAGGCTCTTGCTCTGTCACCCAGCCTGGAGTGCAGTGGCACTAACACAGCCTGAGCTCAAGCAGCCTCCCGCCATGGTCTCCCAAAGTGTTGGGATTACAGGTGTGAGCCATTGCACCTGGCTCAAACCCTCTTTTTACTACTTACTAGCCATGTGACTTGTACAAGTCACCTAAGCTCCCTAAGCCTCAGGTTTTTTTTTTTTTGTTGTTGTTGTTTTTTTAGATG
This sequence comes from Pongo pygmaeus, assembly GCF_028885625.2. Lineage (NCBI taxonomy): Eukaryota > Metazoa > Chordata > Mammalia > Primates > Hominidae > Pongo > Pongo pygmaeus. The sequence goes on from NC_072376.2 coordinate 24,692,332, forward strand.
GAATCTCGCTCTGTCGCCCAGGCTGGAGTGCAGTGGCACGATCTCAGCTCACAGCAACCTCCGCCTCCCAGGTTCAAGCAATTCTCCTGTCTCAGCCTCCCAAGCAGCTGGGATTACAGGCACATGCTGGCAAGCCCGGCTAATTTTTCATATTTTAATAGAGATGGGGTTTCACTGTGTTGCCCAGGCTGGTGTCAAACTCCCGAGCTCAGTCAATCCACCTGCCTTGGCCTCCCAAAGTGCTAGGATTACAGGCGTGAGCCACTGCGCCTGGCCCAACCTGAGTTTTTAATCTCAGAAATGGAGATGACAACAGTACCTACTGCTAGGGAACCACGAGTTTGTTACAGTAAGCTCCCAGGGCCGTGCTCGGCACAGTGCTACCACTAGATGACCTTTCATGGCTAGCATAGAATCATATCATGTGCCGGGCTCAGTGGCTCATGCCTATAATCCCACCACTTTGGGAGACTGAGACAGGTGGATCACATGAGGTCAGCAGTTTCAGATCAGCCTGACCAACAAGGTGAAACCCCTTCTCTACTAAAAATACAAAAATTAGCTGGGCGTGGTGGCGCATGCCTGTAATCCAGCTACTCAGGAGGCTGAGGCAGGAGACTCACTTGAACCTGAGAAGAGGAGGTTGCAGTGGGCTGAGATCACACCATTGCATGCCAGCCTGGGCAACAGGGGCAAAATTCTGTCTCAAAAAAATAAAAAATAAAAACGAATCATATTGTGAAGAGTGCCGATGCATCGATAAAAACTGAAATAACAATACATGGATTGGATGACTCAGTGCAGTGTTTATACACACATGTGGACACAGGAGACATCCTGGTATAACGGAAACAGCATGTGTTCTGGAACCATGCTAACCTGCGCAGGAGTGCCCACTCTAGCTTTTGCTAGCTGTGAGATCTTGAGACCTCCCTCACCCACAGTTTCCTTGTTTGCATAACATGGACCTGAATTTTTGCTTATCAGAGTATTTGTGAAGATTTAACAAGATGCTCATTTCCTTCCCTATAAATATCTATTGCTGTTTAGAAATCCTGATGAAAAGGCAAAGACTGTTCTGATTGACTTGGGAAGTGGGTATGAAGTCAATACCTTACTTGGCTAATCAGAAAGATTCCTTTTAGTGAACAGGATTAGAGTTTTGATTGAAAAAAAAGCTACCGGGTGCAGTGGCTCATGCCTGTAATTCCAACACTCTGGGAGGCCAAGGCAGGCAGATCACCTGAGGTCAGGAGTTTGAGACCAGCCTGGCCAATTGATGAAACCCCATCTCTACAAAATATTCAAAAATTAGCTGGGGGTGGTGGTGCGTGTCTGCAGTCTTAGCTACTTGGGGGGCTGAGGCATGAGAATTGCTTGAACCTGGGAGGCAGAGGTTGCAGCGAACCAAGATTGTGCCACTGCACTCCAGCCTGGACAACAGAGCAAGACCCTGTCTCAAAAAAAAAAAAAAAAAAAAAAGGAAGGAAGGAAAGAAAGAAGCTAAAGAAAAATTGTTCTATCAAAACAGAATAAAAGAGGATAATGATTTAGTCAAGGAATGTGTTGATGACTGTATTATATAGATCCTTATCTTGTAATCCATGTTATAGAATCCTAAAAACTCAACCTCTGAAGGGGACCAAGGAGCTCTGTAGCTTATTGTAGAAGCCCCTCTACAGACACGATCTCCCAAAAAGGGGTCATCTGACCTCTATTGGAATACTTCTAGGATGGCCAATTCACTGTTGCATGAGGCTGGCAATTTTGCTTTTGATAACTTGAGCTCTTCCTAAGGTTTGCCCCCAAATTCTTCCTGCAGCTGACTTCCACCAGCCTCTGACAAAGCACATTTTCCCATCTCTTCTCTCTGTGACTTGGCAGGGATTGGATTTTAATGGTCATCTACTGAGCAGAGTACTTTACAGTTCTTGATAATAGCCCCTTATTCGGGAAAATCAATACCAGAAATAGTTGAAGCTTTAAAAAAATTCAACAGACATCTATCTGAGGTGGTTTAATAGCATGGCATTTGTAATTCCCACCACAGTCTGCAATGCAGTGGTGAACACTGGCACTGATAACAGTGATGATCTATTCCATAGCTAGAATATATTTCCTAGTATCACATCTCAAGTCCAGTTCATTTTATCAACATTATTGAGCATCTTACTAGGCTGTGGAAGACACTAAATCCAACATAAGCCTCAAGCTGGTTTTCTTTTTTTTTTTTTTTTGAGACAGAGTCTCGCTGTCGCCCAGGCTGGAGTGCAGTGGCGTGATCTCTGCTCGCTGCAGGCTCCGCCCCCTGGGGTTCACGCCATTCTCCTGCCTCAGCCTCCCGAGTAGCTGGAACTACAGGCGCCTGCCACCTGGCCCGGCTAATGTTTTGTATTTTTACTGGAGACGGGGTTTCACCGTGTTAGCCAGGATGGTCTCGATCTCCTGACCTCATGATCCACCTGCCTCGGCCTCCCAAAGTGCTGGGATTACAGGCGTGAGCCACCGTGCCCGGCCACAAGCTGGTTTTCTCTTTCAACTCCTACTATCATTGTGTAGAACCACATTCATGAGATGTGATGTAAAATAACGTGATTGATGCTCTTAACAAAGCCATGAATGGGATGGGGTGGAGGAAGGCAGCTTAAATGTGTGCTAGAAAATGTTGATGCAAGGCTGGGATGAGGATGAGGAGAGTGAGGGACCTGGGACACAAAGTCTAAGGATCCTGTACCCCTAGTCCCTGCTCCTGTCTTCAAGGCCTCTTCTAGGTCTGGCATTTTGTGACCCAGTGCATACAAATGAGGTATGTGGTCTTCAAAGTCACCACCTGGGAAACCTTGGCTTTCAAACAATGCTTCTTCTATTATTCACACTTTAGCAACGGTGCTTGAGAATTACCTTCAGAGCCTGCATTGCATTTTTAAATTTCCCTATGTCTTTGGGGGAATGATAAATCTTTGTCCTTTAGAGGTAGATTTGATTTTTAGAAATAGACACAAACCATCTGTGGCCAAATCTGGGGATTAATATAGAGTAGACAAGCCACATACTCTATGTGGAGTCAAAAGTAGATTTTCACTTGTGTGTTGTAAATCAGCCTTGAAGGCAATCTTGACGGACGGGGCTGCAGAATGTGTTTTGAGCTATAACAACTTTCCAGATTGGTACATAGGCTCTGAAGGTATCCACTCCAAAGCCATTACTTGCTCTATTATGAGAGTTTTGAAGTGTTTATTCTTTTTTTTTTGGAGATGGAGTCTTGCTCTGTCACCCAGGTTGGAGTGTGGCACCATCTCGGCTCACTGCAACCTCCATCTCCTGGGTTCAAGCGATTCCCCTGCCTCAGCCTCCCAAGTAGCTGGGATTACAGGCAAGTGCCACCACATCTGGCTAATTTTTGTATTTTTAGTAGAGACGGGGTCTCACCATGTTGGCCAGGCTGATCTCAAACTCCTGACCTCAGGTGATCTGCCTGCTTCAGCCTCCCAAAGTGCTGGGATTACAGGCGTGAGCCACCGTGCCCAGCCTGGAGTGTTTATTCTAAAAGTCACTTTGATTACTTTCTAGTCAAACTCTGTATTATTGAGTTAGAGTAAATAGAAACCATTTAACTTATATTCAATCCTTCTTAAAGGTTGGAAGTCTGGACAAATTACGTAAGACTAATATATTACAAAATACCAACATATTTGCTTTACGATTAAGAGTTGACCCTTAAGAGAAATTGAACGGAACCAAGACATCTTAAGTCCTCTTTTAATCTCTCAAACATCTCAATTTCTCTTCAGGTTTGATTAAAATGTTTCATGTTGGGGAAATCCAAAGATTCCTTGGTGACTTATTTCAGTCAAAGCAGGAAAGAGGGTGCTTCCAGTATTCCTACTGCTGATCTGGAAAATCTTAGTTGGCAGAGAAATGAAGAACCAAAGGCCCTGCAGTCCAACCAGTCAGCATCTTAAGACAGTTCCAAGAACTCAGACTTGTTGACTTCTACTGTGGTCATGTGTTGGGCCACAGTTTGAAAAACAACATCTGAGCTCCATGCCTGAAGACCACCCCAATCAATATTGTACTCACTCTTTTTTTTTTTTTTTTTTGAGACAGAGTATCACTCTATCACCTAGGCTGGAGTGCAGTGACACAATCTTGGCTCATTGCATCCCCCTCCTGGGTTCAAGCAATTCTCCTGCCTGAGCCTCTCAAAAAGCTGGGACTATAGTCACGTGCCACCACCACACCCAGCTAATCTTTTTATGTTTTTAGTAGAGACAGGGTTTCACCAGGTTGGCCAAGCTAGTCTTGAATTCCTGACCTCAAGTGATCTGCCTACCTTGGCCTCCCAAAGTGCTGGGATTACAGGAGTGACCCACCGCACCTGGCTGACACTGGGCTCTTAATGTCCTCAGATATCTACTTACCCATTTGCAAGTCCCTGCCCCAGACAGCAAGCTGCCTCTCCAGTTTCCCAGACAGCTTTTATTCCTTGTGAGAAACCAGCAGTTTCAGATGTCACTCCTAAAATTCAGTCTGAGCTTTTTCAGGCCCAAGTCTTGTTGGCCACTTTCTGCTGACATGGCCTTGGGGTAGAAGTAACCTTCAGCTGGGCTTCCCAGCCACTTGAGTTTGCAGGAAACTATTTTGTATAAGCCTTCAAAAAACAGCAAGCTTCAAAACTCCTATTAGTCTGTAAGTTGGAGTCTCAAGCACATATTTACACTCCCTGGTAATTAACTGTTTGATAGCAGAGTTATTGCTAATTGTTTTATGGTTTTGCAACTCTGTGTGGTGGCTTAGAATTGGTTCTTAGCCAGGCCGGGAGTGGTGGCTCATGCCTGTAATCCCAGCACTTTGGGAAGCTGAGGTGGGTGGATCATGAGGTAGGGAGTTCCAGACCAGCCTGGCCAACATGGTGAAATCCCATCTCTACTAAAAATACAAAAATTAGCTGGGTGTGGTGGCACTTGCCTGTAATCCCAGCTACTTAGGAGGCTGAGGCAGGAGAATTGCTTGAACCCGGGAGGCAGAGGTTGCAGTGAGCCAAGATCGCACCACTACACTCCAGCCTGGGCGACAGAGCGAGACTCTGTCTCAAAAAAAACAAACAAAAAAAAATTAGTTCTCAGCCGAGACCAAAGAAACATGCGCCTTCAGGATATATTGAAACAAGAAATTATCTTTGAATGGATGGAGTGATAGAGGGAAAGTCCAAAGGTTTATTATGCTTGAAAGCTAAAGAGGAGGGGAGCAAATACCTCCTATGAGCTGGGCACAGTCATGCTGTCAAGCGATGTTCTGCGTTATTCTATTTGATCCACTGGTCTAAGAGGGTAGGGCCATCGACTTCTTTTTAGCAGTCCAGAAAGTAGAGACTCAGAGGAGTTAAGAAACTACACCAGCTCTGGGTGGGCATGGTGGCTCATGCCTGTAATCCCAGCACTTTGGGAGGCCAAGGCAGGTGGATCACCTGAGGTCAAGAGTTCGAGACCATTCTGATCAACATGGTGAAACCCTGTCTCTACTAAAAATACAAAAATTAGCTGGGCATGGTGGCGGGCACCTGTAATCCCAGCTACTCAGGAGGCTGCGGCAGGAGAATCACTTGAATCCAGGAGGCAGAGGTTGCAGTGAGCCAAGATCGTGCCATTGCACTCCAGCCTGGGTGACAGAGCGAGACTCTGTCTCAAAAAAAAAAAAAAAAAAAAAAAAATTAGCCAGGCGTTGTGGCAAACACCTGTAATCCCATCTACTTGGGAGGCTGAGTCAGAAGAATTGCTTGTACCTGGGAGGTGGAGGTTGTAGTGAGCCGAGATTGCGCCATTGCACTCTAGCCTGGGCAACAAAAGCAAAACTCCATCTCAAAAAAAAAAAAAAGGAAAAGAAACTGCACCAAGTCACAGAACTAGTGAGTGGCAGAGCCACAACTTTAACCCAGAGTCCCAGTGAGGCTGGGAATTATGGGAGAGGTCAGAGAGGGGAAGAACTGGCTATGAAAGTGGACAAGTGAGGTAAGAAGTGTCTTGGAGGATAAAATCCTTTAAGAGAGAAGCCAAGGGAAGAAGGCGGAAAGGAAGATGAGGCCCTAAATAACCCTGGTTCAGTCATTAATTCCTTCAACAAACATTTGCAATTCCAGCTGTTAAGTTTTCTTCAGAGCCTCAGCTGCCTGAAGAGCAGCCATGAAGGGCTATTTAAGATGCATGCCATCCTTAAAACCCACTTACCAGGTATGTGTATCAGATTTCCCAGCTGGACTTAAACAGATGCAGTTCTGACCTCTAACCCTTCACTTCTAGTAGCAGATTACCAGAATCCATATCTCAGCTTCTACATTTCCTAGCTGTGAGACTTTGGGCAAGTCACTTGACCTCTCTGGGCCTTTGTTTCCTCGTCTGTAAAAGGGAATAATAATGATAGTAACTACCTGGCACACAGTGATCATTTATTGGACGTAAGTTGAGTTCTGTGGCCTATAGCCTAGGGTGGAACCTGGTCTGTCTTCACCTCACTAACCTATGGTATGAACTTCAGTTTCTAATGCAGACCCAGCCTGCTTCACTCTTCTTTTTTTTTTTTTGTCTTTAAATAGAGACGGGGCCAGGCATAGTGGCTCACGCCTGTAATCCCAACACTTTGAGAGGTCAAGGCACAAGCTTAGGACTTCTAGACCAGCCTGGCCAACGTAGTAAGACCCTGTCTCTCTCTCTATTTTTTGTTTGGTTGTTTGTTTTGAAGACAGGGTCTCACTCTGTGGCCCAGGCTGGAATGCAATTTTTTTGGCTTGCACTAAACATAATTGTAGCTCACTGTGATGGGAGGAAAAAGGGGAGCACATGCTGGCAATCCCTAAAGCCATGCAGAGCAGAAGCTGAACCTCATTGCTACATAGATCCTTTGACACATAAAGGTCAGATCTTGCGTCTCCCATTCTGGCCTGGTGAGATGTGTGGAATCAACCCCAGATATACATCCAGGAAATTTGGTGGAGAAAAAACTCTTAGGGAAATACACCATCACCCCTCTTCTGGGGGACCCCTGGGGTCTCCAGCCCCTGGTGTGTTTTCTCTTGTGCTAGCAGCAGGCATAGCCCCAAGTCTGTGGGCCGCAGCCCCCCTTTCTCTGCTGTGGATGTGGTCGACTGGGGTCCCATGAATGGGCTGCTGTCGATTTGCTTTGGTTTCCAGTCAAAAGATTCTCTGGGCTCAGGATAGAAATGTAGGTCTGCTCTGAGGTGGACTGACTAGATTCTAAGCTTCATTTAGAATAAAAAATTTTATGAGTAAGACAGGAACTTGGGAGCGCGTGCTGTCCCGTCTCCCACTGGGGCATTTTTGGACCCTGGATTGCGTCTCATTTTAATCCGATTGCTCCAGGGAACTTGACCTGGCCTGGCCTTTGCTCAGTTGTGTGGCTTCCATTGCCTCCAACACACTTCTGCCTCCTCCTTGAGTAACCCCAACTCCCTGTCAAGCCTCAGCTTAGGGGCCACTTTCTCCAGGAAGCCCCCATGACTTCCTCAAGACAAGAAGTTGCTTTGCCTGCCCTGGGGTTTCCTCTACACACAGTTTCCTCTCTGAGGCCACAGGACATCATAATGCACTTGCTTGTTTAATCGTCTGTTTCTCTTTCTAGACTGTAGCCCTGAAGGGCAGAGATTGGGTCTGACTTATTCACTCCTGTAGCCTCATTGCCTAGGGTGTTGGGCTCATAGTAGGTGTCCAGTGAATGTTGAATAAATGAACAAATGATGAGCTAGGACAGGGTGGGTCTCTGGGTCTACACAATAGAGATGACCTAGAATAATACAGAACTTTTGGAAGAAGAAAAACAAACCAGGAGCAAGGCGTGGTGGCATGTGCCTGTGGTCCCAGCTACTTGGGAGGCAGAGGTGTGAGGATTGCTTAAGCCCAGGAGTTTGAGATTACAGTGAGCCATGATGGTACCACTGCACTCCAGCCTGGACAACATCTCGCTTTGCCACCCAGGCTGGAGCATAGTGGCACAATCATTGCTCACTGCAGCCTCAACCTCCTGGGCTCAAGAGATCCTCCCACCTCAGCCTCTCGAGTAACTGGGCCTGCAGGCGTGCACCGCTACATCCGGCTAATTTTATTTTTTTGTAGAGTTGGGGTCTCACTATGTTGCCCAGACTGGCCTCAAACTCCTTTCATCAGAGGTTTTGTTTGTTTGTTTTTGGTTTTTTGAGACAGAGTTTTGCTCTTGTCGCCCAGGCTGGAGTACAATGTTGCAATCTCGGCTCACTGCAACCTCTGCCTCCCAGGTTCAAGAGATTCTCCTGCCTCAGCCTCCCGAGTAGTTGGGATTACAGGCGCCCCCCACTATGCCTGGCTAAATTTTCGTGTGTTTTTAGTAAAGATGGGTTTTTCCCATGTTGGCCACGCTAGTCTCGAACTCCTGACCTCAGGTGATCCACCTGCTTCAGCCTCCAGAAGTGCTGGGATTACAGGCGTAAGCCACTACATCCAGCCCTTGTCTGTTTGTTTTTAAGATGGAATCTCGCTCTGTTGCCCTGACTGGAGTGTAGTGGTGGGATCTTGGCTTACCACAACCTCTGCCTCCCAGGTTCAAGTGATTGTCCCGCCTCAGCCTCACAAATAGCTGGGATTACAGGTGCCCACTACCACCCTCAGCTAATTTTTTTTTTGTTTGTATTTTTAGTAGAGATGGGGTTTTACCACATTGGCCAGGCTGGTCTTGAATTCCTGACCTCAAGTGAGCTGCCAACCTCGAACTCCCAAAATGCTGGGATTACAGGCATGAGCCACCTGCACTCGGCCTCGAACTCCTGAGCTCAAGCAATCCTCCTACCTCGGCCTCCCAAAGTGTTGGGATTATAGGTGTGAGCCACAGCACCTGCCAACCCTGTCTCTTAAAAAAAAAGAAAAGAAAAGAAAAGAAAAACCAGAGAGGAAGGCCCCTGGGTGTCTGCACACCAAAATACCCAGCTTGCTGTGGCATTCTTTCACCCCTTCCAACTACTGTCTGTTTTTAAGCAGACAGAACTTCAAGAGCAAGAGGCTGCTTGAATAGTTTGCTATTTGGTGCTCCCAAGCCTTGGTCGATGTGGGTCAGCTTCATCAGAGTTGGAGCTAAGTGCTTGGTTACAAGGAATAAAGTTCTCCTGGAATTCCCTCACAATGAAAGAATGCTGGTCCCAGGGCTGTGTGTGTGGTGATCATAAGGACAGAATCTCATGGAAAGCTAGGAGCAGGAAGTTCAAGAGGATGTAGACTCCCTGAAAGCATAGTTATAGGGCATCTGCATCCAAGCTAGCACCAGGGACCTCTTGCATCCAGAAATTCATGGATTTTCACCTTAGGGTTGCACCATCAATGTGATGGGGGCTCTCTGTGTGTCTGCTCCTCTTATCTCCTTGTGTCTGATGGGGGATTCTTTCCCCAGGGAGGCAGAGGATTGGCCCCAGCTCATCATGCTATGCCAGACATAGACATGGGCTACTTGGGATGGGCCCCATTCCCAATCCATTTGTGGTTGGCAAGGGGTGTACAGAAGAAAGCAGGGTCATAGGATGCCACATGTGGTCCCACAAGCAGGCAAGATCTGAGGTTGAGTGTGCCCAGGACACATGCCCAGGGTGGTCTGGGAGACCAGTCCTCTCCTACTCAGCTCCCCGCACCAGGGCTCTGCTCAGACGTGAAAGCCACAATTTGAAGTTCACTGGCATGGTCCTCAGTCCTGCATCATGAACAGCAGAATGTAATATTTATTGCCCCCCTACAGACTGGGTGTCAAGGTGAAAAAAAGTAATAATTCTAAATCTCACACAAGGGCTTTGGAGATCAATGAGGTAATTTATATGAAATAGTTTGGGCTCTCTGGGAAACAAAGTATGGCATAAATTTTGGCTTTTTCACTGGATGGATCCTCATGCCAATAACTCACCCCAGTTAATGAAAAACTTGCTTGGCTGTGTAGACAGCAGGAATGTGCAGGCTACTGTCTGAGTTCAGAATGGAATATTTTGGCCAGGCATGGACTTCCTCTAACCATGATGCAGACACTTGTCTCAAGACTTTTTCAGGCTGGGCGCAGTGGTTCATGCCTGTAATCCCAGCAGTTGGGGAGGCCAAGGCGGGCGGATCACTTTGGGGTGAGGAGTTCGAGACCAGCCTGGACAACATGTTGAAACCCCATCTTTACTAAAAATACCAAATTTAGCCAGGCGTGGTGCGTGCCTGTAAATCCCAGCTATTTGGGAGGCTGAGGTGGCAGGATCACTTGAACCTGGGAGGCGGAGGTTGCAGTAAGTTAAGATTGTGCCACTGTACTCCAGCCTGAGTAACCGAGTGAGACCCTGTCTCAAAAAAAAAAAAAAAAAAAAAAGACTTTTTATCACAGGGCAGCATACAAATAAATAGGCACTGGGTGTTTGGGATCTGCAATACAGTGGCCCATCTAAATAATGCCTGGGACCACACCATCAAATCTTAACCTTATATTTATTTATTTGTTTTATTTTATTTTTGAGAAGGAATATCAAGGCTGCAGTGAGCCAAGATCATGCCACTGCACACCAGCCTAGGCGACAGATCAAGACTCTGAAAAAAAAAATTAAAAAAAAAAAAAAGAGAAGGAATCTCACTCTGTTACCCAGGCTGGAGTGCAGTGGTACGATCTTGGCTCACTGCAATCTTCGCCTCCTGGGTTCAAAAGATTCTCCTGTCTCAGCCTCCCAAGTAGCTGAGATTACAGGCACCCGCCACCATGCCCAGCAGATTTTTGTAATTTTGGTAGAGACAGGGGCTTCACCATGTTGGCCAGGCTGGTCTTGAAGTGCTGACCTCAGGTGATCTGCCTGCCTTGGCCTCTCAAAGTGCTAGGACTACAGGCATGAGCCACCACGTCCAGCCTTTTTTTTTTTTTTTTGAGACGGAGTCTCGCTCTGTTGCCAGGCTTGAGTGCAGTGGTGTGATCTCGGCTCACTGCAACCTCTGCCTCTTCGGTTCAAGCGATTCTCCTGCCTCAGCCTCTTGAGTAGCTGGGACTACAGGCCTGTGGCACCATGCCCAGCTAATTTTCATATTTTTAGTAGAGACGGGGTTCCACCGTGTTGGCCGGGATGGTTTTGATTTCTTGACCTCGTGATCCGCCCGCCTCGGCCTCCCAAAGTGCTAGGATTACAGGCGTGAGCTACTGCGCCCAGCCCTGCCTCACGTCTTCTTAACATGAGCCTCCCCGGACCACCCTAAATAAAACGGCAGCCTCCCCGACTCTCCCCACTCCCTTCTCACCACCATCTGACACACTCTGCTTTGACTTCTGTGTGTGTTTAGTGTTCATCTTGCCCTCTCAGTTATAAACTCCATGAAGGCAGACCTTTGTTTTGTTTACTGTATGTCCCCATTGCTTAAAACAGGGCTTGGTGCTCAGGGAATACTTTGTTTTGTTTTTTAGAGACAGTCTCACTATGTTGCCTGCCCAAGCTGGCCTCGATCTCCTGGGTTCAAGTGATCCTCCCGCTTCAAATCCTAAGTAGTTGAGACTACAGGTGTGCACCATTGTGCTCTCAGTAGATACTTAAATATCTTTCCCCCCTTACAATTCTGTGAACTCTGTGTTTAAGTTAAGAACGTGAATGTGCGGCCGGGCCCAGTGGCTCATGCCTGTAATTCCAACACTTTAGGAGGCTGAGGTTGGTGGATCACCTGAGGCCAGAAGTTCGAGACCAGCCTGGGAAACATGGTGAAACCCTATCTCTACAAAAAGTACAAAAATTAGCCAGGGTGGTTGTGCACACCTGTAGTCTCAGCTATTCGGGAGGTTGAGGCAGGAGAACCGCTTGGATCCAGGAGGCAGAGGTCACAGTGAGCTGAGATGGTGCCACCGCACTTAGCCTAGGCAACGGAGTGAGGAGAATCTGTCTCAAAAAAACAAAAACAAACAAACAAACAAAAAAACACCAACGTAGGTTAGGGCATTTGCACGAGGTCAAATTAGGGTGGGAGTGAGGCTGACTTGGAATTTGGAGTTTATACCTGAGGGCTGTCTGACTCCAAATTCAGTGCTCATTCTGCAATTATGTGTTGCTCTCAGCCTCTGTCAGTGGCTCTAAGGGTTGTTTTGCAGAAAGGCAGTTGTTCCCGGGGGGATAGGATTTTTAGGATGCATAGACAACTCATCGTGGATCTCTGTTTTTCTGTCACCTTTATATTCTTGCTCCATCCACCCTGGGGGTTTGGGATATGCGTGCATGTGTGTGTGTGTGTGTGTGTGTGTGAGTCCTCCAAGTTTGTCTTCCAATATATTAAGTAGAACTCTCTTTGACTTTTCCTGAAACAAAATTTCCATTGATTTACATAATCATGAACTGTTTCCCCTCCCCAGTGGTCTACACTATTGTTATGCTGGTCTGGGAATTCAGCAGTCTTTTGTGGATGACCAAATGCCTTGAATTTTAAGTTTCTGTGCCCATTTGCACTGCTGCAGTGTAGCTAAGGATCTCCAAACAAATGCTTAAATGGAGCAGAATTGGTTCCAGGACCCCCTGAAGATACCACAAGCCTGCTCGGTTCTCGGTTAAAATGGCATAGTATTTGCATATAACCCATGCACTTTCTCCTGTATACTTTCTTTCTTTTAGAGATAGGGTCTGTTCTGTCGCCCCGGCTGAGTGAGTGCAGTGGCACGATTACAGCTCACCGCAGCTTTGAACTCCTAGGTCCAAGACATCCTCCTGCTTCCTGAGATGCTGGGGTTACAGGCATGAGCTACCATGCCCAGCTACTCTGATATACTTTAAATCATCACTAGATTACCTATAATACCTCATACAATGTAAATAGTTTTTTGTTTTTTTGTTTTTTTGAGACCCAGTATCGTTCTATCACCCAGGCTGGAGTGCAATGGCACTGCAACCTCCACCCCCTAGGGTTCAAGCAATTCTCATGCCTCAGCCCTCAGCCTCCTGAGTAGCTGGACTATAGGCACGCGCCACCACGCCTGGCTAATTTTTTGTAATTTAAGTAGAGACGGGGTTTCGTCCTGTTACCCAGGCTGATCTCCAACTCCTGACCTCAAGCAATCGCCTGCCTCGGCCTCCCAAAGTGCTGGGATTACAGGCGTGAGCCACCGCACCAGGCCTAACGTAAATAGTTGTTATACTGCATACTTAGTTTGTATTATTTTAAATTGTTATATATTTTTTCTTCCAAATATTTTCCAGACGTTGTTGGTTGAATCTGAGGATGAACCTACAGATACGGAGGGCCGTTGCAGTTTCTAGTTTAAAAAAGCTGTGGTAAATTCGAGCTTTTTTTTTTTTTGAGGTGGAGTCTTGCACTGTGGCCTGGGAGTGCAGCAGCGCGATCCCAGTTCACTGCAATCTCTGCCTCCCGGGTTCAAGCGAGTCTCCTGCCTCAGCCTCCTGAGTAACTGGGATTACAGATGCCTGCCACCATGCCTAGTTGATTTTTTGTATTTTTAGTAGAGACGGGGTTTCACCATATTGGCCAGGCTGGTCTTGAACTCCTGACCTCGTGATCCGCCCACCTTGGCCTCCCAAAGTGCTGGGATTACAGGCCTGAGCCACCGCGCCTGGCCAGCAGCTACTATTTTTGTCCACACTTTACTGTTCAGGAACCAGCACAGAGATGTGAGGCAGCTTGCCCAAGATCACAAAGCTAAGAGCCAGGCCATCTGTCCCTAAGGTTTGTGTTCCTTACCAGTATGCTATTCTGACACTGGGGAGAGCCCTTTTCATTTCCTTTATTTTTTTCCTGCCCCCAGACTGTGTTTTGCAAGCATTTGTAAGCCACTGAAATCTTCTCTTCCAATGAAATCTTGTAAGGAAGTCTAAGGTGAAAACAGGTCCACAGGCGGGGTTTAGGTTGAAGGGGGAGGGGTGCTGTGTGCCTCAGCCTGGTCCCTCCCACTCCTCTTCCCTAGTCCAGCATCTGAAACCTGGAGGGGCTCCACAGGGCACTGGCTGAAAAGTGGAACAGTCACATCATTTGAGCCATAACTAATTTCAGCTTCGGCTTAATGAATTCTTGGAATTTGGGGTAGAAACACATGGTTTCTTCCTGACCTCAAGGCTGGGACCTTATCTGTCCACCTTGGTGATGAATGCACACAGGCACACACACGCACACACACACACACACACAAACACACACACACACAGACACATACATACAGACACACACATATGGACACACACACACACAGGCACACACACAGAGACACATACACAGACAAGCACAGAGACACACACACAGAAACACACACACAAACACACAGACATACACACACAGACACACACAGAGACATACACACAGAAACACACACAGAGACACAGACACACACACAGACACACATGCAGAAACACAGAGACACACACACAGAAACACACACAAACACACAGACATACACACACAGACACACACAGAGACATACACACAGAAACACACACAGAGACACAGACACACACAGAGACACACATGCAGAAACACACAGAGACACACACACAGATACACACACAGACACACACAGAGACACACAAGGAGACACACACACACAGAAACACACACACACACACACCGGCCTAATCCTCTGCTTTCCCCCTTGGGCTTCCCTCCCTTTCAGATGTAGCTTTGTGGGCCACCAATCACCTCCTTTTCTTATCCATACCCCCTCCCTTCTGTCCATTCTCACCCTCGCTCTGTCCCCATAGAGCTGGCCAATGCTCCTTTCCGGCCCGTTGGGGCCAGAGTGAGCGAAGGAAGGAGGCTTCCCCTCATGGAACCTCAGGCTGACCCCCAAGCCAAGACTCACCAGCATCTTGCCCATCACACCCTTTTCATCTCAGGAGCTCCGTAAACAAGCAGCCTCATTAAAGTCCATTTCACAGATGGGGAAACGCATCACGGTAATGATGGTGAGAGTGGCCTTTCATCTGTGGATCACAAAGGACTCTTTCCACACACTAATTAGAAATCACAGAGCAGGACTCCCGCTGTTTTTGCCTTGTTGCAGTTCTGGAAGGAGGAGGCACAGGAAGGAGGCTCAGGATCAGGACATTAGAAATGCAGACATAGCCCATTCCTCAGCCTGGCTAGCTCGGGGGCCGAGTGTGTGCATTGCAACTGGACGGTTAGGCAGCTGGGAAGGGCCTTAGGAAGGGAGAAGCAGCCTGTAGACTATTCTTTGTAGTTTTGTTTGTTTGCTTGTTTTGACAGAGTTTTGCTCTTCTTGCCCAGGCTGGAGTGCAATAGCGCGATCTTGGCTCACCCCAACCTCCACCTCCCGGGTTCAAGTGATTCTCCTGCCTCAGCCTCCTGAGTAGCTGGGATTGCAGGCACATGCCACCACGCCCAGCTAATTTTTTTATTTTTAGTAGAGACGGAGTTTCACCATGTTGGTCAGGCTGGTCTTGAACTCCTGACCTCGTGATCCACCTGCCTCGGCCTCCCAAAGTGCTGGGATTACAGGCGTGAGCCACCACACCTGGCCAACTATTCCTTGTAATAGTAATAATAGCAAGAGCTGCTGTGAGTGGATGCTGCCTGCAAGATTTGCACAGTTCCTGGCTAATGACAGGGGTGGGGGGCAACCGTGGAGCACTTCCCAGCACAGGAGGCCAGGGCCATTGTCCAAATCCTGCTATAGGCCTGACGCCACCCAGATGGGATCGATTTTAGGACTGGGCAGCAGCCATGGAAGGACGATGGTGTATCCATGGTACACCATCCATGGAAAGAAGATGGTGGTGTGACAATCGATGGGACCCCACAGCAGTTAGACTCAGGGAGCGTGCACAAGAGAGGAGCTGAATTTGCCTTCAAGGTTTTGAGCCCAGTTTTCCAGGAATCTGGAAGAGGGCGTTCCTCCATTATCCATGTTGTAGCTGAACTTGGGAAGATTTTTGGTTTTATTTTTTATTTTTTTGAGACAAGGTCTGATTCTGTCACCCAGGCTCTGGAGTTCAGTGGTGATCACAGCTGACTGCAGTCTTGACTTCCTGGGCTCTAGCAACCCTCATGCCTCAGGATCCCAAAGTGCTGGAGTTACAGGCATGAGCCACCACGCCTGGCACAGGGAGATTTGTACAAATGCCTGTGCTCAGGAACACCTCAGATTCTGATTCAGTCGACCTGGAGTGGGGTTAGATGTGGCCTCTTATGTGACCCTAGGGGACAGCTGGAGCTGAGAATCGCCGTTCTAAAGCCTGTTGGTGTCACCTAAAAACTCTTTAGAAGTGCAGATTATCAGCCCCACTCAAGACCCACTGAGTCCAAATTTGCATCCTAACTTCTCAAACAATGTGCCTGCATCTTACCTGGAATCATGTTAACATACGGATTCAGATTTAGATTTAGCTCCTCTTAAACCCTAAGTCTGAGATCTGTCCGTGGGCCCATTAGAAGCTCTGCATGCTAATAATGGATATTTCTACAGTGATTCAGAGCTTGCTAGACATTTGAAGTGACCTAATGGCATTTTCCCTAACCCTCAACCTCATCCCGCTCTGCAAAGCAGGCTGGCCAGGCATCATAGCACCACGTTCATGGTTTTATTTGACAAACTGGAGACCGAGGCTCTCAAAGCGGCCTCTTTTCTGAAGACCCATATCTAGTATTGTGGCAGGAGAATAGGGCCTGCAGGCAGGGAACATAAGGCTGATACACTCTGGCTTAATCAAATGAAAGCACTTCAGCAATGATAGGAATGCAAACGGCTTTGTAACCTCTCTTCATCCTCTCCATTTACACCGTTTTTACTTTGTAACTTCACATTCATCCTCTCTGTTACATAGATCACACACAGGTAACATCCTCTCCATTTCCACAGGGTGCATTCCTAGCAAATGACTCCATAACTTCACTTCATTCTCTTCATTTACGTAGAGCATACACCAAGTAACGAATGGGAAACCTCTAGAGTATTGAAACCCCAGAAAATTCTGTAAACGGGGCTCTTGAGCCCCTATGCTTAGGCCTGCTCCCACAGTGTGGCGGGTACTTTCATTCTCAATGAATCCCTGCTTTTGGTTTCCTCGCTTCTTGCTTTGTTTGTGCATTTTGTCCTTTTTTTTTTTTTTTTTTTGAGATGGTGGAGTCTTGCTCTGTCGCCCAGGCTGAAGTACAGTGGCGCAATCTTGGCTCACTGCAACCCCCACCTCCCGGGTTCAAGTAATTCTCCTGCCTCAGCCTCCCAAGTAGCTGGGATTACAGGCGCACACCACCACGCCCAGCTAATTTTTGTATTTTTGGTAGAGACAGGGTTTCACCATGTTGGCCAGGCTAGTCTCAAACTCCTGACTCAGGTGATCCACTCATCTCGGACTCCCAGAGTGCTAGGATTACAGGCGTGAGCCACCACACCCGGCCGTTGCCCAATTCTTTGTTCGAGATTCGGAGAACCTGGACACCTTCTAGTAGTAACAGTATGGGTCCACTCAGGCCTTGCAACTCCAACTCTCTGGCACCAGATACCAGACCACACTAATCAAGGTCACCAGCCTCCCATAAGTATTTGCTAGTTGAATGACAGCTTACCACACTCTGTGAAGGGGAAAGATGATTAGCATGTGACTTGTGGGAGGGGAGGAAAGTGGTCCTGGATCAGTAAATCTCAACCTTGGCTACACAATGGAATCTTCTAGGGATCTTTAAAAAAGTACTGAAGGCTGTGTTCCAGCCCTAAGGATTCGGTTTTAACTGAAATAGATGTGGTCTGTGCTTTGAGACTTTTTTTTTTTTGAGACAGAGTCTTGCTCTGTAGCTTAGGCTGGAGTGCAGTGGCACGATCTTGGCTCACTGTAACCTCCACCCCCCGGGTTCAAGCAATTCTCCTGCCTCAGCCTCCCAAGTAGCTGGGACTACAGGCGCCTGCCTCCACGCCTGGCTAATTTTTGTATTTTTAGTAGAGACTGGGTCTCACCTTGTTGGTCAGGCTGGTCTCAAACTCCTGACCTCAGGTGATCCACCCACCTTGGCCTCCCAAAATGCTGGGATTACAGGTATGAGCCACCGTGCCCGACCACTTTGAGACTTTTTAAAAGTCATGCAGGTGATTCTAATGTGCAGCGGAGGCCAGCAACCTCTTCCTTTCTCCTGCCCCAAATGACACAGTCTTGTCCTCTGAGTGGAGACAGCCCTCTCTTTTTTTTTCTTTTTTTCTTTTTCTTTTTTTTTTTGAGACAGAGTCTCGCTCTGTCACCCACCCAGCCTGGAATGCAATGGCGTGATCTCGGCTCACTGCAACCTCTGTCTCCAGGATTCAAGCAATTCTCCCGCCTCAGCCTCCCAAGTAGCTGGGACTATAGGCACGCACCACCATGCCCAGCTAATTTTTTGTATTTTAGTAGAGATGGGGTTTTATCATGTTGCCCAGGCTGGTCTCAAACTCCTGAACTCAGGCAATCTGTCCACCTAGGCCCTCCCAAAGTACTAGGATTACAGGTGTGAGCCACTGCACCTGGCCATTTTTTTTTTTTTTGAGACAGAATCTTGTTCTATCACCCAGGCTGGAGTGCAGTGGTGCCATCTTGACTCACTGCAACCTCCACCTCCCAGCTTCAAGTGATTCTTCTGCTTCAGTCTCCCAAGTAGCTGGTATTACAAGTGTGTGCCACCACGCACCTGTAATCCCAGGTAGAGATGGGGTTTTGCCATGTTGGCCATTCTGGTCTTGAACTCCTGACCTCAAGTGATCTGCCCGCCTTGGCCTCCCAAAGTGCTGGAATTACAGGCGTGAGCCATCTCGTCTGGCCAGAAGACAGCCTTCTGGCTGCTAAAATCCATCCTCCCAAGCGCTGCAATTCCCTGGGGTTGGCCTATAATCCCTGGGTAGGCTTGCACTGGGAATGCCTGCTGGGATCCCAATCTTCAACTTCATTTAGGGTTGCCACATACAGCCAAAAAAATAAAAGAAGAAGAAGAAGAAAAGGACATCCAATTTAAATTTGAATTGCAGATGAACAATGACAAGTAATTATTTTGGTATAAGTATGCTCCATTGCAATACATGTCACATTTTCATACTTAAAATCTGTTGTTTATCTGAAATTCAAATTTAACTGGTTGTGCTATATTTTTATCCAGTAACCCAAATTCTCATTCCCAGCGAGCGACCATGGTATCTGGCGCGAGGGTATCTGGACGTAGTGTAGGTCACCCAGCTTCATTAGGTGCATCTGCCAAGAGGAATTGGTTTTCAGGTTCCTTTGTTAAAACTCCCCCAGATAGACAGACACAACACCCTCCTTGTCTCCTTGGCTACAGAGTCGATTTTCCATGAATACCTCTCATGGGAATGAGCAAACCGGTTTCTCCTCTTCCTGGCACCAGACAGTGTACACCAATAACGTAGCCCAGCTAGAATCTGGGAGCCTGGAGTTTGAACATGGAAAGATTTTTTTTCCTGGAGCCACATAACATGAGCCAAAAAGCTATACATAACATTTGGTAGAAATGTTACTGCTAGCACATTCTGAAAAGGTTGGTGGTAGGTGATTTTGACTTAGATACGCAGCTGGTGTTCACACTGAACGCACGCAACAAATGTGATCTATTGATAATAAAAATAGTAGCTGCTGAGTGAGGTCAGCACAATGGCAATCTAAAATGCAGGGCCATAAATTAGTGTAAGTTGCTGTTCACTCACTAGTCATTCAAAAGTGATTTCTGGCCAGGTGCAGTGGCTCACGCCTGTAATCCCAGCACTTTGGGAGGCCGAAGCGGGCAGATCACTTGAGGTCAAGAGTTCGAGACCAACCTGGCCAAAGTGGTGAAACCCCGTCTCTATGAAAAATACAAAAATTAGCCTGGCGTGGTGGCGCATATCTGTAATCCCAGCTACTTGGGAGGCTGAGGTGGGAGAATCACTTGAACCCAGGAGGTGGAGGTTGCAGTGAGCTGAAACTGAGCCACTGCACTCCAGCCTGGGTGACAGAGTGAGACTCCATCTCAAAATAAATAAATAAATAAATAAATAAATGAGTGATTTCTTGTCCACCTATTATATGACAGGCATTGGGCAAAAAAGATGCACCCCTGCACTCAAATTGTTCCATTCAATCTCTTTAGGAGAGACCAATGAGTGAAGGCAATTATAATGCAACATAATGAGTGCTTTGATGAGGGTAACTACAAGGTGCAATGGGGACCCTTGGAAGGTATTTACCTAGGAGTGAAGGTCAGGAAGGTGTCTCTGGAGGAAGACCTGAAGCATGAGTGCGAACTAGTGCAGTGAAGCGAGTGGAAGGAACGGAGAGAACTCCAGGCAGAGGAAATAGCACATGGCAAAGCAGAGGGAAGAGAAAGAACATGACACCCTCAGGATGCTGCAAGTTGTGGGGTGTGGCTGGAGGGTAAGTGATTGGGGAGCTGAGCAGGGACCAATGAGGACATTGGTGAGCCTGCAGTTTGAAGCAAAGGAAAGTCTCATGGAAGGTGTTTAAGCAGAAGAGTATGAATCAGATTTGTCCTGGCTAGAGTATGGAGGATGAATTGCAAGGGGCAAGCCTAAAGTCAGAAAGACAAGTTGAAGGCTGGTCTAGGCATCTGTGGAAGAGGTGATGATAGACCTGCCTAGATAGTGACAAAGGGGTGGACAGAAGTGCATACGCTGAAGAGGCATTGTGGAGGTGGGGTCTGCAGTACTTGGAGCATTCATAGGATGTGAAGAGCGAGGGAAGGTTAGTGTCTAGATGGCTCCCAGGGTAGGAGACGGATTTGGCAGTGTAGACGATTAGTTAGGAGATGTGACCCAAGCTGGCACCTGAGCTCCAGGCTTGAAGACCCAATTTACCTCTTCTCCATCCTCACGGACAGCTAATAGGCTTTTCCAATTTGGATGTGGCTACAGGTGAGGAAAAAACTTTTTCTTCTACTCTCAGCTGGGCACGGTGGCTCATGCCTATAATCCCAGTACTGTGGGAGGCTGAGGCAGGCAGATTGTCTGAGCTCAGGAATTTGAGACTAGCCTGGGCAACATAGTGAAACTTCATCTCTACTTTTTTTTTTATATAAAAAAGAAATTTAAAAAAATTTTATTTTACCGTCAGGTCAGTGACAAGGGCTCTGCAAATTAAACAAATGACAGATTAACAGAAAAAAAGGCATGTACCTTTTATTTGATGTTAATATTTTAATTTTTACATGTACATGGGGATCTCATAGAAAAAGAAGTAAGACTCTAAAGAAGCAGTTAGGTCTGAGAGCTTATATAGTAACAAAGAGCGTTACATTTATAGAGAAGTGAAAAGACAAAGGAAAAGGGTGTGGCCTTCTAGAGAAGGTAATTCTGGGAAGGTAAATATATGGGGGAAAGAAGGCCAGGTGAGGTGGCTCACGCCTGTAGTCCCAGCTCTTTGGGAGGCCAAGGTGGGCAGATCACTTGAGGTCAGGAGTTTGAGACCAGCCTGGCCAACATGATAAAACCCTGTCTCAACTGAAAATACAAAAATTAGCTGGGCATGGTGGTACGTGCCTATAATCCCAGCTACTCAGGAGGCTGAGGCAGGAGAATTGCTTGAACCTGGAGGGCGGAGGTTGCAGCGGGCCAAAATCCTGCCACTGCACTCCAGCCTGGGTGACAGAGTGAGACTCTGTCTCAAGAAAAAAAAAAAAAGTTGTTTTCTCTTCCTGGATTGGAGAGGGGAGGGGGAAACCTTCACAATAGGAAATGTATGCCTTGTTTTTAGACAGAAAGGAGGGTGGTAGAGAGCTTTTCCTGTGTCTGCTATTTCTCATCTGCCATCATCTCAAAATAATCTTCATGCCAAAGAGGCATATTTTGGGGTGGCATATTTTGGAGAGGTATATTTTGGGGTGGCATATTTTGGAGAAGCATATTCTGATCCTCTTTATGGCCAATATGGAAGTCTTGGTCTCATCCTTCTTTCTCCCTTCTGGATCCCTCTCTTCTGTCCCTCTTTCCTTTGATTCCAGTTCTGCTCCCATCTATTTGACCTCAGGTGGGTCATTCAAACCCCTGGGCCTTTCTGCATCAGTGAAATGCATCAGTGAAATGCACCAGTGAATTCCTGTAGCTCATCTTCAAGGAATCTTCCTGTTTTAAAGTTTCAAGACTTGGGCGTTTAAACAAGCAGAATGTAATGGTTATGAAGGGAGACTTTCAAATCCAACCACCAGGATTTTATCCCAGCTCTACTGATGCTGAGCCTTTAATCTAAAGCAAATCACATCAACTCTCCAAAGTTTCAGTTCCCAATATAAGTTAGGAACAATCATAATACTTACCAAATACAGTTATTGTGGGGAGATAATTTATTTGGTATAGTGCCTGACACAGAGTAAACTCCCAATATATGTTAGCTATTAAAATATAATATAGGTAGGCTGGGCATGGTGGCTCACGCCTGTAGTCCCGGCACTTTGGGAGGCTGAGGTGGGTAGATCACGAGGTAAGGAGATCAAGACCATCCTGGCCAACATGATGAAACCCCATCTCTACTAAAATACAAAAAATTAGCTGGGCATGATGGTGTGCACCTGTAGTCCTAGCTACTCAGGAGGCTGAGGCAGAAGAATCGCTGGAACCTGGGAGGCAGAGGTTGCAGTGAGCTGAGATCATGCCTCTGCACTCCAGCCTGGTGACAGAGCAAGACTGTGTCTCAAAAAAAAAAAAAAAAAAAGAAAAGAAAAGAAAAAGAAAAAAGAAAATATAATATAGGTAATGATATCACTATAGCCATTATTGTTATTCATGCACTAGCAAATGTGGTGAGCAGATAAATGAACATAATAATAGCTAACACTTACTGAGCCCCTGCAATATGCCAGGATTTTTTCTGCATTTTACATAGTTCATTTATTATTTGCACAACTTCTTGAGGAGGGCCTATAATTAGCTCCATTTAATATATCAAGAAACCTGAGCACAGTAAAGTGACTCGCCCAAGGTGATATAACTAAGAAATGGCAGAGCCAGGCCTTGGAACTCAGGAAGTCTGGCTTTGAGGACCATACCTGTGGTTACTATGTGTCACATGAACCTATCAGAATACACATTTTCAGGCTGGGCACAGTGGCTCATGCCTGTAATCTCAGCACTTTGGGAGGCAGAGGCAGGCCAATCACCTGAGGTCAGGAGTTTGAGATAAGCCTGGCTAACATGGTGAAACCCTCTCTCTACTAAAAATACAAAAATTAGGGCCTGCCATGGTGGCTCACGCCTGTAATCCCAGCGCTTTGGGAGGCTGAGGCAGGTGGATTGCTTGAGGTCAGGAGTTTGAGATCAGCCTGGCCAACATGGTGTATTGGGGGAACCCACCCCCAATATTTCAATGTAGGTTCTTTCTATTTTCCCTAAGTGTCGGCTGGCTGAGAAATAAAGAGAAAGAGTACAAAGAGACGAATTTTACAGCTGGGCCTCCACGGGTGACATCACACATCAGTAGGTTCATGATGCCCACCTGAACTGCAAAACCAGCAGGTTTTTATTAAGGACTTCCAAAAGGGAGGGGGTGTACGAACAGGGAGTAGGTCACAAAGATCACATGCTTCTGAGGTCAATAAAGATCACAAAGCAAAGGGCAAAGCAAAGATCACAAGGCAAAGGGCGAAATCAAAAACTCCTGATAAGGGTCTACGTTCAGCTGTACACATATTGTCTTGATAAATAGGGTTCGAGAGCAGAGAACCAGTCTGACCTCAAATTTACCAGGGCTGGGGTATCCCAATCCTAGTAAGCCTGAGGGTACTGCAGGAGACCAGGGTGTATCTCAGTCCTTATCTCAACTGCATAGGACAGACACTTTCAGAGCGGCCTTTTATAGACCTCCCCCAAGGAATGCAATTCTTTTCCTAGGGTCTTAATATTATATTCCTTGCTAGGAAAAGAATTTAGCGATATCTCTCCTACTTGCACATCCATTTATAGGCTCTCTGCAAGAAGGAAAATATGGCTCTTTTTGCCCGACCCCACAGGCAGTCAGACCTTATGGCTGTCTTCTCTTATTCCCTAAAATCGCTGTTTTTCTGTTCATTTTCAAGGTGCACTGATTTCATGTTGTTCAAACATACATGTTTTACAATCAATTTGTTCAGTTAACGCAATCATCACAGGGTCCTGAGGTGATGTACATCCTCAGTTTATGAAGATAACAGGATTAAGAGATTAAAGTAAGACAAGAGTAAGAAATTACAAGAGTATTATTAGGGAAGTGATAAGTGTCCATGAAATCTTCACAATTTATGTTTCCTCTGCCACAGCTCTAGCCGGTGCCTCCATTCAGGGTCCCTGACTTCTTGCAACAATGGTGAAATCCTGTTTCTACAAAAATACAAAAATTACCTGGGCGTGGTGGTGGGCGCCTGTAATCCCAGCTACTAGGGAGGCTGAGGAAGGAGAATTGGTTGAACCCAGGAGGCAGAGGTTGCAGTGAGCCGAAATTGGGCTCATTCACTGCACTCAATTGAGCCTGGGTGACTGAGTGAGGCTCCATCTCAAACACACACACACACACACACACACACACACACACATTTTCAGCATTTTATTCTCAATCTCTGTTCATTCCTTTGCAACATCCCATGAATCTCCTCATTCAGGAAAATAGACTTAACATCCATGTAGCTTAGATTATTTTTTCTACCAAGAACTCTAAATGGGCCAGGTGCAGTGGCTCACAGCTGTAATCCCAACACTTTGGGAGGCTGAGGCAGGAGGATTGCTTGAACCCAGAGTTCAACACCAATCTGGGCAACATATGAGACTCTGTCTCTACAAAAGATTTAAAAATTAACTTGGCATTGTGGTGCATGTCTATAATCCCAGCTTCTTCGGAGGCTGAGGTGGGAGGATTTCTGGAGCCCAGGAGGTCAAGGGTGTAGTGAGGCTGGGTAACAGAGGAAGACCCTGTCTCAAAAACAAACAAACAAACAAAAAACTTTAAGTAACCTAAATCTGTGCTACTCAAATTGTGTTCCATGGTCTATCACTTCCATAGCAGTAACATGTTTTTGGTTTTTTATTGACTTTTTGGGGGGCAGAAATGACTTTCTGGCATTTGCCAGAAAGCCGGCTGGATAAATTCCAAAAGAGCTAGCTATAACACTGTTTGTTTGTTTGTTTGTTTCTTTTCTTTTTTTTTTTTTTTTTGAGATGGAGTCTGTCTCTGTCGCCCAGGCTGGAGTGCAACGGTGTGATCTCGGCTCACTGTAACCTCCGCCTTCCGTGTTCAAGCAAATCTCCTGCCTCAGCCTCCTGGCCTCCTGAGTAGCTGGGACTACAGGCTAGCGCCACCACACCTAGCTAATTTTTGTATTTTTAGTAAAGACAGGGTTTCACCATTTGGCCAGGCTGGTCTCCAACTCCTGACCTCAGGTGATCCGCCTGCCTCATCCTCCCAAAGTGCTGGGATTACAGGCGTGAGCCACCATACCCAGCCTGTCAGCCTGTTTTTTTTTTTTTTTTTTTTTTGGTGGTGGTGGTGGTGGTTGTTTTGAGACGGAGTCTCACTCTGTTGCCCAGGCTGGAGTGCAGTGGTGCAATCTCGGCTTACTGCAACCTCCACCATCCAGGTTGAAGTGATTCTCCTGCCTCAGCCTCCTAAGTAGATGGGACTACTACAGGTGTGTGCCACCACATCCGGCTAATTTTTGTATTTTTAGTAGAGACAGGGTTTCACCACATTGGCCAGGCTGGTTTCAAACTCCTGACCTCATGTAATCTACCCACTTCAGCCTCCCAAAGTGCTAGGATTACAGATGTGAGCCACCATGCCCATCCTTTTTTGTTTTTTTGAGACAGGGTCTCTTTGTCACTGAAGCTGGAATGCAGTGGCACAATCTCAGCTCACTGCAGACTCAACCTCCTGGGCTCAAGCAGTCCTCCCACTTCAGACCCTCAAGTAGCTGAAACTACAAGCACGTGCCACCACACCTGGCTAATTTTTTGTATTTTTTTGTAGAGATGGGGTTTCACCATGTTGCCCAGGCTGATCTTAAACTCCTCAGCTCAAGCGATCCGTCTGCCTCAGCCTCCCAAAGTGCTCAGGATTACAGGCCTGAGCCACTGTGCCCCGCCAGCAGTAACATGTTAATAGAAGCTATGCTGGCCAGGAGTGGTGGCTCATGCCTAGAATACCAATGCCTTGGAAGGCCGAGTTGGGAGGATCACTTGAGGCCAGGAGTTTGAGACCCAGCCTGGGCATCAGAGCAAGACTCTGTCTCTACAAAAAATAATTAAAAATAAAAAAATTATCTGGGCATGGTGATCTGCATTTGTAGTCCTAGCTATTCAGGAATCTGAAGTGGGAGGATCACTTGAGCCTAAGAGTTTGAGGCTACAGTGAGCTGTCATCACACCACTGCACTCTAGCCTGGGCAACAGAGCAAGACCCTATCTTAAAAAAAAAAAATGTGCCAGGCGTGGTGGCTCATACCTGCAATCCCAGCACTTTGGGAGGCCAAGGCAGGTGGATCACTTGAGGTTAGGAGTTTGAGACCAGCCTGGCCAAAATGGAGAAACCCTGTTTCTACTAAAAATACAAAAATTAGCAGGGCATGGTGGTGCACGCCTATAAGCCCAGCTACTTGGGAGGCTGAGGCAGGAGAATCGCCTCCCAGGAGAACTCGGGAGACAGAGGTTGCAGCAAGCTGAGATTGCACCACTGCACTCCAGCCTGGGTGACAGAGCCAGACTCCATCTCAAAAAAAAAAAAAAAAATATGAGAAGTTATGCCCTCAAAGGGTTCTGTGGCCATGTGAGCTTAGAAAATAAAGGGGAACATCACACCCTGGGGCCTGTTGTGGGGTGGGGGGAGGGGGGAGGCATGGCATTAGGAGATATACCTAATGTAAATGACGAGTAGTTAATGGGTGCAGCACACCAACATGGCACATGTATACATATGCAACAAACCTGCACGTTACGTACATGTACCCTAAAACTTAAAGTATAATAAAAAAAAAATAGTAGACTATGCAAAGTTTACTTGCTTAGTAAACTGCAGGACTTCTCAGACATTTTAAAGCACCAGTGGACACTGGGAGTCTCTGGATGGGAAATATAAAAAGCAGTGTTTCTCAAACACATTGAACCATGGAACCCCCTGCCTACCTTTGTTTTCAACAGAGCATCTCATGGGACTTGTGTTCTCTGGAATATACTTTGGGAAATACTGACCTAGGTGCTAATGTTGAAACAAGCTAATAAAGAGACTGGAGAAGAAGAGGAACAGGGCAATTATAATATATTCTTAAGTTTTTTGTAGAAGTGGGGTCTCACGATGTGGCCCAAGCTGGTCTGGAACTCCTGGCCTCAAGTGATCTTCTGGCCTCAGCCTTCCAAAATGCTGGGATTACAGGCATGAGCCACCATGCCTGGCTGGGCAGGGCAATTAAAATCTATAGTCTGGGAGTAAAAGCCAGAAGTTTGAGTATCAAGTCAGAGCGACCAGAAACTTTATCTAACATAAAGGTCACTGACAATGGCAAACTGGAACATAGATTCTGTTTGACCTCACTGTTAAAAAAAAAAAAAGGTGTCGGGCAGGGGGTGAGGCCACAGGGAGATATGTAGAAATGCTTGTGCCCAGGAACACCTCAGACTCTGATTCAATCAACCTGGAGTAGGGTTAGATGTGGCTTCTTATGTGACCTTAGGGGACAGCTGGAGCTATGAATCGCTGTTCTAAACCCTGGTGATTCAAGGTGTGACCCATGGCCCACGGTGCTGGCATCACCTAAAAACTCCTTAGAAGTGCAGATTCTCGTCCAGGTGTGGTGGCTCATGCCTGTAATCCCAGCACTTTGAGAGGTTGAGGCGGGTAGATCACCTGAGGTCAGGAGTTTGAGACCAGCATGACCAATATGGTGAAACGCCGTCTCTACTAAAAAATACAGAAGGTAGCCGGGTGTGATGGTGAGGGCCTGTAGTCCCAGCTACTCGGGAGGCTGAGGCAGAAGAATCGCTTCAACCTTGAAGGTGGAGGTTGCAGTGTGCTGAGATCTCACCATTGCACTCCAGCCTGGGTGACAGAGCGAGACTCCATCTCAAAAAAAAAAAAAAAAAAAAAAGGAGAGTGAATTTTACCTAAATGTCCAATATCAGAGTATTTGATAACACTGGCCTCACATTTTCACATGGCAATAATTGGCTGCCCTGTTTAGACAAATTTCCTCAATTTGCCACAGTACCCATTGTACTTTTATTATATTATATTACATTATATTATATTATATTATATTATATTATATTATATTATATTATAGTTGGCCCACTTCTATCACTTACGTTACATGGAAGTGGTTGAGTTTGTGACCCTTGGTCTAACTGCAAATTGTAAACTTCTCAGAAGCTGGAATAGTGGTCTAGATTCTATAACTACCACTCAGGCATTTATTTTTGTAACTTGTTTCTTTTTTTCTGATTATAAAAGTTACTCATGCTGATTCTAGAAAACTTGGAAATACAAAAAAGTATGAAAAATAAAACAGTGACATGCATAGTAACCGCAATTTAGTGATGACTGTTTAACTTCTGTTATTTTTTTCATCTTTTTTTGCATCTAGTTATCTAAATTTTCATCATATTTTGGATCAGACTATATTTGCAGTTTGATATTTTGCCTTATTTAGAAGACATTCTACCAGCTACTAAGTATGGCTTGTTCTGCCATATTGCAGTAGTTCAGTTTTCAAGAAAACTCATTTGATCAAAAATCACTTACAATGCAACTAGAGAGGTTACAGGCTAGAAAGTTTTAGACTCCCTCAAAAAGGGTATTCTTTTTATGCTAGAATGTCTATCCGAGAGTACTTTTTAAAATAGTTATAAGGGCACAGCTCTAAAAGTTAAACATAATTGGAGAATTTTAACATCATATGGTTCGAAAGTCACTCAAATAAAAAATAATAATGTCTAAGTGCACGTGAAAGGCTTGAATAATGTTATTTCATTAAATGAGAGAATTGAGGGTCAGGCTTGGTGGCTCATGTCTGTAATCCCAGCACTTTGGGAGACGAAGATGGGCAAATCACCTGAGCTCCGGAGTTTGAGATCAGCCTGGGGAAGACGACGAAACCCTGTCTCTACAAAAAATACAAATTTAGCCATATGCAGTGGCACGCACCTGTAGTCCCAGCTACTTGGGAGGCTGAGGCAAGAGAATTGCTTGTGCCCGGGAGACAGAGGTTGCTTGTGCCCAGGAGCCGAGATCATGCCACTGCACTCCTGCCGGGGCAACCGGAGTGAAATCCTAACTCCAAAAAAAAGAGAATTGGAAAAAGCAAATTTTCTAAATTCCTATTTAGAATTTAGAATTGTAAATTCCTATTCGTAATTTTATGTAATAAGTAAATGTAAAGATTTGTGTAACTAACTGATATAATAAAAGTATGGGCCAGGCGTGGTGGCTCACGCCTATAATTCCAGCACTTTGGGAGGCTGAGGAAGGCGGATCATTTGAGGTCAGGAGTTCGAGACCAGCCTGGCCAACATGGTGAAACCCTGTCTTTACCAAAAATACAAAAATTAGCCAGGCGTGGTGGTGGGCACCTGTAATTCCAGCTACTCAGGAGGCTGAGGCAGGGGAATCACTTGAAGGTGGAGGTGGAGGTTGTTGTGAGCCGAAATTGCGCCACTGCCCTCCAGCCTGGGCAATAGAGTGAGACTCCGTCTCAAAAAAAAGAAAGAAAAGTACGAATAGACATTTGACTATTTCATCTATATGCCTAAAAGTTCATTTATTTTAATCAATTAATTAATTAGTTTATTTATATTTGAGATGGAGTTTCACTCTGTCACGAAGGCTGGAGGGCAGTGGCGTGATCTAGGCTCACTGCAACCTCCACCTCCCGGGTTCAAGCAATTCTCTGCCTCAGCCTCCCGAGTAGCTGGGATTACAGGTGCCCGCCACCACGCCCGGCTAATTTTTGTATTTTTAGTGGAGACAGGGTTTCACCATCTTGGCCAGGCTGTTCTTGAACTCTGACCTCATGATCCACCCACCTTGGCCTCCCAAAGTGCCGGGATTACAGGCATGAGCCACCACTCCCAGCCTTATTTATTATTATTATGGAGTCTTACTCTGTTGTCCAGGGTGGAGTGCAGTGCTTTCCTCATAGCTCACTGCAGCCTTGAACTCCTGGGCTCAACTGATCCTCCCACCTCAGCCTCCCTCATGGCTGTGACTATAGGTGCAGGCCACCACTACTGATTTTTATTTTTTATTTGTAGAGATGGGATCTTGGTATGTTGCCCAGGCTGGTCTCAATCTCCTGGCCTCAAGGGAGCCTCCTGCCTTGGCCTCCCAAAGTGCTGGAATTACAGTTTAATTTTTTTGTAAATTAAATTAAATTTTACTTTTCAGACAGGATCTAGCTCTGTCCCTCAGGCTGGTGTGCAGTGGTACAAAATCACAGCTCATTGCAACCTCAACCACCTGGGTTCAACTATCTTCCTGCCTCAGCCTCCTGTGTAGCTGGGACTCCAAACACATGCCACCATGCACAGGTAATTTTTCATTTTTTTTCTAGAGACAGGGATCTCACTATGTTGCCCAGGCTGGTCTTGAACTCCCAGGCTCAGAACTCCCAGGCTCAGGTGATCCCTCCACCTCAGCCTCCCAAAAGTTGGAGGTGTGAGCCACCACACCTGGCTCAAAACCTTTTTCATGAAGAAAAACATTGGAGGTATTAGGAACATAAGTAGTCATTGTATTTAGTTTTTTTTGTTTTTTTTTTTGACAGAGTCTCACTCTGTCACCCACGCTGGAGTTCAGTGGTGTGATCTCGGCTCACTGCAGCGTCTGCCTCCTGGGTTCAAGTGATTCTCATGCCTCAGCCTCCCAGGTAGCTGAGATTACAGGTGAGCACCTCAATGCCTGGCTAATTTTCGTATTTTTAGTAGAGATGGGGTTTCACCATGTTGCCCAGACTGGTCTCCAACTCCTGGCCTCAAGCAGTCCACCCGCCTCAGCCTCCCAAAGTGCTGGGATTATGGATGTAAGCCCCCATGCCTGGCCTCATATTTGGCACTTTATTTCGAATCATAGCATTCTAAAAGTGAGAGGGCTTTGGATGCCATCCCTGTAACTCTCTCCTTGAAATTGAAATCCCCTCTACAAATCACAGTAAGTGATTGTCCATTATCCACCTGAAGGTCTTCTGCGATGGGAAATCCACTGCCCCACTCCCAAAGGAGCAGTCCAGAGCTTCCTGACCAAAAATTTCTTCCTGGCCGGGTGTGGTGGCTCACACCCGTAATCCCAACACTTTGGGAGGCTGAGGCGGGTGGATCACCTGAGGTCGGGAGTTTGAGACCAGCCTGGACAACATGGTGAAACCTTCTCTCTACTAAAAATACAAAAATTAGCCAGGCGTGGTGGCACAAGCCTGTAATCCCAGCTACTTGGGAGGCTGAGGCAGGAGAATCACTTGAACCCAGGAGGCAGAGGTTGCAGTGAGCCAAGATCACACCATTGCACTCCTGCCTGGGCGACAACAGTGAGACTCCATCTCAAAAAAAAAGTTCTTCCTCACGTTGAAGCAAAGCGTCTTCTGCTGACTTCCACTTGGCTGCCCAATTCTGCTCTCCAACTCTGATTCTTGTCCATATGACAGGCTCTTCACTATTTCAAGAAAGTGATGACATTGCCAAGCAATCTTTTTTAAGCTAAGCATCTCTAATTTTTTCATGTTTCTGATATGTCATCGTTTCCAGATGTTTTTAGAATTTCAGAATGATTTTAGGATTACATGAAATTAAAAAGGAGTTAGATGAAAATAGCTCTGGATCTGAACAAGGAAAGGAAAGGAATCTTGCTCATAGTAGGAATAATTCATGTCATCTCAATTAATCCTCACAGCTGCACACTAAGGCCGACTGTTGGTCAAGACTTACTGTCCTGGCCGGGCGCAGTGGCTCACGCCTGTAATCCCAGCACTTTGGGAGGCCGAGGTGGGCGGATCGCCTGAGGTCAGGAGTTCAAGACCAGCCTGACCAACATGGAGAACCCCGTCTCTACTAAAAAATATGAAATTAGCCGGGCGTGATGGCACACGCCTGTAATCCCAGCTACTCAGGAGGCTGAGGCAGGAGAATCGCTTGAACCCGGGAGGCGGAGGT
This sequence comes from Pongo pygmaeus, assembly GCF_028885625.2. NCBI lineage: Eukaryota > Metazoa > Chordata > Mammalia > Primates > Hominidae > Pongo > Pongo pygmaeus. Next base: position 24,724,414 of record NC_072376.2, read on the forward strand.
TGCAGTGAGCCGAGATCGTACCATTGCACTCCAGCCCGGGCAACAAGAGTGAAACTCTGTCTCAAAAAAAAAAAAAAAAAAAAAAAAAGACTTACTGTCCTGCAAGTGACAGACAACCTAACTCAACCTGGCTTAAGCAAAACAAATAAATGCACTAATGAGGAGCTAAAAAGTCCCACAGTTGATCTCAGCCTTCAGTATAACTTGAGCACAGGGCTGGGCGCGGTGGCTCACGCCTGTAATCCCAGCACTTTCGGAGGCCGAGGTAGGCGGATCACGAGGTCAGGAGATCGAGACAATCCTGGCTAACACGGTGAAACCCCGTCTCTACTAAAAATACAGAAAATTAGCCGGGCGTGGTGGCGGGCGCCTGTGGTCCCAGCTACTCGGGAGGCTGAGGCAGGAGAATGGCGTGAACCTGTGAGGTGGAGCTTGCAGTGAGCCGAGATCGCACCACTGCACTCCAGCCTGGGTGACAGAGCGAGACTCCATCTAAAAAAAAAAAAAAAACAACTTGGGCAGGAACTTGTAGGGACCAAAGGAAATCTCCTCTTCACCCTTTGAAGATTTGCAGAAAAAGAAAAATGAACTCACAAAAGACAGATTAATTGGAGAAAAGGGATACAAATCTTTTTTTTTTCAATTAATTAATTTTTTTTTGAGCCAGAGTTTCCACTCTCTCACCTAGGCTGGAGTGCAGTGGTGTGATCTTGGCTCACTGCAACTTCTGCCTCCTGGGTTCAAGTGATTCTTCTGCCTTAGCCCCCAAGTAGCTGAGATTATAGGCACATGCCACCACACCCGGCTAATTTTTGTATTTTTAGTAGAGATGAGGTTTCACCATGTTGGCAAGGCTGGGCTCGAGCTCCTAGCCTCAAGTGATCTGCCCGCCTCGGCCTCCCAAAGTGTTGGGATTACAGGCGTGAGCCACGGCTCCTGGCCACAAATCTTAATATGTATTCGGGGAGAACCACAGAGTGGTTACCCAACCGCACAGAGGTTCAGAAGTTTATATACCATCCTGGTAAAATAGCTTATGGGAGGATGGGAAAAGAGGAAATCTATTGAGGGGATTACTGGGAAGAACGAATGGATCAGGGAACAGAGAACTTGGACAAGCCAGGCACAGTGGCTCACGCCTGTAATCCCAGCACTTTAGGAGGCTGAGGCGGGTGGATCACTTGAGGTCAGGAGTATGAGACTAGCCTGGCCAACACGGCAAAACCCTGTCTCTACTAAAAATACAAAAATTAGCCAGACGTGGTGGCACAAACCTGTAATCCCAGCTACTGGGGAAGCTGAGGCAGCAAGAATTGCTTGAACCCGGAAGGCGGAGGTTGCAGTGAGCTGAGATTGCACCATTGCACTCCAGCCTGGGGGTCAGAGTGAGACTGCATCTCAGAAAAAAAAAAAAGAAAAAGAAAAAAAACTTGGAGATTATCTTGGGAAAAGGTCTGTTCAGGTGTGGTTACATTCTTGATCTAACAGGGAGGGGAAAGAAAACACAGTAGTTTTTTTGGCAGGTCTAGATTTCAGTCAGATAAAGGAACTTCAATGTTATCCTGTGCTTTGGGAGGGATGGCTGGGGAGGGGGAAGGTCAGAGAGGCCTTGAGGCTTCTTCAGTTTAGCATGCCAAAGTGCCATATATTGGTTTCTGTGCTCCAGCAAACTCAAATGATGACACTAGGTCCTGGTTTCTGTACAGCTCTCAGCAATGTTATCTTCCGTATTGCCTTCCTTCTTGGTCAAAACTGTGGTGGCTCCACGGCCTGGGGTAGCGGCTCATGCCTATAATCCCAGCACTTTGGGAGGCCAAGGCTGGAGGATCACTTGAGGTGAGGAGTTTGAGGCCAGCCAGGCCAATATGGTGAAACCCCATCTCTACTAAAAATACAAAGAATTATCTGGGCATGGTGGTGCATGCCTGTAATCCCAGCTACTTGGGAGACTGAGGTGGGAGGATCGCTTGAACCCGGGAGGCGGAGATTGCAGTGAGCAGAGAGATTGTGCCGCTGCTCTCCAGCCTGGGTGACAGAGTGAGACTGTCTCAAAAAAAAAAAAAAAAAAAAAAAAGCTGGGCATGGTGGCTTGCCTGTTGCCCAGCTACTTGGGAGGCGGAGGTGGGAGGATGACTTGAGCCAGGGAGGTTGAGCAGTGGAGCCTGTGGTGAGCTGTGAACACACCACAGCACCACACTCCAGCCTGGGTGACAGAGCCAGACCCTGTTTCCAAGAAAGCAACAAAAAGAAAATCACTTTTAGTGACTCCTGCAACTGCAGGCTCACATCCTCCCCAAGTTCAAGTACATCAAGGAAAAGCACTTGATATTCCAATAAGTTTCATTGTATTGCACTGGCTCTAACTGCATGAAATGCCTGCCTGTGAACCAGTGATTTGGCCAGGGACGTGGTAAGTCTTGCTGGCGGTCAGCGTCCTTTATCACCTCTGAAGTTAAGGGCAGTGGTGCCACCATCCAAAATGTATGGACTATGAGTGGCAGAGGGGTGTTTACCCAAAAGCAAATCCGGGTGCTGTTACCCAAAGAAAAGGAAACCAAACCAGCTATGTCCAGTTATTATTTTATTTTATTATTTTATTTATTTATTTTTTGAGATGGAGTTTTGTTCTTGTTGCCCAGGATGGAGTGCAATGGCATGATCTCGGTTCACTGCAACCTCTGTCTCCCAGGTTCAAGTGATTCTCCTGCCTCAGCCTCCCAAGTAACTGTGATTATAAACGCCCACCACCACGCCTGGCTAATTTTTTTAAATTTTTATTTTTAGTAGAGACAGAGTTTTACCATGTTGGCCAGGCTGGTCTGGAACTCCTGAACTCAGGTGATCCACCCACCTTGGCCTCCCAAAGTGCAGAAATTACAGGCATGAGCCAGCGTACCCGGCCCAGTTATTATTTTAATTTCCCATTTAGACATAAGGGAACCAAAGCTCAGAAAGAAGAAACTGTTTGTCCAAGGTCATTCACTTAGAAAGAGGCAGAACTGGGCCGGGTGCGGTGGCTCACGCCTGTAATCCCAACACACTGGGAGGCCGAGGTGGGTGGATCACCTGAGTTCAGGAGTTCCAGACCAGCTTGGCCAACACTGCAAAACCCCGTCTGTCCTAAAAATACAAAAATTAGCCGGCTGTGGTGGTGCATGCCTGTAATCCCAGCTGTTTGGGAAGGTGAGGCAGGAGAATTGCTTGAACCCAGGAGGTAGAGGTTGCAGTGAGCTGAGATCGCACCACTGCACTCCAGCGCGGGCAACACAATGACACTCCGTCTCAAAACAAAAAAATCCAAAAAACAAAACAAAGAAAGAGGCAGAACTGGGATTTATGCATGTGTGTCTGCAAAGCCATTCTTTTATCCTTCTTCCCACAGTGTCCAGGGAAGTTCTGCCGACTGGAACTGAACCATAGCAAATGCATCTCCACTTTTCATGATTCAGTAGCTTTGAATGACAAAGTAACTAATCTCCAGCCCTGGTTATTGAGAAACTCCTGAATTGTTTGCACTGAGCTGTGGTTTCATCCAGAATTCCTGGCAAAGGTGTTAGAACAGCTCCATGATTGGTCAGTGAGATCATCACCATCTTCCCAGAACTCAGGCACAAGCTGTTGGGATGGGAAGCCAGTCACCCACTTTATTTTCATTTCCTGAGAGTGATCTGGTACCGTTTGTCGTGGGTCTTTGTCTTAAGAAGCCTCGACCGTAAGCGTAGAGACTGGGGACACCACAGTGGACACTGATGCTCCAGGGATGAGGCGTGCCCAGCCAGTGCAGTTTTAAGACGGAAATGTGAATGCCTCGGTCACCATGGGCACCGGTCATTATTGCTACTCTGCAAAGCATTTCATGTATTTCTCTTATCTGTCTGTCCTGAAGACACTTGAAATGCCATCCCCAGTTAGAGTTCAGAAAGTTAAACTACGTCCTTCATCAATAGCAAAATAAACTGTGATATAACCATGCAGATAATATGTTCATGCATGGAATACCATCCAACTGATTAAAATAATAAACAGGCTGAGCACGGTGGCTCACACCTATAATCTCAGCACTTTGGGAGGACAAGGCAGGAAGATCCTTTGAGCCCAGTAGTTTGAGACTAACCTGGGCAAAATGGCAGAACTCCACCTCTACAAAAAAAAAAAAATTAGCCAGCCATGGCTGTAGTTCCAGCTATTCGGGAGGTGGGCTTGAGCCCAGGAAGGTACTGCAATTCAGTTGTAATTGAGTCACTGCTTTCCAGCCTGGGTGATAAACTGAGGGCTGGGTTTGGTAGCTCACGCTTATAATCCTAGCACTCTGGGAAGCTGAGGCTTCTCTTGACCCTAGGAGTTCAAGACCAGCCTGGGCATCATAGTGAGACCCTGTTTTTTGGGTTTTTTTTTTTTTTGATACAGAGTTTCACTCTTGTTGCCCAGGCTGGAGTGCAACGGTGTGATCTTGGCTCACTGCAACCTCCGCCTCCCGGGTTCAAGTGATTCTCCTGCTTCAGCCTCCCTAGTAGCTGGGATTACAGGTGCTCACCACCACGCCTAGCTAATTTTTTGTATTTTTAGTAGATACAGGGTTTCACTATGTTGGCCAGGCTGGTCTCGAACTCCTGACCTCAGGCGATCCCCTTGCCTCAGCCTCCCAAAGTGCTGGGATTATAGGCGTGAGCCACTGTGCCTGGCTAGGACCCTGGTTTTATAATAAATAAGAAAATAAGCCAGGCATGGTGTTACATGCCTGTGCTCCCAGCTACTCAGGAGACTGATGCAGGAGAATCGCTTGAGCCCAAGGAGGTTGAGGCTGCAGTGAGCTATGATCATACCACTGCACTGCATGCCAGCTGTGTGACAGAGCAAGATTCTGTCTCTTAAAAAAAAAAAAAAAAAAAAAGAATAAACTGGGATGACCGTATATCAGTATTGGTAAATCTCTAAAACATAATGTTGAGGAAAAAAAGCAAGTTGTAGAAGGAGGCACACAAAGTCAAGGATATATGGGCTACATAAGAGGTAAAAATGTAAACACATACACAGGCACTTCAAGATGATAGGTCTTTGAAATAAGAGGTAGGGGTTTTAAGTGGTAAAGAGGAAACAGAGCCATCGATTTTATTTCCTTTTTTTTTTGAGATGGAGTCTGGCTCTGTCACCCAGACTGGAGTGCAGTGGTGAGATCTCGGCTCACTGCAACCTCTACCTCCCGGGTGCAAGTGATTCTCCTGCCTCAGCCTACCCAGTAGCTGGGATTACAGGCACCCACCACCATGTCCGACTAATTTTTGTATTTTTAGTACAGACAGTATTTCACCACGTTGGCCAGGATGGTCTTGAACTCCTGACTTTAGGTGATTCGCCCACCTTGGCCTCCCAAAGTGCTGGGGTTACAGGCATGAGCCATTGTGCCTGGTCATTTTTTGTTATTTATTTATTTATTTATTTATTTATTTATTTTTGAGACAGAGTCTCACTCTGTAGTGCAGGCTGGAGTGCAGTGGCCCAGTCTCGGCTCACTGCAAGCTCCGCCTCCCAGGTTCAAATAAGTCTCGTGCCTCAGCCTTTCAAGTAGCTGGGATTACAGGCAGTGCCACCAAGCCAGACTAATTTTTGTATTTTTAGTAGAGTTGGGGGCTTTGCCATGTTGGCCAGGCTGTCTCGAACTCCTGACCTCAAGTGATCCGTCCACTTTGGCCTCCCAAATTGCTGGGAGCCACCTCGCCCAGCCTCAATTTTATTTTTGAAACTTGGTGGTGGATACAAAGATGTTTGTCATGCTATTCTCTATGCTTTTTGTTTAAATAAAGTATTTGGCAATGAAATCTCCTTCCCCGCCCCAGTCATGGTCAAGTTTTCATCTCAGTGCTGTACTGGTCAGGAGTCAATGACAGACATAATCGACTCTGGCTGGCTAGCTAGTTTAGGCTGAAGGAGAATTAATATTGATTACAGAATCGATCAGGAAGCTGAAAGTACCACTCTGAGGTTTGGAAGGGGGAGGATATGTCGGACACGGTGGCTCACGGCTGTAATTCCATCACTTTGGGAGGCAGAGGCGGGCAGATCACCTGAGGTCAGGCATTCGAGACCAGCCTGGCCAACATGGCGAAACCCTGTCTTTACTAAAAATACAAAAAACTTAGCCGGGCATGGTGGCACACACCTATAGTCCCAGGTACTTGGGAGGCTGGGGCACGAGAATTGCTTGAACCCGGGCAGTGGAGGTTGCAGTGAGCCAAGATCGTGCCACTGCACTCCAGCCTGGGGGACAGAGCGAGACTCCGTCTCAAAAAAAAAAAAAAAAAAAAAAAGAAAAGAAAAAAAAGAAGACCAGGCACAGTGGCTCACGCCTGTAATCCCACCCAAGCTGAGGTGGGTGGATCACGAGGTCAAGAGATGGAGACCATCCAGGCCAACATGGTGAAATCCTGTCTCTACTAAAAATACAAAAATTATCTGGGTGTGGTAGTGTGAGCCTGTAATCCCAGCTACTCGGGAGGCTGAGGCAGGAGAATCACTTAAACTAGGGTTGAGGCGGGAGGGAAAGCAGAGGTTGCAGTGAGCCGAGATTGCGCCACTGCACTCCAACCTGGGTGGCTGAGCGAGACTCCATCCCGCCCCCACCACAAAAAAAAAAAAAAAAAAAGAAAGAAAAGAAGAAAGAAAAAAAAAAAGTGGGAGGTCGGGCAGCAAGGAAATTACTGACTCTTATGTTACTGGCTGGCTTGGGAGGCCACCGTGGGAAAGCCAGACTCCACAGGAATGGCCCTTGCCACCAGAAACAGTGGAAGCAACAGAAGGGTGGTCTTATCCTCGTTGCTTCCTGCTGGTTGATGGAATCTCATCAGCATGTGGAATCCTGGAGCCTGGGAATTGTGGTTCTTAACTTTCCAGCCTCTGCTGTGGAGGAAGACCCACCCTAGGAGAAGGCAGGATATGTTGATCCATCCACTGTATGTACTTCTCACGGCAGCCATATTGTTCATCTCTTTTAGCTTCTATGCACCCAGTCTTCCAGCCCTGAACTTCCACCTTTGCCCCCACTCTGAACTGTTACCACCAGCCTTCGTAATAGATAGGGGTGGGCAGTTGGAGCGACTCTTAGTGAAAAACAATGCCATTCAGTAGGCACTATTATAAGATGGCATGTTTATGATTGTAGGATGCAGGCACAGAATTGATATGAATGCATTAGATCTAGAAAGATATCTGAGGTCACAGTGGACCACAGCTAGCTTAGATGGTCCAGGGGAAGGCAGTAGTGTTTAGTGGTAAAAAAGCTTGGCTCTGAGCCAGGCACAGTGGCTCACGCCTGTAATCCCAGCACTTTAGGAGGCTGAGGTGGGTGGATCACAAGGTCAGGAGTTCGAGACCAGCCTGGGCAGCATGGTGAAACCCTGTCTCTTCTAAAAACACAAAAAATTAGGCGGGCATGGTGGCGGGTGCCTGTAATCCCAGCTACTTGGGAGGCTTAGGCAGGAGAATTGCTTGAACCCGGGAGGTGGAGGTTGTAGTGAGCCAAGATAGCGCCACTGCACTCCAGCCTGGGCAACAGAGCTAGACTCTGTCTCAAAAAAAAAAAAAAAAAAAAATACACACACACACACACACAAAGCGTTCGGGACAGACTCTGCACCTGGTGAGGCCAAAGTAACCTTTAGGTGTTACTCCCAGGTGGATCAGGTAGAGAGAGAGGGTGGGGAACTAACAACAACTACCTGTTGAGTCAAATGCCAAACATGTGCTCCATGTGGCCAGGGGCTAGGGCAGAGCTTGGCTGAGCCCTCTGGAGGCAGGCAGCTGTATTATCTAGCACCATGCACTCCTACCTACTGTGTCCGGAATTTATTCCTTCCGGTGAGTTCTTGGTCTTGATGACTTCAAGAATGAAGCAGCGGACCTTCACGGTGAGTGTTACAGCTCCTAAAGATGGTGTGTCCGGAGTTTGTTCCTTCAGATGTTCAGATGTGTCCGGAGTTTCTTCCTTCCGGTGGGTTCGTGGTCTCGCTGACTTCAGGAGTGAAGCCGCAGACCTTCGCAGTGAGTGTTACAGCTCTTAAAGGTGGTGTGTCCAGAATTGTTTGCTCCTCCTAGTGGGTTCGTGGTCTCGCTGACTTCAGGAATGAAGCTGCAGACCCTCGCAGTGAGTGTTACAGCTCATAAAGGTAGTGTAGACCCAAAGACTGAGCAGCAGCAAGATTTATTGTGAAGAGCAAAAGAACAAAGCTTCCACAGTGTGGAAGTGACCCGAGTGGGTTGCCACTGCTGGCTCGGGTGGCCAGCTTTTATTCCCTTATTTGGCCCTGCCCACATCCTGCTGATTGGTCCATTTTACAGAGCGCTGATTGGTGCGTTTACAATCCTTTAGTTAGACACACAGTGCTGATTGGTGCGATTTTACAGAGTGCTGATTGGTGCATTTACAATCCTTTAGCTAGACACAAAAGTTCTCCAAGTCCCCACCCAACCCAGAAGCCCAGCTGGCTTCACCTCTCACTAGACAAGTGGCGACAAGTGAAAGGAAGAAGAACCTGCAGCAAAAGCAGTTTTGATTTTTTTCACTTTTTAGAAAGCTTACCCATGTGACAAGCAGCAACAACCCACTCATGCTTCCTCAAATGGAAACGGAATCTATTGGAAGTCTATGGGGGCTCTGGCAATCAGTGGGTGCCCAAAGGTGCAGGTTGGGAAGATGGGTAGGAGCTGAGAAGAAGCCTTGGAGAGGAGTCCTGCAGGTGACGGCCAGCAGGGATACGGAGACCATGATCTCCCCGGGAGAGCTTCTCATCACCTCTTCATCTCCTGGGTAGTAGCATCTAAGTGACTGTGCTTAGGTGTGCCTGGGCTCCTGGCTCCCAGGAGGTGAAAAGTACCACCAGGAGCTGTTCAATTCTAATCAGATATTTCTGCTTGGGGGAGGTTCTCAGCCTGTAGCCTGCTCTAAGTTACAAAGGGAACTTAGCAAGTGTTAGAAAAGTGTTAGAGACAGGCTGGTACCTAACCAGGACTTTCTTGGGTAGAAAATATACTCAGCAATAAAATGTCACATAAAATTAAGAAACTCTTTCAAACAAATGTGTATTTTATTAAATCCAATAGTGATAACATAGGGCTGGGCGCCATGGCTCACGCCTGTAATCCCAGCACTTTGGGAGGCTGAAGTGGGCAGATTACAAGGTCAAGAGATCGAGACCATTCTGGCCAACATGGTGAAACCCCGTTTCTACTAAAAATACAAACATTACCTGGGCGTGGTGGCATGCGTCTGTAGTCCCAGCTACTCCAGAGGCTGAGGCAGGAGAATTGCTTGAACTCAGGAGGTGGAGGCTGCAGTGAGCCGAGATCACACCACTGCACTCCAGCCTGGGCGACAGAGCAAGACTCTGTCTCCAAAAAAAAAAAAAAAAGGTGATGACATAAACCCTGAAAACTAGCAGTAGATAGAAACACTAGAAGTATTCACTCAGCCTGCAGAGAATGACTGCTTGGTGAATATATGCATGAGAGGTTGAGAGGGGGAGTAGGAAGCAGGAGGATCTGAGCCTCCAGCGCTTATGATTTCCATATCCACTAAGCAAGACCGGTTATAGAGTTTGCAGAGCTCAGTGCTGATAGAAAATGTGAGCTCATTGTTGATAACTTATTAAGAATTTTGGGCCAGGCACAATGGCTCACGCCTGTAATCCCAGCACTTTGGGAGGCCAAGGCGGGTGGATCACCTGAGGTCAGGAGTTTGAGACCAGCCTGACCAACATGAAGAAACCCCGTCTCTACTGAAAAAAAAAAAAAAAAAAAAATTAACGGGGCGTGGTGGTGCATGCCTGTAATCCCAGCTACTTGGGAGGCTGAGGCAGGAGAATCGCTTGAACCCGGGAGGCGGAGGTTGTGGTGAGCCAAGATCGCACCATTACATTCCAGCCTGGGCAACAAGAGCAAAACTCCATCTCAAAAAAAAAAAAAAAAAACCAAAAACAAAGAATTTCAGCTGGGCATAGTGGCTCAGGCCGGGCGCGGTGGCTCACGCCTGTAATCCCAGCACTTTGGGACGCCGAGGCAGGCAGATCACCCCAGGTCAGGAGTTTGAGACCAGCCTAGACAACATGGTGAAACCGTCTCTACTAAAAATAAAAAATTAGCCAGGTGTGGGGGCACGCACCTGTAGTCCCAGCTACTCAGGAGGCTGAGGCAGAAGAATCACTTGAACCCAGGAGGCGGAGGTTGCAGTGAGCCGAGATCACACCACACTCCAGCCTGGGCGACAGAGTGAGACTCCATCTCAAAAAAAAAAAAAAAAGTTTAAGATGGTAACAGAAGAGGGTTAAATTAAATGTAAGGGCTTTTTAAGTGTGGGATGCTGTGTGATGGTACAGGTCACACATACTCGAAGCTGGCCTGCTGCTAGGGGACTGTCCCCAAATAGATTGGATGCAGCAATGGCCACTCTACTGGAATCCCCTTTTTCATGCCGAGAAGTTAGGTGAGCAGGCTGACAAGTCATTTTTGTGGACTATCACAGTATGTGAAGCTCAGTGGGCTTTCTATTGCCCATCTTCTATTCTTTCTTTCTTTCTTTTTTAGAGACAGGGCCTCCTTATGTTGGCCAGGCTGGTCACGAACTCCTGACCTCAGGTGATCCGCCTGCCTCAGCCTCCTAAAGTGCTGGGATTACAGGAGTGAGCCACCAAGCCTGGCCTTTTCTTTTTATCTACAAGCAATTTTTTGTTTGTTTGTTTGTTTGTTTTTAAATCATTTTCTCAGTGTGGGGCGCTGGGAAAAACATAGTTCCCCCCTTTAGGATGCTCATAGTCTAGTGAGGCAGATTGTTTTTTTGTTTGTTTTTTGAGATGAGGTCTACCTCTGTCACCCAGGCTGGAGTGCAGTGGTGTGATCTCAGCTCACTGCAAACTCCTGGGTTCAAGTGATCCTCCCACCTCAACCTCCCAAGTAGCTGGCATTACGAACATGTGCCACCGGGCCCAGCTAATTTTTGTACTTTTTTTAGTAGACACAGGGTTTCACCATGTTGCCCAGGCTTGTCTTGAACTCCTGGCCTCAAGTGATCTGCCTGCCTCAGCCTCCCAAAATGCTGGGATTACAGCTGTGAGCCACTGCGCCCGGCCTTGAGGGAGATAATTTTGCAAGCAAAGAATTAAAATGCTGTGCAATCCCCAGTGCACGGGACATATGTGAAGGTCTGAGAGAGGGGCCCCAAGTTGGCCTGGGGGAGGCAAGAAATGGCCTCGATGGGCCATTCTAAAGATCATGGACTTCGTATATGGTGGATGCGGAGCCAGGGTTCTGATTTGTGTTCAGAACATCACGTGGCTGGGTGTGGTGGTGGCTCATGCCTGTAATCCTAGAATTTTGAGAGGCCAGGGTGGGTGGACCACTTGAGCCAGGAGCTCAAGACCAGCCTGGGCAACATGGGGAAACCCTGCCTCTACAAAATATACAAAAATTAGATGGGTGTGGTTGTGTGAGCCTGAAGGCTCAGCTACTTAGGATGCTGAGGGGTGGGATGATTGCTTGAGCCCAAGGGGTCGAGGCTGCAGTGAGCTGTGATCGTGCAACTGTACTCCAGCCTAAGCGACAGAGTGAGACCCTGTCTCAAAGCCCAAAAAAACAGGCCGGGGACGGTGGCTTATGCCTGTAATGTCAGTACTTTGGGAGGCCGAGGCAGGCGGATCACCTGAGATCAGGAGTTCAAGGCCAGCCTGACCAACATGGTGAAACCCCATCTCTACTAAAAATACAAAAATTAGCTGGGCGTGGTGGTGCGTGCCTGTAATCCCAGCTACTTGGGAGGCTGAGGAGAATCACTTGAACCTGGGAGGCGGAGGTTGCAGTGAGCTGAGATTGAGCCACTGCACTCCAGCCTGGGCAACAGAGCGAGAACCTGTCTCAAAACAGAAAAAAAAAAAAAAAAGACCAGAACATCACACTAGCAGGGTGGAGGCAGCCGGGCTGGTACTAGGGAGTGCAATTATGGGACTGCTCATGAAACCGCCATTGCAAAATTATGACTGGGATAGTGAAAGAGATCTGACCTAACCATTTCCATCTTGCTTCTAAACCTCCAAGCTGTCCTTCTTCATTCCTAGGTATAATTTTGGGAGGCCCTTAGCTTACAGTTTATAGTTTAGAACAAAGATGGTAACAGTCCTTTCCCAAAACAAACCCCTTTCTTGCCTGGGGACTAGAGTGTCTTTGTAGACTAACGAATTAGTCAAAAGATTAGAAATTATGGTTTAGGAGTCATGCAGCTGGAGGCTACAAGATTCTGACCCTCCCCAAATTGCTCCTGGAGAGAGCATCACTTTGTAAAGCCTGAGGTCAGTGCTTGAGATATTTTGCAGACCCTGGACTTGATGGATCAGCTAGTACCACCCAGATCATAAATTGGCTCATCTAATCTTGTGGCCCTGATCCATCTGTGTTCTTGTGGAACTCACCCAGGTGAGTTCATGTCTGATCCAACCAATCAATACTCCTGACTCACTGGCTGTCCCTCCACTCACCAAATTATCCTTAAAAACTCTGATTCCCAAGGCAGGCGGATCACGAGGTCAGGAGATCGAGACCATGGTGAAACCCCATCTCTACTAAAAATACAAAAAATTAGCCGGGTGCGGTGGCAGGCGCCTGTAGTCCCAGCTACTCGGGAGGCTGAGGCAGAATGGCGTGAACCCGGGAGGTGGAGCTTACAGTGAGCTGAGATCGTGCCACTGCACTCCAGCCTGGATGACAGAGCCAGACTCCATCTCAAAAAAAAAAAAAAAAAAAAAAACAACTCTGATTGCCGTATGCTCAGGGAGACTGATTTGAGTAACAAGACTCCAGTCTCCTGCACAACTAACTCTGCGTGTATTACTCTTTACTGTTTTCTCTATTGCAATTCTTCCTGTCTTGATAAATTGGCTCTGTCTAAGCAGTTGTCAAGGTGAATCCACTGGACTATTACACTCACTATTCCAGTGAGACACAGCCAGGTCCTGAGCTACAACAGTGGTACCAGGCCTGGGGAGGGGAGTGGATTCAATAGTTAATTCAGGACTGGGTGCGGTGGCTCACGCCTGTAGTCCCAGCGGCACGTTGGGAGGCCAAGGAGGGCAGATCACTTGAGGTCAGGAGTTCGAGACCAGCCTGGCCAACACGATGAAACCCTATCTCTATTAAAGATACAAAAAATAGCCAGGTGTTGGTGGCACGGGCCTGTGGTCCCAACTACTCAGGAGGCTGAGGAAGGAGAATCGCTTGAACCCTGGAGGCTGAGGTTGCAGTGAGTGGAGAATATGCCACTGCACTTCAGCTTGGGCAACAGAGTGAGACTCCGTCTCAAAAAAAAAAAAAAAAAAAGAGTTAAAGAGTTAATTCAGGTTGGGTACAGTGGCTCACTAAGTGCTATAATCCCAGCACTTAGGGAGGCTGAGGCAGGAGGATTGCTTGGGCTTAGGAGTTTGTGAACAGCCTGGGCAACATAGTGAGACCTCATCTCCATTAAACAAACAAACAAACAAAAAAGGAGTTAATTCACAGATGGGATCAACTTGGGCTGTTGATTGATTGGATTGGGTGGAGGTTGAGTGGGTATTAGAGTTGAAACAATAATTTTTGTTTTTGCAAAGTCGAAACAATATTCTAAGAAGAATAATTGGCTTCTGACTTTGGGCAGATATATGGACACAAGAAGAAAGGTAGCTTGGAGGGAAAGACTATGAATGTTATTAGTAATTTTGTAACTCAATAAAGGTATTGGGAGAACTACATGTCACTAAATTTTTTTTTGTCTTGCAGAATCACCAATGATTTTTAGTGTAAATATGGCAGAGTTGGAAACCTGGAAAATAGAACAAAATGAATGGATTGGTTATCCTACCGCTGAAGCAATCAAAACAGCACAACTCGGGAAGAGAAAATTTAGGGTTCATAATTGTTTTTAGTTCTGTAATTAAGCCAATCATTCTAACACAAATATGTTATTTAAAAATAAAACAATTTCCCTAGCTTTTATCAGTAGACTCGTAACTTATTTATTTATACCTTTAATAGATTGTGATAGAATTCAGTTACTTAAATTAAAAGATGTAGGGGGATGGTAGGGAAGGAGGATTCTTCTAAAGTTCAACTAAATCATTCAAATTAAAAAATGTCCTTAATGATTTAATTGGTTAGTAGTCACCCTGTGTATACAACATAAATCCTTGAAATGATTAACAGAAGGGAAAGATGGGTGGCAGCCCGTAACAGTCTCCTTATTTAGAAAGCATTTGGGGGCAGGTTTTATAACGCAGTCTTAAAATAGCCGCTAACCAGATTCTGATTTCAGGAGCTGTAAGAATGTGGAAGCCTTAGCCACATCACCTGAGTGCTAATTAGCATTAAACGACACAGCAACCATTTCTCATTTCACACTTTACAGGCCCCTTAGTTCCACCTCTGCAGTAATGGAGGGAAACTATTTAGGTATTCATATATGCGAGATCATACCAGGTACCCTTGTGGGGGAAATATTCCTTTGATAGAATTTAGCAAGCCGGGGCTGGAGGGGGTGGAGGGGCGAGTGCAGTGGCTCACGCCTGCAATCCCAGCTACTCAGGAGGCTGAGGCAGGAGAATCACTGGAACCCGGGAGGCGGAGGTTGCAGTGAGCTGAGATTGCGCCACTGCACACCAGCCTGGGCGACAGAGCGGGACTCTGTCTCAAAAACAACAACAAAAGAGAATTTAGCAAGGGAATTCTTGTCTGTTGAAACATACCAGTTTTCAAGGTACCCAGCACAGGTCTTAAAGCAAGGGCTTTTCTTCTCTTCCTGGCTGTGATGAGGACTCTGCCACCTTGAAGCCATGTGCTTGTCTTAGCTCAGGTTTGGGAGACAGGCACGGGGAACTACAAGGACTGAGGTACCTGTTCTCAGAGCTGCCAGGCTTCTCCTTTCTTTCTTTCTTTTTTTTTTTTTTTTTTTTTTGAGATGGAGTCTCTCTGTCTCCCAGGCTGTAGTGCAATGGCGCGATATCAGCTCACCGCAACCTCTGCCTCCCAGGTTCAGGCGATTCTCCTGCCTCAACCTCCCGAGTAGCTGGGATTCTAGGTGTGCATCACCACTCGTGGTTAATTTTTGTATTTTTAGTAGAGACAAGGTTTCACCATGTTGGCCAGACTGGTCTCAAACTCCTGACCTCAGGCAATCCACCCACCTCGGCCTCTCAAAGTGCTGGGATTACAGGCTTGAGCCACCGTGTCTGGCCCAGCCTTCTTCTTTCATAGCTTCCTGCAGGAGGGAGCTACCACAGCAGTTGGCATAGGGGGAGATGACAGAGAGACTTTGCTACCAACCTGTCAAATGATGTGATCACATATTTTTCTTTTTCTTTAGAATTTTAAAAAACGGAAACAGGGCCTCCTTATGTTGCCCAGACTGGTCTTGAAGTCCTGGCCTCAAATGATCCTCCTGCCTCGGCCTCCCAAAGTGTTGGGATTACAGGCGTGAGCTACTGCACTCAGCCAATAACACACTTTTCATATAGGTAATGGCTCAGTAAATTTGGTTTTTGAGTCTTTCCACCTATAAGGCTGGGTAGCTGGGAGGATGAATGACATAATAGTCCTGATGATACAGGCTCTCTCTTCTCTCTGCGTTGGGGACATTGGTTTTTGTCAGAGGCCAGCTGTCTCCTGGAGCACACGTTCACTGGGGCCAAAGAGTCTGCACTGGTCTAAGGGACTTCATATGTGGAAATCGCATTACTGTCTCTTACAGGAACTCCTTTTGTTTGGAACCAGCCTAACAAGACTCCTCTCTGGGCAATAGTTGATGTAGAAGTGTTTCTTCTCTTGACAGCCCTGCTCTAGGGGTTGAAGAATGACCAAGTGGATTCGGGTTCTCAAAACTTAATCAAGCATCTTCCTAAATGGGATTATTCACATTCCTGCGGCATGTGAAGCAAAATTGGAATCTGCTTGAGTATTTTTGCTGGAAGCAGGTGGAAGTTTTATAACCAGCCTTTAGGGGAAAATGCCAGATATTCTGATGGACAAAGAAGTAACTTTGTTGAGAGAGTCGGCAGCTGGAGGGCATGCATGGGGGTCATAGATTGTACTTGGCAGCCAGGGTGGGACAGTTGCTGGCCTTGGAGGAATCATTGAGAGATTGCTTGTCACATGGCTTTGTGTCAAAGTGTCAGACCATGAAATGCCTCCACCCTAGGTAACTTCTGGATGACTGAGCACAGAGCACATTGGGGCTAAAACAGCTTCAAACCTCCCGTGAATTAGTGACAGTCATTGTTTGGTTATTAACTCTTGCGTGTGGGGGCCAAGCCCCTGATCGCTAAACCAGGGGAATAAAACCGCCTTCTCCGCTGAGAGCCCTTAACCCATTGCTGACTTAAGTTCTGGGTCCTGCTTGGACAGCCTTTCAGATGGGCTACAGGATGTGTTGATCTAGTACTGCAAAAAAACTTCCTTCTAGAAGCCAGGACTCTTAACTTTACTCAAATATCTCTTTGACCAAAGGATGTGGTTATTTTGTTTCCTTCTCTCCAGCTCAGGGAAGCTGTCAATAGCTCTCTGAGGCAGAGTCTTCCAGCTGAAAACAGGTACCTCTGGGATTCAGGAAGTTAAAAATGCAGGAAGTTCCCATAACTATGTACAACTTAATGTATGCATAATAATTAAAAATAGGTTTTTTGTTTGTTTGTTTGTTTTTTGAGACAGAGTCTTGCTGTGTCACCCAGGCTGGAGTGCAATGGCACAGTCTCGGCTCACTGCAACCTCTGCCTCCCTGGTTCTATTGATTCTCCCACCTCAACCTCCCGAGTAGCTGGAATTACAGGCATGCGCCACCACGCCCGGCTAATTTCTTGTATTTTTGTAGAGATGGTGTCTCACTATTTTGCCCAGCCTGGTCTCAAACGCCTGAGCTCAAGCAATCTGCCCATCTTGGCCTCCCAAAGTGCTGGAAGGCATTCCAAAGTGCTGGGAAGGTCATTCCTTCCAGGTCATCCTCCCACAGCGCCCAGTCCTAAAATTTTTTTCAAAAAAGAAAAAAATGGAGAAAGGAATGACTTTAAATGTTCTTCCTCAGATCACCCAATATAATTTATCTACCCCCCACCTAGGCACTGTCTACTATATCACTCTGATATATTTCCATATATAGTGTAACACATTGCTATTTTAAATGATCCTATTTGAGCAGATGCTGCGTCGCCACAGAGGCCCCATCCTCTGCCTTTCCTCTTTCTCCACTGGGGCCGTCAAGCTCTCCTTAGCCTCTGGCTGGCTGTCTCCTTAAGACCCAACACCCATAATACCTTCAATTAAGTTGCTGAGTTCTGATGGAGAGCTATTTGAAGTTGATGTGGAAATTGCCAAACAATCTGTGACTCTCAAAATCATGTTGGAAGATTTGGGAATGGATGATGAAGGAGATAATGACCCAGTTCCTCTGCCAAATGTTAATGCAGCAATATTAAAAAGGTCATTCAGTCTAGGCACGGTGGCTCGTGCCTGTAATCCCAGCACTTTGGGAGGCTGAGGCCGATGGATCACTTGAGATCAGGAGTTCGAGACCAGTGTGGCCAAGATGGTGAAACCCCGTCTCTACTAAAAATACAAAAATTAGCCAGGCATGGTGGCAGCATGCCTGTAGTTCCAGCTACTCGGGAGGCTGAGGCAGGAGGATCGCTTGAACCCAGGAGCCGGAGGTTGCAGTGAGCTGAGATTGCGCCACTGCATTCCAGCCTGGGCCACAGAGCAGGACTCTATCTCAAAAATAAATAAATAATAATAATAATTTTTTTTTTAAAAAAGATAATTCAGTGGTGCACCAACCAAAAGGATAACCCTCCTCCTCCTCCAGCAGCTGATGAGAACGAAGAAAAGTGAACAGATACTATCCCTGCTTGGGACCAAGAATTCCTGAAAGTTGACCCAGGAACACTTTTTGAAGTCATTTTGGCTGCAAACTACTTAGGCATCAAAGGTTTGCTTGATGTTCCATGCAAGACTATTGCCTATTTGGTCAAGGGGAAAGCTCCTGAGGAGATTCGCACAGTCTTCCGTCGATACCAAAACTGACTTTACTGAACAGGAGGAAGCCAAGATACCCAAAGAGAACCAGTGGTGTGAAAAGACGTGAAATATTGTGCCTGACACTGTCACACTGTAAGGATTGTTTCAAATACTGGTTGCACTGCCCTGTTTATAATTGTCAATATCAGACAAACAGTAGACAAGCGCAGCAGCGTATCAATTGTATTAGCAGAATATCGTCCTCACCGCATGTGCAGTTTGAGTACAGATTCCAAAGCTGTGGCTGAGTTTCCTCTAGTATGATCGAAAGTTTCTTTTCTCTTTGCTGTGAATAAAACTGAACTGTGGGTTCTCTATAAGTGACATTTTGAGCTTTCCTTCTTTTTTTTTGTAAAGCAATGTCTGCCTAGTTTATTGTCCAGTTAACTTTAGTGACCTTTTAAAAGGTGGTATTGTAAATAAAACAACTTTCAAAAAATAAATTAAATAATCCTGTTTATTTAAGTGTTTCTTTGATTATGGTCTTTTCCCCATGTAAAATAAACTCCAGGTCGGGCAAGGTGGCTCACACCTGTAATCCCAGCACTTTGGGACTGAGGCGAGTGGATCACCTGAGGTCAGGAGTTCAAGACCAGCCTGGCTAACATGGTGAAACCCTGTCTCTACAAAAATACAAAAATCAGCTGAGCATGATGGCGGATGCCTGTAATCCCAGCTACTCAGGAGGCTGAGGCAGGAGAATTGCTTGAACCCAGGAGGCGGAGGTTGCAGTGAGCTGAGATCGCGCCATTATACTCCAGCCTGGGTGATAGAGCAAGACTCTGTCTCAAATAAATAAATAAATAATAAAATAAAATAAACTCCAGGAATCTCATTTGTCTTTTTTTTAGAGACAGGGTCTTACTACATTGCCCAGGCTAGTCTCAAACTCTCAAGCTCAAACAATCCTCCTGCCTCAGTCTCCCAAGTAGCTGGGACTATAGGTGTGTCTCACTGCATCTACTTCATCTGTCTTGATCATCCATCTATCCTTGACCTAGGACAGTGCCTGGTCCAGGGTAGGTGCTCAGTAAATATTTGTTGAATGAAGAAATTCGTGATTGTATGAATTTCTTCAAGTGTGAACCTTCTACAGAGCCCCACACTTTTTTTTCTTAAGTAGACATTTGGGTTAGAAATTTTCTAAAATGAATTATTCAGTTCCATGCTATCTGCAGATAGAAGATACCAGAAAATTAAACCTACTCCAAATGACTCAGGGCACCATCATGAACACTGCCTATTATACTGGGCTATCATCCAGTTCTATTGAGCTCATGAATTTTTTTTTTAACCTCTACCCAAATCACTGTGATTGTTGAATTTTTGGCTGTCTCTGCCATGTGTGGCTTTTCTCTCTTCATTTTGGCTGGGCTATCAGCTCTTTCTCTCATAGAAGCACCTGCCACAGCTGTTTTCCTAATATTCATTTTTAACTTTGATAAAAACTGCATAATTGAGCTTGTGAGGAATGAATTTAAAATATAAGTAAATAGGCCCTGCCTGAGATGTAAGGGAATCTCTTAAGCAACCTATGTGACTGTTAAATTGTCCTTAGTAGCATTTATTTAACTTAATTCAAAATTTTTTTTCCCACCCATTGT
Organism: Pongo pygmaeus; assembly: GCF_028885625.2. Taxonomy (NCBI): domain Eukaryota; kingdom Metazoa; phylum Chordata; class Mammalia; order Primates; family Hominidae; genus Pongo; species Pongo pygmaeus. Next base: position 24,744,084 of record NC_072376.2, read on the forward strand.
TCATGCTGGATAAGTCGGGGAGTAGTTTGGTTGCAAGCAACAGAAACTGATTTTGGTTATCTCCAGAAAAGGGGGGACTTTTTTGGAGCCCTGTGAAAGAGCGCATAAAATGGAAGCGATTCTATGTTACCAAGGAGCTCATAGTTTACACAAGGAAATTAGCTAAAACCATTTGGAGGCAATAACAGAAGAGGCAATTGTATCATTCTTTCTGTTGAGTCTCTATGTTATGTATACAAACTCTAAATGAGCAGGAGTTCTGAGGAAGAATGGGTCTCTCTCCACTGAGTAGGTCACATTAGACTTTAAAGTAGAGGCGAGATGGGATTGGGAGCCTAAGGGGGTTTATAATTTGCTTAAGTGGGCCAAGCACAGTGTCTCATGCCTGTAATACCAGCACTTTGGGAGGCCAAAGCGGAGGATCACTTGAGGTCAGGAGTTTGAGACCAGCCTGGCCGACATGGTAAAACCCCTGGCCTGGCCAGGGTGTGGTGTCTCACGTCTGTAATCCCAACACTTTAGGAGGCCAAGGTGGGAAGATTGCTTGAGGTCAGGAGTTCAAGGCTGCTGCAGTGAGCAGTGATCACGCAACTGCAATCCAGGCTGGATGACAGAGTGAGACCCTGTCTCAAAAAAAAAAAAAAAGAAAAGAAAAGAAAAAGAAAATTAGCCAGGCATGGTTGTATGCCCCTGTAATCCCATCTATTTGGTGGAGGGTGGGGGTTGGTGGGGGGAGCTAAGGAGGGAGAATTTCATGAGGCCAGGAGGTGGAGGCTGCGGTGAGCTATGATTGTGCCACTGCACTCCAGCCAAGGCAACAAAGCAAGACCCTATCTCAAAAAAAAAAAAAAAAAGATTGAATCTTGACTCAAAAATGCCCCTATAATGCAAAGGCAAAGTTTTGAGTGCCTTCACAGTGTGCTAGGTGCTGGCGATACAGCAATGGATAAGACAAAGGTGGTTCTGTGTATATTTCTCATCTATTTTTGCACTGAAATAGATATTTTGTGGGAAAATGCTTAATGTAATGTCTGGAAGCTAGGGTGGGCTTAATCAGTGTCAGTGGAATGAATAAGTGAATACATGAATAAAAATGATAAAGCTAGCAATTTCTCTGATTGTTTAGTAGGAGAGCACAGAAATCACCTCATTCAGTATTTTCCAATTTTCTGTCATTTTCATACCATCATCATGATTTTGCCGTATACACAAATCACATTACTATTATTTATTGAATATTCATTCTTAAAGCCTAATCACTTGCTTTTTGCCTAAAAAATTATTTGAAATGAAAACATGCTATTACTGTGACAAATGGAATATTATTATCACTTTGTATTTAGATAGAAGTAACCCTGAAAGTGCATATAATGGAAAAAATGAAACAGCAATGTTATTCAATTCTATGCAGGTATTGCTTCTTAAGGAAGGTTCTGAGCCTATGGCTTCCTTTCTACTGCTTAAAAAGGGAACTTAGCAAGTATCAGAAAAGTGTTAAAGGCAAGCTAGTATCCAACTGATACTTTGTTTAGTACAAATATACACAATGATAAAATGCCACTTACAATTAAGAGACTTGGCTGGGTGTGGCGGCTCATGCCTATAATCCCAGCATTTTGGGTCACCAAGCGGGAAGGATTGCTTGAGTCCAGGAGTTCAAGACCAGCCTGGGTAACATAGTGAGACTCCCATCTCTCTTTTTTTTGTGTTTTTGTTTTTGAGACAGAGTTTCGCCCTTGTTGCCCAAGCAGAGTGCAACGGTGCGACCTCGACTCACTGCTACCTCCGCCTCCCGGATTCAAGCGATTGTCCTGCCTCAGCCTCTCAAGTAGCTGGGATTACAGGCGTCCGCCACTGCATCCAGCTGGAGACCCCCATCTCTACAAGAAATATTTCAGTCCGGGCACGGTGTCTCACGCCTGCAATGCCCGTGCTTTGGGAGGCTGAGGCGGGTGGATCACTTGAGGTCAGGAGTTCAAGACCAGCCTGACCAACATGGTGAAACCCCATCTCTACTAAAAAAATACAAAATTAGCCAAGCACGCGCCTGTAGTCCCAGTTACTCAAGAGGCTGAGGCAGGGAAATCACTTGAACCTGGGAGGCAGAGGTTGCAGTGAGCCGAGACTGCGCCACTGCACTCCAGCCTGGGTGACAGAGTGAGACTGTTCAAAAAAAAAAAAAGGAAAGAAATAATTAAAAAAAAATTAGACTGGCATAATGTGTGAGCCTGTAGTCCCAGCTATTAGGGAGGCTAAGGCAGGAGGATCGCTTGAGCCCAGGAGGTTGAGGCTGCAGTGAACTGTGATCATGCCACTGCACTCCAGCCTGGGTGACAGAGTGAGACCCTGTCTCAAAAACAAAACAAAACAAAAAAGAATTAAGAGACTCTTTCTTATTTTATTTTATTTTATTTGAAGTTCCAGGATACATATACATGTTCAGGATGTACAGGTTTGTTACATTGGTGAATGTGTACCAAGATGGTTTGCTGCACCTATCAACCCCTCACCTAGGTATTAAACCCCACACACATTAGCTTTTTATCCTGATGCTCTCCCTCCCTCGACCTCCTCCAAGAGACTCCTTCGATGAAGGCTTTTTGAATGAAATTCACAGTGATTACACAGCTTTGAAAGAAGCAATAGATATGTAAAAATTATTCACTCACCCTCACAAAATGAATGCTTGATGAACAGAGGTGTTGGAGGACAGGAACTTGGTCTTATTTATAGCTGTGTATTAGTTTGCTAGGGCTGCGAAACATAGTACCACATACTATGTGGCTTAAATCACAGAAATGTATTTTCTTTCAGTTCTAGGCTAGAAGTCTGAAATCAAGGTGTTGGCAGGGATGGTTTCTTCTGAAGCCTTTCTCCTTGGCTTCCAAGTGGCTATCTTCTCCCTCTGACTTCACAGGGTTCTCTGTGTTTGTGTCCAAATTTCTACTTTTTGAGACAGAATCTCACTCTGTCACCCAGGCTGGAGTATAATGGTGCGATCTCGGCTCACTGCAACCTCTGCCTCCTGGGTTCAAGTGATTCTCCTGCCTCAGCATCCTGAGTAGCTGAGATTACAACTGTGTGCCACTATACCCAGCTAATTTTCATTTATTTATTTATTTGAGATTGAGTCTCACTCTGTCACCCAGGTTGGAGTGCAGTGACGTGATCTCGGCTCACTGCAAACTCTGTGCTCCCGGGTTCAAGCGATTCTCTTGCCTCAGCTTCCCAAGTAGCTGGGATTACAGGCGCCTGCCACCCCACCTGGCTAATTTTTATATTTTTAGTAGAGACGGGGTTTCATCATGTTGGCCAGGCTGACCTCAAACTCCTGACCTTAAGTGATCCGCCCACCTCAGCCTCCCAAAGTGCTGGGATTACAGGCCCGAGCCACCACGCTCAGCCTTCTTTCTCTTTTTTTCTAATCAGAAGAAAGTTGGAGTACCATTATAGACTACGCATTAATTCATTCATTCAATATGTGTATATCTAGGAGGGATGGTGAATTGGTCTTGGCTTCTTTCTCTGAGTTTGTTTCCTTGGTTTCACCTCTGATTATGTCATAGTCTCAATCCGCAGCAGATACCCAGCAGTTCCTGGCAGATTGTCTGCATATCTGCACACCTAGATCTGACCAAAGCCTTATAAATTCCAGGAGGCCCCAAAACTGCCCAGATCTGGCTGCACATTAAAATCATTAGGAAGATTTTTTTTTTTTTTTTTTGCTTGTTTTTTAGATGGAATCTCCTTCTGTCACCCAGGCTGGAGATCAGTGGCACAATTATAGCTCACTGCAGCCTCAAATTCCTGGGTTCAAGCAATCCTCCCACGTCCCAAGTCACTGGCACTACAGGGCTGCACCACCACATCTGGCTATTTTTTTTTTTTAACTTTTAGTAGAGGTGGGGTCTTGTTATGTTGACTAGGCTAACCAGGAAGCATTTTTTTTTAATTCCATTTTTGGGCCAGGTGCGGTGGCTCACGCCTGTAATCGTAGCACTTTGGAAGGCCGAGGGTGCATTGCTTGAGCCCAGGAGTTCAAGACCAGCTTGGGCAACATGGCGAAACGCTGTCTCTACTAAAAATACAAGATTAGCCAGGCGTAGTGGTGAACGACTGTAGTCCTAGCTATTCAGGAGACTGAGGTGGGAGGATCACCTGAGCCCAGGGGGTTGAGGTTGCAGTGAGCTGAGGCTGTGTCACTATACTGCAGCCTGGGCAACAGAGTGAGACCCTGTCTAAAAAAAAAAAAAAAACAAAACTCCTATTTTCTAGCCAGGTGCAGTGGCTTGTAACTGTAATCTCAGTGACTCTGGAGACTGAGGTGGGATGGTCACTTGAGTCCAGGAGTTTGAGACTAGCTTGGGCAACGGAATAAGACCCCATCTCTAAAAAAGTAAAAAATCCAGTGTCCAACTCTCATCATTGCCCATTGAACTGGAATCTCTGGGTGAGAGGCCTTAGAACTGGTATTTTGTCAACTGCCTCACATGACTCCATGTTCAGCAAATACTGAGAACCAAGGAACTCCACACCTCTCTGGAGAATAGGCAGATCATGAGATTGTAAGTTCCAGGGGTGCCCACACTTACCTTGGTCTCCAAAGGCACTGCCTTTCTGCTTTGACCATCCTTCCTAACGCTCATTTTTCCGCACAGGGACACACTTGTCCATCCATTCAACCAAGACTCATTGAGTATCAATGTGGCAGCTACTGGGAGAAAAATATAAATACGACATGACCTTTCCTGTTTAAAAAATAAAGCATACAGTCTTGGAGGAAAACCAGAAGTATGATTATTTAATAAGTATAGTGCTATTCATTCATATATTTATACATTCATTTATCAACTATTATTTATTTATTATGTATATGATATGTACTTTTTTTTTTTTTGAGATGGAGTTTTGCTCTTGTTGCCCAGGCTGGAGTGCGATGGCACAATCTCAGCTCACTGCAACCTCCGCCTCCCAGGTTCAAGAGATTCTCCTGCCTCAGTCTCCTGAGTAGCTGGGATTGCAGGCATGCACCACCATGCCCAGCTAATTTTGTCTTTGTAGTAGAGACAGGGTTTCTTCATGTTGCTCAGGCTGGTCTTGAGCTCCCAACCTCAGGTGATCCTCCCACCTCGGCCTCCCAAAGTGCTGGGATTACAGGCGTGAGGCACCGTGCCTGGCCATATATACATATTTATATCCATATAAATTAAAGATGGGGTCTTGCTATGTTGCCTAGGCAGGATTTGAACTCCTGCCTCAACCTCCTGAATAGCTGGACTACAGGCATGTGCCACCATGCCTGGCTTTCATTGACTACTTTTTGTTTGCATTTTAAAATATTTATTTATTCATTTTTAGAGACAGGGTCTTGTACTTTTACCCAGGCTTGAGTGCAGTGGTGCAATCAGGGCTCATTGCAGCCTTGACCTCAGGCTCAAGTGATCCTCCCACCCCAGCCTCCTGAGCAGCTGGGACTACAGGTGTATGTCACCACATCTGGTTAATTTTTAAAATTTTTTATTAATAGAGATGGAATCTTGCTATGTTGCCAAGGCTGGTATTGAACTCCTGGCCTCAAGTGTTCCTCTCACCTTGGTCTCCCAAAGTGCTGGGATTACAGGAGTGAGCCACTGCACCTGGCATCATCAATTACTTTTTTTTTTTTTTTTTGAGACAAAATCTGGCTCTATCCTCTAGGCTGGAGTACTGTGGCACAATCTCAGCTCCCTGCAGCCTCCACTTCCTGGGCTCAAGCCATCCTCCCACCTTAGCCTCTTGAGTAGCTAGGACTACAGGTATGCCTCACCAGACCCAGCATGCATGTATATATATATATATATATGTATATATATACATATATATATATATATACGTATATATATTATATATATTAGAGCTGGGGTTTCACCCTGTTGCCCAGGCTGGTCTCGAACTCATGAGCTTGTGTGATCCGCCTGCCTCGGCCTCCCAAATTGCTGAGATTACAGGCGTGAGCCACTGCACCTGGCCTCAACTACTTTTTGAATGTCTACTATGCACCACACTGGGTGCTGGGGACACAGAGATGAGCAAGAGAGTCAGTGCCCATCCCTATGGCTCTGGCAGCAAAGAGAGAGGTTGAGCAGCAATCAAGTGTGGGATAAGTTATGGTAGAGAAGGGCAAAGCATTCTGGAGACACACACCAAGGGACTCAAAGAAAGAAGGAGCATGGCCTTGAGGAACTGATATTTAAGTTGATATCTCGAAGATAAAAAGGAGCCACCCAGCCCAGTGTAGCCCTCATAAGAGCAGAAATCATGTTGCCTTCTTATTCTTCCAGTGCTTGGCTCATGTTAGGAGCTCAACAGATTTTTGTTAAATGGCAGAGGGAAAATGTCAAGGTTGATGGCTGGAGGGGTAGGCAGGGGCTAGATCAGGGAGTTTCATAAACCATCAAAAGAAGTTTGGCTTTGTATTGGAGTCAAGCGGTAGCCACTGAAGATTAGGAAGAGTGGCCAGATTTGTGCTTTAGAAGCGTCATTTTGGCTGTGATGTGGGATTGGATTGGAGGGGGATATGAGAAATGAGATCAGCAGTTGGGTGACAGTGGCCTGCTCTAGGGACTAGAGAGATGAGGATTATCCAGGTAGAACAGACTGGGTTTGCTGATTGATTGATCGGATTTGGGGTGAGGGAAGAAGCAGAGGCAACCCTTGGACAGCTGGTTCAGGAAGCTTGGGGAATGGTGACACCATCCACTAGGGCAGAAAGCACTGGAGACCAGACAGGTGTGGGGCAAACATGCACTGTTTGTCTTTTTAATTTTTTTATTTATTTAACTTTTTGTTGTTTTTATTTTATTTTATTTTAGAGACAGGGCCTTGCTCTGTCACCCAGGCTGGAGTGCAGTGGTGTGATCATAACTCACTGCAGCCTTGAAATCCTGAGCTCAAAGGATCCTCCTGCCTCAGCCTCCCGAGTAGCTGGGACTATAGGCAACCGCCATCACACCCAGCTAATTTTTGTATGTTTAGTAGAGACGGGGTTTCTCCATGTTGGCCAGGCTGATCTCAAACTTCTGACCTCAAATGATCCACCAGCCTCGACCTCCCAAAGGGCTGGGATTAGAGGCGTGAGTCACCGCACCCAGCTCAACCCTTTCTTTACACGAGGGGTGCAACCTACATCATAAACTGACTTTTTGAGTTTGTCAAATCTTTTGACGAGCACAAACAATAACCACCATTTACTGAACAACAAAATATGTATGAGACACCCTGGCACGTGTTAGCTGTGTGGCTTTGGGGAGATTACTTAGCTAGCCTCTTTGTTCCTTAATTTTCTAACTTTCAAAATGAGGCAAAAATTAGTTACTTCAAAGGGCTGTTGTTGTGAGGGTGGAATGAGTTTCTTACTAGATGTAGACTCCTGGAATAGCTCCTAGAACATAGTAAGCACAATCTGGCATTTGCTGTTGATCACCTTTATTATTGCTGTTGCTGTTTTGTCCAATTACTCTGCACAGCAGGAATTAGTAGCATCATTTTCCAGATAAGAAAAGAGAGGCGCAGAGAGGTAAAATAACTTGTCCAGAGTCCACCGCTAACCTCTAAGGAGTTTTGTGTCTTTTTTTGTTTTCTCTTTTTTTTTTTTTTTTTTTGGGTGGTTGTTTTTGTTTTTTTGAGACAGGATTTCACTCTGTTGCCCAGACTGGAGTGCGGTGGCATGACCTTGACCTTGGCTTACTGCAACCTCTGCCTCCGGGTTCTTTCTTTCTTTCTTTCTTTCTTTCTTTTTTTTTTTTTTGACAGGGAGTCTCGCTCTGTCGCCCAGGCTGGAGTGCAGTGGCGGGATCTCGGCTCACTGCAAGCTCCGCTTCCCGGGTTCATGCCATTCTCCTGCCTCAGCCTCCCGAGTAGCTGGGACTACAGGCGCCCGCCCCTGCACCTAGCTAATTTTTTGTATTTTTAGTAGAGACGGGGTTTCACCGTGGTCTCGATCTCCTGACCTCGTGATCTGCCCGCCTCTGCCTCCCAAAGTGCTGGGATTACAGGCGTGAGCCACTGCGCCTGGCCTTGCCTCCGGGTTCAAGCGATTCTTCCGCCTCAGCCTCCTGAGTACCTGGGATTACAGGCACACGCCACTACTGCCTGGCTAATTTTGTATTTTTAGTAGAAACGGGGTTTTGCCATGTTGGCTAGGCTGGTCTTGAATTCCTGACGTCAAATGATCCACCCACCTTGGCCTCCCAAAGTGCTGGGATTACAGGTATGAGCCATAACGCCCGGCAGGACTCTTGACCTCAAGAGATGGAAATACACCTGGAGCTTACTTCAGGGAATGTATACAGGGCTGTCTCATGGAACTCAGGCACCTGATATCAGTCAGTACCTCTCATGGCAAATCAGAGAAACCAACTCTGGTTTTGCTAAAACAAAAGGGAACTTAAAGACAGAAAGAAGGGGGCACACGAGGCTGAAGGCTGAGGACAGCTGAGGCAGAGCCAAGGCAGCCTGGAGGGGTGGGCAGGAGACTTACCAGGATCGCCTGGGCAGGCAGCCACCACTGCAGTCACTTGCATGGGATTTGTGACCTGGGAGAGGCCAGCTGAAGACACGTACCTGTGTGTGGCAGTCCCTGGCTGTGGGCAGAAGAATTTGGCTCCCCTCAGTAAGGTGAAGGTGGCCCGGTATGACCCTTCTTCGAAAGGCGACCCACTGTTTTAGTTTATTTGGGCAGCTGTTACAAAATGCCATAGACTGGGTGGCTCACAAACAGCAGAATGTATTTCTCACGGTTCTGGAGGCTGGGAAGTCCAAGATCAAGGGGCCAGCACGTTTGGTGTCTGGTTAGGACCAAGTTCCTGGTTTGTAGAAAGTACCTTCTCCCTGTGTCCTCACATGGTGGCAGGGGTGAATGAGCTCCTGTGAGCCTCTTTTATAAGGCCACTAATCCCAAAGCCCTCACCTCCTGATATCACCTTAAAAGGATTTCAACATATGAATTTGGGGGAAACATAAACATTCAGACATAGTGCTCACGGTGGAAATGGGGGCCTGTTTTGGAAGCTAATGGGTACTGGGCAGCCAAAAACACACAAACCTGCACCTCATGAGGCCCTGACTGGGGACTTGCCAGGGACAGGAATGCTCACAGGACTGTCTCCAAATCCCATTTCAGCCCTTATTATATTTCTGCTTCACTCTTCTCTCTTTCTTTTCCTGAAAACTGTCTCTGCAACCTATTATCATTCCCAGCGTAGAAAAGGCCTTAGAATTTATTTTTCTTTTCTTTTCTTTTTTTTTTTTTTTTGAGATAGAGTCTGGCTCTGTCATGCAGGATAGAGTGCAATGGTGCAATCTCGGCTCACTGCAACCTCTGCCCACTGGTTCAAACGATTCTCCTGCCTCAGATTCCTGAGTAGCTAGGATTACAGGCACCCACCACCATGCCTGGCTAATTTTTGTATTTTTGTAGAGATGGGGTTTCACCACGTTGTCCAGGCTGGTCTTGAACTCCTGGCCTCAGATGATCTGCCCACTTCGGCCTCCCAGAGGCCTGGGATTATAGGCGTGAGCCATCGCACCTGGCCAAGGCCTTAGGATTTCTTGACTGGTCCAGTCACCATGGGACTGAAATCTCTTAGCATCATTTCAAAGTTTGAGGCCAGGAACCCACTGGTTCCACTCAGGTCAGATGTCTACTTGTGGGCCAGTCAGTTGAGGCCGGGGGGATGGAGATAAGCTGAACACTCTACCAGCGTGGATTGAGAGAGGGGAGCACTTTGCAGGACAGAGTTGGGGACCTCTCATAGGATATGAACCCCAGTCGAGATCATGCCACTGTACTCCAGCCTGGGCAACAGAACGAGACTCTGTCTAAAAATAAATAAATAGGCCGGGCGCAGTGGCTCATGCCTGTAATCCCAGCACTTTGGGAGGCTGAGTCGGGTGGATCACATGAAGCCAGGAGTTTGAGACCAGCCTGGCCAACATGCAGAAACCCCGTCTCTACTAAAAATACAAAAGTAGCCCTGCATGGTAGCGCACGCCTGTAATCCCAGCTACTCGGAAGGCTGAGGCAGGAGAATCGCTTGAACCTGGGAGGTGGAGGTTGCGGTGAGCTGATATCGCACCATTGCACTCCAGCCTGGGCAACAAGAGCAAAACTCTGTCTCAAAAAAAAAAAAAACAAAAAACAAAAAAACCCAAAAACAAAAACAAAATTAGCTGGGCATGGTGGCGCATGCCTGTAATCCCAGCTACTCGGGGGGCTGAGGCAGGAGAATCGCTTGAACCTGGGAGGCGGAGGTTGCAGTGAGCTGAGGTCACACCATTGCACTCCAGCCTGGGCAACGAGAGCGAAACTCCGTCTCAAAAAAAATAATAATAAAATAAATAAATAAATAATAAATAAATAAATAAATAAAACTGGAAGTCCAGGCCAGGCACAGTGGCTCATGCCTGTAATCTCAGCACTTTGGGAAGTCGAGGTGGTAGGATGGCTTGAGGCCAGGAGTTTGAGACCAGCCTGGGTAACACAGCAAAACCTTGTCTCTCCAAAACAAACGAAAAAGAGTCTCACCTTGCAGGTTTTAGTCTCCTTATGCATGTGTCACTTCCGGCAAACCAGAAGGACTCAGGTTACAGTGAAGTGAGTGAGTCACTCACCTGGAGCACAAAATCTAAAGGATACCAAAACACTCAGCACCCAAGAAAAATAATATCTTAATGCAATATTTAAAAAGTAATCTAAGTTAATGCAAACAATTCATAATGAACAAAATAACAATAAGACGTAGTATTGCTCTTTTGCCCATGCTGGAGTGCAGTGGTGTGATCTCAGCTCACTGCAACCTCTGCCTCCCAGGTTTAAGCGATTCTCCTGCCTCAGCCTCCCAAGTAGCTGGGACTACAGGTGTGCACCACCACACCTGGCTAATTTTTGTATTTTTAGTAGAGGCGGGTTTTCCCCATGTTGGCCAGGCTGGTCTCAAACTCCTGACCTCAAGTGATCCATCTGCCTCAGCCTCCCAAAGTGTTGGGATTATGGGCATGAGCCACTGCGCCTGGCCATAAAATTTAAATAAATAAAGAACTGGTGCGAAGGGCATCACTACTTTCCTCCTCCTGCTCTGAGAACACATATTTTTGGGTGGGAGATGTGGGGCCAGACATAAGGAAGAAAAAGCAGGAATGCTAACAGCCTCGGGCAGGTTAGCAGAGACAGGAAGCTCCAGCTTCTCCTCCCTTCCCTCCCAGTTCACCCTAGGGAACCTACTGGTTTTTCTTCACTTTAGACTGGGGGGCAGGGGTCTCTGCAGACAGCAGGAATAGCTGCTGCAATGGAGAAGGAGGAGCTTGTGGGAAGAAATGCAAGAGGTAGTATTCCCTCCAAGGGAAGTGTATGGCTGCCAAGAGCAGGTCATGGGGGAAAGGCCAACACTTGGGATAGGAAAGTGGTCCTTTTAGTAGGACAGAGGATTAACTCTGTTGGGAAAGCCTTCTAGAAGCCCATTTGCTGTAAAGGCATCATTGGCAGCTGAGGTCAGAGGAAGGAGAAAGGTGTTCTACAACAGAGGAAAGAGAAATAATTGGACCCGGGGTGGAGTATCTCGGTGGAGCTAGAGACAGAGAATGATGCTCCTACATTAACTTGATGTGACCCCTCCTGCTGCCCTCCCCTCCCCATCTTGAATTAAATTTGCATCCATCACAAATTGCTGGGGGTGGGGTCTGTAAGGAGACAGCAGAGGCCAGGGTCAACATGGCCCCCAGCTTGCTTCTGGATTTTGCTAACATCATATCTGTTGGAAACGGATGCATCCCTCTCTTTCTGGGAAGGATGGCTCCTTTGTGACTGTTAGCCAGCAATTATGAGATCCCAGAGCAATTTTGCTGTTGATTAGATTGCCTATTTTTGTATTCACTTTGGATCTCCATAGATCTGGGAGAGCAGAAGGTCTCTCTCAAGGGTTATAACAGTGACTGCCATTTGGCAGAGATTTATGGAGCTCGCCTTGGGTATCTCAGAAAGTTGAACTCTTGATTTTCTCTCCGAATCTATTCCAGTCTCATTTTCTGCATCCCAGTAAATGGCAGCACCATCCACTCAGTTGCTCAAGCTAAGTTCGTATCAGTCACTGTCGACTTTTTCTTTTCCTTCCTTCTATCCATCAGCAAGTAAGGTGGACTTGATCTCTACCCATGGTGGCCTAGGATGACCACCCATGCAGGTTTGCCAAGGACTTTCTCATTTTAGTACTGAAGTTCCTGTGTCTCAGGAAACCCCTCAGACCCAGCAAACTGGGGTCGTTGGTCACCCTCATCTTTCACAGTCATGTGGGTCCAATTGGCACTATTCTATCCCTTCCTAGCCAGCATCTCTGCTTCCTCCTGGACCTGCAAACATTCACCACACAGTAGCAGAGTCAGCTGGTAATTGAATGAATCAGAGGATAGGGTTCCTCTGTCTGCTTGAGACCCTTCAATGCACGTGAACCCATGAGAGCCCCCTTACAGCCCTGTACGATCAGTTCTGGCTTTGCTTGGGCCTCTCTGCCATAGCGCTTCCTCATTTGCATTCTAGAGCCACATGCTTCAATGTGCCCAGGCCCTTCTTCCATGTCTGCCCTTGTCCCTCCTCGCTGACATGCTGTCCCTGAGTCTCCAGAAGGGGCTTGCTTCTCGTCATTCAGGTCTCAGCACACAGGTCACTATCTCAGAAAGGACCACCCAGATCTGAATTAGCCTTCCGTTTCCTGACTTAGTGAAGGCTAAAGTTGATCAGTTTCTGATCATTGGCCTCTTTATCTCATAACTCTGTTTTAATCTCCTGATGTATTTGTCACTGCTAAAACAACTTTGTGCTGGGCACGGTGGTTCATGCCTGTAATCCCAGCACTTTGGGAGGCTGAAGCAGGTGAATTACTTGAGATCAGGAGTTGGAGACCAGCCTAGCCAACATGACGAAACCCCGCCTCTACTAAAAATACAAAAATTAACCGGGTGTGGTGGTGTGTGCCTGTAAGGAGAAAAAGATCCCTAAATCTTTGTGGAGGATGTGAGTCCCTGAAAGAAGATGGATTTCCAGAGGCAAAGCGAAGGGCACTTCAAGGGCATTCCCCATATGTAAATGGATAAAGGCAGGAATGAGCAATGCGCACACAGGTCTGCCCCTTGGTGTGGTTTGTGGAGTCTATATGAAGACATCAATGTGACGACATCTGCCATGGAAGGAGCAGGGAGCCACACAATGCTTTGCCACAACACATCTTTTTTTTTTTTTAGAGATGAGGTTTCACACCTTTGCCCAGGCTCACTCCATTGCAATCATAGCTCACTGAAGCCTCAACTTCCTGGGCTCAAGTGATCATCCCAAATAGCGGAGACTACAGGCGTGTGCCACCACACCTGGCTAATTTTTAGAAATGTTTTAGTAGAGCCAGGGTCTTGCTATGTTGTCCAGGCATCAAATAGTATTTTGGGGAAAGTCATTCAGTTTGCAGAAGACAGCAGAGTGGCATGGAGAGCTATTGGTCCAGGGCTGTGCTGATACTAGTGTGAGGGGCAGAGGGGAGAAGGCAGGACTGGGAGAAAGGAAATAAAATAGGGAACATTAAGGGGGAAGCAGGCCAGGTGTGGTGGCTCACGCTTGTAATCCCAGCACTTGGGAGGCTGAGGCAGGTGAATCACTTGAGGTCAGGAATTCAAGACCAGACTGGCCAACATGGTGAAACCCCATCTCTACTAAAAATACAAAACTTAGCTAAGTATGGTGGTGTGTGCCTGTAATCCCAGCTACTCAGGAGGCTGAAGCATGAGAATAGCTTGAACCCGGGAGGTGGAGGTTGCAGTGAGCCGGGATTGCGCCACTGCACTCCAGCCTGGGCCACAGGCCAAGACTCTGTCTCAAACAAGAAAAATTAAAAAGAGAGAGAAGCATTGCTAGGGCCTCATGGCAGTTTAGATCCTTGTGGTAAAGAGGAAGGAAATCTCCAATCAATTACCAAATTCTGTTGATTTCCAGTAGAATTGATCAATAGAATCAGGTAATTTCAGAACTAGGGAATTCAATAGGAAGAGAAACAGAATTAAGTAATTGGCCAGATATTTTTGACAAAAGAGAGGGTGAAAGCTGACAAAATTTGGGTTGCTGGGTAGAGAGTGATCTCTGTGTGAAGTACTTGCTTGAGAGGGTCACACTAGTGAAACGGTTTTGCAGAGTATTACATGTAGGGTACTGGTGGCTTCCCAGGTGGTATTCTCAGCAGCCACTGTGTCCTGTGGGGCTGGAGAGAGAAAGAGACAAGTTGCTTCTGCTGCAGGAAAAAAGGCTCTTAAATTCCTTTAGGACAAGGACCTTTGTGAACACACACAAAAAGCTCCCCAGAAAGATTCATTTACCCACAAACTTAGAAAAACTTGCATTCATAGCCAGTCATGAGACTAGTTAAAACAAATAAATAAATAATTTTTAAAATTTTATTTTTATTTTTTGAGACAGAGCTTCACTCTGTCACCCAGGCTGGAATGCAGTGGTGTGATCTCGGCTCACTGCAACCTCCACCTCCCAGGCTTAAGTGATTTTCCTGCCTCAGCCTCCCGAGTAGCTGGGATTACAGACATGCACCACCACGCCCGACCAATTTTTGCATTTTTAGTAAAGACGGGGTTTTGCCATGTTGGCCAGGCTGGTCTCATGTGACTTCATGTGATCCACCCGCCTAGGCCTCCCAAAGTGCTGGGATTATAGGTGTGAGCCACAGTGCTGGGCCAATATTTTTTTTTGAGATGGAGTCGCCAAGGCTGGAGTGCAGTGGTGCGATCTCAGCTCACTGCAAGCTCCGCCTCCCGGGTTCATGCCATTCTCCTGCTTCAGCCTCCCAAGTAGCTGGGACTACAGGCGCCTGCCACCATGCCCGGCTAATTTGTTTTGTATTTTTAGCAGAGACGGGATTTCACCATGTTAGCCAGGATGGTCTTGATCTCCTGACCTCATGATCCACTCGCCTCGGCCTCCCAAAGTGCTGAGATAACAGGCGTGAGCCACCGCACCCGGCCCAATTTTTTTTTTTTTTTAAAGAAAAACTTGCATTCTAATTTAACCCATCTTTCTTTGTTTTTTGTTTTGTTTTGTTTTGTTTTGTTTTTTGAGATGGAGTCTTACTCTGTTGCCCAGGCTGGAGTGCAGTGGTGCCATCTCAGCTCACGGCAACCTCTGCCTCCTGGGCTCCAGCGATTCTCCTTCCTCAGCCTCCCCAGCACGCACCACCATGCGTGGCTAATTTTTGTATTTTTAGTAGAGACAGGGTTTCACCTCTTTGGCCAGGCTGGTCTCGAATTCCCGACCTCAAGTGATCTACCCTCCTCAGCCTCCCAAAGTGCTGGGATCACAGGCGTGAGCCACCGCGCCTGGCCAAACACGTTTCAAATGGGTGTTTTTTGTTTGTTTTTTATTTTTTTGTGCACCGTTGACAGTTGAGTTTTATGCATGGAAAAGATTTTCCAGAAATGGTTTTGGGTTTTGAAATAGCATTTTAAATTTGTTAAAGTTTTAACTTTTAAAAACTCTCTTTTCTTCATCTTCTTAAATTCAGTTTATAAATATTTTTGTACTATTTCTAAAGTTACTAAAGTTTAAACAACCCATTTTAAAAGCACTTTAATTACATTTTAAACTTCATTTATACTTTTAATATATTTAGTTTATTTTTATAAGTTACTTCATTGTCTAATATAACAAACCTTCCAATACATCTGAATAATTTTTTATAAATCTAATGAATTAAACCTAAAAATGATGGATCTGAAGTTCTCATCGGGGTTCTAACATGGTTTACAAACTTAATGAGATTTCAACTTAATCAGAGTTCCAATGCAGAAAAAAAAAGATTTCAACTTAAATTCACAAGTCTAAATCAATTATTTTTATATTTATTTATTTAGAGATGGAGTTTCACTCGTTGCCCAGGCTGAAGTGCAATGGCGTGATCTCAGCCCACTGCAACCTCCACCTCCCAGGAATTTCAAGCGATTCTCCTGCCTCAGCCTCCCGAGTAGCTGGATTACAGGCATGCGCCACCGTGCCCGGCTAATCTTTTGTATTTTTAGTAGAGATGGGGTTTCTCTATGTTGGTCAGGCTGGTTTTGAACTCCTGACCTCAGGTGATCCACCCGCCTCAGCCTCCCAAAGTGCTAGGATTACAGGCGTGAGTCACCGTGCTTGGCCTCAATTACCTATTTTAAATTATAATCACTAGGTTAGGCCTGGCATGGTGGATCCTCCCTGTAATCCCAGCACTTTGTGAGGTCGAGGCCTTGCAGATCACTTGAGCTTAAGCGTTTTAGAGCAGCCTGGGCAATCCATGGCAAAACCCCATCTCTACTAAAAACACAAAAATTAGCTGGGCATGATGGCGCATGCCTGTAATCCCAGCTACTCCAGAAGCTGAGGCATGAGAATCCCTTGAAACTGGGAGGTAGAGGTTGCAGTGAGCCGAGATCACACCACTGCCCTCCAGCCTGAGTGACAGAGCGAGACTCTGTCTCAAAAATAAATGAATAAATAAAAAATAAAAATAAATAAATACATAAATAAAATTAAAATTAAAAAACAAAAATAAAATTTAAAAAATTATTGGGTTAACCTACTATAAATGCCAATATGCTAAATTATCCTTAACATTTCAAGAAATTAAAATGACAGACATGTACAGATTATTTTTAAATTCATCACAAAAAATGGAATATTCTAAGTTTGATTTACCTTGTAGCTCTTCTAAATTCTGAATCTCCCCTGGGGTTAGTTTTTCTGGCAAGAGAATATCATTTAATCAAGGGAGAAGGTTATGCCACCCGAATTTGGAGCCTATTTTTGCAGTCCTTCTATCAAGGGCCCCAAAACTCTGAAAGGGATAGGCCCTCATCTCCTCCCAGAAGTCTGCATGGCCTGCATCGCCACCCAGACGACCCTCACAAGAGGACATTTTTCAGTTTTTAATCAGACTTGATGTTTAAAAATAGATTAGATTAGATTTTCTGGACTTTTTGTTTGTTTTCTGTTCTTAGGATTGTTAAAATACCTTTTCTATCAAACCCTAAATACCTTGAACTTGATGGAATTCTTTCATATGTCCTGTTGCTGTCCCACTTGATGGGACAGGAGTTGTGTGGCAGGATCTCCCTGGTCACGTGAGTCTCAGGCCTGCGGGGGCAGCAGGGTGGTAAAAGGCCAGCCAGCCCCGGGGAATGACCCCCAAGGCATATGTTACCAGCCGAATTTAGAGAAAGTAGAGAAGAGACCTTGTTCACAGGGGTGAGGGAGGTGCTGGGAGGGTGCCAAGTAGTCACTGGCAGAACAAACCGAACCAAGAACTGGGAGGGACCCAGAACCGTGCAGTGTCACAGAAGCCAAGGGTGGAAAGTGTTTCCAGAAAGAAGCGTTTATAAAAAATGTCAAGCCGGTCGTGGTGGCTCATGCCTGTAATCCCAGCACTTTGAGAGGCTGAGGTGGGCAGATCACGAAGTCAGGAGTTCGAGACCAGCCTGACCAACATGGTGAAATCCTGTCTCTACTAAAAATACAAAAATTAGCCAGGCGTGGTGGCAGGTGCCTATAATCCCAGCTACTCAGGAGGCTGAGGCAGGAGAATCGCTTGAACCCAGGAGTCAGAGGTTGCAGTGAGCTGACATCACGCCACTGTACTCCAGCATGGGCGACAGAGTGAGACTCCATCTTAAAAAAACAAAGTCAAAACTAGGTAAAGTTTGATGGCTGGGCATGGTGGCTCATGCCTGTCATCCCAGCACTTTGGGAGGCTGAGGCAGGCAGATCACTTGAGGTCAGGAGTTTGAGACCAGCCTGGCCAACATGGTGAAACCCCATCTGTATTAAAAATACAAAAATTAGCCAGGTGTGGTAGCAGGCACCTGTAATCCCAGCTGCTTGGGAGGCTGAGGCAGGAGAATCACTTGAACCTGGGAGGCAGAAGTTGCAGTGAGCTGAGATCCTGCCAATGCACTCCAGCCTGGGTGACAGAGCAAGACTCAGTCTCAAAAAAGAAAAAACAAAGAAAACAACTATGTAAAACTTGAGATGGATGAGGGCTTATGAAGGATCAGAAATCATTTGGATTACAACAGCTTGGTTCCTGAACTTGATCATTAGCTGAAGCTTTTCTGATACCAGGCACAAAGGTCAGCATCATTTCAGAGAGTGTACCCTTTTCTTAAAAGGTGTTGGAATTTCTATGTCCCCAATACTATGTTATAGTTAAAGTGGCAGCTGTGTTTTTCCATATAGGCTCCATATTGTCATACCAGGTATTTCAAATTTATGCCCAAGTGCCTGAATCTGCTATGCTGAGGACTAGAAGAAGAAATTGACCATTTGACTTTCCTTAAAGGTCATTTCCCTGCGTCTCTTGGAGAGAGGAATTATTCTTTACACAATAAGCTTCCTAGGCGGGACTGGAAACAGCACCACGCAGTAGATGGGACATAGATTTAGGACAGAGATTGCAAAGTGGCAGCCTCTTTGCAGCTCAGGATTTCTTGACTATGGCACTAATGACTTTCTGGGCTGGATCATTCTTGGTTGTGGGGTTGGTCCTGTGCATTGTATTATAGGATCTTTAGCAGCATCGCTGGCCTCTACCAGTAGATGCCAGTTACACTCCTTGCCCTTAGTTATGACAACACAAATGTCTCAAAGCTTTGCTAAATATCCCCTGTGGGCAAAACTGCCCCTAGCTGAGATCCTGTGCTGTGGCTATTTTAAGCAGAGAGGGGTTTAATTCCAGGAATGAGAAGGTGCTTTCAGATCCACACTAACATCATTGTGGGAGCCAGGCTGGGCTTCAGAAACACACAGAACCGGCCTTTCCCTGGCCCTGCCTCTCAGCCCCATTCAGTGGGTGCTGTCTATCATTCCCTTGCCCTGTAAGGGGTCCTCCTTGACTCATTCACATCCCCCAGCCTCCAAAGGCTTTGATTTTGCATCAGTGTCCGACAGACCTGTTTGCAAATCGTTGGTTCTGCTTCTTGCCAGTTGGGCACTCTTGGGCAAAGTATTTAATTTTCTTGAGCTTGGTTTCCCCATCTCTGAGCGTCTTTCTCAACTCACATTCCCTGTCTGCCTTGTGGCTGTCTGTGAGCATCTCAACTCCTCTTTCTTTTTCCCTTCATCTTTTATTTTCCTTGACATCTTTTTTCCTTCTCTGTGTCTTTCCTTCAACGACTAAAGTACATTGATCAAATGTAAGGTTTGATGGTGTGCTCTTTAAAAAACATCGCGTCGCAAAACAAAACCTCTATCAAAGAAAATTGGGAAAAATAAGGAACATTTAAAATACTCCCTTTAATCTTATCTCCCTAAAACAATCGTTCTGACAAATCTAGATGCATCTTGTCTTTGTTGCATTGCTTGTTTTTTCCCCTTATTTTTTTCTTACCACAGGCAGTGATAATAAAATACCATAGACTGGATATTTTATAAAAAACAGGCTGGGCGTGGTAGCTCACACCTGTAATCCCAGCACTTTGGGAGGCCGAGGCAGGTGAATCGCCTGAGATCAGGAGTTCGTGACCAGCCTGGCCAACATGGCGAAACCCCGTCTCAACTAAAAGTACAAAAATTAGCCGAATATGGTAGCAGGCGCCTGTAATCCCAGCTACTCTGGAGGGTGAGGCAGGAGAATCGCTTGAACCGGGGAGGCAGAGGTTGTGGTGAGCCAAGATCACGCCACTGCACTCCATTCTGGGCAACATGAGTGAAACTCTGTCTCAAAAAAACAAAACCAAAACCAAAAACAAAACAAAACAAAACAAAATTCCAGAGGTTTAAAGTTTGTTTCTAAGAATTCCAAGGCTGGGAAATTGGAGATTGAGGCATTGTCATATTTGGTGTCTGGTGAGGAGGCGCTTCCTGGTTCATAGAACAGCACCTGCTAGCTATGTCTTCACGTGGTGGAAGTGGCAAGGGTCTCTCTTGGGCCTCTTATTTTTTTATTTCATTTTATTTTATTTTTTAGATGGAGTCTTGCTCTGTTGCCTAAGCTGGAGTGGTGGCACGATCTCAGCTTACTGCAACTTCGGTCTCCCAGCTTCAAGCAATTCTCCTGCCTCAGTCTCCTGAATAGCTGGGATCACAGATACCTGTCATCACACCTGGCTAATTTTTGTATTTTTAGTAGAGATGGGGTTTTGCCATGTTGGCCAGGCTGGTCTTGAACTCCTGACTTCTTGGGCCTCTTTTATAAGTACACTAATCCCATTCATGAGGGCAAAGCCCTCATGACCTAATCACCTCCCAAAGACACTGGGTCCTAATACCATCACCTTGATGATTAGGTTTCAACATAAATAGTGGGGGAGGGGAGTCATAAACATTCAGACCATAGCACCCCATATTTCTGTTTTGAATTGATCATTTCTTTGTTATGTTGTATCATAAACATTTTGATGTTGCTACATGGTTTTCAAAAATGTCTTTTTTTTGAGACCGAGTGTTTTTGAGACGGAGTCTCACTCTGTCGCCCAGGCTGGAGTGCAGTGGCGCGATCTCGGCTCACTGCAAGCTCTGCCTCCTGGGTTCACGCCATTCTCCTGCCTCAGCCTCCCGAGTAGCTGGGACTACAGGCACCCACCACCACCCCTGGCTAATTTTTAGTATTTTTAGCGGAGACGGGGTTTCACCTTGTTAGCCAGGATGGTCTGGATCTTGTGACTTCTGATCTGCCCACCTCGGCCTCCCAAAGTACTGGGATTACAGGCGTGAGCCACCATGCCCGGCTAATTTTTGGAATTTTTGGTAGAGACGGGGTTTCACCTTGTTAGCCAGGATGGTCTCAATCTCCTGACCTCGTGATTCCCCCGCCTTGACCTCCCAAAGTGCTGGGATTACAGGCCTGAGCCACCACTCCTGGCCCATAAATGCCATTTTTTAAAGTGACTGCAAATAGTCTTGCTTTTCTAGTGAAAGTGTCATAACTTACTGAAGTCACTCTCCCATTCTGGACATGCAGTTTTTGTCTTTCTTATCTTTATTCTTTACTCCGTAATGAATATTTTCATACATAAGGATAAAATATTTTTTCTATGTGGGTATCTGTAAATATAATTATTAAGTCAAAGGATAAAAAAAGTCATGTTTCTAAATAAATGTTGAGTTCATTTAAATTACAAAGCCAGAGGCCGGGCACAGTGGCTCACGCCTGTAATCCCAGCACTTTGGGAGGCTGAGGTGGGCAGATCATGAGGTCAGGAGTTCGACACCAGCCTGACCAACATCATGAAACCACTGCTCTACTAAAAATACAAAAATTAGCTGGGCATGGTGACACGCGCCTGTAATCCCAGCTACTCAGGAGCCTGAGACAGGAGAATCCCTTGAGCCACGGAGGCGAAGGTTTCAATGAGCCGAGATCACGCCATTGCACTCCAGCCTGGGTGACAGAGTGAGACTCCGTCTCAAAAAATATATAATAAATAATAAAAAAAAATTACGAAGCCAGACACTAAGGGTTCCATAAATAAAAGGAATAGGCAGAAAATCCACCACAAAAGATATAGATCTACTAATTCAATCATGAAAAATGCCAATTTTTGAAGTACATATTAAAACCGTGAATAAGACACTTCTTCCTGCTAGTACAATTTGTTTGAAACATTAATGTCTAACAGTGATGAGGGAGAAATGAAATAGATATTGGTGATTCACATGAACAGAACCTTTGAGGGAAAACTGGAAATATAATTGATCCATCTATTGTTTATTATACTGTTCAGTGGGGATATTTTTTCCCACTGTGTTTGCCTACTTTTACATAGCTATATTGTCAAATCTATAGCTCTTTTGGGTTATCTCATTCATGGTTTTTCTGTGATCTGGGTTTTAAAGTCTTTCTCCTGGAATTAATTTTTTTCCATTGTTTTCCATCCCAAATCAACATCCCTGGAATTAACTTTGATATATGATATGATATATGTCTCAGTCAATTTTTTTTTTCTAATTGACAATTGGTTACTCTAGAAAATTTATTAGTAATCCTTAACTTTAAAAATTGATTTGAAATGCCTTTTTAACCTAACAGCAGGAATGTATTTCTGGGTCATTTTATTCAATCATTCATCTTGCTGCTCCTTGGTTATTACCACATTGTTTTGTTCATTGTAGTTTATTATTTATTTATTAGAGTGTAGTTTATTATTTATTATTTTGTATTTATACAAATACAAATTTATGCAAATACTAGTTTAGTATTTATTATTGATTACATTGTAGTTTATTAGTGTGTTTTGATATCTTATAGAGCTTGTTTCATCTCATTTCTTTAGTTTCTTCTGAATTTTCTTCTATATTCTTGTCCTCTCTATTCTTCTGTGTTAGTTTTACAGATGCTTTCTTTTTTGTTGTTTGCTTTATTTTTTCCTTTGGAAACAGGGTCTCACTATTTTGCCTAGGCTGGGCTCCAACTCTCCATCCTTCCATCTCAGCCTCCCGAGGAGCTAGAATCACAGGCATGTACCACCTTGCCCAGCTACTCAGATGAATTTAGAATTTTCTTGCCAATGTCCTATCTTCTCCCTTGGTGGGGAATGCCAGGGTGGGCTGGCCCAAGAGTTTCGGTCCCTGATGCCCTCATAGCACATATGTGTGTGTCAGACAGGCCTGCTTAGGCGGGTCACCAGAACAAGAGGTTTGACGTCAGTGTGTGTAGAACCAAAGAACAAGCTCTAAAACAGGGGCTTCCAACCAGAGAGAAGGGATTAAATCCGCCTTAGGGTGGGACTGGGTTGATTAAATTAAGGAGATTGCAGGAATGGGTGGGGCTAAGTGGGACCTATTTAAGGCCTCATATCTTCCCCGGTCTCAGACTAGTGGCTTCCAGTTCTGACTGAAGCGGTCTCCAGCTCTGAAGCGGTCTCCAGCTCTGAAGCGGTCTCCAGCTCTGAAGCGATCTCCAGCTCTGAAGCGGTCTCCAGCTCTGAAGCGATCTCCAGCTCTGAAGCGGTCTCCAGCTCTGAAGCGGTCTCCAGCTCTGGAGCAATCTCCAGCTCTCACTCCAGTTGTTTCCAGCTCTTCTGGACTGAATTCTTTCCAGGTAGGAAGACCAATGCAGGGTCTGAGGGATCTGGAACCTTCACCACAGTATAACTAATTTCTTCAAGTCCTGAGTGGGCAAAGGTGGTCTCTGGGGAGACGGTGAAGGGTGGGGTATCAGAGTGTCGTGTGGGGCTTGGAATGATGAAGGAAGTTGGGGTGACCAGTCAAGGAGGTCCCCATTTTCCAGCCCGGCAGGCTCTCCGTGTGTTGTTGGGAGTGGAGTAAGGGGCTAGTCCCTGTGTCCAGTGAAATGAGAGTGCACTCATGTGTCAATGAACTCCCCATGGGGCCTGTTGGAGAGCTTGGGTCTCATTTAGGAGATAATGTCCACAGATTCTTGCTCAGGCTTATGAGAAGCTGGTAGAGTTGTGAATCTGGTTTGAATCCTGAGTGGACCAGAAACGTGGGCAAAATCTAAACTCCCAAGCCAGACTCCTCATCTACAAAATGGCGATAAAATTACTGGATAATCTAGGGTTGCTGTGAGAATTTAATAATTGAGTGTTCAGGCTTTTGACATTTATTGGAGACAGGGTCTCGCTCTGTTACTCAAGCTGGGGTGCAGTGTTTGCTGTGCTCATAGCTCACTGCAGCGTTGCTCTCCTGCTCAAGCTATCTTCCCACCTCAGCCTCCCAAGTAGATAGGGCCCCAGGTGGGCATCTCCCTGCCTAGCTTATTTTTGAAGTTTTTGTAGAGACAGAGTCTCGGTATGTTGCCCAGTCTGGTCTTAAGCTCCTGGACTCATGTAGTCCTCCCACCTCTGCTTCCCAAATTAGTGAGATTACAGGTTTAGAAATCAAAAGTTAAGAGATGAAAGTTTCGGCCGGGCATGATGGCTCATGCCAGTAAACCCAGCAGTTTGGGAGGCCGAGGTGGGTGGATCACGAGGTCAGGAGTTCAAGACCAGCCTGACCAAGATGGTGAAACTCTGTCTCTACTAAAAATACAAAAAAAATTAGCTGGATGTG
Source organism: Pongo pygmaeus (assembly GCF_028885625.2). Taxonomy (NCBI): domain Eukaryota; kingdom Metazoa; phylum Chordata; class Mammalia; order Primates; family Hominidae; genus Pongo; species Pongo pygmaeus. The sequence goes on from NC_072376.2 coordinate 24,768,139, forward strand.
GTGGTGCACGCCTGTAATCCCAGCTACTCAGGAAGCTGAGGCAGAGAATTGCTTGAACCCAGGAGATGGAGGTTGTAGTGAGTGGAGATCGTGCCACTGCACTCTAGCCTGGGCGACACAGCAAGACTCCATCTAAAAAAAAAGATGACAGTTTACAGGTGAAAAGTGATAGGTTTTGACATCCTGGTTTCACCATCTGATGCAGGTAATCTGCAAAGTGTGGATAATGAATCAACGGTGGTTGTTAAAGTTTTAACTTTTAAAAACTCTCTTGCTTTCTTCATCTTAAATTCAGTTTATAAATATTTTTGTATGATTTATACATTTACTAAAGTTTAAACAATGCGTTTTAAAAATATTTTATATTTTAAACTTCATTTATACTTTTAACATATTTAGTTTATTTTTATAAATTATTGCAATTGTCTAATATAACAAAACTTCCAATCTATTCAAATAATTTTTATAAATCTAATGAGCATCAGGCAGAGGTAGTAAGCTGGCAAGCAAGCAGCTAGTGGGCTGCATTTAGCTTGACATGGATTTTGCTTGGCTCCTACAGTTGCTTTAAAAAAAAAACAACCCACACTTAAATTCTGAATATTTTTTCATTTATTTTTAAATTATTTGTTTTATTTTGAGACCGGGTTATGCGACTGGTTGATTTTTGTATTTTTGGTAGAAATAGGGTCTCACCATGTTGGCCACGCTGGCCGCAAGTGAACTGCCCACCTCAGGCCTCCCAAAGTGCTGGGGTTACAGATGTGAGCCACCGTGCCTGGCCAAAATTCTAAAATTTTACCCGAAAGGCTTAATTTCTAGCTTCTGAAATGTGAGAAAAGTAGCAACACTTGCCCCAGTTCCCAGCAGCAACAGCCAGGCAAAGCTGAGGAGTGGCTGCTCCTTTTAGGGGAAAATCAGTGTGTCAGTTCTCTACTCTGAGATCTTTTTTGTCTCACCTGGCCTTTTTCTGCTTTCTTTTTTGAGACAGAGTCTCCTCCATCACCCAGGCTGGAGAGCAGTGGCAATCACTGCTCATTGCAGCCTTGACTTTCTGGGCTCAGGCAGCCCCCCTTGCCTTAGCCCGCTGAGCAGCTGGGAATACAAGCATGTGCCACGCCCAGCTAATTTTTTAAAAAAATTTTTGTAGAGACAGAGGTCTTTCTATGTTGCCCAGGCTGGTCTTAAACCCCTGGGATCAAGGTATCATCCCATTCCAGCCTCCCAGAGTGCAGAGATTATACGCATGAGCCACTACACCAGGCCAATAGCAGGGGATTTTAAGGGAACATTTATAACTTTAAAAAACGAATCTCTTGGCTGGGTGCAGTGGCTCATGCCTGTAATCCCATCCCTTCCGGAGGCCAAGGTGGGCGGATCACGAGGTCAGGAGTTCGAGACCAGCCTGGCCATAGTGAAACCCTGTCTCTACTAAAAATACAAAAATTAGCTGGACGTGGTGGCGGGCGCCTGTAATCCCAGTACTCCGGAGGCTGAGGCAAGAGAATTGCTAGAACCCTGGAGGCAGAGGTTGCAGTGAGCTGAGATTACGCCACTGTACTCCAGCTTGGGGGACAGAGCAAGGCTCCATCTCAAAAAAAAAAAAAACAAAAAAAAACAAAAAAACTGATCTCTGCCAGGCACGGTGGCTCATGCCTGTAATCCCAGCACTTTGGGAGGCGGAGGCGGACTGAGGCAGGAGAATCGCTTGATCCTGGGAGGTAGAGGTTGCAGTGAGCTAAGATCGCACCATTCCACTCCAGCCTGGGCAACAGAGTGAGACTCTGTCTCAAAAAAAAAAAAAAAGCAACAAAAAAACCCTGATTTCATGGGGGCAAGATTCAAATGTCAGCTTCAGTTTGAGATTAGGAGGCCCTGATTCATTAAACCGATAGTTACGTATTGGAACTACCATGAGTTGAATGCATGCATACAGTGTGGTGGGAAGGATCTGTGAGCTCTGAGAGGCCAGAGTTTGAGAGTCTGGCAGTGCTTCTAGTCATAACAGACACATAATAGGACATAAAAGGAATAGTATTTACCTACTAAGTTCCAGGCCTATGATAATGCTTTATATTCACTGACTTACCAAATAACTTATAAACTATACAAACTTTATTATCAGGAACAGTTAGTTATATTTAATAACTCAGGCAAAATATTCACATACTCTTAGTAGTACTAATAGTCATTACCATGATTGATCTTTTAGGCTGTCTTTGACATACAGAAATGGACAGTGTCATACGGTTCCAGCACTTACCCTCTCCTCCGCCTCAATCTTACTTCCCTACGTTTCTCTTTGCCTCTTCTTTCTCACTTAGTTTTGAATCAATTATACGTTGTCGATCTGTAAGCTGTCTTAGATCCTTTTAGGAGCAGTATACAAATAGAAAAATACAGTCTCCCATATCCCACAACCAAATATAACTATGATGAACATTTTCGTGTATTGCTTTCTGGTATTTTTCTCTGCATATTTATGTACATATTGAAGCCAGGTTGAAGACAGCCTGTAATTATGTCAGCCCTGTGTTCTGTTCCGTTAGCATTTCTCCATTTAAACCTGACTCTTTGAAGTCCAGTGCTGTCTCATGACTATGTAACACATTATTTGACTTTTCTGGAATTCTGGCTGTATCTAAGGGGATAGGTTTCCTGTCACCGAGCCTGACTGAACAATTCTGAGATTATCAACACTGCCATAGGGCCCTGAAAAAGCGTCTAATGAATGCAAAAGTTCAAAGCGGTTTTGTTCAGGTGTTATTTTTGGAGACACTTTCTCAGGCTTTTATGATGCAATCCGCTTTGTGCTCCTCTCTTGCAGCAGCTTCAGCCAGGGAAAAAGCACTAAGTGGCCTTGCTCACTGGTCCTCAGGGGTGGGTACCCTGGGCAGGCCAGCCCAGAAGTCAGCTGCCTCCTCTCCAGGCCCCGCCTGGACAGCTGAGAGTCAAGCAGACAGTTATTCGCCATCCCTACCTCTTTTCTGTCTTCAGTAACTGGCAGCTTCATCCTGCCAGAGAGTTTGGAATGAGCTAGGACTTTCCCATCAGTCTGAACTCCTGGGTTTTCCCAGGCCTGGTGACTCAGAGGGTAAGGCACCGAGCAGAGGAAGAGAAAGGAGAACCTGGACTCCTGGGTGCCTTTGTCTCACCACACAATCACCTCCCAGGAAGGCTGTCATCCAATCACTCCTGTGGAATCTCTCTGCCACTTTGTTGTAAAGAAAGTCAGCCCCAGTGAAGGGTAAAAAGAAGTGCCAGAGGGCCGTGGGGACAAGCCATATACTGGTAGAAAGGGCACTGGGGCAGGGTCCGAACAGCTGAGAGCATGTCTAGCACCAGGATGAAAATCAGTAGTTCACAGAGCTGCTGTGTTTGGCCTACTCCGTATTTTTTTAGGCTTCCCCAGAAAAGTCAAGATCTGACAGCATCTAATTATATTTTCTCATGCAATGTCTGAAGCTGGGTAGCAGCCGGCCCTGGATGGGGTGTTTCCTCTCCAGATTAACACAGAGCCCACCAAATTGTTAAATCTCACCTCATAGGACAATAGGCACAAAAATATACTGAAATGAGTTGAAAAAATGGTAATACTTTTTTTTTTTTTGAGACAGAGTCTCGCTCTGTTGCCCAGGCTGGAGTGCAGTGGCGCGATCTCGGCTCGCTTGCAAGCTCTGCCTCCCGGGTTCATGCCATTCTCCTGCCTCAGCCTCCCAAGTAGCTGGGACTACAGGTGCCCGCCACCACACCCGGCTAATTTTTTTTTGTATTTTTAGTAGAGACGGGGTTTCACTTGTTAGCCAGGATCATCTCGATCTCCTGACCTCGTGATCCGCCCGTCTCAGCCTCCCAAAGTGCTGGGATTACAGGCTTGAGCCACTGTGCCTGGCCCGGTGATACTTTTTTGATGAAAGCATTTTTTTTAATTTAATTTTTTTGAGACAGATTCTTGTTCTGTCATCCAGGCTGGATTGCAGTTAGCTCTCACTGCAACTTCCGCCTCCCCGGTTCAATGATTCTCATGACTCAGCCTCCTGAGCAGCTGGGATTTTTTTATATTTTTAGCAGAGACGGGGTTTCGCCATGTTGGTAGACGGGTCTCCAGCTCCTGGCTTCAAGTGATCTGCCCACCTCGGCCTCCCAAAGTGTTGGGATTACAGGCGTGAGCCACCGCACCCAGCCTCGATGAAAGTATTTTAGATGTTTGTATTTATACATAAGGCTCTATGTTTGAAGTACTAAATGGTGAGAGTATTTTGTATCTCAGATGGAATAACGATAGGAAAATGTTCTTTAGCAGATTGTATTCCCCTAAAGGGAGAGATTATAGAATGATGAACACAGACACGCCATCTACCTTTCCTCCAGACTTTGTAAAAAAAATTGTATAAATTACAATCCCAAACTAGAATCAGATACCATCCCTGATCTACTACCAAGATCTGTACACATTAAGAGAACAATGTTCTGGATTGAACCTGTTTTGCCTTTTTAATTGGAACACAAAAGGGATACCTTTTTCTTTTCCAAGTTTTTGAAATTTTGGTCTCCCTCTTACATTCGCTCCTTGTTGAAAGTAATGGAAATAAAAGCTCACAGTCAGGAGGGGAGTCTCATTGAGGTGATTGTCCTGTTAAGACCTGCTCCTGTGAACCCCTAAGCACAGGGCAGAGCAGGACATGAACTAAGAGCCAGGCTTTGCCGAATCCGGGTCGAGTTCACTGAGAGCAGTGTGTGCAGCACCCTTCCTCCTTGGCATCCTGGCAGTAGAGCCCTTTCTCATTGTAAACCCAAGTGGTGTCTGCAGTTCGCCTTGCCCAGGGCTGGAGGCAGAGCTGAGCTTGGTGAACAGGTGCCAGGGGATTCCTGTCATCAGTGGACTATGCTTTAGAAGCTGCTTGTTGCAAAGGTACTGGTTGATCATTGTCTGAGAGTTGGATTTGAAGGCCAACACCCACTAGCAAAACCATCATCCCTCTAATAACAGCAACCCAAGCAGATTTGATTTCTCCAGTGAAGGTTCTAGATGAGTCTAATCAAGGCTTCCCACCCATCTTCTCCCAACACCAGAGTTTCCCTGTGAAAACGATCATGGTTAACTCGCACTGAATACTATTTATGTGCCAAGTACCATTCCACATTCTTTACATATTTTAGCTCACTTTACTCCAACAGGGACCATTATTCCCAGTTTGCACATAAGCAAATGGAGCCAGGGAAAGCAAGGGGCAGAACAGGGAACTGATTTCCCGGAGTTTGGGCCCAGAGTCAGTGTGCTTAGCTACCGCCAGCACCAGCCCCAGAGAGCTCCAGGCTCCTGGAAGTCGTGCTCCCGACTCCTTCCCCTTGCACAGTGGAGAGAACTCGGTGTTGGAATGAAACCAGCTAATTCCAGTAGGGTGCTTCCGCTGTTTTGAGGAGCTGGGCAACTAGTAAGCTCGCTGAGCCTCACTGTGCTCCACTATAAAACCAGGAGAGTGCGCAGCAGAGTAGAGGGTCTGGGTTTCAGAATAAGACGCAGGTTTTCTTCCTGCTCAGCAAATCCTGGGTAATTGTATCATATCCCCTAACCCCTTAAACCTCAGCTAGAGAGGGAGCCACTCTTAGCCCCAGGGAAGGCTTTCGTGTGCACATTGGAGACAACGAGACAACGCCTGCCCAGCAGTGCCTGGCACAGAACTGGGGAGCTGTTGTGATAAGCATGGAGACGGACTCTCCCTGGGACAGATCCTATCTCACAGAAGTTTGGAGAACTGTTGTATACACACGCAGGTGACACGAGGCAGAGCAGGATGTGAAACGAGCGCTGTGGTTAGCCAAACCAGCAGCAGGCTTAGGACGGAGTGGTGAGAACAGCCCCCTTTTCCTCAGCTTGACGGTCGCAGCCTTTCCCATTGCGGACCTAGAGCCCAGATTCCCGGGGCAGAAAGCGCCCCACAGACTGATAAAGCTGAACAATCCAGGCTTTGTTTCCGAGGGCTTTATCCCTGACTTTCCAACTGGCTTTTATCTGTGTCTTCACGTCTCTGACCTCTTGAGCCTCACAGGAGGTAGACTAGAAGGTTCAAGTTCTTGAGGAGAAGGCAGGGGCGGGGGAGCCCCCACTTCCGGGAATCTCGTGCGGACCGAGTCGGGGCGGGAGAGGGCGCGCACCAGCCAGGCTAGGGCGCGCGGGGCGCCCAGGAGCGCGGGGCCGTTTGGGGCCGTTCGGGCCAGTTCGCGCGGCGGGGCCCGTCGGAGCTTTTCTCTCGGCAGCCTGGCTGGCCGCGCGTCTTCTCCGCGCAGCGGGCGAAGTTGCGATGGGTTCGTTAAGGCGGCAGGTAGGCAGTGCCCCAGCGGCGGCGGCAGGCGGTCCAGGAATGTGCGAGGGGCGTGATGACAGCGGCCGCCGGCCTCTTTGCGCAACACCTTCGCCATATATACCCGGGGCGCTGCACTGCACCTGGCCGCCGCCTCCAGCCCAGCACCTGCGGAGGGAGCGCTGGTGAGTACCGCCGCCGGGGCAGGGGCGCTTCCTCGCTCTTTCAAGGACTTTGATTCATTTAATTCTTGTAAATACCTCTCGGTGCTGACTTCAAGGAACTTGGCTGGCTTTGGGCCACAGAAGTGAAAAACACAAAGCTCTCCACAATGTTCAAGTTGTTTTCTTCTTAATGTTACGGTTATTGCTTTTATTACAGCTCTTGCTGCTACACTCTTACTATTGACAGTGTTATTAATCAGCCACACTTGTGGATTCTAAAATGATCACTGTTTTGAGAGTCGTGGTTTGGAAGAGGAAAGGCCCAGGGGATAGAAGTCTCCACCTAGGAATCAGGATGGCTAGGCTCTTTGTGGCTGGTCACCAACTAGCCATGTGACTTAACCCTAGTCCCTGTGAGCCCCTGGGCTGCCGTCTTCCATTCTTTATAGGAAGGGGAATGCGACATCTCAGGACCATGAAAATTCTAGGTTTGTGGTGGCTGCCTGGTGAGGTGACACTGCCCCCCACCCAAGTGTGACTTCCACGTGCTACAGTGCTTGTTTGCAGTTATTTAAGGTGTTTAGGAGACAGTCTTAGTTTGTTTCTATTAGGGCCCGTGGCCATCAGCGAAGGGTGCGTCCTTCAGCCGTCTTGGGGAGCAAAGCCCGCAATTTCTGTTTTCCAAGCCAGAAATGGGTGAGCAGGCTGGGGAGATAACCTACAAGGAGATGTGCACAGGAGTGGTTGGGTTCGGGGACTGCGCATCCTCAGGCCCGAAAGTGGGGGGGCTGCATGGCATGGAGTTAGTTCAGGTTCCCCGGAACGGTGCCTGCCACCGGTGGCTCGCACTGCGCTGAAGAGAGTTGGAATCTCGTTTTCTTTGAGGAGGTCCCTTTCTCAAACATGTTGATTTCATGGAAGCAGCTTGTGGATTTCATCACTCGAGTCCCCTCTTCCTGTTTAGGTGCCCCAGGGGATTTCTGTGTTAGCCCTGATCGCTCTGGGCCTTGTCATTCTTTCCTTTTTCCTTCTTCCCTTGTGTGCTGGCAGTTCTTTAACTTGTCCTGGGTTGGGTATTCTTGGAAAACTGTGTCTGTAGGAGTGGCCGTTGTTTCAGATTGTTAAAGAAAAACAAAAATAAAAGACTGCCTCTTTTGTCCCATGTCAGCTGATCGTAATCTTCTCTGCTTTTGTAATTTGGGGAATGGGTGATAAGAAGGGCGTGCTTTGTAAAAGATTCGGATGCTAAACAAATTGCCCCATCCAAAACTTTCCCCAAACTGCTCACCTGTCTCATTGAAGCAAGTCCGCTGTGGTATGAGGATGGGCTTCTGATTGTTGCTGTTAGAAACAAAGGGGACATAAAAATAGCCCGGATTCAATGCAGTGAGGAAAACAGCCTCACAGAATCAGAGTGCTTTGGAATAAACTGGGCTTTATTAACCAGTTTCAGGCAACTTTCACCCCTCCTTCCTCACCCACACCCCCGCTTCTATTCTGGGGACAGCAGGGAGCAATCAGGACATCCCAGGGGACTTATTCATCTCAGTGAATTTTAAAAATGCAAAGGTACAAAAAGAGGGCTATAAAAAGATTGCGGTATGTTTAAGATGTTTATATTTACAAATTTAACTGCTTTAAACCCCCCAATATAATGCAGCATAACTGATATAGTTACAAGTTATTTACAGGATTTATTTTAAGATATCATGAATACAAATTGACAGTGCATGGTGAGGGTGTGGTTTGGTGATATGGTCCAAGTTTAAAGTGATAGAATAAATGTCTTTAAAATTTTATTAGTGTGTCACATCAAAAATGTAAACTCAAGTTATCTATCAATGTGGGGCCCAGGCCAATTGCTTCCTTGACTCCTCTCATCACTACCACCACTGTGTCCTTGAAGAGATTATTATTAGCAGTAATGTAGGGACAGGGTCTCACTAAGTTGTCCAAGCTGGTCTCAAACTCACAGGTTCAAGGGACTCTCCTACTTTGGCCTCCCAAAGTGCTGGGATTATAGGTGTGAGCCACCACCCTTAGCCTATAGGGTTGATTATTTTTCCTTGTGATGGCTGTAAGGGAAGCAGAGGAAAAAGAGACATCACCCTTTTGGGAATTTTTGAAGCATGGAGTCATTCTTTCAAAGTAGGGGAAGGTTTTCCTGGGCATCCTGAGAAGACTGGTCTGCATGAGGTTGAAATTCTCTGCGGTGTTGCGGTGCCTATGTGATTCGAAGCAATTAACTTCTCTGTGGCTCAGTTTTTCCCTCTATAGAATGAGGATACTGTTCATTTTAAAGGAGACTCTAAGTTTACATAGATACATGAAATGCTGTGAGTAGATTTGTGCACCAATTTGCAAGTGCCAGGCACAAAGTCCTTAATAAACACTGCTTGGCTACCATGTGCCCAGCACTGTCCTATGTGCTGGGGATACAATGGCCATACTCTAGTCCCTGTGCCTGTGAAGGCTACCATTCTGGTGGGAGACTATGTGTCCATGTCCTGATTCCTCGCCGGACCACTGCCCTGGGCTTCCTCCTCTCCCCATTTCTTCAGATGGCCTTGACTGCTGCTCTGGGCACAAGGTGCCCGGGAACAGGTCTTGGTTGGAGAAGCCCAAACAATGCGAATGTAGGGCTTGGGTGACTGCCAGGTACCCTACATTCCCCTGTTTCCCAAGTCTGAGCCGAGTCAAGAAAGTTCCTCTCCCGGGTCTTCGAGAAAGAATAAGAGCTCTGGCAGCGGGTGCCCATGTGGTGCAGGAAGTGGAGCCAAGAGGGTGAGGCATACAGGCAACTCGGTTATAGAGGCCAGTGTGGCAGCGGGGGAGCCCCCCGCTGGGCTTTAGTAAAAAGCTTCCAAATGATGACTTCTCCCTTCCTCTGCTGCTTCTGGCAGGTGGGAAGAATGTGCTGGAGTGAGGCCTTGGGAAGGCTGGGAGAGAACAAGGCAGTGGTTGCGCCAGGGCTATGGGGGTAGGAGAAAGGCTTAAAGGGGCTCAGAGCTCCAGGGTACATTCTCTGCCTGCACCATTTAATACCCACCCCCACCCGCCCCCCCGCACCACCCTCCCCTCCTGCTCAGTCATTGCAACATTCTTGGGCGGGCATTTCCAGCATCTGAATGATCATGTGGGAGTGACCTGCAGACATGCCAATCTAGCCAGCTATCCGAAAACACTCAGAGCCCTCAATGTGCCTAGACCTAAGGCCTCTGGGTGCCCTGGTGCTTTGAGGGCTGGAGAATTCCTCCTCCCTTTGCCCCTGGCTGTGAGATCTGTGGAAAAGCTTCTGGCTTTGGAGCCAGCAGTCTTGGGTTCATATCCTGACACCAGCTCCAGGTAGTTGGAGGCAAGCTTCTTTGTTTCTCTGTGCCTCAGTTTCTTTGTCTGTACACTGAGAAGAAAAACTCCTTCCTTGGTAGACTTAATGAGGTCACAAACTGCATAGGACACTCCTCTGCCACAAAACAAACATTAACGTCTTTCTCTCACAGGCTTTGGGTTCATTTATTCAAATATTAACTGAGATCCACTACCATGCTGAGCATTGGAGATGAAGAGCTTATGGTCTAGGGTACACACAGTGGAGGTGAGGCCATTTACTGTACATGACATAGTGCATTTCCATGTAATAAACACTCTTGTTTATTGTCCGTGACACAATGCATTTCCACATTGTGTCACGAACAATAAACAAGAGTTCCGAGTGTTTACTCTGCCAGGCATCATGCTCTAGCCTCACCTACACTTATTAACCAATTAGTCCTCATAACAGCTCAGTAAGCGAGATGGTATTGTCCCCATTTTTGCAATGATGAAGCTGAAGCTCAGAGTGGCTCAGGGTTGCATATAGTGAGGGGCAGGCCTGCAGAGCCAGCCCTCCCCCACTGTGATTCCCTCTCTCCAGGTATCACTGAGCCATCTTACCTTTGTGGGCTTAGAGGTTGAGTTGCATCTTTTAAAAGAATTTTCTTCTAAAATTTAAAAAATCACCCACAGTCTCACCACTCCCTTTAACCCCAGAGAACATTTCTGGATCTTGTCTGCCTTGTTGAGATGATGCTGTGAATGGGAAAAAGAAGTGCTTTAGATTCGAAGTTTATCTAAAACATTTTCCTATGGTTTTACTGATTCAGTATAACCTCCTTAATGGCATACTCTTACAATGCATGGACATACCATAGTTAGAAGGAGTAATTTCTCTTTTTTAATTTTTTAACACTGTAAATGATAGAGCAGCAAATATCTTTTTAGTCTACATCACATTCATTCTATCATAAATATGCCTGGCGGAGCTCAAGACCTTAAAGACGAAGTGATGAACAAGACAAAGTCCCCTTTTTGGTAGGGTTTGCAGTCTGGTAAGCAGGAACTAGGTTGAAGAAGAAAGGAGTCAGGTGGACTCAGGCTCTAAGAAGCTCTCTTGGAAGAGATGATCAGAGTAAGTTAGGTATTTCTGAATTTCTGAGAGGAAATATTCCTAGCTTCCTGATTTCTAGAAGTGAAATGACTGGGTCACAGACGTGTGATGAACATAAGGCACTTTGGACAGTTTGCTAACTTTTCCAGAGCTTCTAGCAGTGTTCAACTCATAACATCTTCTCCAGCATAGCATAATGAACTTAAATTCTTTTTGCTACTTTGACAGTTGTCACTGTTTTAGTTTGAATATATGGGATTGCTTCTTTTTTTTTTTGAGACCCAGTTTCACTCTTTTTGCCCAGGCTGGGGTGCAATGATGTGATCTCGGCTCACTGCAACCTCCACCTCCCAGATTCAAGTGATTCTCCTGCCTCAGCCTCCCGAGTAGCTGGAATTACAGGTGCATGCCACCACGCCTGGCTAATTTTGTATTTTTAGTAGAGACGGGGTTTCACCATGTTGTCCAGCCTGGTCTCTAACTCCTGACCTCAGATGATCCACCCACCTCGGCCTCCCAAAGTGTTGGGTTTAACAGGCGTGAGCCACTGCGCCCAGCCTGGATTGCTTCTTTTTTAATAGGCATTTTAGCCATATGTTCCTTTTCTGTGAATTGCCTTTTTCCAGTCCTTTGGACTGCTTTGTCTAATGGACAAGGACTAATTGTCTAATGTCAAAGAACAAGGACTGCAAGGACTGGAATGTAAGGTGTGTCAAGTACCATGTAACTGAGAAAGGCTTTGTGAAGAAAATAGATTGTAAGAAGGTCTTTTTTGAAGGCTGAAAAGAATGTGGTTCTAACAAAGGACGATTAATCCAGACAGCATGACATAGTAATAATTGCTGCTATTTATTGGATGCCTCCTCAATGCCAGTCACTTTCTAGACTTTTAATTTCACTATTAGTCTCATAACCCTGCAAGAACTGTTCCATTTTATAGATGGAGAAACTGACACTTTATGCTCAGAGGCATAAAGGGACTTGCCTAAATACACACCCATTAATAGGTGGCACTGCTGGATTTTAAAACCAGATCCCTCATGCTTTTCACAGAAGGCCTGGGTGGTAGGTAAAATACGCAGAAGGTATATGAACACCTGCATATATATATATATATATATATAGAGAGAGAGAGAGAGAGAGAGAGACAGAGTTTTGCTCTGTATCCCCCTGGCTGGAGTACACTGGCATGATCTCAGTTCACTACGACCTCCACCTCCCAGGTTCAAGCAATTCTCATGCCTCAGCCTCCTAAGTAGCTGGGATTACAGGCACCCACCACCACCTCCTGCTAATTTTTGTATTTTTAGTAGAGACAGGGTTTCAACACGTTGCCCAGGCTGGTCTCAAACTTCTGACCTCAGGTGACCCACCCACCTTGGCCTCCTAAGGTGTTTGGGTTATAGGCCTGAGCCACCTTGCCTGGCCCCCACATATATATTCACATACACACTAAGTTGTATAAATCTGTTAAATTCCACTGGATAAGGTTTTGCACAGATTTGCAGTGCACTTGTCTTGATATAAGAAGTAGATGGGGTTCCATTGAAGGGTTGTGAGGATTTGGCATGCTATGAGACAACAAAGATGAATGGGCTTGCACCCTGCCTTTTTCTTTTTTTTTTGAGAAGGAGTTTCACTCTTGTCACCCAGGCTGGAGTGCAATGGCACAATCTCGGCTTACTGCAACCTCTGCCTCCCAGATTCAATCGATTCTTCTGTCTCAGCCTCCCGATGAGCTGGGACTATAGGCGTGTGCCACCACACCGGCTAATTTTTGTATTTTTAGTAGAGATGGGGTTTCACCATCTTGTCAAGGCTGGTCTCAAACTCCTGACCTCAGGTGATCCACCCGTCTTGGCCTCCCAAAGTGCTGGGATTACAGGCGTGAGCCACGGTGCCCGTTGCACCCTGCTTTTGACTGAAGGAGAGAGTCAAGACAAAAACAAGTTTAAGAGATTAAAGGTGGTACATGCAGCTAACTCAACACTGAACGAGGTAGTTTGCTTTAGCGACTGGGTGAGTGTTTGAGGGGGAACCACAGAGGAAATACGGTGCTTAATATGCCACACTTAGGGGGCATAAGTATGAAATCCTTCCCTTCCTTTTACTGCCCCTTCTGCCCGAAACCCCCACCCAGTTGATGCTTTGCAACCAATGGTTCTTCCTGTTATAGCATCTCGGTATGCCTCCTTTCCATGACTGCTGCTTTAAGCTGTTTTCTCATCCACAGACCATGGCTCCCTGGCCTGAATTGGGAGATGCCCAGCCCAACCCCGATAAGTACCTCGAAGGGGCCGCAGGTCAGCAGCCCACTGCCCCTGATAAAAGCAAAGAGACCAACAAAAGTAAGTGTCACTCATTTGTCTGCAGATCGGCCTCTGGTGAAGACACCAGGAGACTCAGTCTGATTCTTCATGACCCCTTTTGCTTGTTTCAGCAGATAACACTGAGGCGCCTGTAACCAAGATTGAACTTCTGCCAACCTACTCCACGGCTACACTGATAGATGAGCCCACTGAGGTGGACGACCCCTGGAACATACCCACCCTTCAGGACTCGGGGATCAAGTGGTCAGGTAAAAGTGAGGCCAGCTGAGACATTCAGGAGGGAAACTTCCTGTGGTTCACGGTGTCATCATCCTCCTGTCCCTCCCCCTTTTCATTGTTCTGATGCCCTTGAAGCAAGGGTCCTGGCTAGGGATGTTACCCTCTCATCTTTTTTTTTTTTTTTTTAGACGGAGTCTTGCTTTGTTGCCCAGGCTGGAGTGCAGTGGTGCGATATTGGCTCACTGCAAGCTCCGCCCCGTGGGTTCAAGCAATTATTCTGCCTCAGCCTCCCGAGTAGCTGGGATTACAGGCTAATTTTTGTATTTTTAATAGAGATGGGGTTTCACCATGTTGGCCAGGCTGGTCTCGAACTCCTGACCTCGTGATCCACCCTCCTCGGCCTCCCAAAGTGCTGAGATTACAGGCATGAGCCACAGTGCCCAGCCACCCTCCCATCTTTGAGGTTGAGTCAAAGCATGTTGGAGTAATTGGGGGTCATTCATTCAACAAATGTGCCAGGCACTGTCGTTATAGCAAAGATGGACATTGGCTCCTTATAGTTCACTGTGGATGAACAGGATCCAGGTACTGCTTTGGCGATGCTGTGGATACAGTGATGAACAGAAAAGGCCCCTCTTCTCAGAGAGCTTTCAGAGGGGTCTGCTCACACAAATGTGGGCATTAGGGAAGGTTTCTAGAAAAAGAAAATATGCAGCCAGACAGCTGGGTGCAAGCAATCACTGTTTCATTTCCAAATGTATGTAGGGCAGAAGGTCTGTCTGTGAACTAGACAGCAAGGAGGAAAAAGGAGATTGGGGTGTGGGGTGGGGAGGAGAGGTAGGAAGGAAAGAGCTGGGAGGGGGAAGATGAGAGCCATTTTAAAAGCCAGTGGAGTAAACAGCAGTTAAGGATGTATCATCCCAGGATGTATGATGCTCTAAGCCCTCCATAAATTGAGGCTGATTGCTGCTGTGCAGCTGCATTCTAGAAAATACTCTGTGCTGTTCGGAACGTGACAGCCATTATCTCCGACCCTGCACTTAGCAGGTGGCTAGTGCTGTTAACTGCCTCACTCAGGGACACTGTGGCTCAGCTGAGCACGGAGCCTGGTTTTTCTGTTGCAGACCACATTGAACCCCTCCTCCCAAATGCAAATCCTTTAGAGGCACTTTACCAGGGGTTTCAGCTAAATGGACCACAGTGGTAACTGCTTTGAAAGCTGCAGCGATGGCTGCTTCCCATCTGTAAGCCTCGCTAGACATAAGAACTTACGGCTGCCAGGCTGGGAAGGGAGGGGAGGCGGGTGGAGCTCTGAGCTCTTTGCCAAACTTCTGTGTTTCCAACACCTAAAGTTTCATGCCTTTCTCTCTCTCCCCCCATCCCACCCCCCTGCAGAGAGAGACACCAAAGGGAAGATTCTCTGTGTATTCCAAGGGATTGGGAGATTGATTTTACTTCTCGGATTTCTCTACTTTTTCGTGTGCTCCCTGGATATTCTTAGTAGCGCCTTCCAGCTGGTTGGAGGTAAGAATGAAAGGCTGAGAGGTCTGGGGGTGAGGGGCATTATCATGAAATGTGGTTCCGAGAGTAAAACTCAGCAAGCCCTCTCCAGCTGCAGCCTCCTGGAGTGTTTTAGGACTGGAACCGACCTCAGATCATTTATGAAGACTATGCTTTCCGTTACAGAAGAGAAAACTGAGGCCTATACAAAGGGCTATGACTTGTCCCAGGTGGCTTAGGCCAGGAGCTGGGGCTAGAGACTATTCCAAGATATCAGCCAGTTGAGTTTGTCCACAAATCCCAGGCAGGAAGTTGTTTGACATACAGACTTAGCTGAGGAATTCCTATATCCTCCCCACCAGAGACAATTCTGGAATGAGAAAGAGTGCCCTTTCCAAGGTGGGCCCTTGCTGGGGGAACGACAGGGCCCCTTCTCTGGGCTGGAGTAATCCGCATCCATTGTAGTTACCTTCACAGCCCTCAGGGCTGCATGTGCCCATACACTGTGAGAACCCAGAAGTGAAGTCACCATGTGCTTGGTTCCCTTTGTACCTCAATGGTGATGTCAGAAACAAACAGGCAGCACTCTGTCTACCGGGTGCAGGCATTTTCAGGGACCCTCTATCAAACATTCTTTCCCAAAGCCCTCCCATTTATGGAGAGATCATGAACCAGCCCTGAGACTCACAGCCTGTAATTAGCAGAGTAAGATTCAATCTCAGATCTGGGTGACACAAAAGACCATGGATTTCTGCAACCCTTGGTGCCTCTCTTGGGAACCCATCTGTGTGACTTGGGAGAGTTGGGGAGGTGGGCATTCATGGGAGAGCATGCGGGGCAAAAACTTCCTGAACATTGCTTTTTTGTTTTTTTTTGAGACAGAGTTTCACTCTTGTTGCCCGGGCTGGAGTGCAATGGCGTGATCTCGGCTCACTGCAACCTCCACCTCCCGGGTTCAAGCGATTCTTCTGCCTCAGCCTCCTGAGTAGCTGGGATTACAGACATGCACCACCATGCCTGGCTAATTTTTGTATTTTTAGTAGAGACGGGGTTTCTCCGTTTTGGTCAGGCTGGTCTGCAACTACTGACCTCAGTTGATCCGCCTGTCCTCGGCCTCCCAAAGTGCTGGGATTACAGGTGTGAGCCACCGCGCCTGGCCTCCTGAACATTGCTTCTGGGCTCCCTGGTCCATGGGAGCATCGGCTAGGGGCTTTGCTGTCTGGTTATCTCAGACAAATCACCTGCATCCTCTGGGCTTCCATCTTCTTTATACAATGGACTTGGGAATGCATTGATGGTCTCAGTACACTCTTGAGAATAACTCTCCCAGCATTCAATTACAGGCTGGTGCTAGGGCTAAGGGTGGATAGAGATATCTACTCTTGGAGGATAAATCTGAATTGGGTATACACCCCAGAGACATCCAGGAGGCTCATTGGCACCCACTTGTCCCAGTATAGAGTTGAGGCTGGGTTCCTGAGCACAGAAGGGCTTGCTGACTGAGGAGCGTTTGAAGAGTGGGAGGACGCAGGGTGAAGGAACAAAAGTAACCAGGGGCTCACAGTGGGTCGGGAACCAGGGCAGAGAGACAGAGACAGGAGGCACGTGTGGGCAGTTAGTGGGTTTCCTGCCTTATCGGGGCAGCACTGGGAAGAGGCATGGGGAAGCAAGATTCCTTAGGTGCCTGCAGGGATGGAGGCTGGACTCTCCAACCCGCAGCCAGCTGGCCTTGGATGGAGACTTCTGTTCACTCAGTGCCCACCTAATCCCCCTCGATCATGTTGTGATTGTTTTTGTTTGTTTTTCCCAGGAAAAATGGCAGGACAGTTCTTCAGCAACAGCTCTATTATGTCCAACCCTTTGTTGGGGCTGGTGATCGGGGTGCTGGTGACCGTCTTGGTGCAGAGCTCCAGCACCTCAACGTCCATCGTTGTCAGCATGGTGTCCTCTTCATGTGAGTCGGGGCACTCATGAGCCCACCTGCATTCCAGACACTCTCCTGTCTATCTGGGGGTGGGAAGGCGGGGCAGGAATTCACCCTGAATATGTCCAGGCCTTGTCACCATTGTCTTCGTATCTTGCTCCAGCTACAATGTGTTCCCCTCTTGATCCAAGGCAACTTCCTGTTTCCATTTCGATGGCAGGGTCTGGAAATAGACCCTGCTGCTGGAGCTCTCAGCTCTGAATTCTCTGGTACTGTGCTTTCCAGATCTACAGCCACTAGCCACCTGTGGCAATTTAATTTTGTTGAACCTTAATTGATTTAAAATTAAAATATAACATTCAGTTCCTCAGTTGTACTAGTTACATTTCAAGTGTTCAAGAGCCACATGTGGCTGGCAGCTACCTATTGAGAAGTAGATACATAGAACATTTCCATCACTGCAGAAAGTCAGTTCTCTGGGACAGGGCCACTCTCAGTGTGCTAAGAAGAAAGACAACTAATCACATCACAAATTGCTGTGGGACAACTGAGCATGGGGAGATGGCACGCTAAACTTGTACCTATCTAATAATTGCTGCAGCTAGGTTGGACAGACCCTCTGAGGGGGACCAGTTTGAACTGATTATTATTATTATTATTATTTTCTATTTTCTTTTTAAATAGAGACTCACTGTGTTGCCCAGGCTGGTCTCAAACTTCTGGGCTCAAGTGATCCTCCCACCTTGGCCTCCCAAAATGCTGGGATTACAGGCCTCAGCCACTGCCCCTGGCCAGAACTATTTTTCTTCCCAAGCCAGCATCTTAGCCAAAATTAACTAGAATGTTTCTGGTCCAGTTAGAAAAAGGTATTACACTTTCAAAATATTTTACTTGTTTATATCAAAAAAGGTGCAGCAATATGCTGATTTTGTTTGAAAAAGTTACACTGCCTGGAATTAAGTGTCTGATATCTAGCACAGAAATGATGCTTCCTAGCTGGGCCTAGTGGCTCATGCCTGTAATCCCAGCACTCTGGGAGGCTGAGGTGGGCGGATCACCTGAGGTTGGGAATCTGAGACCAGCCTGACCAACATGGTGAAACCCCGTCTCTACTAAAAATACAAAAATTAGCTGGATGTGGTGGCGCATGCCTCCAGTCTCAGCTACTGAGCAGGCTGAGGCAAGAGAATCGCTTTAACCTGGGAGGTAGAGGTTGCAATGAGCTGAGATCGAGCCACTGCTCTCCAGCCTCAGAGACAGAGTGAGATCCATCTCAAAAAAAAAGAAATGATGCTTCCTTAAAGGCGAACCTTTGTGCCATGCACAACTGACTCAACTGTACATGCAAGCCCTGGCACTCATCCACCTAAGTCCTTAATCAGTGGGTGCCTCCTGGTCTCCTTCAGGCTAGCCTTGGATCTGCAATAGGAAGGAGGGAGGAAGCTAGAAAGGCACTTTCTTCAGATTCATAGTGAGGTGCAAAAAAAAAAGTTTAAGAATTTACTTGCATAGAAGATAAAAACTGCTTCTTTAGAGGATACCAGCATGGGTGACTTTGGCCTGCCTCCAGGCTGCCTTTCTAAGCTTGTTAATGGCACTTTTCCATCCTCTAGTGCTCACTGTTCGGGCTGCCATCCCCATTATCATGGGGGCCAACATTGGAACGTCAATCACCAACACTATTGTTGCGCTCATGCAAGTGGGAGACCGGAGTGAGTTCAG
Organism: Pongo pygmaeus; assembly: GCF_028885625.2. Lineage (NCBI taxonomy): Eukaryota > Metazoa > Chordata > Mammalia > Primates > Hominidae > Pongo > Pongo pygmaeus. The sequence goes on from NC_072376.2 coordinate 24,786,726, forward strand.
AAGGTAAGAGGCTCAAAACCAGCCTTTGCGACATCAGCTCTATTGTTCTTGGCCACGCTGTTGTAACTACTTTTAACCAGCCAAAGATGACATGCTTATCAGGTTCATTCCTGGAGTTCCTAGAAGTAACCACAGGGAGGTATGGCTAGGGTTGGATCACATACTCACCAGCTGATTAGACTCAGCTCCCTGATCAGCAGAGCAGGGATAATACTATCTATCACCACTGAGTTGTTGTAGGATTAAATATACAACCCAGCAGGTAAGTGTTCAGAGCACCCAGCGCATTGAGTTCACTAAATAAATGCAAACTCTAGCTAGAAACTTAGCCGCTGGGTGGTGGAATTGAAGCAAGGCCAGTTAGAAGAGTAGAATTTATTGGAACTGGGCATGGTGGCTCGTGCCTGCAATCCCAGCACTCTGGGAGACCCAGGCGGGCAGATCTCCTGAGGTCAGGAGCCTGGCCAACATGGTGAAACCCCATCTCTTCTAAAAATACAAAAATTAGCCAGCCATGGTTGTGAGCATCTGTAATCCCAGCTACTCTGGAGGCTGAGGCAGGAGAATCGTTTGAACCTAGGAGGCAGAGGTTGCAGTGAGTTGAGATCACGCCACTGCGCTCCAGGCTGGGTGGCAGAGTGAGACTCCATCTCAAAAAATAAATAAATAAATAAATACTGTTTTGTTTGGTCATAATTATAACTTATTTAAACTTCCACTTTTGGTCAGCTCAACCCATGCCACCTTTTCTTTGTTCTTCACTCACAAGTTAATAAAAAACAAAACGTAATTTCTGCGTATGCATAAACTCTGAAACTAGAGCAGGTAGAATGTTGGAAATTTCTTTCAAAAAGGTTAATGTGAAAATTAAGTGTTTCTCAGCCTCTTCTAGCTAGCTTTTTTTTTTTTTTTTTTCCCAGTTTTTTTTAAAAGGTAAGCTGCTTCATTGAAGACAAAAAAATCCAGAAAAGAGTTTTTTAAATCTGGAGATAAGATGGAATCGAGGAGGAATCTTTGAACCTCCTCAGATGGATGCAAAATGTTTTAGCCTTGTTTCCCGTGGAAACTATTCATGTTTCATCACTTTCAAGAACTTAACAAAAAAGAAGTTTAACAATTCACTTGCATAGAGGTCTTTTTAAGTTAAATTTTTTTATTGATACGAAATATTTTTACACCTTTCTGGGATACATGGGATATTTTGTTACATTCATAGAATGTGTAGTGATCAAATCAGGGTATTTGAGGTGCCCATCGCTTTGGGGATTTATGATTTCTATGTGTTTGGAACAATTGAAAACTCCAGCATAGAGAGCTTTGGTTGTCTTCATACTGGTCCCCACCTTTCCAAAAGAAGGTAGCCTTCAATATACATGATACAAAAGTGCCCTTGATGCAATTCTTCAAAACAGTGATTGCTGAGCTAATTATTCCAGCCGTAACATGCTTGCTGGCCCGCAACTTCTTCATCTGGCCAATGGGAATATAGATACCAGCCACTTTGGGGATCGATATGAGAGAACAAAAATGAGATTGTGTACATGTGCACACTTCCATAGGTGACAGCTAGCAGAGGGTGGCAGATGATACAGGTAATGACCCACCTCACATGGTGCCCACTTGCTTAGTGACTAATCTGGCTGTCGGGGTTTCCCTCCCATAGAGCTTTTGCAGGAGCCACTGTCCATGACTTCTTCAACTGGCTGTCCGTGTTGGTGCTCTTGCCTGTGGAGGTGGCCACCCATTACCTCGAGATCATAACCCAGCTTATAGTGGACAGCTTCCACTTCAAGAATGGAGAAGATGCCCCAGATCTTCTGAAAGTCATCACTAAGCCCTTCACAAAGCTCATTGTCCAGGTAACTTTGCTCCTTCAGAGAGAGAAAGAGACAAACTTCCTACCCACAACATCCCCTACCTGAGCTGACAGATATAGAGTGTCTACAACACTATTCTGGGCCTGGCACGGTGGCTCACCCTTGTTTTCCCAGCACTTTGGGAGGCCGAGGCAGGTGGATTGCTTGAGGTCAGGAATCTGAGACCAGCCTGGCCAACATGGCATAACCCTGTCTATACTAAAATACAAAACATTAGCTGGGCATGGTGGCATGCACCTGTAGTCCCAGCTATGTGGGGGGCTGAGAAAGGAGGATCGCTTGAACCCCGGGAGGTCAAGGCTGCAGTGAGCTAATTGTGTGCCATTGCACTCCAGCCTGGGTGACAAAGTGAGACTGTTTTTAAAAAATAAATAGATGAATAAACACTACTCTGTAGCTGCCTCTGGAAAAGGCCAAGGGAGGCAGAACTTTAGGGCCACCTGATAGAGTGACTGACCTTGATGATTACTTTGACTTCTATGACATGCCACCTTTATTGGGGTGGAGGTGCTTCTTAAGACTGGATACTTGAGATCACTTTGTTCCCACTGCTCTCCTCAACACCAGTGGACTTGATAAAGTATGATCTACCCTTTCCTGCCTAGAGTCATCTCAGCCCCTTCTCCCTGGGTCCTTGCTAGGACCTTGTGTTTTCACTCTTACTGGTTTTCTTGGCCATTCAGTCATCCAGAAAATATCTACTGTCTGCTCCCTAGATATCAGTGCCTCTGCAGATAGAGTGAGTCCCACTTTGCCTCTCTGGGGGCTCACAGTCACATTTATCTCCTTAGAGCCCCTCTCACTGCAACCCCCTGGGTTTGTGTCCTAAATTGGTCCTGAGGATATGCTGATGGTCTCCTGTCTACTGTTTCCACAGCTGGATAAAAAAATTATCAGCCAAATTGCAATGAACGATGAAAAAGCGAAAAACAAGAGTCTTGTCAAGATTTGGTGCAAAACTTTTACCAACAAGGTACGTTTCCAAGAATATTCCCGGGGCAGGGAGTGAACCTTTGCATCTGAACATGAAGCTAAATCTTGCCTTCAAGGAAGGTAAATAGAAAGTCAGGGGAAAGAAATATTGGGAGTCCCTGAAAAATCAAAAGTGACCAGTGAATGCCTTTAGAAAACAAGTCCCTGAATGAATGCCGAATGCAGGTAAACAGTAGGACAGACAGACTCCCTTTTGCCCCATCCCAGGGATACATTATTTCTGGTTTGTTATTTCCATGCCTCTTGGAGAAGGCTTAGCTCTGGCTTAGCTCTGTCTGCCACTCTGTTCTCATTTTTGGAGGGACTTGTGGAAATAGTCCAGCATGCCCTACAGGTGTTGGCAGCAAGGGTGCTCTCTCACTTTCCAGACTCTTCCAGAGTATTACCCCTGCTCGGGCCCAAAGCATTCATGCCCTCTGTCAGGAACCTACCCAGCCTGCTTTGCACCTGGGTTGTGGCTTGCTCTTGCTTCTGAGGTGTACATGTATTTTTTTTTTGTGGGGTGCTAAAGACTGGAGACTAAAATAAACAAACTAGATGTTTTTAAATGATGAAGGCTGATTTCAGTTGTCCTCAGCTATTCTAAGAGATTTCTAATAGAGGTGAGAAATGTCTTCAAGAGAAAAGAACTGTTCTGTTGGGGCCACACTGCATGCACCATGGGTGGTGTCTGTGCCTGTTCATTCCCACCCCCGCCATTGCCTCCCATTCCCCACTAAAAGCCAGTGTTGTGAGCATTTGTCATGTTTGTCATCCAGACCCAGATGAACGTCACTGTTCCCTCGATTGCTAACTGCACCTCCCCTTCCCTCTGTTGGACGGATGGCATCCAAACCTGGACCATGAAGAATGTGACCTACAAGGAGAACATCGCCAAATGTGAGTGGAGTTCAGTGGATTGGCCACTATGACAGGTGTTGTCTGGGGGTGACGTATTTATCCACGGGAAGTCCCAGTAAGTGAAGGAAAGGACAGTAGGAGTCACCAAGCACCTGCCCTACGTCAAGCAGTGAGCAACATGCTTTCACAGCAGAGGAAACTATGGCTTAGGAACTGAGGTGACAGGCCTGAGGTCCCACAGCAAGGGCAGAACTGGAACTTGAAGTCCATTTCCTTTGCCAGCTCCACACCACCTCAGAAAAGCTCAGCAGATTCTAGAGGGCTCCCTCTACATGCTTTGTTCAGACTCCTTTAGTCAGTAACTCTAGGGGCCAGGCATGGTGTCTCGTGGCTATAATCCCAGCACTTTAGAGAGGCCGAGATGGGCTGATCACTTGAGGCCAGAAGTTTGAGACCAGCCTGGCCAACATGGTGAAACCCTGTTTCTACTAAAAATAATACAAAAAAATTAGGCATGGTGGCTCAAGCCTATAATTCCAGCTACTTGGGAGACTGAAGCACGAGAATCGTTTGAACCCCAGGAGGCAGAAGTTGCAGTGAGCCAAGATTGCACCACTACACTCCAGCCTGGGCAACAGGGAGATAGTCTGTCTCAAAATAAAATAACTTTAGGGAGACGACAACCCGATTTGAAGGAAGATGTGGGACCCACATAGAACAGATGTATTCATTCAATTAGTCCCTACTGTACAGCAGGCCCCATTTCAGGGCACTGGGGCTGTAGCTCTTCTACAGGCAGTGAGCTTCATGATGCTCTGATTATTAAGAAGCTGTAATGTTTTTTCCAACCCAGCCATCCTTCGTTATTCTAATTACTCCTTACATATACTTTTGTATATCTCTGCTTCTCTCTTCTCACCCTCCCACCACATTAATTCTGAACAGTATACCTTAATACTCTAGGTAGGATTACCCCAAAGAATCAGGTTAACTTACCACCTCCCACATTCTAGGCACTATACATTCATTCATATAACCATGTTCTGCTGGGATTATCTGGGGGATGCAGAAGGGGCTTTATAATTAGCAATGCCCCTTACTTTGACTTACTCATCGAATCCCTCAAAGCATACTTATCATTAGTAAAAAAAAATTAGACCATTGACAGCATGGTCTTTAGAGACAGAACTGGGCGGAGTCTGCCCCTGAATAGTTGTGTGATTTTTAAAGCCATCACTTCATCTTCCAGCCTCATGCGATCCCACTGATTATGACATAGTCTCAGTGGTGCCCCTTGCTGTGAAGGAGGCTGAGAAGGGCTGTCTTGATTTGGGGCTGCCATCTGTTAAACTAACAACCAGGAATCTGTTTGTAGGAAAAACAGGATCTGGGGGAATAAATAACAATCTGTAGCCATGGTGGCTCCATGCCCTCCTAACAAGGTTCTTTGTGGTCTTTTTAGGCCAGCATATCTTTGTGAATTTCCACCTCCCGGATCTTGCTGTGGGCACCATCTTGCTCATACTCTCCCTGCTGGTCCTCTGTGGTTGCCTGATCATGATTGTCAAGATCCTGGGCTCTGTGCTCAAGGGACAGGTCGCCACTGTCATCAAGAAGACCATCAACACCGGTAGGTACACTGCCCTCACTTGTAGGCCTTGAGGGATGGTCACTGCATGGGGTGTGGGGGTCCTTTAGATTCCCATCTAGCAATGGCCTCTGCATGGAGTTTCTCTCTCAGATTGGATCAGCAGCAGAAGTGAGGATGTCATTCACCTGGAAATGTTCTTGGCATCCTGGGTGGGGTCTAGGGAGCAGGCCCAAGCTTCTATTGCATGTTGGCAAGGTCCTGAGAAGGAGTTCATATCTGGAGAGCTGTGAGTCAGGCCTTCCTTCCTAGCGGGTTTCCTGTATGCTCAGGGCTTTACTGGCTCTGTCAAGACCCCTTAAAAAAAGGACCCCAGGTGTCCACCCCCGCCCCCACCTCCCTTCACTCTTGTGAAGGAAATGTGATGCATAAATACATCAGCATCTAGAGGTGGCAAGTGAGACTGCTGGCTAAGAGGATTTCCTGCCAAGTAGGGTGTCCTGGCCAATGAGAGCTCGCTAAGCCAATGACATCATCACTTCATGAAAGCTCAGTGAAATATAGCCAAGAAAATTCGCCCCCCACCCCAGGTTGTCTGGGGGGAACAGAGCAATTCTGTGTGCTTCTGGGAAATGCAGGGCCTGATCCGGTGCTAGTTGGATGGAGGACTCAGTTGGTAGGCATGTTCCAAGCTGCTGCGTTTTCTTGATGCTCCTTAAGGCGGAAATGAAGGTTGAAGGTCGAATGTGGGTGCTGACGGGAGACCAGGGCAGGGGAGGAAGCATGTTCTCAGCACTTTCTGGAAGGAGAGTGGTTACTTGTGTGGGTTCACTCTTTTTAACCTGACCTCCAGGGAATCTGTGTTTTTGTTTTCATAATACTTACCTGCATCCCTGGTTTTTCCATCTGAATATGTGGAGCAAAATACAATGGGGAATGAAACTGGATTCTAAAACTCTACTCTGTAATCTGAGACCATATATGGGATGAGAAGGTGCCTGTACAACCTCACCCCTAAGCCTAACCCCTGCCCCAGGCTGCCAGCCCATACCTTCCCCAGAGAGGCCGTAACATCTCTCCCTTCTGTCTTCCAGATTTCCCCTTTCCCTTTGCGTGGTTGACTGGCTACCTGGCCATCCTCGTCGGGGCAGGCATGACCTTCATTGTACAGAGCAGCTCTGTGTTCACGTCAGCCTTGACACCCCTGATTGGTGAGTTACTCTCTGGCTTCTCCCTCTGGCCACCACTGCCATTTCCTGTCACCCCATGGGGCTGATGTGTTTGTGTTTTGTGTTCCCCCCAGGAATCGGTGTGATAACCATTGAGAGGGCTTATCCACTCACGCTGGGCTCCAACATCGGCACCACCACTACCGCCATCCTAGCTGCCTTAGCCAGCCCTGGCAATGCATTGAGGAGTTCACTCCAGGTCAGGACTCGAGGCACGGGGACAGGGGCCCTGGGGGTGGGACCACCCCTGGTCTTGCAAACTGGTCTCTAACAAGAGCCAGGCTTTGTGCTATCTAAAAGATGGAACTAATATGTGGAGGGGAAGCCATGGGTAAAGTTTTCAGGAACTTGATATGAGAACAATCAAAACTGTCAGTCCTGAGAGAGGCAGTAAGACCCCATAACTGGTGGTTGTTTCAGCAAAAGTGGGGTGGCTCCTTGATATAGATGTGGAAAAGGTACTTAGGAAGCACGGACACCACCTCCCATCTCCTCACTGCCTCCTATGGGGAACTTTACAATTAGGAGAACTCCTTGGCATGGACCGTCTAGGTTACTTTGTGCAAAACCTTTGCGATTTGAATTTATTTATTTATTTATTTTTATTTTATTTTTTTGAGACAGAGTCTCGCACTGTTGCCTAGGCTGGAGTGTAGTGACATGATCTCCACTCACTGCAACCTCCGCCTCCCGGGTTCAAGTGGTTCTCCTGCCTCAGCCTCCCGAGTAGCTGGGATTACAGGCACCTGCCACCATGCCTGGCTAATTTTTTGTATTTTTAGTAGAGATGGGGTTTCACTATGTTGGCCAGGCTGGTCTTGAACTCCAGACCTCATGATGCACTTGCCTTGGCCTCCCAAAGTGCTGGGATTACAGGCGTGAGCCACTGCACCCAGCCTGGGATTTGAATTCTTATCTCACCATTTACATACCAAGTGACCTTTGGCAAGTGATCTAACCTGAGCATCAGTTCCCTCATCTGAAAGATGGAGGACGTAACCCCTATCTCATTAGGATTATTATAAAGATCTGATGAGGCAAAGCCATCTGTGCAACAGAAATAGAAATTCAAGCATATAATATAAATTAACCGCATATGTCATCCTAAAATTTTTTAGTAGATACATTTTTAAAAGTAGAAACAGGCTGATTCATTCTTCAATAATGTATTTGATTTAAACCATTATCACTTTAATATGTCATCAGTCTGTCAAAAATTGAGATATTTGACATTGTTCTTTTCCGGGACTAAGTCTTTGAAATCTAATGTGTATTTCATACTTAAAGCACATCTCAGTGTGGACATGCGGCTAGTGTATTGGACAGTGCTGGTCCACAGCCTTGGCATGGTAATTGGCACCTTGGGAAAGTGACCAAGCGCCTGGCCTCTGGAGCCAAGCTCCCAGGGATGTGAATTTCCACCTCTTCCATCTCCCACCTCAATGGGACTTGAGGAGCCTCCATTTTCTCATGTCAAGAAATAATGGTTGCCCCTCTGTAGAGTGTTTTTTGAGGATTGAGATAATGCACAGTTGAGTGCTCCTGGCCCTCCCAGACACATAGTAGGTCCGCATGGAATCCAGCTACTCTCTGGGCTGAGCCATAAAGATAAAGAAGGCCTGGAAGGCCCGAGACTGTGCTGCCTGTGATGCCTGCTAGCTTACCTCCCCCTTCCCCTCCTCCCTACTGCCACCCGCATTGGGCAACAGGCCCCTCACCTGTCCAACCTCTTGTGTTGCAGATCGCCCTGTGCCACTTTTTCTTCAACATCTCCGGCATCTTACTGTGGTACCCGATCCCGTTCACTCGCCTGCCCATCCGCATGGCCAAGGGGCTGGGCAACATCTCTGCCAAGTATCGCTGGTTCGCCGTCTTCTACCTGATCATCTTCTTCTTCCTGATCCCGCTGACGGTGTTTGGCCTCTCGCTGGCCGGCTGGCGGGTGCTGGTGGGCGTCGGGGTTCCCGTCGTCTTCATCATCATCCTGGTACTGTGCCTCCGACTCCTGCAGTCCCGCTGCCCACGCGTCCTGCCCAAGAAACTCCAGAACTGGAACTTCCTGCCGCTGTGGATGCGCTCGCTGAAGCCCTGGGACGCCGTCTTCTCCAAGTTCACCGGCTGCTTCCAGATGCGCTGCTGCTGCTGCTGCCGCGTGTGCTGCCGCGCGTGCTGCTTGCTGTGTGGCTGCCCCAAGTGCTGCCGCTGCAGCAAGTGCTGCGAGGACTTGGAGGAGGCGCATGAAGGACAGGATGTCCCTGTCAAGGCTCCTGACACCTTTGATAACATAACCATTAGCAGAGAGGCTCAGGGTGAGGTCCCTGCCTCGGACTCAAAGACCGAATGCACGGCCTTGTAGGGGGCGGCCCAGATTGTCAGGGGTGGGGGGATGGTCCTTGAGTTTTGCATGCTCTCCTCCCTCCCACTTCTGCACCCTTTCACCACCTCGAGGAGATTTGTTCCCCACTAGCAAATGAAATTGATGCAGTCCTACCTAATTCGATTCCCTTTGGCTTGGTGGATAGGCCTGCAGGGCACTTTTATTCCAACCCCTGGTCACTCAGTAGTCTTTTACTCCAGGAAGGCACAGGACGGTACCTAAAGAGAACTACAGAATGAACCTGGCTGGACGGATGTCTAATCCTGCACCTAGCTGGGTTGGTCAGTAGAACCTATTTTCGGATTCAAAAACCATCTTCAGAAAGAAAAGGCCCAGGGAAGGAATGTATGAGAGGATCTCCAAGATGAGGAAGTGTACTCTCTATGACTATCAAGCTCAGGCCTCTCCCTTTTTTTAAACCAAAGTCTGGCAACCAAGAGCAGCAGCTCCATGGCCTCCTTGCCCCAGATCAGCCCAGGTCAGGGGACATAGTGTCATTGTTTGGAAACTGCAGACCACAAGGTGTGGGTCTATCCCACTTCCTAGTGCTCCCCACATTCCCCATCAAGGCTTCCTCACGTGGACAGGTATGCTAGTCTAGGCAGTTCACTTGCAGTTTCCTTGTCCTCATGCTTCGGGGATGGGAGCCACGCCTGAACTACAGAGTTCAGGCTGGATACACGTGATCACCTGCTGCTCTTGTCTTCCTAAGAGACAGAGAGTGGGACAGATGGAAGAGAAGAAAGTGAGGAATGGGTAGCATAGCATTCTGCCAAAAGGGCCCCAGGTTCTTAATTTAGCAAACTAAGAAGCCAAATTAAAAAGCATTGTGGCTAAAGCCTAATGCTCCTCTCTTGGTCCAAAAACCCTCCCTGTTGGATCTTTTGAAATAAAACGTGCAAGTTAGACAGGCTCCTAGTCTGCATGCTGCCACCTTGAATCCCAGGGAGTATCTGCGCCTGGAATAGCTCTCCACCCCTGTCTGCCTCCTTACTTTCTGTGCAAGATGACTTCCTGGGTTAACTTCCTTCTTTCCATGCATCCACCCACTGGAATCTCTTTCCAAACATTTTTCCATCTTCCCATAGATGGGCTTTGATTAGCTGTCCTCTCTCCATGCCTGCAAAGCTCCAGATTTTTGGGGAAAGCTGTACCCAACTGGACTGCCCAGTGAACTGGGATCATTGAGTACAGTCGAGCACACGTGTGTGCATGAGTCAAAGGGGTGTGCTCCTTCTCATCCTAGATGCCTTCTCTGTGCCTTCCACAGCCTCCTGCCTAATTACACCACTGCCCCCACCCCACCCTCAGCCATTCCAATTCTTCCTGGCCAGTGAGCTCCAGCCTTATCTAGGAAAGGAGGAGTGGGTGTAGCCGTGCGGCAAGATTGGGGCCTCCCCCATCCCAGCTTCTCCACCATCATAGCAGGTCAGGAGATCAGACAGTCCTCCCCTGACCCTCCGCCTTGTAGATATCAATTCCCAAACAGAGCCGAATACTCTATATTTATAGTCACACCCCTGTACAGCATTTTTCATAAGTTATATAGTAAATGGTCTGCATGATTTGTGCTTCTAGTGCTCTCATTTGAAAATGAGGCAGGGTTCTTCTATGAAATGTAAAGAAAGAAACCACTTTGTATATTTTGTAATGCCACCTCTGTGGCCATGCCTGCCCCGCCCACTCTGTATATATGTAAGTTAAACCTGGGCAGGGGCTGTGGCCGTCTTTGTACTCCGGTGATTTTTAAAAATTGAATCTTTGTACTTGCATTGATTGTATAATAATTTTGAGACCAGGTCTCGCTGTGTTGCTCAGGCTGGTCTCAAACTCCTGAGATCAAGCAGTCCGCCTACCTCAGCCTCCCAAAGTGCTGAGATTACAGGTGTGAGCCACCACCAGGCCTGATTGTAATTTTTTTTACTGGTTGTGGGAAGGGAGAAATAAAATCATCAAACCCAAAAGAAGTGTGTTGTTTTTAATTACAGGGAAATAGGGACCTCCTTGGATCTATTTTATAAAAATGTGAGGTCTCCTTTTACCTCGTTGCACTGCTAGGAGCAAGATGGGTCACCAGCAGCTGCACTGGAGCCACCCGCAAAAATTCGGCCAGGGTTCTCGCTCTTGTCGCGTCTGTTCAAACCGGCACGGCCTGATCCGGAAATATGGCCTCAATATGTGCCACCAATGTTTCCGTCAGTACGCGAAGGATATCGGTTTCATTAAGTTGGACTAAATGATCTTCCTTCAAAGGATTATCCAAGGCATCTACTCAATGAAAAACCATGATAGTTCTTTGTACATAAAATACACATTTGAAAAAACAAAACAAAACAAACAAAAAAAGAATGTGAGGTCTCTTCCTGCACTGAATGTCACTACCCACCACTTACCATCTGACCCTCCAGCTGCATAATTTGTGGAGCCTCTTATTCAAAAGCCTGGGGAAAAGTGTCATTTTATATTGTGCAATGCCAATTTCAAACACAAACATAAGGCCTATTAACACTCGTCTGTGGAATCATTGACATGACGTAGCTCTTATGTGTAGCTCACACATGTATTTTATTCCTACAAGAACAGTGAAAGCATTGCACAAAACTAACTCAATTGTTTTGATTTCACTACTTTTTTTTTTTGACACATTGTCTCGCTCTGTCGCCCAGGCTAGAGTGCAGTGGTGTGATTTCTGCTTACTGCAACCTCTGCCTCCAGGATTCAAGCGATTCTCCTGCCTCAGCCTCCCAAGTAGCTGGGATTACAGATGCATGCCACCACACCCAGACAATTTTTGTATTTTTAGTAGAGACAGGGTTTCACCATGTTGGCCAGGCTGGTCTGGAACTCCTGACCTCAAATGATCCACCCGCCTCAGCCTCCCAAAGTACTGGGATTACAGGTGTGAGCCACTCCGCCTAGCCTGATTTCACTTTTTGTGCACATTCTGCCAACGCTCTCTGCCTTCCTGATGAGTAAGGAAGAACTGAAAGGAAAAAGAGCAATGGGCCACCCTTTCCACATGAGCGTTTTTCAGCCTAAGTGAGAAAAGACAGGGTAGGGTTTCTTATTTGTTCCTTGCTTGTTTCCTTGGAGTGCCATTACCTTTTTGCTGCATTCAAAGAAAGTTCTGGTTTGAATGGAAAGTATGGCCTTTCAGTGCTGTGTGTTCTGCCAACCACTGTGCTAGTCAAAATAATAACGTTTTGGTTGGGTGCGGTGCCTCATGCCTGTAATCCCAGTGCTTTGGGAGGGAGGCTGAGGTGGGTGGATCGGAAGGTCAGGAGATCGAGACCATCCTGGCTAAGACAGTGAAACCCCGTCTCTACTAAAAATACAAAAAATTAGCCGGGCATGGTGGTGGGTGCCTGTAATCCCAGCTACTAGGGAGGCTGAGGCAGGAGAAACACTTGAACCCGGGAGGCGGAGGTTGCAGTGAGCCAAGATCGTGCCACTGCACTCCAGCCTGGACAAAAAGAGCTAAACTCTTAAATAAATAAATAAATAACTTGTTAAGGAAGAGTTGACTTTAAGAAACATTTGTAGGACTAAGTTGGTCACACCTCTTTGTAAGCCAGCTGTGCTGAGGGCTGAATCCGTATTGCAAAGCACAGTGAATTTGGGCTTGGAATCACTCAGATTGCTGGGTTCCACTCGTAGCTCTGTCATTTACTGTCTCAATAGCAACTTCCTCATCTGGAATATGGGACAGTAACACTTGGCTTCCTGTGATTATGAAAATGAAACAATATATGTAAATATTTAGCCAGGGTGGGTTTACTGTAAGTGCTTGGCATATGGCTCTGCCTCAAAATGTAGGGGATGAACATGCATGGCAGATGTACAAGATACACTTCCCACGCTTGTTTGCATTTTTCTTCCTCTGAGTATTTCCAAAGTGACATGCCAAGTCAAGAAGGCTGCTATCAACCCAAGAAACCGAGGCCAGGACTGGCCTGGGATTATTAGGATGAGTTGAATAAATGTCATGTGGCCTGGGAGCAGTCCCCGGACTGGGCTCTGCAGCCATGGGACAGGAGTCAAGGACCACTCAGCATTTCCAAAACAAATCGTTGCTCTGTAAACTCACTTCCGAGTCCCAGCCAATGGCAGTGGTGAGTGTTATTTTAAAAGGGATTTGTTTTTGTTTTTGAGTCCGAGTCTTGCTCTATCACCCAGGCTGGAGTGCAATGGCATGATCTCAGCTCACTGCAACCTCCACCTCCTGGTTTCAAGTGATTGTCCTGCCTCAGCCTCCCAAGTAGCTGGGACTGCTGGTGCCCACCACCATGGCTGGCTAATTTTTGTATTTTTAGTAGAGACGGGGTTTCACCATGTTGGCCAGGCTGGTCTCGAACTCCTGACCTCAAGTGATCCACCTGCCTCGGCCTCCCAAAGTTCTGGGATTACAGGTGTGAGCTACTGCGCCCAGCCTTAAAAGGGTTTTTTACATTATTATTTGTCCAGGTTGAAGATCACGTATGTCTGGCCGGGCACAGTGGCTCACGCCTGTAATCCCAGCACTTTGGGAGGCTGAGGCAGGCAGATCAGTTGAGGTCAGGAGTTTGAGACCAGCCTGGCCAACATGGTGAAACCCCATCTCTGTTAAAAATACAAAAAATTAACCAGGAATGGTGGGTGCCTGTAACCCCAGCTCCCTGGGAGGCTGAGGCAGGAGAATCACTTGAACCTGGGAGGTGGAGGTTGTAGTGAGCTGAAATCATGCCACTGCACTCCAGCCTGGGCAACAAAGCGAGACTCCATCTCAGAAAAGAAGAAAATCAAATGGCTAGAGAGTGTACAACAAACAGCATTACCATTTGCTCTGCCCTCCTCTGCCCGATACTCCTGTCTGACTCCCCAGGCGCAATCCTTTCCAGCTCTTTCAGTGCTTTCTTCTGGTATTTTGTTCTGCAGTTATCACATGATTATAGTGGCTTTTTCTTAATGCAGCCATTGATCTGTTTTGGGGGAGATAGAATTTAGCTCTCATGCCACACCCTTACTACCAATGACTCCTTCTCCCAACCAGTAGTTAATATTTACAATATTATTTTAATTGTGATAAACTGCAGAAGTAAATAGTGCACCAACATTTTCTTTCTTTGTTTTCATCAGTGCTGTCATCTACCTATAAATAATCTTCCCCAATTGCTTCCAATCATCTGATAACCTTTTGGTTTCTTCCCTCCCCTCTCTCTTCCCCTTCCTTCGCCTCCTCTCCCCTTCCTCCCCCTCTCTCTCTCTCTTTCTTTCCCTCACCTTCTGCACTTTCTCCCTCCCTCTCTCACTCCCTTTCTCTTTCTCTCTCTTTCTTTCATACCCAAGAAAGGATACAGAGAAAATAAAATTTTTGAGTCTATGCATTGAGTCCATGTGTGTGTGAAAATGTATTTTAACCTCAAGATTGATCAATAGTTTGAAAACCACTGCCTTGGCATAAGGAAGGTATTGCTCCATTGTCTTCTAGAATCTTGTAGATAAGAGACCTGGAGCAGAGACAGGCCCAGCATCCAGCCAGCACTGTCACCAGACATGCAAATGAAGCCACCATAGAGCATCCAGCCAGCATCCTGCCTGACTGGCGGGGCCAGCAGAACAGCCCAAAAACGTCCAGCCCTGATTGCTGACCATGGAGTAAACAAAGAAAATGGTGATTATTTTTAAGACGTTACAATTTTGAGGTTGTTTGTTACACAGCACAAGATAACTGATACAGAATTCAACACTCCGAAGTGTAGACTGTGGCTTCAGTCTGATGTATTTCCTGCAGCTCATCGCCCACCCCTTGTCCTTCTCACTGTGGCTCCTTTGGTTATTTCCTTCAGAGAATAAACCTCCTATCTCTTGCCTGGAGTGGTGACAGGTTCACCAGGTACCTTATTTAATCATTAGCTTCAGGCTAGGCACAATGACTCAAGCTTGTAATCCCAGTGCTTTGGGAGGCTGAGATGGGAAAACCACTTGAGCCCAGGAGTTCAAGACCAGCCTGGGTAACAAAGTGAGACCCTGTCACTACAAAAATTTTTTAGGCCTGGCGTGATGGCTCATGCCTGTAATTCCAGCACTTTGGGAGACCGAAGTGGGTGGATCACTCGAGGTCAGGAGCTCGAGAACAGCCTGGCCAACATGGTAAAATCCTGTCTCTACTAAAAATACAAAAATTAGCTGGGTATGGTGGCAGGCACCTGTAGTCCCTCAGGAGCTACTCAGGAGGCTACTGAGGAGGCTGAGGCAGGAGAATTGCTTGAACCTGGGAGGCAGAGGTTGTAGTGAGCCGAGAATGGTGCCACTGGGCGACAGAATGAAACTGTGTCTCAAAATAACAACAATAATAATAATTTTTAAAAAATTAGCCAGGTATGATGGTGTGAACCTGTAGTCTCAGCTACTTGGAAGGCTGAGGCAAGAGGATCACTAAAGCCCAGGAGTTGGAGGTTGCAGTGAGCTATGATTGCACCACTGCACAGCAGCCTGGGCAACAGAGCAAGACTCTGTCTCTAAAAAAAATTTTTTATTTTTGTTTTTTTTTTTTTTTGAGACGGAATTTTGCTCTTGTCTCCCAGGCTGGAATACAAAGGCACGATCTTGGCTCACTACAACCTCTGCCTCCCAGTTCAAGTGATTCTCCTGCCTCAGCCTCCTGGGTAGCTGGGGTTACAGGCACACAGCACCACACCGAGCTAATTTTTGTATTTTTAGTAGAGACAGGGTTTCACCATGTTGGCCAGGCTGGTCTTGAACTTCTGACCTAAGGTGATCCACCCGCCTTAGCCTCTCAAAGTGCTGGGATTACAGGTGTGAGCCACCATACCTGGCCTAAAAAAATACTTTTTTGAGTTAAAAAAAAAAATCACTAGCTTCATGTCATTGGTGTGCTGTATTAGCAGACTGAATCATCTTCCACAGGCCCTGGTTAACATATGGCCTGTGAGGACAGCATAAATTACGCTGCCATGAAGTAAAATTATGCCTTCTCATTTGGCTCAGGTTAATTACCTAGGACCCAAAGGGGCTCTGGAATCTGCTTGTTGGTGCTGAGATTGTAGTTTTGCATTTTTCACTTCGTTGGAGTCTTAGGAAGTCGGTAAATAACATCCCTTTCTTCCCTTACATAATTTATTTTATTTTATTTATTTATGTATTTATGTATTTATTTATTTTTTGAGGCTGAGCCTTGCTTTATTGGAGTACAGTGGTGCCACCTCAGCTCATTGTAATCTCCGCCTCCCAGGTTCCAGTGATTCTCATACCTTGGCCTCCCAAGTAGCTGGGATTATAGGTGCACACCACCACGCCTGGCTGTTTTTTTTGTTTTTTTTTTTTGTATTTTTAGTACAGACGGGGTTTTACCATGTTGGCTAGGCTGGTCTCAAACTCCTGACCTCAAGTGATTCACCTGCCTCAGCCTCCCAAAGTGCTGGGATTACAGATGTGAGCCACCACGCCTGGCCACCTTACAGAATTTAGAATCAATTGAAAAATAAGACACACAGGACAGAATGATGGAGATGAAAATATTCATTTTATTATTTATTAAGGAAGCTAATTGTAAGATGCAGCATTTAGAATTGCCAGGAGGTGGGGACAGGGGAGCTTACTAACACTTTACCTTTGAATTAAACCAATTTTCTTACCCAGGCTCAGGCAGAGGTGAATCTACAGGCCTTTCCCATGAGAATGGAGCCTGTCCTGAGGTTTCCCAGCTGACAGACACAAGGGTGGGCAAGCTGCAGAGCTCAGCATGCTTTGTTTCTCCTCCCAAACTTGACAATCAGATGCCATGGAGGCCCAGATGTGACAACTGTGGATGCTCTAGGGGGTTGAAGGTCCTGCTCTAACATCCTAGTAAGGTCGGGCACAGTGGCTCATGCCTGTAATCCCAACATTTTGGGAGGCCAAGGCAGGCGGATCACTTGAGGAGTTCAAGACCAGTCTGGCCAACATGGAGAAACCTCATCTCTACTAAAAATACAAAAATTAGCCAGGCATGGTGGTGCACGCCTGTAATCTCAGCTACTCAGGAGGCTAAGGCACGAGGATTATGTGAACTTGGGAAGCGGAGGTTGCAGTGAGTCAGGATCGCCACTGCACTCCAGCCTGGGCAACAGAGCAAGACTCTGTCTCATAAAATAAAAAACAAACAAACAAAGAGACATCATAATAGGAACTGCAGGTGACTTCCCTAAATAGGCATTTTCTTTCTTTCTTTTTTCTTATATAATCCTCATTATTTTGGAGGCATTTTCTTTTTTAAAAAAATACATATTTTTTCAGAGTCAGTATCCCTCTTGTCACCCAGGCTGGAGTGTAGTGGCATGATCATGGCTCACTGCAGCCTCCAACTCCTAGGCCCAAGCAATCCTCCCCCCTCAGCCTCCCAACATGCTGAGATTACAGGTGTGAGCCACTGCACCCAGCCCTACATAGGCATTTTCCGTTCATCACCTCACTGACTCATCATAGCCTGAGGAACAGGAGTTATTTATCTCCACTTAATAGAGAGAGATGCAGAAGCTTCCAGGGACATAGCTGAGGGTCCCAAGATGAGAGGATTAAGATCCACAGCCCACCCCTCGGACCACTGAATTGTGCTGCCTTGGGACTCACTGACCTCACAGTACTCACGGTTATTAAAGCAGGACAGATGCATGGGAGTTGAAGAATCAAGGTGTCTGGAAGGAAGGACTTAGAGAAAGGCTGCAGAGCCACCCAGGTATAAAAGTAAAGGGCAGGCCGGGTGCGGTGGCTCATGCCTGTAATCTCAGAACTTTGGGAAGCCGAGGCGCATGTATCCCTTGAGGTCAGGAGTTCGAGACCAGCCTGGCCAAGATGGTGAAACCCTGTCTCTACTAAAAATACAAAAATTAGCTGGGTGAGGTGGCACAGGCCTGTAATCCCAGCTACTCAGGAGGCTGAGGAATGAGAATCTCTTGAACCTGGGAGGTGGAGGTTGGAGTGAGCTGAGATCACGCCACTGCCCTCCAGCCTGGGAGACAGAGTGAGACTCTGTCTCAAAATAAATAAATAAATAAATAAATAAATAAATAAATAAATAAATAAAATGTTGGAGACTCAGATACTCAGTCTTAAGGAAGAGTCTCAAAAAAAAGAGTAGAAGTTTGGAGACTCAGAGACTCAGTCTTACTGAAAGTCATAAACATGTGACAAACACCCACCACTCTCTGTGCCAGCCACCAAGCCCAGCTTCCTCGTCTTCAGGAGTGACCTGGTCCTTGCATCTCATAACTGCATGAAGTATTTGTGGGACACGTCGTGTGTCAAGGCAGGAAGGTCACTTCCCAAATATCCACCACTGCGGGGAAAGGGAATGAGGTTATCACCACAGGCCACCTCGGAACCGGGTGAGAACCTTGAGGTTAGCTGGTGGAGGGGATAAGCTCTCACTCACCCTTCTTCCCTTTGGAGTTTATTGTCCCTGGTAGCCGATGAGGACATCTGTTTGTTCGTTTGTTGTTTTCCTCAGTTATGTTAACTTTATTTAATAGGCTGAAACAGTCTCAAAAATCTTTCTGTTCATCATCAGATGTTTGCAAAACTTTTGGCTTTTGAGCTTAAACCTGGAGATTTACTCCACCTATAATATGATATTCCTGCTGTAGTGCATTCTGAAGTTCTGAAGAACACTGAACCCAACCCAAACCTCTGTGAAAGCCAGTCTCCTTGTCTTGGTCCAAGGAATTTTTCTCACAAAAACAACTGGCCGACTGATACTTCTACGCAGCGCCATGACACCTCTCCCTGCTAAGGCCGCCATCTTTAGACTTAGACTTTTTTTTCTTTTTCTGAGACAGAGTCTTGCTCTGTTGCCCAGGCTGGAGTGCAGTGGCATGATTTCAGCTCATGGCAACCTCTGCCTCCCAGGTTCAAGTGATTCTCCTGCCTCAGCCTCCCAAGGAGCTGGGATTACAGGGGGCTGCCACAACACCCGGCTAATTTTTTTGTATTTTTAGTGGAGACAGGGTTTCACCATGTTGGCCAGGCTGGTCTCGAACTCCTGGCCTCATGTGATCCGCCCGCCTTGACCTCCCAATGTGTCGGAATTACAGGCGTGAGCCCCCAGGCCCGGCCACCAATGGGGAAACTTGGTCAGAAAATTGTGTCCACTTCTGGCCCTGTTCCTGCCCCTGGCCCCAACATTCTGTATGAAAACAGTGAGAAAATCTTGTTCCTTCTGTTAAAATAATTAAATGAGAGGCCATTAGCCTGAAGTGACTCTAACACCCTGGAATCCTACATAAGGAAAGAGAAACTTAACTCAGAATTTAAAGGAAAAGGAAGCTTAAGCTCAGCCCAGCACAGCAGCTACCTGGGCATTGGTTGTCTTCCCATTAACCTCCCACTTGAATAGGCCAAGTAGAGCAATGGCTCAAACTTTAACCAATCACACAGTTTCTTTGCTCTGCTTCTTCATTCACCCTATAAAAGCCTCACCTTTATGCCCCTGCCTGATTCATCGTTGCCTGCTCAAATAAACTCTTTACTTCTTTTCCTATTTAGAGAACAAAAAGTGCAGCCCGCTGGCAGCACTCATTTAATTTTACATAAACACACTCTTGGAGGCTGAAGCAAATCTGACTGATTTTCAATGTAATAATAAAATATAAAAACTGTTCCTGAAGTTCTTTCTAAACATAGCTAGCATCAGAATCGTCTGAATCATCAGAAGGGTCTTTTTTGGAAAAATCAGATTCATCAAATGAATCTTTGGCCAACAAGTGTTCAAGAACAATGCTAACATCATGCGTAGGAATGCTTTGTTTTCTAGGATTTCACGTTTTCAGTGATTGAGAATGATTATATTTTGTCAATGGAAATACCATAATTAAAAACAGAATGCTCTAAGTAGAATGATGGCTTTTGTTTCCAAAGTCGATATACTAGAGCAATGCAAAAATGATTTTAAGTGCCAGGCTTAAAGCGCCAGGCACAGTGGCTCACGCCTGTAATCCCAGCACTTTGGAAGGCTGACGTAGGTGGATCACGAGATCAGGAGTTCAAGATCAGCCTTTCCAAGATGGTGAAACTCCATCTCTACTAAAAATACAAAAAATTAGCCAGGCACAGTGGCAGGTGCTTGTAATCCCAGCTGCTTGGGAGGCTGAGGCTGAGAATTGCATGAAACTGGAAGGCAGAGGTTGCAGTGAGTGGAGATCGAGCCGCTGCACTCCAGCCTGGGTGACAGAGCGAGACTCCATCTAAAAAAAAAAAAAAAAGGCGAGATCTTTTGTGGCAAAATTATCTCAGGATAAACACTGTGGCTGCAAGTGCCACTGGTGAGTATTTTGGGGGGCAAGCAGGAAATGGGTTGAAATTTTAACATGCCCAAGCTTATTTTATAACACTTCTTTGATCTTCCTATCACTCTCACTCTTAACGCCCCAAGGAAAAAGGAACGGAAGTATTAAGAATCGATATGTGGTGGATGGAAGACATTATCAAGAGATATTTTTAGACAGAGCAAGAAGTGTGGGCAGAAGCAGGCCTGGCTATTGGTGGTCCAAGCTAAGCTGAGGAATGTTGGCTGTGATCACTAACCTCCTGCTCCCCACCCCTCCATATGTTTTCATCTGAGGGCCAGTCCAAGATGGGTGCTATGATTGGAATATTTGTCCCCTCCAAAAACCCCTCAATCTAGTCCCCAGTGCAACAGTGTTGAGAGGTGGGGCCTTTAAGAGGTGATTGAGGCTGGGCTCACACCTGTAATCCTAGCACTTTGAGAGGCTGAGGCAGGCAGATCACAAGGTTAGGAGTTTGAGACCAGCCTGGCCAACATGGTAAAAACCCATCTCTACTAAAAATACAAAAATTAACCAGCCATGGTGGTGGGCACCTGTAGTTTCAGCTACTAGGGAGGCTGAGGAAGGAGAATTGTTTGAACTCCAGAGCCAGAGGTTGCAGTGAGCCAAGATTTCACCACTGCACTGCAGCTTGGGCAACAGAGAAAACTTCATCTCAAAATAAATAAATAAATACGAAGTGATTGGGTCATGAAGACTGCACTCACAAATGGATTAATCCATACATGAATGAATGGATTAATGGGTTATCATGGGTATAGAACTGGTGGCTTCATAAGAACATAAGGAGACCTGAGCTATCACACTCACCCCGTCACTTTGTGATGATCTGCACCACCTTGGGACTCTACAGAATCCCCAGTGGCAAGAAGGCCCTCACCAGATGTGTCTCCTCAACCTGGGACTTCCCAGCCTCCATGATTGTAAGAAATAAATTTATTTTCTTATAAATTACCCAGTTTCAGGTATTCTATTAAAATGCAACAGAAAATGAACTAAGACAATGGGCATGCTTCCCTCTCCCTCAAAGTCTAGTGAGACGGCTTTAGTGGAACCCTTGGAGAGCTAGGTAGGAGTTCTCTGCAACTGGAAGCATGAAGGACTGCTACCTCACTTGTGTCTGAGAAGAAAAGGTTGTATTTAAGAAATAACCAGTTAGGCACAGTGGCTCACGCCTATAATCCCTGCACTTTGGGAGGCCAAGGAGGGTGGATCACCTGAGGTCAGGAGTTCGAGACCAGCCTGGCCAACATGGTGAAACCCCGTCTCTGTTAAAAATACAAAAAATAGCTGGGTGTGGTGGTGAGTGCCTGTAATCCCAGCTCCTTGGGAGGCTGAGGCAGGAGAATAGATTGAGCCTGGGAGACAGAGCTTGCAGTGAGCCTAGATCATGCCACTGAACTTTAGCCTGGGCAACAGAGTGAGACTCTGTCTCAAAAAACAAAACAAAACAAAACAAAAACACCTCACAATTATTCCAGTGACTCTTAGATTTTTAAAAAAAGTTTTATTTTTGTAGTCAATATAAAATATACTAATGACATATTTTGCATTCCTTTTTCATACGAAGTCTGCAAAATCCAGTGTGAATTTTACATTTACACCACATCTCAATTTAGATGCTAAATGATCACTGGAAATACTTTGTTTTGTGACCAAAACAAATCTCTAAGCACAAATCTTGTGAATTAAAGAAGGCCACACATGTTTTGCCATTCTTCCACTGGAGAGGTGGAATTATATATATATAATTTTTTTGTGTGACATAGTCTGTCTCTGCCACCCAGGCTGGAGTATAGAGGCGCAATCTCTTGAATCCCAGGTTCAAGCAATTCTCCTGCCTCAGCCTCCTGAGTAGCTGGGACCACAGGCTTGTACCACCATGCCCAGTTAATTTTTGTTTTTTTTTGTAGAGACTGGGGGGTCTAGCTGTGTTAGCCAGGCTGGTCTCGAACTCCTGACCTCAGGTGATCTGCCCTACTCGGCCTCCCAAAGTGCTGGGATTATGGGCGTGAGCCACCATGCCAGGGCTCTACAAAATATATATATATTAAATTTAGCTGGATATGGTGATGTGTGCTTGTAGTCCCAGCTACTCAGGAGGCTGAGGTGGAAGAAATCACATCACTTGAGCTAAGAAAGTGAAGGCTGCAGTGAACCATGATCATGCTGCTGCACTCCAGCCTGGGTGACAGACCAAGATCTTGTCTTAATAAATAAAATAAACAAATAGGGGCATAGAGCTGCCTGTTCAGTACAGCAGATTATAGTCACGTCTGGCTGCTGAGCCCCTGAAATGTGGTTAAGGTGACTGAGAAATTGAATTTTTAATTTTATTTAATTTTAATCTATATAAATAGCTTTTTTTTTTTTTTTTGATAGGGAGTCTCAGTCTGTCACCCAGGCTGGCATGATCTCAGTTCACTGCAACCTCCGCCTCCTATGTTCAAGCAAGTTTTGTGCCCTAGCCTCCTGAGTAGCTAGGATTACAGATGCCTGCCACCACACCCAGCTAATTTTTGTATTTTTAGTACAGACAGGTTTTCACCATGTTGGTCAGAGGCTGGGCTTGAACTCCTGGCCTCAAGAGATCTACTGCCCTCAGCCTCCCAAAGTGCTGGGATTTCAGGCATGAGCCACCATGCCTGGCCGGTATCAACAAATTTTAATTTTGTGACTGGTATTAACAAATTTTTAATTTTGTGACTCTATTTCTTCAACTTCTTCAGGTAGATTTTATGACTTCGAGACACAGATTAAGTATCTCCAACGACATTTTAGCATCTGAATGGAGATGTGCTGTAAATGTGAAATTCACACTAGATTTTAAAAACTTGGTTTGAAAAAAAGAATGCAAAAGATCTCAATATATTTTATATTGAGTACATGTTAAAATGATATTACTTGGGATATATTGGGTTAAATAAAATATATTAATTAAAATTAATTTTACCTATAATACTTTATTTTATTTTTTGAGACAAGGTCAAACTCTGTCACCCAGGCTGGAGTGCAGTGGTGAGATCTCAGCTCACTGCAACCTCCACCTCTCAGGTTCAAGCAATTCTCCGGCCTCAACCTCCTGAGTAGTTGGGAGTACAGGTGAATGCCACCATGCCTAGCTAATTTTTGTATTTTCAGTAGAGACAGGGTTTCACCATGTTGGCCAGGCTGGTCTCAAACTCCTGGCCTCAAGTTTGGCCCTCAATGCTGGGATTACAGGTGTGAGCCACCGAGCCCGGCCATATCAGGGGAACCAGCCCCCAGTATTTCAACGTAGTTTCTTTTCTATTTTCCCTAAGTGTCAGCCGGTCTGGGAAATAAATGAGAAAGAGTACAAAGAGAAGAATTTTACAGCTGGGCTGCCGGGGGTGGCATCACATATCGACAGGTTCCATGATGCCCACCTGAGCTGCAAAACCAGCAAGTTTTTATTAGGGATTTCAAAAGGAGAGGGGGTGTACAAATAGGGAGTGGATCACAGAGATCACGTGCTTCAGTGGGCAATAAAAGATCACAAGGCGAAGGGCAGAGCAAGATCACAAGGCAAAAGCGAACTTAGAATTACTGATGAGGGTCCGTGTCCCTCTGGGCATGCATTGTCTTGATAAACATCTTAACAGGAAACAGGGTTCAAGAGCAGACAACTGGTCTGACTAGAATTTACCAGGCTGGAATTTCCCAATCCTAGTAAGCTTGAAGGCACTGCAGGAGACCAGGGTGTATTTCATCCCTTCTCTCAACCGCATAAGACAGACACTCCCAGAGCAGCAGTCTATAGACCTACCCCTGGGAATGCATTCCTTTCCCAGGGTATTAATTATTAATATTCCTTGCTGGGAAAAGAATTCAATGATATTTCTGCTACTCACACATCCATCTATAGGCTTTCTGCAAGAAGAAAAATATGGCTCTATTCTGCCCTACCCCGCAGGCAGTCAGACCTTATGGTTATCTTTCCTTATTCCCTGAAAATTGCTGTTATTTTGTTCTTTTTCAGGGTGCACTGATTTCATATTGTTCAAACACACATTTTACAAACAATTTGTACAGTTAACGCAATCATCACAGGGTCCTGAGGTGACATACATCCTCAGCTTACGAAGATAATGTGATTAAGAGATTAAAGACAGGCATAAGAAATTGTAAGAGTATTAATTGGGGAAGTGATAAATGTCCATGAAGCCTTCACAATTTATGTTCAGAGGCTGCAGTAGAGATAGGCATAAGAAATTATAAAAGTATTAATTTTGGGAACTGATAAATGTCCATGAAATCGTCACAATTTATGTTCTTCTGCCGTGGCTTCAGCCAGTTCCTCCGCGTTTGGGGTCCCTGACTTCCTACAACATGGCCACCTTTTTTTTTTTTTTTAATCATGGCTACTAGAAAATTTTAAATCACATATGTAGCACAAAGTAGATTTCTCTTGGCTGTCAATGGTACACAAGGTCTGAATGATAAAATCAACAGTTAATTTCATAGATATATATTTAACTCTCATTTTCTTCAAACATAACATAAAGTTTTGCCAGGCATGGTGGCTCAAGCCTGTAATCCCAGCACTTTGGGAGGCCGAGGCAAGTGGACCATGAGGTCAGGAGTTCTAGACCAGCCTAACCAGCATGGCAAAACCCCATCTCTACTAAAAATACAAAAAATTAGCCAGGTGTGGTGGCAGGCACCTGTAATCCCAGCTACTCGGGAGGCTGAGGCAGGAGAATTGTTTGAACCCGGGAGGTGGAGGTTGCAGTGAGCTGAGATTGTGCCACTGCACTCCAGCCTGGGTGACAAGAGAGAAACTCCATCTCAAAAAAAATAAAAAATAAAAATAAATAAAGCTTTTCTATACTCGTAGATCACTTTAATTATACAGTTGACCTTGAACAACACAAGTTTGAACTTCAAGGGTCCACTTACACGCAGATTTTCTTCCACCTCTGACATCGCTGAGACAACAAGACCAACCCTTCCAGGGCTGGGCATGGTGTCTCATGCCTGTAACCCCAGCACTGTGGGAGGCTGAGGCAGGAGGATTGCTTGACCCCTGGAGTTTGAGACCAAACTGGACAACATAGCAAGACCCCCATCTCTACAAAAAATTAAAAATTAATTGGGTGTAGTGGCTCATGTCTGTAATCTCAACTACTTGGGAGGCTGAGATGGAAGAGTTGCTTGAACACAGGAGTTCGAGACCAGTCTAGGCAACGTAGTGAGATCCTTTCTCTATAAAAAATTTAAAAATAACTAGAATTAATGAAAAGAGTGTTGGATTAAAAAGCGACAAAATAGATAACATTTTACTTGTATAGTAAAGAAAAAAAGTGAAAAAATCTCAAATACCAAATATTAGATATACAAAAATAGCCCACATTTACCAAATATTTCCTGTTTGCCAGGCACTGAACTAAGTACTTGTCTTGCCCTAGCTCACCTCCTAGTTCAGTGTCCTTATGTGGTCCGAGTATTATTATCTCTGTTTTACATTTTCCATTTCAGGAAACCAGGCACAGAGAAGCTGCAATAGCTTGTCTAACCAAGCTCATCATAAGGGTGAGTGGTAAACTGAGATTTTAACCCACATCCTCTGGATTTAGATCTTGCCATTTTAAATCTATACACTGCAGGGAGTAGTAGCTAAAATTACACATACAGGCCAGGCATGGTGCCTCACGCCTGTAATCCCAGCACTTTGGGAGGCTGAGGCAGGTGGATCACCTGAGGTTAGGAGTTCCAGAGCAGCCTGACCAACATGGTGAAACCTCATCTCTACTAAAAATACAAAATTAGCCAGGCGTGGTGATGTGCACCTGTAATCCCAGCTACTTGGGAGGCTGAGGCAGGAGAATCGCTTGAACCTGGGAAGTGGAGGTTGCAGTGAGCTGAGATAGCACCACTGCACTCCAGGCTGGGCAGTAACAGCGTACAGATGGGCCAGGCGTGGTAGCTCACACCTGTAATACCAGCACTTTGGGAGGCTGAGGCGGGCTGATCACTTGAGTCCAGGAGACAGAGACCAGCCTGGGCAGCATGGCAAAATCCCGTCTCTATTAAAAAAACACAAAAATTAGCCGGGCATGGTGGTGTGCACCTATAGTCCCAGCTACTTGGGAGGCTGAGGCAGGAGAATCTCCTGAGCCCAAGAGGTGGAGGTTGCAGTGAGTCGAAATTAGCCAGGCATGGTCGCGGGCACTTGTAATCCCAGCTCCTCAGAGGCTGAGGCAGGAGAATCGTTTGAACCACGGAGGCAGAGGTTGCAGTGAGCTGAGATTGCGCCATTGCACTCCAGCCTGGGCAACAAGAGTAAAACTCCGTCTCAAAAAAAAAAAAAAAAAAATGGTGGGTTCATGTCATTATAAACTTGTCCAAATCCATAGAACGTACAACACCAAGAGTGAACCCGATGTCAACTATGCTCTTTGGGTGACAATGATGTGTCAGGTAGGCTCGTGGATTGTAACAAGCATGACTCCCAGGAAGCATGTCAACTCGGAAGCTGGATTTTGCTCAGAAGTCTCTTGTGCTCAGGGGAAACACATCATCTCCTTATATCTTATCTCAATAATCAGGGGCATGCTTCCAGGAATCCAAAGAAACATCCCAAACGATAGTGTATACTCAGGACAGGAAGTTCCTGTGGTTTGGGGCTGCTGAGGTCAGAGCCTAGAAAGGGAAAGTGCACTAGAGGTTAAAGAACATTCGCTTCCCAGGTCTGCAGAGCAGATCATTTTCTTATCATTCCCCGTCCTTCCCTCTCTGTCTCCCACCCTCCTACCCTCTCCCGCCCCAGCCTCCAGCACATCTCTGGGGCCTTTCTGGCCTCCTGTCAGTTTGATCCTACACTGCTTTTCTCTTAGCATGAAGGCAAGACTCATTATCAGTGCTCTCTCCTGTGAAATAGAGAAGAGGAATAATCATATTTTCTACAGAAGGGTGTTGGAAGAATTAAATAGAAATGCTTGTGTGGCTGGGAGTGGTGTTCACACCTGTAATCTCAGCACTTTGGGAAGCTGAGGTGGGAGGAATGCTTGAGCTCAGGAGTTCGAAACTAGCCTGGGTAACATAGGAGACGCCATCTCTACAAAAAATTTAAAAAAAAGATCAATCAGGTGTGCGGCTCATAGCTTAGTGCAGTCCCAGCTACTGGGGTGGCTCAGGTGGGAAGATCACTTGAGCCCATGAGGTCTAAGCCTACGGTGAGCTGTGATCGCACCACTGCACTCCAGCCTGGGTGACAGAGCAAAACCCTGTCTTAAAAAAATAAAATAAAATAAAATAAAATAAAATAAAATAAAATAAATAAATAAATAAATAAAGGCCGGGCATGGTGGCCCACGCCTGTAATCCCAGCACTTTGGGAGGCCAAGGTGGGCAGATCACCTGAGGTCAGGAGTTCAACACCAGCCTGGCAACATGGCAAAACCCTGTCTCTACTAAAAATACAAAAATTAGCCAGTCGTGGTGCTGTGTTCCTGTAGTTCCAGCTACTCAGGGAGGCTGAGGCAGGAGAATCGCTTGAACCTGGGAGGCAGAGGTTGCAGTGAGCCGAGATCGTGCAATGCACTCCAGCCTGGGTGACAGAGCA
The DNA here is from genome assembly GCF_028885625.2 of Pongo pygmaeus. Lineage (NCBI taxonomy): Eukaryota > Metazoa > Chordata > Mammalia > Primates > Hominidae > Pongo > Pongo pygmaeus. Next base: position 24,814,533 of record NC_072376.2, read on the forward strand.
AGACTCCGTCTCAAAAAAAAAAAAAAATGCTTGTGAAAGTGCTCTGTAAATTGTGCACAGACAAGCCACTGGTCCCTCCCCCTTGCAGTCCATTCATTCTTTCTACAGAATCCTAGTAAGTGTGACTGTGTGCCAGCAAGTACTCTAAGCACTAGGAATCCCACAAGGCATGAGATATACTGACAATTAAGGCACATTCTAGTGAGGAAGATAGAGAAGTAGACAGTTCCCAGGGCGTGAGTTTTGCTAGGAGACTGGGCAGAAGAAGCCACCCCAACTGCAGATCCTATTTATACCCGCCACTTAATGGTTCTGTATGTTTAGGAAAGTTATTTCACCTTTCTGACCCTTGGGTTTCTATCTCAACAATGTGAACAAGATCTCTATTTCACAAGGTTATTGTAAGGATTAAATGAGATTTCCCTAAATCTCAGGTATTAGCATTCTGCCTTAGAATGCTTGCTCTATTTCCCTGCAGCCTCTACAATTGATTAACATTGCCACCTACTTTTGCTTCATCTTGGGTAATAATATTTGTGAATCATGGAGTTAGTGTTCAAGTCCTCTTGTTTTCCTAATTAACAGTAAAGCAAATGCTTAGCTGTTAGCATTTTAACAGTTCAATGGGGTCCCACCTAGAAATAGCTCATGTGCCCCAAGGGTATAAGTACTGAGATCCATAATTAAAGCATGATCACAATGCATTGCTTGGTGTTGGTAAGGCTTAAATATACACAATTTTATTGATTCTAAGAAGTAAGAATGGAGTAGATGACAGGTCCCAACACATAGAAGGAGGGATGAGGGGAGGGAAGAAAGAAAGACTTCCACTGGGGGTTGGGAGGTGGCATCGGAGCATAGCCCTGGAGCCTGCAGATCACCTGGCAGGTGGAAAGGGATTGAGGACTGAAATGGGGGAAAAGGAAGTGCTTTCTAAGAAAAGAATAAAGATCAACTGGGCTCGGTGGCTCAAACCTGTAATCACAGCACTTTGGGTGAAGGATGAGCCTGGGGCTATAGGTAAACTGAGGTCAGATAAAGAAGGGCTTGCATGCTGTCTGGGGAGTTTGGACTTGATCCTGAAGGATATGGTGAAATTCAGCAGGTGTTTGAGGCCTGAATGTCATGTGTTCCAGTTATAGCCTAAGAAGATCTCAGGAAAATTATTTAGAGTGGGTCAGCACAAGAGGTACACAAGGATGCATGTACCAAGGTTTCGAGCCTGATGCATTTGTAGAAATACCTCTTGTGCTTCTGATTCTCACTTCTTTGTGTTTTCCCTCCTTGTTCTTTAACAGAGTCTTCCAAATAAATCAGTCCGTATGGAGGTATACATTTATTTCAGTAGAAATAAGCACTATGTTTCTGATATAAGCCTCTACTGTCTTAAACAGCCACAGCTCTTTGAGAAATCAGAGGCTGATGAAAGTCAGAAACCCGAGATCTGTCTTCAGTTCCTTCCGCTGCCCACCCTCCTGGGGAAGACCAGGGTCGACAGGCCTATCAATTGCCCCTCTCTTTTTTAAATTTTTTTTTCTATTTTGAGGTGGAGTCTCACTCTGTCACCCAGGCTGGAGTGCAGTGGCGCGATCTTGGCTCACTGCAATCTCCACCTCCCGGGTTCAAGCAATTCCCCTACCTCAGCCTCCCAAGTAGCTGAGATTAGAGGTGCGCACTACCACGCCTGGGTAATTTTTGTGTTTTTATTAGAGATGGGGTTTCACCATGTTGGCCAGGCTGATCTCAAACTTCTGACCTCAAGTGATCCTCCTGCATTGGCCTCCCAAAGTGCTGGGATTATAGATGTGAGCCACTGAAGCTGGCCTCAACTGCCCCTTTCATTACTGATCAGTTCTAGTCCTTCCTCTCTGCTCACTACCCCTGCAGTTCCTACCCTCATTGTCTCTTATCTCAATGCTTTATAATGGTCTATGAACCAGTCTCAATGCTGGTTTTATCTCAGTTCCTCTACTTAGTAGCTAAGAATTCTGAGTAGCTAAAGGATCCTAAGCAAATCCTTTAATCTTACTGTCTCAGCTTCCTCATCAGTCAAATAGAGATAATAAATGAATATATCTGCCTCATGGGTTGTTGTGGGGATTGCCAAGACCAGCTTGGTCAGGGAGACCCTAACCCAGCAGCGCTAGAGGAATTAAAGACACACACACAGAAATATAGAGGTGTGAAGTGGGAAATCACGGGTCTCACAGCCTTCCGAGCTGACAGCCCCGAACAGAGATTTACCCACGTATTTATTAGCAAACCAGTCATTAGCATTGTTTCTATAGATGTTAAATTAACTAAAAGTATCCCTTATGGGAAACGAAGGGATGGGCCGAATTAAAGGGATAGGTTGGGCTAGTTAACTGCAGCAGGAACATGCCCTTAAGGCATAAATCACTCATGCTATTGTTTGTGGCTTAAGAATGCCTTTAAGTGGTTTTCCACCCTGGGTGGGCCAGGTGTTCCTTGCCCTCATTCCTGTAAACCCACAACCTTCCAGCTTGGGCGTTAGGGCCATGATGAACATGTTACAGTGCTGCAGAGATTTTGTTTATGGCCAGTCTTGGGGCCAGTTTATGGCCAGATTTTGGGGAGCTTACTCCCGACAGGGATTATGTGAACTACTGAGTTGAAACACTATACTACATGGCATACAGTAGAAGTTCAGTAAAGGCTTGGTAATAATATTATCACTCCACTCCCACCTCCCATTCTATTCATTAGAGCTGCCTAAAAAAATAAAATAACCGCCAGGCATGGTGGCTCATACTTGTAATCCCAGTGCTCTGAGAGCCCAAGGCAGGCTTACCTGAGGCCAGGAGTTTGAGATCAGCCTGGGTAACACAGGAAGCACCTGTCTCTACCAGAAATAATTAAAAAAAAAAAAAAAAAAAAAAAAAAAGCTAGGTGTGGTAGCATGAGCCTGTAGTCTCAGCTACTTGGGAGGCTGAGGCAGAAGGATTACTGAGCCCAGGAGTTCAAGGCTGCAGTTAGCTATAATTGTGCCACTGCACTACAACCTGGGTGACAGAGCAAGACCCTGTGTCAAAAAAAAATAGAACCAGTAAGCCAGTAGTATTATTAATTGGGCATGTGGTGGCTCGTACCGTGATCCCAACTCTTTGGGAAGTCAAGGCCGGAGGATCACTTGAACCCAAAAGTTTGACACCAGTCTGGGCAACATGATGAGACCCTACATCTACCAAAAGAAAACAAAATTTAAGGGCTTAAAACAACAATGATCATTGAATATTACTATCTCTCAGGGCTCTGAATGTTGACTGGGCTTAGTTTGGTTGTTCTATCAGGGTCTCAAGAAGTTGCCAGTCAGATGGTGGCTGGGATTGGAGTCAGTGACTAGGCAAGTCAGTCTTGCTTGCTCACATGTCTTGTAGCTGATGTTGGCTGCTGACGGCCTAGGACCTTCGCTGAGGCTGTTATTCAGAAGTGAATGTGGCTTCTCCTTCTGGCCTGGACTTCTTCACTGCATGGAGAGTCAGATGGAAGTTGTATCACCTTTTGTGACCTAGCCTCAGAAGTCACGCAATGCCACTTCTATTACTTTTGAAGACTGAGTTCTGATTTTGTATCTTGCCCAAATTCCTACCTAAAGAGGTCTTGTATTTCTTAAATGTATTTGACTGATGTCTCATGCCTCCCTAAAATATATAAAACCAAGCTGTGCCCCAGCCACCTTGGGCACGTGTTCCCAGGACTTCCTGAGGGCTGTGTCATGGGCCATGGTCACTCATATTTGGCTCAGAATAAATCTCTTTATTAAGTGGTGTCCAGTTAATAGGGAGTCATGCCTTATAAACCATAAATTCTCATCAGAGGGGTTATTTGACCCTATATATCGTGACTTCGTTTTCATTCTGACTCTGGCATAACATTATGAGACAAGGAAAAATATTTAACCCCAAAATCTATTTCCTTGCCATACCTTGAAATTGCCCTGCAAAGTCTCTTAGGGGAAATATCCACATTCTATAGAGAATCCCCTTTCCCCTTTGTTTTTCTTCCTTTCTTTCCAGATCCAGGAGATAATCAACTAAGAGCCAGGCACCCTTTTAGGTTCCATAAGAAATATTTTACGGCTGGGTGCCGTAAATAAAAGTTTACGTAAATAAAAAAGTTGACGTAAATAAAAAAAGTTTACGTAAATAAAAAAGTTGACGTAAATAAAAGTTTGTGGCTGGCCACCGTAAATAAAAGTAAAATAAAAGGTGGCTCACTCCTGTAAGCAGACTTCAGGGAGAAAGCAGGTTGCAAAATGTTTCTTTTGCCGGGCACAGTGGCTCATGCCTGTAATCCTAGCACTTTGGGAGGCTGAGGCGGGTGGATCACGAAATCAAGAGTTTGAGACCAGCCTGGCCAACATGGTGAAACCCAGTCTCTACCAAAAATACAAAAATTAGCCAGGTGTGGTGGCATGTGCCTGTAATCTCAGCTACTCAGCAGGCTGAGGCAGGAGAATCACTTGAATCCGGGTGGCGGAGGTTGCAGTGAGCCGATCTTGCGCCACCCGAGTAGCTGGGACTACAGACGCGTGCCACCATGTCCAGTTAATTTTTGTATTTTTAGTAGAGATGGGGTTGCACCAAGTTAGCCAGGATGGTTTCGATCTCTTGACCTCGTGATCCACCCGCCTCAGCCTCCCAAAGTGCTGGGATTACAGGCATGAGCCACCGCGCCCGGGCAAAAGAAGCATTTTACAACCTGCTTTCTCTCTGAAGATTGATATCTGAAAGATTCCTCTACGCGGTAAAACTTGGTCTCCACAATCTTTATCTTAACCTGAACATTCCTTTCCATTGATCCCAGGTCTTCAGATAAACTCAACCAATTGTCAACCAGAAAATGTTCAAATTTACCTATAGCCTGGAAGACCCTGCTTTGAGTTGTCCCACCTTTCTGAACCAAACAAATGTATTTCTTAAATGTATTTGACTGATGTCTCATGCCTCCCTAAAATATATAAAACTAAGCTGTGCCCCAACCACCTTGGGCACGTGTTCCCAGGACCTCCTGAGGGCTGTGTCATGGGCCATGGTCACTCATATTTGGCTCAGAATAAATCTCTTCAAATATTTTACAGAGTTTGACTCTTTTCATAGACACTTTCTTTCTTTCTCTCTCTCTCTTTTTTTTAATTGATATGGAGTCTCACTCTGTTGCCCAGGCTGGAATGTAGTGGCATGATCTCGGCTCACTGCAACCTCTGCCTCCTGGGTTCAAGCAATTCTGCTGCCTCAGCCTCCTGAGTAGCTGGGACTACAGGTGCACACCACCACACCCAACTAATTTTTTTGTAGTTTTAGTAGAGGTGGAGTTTCACCATGTTGGTCAGGTGGTGTCGAACTCCTTACCTCAAATAATCGGCCCACCTCAGCCTCCTAAAGTGCTGGGATTACAGGCATGAGCCACCGTGCCTCACCTTCATTGACACTTTCTATTCACCGATGGGTAAATCACTAAAGCCAGCCCTTATTCAAGGGGAGTGGAAGTAGACTCTAGTGCTTGATGCAAGACTGTTGACAAATTTGCAAATATGTTTTAAAACCACCCAAGTTCACCCTCTGGTCACAATTTATTTACATTCCTCCCACATGCAAAATACACTCATGTCCTTTCAAGACCTCCGTAAGACTCTTGTACTACAACATCAGGCCAAGGGATATAGTTCAGGATCTTGTTAACTAAACCAGGACCAGGTGTGGATGCAGCTCCTTGGGTGTGATTTCTTGGGTATAGCTCCTGGCATATCATTCCTCTCAATCTGAAGTCCTGTGAGCTAAATAAACAAGTTGTCTTCCCTTTACACACCCAATATACAATGACAACACAGGCATACATTTTTATTTTTTTTGAGACAGAGTGTCACTCTGTCACCGAGGCTGGAATGCAATGGTGTGGTCTCGGTTCCCTGCAGCCTCTGCTTCCTGGCTTCAAGGGATTCTCCCGCCTCAGCCTCCCTAGTAGCTGGGACTACAGGCACATGCCACCACACCAGGCTAATTTTTGTATTTTTAGTAGAGACGGAGTTTCACTATGTTGACCCAGGCTGGTCTCGAACTCCTGACCTCGTGATCCGCCTGCCTCGGCCTCCGAAAGTGCCAGGATTACAGGCGTGAGCCACCATGCCCAGCCAACACAGGCATAAATTAATAGACTCTCCCATTCGAAATGGGGAAAACAGGAAGCACACACAGTCAACTGATCCATAGTAACTCTGAAATTCAGCTGGTTATATGCTGCTGGTTTGTTGATCAGGGTGCAATTCCCCTGCTTGGGAGTTATTCTCCATAGGGCTTGGCTCCACTTTCTGAGCTCTTGCTTCTGTCCTCTAAATTAGTTTTCCTTTTCTCTTTCTTTTTTCTTTTTGAGACCGAGTCTTACTCTGTTGCCCAGGGTGTAGTGCAGTGGTATGATCTTGGCTCACTGCAATCTCTGCCTCCCGGTTCACATGATTCTTGTGCCTCAGCCTCCTGAGTAGCTGGGACTACAGGGTATGCCCAGCTAATTTTTGTATTTTCAGTAGAGACAGGGTTTCACCATGTTGGCCAGGCTGGTCTCAAACTCCTGACCTCAGGTGATCTGCCCGCCTTGGCCTCTCAAAGTACTGGGATTACAGGCATGAGCCGCCATGCCTGGCCTAGTTTTCCTTTTCTATAAAGCATAGCTTTGGGTTGAGAGCAGTGGCTCACACCTGTAATCCCAACACTTTGTTTGGCTGAAGTGGGAGGATCACATAAGGCCAAGAGTTCGAGGCTGCAGTGAGCTATGATAGTGTCATTGCACTCCATTCTGGGCTATAGCACAAGATCATATCTCTAAAAATAATAATAATAAATAAAACATAGCTCATTTTTGCAACTGAGTATGCTTTCTCCCTGAAGATATTTGAGAGCCCATAGTTTTCTCTTTTTTTTTTTTTTGAGACAGAGTCTCACTCTGTCACCCAGACTGGAGTGCAGTGGTGTGAGCTTGGCTCACTGCAACCTCCACCTCCCCGGTTCCATCAATTCTCATGCCTCAGCCTCCTGAGTAGCTGGGATTATAGGTGTGCGCCACGATGCCCAGCTAATTTTTTGTATTTTAGTAGAGATGAGGTTTCACCATGTTGCTCAGGCTGGTCTTGAACTCCTGAGCTCAGTCAATCCACCCGCCTCGGTCTCCCAAAATGTTGGGATTATAGGCATGAGCCACTGTGCCTGGCTTTCTCTTTTCATTCCCAAAGTGGGAGGATTGCTTGAACCCAAAAGTTTGAGATCAGCCTAGGCAACATAGTGAGACCTTGTCTCTAAAAAAAAAAAAAAAAAGAAAAAAAAAGTATAAATAAATAAAACAATACAAAAACAAATTTCTTCTTTTTATAAGGACACCAGTCACGTTGAATTAGGCCCAGCCTAATGACCTCATTTCAACTTGATTGCTTTTATGAGGACATTATGTCCAAATAATATTACATTCTGAGATACTAGGGGTCCGAAGTTCAACATATCTATTTTTTTTTGGTTGGTGGGGTGAGTGGGGAGGTGGATAAAATTCAACCCATGACAGCTACGCTCAGTTAGGTGGTTCTCACTCAGCATCTCTCAAGCAATTACTGTCAGATGCTGGCTTCAGCCGGCATCATCTCAAAGGCTTGCTTACTCACATGGCTTGTGGTTGATTTTGGCTGTTGGCTGGGATCTCAGCCGGGCTTTCAACCAGAATTCTTACATGTGATCTCTCCACACGGTACGGGCTTTTTCAGAGCAAGGCAGCCAGTGGCAAACAATCAGACTCTGCCCCTTGAGGGGGGAAGTGTCAATAAATTTGCAGACAGATTTAAAATCACCACATCCTCCATCTCCTAATCCTTTCGTAGTGCTGCTGACAGCAAGAGCGTGGTTTTTCTGAAATGCAAATCTGACTACGCTATTTTCTTTCTTATAACTCTTTAATAGTGCCTGATTTCTTTTTCTTTTCTTTTTTTTTTTTTTTTTTTTGAGACGGAGTCTTACTCTGTTGCCCAGGCTGAGTGCACTGGTGCAGTCTCAGCTCACTGCAATTTTCGCCTCTTGGATTCAAGCGATTCTCCTGCCTCAGCCTCCTGAGTAGCTGGGATTACAGGTGTGCACCACCACATCCGGCTAATTTTTGTAGTTTTAGTAGAGATGGGGTTTCACCATGTTAGCCAGGCTGGTCTCCATCCACCTGCCTCGGCCTCCCAAAGTGCTGGGATTACAGGCGTGAGCCGCCACGCCAGGCCATGTTTCTAATGAGATAGAGGCCAACCCCCTCAGCATGACCTTCAAGGCCTTCATTTCTGCTGTCCTCTCTACCAAGAACCACACTGATACCTGGGAGCCTGTCAGTATGAGGCCTCCTTTCAGGGCACTGGAAGTCATGGAATATGATTGCTGTTCAAGAAAGGTAAATTTGCAGATAAATACAAAATGAAATTGAAGCAGAGATATGCAGTCACCCAAAAGACACAGATTGGCTTCCAGGCCCAAATACTTTGCTGTAAAACCAGCTGAAAGGGTTGCCATGTCCAAATTGAGATTGTGCTTATCAAAAGTGGAGCTGGGCAGCCACAGAGGCTGGCAGCATCCACTCCAGCTTTGTCAGGAGACAGGGAGCCCTGGCCCGAGGGCCTGGCCTGATGATTCTGAAATTTCTACTGTGGAAATAAACTATTTGAATACCCTAACTCATTGGGACTAACTTCCTTGTTCCAAATATGCATCTAGCCACTCTTTGATTATGATCTGGCTTCCCATGTAGCTTATTATGGGAGAGAATTAGACTGCTATGATGGTCCACATCCTTATATAAATGAATAAACTAGCCTTCTGGGGTTCGTCATCAGCTTCCAAGATTGCATTAATGGGAGTCTGTCATGCTCTGCATGCTCAGCTGATTTCTGAGCTTATGTGGCTAAGGATAAACAAGGGTGAATGTAGGGTGGGGCAAAAGAGGCACCTTGGACACAAAATTTAGGGAGGCACTCACTCTCAGGGTCTTGCAAGTGTGTTTTACTCTGTTTTCTGTTACTGTAACAGAATACCTGAAACTGGATAATTTATGAAGGAGATTTTTTTAGCTTATGGTTCTGGAGGCTGGGAAGTCCAAGATTAGGCACCCACATCTGATGATGGCCTCAGCTGCTTCATAGCATGGTAGAAAGCAGAAAGCAGAAGGGGAGAGAGGGCATTTGCAAGGGAAAACAGGGCTGAACTCCCTGTAACTAAACCCATTTCCTTGAGAAGGCATTAATCCCTCTTAACAACCTAATTACCTCATAAAAGCCCCACCTTCCAGCACTGCCACAGTGGCAATCAAATTTCTACATGAGTTTCAGAGGTGACAAACCATATTTAAACCATAGCAAATTGCTTTCTTAAACTTTGTGCCCTAGGTGCCTCTCTTGCCTCACCCTAGTCTCAACCTGATATATTCAGAAAAGCAGGTGCCATCTTAGGGAATCACCTTTATCTGATCAGAGCCTAAGTTCCTAGTTCCAAAGGTGACATTATAATCTGCTTGCTTTTTCTCTAGGTAAGTGGTCATTTCTTTTTTCTTTTATGTGAGGTAGAGTCTCACTCTGTTGCCTGGGATGGAGTGCACTGGCACAGTCTCAGCTCACTGCCATCTTCGCCTCCTGGATTCAAGGGATTCTCCTGCCTCAGCTTCCTGAGTAGCTGGGATTACAGGCATGCACCACCAGGGCCAGCTAATTTTTGTAGTTTTAGTAGAGACGGGGTTTCACCTTGTTGGCCAGGTTGGTCTCGAACTCCTGACCTCAAGTCAGGCATGAGCCATCATGCTGGCAGGGTGGTCCTTTCAATAGAGAACCAGACTTTCCAGCTGTGAGTAAAATGCAAGCAAGCTCTAAGACACCCTTCCAGGGACATGAGACCCAAGGAGATAGGAGGAAGAGGGGAAAGAGTAGGGGAGGTTTAGGGTAACAGTAAAACTACTTTAGAGAGAGTAGGGTTTATGCTGATTGGGGAAGAGATAGTATCAAAGTCCTAGGCATCCTAGGACAGTGTCCCTGTGGACACTGTCCAAGGATATGAATTTGCCCTCAATCCCATAGACACAGGCTGGCTAATAGACTGGTACCTTTCAGTACCAAAATATGTATCATATTTTCTCCCACCTCCAGCTCAACCTTCTATTAATAGCAAGCAAGTAACCGCTCCCTCTCATCCCTTGGTTAGCCCTGGCCCTAAGCAACTAAAACATATGCTGATTAGCTAAGGTCATTTTTTCTGTCCCCTGCCAGCTTTACATTGCTGATTGCACAGGTAACTCCAGATCCCACTGGGCAAGATATTGGGATTGGGGGGGTTAGCAGAGAGCAGGGACAAGGCATCATCCTATCAGGGGTAAGACAGCCACCTCTATCTTGAACCCCTCACACCCAGCATAAATAGCATCCTCTTATGCAGTGCTGGAGATACCGCAAGCATGAGTTAGGAGTGGCATGAAAGTAGAAGACAGAAACAGGTCTCAGATTTCCTATGCATCTGTGCTGGCCAATATTTTAGAACTCCTTTCAAATAAGTAGGTTAATGTAGCAAGGCGAGACCACATCAGGTTAGTCCCAGTCTGGTACTTGGGATTAATGTATCATGAAAGGAATAAGGGATGTGGCTGTGGCCAATTAGAAAGCCAGTGATGTTGGGAGTACTAGTCGGCAGAATTCGCACTCCCAGCGAGTGGGGCTTTCCCTTTGTCCTGCAGTTTTTCCTTCTGTCTTCACCTCTCACCCTTGGCCCCCTCCAATGGGCTTGGCCTAGAAAGTTACTTTGTGCAGAGAAAGCAATGCAATAGAGTGAGAAATTCCAGGTTTGGCAAAAGCCAAACCTGGCTTTGAACTCTCAATCTGCCACTGACCATCTGTGAGGTATTGGTCAAGTTAGTTAACCTCTTTGAGCCTCAGTTTCCCCAGCTGCAAAATGAGGACCATATACCTACCCATAAGTGTCATAGTATTTGCAAAGTATTTGACAGGTAGTAGAGTCCAGTGATACTAGTTATATTGAGGTTAGTTCTTTCGCATCTTTTTTTTGAAATGAAAAAATCATCTGAAAAAAGATTTCATTTTTTTTATTGATTTTTACAATTTTAATAGGATTGAAGGAGAAAGTGATTGCATTAGAATTTTTTGAGAAAGCTTTCTAGTGGGTTCTTTGGGCAAGAATTAATAACAATGATGACAGATAACATATATAGAGCATTCACCTTGTGTATGGTCCTCTTCTAAGTACAATGCATGGGCCAGGCACAGTGGTTCACGCCTATAATCCCAGCACTTTAGGAGGCTGAGGCGGGCTGGTTACTGGAGGTCAGGAGTTTGAGACTAGCCTGGCCAACATGGTGAAACCCCATTTCTACTAAAAATACAAAAATTAGCCGGGCATGGTGGCGGGTGCTTGTAATCCCAGCTACTCAGGAGGCTGAAGCAGGAGAATCACTTCAACCCAGGAGGCAGAGGCTGCAGTGAGCCGAGATTGTGCCACTGCACTCCAGCCTGGGCAACAGAGTGACACTCTGTCTCAAAAAATAATAATAATGATAATGATAATAAACTAAGTACATTGCATGAACTAAGTCATTTATTATTCTACCAGATCTGTGAAGCGGGACTACTGTCATCTCTATTTTACAGATAAAACAAAATACCAATGTCTCCTAGAGAGCATGTTTACCTCTTTACTTCTTCTGTATTGTTTGTTTGCTAAAGAATAGCTTTGTCCCTTTCCCGATTTAAAAAAATATATATTGAGGGGATGGCCAGGCGCAGTGGCTCACGCCTGTAATCCCAACAATTTGGGAGGCAGAGGCAGGCGGATCTCTTGAGATCAGGAGTTTGAGACCAGCTTGATCAACATGGTGAAACCCATCTCTACGAAAAATACAAAAATTAGCCAGGTGGGGTGGCACACGCCTGTAATCCCAGCTACTCGAGAGGCGGAAGCAAGAGAATTGCTTGAACCCAGGAGGCGGAAGTTGCAATGAGCTGAAATCATGCCACTGCACTCCAGCCTGGGCCACAGAAACTTTGTCTAAAATAATAATAGTAATAATAAATACATATATATGAAATTTTGTAACACAAAATTAACCATTTTAAAGTGAAAAACTCAGGGGCATTTAGTACATTCACAATGTTGTACAATCACCACCTTTATCTAGTTTTTTTTTTTTTTTTTTTTTGAGACAAGGTCTCACTCTATCACCCAGGCTGGAGTGCAGTGATGCAGTCTTGGCTCACTGCTGCCTCAACCTCCTGGGCTCAAGTAATTCTCCCACCTCAGCCTCCCAAGTAGCTGGGACCACAAGTGTGTGCCGCCATGCCTGGCTAATTTTTTTTTTCTTATTTTTATTTTTATTTTTTTGAGATGGAGTCTTGCTCTGTCGCCCAGGATGGAGTGCAGTGGCGTGATCTCGGCTCACTGCAACCTCCGCCTCCCAGATTCAAGTGATTCTCCTGCCTCAGTCTCCCGAGTAGCTGGGATTACAGGCATGTGCCACCATGCCCAGCTAATTTTTGTATTTTTAGTAGAGATGGGGTTTCACCATGTTGATCAGGCTGGTCTCAAACTCCTGACCTCGTGATCCACCCACCTTGGCCTCCCAAAGTGCTGAGATTATGGGCATGAGCCACAGCACCCAGCCTATCTAGTTTTAAAACATCTCCATTACTCCAAAGTAAAACCCTTTAGCCCTTAAGCAGTTTCTCCTCATTACACACTTCCCCCTCCTCGCCCGCTGGCAACCACCAATACATGTCTGTCTTTATGGATTTATCTATTCTGGATATTGCATGTAAATGAAGTCAAACAATATATGACTTTTTGTTTCTGGCTTTTTTCACTTAGTATGATGTGCTTGTGTTTTTGTTGTTGTTGTTTGAGATAGAGTCTCACTCTGTCGCCCAGGCTGGAGCGCAGTGGTATGATCTTGACTCACTGCAATATCTGCCTCCCAGTTCAAGCGATTCTTCTGCCTCACCCTCCAGAGTTGCTGGGACTACGGGTGCCTGCCATCATGCCCAGCTAACTTACTATAATGTTTTTATCCACATTTGGATAATAATAATAAACTAAGTACATTGCATTAACTAAGTCATTTATTATTCTACCAGATCTGTGAAGCGGGACTACTGTCATCTCCATTTTACAGATAAAACAAAATACTAATGTCTCCTAGACAGCATGTCCATTTGCATATATTCTTCGGGGAAATATCTATTCAAGTTCTTTGCCTATTTTTTAAATTGGGCTGTTTGTCTTTTCAAGTTTTAAGAGTTCTTTAATATCCACATTTGGATAAAAACATCATATTAAGACAAACAACCCAATAAAAACATTATATTAAGTGAAAAAAGTTTAATGTTCACCTAGTATAATGTGTTTATCCACATTGCAGCCTGTATCAGTACTTTTTTTTGGCTGAATCATACTCCATTGTATGCATATACAACAACTTGTTGAGCCATTCATGGGTTGAGGAACATTTGGGCTTTTCACACCTTTTGGTTATTGTGAGTTGTGCTGCTATGAATATCCATGTTCATGTACTCGTTAGAGTGCCTGTTTTCAATTATTTGGGGTTTAGATCTAAAAGTGGAATTGTGAGGGTTGGGCACGGTGACTCGTGCCTATAATTCCAGCACTTTGGGAGGCCAAGGTGGACAGATCATCTGAAGTCAGGGATTCGAGACCAGCCTGGCCAACAAGGTGAAACCCCTGTCTTTACTAAAAAAAAAAAAATACAAAAATTAGCCGGGCGTGGTGGTGGGCGCCTGTAATCCCAGCTACTTAGGAGGCTGAGTCAGGAGAATCACTTGAACCTGGGAGGCAGGAGTTGCAGTGAGCCGAGATTGTACCACTGCACTCCAGCCTGGGTGATAGAGTGAGACTCTGTCTCAAAATAAATAAATTAATTAAAATAAAAAATTACATAAATAAAAGTGGGATTTTGGGGTCCTGTGGTAATTCTGTGTATAAATTTTTGAGGAACCACCAAACTATTTTCCATGGTGGCTGAGCCACTTGACATTCTCACCAGCAATGTATGGGGGTTCTAGTTTCTCCACATCCTCCTCAACACTTGTGATTTTTCTTCCTTTTTTAACATCATCCTGGTGGTGTGAAGTGGTAACTCTTTGTGGTTTCTGTTTGCACTTTTCTAATAATGAATGATGTTGAGGTTCTTTTCATGTGCTTCTCGGCCATTTGCATATATTCTTCGGGGAAATATCTATTCAAGTTCTTTGCCTATTTTTTAAGTTGGGTTGTTTGTCTTTTTAAGTTGTAAGAGTTCTTTATATATTCTGAATACTAGGCTCTTATCACATATGCAATTTGCAAATATTCTATCCCACTCATAGATTGTCTTTTCACTTTCTTGATAATGTCCTTTACTTTTTTTTTTTTTCTTGAGACAGAGTCTTACTCTGTCTCCCGGGCTGGAATGCAGTGGCACAATCTCAGCTCACTGCAACCTCTGCCTCCCTGGTTCAAGTGATTCTCCTGCCTCAGCTTCCCAAGTAGCTGGGATTACAGGCACAGGTCACCATACCTGGCTAGTTTTTGTATTTTTAGTAGAGATGAGGTTTTACCATGTTGCCCAGGGTCGTCTTGAACTACTGGCCTCAAGTGATACAACCGCCTTGGCCTCCCAAATTGCTGGGATTACAAGCATGAGCCACTGTGCCCAGCCATTTTTTTTTTTTAATTAAAAAATTTTTATTTCTTTTTTGAGGCAAGGTCTCACTCCATCTCTCAGGCTGGAGTGCAGTGACATGATCACAGCTCACTGCACCCTCAACTTCCAGGGCTCCGGTGATCATCCCACTTCAGCCTCCCAGGTAGCTGGGACCACAGGCATGCACCACCATCCCCAGCTAATTTTTGGTATTTTTTAAGAGACAAGACCTAGACCTTGCCATGTTGCCCAGGCTGGTCTCAAACTCCTGGGCTCAAGCCATCCACCCACTTTGGCCTCCCAAAGTGTGGGGATTACAGGCATGAGCCACCATGCCTAGCAATTTCTATTTTTCGCAGTGATGAGGTATGGCTTTGTTGCCCAGACTCTTCTTAAGCTCCTGGGTTCCAGCCATCCTCCTAACTTGGCCTGCCAGAGTGTTGGTGAGGCTGGAGAATAGAGTCTGGAAGCAGGGAACTTGAGACCAATTTGTGCTGACTTCCTAAAGCTGAATCAAGGGAAAACATCAAGGTCTGGGGGCCAGGAATCTAAGCCCAATTCATGAAAATTTCCTAAGGTGAAATCAGAGGGGAAATACCCAGGTCTGGGAGCACGAACCCTAAGGCCAATTGGCAGGAACTTCCTAAAGCTAAACCAAAAGGAAAAACCCAATCTCCCCAGGCCCAAGTAACAAAGGATCAAAGGCTACTTACTCTCCTACAACTTTCCCCCTTCTCCCAGGATAGAGAGGGAGAGTGCCCTGGAGCAGCCGAGGACTAAGCAAGCGCTACCCCTTCATCTGCATAGGGCATCAATCTGCTCCAGCCTTGGGTTAGCCATGGGCCAATTCACCTCAGCCTTTAATTAGCCACAGGCCAAATCTTTCATCCAGATAAGAAGTAGCTGATAGGAACCTCAAATGGACTACTTAAACCCCCACAAACTTTGTAGATGGGGTCCTTGAGCTGCCTGCTTCATTCCACTCCTACCCTATGGAGTGCTTTCTTTTCTTTTTTCTTTCTTTTCTTTCTTTCTTTCTTTTTTTTTTTTTGAGATGGAATCTCGCCCTGTCGCCCAGGCTGGAGCTCAACGGTGCAATCTTGGCTCACTGCAACCTCCGCCTCCCGGATTCAAGCGATTCTCCTGCCTCAGCTTCCTAAGTAGCTGGGATTACAGGCGTGCCCCACCACACCTGGCTAATTTTTTTGTATGTTTAGTAGAGATGGGGTTTCACCATGTTGGCCAGGCTGGTCTCAAACTCCTGACCTCGTGATCTGCCCACCTCGGCCTCCCAAAGTGCTGGGATTATAGGCCTGAACCACCGCTCCTGGCCAGAGTGCTTTCTTGCTTTAATAAATCCCTGCTTTCGCTGGGTGCAGTGGCTCACACCTGTAATCCCAGCACTTTGGGAGGCCGTGGCAGATGGATCACTTGAGGTCAGGAGTTCAAGACCAGTCTGGCCAACATGGTGAAACCCCGTCTCTACTAAAAATATAAAAATTAGCTGGGCTTAGTGGCGCATGCCTGTAGTCCCAGGTACTCAGGAGGCTGAGGCAGGAGAATCGCTTGAACCCAGGAGGCAGAGGTTGCAGTGAGCTGAGATCACGCCACTGCACTACAGCCTGAGTGACAGAATGAGACTCTGTCTCAAAATCAATCAATCAGTCCCTGCTTTGCTGTTTCATTCTTTTGTTACTTTGTGCGCTTTGTTAAATTATTTGTTCAACCTGGACATCTCACAATGAATGGCTGCCTTCTGGTAATACTGGGACTACAGGTGTGAACCACCACGTTCAGCTGATAATATCGTTTGATACGCAAAAGTTTTTAACTTTCATGAAGTCCAGTTGAGCAATTTTGTCATTTGTTGTTCATGCTTTGGTGTCATATCTAAAAATCATTTGCCAGCCGTGTTCATGGTGGCACACACTTATGGTCCCAGCTAACCAGGAGGCTGAAGCAGGAGGATGGTTTAAGCCCAGCTGCAGTGAGCCATGATCAAACATGGTGCTCCAGCCTGGGCAACAGAGTGAGACACTGTCTCCAAAAACAAAACAAAACAAAATGAAATCATTGCCAAATCCAAGGTCATGAAGATTTACTCCACTTTTCTGCTAAGAGTACTATGGCTGTTATATTTAGGTTGTTGATCCATTCTGAGATAATTTATTTTTTTATTATTATTATTTTTTTAGACAGTCTTCTGTCACCCAGGCTGGAGTGCAGTGGCATGATCTTGGCTTACTGCAACCTCCACCTCCTGGGTTCAAGAGATTCTCTTGCCTCAGCCTCCCGAATAGAGTAGCTGGAACTACAGGTGCACACCACCACGCCTGGCTAATTTTTGTATTTTTCGTAGAGAAGGGGTTTCACCGTTTTGACCAGGCTGGTCTCGAACTCCTGACCTCAAGTGATCCGCCCACCTCGGCCTCCGAAAGTGCTGGGATTACAGGCACCCGGCCCTGAGATAATTTTTGTATGTGATATGAGGAAGGGGTTGAACATAATCTGCATGTGGGAATTCAGTTGTCCCAGAACCAATTGTGGAAGAGTCTATTCCTTCCCTACTGGTGGAGAAAGATCCTTACATGATTTTGATCTCTGTGGAATATGCATGGAGGCAGGTAAAGAAAAGTCAGCCACTCCAAACCCTGGTCTGGAAACAAGCAGGGAGGCCAGGACAAGTTGATCAGCACTTCAAACAAAGGACAGGGAGGAGGACAATTTCTAGAGTCGCAGCCCTGCGTGTAACTGGAGGAGCTGTTCTCTGCTTATGATTTTATCAAATGTAAGTTGAGTGGCACTTTCAAAATAATTTAATTTATAAAATGCAGTTGATAGAATGAATGTTGCAAACCATGTGGTAACATTGAAATCCCATAGTTGGAGCTTAGTACATTCAACATACCCACACACAAGGCTAATTTTTGTACAGGGGAGCTGAAAGATTTCTATCATTTAGGTAATTTACTTCCTCTGTTTGCTTTTTTTTTTTTTTGAGACAATATCATTCTGTCACCTGGACTTCAGTGGTGTGATCTCAGCTCACTGCAACCTCCACCTCCCTGAGTTCAAGTGATTCTTGTGCCTCAGCCTCCCGAGTAGCTGGGAGCATGTCATCATGCCTGGCTAATTTTTGCATTTTTAGTAGAGGCAGGGTTTTGCCATGTTGGCCAGGCTGGTCTCCAACTCCTGACCTCAAGTGATATGCCTGCCTCGGCCTCCCAAAGTGATGGGATTACAGGCATGAGCCACTGAACCAGGCAGCTTAGTAGGGTTTTTATAGAGATCAATTAATTAAAATATGTGAAGTCCTTAGAATAGTCCTTGGCTATATAAGTGGTAGCTATTTGCCATCAAGATGATGATGATGATGATGAATGATGATGATGATGATTATTATTTTATCATCTTCATCATTATGTTCTCCTGACTCTTTAAGGAAGGGGAGAAAAGAACAGTTCACAATATCTGCAAAACAGCAATATATCAAATAATAGTTTTTTTTTTTTTTTTTTTTTTTTTTGAGACGGAGTCTCGCTCTGTCTTCCAGGCTGGAGTGCAGTGGCTTGATCTCAGCTTACTGCAACTTCCGCCTCCCGGGTTTAAGCAATTCTCCTGCCTCAGCCTCCCGAGTAGCTGGAACTACAAGCGCCCACCACCACACCTAGCTAATTTTTTGTATTTTAGTAGAGACGGGGTCTCTCCATGTTGCACAAGCTGGTCTTGGACTTCTGAGCTCAGGCAATCTGCCTGCCTCGGCCTCCCGAAGTGCTAGGATTACAGGCATGAGACACCGTGCCCGGCCAAAGAATAGATTGAACAAAATATTTGTTAAACCTTTAGGATAGAAATTATAAAACTTCATTAAGAGCCTTAAAAAAAAGATGATGCAATTTATCTATTTATTTTTCCCACACCTGAACCACCAATGATGATGCAATTTAAATGATTTGTCTGATAAGGCAAGTCACTCCTCTTTGTCTTTCTCCAAAGTTGTCTTAAGTACTTTTTGTCCCTTTGCTCTTCCAAAAAAATTTTAAAATCAGGTGAATTTACAGATGAATTTTGGGGGGGCTTGAAATCTTTATGAGGTTGAGTTCATGCTCATGGATGAGAAGACTCGGTGTCATAAAGTGAGGGGGTCTGCAGTAGCTGAAGCCCCATGGGACCATCAGCCTTTTTCATATACTCCAAAGTACCTTGCAAAGATGATCATTTTCTATGTGAACATGATGTACAAAGGTTACTAAGCACTGGAATAGACCAGAGGGCTAGAACAGGGAACTCAGAAATAGAGCCTCATATACATGGAAATTTCATCATCTCCAAAAGTGCCATTACCAGTCTGTTAGGATGAAAAGGATTATTCAATAAATGGTACAGTTACTTACGTATATGGACAACAAAATAAAATTGCTTTATTTCTTTCTTTCTTTCTTTTTTTTTTTTTTTTTTTTTTTTGAGACAGAGTCTTGGTCTGTCACCAAGGCTGGAGTGCAGTGGTGCAATTTCGGCTCACTGCAACCTCTGTCTTCCGGGTTCACTCAATTCTCTGCCTCAGCCTCCTGAGTAGCTGGGATTACAGGCATGCACCACCATGCCCGGCTAATTTTTGTATTTTTTAGTAGAGACAGGGTTTCTCCATTTTGCACAGGCTGGTCTTGAACTTCTGGCCTTAAGTGATCTGCCTGCTTCAGCCTCCCAAGGTGCTGAGATTATAGGTGTGAGCCACCGCCGCCTGCCAAGAATGCAAAATATTACAAACTTTTTTGAAATGTAGGATAATATTTTGATGACATCAGATCAGGAAAAAACCTAGCAAAAGCGGAGAAAGCTCAAATCATAAAACAAAAACAAATAAGTTGAATCATATGCATGGGAACAACCACTACAACTTATATCACAGACAAAGAGCTAATTTCAACAAGAAAGAACTTTTTCAAATCAATAAAGTAGCAATAATTCGATAGAAACAGATAGATCACAGAAAAGCATACGTAAGTGGTCTTAAGAATCTAAAAATACTACATTTTTGCACCTTACGTTCAACTTCATTAATAATAATAAGAGAAATACAAATCAATGGTCAGGCGTGGTGGCTCATACCTGTAATCCCAGCACTTTGGGAGATCGAGGCAGGACCATCACTTGGGTCCAGGAGATGGAGACCAGCCTGGGCAACACAGCAAGACACCCTCTCAATTAAAAAAAAATTTTTTTTTTTAAAAAGAAATGCAAATAAAAACTACATTGAGATCCCATTTTTCACCTATCAGGTTGGTAAAAATCTAGAAGTCTGACTTATGTTATTGTCCATGGTAGAGGAAATAGACCCTTTTACAATGCTGTGGGGAGCAAATTTTACAACCCGTATGGTGGAAATTTGGCAATATCTATCAAAATTACAGTTGTACCTACTCTTCGGCCATTTCCTTATCTAGAAATGTCTTCCCTAGACATCTACACACACGTGTGCCATGATAAAAGAACAGGGTTACTCAGTGCACCATTGTTTGTAACAACAAAATATGGGAAAGAAGCCACTAAATATTAATCTTGTTAAATATAAATTATAGTACATTCATATTATGGAATATTATAGAGCTATAAAACGACAAAGAAACTCTCTTAAATATATTACTGGTGTGGAATAATCTCCAGGTTATGTAGTAAAGGAAGAAAAAAAACCCAAGATGCATAACAGTGTACACTAATATTTGGATTAAAAAAGTGAAAATATTTATTGTATTTTGCTTTTATGTGCATAATTCTGGAAGGATACTAAAGGGAATTGGGTGATTTGAAGAGGCAGAGAATAGACTTTTTACTACATGCTCTTTTGTACCTCTTGAATTTTAAGCTATGTGCTGTATGCATTATCTTTCAGAAGAAAGCAATATATTAAAATTGAACACATTTGCTACATTGAAGTTAAAATTTTTGATATAATAAAAGGTATCATAAGAGGTTAAATGACAGTAGGAGAATATATTTTCAATACATGTAACTGAGAAAAGATTCGTATCCAGAGTTCCAAATCAATAAGAAAAAAAAAAATCCAATATGAAAATGAACAGAAAATATGATCAAAACACTCACAGAAGAAATGTAAATGGCCAATTAACATAATAAGAAAGGCTTATTATAGTGATCAGGAAACTATATATTAAAATGAGCTATCATTTTACTACAGTTGATTGGAAAATGTTTTAAATTCTGACACGTTCAAGTATTGGTGAGGATATAGAATATAGAGAATACTCACAGCTTGCTGGCAGGAATGTAAATTGGTATTACCACATTGGAGAACTACATGGCAATAAAGTAGAAAATATGCATGCCCTTTGACACAGTAATTGCACTTTTGGGTACATAATCTAGAAAACTTCTAGAACATTTGCATAAAAAGATACGTACAAAATATCCATTGATGTGTTATTTGTATTAACAAAAATCAACAAGAAAATGAATAAACAATGTTATCATTACAAAATAGAATATTATATAGCAATATTCCTATTCCAAGATTCCTATATGTATCAATGAGAATAAAATATAAACACGTAAGATGGAGTGAAAAGCAAATGGTTTAAAGAATATTATTTAAATAAAATTTTAAAACACTCAGATATTTCTATGTAATGTTTGTGCTAATCTACGTATGTAGTAAGAGTATAACAAGTACAGTGGAATTAGAAACATTAAATACAAAAAACGCCAGGTGCGTTGGCTCATGCCTGTAATCCCAGCACCTTTGGAGGCCAAAGCAGGTGGATCTCTTGAGCCCAGGAGTTCGAGACAAGCCTGGCCAACATGGTGAAACCCTGTCACTATTAAAAATGGAAAAATTAGCTGGGTGTGGTAGTGCATGCCTGTAGTCCCAGCTACTTGGGCGGCTGAGGTGAGAGGATCACTTGAACCCAGGAGTCAGAGGTTGCAGTGAGCCAAGATCACATCACTGCCCTCCAGCCTGGATGACAGAGTGAGACCCTGTCTTGAAAAACAAACAAAAACAAAAACAAAACTCACGTAATCCATAAATGTATACACCTACAATGTGGCACAAAAATTAAAAATAAAAAAAAAGAAACACTAAATTCAAGTCATGGTTACCTCTGGGCATAGACGGAGGATGAATCTTTTCCTGGCTGTGTGACAAGAACTAGTTTTTTTCTACCACGATAGGAGTAGGGAAGAAGGGTTATGGGATATTTTTTGTGGCTATAATATTTTGTTTTATAAAAACCCATGATTGTGCAGGGCACAGTGGCTCATGTCTGTAATCCCTGCACTTTGGAAGGCTGAGGTGAGTGGATCACCTGAGGTCAGGAGTTTGAGACCAGCCTGGTCAACATGATGAAACCCCATCTCTACTAAAAATACAAAAAATTAGCTGGGCGTGGTGGTGCGCGCCTGTAATCCCAGCTACTCAGGAGACTGAGGCAGAAGAATCGCTTGAACCCAGGAGGAAGAGGTTGCAGTAAGCCAAGATCATGCCACTGTACTCCAGCCTGGGCAAAAAAAGCAAAAACTCTGAAAACAAACCAAAACAAAAAACAAAAACCACAACAACAAAAAACAAAAACACTGATTGAAAGAAAAAAAGGAAAAAGTAACAGCTGGTTGGTGGGTGCACTAGTATTTTTTTTTTTTTTTTTTTTTTTTTTTGAGACAGTCTCACTCTGTTGCCCAAGCTGGAGTGCAGTGGAGCGATCTCGGTTTACTGCAACCTCTGCCTCCCAGGTTCAAGCAATTCTCCTGCCTCAGCCTCCTGAGTAGCTGGGATTACAGACATATGCCACCAGGCCTGGCTAACTTTTTTTGTAGTTTTAGTACAGATGGGGTTTCACCATGTTGGCCAGGCTGGCCTCAAACTCCCAATCTCAGGTGATCCACCTGCATCAGCCTCCTAAAGTGCTGGGATTACAGGCATGAGCCACTGCATCCGGCCTTTTTCTATACTTTTTGATGTTTGAAACAGATCATTAAAAATAAAATGAGGCTGGGTGCAGTGGCTCACGGTAATCCCAGCACTTTGGGAGGCCGAGAGGGGCGGATCACAAAGTCAGGAGTTCGAGACCAGCCTGGCCAATATTGTGAAACCCCATCTCTATTAAAAATACAAAAATTAGCCAGGCGTGGTGGCGGATGCCTGTAGTTCCAGCTACCTGGGAAGCTGAGGCAGGAGAATCACTTGAACCCGGGAGGCAGAGGTTGAAGTGAGCCAAGATCGGGCCACTGCACCCCAGCCTGGGCGACAGAGCAAGACTCTGTCTCAAAAAAATAAAAAAATAAAAAATGAACAGAGGAGGAATTTAGCATAGAATGCTAAGGAGCAAAAATGTTTTTGCCAGGGTTTACTTTCAGTTCTACCATTTGTAAGCACTGTGACCCTGGGCAAGTCACGTAATCTCTTTAAGCCTCATTTTCCTCAGCTGCAAGATGGGGATAATTATAGTAGCTAGAAGATTAACTAAGATAAAGGTTAAACAATCTTGTGAATGCATGGTCCTTGTACATAGTAAGTGATAAGTTCCTAAGACCAACGGATGACTCTAATCCTTTAAAAGTTGAGAAAGCCATGTTATCAGGCATGGGGGCATGAGCTGGCAGTTCTTGCATACTTTCTTGATAGGTAAGAAGTTGCAGGCTTCTATTGTTAGATCCACAATCTAATGTTTTGGTTAAACTATAGCTACAGCATGCAAACCCTATAATAATTTTAGGGTTTAAGGATAGTAGGAAGATAGGCTCAAGATGTGTAAGTGTTAATGTATTTTCTCATGTAAAGGAAGGTTCAATACTGTTAATATAATATGCACGTGTCCCTCGTTGTGTCATGATTAGCATATACAGGGAGGAAAGGGCTGTAATTAGTATATTAAGTCCTATAAGCATAATAGTGACATTTGATCAGGAGAATGAGGCCATAGTCACAAAGAGTTCTCTTGCTAGATTAATGGTAGGGAGTAAGGCAAGGTTAGTAAGATTTGCTAGAAGGGGCTATTAGTGGGAGCAGTGTTTGAAGGCCTGGGGTAAGTAATATGGTTCGTCTATGGACTCGCTCATAGTTTGAATTTGCTAGGCAGAATAGTAAGGATGAAGTGAATGCGTGAGCAATTATAAGGATGATTGCACCTGTAAAGCTTCAAGGGGTCTGGATGAGGATAGCCATAATAACAAGTGCTATGTGGCTTACGGAGGTGTAGGCAATACATGATTTTAGATCAGTTTGTCGTAGACAAATAGAACTATTCCTCACAGGGACAAGATGAGGATCGGGTAGGCTATATATTCTGTTAGGGGGGTGAGGATAAGAGTAAGCTGTATCATACCGTAACTGCCTAGCTTTAGGAGTACTGCTGCAAGAACTATTGAGCTTCTATATGAGCTTTGAGCAGTCATAGGTGAAGTCCATATAGAGTTATTTGTACTATACAAGCCATGATACATGCTAGTCATATAAGATTATTGGATAAGGAGGTTAATAGCTCTTGGGTAGTAAGTATTATTACTAGGCCAGGCGTGGTGGCTCATACGTGTAATCCCAGCACTTTGGGAGACCAAGGCAGGCAGATCACCTGACGTCAGGAGTTTGAGACCAGCCTGACCAATATGGAGAAACCCCGTCTCTACTAAAAATACAAAATTAGCCTACCGTGGTGGTGCATGCCGGTAATTCCAGCTACTTGGGAGGCTGAGGCAGGAGAATCGCTTGAACCCGGGAGGCGTAGGTTGCGGTGAGCCGAGATCGTGCCATTGCCCTCCAGCCTGGGCAACAAGAGTGAAACTCTGTCTCTTAAAAAAAAAAAAAGAAAAAAAGTATTATTACTAGCATATTTAGTGACCTTGATATCTTTTGAGTATAAACGAGTGTTACAAGTAGAGGAAGGGATCCTACTAATGTGTAAAATAAGAAGTATGAGCTTGCATTGAGGGGTTCTGGTTGGTTGCCTCAGTGGGTGATGATAATTAGGGTAGGAACTAGCGTGGCTTCAAAGAGGCTATAAAATATAATTAGTTCTGTGGCGGTGAATGCTATGATTTAAAAAGTCTGTAGGGAAATCAATATAGAAATATAGAGTTTTTTTCATGGGGGTGATTCATTGTACAGGTGATATTGGCTTGCTAGAATTGTAAGAGGTAGTAGTCAGGTTGTTAAGATTAGAAGAGGTGATGTCAGCAGGACAGAACAGAAGACTAATGAGAAATTGGATGAGTTATTGTTGAATTGTTTAAAAAATAGTAGGCTGATGAGGCTGATGAGTGGACTGTGGATAACCAGTTGATTCAGATTGTAGAATTTTTAGAGAATCATGTCATTGGTAACAGTATAATTGTTGGAATAATAATATTTAGCATTGAAGTAAACTTAGATTTTGTACATAATCTAGGCCATATGTACTGGAGATTGAAACTAGTAAGGCAAGGCCCACTGCAGCTTTGCAGACAGCAAATACTAGGAGGATAATGGGTATTATGGATGCTCGAGCAAAATGTATATTTAAAGTTATGAGAGTATTTATGATAAATATTGATAGGGATATTAGGTGTGATCAATAGACTAATACTCCTAACAGTGATATGGTGTATGCTAATATAATATTAATGTAAATAGAGGGCATTTGGTAAATATGGTCTATCATAATCTAATGAGTTGAAATCATTTATTTTGACTTAAACTATTTACCAATTCAACTCAGTCTAACCCTTTTTGGGATCAATCATAAGTCAAGCCTAGGATTAAAATGGTAACTAATATAAGGGCTGTGCTGATTATTAGTGTCAGGTTGGTTGGTTGAAGGGCTCATGGCAGGTGTAGTAGTAGAGTGATCTCTAAGTCGAAGAAGAGGAATGTGGTGGCTACTGGGAAGAGTTTTATGGAGAAGGGGAGGTGGGCGGAGGTTATTGGGTCAAATCTGCATTCATGGGGTTGGATTTTTCCATATAAATATTAAGTTGTGGGAGCTGCAATGCTATTATTAGTAGTAATAGGGTCAGTGAGGTGTCGGTTACTAGGCCTAGTGTCAGGTTGATTACTCTCTTTCAGATAGTATCGAAACTAATTGATTGGAAGTCAATGGTACTGTTTATACTAAAAGATCCTCATCAGGAGATAGAGACATATAATAATAGTCATACTACATCTACGAAGTGTCAATATCAGGCAGCGGCTTCAAAGGGAAAGTGGTGGTTGGATGTAAAGTGGTATTTTAATTGGCAGAGGAGACAGAGAGAAATGTTGATCCAATAATAACGTGAAGTCCGCGAAAGCCTGTGGCTGTAAAGAATGTTGAGCCATAGAGTCCATCGGCGATAGTAAAGGGGGCCTCAAAATATTCCTAGACTTGTAGAAAGGTAAAGTAAATACCTAAGGCAATTGTGATGGATAGTGCTTGAAGTATCTGCTTTCGATTACCTTCTATCAGTCTGTGGTGAGCCCAAGTAATTGAAACTCCTGATGCAAGGAGTACAGATGTATTTAGGAGAGGGACTTCTAAGGAGTAGAGGGAGAAAAAGCCTGTTGGGGGTCAGTGTCCCCCTAATTCTGGAGCTGGGGCTAGACTAGAGTGGTAGGATGCCCAGAAGAAACCAGCAAAAAAGAATACTTCTGAGATAATGATAGAATTATTCCATATTGGAGGTTGCAAATTAATCAGTATTAGTATAATCTTCATCTGACCAGGAAAAGGACATTTTTAAATCACTTTGACTCTCATCTCTTGACTCTCTTTAGAAGGTGAGATTTTGGTCTCAGATTTGCATGAGAAGTAACTGAACATAAGGATATAAGCTTGGAACTTTTTTTTTTAATGTCTGGTATTAAGAAGCTGAGTTCTGATAAGGAGCTGCTAATTAAGTCTGTAAGGATGTGGTGCTGATTAACCCAGCTGTACCTGCTGGTAGAAATCCTCTGAAATAATGAAGAGCTGTCAAATTCCTCCAGCAATGTGGGGCCACAGGTACAAGCTCAGCTCTTTTGCGTTTGTTTTCATGTAATCTGCCAGGATACCCACAGCGGCACTTACTGCAGGCTTCTCGGTAGAAAGAAAAAAATACACCTGACCAGTCCTTCCACAATGACTTACTGTGTACTTTCTCTGTGTCGGCATTGTACGAATGCTGGGGGTGTCTCAGAATTGCCCTTGCCTTAATAACGCAAAAATTCTATTGGGGAGACAAAGCAAATACCAAAGAACTAAGACTTGGACAGATGACAAAAGTACATAACTGTTTCATGGAGTGGTCAAGTCAATGAGCCAGGGAAATTTACAGGAGGAAGGCTTCAGTGAAGGCTGCAAGGCGGCAGCTCCAGCTTTGGTGTAGACAAATGGAGGTTGAAAATAACCCACCTCCCACTTCCATGGGAAGCCTACACTTCTCTGTCCCTTGACTTTGACTTACCCATGTGACTTGCTTTCGCCAGTGGGATCTCAGTGGAAGTGACGTGATGGACGTCTTCAAATATGTTTGCACAGTTGTGCTTTCGAGGCTTTTTGCCATGAGATTGCTGGAGAGGTCAAATTTTACACTACTCTGTTATATTTTGTTCCTGGGGGTCTGCAAATTAAAGTAACAAAAGACAGGGGATGGGAGAAAAGGCATACATTTTTATTAATGTTTGTACGCACATGAGTTTACAGAAAAAAAGTAAAACTGAAGTGGTTAGACTCAGGGCCTTATATACCATTTTAACAAAGGAAAGGGGCTTTGGGCTTTGAGAAATGATGAATCATGGGGAAAAAAGTGACTAGGAAATATATGGCGAAGGTAATGGAAGATGAGTTATTTTAGCAAAGTTTGTTTATGCAGACTCATTTAGGTGCTATCTCTGATGATAAGAGTCTGTCTCCTCCTCTTGGTACATAAGAGGAGGTTACCTTCATAAGATAAATTTATATCCTACTTTTAGGCAGAAAAGGGGAGAGTAAGAATTCTTTTGCAACTACTGACTCTTAATCATCCTTATGCAAAGGTGCATTTTTTGGTGTGGCATACTCTGATCCCATTTAAGATGAACATGCCTCACTTGCCCACTGATCCCAGAAGAATAAAAATACATAGAGCAAGTGTGGATGTTGTGAGTTGTGCAAAGTCAGACATAACCAGGTCCACACACGTCTGTGTCTTTCCACAAGGTAAGACTTTTACTGATACCATTTCGATCATAAGAGCCACAAGATATATGGAGTTCCAAAGGAGGCCTTTTTTTTTTTTTTTTTTTTTTTTAGAGATAGGGTCAGGGTCTTGCTATATTGCCCAGGCTGGTCTCCAACTCCTGGACACAAGCAATCCTCCTGCCTCAGCACCCCAAAATGCTGGGATTACAGACATGAGCCACCATGCCTGGCCAACAATTCTCTTGAGTATTACCTGTTTACTCAGTAGTCAGAGCTGTGGGCACACAGGCTCAAGCTATTCCACAGTCAGTCAATATTGCAAACCATAAATAATAATAGTATGCTTAATCAATATATAAATGTTCTAGATTAATATTTCACACAAAACAGAGTAACATTTAACATGAAGAGAAAAAGGAACAGGAGAAGGGGTTAATGAAACAGTCCAAGAAGAGTTACGCGGACAAGAAGAGTGTCCCGGCCTGACCCCGACAGTCATCAATGTCTAGCAAGAACAGTCCTTAATGTGGGCAGAGCCTTCAGCAGCAGATGCCAGGTGCTGATAATGAGTGACAGCAAGACAGAGTCTGTCAAGAAGGTCATTCCTAGCTGGTGACGTTCTGCTCATTTTATGGCCCTGGAGTCCTCTGCTGAGGACTGATAGTAAAAGGTTATGCCCTTATCTTGTTGGGTGTTATCTGTGTTGATTAGGAGAACATCTGAGCCCAGCTGGCTTGATGCGTTTTGAAAAGGAAGTTGAAGTATTTTTCTAAGATGAAGTTACTTACATCAAGGGTGCTGTATATGCTGGACTAACCGCAGAGCCTGGAACCCAGCCCAGCTGAGTCCAGCTTAGATGAGCTAAATCACAGCCAACCTACAGGTGCACGAGTGAAATATAAATGTTTGTGACTCTGAGATTTTGTGGTTGCTTGTTCCACAGTATTATTGTAACAATAGTTTATTTATCCATAAAATCAGGAAATGTATACCTCAACTTGCAGTGGTATTATAAGAATTCAGTGAAATAGAAGCCTAAGGTCTCAGATTTCAATACCCTGAGAATACAATTGTGGTCATGTCAATATTGCTATCTGATTTGCAATGGTTCCTGTACTCATGAGGAAATTCCCTTCCCAGAAGAGGGTTTGTAAATAATCCTGATGTTGCTTAGTGTTATGGCACGCCCCTCATCACCACCACCAGCTGCTGGTCCTCACAGCTCTGCCAGGGCCCCACTCTTAAGTTCAGGCTCAGCACCTATTGATCAACTCAGGCTGGTCAT
The DNA here is from genome assembly GCF_028885625.2 of Pongo pygmaeus. Classification (NCBI taxonomy): domain Eukaryota; kingdom Metazoa; phylum Chordata; class Mammalia; order Primates; family Hominidae; genus Pongo; species Pongo pygmaeus. The sequence continues at coordinate 24,843,657 of NC_072376.2, forward strand.
CTGGGGAACTGCAGTGGAGATTCACCAATAAATAACAGTGAACTTGAACTTCATGATGCAGGACAGCTTGACTCATTTATTCACATAGCAAACATCTATCATGTTCCTATTACTCGCCAAGCAGTGTATTTAGTGTACTAAGCAAGGTTCTGACTTACAGCAGTTGCTTTCACAAAGGGAATGAGGATAGAAAATATTCTCTCCCTCATTTATACTCAATTAGTGAACTCCACAGCCCGGTAGGGCCCCAGAGAGTCACAATTTAGTGAAACAGTTCTTTCAATTTGGAAATGTTTCCAGAATGGCAGGCTCAAGAAAAGATCCTCTGGACTGAGTCTGGTGGCTCACACCTGTAATCCTAGCACTTTGGGAGGCCAAGGAGGGTGGATCACTTGAGTTCAGGAGTTTGAGACCAGCCTGGGCAACATGGTGAGACCCCATCTCTACCAAAAATACAGGAATTAGCCAGGCATGGTGGAGAACGCCTGTAGTCCCAGCTACTTAAGGGGCTGAGGTGGGAGGATTGCTTGAGCACGGGAGGTTGAGGCTGCAGTGAGCTGTGACTGTGTCACACTGCACTCTGCACTCCAGCCTGGGTGACAGAGTGAGACCCTGTCTCAAAGAAAAGAAAAAACAAGACAAGACAAGGTAAAAGAAAAGAAAAAAAGGCCGAGTGCAGTGGCTCACGCCTGTAATCCCAGCACTTTGGGAGGCCGAGGCAGGCGGATCACGAGGTCAGGAGATTGAGACCATCCTGGCTGACACAGTGAAACCGTCTCTACTAAAAATACAAAAAATTAGCCGGGCTTGGTGGTGGGCACCTGTAGTCCCAGCTACTCGGGAGACTGAGGCAGGAGAATGGTGTGAACCCGGGAGGCGGAGCTTGCAGTGAGCCTAGATGGCGCCACTGCACTCCAGCCTGGGCGACAGAGCCAGACTCCAACTCAAAAAAAAAAAAAAGAAAGAAAGAAAGAAAAAGAAAAAAGAAAGAAAAAGAAAAGATCCTCTGGTAGTTATAACAGTAAACCCAACAGTTCTCCCCTGCAGCCCTCAGGGCTGGTGGCTCAGCCTGGGTCACAGCTCCCTAGGGTCAATATCCTCCCCAGCCCCTGTAAACCCTTCCCCACCAGTGGCCCTCAAATCTGTCGGGCATGTCTGTGCATGAGTCCCACTGAACAGCAATCAAGATATCTTCCCAGAGGACATTTCAGCCCCTGTGCACATGCTAGTCTGCAAATGGCTTCCTGGGAGGTGGAGTATTCTCCGACTATTTCCGGTGCATAGATGGGGACTTGCTAGGATCCCTGCTTACAGAATAACAAGGAAAGTGTTACCAGAAAGGAGTCCCAATCCAGACCCTAAGACAGTGTTCTTGGATCTTGCGCAAAAAAGAATGCAGAGCGAGTCCACAGATTAAAGTGAAAGAAATTTGTTAAGAAAGTAAAGAAATAAAAGAATGGCTACTCCATAGGCAGAGCAGCCTCAAGGCCCTGAGGACTGCCGGTTGGCTTTTTTTTTTTTTAAGAGACGATGTCTCACTCTGTTGCCCAGGCTGGAGTACAGTGGCACGATCTCGGCTCACTGCAATCTCGGCCTCCCGGGATCAAGCGATGCTCCTGCCTCAGCCTCTCGAGTAGTTGGGATTACAGGCACGCGTCACCACGGCTGGCTAATTTTTGTATTTTTGGTAGAGATGAGGTTTCACCATGTTGGCCAAGTTAGTCTTGAACTCTTGGCCTCAAGTGATTCGCCTGCCTCGGCCTCCCAAAGTGTAGGATTACAGGCGTGAGCTACTGTGCCCAGCCCTGGTTGGATATTTTTATGGTTATTTCCTAATTATATGCTAAACAAGGGGTGGATTGTTCATGAATTTTCTGTGAAAGGGGCGTGGAATTCCTGAAACTGAGGATTTCTCTTCCTTTTAGACTCTCTTAGGTCTCTCTTCCTTTTAGTTCTATATGGGGTAACTTCTGGAGTGCCATGGCATTTGTAAACTGTCATGGCACTGGTGGGAGTGTCTTTTAGCATGCTAATGTATTATAATTAGTGTATAATGCACAGTGAGGACCACCAGAAGTCACTTTCATTGCTATCTTAGATTTGGCAGGTTCTGACTGGATTTCTACTGCATCCTGTTTTATCAGCGGAGTCCTTGTGACCTGTATCTTGTGACTTCCTATCTCATCCTGTGATTAAGAATGCCTAACCTCCTAGGGATGCAGCCCAACAGGTCTCAGCCTCATTTTACCCAGCCCCTATTCAAGATGGAGTGCCCCTGGTTTGAATGCCTGTGATGAAAATACCAGGTCAGAGAGTATTCATTCTCGTCCACTTCCTGAAGGAGAGGAAACCTGAGCTAGGTTTTGGAGCATTTGGAATGAAAAGGGAAGGGGCAGAAGTTTCTGTGCCCATCTTGGGTTTAAAAAAAAAAAAAATTGGCCTGGCGCGATGGCTCACACCTGTAATCCCTGCACTTTGTGAGGCCAAGGCGGGCAGATCACGAGGTCAGGAGTTCAAGACCAGCCTGACCAACATGGTGAAACCCCGTCTCTACTAAAAATACAAAAATTAGCCGTGCGTGGTGGCACGCGCCTGTAATCCCAGCTACTTAGGAGCCTGAGGCAGGAGAATCACTTGAACCTGGGAAGTGGAGGTTGCAGTGAGCCGAGATCACACCACTGCACTCCAGCCTGGGCGACAGAGCAAGGCTCCGTCTCAAAAAAAAAAAAACAAAAAAAAAAACTGTTTTACTTCAGACTTTGAAGACAGCCTGAGATGACAGAGTTAGGCCAGTGAAGTGAGTCTGGCTTCTGAGAGTTACACGATGCGGGGAACGGGCCAGGTTTCCCTGCTCTGGGGACTTTCAGACTTGGAAGTCCCAGATATCCTTTGGGTGGTGAAATTATTACAACAGGCCTTCACAGAACTACTAGAAACATTCCCTAAGTCCTAATAAGTACTATTTTTTCACCTACATTTGTGATTCTGTTATTCGCTTGTGAGATGTGCTATAACAAAATACCACAGACTAGGTGGCTTTTCCATGGCAATGGAAATTTATTTCCTCACAGTTCAGGAGGCTGGAAGTCCAAGATGAAGGTGTTGCCAGGTTTGGTTTCTTCTGCAGCTGCTCTCCTTGGCTTGCAGACAGATCTTTCTCTCTGTGTTCTCATGTGGTCGTCCCCCAGTGCCCTTGTGTGTCCAAATTTCCTCTTCTTTTTTCTTTTTTTTTTTTTTCGAGACAGAGTCTCGCTCTGTCGCCAGGCTGGAGTGCAGTGGCGGGATCTCGGTTCACTGCAACCTCCGCCTCCCGGGTTCAAGCAATTCTCCTGCCTCCGCCTTTGAAGTAGCTGGGACTACAGGCCTGCGCCACTATGCCCAGCTAATATTTTGTATTTTTAGTAGAGACGGAATTTCACCATGTTGGCCAGGATGGTCTTGATCTCTTGACCTCATGATCTGCCCTCCTTGTCTTCCCAAAGTGTTGGGATTACAGGCGTGAGCCACCGTGCCTGCCCCAAATTTCCTCTTCTTATAGGGCCATCCTGTTGGAGTAGGACCACCCTAAAAACCTTATTTTATAATAAACCCATCTTTGAAGGCATTGTCTCCAATGTAGCCCATCACACTCTTGAAATGTTAATCGACATTATTCATCCAAAATGGTTACTGATCCCTTACTAGCTTTTGGTCATTGCCTTTTTATTTGGAGGTGAAGGCAGGACCTTCATATATAACCAGTGTGGAAAACCCCCTTGCAGGCTCCTGGACTTGTCCTGGCTGCCTTTGTCTGTGATCCTGCCCAAAGTCTCCTCTTCCTGCTCTTGAAAGCTGTGAGTCTGACATTTACAATCTCTGCACCACGTTGGGAGAAGGATGGGACAGGGGCTTCACAAACCAGCATTTCCCTGAGACACGCTGGCACTCCAGGTGCAGACAGGACACCTGGGGTGCATCCCAGGATGGGAGGCCAGAGTCAGAGGGGAGAGATTGGGTGCCTGTCGTGGCTAATTAATTAAAAACAGTGTCGGGAAACAGGCTGTGCCCATGCATCACAGCCCACTGCTTAACAGCCTTCCTGATTCTGTGGGCCCTCAGCAAGATGTTCTGCCTGGCTGAGCGGCTTGGCCACAGGAGGTGACATGAAATATGAACCAGGCCGGTTCTCAGAACTCAATCCAGTATGTAGTCTTCATGGAATGAACAGACACTAGAAAGTAAGAGCTCTCCTTACAGGGTGCCAGCCATCTTTTGTTTGAAGTCCCTGGTTTTCTTATGTTGACCACAATGGGAATGACCATTAGTGTTTCTAAGGCCCCAGGCTTGTCCCCTGAAGAATAATCTGGGTTTCCGTAAGTGATGCTCAAGCTGTTTACTGCTCTGCAAGCTATCAGATGGCCACTTTCAGTTTCTTGACCCATGGAGAAATCAACTGACATTCATCCTGGTGACCACATTCTCTGGCTTTCTATTTGCAAAGTTTCCAGAAGGCAAGTCCAGGCCTGTATAGAGGCTGCCTCTTCTGAGCTCATTCACAGATGATTTCCTGGGTCATGCTAACCACCTGGGCACCATGGGCCATTCTCATCAACAGCAGCCCTCTGCTCCTTTCTGTCTCCCACTGTTCCCGGAAACACCATAGGCACATCCTCACCCCCATGCCCTTGCTCACCAGTTCTTGCCACCTGGCATGCCCTTTCCTACCTACCTGTCCAAAATCCTGCCCGTCCATCAAGGCTCAGCCCCCATACCTATGGCTATCTTGCACTTAACACTACCAGTCATTCCCCTTGTGAAATAAAACTAAGATCCAGCCAGGCATGGTGGCTCATGCCTGTAATCCCAGCACTTTGGGAGGCTGAGGCGAGAGGATCACTTGAGGTCAGGAGTTCAAGACCAGCCTGGCCAACATGGCAAAACCCCATGTCTACTTGGGACGCTGGGGCAGAAGAACGGCTTGAGCCCAGGAGGCAGAGGCTGCAGTGAATCTGCCACTGAACTCCAGCCTAGGCAACAGAGACTTGTCTCAAAAAAAAAAAAAGTAAAATCCTAAGCCCCCTGATCAACTGAACAGACTCTTCTTGGCCAAGGAGACCTTAGAAAAACTTTTCACAAATACTAAGTTTCCGACCATGACAAGATGGAAGGTCAGTCACACTTCAGTGAGTCCCCTTCCTCACTGTCACCAGACATTTTTTTTCCCCAACCATTAAACGGAAACAAGCCTTGGAAAAACAAGAATGGAAGATTCCTCCACTGACTTCAATTAACCTCTTGATGCCAAGGCTGGACTCCCCTCTCGTTTTGAGATTTTGACATGACAGCTGACTGGTTTACAAAGCATTCCTTCCTGATAAATGACTGCCAACCATGCACTGGTTCTGGCTGGTCTATGGAGGCTGTACACAGCGTGTCTTTGTTTCACCTTTTGACATATAGACCTAATTTTACTGCATTTTAATGTTAAGTCTGCACCTCAAAGTGAACATGGGATGTATATAACACATGTTTGTTTACCACGCATGCATGTGACCACCCTTCATGGTATTTGTAGCTTCCCCTATAACCTGTTAAATACTTATATTTAGGCTGGGCACGGTAGCTTGCCCCTGTAATCTCAGCACTTTAGGAGGCTGAAGCGGGCAGATCACCTGAGGTCAGGAGTTCGAGACCAGCCTGGCCAATGTGGTGAAACCCCTTCTCTACTAAAAATACAAAAATTGGCTGGGCGTGGTGACACATGCCTGTAATTCCAGCTACCCGGGAGGCTGAGGCAGGAGAATTGCTGGAACCTGGAAGGTGGAGGCTTGCAGTGAGCCAAGATCGCGGCACTGCACTTCAGCCTGGGTGACAGAGCAAGACACCGTCTCAAAAATAAAAACAAAACAAAACATATATTTAGCCAATCCATTTAGCATAAAACCTGGTCCACCTTCCTCTGGTGACGTGCCTGCGTTCAGTATCAATCGGAAGCTCCACTTCTCAGCTTGCAATTTTGTAACCTATCATAAGAAATCAAGTTCTCCTTTATAAATTCATAAATCTTGTGATTTTAAGTTGACATCTTTCTTCTTCTTCTTCTCCTTCTTCTTCTTTCCCTCCTTCTCCTTCTTCTTCTTTTTTTTGAGACAGAATTTCTGTTGCCCAGGCTGGAGTGCTGGAGTGCAGTGGCATAATCTTGGCTCACTGCAACCTCCGCCTCCCAGGTTCAAGTGATTCTCCTGCCTCGGCACCCACCACCATGCCTGGCTAATTTTTGTATTTTTAGTAGAGATGGGGTTTCACCATGTTGGCCAGGCTGGTCTCGAACTCCTGACCTCAAGTGACCCACCCACCTCAGCCTCCCAAAGTGCTGGGTGAGCCACCGAGCCCGGCTACTGAATGCCTTCAAATATTTCTCTTATTATCTTGGTAATGGGGTTGCAAATTTATTGCCACTACACTTAGGTGTGCATTTGGAATGCATTTTCTTTATTTTGTCTATAAACTAACTTTTTTTTTTTTTGAGTGAGCATCTTCTGGACATCAATGGGGATGCATAGAGGAGTGGGGTGAGGAAACTAGTTAGTCCGATATAATAAATTAACACAGTGCCTTTGGCTAATGCTCCATTTCTCTAGGTAAAATGCCTTCTCTCTCAGAATCCCTCCAACACATATGCACAATTCCTCTGTAAGTAGATGTAAGGGTAGAGCCGGCCAGCTGCTTGTGGTGATGTGTATAATGTCTTATACTACCTAGTCGTTGGGCCAGCCTCTGATGCTAACATCTGCACTCAGTAAACCTGTAGTCCGTTCTCTTGGTTTTGACTTTGCTTCTGAGCACTTTCACCCATTTCCTCTCTCTCACTGGCCCCACTTCCGGCTTTCGTGGGTGTTAAAAGATTCCTCTATGGCTCACGCCTGTAATCCCAGCACTTTGGGAGGCCGAGGTGGGTGGATCACCTGAGGTCAGGAGTTCAAGACCAGCCTGGCCAACATGGCGAAACCCCATCTCTGCTAAAAATACAAAAATTAGCCAGGTGTGGTGGTGCGTGCATCTGTAATTCCAGCTACACAGGAGGCTGAGGCAGGAGAATCACTTGTACCCGGGAGGCGGAGGTTGCAGTGAGGAAAGATCACACCACTGTACTCCAGCCTGAGCAACAGAGCGAGACTCTGTCTCAAAAAATAAAATAAAGTCAGATAACAGATCTTTTCAGCTCTCTAGTTATAAGCGTCAGGGCTGTCTCCAAGAAAGCTGCAAAGGAACATGAGTTCAAAGGGAAATTAAAACACATTGCTTTAATATTTACAAATATTATCTCCTGTTTCATCTTGTTTAACACTTGTGCTTTTACTTAGCTTTTAGATTTGTTGGTCCTATCTCTCTGAGTAAGATGTTTGTTTTACTGGCCATGGAGTTTCACAAACTATTGTATACAGAGTGAACTCATACAAGAATATTACAAATAAAATTGCACAGCTTCATTAAGGTACAATTGACCCATCATAAGCTGCACATATTTGAAAAATATGATTTGATGAGTTTTGGCATAGGTCTATGCCTATAAAATCCTCACCACAATCAAGATGGTAAGTGTATCCATCAAGCCCAGAAGTTTATTTATTTATTTATTTATTTTATTTATTTATTTATTTATTTTGAGACAGAGTCTCACTCTGTCGCCCGGGCTGGAGTGCAGTGGCGCGGTCTCGGCTCACTGCAAGCTCCGCCTCCCGGGTTCACGCCATTCTCTTGCCTCAGCCGCCGGAGTAGCTGAGACTACAGGCGCCCGCTACCACGCCCGGCTAATTTTTGTATTTTTAGTACAGATGGGGTTTCACCGTGTTAGCCAGGATGATCTCGATCTCCTGACCTCGTGATCCACCTACCTCGGCCTCCCAAAGTGCTGGGATTACAGGCGTGAGCCACTGTGCCCGGCCTACACCCAGAAGTTTAAAAAGCATCCTTTGCTCCCTGCCTTCTACCCCCACACTTGGCCCAGGCAATCATTGGTCAGCTTTCTATCACTATAGGTTAGTTTGCATTTTCTAGAATTATATTTAAATAGAATCATTTGATAGGTACTCTTCTTGGTCTGGCTTCTTTCACTCAGCATAATTATTCATCTGTGTTATGTGTGTATTAATAGTTCATTCCTTCTTATTGCTGAATAATATGCCATTGTATGAATATACCATAATTTGTTTATCCAGACTTCTTGTTCATGGGCGTTTGGGTTGGTTCCAGTTAGGGACATATTACAAAGAGAACTGCTATGGGCTGGGTACAGTGGCTCATGCGTGTAATCCCAGCCCTTTGGGAGGTCGAGATGGGTGGATCACCTGAGGTCAGGGGTTTGAAACCAGCCTGCCCAACATGACGAAAACCCACCTCTACTAAAAATACAAAAAGTTAGCTGGGCATGGTGGTGCATGTCTGTAATCCCAGCTTCTTGGGAAGCTGAGGCACGAGAATCACTTGAACTTGGGAAGTGGAGGTTGCAGTGATTGGAACTCATACCACTGCACTCCAGCCTGGGCAACAAAGTGGGAGTCTGTGAAAGGAAGGAAGGAAGGAAGGAAGGAAGGAAGGCAGGCAGGCAGGCAGGCAGGCAGGCAGGGAGAAATAAAGAAAGAGAGAAAGGCTGCTGTGAACACTGGTGTATACGTGGACATATTTTTATTTCTGTTGCGTAATTACATGGAGGTGAAATGTCTGGGTTGTATGGGAAGTAGATTTGCCAGATTTAGCAAATAAAAATACAAGGCATCCATTTAAAATTGAATTTCAGATAAATAAGAAGTAATTTTTTAGGATACATATATCCCATGCAATAATTAGAGCCTATATTGACAAATTATTCACTATTTGTCTAAAATATGTCCCTTATCTGACAATACTAACTTGGGAAGTGTATGTGTAACATTTAAGAAACTGCCAAACTGTGTTTTCCAAAGTAGTTGTGCCATTTTACATTTCCACCAACAGTAAATGAGAGTTCCAGTTGTTTTAAGTCATTGCCAACACTAGTCTTTTTAACTTTAGCTATGATAATGGATATGTAGTGGTATCTCAATGTGGTTTTAATTTTCATTGAATAATGACGTTCAGCCTACTTTCAATGTACTTTTTTGCCATCCTCATAGCTAGTTTGGTGAAGAGGCTGTTCAGTTTATTTGCCTCCTGCCCCAGCACTTTTTTTTTTTTTTGGTACTGGATTGGGTCTTTGGTCTTTTATTATTGAGTTTTAAGTGTTCTTTGTGTGTGTGTGTGGTGGGGAGCCGGACAGAGTCTTGCTCTGTTGCCCAGGCTGGGGTGCAGTGGTTCCACCTTGACTCACTGGAAGGCTTACCTCTGCCTCGCAGGTTCAAGAAATTCTCCTGCCTCAGCCTCCCAAGTAGCTGGAATTATAGGTGCACACCGCCAAGCTAGGCTAATTTTTATATTTTCAGTAGATATGGGGTTTCACCATGTTGGCCAGTATGGTCTCAAACTCCTGACCTCAAGTGATCTGCCCTCCTCTGCCTCCCAAAGTCCTGGGATTACAGGCATGAGCCACTGCGCCTGGCGAGTCCTCTAACTTTGTTCTTTTTTTTTTTTTTCCCAACATGGCTTTAGCTATTCTAGGTCCCTTGTATTTCCATATAAATTTTAGAATCAGCTTGGAAATTTCTACAGAATAGAAAAATTTTGCCAGATTTTGACTGGCATTGCATTGAATCTATAAAATCAATTTAGGGAGAATTTACATCTTGAAAATATTAAGTATTTTGATTTATGCAGATGATATATCTCCATTTTATTTAGGTTTTCTTTAATTTTTCTCAGTAATACTCTCAGTTTTTAGAATACAGGTCTTGTAAGACTTTTGTTAAATTCATCCCTCAGTATTTCTTATTGTGTGATGATCTAGTAAATAGTTGTTTTCTTAATTTTTCCATTCAATGGTTTATTGCTAACATATCAAAACATAATTTTTTTATGTTGACTTTGGATTCTACAACACTGATAAGATCATGTAGTTGTTACAGTATTTTTTTTATATTCCTTAGCTTTTTTTTTTTTTTTTTTTTGAGACGAAGTCTCACTCTGTCGCTCAACTGGAGTGCAGTGGCGCAATCTTGGCTCACTGCAACCTCTGCCTTCCAGGTTCAAGCGATTCTCCTGCCTCAGCCTCCCCAGTAGCTGGGACTACAGGCACGCACCAGCGCGCCCGGCTAATTTTTGTATTTTTAGTAGAGACGGGGTTTCATTATGACTGGTCTCGAACTCCTGACCCCGTGATTTGCCCGCCCCAGCCTCCCAAAGTTCTGGGATTACCGACGTGAGCCACCGCGTCCGGCCAGTTTGTTTGTTTTTACAAAGGACTTCCAGTACAATGCTGAATAGGACTGGCCATAGCAGACATCCTTGCTTTGTTCCAAATCTTAGGGAGGAAGTGTTCAGTTTGTTGCCATTAAGTATAATGTAGCTGTAGATTTTGTTATAGATACTTTTTATCAGATTGAGGAAGTCCCTTTCTCTTCCTAATTTGCTGGAGTTTTGTTCTTTGTGCTTTGTTTTTTTTTGAGACAGAGTCTCGCTCTGGCTGTCGCCCAGGCTGGAGTGCAATGGCACGATCTTGGCTCACTGCAACCTCCACCTCCCACGTTCAAGCCATTCTCCTGCCTCAGCCTCCAGAGTAGCTGGGATTACAGGCACATACCACCACGCCCAGCTAATGTTTTTTTGTGTGTGTGTTTTTAGTAGAGACCGGGTTTCATCATGTTGGCCAGGCTGGTCTCGAACTCCTGACCTCAGGTGATCTGCCCACCTTAGCCTCCCAAAGTGCTGGAATTATAGGCATGAGCCACCATGCCCAGCCTGCTATGTGTTTTTAATATAAAGGAACATTGGATTTTGTCAAATGCTTTATCTGGATCTATTGAGATGAAGTTTTATCCTTTTTTAGTCTGTTAATACAATTAATTATATCGATTGGTTTTAAATGTTAAACAACCTTTATTCCTGAGATAAACTACACTGGATCATAATGTCTTCTTCTTTTCGTTAATTGCTTGTTTCAATTCGGTAATATTTGGTTAAGGATTTTTGTATCTTCTTTTTTTTTGAGACAGTCTCACTCTGTCTCCCAGACTGGAGTGTAGTGGTCTGATCTCGGCTTACTGCAACCTCTGCCTCCCGGGTCCAAGTAATTCTCATTCCTCAGCCTCCTCAGTAGCTGGGATTACAGGCACCCACCACCATGCCTGGCTAATTTTTGTGTTTTTAGTAGTTACAGGGTTTCGCCATGTTGGTCAGGCTGGTCTCAAACCCCCGACCTCAGATGATCTGCCCGCCTCAGCCTCCCAAAATGCTGGGATTATAGGTCTGAGCCACCATGCCCAGCCTTTTGTATTTATGTTTATGAGGAATATTGGTCTGAGTTTGTTTACTATTTTTATAATATTTTGTCTGATTTTGACATTAAGGTAACACTAACCTAATAAAATAAGTTCAGAAGTATTTTTTTTTCTATTTTTCTGAGTTTGTGTACAGTTGGTATATTTTCCTAAAATGTTTCACAGATTCAGTTTGTGTACAGTTAGTATTATATTTTCCTGAAATGTTTGATAGATTCACTGCTGAAGCCATCTGGGCTTAGAATTTTCTTTTTAGGAAAAGATTTTCATAGATTTTAACTATGAATTCAATTTTTTATAAGCTATAGGCTAGTCAAGCTATCTATTCTGTTTTTTTCCCTCCCTATGAAGACAGGGTCTTGCTATATTGCCCAGGTTGTTCCTGGACTCCTAGGTTCAAGCAATCCTCCTGCCCCAGGCTCCCAACGTGCTAGGATTACAGGCGTGAGCTGCCACATAATATTCTGTTATTAGTCTTTTAATGTCTGTGGGATCTGAAGTGATGGCTCCTTTTTATTCTTGATATTGGGAATTATTGTGTCTTTTCTCTAGAGCTTTTAAAATCAATGTTATTGATTTTTTTCACAAATAACCAGTTCTTGATTTTATTGATTGTCTTTATTTTTTCTGGTTCCAATTTCACCAATTTCTTCTCTTTTCTTTATTATATTTCCCTTTGGCTTTCTTCAAGTTTAGCTTAATCTTCTTTTTTTATGGTGGACGTTGTATCATTGATTTCAGATCTAACTTGTTTTCTTATAAACATTTAACATTATAAAATCCTACAAATGTTGATGTTGTTTTTATTATCTTTCAGTTCAAAATATTTTATGTTATTTTTTCTTTTTAAACCCAGAGACAGTTCAAAATATTTTCTAATTTCCTTTGTGATTTATGTTTTTGACCAGTGGATTGTTTAGCAACAAGTTATTTTCTAACTATTCTATTTTTTTGCTTGTTTGGTTTTTTTTGAGACGGAGTCTTGCTCTGTTGCCCAGGCTGCAGTGCAGTGACCCGATCTCCGCTCACTGCAAGCTCCGCCTCCCGGGTTCATGCCATTCTCCCACCTCAGCCTCCCAAATAGCTGGGACTACAGGCACCCGCCACCACACCCAGCTAATATTTTGTATTTTTAGTAGAGATGGGGTTTCACCATGTTAGCCAGGATGGTCTCGATCTCGTGACCTCGTGATCCACCCACCTCGGCCTCCCAAAGTGCTGGGATTACGCCACCACACCAGGCCAGTATTTTCTAACTATTCTAGCTGTTTTATTTTTGTTGATTTTCAATTTATTTCTGTTGTGGTCAGATAATATATGCCATAAGAGTGTGTGTGTGTGTGTGTGTGCGTGTGTGTGTGTGTGTGTGTGTATGTGTGATGGAGTTTTGCTCTTGTTGCCCAGGCTGGAGTGTAGTGGCACGATCTCAGCTCACTGCAACCTCCACCTCCCGGGTTCAAGCAATTCTCCTGCCTCAGCCTCCTGAGTAGGTGGGATTACAGGGGCTCGCCACCACTCCTAGCTAATTTTTGTATTTTTAGGAGAGACAGGGTTTCATCATGTTGGCCAGGCTGGTCTCGAACTCCTGGCCTCAGGTGATCCACCCTCCTCGGCCTCCCAAAGTGCTGGGATTACAGGTGTGAGCCACTGCACCTGGCCAGATTTCTATAGTTTGAAATTGAATGAGACTTGTTTTATGGTTCAAGATATTGTCCATCTTGGTGAGCGTTCCATGTGACCTTGAAAAGAAAGTGTATTTTGCAATTGTTGGGCATGATATTTTATAAATGTTAGTTAGGTTAAGGATGTCAATAGTGTCTTTCAGATCTTCTGTAAACCTACCATTTTTTTTATTTGTTCTATTACTGAGAGAAGTGCATTAAAATCTCTAACTTTGTAGATTTGTCTATTTCTTCTCATTTCTGTCAAGTTTTGCTTTATACATTTGTCATACTTTGTTAGTGGGCATATATATATATTCCATCCTACTGACCTTTTTGTCTCTTGTAATACTCCTTATCTTGAAGTCTATTTTATCTAATATTAATAGCCACTGAAGCTTTCTTATTGACTATTAGTACCTTTTAATAATATGCTACTCTTTTTTTTCTTTTTCTTTTTCTTTCTTTCTTTCTTTTTTTTTTTTTTTGAGACAGAGTCTCACTGTCACCCAGGCTGGAGTGCAATGGCACGGTCTTGGCTCACTGCAACCTCCGCCTCCTGGGTTCAAGCGATTCTCCCACCTCAGCCTCCCGAGTAGCTGGGACTACAGGCGCGTGCCACCACACCTGGCTAATTTTCTGTTTTTAGTAGAGATGGGGTTTCACCACGTTGGCCAGGCTAGTCTTGAATTCCTGATCTCAGGTGATCCACTCACCTCAGCCTCCCAAAGTGCCGGGATTACAGGCATGAGCCACCGCACCCAACTTGCAATTTTTTTAAATAATATTTTTGACCCAAGGCTGGTTGAATCCACAGATGCGGAACCCATGGGTATGGAGGGGATGACTGTACTATTTATTTTTAAAGGCTTCTTTCTGGCTGTTTCTAATTGCAAAATCCAGGCAAGTCTCTTGGGGCTGATTTTGTTTTCCAGCAGTGTTTGCTGTCTGCTTTACTGAACGCTGCAGTACAGGTTTTGTCTGTCTATTGGTTAATCCAACACAGTCTTCCTGACACTAAAGCTTTTGCACCCTTCAAAAATTGCTTTCTTACATCTCATTAAAGAAACACCAAGGCTTCTTCACTCTATCTAAGGTCACAGTGAAAGCCAAAGTGCAAAAGATTATATTGTGCACTAAATTTCTTTGCCTTCAAAGACACTCAGGTTGTGGCTGACTGAATACCAATAAACATACACCAATTCAGAGGACTGAGGCCAGTTTTAGTTTGTTTTTCTTTATTTCTTGTATTTGGACCTCAGCTACCCATAGTTGAGGTAATCAATCTCCTCAGTTCATTGCACATCATAACCATTGTGTGCAGGACTCTGCTCTTGTTTTATTTTAATATTTTTCCTTTCCTCACACAGTCCCTCTCACAACCCCTGCCTCTGAGAACCTAAGTGGTCACACTAATGCGTTTGACATATGGTTTAGATGAGTGGTTCTTAACCAGGGCAGTTTGGCTCCCTCTACCACAGGAGACATTTAACAATGTCTGGAGGTTGGCCGGGCGCAGTGGCTCACGCCTATAATCCCAGCACTTTGGGAGGCCAAGGCAGGCAGATCACAAGGTCAGGAGTTCAAGACCAGCATGACCAACATGGAGAAACCCCCATCTCTACTAAAAAAAAACAAAAACAAAAATTAGCCAGGCGTGGTGGGGGCGCACCTGTAATCCCAGCTACTAAGGAGGCTGAGGCAGAAGAATCGCTTGAACCCGGGAGGCGGAGGTTGCAGTGAGCAGAGAATGCACCATTGCACTCCAGCCTAGGCGACAGAGACTCTGTCTCAAAAAAAACCAAAAAAACAACAACAAAAAACAAACAAACAAAAAATGTCTGGAGGCATTTTTGGTTGTCATAACTGAGTGGGTGCTCCTGGCATTAGGTAGAGAGAGGCCATATAGATGTTGCTAAACATCCTACAATGTACACACAGCTTCTCACAACAAAGAACTATCTGGTCCAAAATGTGAATAGCACCAATGATGATTTAAAACCATGTGTGTATTCTGGCCAGAAGTAGTGGCTCACACCTGTAATCCCGGCACCTTGGGAGGCCGAGGAGGGTAGATCACGAGGTCAAGAGATCAAGACCATCCTGGCCAACATGGTGAAATCCTGTCACTACTAAAAATACAAAAGTCAGCTGGGCATGGTGGCGCGCACCTATCTATAGTCCCAGCTACTCGGGAGCTGAGGCGGAAGAATCGCTTGAACCCGGGATGTAGAGGTTGCAGTGACCCAAGATCACACCACTGCACTCCAGCCTGGTGACAGAGAGAGACTCCGTCAAAAAACAAACAAACAAACAAACAAACAAAAAACCCATGTGTGTATTCTGAAAGAAAAAATAACGTACGTGTGTGTGTGTGTGTAGAAACACAAATCTGTATATACACATATAAGTGTACATTCACACATGCACATATATAGTATCCTTTAGGGGGTTGGTTTTTAACTTATACAACTGGTATTGAGATATAGCTCTGATTCAGTTTCTTATTTTTTCATTCATCAATACATTTTTAACTTAATTAATTAATTAATTAATTTAAAAGAGACGAGGTCTCACTATGTTGTCCAGGCTGGTCTCAAACTCCAGAGCTCAAGTGATCCTCCCCCCTCAGCCTCCCACTAAGTGCTGGAATTACAGGCGTGAGCCACCAAGTCTGGCTATTTCTAACCTTTTCAACATATCTGTTGCTGTGCGTAAATCTAGTTCCTAGTGGCCGGGCATGGTGGCTCATGCCTATAATCCCAGCACTTTGGGAGGCCAAGGTAGGCAGATTACCTAAGATTAGGAGTTCAAGACCAGCCTGGCCAACATGGTGAAACCTCATCTCTACTAAAAATAAAAAATTACCTGGGCAAGGTGGCACACACCTGTAATCCCAGCTACTTGGGAGGCTGAGACAGGAGAATCACTTGAACCCAGGAGGCGGAGGTTGCAGTGAGCTGAGATGGTGCCATTGCACTCTAGCCTGAGCTACAGAGTGAGACTCCATCTTAAAAAAAAAAAAAAAAATTCCGGTTCCTAGCTTTCTTACTGGTACATGGTTTTCTATGACAACCATTGAGCACATCCGTTCTCCTACTGATGGACACATCCAGGATCCAGGCTGCTCCAGCTTGCTCTCTCAAACAGTGCTGTGTGCATCACCCTCCTTCATCCATAGCACCTATTGGACTTGTGCAGAGTTTGGGAAGCTCATACTTGGGATTGGGCTTTCTGACCCCTAAATGCTTAATTTCATTAAGTACTTTACTGCCATATTGTTCACCCGTTTACTCTGCCACCAGTGCAGTGAGACTGGAGAATTTCTTTCCCCACATCCTCAGTGTATTACATGCATTTTTTTTCTTTTTTCTTTTTTTTCCTGAGACAGAGTCTTGCTCTGTTGCCAAGCTGGAATGCAATGGTGCGATTCGGCTTACTGCAACCTCTGCCGCCTGGGTTCAAGGGATTCTCTTGCCTCAGCCTCCCAAATATCTGAAATTACAGGTGCCCCCCCACCACGCCTGGCTAATTTTTGTATTTTTAGTGGAGATGGGGTTTCCCCATGTTGGCCAGGCTGGTCTTGAACTCCTGACCTCAAGTGATACGCCCACCTTGGTCTTCCAAAGTGCTGGGATTACAGACATGAGCCACTGTGCCTGGCCATATTACCTATATTGCTTTCTTTCTTTTTTTTTTTTTTTAGATGGAGTTTTGCTCTTGTCGCCCAGACTGGAGTGCAATGGTGTGATCTCGGCTCACTGCAACCTTCGCCTCCCGGGTTCAAGAGATTCTCCTGTCTCAGTCTCCTGAATACCTGGGATTACAGGCAGCCACCACTGCACCCAGCTGATTTTTGTATTTTTAGTAGAGACGGGGTTTCACTACCCCCAGGCTGGTCTCGAACTCCTGACCTCAAGTAATCAGCCCGCCTCAGCTTCCCAAAGTGCTGGGATTACAGAGGTGAGCCACCGAGGCTGGCCATATTACCTATATTTCTAATGTTTATGATGAGAGTGAAGTGACATCTTTGTATTTTAATTTGTATTGCTTTGACTTCAAGTTAGGTTGAGCAGCTCTTCATCTACTTTAAGTCTTTAGATTTTCTCCTTCCATGGATTGTCTGTTCCTGTGCTTTGAATATTTTTTCTATGAGGTTCTGCCCCTTGTTGTGGTTGATTAGCATACATTCTTTGCGCATTCTAGATGTTGATACTTTAGGTGTGGAATGTTGCAAATCTCACACCTAAATGCACCAACTTTGTCAGTGGTATTCTTTCTTGAACAGAAATCCTTCATTTTTGAAGAAGAGAAATCTGTATTTTTATATACTGTTTAAGGAATCTTTTGTCATTCAAAATGTGTACAATCTTCCTACATTTTCTTTTATTATTATTATTATATTATTATATTATATTATTATTATTTTTTTTTGAGATATTGCCCAGGCTCTATTGCAATGGTGTGATCTTGACTCACTGCAACCTCTGCCTCCTGGGTTCCAGCCTCCCAAGTAGCTGCCTCAGCCTCCCAAGTAGCTGGGATTACAGGTGCCCACCACCATGCCCGGCTAATTTTTTTGTAGTTTTAGTAGAGACGGGGTTTCACCATGTTGGCCAGGCTGCTCTCAAACTCTTGTCCTCAAGTGATCTGCCTGCCTCGGCCTCCCAAATTGCTGGGATTACAAGCGTTAGCCACTGCACCCGGCCACATCTTCTTACGTTTTCTATTACTATTTTTGTAGTTCTGCCTTTCACAGTTAAGTCTTTAATTCATTTGAAGTATTTATTTATTTATTTATAGACAGTGTCTTGCTCTGTTGCTCAGGCTGGAGTGAAGTAGCACGATCTTGGCTCATTGCAGCCTCAATCTTCTGGGCTCAAGCAATTCTTCCACCTCAGTCTCCCAAGTATCTAGGACCACAGACATGCACAACCACACCCGGCTAATTTTTGTTATTTTTTGTAAAGATGGGGTTTCACCATGTTGCCCTGGCTGGGCTCTACCTCCTGCACTCAAGCAATCTTGGTGCAATCAGGTGTGTGCCACCACACCTGGCTAATGTTTGTATTTCTAGTAGAGATGGGGTTTCACCACGTTGGCCAGGCTGGTCTCCAACTCCTGACCTCGTGATCTGCCTGCCTCAGCCTCTCAAAGTTCTTGGGTTATAAGTGTGAGCCACCGCGCCCGGCCAAAGAGTAGACTTTTTAAATTTCCTCAATAAACATCTAATGAGTTCATAGTTCGGTTAATTTCTAGACACTTTACAACTGTGTCATTACTGTAGATGAAATCTTATTTACATTTAACATTACTTAGTATTTAATTTTCTAGTTAGTTATTGCTGATGTAGGAAAACACTAATTTTTTAAATTGTCATTATGTCTTGCAACTTTGTTGGACACTTTATGAGACTCCAAATGACCTACAGCTTGGCATCTCCCTCAGGGAGCAGAAAGAAAGACTACCAGAGTACCGCTTCCCTAGCTCCCGAAAGCTTAGAAATGATTAAGCAGTAAATGAATTTGGAGATCTCTCTCAGACTTGTCACAATGAAGTCATTAAGAATGAAGAGAAGGAGTTTCAAACCATGAGTTATGAACCCAAATGCCCGCATAAAGGAATAAATGGACTAGGTGTAAAGCAACAGGGAATGGTGGGGACTGCGGCAAATCGGAAAGGACAGACTCTAACTAAAAAGGGCAGACCTAGTCAGCCTCAGCTAACTCTTGCCATGCAACAATGAAAGCCCAGTTTTTTCACATCATTGGAGTTTTTAGGAGAAGCCCCAAATCCTTGATTTTACAATGTTAGCAGTTAATTGAAAAATTTAAAAATATTGAGTGGGCCAAAAAAATTTTATCTGTGGGTTGGATTTGTTTCAACCCACTGGTCTGCAACCTATGGTCTAAGAATGTCCCAAGTGGAGGGGACAATAGGGAAGTAACTGAATATCACCTCTGTGCTCTACCCTCTGTTAACCCAAAATATCTGAGACAGGTCTCAGCCCATTTAGGAAGTTTATTTTGCCAAAGTCAAGGATGTGCACCGTGACACAGTCTCAGAAAGTCGTGACGACATGTGCTCAAGGTGGTCAGGGCATAGCTTGGTTTTACACATTTTAGGGAGACATGAGACACCAATCAATATATGTAAGATGAACACTGGTTCGGTCTGGAAAGGCAGGACCACACGAAGCTGGGAAAGGGCTTCCAGGTCACAGATAGGCGAGAGACTAACTGCTGCATTCTTTTGAGTTTCTGATTAGCTTTTCCAAAGGAGCCAATCAGATATGCATTTATCTCAGTGAGCAGAGGGATGAGACTTTGAATAGACTGGGAGGCAGGTTTGCCCTAAGCAGTTCTCAGCTCGACTTTTCCTTTTAGCTTAGTGATTCTGGGGTCCCAATATTTATTTTCCTTTCACACCTCCTACTTCCTTTTTCCTTCCCTCCTACCCCACGTTGCCTTTACTGTGCAGGGTTCTATTCCAGCCAGCTTGGACACTAGGCTTGTGGAAATTCAGTTTAGAATTTAAAGGGTGAAGAGGAAGGTTGGGGCTTGAGAAGGTGTGTGCTGGACCCAGATCATATAGCCTTGAGAAATCCCTGGAGGACAGATGTCTAAGGTGGGACATGAATTGACAATTAGCTTACCAGCTTCACCTGAACCCAGGTTTAACCCCAGAACCATGCCAGCATTTCCCAACCTCATTTGGAGCTGAGCAGACCAGGATGGCTCCCATGAATGAGTCCATATGCTGGACCGGAACCAGCCTCCCATGGTGTAAGGTCTATTGGTGGTAAGGGCTGAATTGTGTCCTGCCACCAAATTCTCAGGTTGAAGTCCTAACACCGAGTACCTCAGAATGTGACAGTATTTGAAGATAGGGTCTTTTAAGAGTTAAGAGTTAATTAAGGTAAAATGAGGTCATATGTGTGAGTCTTTTTTTTTTTTTTTTTTTTTGAGACGGAGCCTCGCTCTGTCACCCAGGCTGGAGTGCAATGGCATGGCACGATCTCAGCTCACTGCAACCTCCACCTCCTAGGTTCAAGCGATGCTCATGCCTCAGCCTCCTGAGTAGTTGGGATTAGAGGCGTGCACCACCACGCCCAGCTAATTTTTGTATTTTTAGTAGAGACGAGGTTTCACCATGTTGGCCAGGCTGGTCTCAAATTCCTGACCTCAAGAGATCCAGCCGCCTCTGCCTCCGTAAGTGCTGGGATTACTGGCATGAGCCACCGCACGCTGGCGCCCACTGCAGGCATTCATTAATTAGAGGCCAGGGGTACTGTTTAACATTCTGCAATGCACAAGACAACCCTGCCCCCCAACAAATGTGTGTGGGTCTTAATCCAATGTGGCTGGTGCCCTTATGAGAAGAGACTAAGACACAGACACACGCAGAAGAGAGACCAACTATGTGAAGACACCGAAAGATAACGGCCATCTACAAGCCAAGGAGAGAGGACTTAGAAGGAATCAATCCTGCTGACGCCTTGATCTTGGACTTCCAGCCTCCAAAACTGTGAGAAAATAAATTTCTGTTGTTCAAGCTACCCGGTATTTGGTACTTGGTTATGGCAGCCCCAGCAAACTAATACATTAGGGTTTTTGTTTGTTTGTTTTTTTAGAAATTGAGGTACAGAGTTGGGTGTGAAGATTTCTGGGGATCAGTGTTGGAAAATCCTATAAGAACATGAGGAAAGGCCAGGCACGGTGGCTCACACCTGTAATCCCAGCACTTTGGGAGGCTGCGGCGGA
This sequence comes from Pongo pygmaeus, assembly GCF_028885625.2. Lineage (NCBI taxonomy): Eukaryota > Metazoa > Chordata > Mammalia > Primates > Hominidae > Pongo > Pongo pygmaeus. The sequence goes on from NC_072376.2 coordinate 24,864,468, forward strand.
TGGATCACTTGAGGTCAGCAGTTCAAGACCAGCTTAGCCAACATGGTGAAAACCCACCTCTATGAAAAATACAAAAATTAGGTGGGCATGGTGACACGTGCCTGTAATCCCAGCTACTCGGGAGGCTGAGGCTGGAAAATCTCTTGAGCCTGGGAGGCAGAGGGTGCAGTGAGCCAAGATCATGCCACTGTCCTCCAGTTTGGGTGACAGAGTGAGACTCAGTCTCAAAAAAAAAGAACGTGAGGAAGGCAGAATTGGGCAGAGTGAGAAGCTGCATTCAGTGAGGTTGCAACCAACATGGAGTTTTGGAGCTGGGATGCCCTGCCCTTCAGCACTGTTCCAAATTGAGGCAAGGGACATTTGTTTTCCTACATCAGTCATTCTCAAGGTGAAGGGAGTGTGATTTTGATCCCAAGGAGGTGTTTGGCTGTCACACTGGGAAGCAGGGGTGGCGAGTGCCCACTGCAGCATTCATTAATTAGAGGCCAGAGGTGCTGTTTAGCATTCTACAATACACAAGACAACCCTGCCCCGTAACAAAGAACCATCCAGCTCAAATGTCCATAGTGCTGAGACTGAGAAACTCTGCCTACATCAAGGAGCCACTGGCCATGGGCTGCTCTTACAAGGGTATGCCCTTGGGCAGATCCCAGCAGCTTAGGGCAATTCCCAGTGTGGCGTGTGGCTGTGAGCAGTCAGCAGCTCATGTTCCCAACAGATTGGAAATGGGTGTGTTTGCCGTGGAGAGAGGATCTCAGCAGAGTCATTCTCTGGCCCCTCAGACTGCTCTTTCTTATGTTATAAAAATAATGACCTACCATATTTAGTACCTGATATAGTTTGGATATTTGCTTTGCTCAAATCTCAGTGTTGAAATGTAATCCCCCATGTTGGAGGTGGGCCTTGGCAGGAGGTGATTGGATAATGGGGATGGATTTCTCATGAATGGTTTAGCACCGTCCCGTTGATGCTGTCCTCATGATAGTGAGTTCCTATGAGAGCAGGTTGTTTAAAAGTGTGTGGCAAAAAATATAAAAAATAAAAATAAAAAAGCATGTAATAGGCCAGGCGCGGTGACTCATGCCTATAATCCCAGCACTTTGGGAAGCTGAGGCAGGTGGATTGCCTGAGCTCAGGAGTTCAAGACCAGCCTGGGCAACATGGCAAAACACTGTTTCTACTAGAAATACAAAAAATTAGCTAAGCATGGTGGCACATGCTTGTAGTCCCTGCTACTCGGAGGCTGAGGCACCAGAACCTAGGAGGGGGGAGGTTGCAGTGAGCCAGGATCGTGCCACTGCACTCCAGCCTGGGCGACAGAGCAATATATCTAAAAATATATATATACATATTTAAATATATATATTCAAATGTATATATTTAAATATATATATTCTCTCTATACATATAGATAGATATAGATCTCTATCTCTCTATCTATAGAGAGAAACAAAAATAAAATAAATAGAAGTCTGTGGCACCTGCCCCAGTCTCTCTTGCTCCTGCTCTAGCCATGTAAGACCTGTCTGCTTCTCCTTTGCCTTCTGCCATGATTGAAAGTTTCCTGAGACCTTCCCAGAAGTCAAATAGCTGTCCGCACCTTGTTTCCTGTACAGCCTGCAGGACTCTGAACCAATTAAACCTCTTTTCTTTATAAATTACCCTGTCTCAGGTATTTCGTTATAGCAATGCAAGAATGACTTAATACAAGACTCTATCCTGTAGGCTTTACATATATTATCTCGTGTAAGCCTCATAAAAAGTCCAAGAGGTGGTTTTCATTGCCCCATTTTATAGTACAGGAATCTGAGACTTAGAGAAGGTTAATCACTCACCTAAGGTTACTGAGCTTGTCATTTACAGGACCAGAATTTGAATCCAGGACTGTTAGCCTTCAACCTCTGGCTTTTTTGCAAATAGGAGGGACAACATTTGCTAAAACAAGAGCAACACTCATAGGAGGAGGAAGAGGATGAACTGCAAGCTTAGCCTGGAATGAACATAGAGCCCAGGCTCAGAGCAGCACGAAGCCCTGAAACAATGTCTGATACTGTGCGAACATTCCAAGGCCAGACCTGAGCTCAGGATTCCTGGAGAGAAGCCTCCTGCCACCTTCCTATCCGCAAATGTTAATGGGTTATGAAAAATAAGCCCTCTCACCAGGAGGACTTTTCTTTTTTCCCTCCTCAAGGAGAATGTATGGACCTTTAGACTTTGTATGGTAACAGTAATTATAAAAAAGGGAAAGAAAAAACACTTTCTGGTAGTCAATTGTATAAAAATAATTTTATTTACTACTGTAAATAAAGTAGTGCAAAGAGTAGTTTGGACCCACAATATTGCATTACTGATTTATTTACTACCTTAGCAGCATGTAGTATACAGACATTCTGCTCTTCCTCTTCCTAACACACACACACACACACACACACACACACACACACACACACACACACATCCCTGTACAGACTCAGGCAGGCATAAGGGGTAGGGATGAAACTATAAGCTAAAGGCTTACTTTCTGCATATTCCGTTGCTGCCAGTCTATCCTAACGGGTAATTCATGGAGAAGACTACAGTTAAGTATTAAGAATCTTCTAAATGTAATTTCGTGGATTGCAATTGAAATGTAAAAGATATCCGACAATGTCATTAAATGATTCGGAAGCTCTACGACCCTAGAAAAATTCAAGGAGAAAAATGTAAACCAATTTACAAAGCTATCGCCCTCCCTGCATTTCCAGGCATAAACAATTTATTTCAAGGTGCCTTATAACTGTTAGGTCTTGGAAGTCAAAGAGAAATCTATCAATTCGGTTTTGAGGAACAGGGCTGTGGCAAGCACAGGTACCAAAATATTATCTACCTTGTAGAGTAGTCATAATTTTCTGTTCTTCAATAAAGGGATGAACCAAGCAATATGATTCTTAAGACACATCTTAGTGTGTAAGAATCCAGATCTGCCGTAGGGCAAGCTATGACTCCTAATACATACAATCACTAGAACAAAAGTCTGTGATGGCCCAGTAAACTTCCCCACATGCCCTGTGATCAAGATGTTCCTTGTATGTGTTTGATGACCTTTGGTATTACCACTGCCTGATCTGGGTACTTCCTTGTAATTTGACTTTAAAAAAAAATGACACCAATTGCAAAATTTGCATCCAGTTGACAAGACATTTAAGTTGTTTATCAGGATCATGCCCTGGCCCCAGCTTCCCGATACCAACTGTTGAAAAGATTCTCTCTCATCTGGAGAGAACTGGAGTGCACAGTTCACCCACGTGGCTCCGGGTTATTAGTTACTGTGGGCTGGTCTTGGTCAGAGGCATCTGCAGCTGGAGTCACAGCTGGACTTGCAGTGGATGTGGCAGTGTCTGGGGAGGCCTGGGATGGTCTTGAAGGGGGATCGCTCGCTGCAGAGACACATGCACAACAGGTGCTGAATACTCAAAACAGTGCATTCAGAACGTACAACCACACCTAGAGACTCTGGCAAGCCATGAGAGATGCATCTAGTCTAATACCCTGACACTAACTAGCCAGGCAACTCTGGACCCATTATTTAAGTTTAAGAAGATGCCACCGTGCTGACAATCTGATTTCTAAATAAAAACCCTTCAAGAGTTTCACCTCCAAGTGCCGATGCTCATCCCTAAAGGGACATTCTAGGAAGTTCCAGAATGGGTCCCCAAACTTCTGGCTTTTCTGGATATATGCAGGAATTCTTCGGGCCCCTTCCAGTACCTACAGAAGAGGTCGTAGATTCCAACACTCTTCTGAAAGAATAGGAGAGTGATGGGGAGGGGCAGGATGTTGTAGAATGATGTGCCCTTTCTAAGGTCATTAAAGCCACTACTCTGGCAGGTGATCTAGTGATTAGAGCCCCAGTGATGAGGTACAAACACCATTTTGCAACAGTCAGGAGAACTGGGTTGGACAAGTCTCACTCATCTGCTGCTAACAAGTGACCTTGGGACAGATACAGATGGCAGACATTTTGGTTGTAAAATGTTTGAGTCTCCTGGGCCTCGGTTTCGTTACTTGTGAATTGAAAGTCTTGGATTAGACGATCTTGAAACCCACTTTGATCCTAAGATTTACCTTCCTTATGATCTCTGAGGAAGTTAATGAAGTACTAAGGCATGTATTTTCAAGCTCAGGGAAATGTTTAAATCACCATGGTAACAAGATAAATCAGCAATCAGTTTTCTGATTTAAAAAAAAAAGTGCCAATGTGTAAATGTAGAAAGGATGCATAATTAGCATTGCCACCATTTAAATCTTTGGTAAGAGCATAGTAAAAGTGTTCGATGTTTCTACAGGAAGTTAGTCATTATCTGTGTGAGGACTCCCCCTCTTCCACTGGGGGGTTTGCAATCACTGCACAAGCCCCCCACAGCCTGGCCTAATTTTAAAGTGGCCTCTTTGTCTCTGCTCACCTGGAATGTGTGCTAATTTTATTACTGGACTAGAATCAAGGTAACCAGGACAATAAGCATGCTGTTTAAAAAATTACAGAGTATATTCCAGAGCCAAATAGGAGTGATTTGTGAATTTTTTGCTGCCTGGGGGACCATTTTCTGTACATTAGTGAGAATTATCAAGAACTGGCCCAAACTGCAGCCCATGGGCCAAATGTAGTCATTGCTTGTTTCTGTATGGCTCATAGTTTAAAAACAGCTTTTACAATTTTACACAGTTGAACAGAAAAAGAGTAATATTTCGTGACATGTGAAAAATATATGAAATTCAAATTTTGCATCCATAGTAAAGATTTATTAGAAACCCAGCCACAGGCCGGGCGCTGTGGCTCACGCCTGTAATCCCAGCATTTTGGGAGGCCCAGGCGGGTGGATAACCTGAGGTCAGGAGTTTGAGACCAGCCTGGCCAACATGGTGAAACGCCGTCTCTACTAAAAATACAAAAATTAGCCAGGCGTGGTGGCACGTGCCTGTAATCCCAGCTACTCAGGAGGCTAAAGCAGGAGAATTGCTTGAACCTGGGAGGCCAGAGGTTGTGGTGAGCTGAGATCTTGTCACTGCACACCAGCCTGGGCGACAGAGCAAGACTGTCTCAAAAAAAAAAAAAAAAAAGAAAAAAGAAACCCAGCCACAATGGCTGGCTGCTTTTCAGCTCCCGGCAGAGTGGAGTAGTTGTGACCAAGACAGCCCCAAGGGCCCAAAATATTTATTATCTGGTCCTTTACAGAAAAAGTTTGCTGATCTCTGCTGTTGTTAGGAAGAACATCTGCTTGCCGACTGACCAGATGGAAGCAACAAAGAAAGAATACGTGGGACTATGTTGGATTCATCCTGAAATGAAAGAATGTTTGCACAAAGGAGGTATAAAGGGGAAAGCCCTAGAAATTGTATGCTGTAAGTAAGACCATACCTACTTCATCTGGGCCTCTGGATCTAGCAGGGACCAGATTCGTGTCACTGAAACACTCTTCAGGAGTGGAGATACTGGTAAGATGTCAAGCTAATGAGATAGGACAGAGTACAACCTCCTCATGAAATCTCTCTGACTATAAGGCTACTGCTTTCTTCATAAGCACTACTTTGTGACATTTTACTATAATTTTAGTGGAAACCTCATTAGCTGGAAATGTAGATGACAGGAAACAGCAGGGAAAGGTTTAATTAATCTTATAGATATCACCTTACTCTTTTTAAAAGAACATTAGGCTAACCACTTAGCTGGAAGAAATGAGTTGTCTTAAATTATAAATGTATTGAATAGGTTGACGTTAGTTTAAAAGGTTACCTAGTTGTACTGAGGAGCTAGCAGTTCTACAAATCTTGCTCTATATGGTATATTCTATTGAGATGTAAAGTTGACATGATACTAGTAAGGCAGTGCTCTTTCTTTGAAATAGTGACTTCTATTTTCCACTTCTGTTCTTGCCTCTAGCTTCCTTCAGGCAGCTGGCCAGGCTCCATGATTTTTTTGGTCTCAGGGGAGGTTTGTGGCCAGGCAGAAGTGGAGATGGCTCCAGACATATACTTTACTTTGGGATTTTTTGTTTTTCAAAAGCCTGATCCATTAAGGCAATTATGCTTGGTGTACTCTCCCAAAGAGTGGACAAGGAGAGTGCTTTTGAGATGCAACAGGTGAGGAAAGGAGCTTTTTGGAATCCTTGGGTTGTACCCACAGCAGGGCATCTAGCTTGCCCCATCAGCAATCAGAAATGAAGACTTGGGAGAAGAAGGGCTAATGACGCTTGGCTTTGGCAAAGATGACAGAGTTCCCAGGTGACCCAGAAGCTGCAAAGCCAATGGACCTGGGGGAACAGTGTAGGCCCAGGGTGATGCGTGTTCTGCTATCAGGCCGGTGACTATCTGAGTGACCCTAGGGCCACCCAAACCCAGGGACCTTTCCACCACCATGGGAGGTATAAGCAGCAAGAAAGACTGAGCTGCCTGGTGGGATGCGAGCCAGGAGTCAAACACAAGTTCCCTTGAAGGAAAGACTACATATATTTATATGTATTCTTTATATATATAAATAAATACATGTTTGTTATATATAAATATATATTCTTTATATATAAATCTATATTCTTTATATATATAAGTATATATGATGAAGATCAAGACATTGACTGATCTATTGAAAGTACCAATTGAGCTATCTTGGTATTTTTGATAGATCAGTCAATGTTTTTGTTGAAATGCTTTAAAAAATAGTTGAATGACCCGGGCGTGGTGGCTCAGGCCTGTAATCCCAGCACTTTGGGAGGCCAAGGCAGGCAGATCACGAGGTCATGAGTTGGAGACCAGCCTAACCAACATGGTGAAACCCTGTCTCTACTAAAAATACAAAATTTAGCTGGGTGTGGTGGCGTGCACCTGTAATCTCAGCTACTCAGGAGGCTGCGGCAGGAGAATCACTTGAACCCGGGAGGCAGAGGTTGCAGTGAGCTGAGATCATGCCACTGCACTCCAGCCTGGGCGACAGAGTAAGACTCCATCTCAAAAAAAAAAAAAAAAAAAAATAGTTGAATGGGCAAGGTGCGGTGGTTCACGCTTGTAATCCCAATACTTTGGGAGGCTGAGTCAGGCGGATCACTTGAGGTCAGGAGTTCAAGACCAGCACGGCCAACATGGTGAAACCCAGTCTCTACTAAAAATACAAAAATTAGCTTGGTGTGGTGGTGGGTGCCTGTAGTCCCAGCTACTCAGGAGGCTGAGGCAGGAGAATGGCGTGAACCCTGGAGGCAGTGGTTGCAGTGAGCCGAGATAGCGCCACTGCACTCCAGCATGGGCAATAGGGTAAGACTCCATCTCCGAAAAAAAAAAAAAAAAGTTGAATGTTTTAGGAAGAGTCCTAACAGCAAAGAAAAACATACTAGGCTTTGGTCATTATGTCTGTTTCTGAGGTAAATCAAGCTATTTATGTGTGGGTATTACCTAGTGTCAGCATGCTTTAATTGCAGGTCCAGTGCACCAGAGGATATACTCCTTGAGAACTACCAGCTAACATTTGTGGTTTTGTTTTGTTTTGTTTTGTTTTGTTTTTGAGACAGAGTTTCACTCTTGTTGCCCAGGTGGGAGTGCAATGGAGTGATCTCGGCTCTCTGCAGCCTCTGCCTCCCAGCTTCAGGTGATTCTCCTGCCTCAGCCTCCCAAGTAGCTGGAATTACAGGCATGCACCACCATGCCCAGCTAATTTTTGTATTTTTAGTAGAGATGGGTTTCACCATGTTGGTCAGATTGGTCTGAAACTCCTGACCTTAGGTGATCTACCTGCCTTGGCCTCCCAAAGTGCTAGGCGTGAGCCACTGCGCCCAGCCCATTTGTGGAGTTTTAAACACTTTACATTGTGTTGCCTCATTTGGTTATCTCAACTACAACAGGCAGTGGGTGTACTACTATTTCTGCTACTTACAGAAGAGGGAACTGAGGCACAGATAGGCTCCTTCCTTTGCCCAAGGTCACATAGCTAGCTAGTGGCAGGGCCAGAATCTTAGCAGCATGCCTCCCACACCGATGCTGTTAACTACTGTCCTGCACTGCTAGCCTTCTGAATGCAGAACAATTTAATGTGGCAAATGCCATGATGTGTCAACTATATATCACAGAGCATATAAACTCAGGAGGAAAATGAAGGTAATTGGAGCTGAACGCAAAATGGATGGACAGCTCAACTGCAAGTCTTGACTATAAATCATTAATTTTTAAAAACAACAGACTGGAAAAAAATGCAAATCACAAAATGACAAAGCTCTCTAACTTATAGCAACAATCCTCACCCAAAGCTGCTGATGGGAGGCTCCTAACTCTCAAATACATTTCTTCTTTTTTACACTGTCAGTCAGCACCCAGAGTTCATTATTACGTTTGTTTCACAACACCATGGCTGCTACATGCACCCATCCCTGTCTTCCCCCAGCTGTGGGGCAGGTCTCAAGACCTTGTGCACCAGCTCACTGGGGAGACACCAAATGGTAGAAACTTGGTCTCTGAGCAGCATCGCCTTTGCAGCAGCTTCTCCTCACCTCCTCCATGCCTCGATTTCCCTGCCCCATCATCCCATCAGCTCCACTGTGCTGCTGGAGTACCTTCCTACTTAAAAATTATTGACAGGCCAGGCACAGTGGCTTATGCCTGTAGTCCCAGCACTTTGGGAGTCCAAGGCAGGTAGATCCCTTGAGGTCAGGAGTTCGAGACCAGCCTGGCCAACATGGCTAACGCCCGTCTCTACTAAAAGTACAAAAATCAGCTGGGGGTGGTGGCACGCACCTGTAATTCCAGCTACTCAGGAGGCTGAGGCAGGAGAATTACTTGAATCCGAGAGGTGGAGGTTGCAGTGAGCCAAGATTGTACCACTGTACTCCAGCCTGGGCGACAGTGAGACTCCATCTCAACATAAATAAATAAATAAATAAATAAACAAATAAGGTCAGGTGCAGTGGCTCACACCTGTAAGCCCCGCACTTTGGGAGGCTGAGGTGGGTGGATCACCTGAGGTCGGGAGTCCAAGACTAGCCTGACCAACATGGAGAAACCTTGTCTCTACTAAAAATACAAAATTAGCCAGGCGTGGTGGCACATGCCTGTATTCCCAGCTACTTGGGAGGCTGAGGCAGGAAAATCGCTTGAACCCGGGAGGCGGAGGTTGTGGTGAGCCAAGATTGCACCATTGCACTCCAGCCTGGGCAACAAGAGTGAAACTCAATCTCAAAAATATATTAAATAAATAAATAAATATAAAAAGTATTGACAACCTTTTTTTTTTTTTTTTTTTTTTTTTGAGAAAGGGTCTCACTCTGTTGCCCAGGCTAGAGTGTGGTGGTACAGTCTTAGCTCACTGCAACCTCCGTCTCCGGGGTGCAAGCGATTCTCATGCCTTGGCTTCCCAAGTAGCTGGGATTACAGGAGTGAACCACCATATCCGTCCCATATTTCAACTCTTAACATTAGTTCTAACAGGGCTAGCAGGTACCACTGTTGGGGCACATTTTGGAAATGTGTGGAGTTTTTTTCTTTTTCTTTTTTTTTATACTTCTCGGCCCTTACTACTCAAAGTATGCTCTTACTAAACAGCAGTGTGGGCATCATCTAGGAGCTTGCTAGAAATGCCAAATCTCAGGGCTTACCTACTGAACCAAAACCTACTGAACCAGAATCTGCATTTAATAAGAACCCTGGATGATTCATATGCACATTAAAATTAATAAGCACTGGGCTAGAATGTACTTATTGAAATCAATATTATTTTATTACAATTAGTTTCTTTTTATTTCCCCTTTATATTGCTGTTAGGGCCCTATATTGATTTTTAAAAATGTGTGTAGATGGGTTAATTATCATGAATTTCATTTCAAGGTACTAAAAAATATGTTTCAAAATATTTCCTATGTGAGATGCAATGGGTTTGAGGCAGATGACAATCACTGTTTTAAAGTATTGTGATTCTGAAAATAAGTTTGAAATTCTGCTGCCCTACATCCATTCTTAATCTTTTTTCTTCTTCTTCTACTTTTTTAGAGACTGGGTCTCATTCTGTTGCCCAGGCTGGAGTGCCATGCTGTGATCATAGCTCACTGCAGCCTTGAACTCCTGGGTGCAAAAAATTCTTCTGCCTCAGCCTCCCTAGTAGCTGGGACTGCAGGCACGTGCAACCACATCTGGCTAATTTTTATTTTATCTTATTTTATTTTATTTTATTTTAGAGATGGGGTCTCACTATGTTGCCCAGGCTGGTCTCAAACCCCTGAGCTCAAGTGATCTCCTGGGCCTGTCAAAGTGTTGGGATTATAGGAGTGAGCCACTGCACCCGGTCTCCTGGTCTTTACTTCCTTATTTGGGCAAGCTACTTCACCTCTCTGCCTCAGTTTCCTCATCTGTAAAGTAAAGGGCATAGAATTAAATAATTTTTATGATCCTATCCAGACATAGCCTTCTTTAGGCTGGTCAAGCAGGAAGTAAGTATATGCTGGAGAAAGCAATTGAAAAAGTTTGAGAAAAATGACGAAAATGTATGAAAGAACTACGGGGATATAGGAAGAGCAAAACATCACAGGACAGGAGAGACACGGAGACAAGAATGTGGAGAGACTGATAATGAAGGCATGGAGACAGAAAAAAGAGATGACTTCTGATCAAAGCAATTCCAGCCGCCCATGAATTTTCATGGCTACCAGCTGGCATAAAATCATAAAGACAAATTTCAGCTCCTCTAACGGAATTGCATTTGTAATAATCATCACAATATTTCTACAGAGCAAAAATGACAATGATAATTTGAAATGGAAAACACTGACAAGATGCAAAATAAATGACTATACCTGGCAACAAATTTAGGGATGGGACAGAATTTGCATGAGTGAAGTTTATTAACCAGCAGACTACGGGGCATCAAGCCTGGAAGGTTTTGATGGATCCCTGTTAACCTCCTCAGGTAAATCAGAGAGAAATGATTTCGCATTAGCTTCTTGCAACAGCGACTTCCTTCTCACCGTGGAAGAGATGGTGACGTGCACCCCTTTCACTTTCCATTATCTGCTACACAAATAACAGCTATGCAAATGCTCCAATGCCATGTCCAGTCCTAATCTACCCATTAGTAAATGTCTGTTTGCCTTCATGAGTTATTATATCCTTTTGTAGCCATCCGACATGGTAAAAAATCAGTTTTCTTGTCTCTTGAGAGACCAGAGTCGTCTGTGGGTGTTAGTACCTACTATGCATGGGTTATCACAAATGACTGGGGCCTTCCTCTTACTCAGCTTATGGTCTAATAGAGGAGTAAATGTAAGAGCTAACATTTATTGAGAAGGTTTTATATGCCAGATAATTATAACAGCTAACGTTTAACTACAGTCATCATTTTGGTAAGTATCTTATGTGCATTTTTTTTCACTTAATATTTTTTTCATTTTATGTTCCTAGGAAGTAGCTATTCTCATAACCTCATTGTATTGATGAGAAATTTGGGGATCAGGAAGGTTAAATAACTTGCCATGAGTCATACAGCTAATGAGTAGCCAAGCCTGGACTCCAAGCCCAAACAGAAGCAAGTAGGGCTCCCTTGTCCTTAACTACTATTCTATAGTAGCTCAGAAAAATAACAATGATTAGTGGAAACCATGCTCAGCTAAATACCCACTTTATGATTCCTGCTCAGTCCCTCCCTCTGAGTCCGTGTGGCTGAGGATTTTTATTCATTACGAGTGTTTGTTTATCCTCTTACACATCTGATTGCTTGACTGAAATGAAAGGGAAGACTTCATGCTGCCAGGGGCTTTGGCACTGTGTTTTCAGGCACACAGGGCAGAATTCTGACAGATACATTTTCAATGGAAGAAGTTGTATTAGGTCAGTTTCTTAAGCTTTTTAAAGAAAATCCTTATTTTGAGGCTGGGTGCAGTGGCCCACACCTATAATCCCCGCGCTTCAGGAGGACGAGGCAGCCAGATCATCTGAGGTCAGGAATTCGAGACCAGCCTGGCCAACATGGTGAAACCCTATCTCTACTAAAAATACAAAAATTAGCCGGGTGTGGTGGCACACACCTGTAGTCCCAGCTACTCGGGAGGGTGAGGCAGGAGAATTGCTTGAACCCGGAAGGCAGAGGTTGCAGTGAGCTGAGATCACACCACTGCACTCCAGCCTGGGCAACAGAATGAGACTCCATCTCAAAAAAAATAAAATAAAAAATAAAATCCTTATTTTGAAAAATACAATAGTAACTTTGTGGCCTCCCACCAGCCAGGAATTTCATACACTTCTAGAAGGATTCCCACCCTGTGAAGACCACCCTAGGGATAGGAGATAGCATGACCAACAGCACCAGGAGGGAAAACACAATTTTTCCAGTAGACCAAAAAAAAAAAAAAAAATTCCCTGCTTTTTCTTTTATATATTGCTTTTGCTTTTTATAAATCTTTACCTGAGACAGACTGGAAATACTGCACAGTCCAGGCGATCAATATGGATAGCAGAAAGGTTCCCAGAAAGTAGATCTACAAACATCAGAAGCACGCATTAGTGACTGACAAAGGGCAGGGGCCACAAGGGTGGGGCGGGTCGGAGATGAAACCTACCAGGGCTGAGTGCAGGATAGCACCCCAGAGAAGCCGCAAGTGCAGGTAAAGCCAGGCCAAGGAGCAGGGGCTGAAGGACTCCTCGTTACTGTGACTCCAGCACCTGCAGACAAAGCCCAGGGCATCTTGACGTGTCAGCCAACTTTGGTGGCACGACTCAGGACTGGCATTTTCAGATCCACAAACCTACATTCTTCTGCTTTTGGACAAATGAGCACACTCAACTGACAAAGATGAGAGACAAAGAAATAAAGCCAGTGGCCAAATAAGTGGTTTGGCCTGATCTGAAATTCTAGAATCCCAGTAGAAATTTTAGAAAAAGGTCAGTTTTGTACTTAATTAAGGGTCAAGTCTGTTCTGCTGTGATGACAGCAAAAACTTAAAAATAAATAAAATAAAAGTCAAGCAAGATGCTGAAGCACAGGACCCACTAGAACAGTATTGCTGTTTAAAGCACAGATGTAGGAATGCCTCCTTATCTTTCAAAAAAGCATCGACTAATTAGGCCGGGCATGGTGGCTCACACCTGTAATGCCAGCACTTGGGGAGGCTGAGGCAGGTGGATTACTTGAGGCCAGGAGTTCGAGACCAGCCTAGCCAACATGGTGAAACCCTGTCTCTATTAAAAACACAAAAATTAGCCTGGTGTGATGTGCACACCTGTAATCCCAGCTACTCACTCAGGAGGCTGAGGCATGAGAATCACTTGAACCCAAGAACTGGAGGTTGCAGTGAGCTGAGATTGCACCACTGCACTCCAGCCTGGGTGACAGAGCGAGTCCCTGTCTCAAAACAAACAGAGACAAGCATGGGCTAATCGGATTGTTACTCTTTCCATTCTCGTGGAAATTTCTGGTCAGCCCTCGAACTTCAGCTCAAGTACCTTCTATATCTTAAACTTCAGATATTAGAAAAGAGAAATACACTTGGGTCTGGCTGAATGTTTTCTAGTAGAAGAAAATCCTGGGCTTTTTCTTTCTTTTCTTTTTTTTTTTCTTTTAGTAGAGATGAGGTTCCACCAGGTTGGCCAGACTGGTCTCAAACTCTTGACCTCAAGTGATTTGCCCGCCTCAGCCTCCCAAAGTGCTGGGATTACAAGTATGAGCTATGGTTCCCTGCCTTTTGTTTTTGTTTGTTTTTTAAATAACAATTTACATTACAATATAAGGGTAAAGCTAACTTTAACCAAGAAGTGAACATCATCTACTTGGGTTCCTCAGATTCCACAGTTCTAGAGGCTCTGAGCTCACCTTTCGTACAGTTCCTGGAGAATGGAGATGTTATTAGAATGGAGAGTTGAGTCAATTTCCAAGAAATCCAAGATATGGTGTGGGATTACAGTACCTTCCTCGATTAGCAGGGCCAGGTTAAAAAATCCCTAAAAACAAGCCACAAACCAAACTCATCAAATCCTTGAAATAAAACCTAGACACACACTCTTCATCAGAATGTAAACATTTACAACCTCTAAAAATTTTTTTAAGTCTCTAGAGCCAGATGGTTTTGTCATCTTCATTGATGAATTGTTTCCCTAAATATATGCATCTGAGAAATTTATTTGCAGGAGAACCAGGAGGCTTTCAGAAGCTGCTGTGTCCCATCTGCTCCAAAGCCAGTCAACCGGGAGATCTGTCCTTTCTCGCTCACTCTCTCAAAACAGAACTTACTGGAAAACATGCCCTTGTATCATAAACGAAACAAGAATACTGAGTCGAATGCCATGTCCATTGCCTACAGACTATGCCCTCGGTTGCCATAGCCCTGTCGGAAATCTGACAAAACATTTCTGTGGCTAGGGCGGCTTCCCATGACTGACATCCCAAGGCAGTGCCTCCCTTGCACAGGATCACCTAAGGGCACTCATCTCAACTTTCCTAGGCTGGTGCAGAAACCTCTTCTCATGACTCCTCTTGGCACAGATTCCTCACTATGGTATATTTTTCTACCTCTTCCTCTGACACCGTGTTCTTGATCCTTAGAGGTAGGACCTGTCTTATTGGGCTGTACGGATCCAATAAAATAAACAGTTAGAGGTCCCGACCATAGACATGCTTCATAAAGGATGGGTACTATTACCCTACTTGGAGAATGTGCACCCTCCATCACAAGCTGAGCAGGTGGCTAGATTAAGAAACAAGCAGAAAACGACGTGGTACTTACCATTAGAACTTGACCAGTTAAACTGGATTGTTGCCCTGAAAGAACTCAGGGTCATGTTTTTTGTGTTTTGTTTTTAACTTCTATTTCAACTTTAGGGGTACATGTACAGGTTTGTCATATAGATTATTTTGTTATGTGTTATGGGGGTTTGTTGTACATATTATTTTGTCACCCAGGTACTAAGTCTAGTACCTATTTGCTATTTTTCCTGATCCTCTCCCTCCTCCCAACCTCCACCTTTAGGTGTAGTGTCTATTGTTCCCTTCTATGTGCCCATATGTTCTCATCATTTAGCTCCCACTAAGCGAGAATATGTGGTGTTTGGTTTTCTGCTCCTGCATAGTTTGCTAAGGATAATGGCTTCCAGCTCCATCCATGTTCCTGCAAAGGACATGATGTCATTCTTTTTTTATGGCTGCATAGTATTCCATGGTGTGTATCTACCACATTTTCTTTATCCAGTCTACCGTTGATAGGCATTTGGGTTGATTCTATGTCTTTGGTATTGTGAATCGTGCTGCAATGAACATACATGTGCATGTGTCTTCATAACAGAACGATTTACATTCCTTTGGGTATATACCCAGTAATGAGATTGTTGGGTCTTGAGGAATTGCTACACTGCTTTCCACAATGGTTGAACTAATTTATACTCCCACCAACAGTATATAAGTGTTATTTCTCTTTGCAACCTCACCGGCACCTGTTCTTTTTTGACTTTTTAATAACAACCATTCTGACTGGTGTGAGATGGTGTCTCACCGTGGTTTTGATTTGTGCTTCCCTTATGACATGATCACATCTAATGGCTTATATCTTCCCTCTGACCTTGCCTCTTAGTTGCCTCTGACAACAATCTAAATGAAAATCATCATTTACCAGGTTGCATACTCCAGGACTTTCACAACCGTCGTATGTAGCAATCACGATAAAAATACCAGCAGCTCACGTTTTGAGTGCTTGCCATATGCGAGGCATTGTTCTGTTTTTTATATTTATTCATTTAACCCTCATAACAACAAATTGATATAGGTAGTATTATCCTCCCTGTTTTATAGATGAGGAAACTGAGGCACAGAGTGGTTAAACAACTTGCCCAAGGTTACACATCTGGAAAGTGGCAGAGCTGGAGCGTCAAACACAAGAGGACAGGGTGCAGAGTCTCAAATCTTAAACTCCACCATGGTGCCAAGAATAATCTCTAAATAGATGAAGCGTTAAGTATCTTTAAGAGGCACACACACACTCACACTCACACAACAGCAGAAAATAGACTACTTCTGCACTCTTCGAAAGGAAGGCACTCTTAAAATTTGAGATATTAAGAGAAAAGAAAAAACGGCTTTATGTTTTTTTTTGTTGTTGTTGAGTGCAATGGTGTGATCTCGGCTCAGTGCATCCTCCACCTCCCGGGTTCAAGTGATTCTCCTGCCTCAGCCTCCCGAGTAGCTGGGATTACAGGTGCCCACAACCACGCATGGCTAATTTTTGTATTTTTAGTAGAGACGGAGTTTCTCCATGTCAGCCAGGCTGGTCTCGACCTTCTGACCTCAGGTGATCCGCCCACTTTGGCCTCCCAAAGTTCTGGGACTACAGGGTTGAGCCACCGCGCCTGGCCAGCTTTATGAAATTTTAAAGTCTCTAATCAATGGAATAATACCAAGATTAAAATAAGTGGGAAAATAGAGTAGGGGAATAGTGGTATGCAATGTAATAGCTTAAGGTTCATTATCTACTAGATAAATATATAAAGAACTAATTATGGTTTAAATTTTTAAAAGTGTCAAAATTCCAATAGATAAATAGGCAAAGAATAAGAATACAGAATTTACAAAAAAGAAAATGTAAAAAGTAAATTATCATAAACAAGTATATGTAAAAGTGTCCATCATCACTAGTAATTAAGTAAATGCAAGTTAAAAACAGTAAGAAAGTATTAACATATCATTATTCAATTAACAAAATTAAATCATGAAAGCATCCAGTTGCTGGTAAGATTTCAGTCATCCTTCTCTACTTAAACACTGATTGGTGAGGTATTAAATGGAAAGCCCTTTCAGAAAGCAAAATGGCAGCATGCTATCATGTGTTATAATGGTCATAAAACCATTTATTTTTTTTAAATTTTTACTTCTATTTTTTGAGATGGAATCTCACTCTGTTGCCCAGGTTGGAGTGCAATGATCTCGGCTCACTGTAACCTCCACCTTCCAGGTTCAAGAGATTCTCTTGCCTCAGCCTCCCAAGTAACTGGGACTACTGGTGTGCACCACCACGCCCAGCTAATTTTTGTATTTTTAGTAGAGATGGGGTTTCACCATGTTGGCCAGGCTGGTCTCAAACTGCTGACTTCGAGTGATCTGCCTGCCTTGGCCTCCCAAACAACTGGGATTACAGGCATGAGCCACTGTGCCCCGCCTAATAAAACCATTTAGACTGTCTGACTCAATAATACTATTTCTCAGATTATAAGGAAAGTATTCAAACTAAGAGAAAAGATGGAAATATAAAAATATTCATTGTAGCACTAGCTATAATTCCAACACAAGAGGAAACCACCTCTAAGTCTTCCTTGGTAGACTATAAATCCCATATAGGCAAGAGTATGATCTATCTTTTTATCTTATGTCCCCACCACTAATCATTGTCTAAGACATGGTAGGACTAGATAAATATGTGTCAAATCAATGAATAAGTTAGTAAACAAAAGGATAAGCATCCACCAATAAGGTAAAGCTTAAGAAATTATAATGTACCAGCTCAACAGAATATGGGGCAGCTATTAGGGTTAATAATTAGAGACTATGTAATAAAACGCACACAGTCCTACAATAAATGATAAGACAGATTTTAAAAGTGACAGGTGGCCAGGCGTGGTGCTCATCCCTCTAATCCCAGCACTTTGGGAGGCCAAGGTGGGTGGATCACGAGGTCAAGAGATCAAGACCATCCTGCCCAACATGGTGAAACCCCATCTCTACTAAAAATACAAAAATTAGCTGGGTGTGGTGGCGCACCTGTAGTCCCAGCTACTTGGGAGGCTGAGGCAGGAGAATTGCTTGAACCTGGGATGCAGAGGTTGCAGTGAGCCGAGATCACGCCACTGCACTCCAGCGTGGCGACAGAGCGAGACTGTCTCAAAAAAGAAAAAAAAAAGTGACAGGCACACTATAGGTGACGTGACAGACACATTCGCTTGTGGGCAAGGGACTGCGAGGGAACATGAAGACATAAAGGAGGAAAACCCCTGCCATAGAATTATCAGTGCATTCTTTGGTTTATTTTTCTTGAAAAAATTATCCTTTATTTTTTTTTGTAACATTGGCTTTCCAAAAAGTAAAAATAAAAATTGAGAAAAAAAAAATCCAGGCCCAAATTTAAGTGACAGGAAATATGACGTAAGGGAGTTTATTTCTATAGCAAATGCCTTTAGCAGCAACTCCTTCTTTTCAGAAGAAATAATAACAGAATAGATCACGTCCACTGAGTGTACTTGGCATTGGGCTTAGAGCTTTACACTGAACATCTCTCATTTAATCCTCACAATCTATGAGGCAGATGCTCTTATTACCCCCATTTACACATGAGCAAATAGAGATTCAGAGATTTAGTGACTCACCATGGACAAAGATCTATGGAGTGACAGAGATGTGGGATTTTAACCCAGGTACACGACCACTGCGATGTTGTACCTCCATTAAAAAAATAAAATAAAAATAGAAAAGATTGGCCAGACACAGTGGCTCATGCCTGTAATCCCAGCACCTTGGGAGGCCAAGGTGGGCAGATCACTTGAGCCCAGGGGTTCAAGCCCAGCCTGGGCAACATGGCAAAACCCCATCTCTACAAAAAATACAAAAATTAGCCGGACATGCACTTGTATTCCCAGCTACTTAGGCGGCTGAGGTAGGAGGATCGCTTGAGCCTGGGGGATCAAGGCTGCAGTGAGCTGAGATTGTGCCACTGCATTTCAGCCTGGGTTACAGAGTGAAACCCTGTCTCAAAAAACCCCACAAAACAGCAACAACAAAAAAATCCCACCAAAGACTGATACAGGGATAAGTTTCCAATTTTTGCTCAGTGGTCAGACTGTAAAGCACAACACCAGAAATCCGTTGCAGCAGAGGGTAACAACTATCCAAACCTCCATCATGAAAATGATTCTGAGGCCCTCACAGGAGGATTCCAAGTAGCAAATGTAGAAGGAATAAGGGAAATTGAGAATCACTGTTAGAACAGCGTGGTAATAATCGTAATAGGCAAAATTCTTGCCCAAAATGTATAATCTCAATCTATTCAAGAGAAAACAGAAGACAGACCCAAATCAATGGACATTCTACAAGGTACCTAACAAGCATTCTTCAAGTATCAAGAATCATGAAGATGAGAAAAGACTGAGGAACTGTCATAGATTGGAGAAGACTGGAAAGAAATATACAACTCAATCTAATGTGGGATCCTGGATTGAATCCTGGAACAGAAGAAGGATATTAGTGGAAAAACTGGTGAAATCTACATGAAGTCTGAAGTGTAGTTAATAATACTGTCCCAACATTAATATCTTAGTTTGACAATGGCATTGCGGTTATGTCAGATGTGAACATTAGGGGAAGCTGAATGAAGGGTATACAGAATCTCTCACCTCTTTTTGCAACTTTTCTACAAATCTAACATTATTTTCAAATAAGTTTCCAAAAAAATCACTGAGGGAAAAACTCCGTCGCTGAAGCACAGCCCAACAGTACAAGCAAAACACTTCCTATTGTGGACGCACTGCTAATTTCTTGAGTTTCTACCTGGTGAGTGAGTTTGATGTAATTTGGTAGAAGCACCCTTCTGTTTGGAGCCAAAGATCCAGGTTTAGGAGCTGGGCACTTTGCTTACCATTTGATTATTTGGCCTTGAACAGTTCATTACCTTTGATTATAAATAGGGTACAGTAATCCCCACCCCCACGGGATTATGTGAGAATGGCATGGGGGACACAGTAGGTGTTTAATAAAGGCTCACCCTTATGGTTAGTGTCCTCGTAGAATTGTTTGAGGGGCTTGTGAAAATGGATGAACAACGGCTTTGTAAACTGTGCAGTGTATGCACACTGAAAGGACTGTTAGGAAGAATTCTGGTTTTGCAAGTTCACAAATGGATGTCACCAAGAGCTGAGTTTTTTTCTGAGACAGGGTGTGGCTCTGTCACCCAGGCTGGAGTGCAATGGTGTGATCACGGCTTGCTGCAGCCTTGACTCGCCAGGCTCAAGCAATCCTCCTGCCTCAGTCTCCCAAGTAGCTGGGACTACAGGCGAGCACCACCACACCCATCTAATGTTTGTATTTTTGTAGAGACGGGGTTTTGCCATGTTGCTCAGGCTGGTCCCGAATTCCTGTCCTCAAGCGACCCACTCCCCTTGGCCTCCCAAAGGGCTGGGATTACAGGCGTGAGCCACTGTGCCTGGCCAAGAGCTGGTTTTTGTTGCGGTTGCTGTTTACCTGGGAGTCTCCATCCAGGGCGGCTTGGGCATACATCTGCACAGACAACTCCAGGTCTTGTGACTGATTTTGGTGGCCATAGTAGTAAAGGTCTCCCATCTTCAAATATGCTGCAGGAAATAAAGCACAGATCCATTTGTCAAGTGGTTTTTTTTCACACCAACATTTTAAATTATTGGCCCATTCACATGAATGAGAGTTTTTCCTATTAGTATCTGAATACAGAACATCTTTATGTTTCCCTGATGTGTCGAGAGAGAAACAAGCAAAAAGGCTTTTTGCCCAGAGCATCCCTATTTCTAGACATATTTTCTTTTCTTTTTTTTCTAAATTTTTTGCGATAGGGTCTCCGCCACCGAGGCTGGAGTACAGCGGTAAGATCAGGCCTCACTGCAGCCTTGACTTCCTGGGCTCAAGTGATCCTTCCACCTCAGCCTCCCAAGTAGCTGGGATTACAAGAGTGTGTCACCACGCCTGGCTAATTTTTGTATTTTTTATAGAGACGGGGTTTCACCATGTTGTCCTGGCTGCTCTCGAACTCCTGGACTCAAGCAATCCTCCCACCTCAGCCTCCCAAGGTGCTGGGATTACAGGTGTGAGCCACCGTGCCTGGCCTCTAGACAGTTTCTTATTTGGCCAGGTAGCTCTCCTGAATAGCTAAATCTCAGTCTACAACCTTGCTGCCCAATCAGCCAAGGTTGTCTTGGGTGCTTTACTTCACATTCGTAATTTTGCTGTTCATCTTTGATGTCTGTTTTTGGTAACTCTTTGCTTTAGCCATGTATTTTATTTTTCCTCTGAAGAAAAACTTGTTTTTAAGAGTATATGTATCGGCTGAGTGCCGTAGCTCACACCTGTAATTCCAGCACTTTTGGAGGCTGAGGTGTGCAGATCACTGCAGGTCAGGAGTTCAAGACCAGCCTGGCTAACATGGTGAAACCCCATCTCTACTAAAAAATACAGAAATTAGCCAGGCGTGGTGGTGCGTTCCTGTAATGCCATCTACTCAGGAGGCTGAGGCAGGAGAATCGCTTGAACCTGGGAGGCAGAGGTTGCAGTGAGCTGAGATAGCGCCATTGCACTCCAGCCTAGGTGACAGAGTAGGACTCCATCTCAAAAAAAACAAAAACAAAAACAAAAACAAAACAAAAAAAGGGTGTATGTATTAGTCAATGTCCAATAAGGAAAACAGAATCCATTTCAGGTGGTTCAAAAGAGGAATTTCACCGTGGGGGAGTAGTTACTAGGGTGTTGGGAGAGTTGAAAAGGCAAATGGAAAACAATAGGCAGCCCAGAGATCAGCAGTGAGAAGGCTACTATCATCCCCAGGACTTGGGGACCACAGGGTGCCTGTGATGTTACCAGAGACCCAGAGCCTGGTGCTGAGATCAAATAGGGTGGAGCTGTCAGGCAGGGGCTGGAACCGTGGAAATGTAGCCACTGCCAGAGACAGGGTCCAAAGCAGAGAGAGAAAGGGAGAAGTACTTGGACTTCTTCTCCCATCCTGCAATCTTCTGCCAGTGCCTCTTATTGCCTGAAAGGAATCAGAAGCCGGTGGGTAGAGGAGTCTAGGAACTGTAGTTCCTGGAGGCCAGTCCCCTACCATGAGGAGCAGAGTAGAGGAATCCGCACAAATGACTGGCCCAGAGAATTGCTCCATAATAGCGTTCTCTTTTACATTTTCATTGACTCAGAAGAAATGTTGGGGGCCAGGTGCAGTGGCTCACGCCTGTAACCCCAGCACTTTGGGAGGCCAAGGCGAGTGGATCACCTGAGGTCAGGAGTTTGAGACCAGCCTGGCCAACATGGTGAAACCCTGTGTTTACTTAAAAAATACAAAAATTAGTTGGGCGTGGTCGTGGGAGCCTGAAATCCCAGCTACTTGGGCAGGAGAATCACCTGAACCTGGGAGGTGGAGGTTGCACTGAGCCCAGATCATTCCACTGTACTCCAGCCCGGGGAACAGAGCGAGACTGTCTCAAAAAATGAAAATAAAAAAATAAGAAATGTTGGGTCCAAGCACTCCATGGGACAATGGGCGAGGAGCAGTGCGTTGTGTGAGGCTGAGAGCAGAGTTTAGCGATCTTAATAGCAGAGATTTTTCGCTTTCTTTTCTAATTATTTAGAAATACCTCACTTCACACAAAGCTGTCAGATGTTCCCTGTTACTAAAGATTAAAAACACCTAATGCTTCAATTTTGCACCATTTTTCTATACATACCAAAGGAAGGAGCATCGATTTGAAAAACAGAGAAATTATAGTATCTCCAAACACAGTTAACACCCAAGTATCTCCTGGCCAGGTCCTAAGGCGTAAAGGGAAGAAAAAGTTAATTCATTAATATTTCGGCCAAGTGACCAACGTTGCCTCCGTAAAACCCAATTCATTATCCTTAACCTCAGAGCTTCTACTCTGAGAAGAATACATTTACTTACTGGCCTCTCCTCACAGATGTGTGCTAAATTTGTCTGTGATACTTCAATTCCAGTTTCTGCTGCTAAAACATGATACAGCAAAGCTTCATGCCTAAAAATAGATGATTAATAATAAATTTCATATAGTGGCTCTTACTAATATTCACAGAGAGCTTTATATTCAAACATAAGAGGGCACAAAATAAGCAGTTTTTTAAAAAACCACAAAATCATGAGTTTTTTTTTTAAATAAATATTGTTAAAAATACTGCATGCACTGATTTATTTTCTATCTTAAAGGCTGAACTCACAGATAAGGCTGGGGAGCTAGTTGATGCAACAGCTACCTCTACTGGCTGAAGGGCATGTCGGATGTTGGCTGGGGAGTTGTCTACTAGCCTTCAGTTCTTGAATCCTTCTTCCATCCTCGCTTAGAGGAGATAAATGGTGTTAAGAAAAACCCTTGTGCTTTGGAGTCCTCTGTTTTATGAAAGGCTTTATAGGGCTTAGGATTCTGAACGAGCTTGATTAAAGCTGAGCTTTTGTTGTGCATTAGAAGTTTGGCAAAGGAAATGCAGTTTACAAGGGACTTGATATATCAATGGCCAAAACACATATGAGAAAAGAAACGTTTGACACCACTAGCAATCGAATAATCGCAAAACAACAAGTGACCACTTTCCATCTGTTGAAAGATTGGTACAAGATTCATGTTTAGAATAATGGCAAAGGCTTGGGGAAATGGACACACTCTACAACTACTGCCAGCTTGAGGGCCAATTAATTCAACGGTTCTGGACCAGCCTGGGCAACAGTAGAAACCCTGTTTCTACTGCAGGACAGGCGGGAGGAGTCTTAAGAACGTACATACCATGTGGCCCTACAGTTCTCCCTTGTGGGGGTTTATACTAAGGAAACAATCAGAGATACGTGCAAAGATTCTGTTACCACGGAGTTCATGGTAGAGCTGTTTATATGAACAGCAGCAAAAAACTGGAAACAAATGTCTGAAAATCAGAGACTAGTGAAATTAACCCATAGTGCAGCCACTTTCAGACGTGGCCATTAAAATGATGTGTGGAAGGGTATTCAAAAAAATAGCAAAATATTTATGCAAAAATTTCCATTCAGTGAAAAAAAAAAGCAGAGTATAAAACAATGCATCCTATTTTTGCAAAACAAAAATATAACTGAACACACACATGCACACACATACACATGCAGATACAAATAGGCAGAGAAAAAAAAAACTCTAAAAATTATCACCAAAATGCTAACAATACTTATTTCTGGGTGGTGAGAATGCAGGTAATTTTTATTCTATTCTTTTTACTTATCTGGATTTCCTCAATTTTTTATACGTTACCTAGCTTAAGAGTAAAACTCTATTTTATCCAGAAGTAGTTTCTTAAAGCTTATTTTCCATTTTAAGGAGTTGATATTAATAACTCTTTCTTAATTTTAGCTCCACCTAGGAACTGGTTTAGGAAACGGTGGGGAAAGGTTGGGTGAGGGGGAGTAAGGGAAGCAGATTCTGAAATTATCTTTTCTAAACTGCCAAAAGCAGCTTCTGGCAGGCAATCTCTTGGAGACCGAGAGGTGCTGGGGATCAAATTAGGATAGTCAGACCTTCAGTCAGACATGCTGCAGGTCACAGGCCACGTGGCTGCTGAGTGAGCCAATTCGCAGGCTCTGAGATACCTAAGGCAGCTGACCAATTAGCCATGACTCAGGCTAAAGAGGGACAAAGTCAGCTAAGCAGTGTCCCTTGCAGAGGCAAGCCAGATAACAAGCCTCCAAGTGCAGCTGCAACAACATCCCAAAGGATGCTTGGGGATTAGCTAACATAGCCTGCAAAATCTATGTTTGGCTACAAGAATCCTCAGAGCAGACCCAAGGCCCCAGACAGAGGGCATGCAAGGGAGGCCCAGCAGAAAGTCCCCCTCATTCTGACACAAGGTCCTCTTCCTAAGGTCTTAGAATTCTCAAGTTTCTTCAGAGACACTCTGGCCTGCACTGGTGTCTCAGTTTCCACCAGGGATTGATGAGGAAAGGAGACAGTGTAGATCTGCAAACCAAGGTCAAATATTGGGCCAGTGCCCCCTAACCATAACTGGCTGGGATGTGGCTCGTGTTTACTAAAATGTAACAAAATGAGGTATTTTCTGGCCAGGTGTGGGGTTGCTCATGCCTGTAATCCCAGAACTTTGGGAGGGTGAAGCGGGAGGATCGCTTGAGCTCTGGAGTTCAAGACCAGCCTGGGCAACAGTAGAAACCCTGTCTCTACTAAAACACAAAAAAATTAGCTCGGCATGGTGGTGCATGCCTGTAATCCCAGCTACTCGGGAGGCCGAAGCAGGAGAATCGCTCAAACAAGAAAGGCGGAGGTTGCAGTGAGCCGAGATTGCGCCACTGCCCTGCAGCCTGGGTGATAGAGCCAGACTCTGTCTCTAAAAAAAAAAAGAATTTTTTCTTAACAGCAGAAACCAATAGGCTGGTTGTCAGAATGGGTGGGGGAAATGGAGACTGATACTCTCTGCAAGAACATTCACAATGATAAGCTTTATAAAGATAATATCTTGTGTCTAAAGTGATCTGGTGGTGGGGAAGGAAGGGAGGAACAAGTTTTATAGACTTCTAACGTCCAATCATTGTGTAAAGCAGGAGGAAATGTCATAGAATCCTCAAGCATTTCCATTGAGGAAACACTGAAATCCATCAGAAAGAGATGTCTAAAAAGGTATGTGATATTCATAGAAGCACTGACCAGAAATCTACCTCTGGGCCGAGCACAGTGGCTCATGCCTGTAATCCTTGCACTTTGGGAGGCCGAGGCAGGTAGATCACTTGAGGTCAGGAGTTCAAGACCAGCCTGGCCAACATTGTGAAACCCTGTCTCTACTAAAAATACAAAAATTAGCTGGACTTGGTGGTGGGTGCCTGTAATTCCAGCTACTTGGGAGGCTGAGGCAGGAGAATCACTTGAACCCAGGAGGCGGAGGTTGCAGTGAGCTGAGATTGCACCACTGTACTCCAGCCTGGGAAACAGAGGGAGACTCTGTCTCAAAAAAGAAAAAAAGAAATCCACCTCTATCTTTCATCTTGCACAATCAATCACCCAGTGCCTGTACCACCACCATCCATGTTCACATCTACTGAGCAGTGAGCTCTAGGTGGGGGCTGGCCACTCAAGACCAGATTTCTTCAGCTTATTAAAACTTCTGAGACAATGCCTCTGCAGAAACCCTGTCCACATTTAGCTTTCCAGCACTTTGCTCTTGCTTAACTGTGCTTCAACAGCTTATTAAAACTTCTGAGACAATGCCTCTGCAGAAACCCTGACCACATTTAGCCTTCCAGCACTTTGCTCCTACTTGTGTTTCAACAGACCCTATCTGAAAGTATTAATTCCAGATATTCCTACACTTACATTCATAGAACAAACATTTACTCAGCATTTTTTAATTGCAGGAAACCCAAAGACAAGTTGCAAAACTATTGTCCTTCCTTGAATTTCCTCAAGCTTTAGAAAGTCAACCAGCGCTTCAAGCTTTATTTCCAATGCACTCAAGTAAAATTGTCCCTTAGACAGTCATTTTGACAGGGAGAGGGGAATGGGTGCAGAGAGGAAGGGATTGAGAGAAAAGAAAGAATTTAAGGACACATTTGCTATCCTCCTTTCAGACCCAGCAAATGCATTTCTAGAACTTTTATAGTGATACATCTTAATAATCAATCCCTTGGCTGCTTGCTGTGAATTATAAATTTGAGTACCCCCGAGCAGTTTCTCCACAATTATATTATTTTGCATGTGCTGTTTTCTGCCAATGCCTGAAGCAGCTCAGACTATAAGGATGAAAAAAAAAATTCCTGGGGTCTCAGTGGAATTCAGGACCCCAGCTCTATTGCAAAAAGGTGAATTTCTTTCACCTGGAGCTATGTATGCTTACTTGCCTTGCCTCAAGCCCACTATAATCTGGCTAACCTCCTGGGTTAAGTGTTTTTGGTATACTTAAGACAAAGGACAATAAAACACAGAGCTTGCAGATAAAATAGATAAAACACATCTAGGGGTAAGGCAGAGAGGAATGAAACATGACAGCTGGTCTTTCCTTGGCTAACTTCTTCGAGTGTCCGAGGACAGCCTCAGGCATGACAACATTATCTTCTGTATTACGCTGATACAGCAAAAAGCCCTTTTCTTAGTCATGCTCCTCTTTTAAACTATCTCATATAAATCTTGGAACAACATAGAAAAGCACAAGCTCATCAAACTGACACATGTAATTTGAAAATAACTTCTAGAATAAATTCACTCACACAAAAATGAAAAAAGGGGAGGGACTGGGACATTGATGGATGATTTAGTTCTATTACAGCAGAATAGATGGTACCAAAAAAATGTCACGTTGGACTGTGAGGAGGCCAACAAACATATATTTCCTATTTAACCCCTGGGGTGGGCTTGAAAGCTTGGAGAGCAGGAATGGATGGAAGCCCTTTGTCCCAAATATATTTTGAAAAAGATTTCCCCATTGTAATAGATACAAAACGTTTCTTCCTGTTGATACTAAGAGGTTTCAAATCCAGACTGAGACATACCTTTAAAAATAATTAGCTTCTGTATCAAGATTAGCAAAGATATGGAGAAATAGAAATTTGTATGTGGTGGGCAAGAGAGTAAATTGGTAAAACTACTTAGGAAAACAATTGACATTGTCTTGTAAGTTGAACATGTTCTCCTATGACCTACAGTCCCCACTCCTAAGTTTACATTCTAGAGTGACTCTTTCTATGTGCCCTAGGAGATACACAAAAAATGCTCACGGCCACATTGATCTTAAAAAACAAAGGAAAGAAAAGGCCGCATTGATCTTAAAAACAAAGGAAAGAAAAGGCAAGGCAAGGCAGAAGGGAAAAGGAAAGGAAAAGAAAGAAAAAAGAAAAGAAAAAAAGAAGGGAAAAAAAGAAAGGAAGGAAAAGAAAAAAAAGAAAAGAGAACCCAAATATTCATTAATAAGAGAATTGGGAAATAAATTGTGATCTATTACAGCAGTGAATATGAATGATCTACAGGTACATGCATCAAAATGTGTGAATCTTATTTTTATCTATTTATTTATTTATTTTTTTGAGAGGGAGTCTTGCTGTATTGCCCAGGCTGGAATGCAGTGGCTCAATCTCAGCTCACTGCAACCTCCACCTCCTGGGTTCAAGCAATTCTCCCGCCTCAGCCTCCCGAGTAGCTGAGATTACAGGTGCATACCATCACACCCAGCAAATTTTTGTATTTTAGTCGAGATGGGGTTTCACCATGTTGGTCAGGCTGGTCTCAAACTCCTGACCTCAAATGATCCACCCACCTTGGCCTCCCAAAGTGCTGGGATTACAGGCGTGCACCACCACGCCCAGCAAGATGTGTGAATCTTAGGAGCATCATGTTAAGTAAAAAAAAAAGCAGTTGAAGAATTATATGTTATATAAAATAATTATAATCATATAAAGGTCAGAAATAAACCAAACTAAATCCATTTCTTAGGAATATATCCATATATAGCAAAAATATAAAGTGGGCAAGGGGCAGATCCACAAGAAGCTAGGATGATGGTTACTTCTGGGTACTGGGGGTAGGATGGGATTTAATCTGGGAGGGACAGCAGGGGCTTCACCAGCACTGGCCATGTTTATTTTTTTAAGTAGAGTGGTAGCTTTATGGCTGTTCATTTTATTGTCATGCTTTTGAGGTTATGTATGTATCATATATACTTCATTCGTATCAATGATTACATGATAAAAGAAGAGAAAAGCCACCCTACCGACTCATGCCACATCTTCCGTTCAAATGCTCGGCTCCTTTTGAACTAACTCTCCTTTCAGGCTCTCCCTTCTATTCACCATACACAGCTGTTTGATTAAGCATCTTAGAAACAGGCTCTGTCATGTCACTGTGCTCTCCAAAATGATCAATGGCTCCCCACTGCTTCATAAATTAAATACAAAACTATTGATGGCTCCCCATTGCTTCACAAATGCATAATCTGCCATTCA
Source organism: Pongo pygmaeus (assembly GCF_028885625.2). NCBI lineage: Eukaryota > Metazoa > Chordata > Mammalia > Primates > Hominidae > Pongo > Pongo pygmaeus. The sequence goes on from NC_072376.2 coordinate 24,893,132, forward strand.
AAATCCCATGAAGTAGCACCTCTTTGGTTTCATTATATATCCCTCTCAAGTTTTACCCACATGGCATAATATTTTGTGGACTCACTTAGAATTTTCCTATCTCTTTGCTTTTGTTCTTGCAACTCCCTACACCATAAATGCTGTTCCCTGCCTGGCGAAGTGGAAATTCCACCCATCCTTCAAGACCACATCATCCATTACTTCTATCATGAAGGCTGTCCCAAGCTTCCCAAACCAGGCATCTTTTCCTCCTTAGTATCCCCAGTGATCTTTACATACTGCTCATGGCCCTTGAGCTATAATTGTTCCCTCTATTCACCTTAGTTCATTCAATCAGTAGTTTCCGAACACTTTCCGGGCACCCCAGTGTGCAGGGAACTGGGATAGAAGTTATCAGGCAATCGACATGTAAAAAGCAATCATGATCCATGGAAGAACAAAAGGAAATAAGGAGTTAGGTAGGATTCCTGGGCAAAGGAAAAAGCCAGCGCAAGGGCTCAGAGATCAGACAGAATATGGTCCACATGAGAACCTGCCTGCAGAAGAGATGAGGCAGCAAATTTCCCTAAGCCCTACTTGAGGCAGCTCCCGAAGCTTGTGGCCAGGCAACTTGCATTTAAGTGTACTCAGTAAAATCTGTGGAACTGAATCCAAACTCACAAAGGGTGCAGGACACACTTGAGGTCTCCTTTCTCCTTCCCCCAATCAACCAACCAACCAACCAACCAAACAGAAAACCATGATGACACTGAGTATTCTAAGAAAGAGAGCAAGCCACAGAAATCTTAATTCATCTAGGCCTTCACAGCAGCTTTTAAAATATGCTAAAGTGCTTTGTGATATTAAATGCAAAAGTAGGGCCCAGGCGCGGTGGCTCATGCCTGTAATCCCAACACTTTGGGAGGCCAAGGTGGGTGAATCACCTGAGGTCAGGAGTTCAAGACCAGCCTGGCCGACATGAAGAAACCCTCTTTTGAAATACAAAAATTATCTGGGCATGGTGGTGAGCACCTGTAATCCCAGCTACTCAGGAGACTGAGGCAGGAGAATTGCTTGAACCTGGGAGGCGGAGGCTGCAGTGAGCCAAGATCATGCCACTGCACCCCAGTCTGGGTGACAGAGTGAGACTTCGTCTCAAAAAAGCTTCAAAACAACAAAAGTAGTCAAGAAAGCTAAAGAACTAACAAAGACTCTATGAGAAAAACAGTGTCAGACATCATGGGGGCAGGGGTGGGTTGGGGAGGAGTGTTTACTGGGGTGCTCTTCCTTTGGGAAAACCCCAAAAAATAAACACTCTGATATCTGAATGTTTAGTTCATCCTAAGAAGTTTGTAGGGAGCAGAGGGTGGGAGGTTGGGAAAGCGAGAAGCAGAGAATGAATTAAAGTCAAATTTGGGAGTTTTATGAACTGAAGTTCACTTGAGAAACAAGATAAAGCATCACAAAAATTGTAAGGTACATTTACGATGGGGAAACAGTAACTTTCTGAAAAAAATCTCTTTTTGATTGTGCAAAGTGAGGGCACAGGTAATAAACTTTCACAGGATGATGATAATAAAAATTTGCATTTGGTGCTTTCTTCATTGGCCTCATTTCTCCTACATTTTCTAATTTAAGATTCTTACTCATTGAGATGCTATCTGTTGGTTGCGTGTGCAGCCGTGGACTAAAAGGGAAAATGTCATTCTTTTGAATTTACACTTTAATTTTTAATTAAGGTTCAAATCAGAGTATGATCAATGCTGAGTCTCATCTAATGTCTTTGAGGCAGTGGACTGAGGACCTTTTTTTAGTTATTACGGAAATATCCACATCATTTAGGCAATAAACCAGCCAAGAAAATGTGACCCAAGTTAAAACAACGATGGAATGCTAGAACTGACAGAAAAAAATAAAAGAAAGAAGACTGGTCAAGTTAGGAGAGGGGTCCCTTATTTGTAAAATCTATGAGTAACAGCAAACAGGGAACATTTGTGGGTCCTCATACACCACGTTTCATCCCATAAAGAACAAGAGGAGATTTGCTAACTCTACCAGAAGGTTAGGAAGGAGGGCATCTGTTTGTTTGTGCCATTGGATACTGGACTTCCAACAATCCCAGGCTCCTAGTCATGGCAGATGCAGTAAAACAACTATGGAAGAGGTGGCCTGAACTTTAAACACTGATCTCTCTTTTCGCTAGGAACAAGGTAGAAATTCTGGACTTTCTGTGGCCTGGAAATAAAAAGCAGAGAGTCTCACCTAAGAACCCCTATCCTGTCTCCAGACTCTAAAACCAAAAGGGGCAAGCTTAAAGGAAAGAGAAATCAATGTATTTGTATATCTTTCTCAACTTGATGAGTGTGAACAATTCCCCTAGAGAACAAATTTTTGTGTATAATTAAACATGGAAATGCTATGTTTTCCAATCAACAGCCAATCAGTCCATGATACTCTGAATATCGTTACTGGGAGCTGTGATTTCTCTGCAAATTGCTTTCTCAGTTGCATTTTAAGACTCCATTTCATAAGACTATACTGACAGACAGGGAAAAAACTTTGCTCTAACGTGGATCCCAAGCTTACCATGAACCTTCCAGGTAGGCATTGAGGCCTTTGCGGATGACATGGCCCAAGTAGCCATTTTTCTCAGCTACATGTTTTGCCCATCTGAAAAAAAAAAGGGAAGAGAAAATACACAAACCGTGGCAAATTTAATAAAATGTTTTTCTTCATATGCTCTCAATAAATCCCACTTGGGGAATATTTTGCTAGTTAGAATTTTTATAGAGCAACAAACCAGAACCGAATGTTAAGAAGGTAAAGAAAATGCATTCTGAGAGCTTTTCATTTAGTGCCCTTTCTTATGAACGATTAGGAGTTGTCTTTTATGGAAACAAAGACATGTAAGATACATAATGAAATATATCCACCAATATGAAAAAACATAATCTCTACCAAGAGTTCTAGTAGTCTATTAAGTCATGTTTACTGACTTATTATTAGCTTTCCCTATTTTGCTTTGTTCCCTAATTTATTAGGGGTTTATTAGTAATGACCTAGTCTGTTATAATCTTTAGATTTATAACTACTAAAATAATAGTTTAAGAATGCATAACTAAAAAGCTAATAAAAGGGGAAACAGAATAATTTTTTAAAATACTTGATTAATACAAAGGAAGGGTAAGAAAGAAAAGAGATTAAAAAAAGGCACAAAAAACCCCCCACAGATGTGACAAATAGAAAATAAACAGGAAAATGGTATATTTAAAACCAAACATATCCATAATTACATTAAATGTAAATGGACAAAATACACCAATTAAAAATGAAAATTTAAAAATACAAAAAAAATTTAAAATACAAAATTTTAAAAATTAAAACATACAAATACCCAATTATATGCTGCTTACAAGAGACATGCATTGACATTTAAGAATGAAGAAAATTTGAAAGAAAAAATTGAAAAAGATAAATCATACAAACTCTAACATTAAAATCAGGTATAACTATATGATCATCAGAAAAAATAGACTTTAAGGCAAGAACCATCAACAGAAATAAAGAGGACATTGTAAAATGACAAAGGGATCAACTACAAAGACAAAACAATTCTAAATCTATGTGATCCAATAACATACATTCAAGATATATAATGCAAAATTGACAGAACTAAAAGGAGAGGTAGATAAGTCCACAAATATAGTTGGAGATTTTAACATACTTCTTTCAGTAACTGAACTAACAAGCAGAAAAAGAAACATCAGAAAGGACGGGGAGGCTCTGAATAATATAATTAACAAACTTGATGTAACTGATGTATATGTAGATGTTGTATCCAACAAGTTCAGAAAGTACACTCTTTTCAAAAAGCCATAAAACATATACCAAAATTGACCATATACTAATCATAAAGCACACTTTGACAAATTTCAAAGGATTGGAGTCATTCAGAATATATTCTCTGATCACAGTGAAGTTAAGCTAGAAATCATTAACAAGAGGATAACAGAAAATCCACAAAACATGAATATTCATGCCAAATAAACTAAATAACAATGATAAAAAACTTCAAGTCAGTCTAAGTCAAGTTTATCACCAAGGTCAGGTCAGGTTGAATTTGAACCAAAATGTGTTATGAAGAACAATCTTTTGGAGAGCCAGGGTATCAGTGTGAGGGTGGCCTAAAACTGGGGTGGACAAACTTTTTCTGGAAAGAGCAAGACAGTAAATGTCTTAAGCTTTGTGGGCCACATATAGTCTCTGTTGCATATCCTTCTTTATTTGTTTTATAACTCTTCAAGAATGTAAAAAGCATTCTTAGCTCTTGGAGCCATACAAAACAGGTACCAAGCTACATTTCATCTATGGGTCACGGTTTGACAACTCCTGTAAAACATTTTCAGATATGCAAGACCTCAAAAATGTGCCTCCCATTCACCATACCTCAGGAACCTACTATAGGACGTGCTCTACCAAAATTTAAGTGCAGACCAAGAAAGAGAAAGAAAGGGGTCTGACAAGAGAACCAAAAAAGACACAGATGGAGGGAAAGTAAATACCCATAATGATGACAGTTAATCTCAGCATGACAGCATTGTCCTGAACAAAGACTCCAGGATGGATGTCACCAAGAAGGTTAAATTAATATAATATTTAGATAGATCTGGACATACCGAGAGGAAATTCAGGCACCTGGAGGAGAATTTGGAGATCAAATACATAGAAAATGATAAGTATACAGAAAGCTTAGCAAATAAACAATAAAAAATAAGTAGCAATCCATAGAAAAGAAAAAGTTGTGCAAGAAAGGAAAAGTAATCAGAGTATACTACATGGCTCAGTTAGAAATAGCATTTACATGGTCATAATAATGAAAACCCTGATACTAATGTAACCAAAATGATATACTTATTGGGAAGATGAAAGATGGCAGGAAGTATGAATGAGCTGAGTAGTGGGAGGTGGCAGAGTCAAAGAAAACTACATCTTTATCCTTCACAGTGGGACATCATTAGACAATGCCCCGGATGAAAATACCAAGAAATAGTGGTATAAGCATGTTATTTAGAAATAGAGACAAATAAAAAATAAATAAAATAAAATAAATCTTTCAAAAAAGATTGAAAGTGATTCATTCTAGGGAGCAGAAAATAGAGTCTGGGGGTGGGATGAAGTGGGGTAGGCAAGGATTTCTTGTTTAGCCTTTCTTAAATTATTTTTAAATTTTTAATTAAAATTTTTAATTTTGTCTTGTCAAATTACATGGCTTTTAAAACTACGTGCATGTATAACTGGTAAAAATAAAAAACAACTTAAGAAATGCTCAGGCACAGTGAATATAGGATATGGCTTTCCCTTCAAATGCAATGTTTGACAGAGTCTTACACAACAGCTTTCTCAGGATCTCTAGGGAATGTCTCCAGGTTGCCTGTGATATAGTAGAGAGAACACCACAAGGTCCCTTCCATGTGTCCACCTTGCGCAGCCTTATGGAAATATTCACCAGCTAAAGTCTGTAATGAGAGATGAACAAACATCGAGTCATCCTAGCAGGGCTGGTTTCACCAGAGACAAGGTGGTGAGATGCTTTAAGCCTAATATGATTACAGGCTTATAACTTCTGATAGCTTTAAAACCAGGGCAAGCAACAATTCCAGGAAGACAGCCAATCACAGAAGCCAGCCTCTGAGATGTATGACCTTGCCTCATCTATTCTGTTGATTAAGTTTACCCAATAAATAAGACAACATGTAATTATGAATACCATTGCCATCTCATTTGATCCTCACATAACCCCCTGAAGGATAGATAGAAGACTATATCAGAAGTCACACCAGGTGAAAATCCAGGCGTTTGCTTTCCTAACCCTGCTTAATACCTTCCTTCAAACTCATGTGCAAAAACTGCATTTCCAGTAGGAAGGTGAGAATTAGAATGTGACAATAAGAAATCTTCACTCAGAGATGTCTTGGGAGGGTTAGCATACATTTGCTATGCATAAAAATATACAGCCTCTTATGTCATCAGAGACAGGTAGAGGGAAAAAATAAGACAAACATGTAGATGGGTATATTTCCACTGATTACTCTTACTTTTCTGAGGCAGTTGGCTATTGTTTTTTGAAAGCATGGGCGTTGAAGTTAAGCAGGCTTGGTTCAAATCCCAACTCTGCTCCTTACTAGCTGTGTGGACTTGGGCATGTTGGTTAATCTCTCCAAACCTAATTTCCTTCCACTAAAAAATGTGCCTTCAGATAGCACCTAGAGTGAAGGGTTGTTGCAAGGATTAAATGAGATAACACATTCTCAAGGTTTAGCACAGTGCTTCAAAAAGAATAATCTTCCAATTCTTCTCCTCCTACCCCCAAATCTGCTGCTGCCACAATCTTGTTCCTCCCAATAAATGCCACTTCCATTCTTCCAATGCAACAAATGCCAAACACCTTGGAGTCATCCCTGACTCTTCTCCACCTCTCACACCCCACATTCAATCCATCAGCAAATCCTGCTGCCTCAACCTTCCAAATACATGTAGAACCCAATTTCAGCCCCTCCACTGACACTGCCCTCTCTCACTTGGGTCCAATGAATGAACCCCCTGCTCCTGTCCATATCTCCAGTAGGCAGGATCCAGGAGGAACCTTTTAAAATACAGCCCATCATTGCCCCATTGAACATTGCCCAGTGGTTTCCCATTTCGCTCAGAGCAGAAACTGAGTCTCACACACTGGTCGGCTTCCTCCCTGGTCCTATCTCCCACCCTCTCCCTCTCTTCTGCTTTCCACTCCACTCTCCTAGCCTCCCTGCTGCTCCTCTAGCACACCGAGCCTGCTTCCTTCTCAGGGCCTTTGCACTGCCTGCTCCTTCCTTCTGGAATGTTCTCCCAGATATCTGTAAGATTCCTTTAGGAGTCTATACAATATCACCTTATGAGAGAGGCCTTCCCTGGTTCCCTGGTTTCCCTTATAAAATAGCATTTCCCAATCTCCATCCCTTCATCCTACATGTATATAAAATATATAAATAATATATAAATAAAAGATTATATACATAAGCTATATATAAATAAAATATATATATAAAATATACATACAAATAAAATATATATACATAATATATATATTTTATATACATATATTTTTGAGATGGAGTCTTGCTCTGTCGCTCAGGCTGGAGTACAGTGGCGCAATCTTAGCTCACTACAACCTCTGCCTCTGGGGTTCCAGTAGTTCTCCTGCCTCAGCCTCTCGAGTGCCTGAGATTATAAGCATGCACCACCACACCTGGCTAATTTCTGTATTTTTAGTGATGAGGGTTTGTATTTTTAGAGATGGAGTTTTAAAATGTTGGCCAGGCTGGTCTTGAACTCCTGAGCTCAAGTGATCTGCCTGCCTCAGCCTCCCAAAGTGATGGGATTACAGGTGTGAACCACCACTCTCAGTCCTCCTGAACTTGTTTTAGTTCTCTGCATAGCACTGATCTTCACCTCCCCTCCTATCATATATTTATTTGTTTATTGTTTTTCCATCTGGTGGAATGAAAGCTTCATAAGAGCAGGGACTGTTTTGCCTGCTACTATGTCCTCGGTGTTCAGAAGGGTGCCTGGCACTGGGTGGGTGTTCACCACATTTTGTTAAATGTAGCGGAGCTCAGGACCAGGCACAGTGGCTCACACCTGGAATCCCAGCACTTTGGGTGGCCGAGGTGGGCGGATCACTTGAGGCCAGGAGTTCAAGACCAGCCTGGACAACATGGCAAAACTTCATCTCTACTAAAAATACAAAAATTAACCAGGCATGGTGGTGCATGCCTGTAATCCCAGCTACTCCGGAGGCTGAGGCATGAGAATCGTTTGAACCCAGGAGGTGGAGGCTGTAGTGAGCTGAGATTGTGCCACTGCACTCCAGCCTGGGTGACAGAGTGAGACTCTGTCTCAGAAAAAAAAAAAAAGTAATGTAGCTCAGGTTATTATTACCAACATCAATATTATTACTAATAGGGTGGGCTTCCACTGTGCACTAGGCCAGGTCCTTACTCCACTAAGTGTGTGACCCTATGTTACTTAACCTCGCAGAACCTCAGTCACTTGTCTGAAAAATGGGCATAACCAGAGTATTAATAGCTATTTCAGAGGAGAATTAGGATTACATAAGAGGGCACATGGTAGCGTGTTTTGCATGGTGCTTGGCACAGAGGAAATGCTGAATCAACACTAAAGATTGCCATTGTGTTTTCATTATTATTAAAACTGGTTTCATACCAGGCAATCCTATCTGGACTTAGTTCTCTTTGCTTCTAGCAAGATCAGTCTCTGCTCCATCTCATGATTATTCCTGTCCTGTGTCATCTCCCACTGTTCCCTCTAGCTCAAGCCTCCCTCCTCCATGAAGCCTTCCTGGCTGCTTTGGCCTTCACTGTTTCCCAGCTCCAGAGCTTTGGGTCATGCCATTTGCCACACACTTGGCACTTGGCTAGATGCCGCCCTTTCCTCTTCACTATCTTGTTTTCCTAAGAGACCCTCTGAGCTCCTCGAGGACAGGGACTGTGTCTGGGGTTGTGTCTGGGGTACACAGTGTACCTTCAACAATCGCTTCATGATCAAGGGACTGACCAGTTGCAGAGTGGGTCTCAAGTCCTACTCACTTGATTCCTTCCAGGAACTCCAGGGAAGATGCCATCCAAATGCAGGACTCCAAGATTGTATGATGCATCTGGGTTCCCCATTTCTTCTGCTTTTAACCAGTACTTTGCTGCTTTGGCATAATTTTTCTTGAATTTGTGGTAATACCATCCCAGGCCATTGACTGCCTGATGCAATCCCTGAATTTTGGAACAAGAAAGAAATTAACTTTAGAAAAAATGAAATCTAAAGAGCTCTGGAAGCAATTATTGTGGAAGCATTCTGCCTAAGTCTGAACAAAACCTTCCCTTTCTCTTATTTTGGAGCAGATGGCATTAAAGAAAAGCTAAGTGCTAGAAAACACAAGCCTTCCTGACAGTCTTCCCAGGTGGGTTTCACCCGACTGCTGCTGGGATTCTGCCTTCCATCTCTGCAGCAATGTTAGCCCCCAAATCATTGTTCTGCTCCTGTGGGCTCTTATGCAACACGCTTGTCTACAAAAGGCCTCTGATTGCCCTGCCGCGTCAATAGTGCCCTTGAAATTCATGAACGCTCAACTGAGGCCTGAAACCTGCCCTGACTGGGATGGTTTCTAGGTGATCTGCCTGCCCATCTGTTGATTCCTCTGCCCCGAACACCAACACGCACTCTATGGGAAGCAGCAGCAACACCCTACTTGCACAGCACAGGTGCTCTCTCTTTGCATGGTACCCCCAGTTCTGACAGGGGGTTCAGGGTCTGGGAGGGGCAGAAGCAGAAGTGGACGGCAGTAAAGAATGAGAATCATATAACACTTTTCAGGCCATGACTATTTCAGATCAATAAAACTGTATTTCCTCATTACTTACCTAAGCTCTGTTAAAATTCATTAAGAATGAAGCACACTAGACATCAATTCACCAATAGGATGGCTACAGAGATGCAAATTTCACAGCTTCCAAGAAACCCCCCCACGGCCCCATTTTAGGGTGCTCTGGAATCAATGACTTCCATGACTACCATTAAGCTACTTTTCTACTTCTGCCCTAGAGTTTCTGTTGGGGTCAGGAGCTGGGGTACATATCAGGGGGTTCCCTCTTCCTGGGTCATGTGTCCTCTTGACAACACACAGATAGAGGAACAATATTTTAGGTCTCTCATTCCATGCTCCAACTTCCTGCTGTATGCAACTTTGAACTCCTCAAGAGACAAGAATGAGGAAGAAAAATCAGCATGGTCATTTTAGGAGTCTTCATCGTTAAGGCAAATATTGGCAGCCTTGGGAGGCACATCCAGGTGCCAACGGGGCTATAAGGTGCTTTGTCAAGGTGTAGATTTACAGTAGTTTCTGCAAATCTATTTATCTGGACGTCGGTATGCATGCACATATGAGTATGCACATGTGGCTGTGCATGCATTGGGCATATGTGTGTATGTATATGTGTGCATGTGTGGGTGGGGGCCCCTAGAAAGCAACATTGTAACCTCCATTCTGTAGAGCTGTATAGGAACTAGCTGACTTGAAGATACCACTTAAATGTAAATAGTGACAAAAGCAAAATAATTCCCAAACCTAGCAATAAACTTAATAAATAGCCCTGTTATCAATGCACTGGAAACAAATGGGAAGTGGACACCATAGAGTTAACCTTCAAAGGAGTTAGGCTTCTGGTTTCCTGAATTCAATGGCATTTATACCCATCCAATTTCCAGGGGTCCTGCTGCTTGTTATCAGGGCAGCTCCTGATTATAATTTTAGCCTTCAAACAAAATCAACTCGAATGCTATTGACTGGAAGGTGAATTCAGCTTTTGAATTTTGCTGCCCCCATTGTGGCAAGTTTCTGTATGTATTGTAACTAAAAAGTGACTAACCACTGCAGTGGGGGTGCCGTGCTGGCGACCAACCGCTCACCACCCCATTTCTACCTTAGGGCTTTGTAGGAAGAGGCTGGCCATTTCCTCTTTTAGACATGCGAGAGCGTGTGGGTGTGTGTGGTGGAACTGTTTCCCTCTGACAATATGCATGTGTTACCTTGGAAGCTGCTTTCTTCATCAGCTCTAAGGCAAGCCGTCTGTTCTTTGTTACTCCTTGACCCTAAACATTGATAAACAGCGATGATTACAAAGAAAATACAACCAGACTGCACACATACAGACACATTGGTGTTGGATATAAAATACTTAAAAATAAAATCCTAACTTTCTTCATTTAAACCCAAGCTTAGGGATTTCTATAGGTAGTGCTGTTTCATCATCATCATCATTATTATTTCGCTTATATTTGTGGAGCAGAGGCAACAAACCTCAACTTCGCAGCTTAGCAGTAATCGCTGTGTCAGTTGCAACCCTGTCAATCCACAGGTACTACTGGGGGAAGCTATGAATCAGGTTAAATGAGTTTGGTCATCCTGGATGCTTTCCTCTTGGGATTACCTAATTTGCCAGCCAGATAAAGCACATTATCTGTGTTGGGCAGTCAAGAGTTACCAGGCTGTAACTTGCAGGCTTCATCAGCCTTGACTGGGATCTCCAGGGTGGAATATTGTTGCTTCAGAATCAGCTCAAGAACTGGCTCCACAGAAGATAGAAGGCAGCAGAATCGGTTGCCTCAGATGTAACTAACAGAAACTAACAAGGTTCTTCCAGATGAGATGGTTTGTCCACTACAGAGAGACATGTGTTTTGGGGTTCTTGTCATAAGAGAGAAACTCTGTGGAACACACTGAGATGTCTGGAGGACCACTGGGGAGATGGTGGGCTCAAGGGTAGAGTGGAAGGAGGTCCTTGAGTATCTCTTGACATAGATCTGAAAGCAAAGATGCCAGGCAAGGGGTGGAGGTGACTGTAAACCACTGCTGCTTCCAAACTCAGAATTACTGATACCCCCAATCCCCATGTGCCACATGGGGTCCTCCTGGACTCAGACAACAGTTGACAGGATCGCCTGTGATTTGGATGTGAGAGGGTTTTGCAACAAACACACCTATAAACTCTATTTAAACGCTTAGCTCTATAGTAAATGGAAACAGCGCTGGTTACTGTTCCCGTGTTAATTAACGTTGGCCAAGCACTGTCTAAGTGCTTCATCGACCCTACCTGAGGTGCTGCTGTTATTCTCATCTGAGAAATGTGCTCTTAGTCACACATTGGGAAATGGGGGCAGAATTTGAATCCAGACAGGTGGACTCCAGAATCCAAGCTTGTAACCGCCATTCTCTATTTTCTTCTGCCTATTTCAGTTCATAACCTCCTTACAGGATCCAGGAACCATGCAGGATATGCTTGATTGTCTATCTTTCAGGACCCCAAATAAAGCTGTGAATCCAACTGAAGGTTAAATTACATATGCCAAGTTTCTACTCGACTTTAACTTGCTTATTTAATAAAACCAATGAACTGAAGCAAAGTGGAAGATGAAAATATTTTTCAGAATGGCACCACTGCTTCATTTAGTTAGGGAGGAAGAGGAGAGGGAAAAGGACATAGAAGGACACTTGGAGTAACTGGAGAGGGGAGGAGACAAGCTTTCTGGACTTCTGGAAAAGCATCAGAAAGATCAGAATCACAGAACGTTGGCGCCCGGTTGAAGTATAATAAGTTTATCTTCTCCAATTCTCTTTTGTTTTGAAGAAATAAAATGGGGGCCCAGAGTGGTTGACTTAGCCAAAGCCTCACAGTTGGAGCTGCAATGACAACCCACACACTCTAGAATAGGGATGTTTATACTATACCCGCTATTGAGTCAAAAGTGGGATGACTTTTCTTGCACAAAGACAATGTACTCTACATGAATCTGAGTAGTATTGGAAGTTGTTAAATGAGAGAAATGTGAAGCCTGGTACATCGTGAGTACTCAGTAACTATCCACTGAGTGAATGGATGGAGGACAGTTGCTGCTGTCGAAGTCAAAGCTTTATCCTCATGTGGCTGCAAGATAAGATGGACTCAACTACCTGGAATGAACCACAGCCACCATCTTGGTACCATCTTTGCATAAAGCCCGATGCCCCCACTCAGTCAAATCCACTTACTGTTCTTTGCATATGGAAAGCCCATTTTCAGCTTGGGGTTCTTTCACACAGAATACACTTGAGGAGATCTTCTAGCCACAGGTGGAAATCTTCCCTGAGATGCTAATAAAGGGCTTCCTTCCTCCCACCCAGAGAAAACTTAGCAAGAATGCAGAACCCCTGCTCTCTGCAAAAAAAGCCTTAAGATGTGAGAAAGCAAACCCAGAGAAGGCATTATGTCACTCCCAGAGTCATCTATTTCTGGATTTGCCTCTCCCTGTAGATTGTGAGATCTTGGTAGGCAGACATAATGTCCGATTTGTGCCTTTATCTTTGGACAACAATCGGCCTCCACTCTGGTGGACAGGTGCTGCTCCTCTGTGCTTATTGATCTAGGTCCTCTGCCTTCCTCTCTGTGTATGAGCTCCCTGAGGTCAGGGACGTGACTCATGAACCCATATGCCCCTCCGTCTAGCCCAGAGCCTGGCATTGGTCAGCCCAGAATGGAATGGATGCTTATTGAACAAATACATGAATGCATTCGCATATGGCTCAGATTCAAAACATTTCTATGTTGATTTGACAACTGGAAAGAGAAGGTCTGGGACCTCAATTTGGAAACCACAACAACCAATAGGTTTTCAGGCTTTGATAGGGTAGGGAGGGTTAGAAATGTAGCCACAGTCATAGTTAATTACTGAGTGGCCACAGCTGTGTTCTGGAGCTGGGCCTGGCCTTGTTTGAAGATGCTTGTTTTTTGGGGGCAGCTGCTTTCTTTGGGTATGGACATAAGTCCAAGAATTTCCTTACCAAAGCCAAAGCTTTTTACTTTTCCAAGATTGATGAATTGATGTCTCTGTGTTTGGGGATGATGAACACAGACTGTGAAGCCAGACTTCCTAGATCCCAGTCCCAGGTCAGAAATGTACCAGTTGGGTGACCTTGGGCAAATTACAAAACCTTTCTGTGCCTTTGTCTCCATGTAAATGAACAGCAATCATAATACACCAAGGTACCAACCTCGTAAGTTGGTTGTGAGGATTTAATGCATTAATACATGCAAAGCAGGTAACAACCACTCAATTAGTGTGAACTATTACTAATTTTTTTTTTTTTCTGAGATGGAGTGTGGCTGTCTCGCCCAGGCTGGAGTGCAGTGGCACGATCTTGGCTCACTGCAATGTCTGCCTCCCAGGTTCAAGCAATTTTCCTGCCTCAGCCTCCTGAATAGCTGGGATTACAGGCACAGCCACCATGCCCGGCTAATTTCTGTATTTTTAATAGAGACGGGGTTTCACCATGTTGGCCGGGCTTATCTTGAACTCCTGACCTTAGGTGATCCACCCGCCTTGGCCTCCCAAAGTGCTGGGATTACAGGTGTGAGCCACCGTGCCAAGCCATACTATTTTGTATAAAGAACATGGCATTTTACGGTCCCCAAAGTTCATTGGTCTTATTATCTCACTCAGTCTGTGGTCATTGCCACTGTCCCATGAGATGAGGTGACTCCAAGGAGATACCTGATAGTTGCAGAGGTGGGACTTTCATGCTTGTCTCCTAGGCTCTTCTCACCCCTCTCCTGTTGGCTTAAAACCAAGATCTTTATTTTCATCAGCAGGATTGTTGGGATCCAGCCCAATTACACACTACGTTTAAGCTGTAATTAAAAGAGAACTCTGCCTGGTGGCAAACTTGCAGTGCCTGTGGGGGCTGGCGGCTGAGCGCCAATCGATAAAATTTGGGTGTCTCCTCCAGAATGCTGTGGTTCTTGCGAAAGCACAGAGAATCCAGGTGCCAAACATAAGACTAATGATTAAAAATGAGAACAGGGAACTGCTTCTGACTCTGCCTTTTTAGCCAACATCCTTTTCCATCAAGAGTGACAGAAGCATATACTAAGTTTCTTCAGTTATCGACTCCCTGTTTGCCAGCCCGCCCACAGGAAACTGCTCAGGAGTCTGATAAGAATTGCACAATTTCAGCACGAATTCAGTGATTCTTACCTTGAATAGCACAATGGCATAGTCATAGATTAACGCAGGATCCTCCGTCTCCAGGGCGCCCTTGGCGTACCACTCAATTGCTGCTTCGGGATTCTTGGCCACACCTTGCTGCCCCCAGAACAGCATCTGGGCCAATCGTTGCTTAAAGATAATAGCAATTTAGAACAATGACTTTCCCTGTATAATGCTTAACACAAGATTTTGAAAGGTGGGAGAGCAAACCTATTTTACAATGTTTTAGATTGAGAACCAAGGATTAGATACACTTTATCTTCCAACTGGAGGCCAGAGCCCTGGATGTGGACTTATGTAAATACAAGCCCTTAATGCAAGCCAGAAATGGTTCGTGTGTGTGTATGTATGTGTGTGTGTGTGTGTGTGTGTGTGTGTGTGTGTGTGTGTGTGTGTGTGTGTGTATCTACTGTACCCAGGACCAGAGCTAGCTGGAACTTCGTTAATAATCAGAACTCCTCAAATGGCACTCTTTTGGGAGGTATTGCCCTTTCTTTTGGCCCAGAGATTGGCATGGAGGTCTCTGCACATCTGTATCATTAGGGCATCCTTCTATAGCACTGATCTCTTATCTTATCATTTGTCTACATGGCTGGCTCCACCATCAGACTGGAGGCTGGAAGCTCTTGGGAGGGAGGAACCTCAAGATGTTACTTATCTTTGCCCCTGTCTGTTGGTCCCCCAACCCAGCAGAGCTCAGTAGGTCTTAGAAGCTGCTCAACAAAGACTTAGTGAACAAAGGAAGAAAGAAGTGCCTATGGTTAGAAAAGTTAATGCAAGCTCTGGCAGAGTCATTCCCAGAGCTATACATTGGAATTCCTTCCTGTACTAGAAAGACTGCAGACCAGGGACAGATGCCCAGGAATGTGGCCAGAGCAACGTGTGTTAACATTCTAGTTCCACATGGGTCCCTTATTGTCCTTCCTTCTTTCTGCTTCTCCTCTCATCTCGTTCTCTTCCCTTTTCCTCCCCAATACTTATAACTTCCACCAAAGTATCTCCTGAAATGTGAGGAAGACCCCTATAGAGAGGAGGGAGACCTGTTACAGAAGAGCCTCTTGGGCCAGGTATGGTGGGCCTTAATTCCTGCACTTTGAGAGGCATAAGCAGGAGAATTGCTTGAGGCCAGGAGTTCAAGACCAATCTGGGAAACATAGCAAGACCCCATCTCTACACAAAAAATTAAAAATTAGCAGGGCATGGCATGGTGGCAGATGCCTGTAGTCCCAGCTACTCGGGAGGTTGAGGCTAGAGGATCACTTGAGCCCAGGACTTTGAAGCTGCAGTGCGCTACGATCATGCCGCCGCGCTTCAGCCTGCCCAACAGAGTGAGACCCTGAATCAAAAAAAAAAAAAAAAAAGCCCCTGTACTGTCTGCTTTGTCAATGCCTGTGACTCCTTTCTTTTTTCTTTCCCTTTCCCATCTCTGGGCATCAGCCTCCTTAGCAGCCCCAGAGGCTCTTCCCGACGCTGCTGCACTCACAGGGAGCACTAAGCCAAAGCTAAATCCTTCCTGTGGGAAGAAGGCTTCCTCCTGGTGCAATCAGCCTTCACAGGCTCCCACAACGGGCTCCTCTTCATAGCAAAATCAAAGCAGGGAAGCAGAGAGGGTGCTTCCCCAGCCGTCTGCCCTTTCTCGTACCTCTTAAAAGTCCATCCAAAGACAAGAGATGTTCAAGAGACAAGGTTGATCCTTTTGGTCCAACAAGCCATAAATGACTTTCTATTGTTCTCCTAGCTGAGTTCATGGTCTTCTGGACACCTGTCTAATTTCCCCTGCATCCCAGGGTGCACCTTGTTTTTCTATCTGATGGATGCATCAGTGCACCTGATGGTAGTCTTTAGGGCTGGTCGTAAATATTGTGGCTTTCCGTCCTTCTGGGTGAGTCACAGAACTTGAAGTCAAGAGAGGCCACATGATTTGCATTGGCCAGTGAAATATCCCACTTGTGGGCAGAAGCATTAGCCAGCTGGTAAAGCGCTATGGCCATGGCCTGACTGTGATGGTTTTGGAAACCTCTGTCAGCTTGGACTCTTAAGGGATTGTGACAACTATGGCCTGCCCCTGACAACCCCTATTGGATAGGTAGTGTGAGTAAGAAATAAACTGGCATTGTTTTAAGCCACTGAGGTTTCAGATTTTTCATTACCACAGTATAACCCAGTCTATCATGGCTGATAAAATCCCCAAGACAGTAGCTTGTATTTTTACCTGAGCTGCTGCATTGCCTCGGGTAGCTTCATGCTTCAACCACATAAAGACATCTCCGTCTTCTTTGGTTTGTACCTTGAGTATTTCATCATCTTTTAGTCTAATTGTTTCAACATATGCCTGAGAAGGAAGGAGGGAAGGAAGGAAGGAAGGAAGGAAGGGAGGGAGGGAGGGAGAGAAGGAGGGAGGGAGGGAAGGAAGGAAGAAAAGAAGGAAGGAGGGAGGGAAAGAAGGAAGGAAGGAAGGAGGGAAGGAAGGAAGGAAGGAAGGAAATATCCAAATGATATAAGCATGCAAAAGACATGACATTATTCTTAAACCAGCAATTGCTCAAGAAAAACTATATGGATAATTGAAATATGAGGTGTGCCTATAATGACATAAGGTCAAATTCTTTTTATAGGAATGTATCACATCTTTTATATCTAAATGGTTGTTTGTTCCTATCAAAGTATTTGCCTTGGGAAGCCGAAGTTATTTCCACATCTACTTCTATTGCTCAGGCTTGTTTGGAAGTCCACTTCGTGCCACTGATTTCAGAGCCAGATTATACATGTGCAACATCAAAAAGGCAAATCAATATTTTCTAAGTATAACCTTATTTTTGATTCTAACGTATTACTATTCTGCATGACTAACCTCTTTTATTTCGCAGGTTCTGCTTCAAATATCTTTTGGCTATTTCCAAAAATTAAATCTACCCTGAAAAGAAGAGGGCATGTTAACTCTGAGGATGCAAGAAAGAATGTGCTAGAGGCTTTAAAGAAGAACCCAAAGGCAAAGTTCACAAAATGTTTAGAATTTGCACACAGCCTCCCAGGTATCTGACTCCTTTGAAGAAGATAAAATTAATTTTGATGTATAAACTTTCACTGTTTATTAAAAATCCAGTCCTGCTGTTCTACAGTCTCTCTTTATACATAATGAAGTCACTCTAACGGTGCCATGAGGGGATACTAGAGAGGGCTCCCCATGCCCAAAGCATGCCACAGGCAGATGGTGAAAAAACTGGGTCTGCACTAGTTTGGAAAAGAAGCCCCAGAGAAGGAGCCAGGCCTGATTTCCTTTGTTAGTTAATTAAGAAGAGTATTGAGCACTTTGGGAGGCCGAGGCAGGAGGATCACTTGAGGTCAGGTGTTCAAGACCAGCCTGGCCAATGAGGTGAAACCCCATCTCTACTAAAAATACATAATTTAATGGGTGTGGTGGTACACACCTCTAATCCCAGCTACTTGGGAGGCTGAGGCACGAGAATCGCTTGAACCTGGGAGGCAGAGTTTGCAGTGAGCCAAGATCACGCCACTGCACTCCAGCCTGGGGGACAGAGCGAGACTCAGTATAAAAAAAAAAAATGTACTGAGAGTCACAAACTTGTGTCTGCAGCCCTGTTCCTCAGCGTGTCTCTCAGCTGTGTCTTCTACTGGCCTCGTGAAGCCAGGGGTCCCTTCCAGGGGGACTCGGGGGCTGAGACTTGGTGATTGTGCTAGGCTCAAAACCCAGCCAGTAGCCATTCCTGCTGGATAGCTAACCTGAGGAGGCTACCAAGTTAACAGTAACACTTAGAATAACGACGGCCACTGCCTTTTATTGAAACCACATTAAGATATGTGTTTTATTGAAAACACATTAAGATATGTGTTTTTTTTCTTTTTTCCCACTTAATCCTCATAACAAAGCTTCGATCCAGGTATCACTGTCCCCAGTTTACAGGCCAAGAAACAGGCTCAGAGGGTGAAACCATGAACTCCAGGTGACACTATAGAGCTGGCCTTGCCAGGTTGGCTTGACTCCAAAGACACAGCTCTCTGGCGCTCCTATGGGATGTCGCCCTCTAGTGAGAAGGCGCTGAAATCCAGTCTGGGCACAGACCACTCTATCTGGTCCATGCTTGGCCAAGCTTATGGCCAGTGTGTATGGAGGGCACCCCATGAGCGGGTGCTTCAGCTTAAACTCCAGGGGACACTGTCCTGGGCGGGGAGCCTGGAATTGTGCTGAAGCCTGAGCTGCCCTGAGAAGGAGTTCTCAGCTGGAGGTTTTCTGTTCATCTGTTTAGCAAATGAGTAGTGGAGCCTAGGTTTGAACCTAGGTCTTTCTAGCTTATTGCACTGTAAAAAAGAATGGCTAAAAGGTTGGGTGCCTTTGATGTAGCAGATGCCATGCTAAACTCCACTTATGGATGCAGAAATTGAGTCTCAGATAAAGTAACTGGCCCAAGGCCCACAGGTAGTTAGTGGTAAGTTAGAATTCAGATACCTCAGTCTGATATGAAAGGTGCTCTTAATGTTTTGTTTTGTTTTTTATTTTTTTTTGGTTGTTTTTCTTTTTCTCTTTGTTTTGTTTCCTCCTTGAATAAAGACATAACTCATGAAGACACAGTTCCTACCCTGCAGTGATTGATATTCTTAGATCTTCCTGTCAGTGATAATATTTCATAAGAACCATCATGGATGATGTGCCAGGCACTGTCCTAATTGTTTCGCCCAGATTGACTCATCAAATCTTTGCAACCTGATAAGACAGTCACCATTAATATCCTCATTTCACATATGTGGAAACAGAGGCCCAGAGAGGTTAAGTAACAAGCCCAACATCAGATAGTTCTTCAAATTGAGAAGTCAAATCCAAGCCGGCTGCTTGTGGGGCCCACATCCTTTACCCAGCCTTACCATCGTGAGAAGTACTCATGTATCTGGGTGGTGACGTAAATGGTGACTGTGAAGAAGAAACATGTTGTCCTTTTTTTTGAGACAGTGTCTCACGCTGTCACCCAGACTGGATTGCAGTGGCACGATCATGGCTCGCGGCAGGCTTGACCTCCCTGAGCTCAAATGATCCTCCCACTTCAGCCTCCCGAGTAGCTGAGACCACAGGCATGTGCCACCAAGCCCAGCTATTTTTTTGTATTTTTTGTAGAGATGGGGTTTCGCCATGTTGCCCAGACTGGTCTTGAACTCCTGGGCTCAAACGTTTGCCTTTTGTTTCTGTGTCCTAACCTAGCCCTGCCCCACTGCCTTGCTGGAGTCACTGAGCTTTGCAGCAAGGTGGGACCATTAAGAGCACAATTTTTCATATCAGATGGAGGGGATCTGAATTTTAATTCACCATTACCTATCTTACGCCTTGGGCTGGTTACTTTATCTGAGACTCAGTTTCTGCATCCATAAAATGGAGTTTAGCATGGCATCTGCTACATCAAAGGCACTCAACCTATGAGTCATTCTTTTTCACTGTGCAAAGAGCTAGAATGACCTAGGTTCAAATCTAGGCTCCACTACTCATTTGCTGTGTGACTTTGGGCAATTTCTGACCTCATAAGGTTGCATGAGGATTAAATGAGATTGTTTGTCTGACAAAAACAAGCAATGGAGAAAGGATTCCCTATTTAATAAATGGTGCTAGGAGAAATGGCTAGCCATATGCAGAAAATTGAAATTGGACTCCTTCCTTATATGTTATACAAAAATTAACTCAAGATGGACTAAATACTTAAATGTAAAACTCAAAACTACAAAAACTCTAGAAGAAAATCTAGGCAATACCATTCAGGACATAGGCATAGACAAAGATTTCATGTGAAAATGTCAAAAGAAATTGCAACAAAAGCAAACATTAACAAATGGGATGAATTAAACTAAACAGCTTCTGCACAGCAAAAGAAACTATCATCAGAGCAAACAACCAACCTACAGAATGGGAAAATATTTTTGCAACTTACCCATCTGACAAAAGTCTAATATCCAGAGTCTACAAGGAACTTAAACAAATTTACAAGAATAAAAAGAAACAACTTCATTTAAAAGTGGGCAAAGGACATGAACAGACACTTCTCAAAAGAAGACATTTATGCAGCCAACAAATGTAGGAAAAAAAAGCTCAACATCCCTGATCTTTAGAGAAATGCAAATCAAAACCACAATGAGATGCCATCTCTTGCCAGGTAGATACTGGTGAGTTAGAATTCAGATCACGCCAGTCAGAATGGTGATTATTAACAAGTCAAGAAACAACAGATGCTGGTGAGACTGTGGAGAGATAGGAATACTTTTACACTGTTGGTGGGAATGTAAATTAGTTCAACCATTGTGGAAGACAGTGTGACAATTCCTCAAAGACCTAGAACCAGACATAACATTTGACCCAGCAATCCCATTACTGGTTATATATCCAAAGGAATATAAATCATTCTATTACAAAGATACATGTGTGCATATGTTCACTGTAGCAATAGCAAAGACATGGAATCAACCCAAATGCCCATCAGTAATAGACTGGATAAAGAAAATGTGGTACACACACACCACGAAATACTATGCAGCCACAAAAAGGAATGAGATCATGTCCTCTGAAGGGACATGGATGGAGTTGGAAGCCGTAATCCTCAGCAAACTAACACAGGAACAGAAAACCCAACACTGCATGCTCTCACTTGTAAGTGGGAGCTGAACAATGAGAATACATGGACACAGGGAGGGGAACAACACACACTGGGGCCTCTTGGGGGGTGGGGGGAGGGGAGAAGATCAGGAAAAATAGTGAATGCATGCTGGCTTAATACCTAGACGATGAGTTGGCAGGTGCAGCAAACCACCACGGCACACGTTTACCTATGTAACAACCTTCACGTCCCGCACCTGTACCCCGGAACGTAAAATATAATATTTCTTTTAAAAGAAGATTGTTTGTGAAAGAGCTTAGCAAAGTGCCTGGGTCATGGCACACTCTCAGTAAATGACAACTCATCATTTTTTAGGACCTTAACTCATACTGAAGTGTAAACGGCTAATTGCTGTTTAGAACGTTAACCCTGTTGGTATTTGCAGTTTAGTACAACTCAAAGCCTTAGGTTGTGGGGATGAAGATCTAAGAGAATTTTATGCTTTAGAAAACAGAAGGACTAGAACTGGGGGAGGGAGTGTTGGGGCCAGAAACAGTTTAGGGAGCTCACCCTGTGTGCTTGGCTGTACTGGATTGACTTATTTGTGCTGTAACAACATGGCAGGTGCAGACCATCATGGCGCCCATGTTACGGGTGAGAAACAGACACAGAGGTGAGCAGAATGATCCTAGAGTTCACACCCAGTGAGCAGCAGACCCAGGACTTGAACCTAGGCAAATCTGGCCCTGGAGCAACCACACGCTGTCTGCCACACCCAGGCGGGGGTTGCCTTCTCCATAGTTCTGGGGTCACTACAATAGCAACCAGCATCACATCGTGGTCACATTCCTGAGGCCTTCTGTGAAAGCAGACCACCTATTAATACAAAGACTTCTGAGGCAGGAATGACCTTTAAAAGGAAAGTGTTCAGTTGTCCATTCATTTAAACAGTTTTGTGGGCAAGAAAAGCCGGGAAGAAGCTGTGGACTGGAAGAAAAAAAAAAAAACACTGAGCAGGTGTGTGGGGTAGGGACAGAGCTGGTGGACACTGGCAGGAACCAAGCATCCCAGCCTGACCAGTTCTGGGATCCTCCATGGCTTCTGGGTTTTCATTGTTGTTATTGTTGCCATTTTATAAAATCCACATCTCTAGAATGAGCAGTTCAGAAGTTCGTATCTTAATACTGCTGACCAAGTCACAGGAGGCCCAGTGTCTGGAGACAAAGCAATCCTCAGACCACCCGGGACCAAGCCCCAGAGAAGGCTCCACACTGTCCCGGGGACGCTGACACGCCTTTCATTCCAGTCAGCCTGCAGGCCACAGAGGGCAGTGCTCGTAACATATCCTGTCTGTGTGTCATCAACTTCAGGAAAGGTGAAGGCCGGGGCACAGTGGCTCATGCCTGTAATCCTAGCAGTTTGGGAGGCTGAGGCAGGCATATCACTTGAGCCCAGAAGTTTGAGACCAGCCTGGGCAACATAGCAAAACCCTGTCTCAAATTAAAGAAAACAATATTATATATAATGTGTGTGTGTGTGTGTGTGTGTGTGTGTGTGTGTAAAATTTTAAAAAATAAAATAAAGAAAACCTTAATATAGTAAGTGTGGCCAGGTGCTCATGCCTATAATCCCAGCACTTTGGGAGGCTGGGGTGGGCAGATCGCTTGAGGTCAGGAGTTCGAGGCTAGCCTGGCCAATATGGTGAAACCCCATCTCTACTAAAAATGCCCCAAATTAGCCAGGCATGGTGGTGCTCACCTGTAGTCCCAGCTACTTGGAAGGCTGAGGCATGAGCCCGGGAGGTGGAGGTTGCAGTGAGCCGAGATCACACCACTGCACTCCAGAGGGACTCTATCTCAAAACAAAAAACAAAAAAACAAAAATCAAAAAACAAAAAACAAAAACAAAAACAAAACACAGTAAGGTTTTGTGTTTGTTGGACAATATTTCCTTTCTCAGTCCAACAGAGCATAAAGACAAAAAAAAAAAAGAAGAAGAAGAAAGGTAAGATCTGGGAGAGTGACGTGGGAAGGACAGGGAAAGGAAGAGAGGTTATGAAAGAAAGAAGAAAGAGGGAAAGAGAAGAGGGGGTAGGAAGAGGAAAGAGAGAGGAAGAGAGGGAAAGGAGAGAGGAAAAGACAGGGGGAATAGACAGGTAGTGGAGAGAGAAAGAGGAGAGCGAGGAGAAAGAGAAAGGAAGAGAAGAAAGAAAGGAAGTGGAAAAGAGAGAGAAAGAGGAGGGAGAGAGGAAGCGAGGCAGGTGAGGGCGAGAGAGGGAGAGAGAGAAAGGAAGGAAGAAAGGAAGACAAAAAAAAAAACCCTCTAGTTTTTGCAGCTGAGGCGCGAAGCCTCTCGGCAGCCCCACATTTTCCAGAAGCCTCTGCCTTCCCTGAAGTTATGGAACAGAACAGTTCTGCCAGCACCCCTGGGAACTCAGGAGCAGGCTCAGCTGGAGGAACAGGCAGTTGTGGAGCCTGCACTTCAACCGCCCACCTCAGGGCCTGGCAGAACCACCACGAGGAACTTGCCTCTTAGCGTGTTTAAAATCAGCTATAATGTTCGGCTCCCAATGGGAGTGCATGTGTTTTCTTTGTAGAAATTTAACACTTTAGGGACTTGTAAGTCGGAAGGGGAAGTGTCAGCTGTAAGGGTGGAGAGACAGGGAAGCAAACAGCCAAGATTCCCCAAATATGGGTGTCACATACGATGGTAGTGCTGCATGCAATAGAGGCAGGGGCTCATGGCAAGGGCTCTGGGTACCTGCTGTCAACAACGAAACATGGGTCCCCTCGAAAAGCACCAGCATCAAGACACTGCAGTGACTTTCTGTTCATCACTGGGTGACATCTGCACCCACTTCTAGCCATCTTTCCATCAGTAAACATTGAGTGCCAACTACGTGTCAGGCAGAGTGCTGGGCCCTGGGACACAGAGGTGAATAGATGACGTCCTTGCCTCAGGCAGCTCATAGTCTACTGGGGAGCCAGCTCTGTCACCCTGCACACAACACCCAGCGAGGAGCAATGGGAGAGATGTGCCTAGATGTGACGTTGGCACAGCAAGGAGAGACCCAGGAAGTCTTCCAGAGGGGGTGACATCTGAGCAAGAATCAAAGTGGGAAGAGTCAGAGGGAAAGGGGGAGGGGCATGGAGAAAGCAAACCAGTGAGCAGACAGGTAAGGTCAGGAGGTGGGAACAGCCAGGACTGGCCAAAAGTTTGGTGTTGCGAGTTTGGTTGGGGAGGTAGCAAGAAACCAGATCGAAGAACGTCTCATACGGCATCTGATGAGCTAGACTTATTCTTCTGGGTGAGTACTTCCCAACCTTGGCTGCCGGGTACAATCCCCTGAGGACTGTATTTTGTTGTTGTTGCCATTTTATAGAATCAACATCTCTGGAATGGGCATCTCAGAAGTTCATCTCTGATACTGCAGAGTTAAAGCCTGCTGACCAGTAGGCTTATTTTAAAATATACATATACATATATACACGTATCCGCATATCACATGTATGTGCCTAGGCCACACCCCACGTCACTTTCATGAGACCCTCCATGGTGGATTCCATGCAGAGATGTTCTGTAAGCCCCCAGGTGATTCCAGTGTGCAGTGGTGCACTTGGCCTGAGGGAGAGGATGGGAAGACACAAGACTGGTGACAGAAAGACCAGGATGGCTGGGCGAGGTGGCTCACACCTGTAATCCCAGCACTTTGGGAGGCCAAGGTGGGTGGATCACCTGAGGTCAGGAATTCAAGACCAGCCTGGCCAACATGGTGAAACCCCGTCTTCCCTAAAAATACAAAAATTAGCCAGGCATGGTGGCACATGCCTGTAGTCCCAGCTACTCGGGAGACTGAGGCAGGAGAATTGCTTGAACCCAGGAGGTGGAGGTTGCAGTGAGCTGAGATCGTGCCACTGCACTCCAGCCTGGGTGATAGAGTGAGACTCTGTCTCAAAAAAAGAAAAAAGAAAGAAAGAAACAATGGGGAGGAGGGGGTCTCCATCTGCTAGGGCTGCCATAACAAAGATCCACGGCCTAGGTGACTCAGAAATTTTCTCATAGTCCTAGAGGCTGGAAGTTCCTAATGAAGGTGTTGGAAGGCTTGGTGTCTTCTGAGACCCCCCTCCTTGGCTTGCAGATGGCCGTCATCTTTCTGCATCCTCACATGGTCATCCGTCTGTGTTGCCTGTGTCCTACTCTCTTTGTTGTTGTTGTTTGAGACAGAGTCTTGCTCTGTAGCCCAGGCTGGAGTGCAGTGGCATGATCTCGGCTCACTACAGCCTCCACCTCCTAGGTTCAAGTGACTCTCGTGCCTCAGCCTCCCAAGTAGCTGGGATGACAGATGCGCACCACCATGCCTGGCTAGTTTTTGTATTTTTAGTAGAGATGGGGTCTCACTATGTTGCCCAGACTGGTCTTAAACTCCTGACCTCAAGTGATCTGCCTGCCTCCTCCTCCCAAAGTGCTGGTATTACAGAGGTAACCTACCATACCTGGCCTCTAATCTTTTTTTATAGGGACACCAGTCCTACTGGATTAGAGGTCCACCTTAATAGCCTCATTTTAACTTAATCAACTCTTCAGAGATCTGATTTCTGAGTATGGTTCCATTCTGAGGCACTGGGAATTGGAACCTCAACTTACGGATTTTGGCAAGACACAATTCAGACCATCAGCTGTTGTAGGAGCTCAGAGGGGAGATGATGAGCAACATTTTCAGGCAGCAGCAGGGGTGCACGTGGGGAAGAGAGAAAAAGTGGCATGGAAAGCTGTTGGGGGTTGTTGACTGGTGGGATGATGGGGGATCCAAGATGACTCCCCAGGTTCTAGCATGAACAATCGTGCCATCTGCTGAGGTGTTTGCAGGGAATGGAGATGAGGAGGGATGTGTTTCTTTTGCACTATGTGACAATGACGGCAGACGGGGATTTGTAAAAATAGCCAGAGATTAAGGTCTGAGTATTATCATATGCGGAGGGCAGCTGAAACCAGAGGTGTAGATGAGATCTCTGTCCAGAAAATGTAGAGAGAGAACAGAAGATTGGCAACCAAACCTTGAGGAAGAGCAGCTTTTGAGGAGTGGGCAGAATGAGAGGACTAATCATTTGTAATTAAGCCGCAGAAACAAACAGAAGCACTAGCCATCTTCTTTCTGTCTAGCCTGAAGCAGAGTCCTACTAAAGCATAAAGAAAGTGATGTGAAGGGAGAGCACTAATAAAGATGAAATGATGTGAACCACGAGTTACATAAAAGAGAGAATGAAACAAGAATCAAGAAAGCAGTTATTGATGGTTCCTTGGTTTGTTAATTAGAGGTCTGGCTTTCTCTGTCTTCTCATTTACTACATCACGCTGGTGAATTAATAGATTTCTCAACAAAAGGACATTTAAATCAACGTATGACACCTGTTTAAATTCTTAAGAAGCCATTAATTACACATTCTTAAGAAAATGAGCTATGACACAACTCTTCTAACTGTATAATTCCTATCTGTGATTCTTAATCAGGCGACTTTTCAGCTGCAAGACAGATCTTTTCTATTCATCTTCTCTGGTTCTGACCAATTAAACGTTTTCTTTCGCAATCATAACATTTCATATGCCAAATCTTCAAAAGAAAAGGAGCTTGTTAGCAACATATCATTTCCTGTTGCTAATTTATGCTGAATTTGAATTCTTAAAAGTATAACATATACACGTAGAACATTATTAACACATCCAGGCTTAGTTAAAAAAAAAAAACAGTTTTTTTTTTGGCTTGGCTTTGTGCAAATTTTTTTAGAGCAATTCTTTTTTTTAAAAAAACTACCAATTAATAAATCTATTCCTGTAAATTGAGGTTAAATTATACAGACAGAAAATACATGTATAAATTATAAGGGTGTGTAAGTTTGTTCAGAAGGAATCATTATTTTCTAAAGGAATTAGAATGCCTACATAGACAGCCTTTTGGTGTTTTATAGCTTGACTCATGTTCAACATTTACTGACAGCATATATCTTCAAGTCATTTACTTCATAGCCACCCAGTAGCCACTCTAGATTTCTTTTCCAGAAACCAACCATTCCCAAACATCAAAGCTTGAATTTTCTGCATTGAGGATTTCTGAGACCAATCCAGGGACAGAGCTGGGGACCAGGGGTCTGGTTCCCAGTCAGCCACACAGCCTAAAATTCAACAATCCTAACCTGGCTAGGCCTGTCTTTCAGAGCTGCTCACTAAGCAGGGGCAAATCAAGTTTATGGCACTTGCCAGGCACAGTGGCTCACGCCTGTAATCCCAGCACTTTGGGAGGGTGAGGCATGCAGATCACCTGAGGTCAGGAGTTCAAGACCAGCCTGGCCAACATGGCGAAACCCTGTCTCTACTGAAAATAAAAAAACTGGCTGGGCATGGTGGCACACGCCTGTAATCCCAGCAACTCGGGAGCCTGAGGCATGAGAATCGCTTGAACCCAGGAGATGGAGGTTGCAGTGAGCCAAGATTGCGCCACTGCATTCCAGCCTGGTGGATAGAGTGAGACTCTGTCTCAAAATAACCAACAACTTATAAGAAGCAACCACTTTATTGTCTACCACCATTCGATGCAGATTTGTATCAAGAGGCAGCTTTCTTTTATTCTTACACTATCACCTTTTAGTTGGACCCTATTATTCCCTGCCCTCTGAAAGAAATCTGGAAGCAAACCATCAGTTGGTGTAATGTAATACATTGTGGTCTTTTGGGAGATGTGAGTCACTGATTTTTTTGTCCAACGAATCAATAATATTTGGGAGCCTGCAAAATTGGGGGCTGGAGTTAGTGTCCCCCATCTAGTCCTCCATCTGGGATAGGGTGGAGTCTTCAATCATCACATCCTGTTGTCAGTCACCTGGGAGCACTGGTGTAGCAAGGCTCATGGCATAGGGACAGACATTTCTCAAGCACCCAGCAGGGGGAACATAGCTGGGTAGGAAGCTTGCCTGTCTCCACTGTAGACATTGCTTGCTCATCACACATTGAAAGGAGCCCTTACAGCTTCCTGCCTCCACTCAATTTGACCCAATCCCACCTAACATCTCCAGACCTCACCATCTCATAGGGTATTGGCACAAAGACAAGATGCCTATGTTTCTGGTAGGTACACACTTTTTTGCAAAATCAAAATCTGCCCAAGGCCAAGTTGACTCTTCACATACCAGTCCTCTCACAAATGAAAAGCTTTTCATGCATAAATGTAGGGCTGCCCCCGCATTCAGCCTGAGAACACAGCCAGCTAATAGGAATTGGAGAGAGCAAGAAAGCTCCTCTCTCCATTCGATTATGTTCAACCTCTGAAGGCCAACTACAAAAGCAGCCACAGAGGCAGACACTTCATGAAAGCAGGTAAACAGGGCCATAACCATTCCCAACCTTTTTTCTCTCTCATACCTGATCTCCTTGCAGCGTGTGCTGGTCAAGGGGTGTCTTGGTGGCAATGTTGCTGTAGTAGGCATACGACAGTTCCCAGTCCAGGGGGTAGTTATCAATACCCTGGTAGTGTTTATACCCAAGATTCATTGAAGACAGCCTCTCACTCCCCTGGCCTCCAACCAAACTATACAACATGCCCTGTTAGGAGGAAATTGACAAAGCGTTCATGAGATTGTAGATAGGGTCATAAAATCCTAACACTGAAAGGTCATCAGGCCCAATTCCTATATACAATCCTAGCCATTCCAGAAATATGTTAACTTGCCTTTTTTTTTGAGACAGAGCCTTGCTCTGTCGCCCAGGCTGGAGTGCAGTGGCGCAGTCTCGGCTCACTGCATGCTCCGCCTCCCTGGTTCAAGCGATTCTCCTGCCTCAGCCTCCCGAGTAGCTGGGACTACAGTCGTGCGCCACAATGCCCAGCTAATTTTTAATATTTTTACTAGAGGTGGGATTTCACCGTGTTAGCCAGGATGGTCTCAATCTCCTGACCTCATGATCTACCTGCCTCGGTCTCTCAAAGTGCTGGGATTTAACTTGCTTTTTAAAAAAAATAATAAAATGAAATGGGAAAAAAGCCAATCCAGCTTTCTATTGGTTTACAAATTTCCACCTAGCTGCCCTTCCTAATGTCAAATAGCTTAAAACGCCCTGACTTTTGCCTCTTCCTGGTACAAATGGGGATCTTTCGTGACTTCTATTGCAGCACCTTTTTGGGCACCAGCCAACCATCCTAAGTTCCCTGTTCTGTTTCAGCGACATCATCGATGGACACAGGGTCTGGATGGCGGGGCTGTCCCATCCTCACACTCTCAGAATGTTTGTGCTGGAAGGGTCTTTGGAGATTGACTGGTCTGACCACCTCATCTCATAGTTGGGAAAAGAGAGGCCCAGAAAGGGGAAGTCGATTGACCATGGTCAACCAGCCACTTCGTGGCAGAGATGGGACTAGACTGTTTTCATTATTCCACCCTTGTGGGGACTGCTTCCAGGACTCAGGAAAACATGCTGTCATTCAGGAGCATCTGTAAGCCAGAGGCATCATAAGCAAATCACTGGAAGGGAACATGGAACCATTTGGGCACATTTCAACAGTCTGAGCCTCCCCAAACCACGCATACACAATCACCTATGCAAATCTGAAAATGAAAAGCAATCAGGGAACATTTAGTAGTGCTTATTGCGATGGTTCATTTGGTGTGTCAACTCGACTGTGCCATCGGGTACCCAGATGAAACATCATTTCTGGATGTGTCTGTGAGAGTGTTTCCAGATGAGATGAATATTTGAACTGGTGAGGTAAGCTACGCAGACGGCCTTCTCCACTATGAATGGGCATCATCCAATCTCTTGAGGGCCTCAATAGGACAAAAAGGCAGAGGAAAGAGAAATTGGTCCCTTTTTGCTTTCTGCCTGCTTGCCTGCTTGAGGCAGGAAGACATCAGGGTTTTTTGTTTTTTTTGTTTTTTTGTTTTTTTTCCTGCCCTTGGACTGGAATTTGTGGCATCATCTCTCTTGATTCTCAGGCCTTCAGGCTTAGACTGGAATTACACTATTGGCTTTCCTGGCCCTCAGCTTGCAGACGGCAGACGGTGGGACTTCTCAGCCTCCATAATTGCATGAGCCAATTCTTCGTAAGAAACCTCTTCCTATATATATCTAATCCCATTGGTTCTGTTTCACTGGAGAACCCTGACTAATGCACTATGAAAATGTAATTCTAAATGTTAGACTAGTTGCATAATAAATTTGGATTCAAAACCAGAAATGAAGCCGTCTGGTATGGCGTTTATTTTGATGACAGACTGCTGGATGCAGCAATACTTTGCTTCAAGGTCCAAGTGACTTCACTTAGCTAAAAAGTGATGTGGGATAATGGTCTCACAGGCAGAGTAATTACAAGAATTTGGTAAGGAGCACCTGTTCTTGAAGAACTGGGGTTCTGGCAAGCACTGACACTGTTCCTTAGCTGGTACACCAATCATCCCCCCAAGGCCTTGTCTAGAAATGGATGAAGTGCCCTTTTTCACTCACTGAAAGCAAAGGATCCTGTATTTAACACAGCCCCAGGACATTTATCTTGAGTGTAAAGATTTTTAAAGGACTCCAAGGAGCTGCAACATGTCCAGTTCTACCAGGGGCACGAGAGCATTGCTCTGCAAATATAACGCAGGTGACTGATGTTAATGAAGCAATGAAATACTCTACCTGCAGCTGATCCCGAGGAACATTTAATCCAGTCTCATAAAAGACTGCGAGGTAGTAGGATGCTTTATGGTATCCACAGCAGCTGGAATCCATCAGAAACGGGACGATAGAGCTAATTTGGTGAAGACCATCAATGCTAGAGAGTCTCTTTACAGCCTTCTCAAATATCTTCCCACCGATTTCTGATACAGATTCATTTTGGTTCCTTGGCACTGTAAATAACACAATTCAGAGCACACACAATTAATTACCATGGGATCGACGTGGCTTTAGAAAAAGAGGAAAAGCCAATTAAAGCACCTGAGTTATTGATATGGTCAGTCCTGCAGTGCCTCAAAATATACCACCTTCCAGGGAGGTAAATTAAACCCTTTGGGGATGCCATGGTGTCATTCTGTAAATAGCTTTTTCTTTGGCACTAAATGACAGCCTAGTATCCTGGGGAAATGATGTGCTGTATGCAGCTCAGAAATCGCCTCAAGAGAGTAATTTACTCAGTGTAACTCATCACCAAATCAGGACCACTGAAACTTCCAGAGAGACCTTTTCCCCCTCTAAGACTCCCTAAAAAAGAATGTGTTTTATCTCACAAACAGTTCTTAGGTACTGCTCTAAAAAGTTGAGCAAAAGAACCTTATTTTTAGATGCTTTCTAGACATCTTTTGTCCCCAGTTTTTCTCATGGGTCTCCAAATAAAAAGAATGAGTCAACTTTTATTGAGAGCTTACAACCTGCCAAGTACTGGGTTAAGTGTCTTATGTAAATTATGTCATTTAATTGGTACACTTCTGTAAGGTCGGTACTATTTTCAGCATCCCCATTTTTCACACGAAGAGACTGAGGCCTGGAGAAGAATAACTTGTCTAAAGTTACAAAGGCTGGCAAGAGGCAGAGCCAAGCAGTGAGCCCCGCTTTGAAGGTCACTAAAGCCAGAGTTCACAGTCACCCTGATGCACGTACCCTCAATGAACAGTCAATCAGTTGCCTTAATAAGTACCTTACCACGCAGATAGAGACTTGTTTACACAACTGCTTCAAGCTATATGATGCTTCCTTTTACATAATTCTCCCATGAATCTATAAGCTGATCATCATATAAGCCCAAACAAGCAAGTTTTATGGCCCTAGATGTACTGTTAGAGTCTTCTAAAGTCTATCTTCATTATTCATATCTCTTGTTAATTCAGCCAACAAATGTTTACTTTCTATTATGTGCAAGTCACTATGCTGGATGCTGTGTTACAAAAGGCCATATAGGATTGCAAAGATACTATTTACATTTAACTTAAGACTTAACTTTTAACTTAAGACTTACATTTAACTTAGGACCTGAGTTAAATGTAAATGTACATGTAAATAATGTTGATTTAAATGTTAAGTTAAATGTCAACTTGACTAAAATTTCACCTGCCTAAAAACTATGTCCAACATTTTTATTTTTTTCTTCATTCCGTCAAAAATTTTTTTTTTTTTTTTTTTTTTGAGACAGAGTCTTGCTCTGTCGCCCAGGCTGGAGTCCAGTGGCGCGATCTCGGCTCACTGCAAGCTCCGCCTCCCGGGTTCACGCCATTCCCCTGCCTCAGCCTCCCAAGTAGCTGGGACTACAGGCGCCCGCCAGCACGCCCGGCTAATTTTTTGTATTTTAGTGGAGACGGGGTTTCACCGTGTTAGCCAGGATGGTCTCGATTTCCTAACCTCGTGATCCGCCCGCCTCGGCCTCCCAATGTGCTGGGATTACAGGCTTGAGCCACCGCGCCCGGCAAAATGTTGTTTTTTTTAAAGCTCAGGAGGCAACGAGACTCACTCTTATCAGCCCTTCATCAGGACTGAACACAGAAGAGTCTCCAATGTGGGAAGGTTGGGGATGGGTTTATTTAAGGGCAATTCCCTTGCAGAGGTCCATGCTAAAAATGGAAGTTGAGATCAGAAGGACCCACAGATGAAACTGTGAATGCTGACACCTTGTCAATAAGCGGGTACTGGTGCCTGGGGGCACATGGATGGGTTGGGTGTCCCTGAGATGGGGACACTGTGCCTGTGCTTGCAGACCCTGAGCTGTGGGGAAGGATGCAGCCACCACCTCCACCAGCTCTAAGGCATCCTCCAGCTACTGGCTTCTGGAACTCTTCCCTGCCTACCTCCTGGATCTGCTTTTGCTTTTTTGATCCCAAGTACCTGGCACAGTAGGTGCTGAAAACATTCACTTTACTGAATGAATGGAGTTTGTTCCTTTTTCTGTATTTTTAAAAAAACTCCCCAGAGAAATAACAGCTTGTCGTAAAAAAAAAAAAAAAATCAAACAATGCAGATTTGTATAAAATAAAAACAGAAATCCCGTCTCCCTCAATCTTTCTTTAATAATGAAGACTAAAAGCTATTAAAAGCTTGGTATGTAGGCTTTGACACTCTTCCTTCATATACACAATAATTCATATCCAAATCTATTTACATATCTACATACACATTTTCTTTACCAAAATGGCGTCTTATGCCATTGTAGAGTCTGACTCTCGACTTTCTTTTTTAAATTAACTACACATTATGAATAACTCTCTGAGGCTGTCAGAAGCTCATTCTTTCTAATGCTTCAATAGTATTGCATTCCATAGCTGTACCATTTTCCCTACCAGGCCTCTATTTTTAGACTCCTGTGTTGTTTCCAGTGGTTTTGCTATAACCAACAACGTGGCATTGAACATCCTCGAACATTTCCACTTCCCTCTGCTAATCTGTTAGGATGACATCTGCATGATAAACCCTTTTTCACCAGCAGCCTGCGGAATCTTGTCTTGGATTTTCCCTTTGCATAGTTGAGAGAAGTCTGTTCTACCCAGTCTTTAGCCATGACAAGAACATGGAATACACTGAATTCAGTAGACACTGTAGCACTCAAGAGTTGCAAAATAAATTCTACTGCCACTTATTCATGTGTTTACTTTTAAATATGTGCTCATCTTGGATGCCCCTCTGCACATTCCCAGCAAAGCAACATTAACATTTGTTAACGATTTATCCCTGCCTCACCTACTCTGCCAAATGCCTAACTAAGATGATGAGTTTTGCCAGAGTACCCGTGGACCCGAGCTTTGTAGGCTCAGAGGAGGAAGAGACTCCAAACCCAATGAAGCTTCAAATGAAACACTTGCCCTGCCGACCCCTGGCACAGAACCCCAGAAATCATTATCAGGAGCGCCCAGGCAGCTGAGATTGCTGGAGAATAAGGAACAAAAAGGGAATCCTTCACAAAGCTCAAATCTTTAGCACAAAAAAAACTTTGCAGATTGAAACACAGGCTGTTTGAAAGGGCTGTGTTATTTCTTTTGTATATGAAATTCAAAACTCCCCCCAAAATATAACCAAACAGTATTTTCTCTGAAAAAGAATCAAATAATTTTCTGCAGTAGTAAATATAATAAAAAATAATAATCCTAAGGTAAAACTGCTCATTTTGCACATTCAGTAAACTTTGAATTCCAACTGTTGCTCAAAAGCAAAGGCATAATGTCTTCGGTGATATTGTGAAACTGGTGATTTTAAAGTCAGTTTAATGAAACTCTTAATTTCACCCATCTGGCTTAGCATATGCATTTTTTCTAGTCAATCTGTAACTAAAAACATGCCTTGTTTATGGAGATTAATGGTTTAATGAAGAAACAAACAAACAAAATAGAAGAAGCAGCCATTTTCCCATTTTCTTTCTTTCAGCGCCCAAAGCTAAGAAACAAAAGCCACAACCACCATTAATTACCCCTTACTATTTTCCATGTAGCCCAGTATCATTTATTTTGCTTTTTTCCCCTTTTTCACAGTGATACCATAAGGTCACCGTTTGTGTGCTCATCTTTAGAAGAGGCAAAAAGCAGAATATGAGAAGGTAGCCACTTGCTAAAGGCCCCAGAGCTGGGACTAGCGTCTGTTTGAGAATTCAGGAGCAGAAAGGCACCTCATTCCTTGTGAGAGGAATGGAGACATCAATAGGAAAGTCATTTTTAGTTTCAAGCTTCTGAAAGGTGTAATGCATCCAAAGTAGAAGTTTGAAAGGGGAAAAAAAGGAAAGGAGAAAATGTCACTTAACTATTAAAAGGAATGATCTACACCAAGTTGACTGGTTTATAAAAACACAGGGCATTCCTCATTTGCACTCTGACCTGGAGATCCTCATTGGGCTCACAGCCTGCTTTCTTTTTCTTTTTCAAAAAAAGCCTATTTGGGCCATGTGCAGTGGCGCAAGCCTGTAATCCCAGCACTTTGGGAGGCCAAGGCGGGCAGATCACGAGGTCAGGAAATCGAGACCATCCTGGCTAACACGGTGAAACCCCCATCTCTACTAAAAATACAAAAAAAGTTTAGCAGGGTGTGGTGGCGAGTGCCTGTACTCCCATCTACTCGGGAGGCTGAGGCAGGAGAATGGCGTGAACCCAGAAGGCGGAGCTTGCAGTGAGCTGAGATCGCGCCATTGCACTCCAGCCTGGGCAACAGAGTGAGACTCTGTCTCAAAAAAAAAAAAGCCTATTTGTATCTTTCTATGTACTGTGTAAATTTTCTTTTCTTTCTTCTTTTTGGTTTTATTTTATTTTATTGAGACATAATCTTGCTCTGTCGCCCAGACTGGAGTGCAGTGACATGATCTTGGCTCACTGCGACCTCCGCCTCCCAGGTTCAAGCAATTCTCCTGCCTCAGTTCCCGAGTAGCTGGGATTACAGGGATGCACACCACGTTTGGCTAATTTTTTTTTTGATGGAGACAGGATTTTGCCATGTTTGCCAGGCTGGTCTCGAACTCCTGGCCTCAAGCAATCCACCCACCTCTGCCTACCAAAGTGCTGGGATTACAGGCTTGAGCCACGGCGCCCAGCCTATTTTATTTTATTTTATTTTTAATAGAGACAGGGCTTCGCTATGTTACTTAGGCTGGTCTTGAACTCCTGGCCTCAAGTGATCCTCCCACATTGGCCTCCCAAAAGGCTGGAATTACAGGTATAAGCCTCCGCTACCGACCCCGTATAAACTTTCTGATTTTACACATGTCATTTTTCTCCCTGCCTTCTTCCTTTCCTTCCCTCCTTCCTCCATCTCTCTCTCTCTCTCTCTCCTTTCGGAGCTGTTATTCTCTGAGCAAGAAAAGCATAGCCCATTGTTTGTTTTCTTGGTGTCTCTGTGTATTTTTTTTAAAAAACTGTAATGTATGCTTTTTTAAAAAAGATAATAAAGATGATGGTTCTTCAACAAACAACAGGGAACACAGCTCTTAAAAGGAAATGGTATCCCGATGTTATTATGTAACATAATTGTATTTCTAACATCTCCACTCTCTGCGTTTTAAGGTCTCCAAATAAACATCGCAATTGTTGGCAAAAATAAAGTCAAAAGCAAGGTAGAGCTTCGCTAGTGCAGCCAGTCACTCCTTGGTGTATTGTGTGGGGACACCTCTGCCCCCACACTCAGCACTCCAGAGCCTGGGGGCAAGAGGCAGGCAGTGGTCCTGAAGGGGCGCAGATGGTGTCAGCCCAGGGAGCCGAGCCCAACCTTGGACCTGGCCCCATCCCAGAGAACCATTTGTTGGCAGACCTTGGACTTCCTTTAGCCACAGGCACCAGCTCCCTTGGTCAGAGGTGCCTAGTGCAGACGAAAGGCAGCAAAGGAATAAATAGGCTTGGCCTTAGGGCAGATGTCCCTGGGGCCATGCTGCCCAGCTGCCCCCTCCCCTCTCTGCCTTCATGTCACCTGTTCAGTGCCTTTGTGTCCTTCCTCACTGCTCCCTGCCACAACCAAGAGCCCGGACTGCCACTGCCATCCCTGCAGCCTCTCACCAGCCCAGTCCTCATCGCCTCTCTTCTCTGGATGCCAGAGCCCCATTCAAAGGGTTTTTGAATTCAAACGGCTCGGTTTTGACAGGTAAGGTGTGACAGGAAAGTAAAAGAAGGAAATGGCCAGCACAACTCTTAAATAATGAAAAAACATGCATACTAAAACACAACCGTACTAGCATTAGAAAAAGCCCAAATGCTAATAGGGCAATTTCTATGCTCTGGCAGGAGCCATTTTCCTAGAGAATTGGAGGTTCCCCAGGAAACAACATAGAGTTTGACCAATCAGAGTCACCTCTTCCGGAGTCCTGAACGTGGGGTCTCATGTTGGATGCCACCCCAGAGTCTAGAGGGTGGTGAACTACAGGCCACAGCAGCACAGGAGAATCCCTGTGCCAAGCAAGAAAATCAGGATGCAGAGCAGAGGCCCTGGAATGCCCGAGGCAGCAAGGGGACTCGGCCACATCTATATGCGCTGCAGTTGGGCGCCCCGAGTAGCCCCGCCATGTTTAATTCAAAGGCGTGCCCGCTCTGGGAGGTGAGGAACCGGTCCTGTTATACATCAGAGCGGAAAACACCAGTGGGAACAGCTGCATCTTATACCAGGTTAGCGCATCAGCTGTCAACTCTCAATGAGCCTCCCTCCTCTGTACACCCTGGCACTTGGCACAGAGTTGTGTGTGGGCTGGTCCACGATTTTCATTGTGGTCGCCCCAGGGCCTGGCACCATGTGGGATGCACCCAGTACACGGGTCCTGAATTGGGTTTACAGGTACCTCGTGGCTGCTTTACATCTTGGAACCTGTATATCTCAGCAACTAGATTACAGATCATATGAAAGCAAGACCTATGACGGCTACATTTCTGGGATTCTTTTGTAAATGAGTGTACACAGACCTGAGCAGAATTCTGGTCTACTGCTGTTGACAGCGGAAAGCTGGCAAACAGCCTCCTGGTAGACCTGAGAAACAGAACGATGTTTACAGAAGTGTCTACCGAGAAAGAGCAGCCGCTCCTCAGAGGAAACAGGCTGAGGGAGAGTGGGAGAAATGAGGGCAATGTGGAAAGAAGCAGAGTCAGTCCATAGAACTCTTAGCAGTCTGGATTGGAGCTGCCACTTGGCTAGCGCAAATCTTGAACTTGGGTCTCCTGGAAGTCAAATTCCTCATTCCTTCAGTGATTCATTTACCCAACAAAGATGTTTTGAGTACTAACAGTGAGATCACTTACTCATTTGGGCTGCCGCCATTCAGTTACTCAACAAATATTTATTGAGGCAAGGGTCTTAAAACACAAACAAACAAAAAAGCAAAACCCTAGATACTGTTACTGTCTTTGAGGAGTTTTCTTTTCCTGTTTTTTTTTTTTTTTTTTTTTTTTTGATAGTAGCCATCCTCATGGCTGTGAGGTATAATTTATTTTTGTGCAGTAATTTATGTATTGGAGAAAGTCTGGTTTAACCGGAATTTAAAATGCAATGCTTTTATAAAGTGACATAATGTCTACGAAAGAACTTAGTGGATAGAAAGATACCATATGGACCTGGAGGATAGTTTCGCCTGAATAGAGCTCATCTTACTCTGCCTTGAGTTACACCATTTGATCCTACACGTGTCTCCGTCCCTCACTCCGTGGCAAGCTTGTTAAGGGTGGTGTAAGAAGTGGAAGGATTCAACTAATACTTTGAATTCTCAACAGTGCCTGCAACGGTGCTAGGCATATGTTAGCTGCCTATGCCATATGTTAGTGAAGTGATCCTTCTTCTATATGACCACACATGGCGTGTTTGTGCCCCATACTCACCAAAGAACATACCTCATCCACCCACACTCCTCAGTTTGCTTGCCTGGCAAACAGCTGTTATGTTCCCACTCAGATATCTCTCCTCACGTCATCTCTCCTGTCTCCCAGGCAGATGGCTCTTCTCCAATGGCCCCCTTGCCACTGTGTAGGCATCCCCTTTACCAGAACTACCATCCTGCATAATGACTGTCGACTTTCCTGATTTCACAGTAGAGCTTGGATGTCCTCAAAGACAGGGTTGGGCACAGGGGCTCACACCTGAAATCCTAGAACTTTGGGAGGCCAAGGCAGGGAGATCAACTGAGGTCAGGAGTTTGAGACCAGCCTGGCCAACATGGCGAAACCTCATCTCTACTAAAAATTAGCCAGGTGTGGCGGCAGGCATCTGTAATCCTAGTTACTCAGGAGGCTGAGGCAAGAGAATCGCTTGAACCCGGGAGGCAGAGGTTGCAGTAAGCCAAGATCACGCCATTGTACTCTAGCTTGGGCAACAAGAGCGAAGCTCTGTCTCAGAAAAAAAAAAAAAAAAAGCTAGGTGCAGTGGCTCATGCCTGTAATCCCAGCACTTTGGGAGGCTGAGGCAGGCAGATCACTTGAGGTCAGGAGTTCAAGACCAGCCTGGCCAACATGGCAAAATCCCATCTCTACTAAAAATACAAAAATTAGCTGGGTGTGGTGTCGTGCGCCTGTAATCCCAGCTACTCAGGAGGCTGAGGAAGGAGAATCGCTTGAATCCAGGAGGCGGAAGTTGTAGTGAGCCGAGATCTGCCACTGCACTCCAGCCTGGGTGACAGAGCCAGATTCTGTCTCAAAAAAACGAACAAACAAACAAAACAGGAAATAACAAGTGTTCCTGAGGATGTGGAGAAATTGGAACCCTTGTGCACTGTTGGAGGGAATATAAAGGGTGCAGCTGTTGTGGAAGACAGCATGGAGGTTTCTCAAAAAATTAAATGTAGAATTACTATCTGACCCAGAAATTCTGCTTCTGGATACAGTATATATCTAACAAAAAATGAAAGCATGGTTCTAAAGAGATATTTGTAGACCCATATTCTAAGCAAAGTTATTCACAATAGTCAAGGGGTGGAAGCAACTCAAGTGTCCATCAATGGATGAATGGATAAAGTGTGATATAAACATGTCATGAAATACCATTCAGCCTTAAAATGAAAGGAAATTCTAACGCACACTGCAACAGAGGTGAACCTTGAGGACGTTATGCTAAGTGAAATAAGCCAGTCACCAAAAGACAAATACTGTGTAAAATACCACTTATACGAGGTAACTAAAGCAGTCAAACTCATAGAAATAAAAAGCAGGATGATGGCGCCCAGGGTTTGGGATGGGGGCAATGGGGAGATGTTTACTGAGTATGGGTTTTCAGTTTTGCAAGAAAAAAGTCTTGGAGCTCTGTGGCACAATGTGAATATCCTTAGTGCTGCTGAACTCTGTACACCTAAAACTGGTTCAGATGGCAAATTTTGTTATGTGTATACTAGCAAGAATAAGAATTTTAAAAGATAAATCACAGCCCTTAAAGAGGAAAAGTGTAAATATTTGGCGACTCTTTTGTAATAGAATAATACGGTTATTCTGGGAACAACTCAAAGGTGCTGACCTCACTGGACGGGAATGTGGAGGACACTCTTTTCCACTTCCCACTGGCTGTTAATGAAGCCGAAGCCTCCCCACTCTCTACCCCCTGCAGTGTTCTCATCTCTGCTTTGAAGTGTGTTGTTGGCTGAGATAGTGAGCAGATGATCCATCTAAAATCACACAGTGTGGGGGGAAGAAACGCTTTCAGGTCTGAAACGTGCATATGTAGCGGCCTGGAAGTGGAGTGCTGGCTGTGTCTACGAAGAAAAGCTGCTGGCAGGGAAGAAGATGACTCTCAGACAGAACCAGAAATTACAGCCCATTTTCTCTTGCACCATGATGTCATCTTATTGTTAAAAATTCTAGGAAAAAAATCCACGAATTAATGCCCTTTGGGGAAACTATGGAAGCTGATGTTTTCTTTTACATTAGCCTAAATGACTCTCATTCAAAACACAGCCCCATTTTGATTCTATCCTGGCTCGTAGGGGGCACTCAGTCAATGCTTGTTCAGTAAATGAATGAATGAAAGGTTGTGAGTAACTTCAGAACACACCCACTCAGTTAAATTCCTTATCTTTGTTACCACGCCTATTCAGTGCCTACAGTAAGAATTCCAAGCATCAAACATCTCATGCTTGAATCCATTCTTACAGCTTATCTCAGATAGGAAAAATGTAATACGATGAGGATGTTCTAATAAAGTCTATTAATCAACAGGACAGGACAGGTCAGGGCAGCAGCAGAAAATAGAATGCAAACACGGTTCCTATTAACTAGAGTCATCTGAAGCCCGCCGGAGCCAGCTAGGGCCAGATGCTGTGGGCAGGACGAACTTGGAACGAAGGGTATTTGAGGAACTGGGAACGGCGATAGCGTCACACTCGTCTTACTACGGTTCTTTTTATAGGAGATCAGAGTAAAGACGTGTTGGAAATATAAATCCATTTTTTTTTTTACCCTCAATTTACAAAATCAAGGGTTTTTTTCTCAGCCTTGTTAGGAAGCTGGGTGCAACATAAGACACCAATCCTTCTCCCAGGTTTGCTGGAAGATGTTATGAGAGCCCCAAGCAAGGGCACTGTGCCAGATAGAGAGATGACCTTAAGGAGTATACGCCCCACCTCTGCAGAAGGCTCCCCAGTCCTTCCAATGTGACCTAGAAAAAGAGGCGCTGAAGGCAAATGGGGCCTGGGGCCTGGTTCTAGAAATTCACCTAAACTTCGGCTCTCTCTCCCTGCCATCTCCTAGGCCAGGGAAAGGCAGGGAGAAGAGGAAGGCAGCCGGCCATGTGCCTCTGGAAACAGAGGCTGTGGTGGCAGGGGAGGCTGGCAGGTATGGTCCCTCAGGGGAAGCTCCTTGGTGCCGTTCTAATTTGGCACCAGAAGACCCCAATGGCAGGTTAGGCACTAACGGTGGGTCCTAAAGTGGCAAATCCAGCTTTGGGTCCACCTCTCTCCCCACTGATGGGGGCCCCAGAAGTCTAACAGAGGTCAGTGGAACAGGCTCACTGTGCAGGAATCTAGCGGTTCTGCAGCGCCCATACTCAGGGAGTCTTAAGGTAAGGGGACTTATGATTGGGGTTTTTAATTAGATTTCATTGCCAGGCCTCCATGGAAAACAAATCATTCTACATTCTTATAAACAAAATTTTGAGCTGCAACAATAACGTGAAAACATTCTCATAGACAGTATTTACTTAAAAAAGAATGTTTTGTGAAAATGATGCACTCCTATTCCCAATCAGCAAAACTATTTTTAAGTAGGATCGGAACTCTCATAAAAACAATTTTGGTGTGGGTGTGGTCTTAGCCCATTTAGCCTAAACTGTCCAACATGCGTCTCCCTCTCCTGTTTGCGGGTCTTGGGGCACGGGGCTTCATCACCTCCAGACAACCATCCGAAGGAAACCTGGAACTATCTCTGCCCAGTAATAAGAGCAATAACATTGACATAGCAGTGGTTCTCAGCTGGGGGTGATTTGGCCTCCCTGGGGACTTGGGAGCATTTGGCAATACCTGGAGATATTTTTGGAGAGGAGGGATATGGGGAGGGTGCTATTGGTATCTAGTTGTGGAGCCCAGAAATGCAGCCAAACATCCCATAACACACAGGACAGTCCCCAGCAAAAAAAAATTCTACAGTCCAAAATGTCAATATTGTGAGATTGAGAAACCCTGCTTATGTAGGACTTACCATGTGCTGATACTGTTCTAAGTATATTATATATATATATATGAAACACTTTTTTTTTTTTTTTTTTTGAGACAGAGTCTCGCTCTGTCGCCTGGGCTGGAGTGCAGTGGCGCGATCTTGGCTCACTGCAAGCTCCGCCTCCCGGGTTCACGTCATTCTCCTGCCTCAGCCTCCTGAGTAGCTGGGACTACAGGTGCCTGCCACCACACCCGGCTAATTTTTTGTATTTTTAGTAGAGACGGGGTTTCACCGTGTTAGCCAGGATGGTCTCGATCTCCTGACTTCATGATCCGCCCGCCTTGGCCTCCCAAAGTGCTGGGATTACAGACGTGAGCCAACGCGCCCGGCAGATATAATAATATCTATTATATATTTATACAATACATATTATATAATAATATCTATTATATATTTATACAATACATATTATATAATAATATCTATTATATATTTATACAATACATATTATATAATAATATCTATTATATATTTATACAATACATATTACATAATAATATCTATTATATATTTATACAATACATATTAT
The DNA here is from genome assembly GCF_028885625.2 of Pongo pygmaeus. Classification (NCBI taxonomy): domain Eukaryota; kingdom Metazoa; phylum Chordata; class Mammalia; order Primates; family Hominidae; genus Pongo; species Pongo pygmaeus. The sequence goes on from NC_072376.2 coordinate 24,935,935, forward strand.
ATAATAATATCTATTATATATTTATACAATACATATTATATAATAATATCTATTATATATTTATACAATACATATTATATAATAATATCTATTATATATTTATACAATACATATTATATAATAATATCTATTATATACGTATACAATACATATTATATAATAATATCTATTATATACGTATACAATACATATTATATAATAATATCTATTATATACGTATACAATACATATTATATAATAATATCTATTATATACGTATACAATACATATTATATAATAATATATATTATATACGTATACAATACATATTATATAATAATATATATTATATACTTATATAATACATATTATATAATAATATATATTATATACTTATATAATACATATTATATAATATATTTATATATAATATATATTATTATATGATATATTATATAATGTAATATACATATATGTATATTATATATACATACACACATATGCACACACATATGCATACACATATATACCTATATATACATATACATATATGGATCAATTTATTGGACCCAACACTAGAAGACAGATACTATTATCATCCCCATTTTGCAGATGAGGAAACTAAGGCTCAGAGAAATTAAGTAACTTGCCCAAATCACACAGCTAGTGAGTGTTAAAGTTGGACCCATGCCAGCTGGCTCCAGAGGCTACGCCACTCATTACACAACGTGACACAGCCTCCTGCCTACTTGTCCTTTGTGCCCACATCCAAGCAGCCATGGAGTCCCTCAGAGCCCATCTCTACATCCTTCAGCTCTGTTCCTGTCACCATGTCCCACTCAGGCCTGCATCCACTCCTCAAGGGACCATGGCAATATATTCCCTTCTTCCAGCTCCACACCCTTCCTTCTAGTTCACCTCCCTGCCATTCACTGCCACCAGAGTGACCTCAAAATCCCAGATCTCACTATGTCTCTTCTTCTTGCTTGAAACCTTTCAACAGGTCCCTGTCACCTGAAAGGTAAAGCCCAAACTTCAGGATGGTGTCCGAGCTCTCGTTGGAACAATCACTTTGCAGGGCTTCTCCTGCCTCCCCATTGTCACAGCACCATCATGCGACATGCTGTGCTGTTACCACCTCTCAGGGTCTGCTCTGCCTGCAATTCCCACCCCCAACTCTTTTATCTGGCAAACACCTGCTGGCCTTTCAAGAATCAGTCCCAGTGTCTCCTCTTCCAGGAAGCCTTCCCAGAACACCTCAGCCCTCCAGGTAGAACTGACCACTCCTTTCTTTGTGTCTCCACCATTAGCTTCTATGCCTTTAATAAAATGCATTACTATTTTTCTTTGCTTTCAAGTTCATTCCTCAAGGACAGAAGCATTGTGTTACTTCATGTATCTCTGAAGTCTGGCCAAGTAACTGAGTAGTCACTGAGTAAGCATCAGAAGAATGAATGATAAAATATCCTATGTGACTTGAATTCTTTGCAGGATGGTCACTATTTGCAAAGGAAATCCATGCTGTTAGACACTGCCATTCTTAGGCAGCGGGTGCAATGTAAGATACCAATCTTACATGAGGCAGAAGTCAGCTTCTGCATCGCCTCAACGCAAGATCTGGTTCTATGCCCAGAACTACGTGGAGTTGCCTCCCACCACTAAAACAGTTGGCAACTCCCTGCTAGGATCCTCTTCACCAGGCTGAACATCTCCAGCTGCCTTTCCTCTTTCTAACAGGCATGGTTTTAAGATCCCTCATGTCCTAGAATATGCACTGAATTACTAAGCAAACCCAAATTGCGCTGGGCCTACAGAGAAGCTGGTGGCATCTGGGAAGTTTATGCAGATTCCTGAGATGATGCTTAAAGTGTACTTCAAATCAGAGGTCCCAAGTTCAAGTGTCTGTGGGCTCAGACAGGTCAGATCCACGAATGAAGTAAGCAGGAGATGATGAAATAGACAGGAGGGGCTGTGGGTGGACAAAGCATGCCTGGTCTGAGCCTCACCTCCACAATTGCTGCCACATAGGAGAAAGGCCCAGTCTTGCCAGATCTTTGTTTTTTTTCTTTTTTTTAAAAAAGCTAGAAATTTGCATTTTCATACAAGCTTTTTAGATACACATAACTGATTTTTTTTTAAACATATACAACAAGGTATTTTCCAAATCAACTGCATCTGGGGGCTGGCTCTGGCTGCAGCCTGTCCATTTGTGGCCTTGGCTTTAAATAAAGAATTGCTTGAGCGATTCCTAAATTTAAGTTTTTGCATTTAGTGTTGGAAGTGTGCACAGATATATCAAGAGTTGTGGACATACAAGGGCAGAATTTAAATCTGAAATTAAGCTAAAACACTAGGGTTAAAAATAACTTTAAGGCTAAATCACCAAAGAGGGTGAGTGAAACAGAGAAAAACAAGGAGCCTTTCTAACCAGCACCTAAAGCCGAGGCAAAGACTCAATTACCGATCAGCAGATCCATCTCCAGCAATGCCTGAAACAAGCTGGGGTGTTTATGTTTCAGCTCCTTCTCCCAGGGGAAGGCTCTGCACATCGAGGGTCTCCCATACCTGCGCTGGAGGTCCAGGTAGGAGTTGTGGAGATGGCCTACACAGAAGAGGAAGCAGAAGATATCACACCCTTTAGCAGAAGATAAGACTCACCTCCCTAAAGCCCTTCTTCCTAAGAGGAACTAGAAAGAAGAGGCCAGACTTGCCGTTACTGGATGTTGGTTTGGGTCCTTTTGGGATTTGAAACTGGCTATGATGCTTTTGCCTCCAGGTCACAAATTCAGAGCCAAGTCCATGAGAAATGTGCCAAAGTTGCTGATGGCTGTTGAATAATTCTACAGAATGAGCAGCTGGCCTCTGACCAGTCCCCAGGAGGCCAATATCTAGGCCATTTTTTGGAATGTGAGTTGAGGAGCAAAGCACAAAGACCCTCAGGGAAGCAAGGCAGTTGGAGATGGTAGGAAAATCTTCCTAATGCCACCAAACAGATGGGTGTGCATGCCTGGCCTTCTATCTCAGGGTATGTCTCCTGAGAGTACATAAGTTACCAAAGTCAGTTTCTTTCCTCTTTGGGTTATTATTATTCCTATATATCTTCCCCCTCCTGTTGACAGCGTCATATTTTCCGGATGATTCAGCAGTGAGAGCAGCAGCTGGGGACCAGTATAGCCTATTCTTAAATTGAAATGCAGAAGCACTGTCTTTCCACACTCACCTGTCACCATCTGTAATCACTACCTGGGACCATTTCATGTGAACCCTATTGGACCGGGGCATGTTTGAGATGCATCCCTCGCCCCACGACCTGGAATGAGAAGTTCCGCTCTGGAGATAGAGAGACATATGGGCAGGACTGAAATACTCAATTCGCTTTTGCTGATGGCAAAGGCCCCACAGGAATTTCTCTTCCAGAAGGAACATATGTGAGTAACTCTAGTGCCACCATATCAAACAGCAAGATCCATAGCACAGAGAAATGTGTAAGTGCTAGATCCAAGCTGGAACACTGGCGAACCAGACAGGACCAAGTTTTGTAACTGATAAACACCCTGTGTGAGTAAAAGGATGTCTGTGCAAATATGAGCATGCATGAAAGCAGTCTATTTGAAATTCATTCCTTCTGTTAAAAATTACCGGTGTCTTCGAGAATGAGTCAATTTCAAGGATTTAAAAAATAAAACCGAGCTCCAAACAACAAAGTCACCGTTCAACATTTCTGAAAGCTAATATTCAGATATTAATGGCCCAAAACAAAAGTGCACTGATGGGGAAACATTTCTAATGATTAATTTATTTTCCAGTTCATTTTTATTTTCTTAGGCTGGCCTTATGGATGGGAATAATGCCATATGAGGCACAAAACACTCGCTTTCCTTTGTACTTGTAAACTAGATTTTTATGGTTGGAGCTATAAGATGTTTTGGTTCTTCTTGGCCGTCATTGGTCTTGGTAGAATCCAGGTGGAATGTACAATTTCACCTGTATCCACCAGTGGAGGGCTCAAGGTCACACTTGTCCCATCTGGTATCTGAGCCAAGTCATATACGTTCAATTTTAATCCTGTTATGGAGAAGCCAAACATGTGTTTATGTAAATGCACAGAGCTTAAAACAGCTCCCCTAAAGCTCAACACTTACATGCTTCTTGTCTCTCGCCCCCGTGCTTTGCTGCGGATGCATACACAGATACTATTTCTTGAACCTCAGCACACCTTTCATAATATAACTTGATTTGTTCAGCAAGTTGCTTCTCAAGGAGGGGATTAAAAATCTACAAGAAGGCAAGAAAGTCAAATGAACAACAATTGTCATGAAATATCCATCCACCTCTAGGAGGATGTGTTTGGGTTGGCTTTGTTCTCCCATTGACATCTCCAGGTGGCTTGTTTGTACACACATCATCCACTCTGGATTTGCAAAGCAAGGTCATTGGTATTAATTCAAGGACACGCCAGCTCTGATGGCTTCCCTCCAGCTTCTCTTTGTGTCCAGCTTCTTAAATGTCAGAATTTCCCAGAGACTGGGACTCTTCCCTCTTCTTTTCTCTGGCTGCACTCTGTCCCTAGAAAATCACACTCACCTCCCCCTTCAATTCCCATGAAAAGATGCAAGGGTACCTGCGATGTGCCTGCTGCATCAAAGAGCCCTCCTCCCCTCTTCTGTAACCTCCAAGAGCTGGCTGCAAGGCCATGGCTTCAGGACAGGCCCCCCTAGCGGCTCACCCCATCTCACTTGCGGGCTTATGTACCCGTTCCTGCCTCAGCACTCCCAAACACATGTGAATTAAAGCATGTATTGTATTCTTTCATGAATTCCCTAATTAAGATCCCGAAAGGGAGCTCCTCAGGAACAAGGGACTTAACTCAGTGTGCTTCAAAATAGAGGCTGGGACCCATTAGTCACACAGTTATTTCAGCGGGTGGGAATCTATAGAGTTTTGGTGTTGTTTTTTGTTTCTGTAAAGTAGAACACAAAATATCAGCATGCACTGAATATAGCAAGGGTATGTATTCTTAGAATAATTTTGTTTCCATTTTGTGTGTGAATATACGTATGCATATGTATATGTACCGTTCATATTAAGCATGTTTCCTCTTTCTCTCTCTCTCTCTCTCTCTCTCTCTCTTTCTTTCTTTTTTTTGTCCTGCTCTTGTCACCCAGGCTGGAGTGCAGTCGCACAATCTTAACTCACTGCAACCTCTGCCTCCTGGGTTCAAGTGAGCACATCCAGCTAATTTTTGTATTTTTAGTGGACATGGGGTTTCACCTTGTTGGCCGGTCTCAAACTCCTGACCTCAAGTGATCCGCCTGCCTCGGCCTCCCAAAGCACTGGGATTACAGGTGTGAGCCACCACTCCTGGCCAATATTAAGCAGATTTCTTATTGTGGACAACCTTCAAAACAATTTTAAACCTACCCATCTTGCTTGTCTCAACACCTAGTTCAGAGCCTGGCATACAGTAGGTTCTCAATAAGCATTTGTTGCACAAATGACTATTTCATTTTTTTCCCTTTTCACAAAGGTCTCTCACAGAGGCTGTAAGGTATCACCCATGGGCAGCAGGGCTCCCCATTTTTCCTGATTATGACTTTGCCTAGTGACCCCTGTTTTTCTCAGAATAAACCCCACAGGGTGAAGGGAATGACAGAATGTTTCTATTTCAGGTATCAGGTGGGGTTCTTGATCTCCTTAACACAGCCCAGAAAACAAGTGCCCTGAAGGCTCCCTCGTGGGGAAACAGCCCTCTCCCCCAACCAGTCCAGCTGCGTTGGCAGGGAGCGTTGGACAGTTCCATTCAGGGGTGGGTTATGGATGTGGAAGGCACTGTGCAGAGGATTCAGCCCTGAACACAATGCCCTTTTCGATCCATACAACTGCTGCCAACCGACCCCAGCGTGAGCCGAAGGCCTGTGTTTCTGAAGAGAGCAGCCAATGGAACCAAGATTTTAATTTGCTACAGCATCTCTTCTGATACTTTAAATAATAGTATATAAAAGAAGCTTTACCAAATAACTAAGATTCTCTCCTTTCATTAGCTTAATCGCTGGATAGGCAACAGCCTGATGAAAATCTACTCTATAATTAAACTAGTAGTTATTAAAACAGAGGAAGTAAATGGTTTCCATTTTATGAGTACTAAATGAACCAAATGTTAACAGAAATCTATTATTGCATTTGTTGGGGGAAAAGCCTCAATATTAATGATGTCTGATGACAGAGGCGGTGCATGGTCCGGCTTGGGTAAACTTTTATTTACACTGGGTTGCACACCCCTGAGGCCCACACCCATCACCCAGGAGTACTGCGAGCTTCCTGATCCCCTGGACTCACCTGGGCGGGGTGCAGACTGCGAAGGCGATAGTACTTCAGGGGTCCAAAAAACCCTTCAATGCCAGCCACATACCTGCTCCCTCCAATAATGAAGTACCCAGCTGTGTCATTATAATGGAAATCCTCCCGGAAGCTAGAGAAGAGAATGAAGGATTAAGAGAGCTCCATGCCAGAACTAGATGATTTAAAAAGAGTCTCTTTCCTAGACCCTCCTTGACTTAACCCGAATTGGCCCAAGCCCTTCACTCTGAGTTTTAGCAGATGAGACCAGTGTAGGGTCAGGTGGACTTGGGCTAGGATCCCAATTCTGCTGTTTACCAGCTATGAGACCTCAGCCCAGTCACTTAACCTCCTCTCCAGTGCTGTCTTCTCCTGTGTCAAATGATAGTTCTTCACTTACTGGATGATTAAGAGGATTACGTGAAGTGTAAAGATGTCAAGCATCTAGCAGAGTGCTTGGCCCACAGTAAACAATCAATATGTGGTATTGATAGTGGTGGTATTGTTTGGAATCAATGAAATTGTCTGGAATTGTTGGTTTTCATTGGAAATATTTTGCTTTAAAAGAAAATAAAAAACCTTGTTGAATGAATAGAAGGTGCCTGTGGGGGAAAGCCAAAAGCGTAGACTATTAGATAAGGACTGAGGCAAAATTCAGTTAGGAGGAGGAGGCCACAGCCAGGTCAGAGGGTTTGGCCGGAGATGAGAGGCGAGCACAGGTGATGAATTAGAGGACCACACTGTCCTGAAGGTCTTGAAACATCAGGAAGGAAAGGGAGGACAAAGTTGGTTGGCATTTATAAAATGCATGAAGGTGTTCCCTTGCAACATTGTTTATATTCACCAAAGATGGGAGAACCCCGGTGTCTGTCAGCAGGGACTGGCCCATCCATTTAGTGTACCTTGAGCTTTCTCACTACGCAGCTAAAAAAGGGACAAAGGAACCTGGAGGGATCTCCAAAATATAGTGTTAAGTAAAAAAAATAAAAGTACAGGACACACAGCATACCTTTTATCTAAGAAAGAGGGGAACAGATTTTTTTCGTATTTGCATAAAGAAACTCCGGGCCAAAGTCTGTACAAGAAACCAATAGAATTATCTCTCCATGGGGTGGTGGGGGGTTGGGGTGAAGTGCATGAGGGTAGGCTTGGGAGCAAGACATTTAACTGTATTTTTACAAAGTTTTGATTTTTTAAAACCACGTGCATCTATTACCTATTAAGAATTTAAAATAATGTTGGGCGCGGTGGCTCACGTCTGTAATCCCAGCACTTTGGGAGGCCAAGGTGGGCGGATCACCTGAGGTCAGGAGTTCAAGACCAGCCTGGTCAACATGGTGAAACCCATCTCTACTAAAAATATAAAAATTAGCCAGGTGTGGTGGTGCGTGCCTGTAATCCTGCTACTCAGGGGGCTAATACAGGAGAATTGTTCAAACCTGGGAGGCAGAGGTTGCAGTGAGCTGAGATTGCGCCACCGCACTCCAACCTGGGTGACAAGAGCGAGACTCCATGTCAAAATAATAATAACAAAAATAAATAAATAAAATAAAAATAACAAGAATTTAAAATAAGAATGGGAGGACAAGGTGTGATCAGAGCATATGTGGACAGTGAGGGGAGTGAGGGCTAAGACAGCTATCAAGTGAGAAGTCAGGCAATAAGATGGAGCCAGGAACCACAAGGGGCAGATGGAAGCAGAGGGAAAGAAAACAAAGTGTCAGGCAGGCTGCCAGGAGCCCAGGGAGCCGAGGAGCGAAGGGCTGGAGTGACGATGGATGGGGACAGAGCAAGCTACCCACAGTTGGATCAGGGAAACCAGGCAACCCAGGGTTATTTCAGAACAGGGGATGGACTGTCTGTTAACAAACAACCCAAGCCCTAGCAGGTGCACCTGGCCAGGGAGGAGGCATGAGATGATGAAGCAAAGCACACAGCCTGGCAGCAACAGCTGACAGCAGCAACATCGAACATCTAGAGATTAGTCTCGTCTAAACACAACCAAAATGGAAAAGAAGTTGCTTCAGCTCCTGATATTTTTCTTTTCAGAATCTCAGTCTTGTAGGACTGTGAAGATGATGGTCTCTCCTGCCTATTTAAGGAGAGGCCATAAAGTTATTATCTCTGAGAGTTGTGAACTGATTCTGTTTTCCAAGACCTTGAAAAGACATGAACATTCCAACAACCCTCATGAGAGAGCACGGGGCACTAGATGGATACAAAGCAATGCTTCTGCAGTAGGAAGCCCTCTTAACAGATCTGCAGCTGAACCAACTCCCCAGCTTACCTGACCGTCCCCATGCAAAACTGACTGACTGATGCTTACAGCATCCGGGATGCTCACTGCCTCACTGCCTAGAGCTTACTGTCTAGAGCCTTAGTCTCCCCATTTAAAAAACGGAAATAGTAATAGTACCTGCCTGTATGGTTGTTATGAAGATGAAATAAACTAATATGTAAACAAAGCATTTCAAACGTGTCAGGCACAGAGCAGACACCATAACCATTAGCAATAGTGATTATCATTCTTAACCCAGTCCTCTGTTGGACTTTGGCTCCCACATTTTGAGTTGCATGCTTAGCAAGAATAAGATGTGCATACTCTCAAACCAGTTAATGTTGGCCTGGTGCAGTGGCTCATGCCTGTAATCTCAGCACTTTGGAAGGCCGAGGCGGAGGGATCACTTGAGCCCAAACCAGTTAATATCAATAGTATGTTTATTGTAATCATACCATTTACTTAAATATGTAATTCAGTAAAACATGAGTGGGGAAGAAAGAGCTCTTCTTTCTATAAAAACTAAGTTGATTATTTTGGGTAGATGCAATAGAGCTTACTAAAAAATTGTTGTAAAATGTCGTGGGAAAAAATTGAGAAAAATCTAATGGCTTTTGGGCTCTGATTATTTTCACAAGTGTCTTTGTTTTCATTTGGAAGAAACAGAAATTGGGTGTTGTTTACAAGTGTGAAAAAAGCCCACAGCAAACACTAATCTGCAGATTTGTATTCAAAAGAAGGCCCTCTCTAGAAAGATTGGCAAATGAATATATACATATATATGTTTTAATTGAAATAAAATGTTTAAGGGAGTTATCTGTTTTAATGGATCCTTGCATTAACTGAGTTTTTCAACAAAAAACAAATTACTTGGTCCCTAGGGCACTGAACCATAATTTTTAAATTGTCATTATTATCAAGCAATAGGGGATCTGTCCAGCTTGGTCTCCATGTACATCGATGTCTTCGTATTTTTCTCCTGCAAAATTCTCAGTGCCTGAACAAAGATTGCAAGAGATTCCTTGTACTGTGCACTGTTTGATGGTCATCAATTTCACTGACATAAAAGCTGAGCTAGACTCTTCCAAAGCCCAAGCCAGCCCCTTTTGAAAACCTGAGACATGCTGGCAAACTATCTTTACTCTTATCTGGACATAGGAGAGTGCCCTGGTTTATTACCGCAGAGCATCAGTAGCTTGAAAGAATCATCAGTGTTGTGAAACAGGCCTCACTCAGAATTAAGAAATAGCTCCAGCTTGAAGTTTCTGTGATAGGAGAACTTAGAGCTTCAAATTGGCTGCCCCCATGCCCCGTAGAGTAACCATCATCTTACATCATCTTACATGTCACTTCTTCGGAGCCTGGTCTAAATTATTTTATTTATTTATTTATTTATTTATTTATTTATTTATTTACTTATTTAGGAGACAGAGTCTTGCTCTGTTGCCAGGCTGGAGTGCAGTGGCGCAATCTCAGTTCACTGCAACCTCTGCCTCCTGGGTTCAAGCGATTCTCCTGCCTCAGCCTCCCCAGTAGCTGGGACTACAGGCGTGCGCCACCATGCCCAGCTAATGTTTGTATTTTTAGTAGAGATGGGGTTTCACCATGTTGGCCAGATGGTCTCGATCTCTTCACCTCGTGATCTGCCTGCTTCAGCCTCCCAAAGTGCTGGGATTACAGGCATAAGCCACCACACCCGGCCGGCCTGGTCTAAATTCTGACCCCCTTGTTCTCCTCCAGCTACTTTATTCATTTCCATCCTAGCACTCACCACGATTTGTAATTTTAAATTTATTTGTGAATTTGTTTTCTGTTTGTCTCCCCAGCTCAATATTTTAGCTCCATGAAGGCAGGGTCTGTATTCTTTGTGTTCATCATTTTATTTCCAGAGTTGAGTGCTGTGTCTGGCATCTGACAGGTGCTCAGTAAACAGGTGTTAAATAAATGAATGAATTTAACACTATAGAGGCCTGAAGCTGTCACCTGTCATGAGATATTACTGACAGCCTTTCATTTATGTGTTGCACTGCAATCCCGAGCACTTAATTCCTGATCTTCTCACGCTATCCTTGTAGGACAACCGTCATTATGTTTACGTTACAGGAACAATAAAAAGGAGGGGTAAGAGACTTGCCTGGGAACACCTATAACCAGTAAACTGGAAATATCTGATGTTTAGTTCACTGGCTTGGCCCACTCTAAAAGTGGGGTTCCTGGCAGGGATGAGATTCCAAATACCTGACCACAGGAACCCCCGGGGGACTCTGGACAGCTCCCTCCGGGCCTAGCTTTACCTCTGCTTATTTCTCTGATGGGGAGGTCTCAGGAGTACAGGCAGGGCAGCTGGGGTGGTGGGGAGGGGCACTCCTGCGTCTGAGTACGGCTAGCTTTTTCGGTTTGTTTTGTTTTTTGTTTTGTTTTGTTGATTGTTTGTTTTGTGGCAGGGTCTCACTCTGTCTCCCAGGCTGGAGTACAGTGGCGCAATCTTGGCTCTCTGCAAACTTCACCTCAGCCTCCCAAGTAGCTGGGATTACAGGCACCCACCAGCACGCCCGGCTAATTTTGTATTTTTAGTAGAGTTGGGGTTTCACCATGTTGCCCAACCTGGTCTCAAACTCCTGGACTTAAGTGATCTGCCTGCCTCAGCCTCCCAAAGTGCTGGGATTACAGGCGTGAGCCACTGTGCCAGGCCGGAGTACTGCCACTTTTACTAAGAAATTGTTTCAATGCTTCAATTGGGATGTAGAGTTGGTGTGTACCCCCAAATCAGTCTTGATCCCTTGATCCTTCTATGTTTATGCTGATTATGTCTTTACTTAAAATTTTAATATTTTATTCACCATGGATTCTCTGCATTCATTTCGATTTTTAAAAACATCATATTAATATGTTACTTATCATGATTACTGTTGAGTTAAATTGTGTACCCCTTCCTCCCACCAAATTCATATGTCAAAGTCCAAATCTCCAGCCCCTCAGATTGTGACCTTATTTGGAAATAGGGTCATCGCAGACATAAGTAGTTAAATTGAGGTGATAACTGGAGTAGGGTGAGCCCCTAACCCAATATGACTGACATCTTTATAAAAAAGGGAAATTTGGACACAGACACACCCATGGGGAGGATGCCATGTGAAGACTGAAGTTATGCTGCCACGAGCCAAGGAGCTACCAGAAGCCAGGAGAGACCGGGAGCAAATCTGTCCCTCGTACCTTCACGGGATCACGGCCCTGCCAGCCCTATGATCCTGGACCTCTGCCCTCTAAAACTGAGATAATACATTTTTGTTGTTTAAGCCACTTCATTTTGGCACTTGGTTCTGGCAGCCCCAGCAAACGAATGCAATCCCTGAGCTTTCTGACACCCCCTTAAGTTTTAGGCTCACTTGCCTCACCCCGGCCCCAGCCCTGGATCATTCCGTGGCCACTCTGTCTCCCATTCACTCATATCAGCCTCTAGATCTCTGGGATTGAAGAGGAAAGGAAACTCTTACAAAGAAAATGAAAAGGAGCCTATGAAATTCAACCAGTTGTCAAAAATGTCCTGGAGCTGGACGTGGGTTTCAGGGGAGAGAGGGGAAGCTCTTATTTTAAACTTCATGTCCTGAAACAAAAACCTTTAATTTCTGGCCAGAGCCCACTTCACAGAACATGGAGATCTGATCTCCAAAGCTGACTCAGATCATCTGTTTCTCCAAAGACAGCTCCCAGGCTTCACTGTCCTTGAACTTTTCAGAGAAGACCCCCTAGCCACCTGTTATATAACAACACTCCTATGTGTTGAACACCTTCTGGCTGATCTGAATCTACCTCGGTGCTCTTGAAAACACGTGCTCTCTCCCTAGGCCGCAGCCGCTATGTTTCAATGCAGCTATTAAGCCACCCGCACCCTCTCTTTGCAGGCTAATAACACTTCTTTAGCCTCTCTATAAAACTCTAATCCTTTAATCCAGCCATGAAAATAAGAATTGTTCGATGTGCCCAGAGCCTAAAAGAAATCGGTTGGACTTAAATGAAAACAGGAATTTTTTTTTATTTTTTAAATTTTTTTTATTTTTTTTTTAGTTTTTTAATGCAGATTCTGATTTAGAAGCTCTGGAACAAAGCCCAAGATTCTGCATTTCTTTTCTTATCTTATCTTTTCTTTTTTTTTTTTTTTTTGTTAAGATAGAGTATCACTGTCACCTAGGCTGGAGTGCTGTGGTGGGATCTTGGCTTACTGCAACCTCCACCTCTCAGGTTCAAGCAATTCTCGTGCCTCAGCCTTAAGTAGCTAGGATTACAGGTGCGTACCACCATGACTGGCTAATTTTTTAATTTTTAGTAGAGATGGGGGTTTCACTATGTTGGCCAGGCTGGTCTCGAACTCCTTGCCTCATGTGATTCACCCACCTTGGCTCCTGAAATGCTGGGATTACAGGTGTGAACCACCTATAAAATGCAGGGCCGAGAGTTTGTTTTTGTTTTTTTTTAAGTAGCATATATGGCCCTCTATTTCTGTCTCTGCCCCTCTTTGCTTCCCTTTCTTTAATAATCAGCATCCAAGAGAATTTGGGTTGTGCGGGATTCTGCGTATCCCCAGCCTGTTTGGAGAGGCAGCATTCTGCCTGCTGCAGTGAAATAGCAGACTCGAGGAATAAACCACTCCTCATCCCAGAAAAAGTGCCTAAAAGTCCTGATGCATTTTTTAAAATTATACATGCAAAATTGGTAATTTTTATTTCTGATCTTTACACTTATTTTTTTATTTTAAGACGGAGCCTTGCTCTGTCACCAGGCTGGAGTGCAGTGGCGCCATCTCAGCTCACTGCAATCTCTGCCTCCTGGGTTCAAGCCATTCTCGTGCCTCAGCCACCTGAGTAGCTGGGGTTACAGGCATGCGCCACCACGCTAGGCTAATTTTTGTATTTTTAGTAGAAACAGAGTTTTGCCATGTTGCCCAGGCTGGTCTCAAACTCGTAGCCTCAAGTAATCCACCTGCCTTGGCCTCCCAAAGTGCTGGGATTACAGGCGTGAGCCAACACCCCTGGCCTACACTTGTTCTTAAGCCTTCAATTTCAGATGTTCTTTGACATACGATGGGATTACATCCTAATAAACTCATTGTAAGTTGAAGGTATCATTAGTACAAAATGCATTTATTATCCCAATAAACTCATTGTAAAGTCAAAAAATCGCAAATCAAATCATCATTGGGTCAGGGACCACCTATATACATATATTATCTAGCTATAGCAAGGTATCCTGAATTCCTAATGAAGGTTGCCCCATGGTTCTGACACTATAAAACCCACTACTATACGTGGATGTAGAAGTAAATTAAAAAATGGTGAAACACAGGCAGGAAACTCAGTTCTTAGTTTCTGTAACTCTTGTAGAGAATGGTTATATAAAGATGAAAAGTGACTCCAATATCAATAGTTGCATACATTTCAAATCCAGATTATAAACATAAATATGAAGACTGTCTGCTTTTATGTCTTATATGAGGCCAAAGTTACCAACCATTCTCAATAAGCAACACTAATACTTTGATTTATTTTTCAGAATCCTTCATAGAAGATAATTTTCAAAGAAAATGAATTATAAAGTGCCATGAAAGGAAGAATTTACAATGAGATCTGCTTTTTTCTTGCTTAGAAAAAAAGGTTGTGGGGGAAACAGAAAGAGTTTGTTCATGGTAGGAAAAAAAAAGTATAAAGACTAGCTACAGGGCAGAGAATAATCCATGCTTGGAAAAGCTGAATGAGGAGATATGGAATAACATTAGGGCTGAGGGCTAAAGTATGAAGATTCCTTAACTCACATGCAGGCAAATTTTGAATAAAAAGAAAAATCACACTTACCTAATGGTCTGATTGTGGTAGCTTTTCAAATCCTGTCCAATGCTAGTGGTTACTACTATCTATGATGGGAGGGATACACAAGAATCAGTTACGCCTCATCACCCTACATTACCTATGCAGTCCTTTGTGTCAATTACTCACAATATGTGTTGGAGAGTCTTTTACCTGATCAGTTTCTGCAAAAATAAAATTAACAGCTTACTAGCCCTGTGCATGTTTTAAGATTTCATACATTTAACTTCCCCAAATGTGACTTGATGTGATTAAAAATATCTACAATGCAGTTTCCACCAAGTTTCAGATACTTCCAAACTCCAAGCCAAAGGCTCATTTGATGTATTTGCCCTTAAACGCTTGTTGTGTAGAAAGACAAGGAAATATGTATGACACTACAAGGAGTGTTTAAAATCTTGCTCTGATTCCATCAGAGCCTTAGGGGGAAAACAAGATTGGTGTTGTATGTTCTTCATGCACTGCTGTTCCCACCTCCCTTTCCCTAAGCACTGGGAATCATCATTCTCATTTTAACAGGGACACTATTTTTTGTCATGAATGCTGTTAGCTGTCTCATATGGGCTCTTCTCATATCTTGGACTCCAACATAATAAGCCTCTCGATTCAAGGGGCCACTTACATTCTGCTAGTGCTACCACAGAGTAAGTGTTAGGGCGTGTCTCAAAGACATGGCTATGACACTTGGTCTATGAAAGACAAACTAACCCACCAGAAACCAACCCAATTCAGCCATACAACATGTTGGTTCAGAAAAGAAAATGACTCACACCAGTTGTTTGCCTAAACCAACCATTTAAGTCACTTATACATTCAGTCAAGGCAGACTATGGTAGTCCCATCACAGAGGTGGATTTTGGGTGGGAAGCAATTATGTGTTGTTTGGAACCTGTGTATATTAGACCAGATAGAATAGAAAGAAGAAGGACAAGTGGGCGAAAGTCTACACACACCAAAAAAAATTTTTTACCCCCACTTATCTGGTCTTTCTAATTCTCTCCTGCTTTACTCAGCTATGTACTCCGCCACTAAATTTATCTCCTTCATTAAAGGACTACTTTTAATCTTCTGCTCAAATATCTTCTATGGTGCTTTGCAAGTTGATGTCTAAATTCCCTGATATCCAAGATTCTCTGCATTCTGCTCCTAAATACATATTTTTCCCTTCTATTAGCTTTCTATAGTCTACAAATTTCTACTCCAGTCAAACTAGTTTGTCTGCTAACCCCTAATAACATGCTGAAATACCCTCTTCTCCCTTCTCTATCTAAATCCTGTCCAACCAGAGAAATCTTCTCATGACACCTTCCCTAAGCATCCCAGCATAAAATGCTATCTCCCTTCTAGGAATCAATACAAATCATCTGGCAATTAATTATTTTTAAGTTATTATTATTATTGAGACAGAGCCTCACTTTGTTGCCTAGGCTGGAGTGCAGTGGCGCCATCTCGGCTCACTGCAACCTCCGCCTCCCGGATTCAAGCAAGTCTCCTGCCTCAGCCTCCTGAGTAGCTGGGATTATAGGCGCGTACACCATGCCCAGTTAATTTTTGTATTTTTACTAGAGACGGGGTTTCACCATGTTGGCCAGGCTGGTCTCCTGACCTCAGGTGACCCACCCTCCTCAGCCTCCCAAAGTGCTGGGATTACAGGCGTGAGCCACCACACCCAGCTGTCATCTGGCAACTAAGCTTGCTTTATGACAGTCCTTTACCTGCTTAATGTTACTTCCATAAATAGTCTACAAGCAACTCGAGCATAGTGCCTTGCATACAGTAGGTGCAAAATAAGATCTGTGAATCTGCACTGATGATTTTATACTTGTCTCAGGGACAACAGCACTGAGCTGACCTTCTCCACAGGAGAAAGCATCAACCAAGCTATTATGGCCGTCATAATTCTCACATAGATAGGAAGCTAAAATGTGGACCACCACTATGTCACCGAACATTTTTAAGTAAACAAATACACATACCAAGAATCCCAGCTATCATTTTACAGACTCTTCTCAGGAAAGCAGCAAGGACTGACCTGATTTCTTTTCTCTTACAGAAAAAGGAAATGTGATCAACTTAAACACCAAGGGAAGACTGTGCATCATTTCATCCACAAGACAAACAAAATGCCTCTTCCAGTTTTGTTACAGGAAAAATCACAGATCAATAAGAAAAGCTGATGAGAAAACAAAGCAACCAGAAAAAGGTGGCAAACCCACACTGTGTATATCGAGAAACAGAACTGTCTTCAATTAGAACAACAGATTTGCCATAATCCATAAAATTCATGTTATGAGAGTTTGAAGCAGTTATGTACAATGTTTTATGCTACAAAGTAGATAAAGACCCTCCATCCCACCTGAATTATCACTTATGTGTGTTGGTTATTACGATCTGTTTAATGCCAAACGTAAGCAATTGCTTCACTTGCCAAAAGCAGTCAAATCATTTCTTGGCTGAACTAACCAATCCATTTCCTTAAAAAAAAAAGTTGTAGATCTGATAACACTATATAAACATGGCCAATATTGTTTTAACATTTATCTCCACAAAGCCTATCTCCCCAGGAGAAAAGGACTGAATTGCTCAGATCAGTATGGCTATAGAGCTGCTTGTATGCTTTATTCATTCACCCTACAGTCAAAAGCAGCACTTCAAAAGTTAATTAAATGGGATGGGATTCTTATGATTTAAACTTCCATCTATAAAAGTTTGATTTAGCAAGTGTGTAGTTGTAACGAGTCTATCATTTAGCACAAATTTGCTTTTGCAGATTTTGTTGCTCCCCGGCTTTATGGCAATGCTTAACTTTAAGCGAAAATGCTCGTATGTCGTGTGATGAAGCGTGCATACAAATACCTGGCCTCCGTTAAAAGAGATATCCAGTCGAAACCACTCCTTCAAAGGTATGATGAATTTAGTTTTTACAGCAAGGTCTTCCCCTTTGACAAGATGCATCTGAATATGCAAATAGCCTAAAAGGAAAATTCGAGCACATGAAAATGACCAAAAAATTTCTGAGTGAATGAAGTAGCTAGGCCTTTTCAACAATTGTCCTAAGAAGCTACAAGACTCCACAAAAACAAAGCAAAACCCAAACGCGCATTTATAAATGCATTTCTTTGTAAATAAGACATTAGGTTTAAGCTTCTGGGAAAAGAAGTTAAATTTGAAGCCCACATTTGGAAGCCATTGCTCTTGCTGGGCTGCCATTTTGACGAGATCTTCCTTATTCTAGACAGACATATCTGTCACTAGGCAGAGCATTACAAAATTACAATGTCATTTTAAAGGTTGTGTTTTATACTCACCCTCTTCCGTAAGAAATACAGAAGGTGTGCCGTACATCTCATTAGAGTCAACAAAGTACAGAATCCCACAGAGGTTGGCCTTGCAATAATGGAGTAAATACAGCCACAATGAAACAGTAAACCTATAAGAGCGAGGGGGAAAAAAATTCTGCAGATTGATATCATCCAAGAACACGTAATTATGGTTAACAATGACCAAGTAAATTGCTTTCTTTCCAATGAACGGATGAATTTGCGTTCGCATTCATCATGGGAGATCAGCTTGCAAAGCTTGATTTTTGAAACAAAAGAGGTAGTTAAAGTAACTGCAAAAGACAGGAGTTAAGCTTCGTTGTACAAAACTAGCAGACTTTCTACCTTGCACCAAAAACTGTTTCTCTGCCTCTTTGAGAATCTCACATGCCTGCTATTTGAATTGTTGATTAAGGCTTACAAAGTCAGACATAGATAAAAAAATCTGGATTTTAATAAGAGGTGATTTGATAAGAAGCTATTTTAATTTCTATGATTAAAAGAAAAAACATAATTAGAGCCTTTTGAGCAATTTTGTTCCTTTCACAGATAAAAGCCATAAGGTAGAAAAATGTAATCATCTACAAATGGCATCACTATGTGATAATAGGGACACATATATGCTATTTTCATGCTCAGATTAGGTTATTCAGTATCACGGTCCTGGCTGACCAATACGGAACAATTAATCTAATTATCCCATTCCTGGACTGGGGCTATTTTAGTCGAAAAAAATATTGTACATCTGTGACTTGTAGAGTGAGGATAAAATACCAGTAGCCAACTTAACCAGGACACATTTAGCCAAGATATGTGATCCATCAATCATTCAGAAAAGACTTGCTGAACACCCCTTGATACCGCACACAATGCTACTGACCAGTAGTTCAAAGGTGAGCCAGTGGGAATGATTGCATTTTGTATGTGAAACATGGATCAAGGTCAAAATGAATGCATTGATTTCTCTTCATTTACCCCAGTAACCAATTTACAGTTTGGGTTAAAGTGACAGTGGCCCCAGGTTCTTTGCAGACACACACAAGTCCTTTCCGGTCTTTGTAATCTGGCCTCAAAATCAGTGGTATGATATGCAAACAGATGGTGCCACACAGCTCCCTCCTGACCCACCCAGCTGAGCAAGCTCATGAAGATAAGTTATTACAAGGAAGCTTAGCAAGAACATACGCTCGGTAAAGTGACTCAAGATCTTTCTACAGCCAGCAGCACGGGAAGAATTAAATCACTCTGCTAAATCCATCTGGTCTGAGGTGAACCAGGAACCATTTTCAGCATCTTCAATTCAGCAGAAGAAAAAAAATACATATATCTGGGTCTTGCTGAAATCAATGGAGGAGATCAGAAGTCGTGAGATTTCAAACAGCTCATCCAATCTTCCACGACAGAAAGGCAAAGCCAAGGCTGCAATCTGTGCTGGCTTTGGCTGGCTGCACCTGAGACCTTGCAGGGCCTCAGGCTTCAACACCTTGCTGTCTACTCATGTCATGTAAGGAGGCTAAGGCAAATTAAGGATTGTTAAATGCAAGAATAATTCAAGACTCATTTGAGGTTTTCAGATCCACCAATTCTAAGCCACGGAGATCTCAACATTTTTGCAAAACACCTTACCAAGGTGTGTCCTCCTAAGGAGTTCTTCCACTAGCCTGCCCTGGTCCTCAGATAAAACAAGCACCGCCCGACCAGCTCCCTTCTGCTACCCATCCTTACACTGGGTAATCCATCCTCTGGCGTCGAGTGGCCTCCAGCTCTCGGTTCCGAAACCTCGGGAACTTCTTGACAATGCCTGTGTTTTCTCCACTGGAGGCATAAGGAAAGCCAAGCAGGGCAACCACATCTGCAAACAGCAAAATGGCTCCCTTTCAATTATATCCAGAAAAACATTCCTTCCCAAACCACATTCATCCTGAAAGCCTCTGCTGAGCTCCAATCAAACATTTAAGTGAGATACCCTAAAAATATTAGCAAACATCTGTTGAATATATGCCAAGCACCATGCTAAGCACTCTGCAGAGACCATGTCAATTACTTTTCATAATAACTCTGTGAAGTAGATTCTATTATTAGTTCCATTCTACAGATGAAAAGCCCGAGGCTAAGTTCACAAAGTTAATAAGTGATAGAACCACAATTCAGGTTCTGAACTCAGGCTTCTGTGTTCATAATCATTTCACATCCTGCCCTCTGAATGCTAAGAAAAGCATCTGAATTTGTGTTATAACAGTAAGTTAACACTTCTATAGTTCTCACTATGGTCCTGACATTTTTGTAAATGTGCTACATAAATTTGTTCATTTCATGTTCATTATTATCCCCAGTCTACAGATGAGAAAACAGAGGCACGGTTGCCAAAATAGTAACTAATATTTAGTGTACACCAGCAATATGCTAAGCACAATCCAGGGATAATCTCACTTCATTTCACAACAAACTATGAAATAGGTTCTTTTATTATCCCCATTTAACAGATTAAAAACTGAGCATCAGAGAGGGTTAAATAAGAGATGGAGCTGGGATTCAAACTCAGGCTCTTTGGTTTCAGAATCCATACTCTTAAAATTGCAGTTTTTTTGTCTTCTGTGCAAACTTTCCACAGTAAATTCAACATACTACCGTACATAAAAATTACTAACCATATACCTTAACATTGGAAAGTCTTCCATTTTATTTCACAAACACGAAAGAATTCTTCTCTATAGCTCTAAAAAGCATAGGGATGTTCACAACAAATCTTAAAGGGAGAACTGAGTTATTTCATCTATACTTAATACTTACCACTTTCAACAAGCCTAAGTATGAATTTTTGGTTTTCCATATGATTCCCAACTAAAGAAAACAGAATCCACTTAACTCAACCTAGGAATAAGAATACTTTTCTTGGCTGGGCGTGCTGGCTCACATCTGTAATTCCAGCACTTTGGGAGGCCAAAGTGGGCAGATCACTTGAGGTCAGGAGTTCGAGACCAGCCTGGCCAACATGGTGAAACCCCATGTCTACTAAAACTACAAAAAAAAATTAGCCGGGCATGGTAGTGTGTGCCTGTAATCCCAGCTACTAGGGAGGCTGAGGCAAGAGAATTGCTTGAAGCCGGGAGGCGGAGGTTGCTGTGAGCTGAGATGGCACCACTGCACTCCAAACTGGGCAACAGAGCAAGACTCCGTCTCAAAGAAAAAGGATACTTTTCTTCTGCTTAAAATACTCCTTAGTTTAGACATTCATGATTAAATAGTGGAAACAGTCTATTTTCCTGGGCCTCTCGGAGAGAGAAGAGTTGATTTATGTGCAATTCATCAAATACCAATATTGGCACAAATTATGGGGGCTTCAGCCTAGGATGCTGGACGTCCCAGCTCTCATTTCCCAAAGGAAATAAAAAGTTTTATTATATAGACAGGTACCTCTGGTTTACTACAATTTGGAAATTGTAAGAACAGTTTTTAGAATCTCAGGCCCTTGTGTATTTTAATAGGATTAAATGAGCCAATTTCTCCCCAGTAGCCACAAATCTACATGGTTTGTTACAAGTAGAGATGCATTTGGAAATCCAAAAGAGTGGAGTTATCAATTTCAACAGAAGCACTTAAAACCCTTTGTTTTTTCAATTTGAGCTCAATTTGGGCCCACTGGACTTGCTGGTCTATGATGGGAGTGGTGAGAGGGGTGAGAAATGGAAGTACTGCAAAGGTTTTCTTTGGAATCTGAGGGAAAAATTTACCAAGGAAGTTGACATCAGCTCAACTTTGGTTTGGCTTCCACTATGTTGAGTGGAGCAGAAGAGACCAGATGGCCACGTTAGACCCCTAGGAAGCCTTCTGCTGGTGATGGCTGTTGAGTGATCTAGTGTGCAGTGGAAACATTTGTCAAAACAAATGGGATTCAATTCTGCCCAACCTGACTCCAATAAAAAAAAAAGCTTCATAAAGGAGGTTTCTAAAGTGGAAAGAGTTAAAAGTGAATGACAATGAGCGCTCCCTTGTCCAAAGACCAAAATAAAGCAGGTCAAATGGGAGAACTTGCCGCAATAGATTATGAAGGAAAAAGCTCAGATCCAAAGATCTAAAATAATTTTACAAGAACACATACCGTTTGTACCCAACAAAACCAAAGTAATGGTAGTTTTCTTTCAAATCTGTAGCTTCGCTATGTGTATAATTTGGATTCCTAGTGGAGTTTGCTCTCAGTATAATACTGTCTTTCGATTACAATTAGAAGTAATGAACAAGAATTAATTTTGGAGCAGGAGAAGACTTTAAAATTCATCTGAATAACATATAGGATATGTTATCATATATGTTATTTATCAGGATAACATATAGATCCATTGTCTAATAACTGATTATAGCTGCGTGCAATGCTATAATTGACTAGTGATGTCTTGTCATGGGCAGTGGAATGGGGAGCAACGGTACCAGTGCCATCCACCACTAAATAATTTACAGGTAGGAAAACTTATGTCCAAAGAAGTTTACTGCCTTGCCTCTAGAATGTACTCATTAAAGCAGGGGCCTTACTTGTTCACTATTCCATCCCCAGAACCTAGAACAGTGCACAGTACTTGATAAAGACCCCATAAATATTTGATGAATGAATGAATGTAGGTGTGGCCAAGTCAGGATTTGAATCTGTCTCCCTTCCTCCTAGTACTGTCCACAATTCTGTAATGTGCACCACACTGCGTAAGCCAAAGAATGACCTTTCTTCTTTCAAATCCTTTCCCCGAATTCATTTCTTTAGCTTATTTTGCAGGAAGAGCTTAGGTTAAACAAACAAACAAAAAAAGACACAATTAAGACGTAAACATAGAATGCCAGGAAAACAACTGATGTTAGGAACCCTTTGCTGTTTTGCTTGTATTATTTCCTCAAATTTTAGAGCAATAAGAGGCAACAGATATTATATGGTGCAAACCCCTTCATTTGGAGACAAGAAAAATGTAAGTGTCTTAATGAAGATTTCATAGCTAGTAAGAAGCCCTAATATGACTCAAACCTGGCCTCCGCACTGCAAACCAATGGGCTTTTCTTCTCACAAGTCCTCCCAGAGAGAACCTCGGCTGATATTCAGTGGGCATGACCTGTGTGGATATACTGGTTGCTAAAACGCTGAAATATTTCTATTTTGGTTTGATAATTGATGTCACCTTGAACCTCCAAGGCCCCACCAACCCTGGCCCCTCCTTCAAGTTAGAGCCTGGCCCAGCAGCGGCCTCTGGAGCCGGCTTCAGCACTAAGGCTAGCACCCACTGGAGTTCACCAAGGCCCCCCACCCCTCACTGGTTGTTAAATATTTTAAATCTCATCCCTGGGTCAGGTGGGGTTAAGGGACGATTATGTAGCCCATTCTCTAGTTCAGCTGAGTGATCAGAACCCTGACACAGATCCCTTGCTCGGGAAAAGGTAACATTTCCATGTAACAAAGGTAACACTTCCATGTAACAAAACCCCACTGCAGATGTGCTTCAAACACACAGCAATGAAGTCACTGAGATCATCAGCCCACCCTCGGAGAAGCTGAAGATGGTCTCAATGCAAGGAATCACAATGACTACAAGCCTGTAAGCAAAATCTGCGGGGAAAGAAGTGAAGATTTCTCAACCTGGAGAAATAAAGCCAGAGCACAGGCAGCTCAATAATGCTTTCCAAACACAGGACATTCAAAAGCCAGTGGCCAATAAGGTGTTTAATTTTCTTTAAAGTCAAAGCCTGAGAATAAAAACTCAATTTTCTAGCAGATATGATTTAGGTCAGATCTTCCTCCAGAAAGGATACTAGGCATACTAGGCAGTGAAGCAGGTTCCTAAGGAAGTCTGTGGAACACTCGATGGCACGAATCTTAAGAATAAAACCAGTTTTACTCCTAGTAATTTATCCTCCAAACATGCTTATGAGTGTGCACAGAGATACATGTACAAGGATGTTCAGTGAAGCCTTGTGGTTAAAAGCAACAGCACGATCATCAGCAAAAGATAGGTTAAATAAATTACGGTCTGTCAGGCACTAAGGAGCTGTTGAAAAGAATGAGGTCGGCAGCATGTCCTGGTACAGAAGAATCTACTGTATTGTTAATGAGCGCAGGTCCATTTCTAGAATCCTCTCATTTGTGCAGGAAGAAAACGGGACACAACTTAATGCTTGTATGTGCAGGGAACATTTCTAGAAGGAGACACAAGAAACTGTTGCTAATGAATTTACTTCTGGGAAAAGGATCAGAAGATTCGAGGGTGAGGGGCGTGGAAACTTACTCGTTCCCCTAAACCTTTTCATGCTATTTAAATTTTTTTTATTGTTACCGTGTACACGTATTACTTTTTCGTCTATGAAAGAAAAGAACAAAAGCTCTGAGCACTTCCGGGCAGGCACATAGAAGGAGCCAGCTACATCCCAAGGCCTCCCCACCCTCGGCCTCCGAGGCTGCCCAATCCGCTTCAAAGACACAAAGTCCAGTGGGTGAAGAAAACAGGATGATTCACATCGATAAAAATTCAACTTTAAAAAAAGTATTCTTTCTAATTTGGAACCTGGGTTAGGACTGTATTAGCATATTTCAGAGAGGCGGCATAGCAAAGTCAAAAGAATCAGGAAGTCTGGACTCCAGTTAAACAAACTCCCTGAGCCTCAGTTTTCCTCTTTGTTAAAGAAAGGTTGAGAATAGCACTGTCTTTCCCATGGTACTATTATGAGGATTAAATGAGACAATGTGCTCGAAAAAAGTGTTTTGAAAATCATAAAGGGGAATGCAGATGCCAGGCATTAATTAGTGTTATTACTGAAAAAATCAGACTACCATGATTAACTGGAAAAAAAGGAACTAGGTCTGTTTTTTTTTAATGCCAAATATATAGTTTATAACTACTAAAAGTACTATCATGACATTGACTTGAATAGTCCTGCTGCATAAACCATTTTTTTCACAAAGACAAGTCAAGGCTGGTTCCAACACTTGACTTAACTTTCAATCATTTTGTTGTAATGAAATTTTATTATAAAAAATCATACTTCCAGTCCATTGGATCTGAAGATGAGAATGCATTTTTGAAAGGAAAATAGTGGAGAAGAAGAAAACTGCCATGTTGCCCCAGAGTTTCTTATTTAAGAGGGAAGATCAGAGAAATGTTCATAAAGCTAAACATTAGGGCATTTAAGAAACTTCCAAGACTGTTCCTAACCTGCTTATCTAGTCTTACTTCTTGAATTGCCCATCTCACACCTGAGATTGTATCTTGGAAAATAAACCACAGCAAGTGTGCTGCTAGTCCACATTTCCACTCCATGGCAGACAGTAACTGATGGACATGGCAGTCTTTCTCAGTATGTGCAGACTCATCCTCAGAATCCTACTCAACACCATGCTCTAGGCAGCCACCCCCAATCAATACAAGCTAGCCTGTGAGATGAAGCCTTGTTGCCATCTTTCCCGTCAAGGAACAAAGGCTTGTCACCATTTCCTGATCAGGAATTTTCTCCTTTGTGTGCCACAGCTTATGCCTTCCCCTCTGCCTGAAAGCTCAATGTCCTTCCTTCCTTCCTTTTTTTTTTTTCCTTCTTCTTCTTTTTTTTTTTTTTTTGAGACAGAGTCTTGCTCTGTTGCCCAGGCTGGAGTGCAGTGGCACCATTTTGGCTCACTGCAGCCTCCACCTCCTGAATTCAAGCAATTCTCCCTCCTCAGCCCCCCAAGAAGCTGGGACTACAGATGCATGCCACCATGCCTGGCTAGTTTTCTGTATTTTTAGTAGAGCTGGGATTTCACCATGTTGGATAGGCTGGTCTCTCACTCCTGGCCTCAAGTGATCTGCCTGCCTCAGCCTCCCAAAGTGCTGGGATTACAGGCGTGAGCCACTGCACCCAGCCCCTCCTTTTTGATCCATGAAAACTCTACTCATCCCTCAAGTCTCTGTCAAAATGTCACCTCCTCTGTGAAGAAGCCACACAAAGTGCTTAACATATACAGATTGCTCAGGAACTTTTAATCAGTGAATAAATGACTTAAAATAAATAAATAGCTTCATGACATCACCTGGTAGTTTAGCCTAATGAATAACTGTGGGGTTTGGGAGCCAAACTACCCAGGTTCAAACTCCAGCATCTTCATTAATAGCTGTGCAAACTTAGACAAGCTACTTTATCTCTCTGAGTCAGTTTTCTGTTTTCTCCTTGATAAATATCACAGTGGAATATTGGGCAAATTAAATTAAATAATGGCCCAGGCGCTGTAGTTCACCCAGCACTTTGTAATCCCAGCACTTTGGGGGCCGATGCAGGCAGATCACCTGAGGACAGGAGTTTGAGACCAGCCTGGCCAACATAGCGAAACACCATCTCTACTGAAAATACAAAAATTAGCTGGGTGTGGCGGCACGCATCTGTAACACCAGCTACTCGGGAGGCTGAGGCAGGAGAATCGCATGAACCTGGGAGGCGGAGGGTGCAGTGAACTGAGATCGCGCCACTGCACTCCAGCCTGGGTGACAGAGCAAGACCCTGTCTCAAAAAAATCAGATAACCACGTAAACCACATAAAGCACTTTGACAGTGCCTGGCACATAGCAAATGCTCAGTAGCAGTAAGTGACTGTAACTATTGGTAGCCATGTTAAAGAGGGTGGCTTTGTCCTCATCTTTGAGCCTCCACACTCAGTAAAGAAATTGATACATAGTAGGTGCTCAGTCAATCTTTGTTTAATTGAATCAATCATGATATGTGTCATAGAAGCGGTACTAACACAGCATTCTGATGGCCAGCATTTATGAAGTTAATTTCTGGTTGTGGAAATTAAAAAAAAAAACAAAAAACTCAACAAAACTTCAGGGTGGGGGCTAGAAAAGTGTTAGAAATTTGAGCTGGCAGTTGAAATAGGGGCATGATTTTGCCAAGCAGACATGGAAAGTGGCAGTGGGGGGAGGTGTTGCTTCGTGGGCTGGGGGAGTCGGGACGGAACAGGAGCTATTCTAGGGAAAAGAAACTGCTTTAGCAAAGACATAGGGGTGGGGAATCAAAGACTTAAACCACAAAGGGGAAGCTGAGCTTACCTGTGGCTACAAAGAAGAATCCCTGAACAGGAGGAGCCTGCAGCCTTAACTAGCGCATCCCCAGTGGGTTTGTCTGGGAAGCTACGGAGTGTGTGCAGTGGCCCTAGGGAAGGATCACCACCACCCCCACCCCCACACACTCCCTCATGTGGCAACACAGCCCTGCAAGGGTATCAGTGTGTGATGTTCACAAACTGTCCTTCCCCCTTGGTTAAGTGCATTCATTCAATCAACAAATAGTCACGAGTGCAGGGCCCTATGCTCAGCATCAGAACAAAGCAAACAAGTCCCCTGGCCTTGTGGAGCTTGTGCTCCAGTGTAGGCCAGGCAATAGACACATAGGCAACTAAAGATATTTACTGAAACTGTCCAGTGGTGATCAGGCCAGGAAGGAAAATGAAGGTGGACAATGACAGACATGGCGGTGGCGGTGGGCTTGCTGTCTTAGATAAGGAGATGGCATTGGAGCAGAGGGGTAGGTGAGGTAAGGAAGTGGCCATGTGGTGATCTGGGAGAAGAGCATCTTAGGTGGAGGGAGCAGTCACACACATGTCCCAAAGTGAGAATGAACTCGGTATGCTCCAGGAGAAGCAAGCGGGCCCCTGTGGCTAGAAGCAGTGGGGAAGGGTGTGCATGGTGGGACACGAGCTGCAAGGGGAGAGGGACCGATTCCCACAGAGTAAGAGGCATGGGTTGATCTTAACTGGGATCAGTGGGTAATGGGAGGAACTGGGGGGTTTAATCAGGCAGTGATGCGATCAGCTTGCAATGGCTGCTCGTGGGGGTTCAGGAGGGTATGACGGGCAAAACTGGGTGGCCACTTGCAGGCAGTGCCAGGAGTCCAGACAGGAGGATGACAGCTTAGACCAGGACAACGGTACTCCGTGTGGTGAGAAATGCAAGAAGGGACTGAATATGTGACACATACAGCCAGCACTAGGTGACTGTCAAAATAGAGTATGACAGGAAGAGAAGTCCAGGTGGGCCCCCGGGTCTGGGGCCCAAGTCATCGGCTTGCATGGCTGATTCCTTTCTTTCCGTGACTCCAGCGTGAGTCAGGCACACATGTGATTTGGGAGGGACAACAGAAACGCCCAGTCCCGTCCCTCAAGGAAATAAGCCACACTAGGTAGATCCACAGTCTGCCTATGGCTACATATGCCCCCCACACCCAGGATGCAGCAGCAACAGGTGCACCAGGGGCACGTGGCCGAGTCGTGGCACACACGTGCTCCCAATGGCTACCGACTTCTCATCTGGGTTAGGATTTCCCTGCAGGGCTGGGTAAACGTCTGCTGCATCTCCACCAAAAATCAGTCTTATGGCCTCGCCGGGTCTGGCCTGGCAAAGGAGATAAGCTGCTGAGAGCCGTGTCTGGACACACACGGCCCTCGCCTCAGTAGCCTCGGCAAAGCCAGTGGTGGAGGCCCTCCAAGCACACTTCCAGAACGCCTGGGCACAGGGACTTTGACTCTTTTTGTACATGAAAAGGAAAATGAAAGCAAGTCAGGGAGTACTTCAGTTCACAAGCAGGGCCATCGTAGGACACCAGGCACTTGACACAGAAAACCTTCCCTGAAACCCCACATCAGTGCTGTCTGAGACAGGAACCATACATGACAGGCCCCCTGTGGCTCAGCTTGGAGCCTCACTAATGCCATCTTGTTCTGACTTGAGTCTTGTTCATCAAGAAGCCCCTGCTAAGAACAAACCAGAGGCCTGGCCCCCTTCCATCCCCACAGCCCGGATCCGGAACAAAGGTCATGGATGTTTTCCATGGGACTGCTGCAGACGCTCTTGTGATCTGTCTTTTGGAGGAGGAAGAATGTGTACCCCTTTTTCGGTAAACAAATCACAGCCTTGTAATCAGAGCTTATTTTGAGGGTGCATGGAGCTCCCCACCATTTTCAGTGACTTTAACTCTTGGGAAAGGGTTTTCTCTGCGTTATGGTTTAATTCTCACTCCTAAGGTAATGCTCTGAAGCAGGTGAGGAGAAAAATCCCACTGTGCTGTTCCTAAGCCTTGTGAATATGAGAAGAAACAACAAAAGAAGGAAAAGACGTTTCACATTTTAAGGGCATATTCAGGCGCCCTAAGAACTGAGCCAGTTCGTTAAATGATTTCATTTGGAAACTTCCAGCTTGCAATTCAGTCATTCTTCAATGAGAAATACATGATTTGTCAAATATGGAATGGAATCATTAATCCCTGACAAAGTCGGAGGTACAGCAAATTATGGCTGTGTGTGCCCCATGCTCTCTTCCCCTTAACAAATTAGGTGGCCCTGTGGAAGGTATTCCAGACAGATGCCTACATGGGGTTCTGCCTGGAAGAGGGAGGCACACTGATCATCAAAATGACTGACTTGACTGCTTTCAGACATTTAACTACCCATCCCACCCTCCCTGCTATGTGCACACACACAGAAAGGGAATTTGCTTTCATCTTCTAGATATTTTTTCATTTAAAGCACTGCACAAATGCAAAATAAGCCAGACAGACAGGGCTATTAAAATGTAGGTTAAAATTGTATAGATCTACACAAACACAGGACCCCCCTGTAAAAAGTGGTAAAATCTGAGTGAGGTCTGGAGTCCAGTTAACAGTATTAGATCAGCATTACTTCCCCAATTTTGATTTTACACTGTAGTTATGGAAAATGAGGAAGCGGGGGTGAGGATACACAGGGACCCTGTACCCTTTGCAACTTTCTGTGAATCTATAATTATTTCAAAATAGTTTTAATCCAGCACTTTGGAAGGCCAAGATGGGAGGACTGCTTGAGCCTAGGAGTTCAAGACCAGCCTGGGCAACATAGGAAGACCCCATCTCTACAAAAAAATAAAAAAATAAACTGGGTGTGGTGGTGCATGCCTGTGGTCCCCGCTACTCAGGAGGCTGAGGTGGGAGGATTGCTTGAGCCCAGGATGTTGAGGCTATAGTGAGTTATGATCATGCCACTGCACTCCAGCTTGGGTAACAGAGTGAAACCCTGTCTCAAAACAAGAAAAAGTTTTGAAAAATATCAAATGTGCCAGTTCTAGGGTAAGTGGCTTCTGACCAACTATCATGTATGGTGACACAGGTCCTTTCAGTTTTCATTATATGCAGAGCTGTTTTGGGACAGTACCAAGAAATCACCATAGTCATTATTTCCCCCAAAGATAGCCCAACAGAAATCACATCCCAGAGGTGACAAGAAGTTGATCACTAAAGGAAAAACTTAGAGTGCATGTCCTTAAGTCACCTTGTCCCAAACCCATCCTGTTGATGAAATGTCAGGCACTTCCTGTGGAAGGGTCTGTTGCCACAAACCCATGGATGTCCTCTGCCTGCCAAGCCTGGCTGAGGGTCGGGTCACGGGAACCATAGCAATCCTAAGTCCAACCAGCTCTGTCCCTGGCCCACAGGTTCTCAAGTTTCAGGGTGCATCAGAGTCATGAGGAAGGTGTTTAAAATGCCGATTCCAAGCCTTCCCCTACCCCCGCAGATCCTAAGTAGATGAAGGACGGGGCCTAGGAATTTGCATTTGCAACAAGCATTTTTGATTCTGTCACAGGTGGTCCTAGGGCCACAGTTGAGGAAACAACTGGGAGCATGAGTGGGGAGGGCTCCCCACTGAGGGGGCAGAAGAAGAGCTGGCAGGCACTCGGCATCCACAGAGCAAGGCGCTCCTTGCACCAATGGAGAGAACTTCAGAGTGCCGCCTCTCAGCACATGCCTGAGATCTCCAGCTCCAGAGCTTAAGGGAGGTTGCAGAAGGGCCTGGGAGCCTCCGGGATTGGTCCTGCTGAGGCTGTGACCATGTGGCATTTAGGATAAAACGCAGAGTGTGGACTCTATCATCATCACAGCTTCTCACTGAGTGCTGATGATGTGCTGAGCAATCACATCTCATTTAGTCCTCACAGCACTGCTCTGAAGGAACTGTTTATTATCCCCATTTTACAGATAGGAAAACTGAGGCTCAGAGACTTCCAATGTTACAGAGATAGAAACTGGCAGGGCAGGAATCAGGCCCAGCCAGAGGTTACCATTCTGTGGTACAACCTCCCTTTCTGTCGGAAGGGTTCCTTTAGGTT
Source organism: Pongo pygmaeus (assembly GCF_028885625.2). NCBI lineage: Eukaryota > Metazoa > Chordata > Mammalia > Primates > Hominidae > Pongo > Pongo pygmaeus. The sequence continues at coordinate 24,966,830 of NC_072376.2, forward strand.
CTCATCTCCTCCAGGATAAAACACTCTGCTTAAAAATAATAGAGGCTCGGGCATGGTGGCTCACACCTGTAATCCCAGCACTTTGGGAGGCCGAGGCAGGCAGATCGCCTGAGGTTAGGAGTTTGAGACCAGCCTGGCCAACATGGTGAAAACCCGCCTCTACTAAAAATGCAAAAATTAGCCTGGCATGGTGGCGGGCGCCTGTAATCCCAGCTACTTGGGAGGCTGAGGCAAGAGAATTGCTTGAACATGGGAGGCAGAGGTTGCAGTGAGCCGAGCGAGATCTCGCCACTGCACTTGAGTCTGGGCAACAGAACAAAAATCCGTCTCAAAAAAAAAAAAGAGGAAACTTTAGCGGGCTTGTGGGGAGGGAAGTGGGAAGATTTTCCCAATCCTTGTTTCGGTGGCATGAATACTCCTTTCCAGCTTAAAGCAGATTTAACCCTCTCAAAGTCCACCTTCCTCAGCTCCTCTGTTCTGTTCTTTCATCTTTGGTCCTGCTCTCTCCTAATCTTTCTCCTCTCTTCCCCTTTTAATTTTTCTCCTTTTGTCTTCAAACTCCAAAGTTACACACTCATTGTGTCCCTCCATTTTCCCTTTATCCCCCGTCGCTAATAGGAGAATTTTCTCCTGCCATTCGATCATGATACAGGCTATCTGAAAAAATGAGAATTAGGTTCCTAGCAAGACAGATGACCTACCATTTTCCAGAGGACATTGTGGAATCCTGTTTGCCTGAAGGTTCCAAATATAACCCATGTTCCACTCGAGGCACACTTGATGATCTTTGAAAGGGCGTTCAAAAGGCGGGATGGTCTGCAGGAGGGTATAATTCTTTGCTACAGCATGGAGCAAGTTTTCCTCCCATTTAACACTCCAGTCTCCGCCACTGTATTTGTGAGTAATCCAGGCGCGTACTATCACTGCAGATACAGAGATGGAATGTCTGATGAAATAATCATCTCTGTAAACCATAATGCTTGGAAATTTCACATGTACTATTTGTGTCCTGCTGGTGTGAAGATGTTTCTCATTCTTCCACCTTTTTTTGTACACGGGAATGCTACTTCTGAACTCCGATGAAACAACTGCTTCCAAATTGACAACACAAGGCTGAGAGCATAAATACTCAACCGAGACTTCAGAAACGTTGCGAACATTTCCTTCAAAGACAGTAAAATAAATAAAGTCTTTGTAAGCCACACTCTGCTCAGCTTTGGGTATCACTGATGTCGTCAGGGAAGTCTGCCTACCCAAAGACGGTACAACATTCTGAAAAAAAGAAAAAGAAAGTAAGAAATACAGAAAGTTTAAAAATCCTCATCATAACAGATATGTGAATCATTATTTTCCTGGGATAAAAAATATCAATCTACATAAAGCAATGAATGAATGCGGGAGATAAAAGATGTCAAAACCACTACTGAAGAACTGGGGAAAAACCAACACACAAATCCAAAGGAAGATGAGGCCACATTAAACTCTTTCCCCAGACCCAGTAACATCTGCTGATCAGAATGTGACTGTCACATCTACGTGGCAATAATTCCAGAGTTAGTTTTCCAAGGCAGAAGTTGGTTCACAACAAATCCAGTAGCAACGGAACCTGCCTTAGAATAAAACAGAGACAATGCAGCTTCAGACATTTTCAAACCATTGTCCTGACTTTAAATGGTGGGTCAGACACTATCAAATCAAAGGGTGGCAGAAAAGTGCAAAGTGCACCCTCGAGGGAACATAACAGGGATGCCAGCCTGGCCCCTTTTTCTCCCATAAGTTTGAAGCCAGGGCAAGCCTGCATGATATATGGACAGGCAAGAGGCTTCTATTGCTCCTGGTCGCACACAAGTAAGCTCAGACGATGGGCTGTGTTGTCTGATTCTTTCACCATAGACGATGCTACATGCGCCAAGAGGGATTTTAGCTGAACGTTTATTTATCTGGTCATGAAATCAAGGAAAGGTTTTGAGCATGAGGTGCTGATATATGAATGCTAGGAGCTCTCCTAAATATGACTTTGTGATTCCGGTATCCAAAACACAATAGAAAAAGGTCACTTTGGACCACTGCATATCCATTAGGGTGGCTATTATTAAACACACACACAAACACACACACACAGAGAAAATAACAAGTGTTGGTGAAGATGTGGAGAAACTGGAACCCTTATGCACTCTTAATGAGAATGCAAAATGGTGTGGCTACTGTGGAAAATAGTATAGCAGTTCCTCAAATAAATTAGACACAGAATTATCATATGATCAGGCCGGGCGTGGTGGCTCATGCCTGTAATCCCATAAGTTTGGGAGGCCGAGGTGGGTGGATCACTTGAGGTCAGGAGTTCAAGACCAGCCTGGTCAACATGGTGAAACCCTGTCTTTACTAATAATACAAAAATCAGTTGGGTGTGGTGGTGCCCACCTGTAATTCCAGCTACTTGGGAGGCTGAGGCAGGAGAATCGCTTGAACCCGGGAGGTGGAGGTTGCAGTGAGCCAAGATCATGTCACTGCACTCCACCCTGGGCAACAGAGCGAGACTCCATCTCAAAAAAGAATTATGGTATGATCAGACCCAGCAATTCCACTTCTGGATATACACCCCAAAAATTGAAAGCAAGGACTTGAAGAGATATTTGTATACCCATGTTCATAACAGCATTACTCATGGTAGCCAAAAGCAACCCCAAGGGTCCATCCATGGATGAATGGGTAGAAAAAATGTGGTATATACATGGGATGGAATATTATTCAGCCCATAAAAGGGAATGAAATTCTGATATATGCTGTAAAATGGATGAACTTTGAGGACATGATGCTAAGTAAAACAAGCTAGACACAAAAGAACAGATATTATATCATCCACCTACATGAAGTACCTAGAGTAGTCAAACTCACAGAGACAGAAGGTAGAATAGAGGTTACCAGGGTCTAAGGGAAGAGGAGATTGAGGAGTTAGGATTTAATGGGTCCAGAGTTTCAGTTTGGGACGATGAAATAGCGAGACAGAAACTGGTGCTGGTTGCAAAACAATGGGAATGTCCTTGACACTACTGAGCTGTACACTTAGAAATGATTAAAAAGGTACATTTTAATGCTTGCATATTTTTACCACAATTTAAAAGAAAAAAGTCACTTTGGTCTCTTCCGAGGAAAGAAATAAGGACTCCTTTCTTCAATTCTGACTTAGAGCTGTGGGAGAGGCAAAGATGGACAAGACATGCAATTTGGTATCAGGGAATCGTGTCTATAAATAATGGCAATACAGGTGAAATGTCGTCAGTGTTCCCATCAAACTGTAAACAAGCCCAAGGGTGCATAGCACTGCGAGAGAATAATTCTAACTGGAAGTTCTGGGATAGGCTTTATGGAAGAAATGGTATCTCAGTTGGGCTTTGAGGGATGAAAAGAAGTTCTTCAGGTAGAGACACAAGGGAAAGGCACTGCAAGGGGTGTGAACAGCATAAGCCGGGCAAGAGGCAGGGGAATGCAGGTGTACTTGGGGAATAGCAAGCAGCTATGTGGACACGCAGGTATAAGGTTGAAAAGAAAAGCAGAGTTTGGCCCTAGAGAACATTGAGTCCCAGCCCAAGGAATGTGAACTTTTATTCTACTGACAGCAAAGAATCAACAAAGGTTTCTGTACAAGGGGGTGTTGTCTCCCTTTTAAAGCAACTGATAGTCAACGTCAATTAGAAACAAGGCTAACAATTCATACAAAAATGAGCAAACAACATAGTTAATCAACAAGTAAATGCTCATTCATAGTAAGATAAATGCAAATTGAAACTGCACTGAGATACCATTTTTTCCCTACTAGATTTGCAAAGATCAAAAAGTCAGATAACACATTGTACTGACCAGAGTATAGGAACCATGCCCTCTTATGTATTGCTGGTGGCAGTAATCTCTAATCTCTAAGAGGCCAATCAAGTAATAGCTACTAAAATTATAAATGCACTCACCCTCTGGACCAATAATTTCACTTCTAGGAGTTTAACCTACAAATACACTCAAAGTTGTGCAAAATGATGTTTGTGTAGATTTTCACTCCAGTACAGTTTGTAATTGCAGGAGATAGGGAGCCTAAACCCATCAAGAGGGGGCTGGTTAAATAAAAATAGTACATCCACTCGTAGAGTACCATACAGCTATTAAAGGAGGAAGCTCTTCACGTACATACAATGGAATGATCCCAAAGGGTTTTCTGTCTGGTTTTTTTGTTTGTTTTTGAATTTTCAGGGTTTTCTTTTTTGTTGTTTTTTTTTTGTTTTTTTTTTTTTGTTTTTTTTTTTTTGAGATGGAGTCTCACTCTGTCACCCAGGCTGGAGTTCAGTGACGCAATCTCGGCTCACTGCAACCTCTGCCTCCCAGGTTCAAGTGATTCTCCTGCCTCAGCATCCCGAGTAGCTGGGATTACAGGCACCTGCCACCACACCCGGCTGATTTTTGTATTTTTAGTAGAGATGGGGTTTCACCATGTTGGCCAGGCTGGTCTCGAACTCCTGACCTCAGGTGATCCACCCACCTCAGCCTCCCAAAGTGCTGGGATTACAGGAGTGAGCCACTGTGCCCAGCCCAGGTTTTGAAATTCCAGGTTTGTCGGAATATAATTCACACCACACAATTCACACACTGAAAGTGTAAGTTGCAATGTTTTCTAGTAGATTTACAAAGTTAGTCAACAATCAATCATTACAACAATCAATTTTCAAACATTTCATCGCCCCAAAATGAAACCCAGTACCCACTGGCAGTCACTTCCCATTTTTTTGCTTGCTTTTTAAAAACAGATTCAGAAATACCATTTGGATTAAATACACACACACACACCACACACACACATATATATGTACATGTGCATAATCACTTGAATACACATATCACTGGTTGCTTACACGGATAAGAATGAGGTGACCAGGAGACAGAATAAGAGAGAAAGATGCACTGTATATCCTTCCCTAACTTTTGAATTGTGTACTACACAATTTTTTTTTTTAAGTAGGTGAGAAGAAAGCAACTGTCCTAAAAGGTCAAAGTGGGCCGGGCATTGTGGCTCACTCCTGTAATCCCAGCACTTTGGGAGGATGAGATAGGCGGTTCACGAAGTCAAGAGATCGAGACCAACCTGGCCAACATGGTTAAACCCCGTCTCTTCTAAAAATACAAATATTAGCCAGGCGTGGTGGCACATGTCTGTAGTCCCAGCTACTCGGGAGACTGAGGCAGGAGAATCGCTTAAACCCGGGAGGAAGAGGTTGCAGTGAGCCGATATCGTGCCACCGCATTCCAGCCTGGCGACAGAGTGAGACTCTGTCTCAAAAAAAAAGGTCACAGTGGAAACTATGTCTTCTGCAAATGGCAGAGGGAATAGGAGAAGGGCTGGCGATTCCTTTTGACCAGTCATGGGAAACCTGTGGGAAGAGATATATAAAGACAGGGGTACAATGCAAACTGTCCATGCCACCCCCCCAGGAGAGGTTTAATTGTTTTATGTTCTCGTTTATGCTGCCAGATTACAGGGAGGAAACACATATAAAAACCGTCTCATAATTAGAAGCAGAGAACGTTAGAACGGATGAGTCTGGTGACAAGCCAGTCTACTCTCTTATTCTGCAGACGAGAAAATGACAATCAAGAGGTGACATTCTCCAACACCACCCAGCTGGTGGGTGAGCAAAGGCAAGCCCAGAAACCTGGCTCCTTTTCTAGCCACCCACCCACTCCCACCTTCCCCACGCCATAGCAAATGATATCAGTGGTGACTAATGGTCACCATTCCATGGTCGCCTGGAAACTCTACGCTAAATTCTGCTCCTACATGAATAGGAATGCACCCAGCATTTGTCCATAAGTGCTGGTTTATTAATTCAGCCAGATATGCCAAGATATCACCCCCATTCTCAAGATGCAAATCACAGTGTTAAGCCCACAACAGAGTTTCACCCAAGGCCAGGGATCGCTGGTGCTGGTGGAAGCCAAACCAGCCAATGGGTGGCCAACACGACTTATTCCAAAGCAATGCCCCAAATGTTTCCCTCACTAATCCCACAAATAAGTCAAATGTCAAATAAGACATTTGCTTATTTTGTGAGACAAAAGGCAGCCCAGCCCCCAGGACGTGCAGAGGTGTATTAAATATCACACTTTGTTCTTTCCCAAAGAACGACTTAAAACCTCTTCCTCATTCCTTTCATGTATACCTTAAAAACTCACCCAGGCTCAGCTCTCCCACTTTGATAATTTTTTGAGTAGGGATAGGGGGTGTCAGATTTTTAATGCTGATGCTAGGATCTCCAGTGAAAACCTCTTTTAAACAGAATGCCAGGGGAATGACCATTTGATTTTACTAGAAAAGTGCAGTTCATAATAACCTTGTTCATTATTTTACATCTTACTGCTAAAAATGCACCAGTCCACTTTTCTTCATTAATTAGCGCAGCACCCTGAGCATGGTTTCAGTTTTGTTTGATGGTCCATTCTTATAACATTGTGGATAATGGAGATATATACAAGCCAGGTGTTGTGGCTCATGCTGGTAATCCCAGTGCTTTGGGAGGCCAAGGCAGGAGGATCACTTGAGCCTCAAAATTCAAGGTTACAGTGAGCTATGATAGTGCCAATGAACTCCAGCCTGAGCAATAGCATAAGGCCCTGTCCCCCAAAAAATAAAAATAAAAATAAGAAGGCATATACACATTTCACCGTGTACTCTCCACAGAGCTGTCCCTTCAAATTCTGTTTCAAAAAAACTCTCCATATACTCATATGAAGATTATTTCATTTTCACCTGTTTCAAAGTCTCAGGTGCAGTAAAAGTTACCCCCAGGTATATAGGTGTTAGACATATGTTATCCAAAATGGTAGCCACAAGTCATATTAAGCACTTGTAATGTGGCTGGTCTGATTTGAGATGTGCTGTAAGTGTAAAATATTCATTGAATTTCAAAGCCTTCGTATAAAAAAAGGGCTGCAAAATATCTCAATAATTTTTATATTAATTGTGTGTTGACATGACAATATTTGGACACACTGAGTTAAATAAAATATATTAATATTCATTATGCCTACTCTTCTTACTTTTTTTTTTTTGAGATGGAGTCTCGCTCTGTCGCCCAGGCTGGAGTGTAATGGGGCAATCTCGGCTCATTGCAACCTCCGCCTCCCGGGTTCTAGTGATTCTCCTGCCTCAGCCTCCTGCGCAGCTGAGATCACAGGCATGTGCCACCATGCCCAGCTAATTTTTGTATTTTCAGTAGAGACAGGGTTTTGCCATGTTGGCCAGGCTGGTCTCGAACTCCTGACCTCAGGTGATCCACCTGCCTCGGCCTCCCAAAGTGCTAGGATTACCGGTGTGAGCCACTGCCCCCGGCCTCTCTTTACTTTTTTAACATAGCTACTAGAGAATTTAAAATTATATATGTGGCTTGAAATTTGTGGTTCACATTGTATTTCAACTGGATAGTGCTATTCTAAATTTGAGGTCAGCTGACTTTCTTGGAAAAAAAAAAATAGCCAGATGGTAAATATTTTAGGTTTTGCAGGGAAACTTTGAAATAGCCATAGGGACAACACATAACTGAATGAGTGTGGCCGTGGTCCTATACAACTTTGGTTACAAAAACAGGCAGCTGACTGGACAGGCCCACAGGCCTACAGTTTGCGAACTGCTTTTCTAAATTATCAAGCTTTTTTTTTTTTTTTTTGAGACTGAGTCTCGCTCTATTGCCCAGGCTCAAGTGCAGTGGCACAATCTCAGCTCACTGCAACCTCTGCCTCCCAGGTTCAAGTGATTCTCGTGCCTCAGCCTCCTGACTACCTGGGACTACAGGCACGTGCCACCACACCCGGGTAATTTTTATATTTTTAGTAGAGACCGAGTTTCACCATGTTGGCCAGGCTGGTCTCGAACTTCTGACCTCAGGTGATCCACTCACCTCGGCTTTCCAAAGTGCTGGGATTACAGCCTGAGCCACAGCGCCTGGCCAATTATCAAGCTATTATCCCAGATAGAGTTTTGAAGAACAAAAGGTGACAGACGATATGCTTTGTTAGGAGTTCTCATGTAGGAGAAACGGGGTGAATAGCTCAACTGGGCATCATTTCATATGTGTGTAGTTGATGGGGCTTGATTCTGTATTTTTCTACGGTTCCCTGGTGGAGAGTGTTGACATTTTGCTATTGTTTCTTTCAGAAAAGATCTAAGTCAGAGGCTAACATGAAGTTAAGCTAGGCAAAGAGATCAAATTTTAAGGACTGAGATGGATTGTTTGACAAGTAGGAGAAGCTTGAATGACAGCTGGAGTACAAGAGAAGAGAAACTTTGGGGTGGGGCAATGTTTCCTTAAGTTAATGAGGGTGTGTTGGCCCCAAAGAGGGCCTCAAAATCACCCTGCGTGACCTGTGCAGAACATGGTCTAAACCCTTCAAGAAGGTGCTTTGAGGCACCTATGCAATGAAGGAAGCTGGCATCCGGTGGCTTGTAGCAGACCCTGTGGGCAGCTGATTCACCACAAGTCATGGCTACCTCTCCTATGCACAAAACCAACACTGATTAGCAACACATCACACTCTAAATATTGATTAAGCTGAAGCTGACTTCCTGGCTCAAGTCATGTGTGTGGTTATAAGCTGTTTCCTGCCAGGAAAATAAGGCAATTAACTTGAAGAGTTCCAGCTACAGGCATGACACGTGTCCAGCCTTCATAGGTATTTTCACATGCCAGGTTGCATTAACACAAGCTAAAAATTTATCTGCATGTTCCTTTGTTTAGAAATTATGAGTTCAGAGTCCATGTCATTGTTATGTTTCCAGCTTCTAAGATAGAGTCTGACACACAGTAAGAATTTAGTAAGTGTTTCTTGCTGAAATAAAGCACTGGGGCTGGGCACGGTGGCTAATGCCTGTAATCCCAGCACTTTGGGAGGCCGAGGCGGGCGGATCACCTGAGGTCAGGAGTTTGAGACCAGCCTGGTCAACAAGGTGAAACCTTGTCTCTGCTAAAAATACAAAAAAAAATTAGCCTGGCGTGGTGGTGGGCACCTGTAATCCCAGCCACTCGGGATGCTAAAGCAGGAGAATCACTTGAAACCGGGAGGTGGAGGTTGCAGCGGGCCGAGATTGCGCCACTGCACTCCAGCCTGGACAATAGAGCAAGATTCCGTCTCAGGAAAAAAAAAAAAAAAAAGCACTGGCCATGGGCATTTCTGCCAGGTGTCTCAGTGGCCCTGGGGGCACTTGCATATAAACCAAATGACTTGATCAGTTTTGAGTCCCCACTGCCTTCTTCTTACACTCATAAGTTCTCTTGTAAGGGGTTCCCATCATTTCTCTATTGTTCTCCCAGCCTCGTTAATTCCTTCCAAAGATGCCCTTTGGCATCTCACTGGTCTCTGGGGGGCAGAACTGAGCTGGGGAACTGTGAGATCAGGGAAGATGGCACCTTGGCACCCACCTTACCCATTTGGGGCAAACTTCCAGCTATTTTGTCCCTCTAGACCTTTCAGACAACCGTCCTACATTCTAGACCGTTTCCATTTCTCCACACCAAAAATACAAATTAAATTTTTAAGATTTCTCATCCCTTGACCCTCTGCTGAATTCCTGTTCATCTGGCAAGTTCATCCATGTTACTGTGATAATGAAAAAATACTGAGGTAATGTCACATATCTGTATTTCTACGCCAGCTTGGCGGAGATAATGCCTTAAAAGCACAGTCTAAATGCACTGCAACTCTAAGCGAGATATTTGGGGTGAAGAGGGGCATCTGTGCCCCTCAAATTATGCCATTTAGGCAGCTACAATAGATGTTCCACCTTGAAAGCAACATACTGATCCATTTTGCATGCAACAGAGCTGGGCCCTGAAAGATGCTTGAGCCCTCAAATATGTTTATACCAGATGTGAGCCCTCATCAAAGTCAAATTTGACAATGTCATGCACAGTGACAAAACACAGATTCTCTTGCTTTTGTGTAAATGTGCATGTATTGTAATTTTTTTAAAAAAAAAGAAATGGGCCAGTTAATGTGTGTTCATGATAGAAGACCCCAAATAGGAGATATAAATGCATTGAACTCAGCCTGGGAATCAAGAAACAGATGAATTTATGCATCTTCTCAATGGAAAAATAAAACTATCAATATGACCTAAACTTCTTTTAGGATGACTGCATTCGATTCCTTTAAGCAAAATCATTAAGAAGAGATGCTATTCAAATAACCCTCCCTTGCTCCAAAGAGCTGAGAAAACCTGGCTTTGTTCTCTATCCGGTCTCCACTTGGTATTTAAGGAAGGATCAGAGAGATTGGGAAACTTTAAATCATTCGCATCTTGCTACGGGAAGTTCATTGGCACGTACACATGTCTGTGGGTGGGTATGATAAGAAAACAATAACTGTTTTTCTCATTCCTGACCTTTCTGCTCCATTCTTCTAAGAAAACTGTGGCTCATGAGGGCTTTCTCTTCAAACTGGCTGGATCATATTTTCCCTAGGTCAAAAAGGTAAGTGTCTTGCCTTAAAGGGCCTATTTTTGTAATTTCTGCCTACTAGATATAAGCAAAAATTCTGTTTAAGTCAACAAAGCATGCAATTAAGCAAAATGGACGATGATGTCAATACAGACTTCAAAATCAGCATGTGCTTAGGGAAGAATTTCCCAGTTGAGTATTATTCCTTCCTAAACCTGAGAGCTGGCCAGAGCCACACCATCACAGTCATGATCAATATTCCTGGTTGTGTAAGATTCTCCCCCATACTATTTAATATGCTGTTTCTTCCCAACTCACATCACACAAAGCTACCTAAGCTTGGTTTGCTCTTATTTCATTGAGTACCTCCTGTGTACTGAGCACTGGGATGGGTCTGTTAAACCTTTTTTCTCTCTGACTTCTAACCTCCTCCTCTCATATGGGACCTCATAGAACTTCTCACTTCTAACCCAATCCTCACAACAGCCGACAGAGGGAGACAGCATCCCACTGTTACAGCTGAGGCAATGGAATGCCTTCAGAGAGGGTAAGTAACTTGCCTAAGGCCAACCAGCTACCAAAAAGCAGAACCAAAATTCAAATCCACATTGGCTGACTCCAAAGCCATGAGGGTGTGCCTCTTGTCTTCTAACAACACCCAAAGATGATGCCCTCAACTCACGCCCTTGCCTTTACACACCTGTCACCGCTTTCTGGCTACAGGGTTGGGGAATCTCATGACTTTCCTTATTCTCATCTTGAAAGGGTTGGGGCTAAAATGCCATCATGCCGGCATGCCTTGAGTTTGGAGGAGATAGATATTGCCTAAACCACAAACACACAAACACCAGACTCAGCCAGCTCCCAGTATAACTAAGCCCTTCTCCAGGTAGAGACGGGAAACAAGGCCTGCCAAGGCAGAATCCCATCAGCCATTCCTCATGGGCTGCACACGCCTCCTGCCCCTCGGCTCCTTTCTCAGGGGAATGGCATGAGCCAATAAACAGGGTAACTGAATTCACTTTAGGCTATTTACGGTTTACTCTAGTCTATCCATCTTTCCAGCGAATTGCCTGGGTTATTCTCTCCTACCTGTCCTCTAGCTCCGACGCTTTTGCCAACAGGCAGCCAGAAGAAATAGAAGGCAAGAGGCCAACACCATGGCTTGGGAAATTTTAGGAGCTCCAGTCAGGACTTCCAGTCAGGAAGCTATTGGTTGATGTGAGGTTTGGGGATGATCTCTGTTTTCAAATATTCATAATCCTTCTCCCTCAAGCTAGATAATTGCAGATCTCTTTATCTTGTTTTGATCTTCTCATACCCTGCATTGCACACATAGTGAGGGGTTAATGAATACTCTTAGATGGATGACCGAGGGTATGTGGCCACTTACAGAGAATCCTGTACAAGGCTCTGTCACAGCCGCCGTCTGCTAACTGTCCCACATGTATCTGTGCTGTTTCTTTGTTGTTGTTGTTTTGTTTTTTGTTTTTGTTTTTTGTTTGTTTGTTTGTTTTTTGAGACAGAGTCTCACTCTGTCGCCAGGCTGGAGTGCAGCGGCGCGATCTCGGCTTATTGTAACCTCTGCCTCCTGCGTTCAAGCAATTCTCCTGTCTCAGCCTCCCGAGTAGCTGGGATTATAGGTGCATGCCACCACACCCCGCTAATTTTTGTATTTTTAGTAGAGATGGGGTTTCACCATGATCTGCCTGCCTCGGCCTCCCAAAGTGCTGGGATTATAGGCGTAAGACAACGCGCCCAGCCTCTGTGCTGTTAATGTCCTCTTACTTCTTTGTCCTCAGTGTGATTGTCTAACAAGTGCAGCTATCCACTCTGAACATTTCAATTGACAGCTGACATCAATACTGGCCATCCTGAGATTTATCTTCTCATATAAGAAAATATTATACTTTGGGGACCAGAGCTTAGAATGGACAAGATTGTCTTCTAGAAGTGCCATTATCACAGATAGAGAGCTGGGGCAGCCTCAGGCCAGTTCTAGCTAAGTTGGAAGAAGGTAAGAGTTAATGGTGTAAGAAAATAGCAAGAAGGCCCGTTGGGAAGGGAAAGTTCTGCGTGGAGCACAGTACTCAGCACCCACGACCTCAGTGGAAGCAATTTCATTATCCTTTGCTTTCGAGGCCCTCTCCCCGAGGAGGCTCTCTGCATCTTGACCTTTGGTGACCTCAGAATTTTCTGGCAGCCACTGGAACCAGGGATCATCTTTTCAGAAATCTGTTTGGCATCGTTCCGTGACTTATCTTTCAGCCCTCATCACAATTATTCATGCTTTGGCAGTATCCTAGCTACAGACACAGTACTCTTCTTGAGCTGATACTGAAGGTTACTCCGTCCCAGCCTATGGAGAAGGAAGGCGCCCACTCCTCAGGACCCTGACTCCAGGAAGCATGCTCCCTGTGAGGGCAGGTGCTTAAAGGCATCTATTCAGAAGCTGCTGTCAACCTCCAGCCCTTGTGAACAAGCAAATAGGTGAAGATAACACAAAACAGGAACTGGTCCCCAAATCATAGGCAATTTGGCTTTGGAATGCATTCCAAGGCACATTTGCTGTACACTTGTATGCACATTCATCCAAACTCAAATGCTAAACTCCACCAGCTGCCTCTGGACTACATAAAAACCCCAAACCTTTATCTCTTCATTAACGATGGCAAATATTTTCTGGCTTTACCTTTCTTCCCCACTTTAACATCCTGCTTCTATTCTGTGGCCTGCGCTTCCTGCTTTGTATATTTTAGATTACTTTAGACATGACCTCACATCCTGGCCAATTGCACAGTGGCTGCTAATTGCTAGAGCTTTGCTAATGGCCCGCACATCGATGAAGAATGAGTTACAAGCAGCAAAATCCAGAAGACAATAAACTAGTGTGGTTTAAAGCTGGGGCTCTGGAGGGAGACAGATTTGGGTTTCAATCTCAGACTGTATGGCCTAGGGCAACTAACTTAACCTCTCTGAGTCTCTGTTATCTCATCTAAATGGAGATTGTAATAGCTCCTACCTCACAGGGTTGTTGCTAAGATAAATACTGGATAATGCCTATAAACGACTTAGCATAATGTAAGCTATCGTTATTACCATGTAGGCTTTCAAATTATGAAATAGCTTTCTTCCTCTAGAGTCTACATATTCCTGGGATCCTGCCTAGCTATTCTGCTCCATCTCTACCCTGCACCTGCCCAGCCCCATCCCCCTGACCAACCACTTCCTCCAGGTAGCATTCCTTGATTGAGCAAAATGCACACAATTATACATTTGCATTTTCTCTCTATTGTTTTATGTTTTTCAAGTGTTTCACATGGATATTTACATTTTCCCCAATTCACACACCAAGCTTCTCCAAGATCAAGAAGTCTTGCCTTCAGTAGTATCTTGTGTAGCGTAGACCCAAGAGCAACATCCCTAGTAAATGGCTAGATCTTCAGAACAAAATGTGGAGACTGCCTTTTAAGTCGGCCTTTTGCGTCCTTTGCAAAATGGCTCTCTTGTTTATCAAAGTCTGTCTTGTACAGTAAGCGTATCAGAAGTTCCTCTGAAGGAAGCATACAAAGACAGGAAGCACTGACATTTCCCCCCACCATGAGGTCCCCAAATCCATTCCTTCCCCATCTGCCAAGACATTCATCCGTGCTCTAGTTATTTTCCACATCACAGTATTTTCTAAAATTACTCTTTCCGGAGCCCTTCCTCACCCCTTCACTATCTCACTTGAGTCTATCCATGGCATCATTTTTCCCTCTGTTCTCTTAATCCCCCTTGGTGTACACAGAACTTTCACATGAATGATACTTGCTCCATCATCATCTGTCTCTGTTTCCAGAGTCCACTTAGGCCCTTAGGCTTTGCTCTCCTGACTCTGACTTCCTGAACTGTTGAGAAGTAGTTCCCCTCCTTGCCAGGTCTTGAGATGTCCACGTGGAACTTTTCGGCCCGGCCCATTTGTATAGGAATGTTTCAGGCAACACTCTACTACATCACTTCTGCTTCTGTGGGTAGCCAGCGGGGCCCTGTGTACAGGGATCATCTGTTTAAACTGAAATCTTGTCATTTGTTATGGCAGTTTTATTTATGAGCCTGTGTGTTGTAACCTTGTGGCATAAATATTAAATAATAATATCTCTTGGGCAAAAAAAAATCATTCATGTTAACTGACAACTTCTTATGAAAATATGAAGTAAGCCCAACCACACAATTTGATATTGGCTAATTCTGAAATATGAGTAAAAGCACGGATTGCTCAACAGGTAGATGCACAGGCAGAATTATAATTTGCATTTTTACACCTTCTTGCTTCAAGAAATGAAATATTGAAGAAGTAAAAAACGTTAAAAGAAACGGGCTGGGTGGCAAATTTCTTCAGAATCAAATTCTAATTTCTGCCAGTATCTCCTAAGCAGTTTTTAGCTTCCAAAAAGAAAGACTCCAAATAATGACAATGCCACATAAGTGAAATGAATTCTGAACAATGACACTGCTCATTTTTTTTTTTTTTTGGCATTCTGTGAATTTCCTATTACATCAGTTTCATGATTCAGCACTTTCCATTTCATTTATTTACAGTAATATATGGCGAGATAACCCAAGGTTTCTGCAGGATTTTGGAACATAAGGTACGCTGGGCGGAAGGGTGTCGCCTTCTGTAAATTTACTATTGTTTAGGAGAACTCAAAACAGAAGCAAGCAAGCCCTCAAAGGAACTGAGAAAATTTCTCCCCACTTTGTTCTGAGGGGTCTCAGCTACTCTGGTATTTAAAATAAATTGGTTTTGAAAAATAGGTTACTGCCCTTTAGTTGATGACTAAAACAGAAGCCAAGAAGTGTGCAAATTGCAAACTGACATGCATGAGCCAAGCATATTCTCTGAAATGACAATGTTCAAGACGCAGCTAAAGTCACCACTCTGGCGGTAAGCGTGTTACAGAGAACTAGATTTCTTTCCGGCATCCGCAACTTGGCTGGAGTGACCAAGGAGGAGTTGAAGAGCGCTGGAGATGCGAGGTGCGTTGGCAGAAAACCGTCCGGGCCGGGAGGACCCGGTGGAAACTAAAAGGAGGGTCGACGCGGGTGGCGGGCGCCGAGAGAAAGAGGCGAAGTTGGGCACGGGAAGGAAAGGAGCTGCGAAAAGATTGAGAGGGAAGCCCAGGAGGGGTGGGGGGTTGGGGGTGCTGGAGACTGCGCGCGGCGGGGCGGGGAGCGAACTCCGGGCGGCGAGGCTCCCGGGTGGAGTCGAGGACAAGAAGGGGTCTCGAGGGTAACCCGACCCGGGTCTAGAGAGAGTCCAGGAGGGAGAGGAATGAGCACGAGCGAGAGAGCAGCTTGGCAAGTCCGGTCCAAGCGCCCCTCTCCACGCCTGGGTTACCTATCCCAGGTGCCGGGAGCGCCCGGGGCGCAGCGACAAGGAAGAGAGAAAACTAGCAGCGGCGTCCCCGCCCCGCGTGGCGGGTGTCCCCGGCCGCCCCCACCCGCGTTCCCGGGGCCCCGCGCGGAGGGGAAGACCCGGGCAGGGTCCGGCGCTCACCAGGTAGCAGAGCAGGAGCAGCGCGCAGGCAGGGCGGCCGCCGAGGCCCCGGGGAACGCCACCACTCGGGGGGACCATGGCTGCGGCCCGGGGGCCGACCGCGAGCGGCGGGGGTTGCTGCTGCTGCTGCCGCGGCCACCCGAGCCCCGCGCCGCGCCGCTGCATGGCGAGGCCGCCCGGATCCGGGCCGGAACAGGTCACCTGGTGCAGGGACCGGCCCCCGCCCGAGGCGCCACCTTCCCGCCCGCCCCCGGCCGGGCCGGCCGCCGCGCGCGGGGCCACCTGCCGCCACCTCCGGACCCGCCGCCGCCGCCACTGCCGCTCCCGCCGTCGCCGCCCCCGCAGCCCCAGCCGAGCGCCGGCTCCTCCCCGCCTCTCCGTCCCCGTCCCCTCCCTCCCCTCTGCCTCCCTGCCCAGCCCGCCTCCCGGCCGCTCCCTCTGGCACCCCGGGCTTCCATCCCTCGGGGCAGCGGGCGCCCACGCAGGTGGGCACCGACCCGGGTCCCGCCCCCTGGCCGCCGCCACCCCCCGCCCGGGTCGCTGGGCCCCGGCGCACCCCCCTTTCCCTTTCTCTCTGCTCCTCCCCCGCCGCCCTTCCGCGCTCCTGCTCTCGGCGATCCCCCTCCTCTCCCTCCGGCTCCCTCTTCCCTCTCCCCTCCGGCTCCCAAACCCCCTCTCTTTTTCACTTTCTCCTTTTCCTCCCTTTCCTCTTTCTCCCTTCCCATCCTCTTCCTCGCTCCCGCATTCTTCCTCTCCCACCCACCCCTTTTGCCGGTCGCACAGCCCAGTTCCCGCCCGTGCAATGGGTTTTTGTCTGGTTGCTTTTTTGGCCGGGGCGCCATTCCCGCAGGGCGCAGGGCGAGTGTGCCCCCTGGAGTTGTGCCGCGAAGCTGCCCGGTTCCCAGGCCTTCAGGATGGATTTTGACCCCTGCCAACCTCCACCTGTCCACCTGCGGGGTTGGGACCTCCTCCTTGCTGGCATGTTTGCAGCCGGGCTGCGCCCCACCCTGCCGGCTGGTTCGCGGCACGTTCTGGATGTTTCCCGAGGGTTTTGTGTGGTGCCGCCGCCACCGCCACCACTGCGCTCTTTGTTTTAATTGTCCAGAGTATTGGCACCCAGGACGGGTTTGTATTTGATTTGCATCCCTGTGCTCCGGCTTCCACTTTGGACCGAGAAGAAAATGAATTAATTAGGTCAATACAGTAATACTGGAGCCCCAAATAAAAGGGGTGAGGCCCTGGAAGTGCGCAAACAGCTTTTTAAAAAACCAGGACACATCCTCGGCCTTGGGGACGCAGGTTGAGACTGGCTGCTCTCCGACCCGGGTTCTGCGGCCTGGCGTAGAGGGGCCTCCGGACGGCGGGACCACCAGCTCGCCACCGGCCTTGGTTCAGGGAAGCGCTTGGCTGTGTCTAGCGGCTCCGACAACTATCTGGGCCCGCAGCTGCTGCTCTGAAACAGTTAATCCACCTTCCAAAGTTCGCAGAAGCTTCCCTTTAGCACTGGTAGATTTGTGCGGATTGGAACTAATAATAGCCTGGGAACCTGAGAGGCCACAGCCCTTTCCCTGTGCCACGAGCACAGGTCAAGTCACAACAGACGTCGGGGAGAGGCTGGTGGTGAGACGGGGTGCCCAGGATGGTTTGACGGGCGTGGGCATCCCCTGTGCCTGGACGCGCCCTCAGCTGCTTCAGTACAGGCCTGGCCACACCAGGCATGGTGGCTCCTCAGCTGTCATCCACTTTTTTTTAGGTCACCTAAGAGCTGTGGCCTTGTGTGAGTCCCTTGGCCTTATTCCACCGGTTCTCAAACTTCAGAATTACCTGGAGGGATTGTCAAAACACAGACTCCTGGACTCCAGCCCTAGAATTTCTGACTCAGTTAGTCCTGGGAGGGACTTGAGAATGTACCTTTCTAACAAGCTCCCGGGTGATGTTAACGCGCTGGTTCAAACAGCCGTCCTCCATTTCCAGAACTATTGGCTTTTAGGAAGCTGGGCTCCTGCTCCTCCCAGCCAGCTGCCACCATATTAAAGCATTTTGGGGGTTTTGACAGATGCTCCCACTATCTCTGTTCCACTTCTGCAGAAACAAAGCACTTAACATTATCCTGTGTGACGTGGAAAACCATTTATTCTATCGAGTGTCCAAGGGAACAAAAGATTTGGTGGCTTTGTCCCAGATCCTGTCTGTATCTTTTCCATCAGGTCAAAATACAGACTATGCTTTTAATGTATATGGAAGGAAAATTGTCGGCCAGTTCAGGGGAAAGGGGCTTCAACAGGCATTGCAGCATTTCTAGGATTGCCACCTGTCTTCTTGGGCCACGCTCTGGAGTTTCTCTCCTCCCACGTTGCAGACAGATTCTGTTGGTCTTCGGGGAGCTAAATGGTTCCTTCGGGTTGTTTGTAATCAGGATTCACGGAATCAGGAGTTTTCAAGGCCTTGTGAGCTTTGAGGGTTTGGGTTTACCTAAGCGTAGGTAAGCAGAGTGCCCCACTGGAGGCTGGACTGTTTCTAACCTGCCATATCCAACTGCTCACTTCTCCCCTACTCATTCATCTCCTATTGTGTTCCTACTGTGGACTGGGCACCACCTGAGGCCCCAGGATTCCAGAGGTAGGCAGGATGGCTCTGTTTCAGCAAGGAGCATCAGACATGCAGAAAACCGGCCAGAGTTTGGTCTTCTAAGAGGGATGTGTGAGTTGCTCTCTCATCCTGGGCTAGAGGTGGTGGGATTACCTGCTTCATCCTGTGTTGGAGACGGGGAGAGAAAAAGTCAGGATTTCTTTTCACGGGGGAGTGAGACATTTTGATCCAGAAGACAGAATCAGCTCTTACTTTTGCGTCTCTCCAGCAGTTTGTGTCAGTCATTGAAAGGGCGTGGTCTGATTTCAGAAGAAAGCCCTTTATTTAAAAAGAAATATATTTTCCCATTGCCCCATGGAAGGGCTTGAAATCTCACCATTACAATTCATCAGTTTAAGTTTTCATACTCCACTAAAAGTCGAAGTCCCCGGGGGAGATTGGCCTCCCTTATTACTGCCTTGGTGTGAGTCAGTTTATCACACGCCCTTGGAAAGGGACCAATTCCACACCTCAACACGGGAAAGGACAAAGGCACAGAGTCCTGAGCACTGCCCGCCCCTAGGAGGAGACTCCAGGGGCCTGGAGGGAGGGGCTGGAGAAAGGACTGCATCTGCATGCCCAGGTGGCACATCATAGCATTCCAGGTGAGGTGTTCTGAGGCTCTGAAATTTTTTTTTTCTTTTTCTTTTTTTTTTTGAGACGGAGTCTCACTCTGTTGCCCAGGCTGGAGTGCAGTGGTGTGATCTCAGCTCACTGCAACCTCCACCCCCTGGGTTTAAGCTATTCTCCTGCCTCAAGCCTCCCGAGTAGCTGGGATTACAGGCACCTGCCACCATGCCCAGCTAATTTTTGTATTTTTAGTAGAGATGGGGGTTTCACCATGTTGGCCAGGTTGGTCTTGAACTCCTGACCTCGTGATCCACTCACCTAGGCGTCCCAAAGTGCTGGGATTACAGGCATGAGCCACCATGCCCGGCCCAAAATGGTTTAAGATCAGTCACGTCTCGGGGACCAATACACTTGGTCAACTATTACTTTACCAAGCAAAAATAGTTTTTATAAACTAACTGCATATACTATCTTCTGTCAGTATCATTTCATTAAAAAGACAAGGCCTTTTACCATCAAAAAATTAGGAAGGGCCTAACATCCTAAGAAAAGACTGGGTTGGGTGCCATGGCTTATACTTGCAATCTCAGCACTTTGGGAGGCCAACACGGGCGGATCACTTGAGCCCAGAAGTTCGTGACCAGCCTGGGCAACATGGTGAAACCCTGTCTCTACTAAAAATACAAAAATTAGCCAGGTGTGGTGGTGTGTGCCTGCAGTCCCAGCTACTCAGGAAGCTGAGATGGGAGGATCGCTTGAGCTCAGGAGGTCAAGGCTGTACTGAGCTCTGATCACACCACTGCACTCCAGCCTGGGCGACAGAGTGAGACCTTGTCTTAAAAAAAAAAAAGGCTGTTCTTTAATCTTAATATTTTACTCCTGTCTTGTCTTTATGTGTTGCATTTTGCTGTGAATCAGTAAAAACTTACCTTTGGAGTGGCCCTGTCCATGTCGGCACTTGGTAACCACATTTCTATATACTAAGGATGTCTGGGGCAAAGAGATCTGCCCCTGCGGAGACAAATGACCTCCAGATTACAGGAGGTGGGTAGGAAGGCATTCTGCAGGAGTAGAGAGTGTTCCTTCCATCCACTTACCCTCCCACGTAAATCTTTGAGGCCCAGGCAAATGCTGCCAGTTTTAGGGAATCTTCCATCATGGCCTCAGGTCGAAATGCAATGGTTCGGTTCTCTGTGCCCCCAGCAGGCATTGCCTGTAATCCTAAGTGGCCATTGGCTAACTCTGCCTTGTATTGGGTATGTTAGTTGGCCTGTTCTCCTCCAGTAGACTATACACCCCCTGAAAGCAGGGGTTATTTCTTAACCATTTCTCTGTACCCCCATGCCTTGTACATAGAACATTTTTGAACATATTCACCGAATAAAGTTGAATCCAACGTCTTCCTTTTTCATTTTTTCCTCTCCATATTTCTTCCTCCCTCCCTTCCTTCTTTTCTTCTTTTATTCATTGTTGTCTCCCCAGTCTCTTCCTGTTAGAACATGGTTATTTCCACACTCAGGTTTCTCTGTAATTCTGCAGTCTTCTCCTTTCTTCCCCCTCCCTCTTTCCTGTAATTTCAGTTATTCAGAATGAAGATGAATGAACCGTGACATTTGCCTTTTATATCAAAATAAAGGAGAAGAAAGCAGAAATAGAAGAGAGGAAAGCAAAAATAGAAGATTGCTGTCAGGCAACACACTCCCCATCCCAATAGGAAAACCATGGTCTTTCTTTCTGCCAAAGGTGACCTCTGGGATCTAGACAAATCCTGCATGCCATTGTTTTATGGGCAGTATTTCCATTTTTCTTGTGGCCCCCTAGCCATTACATTCCCTAAATCTATTTCCTGTCTCTGTTTCTCCTTGTTTCAAATCCTCCATGTTTAACAGTTACTTCTTGCTTCTTCCTTCCGTAGAACATCCCATCAGATACCAGCCTCATCTCCTCATCCTCAGACCCCATCCTTTGAGCCTCAGATCCCTGACTCTGCAGACTCTTTCCCTATGGGCCACAGAGCCCTTGCCTTGGGAAGTTGTGGTAAAGGAGGAAAAGGAAGCATTCATGTAAACTGAAAGCTTTTCCGTGTATTTTTATGGGATGCTGAGGTCTTGGAATCACTCAGTCTGTAGCCCAGGCATGCTCCAAAATGAGCTCTATTTCTGGGCCTGTCAGATGAAATGCTGTTGCTCCTGGTTATTTTTGGCTCTTTGCCCTTCTGAATAGGTGCATATTCAGCTCAATTCTTTCCCCCACCCTGAGCTGGGGGAAAAAGCAGGCAGCTTCCCTTAGCCAAGCCCTCCCCTGTGTCAGGAGCACTTTCCCCCTTAAGCAGCAGCTACTTACATAAGCTCTCTGGACAGCCCACGACTTATTTGTGCAGTGTCCAGGTGGGCAGCAGGGAAATCCATTCTCTGGCTCTCTTGGGCCATTGAGGGAAAGCTTTGTGAGCTGAACATTTCCAGGCAGGTGCAACCAGATGTCCAGGGCCTCCTTATTCATACCCAGGTCTGCATCCTGCCCCACCGCCATAGTTGCAGAAACTTCTGCCATCCTTGGGGATATCAGGATGAGAAGCAGGGATTTCAGGCTAAGCGAGCACAGAAGTCCCTGTATACTGGGTGTTTGGGGAAGGAAAGTGCACAGGATGTAGAAGATCAAGGGCATGTGTCCATAGATATAAGGACATCTTGGGGGCCAGTTGCCATGGCTCACGCCTGTAATCCCTGCACTTTGGGAGGCCGAGGCAGGTTGATCATGAGGTCAGGAGTTTGAGACCAGCCTGGCCAGCATGGTGAAACCCCGTATCTACTAAAAATGCAAAAAAATAGCTGAGAATGGTGATGTGCACCAGTAGTCCCAGCCACTCGGGAGGCTGAGGCAGGAGCATTGCTTGAACCCGGCAGGCGGAGGTTGCAGTGAGCCAAGATTGTGCCACTGCACTCCAGCCTGGGCGACAGAGCGAGACTCCGGGAAAAAAAAAAAAGAAAAAGAAGAAAAGATGTAAGGACATCTTCGATCTTTGATCTTTGGGTGAGTGTGTTGAGAAGAACATGTGTTTGAAAAATGAATGAAGCACAGAGAAGTTAGGGGTGAATGTGCAGATCCAGTTGGGACAATGGGTAAGAGAAGAGTGAATGGGCACCAAGGGAGAGAATGTCACTATAAATAATTGAAAAGAGAGTGAATGCACATGAGAGCTTGGGGAAAGGCAGGTTGTGCCTATAAGTCATAGGCATATTTTATAACTGCATCCTGCAGCTCAAATCACAATCTTGGGCAGGCATTAACATTGATTTAGGGCTTTTAGTCCACCTGATAATATGTAATATCAAGCACAATGAAACATCATGATCAACTGGGATGCTTAGTAAAGTCCATGTAAAATCAAGAAACACACAGAGAAGAGGCAGCTAGAACGGGGTCCTCTTAATAGCCACTTACCTCTACAGCTTTTCATGCAGAGGTTTCTTTTTCAGTTCTTATCAAGTATTACTTTGAGGCCTTCATTCATGTAATTCTCTTGGCAACCCAGAGAGGTAGACACTGTTACTATCATCAGCCTCATTTTACAAATGAAGAAACAGAGACGTAGGAAAGATCCCAGGTCCACAGCCAGGAGGTGGCAGAGCCAGTTTGGATTCTGGTAATTTTGCTCAAGGACTAGTGCCCATGTCACTACACCAAACTTGCTACGAAGGGCCAATGGAGAGGCAACCAGGTGCATGCTGGCGGGGAGGGGTCACATCTAGGTTTTAGGTTTAGGCCTCTGCCAGCACTTCACCAGGTGCTTGAGAACATAGATTTATGTCAGACACGTTTGTCCAGGGCAACCCACCTCATCATAGCTGGGCTAGCTTGGGAAGATCACTAATATTCGGTCCTCAGTCTCTGTGTCTGTAAAAATGGGACAAAGTTAGTCTACCTGTTTACACAGTGTTGTGAAGGCCAGGTAAGGTAGCATAGTGAGGGTGGTGGTAAATTGTTGAGCCCTAGACAAGAATAAAGCATTGTTTGTGTATTTTTCATACTTGCTAACTTCCAAAAAAGGCTCACAAGGAGAGACATAGCTCTTATAAGACCATGAAAAATTTTAAAAAGATTTATAAATACCTGTGGTGATATGTCTCTAATGATGACCCCACTCGTGAACCACATCTCCCATTATGACCCTAAGGGAAGTGATTCCCCAGTACTTCCCCTGGAAGTCAGCCACCGTACAGCTACCAGCATGTTGTGAGAGGGCCCAAGCTAGCCACATGGATGGAGAGAGAGGTGCTCAGCCAGCCTCCAACCATCCAGGTCAGCCCAGCCCAGGTACCAAACATGAATGAGCAAACCATCTTGAACATCTGTCCCGGTTGAGTCTTCAGATGACTCCAACCCTAGCCACCATCCCACTGAAACTTCATGAGAATTTGAAAGCAAGAAGTGTCCAGCTGAGTCCTGTCAGCTCACTGAACCATGGAAGATAAAAATAAATTGTTGTTTTGAGCCAGTAAGTTTGAGGGTAGTTTGTTTATAGCAATAGATAACTGAAACAGTGCCCTGAGTATTTTAACGGGACAGTATAATTAGCTCTGAGCTTCTTACTATTCAAAGCAAAAAGGGGAGTAGAATGGATTATAGGCATTTATTATCTTGAGATTCTGTGATTTACCTTAATGCAGGGCTCATCCAACTGTCTCTTTGCAGTCAAATCAGAATGAAAATTAAACCATCTTCCTTACATGAGAATTTCTCCTATCTTCACCAAAACTATTTGTGCAAATTCTATAATCCGCCTTGCCAGAGCAAAACAAAGAATTACAGCTATCACTAATAAGAAAACGTCTCTTGTATCTGGCCCAAATCTTTCAAAACTCCAGGTCAAGCCCATTTTCTCCTGTTTGGTTCTCAGCACATCCTCTCCTCCTGCCTCATTCCCATCCCAAATTAAGTCGCAAACGGGCTCGGTGACTCCGGGGTCCTTAGCAGTCAGAATTAATGATTAAAATAGAAATGCTGAAAATAGTTGAAACCGAAGCAGATTGGGTGATTTATTCAAACCTTCAGGAAAAATTACTATTCAGGCCAGAATTGAAATTTAGACCTGTGGTTCATAACCAATTAGAATGCAACTCTTCCCTGATGCTACCCACTCCCCCACCCCACACAAAAAAGGAAAAAAATACATAAAATTCATGCATGGCTGTCCAGGTGTCCTTTAGAACCCACACTCTGGGATGTCAGGAACCATGTCTGTCTTCTGCGTAGAGTGGTGTTTATGCATTACTGGTGCTTATTAAAGCTTTTTTTCATTAACAGCATCTTCACAGTCTGATAATAAAAGACCTAAAAATGAGGGAAGCAGTGATTCCCATTCTCTACAGTGTGGCATCAGTAAGCAGGCAAGGCTGGTCTCCTAGGACATCTAAGTTGTCACATGGGGTATTTGCGGTCACCTCCCTCACTTGGGACCCACAGTGGGCCCAGGCAACTCTTTGAAGGTAATGAAATTTGTCTTTCATGACTTGACCTCATTTTCTATACTCTTTCTCCCTCATTAGTCTTCACACCCCTAAATTGGGCTTTGGAGGCTTCTATGCTGAGAGTCTGCAGGTAACCTGATCTTTGGGAGACAGGGCCAGACTCAAATCCCAGCTGAGTTCCTTCTCCTACATTTGCATAAACACTTTCCAGTCATCAAGATATTTCACATTTCAGTTCATGTTTGCAACAGTTCTGTGAAGTAGGCTGTTATGGGTTGAACTGTGTTCCCTAAAAAGATATGTCAGAGTCCTAATCCTCAATACTTTGAATGTGACTTTATTTGGAAATAGGGTTCATACAGGTGTCATCAAGTTAAGATAAAGTCATAAGGTGGGCCTAGCACGGTGGCTCACGCCTGTAATCCCAACACTTTGGGAGGCTGAGGCGGGTGGATCACTTGAGGTCAGGAGTTCAACACCAGCCTGACCAACATGGGGAAACCCCGTCTCTACTAAAAATACAAAATTTAGCCGGGTGTGGCGGCACATGCCTGTAATCCCAGCTACTTGGTAGGCTGAGGCAAGAGAAGCACTTGAACCTGGGAGGCAGAGGTTGCAGTGAGCTGAGATCGCGCCACTGTACTCCATCCAGCCTGGGTAAAAGAGCGAGACTCTGTCTCGGGAAAAAAAAAAAAAAAAAAAGGCATAAGGTGAACCCTCACGCAATATGACTGGTGCCTTTATAAGAAGATGGAAATTTGGGGCTGGGCACGGTGGCTTACGCCTGTAATCCCAACACTTTGGGAGGCCGAGGAGGGTGTATCACTTGAGGTCAGCAGTTGGAGACCAGCCTGGCCAACATGGTGAAACCCTGTCTCTACTGAAAATACAAAAATTAGCCGGCATAGTCGCATGTGCCTGTAATCCCAGGTACTCAGGAGGCTGAGGCAGGAGAATTGCTTAAACCTGGGAGGCAGAGGTTGCAGTGAGCCAAAATCATGCCATTTCACTATAGCCTGGGTGACAAAGTGAGACTGTCTCAAAAAAAAAAAGAAAAGAAAAAAAAAGAAGAAGAAGATGGAAATGTGGACGTGGACATAGACACGTATACAGGGTATGACAGTGTGAAGAGCCAGAGAAAACATGGCCATGGGAGGCAGAGACTGGAGCCAGCGTGCCACAAGCCAAGGTGTGCTTGGGGCAACTAGAACCTGGAATAGGCAGCAGGATGCTCCTCTTGAGGTTTCAGAGGGAGCACGGCCTTGCCAGTACCTCGGTGTTGGGCTCCTACCTTCCAGAACTGTGAGACAATAAATTTCCTCGTTTCAAACTGCCCAGTGTGCGGTCATTTTTCCTAGCAGTCCCAGAAAACGAATACATAGATAGTTGTTATTTTCCTGTCCTTTTCCATCTAATGTTATTGGGCCCCTATTGTGTTCCAGGCTCTGTGCTGAACTCTGGAGCCTAGACCCAAGGCCACAGGCTGATATAAAGCAACTCAAAGTTCCCGAGCCTTCTCATGAATTTCCGTGCTCATTCTGTTTTGTCTCAGGCTCCCGCCATCATCCTCACATCCAGGCATCCCCCGACCCATCACCATGGTTTTATCTGTGCCCCTTCTCACAACTATCAGAGATACACAGTGCTGGGACAGGGAGCGACGTTGGACATCTGCTGCTCTAACGCCCTGGTTTCCTGGTATGCACCCTGAGGTTCAGAGGAGTGGGGCAGCCAGTAGAAAGGCACCCTTGTACTCAAGTACAGCTTCCCACTCCCTGCCTCTGATCAATGCATGTTATGTGTCAATCCAACAAACAACAAATATTTGTACTAAATTACTAATGACTGGTAAACACGATGTATTGTACCTCCCAGAGGCATTTGAATGTGGAACAATGGCTTAACTCAGAGAAGTGAATGTCTAATAGTGGAATGTGGTGCTGCAGGTGGGGTGGACATGGCAGGGCAGGAAGATTTGAGAGCACGTGTAGGGTCTTTACCTGACCGTTTATCTCATATCCCTAGAGGGACTTCTGTGTCTGCTAAGTATAGGACTGGCTACCCTGGAGAATTGTGGAAGTGGGCCAGGGAGGGGCTTGTCCCCTTCTGTACTTTGAGAGGTCATGCAGGCTCTCTCAAAGTATAGGTGACCAATGGCCTCCTGGATGCAGAAGGAAGCACTGGCCTCATTATATGCAGGTTTCACGACTGCTGTTTTAAACTCCAATACTGCTGAACCATTCAGAAATAGATCCATTATAGGTCTGCTTTAGCCCCAGGCTTTTACACAGGTCACTAGAAAATCCAAGATTGCACAGTAATTCAAACTCTTAGGAAGGAAAAAACAAATTCTCTTCAGCGCTTCCTCCCTCCCCTCCTAGCTCCTGGCCTAAAAGGAAGCACCTCTTCATTTCTGTAGTGCTTTGGAATAAGTAGCTCTTACATGGAACTTGAAATCTAAATTTTTCTTCAGCTATTAATTGATAAGAGCAGCTCATTTTACTTCTCATGCTCTGAAGTAAGATTACAGTGTAAATAAACTGGGTCAGGTTTAGCAGGATGGACGTGAACTGTTCTCTAATTCCCCTTAATCTCCGGTAAAGGAATAACTAGGATTTGGACATCAACATTCAATAAGCAATTATGCTGCTCCTTCATACTCGATCTAAGTTAGTCCACGGTTCCCTCAAAGAGAATCCAACGAACCTCCAAACCGGGCTCTTAAATTGCAATCTCTTTGTATCGTTCTGGCTGATGAGAGATGAGTCGGCATTGTGGGAGGGTTTGATTTGATTTATATTAATTTTTAAACTATCTGGGATCTCTCGTTTTACTTGAAACAGATCAGGGAAAAGGGGTCGGTAAACAAGGGTTTCATCTACTGCTGATAACCACACCACGCTCAGCATTTCATGAGCCTGGCTTCTCATTTTCATAGCACATTAGAATCATTATCTAATTATTAATCTCACCCTAGAGTTCCTAGGAGCTTATGACGCCTGTTGAAGTTAATGAAGGCTTTTACCTATAGATCTGGCGTTAAATCATTGTGATTGCCTGAGTGCCCACAATATGGTAGGCACTGACAGGGCTGACAGAAAGGAAAGAGAATTAAGCAGAAGGAAAATAAGGAGGGGAAGAGGGAGAAGTCACTGGAAAGAAGGAAGGGCAAGATACCAAATCTAGATAGTAACTTCAAAACATCTCATTAGGAAAATGGGGCAGTTAAGGAAGAACTCACCAACTAATCTGCTTAAACTTTAATTAATAATTCATTTATATATATTTATGTGGCACGCTTTCTCTAGGGAACCCAATGTGCTTAGCAAACATATTAAATAATTAACTCTCTCATATCTGAGTGAAGTGGAGAGGCAGCAGAGTTACTCCATAACTGGTTGAGCAGATTGGTGGGTGACAACTAGATGTCTTGCTTGGGAGAGGAAAGCCCATGTGTCACTTACCTGATGCCACAAGCAAATGATCTCTCTGGGGGCCTAGTACTGTAAGGCTCTGTCTTAGCACCTTCCCAGAAGAAGCAGTTTGTGTTTAGATAGATAGATAATGAGGATACATAGACGGAGATAAATAGGTATGAATGTAGCAATCAAGAATATTTTTGGGGGGGTGTTATTAGAAGAAAGTCAAACACGGTACATTTAAAAAATACTGCCTTCAAGACAAAAGATAAAAGGAAGTATTTCAAATCAGGAATATTGGTTATGGCATTAAATAAAATGAATTTGCAGAGGCCAAATGCCAGATGATGAGACATAACATTTACTAAGTTGTGTTTAAACACATTTTGAGTTCCTAAATTGTATCCTCAATGTACTGTTGACAGGACACCATTTAAAAAAAAAATACCTTTAACATGAATGGTATAAATATCTCTCCAAAAAGTACAAATGCATCTGCCAAACCAGGGGAAGGTAAAACCAAACAAAACTTAGGAAATTTAAAAATAAAAAACAAGAAGCGAAAGCAGCACCTGCTCAGATGCAGTGAGCATGGCTTCAGCGTGAGTTAGGGGGTCACGTACTTAAGATTCATGCCTTTGTGGCCTACATCCCCTTGGTCAATTATGAGAACAGACTTCTGTTCACCACATCTTAAAACCAGTAAATTGGAATCTCCATACACAGGAGGACAGACACAATCCTTGGAGACATCATGCTAATTAAAACCACAACCTGCATTGCTTGGACATGCATAACCTGGCAGCTAATGTTGAGATTTGGTCAACTAGCCTACAGGAAGTTTCAATGCTGGAGAGAGGTTTTTTAAATCTTTTTTTTTTTTTTTTTTTCCTTACGAGACTGTCACCCTGGCTGGACTGCAGTAGTGTGATCACAGCTCACTGCAGTCTCGAACTCCTGGGCTCGAGTGATCCTCCCACCTCAGCCTCCTGAGGAGCTAGGATTACAAGCATAGCCACTGTAAATGGCTTTAAAAAAAAAAAAAAAAGAAAGAAAGAAAGAAAAAATGTGAAGACAGGATCTCACTATGTTGCTCAGGCTGGTCTCAAACTCCTGGGCTCAAGTGATCATCCCACCTCAGCCTGCTGAGTAGCTAGGACGACAGGCACAGCCACCATGCCAGGCTTCTTATCTTTCTAAAATGAAAAATGAACTTACATCAAGACCACTGTCAGGAAAGTATAGAGGGAAGGGTGGTGAGGTGGAAGAGAAGAAACTTTTTAAAAAGCAAACGAAACCACTCTATTGATTCTTAACTCTCCACCTGGATTCCTGACTGCTTTCTTATTTTATCCTACCTTTTTAGGGGATTTTTTTCTCCTTTTTTTTTTAAGAGAAGGAACTTGGCATGTGGGGTAGATTGCTTCTAGCCCAGACTCCACAAATTATCAATCAAAGGCCCTTGAATAAGTTTCTTGACCCTTCTGAGCTGGCTTTATCCATTGAAAATAATGGTAGCAACTTTCAGGATTGTGCTGAGGATTATTTGAAATGGTGGCCAAAAAAGTGCTTTGCAAACTACATAGATGTGTAGGGTTATTGGTATCAATTTTGGACAGGGATGAAAGTCTTACAGCTCATTGCGCAGACATTTCTGAGAGTCAGGTCTTCATCCTCCTGCCCTCTTCCTGACAGACACCCCATGCTACTGACACTGGAAAGTTCCCAAGTCACACTCCAGTTTAAAAGACACTGGTCTTATTTTATTACTTTCTTTACCCTTTGGACTAACCCAAGTTTAGCTGGCTAATTTCAACATTAGTCAGGGATCAGTCTTTAGCCTTAATATAAACCAGCCGACATTTTCCTGCTCAATCCTCCTGCTTTAAGTAGCACAAAGCCACAAAGACAAAACAAGATCCCTCTCTCTGTGTTCCTTCAGGGGCTGTAGGTAAATTCTCCTTCACAAGACATACATGCAGGCTGCCTGGGGGGACTTTTCTCTAGAGCTTTCTGACCAGCTAAGGTTTTCTAACTCCATTCACATTTTTAGTATACGCTATGATCTGAATGTTTTTGTCCCTTCTCTGCAAAATTCATTCGTTAAAATCCAATCCCCAAAGCGACGGTGTTAGGAGCTGGGCCTTCGGGAGGTGATGAAGTCATGAAGGCTCTGCCCTCATGAATGGGATTAGTACCCTCATAAAAAGAGTCTCCAGAGAGCTTTCTCCTCCCCTTCCACCATGTGAGGACACAGTGAAAAGGCACCATCTGTGAACCAGGAAGTGGGCCCTCACTGGATACCAAATTTACTGGCACCTTGATCTTGGACTTCCAGCCTCTAGAACTGGGAAATAAATTTCTGTTGTTTATAAGCCACCCAGTCTGTGGTATTTCATTAGAGCAGCCCCAGTGAAGGCAGTAGATAGTTTATACTTTCCAATCTAAAATACCAAAAGCTTTTTTAAATCATGTAAGCCGTGGTATTAGTGATATTTTTAGGTAATATTTTATTATTCTCATTATGAATCTATTCAAAGATTCATATCCTTATCTACATAAAAATATCTATTACATATGTTATCTATAGCTATATGAATTATATCTCTACATCTATCTATATAATGGGTTCAAATTCATCAATACCTAATCTCAACTCACCAGACTTAAATTTATTGTGTTTAGTGTTTCTGTGAAGCATCCTGCATCTCCAATTATATAAAAGAAACATCTGCAGACCTAACCAATTTACCAAAAGAAATAGGCCAAATAGGCCAGGCATGGTGGCTGACGCCTGTAATCCCAACATTTTGGGAGGCCAAGGCGGGTAGATCACGAGGTCAGGAGATGGAGACCCTCCTGGCCAACATGGTGAAACCCCATCTCTACTAAAAATACAAAAATTAGCTGGGCATGGTGGCACATGCCTGTAATTCCAGCTACTCGGGAAGCTGAGGCAGGAGAATCGCTTGAACCAGGTAGTCGGAGGTTGCAGTGAGCCGAGATTGCACCATTGCACTCTAGCCTGGCGACAGAGCGAGACTCTGTCTCAAAAATAAAAAAAGAAAAAAGAAAAAGAAAAATAATTAGACCAAATACTGGGAAAGACCTGATAGCCTCAAGGTGAAGTCACACTCCTCAAGCCATAATGCCGGACCCCCAGTTGCAATCTCATTAAACCTCACCACAGTCTGGTGAGGGATTCAGCGACTGCTTTTAGTTTTATTTTCAGAAAAAAAGACCGTGAAGATCCAAGGAGATCTGGCCATTTTTCAAGGTCAGACACCTATAGCATGGCAAAAAGGCAGGAAGCCGAGTATCTTCAGCCCACACATTTGCAGCAGCCCCAGTTAGATGGTGATTTCTGTCCGAGCAGAAGACACCAGGCAGTCGACCCCTGTCAGAGAGCTTCACTCTCTTGGGAAATTTTGCAAAGCTTTTCCAATTCCTCCAGAGTACAGTTAAGCATCCAAATGATTCTATTCTAGCTTTTAATACCTTCCCATCTCCCACCAAAACTGAGGTAGAAGAAATATTTAAAGTCTCAAGAGCACAGGGAGCAAACAACCGTTTCCTTTTTTGTTCCTCTGCAGATGAAGAAATAGCAAAGCTGTTTTTGCATTTCAAACTTTAAATTAAAAAGTTGACTTGCAGAATCCTAAGCTCCACTTTCCTCACTGAATGGAATGAGGTCTGCCCCTCAGCTGGGAGTTTCTAGTGAGGCTGGAATGGAGGCATTTTCATGTACATGCTAGGCGTTTCAATAGTTTGGAAAGCAAAACTGATCTTAGATTGAAAACCTCTAACCACATGGTATAGAACTTTTTTCTTACTTAAAACAATCCTCGAATTATTGGCAATGCTTGTTTTTATTTTGCAAAACCTTCTATACCAGGTGTACTAATTATGCATCCTCTATACAGTGTTCAAAAGTAGGGGGGATTTTGTCCCCCAGGAGACATTTGGCAATGTCTGGAGACACGTTTGGTTGTCACAACTGGGGATGGGGGAGGTGTGTGGTAGTGGCATCTGGTGGGTAAACGTCAGGGATGTTGTTCAACATCATACAAGGCACAGGGCAACCCCCACAACCAAGAATGACATGGCCCAAAACGTCACAAGTGCCAAGGTTGAAACCCAGCTCTATGACAATCACAGTTAATATTCAGGACAGTTTCCTTCCCCCTTCCTACCCCGTGGCCCCCAATTCTGCCCCTACGAGGTTTATTGCTATCTTAGCATGCTATGAATTACAATCGCTTGACCTAAAAAGATTTTTTCAGACCTTTTAAATCTCTAAATGTTGAATATCTGGAGTATGAAAATGCTATTATGATGTATTTTATTATTAGAATTATAAATGGAGTCAAGAGCATTTACATTTTGAATTTATCTATATTTAATCCTAGTTGTAAATCGAAGGCCCGGCATGCAAAGGCCACACATCACCTCTCAGGAGAGAGATTATGCCAACTTGGTTGGGTGCCTTGTGTTCTATTAAAGTTGAAACCAGGCTTCCCTGTCAGACTGTTACGGCTAAACACACTTGGATCTGCAAGCAGCAAGCACAGGCTGTTCATTGTGTGCAGAGATGAGAACTGAGCCAGACTGACTACTAGAGTGTGTCCCTTCACCACCCCAGCGTCCTCCCCATTATCCACTCAGGTCTGGGAGACCAGCCTGCTAGGCAGCTAACAGCTATTGGGGGACACCTGTAATTGAGTCAAGATGCCAACCAGCGACTGTGTCAAGGCAAGAACAAGAAATTCTAAAACACTTTCCAGTATGCTTCCACAACCCACCCCGAAAAACTGGCTCCTTCCCAGTCCTCCACCGATTCTTCCATGTGGGTCCACTTTGCTGTTAGGATAAGCACAACACTCCATAAGGGCCCACAAGGCCCTGCCCACACCCTTTGCTCTCCCCCATCCTCCCACACTGACCTTCATGCCAGTCCTTGCGTGCATTATGCTTTCCCACCACAGGGCCTTTGCGTGAGCTATTTTCATTTGTTTTCCATTCCCGCTGCCCACTTCACTTAGGTAAGGCACTGGCTCATATACAGATCATCACTTCCTCAGTCATCATTCCTCAAGGACACTTCCCAGACCTCCCTGACTAAGGCAAATCCTTCTAATACACATTTCCACTGCACCAACTTGTTTCTTCAGAGCACTCCCACTGATGCACTTTTACAGTTGTGTACTTAATTAAATAATGTCTGGTTACGACATATCATTGTATCCTAAGCACCAAGCAAAACACTTGGCATATAGTAGGTGCTGGGTATGTATTTGTTGCCTGGCCATTTAATTTTTTTAAATGAACAAGTGAATGAAAGAACAAATGAATGAATGAATTAAACTATCCTAAGATCTAAAACCTGGGCCAATGTCACAGGTATGAAACTGTGCATGTGCTTGGGTCCAGCTAACCATTCGGATTGTCAGTTTAGATTATTGAAAGGAACAGAAGAGAAATCTTGCCTATAAAACACGGAACTGGGAAAAAAGCGTATACCTCACTTAGAGCGTCATTAAGTTAGAGAACAACTCCCACACTCTGCTCTAAGATGAAGCCAACATCCAGATTCTCATTGCAAACTTGGCTCCCCTAGAATTCTGTTCTTCTTTCCCCTGTCCCCGCTGCTTTCTAAACGTGAAATATCCACAGCTGTGCCGTTTCTTTACTTTTTTTTTTTTTCTGGAGAGGTTAACCTTCCTTCTTCAGTTGTATGTTGTGCAATACCCAAGAGGCCAACACTACCATTTGAGATATTTAAATATGACTTTGAGAAATGAGTCTGTCTTAGATATAAAAGCCCACAGTCATCATGATGAACATGACTGCAATGTTTAAAATTCCTAAATAAAGAGATGCAGCACTTTCTGCATATTCATTGCTGAAATGAATATTATATATGATGCCTGTTTTTGTAAGCATTCAAATAAAGCAGTAGGAGAGAATGTGGATTTACTTATTTTTATTAATGAAAACAACTCCACTTGACCAAAGGAAGAATTGTTTCCTCTAGTATAAAGAGCAAATATGTACACGGAAGGCAGTTCTGTGTATTAGTCTCTGAGCAAAGCTTTATTTTTATATTATTGTGTTATTTTATGCACAGTCCCCGAGTGCCTTGTCAGTAACAGCCACTCATTAAATCATTTAAACTATCATATAAAAATAAAGATGGATTTTAAGCTACACTGAGCCAGGCAGTCGGTTAGCAAATACTGATTGCTCCCCGTGGGGTCTCAAGTATTCTTTCAGGTGATGGAAGTACATATGAAAGCAGTGCATGGTCTGTTACCTTGAAAGGACTTAGGGACTAGTCAAAGCCACAATCAGATGAACCTCTAATCAAAGTAACATTATCCAGATAAATGCTGTCTTTTCAAAATGGATTGAAAGTCAGCAGTGAATCAGTCTTCAGACTCAACCAATAAGGTGGCAGGCACCATGCTGGACAGAGGAGGTACGCTGTTCCATAAGTGGTAAACAGTTTAGCAAAAAGTTAGAAAGTCATGAAACTGAAAGAAGAACCTCCAAGAGGTCAATGTGGTTGATGGACAACTGAACTCCAACTTGGGGAAGCTGAAGGCACAGGAATAAACTTGGTACATCTTCCACAAGATTCATTTCCCCTTTTTGGCAAAAAAAAATCTTTAAATTTTCAATATGGAAATGAACATGACTGTCTTGTGGAGAAGAATTAAAAAAAAATTCTGAAAATGTGGAACAACAAAGAATTCCCATAGACTGGAGATGGGAGTGCAGGTTGGTTCAACCAAGGTCTTTGAACTATCAAAGAGTTGAAATACGTTGAAATATGTAAAACCATCATCCAGTAATCACTTCTAGATATACATGGCCCCAAATTCATGCTCACGTGCACCAACAGATATTTGTAAGACTGTTCATGGCAGGATTATATATAATAACCAACAACTGGATACAACTTAAATGCCCATCAACAATGATATGTAAAAACAAATGTTGGTGTACTCATATGATGGCATACTATACAGCATGAAAATGAGTGACCTAAGACCACACATGGCACCACAGATGAATCTCACAAACATTATGTTGAATGAAAGAAATCATATATGAAGGAATCTGTAGTGTTTGATTATATTTACATAAAATTCAAAAACAGGCAAAACCAAACAATAGTATTAGCAGTCAGAAGAGTGGTTGGTTTCCTTTGGGGAGAAGATAGTGAAGCATTCATTTATCTGGAAGTTATACATTTTGTGATAATTTGTTAAGCTGTATGTTTATTTTCTGTGTACTTTTTAGAAGGTATGTTATACATAAATAATATTTCAATGATTAAAACATTTTCTCTAAAGCATGTGACCTTTTGAAAATAAAAACACTACAATTCAAATAAATATATTGCTTGTCAGTGGGACTTCTGCCACAGATTTGCTGAAATATGTGGTCATCCTTTGTGCTTAAGTTCAAGAGCCACTGGCATGGGTGGTGGGAGTGGGAAGAAGCAGTTTTCATCTAAGATGCTGGTCAGGGATTATCATATAAGATCCAGGAGCTGGAAGGCAGGTGGCAATTGACCAGATTGTTTTTCCAAGCCCAAGAGTGACTCCATCAGGGACATTATTTTCTGGGGATTGTCCCAGATATAAGCATGAGACCAGGGATTGCCTGAAGAAGCTAGAAACAAGTTAATCAGAGACAGGAATTGGAGTTAAAGAGAGAAGCTGGAGAGCAGAGCCAAACAAATGGCACCAAATGACAGACATCACTGGTGTGCAGTAAAGGGGAAGCGACTGGAGACACATTGCGGAGCAGTCCAGGAGCAGGCTAGAAAATAGAAAGAAGGGTTGAAAGTTGGGGGTGGGGTGGGACGAGGGGCTGCTCTCCCACGCTGCCATGTTACAGCATTAAGACTCTAAGGAGTCAGAGAATTCTGATCTTGAACCTGGACTTCCAGGTGGTGAAGAAGGTCTATTTGTCAAGGTAGGAGGATAAGGCCCATTTTGTTTAGCTTGTTGTCTTGATTTATAACTTCCAGATATTTGGATGTATGGCAGGCTGGTCTCCATTTGTACTCTTGCCCCAGGATCTGAAAATATCAGATATTTTGCTAGAGCCCCACATTCTTCATTTAGGAGAGACTGCTTCTGTGGCAGAGAGTACATTCTGACCACTACTCTAGTTCATCAAGATTTCTTTGGAACACGGATTCTGACGTATCAATGCCACTTTTAGCCATCCTCCATCCTGTAGCTATGGGCAAACTCCACATTGAGAAATATGGTTTCTGGTTCATGTATGCCAGTGAAAATGCTGAACAGGACAGGAGTAAGTCTGCAGTCTTATAGGAGCACATTAGATATTTCCCTAAGATTGATGTCAACCCATTCATGCGCATGCTGTGGGGGCAGCTGTTTGACTAACACAACTACCTAATCAGTTCTGTCCTGCCAATGAGGATATGATAAAAAGGTTCTTGAATGCTGCTGCAGTCAGTATACTTGGGGTCATGGAAGGTCATGGTATGCTGACCTCATACATGGGGACTCTTGCAGAGAAGAGATGGAGTGGCTTGACAAGACTTGCCTGGTTTCTAGAACTCACTGTCTCTCTGTCTCTCTCTCTCTCTCTCTCTCTCTTTTTTTTAATGTGATCCTCTACCGTATGCTCCACAACTGACTTTGTGAGAGCAGTTGAATTTGGCCATCTGATAAAGGCAGAGGTGAGTAGTACAGAAGGTAATGAGGCAAAGCTTCCAGGTTGTCTTCCAAGTTTCTGGTCTGATGGGAAAGATGGCAATGACTTTGGAGAACCAAAAGTCAAGGGTCAGCAAACTTTTCCTGTAAAGCACCACATCATAAATATTTCTTGTGCATCTGTCTCTGCTGCAGCTATTCAACTCTGCTGTGAAATCAGTCCTAGTGCAATGATCAGCCATAAACAACATGAAATGAATGGTCATGGCTGTGGTCCAATAAAACTTTACTGACAAAAATAGGTGGTGGGCCAAATTCGATATGGCTATAGTTTGCCAACCTCCATTTTAAAGTGTAATCACTCCCTGAGACTAAGCAAAGGACATTAGGAAATGGGCTAATCTTCTGAGTTAGTGAGTAAAACAATGACAACACCATGTATCATATTAAAGATGGCCCTTGTTGAGCTGCCCTGCTCTGCAGCTCAGAGACCATCAAAAGAATCCATGTAAAACACCAATCTCCTTGCACCTTTCCTAACCTGAGAATCTTCTGGGCTCCTTTTCACACTGGCTCTGCCCAAACACTCCTGCTTTCTTTCCCAGCCTCACCCCTTGTCCTTGTCACATACACCATGCTATCCAGCCATACAAAGCTCTTCTGTGATCCCTCATTAGCTGTGCAGAGTCATGCCTCCAAACCTTACTCCGTGTTGTTCCCCTTGCTGAAAAAACTCCCTTGCTGCTTTCAAACTGTTACTCATCCTTCAAGGGACCATTCAAATGTCTCTGCCTTGAAGTTTGCCAGGCACCCTCAGGTTGGGTTAATTTTCCTTCTTCCATGTTCTCATAGCACTTTGTACAGAACCATACTTCATCAACACAACTTCAGAGTGACCCCTTCTAACTCATCTCCAATAGTTTAACCTTCTTGTGTATAGTATTTAAAAAATCTGTTTGCTCCTTTCTCACTGGGATGTGAACTCTTTTCAGACACAGGCTACACTTTATTAATATTCATTCACCCCAGGGTTAGCACTGAATCAGGCACAGAAAGGATGTGGAGCACATGTTTGCACAATTGTTTAGCTCATGGCAGAATCTGCTTGTGCTCACACCACTGGGGCTCCGTGGAATGATTCACAGTTTAGATTGTCTGCTATTTTTATAAGACACTTTCAGCGGCTTAATAACTGGCTCTTCCTGACAAGACATTTGGGAACTGTGCATAAGTGACAGAATAATATTAAAATCAAATCAAGTTCAGAGATAAATATACAAATCTCTGCTCCACCTACGTGATATGCCCCCTACGAATCACAAAAGATAATTGTTTTAGTTGATACAGCTGTTGTGTGTTTTGTACAAGCATTTTCTCTTTCAAAGACATCTCATGAAAATCTCATTCTCTTATGAGATATGAGACCATGTTACACCTTTTCCCTTTTTAAATATATTTCCTACATCTTGTTGATTTGATCCCCAGTTCCACTTAGAACACTGAAGGGGTAATTTATGCAGTGGGACCCCAGTGGCCTCAAAGTATGGCTGCAGTTTTTCAAAGTGCCTGTTTGAAGATCGTTCATAGAAGTAAATCTGGGCAAGATCAGGTTCATGAAATGACACGTGTCCCTGGGCCTACTTCTACATTGTTTATCCAAGGAGAAGGTCAAATGTGTGTTTGAGATGGACACCCTGTTATGAGTTGAAGCCTGCCACATCCTCAGGTTTCCTGCAGCACCCACTTTCCAGATACTGCTTTTCCTGCAAATGAGTGAGTAAGGTGACAGGGCAAACAGAACTAGGGATGGGGGGAGCAGATGTGCAGTTATGAGGCCCTCACTCCGTCTAAAATGTGTGAGTGGTGAACCCTCACTCCCTCTAAAACTTCAGACAGCCTCATATATTTTTCCTTATTTACTCCAAGAATTCTTGGGGAAACACTAGGCTTATAAGAATCTTCTTAGGGCAGGCACAGTGGCTCACACCTGTAATCTCAACATTTTGGGAGGCCAAGGTGGGAGGACCACTTGAACCCAGGAGTCTGAGACCAGCCTGGGCAACATAGCAAGAAGTAGTATCTGTAAAAAAAAAAAAAAAAAAAAAAAATTAGCCAGGCATGGTGGTGTGTGCTTGTGGTCTCAGCTACTCTGAAGGCTGACGTGGGAGGATTGCCTGAGCCCAGGAGGTCAAGGCTACAACAAGCCATGATTGCACCCCAGCACTCCAGCCTGGGCGACGGAGCAAGACCCTGTCTCAAAAAAACAAAAAAAAAAACAAAAAACCGTAACAAACAAAAAGAATCTTCTCGGCTGGCAAATCCCTGGTTGGGCAGTGGCATCACTGTTTCTTTCCCTGCATCTCACTTCCTTCCTCTCTGGTCTCGCCTGCTCCTCCAGAATCTGCCTACGTGGACTCCCACATTAGCCTGAAGCACTCACAGGCAAACTCCTCGAGGTTAACGAGGCCACGAAACAAGAGAGAGGAAAAGGAGAAGTCGTCAAAATTAGTTTCTTTTAGACTGAATTGATTTCCTCTGGGCCCTGGAATTGGCAGGACATAAATAGATAATCAAAGATTTTTACTCGCCCAGGTAGAAATTATATAATCAGAGGCTGCTTCTTCCTTTGGTTTTTTTGAAACTTCACTGGAAGGAAATTCTCCTTGAGTTCTCAATGACATCGAGCACTCCTCCTCTGCTTTTACTTGGAAATCTTCATTCTCTTTAAGCCAGCAGCCTTCAAAGCTAATCAGGTTATTCTATGTAAGTTAATGTACACACTGGGGCTTTAAAAATACATCTTTGATGATCTTTGGCGTGTATGTGTCTTGTGTGTGTGACAAGAGAGATCATACAATGACACAGATAACCCATTTCAGAAATAACCTTGTTTCCTTCTTCAGGATCCACTGAACCCAGGAACATGACCCCCATCCCTGTCCACCGCAGAGTTCAAAGATGAGAAAGCGCTCTGCCCCTACCTCCATTCTGAGCAGGTGAACCTTTCAACTCCTGTTAGCAGAGGGAATGATTTCTTTCCAGTCTCCCCCATTTCAGCCCCCATTGCAATGACTCCCAACTCTGCACCTGGCTCCAGAGCCCAAAGTCTTTTCTCCACTCTCCTCCACCTACTTATGCCCCAGGCATCTCCAGCTCAACTCATTCAAGCTGATCGTCCCCTCTGTCCCACCCTCAGTCCACCAGACCTGCTCTTCCTCCAGCATTTCCTGCAGCACTGTAAATATTTCCAATCATCCACGTGAAAAACCTTCTCTGCCCATAGCAGCCAGGAATTCTTTTCTGTCAGGGGAAACAAGTCTTTTGTGCCCACGGGCCACTAGCTCAGGCCCATGACACATTGGATCAGCCAGAGAAGCCTGGCCCAGCAGGATGCCTCCTTCTTGCTTGTCTCCACATTCGGGCACTTTTGTCTGCTCCATTCCCTCCCCTCTTGACCTAGTTTGGCCCTTAGTTTCTTCCTTGGACTTCTGTAAACACCAGGTGGAAGTGGGCTCAGAGCATCGGGCCCCAGTCCAGACAACCTGCATTCAAGTCCTGCCTCCACCCAGTCTTAGTTCTGTGACCTGAATGACATCATTTCATCCTGTGTCTGCCTCAGTTCCCTTATCCTTAAGTAAGAACAATGCCTAGCTGGGCGTGGTGGCTCATGCCTGTAATCTCAGCACTTTAGGAGGCCGAAGTGGGCAGATCACTTGAGATCAGGAGTTGGAGACCAAACTGGCCAACATGACGAAACCCCATCTCTACTAAAAATACAAAAATTAGCCAGGCGTGGTGGCAGGTGCCTGTAAT
The DNA here is from genome assembly GCF_028885625.2 of Pongo pygmaeus. Lineage (NCBI taxonomy): Eukaryota > Metazoa > Chordata > Mammalia > Primates > Hominidae > Pongo > Pongo pygmaeus. The sequence goes on from NC_072376.2 coordinate 25,007,435, forward strand.
CCCAGCTACTTGGGAGGCTGAGGCAGGAGAATCGCTTGAACCCAGGAGGTGGAGCTTGCCATCAGCCAAGATCGCTCCATTGCACTCCAGCCTGGGCAATAGAGTGAGACTCCATCTCAAAAAAAAAAAAAAAGAAAGAAAGAAAAGAAAAGAAAGGAAAAGAAAAGAGAAAAGAACAGGGCTGGCGAGTTTTTGCTGCAAAGGGCTAGATAGTACATATTTCTGGTGTTGCAAGTCAAGAAGCAAAATTGAGGCTACTATGTAGATATTTACAAAACTAGAGAAAAAATAAAGATCCACGATGTTTTTACTGGTGAAATTCAAAATACAATAATAATTGGAACTCATAGAGAGAGTAGAAGGGTGATTGCCAGGGTCTAGGAGTGGGGGAATGCTGAGATGTTGGTCAAAGGGTACAAAGTTTTGCTTATAAGATGAGTAAGTTCTGGAGTTCTAGAGTACAGGATGTACACTAGTTAATAGTTAATAGTACTGTATTGTAAACCTGAAATTTGCTGAGAATAGATCTCTAGTGTCACCACCACACACAAAAAAAAATAGTTAGTATGTGAGGTGATGGACATGTTAATTTGATTGTGGTAATCATTTCACAACGTATACCAAATCACCATGTTGTATATCTTCAATATATACAATTTTCATTTGTAAATTGTACCTCAATAAAGCCAGAAAAAAGTATTATTAATTGATGACCATTTTATTCATTTATTTATAGAATAGAGGTGGGGTCTCGATATGTTGCCCAGGCTGGTCCCAAACTCCTGGAATCAAGTGATTCTCCTGCCTTGGCCTCCCAAAGTTCTTGGATTACAGGGGTGAGCCTCTGCACCTGACCAAGGACAATTTTTTTTTTTAATTCAGGCCTACTAATGAGAACAACAGAATTCTTTGTGAGGAGGATAACATTTTGTTTAATTAGGGTTTGAAGTTAGTGTTCCCTATCATCAAAATCAATTTCGAGTGTTACATCTGTAAAAATCATTCTTAGCTCACCTGCCAGCAAAAACAGGTGGTGGGCTCAATTTGGCCTGCAGGCCACGGTTTGCCCACTCCAGGGAAAGAATAGAAGTGATCGTGCTAAGTGCTTAATACATCATGACTACTCAAAGGGTGCTAGCCACTATAAGGATCTCTCACCATCCTATGCACCTCCACCGGTGGCTTCAGACATGTACATGCTCAGGGTTTTCTTAGGCTGTCTCATACCTGAGCCTTTGCCCAGGCTGTGCTCTCAAGATCCCACCTCCTTAGAAAGCCTTTCCTGCTCCCCTCCCTTCTTCCACATCTTTCCATCCCTAAGGGACTCCCTTAATCCCTCTTCAAGCTCCTGATCCTTCCAGAGCCCCCCTCCCTGCTCCTCTCCTATTTGATTAATTTATTCTTCTTCCCCTTGCAACTTCAAGGTGACACCACGCATCACTCACGATGTCTCCAGCTCTATGCTTAATTGTACTATGTGCTCAATAAATATTGGCTGTAATGAATGAACCTCCTACCTGCAAATGGAAGACTCAGCAGAAGCCCTCCTTCATTGCTTCACTTCCCAAGGAGCTCTTTGTTCTCAAAGTATCTGAAACACTTGGCCCTCACTGGTTTTCTTATAAATGACACATTATAGAATAACAGCTAAGTGCCTTGGCCCTGGTTACAAATTCCAGCTCCATCACTTCCTGGCTTTGCGGTTTTGTAGAACTTATTTAACTTGTCTGAGCCTCAATTTGTTGGTAAAATGGTGATAATGGTGGTACCCACCTCATACGTTTTTTGCAAATTAGATTACATAAAGCATACAAAGCACTTAGCACAGTAAATACTCTATAAATGTCTGTTGCTTTCTTCACAATTATTGAGCAATGGCCATGTTTTAAGCTCTTTCATTAATTTTTTTTTTCTTTTGAGACAAGGTCTCACTCTGTCACCCATGTTGGAGTGCAATGGTGGAATCACAGCTCACTGCAGCCTCGAGCTCCCAGGTTCAAGCGATCCTCCCTCCTCAGCCTCATGAGTAGCTGAGACTACAGGTGTACATTGCCACGCTCAGCTAATTTATTTTTTTATTTTATTTTATTTTATTTTTTTGTATATTTTGTAGAGACAGGGTCTCACTATGTGGCACAGGCTGGTTTCAAACTCCTGGCCCGTAGCAATCCTCCTGCCTCAGTCTCCCAAGGTGCTAAGATTACAAGCGTGAGCCACCATGCCTGGCCATTAATTTGTTATTTTCTCACAAATATGCTGTGAGGCAGGTATTATTGTCATACCCATTTTACAGATGAGAAAACTGAGGCAGAGAGACATTGTTTGTGTAAGGTGACACAGCCAGTGTGGCAGAGCCAAGATTCAAATCCAGGCCATCTGGTCTAAAGCTGTGCTGCTAACCACAGGTGGCGGGTATCTTACAGAGATATGCCTCTTCAGCAAGATTTTAGGCTCTTTGAGGGTTAGGAATGTATTGTAGAATTCTTCATACCCTTCCTAGCAGCCGGCATGCACCGTGCACATGGTGCTCCTTGATACAGATCTGCTAATTCATGTACTCATCCCTCCAACACCCTAATCCAGAAGAGGGTAAGAGTGTTCCACAGAGATTTCCTCCCACCCAGGAATGACCGCCCATGAGCACCTTTGTGTCTTATAGAAGGGGACACAAAGGGAAGCAGAAAAGGAGGAAAACATAAGAAAAGAGTGCAGGTGGGGTGTCTGGGGAGAATTTCACCTGCTCAGAAGGCGACAGTGGAATTAGAGTCGACCTCAATGAACTCCTATTTCTTGCTGTTCCGTAGAGCACCAGCCCCATCATCAGTGAGCGGCTGTGAGGACACCAACCAGCACAGGCTGACTCTACTGATTGTCTGTAACATGATTGTCCCTCTTAATCAAAGTGGTGTCATCCTGTGATTTTAGGAAGTGAAGGATAGCAAAATTAATGTTGGCTCAAGTGGGCTTCTAATGGCCGTGGGCCGCCGAGGGGCTGCAGGCATGCTGCATTTCAATGATGTGCACTGGGATTTCTTCGCTAACAAGGGTGCCATAAGTCTTAATTATCCAGAACCAAGGCCTCACCTTGCTGTGTGTCCCCTGGGAGCTCCCTGTGAAGTCAGTGGGAGCTTTGCCTGCGGTTCAGCCCAGTGAAAACTTGCCTGCAAATGTTTGCAAATTACCTCATGCACCTCTGAAGGAATCAGGAGGGAATTATTTATTTTTAGAAGGTTGGCGCAGCCTTGCCCCTGCCTCGCCTGTCACATACCTCTGTGTTGCTCAAATCCTACTCCCTTCCCTCTGATTAATTCTGAACCGTGGGTCTCTTTTCTTTATGGTTGATGGATACACCTCTTAGGTCTTGCCCTCAGCCAAACTGCTGGTAATGTCCTGTTGCTCTTTCTCCTTCCTTAGGGGGCTCTCTAGAGAAAGCCTAATGCATTTTCCATTAGAGGAACTGATTTGTCCTTTCCTTTCCAGCAATGGAAAGCAATCTCCCCCATGTGGAGGATGTCAAGAGCCCCTTAAATGGCTATTCCTTCTCTCTTCGACTCTTCCTGCCTGGACTGAGGCACCCATGCCCCGCTGCTGTGAATGCTGCCCACTAACAACACAGCAGTTACCTTCTCCTGAGACTTGCCCTGGGAGAAAAGCACCACTCACCTGGAAAAGCTGGGGAGGTTTGCCTTCCCGCTGGGGCCAGCACAAAGACTAGCCCTCTTGCCTTGCTCAAGAGGGCAATCTGTGTCCCCATACATGCCCCAGAGCTCCCACAGGATCCGGCTGAGGCCAAACCTCCTCTGAGCCTGTCCTATTTGCGTTTTCCTCACACCCTTACAGGTTTCACTTGAAAGCACTCCCTCAAGAAATTGCTTGCCCAAGGAGCCCCGTTTCTGGCTCAGCGTCTTGGCAAACCAATCTAAGCCGCCTCGCTAAGCCATCCTTCCCACTGCAAGCAGAATAGTCTTTTCAAACTGCAGCCTGATCATGCCACTTCCTTTCTTAAGCCTTCAATGCCTTCCATTGTCCAAACTCCCGGAGCTTGGGTCTTAATCCCCCGAGACCTGGCTCTCCTTCCACCTTCATCCTCACCTCCCAGAGAGGTCACTTCCTCCAGAGATGCCTATCCAGACCCCCTACCATAAATACTATCGTATTGAGACTGCCCGTTTGCTTTTCTTTCTTCTCTTCTAGACTGCAAACTCCTCTGGAATTCCAGAAACCTATCATGCATGTGGCACATATGAGACCTTCAGTAATTATTTGTTGATTGACAAAATTGAACTGTTGAATGATTGAACTAGATACTTCATACATGTTTAATAATAACAGCCAAATGCCAACTTCAAGTTAATGTTATATCAATATTTGCCTTCTTGTGATTTATCTAAAGTGTTCCTAAGTGGCAGAATTCACTGGGAATGTATTAAAATAATTACATGTTTTAACACATACTTATATGCAAGTTGATTAGGGTGTCCAGTACAATCAATGTACAGATGTTCTCTGATGTTTCAGGTTTTCATTTCTTTTGAACACTTAGTTTGTCAATCAAAGCCTTCCCAGCCCCCACTGACCAACCTCTGACTTTCAGCAATTCTCTGTCAAATGTTAAACACCCTTGCCTTCTCTCTGCATGTTCCCAACAACAACAAAGAAACAAAACAAACAAACAAAAAACTCTGCAATTTCAAGTGCCAGAATAGCTCTTCTTATCGGAGAAAGAAAGCCTTGAACATCAGTGAACCATGCTTATAATCTGCCATTTCACTGCGGACTTTTCAGAAAAGCATCACCCTGCAAAGAAGCTGCTCTTGAATGCAGGCCTCATGATTGCCAGAGTCATCGAATGTTCGGACTCGCCTAGTTCTCACTTTGGAATTGGGTGTATCAGCTAGTTGAGTGCATTAATTCTCGGCATGACCATAGACTGAAACACAAGCAGCATTAACAAATTACCAGTGATAGATATGCACATGGGCCAAGGACAAATATTAAAACAGCCCTATCTCGCTTTGCCGCTACTTTGTCCTGTCCAAAATTTGTAGAATTATTAATCCTCCTGGAATGCTTAGTAGTGCGTATAGGGTAATATTCTTGAGGAAGCTAATAATTATCTCTTGTTAGTAAGATCAGCTTACTACAGTCTTTCACTGCAGGGACAGAAAAATATTGTGACTTTGTTATGCTAAATGAAACACAGTGGCAGGATAAATTAGGACATTTAAACTAACAATAATAACATCACACAGCTATAGTTCCCCTCTACATATCATTGAAAAAATTAACAGAAAACAGGCACGGTGACAATAGAAGAACACGCATTATGATGAGACACAAAGGGACAAACTTTCTTCTGTTGCTTATGTTGTTATAGCTAACATTTATTATGCACCCACTATGCAAGGCATAACTCTTATCAAGGACAATGATAATAATAAATTACTATCTGTCAACCATAGTAACTTCATTACGTAACCAGGCAGCGCTCTTATTAAGGCTTTAGAATCTATTAAAAGTTTCATTTTGAAACAATGAACCAAGAGGAACAAATTTATGAATTGTGGATCTGCGATATTAACCCAAAGACTGAGCCTTGGAGACAAAAAAAATTCTAAAGAAAAAAATTAATTTCTGCCAAAAAAAATCTAAAAACGTAAGTTAGCCGGCCCTATCAGCTGCCTCCGGCTGTGCTGTAGCAGAGATGAGGCAAATATCTAATTTCGCAGGAAAAAATTTATAGACTAGACTTTGAATCAGGCAGAGTCCAACAAGCCTTCCCTGCCCAGTTCTCAATCAAATGGTGTAATAAACAGCAATGTCCTCACATGTCCAAGATTCCCCTCTGATCTCTGGATCTGATCATGATTGTGTTCGTCACCTTCCCTGATATATCCAGACATAACTCACCCACCGCATTTGCTAGTTTAATTTGCTTAGTGGGCATGGTAAACTGTTTACAAAGTTGGCTGTAGTAAATCCTCACATCAGGTCGAACGTCTCTTTGCAACGTGACTTTGTACTGCTTCCCATCAAGTGATGGAATGTATTTCTCCTTTCCTTGAATCTAGGAAGGCTTTGCAACTTTCTCTAAGAAAAGAATACGACGGAAGTGATATTTTGGCAACTTCCAAGCCCACTCCTTAAGATACCTTGTTGCAGCTTTCATTTCTGTCATCTTAGAACACAGGGCCACCAGGTAAGGAAGCCAGGGCTAACCATCTTGAAGATGAGAACTCGCATGGAGACAGGCGGCCCAGCCAATAGCCAGTACCAACTGCCAGACATATTGGCCATCCAGAATGATGGTTCCAGTTACACTCCTAGGTGACAGTAGCTGCATAAGTTACTCCAAAAGAGACCAAGCAGAAGAACCACCCCGTTGAGCCCAATATAAATTGCTGACCCTCAGAATCATGAACAAATAAATTAGTTATAATTTTAAGCCACCGAATTTTGGAGCAGTTTGTTACACAGCAGTTGGTAACCACACATGAACAACGTGATAGACACTTTAGAATTTTGCGCAGTACTTTAGAGGAATGGGTTTAACTCCTACACAACACCAGCCTCCAGGACTGTGTTAACTTGGGAAGCTAAGGAATTCTTCTCATTTCTTTCCCCTTCATCTCTCAAAGCAATTCACACTGAGACTGAACTGTTCAACCTTCCTTTGCCAAGGGATTAATAAAAAATTGAAGGCTCAGAAATGCTCCTTCAGTGGTTGACTGTCAGTTTGTTTACAGTGAGGTGGGTGGAAAGGCAACCCCAGCTATCCTCCTCTGTCTAGGGGAGAAATTGCCTCTGCTCTGGCACCGCTGCCAAGAGGTGACTGGGACCAATGAATGGTGTATTATAATGCCAGTGCTGGCCGAGAGCGATGGCTCGGGCCTGTAATTCCAGGACTTTGGGAGGCTGAGGCAGGGGGATCACCTGAGGTCAGGAGTTTGAGACCCAGCCTGGCCAACATGGTGAAATCTCGTCTCTACTAAAAATCCAAAAATTAGCCAGGCTTGGTGTTGGGTGCCTATAATCTCAGCTACTTGGAAGCTGAGGCGGGAGAATCGTTTGGACCCAGGAGGTGGAGTTGCAGTGAGCCGAGATCATGCCACTGCACTCCAGCCTGGGTGACAAGAGGGAGAATCCATCTTAAATAATAATAATAATAATAATAATAATAATGCCAGGGCTCTCCAGAGGAACAGCACCAACAGGATGTGTATATATAATCTGTAGGGTAGGCTGGCAGGCTGGAGACCCAGAGAAAGGTTTCAGTTTGAGTTCGAAGGCAGTAAGTATATTGCCAGAATTTCCTCTCCTTCTGGGAGATTAGTCTTTTTCCATTAAGGCCTTCAACTGATTGGAGAAAGCCTGCCTACATTATGGAGAATAATCTGCTTTATTCCAAGTTTACTGTTAATCTTATCTAAAAAATACCTTCACAGAAACACCTAGAACAATGTTTGATCAAATTTCTGGGTACTGTGGACTAGCTAAGTTGACACACTGTTTTTATTTTTTTTTTTTGAGACAGGGTCTCGCTCCGTCGCCCAGACTGGAATACAGTGGCATGATCTCTGCTCACTGCAGCCTCGCCCTCCAGGACTCAAGCAATCCTCCCCATTCAGCCTCTCAGGTAGCTGGGACTACATGACTGGCTAATTTTTTTTTATCTTTTGCAGAGACAGTGTCTTGCTATGTTGCCCAGGCTGGTCTCAAACTCCCGGAATCAAGCAATTCTCCAGCCTCAGCCTCTCAAAAGTTCCGAGATTACAGGTGTAATTACCGTGCCCAAACTGGCGCATGAATTAACCATTACAGATGGTTTTATGAGTTGAATTGTGTCTCCTCAAAGAAAGATATGCTGAAGTCCTACCCCTAGTACTTCAGAATGTGATCTTATTTGGAGATAGGGTCTTTACAAAAGTAATCAAGTTAAAATGAGGTTGTTAGGATGGGCCCTAATCCAATATAATTGATATCCTTATCAAAAAGGGGAAATTTGGACACAGAGATAAACACACACAGAGGGAAGACGACGAAGACACACAGGGAGAAGGCGGCCATGTGACTGATGTAATGTGTCTACAAGCCGAGGAAAGCCAGGGGTTGTCAGCAGAGACCAGGAGCTATAAGAAGCAAGGAAAGAGTCTCCTGTGAGCATTCAGGGATAGCGTGGCCCTGCTGACATCTTGATTTTGGACTTCCAGACTCTAGAAATGTGATGCAATAGATTTCTGTTTCAAGCCACCCAGTTTTGGGTCCATTGTTATGACAGCTCTGGGAAATGAATAGAGGTAGAGACCTAAGAACCTTGTTTCCAGGTCTGAGAGGAGACCACAGGCACCTGCCCCTCCGGCAGGGGGAGGAGAGGGAGCTGAAAAAAGGTTAAGTGGGTCTTCCCTCCTTGAGCTCCTGACCTCACAACATGGACCTTTGACGAGCCCCAGGAGACAGGTCTGAGGGGAGTTGGGAAAGCGTCTACTTCCTCCCAAAGAAGCAAGTTTTCTCCTTAGGCACATGGATCACCAAGTAGAGTGGGAGGATGGAGGTTTTTGGCTGTGAACTTGTGGGTGGAAGGGCCTCAGCCCAGGTATTTGGCTGCTGGTCCTGTGTCCCATTACAACAGCTCACTCCATAGAGGACAGCCCTGAAGAGCAGTCCAGCAGAAGTCACACTGAGCTCCCGAAATGGCCCCTGGAGCCAGAGAAACCTGGGTTAGCTCTGGCTCTGCCAGTCACCAGTTCATAATAATGGCTGGCTTTTTATGGAATGCTAAACACTTCAGGTACGTGGTCTCATTGACTCATTTAAACAACTCATTTTGCAGAAGAGAGACTAAAGCTCAGAGAGGTTAAATGAGCTCCCCCAAATCACACAGCCAATGAAGATTCTAATTGAGGTGGTCCAACCACCAACTCCCCATGCCCAAATTCTTAATCACCATACCTGATAAAAGCATGCTAGGGACACTATGGCCTGGAGTAAACCCCTATATTTAATCAAGCCAACTAGCAGGCCAGAAGCGCTGTCTCTGTTAGACGCTATTAAAGGTGGCCGGGCATGGTTGCTCACACTTGTAATCCCAGCACTTTGGGAGGCCGAGACGGGCAGTTCACTTGAGGTCAGGAGTTCGAGACCAGCCTGGACAACATTGTGAAACCCTGTCTCTACCAAAAATACAAAAAGTCAGGCATGGTGGCATGTGCCTGTAGTCTTAGCTACTCAGGAGGCTGAGGCAGAAGAATTGCCTAAACCCAGGAGATGGAAGTTGCAGTGAGCTGAGATCACGCCACTGCACTCCAGCCTGGGCAACAGAGTGAGACTCCATATCAGAAAAAAAAAAAGAAAAAAAAAAGATGTTATTAAAGGTTCCAGAAAAAGCTAGACTGGTGCCTTGTCCTGGAGGTATTGGTAGTCTAGTTGACAGGAGGACTCTCACTTGGGGATAATTATGACTGGCATTGCCCCCTTCTTTGGGAATATGGAAAGTTTAAGTTTATCCACAGGGAGGGCTTTAGCTACTGGAGACCTCACCATTTTTAATGAGTTGGTATTTTGCTCTCCAAATACATCAGCAGGTGAATGCATTTTATCAGACTTCTACTGGCATAGCAACAGAGTTGAAAACTAAAGGAAGTTGGACCATTGCTCAAAATGCTAGGCAGCAGGCCCAGATTGTAGCTAATCAGTACCCTATGCAAATCACTGATTAATTCAGACTTGCTTCCCCTCATTGTGTGTTTTCTTCTGCATCTGTGCTACCTACCTGACTCAAAGGAATGGGTAGGGTTAGGGCTGGTAGGTAAAAGTGCTGTGACGGTCAGCAACCAAAGACTGTGTGATATTAAGACAGTACATCAAGAGATGGCTTCAACATTAATCACAAAGGAGAAATCATGAGACTTGTATCCTGGAAACAGAATGGCCTTGGAATGAATATTAAGAAAGGGCAACACCCTGGTATTAGCCGCCTGCTGTCTCTGGGTACTTGCCTGTCCAAAGCAAACAGTGGAGCAAACACCAATAGCCACCAGGGCCAGAGTGTGTTCAGAAGAGAGTGTTGTTCTATAGGGCAGGTCCTGGTTTCAGGTATGCCAAGAACTGGCTGCATCACACAGCTGTGGGGTTAGAAAGTCAGGAGCTGCGTCCAAAAGGATCTCCTCTGCGATGTGTCATAGATGGGGAGGGCAGGACTCTCTGGCTGCAGGGGGTTGTCCAGGGGGTAGCTGCAATTGTAGGCAAGATTTAAACTTGCATAGGTTCCTGGAAGCATTACCCTGGATGACTGTATTGATTTTCTAGGGCTGCCATAACACAGTACGAAAAACTAGGTTGCTCAAAACAATACAAATGTTTCTGGAGGGTAGAAGTCTGAAATCAAGATGGCGGCAGGGTTGGTTCCTTCCAAGGGCTCTTAGGGAGTGTTTGTTCTGTGCCTCTCTCCTAGCTTCTGGTGAAGTCTGGCAATCCTTGGTGTTCCTTGGTTTGTAGATGCATCACTCCAGTCTCTGTCTCTGTCTTCATATGGCATTCAGACAGTGTGCCTTTGTGTTTAAATTTCCCCCTTCTTATAAGGACACCAATTATATTAGATTGGGGCCTGCCCTAATGACCTCATCTCAAATTGATCACGTCTGCATAGACCCTATTTCCAAATAAGGTCACAATCAGAGGCACTTAGGATTAGGACTTCAATATATCTTGTCGGGAGGACACAATTTAATCCATAATAATGACCCTGATGGAGCCATTAGACCCCATTGGATTAAAAACATCGGAAAATTGGGCACTATTTTATTCATTTCATATCCTCATTGCCTAGAACCATGCCAGGCAAATAGCTAGTGCCCAGTAAGTGCTGACTGAGTGAATAAGCAATAATCTCATCCAGATCTGTATAATGTGGGTTATTTGGCCAAGACTTTGACAGCAAAATCTTGGCTTTACTAATTCTTACCTGGGTAGTCTTTGGCAAGTCTCTTAGCAACTCCAAGCCTCAATTTGCTCCTCTCTAAAATGGGCATAATGCAACATGCAGGTTGGTGGCCAGATGCCAGGAAGACAGCACACATAAAATGCCTGGCACATAGCAGGTGCTGAGCAAATGGAATTTTTTTTTTTTTTTGAGATGGAGTCTTGCTCTGTTGCCCAGGCTGGAGTGCAGTGGTGTGATCTCTACTCACTGCAACCTCCACCTCCCAGGTTCAAGCAATTCTCATGCCTCAGTCTCCTGAGTAGCTGGGATTACAGGAGCCTGCCACTTTGCCCAGCTAATTTTTGTATTTTTAGTAGAGACAGGGTTTCACCATGTTGGCCAGGCTGGTCTCAAACTCCTGACCTCAAGTGATCTGCCTGCCTCGGCCTCCCAAAGTGCTGGGATTACAGGCATAAGCCACAATGCTCGGTCAGAAATTTTTATTTTAAAAGGTGATATGGTTTGGCTCTGTATCCCCTCCCAAATCTCATCTCAAACTGTAATCTCCACCAGTCATGGGAGGGACCTGCTGGGAGGTGATTCGATCATGGGGGCAGTTCCCTCATGCTGTTCTTGTGATAGTGAGTGAGTTCTCATGAGATTTGATGGTTTTAGAAGTGTTTGACAGTTCCTCCTTCACATGCACTCTTTCTCGCCTGCTGCCATGTAAGATGTGCCTGCTTCCCTTCCACTATGATTGTAAGTTTCCTGAGGTCTCCCCAGCCATGTGGAGCTGTGAGTCAATTAAACCTCTTTTCTTTATAAATTATCCAGTCTCAGGCAATTCTTTATAGCAGTGTGAAAATGGACTAATAAATATAAAAGGAAAACTTAACTCTACATGCTACCTTCTAGTTTATATTTATACCATATTTATTTCATCATATCAATTCTTTAAGATTTTTTTTAAAAACCCCAATACATATTAGGCTAATCTAACCATATTAATCAGAAACGCATTCAGTTCACAGTAACACAATCCTCATTTAAACATCGTTCAAAAATAGCAGGGTGGAGGGCATTTATTAGCTCACATAATGCCCTGCTGTTCTGGCATCAGGGATCTCTTGATCCAGAGTCCAGACAATGCTACTCAAGTTTGCCCTTTGTCTCTTGGACAGGCCTTCATCGCGTGGCTACTGGTGGCCTCACTGAATCTGACCAACCTAACAACCCTAGGGGATAGAGATAGCCTTTTCTGATTGCAACCTGAGAAGAGATCCAAGGAAGATACTGATTTGCTTGACTTGGATCATGTGCCTATCTTGGAACCAGCCACTATGACCAAGAGCATAGGATAGGTGCATTGCCAGTTCTGGATCATGTGAATAGGGAAGGGCAGAGTCAGGCTCCCGTGGAATGGGTTCCCTACAGAAAAAAAAGGGCTCTATTTCAGAAAGACATGCTGGAGAGGTTTAATAAGAAATGCCTCTGGCCCTTGAAATGGCCCACAGGACAGAAGATAAATGAGGCTTAAAAAATATCAGGTTTCTAGAAAAGTACTCAGTGTAATTTCTGCAAAAATAAAAACAGAAGCTATATCTTATAGACAAGAGCTTGCTGCTCCAATTTTTAAAAATGCCTCACTGCCTTTGTGGTTCTTACACCTACATCAATTATTACAAGAGATGAGGAAGGCTGGCAGGAGTCACATGGACTGAGACGGCCTATCATTATGTCAGCTGATAACACTGGGATGTCCCTGCAAGGAAGACTGGAACATGGCAAAGTGAGGTAACTCTTTATGGATATACCTAGGTCCCACTATGTACAAATGGGGTAAAAGTGAGAGTGAAAGCGAGTTTAGTGGCAGGAATGCCAATGTGCAAGGGGTCCTTCCATTGAGAAGAACCCTGTTTAAATCCACTTAGGTTCATGTCACAGTAGTTTTTTCTTTTTTCACTTGTTAGTTGTATACTCTGATTTTATGAAAAATAACCCACAACTCAGGTTTAATTTCCCTGGGGGAGATAGCTTTGAAATAACTATTAAATCTCTTTTTCCCTCTTTTTGCTACACTAAGCAAACTGGGAAATATTTTCCCTGAGGACAATAGCCCGGTCATACATGCAGTAATCATTTTAATGCTATTTGTTTCTTCTTCCTTTTTTTAAAAAAACTTTCCAACAGTGTTTGCATATAGCCCTCCCAATTTTATATTTCTACATTTTCTTTTTTATGAGTAAGACAGATGACATATTCATGTTTAGGATTTTGTGAGAAATTCAACTTAATTTCATGGCCGGGGTAAATGTGAATGACTCATTGATGAAATTAGTAAGCCCTTTGCACAGCAATTGAAAATTTATCTATCTGGCACATTCATTTCATTGTCACACAACCACAAGAGGCATTATCCTCAATTTATAGATGAGGAAACTGAGTCTCAGAGAGATGAAATCTTGTTAAGGTGCCGCAAGTAGATTTGAACCCAAATAACCTGACCCAAACAAAAACAATCAACATTTCCTGTTTAAACCCCTTGCGTGCAGTATGCTATTTAATCTCAAAAAAAAATCTGTGAGCTAGGTTATGATTATCATCTTTATTTTACAGATAAAATTGAGGTTTTCAGGATTAAATAAATTGATAAGATTCAAACCCAGATCTGCCTTATTGCAAAGCTTTGTCCAAACACAGAACTTTTCCCAAAGCCTCCGTTAGCTCTGAAAACTCCAAATCTGGTGGAGGTAAGAAGTGAGGACTGGACCCGAGGCCACAGAAAGGAGAGCAGGCAGATCGAGCCCCCTGCTTGGGCTGAGAAGCCTTCGCCTGCCAAGCCAGCTCTGTGGATGAACTATTTGCAGGCCGTGTTCATTCAAAAGAGCTGAGGCAGCCTGGATGGAAGCCCAATGCCAAGATGAAGGTGCCTGACTGACAAAATGCCAGTGTGAGCTGTTGCCTGCTGGCTTCACCCACTGAAAACTTGGGGACCCCCATGTTCACAAAGGCACTGCAGACAGAAAGAAATGTCTGGTAAGCAGAGAGGTCTCAGCAAGCCCAATTATCCACTGCAGCCAATAATCGTGATTGTGGTGCATACCCAGCCCTACCACGTCGGGGGGTGGCCCCATGCGGACATGGAGGCGCCAGCTGGTGCACCGCCAATTCTTCATCAGCAACGAAGGGCAGCCCTGACATCTCTCATCCGCCCCAAGCACCCTTCTTTAACCTCCTTTACATGACAAAATTTCCACTTACAAGTTAATCAAAACCCTGACCATGAATGAGAAAGAAAAAAAATACTCCGTTAATTAAAAATCTCAAAAGATGCCAATGGTAACAGTCTGCAGATGCCTTCTTCCTCTGCTAATCCTACAGGAAAACCAGACATCAGTGATCAGTTTAAGAATCACAGGTCCTGTGATTAGGCCTGTGATCATTTAGTTTTGACAAGTGGAATGAGAAAGATTTTTAATCTTCCTGAAATCCCAAGCTTTGAAAGTAATTAAATAATTAATGAGAAGCAGGGCTTCCCCTTCCTTCCCAAGAGAAGTTAAGTTCCCAAGTTTCTTCCCTGTGCAATACTGTCTCTTAAATGCATAGACAAAGTATCTCCAGTCATTCAACAAATATTTACTGAGCACCTACTCTGTGTCAAGTCCTCTGGAAGGTGGTGGACACACCGCAGGGAGGCTGACAAAGTTCCTGCACTTACCTTCTGGAATGAGGGACAACAATTAACATGTAAATGGATAGTTTGAGGGTGTTGGAATAAAAAGCAAGATGCATACAGCGTGAAAAGGGGGAGCACCCCTTTAGACCATGTGGTCAGGTACAGCCCTAAGAAGTAGTACCACTTGAATAGATACTTAAATGACAAGTGTCTTTGTCTTCTCTTGCTTATAACTGAATACCTGAAACTGGGAAATTTGTAAAGAAAAATACTTCTTATGGTTATGGAGGCTGAGAATTCCAAGGTCAAGGGGCTGCACCTAGGGTCTGCAGTTTCAAGGCGGCTCAGGGTATCGCGTGGCAAGGTTTGCGTGTGTGCTAGCTCAGCTGTCTTCCTCTTCTTGCAAGGCCACAAGTCCCATTCCCATGATAACCCATTAATTCATGAATGGATTAATCCACGCATGATCCAATCACCTCCGAAAAGCCCCACCTCTCAATACTGCAACATTGGGGATTAGGTTTCAACATGAGTTTTGGAGAGGACAAATATTCAAGCCATAGCAACAAGTAAAGCCAGGCCAAGAGCACAGAGCATTTCAGGCAGAGGAAACTATAAGTACAAAGTCCCATAGGCTAGATCAGACTCAATGTGCTCAAGAACAAGCGGTAGGTAGAAGAGGTCGGCAGGTACAAATCCCCTAGAACCTTCTAAATGTCTTCTAAAATGTCTGGATGTTATTCTAAGTGATTGAGAAGGCTTTATTACTATTTTGTGTGTGTGTGTGTGTGTGTGTGTGTGTGTGTGTGAGACAAGGTCTTGTTCTGTCACCCAGGCTGGAGTGCAGTAGAGGAATCATAGCTCACACAGCAACCTTGATCTCTCAAGTTCAAGCGATCCTTTCACCCTCCCACCTCAGCTTCCAGAGTAGTTGTGGTGGCACAGGCATGTGCTGCCATGCTTGGCTAATTTTTTTTTTTTTTTTTTGGTAGCGATGGGGGTCTCAATTTGTTGCTCAGGCTGGTCTCAAACTTCTGGGCTCAAGCAATTCACCCGCTTCATTCTCCCAAAGTGCTGGGATTACAGGCATGAGCCACCAATCCCAGCCTGAAAAGCCTTTTATTGGGATGTCTTAACAAGGGATCATAAATCAGATTTCAATTTCTAAATGTCTGCCCTGGCTGCAATGTGGGTAATGTTTATGGGGGTTGGTGGGAGGCAAGGAAGAGGACAAAAATATTCAATAGGACCCATAGTCCATATAAAATAATGCTGCCTTTGATAAAGCCCCTGTGACATTTTTTATTGACCTTACACACACAAGCACACTCATGTGTCACTTAACAAGGATGCATTCTGAGAAATGCATCCTTAGGTGACTTCACCATTTTCTGAGCATCAAAGTGTACTTACCCAACCTACATGGTATAGCCTACTACACACCTATGCTATATGGTCTGGCCTATTGCTCCTAGGCTCCAAACCTGTATAGCACATGATTGAACTGAAAACTTTAGGCAATCATAACACAATAGGAAGTATTTGTGTACCTAAACATATATAAATATTAAATAAAAAGGTATAGTAAAAATAGGGTAATCTTACGGGACCATCATCATATATGTGGTTCATTGTTCACCGAAACATTATTATGTAGTACATGACTGTACTTGGTATTTTCAGAATGGATTTTTATTAGACAGGGTTTTCCAGAGAGACAAAACATGGATGGATGGATAGACAGAGATGAGAGGGGATTGATTAGGGGAGTCAGCTCACACAATTCAGAAACTGAGAAGTCCCATGCCAGGCATTTGCAAGCTGGAGACCCAGGGCAGCTGGTAGTGTAGCTCAGTCCCAGCTGAAGGCCTCAGAATTAGGGAAGCTGATGATGTTACTCTCAGTCCAAGACAGCAGGTCTGAGAACCCAGGGAAGCAACGGTTCAGATCCTGGAGTACAAAAGCTGAAGAACTTGGAATTCTGCTTCCAAAAGCAGGAGAAGAAGGGTGCCCCAGCTCCAGAAGAGAGAGAAAAAAATTGTCTCTCCTCTGCCTTTTTGTTCTATCTGGGCCATCAGCCAATTAGATGGTGCCACCCACACCGCGTGAGGGCAGATCTTCCTCACTCAGTCCACTGCTTCAAATGCCAATCTCTTCCAGAAACACCCTCACAGACACACCCAGAAATCATGCTTTACCAGCTATCTGTGTATCCCCGATCCAGTCAAGTTGACACCTAAAATTAACCATCACAGGATTTATCTATTGCTTGGCAGAGTTCCAACATTTCAGACTTTCTAGTGTCTTAAAGTAGTACTTTTAATAAATGGATGTATCGTTTTACCCTTCTAGGAGCTAAGGACTGGCTCAATTGACTATAAAGAATTGAGAATGTCAGCTGACCAGGCAACCAGAGACGCTTTCCTGACTTCCACTATGCACACGGGCTGCATAATTGTGTCTGTGAAGTACTGAAGAACGTGCTTGCTCTGTAACATCCAAACGCATGGCCACCATTCACAGATAGTGTCCTTTGGGAATGGTGTGGGTATAGACGGGGAATGGTCAGTCCTATGAATATGGGGCTATAAGACAGCAAGGCTAGAAAGTATCTGTGCTTCCATTTTTTGATTTTATTTCTTTATTTATTTTTTTGCACTAATGGTTTGCATTCATATTGAGGAACTGAGACTGTTTTTCAGACTTTTGGCCTACTGATAACCTTATGTTCATAAAAGGATAGAAGTATAAGAAGTTGTTTAATATAAAACATACTGAAATTTTATTTTCTGTCTCTTTGGATATAAAGTTTCCACTTATCTTAGGTTTAAGTACCTACTCCTCCACAGAGAGGGACCCTGTGCATGTAGATTGATATTCTCAGGATGAAAGCAGTACCTTCTACAACTAGCAACTCACAGAACAGGAAGACGGTGCTTGTTCCTGATGGCATGTAAATCTAGATTCACTTCTAGCTGGAAGGAGGCAGGCCAGAAATTCAGAGTTGTAGGTCCTTGGCCTGGGTGGATGTGCTACAACGTGAACCATAAACCTCCATCACTTATCTTGGTAGATAGAAAACTGGAACTTTGGAGGAAAGTTTTGCATCAGGCACTCAGACCCAATAAATACTCCCACTCCTTGCAGAGCTACCAAACACTCTGCACGCCATTTATCAGGCTACCCAAGGATGCTTGGAATGTGCTGACCGGAGCCACCATCAGCACTTGCTGATGACCCTTTGTGGTACCACCACTCACTTTCTGTACTGCGTTCTTTCTTCTTCCTTCCCTTTTGTTCTTCTGCCCAGCGACACACTTGTGCAGATTGACTTGGTGCCTTGGTGCCTGTTATGGACTGAATGCTCGTGTCCTCCCACACTCATATGTCAAAGCACAATCCCCAATGTGATGGTATTTGGAGATGGGGCCTCTGGGGGGTGATCAGGTTTAGCTGTTGTAAAGGTGAGCCCTCCGCGTCTGGATTAGTGCCCTTATAAAAGAGACACAAGCGAGCTTTCTCATTCTCCTTCCACCGTGTTAAGATACAATGAGAAGATGGCCATCTGGAAAATAGGAAGCAGGCCCTCACCTGCTGCAGGCAATCATAACACAATGAGAAGTATTGTGTTGGCACTATCTGGTCCAGGAGCAGCTGGACCTCCCAGAAAGACATGGGGTCAGCCTCCACCTGGATCCTGAACTTCCCAGCCTCCATAAGTGTGAGAAATAAATGTCTGTTGCTTAAGCCATCCAGCCTATGGTAACTTTTTATAGCAGCCTGAAGCTACTAAGATGGTGCCAAGACTGTGAGATGGCACTAGAAGAGAGAGAATAAAAACACAGGCTCTTAAGTGTTTCAAATCCTGGCTCTGCCACTTGTCCATTATGTGGTTTTGGGCAAAGCTGAATCTTTCTGTGCCTCAGTTCCCAATCTGGAAAATGAGACGTCTATTCTATCAGGGTAGGGATGAGATGAGATCATGTGTTCAATTAGATGGGATCAAACACATGGTAGAGGAACTTAATACATGTTTATTGTTATTATAGCTATGTCACTGAAAGAATTGGGTTAAATAAAATGCAATCTTTCGGCCGGGCGCGGTGGCTCACACCTGTAATCCCAGCACTTTGGGAGGCCGAGGGGGGTAGATCATGAGGTCAGGAGTTTGAGACCAGCCTGGCCAAGATGATGAAACCCCGTCTCTACTAAAAATATGAAAATTGGCTGGGCGTGGCGGGCACCTGTAATCCCAGTTACCCAGGAGGCTGAGGCAGGAGAATCACTTGAACCCGGGAGGCAGAGGTTGCAGTGAGCCGAGATTGCTGCACTCTAGCCTAGGTGACAGGGCAAGACTCTGTCTCAAAAAAAAATGTAATCTCTCACCAGAAGTTGAAGATCTAGCCTGTGAGATAAAGAGACACTTAATTGTAATACGTGGCACCTGGCAAAAGGTGACAAATACGATTATATAATCAGTATATGGAAAAAACACCATGAAAGCTGCAGGAGATTAACAAGAACTGCAAATTCCTTATCACTGCTTTCATCAAGAGCTGGAGTCTAGTTTCCCACCTCCTTGAAACTATGACCTGTTGACAAACAATGAGGCTGAAACAACTCTGGGTGTCTGGTAAGGCAAAACCATGAGAAACCTTGCAGCTGCTTCCTGATTCTCATGGGGCACTCCCTCTTGGAACCGAGCTGCCATGCTGGGAGATGTTACCTATGGGGGCTTCAGTTGACAGCCCCAGTTGAGCATCCACTGTTGGCCGTAGGAGTGAACCATCCCAGACAGTCCAACCCAGTCAGCTCCCAGGTGACTTCAGCTGTTCCAGTGCCCAGCCACACCTTGTGATGCAGAAGAATGCCCAGTCAACCCACAGAACTGCAAGAGATAATACAATTGTTGTTTTCATCTTTAAGCACTAAGTTTTGGATAGTTAGTTATGCAGCCATAGATAAATCAAACAGAAGTTTAGGAGAGGAGAGTTCTTTTCAAGTCAAGTGATCATGGAAGGGTTGCTAGAAGAAGTGAGATTTGAGAATATCCTTGGAGGCAAGGTCGTGACAGGAGACTCACAGGAGAAGGTCATTCTAAAGAGAGGAATGAGTTAGAGCAGAACCCAGAGTGGGGTAAACGTAGGTTGCAGGCAGCACCTGGCAAATGGACCAGAGCTGCCTGTGTAGGGGGTGGGAGAAATGGGCTAGAGCCAAGCTGAGATGGTTGTTCATTCCCAATCATGGTGGCTTTGGGGGCTGGCTCCTTTCATTGCCAGGAAGGAAAACTCATTTCTGCTCTTCCAGGTAAAGAGGCTTTATGGGAAACAATGGGATTTTTACGAGTTAGGGACACAAGAATCTGTGGAAAGAATAAAAACTAAATTGCAGCTGGACCTCCCAGAGAGACACTGGAATTGGAAGTTGCTCAAGATTCCCCCAGTGGCTTCCTATCACAGGCACAGCAAAATCCTAAGCCCTTCACATGGTCTGTGAGGCCCACAGCATGGTGCCCTTGCCCTTGCTACCTCAGTGATCTGATTGCCTTTCACTGCCTCCTTCACTCACTCTGTTCCGGCCACACTGGATTCCTCACTGATCTTTGAACAGCACACTCTGGGCTCAGCACTTTTGCACTCATGAGTCTTGCCACCAGGATTGTTCTTCCAGATATTTACATGGCTCCCTCCTCTTCACTCAGGTCTCTGTGGTCTCCTCAAGAGCGACTGCTTCCTCCCGCCATAGTGCTCTTGCCTGCTCTATTTTTCTTCCCAGCACGGTATTATTGCCTTTTAAAAAAATCTGGCCGGGCACGGTGGCTCACATCTGTTATCCCAGCGCTTTGGGAGGCCAAGGTGGGCAGATTGCTTGAGCCCAGGAGTTCAAGACCAGCTTGGGCAACATGGCAAAAACCCATCTCTAAAAAAATACAAAAAATTAGCCGGGTGTGGTAGCGTGCACCTATGCTTCCAGCTCAGAGGCTGAGGTAGGATGATGGTTTGAGCCCAGGAGTTGGGGATTGCAGTGAGCCATGATCACACCACTGCCCTCCAGCCTGGGCGACAGAGTGAGTGAGATCCTGTCTCTCTCTCTCTCTCTCTCTCTCTATATATATATATATATATCCCATCTCTACTAAAATACAAAAAATTATCTGGACGTGGTGGTAGATGCCTGTAGTCCCAGCTACTCGGGAGGCTGAGGCACAAGAATTGCTTGAGCCTGAGAGGCGGAGGTTGCAGTGAGCCAAGATCTCGCCACTGCACTCTAGCCTGGGCAACAGAGTGAGACTCTGTTTCCAAAAAAAAAAAAAAGAAAAATGATATATATAATTATCATTTGCCTCTCCAACTACAATATATGCTCCATGATAACAAAGATTTTGTATAATGCTTACAAGAGTTCCTGGCATATAGTGGGTGCTCCACAAAAATGGTAAAAATAGTGAATGAATAAATGAATCCCAGGCAATCGTAGGGCTTGAGGTATCTTGTTACTTCTCAGCAGGAGGAGTTTGTGGATCTTCATTTTAATTCCCTCCAGTGTTCTCTGCTTCCTGTATTCCCAGGCAATTCCCAACCCATCTACTCGCTAAGAGCTTTCCTCTCACAGCTCCTGCTGACTCATCACCACGGCTTACTCACAGCTCCCCTCGAGCTGCTACTGTGTTTCTTTGTGCATCTGTCCACCGTCTGTTCCTTCTGCTGACCTCCTGATTCTCCCTGGTTTTCCAGTTGAAGTTCCAGAAACAGAAAATCTGATTAGGTCAGCCCATTTTCCATTTAGGCAGAGGTTTTGACCTTTAACTCTGGTTCAGGTCAGACATCCACATGGCTCCATCAGCTGTGACCACAGGCACAGAGCACAGCAACCTAGACACAGAGAACCGTTGTTTCACTCAGCAGAGGCGCATGGATGCAGTGGGTGCCTTTAATGACTTGTTGACAATAGCTTGAGGCTCTGGTCAGGACAGTGATGGACCAGATCTATGTCTTCAGAAGGTAATTTTAATCACCCTATGTATTAGTCTGTTTTCACACTGCTGATAAAGACATACCCAAGACTGGGCAATTTATAAAAGAAGGAGGTTTAATAAACTTACAGTTCCACGTGGCTAGGGAGGCCTCACAATCATGGCAGAAGGTGAGGGGCACGTCTCACATGGCAGAAGACAAGAGAAGAGAGCTTGTGCAGGGAAACGCCCCTTTATAAAACCATCAGATCTTGTGAGACTTACTCACTATCACAAGAACAGCACAGGAAAGACCCGTCCCCCAATTACCTTCCACCAGGTCCCTCCCACAACATGTGGGAATTGTGGGAGCTACAATTCAAGATAAGATTTGGGTGGGGACACAGCCAAACCATATCACCCTGTGAATAAGACAGTTTACTGATGGAAGAGGACACACAAGACCAGTTAGGAAGCCATAGGAAGGGAGAGCTGATGAGGACTCAAGTCACGCCAAGGTCAACGACAGTGAGGAGGAGTAGGAGCAAGTGAGCCTTGAACCTGAAGCTGTCCACCAGGCGAGTGACACTGGAGTTCAGCAGAGCAAATAGTCTGGAAGTCATAAAGACATGAGTTAAAATTACGGGGTGCAGAGCATAGCAAGAGATTAGCTGAGATGGACATTTTGGGGAAATCTCTTACATGGAAAGAGTCAAAGAAGAAAAACCTATATATACTTATATAGATAGGCAGAGACTCAGCAAGTCACAGAACCCCATAAAAACAGAGAAGCATTTTCCCCACTTACTCTCTTATTCTCAGCAGCACCAGCCCAGAGGTTCTGCATGATATCCCACTCTGTTCCAAGCCCCAAGCTTCAAGTCTGTTTTTCTACAGCCTGTAACATTATTTCTTGGGAATCCACAACATTCTAAAAATACATTCGCTAGGCTGCAGTGCCACAATTAGTAAAGCTGCTGTCCCAGGAAACCCTCATCATCATTTTGCTTAGATCAGACAGCGGATTAACTTTGATGTCTGTCTGAACCCTGTGAGATACACCACTGGCAGTCTGCTCCCTGCAAGCATTCAATCTTCACATCCAAGGGAAGAAGGAGAAAGTGCCAGAGAGGAGCCCAACCCAATTCTTCCCCCAGTGATTGAGATGAAAATATGCACCCTAGGACTGCCGACATATCTGACTTGCATTCTATCTCCCTACATCCCTGGAGCTCTCTCTCCCTTTACACAAATACGCTCCCCCAAACTCAAACTTCCTTTGCCTTTCCCAAACATTAGCACAGTGATGAAGCCCCAAGTGCTTTCATCCATGCCATGTGTAGGAGGTAATTGTGTTAGTTTCTGTATCTATTAGCACTCCTGGTGGCATGCCACTGAAACTGACTCTAACTTAAGTCCAAAGGGACTTTATTGGAAGCATATGGGGTGGCCTGCAGAATATAATGAACACTCAAGAATCAGACTGCAAGGAGAAACAACCAGGGAAGCTCCAGGATTACAGGCAAGTGGGAGGTATATGATGATCACATCAGAATATTAGCAATGGAAGACAGCTACTGCAACAATGCTGTCCGTCTTTGCGTCACTGTCTTCTTCGTCCTTATTTCTGGGAGAAAAAGAACAATTGGACCAAATGATCCAGCTGGATCATCCCCACACCCAGGCAACCAAGCTCCCTGACATCATAAAACATTATAGATTGGTGGTTAAGAGCAGTATCTGGAACTAGCCAGGCTGGGTTTGAATCCTGGCTCTGCCATTTACCAGCCACATGACCAAGTCATTCTCTGTATGCCCCAGCTTCCCCCTCTGAATATAAGGATACCTATCCATAGGTATTGGTGAGCACAAAGTGAGCAAACCTGTGATACTGACTATAGAGGGCAAGTGTTCTACAAATCTTGATGTTAGCATTGATTAGGAATACACAAGGCCCCTGAAATTGTAGTCCATCCAAAAATGCCAAGATAAGAGATCATTCTCCAAAAGACATCAGGAGCTTTTATTAAGGGAAAGTGGGTGGCCAAAAAACAATTACTAGCCTCTACTGCATCTTATCCCTCCACGAGACTGTGGACACCATGAGGACAATAGATTCTGCTGTTTTCTTCACTGCTGTGTTCACCAGCACCTGAAAAGCATCTGGCATGTTGTGCCTGGCTCAATGAACCATTACTGAATTCACAAATATTGAACGATTCCTTCTGTGTTCCCAATCAACTAGTACAATGTTTTGCATGGGAGTAGGCACACAATAAGTATTTGCTGATTTAATTGATAGGTCAGAGGGAAAAGAAAAACTGGAGGAGTGTGGTTTTCTCAGAAATGGGGAAAACATTGGAATCAAAGAGATGACCTTGCATTTGGCAGGACTCAGTGGCAAGTTAAGTGATAGGTAACTGTTTTCTGGTGTGGTGATGTCAATTATCTATATAAATGATCTAGATGGCCTAATCATTTCTGCTGGTCAACTAATGCCTTTAGATCAGCATCAAGGAGACAAGAGAAACCACGAGTCACTTGGCACATCACCTTGGAGAGGGAGAGGCTCGTCTGCCACAATGGACTTGTCCTTGCCTTAGAGGCACTCCCAGTACCTCATCACGATGCTCTATTCTCCTGGCAACCCTCCTTACTGGCTTGCAGGTGCCCGTGAGCAGGGCTTGGCTGGCCATCCTGCCAAGCTTGCTCATGGAGACAGCAAGATCTCATGGAAGAGCTTTTCAGATCAGACATCACAAGAGCTAAGACCTTGGCCAATGCTGTGTGACCTCAGGAGAGTTCTGGTCTCTGGCTGTCAGTGACCAGATCTATAAAATAGAGTAATCCTTGCCTTGCAGCTCAGGGAGGTGTTATCCAAGTGGAGTCACATCCTCAGAGATTTTATCTGGAACTCCTTCTGTTGTAAAAGACAGAACCCAACTCAAACTGGCTTCAGAGAAAGGGGGACTCTATTGCTCATGTTAGTGAGCAGTCTTGGGGTAGATCTCCTTTGAGATATATCTGGCGCAAATGCAACATTAGCATCTGATTTCTCCCCATCTCTCAGCCCTCCTTCTGCTGTACTGACTTCCTTTTCAGTCCCTAAATTATGGCCCCCAGTAGCTTGAGTCTCATTCGCTCAAGTTCAAATCCAACTTTCCAGTAGCTGGGATAGACTATGGTTGGCTCAACTTGGGTCATGTGGCCAGGAGGATGCAACTACATTGGGTGTTCAGGACTGAGTCCTAATCAATACTAACCTTAAGACTGAGTCCTGGGGGCCAACCAATCCCTGTGACGAGGAAGCTTGGTCAGGCCCTTATGCTTAACTCTCAGAGCTGGGAAGAAGTAGGATGAAGATGGGGAGCCCTAGCTTATCTCATGGACCAAGAGTGGGGAAAGAGTGGGTCCCAGAAAGATACTTGGGGTACTATTCACAGAAAAAAGAGAAGTGGCCACTGGGCTGATAAAATGACAGATGCCCACTGCACCTGGGTATTTTCTTTCTTTTTGTTTTTTGTTTCTTTTGAGAAGGAGTCTCACTCCGTCACCCAGGCTGGAGTGCAGTGGTGCAATCTCGGCTCACTGCAAGCTCTGCCTCCCAGGTTCCAGCTATTCTCCTGCCTCAGCCTCCCGGGTAGCTGGGACTACAGGTGTGCACCACCACACCCAGCTAATTTTTTTGTATTTTTAGTAGAGACAGGGTTTCACCACGCTGGCCAGTCTGGTCTCAAACTCATGACCTCATGATCCACCCACCTCAGCCTCCCAAAGTGCTAGGATTACAGGCATGAGCCACTGTCCACGGCCCTCACCTGGGTATTTTCTATCGTGTGATATAAAGCCGGTATCACAGGTTCCCTCTGTGTTATGAAGTCTTCTGTCCTCACCCTAACAAGCTCCTGTAAGTGCCCAAGGAGCAGCTGCCACACTGCAGTCATTTGTCTTCCTCCTCTGAATTTCTGTAGCCCGCAGGACCATAACACGTGTCGGCAGCAGGCCATGTCGGTCATTAGTTATCTTTTTATGGATATGTTCTATCTCTTCATCTATGCGACAGGATCCTAGAGAGCAGGGGTCACATCTTATTCATCTTTGTGTCCCCTTAGCACTCTGCCTGGTGTTTGGGGCATGGCAGATAGTCCATGAATCTGGGAAGAGTAAATAACTGATTTACATGCTTCTAGAGCCACAGAGGTAGACGGTAGCTTGATGCAACTACAAGATTACAAAGAAAGAGGAAATCTGTCCTCTCCAAGCTATTTTGAAATGCTTGTAGATCTGTTGTGGCCTAAATAATGCTGCTAGGGTCAAGACAGATATCCTCTTTGCTCCCCAGGCCCAGCTGCTGGCATGATTCCTATTTATAAAGGCACGGAGGCCCAAGGAATCTGTGTCTCAGCTGCCCAGTATCCCTGGGCAGGTCATAGTCAGGCACAGCCCACCTGTAAGGGCAGTGTGGTGCAGAGGGCGGAGGACGGCAACTTGAGGAAGAGGAAACAGGTATCTGTCCTCAGTGGCCCCCCACCCCAGACAATACAGAAGCGCCCCGTGGCCCCATGGATGGGACCGGACGCTGGCTCTCTGCCTTGGCTAAGGCATCCCAGCACAGGGAACAGGGAGAGAGGATGGGATGGAGGGAAAGAGGATGGGATGGAAAAAGAGAGTAGCTCGGATGCTGAAACAACGTTCCTCCTAGGCTAGTCTTGGTGCAGAAGCCCCGCGGCTCCGGTTTTAGAATCCCCCAGCAGGCCCTCTCGGGCCAGAGATTTGCCCCTTTGTCTCTCATACGTACAAACCTCCCTCAAGAAGGACGAGTGACTCGTCCAAAGCCGCGCGGCGGAGCCGCGGTTCCCTCTCCTGTAAACTAAGCAGACATACAAGGATTAATTGCGCGAGCGACAGGAGCATCCGGCGCACGGCGGACAGTCGCTAAATAAGAAATTAACGGGGGATGGACGAGAAAGCTGGCTGGTAAAGAAGGCGATGGTAAAGGAGGTCTGGAGGGTGCTGGGTGGAGGTGCTGAGGGAGGAACCGGGCCGAAGGAAGGAAAGCAGACAGAACAGGGCCGGCGGGAATCGAGCGCAGCAAAACAGCTCCAACCTCAATCCAACGCCAGCGCCCGGCCGGCACAGCACGGAATCCCGGGGAAGGCGGAGGTGGGGGTCCGAGGCCCCGCCTGTGACCCCACCCCTTTCCTGGCCCCGCCCCTCCCAGCCCTGAGGCCCCGCCTCTGACTCCACCCCTGTCTCTCTCTCCGCTCCGCCCCTCCTCCTCGTCCCTCCCTCAAGGCCCGGAAGCGAAAGCCTCTCCACCTCTTCCGAGCGGGGTCACGGCCCGGCAGTCGGTAGCCTGGTTTCCGAGAGTGCGGGGCGGTCGGCGGGTCAGGGCAGCCCGGGGCCTGACGCCATGTCCCGGAACCTGCGCACCGCGCTCATTTTCGGCGGCTTCATCTCCCTGATCGGCGCCGCCTTCTATCCCATCTACTTCCGGCCCCTAATGAGATTGGAGGAGTACAGTGAGTGATCTCTAACCCCTTGCGGTGACCTGACCCTCCCACACACACACACCTCCCCCTCTGTGAGCTCCACGTGGTGCCGTGGAAAGAACTTGGCTCGAGGGTTAGGGAGAGCCGGGTTCGAATCCTGCCACGTGCAGCTTTGTGACCGTGGACAAGTTGCTCAACCTCTAGGACCCTCAGTATCCTCATCTGTGAATGTTTATGGCTACATCGTCTATGCTAAAATGCCGAGCCTCCTGTGAGACTCAGGTGGTCATGTATATGAAAGCAGCCCTCACATAAGTCGACGCTAAGTACCAGTTCATATTTACAGTTAAAATTCACTGAGTGCCTATTATACGTCAGGTTAGGCATATGTTGGATCGTTTCATTTGCACAAGCTCACCTTGAAGTATATATGTAAAACATGCCCATTTTACAAATGAGGGAACTGGGGCTCAGAGGTTTTATAACGTTCCCAAGGTCACACAGCAAGTAAGTGACAAGGCAAATATATCCAACCCCAGGCCTCTGTCCAGAGCCTCCGCCAAGCACCCAGGCTGGGAATGGTGACTGGGGGAGCCAGATGGAACCCTGATCCTCCTGAGTGGAAAGGTGCTTTTACTGCACTTCATTTCCACTCCCAAAGATGTTTTTTTTGAGTGGGACTGTTTCAAACCCAAACTGTTAACCTGGGGTTTTTAGTTTTTTCTCTTCTTTTTCCTCAAATTGTTTTTCCGATTCTGCTGGTTTCCTTCATGTTAAGCCGATTGCTCACATGGTAATGGTGAATATCCTGGGAGTAATTTTCCTTCTTAATCATTCCAGTCCTATCATTCTAAAAGCCAAACCCTTCTTCCTTGAGACCTATACCTCAGCAAGGATTAGCACTTTGATACATCTGAAACCATCTGTCAGAGAGAAAATATTAGACATTAGAGGCTCATTTTGTTCACCAGGAAACCCGAATCATCTTGAAGATGGAAGAGGGCCAACCCTGTCCCTTGGGAATATTAACAGACACTGAAAGCTTGGCGAATTGAAGGCAAAAGCTCCGTGTAAACGTTCTGCCCATTACAAATGTTACAGCAGTCTGTGCACACTCAGATTTCCTTGTAGCTTCTTGTCATCAGCCAAGACTGGAATGGCCACTGTGTTCTGCCTTCCAGCTTATCTGCATGCACCATGCGTGGGAGTAAGGTGGGCTGTGTGAAGCCCTGTGGAATCTGTTTCCACCATCCTTCTTCACCGGACGCCTGCCCCAGCGATTATATTAAGGCCACTAGAACTTGGGACAAAGGGTCTGCTTTGCATCCCATTGGAAAAGTCAGTTCGAAAACTAGAGCTGTGGTTCTCTTCTAGGGGTGATTTTGCCCCTCAGGATATTTGGCTCAATCTGGAGACATTTTTTCTTGTCACAACTTGGGATGGGGGGGGTCGAGTGTTGCTACTGGTTTCTTGTGGATAGATGCCAGGGATACTGGTAAACTTTTTGCAGTGCATACAAGACAGACCTCCATGACAAAGAATTACCTAGCTTAAAATTCAAGTGGTGCCTTGGTTGAGAAACCCTGCTTGAGATGAAATGGTCAAGATGTGGGCTTGTACTGTGTATCCCAGCAACAGTCTTTTAGGGATACTCCAGAATCTGTGGTTGTCTGAATGTCTTGAGACAGACAAATCAGGTGATGTTCATCTGTGGGTGAACATTTAGTGAATGTAACTATAATATCTGCATTTTTAACTGGAAGGCAGTCTGTGCCTTCCCACTTTTCTGGTTCCTTTTTTTTTTTTTCTTTTTTTCCGCTGTCACCCAGGCCGGAGTGCAGTGGCCTGATCTCGGCGCACTGCAGTCTCCATCTCCCAGGTTCAGGCAATTGTCCTGCTTCCGCCTCTTGAGTAGCTGGAATTACAGGTGCCCACCACCATGCCCAGCTAACTTTTGTATTTTTTAGTAGAGACGGGGTTTTGCCATGTTGACCAGGCTGGTCCCTAACTCCTGACCTCAGGTGATCCACCTGCCTTGGCCTCCCAGAGTGCTGGGATTACAGGCCCGGCCTCTGGTTCCATTTTGATTAATTTGGCCAACTCTTTTCTAGGGATCATAACTGATTCTTTTTTCTGAGACAGTCTCCCTCTGTCGCCCAGGCTGGAGTGCAGTGGCATGATCTTGGCTCACCGCAACCTCTGCCTCCTGGGGTCGAGTGATTTTTGTGCCTCAGCCTCCCAAGTAGCTGGGAATCCAGGCATGCACCACCAGTCCTGGCTAATTTTTGTATTTTTAGTAGACAGCATTCTGCCATGTTGGCCAGGCTGGTCTTAAACACCGCACCTCAAGCGATCCTCCTGCCTCAGCCTCCCAAAGTGCTAGTGTTACAAACTGACTGCTGTAACATTTGTAATGGGCAGAGCGTTTACACAGCTTTTGCCTTCAGTGCCGGCAACTGATTCTTTTAAACAGGTAAATATTGCTGAACAGGTAATATTTGTGGGAAGTTAACTATATGTTTGGCACTCTCTAAGCACTTCCTATATATTAACCCATTTAGTGTTGATAACAGCCCTTTGTGGCAGCTGCTATATGATCATCATCCCCATTTTATATGTGGACAAACTGAGGTGCGAAACAGTTAAATTACTTACACAAGGACCCACAGCTGATGAGTCACAGATCTGGGACTTGAATTAATATCCTTAATCCCTAAACCAAGACAGCATACTGCTTGTCTAAGGGGGCAAGAAAAGGCAATGGGGGAGATGAGTGTCTGCATAGCCTACTAGATGAATGACCCTCATCTAAGTCACTTCACCTCTCTGAGCCCTGCCTGTTTCCTCATCTGTAGCAGTGTAGTTCACTGGATTGAATTTACAGGGTTTGGGGTGAATTAAATGAGGTAACAGGTGTGGAAACACCTAGTATAGTCTTATATTAGACATTTTATTAAAATGTTTACAAAATAATGAGCCACAAGGGCAGGAATGTGAGACATGGAGATTTTAGCAGGTGGATAGGCCTGGAGCTGGCTGACCTCGCAGTAAACCAGGGTGAGGTGTTCATGATCAGGTCATGGAAACCCACTGTGTGGTTGGAGCTTCAGCTCATTCCAACACATTCAACTAATATTTATTTAGCATCTCACTCTCTTTTTTAGAAGAAACCTGGATTCTAGCAGTCGCTGGGTACCTGGCACTGTGCTGGTTGTGGACTGCACCTAACCAAACAACATGGTCAGTCACTAACTTCCATCGCACTCTTCCCACCCTTGTCCTGTCCACCTCGCTCCACCCATTCCTGGGACTGAGCTGCTTCCATTGTGTCCCACCTACTACCCATTCTCTACCTAGCAGCCACCGTGGTCTTCTCTGGTGACTTTTGGTTACTGGTTTCTATCTTATTTGCATTTGTGGTCAGAGAATGTAGACTATATGATTTTGATTCTCTGACACTGGTCAAGACTTGCTTTGGGGCCTGGTACAGGTCAGTTTTGTAAATATTCCCTGTGTGCTTGGAATGGTGGCTATTCTCTTGTTGGGTACAGAGTTCTGTATCTGTGTATGTTAATTACAGAGCAAGCTTCTTAATTCTGTTTGTATTTGGATGTCCTGCGGCCATGTTATTAGGTGCATACAATCTACAATATTCTGGATAATTTTTTCTAATTATCATTATATAAGAATTCTCTTTATCTCCACTGTTCTTCCCCATCTCTATTTTATCTGATTTTATTGTGCTACCGGATTCCTTTTTTATTTTTTTTTTGAGATGGAGTTTCACTGTTGATGCCCAGGCTGGAGGCTGGAGTGCAATGGCGTGATCTTAGCTGACTGCAGCCTCCACTGCTCAGGTTCTAGCAATTCTCCTGCCTCAGCCTCCCAAGTAGCTGGGATTACAGGCGCCCACCACTATGCCCGCCTATTTTTTTGCATTTTTTACTAGAGACGGGGTTTCACCGTGTTGGCCAGGCTGGTCTCGAACTCTTGACTTCAGGTGATCTACCCGCCTCAGCCTCCCAAAGTGCTGGGATTACAGGTGTGAGCCACTGCACCCAGTCCAGATTTCTTTTAATATTTTCCTAGCTTATCTGTTTCTCTCCTCGTACATGCAGGCTTTGTCCTTATGTGAATATCTTAAAACCAACATAAACTAGATATTTTAATCCGACTTGATAATCTCTTTTAACTATTGGATTGGATTAATTTTCATTTATTCTATTTACTGATATATTTGCATTTATTTTTCTCACCTTATTTTGTGTTTTCTATTCTTTTTTTTTCTTGAGACAGAGTCTTGCTCTGTAGTGCAGTGGCAAGATCTCGGCTCACAGCAACCTCCGCCTCCTGGATTCAAGTAGTTCCCCTGCCTCAGCCTCCCAAGTAGCTGGGATTACAGGCGCATGCCACCACGCCCGGCTAATTTTTTTTTTTTTTTTTTTTTTCCTGTATTTTAGTAGAGATGGGGTTTCACCATGTTGCCTAGGCTGGTCTCAAACTCCTGAGCTCAGGCAATCCGGCCGCCTCAGCCTCCCAAAGTGTTAGGATTACAGGCATGGGCCACTGTGCCTGGTCTTCTGTTCTATTTCTATGCTTCCTTTTTTCTTCTTTTCTGCCTCAAGCCTTCTTTATTTTTCTCTTCCCGCTAACTAGTTTGAAAGTTTTAAATTCTATTTTTGTTCTTTTGTAATTAAAGTTTAGAGTTGGTCAGTATCTTTACCCTTGAACAATACAAGGTCCTTATAATGCCTTAGCCTTTGTCCCATGCACCTGACATAATATATTTGTCCTGCCTGGTGCCTATGACTCAGCAAATCAATTAACACCATCACTATTGTATATGGTCACTGACTGTTTATCTTCACCCGCGTTGTTTACTCACTGACGCTTCTTACATCTCACTCCTTTCTAGCTTCAGTTTTCTTCCTTCTGACATACATCTGTTACTACTTCTTTGGTAAGAATTTGTAACTGGGAAACTGTCTTTGTCTATTGGAAAATGTATAGAACTGCAGGTCTTCTGCTGTGGTTTTTGAAAAGTTTGTCACGCCATCCAAATTTGATCATCTCACTTGCTTAATTACAGCGCTCCAATAACCCTTTGGTGTCTTGGAAGTCCAGCCAGAGGAGGATTATTGAAGTATAGTCATGTGCTGTATCATATTTTGGCCCGCGATAGACCACATGTATGACAGGGGTCTCATAAGATTATCATGGTGCTGAGAAATTTCTGTCGCCTAGTGATGTCCTGATGATCCCGTCCCTGTGTGGACCTAGGCTAATATATGTGTTGTATCTTAGTTTCTCACACAAAAGTTTAAAAAGGAAAAAAAAATAATGATTTTAAAATAGATGCCTGTAGAATAAAGATATATAAAGAAAGAAAATATTTTTGTATAGCTATAGATGTTTGTGTTTTAAGCTAAATGTTATTATAAGAGTCAAAAAGTTTTAAAAATTCAGAAGTTTATAAAGTAGAAAAGTTAGCTGAAGTTCATTTATTACTGAAGAAAGAAATTTTAAAAAATAAATGTAGTGTAGCCTAAGTGTGCAGTGTTTATAGAGTCTGCAGTAGTGTACAGTAATGTCCTAGGCCTTCACGCTCACTCACCACTCACTCACCCAGAGTGACTTCCACTCCTGCAGGCTTCATTCAAGGTAAATATCCTATTTGGGTATACCATTTGGAAAATCTTTTATACAGTGTTTTTACTGTACCTTTTCTAGTTTAGCTATGTTTAGACACACAAATCTTTACCATGTGTTACCGTTGCCTGCAGTATTCAGTACAGTACCAGGCTGTACAGGTTTGTAGCCTAGGAACAATAGGCTATATCACATAGCCTGGGTGTATAGTAGGCTACGCTGTCTAGGTTTGTGCAAGTACACTCTATGATGATTGCACAACAATGAAATCACCTAAGGACGCATTTCTCAGAATGTACTCCCACAGTTGGTGGGACACAGGACTGTATGTTAGTAAGAGCAGTGATCATATTCAGTCTTTACAAGCATCACTCTGATTGATTGTATGTTAACTAGAAGCTGGAAAGGTCAAATCTGGGGACAGGAAGGCCGTGTTTCCTGTGACCTCAGGGAGAGGTGACTGTACCCTAAACCAGAGTGGTGGCTATGGGAGTGGAGATAAGTGACTGCATTTGGGAGCCATATTTAAGAAGCAAACTGGTGGGCATGGTGGCTCACACCTGTAATCCCAGCACTTTGGGAAGCTGAGGCAGGAGGATCGCTTGAGTCCAGGAGTGCAAACCAGCCTGGGCAACATGGCGCGACCCTGTCTCATTTAAAAAAAAGAAAAGAAGTAAACTCTACAGGGGTCTGTGGCTGATTAGCCACGGGGCAAAGAAGGAGAATGGCACCCAGTGTTCTGGCTTCAGCAGCTGAGGAGATGGAGATGCTGGTCATTAGCTAGAAAACACAAGAAGGAATTGGTTTTAGGGGTGAAAAGACAAGTTAGTTTGCTTTTGGGCATTTAGGTAGCTTTTGAAGTTGAGGTAGCTGATGTGCTCTTTGAGATTTCCCATAGACAATGGAATATACCGATCTGGGGCTGAGATGCCGGATGTGAGCTGCAGCTGGAGATGGGGCATCATCAGCACGTGGCTGGGAATCAGGTCACTGCAGTAGGCAAGGGTTCCCAGGCAGCATTCAAAGATTGTAAGGGGCAAGCTGGCCTGGGACAGTGTGCTGGGTAACACCAGTGTCAGAAGGGCTGAAGCATAGGGGGTCAGAGGAAGAGAAAGGCCCTCTAAGGAGACTGAGGAGGAGTGGCTAGACAGGTTTTAAACCAGGAGAGGCTGCAGTCACAAGCCCTATAAAGACAGCTCTTCATGAAAAGGGAGTGTGGTCAGCAGGGTTAGGCTGCTTAGAGACAATAAAAGAGATAAGTGAAAATATCTATTATATTTAACAGAAATAAGTTAAAAGTGATTGGTTATATTGTTAAACATGCCTTCAGTGGTTTGGAAGTAGGCAGAAGGCAGGTTGCAGTGGATTGAAGAGTAAATAGTGTATTAAGTTGACTATTTATAGATGTTTGGCTGTATGGAGAGGAGAATGGCAAAGTTTCCAGCAGGTCACAGGGTCTGGGAAGAGTTTTCTTTTAGTTTTGGCTGGAAGAGATGGAGGGCCAAGAAAGTCTTAGACAGAGAAAGCTGCTGGAGAGAGAAGACAGTCCGTAGAGTGGGAGGTGACATGCGATCCTGAGCTCAAGTAGAGGAAAGAGCCTTGGACCAAAGGCAAGGTACCTCTTCCACCAGCTCAGGAGGAAGGATGATGTGGATGCTGCCATATCTAGGTTTGATGTTGGCAAGTTGCGGGCACTTCCAGGTGATGGCGTCTATTCTCTTTGTGACATGGGAAGTCAGGTCATTTACGAGTAAGAGGCACCAACTCTAGGCCATCCTCTCCTTCCTTGGAGCACTGTCTTCCCTGGGCCTCTCCACCATGGAAGGTCCTCCTGGGTTTGCTGTTTTGCTCCTGCCTTTCAGCCACTCCTGTTAGCCTTTCTTGTTAGGCCTTCTCTCCTGACCGTCGTTCATACATTTCATTCCCCAGGATTCTGAGACTATGGGGCAGAAGCCCGTCATTCTTGGATGGACAGGGCAGAAGCCTAGTCCCTGAGAACTGGGTTACTAGTAAAAGCAAGACTTAGGGCCAGCAACTGGCAAGGCGGTCCGTGTAGAGCCAAGTGTCAGATCAGTCCGGGCCCTTCACCTGTGCCAGCACGGGTATGGGGACAGGTATGTTCCAGGTTCTCTGCTGGAACAAGCATACAGGCAGCAGAAAAGAAGGGGAAGCCTGCTTAGGTAAAACAAAGCCAAGGAGATCTTCCATGGTTGCAGAGCAGGCAGCCACTGTCACCAGACTGCCTTATTGGATTTCATTTTGGCCTTCAGCATGATCTTCAGCTCTTTCGTTAACTTAATTAGCAAGGCTTTCCTAAGTGTTATGTGGAGTACAAGGCAGTTCTGTACATGATACCTCAAGTACTGAAATGAGCGCTGGACAGATGATGGCATCAGTGGGTCAGTGACCCAAAACCAGAAGTCTGGGTACAGTTCTGCTGTACTTCTGGAGGGAGTCCCAGACGCTTTTTAGCTTTCACCCTGTTTGGCATAGCGTGTTTGGTCTGAAGAGGCCACAGTTAGGGAACAGTACAGATGGCTAATCTGTCTTTGTTTCCTAGAACTAGACAGTGACCCTGAATATGGCCTTTTACAAATAACATGCATTTGAGGCCAGCCTGTGAAATTAGACAGAATAAGATCATTTTCTGTTATCCTCTTCATTTGAAATTTTAATTGGATGTTCAGAAGCATAAAATCACAGGGTTTGGCCAGAAAGGGCTTGAGCTCATTTCCATCCCCTCATTTAGTGACTTGTCCAAGGTTACTCAGCACATTAGTTGCTGGGTGGACACTAGGCCCTAACTCCCTTGACCTTGCCTGTACTTAATGCCCTGCCTCACGATGCCTGCAGACAGTGAAGAATGTTCAACAGCCAGCCAAGTGAAAGGCCACAGGGGAGAGCTGTGAGGCCTCAGTTCTGCTGCTTCTCAGTCCTGTTGATTTCTGCCGCACCTTGCTGCCCCTGCCCGAAAGGAGGCTAAGCCTAGGCAGCGCACGGTACTGGAAATCACCTGATGCAGAAAGAATTCTTACCTTGTAAGAGCATTTTCCTTGTGACATGCCAGGTGCTTAGAATATGCTTTTCAGTCCTTTCACCATATAATCGAATGAAATGCACAGGCAGACTGGGTCTTGTTTTCTAACTGGCATTACACAGTTCCCTGGATTCAACCGGGCTCTGGTGAGGAAACAGACCTGTTGACACTGTTGGGAGGAGTGCAGTGCTTCAAGTGGCCACTTGGTCCCCCTCAGCCAACTGGGTCGCACTTGCTGCTGCGGTCATATGGCTTCCCCTTGGCCCCTGGCTCACACTCGCCACCAGTGAACCTCCAGTTCTGGAATACCCCAGAGGCAGATGGTGTATGTATCTAGGTAACAGCAGCAACAAAAGCAACTGAAAAGCTTTTGGAAAAAATTTTATATTTGCTACTTTTTAAAAGATAGCTTCTTTGAAATAATCACCATGGAAGAGTCAAAATGGTGTTGGACTTTCTTATGCGTGTTGTACAGTTATGTGGTTTTTGTTAGTGAAAAAAGAAACTCAAACTTGGGGAGGCTGAGGCAGCAGAATCACTTGAACCTGGAAGGCAGAGGTTGCAGTGAGCCGAGATCACGCCACTGTACTCCAGCCTGGGTGACAGAGCAAGACTCTTTCTCAAAAAATAATAAATAAATAAAAGAAACTCAAACTGACAAAAGATCCAAGAACAGTGCAGTAAATTCCTATATTGTCCTTCACCTTGATTTACCAGTTCACATTTTGCCACATTTGCTTCCTCCCCCTATATATAACATACAGATACATACATATACACAGATATATGTACTATATATTATAATTATTACTGTTATTTTGCTGAACCATTTGAGAGTAGGTTAAAGACATTGTGAGCTTTCATTCCTAAACACTTCAGCCTGTATTTCCAAAGAACAAGGGCATTCTCTTATGTAATCACAATGCGGTTTTCCAATCTAGGAAATTTAACATTGATACAGTGCTATTACAGTTTGAGCATTTCTAATCTGAAAATGGAAAATACTCCAAAATCTGGAATTTTTTGAGTTCCAAAATGACACAAGTGGAAAATACCACACATAAGTACTTAATATAAATTTAGTTTCATGCACAAAATTATTAAAAACATTGTATAAAATTATCTTCAGTCTATGTATATAAGATGTATGTGAAACAAATGAATTTAATGTTTAGACTTGGATCCCATCCCCAAGATATCTTGTTATATATATATGTAAATATTCCAAAATCTGAAAAAAATCCTAAATCAAGACCAATTCTGTTCCCAACCAATTTCAGATAAGGGATATTCAACTTGTATGGAATATACAGCCCACGTTCAAATTTTGCCATTTGTCACAATTCAAGTTGTGAGTTGCTTTTATTTTATTTTATTTTTTATTTTTATTTTTTGAGACAGAGTTTTGCTCTTTCGCCCAGGCTGGAGTGCAGTGGCATGATCTCGGCTCACTGCAACCTCTGCCCCCCAGGTTCAAGCAATTCTTCTGCCTCAGCCTCCCAAGTAGCTGGGATTATAGGCGCCCGCCACCATGCCTGGCTAATTTTTGTATTTTTAGTAGAGATGGGGTTTCGTCACGTTGGCCAGGCTGGTCTTGAATTCTTGACCTCAGGTGATCCACCCGCCTCGGCCTCCCAAAGTGCTAGGATTACAGGTGTGAGCCACTGTGCCCGGCAGAGTTGCTTTTAAGTATTTATTGGCAGGAAGAAATAGGGAGGTAGGTTCCCAAGGTCATACCTTGCACCAGCTTTCATTTGCTTTTTTATTTTAGGTTTCTATCTGCTGGTCCTCCACTAGAGCACCCTCAACGAATAATCCTGAGACTGCTGAAGGAGCTGGGGCTTGAGTATCCTGCAGTGTTTGCATTGTTGTGAATGTTCAAGTAACAAGTCACACAGTTGATGTATTTTCCGGTGTGGACATTTGATATAAGGATATGTTTTTGTTTTTAAAGACTTAAACATTATTAGGTAGATTCTTTTACTACCATACAAAAAATCAGCCGGTCTGCATGTATTACTAGTTTTAATAATACACTTTCCCCCTGGACTAGAGATAACGTCCTCAATTAAAACTACAGATCACACCACTGCCTTAGCACCAGGGGGCAGAGTCGGGCTTGCTGAGACACTGGAGTGGGGAGTTTTTTAACCCAGTGTGCCATATTTAGGTTTAAATCATTTCACTCCTGATAGAAATGTGCTCACTAGTGAAGTTGGTAATAAGCTTATCCTGATTTGTTTACATAGTTAAACCCCTGACTTCTGCCATTACCCTTTTCCTGAGGTTTATATGCATTTGCTCTTTTCCAAAGATAGGGAAATAGCAGCTTACTGTCAACCTCAATCAAGATGAACTGCTAAATCGTGAGGGACTCGTTTCTGTTTTCCTTTTAGCGTATTCTGCATTCACAAATAAAGTGTCTTTGTGTTACATCATGAATTTACATAAGACTGCTTTGGCCTTAGAGTATTTATAAAACATTAATGGATTAAAGAACCAGGGGATGTAGATAGGATGCTAATACCTGGTTATCATTTGGTAGGAACTGGCTCAGCAAAGTGGTTTAAATTTCCTGACCAAGCCAAATTACAGAGGTGGTTGCATTAGGACAAGGATTATAAAGAGATTATGGTCTATTTAAAATAAATCTTCAGCCTTGCTTCAGCCTCATTAGCAATTAGCAAGAAAGTGTGAAGACAGGGATTTCTTTCTTTTCACTTGGTTCTCCATTGCATCATAAGAGGTTAGAACACAATTAGGCATTCGGTCCTTGCCACCAAAAGTCAGGTTCCTTTGATGCTTGGCAGTCTGCCAGCTTCTTTTGCCTTGCAGTACCTGCCTCTGGAGAATGTGTTTGGTACACCAGGATGTCTGATTTTATGAAATCTCTAAGTCTAGAATGCTTTCTGATAGTGATTTTTTAAAACTCAAATCTTCCCTCTTCCATAGTATCAGAAAATAGACCTTTTAGTT
Source organism: Pongo pygmaeus (assembly GCF_028885625.2). Classification (NCBI taxonomy): domain Eukaryota; kingdom Metazoa; phylum Chordata; class Mammalia; order Primates; family Hominidae; genus Pongo; species Pongo pygmaeus. Next base: position 25,046,135 of record NC_072376.2, read on the forward strand.
AGATATAGAAAATTAATTCTATTTTCGTTCCTGGCGAGACTGATGACTGTGGGCTTTTACATGTTGGCATCTTCCAAGAGCATGTTTGAGACATCCATACTTTGAGACTTACATGTCTATAGGATGGTGGGGCTCAGTTCTACAATGATTTAATGTCTTAAGAAATGAGGACACCTTTTTTGTTGAGTTATTTCAGAAAGTCTAACACTTTAGAGGCTCCATAATATCCACTCTAAATGGAAGAAATCTTTTGATATATCTTGAGAGAATCTTGGTTGCCATTCACCCGCTACTTTTCAGAGACGAACAGTGAAAGCATCAGGCCGCTTGTTGCCTGTAATAGGCCTGAGTATCCTATGTGGTCTCTACATCCCTCTTAGACTTAGATATCAGGATTCCCATAATCCCCATTGCCCAGTGTTTTATTTGCCACAGCAAAACTTAGTATTGATAAAACTATCAGGTCGGTCATTTAGGATTGACTTTCTGTCACATGACTAGAGAAACAAGTTCAATGAATATTAGATTTGGCCAAACCCTGTTTCTTGTACCTTTATATTTGTGTAACTTTATGAGAATCCAGAGGCTAAAGTAAAGAAAATGGCCTAATACTAAATAAGAGCTAAATGTGTATTTAAAGAAACACTGTCAGCCTGATTAAAACAAAGGTCCGATTACGACATTTCATTACTATAATTTAGTGGTAAACGTCCTTCGGCTCTAAGGCTTTCTCCTGAAAAGCTGTCATTTGTTTGTCAAGATACTTAAAATAATAACTCTTTGTTTTCACAGACCTTGGGTTTATTCTAAACCACTTAGAAAGATGTGTCAGAGTGCTTCAAGCCCACAGATATGAAATGCCCAATTTTTCTTGGCCCTTGCCTGTTGGACATCTCCAGAGAGACTGGCTTAGTTGCTGTCGCTACAATGCGCTTACTAATTGGCACAGCACCTGCAATCAATTAGGGAAGCTTCAATTATCCAAACCAAAGCCACCCACCCAAAGATTAATTTTCTGCTCTATTTCCTATCAAAAACATAGCATATTTAGCTCTGAGTCTGGTCCTTCGGTGGAGTGCATTTTAGACATATAAACTACATCGTTTTCTTAATTGTACTTTTTCCTTCAATTCAGCAGCTTTCCCCTCGTGATATCACGCCCACCAGTTCTTTCAAAATTGTTCTTTTTTTGTTGTCATTTTCTTGTCTTTCCAAAATGCTGAGATCACAGAGAAGAGATGTTAGTTGGGGAGCTTTTCTTTTGAAGTATGGATTTCTTTATTCTTTTGAAAATACCCAGTCTCTTTTGCATTATAGGATCTAACTTCCACAACCTAAAAGCTTTGCATAATAGCATATCTGAATTTAACAGCACTCATAAATACTGTTTTCTAATTGTCCCATGTCATTGGCCCATGTAAATACAAAGATTTCTCTCTCCCCGCCCCGCTTCTAAAGAATGATTTTTCTCTTGTGTTTCTCAGAGAAGGAACAAGCTATAAATCGGGCTGGAATTGTTCAAGAGGATGTGCAGCCACCAGGTGAACTGAAAAAAAAAATCAAAACCAAATCTTATTTGTACTACTGTGTTGTGTGGTTTGTGTGTGTTTGCCTTGGCGTGGAGAGTGGGAAAATGCCTTTTAGCTTAGAGACAAGATTGTGATTTTGCTATTTATTTCTCAACAGTTACCATTTATAGATGCCACCTAAGGCGTCATTCTAATATTTCACTCCAGAATACTTCTTGCGCTTTTGCCAGGTTCCTCTTTTCCATTTTATAAGTGGGCATAAAAATGTTAACAAGTGTGCGATTCGATATGAGACGTGAATAGCTGTTTGGCAGACTTATTTACCAAGCACCTATTTAAACACTCCCCTCATGGGAAAATAGTGTTTACTTGTCAGCTATTTGAATTGATGTGGGGTTCTGCTTTGCACAAGGGCTAAAAAGCTCCCTTTATGGCTGAATGGTTAGTTCCTTTAAGAGGATCCAAGTTAGCCAGGAATGAGAGGTTTCTCATTTATTAACCAAAGCTCTTATAATCTGTGGCAACATTCTTTTTTATTTATTTATTTTTTAACTAGGCCAGATGTCGGTCTTCCCGTTATGGGGTACAATTCCTGAGCCATTTAAAAGTCCCTTATGGCAGCCATGGCTTCCTGGCCATTTAATGCCAAGGTTCCGGCAGCCTGCTCACACCATCTCAAACTACACTGTAAATTGCACAGCTCAATTCTGATGTCATTTTGTTTGTTTGGGGTGGAGGAAAGTGGAAGGACATTTAAAAATGAATCCTGTTTTTATTCCTGTTTCTTTCCATAGGGTTAAAAGTGTGGTCTGATCCATTTGGCAGGAAATGAGAGGGCTGTCACCAGCTCTGATTAAGAAAGGAGATTTCTTCATGCTTTCGATTCTGCATGGGGTACAGTCAGTCACCTCACCAGAGAATGACGGCTGGAGAAGAAAACTCTAATACCATAAATGAGAGTGCTTGTAATAAAAGACTGTGCACAAGGATTAATATTTCCCTTCTTAAGTATCAAAAGAACTCTGGAACAAATTATACCATTAGGAAGGTTTTCATGATTCAGTAGATTTTCCAAAAATGAAGCTATCTCACCCAGCTGGGTTTGGAGCAATCTGCTTATTATTCTGTCGTTACCACTTACTCAAGCGAGCTGTGATATGAATACAAGCAACCAGTGGGCTCGGGAAGGTCCGGGTCTATTTTGCCATCTTCCAGATAAGAGATTTCAGTAAAAAACTGCCATGCTGAGCTGCCTTATAGAGCTCTTTGAAAATGTTCAAGTTGATAAAGCTCTTTGAGAACAAGGTACTTCGTGCACCTCATGCTGAAGATTGCACCATGTTGGAAAATAAAAATGAAGCAAGTCAAACTAGATGCATACACTTGTGTAGAAATCAATAATCAATTAATAGAAGTGAAAAAATAGACATTAAAATGATTTATTTCTACTTTGCAGTGGTGTCTTTTTGTAAATCGTCTTTTGTAAAGCAATTAAATTATAGTGCCGAGAAGTACAATTTGACTAGATTATATTTGACTAGGTATCTGTGTGCGATTCATCTGTTTGTACTCAGGTAAACGTTTTAGAGGTGAATAACAAATTTTTTGAGACAAATATTGAATGGTGATTCTCTACCAGGTACCTCACTAGGTGCTGCAAAGATGAAAGTGAGAAGACTAGTTGAGTATCCCTTATCCAGAAAAGCTTGGGAGCAGAAGTGTTTTGGACTTGAGATTTGTTTGGATTTTGGAATATTTGCATATAAATGATGAGACATTTTGAGGATGGGACCCAAGTCTAAGCATGAAATTTGTGTTTCATATACTTTATACACATAGCCTGAAGGCAATTTGATACAATATTAAAATAATTTTGTACATGAAACAAACTTTTGACTAAAACCATCACATGAGGTCAGGTGTGGAATTTTCCACTTGTGTCATGTTGTTGCTCAAAAAGTTTCAGATTCTGGAGCATTTCAGTTTCCAGATTAGGGATGCTCAACCTGTCTTCTTTCCTTCCTCCCTCCCTCCCTCCCTCTTTCCTTCCTTCCCTCCCTCCCTTTCCTTCCTTCCTTCTTCCTTTGCTCTGTCTAGCCTCTTACTAGATGATACGCTTCTGAAGTGGCACACTTTTTTCATTTTTATATGGGAGTGTCTTGCATATTACTGTAGGCTGCCTATGAGCTGCCTGATGACATTTTATTATTGTGAACCTGGAGTTTTCTTAACAGACAGCTGGCCCAATTAGGTAATTACTGTCAAGAAGACTTAAGGTTGATAGTTCTAAAACCAAAGTCAACATTTTCGGTCGGCATACCCATTCTCTAACATTTAATTGACTTGACTTACAGTTCACAATCCAGTAAAAGAAGTTGACTTATTAGGGGTACATTTGACCACTTCTTTTTTTTTTTTGGAAAGGGCACCAGGAAGTTATATAACTTAAAGTCAAACATTCTTTGGGAGCATGATTGAGATTTCTTTATGACCGAAGCGAGCATGTGGTACCATCTGCTTTGGAAGATGTCCAGGCTAAAATGACTATGTCTGAGTTCTGTAGAGAAGAACTATGGGGACTCGATTGACTGTCTTGGATGGAACAGACCCAGATTTATCTCCTGAGTGGAGTCTTTGTCCCAGGCCTGTTCTTGCCCTCAGCCCACCTCTTTACAGAGATAAAGGGGCTGTCTGTCCTGCTCAGTTGCCTTGACGTTTATAAAAGGATCACTCTTCATGTTGCCAGAGATGTTAGCTTCAGACTCTCTGCTGTCCACACGTGACAGAGGCCTAGTTGTAAGAGATGCTATTTATGAGGACTGACAGAGGGCCTTGCGATTTATCCATGAGTTTCCCAGGTGCGCCCCCAAGATGATGACAGAGCACTTGAAAGAGGGGGTCCTTAGTCAAATCCATTTAAGAAACAGAGTTAAAGTTGATTATGTTTATTTGCTTCTAATTTTTCTGATTTCCAAGAAAGGCATAACATTTGTCAAATGCATTTGATCACAGGACAGTTTTTATAGATTATCTCTTGGGAGTTGCGAACAAGCAGCAACTTTTGGGGGAAATCTTCCTTTATGTCAGAGATTCTTAAACTTTTTAATCTCAGGGCACCTTTACACTCTTAAAAATCAAGAAGTCCAAAGTGATTCTGTTTATGTGGGTTACATCTATAGATACTTACTGTATTAGAAATTAAAACAAATTGGAAAAATGTTTATTAAGTCATTTCAAAATATTAATAACAAACATATAGGTTAATATGACATTTTTGTGTGGAAAAATTTATTTTCCAAGACAAAAAATAACTTGCAAATCTCCTTAATGTCTGGCTTAACAGGAAATAGCTGGATTCTCACATCTGCTTCTGTATTCGATCTGTTGCTCTATCACACATCACATGGCCTCTGGAAAACTCCTCTGTATGCATCCATAAAAGGACGAGTGTAAAAAGGGCAAAAAAGCTTTAATCGTTTTCTAAAAATAGTTTTGACCATACAGACCCCCTGGAAAGGTTTCAGAGACCCCTAGTGGTCCCTGGACCACACTTTGAACCCACTTTTTTTTCCCTCTTTAGTCACGACTTTTGAGAATTATGTATCTGGATTGTGTTGATTCCTTTAAGGAGTTAGTTGTAATGGACTGTGCTTGAGCATGTCCCATATTCAGGGTGGTTAGAAGGGGAGGGGAGAAACTAACATTTGTTACTGCTATTACTGCAATGAAGTCGGGATCTTCGTTTTCATTGTCAAATAACATCCCCTTTAGGAATACTTGAATTTACATTTTTTAAATCTCAGAACCAGAAATAGCAACATTGCTGAACAGTTGGTACTTTTATCTTGTGAACATTTAATTGTGTAACTTGGTTCCCTCTTTGTACTGGCTGTCAGGAAGCTCAACCACATTTGTAGATTAGCTTTTATTTTTTATTTCTTTTTATTTATTGAGACAGGGTCTTACTCTGTCACCAAGGTTAGAGTACAGTGGCTCAATCACGGCTCACTGAAGCCTAGACTTCCTGGGCCCAAGTGATCCTCCCACCTCATTCTCCCAAGGAGCTGGGACTACAGGCTTGCACCATCACACATGGGTAATTTTTTTTTTAAATTTTTTATAGAGACAGGGTTTCACCATGTTGACCAGGCTGACCTCAAACTTGGGTTCAAACCATCTGCCTGTTTTGGCCTCCCAAAGTGCTGGGATGACAGGTGTGAGCCACTGCACCCGGCCTGTAGACCAGCTCTTTAAAAAGTGTTGAAGACCTTGTGGAATGTATCTTGGCCATTACCTTATGTTCACTTCATCCCCCACACCCCACCTCCTGCCCTTATTTTCCTTCCTGCTTTTCACTTCAGTTTTCTATCTTATATTGCATGTTAGACCCCTTGTTTTAAAATGAGGCAGGGCATAAATAATATGTGTTCACTAAATCACACTCTGGTAAGGAAAATGAAGTAAGTTCACAAATATGTTTAACATAATGTAGAATACTAAAAGTGCCTTTAAAGAGGTCAGAGTATCAACTAACACTGGACATAGGCAAACCCCATGTTCCTGCAGTCCTGCTTCTGGCTACGCAGCAAGAGTGCATCCACAAGTTTACCAACAGACATGTTCTAGAATGTTCATGGCAGCACTGGAAACTACCCAAATGCCCATCAGCAATACAATGTATGAAGAAACTGATGTATTCACAGGATGGAGTAGGATACAACAGTGAGAATGAACAATATAATCTCACCAGCAATACTGAATAAACTAAGCCAGTTGCAAGAGTACATACTTTTAGGTTCTCGTTAGATGAAGAATAAAAACAGGCAAAATTAAACCCTACACGTAGAGATCAGGATAGTGGCTCTTTTTTGTTGTTGTTGTTGTTGTTTTGTTTTTTGAGATGGAGTCTCGCTCTGTCACCCAGGCTGGAGTGCAGTGGCACAATCTCAGCTCACTGCAACCTCTGCCTCCCAGGTTCAAGTGATTCTTCTGCCTCAGCCTCCTGAGTAGCTGGGACTACAGGCACGCACCACCACACCCAGCTAATTTTTTGTATTTTAGTAGAAACGGGGTTTCACCATATTGGCCAGGCTGGTCTCAAACTCCTGACCTTCTGATCCACCCGCCTTAGCTTCCCAAAATGCTGGGATTACAGGCATGAGCCACCACGCCTGGCAGGATAGTGACTCTTCTTAGGGAGGATAGAGGTAGGGACTGGGAAGGGGCACAAGCAGGGGTTCAGGGTGCTGTTGGGTTCTATTTTTTTACCTAGGTGCACGTTACATGGGTGTGTTGAGTTTCTGAATATTCATTGAGCTGTACAAATATGTTTACTTTTCTAAATGTATGTTACACTTCAATTAAAAAAAGTTGGTTTTTGTTTTTGTTTTTAAGTGCAGAGGCTGGGCACAGTGGTTCATGACTGTAATCTCAGCACTTAGGGAGACCAAGGCGGGCAGATGGCTTGAGCTCAGGAGTTCAAGACCAGCCTAGGCAAATGGCAAAACCCCATCTCTATGAAAAATACAAAAAAAAAAAATTAGCCAAGGTTGGTGGCGTGGGCCTGTTGTCCCACCTACTTGGGAGGCTGAGGTGGGAGGATTGCTTGAGCCTGGGAGACAGAGGTTGCAGTGAGCTGAGATCATGCTACTACACTCCAGCCTGAGTGACAGACCAAGACCCTGTCTCAAAAAGAAAAAAAAGAAAGAAAAAGAAAAAAAGTCCAGAGATACACTTTAGAAGAAAAAGAGGTTGCATCTAATTGTAAAATCAGGGAACTTTCCGGAGAACCATGTTGTTCAGTGGCAGGAGGGATGGTAAGATCCTGTAGAGTTCTGGGGAAAATTAGGAATACTGTATGTAAGGTGCCTATTATAATATCTGGAACATGGCAGGGGCCAGATAATTGACAGCTGATCATAGATGGAGTAGCTGACACAAACAGAGCCATGGGAAATGAGAGTCAGACATCCAGTGGGTGACAAAGGTGCAGAGTTTGAGAGCTGCTTTGGTTTGGTTGCAGGTGTGGATGGGGAAATCACTATACCGTGGGCTTTACCTGTCTTGTGCACCACTGTATCCTGCCACCCGGTGCAGGCTTGGTGTAGAGTGGGCACTTGGTCAGTATTTGGAGGGATGGAATGATTAAATGATCAATTGAAAGAATGAGTGAATGGAGGAAGGGAATGTAGTTTAGGACCACGTGGCGGACTCCCTTAAATGTCAAGCTGATAATCCTTACTTAACTTAGGAAACATGAAGCATTTTAAGTCGACGGTGTTCTGAAAACTTTAAAACAAAGCCAGCATGCTTTCCCCAGAGCAGTTCTAATGATAGTGGTAGCCGGAGCAGTTCAAGGCTGTTTGTTGTTAACTGTCCACAAAGAGCTAAATAGAAATGAAGAATAAGCCTTCAGAAATTTTGATTTCTGATCAGATTTTGATTCAGATTTTGAATCTGATAGAGCAAAACTCAGACTTGCATTTTGTATTTTTTGTATTGTCAAATTTCTAATAACATTACTTTTTAGTATATTTTACAACGGTCACCATGGATTGGTAGCTAGAAACAAACAAAACTGTGCTCGGCCCCAGGTAGTTTGAGAAGCACTAACCTCAAGGATGGATCCCAGATGGTGTTTCCAGGTCCACGCCAGTCCGAGGCTCACAAGTCCTGTGTGCTCAGCCGACTGAAAGAGTTCCCTGCCTCCTAGAGGCTCCTGTGTTCTGAAGCATCAGCAGAAGAAAACCCCTTGTTGCTTAGCCCTCGGTGGGACTTCATGGACATGCAGTTTCAGTCTTCGGGGCTTCACTCACACCTGCTGCGTGCAGTGAGGCCTTCTGCCATTCATTCTACTTGTTGGTAACAAAGCGTACAACTCATTGCATCCCCTGTGCATGGGAACACAAGCGGAGCACCCAGGAGGCTGCAGTGCTGGTCCATGGACCGTGCCTGGCGGGCGGTGGCATTCACTCTCCAGGGAGCTCTCCTCCCTGGAGCTGGGATCTCAGCCAAGAGATGGCAGCCAGGTCAGCCTTCCTGGGATCGCCAGCTGATGGTAGCAGCTGGATGACCCTCACTCTTAAATGCTTCAGCTCTGCTTGGTAATCTTCCTCCAACTGTGATCACCTGAGCACACTGAGAAGAAACAAGGAGTCACTGCTCCCCAGGAGACCTGAAGAAGCTGAATACAGAGACTCCAAAGTCTTCTCCTCTCCCTAGGAGTCTGTCACCACACATGACTACAATAAGATACCAAACAATGAGGTGAGTTTTCCAGACTCTTTTGGTTGCAAGTGACAGAAAACGCAACCCCAAATGGTGCAAAAAAGCACATTTACTCATATGATTAAAAACTCCAGAGTCAAGATCATTTTTTATTGTCACAATCAAACATGAAATGAAAAAAGTAATTATATCCTTGTCAGTGGTCTTAAAATGTCCACATTTTTTTCACTTCCAAGACTGTTTCATAAATTGATAATCTCTTTTTTAAAAAAAAAAAAGCTTTGTGTACAAAGATGTTCATCACAGAATACTAACAACAATTTGGAAACAATTTAAGTCTAGAACTATGGTAAATGTGTTTGATGATCTATGAGAGAGTCATTTAAAATTATGTTTAAATTTTACTTGTACATATTTTCTTTTAAAATATTTTTAAATAAGTATGTATTATTTATAATGATGTCTCCCTTGATATGGACTCACATTACAGACATAAAATGCCTGAGCACAAAACCATTCTCTGGTTTTTATAATCAAGAGAGCAGCACTGATTTTTGATGGTCTCTGCCCTTTGAAAGTTAGGTCCATGGGTTGTGGAACAAGTTAGGTAGTAGACTGAGAATCCCCAAAGGGTTCTCAGTAAACTCCTAAAAGTATGTTTACATGTACATGTGTGTGTTGTACAGTGTTAGGGATCTCAAAACATTACCAAATACTTGTTCATTCATTAACTTATCTACTTCTTAAACATTTACTGTGTTTAATCAATCTCAAAATTGATTGATGAAAATCAACCTAAAAAAAGGGCTGGGCATGGTGGCTCACACCTGTAATCCCAGCACTTTGGGAGGCCAAGGCAGACAGATCACTTGAGGTCAGGAGTTCAAGACCAGACCGGCCAACATCATGAAACCCCATCTCTACTAAAAATACCAAAAAAAGTTAGCTGGGCCTGGTGGCGGGCGCCTGCAATCCCAGCTACCTGGGAGGCGGAGGCAAGAGAATTGCTTGAACCCGGGAGGCGGAGGTTTCAGTGAGCCAAGATCATGCCTTGCACTCCAGCCTGGGCAACAGAGCAAAACTCTGTCTAAAAAGAAAGAAAGAAAGAAAGAAAGAAAAAGAAGGAAGGAAGGAAGGAAGGAAAATAAATCAACCTTAAAAAAATCAGTAAAACTAATTATACCCAGAGCCTTCAAGAAAGAGTCATGCTGGGTATCCTAGATAGTCACAGGCTTGACCTGCCCTGGTAGACATTTTTCAGCTCTCTGTGCCCAACATCTTTTTCCCTTTCTCATGGACACATCTACTTCTACCCTCCACTCCCACTTTTACTCATCCCTGGCCCATTCTATCTCCCTGATTGGGTGGAGCTGACTTCACCCCATGCTCCAGGAGGAAGCATGTGGTCCAAGTTTGGCCAATCAGAATACTGCACAGACTCCTGCCCACATGGACTGGATCCAGGATGAGCATGTGACTCAAACCAAGCTAATCAGGTCTAGCTAGAGTTAATGTTGCCTGCTGGCTTTGTGGTCGACTGGAGGAGCTCTTGTTCACCAAAATTTGGAGCTGTTGGCAGCTATCTTGCCACCATGAGGGCACAGCTAGTTTGAGACTAACATCAAAGTAGAAGGGAGATAGAAGCTGGGTCCTGATGTTATTCAGGCCTCCTGGATTCACTTGCGTCTGAAGCAAAGATATCTCTGAATTTAAAAACAAAGTCAATAAAGTCCCTTTTTCTACCAGTTTGGATTTTTTGTCACTTGCAATCAAAAAATTATTGACAAGTGTCTTGGTTCATGTTGTGCTGCTATAACAGAATGCCTGAGACTGAGTAATTTATAATGAACAGAAATTAATTTGGCTCACAGTTCTGAAGGTTGGGAAGTCCAAGATTGAGGGGCCAGCATCTGGTGAAGGCCCTGTGCTGTATCATCCCATGGTGAAGGCAAAAGGGCAAAAGAATTTGGGTGGGGGACAGGGAAGGAGGCCAAACTCATCATTTTATGAGGAACCCACTCCCAAGATAACTAGCCCGCTCCCATGATAATGACGTTAATCCATTCATGAGGGCTCTGCCTAATCACCTCTTAAAAGGTCCCACCTCTCAACACTGTTGCACTGGGGATTGAGTTTCCAACACATGAACCCTAGGAGGCACATTCAATACACAGCAACAAGGCATCTCCATTTTATATTTTATCTTAACTATTTTTCTGAAATGTAATCCACATGGCATATCTACCTTAAATAAAAGATGTTAAATATAATTTAGTCTTCTCTTTATGACTTGGGCTTATTGTTATTGTACAGTATGCCTAAGGGCTGTTGAGGTGGGTCAGACAGTTACCCCTTCATTCTGTGCTGGGGTACATTTCTGTGCTTGTGAGATTTCTGGCTTTTCTGGTTTTCTTATCTCTGCCCTGTCTCACAGCTGTAGGGAGCAGATTCTGACTTCCTCTGATTTGCTCTTTCTAGTCTGCTGTGAGATTGGAAAGCAGTTAGCCAAAATGCTGGAATCTGGCATCAAATGAAAGCAAATGCTTTTAATGCGGGTTTAGAGGCTCTGGTATGGGTAAATTACAATGTTTTTGTGATGTTTTGGCTGCCTTGAGGTTTTTTGGTATTTGCTTTCTGTTTCTGCATTGTTTTGGATAGATGAGGTTTCCTGATGTTTCTGTTGGTTGAGTTTTTTTATTTTTTTATTTTTTTTTTACCCTAACAAGATTTTCACCACTAACGGATTGTGCAGTGTGAAGAAAACAGCTAGGGTTGAAATGTTTTATAACTTAGCAAAGTTATTCAGTTTTCTTCAAAGAAGGAAGAGTAACCCACAGCAGTTCTCTGAACATCAGGCTAATCTTTCACTTGTTTTTCTACTTTCCTAAAACATCCCCTTTATTTTTCAACGTCTAATATAGCATACACTGTCTTGCAAGGGGAGAAAAAGCATAGTTGTATCAGAGGAAGCAGTCCACTTAAGGCAGATGTGGAATCAATTTGGGCAAATGCAAGTTGCCAGTGTCTGTACTTTTCTGCCAGTATCTGTGCCCTGGAAAACATCGGAGCCACTTAAGCATCATAAATGCAATGCTGGTAAACATGTATAAGGGCCACACAGCTTGCCACCTTTGCTGGGTTGAGTGAAAACCCAAAGGGGCACACTCCCTCTGAGCAGTCTTAATGAAGACAACTGTGTTTAGAAAAAAATAATAACCAACGTCTGGTTTTGAAATTACTAGGAAAATGGCAGCTCTGGTGATTCATCTTGTGAAATAAGAAAAATCTGCTATCTAAGATGGCTATTTTTTTATTTTTATTTTTCCTCTCCCTCGATATGGACTCACATTACAGACATAAAATGCCTGAGCACAAAATCATTCTTTGGTTTTTATAATCAAGAGAGCAGCACTGGTTTTTGATGGTCTCTGCCCTTTGGAAGTTAGGTCCATGGGTTGTGGAACAAGTTAGGTAGTAGACTGAGAATCCCCAAAGGGTTGCTTCTGTTTCTTCAATGACTAAATGTGTGACTCCTTGTTCGGTTTCAGCTCCCCATTAACTCTGCACCAGCTCTTGCCAGACACAGTGGTTTTCAGGGACAATGTGAGTAATTGCAGGGAGTGAGTGTCAGAGGCCTTGCTACAGCTGGTCCCCAAGGCCCTGGCCTCCTGGATGTGTTTTCAGTAAAGGAACAGGAAGACAAATGAGAGCAGTTGCTTCTCTAGTCTCTAGAATCGCCTAACACGATCACACAAATATGGTAGGTATTAGGAGCTGAATTGTGTCCCCTCAAAATCCCTATGAATGTGACTATATTTGGAGATAGGGTCTTTAGAGAGGTAATTAAGAAAAGAAAAAAAAAAAACAAGGTCATTAGGGCGGGCCCAAATCCAATGACTGGTGTCCTTATATGAAAAGAAAATTAGGACACAAACACACAGAGGGATGACTGTGTGAAGACATAGAGATAAGACAGCCATCTACAAGTCAAGGAGAAAGACCTGAGAAGACACCAACCCTGCCAATACCTTGATTTTAGACTTCCAGCATCCAGAATTGTGAGAAAGTAAATTTCCATTGTTGAAGCCACCCCAGTGGTGGTTCTTTGTCATGGCAGCCCTAGCAAAGGAGTACAGTAGGTGCATGGCAATGTCTGTTGGTAACACAATCACAACACAAGGTAGCCATGCCATTTCATGGGAAATGAACAGTATACACGTGTAAAAAGCCAAAGGGGGAAGTGATCCCTCAAAGCTGGTAAGATCAGAGGAAGCCGTTTGTGGAGGAAAAATTTTAAATTGGTCTGGAGGCCAGGCTCAGTGGTTCATGCCAGTAATCCCAGGTGGGAGGATTGCTTGAGCCCAGGAATTGAAGACCAGCCTGGGCAACATGGCGAGACCCTCTCTCTACAAAAAACAAAAAAGAATTAGCAGGTGTGGTGGTGCATGCCTGTAGTCCCAGCTACTTAGGAGGCTGAGGTGGGGGGATTACTTGAGCTTGGGGGGTCGAGGCCGCAGTGAGCCATGGTCACGCTGCTGCGCTCCAGCCTGAGTGACAGAGTGAGACTCTGTCTTAAAAAATAAAAGGCCTGGAAATAATTGTAGTGTTTAGCTAGGTGAAGAGAAAAGAGTGTCCTACAAGGATTGAAGATGGACAGAGGGATGGAGAGGTGCAGGAAGGCACTAATGGTGTTCTGAGGGCCATGAGGAGATATGCTGGGCTGACGATTCCTCCACAGGTTTATCTCTGCCTACCTTCCCACAAGGGTAAACCTGAGGAAGATGTTCAGCCTCTAGCTAATGCCATCGTCCTATGAGACAAAGAGATTTTATTTTAGAGAAACATTCACAGAAGGTGATAGAACAATTGTTAAAAGTAAGTAATCCCAGCACTTTGGGAGGCCGAGGCAGGCGGATCACTTGACATCAGGAGTTCCAGACCAGCCTGGCCAACGAGGCAAAACCCCGTCTCTACTAAAAATACAAAAATTAGCCGGGCGTGGTGGCAGGTGCCTATAATCCCAGCTGCTTGGGTGGCTGAGGCAGGAGAATCACCTGAACCCAGGAGGCGGTGGTTGCAGTGAGCCGGGATTGTGCCACTGCACTCCAGCCTGGGCAACAGAGCAAGACTCCATCTCAAAAAGAAAAAAAGAAAAGAAAAGAAAAAGAAAAAGAAAAAAAAAGGTAAGAACTCTGAAATTAAGACCACCCAAGCACAGATCCTGGCTCTGCTTACCAACCCTATGACATTGGAGGAACTCCTTAATCTCTTTCTAATTCAATTTTCTAATCTCTAAAATGAGGAAGCCCCTTTCCTCCCCTTCCTTCCTTTACTCAAAAGAAAATAAAATGAGGATAACGCCTCCCCACTCCACACCCCTCTTTGAAGAGTCCATGAGCAATAGGGGAGGAGCACCCGGTGACCGGTACACGGGTGCGAGGGACGCTGGCTACACCCAGTCCCAGCAAGTGGTGACTCCCTCCCACTTTCAGCTCAGGCTAAAATCCTCACATCATCCTTTTTCTGCTTTTCCTCACACCTAAGGGCCAATCTGGCAGGAATCCAGGGGCCTCTACCATCTGAATCCACACACTGAAGCCTTCTCATCGCCTCCAGCATTATCCTCGCCACCTAAGCCCCTGGCTGCTCTCGCCTGGATTTCGACGACAACCTCCTGACAGAACTGTGCTTCTACTTTGTCTGTCCCTGTAATCTACAGAATTCTGTGACGGCCCTGTGTCTTGGCCTCCCTGAGTGTAGGGGGAGCTTTTAAATCCCATGGATGTTCCATCCATGATTAAGTTACTAATCGGCTGACTTTGAGGAGTATCCTAGTTGGTCTCTGCCTAGTCAGGTGAGCCCTTCAAAGGGACTCGGTCTTTTCTGAAGGAAGAGATTTGAGCTATAAGAGGAATTCCATTCACCTTGTTAACTGTCTATGGAGGGGACCACATGACAACGACCTGAAAGTGGCCTCTAGAATCTTAGAGCCATCCTCAGAGAGCAGCTGGCAAGAAAATGGGATCCCAGTCCTACAGCCACAAGGGATTGGATTCTGCCAACAGCCAGTGAGCTTGGGAGAGGATCTTGAGCCTTAATTTCAGTCTGGAGAGACCTTGAGCAAGGACCCAGCTAACCCATGCCTGGACTACTGACACAGGAAACTGAGACAATGAATTTATTATATTGTGTGCTGCTAACCCTGTGGTAATTTGTTATGCAGTGTGGATTACTCACACACCCCACTTCAGCCCATTCTGTGCACAGTAGTAAGAGAGATCCTGTTAGAACACAAGGCAGATCCTGTCTCCTTTCCTCCCAGAAGCCTTCAATGTCTTCCATTGCCCTTGCAAGAAAAGCCAAAGGCTCAGAACATCTTCCATGATCTGAGCTCTACCACCTCTGACTTCAGATCCTATTACTGTCTCTTGTTCTCCCTGCTCAGGATGCAATGGCCTCTGGACTACTCCAGAAATTCATCCAGCACGCACGTTTCCCCTCAAGGAGTTCGTTCTCTGCATCTGGAGTTCTCTTCTGCCAGATCTCCCCATGGCTCATTCCATTACCTCCTTCAAATCTGTTCTCCAAGAGGCTCCTTAATCACCATATTTAAAATGGTATTTAAATTTAAATCACCATAGTTAAATGCCCTCAATCCGGAAACTGCCACTCCTGATTCCCTCAACCTCTTATAGTACTGTAGAGTTTACATATTTAGTGTGAACATTATTCTGTAACACTGTATAATTCACTTATTTATTGTGTATATTACTGTTTCTTTCTTCACCTGTTAGAATGTACGTTCCACTAGTTCAGGAATCCATGTCTCTTCTGTTCATTGATATATCCAAGACATCAGAACAGAGCTTGGTAATCAATACTTGTTGAATGAATGGATAGATACTCATCATGAATTTTATCAGTGAGATGTTTTCTGTTTAGACTCTCTGGAAAATGTTGTTGATGTCTCACCCACATCCCCTCCACCTACCCTGGAGGTCATCTGGGGTAGGTAGAGGGGATGTGAGCAGGACATCACCCACCAAGAAGATGCATCCTGGGTCTCTCACCATGTACTCGTGGGGCAGGTCAGAATTGCTGGGGAGTTAACCCCAAGTGACAACCTTCAACCAGCTGGGAGGAATTTGATGGAGAAACACCCCAGCTTCCTTGCCCCTTGTGGGACTGAGCCCCAGTTGTGCACAGCGGCAGTCCACTGACTTAACTGACTTTCTTCCCTTTCCTGTCCCTCCTCCACCTTTCTGCATCACCTCCCAAGTAAACAACATGGACCTCTAGCCTCGTTTCAGGCTCTGCCTTCAGCCCAAAGGCACCCAGACCAAGCTAGTCTCCTGGTTTGAAGTATTAGGATTGCAAGCCACATTCTTAGAACTAGGCTTTAAGATTGACTAGTAGGTGAAACCTCAAATATTTACCCTGAGGAAGCTTGCAGGGTTCACTCACCTAAGAATGTTAGAACTAGAGGGACTATAGAACTCTCTTTGCCCAGTAGATCTCAAGACTTCTCGGGATGGGGTGGGTTATGGATGGTGTTCCTTCAAGGTAGTAGGGAAATCTAAAAACTGTTCTCAATATTCTGAAAGGCTGAGGGAAATCTTCCATTTGCCTATGACAAAACCGTGTGGGCTAAATGTTAAAATTCACTGTTGGGGGTTGGAGGCATATCACCTTCTTGTAGTATATTATTCTGATCAAAAGCTATTACAGTGGTGGATGTGTAATTAATTTTTACGAAGAAGCAAGACAATGTATTAATTAATCAAAGGCACTGGTGTTTGAAGGAATCTATAAGCAGAAACTTTCTGTGTAAGCACATTTAGAAACCGCTAAACTAATCCAATCCCCTGATTCTACTCAGGAGGCATCTGAGGCTGGGAAAGGCCAAGGGGCTTGGCCAAGGCCAATGGGCTGGGAGTGGAGGATGAGGCTTGAACTTGGACCTCAAGACTCTCGGTTTCATGTTCTCACTTTACACTGGAATGGAATGACATACTTTGGGGAATATGGGATTGTTGTTTCATCTGGAGAATATTTTGATAAAGCCAAAATTTTCCTTAAAAAGCACAGTGAATAGGATTTTATCCATTAGAAGATAAATTAGCTGCAATGAAAAAATGCTGAGTATTTACAACACCAAAAGAGCTCCTCTGTGGGAAACAGCTGCGTGGTATATGAAGAATAGTATGAAAGACATATTCACTCATTCTGGAAGCAGTGTGATGTAATTACATGCCAAGCATGGGACCTGGCATGTAGTAGATTCTTAGAGGCTAATTCTTCCATCAGGGACCAATCACATGTCCCCTTCTGGACCTCTTTCTCCTAATGTGTAAAGAGTGAGGGAGGGGAGGTCTTGATCTACTGGGAAGACCCCATATCAAGTCTCAACTTTGCCATGGGATTTTGGGTAAGTCCCTCCATCACCCTGAGCCTTGGTTTCCACATCTGTAAATAGAGGATTGATTATAAGCTCTCTATAATCCCTTTTAGCTAACAATTCCAAGTCTCATGGCCTAGATGCTCCCACATATCCCTTCCAGCTCTCACAACTTCTGATTTTATTGCATTTGGGATTTATTTGTTTTTGAGATTGATTTTTTTTTAACCTAAGTAAAAATAAAATGACATCTTCCTTTCAGTCTAGCTAATCCTAAGCAAGCAGCTCAGAGAAGAGCAAAGAAGTGTCAACTAGACAAATAGAAGTGAGGGCAGCCTCAGCAGGGGATGTTCTAAAACCTGTTTCCTTGCAGCCAAAGGTGATCCCTGGGCAATTACTCTCATCCATATGACAGCAGGTAGGAAAGAAAGATCAGGGCCTTGCTCTGACAAATCCAGGAAAGCTTATGAGCAAGAGGGATGTTCAAACATGGACTCCTTCAAAGCCTAGTTCTTAGCTTCCCTTTTGAAGGGATAAGATTGTTTCAGAGGGTATGCTGTTCTGACCATGGTCTTTCCAGAACTCTTATCAGGACCTCATGTCACCACAACCACCTGGTCTCTCTCCTGGTGGGTGTTCCAGGGACATAAGCTTTTGAAAGAAAGTCACCTACAGTAAACCCTGCATTAAATCAAGATTTAATTCTTGATCTGTTTTGCAACATATGTGTGCATATATATATATATGTATATATATGTGTGTGTGTATATATATGTGTGTGTGTATATATATATATATATATGAGGATATGCTGATAAAACAATGCAGTTGATTTCTGTTTTAAGCAGAACTTTTAGAAGTTATACATCCACATGATCAGGCACCCCAGACAGGCAGGTACATACACTGGCAAGGCCACCCCGGTGAGATAATTTTTAGAATTCCTCTCTCAGACTTGCTTTCAGAATTGAAGGCACAGTTTTTGGACTTTCCTCAATGACAGAGAATCAAGGTTTTTTAGGGGTGAATTTGAGTTTTGAAAGTAGCTTTAAGTCATTTAGAGCAAAGATTTGTGTATAAGGTGGATTCTCTGGCTGTTTAAAAACAGGCAGAAGAATTCTGCCTGATATATGGGGATGGAATGAGAAAATTAGAAAATCACCATTTTGCAACTCTTGAAGAAATAGTTGATCCAGACAGTGATCATCAATGAACACGTTAGATGAAAGGTTAATGAGGAACTTGACCTCAGAGGAATCAAGCTGTCACTACCTGAAACGATGATCAAACTTAGCATCATTGAAAATAGGACATTGTATGTCTCCTGCTGTAATGCAATATGTAGCACAAAGTCCCACCCGGAGGTGTTTCTGCCAAAAATGCCAATTGTGCTCCTAGAGCTGGCTTCCATTCACAGGGAATATGGAGGAATGGGGGAGCAGTAAAATGACTTAAATGCCAAATCAAAGAGGCAAAGACACAAATCCAGAGTGTGGGAAATTTTCCAGGACAACAGACCCAATTTCTCTAAGTCAGTGGTATGAAATAAAGATGGCATTGGGGCTATTCAAGATTAAAAGAATGAAGAGTCATAACTACCAAATGGAACATATAGGTCTTTTTTTTTTTTTAACAAACCAGCTGTAAAAGGAATTTTTACTTTTTTGTTTGTTTTTGAGGAGTCTCACTCCATTGCCTAGGCTGGAGTATACTGGTGTGATCTCAGCTCACTGCAACCTCCACCTCCTGGGTTCAAGCAATTCTCCTGCCTCAGCCTCCTGAGTAGCTGGGATTACAGGCATGTGCCACCACACCCGGCTAATTTTTGTATTTTTAGTAGAGACGGGGTTTCACCATGTTGACCAGGCTGGTCTTGAACTCCTGACCTCAGGTGATCCACCCACCACGGCTTCCCAAAGTGCTGGGATTACAGGCGTGAGCCACTGCTCCCAGCCTGGAATTTTTGCTTTTGAGGCAATTAGGAAATTTGCGTATGAACCAGGCATAAGACAATATTAAAGAATTATTGTGCATTTTGTTAGGTGCAGTCATGACTTTGTGGTTTTATGAAAACAATATTCACATGTTTTAGAGCTGCATATTGAAAAATGCAGGGATGAAATGACCTGATGCCTGGGATTTGCCTTAAAATACAAGAGCCATGAAAAAGAAACAAGGAGAACTTTTAAATGGATAAAGATAAAGTAAATGTCACAGATTCTTGATAATTATTGTATCTGGGTGATAGGTAAATGGGGCTCCATAGTACCAGTCTCCTTATTTGGGGCAGAAATTTTTAAAAAATAAAAAATAAAAAGGGAAGTAGCAGGGACTTAAAAGCTGGTCATTCTGAAGGTGGGCATCAGAGCACAGGCCCATGATGGTCCCTTGTCTTAGTCCATTCCTGCTGCTATCACAAAATAACTGAGACTGGGTAATTTGTATGAGCAGAAATTTATTCCTTGCAGTTCTGGAGGCTGGAAAGTCCAAAATCAAAGCAGCAGCAGATTTGGTGTCTGCTGAGGACACTCTGCTTTCAAGATGGCACCTTGTTACTGCACCCTCACATGGTGGAAGGCAGAAGGGCTAAAGGGCATAAACTAGTTCCCTCCAGCTCTTTTTAAGATCGCTAATCCCATTAGATATCACACTGGAGTTTGAGTTCCAACATGAATTTTGGATGGACACACACATTCAAACCATTGAACCCCCTTTACATGAATTAATAAATATATCTTTACAAGGGAAAGAAAAGGAGAAGAAGAAGCGGAGAAAGGAGAGGAAAGGAAGAAGGCAGAGGAGGAGAAGGAGGGGGAAAAAGGAGAAGAATGAGACACATCTGTATATATACCAGTATCTAATGATCTCTAGGAGATAGAATAATGGGTTTAGAATGCTACCATTTAGGTAAAAGAAAAAAAAAGGTAGGAAAGAGGGGGTAAATCTACCTATCTCTGGAAAGATGCAAAAGAAATCAGCAGTTATCACAGAGGAGACAAGCTGGTAGCTGGGCTGGGGTAGGAGGGACGTTGACTTTTATGCTTATACTGTTTTATACCTTATAAATTTTGCACAATATATATGTATTACCTCTTTAAAAATGCAATTTTAAAGAAAAACAAAACAACAACTGAAAAGAGCTGGGCATTCATTCCTCTGTTGGAACTCAGGGCATATCTAGTCTAGATCAGGTCCTAAGCTTTGAAAGATTTTAGGTTTGTTGAGGGGATGGTCACCTCATTTATACCTTTCTTTTTCAGGAACCACCTCTCACAGAAAGTGTGTGCTGAAGGGACGGGGCTAGGTGGCACCATTCTATGCCCAAACCGTGGCTTGGCATACGGTTAATGGCCCACCCTATTCCAGTATAGCTTCAGGAATTACATCTGCAACCACCCTGTTTCCAAATAAGCGCTCACTCTGAGGTACTCAGGGTTAGGACTTTAACATATTTGGGGGGAAGTACATTTCAACCCATCACAAAGAGCAATACTTTGTTGAACTAGGGAACTAAAAAAATGTATTATCTAACCATAATATAGCAGAAACTCACATTGGAGAAAGACTCAGCAATCGTAAAGCTGCAACCTCTCTAAGCCTAGTAGTTTAAGGGTCTAGGAGTCAGAAGGACCAATGAAACTAGGAGATGAAGGCCAAAAGAACGCTTGATGAGCCCACTGTGAGGCTGGTTAAGGCTGAATGGAGGAACCAGTCTCCTCGAGGCCAGGAGCCACCAGGATTTTCATATTTTAATTCTTTCTTTCTCTCTCTCCACTTGCACACACATGCACACACACACACACACACACACATTGGTCTCACGTTTCTTTCTTTGAAAAAAAATTTAAAATTGTTAAAATTGTAGTGAAATATGCATAATATTTACTATCTCACCATTTTTTTGTTTGTTTGTTTTGAGACAAAGTCTCACTCTTGTCGCCCAGGCTGGAGTGTAATGGTGCAATCTTGGCTCACTGCAACTTCCACCTCCCGGGTTCAAGCAATTCTCCTGCCTCAGCCTCCTGAGTAGCTGGGATTTACAGGCGACTGCCACCATGCCCGGGTAATTTTTGTATTTTTTAGTAGAGATGGGTTTTCACCATGTTGGCCAGGCTGGTCTCGAACTCCTGACCTCAAGCTATCTGCCTGCCTTGGCCTTCCAAAGTGCTGGGATTACAGGCATGAACCACCGCACCTGGACTATTTTACCAGTTTTTAAGTGTGCTGTTCAATAGTGTTAAGTACATTCACATTGTTGTGCAACCAATCCCCAGATTTCTTTTCATCTTGCAAAACTCTGTACCACTGAACAACTCCTCCTTCCCCTCTCCCCTCAGCCCCTGGTGATGACCATTCTCTTTTCCTTATGAATTTGATGTTTCTATGAATCTGACTATTCTGGGTACCTCATATAAGCAGAGTCATGCCAAATGTGTCATTTTGTGACTAGCTCGTTTTACTTAGTGTAATATCCTCAACATTCATCACTGTTGTAGCATGAATCAGAATTAATCTTCCTTTTTGGCTGAATAATATTCTATTGTATGTATATACCACATTTTAAAAATCCATTCATTCATTGATGAGCCCTTGGGTTACTTTTAGCTATTGTGGATAATTCTGCTACGGACACGGGTATACAAATATCTCATTGAGATGCTGCCTTCAATTACTTTTGGCATACCCATAAGTGGAATTGCTCAGTTATATGATAATTCTATGTTTAATTTTTTTCAGAAACCACCATACTGTTTTCCATAGCAGCTGCATCATTTTACATTCCCATCAACAGCACACAAGGGTTCCAATTTCTTCATGTTCTTACCAACATTTGTTTTTTTGATAGCAGCCATCCTAATGGGCATGAGGTGGGATCTCCTTGTGGTTTTGCATTTCTGTAAGTCATGTTCCTTCTTGGCTTGATCCTTTATCTTTAACCCTGTTCTCTTGCTACAGCTCTGAACAAGTCTGTCAGTTTCTTAAGGGTTTTGTGTTTTTCAAGTGTACTGAGATACTGATTATTGGCTTCTCTTTACAAGTTCTGGAGGCCAAGAGCTTTTCTGATAGACATATTATAAAGTTTCCAATTCCAGACAGTCAGTTTCTGACATGAAGCAGTGCAACAGATAATCAAAGAGTGAAGGTGGTAAGGCCAATTCAATCTAGCTCTAGTGTGTATGCTCCTCGGTGATGTGTTTGCAGAAGGTTTGCCTTCTAGTGAGTATTTGCGGAGATTTTAGGTATTACTTTTTAATAAGGATTCCTTTTATATTGGGCTGAATTCAGTAATTTCCAAGAGGGACAGAGTCCCTGAAGGGTGAGTGTGTTCTTTAAAATGTCACCGCCCCTCCCCCCATAAAAAATGTATGACTAAGGAAAGGCCATGTGAACATAAGGGAGAAGAGGGCAAGCAAGTGCAAAGACCTTGAGGCGAGAACTTGCCTGGAACTCCACCCAACCCCCAAGGTTAAGGAGGCCAGTGGGACTGCAGAGCCGCTGCGGGGGGTAGGAGGAAAGGGTTAAGGGGAGAGAGAGAGACAGCGCTAGCGCGAGAGGCCGTAACCATGGTGACGGAAGGTTTATTTGTTTGCTAGGGTTGCCAGAGCAAAGTACCACGAACTGGGTGGCTTCAAACACACATTTATCTCCTCACAATTCTGGAGGCTAGATGTCTGAAATCAAGGAATCAGCAGGCTTGGAGGAGAATCTTTTTCATGCTTCTCCTCAGCTTTTGATCAGAGCTGGCAACTCTTGGCATTCCTTGGCTTGTAGATGCATCAACCCAACATCTGCCTGCGTTTTCACGTGGCATTCTCCCTGTGTGCCTCTCTCTTGGTGTCCACATTTCCTTTCCCCCTTATGAGGACACCAGTAATATTGGGTTAATGGCGTACCCTACTCCAGTATGGCTTCACGAATTCATCTGCAACCACCGTATTTCCAAATAAAGGCACACTCTGAGGTACTCAAGGTTAGGACTTTAACATATTGAAGGGGGAAATACATTTCAGCCCATCACAAAGAGCAATACTTGGTTGAATTAGGGAACTAAAAAATGTATTATTTAACGATAATTTAGCAGAAATTCACAGCACAGAAAGATCCAGTGATCATAAAGCTGCAGCCTCTCTAAGCCTATAAATTTAAGGATCTAGGAGTCAGAAAGATCAATGAAACTAGGAGCTGAAGACCAAAGGAACGCTTGATGAGCCCACTGTGAGGCTGGGACTCATGGTTCCAACGTGCCTGAGGGTCTGTTCTCTGTCCAGTGGGTTGGAATGTGGCTCAAAAGGATGGATGGTAAGAACAAGGGCTCTGAGCTGGACCACCTGGGTACAAATCCAAGTGCTCTTGTTCACGGCTGTGTGATCTTAGGCAGGTTACCTACCCTGTCTGTTTCTTTGTTTGTTTGTCTGAAAATTGGGGAAAATAATAGAATCTGTTGCAAAGGACAATCGTGAGGATTAAATTTGTCAATATAGAAAAAGAGGTTAGAATGGCAATTAACACCTAGTCACGGCCCCACGGACATCAGTGGTTATTATTATTGGGGTAGAGCGGGGGAATAGTCCTGCTCCAATGATCCTCTCCAAGCACAAGGATGGTTCATTCAAATGCAAATACAAAAGAAGTTGATGAAGATCCTATTTTCAGAGGCTTGGGTGGAGTTCAGGGAACCAATAAAGGATGGTGAAGCAGGAGGGTACTAGCAGGAAGCCAGAAGGGGCATGGGGAGGAAGTGGAGTTAGCTGGATCTGGTGAGAGCCTGGGGAATGAGGCGCGTTACAAGCACCATAGCTGCAGCGAGAGGAAGCAGCTGCTGCCAAACCCAGGCTTAGCAGGGAGGGAGTGGGAGTCATGGAGCCTTTTTTTCCCCTGTTTTCCAACTTCCCAGCCCTGCTGCTGATTTCCGACTGAACCCATCTGGAAATCAAAGGGCAGAGCAATCTAGCAGATTCCAAGTCCTACAAGGACAGAGCATGGATCTGAGGGGTAAGCAGAGAATGAACATCAATCCCTTCCCCCAACACTGATCTTACTGGGGAATCCAGGGCAACACCATGAAAGTGGTGTCCATTCCCTGAGCCACATCACCTGGGAAGGGAAGGTACAGCAGACAGTGGTCATCCGGAGTTCTAGGTGCTTCCTACAGTCACGCTGGGGCCACACTAGTGCAAGCCAATGAACTATGAGCAGAAATGACAGGGTCACTTACTGGTCAAAGCAGTTAGGAGCCAGTGTGCCTCCCTCCACCCCTTTCTTCCTCTCACACAGTCACCTTGGAGGCTACCGTTTAAAGGTAGCGCAACTTCAAGATGGAGGAGGAATGCCCAGCTTGCATCAGACTTAACAGAAGTGGGAAGAAAACCTTGACTGGGTGAAGCCTCTGAGATGTGGGGCTGTGTCTATTACAGCAGCATGGCCCGTCATGCCCTGACTAATGCAAGAGAGGACCTTGGCCTGGAGATGTCCAAGGCAGTGGAGAAAATGTCCCTGCTGAGACTTGGAAATATGTTTGAAATAATGTAAAAGGAAAAAAATGTCCTCACCCACCTCCATGTCTGGGGGCAGCTGGAGGCTGACTATACTTGTTTCCAAAGGGCCCCAGCTGTGTCATCTGAGTGAGTCGGTCTGTGGGAAGAAGCAGGTAAGGGGAATGAGTGGGGAAACTAGACTGAAAACACGGCGCAGGTGGGGCGGGGGGGCGGGGGGTGGCGGAGGGGGTCGGTGCAGGAGGTCAGCTGGGGTCTGAAGCAGGGGAGGGGCGAGGGGTTGGGGAAGGAGATGGGGGAGGAGTACTTCTCACAGTATCCCCAGCCTGGCAAAGGCTCTAATTAGAAACGATGCATTTTTTATTTTAAGGAGCTGAAGTGCAAAGGTAAGTATTACACCCTTTGATGATCTGTTTGTGTGGTGAACATCAAAGAGGAGGCTTCCTTTCTGAAATTTAAATGTAAGGCTTCACCTTTCAGTGTCTTGCTGGTGTTTTAAATCCATGCCTAGCACATCACAGGGCTCACAGAGGGGCTGGAAAGAAGCAGAGGCCAGACTTGTGAGCCAGGCCTGGCGCAAGTCCAAGAGGC
The DNA here is from genome assembly GCF_028885625.2 of Pongo pygmaeus. Classification (NCBI taxonomy): domain Eukaryota; kingdom Metazoa; phylum Chordata; class Mammalia; order Primates; family Hominidae; genus Pongo; species Pongo pygmaeus. The sequence continues at coordinate 25,071,373 of NC_072376.2, forward strand.
AGCCCAATGGTAGCCATGGGGACAGCTGGCACCAGGTAAGGGCAGAGCTTGGAGTCCAGGGGGTCCAGCAGTCAGTGACAGGAACCCTAGCCCTGGAAGCCCAACATAGAGATTAGAACCTGGAGAGCCATCAGCAGGGAACCCACTGCCTCAGTCAGCCTTGGCCTGGACTTGGGGCTGAGCCTTTGGGTGATGGAGTCACAGCACCCAGATATGGCCAGCAGGAAATGGCTGAGGTGGAAAAAGTAAGGTGAGCCAGACAGAGGCACCCAGGAGAGGAAATTCTCAACTGTGCATGGGAGCTGGGCGGTTTCCTCTCCCAGGAAGATGCATGGCTGAGCGGGCGGGATTCCTGATCTCCTAATGGGGATGTTGTGAGTGCTGTCCATCACCCTACGTGACCATTAGAACCTCAGTTCTCCACTGGCTGCATGTGGGGAAAATAGGAAGCTTTAGAAAATGATGCAGGGCAGGCGCGGTGGTTCACGCCTGTAATCCTGGCACTGTGGGGAGGCCGAGGAAGGTGGATCATCTGAGGCCAGGAGTTCAAAACCAGACCGGGCAATGTGGTGAAACCCTGTCTCTACTAAAAAAAAAAAAAAAGAAAAAAAATAGCTGGGTGTGGTAGCACATGCCTGTGATCCCAGCTACTCGGGAGGCTGAGGCAGGAGAATTGCTTGAACCCGGGAAGCAGAGGTTGCAGTGAGCTGAGATTGCACCATGGCACTCCAACCTGGGTGACAGAGCAAGACTCCGTCTCAAAAAAAAAAAAAAAAAAAAAAAAAAAAAAAAGGACAGAAAATGCCAGTGCATAACCCACACCCCAAAGCACTTCAATCAGAACCCTGAGGGGGCTTATAAGCTCCCCGGTGATTCTAAGGTGTAGCGAGGGCTGAACACGCTGAACACTGTTGCTTGAGAACAGTGGTTCTCCAAGTGTGGTCCCCACACTAGCAGCATCAGTATCACCTGCCTGCTGCTGTGCTCTGGACTGAATGTGTGTGTTCCCCAAAATCCATATGTTGAAGCCCTCATTCCCAATGTAATGGTATTAGGAGGGGCCTTTGGGAGATAATTGGGTCATGAGGGTGCAGCCTGCAGGAAGCGGATGAGAGTCTTTATAAAAGGGACCCCAGAGAGCTCTCTTTCCCTCTTTTTACCACAAGAAGATATCATGAGAAGACAGCTGGAAGCCAGGAAGCAGCCCGCACCAGACACCAAACCTGCTGGTACCTTGATCTTGGGCTTCTCAGCCTCCCACACTGTGAGAAGTAAAAGTGTGTGGTTTAAGCCACCCAGTCTAGGATATATTTGTTATAGCAGCTTGAACTAAGACACCTAGGAACTTGTTGGAAATACATATTCTCAGGCCTCACCCCAAACCTAGTGTATCAGAAACTCTGGGGATGAGGCCTGGCAATCTGTGTTTTAACAAGCCCCAGGGGGTTGCAGGCACAGTGAAGCTGGGGCACCACTGCCCCTTCCCCATGCCGACTGGCCATCACTCGGAAGCAGCCATCCTAAGGGGCACAGCGCCCACTGACGTTTGCTGAGTGCCTGCTGTGAAGCCAGTGCTGTGCTGAGCACTTGCACACTTTCTCTTGTCTAATAATCCTCCCAACATATCCAAAATAGAGATACTATGATCCCCATTTTACAGAGAAAGAAACTGAGGTTTCTAGATGCTGCCCAAAGACTTACCAGCTGGTCAAACAGGGAGTCATGGTTTTCTGACTTTTCTACCAGGTCTGACTCCAGAGCTCCAATAGTCCTAGCTATTCTATGAGGCAGGGACTTTATTTTTCTCTGACAATCTGGAAGTACCCTGAGCTGGTGATGGTGCAGAAAAAGGAGAGGATGGAACAGCTGGGCTGCTGTGGGCTCCTAGGATCTCCCTTCTCCTCAAGCCCCTGCTGTCTCTAAAGAGAAGTAACACTCTGTGAAGCTCTGGGCAGGTTGCTAAGAATGACTAAACCATTGTGCTTCTCCCTGATGGACCGAGCCTTTGAAAGTGAGCCAGCTGTGTCTTTCATCTCAGCCAGTTTCCCTCCCAGCCTTGCTGCAACCCTGCACTATTTGGAACAGGTGTTCTGGGAGCCAAGGAACTCTGCACGCCGCTGCAGGGCTCCAGGCCCCCTTTGCCTGCTGAGTAACCTTAGCATCGTGTCCTGAGAAGTAAAGATGAAAGATGATGCCTTAGAGATGAAAGATGGTGCCTCAGAGCATGGGGAAGACCTGGAAAAAATTCCTGTCAGTTTCTCCACACACTGAATGCACAGGGAGACAGCGTAAGGGCTGGTAAGAGGGTGGTAGGAATCCACCTCCTCAAGGAACTCCTATCAGCACTGTGTTATTACTCGGGGTTCCCTAGAGAAACAGAACCAATAGGAGAATACATAATATATATAAACTTCTATTGAAAGATTTATGATAAGGAATTGGCTTATGTGATTATGAAGCCTGAAAAGTCCCAGGATCTGCAGTCAGCAAACTAGAGACCCAGGAGACCCCATGCTGTAATTGCAGTCTGAGTCTCAAGGCCTGAGAACCAAGAGGGTAATGAGGCGCATTACAAGCACCATAGCTGCAGCGAGAGGTGTGAAGCTCGGGTGTGAGGTCCAGCACGCTGGAGACCCAAGAAGAGCTGGTCCTTCAGGCCGAGTCCGAAGACAGGAAAAGACCAGTTCAAGCAGTCAGACAGGGGGTGTTCCTTCATACTCAACCTTTTTCAGGTCTATTAAGGTCTGCAACTGATGCAATGAGGCCAACCCATATCAGACAGGGCAATCTGCTTTACCCAATCTGCTGATTCAAATCTCACCCAGAAACATACTCACAGATGCACCCAGAATAATGCTTAGCCAAATGTCTGGGCACCCCATGGCTCAGTCAAGTTGACACTTAAATTCACAGTGACACACATCGTAAGAGTTTTCCTGTGGGGCCAGTTTTCTTGATCTCAGCACTGTTGACAATTTGGGCTAGACGATGTTTTGGTGTGGGAAGCCACCCTGTGCACAGTGGGACTTTTAGCAACATCCCTGGCCTCCACCCACTGGATGCCAGCAGCCCCCTACTCCCCAAGTGTGACAACCCCAAAAATGTCTTCAGACATTGTCAAATGTCTCCTAGGAGGGGGGCTAGATTTTGTCCCCTGGTTGAAAGATATCCACTGCTGTAGAGCTAGAGGCTGAGAACCCACTCCTTTCTCTAAGTGACATTTGTCTGCTCATTAGTGGCTCTCAGTCTGGCAAGGGGTTGCTCAGGGCAGAGAAGGATGGGTGCTTAGAAGATTGGCAGTACTTCACCAGCACCTGATGTGAGCTACTAAGGGAATTGGGTGATGATGTTACCACTAGATCACAGTGACAGCTCAGAGGTCTGTGTTTTGGAGGAACTTGGTAAAAGTCAATTCTGGTGGTCTTTGAGTCAAAAGGATTTTCCTGGGGCCATGATCTATGCTACCTCCCCCTCCTTTCCTCTAGTAATGGACCCCAGACCCTGGTTACACGGGGAGATATGGGATCTAAGCTGAGCCAACCAGAGCACTTCCTGCCTCTGGCCCCTTCCCTAGGTCTTTCGCATCAGAGCTTGCAAAGAGTCGTGGCTTCTCTTCCTGGCTGAGGCAGTATTAGAATGTGAGTGCAAAGTTTATAGGGAAATTTGTCTACTATATGAAGTAAGCTGGTCTGAGAGTGAGGAAAATGGAGACGAGAAACAGAGTGTTTTGATAATGTTGGAATTCCGGCTTCCAGGAGCTCCTAAGCCATTTTCCTGTCCTCCCTTTCTGTGGCTTTATTATATGAGACAATAAATTCCAGCTTTTGCTTAATAAGTTTTACTATTATGATTTATAATAAGATATATTTATATAGTCTTTGTCCAGGTTTCCTGGCATGTGGCTTCTAAAATCCTTGGAATCTCCAAGGTGATAAGAGTGTCTTTTGTATGCTAATGAGATGACTGGTGCTGGGATCCCCCAGGTAGCTTCAGGATGGGAATAGGTCACAGAAAAGACCAAGGCATATTAGAAGGTTGGGACTTTCAGCCCCAACCCTCAACCTCCAGGGAGGGGAGAGAGGCTGAAGGATAAGCGGACCACCAATGGCCAGTGATTCCATCAGTCATGCCTACGTAATGAAGCTTCTGTAAAAACTCAACAAGAGTGGGTTCAGGGATTCAGGGGGCTTCTGGCTAGCTGAACTCACGGAGGTTGCCAGAGGATGGTGTGCCCTGAGAGGGCATGGAAGCACCATGCCTCTTCCCACATGTCTTGCCCTATGTATCTCTTCATCTGGCTGTTCGTTTGGATCCTTTAAAATATCCTGTTAATAAATGGGTAAACATAAGTAAGGTGTTTCCCTGAGTTCTATGAGCAGCTCTAACAAATTAATCAAACCAGAGGAGTCATGGGCACTCTGATTTATAGCTGCTTGTTCAGACATTGCAGAGGCCCGGACTTGTGACTGGCATCTGCAGTGTGGGATATCTTGCAGGACCGAGTCCTGAGCCTGTGGTAACTGATGCTATCCAGGTAGATAGTGTCAGAATTGAATTGAATTGAGTTAGAGGACACCCAGCTAGTGTCTGCCAGAGAATCTGCTGCAGAACTGCTTGCTGGCTTGTTGGTGGAGAAAACCCCCACACATCTGGTCACAGAAGTCTCTGTGTTGTGTTGTGAGAGTATAGTAGGAGAAAAACTATTTTTTCCCCACACATAAGTATATGTTAGATTTCTTTTGCCTACATCAAGAGAGGCTTGAGTTATATAAGGAGGTAATGGGGACAGGCCTGGGATTACGGTGAGGCAAACGAGGTACTCAGGGCCCCCAATTTAAGGAGACTGTCACTCTCAGGCCTGGGCAAGGGCAGAGTTGGTATCCATGGTGAATGCCTTTTAAATTTTGTGTCCTTGTCACTTGTCTTGCCTCATACTTCCTGGCCCTGGGTGGTAATCATGGCATTTGGCCACAAATGGGAGTCTTGACTTTCTGTAAAGTGCTTCAGGGAACTCAAAACTCTAATTGTCCACTGGGTCCTTTGTTTGTTCACTTGTTAAAGAAACATTGAGTACCTACTGGATGCTCAATGCCATGATAGGTGCGGGGAGGGGCAGCAGATGAGTTTCCGTCTCCAGGAGGTGGACAGCCTGCAATAACTTGAGTAATGTATCTTATGGAAGGGGAAGTATGTTTTGCGGTGAGCATGTGTAGCAGGAAGACCTGCAAGTGGATGCTGGAGCTCAGGGCTGGAGCAGAAATACAATTTGGATTGCTGTGTGTGTGTGTGTGTGTGTGTGTGTGTGTGTGTGTTGGAGATTGAAAAGAAATCCCAGACAGAGGGCTAGCACATGCTGAAACATTCTCCATATTCACTCAGTAGACACTGTTCAAAGCCCATCAGGAACCAGGGGATGAGTTAGCCTTTGGGGAAAATCATCACCCTACCCTCAAGGAATTCACCCTAACAGTGAAGGAACCAGACAAGTTAGCCAACCTTGACCATGCAGAGTAAGGCATTCTATGGAAGTACAGTCAGGCACGCAATTCAACCAAAGTGGGCAAAGGAAAGCTTCCAGGAGGGCTGATATTTGCTCAAGCTGGGTCTTGAAGGATGAGTTGGTATTAGAACAAGTCAAAGAAGAGAAATCAGGGCAAGCTAAGAAGAGACCAGGCAGCAAAAGGCACCTGGCCATGGAGGTGAAAGAATGCGGTACGATGCTTTCAATGATGATTGGGTACCCAGGATAGCCCATGTGATCCAATATGGCCTCGAAGTACTATACATTTACAAAGAAAAACAGTAGAAATAATAATAAGTGGAGTCACATCTACCTCATCTTTCAGGAAGTCCCACGCACCAGCTTTTCTTCCAGCACTGGAACAGATAGCTGTTTTTTTAGTTGAGCACAGGATGAAGCAGTTGGCTTGCATTTAAGGATTTGTGCTGCATGAAAAAATACGTATCTTTAAACTGGAATGAAATTCAGTGCACCAAGATTTTGCACCATTAGAGTCTGAGAAACTAGAAGAAATTGAGATGGACCAAGGCAGCTCAGATAGCACACTCCCTCCAGGGCATTGATAATTGAGGAGAATGGCAGACAACTGCCTACACTTTTAATTGTTTCTCTCCCTCTCTCTCTGATTACATAGATTTGAAAATTCACATATAACTCAATAGTACTATTTGCAGGGAGCAAATCCTCTTGGGAGAATAGATACTGGCACCAGAATGCCTGGGTTTGAATCACAGCTTCACTTTCTAACTGAATGCCCTTGGGCAAATTACTTCTCTTTGCCTCAATTTCCTTATCCATAAAATAGGGATAATAATACTCTTAGGAGAAATAAATGAGTTGAAGTATTTAAAGGGCTTAAGTGCTTTTTAAATAAGAGTTGTTTCATTGTTTTTATTGGTTAAATAGACTTAGAGCACCAGTCTTACCAACATTTCAGACTCTGTTTCTGTGGGAAAGGCAGGAGGAAGCCTGTTTCCCACCCACAAGGGCCATTGCTGAAGGGCTGATGGGGTGTAGGGAAGATGTAGGAGACCAAGGCTGGGGTGAGGACAGTTGAGACAAGGGAAGGGAGTATGAAGCTCAGGCTGAGATCTCACCCCCACACCACCTCTGCATCAGGCCTCCTGTACAGATATCCAAGTGTGCACTGCTCTTTGGTGCTAAGGAGAGCAAAGGGAGGGCTGGAGTGGGCAGGCGAGGCCAGACGCCTAGGGACCACCAGCAACTCTCCAACTGGCCCATAGCTGGTTGGGGCAATTTTGGCCAGAAGAAAACACTGAAAGCTTTGTCGGGGCTGGCCCAAGGTAACTGATGTGAGGCAGATTTGTCTTTGATTGGCTCCTCAGCCCCCCAAATCCTCTGATGTCCTTATTTCCTTTCTGTCCGGTCTTAGCCCCACAAGCCCAGGGTCTTTGTCCCATGAACTTAGGCCCGGCTGCCCCAAACATGTTCTTCCCCCTTCCTAGGCCATCATGGCACCAGGTCAAATCCTTCTTTTGCTCTCAGACTTCTTCAGCCCACAACTTTGCTACTCAGGAGTGGTCTGCAACCCAGCAGCCTTGGCATCACCTGAGAGTTTGTTAGAAATGCAGAATCCAGTTGGTCATGGTGGCTCACGCCTGTAATCCCAGCAGGCATGGGAGGCGGAGGCAGGCAGATCACCTGAGGTCAGGAGTTCGAGACCAGCCTGGCCAACGTGGTGAAACCCCGTCTCTACTAAAAATACAAAAAAAATTATCCGAGCATGGTGGCAAGTGCCTGTAATCCCAGCTACTCAGGAGGCTGAGGCAGGGAAATTGCTTGAACCCAGGAGACGGAAGTTGCAGTGAGCCGACATCGCGCCATTGCACTCCAGCCTGGGAAACAAGAGTGAGATTCCATCTCAAAAAAAAAAAAAAAAAAAAAAAAAAAGAAAGAAAGAAAGAAAGAAAAGAAAAGAAAAATGCAGAATACGGTCAGGCATGGTTGCTCACACCTGTAATTCCAGCACTGTGGGAGGCCAAGGCTTGTGAATCGTCTGAGCTCAGGAGTCTGAGACCAGCCTGGGCAATATGGTGAAACCCCATCTCAGTAAATACATACATAGATAAATGCAGAATCCGAGTGAATGGAATCTGCATTTTTCCAGAGTCCCCAGGTGACTCGTGTGCATGTGACAGTTTGAGGAACACTGGCCTAAGCCTATTTGATGGCTTTCTCTTCAGACTACCCTCCCATGGCCCTCGTTAACCACCTGAGAACTGACTTTATCAGCTGTACAGAGAGAATGGTCCTCCTGTGATTGTTCTGATGGGTTTTGGGATTGGACTTGACCATCTCATGTTCCGTTCTCTGGCAGCTGTTCCCTACCAGTCTTGAAAACACTCCTCTCCTTTGAATTTCCCACAGCAGCACATACAAATTTTACTAAAGGCTTGGGCTGGCCGGGCGCAGTGGCTCACGCCTGTAATCCCAGCACTTTGGGAAGCTGAGGCAGGCAGATCATGAGGTCAGGAGTTCGAAACTAGCCTGGCCAACGTGGTGAAACTCCATTTCTACTAAAATTAAAAAAACTAGCCGAGGCCAGGCGCGGTGGCTCACTGCCTGTAATCCCAGCACTTTGGGAGGTCAAGGCGGGCAGATCATGAAGTCAGGAGATCGAGACCATCTTGGCTACCAGGGTGAAACCCCGTCTCTACTAAAAATACAAAAAATTAGCCTGGCGTGGTGGCGGGCGCCTGTAGACCCAGCTACTCGGGAGGCTGAGGCAGGAGAACGGCACGAACCCGGGAGGCGGAGCTTGCAGTGAGCCCAGATCGCGCCACTGCACTCCAGCCTGGGCGACAGAGCGAGACTCCATCTCAAAATAAATAAATAAATAAATAAACAATAAATAAATAAAAATTAGCCAGGCGTGGTGGCTTGTGTGCCTGTAATCCCAGCTGCTCGGAAGGCTGAGGCAGGAGAATCACTTGAACCCGGGAGGTGGAGGTTGCAGTGAGCAGAGATTGAGCCACTGCACTCCAGCCCAGGCAATAAAGCAAGACTCCACCTTGGGAAGAAAAAAAAAAAAAGGCTTGGGCTACATTGCAGCACAGCAAAAACATTTTATATATATATAATATATATATATTTATATTATACATATTTATATTATTATATGATATACTAATATATATTATATTAGTATATATATTATATATAAAATATATATTATATATACACACAGACAAAAATGCCTATATATGTGTGTGTATATATACATAATGTCTAATTATTTTTAAAAATCAAAGTATTATATCTGAGTTTAAAAAGTCATTAGAGGCTAAAAAGTACATCAATGTGTCACTTCATGACAGGGATACGTGCTAAGTGCGTCACTGGGCAATTCTGCCATGCAACCATCACAGCGTACTTACACAAGCCTAGGCTGTATAGTATAGCTTATTGCTCCTAGGCTAAAAACCTGTGCAGCATGTTACTGCACTGAATACTGTGGGCAGTTGTAATACAAAGGTATTTGTGTATCTAAACATATCTAAACAGAAGAGGTACAGTGAAAATACGGTATAAAAGATTTAAAATGGTACACTTGTACAGGCACTTACCATGAATGATGCTTGGAGGATGAGAAGTTGCTCTGGGTGAGTGAGTGAGTGAGTAGTGAATATGAAGGCATAGGATATTGCCTTATAAACACTGTAGACTTTATAAACACTGTACACTTAGCCTACACCTAATTTATAAAACTTTTTTCTTCAATAATAAATTAGCTTACTATAACTTTTATACTTTATAAACTTTTTCGTTGTTTTAACGTTTTGACTCTTGTAATAACACAGCTTAAAACACAAACACATTGTATACCTGTCCAAAAATATTTTATTTCTTTATTATATCCTTAGTCTAGAAGCTTTTTCCTATTTTTAACAATGTTTTCTTTTCAGAGACAAGGTCTCACTTTGTTGCCCAGGCTGGAGTGCAGTGATACAAACATAGCTCACTGCAGCCTCAAACTCCTGGGCTCAAACGAGCCTCCCACCTTAGCCTCCCAAGTAGCTAGGACTACAGGTGCACACCACCATGCCTAGCTAATTTATTTTCATTTTTATTTTTAGAGATGAGGTCTCACTATGTTGGCCAGGCTGGTCTCAAACTCCTGGCCTCAAGTAAATCTCCCACCTTGGCCTCCCAAAAGTGCTAGGATTGAGCCACCATGCTTGGCCAACACTTTTTAATTTTTTTTTTAACTTTTAAAACTTTTTTATTGAAAACCAAGACACAAACACACACATTAGCCTAGGCCTACACAGGGTCAGGATCATCAATGTCACTGTCTTCTCCCTCCATATCTTGTCCCACTGGAAGGTCTTTGGGGCAATAACGCACATGGAGCTGTCATCTCCTGTGATAACAATACCTTCTTCTGGCTACCTCTTGAACGACCTGCCTGAGGCTGTTTCACAGTTAACATTTTTTAATAAGTGGAAGGAGCACACACTAAAAGAGTGAGAAAACATATGGTATAGTAAATACATAAACCAGTAACATAGTCATTTATTATCATTTTCAAGTATTATGTACTGCAGCAGTCCCCAATCTTTTTGGCACCAGGGCCAGTTTCATGGAAGACAATTGTTCCACTGGATGGAGGGAGGAGGATGGTTTCAGAGGCATTAGATTCTCATAATGAGTGTGCAACCTAGATCAATCGCATGAGCAGTTCACAATAGGGTTCTCGCTCCTATGACAATCTAATGCTGCTGCTGATCTGACAGGAGGCAGAGCTTAGCTTCGCTTGTTTGCACACCGCTCACCTCCTACTGTGTGGCCCAGTTCCTAACAGGCCACGGACTGATACCAGTCCATGGCCTGGGGATTGAGGATCCCTGATGTACTGTACATCATTCTATGAGCTTGACTTTTATACAACTGGAAGCACAGTAGTATCACCACACCAGCATCACCACGAACACATGAGTAATGCATTGCACTACCATACAAAGGCCATAACATCAGTAGGCAATAGGAATTTTTCTGCTCCTTTATGATCTTATGGAACCATCATCATATATGTGTAAGTCATTGACTGAAATGTCATTATGCAGCTTATGACTGTACAAAAACAAAGAACAATAATCTCTTCATCTCCATCTTTTAGGCAACCATTCTTTTAGGTTTTTCTTCTACTGTAAATACAGTGCCGGTTCTTGATTCAATTTTAGACTTTATGGCTTGGCTTTCTATTTTGGTACATGAAGATTTAGCTCTTTAAAAATGCCTTATGCCCCTTTGTTAAATCTCTAAATATAGTTTTATCACAATTTCCTGGTCAAACCAATATTTAATGCTTTCAATATTCAATGTATCCCTAAAATCAAGAAGCTCAAGCCTTTCAGTTTGAGCAAAGTTTCTTACCTTATTTCTTTAATAATTTCCTCCGCTGCACTGGATTCATTATTTCCTCCATCTCTGGGATGAGTATTTATTCATCTCATTATATCATATCAGTTTCACTCACTACAGAGACTTCCAGTGTCCCAGATAACATATTTACTTTTGTGCAACTCTTTATGTTTCTGTAGTTAATAACTGCATTATTCGTTGACTTTTTTGAGCCTGTGACTAAGTTTCCCGTATCCCACTATGGCTCTGTTTAATGTCTTTTTATACAATTTTCCACTTGGTCACGTCTGCCAGATAATTTATTGTTGTTATTTCTCACCTTTCTCCTCTCAGACAGCCTCCCATCTTCCTACTCCCTAAACCCACTGCCCAATTACAGCCCTGAGACTTTTCTTCACCCTCCTTGCAGGAATTCCCTTTGCCTCTCTCCTGTGGCTCTCATTTTCTAGATCTTCCTCTTTTTGACTAAGAAAAGAATTAGCTATTGCTAGTAGCTCCTTCATTTTGACTAAGAAATATCTTCCAGTAACTTCAAGAAATATAGAAATAGCTATTTTAAGACTTTGAATATCTGAAAATATCTTACTATATGTATGCTCACAGGTATTGACAGTTTGGCTAGGTATAGAATTCTAGTTTGAAAATTATCCTTTTTCTTATAATTCTGAAGACATTGCTCTATTGTCTTTAAGTTCCTACGGTTGCTGTAAAATGCCATCCTTAGTCCTCATCCTTTGTATATGACCCTTTTTTCTCCTCCATCTCTCTCTCTCAGGAAGCTTTTAGTCTTTAGCCATTTCACAAAGATGCATTTGTTTTCACCCATTGTGCTGGGCATTCAGTGGGTCCTTTTGATCAAGAAGCTTATGAGTCTGGGGAATGAGCTTCAGTATGGGCTAAATTGTCTGTAGAAAAAATATAATCACCGGTAATTTAGAACAGGTAAGTGCCATGTTTGAGCTGAGACTTAGAGAATTAATTTAGAACTAGTAATAAAAGGGATTAGAGGTAGATACACCATAGATAGGAAAATTAATTTGAAGCTCACTTTTCAATATCCGGTTTAATCAACAAATATTATGCCTTCTGTACAAAAAGTGCTGTTTTTTGTGTTTGGGGGGCATATGAAGGAGAATCAACAAGATATTTCCCTCAAGGAAAAATTCATTAAAGAAACAAATCATAAGAATAAAATATATTAATCAATTTACATAAACAAGTAAATATATATAATGTATAATATTTACATTATTATATATGGGTAAATTATCTTATATTATTTCTTTAGTAATTTCCACTGTATTATAGTCACTATTTTCTCTTTCTCAGGAATTCACTGGAAGGTGATCCTTCTGGGTTAACATTTCTATTTTTTTTTAACTTTCTGACAAATATATTTGACTTTCTCTTTTAATTAATTTTAAATTCTGGCCCTCATATTTTTAATTTCCTAGAGCTCCATTTGACAAATCAAAATGTTCTAATGATCCCTGATTCCTGTTTTTACTTAATATCAAGGATCTCAAAAGCTCATTGTAAGCTCAAAGACTATTAGAATGTCTGCGGTCAAAGTGGAATAGGATAGTTGTCAACTAATGGGCCTTATTCATGAGTGGTTAAGGGACTAACTGATTCTTTCAATAGGGAATACCTAATGTCAGTATCTATAGGCCTCTTGTAAACACAGAAAATAGAAGAGGACTGGGGATAACACCATTCAACAGATTTTCATTTTCCCCCTGTTTTTAGTTCAGCATCTCAGCCCCATCCTCCTCTGTGCCTGGTGTCCTTGAGTCTAGGTCTTCTCTGATTCATTTTTTCTAGAATTTATATCTCACGTCTACACTGGAGGTAGGGTTGAGGGTGGTTGCCTAATTGGTAAAGCAGGAATGGGGACCTAGAAGGTCTAACTGCCCCTTATTCATTTCTTCAAAGATGTCTCTACTTTATTCAGAGTCACATCTTCCTTTTTGCACACTCAATGCCTCCCATTCTAGGGTGGACAAATGGATTCGATTCTCCTCAGTATCCCCTCAGGCAATCAAGTTTACCCTCCCTGGTTCTGCCAAGAGGTTGGTCATTCCTCCTTCAATTTCCTCCATCTACTTTCTCATACTGTAGTTCAGGGTCACAAAGGGTCTCCATGCTGAATCAAAGATGTATTTGTTTGATGGTTTTCATCTTGTTGTTTGAGGGTGATTTTTGAGAAAAGAAGGAAGTGCAAATGTCATTTTCTTAGCCATCGTAAAATTCAGCAAACAAGTTAAACATTGCTTGTCTTAAAGCCCCTCAGCAATTTGTGTTGGTGGGGATTCCAGCTTAGCCATGTTTTCTCCTAAGATGCTGGTTTCCTGCTGTGGCGTTGACCTCTTTTCCCCTTAACTCCTTACAATTCTCTCACCCCTCCGCTTCCTCTGCTTCTCTTCATTTTCTCATACAGAGAAGTTCGGACCTCCCTTTGTTCAGCTTCTTTCAGATTTTGTCCAGGGTCCTTTCTTTTCACTCAGATGGTGTATTAGTTTGCTGTGACAAATTGAGACAGCCAGATGGGAAAGAGTCCCCAGAAAAACTCCAACCAGCATGCGCACTGGAAGGAGTGTGCACTGGGGTGGAGCCACAGAAGTTCGCGGGGAGGAGCCTGGCCCCTTCTCTTCCTGGGTGGTACCTGGGATTCAATTTGCCAGGTGGAAAACATACACTAGCAGGATTCTCGCTGGCTTTGTGGAGGGTGCCTGTTTCCCTGCGCTCCTCACCCTTCAAATTGTCTGTGAGCCGAATTTTTTGTGGCCATGTGACAAGGACCCCCATCTTTAGCTGAACTAAGGAAAGAGTCCTACAACAAAATTACCACAAACTGGGTGGCTTAAAATGACAAAAATGTGTTCTCTCAGTCCTGGAAGCTAAAAGGCTGGAATCAAGATGTCAGCAGGGCCATGCTCCCTTGGAAGAATCTAAGGAAACATCCTTCCTTGCCTCTTCCTATCTTCTGGTGACTGCTGGCAATCCTTATCATTCTTTGGCTTGCAGTTGCATCACTCCAATTGCTGCTTCTGTGGTCGCAAGGCCTTCTTCCTGTAGGTGTGTCTGTGTGTCTCCAAATCTTCCTCTTAATCCTTATTAGGATTCGAGTCTTGTTAGATTTAGAGCCCATCCTAATCCAGTATGATCTCATCTTCACTTGATTACATCTGCAAAGACTTTATTTCCAAATAAGGTCACATTCTGAGGTTCCAAGAAGATGCATATTTGAGGGGCACATTATTCAACTCACTATTCAACAAATGGTTTATACAATGTTCTGCTGAACAAAGAGTGGTTCTCTCCCTAAAAACTCCTCTTATAGCTCTTAAGATAAATTATATATATTTGCCCCTCACCACAGTAACTCTTTAATCTTAGGCCTATTGGGTTTGTTTCTCCAGTTATTCTTTTTTTTTGAGATGGAGTCTCCCTCTGTCACCCAGGCTGGAGTGCAGTGGCGTAATCTCGGCTCACTGCAACCTCTGCCTCCCAGGTTCAAATGATTCTCCTGCCTCAGCCTCCTGAGTAGCTGGGATTACAGGCGCACACCACCATGCTTGGCTAATTTTTGTATTTTTAGTAGAGGCGGGGTTTCACCATATTGGTCAGGCTGGTCTCGAACTCCTAACCTCATGATCCGCCTACCTCGCCCTCTCAAAGTGCTGGGATTACAGGCATGAGCCACCGTGCCCGGCCTTTCTCCAGTTATTCTTAAGTGGCATTAGCTGGGTATTGGTACATGAGAACTCTTTGCATTCTCACAGTGCCTAGTCAGTGCTATGTACATACCAGGTGCTTAGCAAATATAAGAAAAGAAACTTTTGTTATGGTGTTTGCTCAGTGCTCTGGTGGGAAAGTCTCTCTAAGAACTGATGATTACCTTTCCAGGGATTTTGCTCTCTATAGTTCCCATGGACAACCTTCTGTGGGTCCTCAGTAATCACTGAATACAATTAACACTCAGCTCAATATGTAAAGCCCCTCACCACCAGTGTGGGAGCCTCCCTAGTCTCACCTCTCTTTTAGTCTTTGCTGTCTCTGTCCATGCTCCAAGCCATCAGACTCTTTCCTAGCCCAGAGCTTTTGCTTGGCTATACCTCCCGCCTGACTGGGTCTCACTTCCTGTATCCCCCAGCCTTCCCTCCTGCTAAACATTTACTCATCTCTCAAGACCTGATCCAAAAGCCACTCCTTCTGTGAAACCTTCTTGAATTCCCATAAGCTGAATTCACATGTTCTGCCTTAATGCTCCCCACCATGTCAACACAGCTCCATTTTAACATTTGCCACACTCTGAGGAAATTCTTAATGTATGTGTCCACTTCTTTCCAGACCGAGATGTCTCTTAGGTATAGTGTCTAGCATAGCGTAAACTCAATGATGTTTGTCCAATGAAGCCATAATGGTGGAACTGATGATAAACAGGCATAGGAGTTTTCTGGGTCTTCTTAACCCATGCCTGGGAAGCTGTTGTAAAATTTCTTAGCATGGTCATTCGGTATTAGGGGAGGGAATGTTAGGGGTCTATATGAGAATCTAAAATCTGTATTAAGAATCCATCAATGCCTATAATCCCAGCACTTTGGGAGGCCGAGGCAGGAAGACTGCTTAAGTCCAGGAATTCAAGACCAGCCTGGGCAACAGAGCAAGACCTCAACTCTATTTTAAAAAAAAAAGAATCAATCCAAGGTGACAATCTTTAATGGCTTGTGACCCTAGATAATACAGGACAGTTCTTTCCCTGTGGGAGGCTGGGGAGGGTGTGGAGTCCTAGGGAAGAGGGGTGCCTCTTCCTAGGTTCTTCATCTTAGTTGGGGTCCCTCCACTTGGCTCAAGTCTTGGGGGCATACTGTATGAAGCTGAAGAACCAAGAAGCTGGAAAAAAGAAAGTGCTCAGGGGCTAGCACTCTCTCACCATCTCAAATGGACTGTAGGATCCATCTATCTGTGTATGGCTCCTCTCTCTTGATGAGGCAGACATTTCCAGAGCCTCGTCTGTATTCCTCAGAGCTTTCCGTGTGCTTCTGATCATTGCAGCTGCCAGTATATCTGCATCTCTGTGTCGAGGGAATTTTTTCCTGGAGCCGTGGAAGGCAGCTCTTTCTACAAGCACAGGGTTTGAATTCCAGGGAATCAAGTGCTACGGGAGCAGTCCTCAACCAAAGACTCCCAGGAGTTGCTATATAAATATCCTAACTACCTTACCTCCTGGCTGGGGAGAGTTCTGAGGTGTGCATATGACACAGTTTCCCCCTGGGTTAAGCTCCAGTCACTGCCTTCTGTGGCTGGCTCAGTAATGTATCACTTACCGGCTGCCTTCCTTTCCTAGTATCACTTCCCCAAGTCCTCTTCTGCAGTTTCCTGAGACCACTTCCCAAATAAACCACTTGCACTGAAATCGTTGTCTCAGAGTCTGCTCCTGAGGGAACTCAAATGAAGAAACGGGGCCACCCTGGTCTCTTTCACTTTTGTTCTGTGCTCTTCTTGTTACCATTTGATTTATCCTTTCCTCTAATCTCTATATCCTTTAAAAAAATCTCAGCCGGGTGTGGTGGCTCATGCCTGTAATCCCAGCACTTTGGGAGGCCCAGGCGGGTGGATCACCTGAGGTCAGGAGTATCAGCCTGGCCAATATGGTGAAACCCCGTTTCTACTAAAAATACAACAATTAGCCGGGCATGGTGGCGTGTGCCTGTAATCCCAGCTACTCGAGAGGCTGAGGCAAGAGAATTGCTTGAACCGGGGAGGCAGAGCTTGCAGTGAGCTGAGATCCACCACTGCACTCCACTGAGATGTCTCTTAGGTATAGTGTCTAGCATAGCATAAACTCAATGATGTTTGTCCAATGAAGCCATAATGGTGGAGTTGATGTTAAACAAGCATAGGAGTTTTCTAGGTCTTCTTAACCCACGCCTGGGAAGCTGTTGTAGAATTTCTTAGCTCTGGGCAATAGAGCAAGATTCCGTCTGGGGTAAAAAAAATCTCATATCTCTGCCTTTTTCATGCTTTTTATTTATTCATTTTAGTAATTATTTCTACTGTTCCATGATGCACACCATCTGTATCTCCTCATGGCTCTCACTCTGCTCCTGCTCCCTCTCCCTACAGCCTTTCATTTACTATTCCCACTGCTAACTGTCTGGCTCTGCCCTAATTTCTCAGTTCAAATCCACCAGGGACAAATTTAATGACCCAGCCATCTTTTTTTGCATAAGGCACAGGCTCCTGGGTGGATTGGCTGCACTCAGGTCAGCTGATCACGCCCTGTCCAATCAGAAGAGAGATGGGGCAGGAATATAGCAGAAGGTTTAATGGCCGACCCCAAGGAGGAGAGTGGGGGAGCAGTGGCCTGTCTCCCATTCCTTCATATGGACAATTGACATTGTCTTAACTTGATTTTAAATATAACTTCAATGTCTCCTTTGCAATCATATTGTCTTCTTAGGTCTCTCCAATACTGAAATTTCGAAGCTGCTATGATTGTGCATAAATTAAGACTTGGCCACCTAAGGACTGGACCCTCGGTAGGGCTGTGGGCAGGACCTTCCCTGGGAAAAGGAAGCGTCTGTGAGGCCAGTGTATTTGGCAGGTTAATACGCCAAGCGTTCTGTGAAAAAAGTCTTTTTTGAATGATTACAAAACCTTGGAAAATACAGAAAAGCACAAAGGAAGAAAATAAAAGCCACAGGAAATCCCAGCACTCCGAGATAATCACTCCTTGAATTTTAGGGCCTTTCCTTGTGTGTGTGCGTGCGTGTGCGTGTCTACTTTAGAGGGAAATATTTCTTCCCTATAAAGAGGATTGTCCTACATATGCTGCTTTTTATAACCTGCATTTTTTTTTTTTTTTTTTTTTTACCTATCACTGAACGTTTTTCCGTGTCATTAAATATGCTTCTACCAGCCTCATTTTGGTGTCAGCCTGGCCTTCCGATGCGGGGCTTCCCGCCCGGCTGAGCTGCCTTCTCAACCCTCCCCTCCCCAGGACACTCAGCTGTGAAAGGCGCTGATTTGCACAGGTCAATCTAATGAGCTCATCTCGCTTCCCCCTACACGTTTCAGTTGATCCGAGGCCGAGGGCTGCCAAGTGGGGCCCGGGCTGTCTGTGGTAGTGGGAGCTTCCCCAACAGCCGTAGACTCTCCGGGGAAATCACCAGTCAGCTCTCTACAGCTTCCTCATTCCCCACATGCCATGTGCAGCTCAGGACACCGGAAACTCAAATCATCAAAAACCGGAGCTGGAAGCTCCCTTAGGAAGCTGCTCCAGCTCCTCCAGCCCCTCAAAAGCCAGGCTGAGAGAGGGGAAGTGGCCCATGCACACTCAGCCAGGGAGTCGGTGGCAATGCCAAGACTCAAGTTGTGTCCCTTTAACCAAGCCCGGTCTCTTCTTGCCACCACCCCAATGCCTGTCAGGAGCTGGGGTTCTCCTCCTCCACCCATCAGCTCTGCAGGGTGAAGTCTCCATGGCATTCCCAAGTCCCAGGATGAGCTTGCCAACTTAATAGCCCTAGCCCAAGGCTTGACCTTGGGGAAGGTAACTGCCCCACCAGCCTCCTCTGGATCAAGTCCCAGTTTCACATCCCCGGACATGGTGCGGTTAGAACAACTGCCTTTCTGACTCTCTGAGGTGGCTGAGTAAACATTCTCGCAACATCAGGTCTTCCTGCCACTAGGGCCTATGTTGGTGAAGCGCGCTGGGCTTTGGAGACTGTCACTAGCCGCAGAGACTCTCCTCCAGACCTCCAGGCTCTCAGTCCATGGAGCAGATTCTGGTGGCTGGAGCAAGCCCAGGAGTCTGGGACAGCCCTGCCCTTCCAGTGGGCAGTCACTTGGAGATGCCCTCAGGGCTAGCCTGGAGCCCACGTGAGGAGTCTGGTTACCAGGGGAACCTGAAGGAGACTTTGCCTCCGTGGTGATTAAAGGAGTCAGGCCCAGAGTGTGCCTTGGGAAGCAGTTCTTCCAGCTGAGAGCCAGTTCACTCAGTGTGAAATGGAAGGAGGATTATCCCAGTGCCCCATCTAAAGTTCTTAGGAGTCTCGGGCTATGTGCCTGATTGCAACAACCCTGGGGGCCTGGCAGTTAAACAGCATGAAAGGAATTCCAAGGCCTCATTTCCCCCTTTTTACTGAGGCAATCTTGGCCGAGCCCCAGCCCTGGGGATGCCCCCATGGCACAGGCGGAGCTCCGGATGACCCTTTTTCTCATCCTGCCAGCCGGTGAAGTGTTTCCAGCTCTGCATCGTGGCAGGCCACTTGTGCTTTATCTTCCTGGCATCTTTCTTCCATTTGGTGGGACAAGAGTCTTCTCCAAACACAAGTCCCTTAGCGCTTTTTCTGCATCTTAAAGCACACACTGCCTTGTTTCATCTTGAATCTACTTCCTTTCTCCTGCAGATTTTCTTAAGCAGCAAGCAGGACCAAACAATTCCTGGTGGTGGCTGTGTCTGCTGAGAACTAATGCCGTTTTGTGTTAGAAACTAGAGAAGGAGAGAATGCCATCCTGGAGAGTTGTCCTCATGGAAAAGATGGGGAGAAAACTCTCCTGTTTGATGCATGAGAACAGACTATTCTTATTCCCTTGGTGACTGAGAGCAAAGCCCCATGCCCCCGATCCTTCACTCAAGCAGCTCTCATCAGGAACCCTCTGCTAACCCTTACACCCCGCCTCTAGGCCAAGAAACTGGAAATCTTACTCTACAACTTTTATGAGTTTCCATTCCTTCAAAGACAGTGTCATTCTCACCATTGCAAGCCAGCAAAAAGATTTCCACCATCACCAGGGGAAGGAGAGAGGCAAGCCAGAAGAAGGAGGTGAACTCCTCTGGTGGCCCAGGCCCTGGGTCTGGAGCAGGACAAACACCTCTGAGCTTGGCTACCAAGCAGAAGCAACGAGAGTTGGAAGGAAGGGTGGAAACCAGGGGACAAGGAGAAGAAAGGTGGGTGGGAGAAAAGGGAGGGGGTGATCCGGACAATGGAGCCCCAAGATTACCAACCTGCTGCATGGAGTGGAAGACAGAGCTAGGAGGAGAACCAGGCTCTGCTGAGGCAGCCCCTGCTTCCTAACCCTGCTCACGCATGAAGGCAAGAGACCAGCGATACCAGTATTCCAGGGAGGGCCAGTTATAGAATTTTCGAGGCCAGTGTAAAATGAGATTGTGGGCCACCTCACTCAAAAATTATTAAGAACTTCAAGATGGAGACTGAAGAGGATTAAAGCAAGAGTGGGCCCTTGAGCATAGGGCCCTGGTCAAGGGTACAGGTCACATGCCCATGAAGCCATCCCGATTCCAGTGCTTTGATGGCCTAATTCAGATGCAGTTTATTGAGGGACATAATAAGATCAAATCGAGGGATGGAAGTTATATCAATAATACCTAGTTATTGAGTACCTGCTGTATGTCAGGCTCTCTTCTAAATGCCTTATATATGTTCCCTAATTCAAACTTGATGACAACTAAATGGGGCAGGTACTATCATCTTCTTCATCATCTCCCAGCTTAAGACACTGAGACACTGAGGTTGAGTGATAGAACCATTGTGACCATTAGTTACTGGAAAGGCTAAGTAATTTTCTCAAGGACATCAAGCTTCCTAAGTGAAAGAGCTGGGATTTGAATGTAGGGCCAGGGCTCATGCCCCTAATCATTTAACAGTGCTGCAAACTTAGTGGGCAATTTCAGCCAAGAGAAACTTCTTTACAAGGAATCATCTTCCTGCAGAAAAGGAGGTTCTAAGTAGAGGTGTTCAGAGAGCCATGGCTGGCAACATTTGAAAATAGGCAGGATCCCCTTTACAAAGGGGAAGCCACCATTGCTATGGAGTTGGATGAAATAACGACAATCCTCATAAGACCTACCACTTTCTCAGTATTTGTGATGAGTCAGCAACTATGCTAAGCATTTTATAAGCACTTTTAGAGCCCAGAATATTAGTGCCTTGTCCTGTTTTATGGAAAAAGAAACAAGCCCAAAGGCACAAAACTTAGAGCTGTCATTCCCTAGAGTCAAGGAGCCAGGATGCAACCCCAGATCAGCCTGCCTCCAAAGCCCTTGCTTTCAACAGCTGTAAGATACAGGTTGGCGTTTAAAGTCCCTTCTACCCATAAGATGCAATAATTCTGAATATCCATGGGGAAATGATATTGCATCTGCCTGTGAGCTTTCATTTTCGCCAGTACTGATATTTTTACTGAGAGGTGGGAGGCTGCCAGGGGCCCGTGGAATCTGTTCCCTGTCTTGTGTCTGTCCTCAGGCATGTAGGACCAAATCCTGGCCAGATCCCACCGATTCTTCCTCGCACTCTACAGTCTGAGCTTTGTTTAAGTAATGGTGAATGCCTGTATTTCTGATTTCATCTGTGCTTAACAAGATAACTTCATAAGTGCTGGTGTGATGTCCAGAAAAGTTCCTGAAGTCTCACTTTCTTTGAGCCAGGAAGCTTGTGACAACTTCTGTACCTCATACTGACCTGCAAGATGCCCTCTAGAAGTTACAGAGTTAAAGCCACAAGCTAAAGGGCTTTAAGCCCAAGCACAGGCTAAGGGCTCTTCCAGTTTCCTGTCTCTGCTTCCAAACTAGCCCACAGGGATTCTGTCTTATGGTTCTGGAACTGTCTGCACCAGCACGTCCCTAAGGATATTGGAATCCTAAAGGGCATGTGCCAGGACCCAGACCTCTGCTGCTCTAGACACCCCGCTCTTCAGAAGAGCAATACATGTCACCTGTACTAGTGCCTTAGGGCTGCTGTAACAACAGAAAGTTATTCTTCCCCAGTTCTGGAGGCTAGAAGTCTGAACTCAAGGTGTCTGCAGGGCTGTGCTCCCTCTGAAGGCTGTAGGGTAGAACCTGTTCCATGCCCTCTTCTTAGCTTCTGGGGTTCCCAACAATCCTGGTGGTTCCTCGTCTTGTGGATATATGGTTCCAATTTCTGCATTTATCATCCCAAGGCCTTCTTTCTGTGTCTGTTTTTTTCTCCTCTTTTTTTCTTCTTTAAGAGACAGAGTCTCACTCTGTCACCCAGGTTGCCACGGTGCCATCATAGTTCACTGCAGCCTTGAATTCTTGGGCTCAAGTGATCCTCCTGCCTCAGCCCACCAAGTAGCTGGGGCTACAGGTGCATGCCACCACGCCCAGCTAATTTTTAATTTTTTTGGAGATGGAGTCTTGCTGTGTTGCCCAGGCTAGTCTCAAACTCCTGGCCTCAAGCAATCCTCCCGCCTTGGCATCCCAAAGTTCTGGGATTATAGGTGTGAGCCACCACACCTGGTCTCTTCTCATTTTATAAAGACAGCAACCATATTTAATTAGGGCCTATCCTAATGAAATATGACTTCATCTTAACTTGATTACATCTGCAAAGACCCTATATCTGAATAAGTTCATGTAGGGGAGAAACTATAATTTCTCCCCTCCCTTTTATGTTCTTATTTGAGACACTCTCTGGAAAACAAAAGTCAGATTAACAAAAGAGAAACAAGCAGAAATGTATTAATGCATGCTCTGCCTATCATGTGGAAGAGGCCTCAGTTCAAAAGTATTTATCTCTCAAGCTAGTGACATAGAAGCCTTGCTTAAATAATATTTTAACAAAGAGCCATAAATCCTGTGTAGTGACAAGACAAAGGAGAAAGCAGTTTCAGTGTTTGAAAAAGTGGGAAAATGTGGGAAGAGAGTAAAATCTGTTCCTAGATTTTCCTGGTGCCTGCAGGTGACTTCTCTGGGCTGATAAGCAAGTGACGTGTCTTAAGTAAGGAAGGATTTGTGTCCATCATCAGGCAAGTAGAGGCCGAGGCAGCATTCCCCTGCATTTTCAGTGTCTTTAACTTAACAGTCCTCACTATTTTGAGAAGAAATATTTTGGTTTCCTGCATTCACAGGGACCTCAAGTTAGCACATCAACATATCTTTTTAGGGAACACAATTCCACCCACACATGGCCCATACCTCAGTGAACACACATGGTGACTGAGGATGTGCGGTGTGTATATTGCTAGGGACACTTATATAGCATTTCCTGTTTGCCAGCACTGTTCATCATTTAACCCTCACCATGGCCCTACAAGTAGGTTCTGTGAATATCCCCATTCTGCAGATGAGGAAACAGAGGGCCATGGAGGTTAAGCAGCTTGCCCAAAATCACACTGTACTTCACACTGACCAAGCTACCAAGAGCAGACCTGAGCTTCACACCCAGGGTGGCAGAGCTCTGAAGTCTCAGGTTATTCACCAGGACATTGTGCAGCCTGCGGGGAGGAGAGGGAAAAGGAAGTTGAAGCTCTTATGTCATCAAGAGCTTTAGACCCATTGAGACCAAAGCACTCTGCAACAACTGGGCAATTCTACAAAGGGAAGCTGTGGGCTCCATGCTGGACACCGTGGCTTCTGATGGATCATTTCAGGTCATTTATCTGAAGCTGAGTTTCTTCATCCATCAGACAAGACCATGGAAGCTGCCCCACTGTTGCGGGAAGTCAGGGACCCCAAACAGAGGGACCAGCTGAAGCCATGGTGGAAGAACATAAATTGTGAAGATTTCATGGACATTTGTTAGGTCCCCAAATTAATACTTTTTAAATTTCTTACGCCTGTCTTTACTGCAATCTCTGAACATAAATTGTGAAGATTTCATGGACACTTATCACTTCCCCAATCAATACCCTTGTGATTTCCTATGCCTGTCTTTACTTTAATCTCTTAATCCCGTCATTTTCGTAAACTGAGGAGGATGTATGTCGCCTCAGGACCCTGTGATGATTGCGTTAACTGCACAGATTGTTTGTAGAGCATGTGTGTTTGAACAATATGAAATCTGGGCACCTTGAAAAAAGAACAGGATAACAGCAATGTTCACAGAACAAGAGAGATAACCTTAAACTCTGACTGCCGGTGAGCCGGGCGGAACAGAGCCATATTTCTCTTCTTTCAAAAGCAAATGAGAGAAATATTGCTGAATTCTTTTTCTCAGCAAGGAACATCCCTGAGAAAGAGAACACGTCCCTGAGGGTAGGCCTCTAAAATGGCCCCCTTGGGTGCGGCCGTCTTCTATGGTTGAAACTGTAGGGATGAAATAAGCCCCGGTCTCCCATAGTGCTCCCAGGCTTATTAGGACGAGGAAATTCCCACCTAATAAATTTTGGTCAGATGGGTTGTCTGCTTTCAAACCCTGTCTCCTGATAAGATGTTATCAATGACAGTGCGTGCCAAAACTTTATTAGCAATTTTAATTTTGCCCCGGTCCTGCGGTCCTGTGATCTGGCCCTGCCTCCATTTGCCTTGTGATATTCTATTACCTTGTGAAGCCCGTCATCTCTGTGACCCACACCCTATTCATACACTCCCTCCCCTTTTGAAAATCACTAATAAAAACTTGCTGGTTTTAAGGCTCGGGGGGCATCACGGAACCTGCTGACATGTGATGTCTCCCCCGGATGCCCAACTTTAAAATTTCTCTCTTTTGTACTCTGTCCCTTTATTTCTCAAACTGGCCGACGCTTAGGGAAAACAGAAAAGAACCTACATGAAATCGGGGGCAGGTTCCCCCGATACCTCACCCATCTCAAAGAATAGCCGTGAGGCTCAATACCAAGGCTTGTGCTGGCCCTCGGAAGCCCTCTATCTGTAAACTGCCCATCCACCTGGCCCCCACCTCCTTCAGGTCTGCCCAAATGCCACCGTGGTAGAGCGTGCTTCCCTGGATGCTATATCTACACTAGTGCCACCCACCCTACCATCCATTTTATGTCCTTTCCTGAAATTCTGACTACCTGACACCTTAGATTTATTTGTTTGTAGTCTACCTTAACCCCTTTAGAAGGTAAATTCCAAGGGAGCAGGAGCTTTGTCTGTTTTCTTTCTGTTGCACTCCCAGTGCCTCCACCAGCGCCTGCCATGTAGCAGGCTCTCAGCAGTACTTCTTGACTGAATAAGTGAATAGCTTCATGTAAAGTGGTGGTTCCTTCTCCATTACATGACTGGAGTGGAGGAGGAACAGCTTTTCTGCTAGAATGGAAGTTCCACGAGAACAGGAAACAGGAGAGTACTCAAGATACATATCTATTACATGAATGGAAGAGGAAAGGGCTGATGGGGAGACGGAAACCACGCTGTCCCCTCCTCTGGCGCCCAAGAAGTCCAGGAAAGCTGTGGTTGGACCTGAGCTGGGGGACTTCAGAAGACTGGGCGAAGGAAAAGGAGCCCTGTAGCCCACAAGGATGGGCTGTGAGCAGGCGACGTGAGGGGTGGTGGGGAGGAGGCAATGGCAAGACTCATTGGAACGTCAGGACTTAAACAAGGCTAGCATCATGGGAGAGAAGTGGACTGGTGGCCTCTGACTATGAATTACTTAGACGCTGGGTGAAATGAATCATATTTTCTTCCCAGCCATATGCCTCAGAGACTTCACTGATAAAGAATTTTAAAGTATGGAATGATGAGAGCTATTGAGTTTAACCTGTCCTCCCCCAGCTCCCCTCCCCGCGCCTCCCCATCTCCTATCACCAATGATCTCAGGCTCCACTCAGGCCGGGGCTCGTCTATAATAACTACTCAAGCAATTAAACCACATCCAATTTGATAAATCTGAATATTTCAGAGGATCCTGTTACCTCCATCTTTGGGCCTGGAGGCCTACATTTTCTCATTAAACCTAACTGGCTTGTAAGAGGAGCTGACATCTGGGTGATAAAGCAGGCAGGGCCTCTACCTGCTCCTGTCTCTCTCTCTGATTGTTGGTTGCTAAACAGCTTCAGCCTGTCTCCCTGGGGGTGCTGGGGTTTCAGGGACCGGGAGGACGCTCCCTCCCCTCCAGCACCACTCCTGCTGCTGAGAATCTCCTTTAACACTGGCCAACACCTTTCATTCCAGCTCAGAACGACAAGGCTGAAAATTCAAAATGCCCCAGGAGAAGCAAAGTACTGGTTTAAATGAATACTAAAGTGCAAATGACAGAGCGCAGACCTTTTGTCCCTGGAAGGCAGATTTTAAAAAGCAAGGAGAGGAAAGGTGGTGTGGGGAAAGAGAATGGATTCTTTACTATCTCAGTCCTTCCACTCACTACCCTGGGACTTAGAGCAAGTTAATTCACCTCTCATCTGTAAAAACATGAGAAAGCTGCAGTGGCCAAAGGAGCTGCCTGCAGGTTCCAGGCTATGCCAAACCCCACCCTCTCTCTGTGCCATTTCTCAGCGATGTCCTCACCTACCTCCTCATCTTTGCACTTCCCTGGACGTCTTCCCAGGGTTGGATGGCCATCATCGAGTACACATAGTAAGGTCAGTTACAGTTGACCTTCAAACAACATGCGTTTTAACTGCACAGGGCCACTTATACACGGATTTTTTCTTTCAACCAAACGCAGATCAAAAATACAGTATTCTGGCCAGGCGCGACAGCTCACTCCTGTAATCCCCACACTTTGAGAGGCCAAGGCGGGTGGATCACCTGAGGTTAGGAGTTTGAGACCAGCCTGGCCAATAAGGCAAAACCCCGTCTCTACCAAAAATACAAAAATTAGCTGGTCGTGGTTGTGCGCAACTGTAGTCCCAGCTACTCGAGAGGCCGAGGCAGGAGAATCACTTGAACCCAGGGAGTAGAGGTTGCAGTGAGCCGAGATCGTGCCACTGCACTCCAGCCTGGGCGACAGAGCGAGACTCCGTCTCAAAAAAAAAATTTTTGACAGAGTCTTGCTCTGTCGCCCAGGCTGGAGTGCAGTGGCACCATCTCGGCTCACTGCAAGCTCCGCCTCCCGGGTTCACGCCATTCTCCTGCCTCAGCCTCCCGAGTAGCTGGGACTACAGGTGCCCGCCACCACGCCTGGCTAATTTTTTTTTTTTTGTATTTTAGTAGAGACGGGGTTTCACCATGTTAGCCAGGATGGTCTCGATCTCCTGACCTTGTGATCCACCCGCCTCGGCCTCCCAAAGTGCTGGGATTACAGGCGTGAGCCACTGCACCCGGCCAAAAGACAATAATTTTAAAAAATTTTAAATAATTTAAAAAATAATAATTTTTTAAATAATTTTTTAAAAGAAGGAAAAAAAGAAAATACAGTATCCTCTGGATTGGAAACCCGCAGATGCGGAGGGCCAACTTTTCATGTATACGTGGATTCCACAGGGGCCACAATGTGACTTTGTTATGCACAAATTTCAGTATATGGGGGTATGGAACAATCATTCCTTTACACCAAGGGGTAACTGTATTTACTTGTGAAGTCACTCTCCCTTTTTCCTGCCACATCCACCCCTGCCCACACACACATACCCCAGACAGACAGTGATAACCTAAGCGTGCGAACCCTTCCTTATTCTCCTGCAGGTCGCCATTAAGAAATCAGCAAATGCCTCTTCAACAGTTGAGAATTACTTCTGTTAAGGAAACATTTTCAAAGTTGGAAATAGAACAAGAAAAAAGACTACATGCCTTTAAAAAACTTTACTTTTAATTTTCAAATCATAATTGTGTATATTTATGAGCTTTTCATGTGATGTTTGTTGGTTTGTTTTAAGGCAGAGTCTCACTAAGTTGCCCAGGCTGGACTCAAATTCCTGGGCTCAAGTGATCCTCTAGCCTCAGCCTCCAGTGTAGCTGAGACCGCAGGCATGTGGCACCATGCTGGACTTTTATGCCATGTTTGGATGCAGTTTTCTGCATTGCCCTTTCAGTGTCATGCTGACGCATCCAGTTTCACCAAGGATCACTTAATTCTCTAGGAGAACTTATCTACATTTGACTTTGCTATTTACTATTGAATACGGCCCAGACACTGAATATCACATGTAATTAACACACAGACTTTCATTCTGCAGAGATGGAAATAATTTCTTCCTGGTAGAAAAGATAAGCTATGGTTTTATTGCCATGTAGACCATTAACCATTTTTGTATCTAACTACCAATCTTATTCGAACAGCCTCTGTCTTTTTTTTCTCTTACCTATCAATATCTCAAATATTATTGAAATCGGCTTTGCCGTTTTGAGTAATAAGACTTTGATATGTGTTCATTCTATATTTTATAAAAGACATGTTTTTAGCTTTGTGAAAATATTTTGATCTCCCGCAGGAACTTAGGGAGTCCTAAATAATAGCAGCCCCAATCGTTGTGTTTTCATTTTTAAAAAAATTTTTTTAGAGATGTGGTTTCACTCTGTTGCCCAGGCTGGAGTGCAGTCACAGTTCACTGCAGCCTCAAACTCCTGGGTTCAAACGATCCTCCTGCCTTAGCCTCCGAAGCAACTAAGACTACAGTCACACACTACTATGCCTGGCTAATTAAAAATAAAACTTTAGAAACAGTGTCATGCTATGCTGCCCAGGCTGGTCTCAAACTCCTGGCCTCAATTGATCCTCCTGCCCCAGCCTCCCAAGTAGCTGGGATTACAGGCACAAGCCACCATGCCTGGCTATGTTTTTGTAAAGCTAAGCCTTGTGCTAAACACTTTATATCCACTTTATATCTAGTCCTCATCACAAACTTATAAAGCAGATCTTTATTTTATCAATGAGGAAACTAAGTCTCAGAGACACTAAGTAACTTGGCAAAGCTAGAGATACAAACTGCATGCCAGGAACTTTATCTACTCTCTTTAATCCTCATAACAATTCTATGACACAGGTATTACGATCCCCATTTTCTTTATTAGAAAACTGAAGTTTAGTTACTGATATCACCATTCGTAAATGAATAAAATTAGGATTAGAGACTCTACACTTACCGACTCCTCTATACTTTTTCTTCACTGACTGGGTGACTTAGCTTATGGGGAAGTTTATGATGCCCAGCACATTACAGAAAATGTTCATTTCTCTTCCGTTGGAAAGTTTGATAGTGAGGAGATGTGGTTCAAATTGTTAGATAGCCCCATGAAAATGTTTCAATTTTCCCTTTCTTCCATAAAAATAGATCCCACAATTTTTAGCTGGGCCCTGACCATCCCAAATAAGGATTACATTTCCCAGCTTGCTTTGCAGCTGTGTGGCCAAAATGATTAACTTTATTAACTTTTGGCCAATAGGAAGTAGGTAAAACTGTCATAAGGCTCTTTCAGGGACCTTCCTTAAAAGTTGGTTGATAAGCACCTTCTTCTCTATGCCTTTCTCCCCCACCCACCTATTAGGAACATGAGTGTGAGGTCTGGTGCTCTAGCTGCAACCCTGTCCCCCACAGGGACAATACTGGGTCTGGAGAAGGTAGAAGTCTGAACTGGAAGGAGGCTGGGTTCCTGAGGGCTTAGTCAAGCACCCCACCAACCCCAGAATGCTGACTTCTGGGCCTTCGTGTGAGGAAGAAATAAGCTGCTGTCTTGTTTAAGCCACTGTTTTTTTTTTTTTAGGATCTCTGTTGCTTGCAACCCAAAGTATCCCAACTGATACAGCACAAAGAAAGTGGAGAAGAAGTCTCAGAGGCAAAATTGGCCTTCTGCAAAGAAGTGCCCAGGAGTGGTCTTGACACTAAGAACCAGCCAGAATTGCCCTGGAGAGCCCAGCAGAAGGAGCTGTCAGGAAGACAGATACTGAATGGGTTCTGACAGCCACAACTCACCCTGACTTGCGTCACTGCACCCTCTGCCAGGCCTGCTATTTTTGTGGCATTATCAGGAGCCACCTGTGATGACATTACAGCTCCACTCCAGCACCCACTGTCCGTCCTCTTCTGAGTGGAAATAAATGGCACATCACCAAAACTATCACGGGGCAATCTTGTAAGCACTCGCTTCTCTTCTTGTGAGCATGAGGAAGAAATACCTTCTGTTCTGCTTCACTGAGCTTTGCCCATTGGCTGTGCAAGAACAAAACATGTGGTCTCTTCAACAGTGATCCACAAGGCAGGGCACAGAGCCTTTGAACTTGCTAGAAATCTAAAATTTTGCATTCTTCCAGGCTGCTGGAGGAAGAGTAGGATTTGACTCCCCTGCACATTTGGGCCGGGCTTGGGAGAGCTGAGGAAATGGTAATATTTGGCCAGGAGTTTTGAGACTTCTTCCATGAGGATCCCAACAGAGGTGTCCTCTGCTGGGTCTGCATCTGCCTCTGCTGCTGGGTGCCCACTCCTGGCACCTGGCTGCCTTTGGCAATGTCCCGGCTTCGTTATATACTTTGCTATGTGATTTTGGATACAATGTTCCTCACCTGCAAGATGGAATTTATGACAGTTTCTGTTTCAAAAGGCTGTTACAAAGACTAAATGAGGTATTTCAAGTGAAGCTTTCAGATACCTGGCACATAGTAAGTGCTCAATAAATATTGCCTGTTATTGTTATGGAGTAATAATAATACAACAGAGTTCCTTATGTGTGCTAGACATTGTACTAAGTACTTTACATATATAAACTTTAAAAAAATTTTTTGAGACAGTCTCACTCGGTTGCCCAGGCTGGAGTGCAGTGGCGTGATCTCAGCTCACTGAAACCTCCACCTCCTGGGTTCAAATGATTCTCCTGCCTCAGCCTCCCGAGTAGTTGGGATTATAGGTGTGGCCACCATGCCCGGCTAATTTTTGTAGCTTTAATAGAGACAGGGTTTCACCATGCTGGCCAGGCTGGTCTCAAGTCCCTGACCTCAAGTGATCCGCTCTCCTCGGCCTCCCAAAGTGCTGGGATTACAGGTGTGAGCCACTGTGCCCGGCCTATATAAACTCTTTTTGTCCTGACAATGACTCCATGAGGACTACTATTATTACCACCACAACCCCCATTTTATAGATAAGAAAACGGCAGCATAGCTGGGACATATCTTAGTCCGTTTTCTTCTGCTATGACAGAATACCACGGACTGAGTAATTTATTGAAAAAAAGGTTTATTTGGCTCATGATTCTGGACACTGAGAAGTCTAAGGTCGAGGAGCCTGTATCTGGCGAGGGCCACCCCATGGTGGAAGGTGAAATGTGAAACAGGAAAATGGAAGCTAGCACACCCCATGCTGGAAAAGGAGCAGGAAGGAGGAGATCCTGCGTGCTTACATGACTGCAGGCCTTTTGATTCCCAGCACACCTGGCTCCTTCTCTGCTCAGGCCTTTTAAATGCTGCCACTTCCGCCTACCTTTTTTCTCTCCCTGACCTGCCTCCGCTGTCTCCTGGGCACCTTCTCAGCCCTGGCCTGACCCTCTGTTTCTCTCGCACACAGCTCCTGCTCTATTTGCTCTATTTTCACTCTGGGTTCCTATGGTAGGGGATTCTTTACTCCATGGTCCCTTGTCCTCTGTCCTTCTGCAAGTTAGACTGTAAGCTTCAGGAAGGAAGGGGAAATGCTGGCTTTACTCCTTGCTGTGTTAACACCCAGCACGCAGGGGATGCTGGTGCACAGTGGACATGTAGTAATTTTTTTTTTTTTTTGAGACAGAGTTTCGATCTCTCTGTCGCCCAGGCTGGAGTGCAGTGGCACAATCTCGGCTCACTGCAGCGTCTGCCTCACAGGTTCAAGCGATCCTCCTGCCTCAGCCTCCCAATTAGCTGGGATTACAGGCACACACCACCACACTCCGCTAATTTTGTATTTTTAGTAGAGACAGGGTTTTGCCATGTTGGCCAGGCTGGGTCTCAAACTCCTGATCTCAGGTGATCCATGTGCCTCGGTCTCCCAAAGTGCTAGGGTTACAGGCATGAGCCGTAGTACCTGGCCTGCAGTAAATATTGAATGTGTCATTGGGTCTGAATAGAACTAAGAGCAGGGATTTCCCTTCCGAGGCAGCATGTCTCTGCTGATGCCTGCAAGAATCAGGCCCTCACTTGTGATGAGAGGCTGCTATGTGTTAGGCACTTGCTGTATACCTGGCCTATTCCAAGCACCTGACATGCGTCTTCTCATTTAACACTCACAACCGCCTAGTGGGGTGTGTGGTCCACTGAGGCTGCTATCACAAAGGACCACAGCCTAGCTGGCTTCCACAACAGAAATTTATTTTCTCACAGTTCTAGAAGTCCAACCTGAAGGTGTCAACAGGGTGGGTTTCTCCTGAGGCCTCTCTCCTTGGCGTGTAGATGACTCTTTTCTCCCTGTGCCCTCACGTGGTTTTCCTAATCTGTTGCCATCCTAATATCCTCTTCCTATAAATACAACAGTCGTACTGGATTAGGGCCCACCCTAATGACTTCTTTTAACTTTCTCTCTTTAAATACAGTCACACTGTGATGTACCAGGAGTTAGGACTTCAACATATGAATTGGGGGTGGGAGCGGGAGATAGAATTCAGCCCATAATAGGGTGGTAGCTATTATTGCCCCATTTCAGCTGAGGAAACTGAGGCACAGAGAGACTAGATAACTTACCTAAGTCCACAGCTAACAGAGGGTAGAGCCAAGATCTGAGCCAGAATAGCCTGACTCCGAGGCCAAGGTGGGCAGATCACTTGAGACCAGGAGTTCGAGACCAGCCTGACCAACATGGTGAAACCCCATCTCTACTAAAAATACAAAAATTAACCAGGTGTGGTGGTGTGTCCCTTAATTCCAGCTACTCAGGGGGCTGAGGCACGAGAATCGCTTGAACCTGGGAGGTGGGGAGATGGCACCACTGCACTCCAGCCTGGGCAACAGAGCAAGACTCTGTCTCAAAAAAAAAAAAAAAAAAAAAGCCTGACTCCATAGCCGGAGCACAGAACCACTGCCTGGACCCCACAGCAGCCTGCAGAGGAAGATCTCAGACCAGCTGAGGAATTCAAGTCTCAGAGGTCACACCTCTTGCCCAAAGACATTGATGGGACAGATGGCAGAGCAAGAACTCCAAACCAAGTGTTCTGGCTCCCAGCCCAACCCCAGACCAACCTCCTTCCATCGAAAAGGGAACAGCAAAAGCTTCCAAGAAGGTAGGAAAGGGTTTGAGAATAAGAAGCAATTTGACTTTCCCATGACATTACTGGGAGATTAATGAAAAAATGGTTCCCTCTAAGAGCCTCTGACACACGCCTTATAGGCAGGGCACCTGTGGTTCAGAACAGCCCCAGACAAAGCTGGAGAAGAAAGCAGCAATCTCACCACCCCATCCCCCAAGATTCTCACTCTCCCCTGAATTCCCCTCTCTGTATCCCGCAGCCCCTTTCCCTTGCAACAACAAAACAGCCATAATAATACTCACACTTACCAAATGACTACTGTGCTAGGCCCTATTCTAAGTGCTTTTTTTTGATAGAGTCTTGCTCTGTCGCCCAGGCTGGAGTGCAATGGTGTGATCTCGGCTCACCACAACTTCTGCCTGCTAGGTTCAAGTGATTCTCCTGCCTCAGCCTCCCGAGTAGCTGGGATTACAGGTGCCTGCCACCATGCCTGGCTAATTTTTGTATTTTTAGTAGAGTTGGGGTTTCACCGTGTTGGCCAGGCTGGTCTTGAACTCCTGGCCTCAAGTGATCTGCCCGCCTCGGCCTCCCAAAGTGCTGGGATTGCAGGCATGAGCCACCACGCCTGGCCCTAAGTGCTTTTATGTACTAATTTATTTAATCCTCTCAACAACCTGTGGGCAGAGCATGGCATTATGACCCTTTCTATTTTATATATAAAGAAGTGAATGCACAGAAATTTGTCAGAGGTCACCTGGGAAATACTTGCTGCAGGCTGAATTTGAACCTAGGCAGCCCGGCTCCCAACCAACCCCTCATCCATTCTTCACACTGTGGAGTGGATGGCTGGTAGGGAGTTAATGGGTTAGCTCTCCTTAACTACCCCTTCACTTGTTCATTCGCTTATCCACCCAAGGAAAATTTAACACGCCTATTTTGCTGACTCTGCCCCAGCCCCACACGGGATTCCCCTGTCTAGGGCCTTCAGTCTTGCAGGGCAGGGAGACCCTTAGAAATGACAGGGACCCTATATAATAGGATTGTGTCCAAGAGGCTCTGAGGCAAAGAACAGGGGGATTCACAGCGTAAGACAGTCAAGATCGGCTTGATAAAGGCAGTGGTGGATAGGCAAGGTCTTGAAGGGCAGGTGGGTGTTTCCCAGGCAGATAAAGGGATGTTGCCTTTGGAACATAAGAGAGAGCTATGGTGGGTATATGTGGAGATGAGAGTGGGGTGAGGCAGGAGGAGAGCGCAGAGGAGAAGCTAGCTGGGTGCTGTGCTGAGGAGGTGTTTCATCCTAGAGGCCATGGCATTTTAAAGACCCTTTGGGGCTGGAAACAGCATGGTCTTCAAACTCCATAGTAGCTTCCCATCATACATAGTCTAAAACCCAAAGTCCCCACTGGGGCCTAGAAGGCTGTACATGGTGTGGCCTCCCAGCCCAGGATCCCATCTTTGCTCTCATCTCCCCCCTACTCTGCCCCTCGCTGTCTGCCCTCCAGCTATTCCTATCTTCCTGCTCTTCCTCAAACAAGCCAAGCCTATGACCTAGACATTGAACTTGCTGCTCCCTCTGCCTGGAACTCTCTTTAGAGGAGTTTGGCTTAATTGGCTAATTACATTCAGCAGAGCTTTAGCATGGCTCTCAATAAATGCTTACTTGTTAAATGAATGAATGAGGTCTATTTTATGATATTTCAATTCATTGAAAGTAAGTATACAGACAGCTCTCAGCCATCTAACTGGGTTGAATAATGAACCAGGACACACTGTCGCCCTTCAGGCTGGCCTGATGGCCCTGTTAGGTCTGGACTGTCACTGGGTTGCTAGCAAAGCCTCCTGAGCGGGTGTGGGCTGCAGTCAAAGCGAGGCTGCTTAGCAATTTGGCTCCTCAGCCTGCGGCTGCAGCTAACAACGCTGCTGCCACAAACACGTCTCAGCAGCAGAAAAGAAGCCGTGAAATTGCCTGAATTGAGGAGCTGACGGGAAAGTAAAAGGGGCCTGTCAAAATCCAAGTAAACTAAAAGGCAATTCCTCCTTGCCACTGATGCACTTTTGATGCTTGGAAAAGGGGAGAGAAAAGTCTCTCCCACTTCCTGTCCAACCTATACCCTCCTTTCCTCTGTCGTCTCCCTGCACTCATAACAGAGAGGGAGGGGGAGTCCTACAAGCTGATGGGTGACTGTGGCCCTAGGGCGAAATGAAATCACTGGCCGCATTATTAGGGAAACATGGTCTTGAAAATTCTGGATGATCAAAATAGCAATAAAGTCTTTGATGGGAAAGACAAAAAGCACCCTACTTCTCTCCCGGGTAGCAGAGTGTCCAAATAAATTGTTTCAATAATTAGCAATTCATTCATGTTCATCCGTACTCAGTACTTGCCTCTTGTCTTTGTTCTTGGTTATTTCAGAACAACAAAAAAAAACTAAGGTGGGCTCCCAAATTTTGCCCCCTAACTCAGTGCTCAAGTTTATTTCTCATGTTATTAGTCTTTCCTGTGAATGATAGCATCAGCTGATTATAAATAAATCAAGGTCCTTTTCTAGCAGTTACTGCTAAAAGTTAATGTCTCAGGCAGGATAGGGCCTATTTCAATATGTCTTAAACATGGGATGGAACAGCTAAGCCATTTGCGCTCAGAATGCTGGTGAAGAAATTAGGGCTTAATGAATCCTGAAACAACCAGCCTCTCCTCTCCTATATGGAGAAAAGAAAACATGGCTCGCAATTGTAAATGTGAACCAACAACTGGTTTAGAAATTGTTATTTAGAGATAGTGGCAGTGGGGGGACTCTGGAAAGCAGATGTCTTCACACCTCATGAGAGAGATTGTTTTCTTAGGAAAGGCTGAGGTCGCCCCTGAGAGATTCTGATGATGAAATTTGGAGCCCACGTTTCCTACAGTTCTGTGCATGTGGATGGCGGGTTTTAAATGCCCAGAATGTCCAATTTGCTAGGGGCCTCTTGGGGGTAAGGTAATTGCCTGGCAGCTTCTGCGGGTTCTACTGGCAATGGGCTCAGTAGATTTACTCCTTGAAAATTTCAAGGCAAAGTGATTTCCCAATATTTGCAAATTGGCAAGCTATGAAGGTTTTGAAAAACGCAGATGGAGGTTGGAGAGCTCGGAGCAGGCGCCGGAAATCTCAACTCAGAGAATGCGCGGGAGCCAGTTCTCCATCGGAGCGCTAGATGGCGCCAGCAGCCTTCCCGGGCTGAACCGCCTTCTCCCTCCCCGTTCTCAGGGCGAGGCTGGCCCTTAAAGAAGTGACTGGGGAGGGGGGGAAACACCCAGAAAAGGCTTCCTGTTGGTTCAGGAGCACCGAGGGTGAATGTGGAAGGTGATTGGTGACACGTCTAGCTCTGGACGGCAGCACGTGGGCTGGCCGACAGGTTAGGAACCACTGCTGTGTGCTGTGTTGCATTGCTCTCCAGTTGCTTTTGCGAGGAAGGGCTGGTTTCCTCACTGAAACCCTTTTACCCTGCCTCGGCCTCAGCAGCACAGCCTACTCTCCGTCAGCTACCAGAGAGCTTCCTAAAAGATGGCACTCTGTTTTGGCAGAAACTGCTTGTTGTCCCCTAATATCTGCTTTCTCCTACCTTAGTAATAGAACCCCCCTTCGTTTGGGAGCTCTGGGCACCCAGGGACCACATAGCACAGGACACCTGGGGATGGAAGTCATCACCCACAGGACGGGGAGAGGCATTGAGGGGCTCTTTGGAAGGCTCAGATGGGACACTTGCCCACTTCCCAGCTTTGTGCATCGTTATG
Source organism: Pongo pygmaeus (assembly GCF_028885625.2). Lineage (NCBI taxonomy): Eukaryota > Metazoa > Chordata > Mammalia > Primates > Hominidae > Pongo > Pongo pygmaeus. Next base: position 25,107,835 of record NC_072376.2, read on the forward strand.
TGTGGTATGAACGCTGGGTCTGAAGTCAGACAGTATCACCCAAACTTGGGGGTCTCTGTGAACAAACGGACATAAAGAAATATGTGTATGGAACCTTAGGTTCATATTGTGGTTATTTCATGTTTTCATTCTTGATCAGTACCAGGACTTTCTGATGACGGAGTCTCACTCTGTCACCCAGGCTGGAGGGCAGTGGTGTGATCTCTGCTCACTGTGCCCTCTGCCTCCCGGGTTCAAGTGACTCTTCTGCCTCAGCCTCCTGAGTAGCTGGGATTACAGGCTTGTTCCACCATGCCTGGCTGATTTTTGTATTTTTAGTAGAGGCGGGATTTCACCATGTAGGCCAGGCTGGTCTTGAACTCCTGACCTCAGGTGATCCTCCAGCCTTGGCCTTCCGATTAGCTGGGATCACAGGCGTGAGCCACTGTGCCCGGCTTCTGATTGTCTTTTTACTCTTTTCTATCCCTGTTCTCTACTCCAAAGGCAGCTGCTTTAATGTGATTCATACATATCCTTGAATTCATATTATCCATAGAAAAAAATCTGTGATCTTGAGCACGCATGCATGCATGTGCGTGCGCACACACACACGCAAACACACACATTCAAAGAGTTTGAGTAAGGATGTACTTTTTTAAAAAAGCACCTCATCCAACATTAACATTGCAAATTAGAAATCCAAAATCTAGGCTTGGTATGGTAGCTCATGTCTGGAATCCCAGCATTTTGAGAGGCTGAGGCGGGAGGATTGCTTGAGTCCAAGAGTTTGAGACCAGTCTGGGGAACGTAGCGAGACCCCATCTCTACAAAACAAATCGAAACAGATGTGGTGGCGTGCACCTGTAGTCCCAGCTACTCAGGAGACTAAGCTGGGATGATCCCTTGAGTTCAGGGCTGCAGTGAGCGATGATCACACCACTGCACTCCCACCTGGCAACATAGCAAGACCCGATCTTTATAAAGTTAAAAAAAAAAGTTTTCATAAAAAAGAAAAACATCCAAAGTCTAAGAAGGACGGACAAAGAGCTTGAGGTTTCACACTGGGTTGGGACAGCACTTGGCCTCCATCCCAGGCATCTTGATTCACAGGTCAGTACTTCTTCCACCAGAGCATGCATAGATTTTTAATTTACACAAATGAGTTATTAGTCTGGATCTAGCAAGAAAATTAGAAACCACTCTAGGTCTTTCAAACAGAGGAAATTTAATATAGGGAATTGGTTACGCAAGTTAATAGGCAAACTGAGAAGATAAACAGGTGACCCAGAGATTATCAACCTCAGGAAGCCACCATGACCCCTAGGGCTGGAGCAGCAATAGGAAGGTTGATGCTAGTGCTTTATGTCTGGGACTGCAATGTAGGGACCGCTGGCAGGATCTGAAACAGTCGAGGAGGGGCCATCTGGCAGAAGGCGGGGCCATCTGGCAGAAGGCAGAGCCAAGGAAGAGAAACAGGGTTGTGGGAGCTACTGGAGGAAATAGACATAGAGAAACACCCTGTCTCTCCCTTCTTGCCCTCTCTAATCTTCTACCAGTTTCCCATTCCCTAAACCAACCCACAAGCCACAGCCACGAGAGCTGGCAACTGTAGTTCCCTGGGATACAAGGAAGAGCAGAGGAAAGGCAGAGATGGATTGAGAACAAACTGGCAGTTTGGCATAGGCAGAATGGTGATGTGCCGAAGGTCCTGCTGTTACAAATGTTCGTGTGTGAGGCCAGGCGTGGTGGCTCACACCTGTAATCCCAGCACTTTGGGAGGCCGAGGTGGGCAGATCACCTGCGATTGGGAGTTCAAGACCAGCCTGACCAACATGGAGAAACCAACATGGAGAAACCCTGTCTCTACTAAAAATATAAAATTAGCGGGGAGTGGTGGCAGGTGCCTGTAATCCCAGCTACTCCGGAGGCTGAGGCAGGAGAATCATTTGAATCCGGGAGGCGGAGGTTGCGGTGAGACGAGATCGCACCATTGCACTCCAGCCTGGGCAACAAGAGTGAAACTCTGTCTCAAAATTAAATAAATAAACAAATAAATGTCCGTGTGTGTGTGTGTGTGTGTGTGTGTGTGTGTGTGTGTGTGTATGCATGTGTATGCATTTAATACAGAATTGAGGTGAAGCATGTAGGCTGCCTGGTTCAAATCTCAGCTCCTCTGCTATGTAAGATGATAAGCAGGTTACTGAATTTTTCCATGCCTCTCTTTGCACATTGGAGATAATGATGTTGTGTACCTGATGGGATTCGGTGAGAACTGAATGAGTTACACTGTGTCGAGTACTTGGAATGGGGCTGGGTACAAAGTAGTATTTGATGTCCTCTATTATGTTTTTTAAGATCTGTTCATGTTACTGTGTATGTGCATCCAGTTTGTGGCTCGTAATTGTTGCACAGAGCCCCATAATGTGTGAGCACCACATTTTATTTATCCAAGGAAGCACGAGGCAAGTCACTGATCCTCTGTCCACTTTCATTTGGGATGACCAGAGTGGTAGATACTGAATTCAGGCAACGACATATTTCAGAAACGAAATTAGATGGTGCATGTAACTGGTGCATGAGTTTACTGAAATCCAAGATGGTGCTTTTGCTTCACTTGACTTGCTTCATTTTTGACTTTTCATAAATGAAGATAACTTGGCTTTTTTCTTCTGAGTACAGTTCCATAAGGGTAAGTTCATGTCTCATAATAGTTTTACTAATGGATCACCTGCCCTGATCCTCACAGCTGCTTTGTGAGTTAGGTATTCTTATCAGTTGAGAGAAGTGAGGCTTGGAGGAGTTAAAAAAACCTCCCAGTCGCTGAGGCAGGACTGAACCCAAGCCTGTGGCTGGTCACTCTGCCATACCGCCTCCTTAAGACAGTCGCAGAGAGCCTGGCCCATGGAGTAGAAATTCATCTTTCACTATTACCAGGACTGGGGATTGAGTCCATGGGACTGAAATTTGGGTGAGAAGGGGCAGAATCTGTTGGCAGACAGCCAAAGAGCCACAGGCAGGACCTGAGATGGGGTCAGAGCCCAGAGTGTGAGAGAAGTGACTCCAGGTCTGGAATTACCCAGGGGGATACTGGGAATCCTTGCCTAAAGGCAGAGTTGGCTGGCGGGAGAGGCAGGCTCAAAGGGCCAAGATCTTGGTGGCAGAACACAGAGTTGGCAGCTTTATATGATTTCAGTGACAGATTACTGTAATGCCCCATTGTGTCACTGTAACTGATTGCATTTTGTAATTGAAAGCTCAGCCAGTGTAGAGTGTGGTTCATTTGGACAATTGCTGTGCACTTTTAAGGATGGATGTGGACCATTTATCTATGCCTTGTTGTCTCAGCAGGACTAGAATCAATGCTAATGAGAGCAGACTCATTTTTCCAAAGCACCATTTCTATCATATTGCTCCTGGGTGAAAAACCTGCGATGACAGCCCATTACCTTCAGGGAAAGCCACGTCTGGAATGGCTTCAGTGTCTTCCACACTGGCCCCAGGCTGCCTTTCCTGCTTGGCCTCCCTCTGCCTCCCACATGCACCCTATACCACCAGGCTGATCTACATATGGCCCCCTGAACCCTCAAACCCTCAACATGCCTTGCACCCTCCCAATTTCATATCTTTGCCCGTGTCATCCCTCCTGTCTAGATCACCCTCCTCCACAGCTGTGTGAGCACATCAGCCTGCTCAGTGCAGGGGAATGCTCTCCAAAGTCTTTTCTACTATCCCACTAAGAAAGCAAATAAAAGTATGCACATTTAAGTATGTCCTATCAGGCACATACAAATAAGTACATTTGTTCTTTTTTTTTTTTTTGAGACTGAGTCTCACTCTGTTGCCCAGGCTGGAGTGCAGTGGTGCAGTCTCAGCTCACTGCAATCTCTGCCTCCCAGGTTCAAGTGATTCTCCTGCCTCAGCCTCTGGAGTAGCTGGGATTACAGGTGTGCGCCACCACGCCTAGCTAATTTTTGTATTTTTAATAGAGACGTAGTTTCACCATGTTGCCCAAGCTGGTTTTGAACTCCTGACCTCAGGTGATCCACCGGCCTCGGCCTCCCAAAGTGTTGAGATTACAGGAATGAGCCCCTGTGCCCGGACCGTTCATTCATTTAATTTTATTGTATGTCCGGTGCTGCTAAGTTACAACAATTAGGATTTGGGTTGCAAACAGAAAATAACCTAAAAATACAGCATGCAATACTTTTCTGTGGCTGTCTTGACAAGGTACCACAAACTTGGTGACTTAAAACAACAGAAATTTATTCCCTCACACTTCCAGAGGCCAGAAGTTTGAAATGAAGGTGTCAGCAGGGTTGGTTCCTTCTGGAGGCTCTGAGGGAGAATTGCTTCATGCCCATCTCCTAGATTTTGGAGGCTGCTGGCAATTATTGGAATTCCTTTTTTTTTTTTTTTTGAGACGGAGTTTCGCTCTTGTTACCCAGGCTGGAGTGCAATGGCGGGATCTCGGCTCACCATACCCTCTGCCTCCCGGGTTCAAGCAATTCTCCTGCCTCAGCCTCCTGAGTAGCTGGGATTACAGGCATGCACCACCACATGTGGTTAATTTTGTGTTTTTAGTAGAGATGGGGTTTCTCCATGTTGGTCAGGCTGATCTCAAACTCCTGACCCTCAGGTGATGCGCCTGCCTCAGCCTCCCAAAGTGCTGGAATTACAGGCATGAGCCACCGTGCCTGGCCAATTCTTGGAATTCTTTGGCTTCTAGGTGAGTCATTTCCATATCCACCTCTATCTTCACATTATGTTTCCTCTGTGTCTTTCTGCTCTTCTTCCAGAGGACAAGTCTCTATACGAACGCTTATTGAGTCATTGGACTCAGGGCCCACTCTAACCAAGGCTTATTTTTATCTCCTTTACTTAACTACATTTGCAAAGACTCTTTTTCCAAAAAAGGTCACATTTGCAAGTCTCAGGGGAAGGACTTTCTGTTGCGGGGATGGGGCCGGGGGGACACGACACGCCCACCATTCAACCCAGTACACAGTGTGTTAAATAAAAAGGGCTTTATTCTTTTCACTTAACAAGGAGTCTGGGGGCCAGCAGCTGCCAGCCCTGATTTATTCCCCGCCCCTCTCTGCAGTTCTCTTGGGTTTTCCCTCATCATGCAAGAAAGCAACCTCAGCTCACTTTGTTATCTGAGTGGGCAGGGGGTGGGGGGGTGGGGGAGGTGTGACAGCACCAGTCACATCCATCCCTATTGTCACCAGATCACGAGTTGTCTTAGACCCCACCCAGCAGACATCTCCTTTTCAGGAAGAAAGGCTGCAACAGGGTGGAGATGGATGAAGTGTCTGTCATGGATGGAGGATACGGTGACCAACACATAGTCCCACCCTCAGGGAGCTGCAAATCATTGTTTCACTTCACCCCCAGGACAGCCCCGCCTTCAAGTTCGTTCAGCTGCAAGACACAGAACCCACCTGGTGGTGGATCCTGAAAGCACCGCCCTCTGGATCCTGAAAGTAACGCCCTCTTTGATGCAGAATCTGATGTTCCAGCTGCTGGGGGAGCTGACCACAGACAGCCTTCAGCTCTCAGATCCCTTAGGGACCAACTCAGCTGCAGAGTGTGGCCTTGCCCAAGGTCATGCTCTTCCCAGAAAGTTCCACATCCAATGACTGATCCTTACAGACCTGATCTTTTTGGCCTGACTGGGATGATTTTGAAGGGCCGTTCTGACTCCAGAGCTTCCCATGGTGTCAGAGTTCAATTGTGCTCTCTCCTGGCCCCTCCAATCCACAACTGATAGGTGGAAGTTTAAACCCCAGAACCTCAAAATAAGTCTCTATTCCAAGACAAGGCCTTTAAAGGTTAATTAAGGTAACATGAGGTCATTGGGTTGGGCCATAATCCAATATGATAGGTGTCTTATAAAAAGAGGAAATCGGCCTGGTGCAGTGGCTCACACCTGTAATCCCAGCACTTTGGGAGGCCGAGGCAGGGGGGATCAGCTGAGGTCAGGAGTTTGAGACCAGCCTGGCCAACATGGAGAAACCCTGTCTCTACTAAAAACACAAAATTAGCTGGGCGTGGTGGCGCATGCCTGTAATCCCAGCTACTCGGGAGGCTGAGGCAGGAAAATTACTTGAACCCAGGAGGTTGTGGTGAGCTGAGATCGCACCATTGCCTGGGCAACAAGAGCGAAACTCCGTCTCAAAAAAAAAAAAAAAAAAAAAAAAAGAAGAAGAAGAGGAAATTAAGATGCAGACACATGGAGGGAAGGCCAGAGGGAGATACAGAGAGAAGACAATCGTCTACAAGCCAAGGAGAGAGCCCTCAGAAGAAACCAGTCCAGCTGGGTGTGGTGACTCACTCCTGTAATCTCAGCACTTTGGGAGGCTGAGGCAGGCAGATGGATCACTTGAGGTCAGGAGTTCAATACCAGCCTGGCCAACATGGTGAAACCCTGTCTCTGCTAAAAATACAAAAATTAGCCGGGCCTGGTGGCACTCGCCTGTAATTCCAGCTACTCAGGAGGCTGAGGCACAAGAATCGCTTGGACCCAGGAGGCAGACGTTGCAGTGAGCTGGGATCGCACCACTGCACTCCAGCCTGGGCAACAGAGTGAGACTCTGTCTCAAAAAAAAAAAAAAAAAGAAAGAAAGAAAAGAGGAAACCAGCCCAGTCAACACCTGATCTCAGACTTCCAGCCTCCAGAATTGTGAGGAAATAAATTTCTGTGTGAAACCCCTCAGGTTGCGGTCCTTTGTTATTGCAGCCTAGCAGTTTAACACACATGGGTTGGCCAAGGCTGTGGCCCTGGTCCCAGCTCAGCTGCTCTCTCCGCCCACTCCTGCCTCCTTCCCCTCCTTTCCATAGGTATCTATCCCAAGGGCAGTCTTTGGTCAACATGGAGCAGCCTAATGATCTCAGAGGCGCCTTCCAGGGGACCCAGACTGTGCCTCCACTCCTGCAGCCTGCTCTAAAGGGAGCCTGTAGGGAGGCACAGGAGACACTTGGAGACATGGAGGGCAGGAATGCACAGGCCTGGGGAAGGACTGTACCTGGGGCTGGAAGCTGGAGAGGAACAGCCTCTCCCTAGCACCTGCCTGTGTGTCTCTTGTCCCCTTTCTGAGTGTCTGTTTCGTGCTGCAGATTCCCCAGGAAGACTTACCCTCTCTGTGGCGTCCTCATTGCTGGTTCCTTCAAGAGAACCAGCCCACCCCAGCCTGAGTCTATGTGATTTTCCATTTCCAGGTCACCCCTGACCGTCCTCCTCTGGGATGCTCTGCTGAAATTCTCAGAGAATCTGATTGGCCCCACGGTTGCCCATGTGGTCAGATGGTCACGGGTAGGGTCTCTCCTGGGCCTCAGGAAGTGAAGGCAGTGGGCATGTCCACCCTCTTTTGAGGTCATTGTCTTCCTGAGGAAGGAGTGGAGGCCCACAGGGCTTGCTTTCTTTTACCACTGATGGGGAGATGCTTGTCCTATGTCACCTGTGTTGTTATGGCACATTCCTCAATCTGATGAGAGTTCGAAGGCCTCTGAAGCCTGAGACTGGGTATTAGACCTCTGCATCCTCCCCTCCTCCCTTACACCCGAGCTGTGGCCCTTGGCCGGGCCTAGCTCAGAGCTGGAGCTTAACGAACATTTGTGGACTCAAGGATGGAGGTCAGGATTTCAGATAAGTTTAATTCAGTTTCTTTTATGATAATAGTCCATTCCTGGAATTGTGCCAGCCGTCTCCAAGAGGTATGAAATGAGGGGCCAGGGAGCAGCTGGAGGCCGCAGTCCTATACAACATTAATTTATTTAACAGCTGTTTTGCCTATTGTGGTAAAATATACATGCCATACAATGTATCATGTTTGTATTTTTAAATGTACAGTTTTGTGGCATTCAGTACATTCACATGCTGGGCAACCATCACCACCATCTAACTCCAAAGTTTTTTTGTCTTCCCCAGCTGAAAGTCTGTACCCGTTAAACAATAATTCTTCATTCACCTCTCCCCATAAGCCTCTGGGAACCACCAATCTACTTTTGGTCTCTATGAATTTTTTTTGAGACAGAATTTCACTCTTGTCACCCAGGCTGGAGTACAATGGTGCGATCTCAGCTCACCACAACCTCCGCCTCCTGGGTTCAAGCGATTCTCCAGCCTCAGCCTCCCGAGTAGCTGGGATTACAGGCACCCACCACCACGGCCGGCTAATTTTTGTAGTTTTAGTAGAGATGTCACCATGTTAGCCAGGTTGGTCTCAAACTCTTGACCTCAGGTCATCCTCCTGCCTCAGCCTCCCAAAGTACTGGGATTACAGGTGTGAGCCATTGCACCCGGCGGTCTCTATGAATTTGTCTACTCTAGGTATCTTATATAGAGTCAGGCAATATTAGTCCTTTCATGACTGGCTTATTTTACTGAGCATAATAGATGCAAGAATCACCTATGTAGACTATGTCAACATTTTCTTCCTTTTTGGGGCTGAATAATTTTGCATTGTATGGATATTCCACATTTTGTTTATCCATTCATCTATCAAGGGACTCTAGGGTTATTTCCACCGACAGCTTTTTTAAGAAAAAAAATTAATTTCCCATTCACCATTGTACTTAATTCTTTATATATCTTACTCAGTTAATCTTCCCTATAGCTTAGGAGGTATCATTATCATTATCCTCTTTTAGGATGAAAAAACTGAGATTTGGAAAAATTAAGGAATTTGTCACTGTTACCCAGCAAGTTAGTTCCAGAGCCTGATTCCCTCCAGGGCTGTGTGACACTACATGCTTCCCGCTCCATGGTAAATGGCACCTGGGTAATGCAATCAGCAAAATTCCAAATGAGGAAGTTCTACATGGATAATGACCTAGTTTTTTCAAAAAATAAAATAGAAGAAACAAAAGAAAAGAAAAGTCAAGGAACCTAGAAATTAAAAGAGGTTTAATAGAAAATCAACCAAAAGCATGGGCTTATTTGGATCTTGATTTTAACAAGCTGTGACTTCACTGTGAATTACATCACTTCCAAACAGTGATAATAACTGGGGAAATTTGAACAGTGGGTATCCAAGTATGATTATCATCACTGTGGTGTATTAATGGAATAGTGGTTGTGTTCTAATGTGAGAGAGAGTGAGGGTGTTAGAAGTACAAACAGAAATATTTAGAGATGAGGCTTAACATTTTAGTGTCTAGGCCAGGCGTGGTGGCTCACGCCTGTTATCCTGGCAATTTGGGAGGCCGAGGTGGGTGGATCACCTGAGGTCAGACGTTCAAGACCAGCCTGGCCAACATGGTGAAACCCCATCTCTACAAAAAAAAAAAAAAAAATTAGCCGGACGTGGTGCTCATGCTTGTATTCCCAGCTATTTGGGAGGCTGAGACAGGAGAATCGCTTGAACCCAGGAGACAGAGATTGCAGTGAGCTGAGATCGCGCCACTGCACTCCAGCCTTGGCAATAGAGTGAGACTCTGTCTCAAAAAAGAAAAAAATTTTTTTTGGTGTCTGGAATTTGTTTCAAAATATTTCAGAAGTAGGGGACAGGGAGTGATGTGTAGGGAGTAGATACAGATAAAATAAGAATGGCCTATTGGGTCAGGCATGGTTGCTGACACTTTTAATCCTAGCACTTTGGGAGTCCCAGGGAGTTGATCACCTAAGTTCAGGAGTTTGAGACCAGCCTGGCCAACATGATGAAACCCTGTCTCTACAAAAAAAAATACAAAAATTAGTCAGGCATGGTGGCGAGCGCCTGTAATCCCAGCTACTCAGGAGGCTGAGGCAGGAGAATCACTTGAACCTGGGAGGCAGAGGTTGCAGTGAGCCGAGATGATGCCACTGCACTCCAGCCTCGGCGACAGATGAGACTCCTCGTCAAAAAGAAAAAAAAAAAAGATTGACTTATTGATAACTGTTGGGACCTAGAGATTAAATGAAACTCTAGAGGCGTATCAACCAAATGGAATGTAAAAATAGGCCTTACTTTAATCCTGCCTCAAATATATCAAGAGTGAAAAACGATTTATGAAACAAAGAGGACGATTCAAACTCCACATTTTTGAGTGATATTAAGGAACTATTGTTAATGTTTTAGGTGTGATAATAGTAAAGTTTAAATTTAAGAAAAAAGAGCGATTATATTTTGCAGATACATACTGAAATGTTTATGGACAAAATGATATCACATCTGAGATTCAGAATGTTCTAGGAGTAGGGTGTGCAGAGAAAGAGAGACACAGATCAGAGATCAGCTGTGTTGATAATTACTGAAGCTGGGTGATGCTTACCTGGATTCATTTTACTATTGACTGTTCTGATGAATGTGCTTGAAAATTTCTATAATAAAAATCCTAAAAGCAAACACTTGTGAATAAATAGCATCGCATTTCTCTAAGTGGGGAAACTGAGGCTTTGAGAGGATAAGTAACTTGCTTAAGTTCCCACAGCCTGTTGTGGGCAGCAGTGGAGGACACAGTCATCAACTTCCACTCTGGAGCCAGGCGGTTAGCCACTGGAACTGTTCCCTCCTGGGCACAGCCCATGTTTTTACCCTGTTACTAGCATCTTGGTTTTTCTTAGGGAGAGCACCCTCTCCAATCCTTAGTCCATGTGGGAGGGAGGTTGACTCCACGTCTGGCCCCAGCTGTAGGGGAGGGGCATCTTCCAGGCCCCATCAGTCTTATTAGTCTATCCCCTCAATCATGCTGATTGCCTCAGGGATGGACAGGAGACCTGCATTGATCCAATGAGACACAATTCTTGCAGTTTTCCAGAAGTGGAAGCAGCAGTTCCTTTTTCCTCTGGAATTGCTAAAGAATAACAATAGCAATGAGAATAATACGTATCAAAGGCTTACTGTAGGTGCTATTATTATCCCCCTTTTTACAGGTGAGAACACTGAGGTGCAGAGAGGTTAAGAGACCTGGTGACAATCTGGAGCACTGGAGGCCAACACATAGACAGATCTGCTTAAGTCAACACCTTGAAGTCAACCACGCTCAAAAGAAAGAGTTGCAAGGAGATCAAGTCCCGATGATGTCATTTGAGTCTCTGGATTCAGCTAGACCTAGGACTTTTCTATTTCTTGAGCCTATAGTGTAAGTGTAAGCCAACTTGAGTTAGGTTTTGGCACTTCGCAACTCAGAGAGGCTTGGCATGAAAAATTATGGAGGAACTTGAATTTCAGGGGTAGGGGAATGGAGAAAATAGAAAGGAACCAACGGAACTTGCCTATTGTTAAGACAGGCATTGTGCTAGAGGCTTTCCATATGCTATCTCACTTAATCATTACAACAGCATGTTTGATGAGTAATAGTCACATTTTATAGATTAGGAAAATTAGGTCATAAAGGGTTCAGTCCATTGGTTCATTCACCATGTATTTTATTCTGGATCAGGTACTCTACTAGATATTGAGCAGTCAAAGATAATAGCAATAATAATAATAGCTAACATTTTATTGAGAACTTACTGTGTGCCAAACACTGTTTCAAGCATTTGACATTCATTGTCTTGTTTATTCCACTGAACAACCTTGTGAAGGTTGTTATCATCATCCCTATTTTATGCATGAGGAAATTAAGGCACAGAACCATTTAGAAATGTGCTTAAGGGCAGGTGGCTGGGAAGTGGTGAAGACAGAGTGGCTTCAGGGGCCAGGACTCTAACATGATGCCAAGCTTCTCTCTGGAAGTTCAAGGTAGCTTGCCTCAGGTCACACAACAGCAGTCCGGGCTGGTTCACCTGACCCAAAGCAAGCTCTTTCCTCAGCATTATAACGCAATTGCACATAGTGAAGTTAGAGTTCAATTTTGAAGAGGATTGGGAGCCACCAAAAGGTTTTCGGAGGAAAATGTGTTTCCATCAAAATTATGCCATATTTCAAAGAAGGTATGGGTCCTTCATTGTATTTATTCTGACCACGAGACAAAAACACAACCCCATAAACACCTCCCAGAGGCCACACCTTAGTGTGGTTTATAATGTGTGCCATGACGTACAGAAATGGGTTTCATTTCTGTTTTTAGGGAGAAAACTTCCTGTTTGTCCTGGCACAGAACCTCTTGCAGCAGGACACACTGTTGGCCAGCATAGGAACTTGACTCTTGCATGTCTTTTCTTTTGAACTGCCAACAGCTCTTACTAACTTTATTTTGGTAACAGCTCCCTTCTTTTGTTTCAGAACTGACCCTCCTCCATTCCACATGAGTCTGTTAGGTTCTCCTAACTCTGGCCAGAGGGTCGCTGCCCCTGAGCTGCAGTGATGAGCTCATGGATCGGGAATGCCATTCTAGTAAGAGCAATCAGACTCTTCTGGGAGAAGAGTCTGGCACTAGAAGAGAAAAGCTTACTTTTTATTGAGAGTGAATGATGCAAACTGGAACCTGTCTGTGATCATACTCATACCCTCCTCTCCACAACCCCTAAAGCCACAGGGAAGAAGCTCATCTCTTGCGATAGGAGTAAGCCTAACATCCCAAGAAAAGCACAGCTGAGAAATGGGCACAGAGAGAGAATATTACTGAGTTTCTGCATCCAGTCATGCTGGAGAACAATTCCATTCCATGAACTCCTAGTTTCTGGAATCAGTAAATATCCCCTTTGCTTAAATTGGCTTGACTTGAGTTTCTGTTGCTTGCAACCAAGAGAGTTCTGGCTAAGACTTGGTTTATTACCCAGAGGCTTTATTATCTATTGTTTGTTTTTGTTTTTGGCTTTTCTCACTTTCATCTTCACAAATGGTAATAAGTCAAGAATGTGTGTGAAGATATAACTGTAAGCTAATACTGGCTGCCAAGTTATTTGTTATGGTAAACATTTATAAAAAATCTTAGATGGCTCATCAGGGATCATTCACCTGTACAATAACCTAGTGTACCTAGGTCTGATGACTTTGTGGATAAAAAGTGACATCTAGTGATGTTAATGGCTTGACTGTGGTACACAGGGGTTCAACTCCACCCAGAGTCCCCACGGTTTTGTCTGGGGGTCCCATGGTTATGTCTCACATAAATTCAAGGACAGGCTCACTTGTATTTTTCAACTCTGGCTTCCTCCTTGAGACATTTTGCCACTGCCCAGGGCTGTCTGGGAAAACTGCTCCTCTGTGTGAAGCTGTCCTTTGGGGTGGCTTGAGCTCTGGAGTATCAGAGCTGGGCTAGGCCAATGGGAGTGGGAGGACCAGTGAAGGAAATCGCCCTGCAGTGGGCTGTGGCATCTGTGCTTCATCTTTCTCTCTTCAACGAGCTTCTGCATGTTATTTCCTCTGTTAAGAAACCCTTGATCTGGGAGGAACCAGGCCTGGCCAGTCAAAGTACTTTCTCCCCCTGACAATGGAGACTGGCCAAGAAGTGACATGGGATGCATGCAGGAGGACAGATCCCCAGAACCTGGGGAGAAAGAGACTCTCTTCTTTTCACTTATGTTTCTAAGCTGGAGCTCATGGACTAAACCTATAATAAGAAAACCCAAGAGCTGTTGGTTGGCCTCTACCTTTCACCCTGTGGCCTGAGGCACAGGGAAAGCTGGCTTGCAGAGAACAGAGAATAGAGCAGATGGACAGGGAGCAGCAAGGAAGAGACAGAGTCTTGGCAGCCTCCCATCCGGGCCCTGATTCTAGGTCATTCCTAAGGTTTTGCTGCATCCCTGAGCTTGTGCTTCAGGGAATCCATACAATTGCTCTCGATATTTGCTAAAACTCACTTCAATTGGCTTTTGCTTTTTTGCAACCCAAAGGGTCCTAACGAATACATGCACTGTTCTTTTTTTCTTCAGATACCTGTGCATAAAGATATCAGTGCATAAAACTGTTCCCTTCTCTCTAGTCTCATAAAAGCAACTGCAGCCGGGAGGGGTGGCTCACGCCTATAATCCCAGCACTTTGGGAGGCTGAGGCGGGAGGATCACTTGAGGTCAAGAGTTTGAGATCAGCCTGGCCAACATGGTGAAACCCTATCTCTACTAAAAATACAAAAATTAGTCGGGTGTGATGGTGGGTGCCTGTAATCCCAGCTACTTGGGAGGCTGAGGAAGAAGAATTGCTTGAACCTGGGAGGCAGAGGTTGCAGTGAGCCAAGATGTCGCCACTGCACTCCAGCCTGGGCAACAGAGTGAGACTCTGTCTCAAAAAAAAAAAAAAAAAAAGAAAAAGCAACTGCCTTTAAGCAAATGAACATATGCAAACCAATCTCTGGGATACTAGCCCTAAGCCTAGCCCCAGACTTGGCCAAAAACAAAGTCCCTTAAACACAACCTATAACTCACAACATCTATATTGAGTCTAAATGCAATAAATAGCAATTGTGGATGCGAACTTGCTCAAGGTTGTCAGATATGACGAGAAAGGAAGGGCCGGAATTCACATTTATGTCAACGTGTGTAGAAAAGTGTTTCACCATTTTGCTATATTTGCATATCAACCAATCTTTCAGAGCTTGGTCTCAAAGAAGTAATCTGGGACTCATTTATAATCCTTAAAGTAAGGGTCTTAGCTGCAGATTCCAGCACCTCTCTGCTGCTTCCCTGGTCTTTGCTGCCATCAGCCAGGCCAAGCAAGAGGGGAGATCTCCTGTACCCTGCACCACCACCCCTCACAGTTGGAGGGGCACTCAGCACAGATGCAGATCACACAGGCTCAGACGCTTACCAGCTAAGCTCCAAGGCCTCTCCAGGACAAGGATAAATGAAGACAACTCTGAATGAGAGGATACAGGCCTGGTGTTCAGCCCAGGAGATAGGCTGGCTCAGAGCGTGGAGGAGGGTGGTCACAGCCAGAGAGCAGGGACTCTCTCAGACAGCTGTTTCCTGCTGGGATCTGCTTCACAGAGGCTGGACTGCCACCCCACACACCCCTCCCAGGGACTGCTGTCTTGACTGCTGTCTCCAAGCAGTTTTTACCTCATAACCCTTCAGATTCAAGCCCAGGGATTGGAACTATGATTCCTAATTCTATGGACTTGAGATTCCCGAGGCCTGGATCTTGCTGGTGAGACTTCTCTGGCCTTTGCTTCCAAGGACTTCCAGCTCCAGCTGGATTTGTGTGATTGGATTCTCCTTGGCTCCATAACCTCAGAGTCTATGGCTCTCCACACCTCTGCTTGCGTGTTACTAAAAGAAGCCTATAGACAACTTTCCCAGATTGTGGGTGAGAGAAACAGCTGGGAAATATCTTGCCTATGCTGAGAATAAACACAGCCATTGCCTTTCAGTGGAAATCTTTGTTCTAGTTCTCCTTTGATGCCAAGGAGTAGGCAGGTATTGAGAACTCTGATGAGAGGCCTCCACGCTCTTGCCAATGCTGGTTCTTCACTTGCTAACAGGCTTGTGATTCCCTCTGCTGTAGAGACCAACCCTGGATTTAGCCTACTGTTCTCTCCCACATCAGGCCTCCTGGTCCTACAGATGGGTGCATCGTGAATCATGGTCTTCAAACACAGCAGGACCTCTGTGCTCCCCGGGGTCCTCTCAGCACCAGCGCCCCCGATTTCCCATGGTCCTTTAAAAGCTGCCTCCCTTTAGGCCATGATGTGACCTCATTTTCTATATCCCAGAGAGAACAGTCATCAGAGAAGACGTCCTCAGTCCTGCTGCACCCCCAAGCCTCCTCATTTCCCCTCCATCCCAGAGTTCTATTTAAGGAGCCCCTATTCCTAAGGTATATATGCTCTGCCTCCTCAGGAAAGTCAACTATTATTTATGTCTACCTTTAAGCAAGTGAACATATGCAAACCAATCCCTGAGCTACTAGCCCTAAGCCATCAATATTAGCCTTCTCCAGAGAAACAAAGCCAATAGGATGGATGGATAGGTAGATAATAGATAGATAGATAGATAGATAGATAGATAGATAGATAGATAGATAAATAGATGAGACGGTAGATAGATAGATACACAAATAAGATAGATAAGAAATAGATAAAACAGATAGATACAAAAGATATATATAGATTAGATAGAAGATAGAAAGATGATAGATAGATAGACAGATAGATTAGATAATAGATATGAAAGATGATAGACTAGATAGATGGATAGATGGATGGATAGATGATAGATAGATAAAGAAATGGATAGATAGATAAGAAAGATGATTCATCGATGAATAGATTAGATAGACAGATTAGATAGATGGATGAATGGATAGATTGATAAGAAAGACAGATGACATAAAAACAGATAAGAAAGATGATAGATTAGATATATGGATAGATGATAGATAGGTAGAAGAATGGGTAGATAGTTGGGTGGATGGAGGAATGGATAGATACGCAGACATGATAGACAGATAGATAGATAGATAGATAGATAGATAGATAGATAGATAGATAGATAGATGATAGAAAATAGATAAACAAATTTTAAGGAATTGGCTTATGTGATTGTGGGGCTGGCAAATCTAAATTCTGCAGGGCAGCTCAGCAGTCTGGAAACCCTGGGAAGACTTGATGTTGTAGCTCAAGTCTGAAGGCAGAGTCTGCAGACAGAATATCCTCTTGCTTGAGGGACCTTAGTCTTTTCCTCTTAAGGCTTCAGCTAATTGGAGGAGGCCCACTGACATTATAGACAATCATCTGCTTTACTTGAAATCTACTGTTTCAAATGCTAATCTCATCTTTAAAATACTGTCACAGCAATGTCCAGACTGGTGTTTGCCCAGATAGCTGGGCACTGTGGCCAAGCTAAGTTGACACACGAAATTAACTGATTACACAAGTTATAATTGTGGTCAAGAGCTCTTATATGTTTACTAAGTGTTAGTCTTTGTGCTAAATTAATCACATACAGTTTCTTATTTAATCCTCTTGATGCCCTATGAGGTAGATCCCATTGCTGTCCCCACTTTACAGATAGGAATGTTAAGTTACACAGTGAAGGGCAGAGCTCTTCTTCAAACTCAAGTCTAGCTAACTCAGAAGATTATATTCTTAATCACTAATCTGTGCCACCTTCCAGCTGCTTTCCCTATTCTGGCTTTTTATTCTCTGATTATAAACATATTAAAATCTCTCTGATTCAACAAAACAGAACTTCCCATGATCTGTTTCCTCTTTTTCCCGGGGAACCATCTTTGTAAGAGTGGCCTCCTCTTGGCGGCTCCAGTTCTTAGTCTTCTTTAACCCACGGCATCCTGGTATCCGCCTCCACCAGAACAAGAAAACAATGTTGACCAAGGTAACAAATGATATCCATGGATGTGGTAATTTTATCTTGGCATTTATTGTAACACAGAAGCAATTGTCCATTGTTTTAAAAAATCAGAAAAGCACTTCTGGTCAAAACAGCGTTTGTGTAAATACACATTTGTGTCACCCATTCTGCCATAAACACGTAGTAGCTATAGATAATATATTTTTTTAACAGAGCATATAAAAAGGGTATAACTGAACTCACAAATGAGACAGTCAGTTTTGCAGACCAGAAACAGAAGAGAAACATACAGCAGTTAGTGGGCAAGACTTTGGCTTCTGGGTGTAACTAAGCTAATCTGGTTCCAAGGAAACAGGAACTGAATATCTGTAGGTGAGGCAGGGTTCGGGGCTGAAACTAAGACTGGTGGAGTCTCCATTTAGGACAAGAGATTGCTAAAAGCGCCTACAAACAACTGCTTGAGGTTTTAGCTTATGTGAAGCTGAGGGACTAGGTGGGCAGTGATCAAGACAGAACAAGAAGCAGGACCTGAACTAAGCCACTTGCTCACTGAGTGAGACACCCACATTGCCAATAAGCAAGAGCTACCATCATCAATATAAGGTTCAATTTGCAGGCAGGCTGATAGGGGAAACTCAAAACTCCTAGACAAGAACAGAAGAATAGACAGAAAAAGAGGGAAAAAGAGAAGAGAGCAAAGGATCAAGCTTTAAGTGAACCTGAAAACTAGAAGTCCAAAAGATAAAAAGAAATCTATCTCCAAGGGATAATAGCTAATAAATCAATATTGATAGATTTTTTTGCTTCAAGTTAAACTAAAATAGTAAAACAATCTGAAAAAGAATTTAAAAATAAATGTGTTCCAAGTATTTAAAACACAAAGTGAAGAAATAAGATGAAATAAATAAGAATATAAAATGTGAAACAAAAATAGACAGAAATGAACTTTCTTTTTTTTTTTTTTTTTTGAGAAGGAGTCTCGCTCTGTCGCCCAGGCTGGAGTGCAGTGGCACGATCTCAGCTCACTGCAAGCTCCGCCTCCAGGGTTCACACCATTCTCCTGCCTCAACCTCCCGAGTAGCTGGGACTACAAGTGCCCTCCACCACACCCAGCTAATTTTTTTTTTTTTTTGGATTTTTAGTACAGATGGGGTTTCACCATGTTAGCCAAGAAATGAACTTTAAAAAAAAATGAATATGGTCAGGTGTGGTGGCTCACGCCTGTAATCCTAGCACTTTGGGAGGCTGAGGCAGGTGGATCACCTGAGGTCAGTAGTTGGAGACCAGCCTGACCAATGTGGAGAAACCCCATCTCTACTAAAAATACAAAATTAGCCCAGTGTGGTGGCGCATGCCTGTAATCCAAGCTACTTGGGAGGCTGAGACAGGAGAGTCGCTTGCATCCAGGAGGCAGAGATTGCGGTGAGCTGATATCATGCCATTGCACTCCAGCCTGGGCAACAAGAGCGAAACTCCATCTCAAAAAAAAAAAAAAGAATATGGAAAAGAAACAATTATTAATCTTGGAAATATAAAATACAGTTCCTGAAATTTTTAAAAGTCTAATAGATTGGATAAAATTTCAGACTCGGTACAGTCATGAAAATAATTGAATTGAAAGATGATACCAGAAAGTTCACCCAAAAATATGGCACAGAGAGCCAAAGTTTAAAATTATGTAAGAATAATTGAGAAAGATGGAGAATAATTGGAGAGGCTACAACTTACAGCACATGGAAGTTGCAGAGAAAGAGAGTAAATAAAAAAATAATAAAAGAATGATGGTTAAGAATTTTCCAGAATGGTAGAAAGACCAAACTCTCAGGCTGAAAGAGTATTCTGAGTGAAGTTGCACAATGTCCAAATAAAGAAAATCTTTTTTTTTTTAAATTATACTTTAAGTTCTAGGGTACATGTGCACAACAGGCAGGTTTGTTACATATGTATACATGTGCCATGTTGGTGTGCTGCACCCATTAACTTGTCATTTACATTAGGTATATCTCCTAATGCTATCCCTCCCTCCAAGAAAATCTTAAAGGCAATCAGAGAGAAGAATTAGATTATCTAACAACGAAGCACAGTTAGACTGATGGTAATTTTCTCATGAGCCATAATGAAGTCAGAGATAGTAATAACAACAGCTAACACTTGAATGGTACTATGTCCCAAGCGTAATGCAAAGTACTTCATGCATATTAACTAATTTAATCTTCACAGCAATTCTGTGAGATGGGATTCTTATTATCCCCTTTTTACAGCTGAGGAAACTGAGCCAAAAGGAAGTTTAATGGTTCTTGTCCAAGGTCTTGCATCTAGTAAGTAGAGAAGCTGGGACTCAAACTGAGCTGATCTGGCTCCAAATGCTCATAGTTACTGCTCTATAATGCTCCTCACTGTAGAGAAATATGTTCAAGGTAATGAGGGAAAATAAATGACAACATAAGATTTTATTTCCAGCTAAATTAAGAAATGTTTTGGTGCATAAAAATTAAAGACATATATTACCCATAGACATTCATTTTAAAAATTATTAATGTATATATTTCCACAAGAAGAAAAATTAACTAAAAGGGA